>NW_026138101.1:0-2400000 GCF_025592945.1 Manacus candei | reverse complement strand
GTTTTTTTAATACCTTTTAAAAACAGCAGGAGCTGTTCCAAATGATTTCCTACTGCTTACTGATACAGTGACGATGGAACCTTTGGAGAATTATTTTTTCTGCTGCTCCACACTGCATAAAGGTTTTCATTGAGTGATCCACAGTTGCTCTTGGGGTTTTTTTAACTTGCTTGTTACAGTTAATTTAGAACACAGCTATATGTATGATCCCTTTCATTATGCATTTAATCTGCTTTACTGTTGCCAGTTCACCTTTTTCTTATGACTCAGTGAAGCTCTTCAAAATCTTTCCTAGTTTTCACTCTACTTATTCTGTATTGCCTTCAAATTTTCCTTTCATACTTCTCTTCCCAATTCATTAATACACACATTAAATAAACTAATCCTCCTGCACATCCTTGGGACAGCCAACTACTAATCACTTGACATGAGGAAAAGTAACCATTTGTTCCAATTATTTATTTTTATTAGCCACTCTCTACAGCCCATGATAGCACTCATTTCCTTAACAGCTTCTTGGGAATTGCCCTGCCAAAAACTTTCCAGAAGTCAACATAAATTATATCTCCCCATTTCCCACCCTACTGGCAACCTGGCAAATGCTCCTTGATTAGGGAAGTAGAACTGACCTTGCCTAGTCTTACTGGCTATATCCAGTAGCTGCTGGGATCTTTCAATCCAGGCATCAACTATGCTGTCAAAAGACTCCCAAACCAGCAAAATGTGTGGTCAGCTTTAAATGCATAAACACCCCTGGTGATGTCAGTGAAATATAAAGTTGAAGCACTTAAAAGTGTATCTTGGCTTTTGTATTGTGGGGAGTTTGAGCTCATGTTAGATAGCTTAACAAGTTACTGCTTCTCTGAGATGACTTGCATATCTAATTACAGATGTGTATAAAGTTGTTTTCCTTGGTTTTCTTACTGTTTCTAATGAAGTTTTTTTTTGATCATTTGGTTTATGTTATCCATGGAGAAGTTCTGATGCAAAATGCATCTTTAAAATTCACTCCTTCCATATTTTAGAATGTTGGTTTTTTTCATGAAGAACTAAAGAGTCACAATGACCTGTAAGGTCACAGGAGCCTTTGTCCCCAGAAGAGCTAAGGAATGGCCCCCACCAGCCCTGATTGAATAATCCCTGTCAGAGAGCTCTATTGCAGTGGAAAGCTGCTCTGCCTGAGCAGCCAGGTGTTCTGCTGGGTACAGAGGGCTCCTGGCCCAGCAGCTGATGTCTGCAGCTCCTTTCAGACATTTCTTTGGGATGGTTTTTGCATTCTCCAAATCCAGCACTTGTGTTCTGTAGGCAAATGTAAATGATTCTTTAAATCTCTGCCTGGTTTTCCCCTGAAAAGCCCCCACTCAGCAGCACTGGCAAGGTCAGAAATCCTCAGTCCTGCTGCGTGATCCCAGCATAGGTAGAGTGGGGAAAACTCCAGAGGGGAGACTGCCAAAGTCAGAGCAGACAGAAACTGGGGAAGAAGGGTCAAAATCAAATTACCAGCTTTTTTCCTAATACTGCCCTACAAGGTTGAGAGAAGCCACATTTCCTGATACAGGGGTTTGTATCATTTGAAATGTCAAGTGGAAGAAACTTGCACTGCTCTTCACCAAGTGCAACAATTTCCTTACTCCCTCAGCATTCCCACTCCCGTGGAAGGTGCCACTGTGATTCTGCCTCCTGTCCCATCATTATCACAGACTCCCTTTCATTGGGGTTAATGCCACACCAACGCTGGGCTGAAATTTTACAAATCACAAATGAAAAAAGCCTCAGAGAAAAAAAATGCCAATTTGTTGAACAACAGAAATTTTGTTCCAAACATCTTGGGTTTCAAAACTTTCTCCAAATCTGAGCCAAGGTCCCAGGGCCGTGTCCCTCGGGAGCGGGAGCAGTGTGGCAGCCTGCTTGGCAGGACTCCCACGTTGAGCCTGGAGGCAGCCAGCTCTGCCAGAGGTTTCAGGCAGTCTGCCACAGAGTCTGGAAGTTGAAAGCCTGGCATGCTCCATCCACACTCACAGGGCTCCCAGGCACTAGATGTGGAACAAAGAGGGAGCCTGGAGGACCTGGTTTGGCTCCCAGAAGCTGTGGCTGCCGGGCAGCCCCGCTCAGAATCGGATGAAGCAGACATTTGTGTCAGCTTTGAGACTGCCTGTATGGAAACCAAATGAGTGTCAGGCTCATTTCACAGCAAACTGTAACACTGCACAGAAAACATGTATAGAAATTTAAGGTTTGTCTTGGAAAACTCAGGAATTCCCCACAATTTGAAAGCCCAGCTGTGGGCCCAGCTCTGCTGCCAGTGTGGGCTTATGGTTGAAGGTCTCCAAAATCCACCAACTTGAACTAGTTATAATAATAATAATGTTTAACCACCAGTGTATTGAACCAGGCAATATAGATAGTAATTTCTAATCTAGAAGTAATCATATAATGGCTGTTTTGTCTGTCTGACCCTGCCAGTTGTGTTGAAACAAATAACAGCTATTTGAAAATCCTCTTTTGGTGACTCCTTGAATGAGCTTCCAGCAGACTGCTCAGTCTTGTGTGTACATCCACTTGGCTACAAGTGGTTCCTCTTTACCCTATAGACAGAATTCCCAGCAGGCAGCTCCTTGCCCCAGAAGGGTGACTGTGTCCCTGCAGGTGTGTGCACAAAAGGATTGATGCCCCCAGTGCAGGCCTGGAACCTTCCTGAAGTTGGGATCTTTCTTACCCAGACCTGTCTCCTGCCTTCTACACATCCTGCCATAAGGAGAGCAGAGTCATCTTCACTGACAGTTATTTAATGGTCTACAAATTGGAAAATGTTGAAGCATCCACTGATGCTCCCAGGAGCTAACAATACTGTTCTTTCTGATGATATTTGTTGTCTTCTGTTATCACTTTTCTGTTTCTCTCCAGATATTGTAATTGAGAGTGATTGTTTTGTCAAGTTTCTTGACAGCATCAAAAAACATCCCCTTTTAATTTTCTCTTTCCTTTTTCTACATTGCTCTATTTCTGTACCATCTGCTGAAGAATTTTTGCCTGTCATGTATCACTAACCACTGTTTTTCTCCATTACAAAAAATCTTTGTGCCCTTCATTTAAATACTCTCTGTGACTTAGTCACTGCTTCCTCTTGTTTTTTTAACTTACTCTGTTTTATTTATTCTGAAAGAATACTGGCAGTAAAAGACAAGCAAACATTCTTGCTCTCTCCGTTTGGATGAAAACTCATTGCTTTTAGATATCTTACAGATGCTGGAGAAGTCTGAAATTATTAGTAAATTATCAACAGAACACAGCTTTTAAGTATGTACAGTATTAACCATTACCCACAAGAAAGACAGAAAAGAGACAGAGAAAGGCTCTTGGGAAGGCTGAGGAATGCCAAGCTGCTTTTCCAGGGAGAGTGGTTTATTTCACCTGGAAAAATTAAAGCCCCAGCTCCATCATCCTCTTCCACTGAGCACAAAAGTGTGGTGCTGATAAAACAACGGTCCAGCTCTCCTTCCCGTGGCATCCTGACCGTTATTCCCATCCCTTTCTCTGCACCAGTTGTAGCCCTTTTGGGGCTCCAAGGTGAGCCTGATCTGGTTGAAAATTAACCACAGTTTTGCAGGGTGAGGTTTCAGTCAGGGCAGATCAGCAGGCCAGCTGCTGTGTGGGGTGGTGGCACAGAGACTGCACCTCAAACTGGCTGGGATGGAACACTCAGAAAAGAAGTGTCTGAAAATATTAGAGGAAAACAGAGAGGACACAGCAGCTTGAGGTGTCCTCTCCTCATGGGCAGGAGCAGTGAAGGGGGGGTGCAGTCCCAGGTCCCCTAAAGCACTGAGGATCATTGTGACCTTCTCTGTCTTTCCTCTCCCACTCTTTGTAGACTTTTTAGACTGTAAATTTCTGATGTGTTTGCAGCATTACCTGGTGTAATGGAGCCCCAGGCTCAGAGCCTTTGGTAGTGGTGGAGCACTGTGGAAGATGCAGGGATGGGCAGCTAAAATGAAGAGGATTGCAGGACTAAAAGAGCCTTCAGTCAGGAGAGGGGCAGCGGAGCGGGAGCACGATCAAAGTTTACAAACCATCAAGGCCTCAGATCCAGTAAATGCAGAACTGCTGCTCGGGAAAGCCTCGACAGCAGAGCGAGGGACCACTCGCTGGAGCTGGTGGAACAGCAGATAAAAGCAGAGATGAAAGCAAATTCTTCTCTGTGTAGTGGCTGCACAACTTCTCAAACTCATACCACAGGAAGCTGTGGAGCCAGAGAGCTCAAAGGGGATTAGAGAAACACATGAAAAGGTCCACAAGCAAATACTGAAGAAACAGGAAGGATGAAGCCTCTCATGTCCCTGTACATCACTTAAGGATGATGCTATGGGAATGGACTGCAGAAAGTGCCCAAGCTTGCATTTTCCCCTTAAATAGCATCCTTTACTGCCATTCTTGGAGAAGGATTACTGCACCCACCAGAGGTCTGGGAATATCTTAGGTTCCCTTAAAAGAATATTGAAACTTCTTATAAATATCAGTGTTGGTTTGGGTATTCCACAAGTTCTACTGCTGATTACGAGGTAATAATTAGATTAAACTCTGACTAAAGGAAGGAATATTTTCTCCCATTCTGTTTTCTTTTAGTACTTAGACTGAGCATCAAATACTCACTACTAAGCCAGTAAACCATACTTTGAGCACCCAAAGCTTCCTTGGTTGTCTTTAGATTGTGCTGATCGTTGTCCCCAGTTTATCAGATTAAACAAGATTACAGAGTTGCACTGTAGACACAGAAACAACAATTTGCTCACTATGTATTGTTCTGTTAATCATCCACTCTAAGAAATGACAGTTTTCAATTTATGTTTCTCTCATATTTAATTCAGATCTTTCCTCTGGTTAGATTTCTTTTAGCTGGCGTGCAGATAGTTAGAATACCATGATAAGATCTATAGTTTACATCACATGTTCATTTACAAACAGAATACATAAAGAAGAATAAAACAAAATATTAAAATAATTACTGTGAGGCTTTTTGTTGAGCTGGATTATGTGTGTGAATTAATCTTCTACTATTCTCTTACTATCTGTATTTAAAATAGATGTGGCATAATCTTCCACACTAGAGAGATAATCAGTATAGTTAGTCTGACACACCTTCCATTCAATGGGCATTTGTGCCTCTGATTTTATAAGTTCTCTACACTTTTTGGGGAGATTTAAGTCATCACATCTTAGTAGCTAGTTGCAGGGTCAAGCAACATGGTAAGGATTGAATAGATAAAAATGCAGTATTTAATAGCTTGCCTCAGTCAAATATACTTTCAGTATATTATTCCCAATGACACTGGTACTCCATTAGTAATTCTGCAAGTTGATTTTTGTTTGTAAGAATACATGATCATGTATATATATACAATATATATACATTGTATACACCTTTGTATATAATGTCAAAATAGATGCAGTAGCAAAACCTTATGAAAAAGAAGAAACAGACCATAGGAAGTTAGTCATAATTTTTAAAGCTCAAGCACATGGTGATTTCTACACTTGTAGATACTTTTTGTCAAGAAAACAAATTTCAGACTCTTCTGGTTCCAAATGATTTTTTAAAGTGATGATCTAAAGTAATTTGGCAATGTTTGCATTGCACCAGGTAAATGCCCTGTTCAGTATAATAGAGGAAAAGCTTTAGAAAATGTCTCTTAATTTAACAACAAAAAAAGAGTTTTATGGTTGGCTGAACTAACAGACTTTTGGCCAAAAGTCACACAGATCAGTCACCTGCATGAGCATCAACCTCAAACATGGCTAAGCCAAAATGAGGGGAAGTGATTTCGGTTTAGAGTCATCTGTCACAAATTCACTGCTCAGTTCTATTCCAACAGAGCATTTTTAACTGGATAGCAGACATTTAAACTATAAAATCTAAATCTGTTCTAATATTCATGTCATCTGCCCTTTAAAAGTTCTTGGCTATTTGAAACCAGAAGCTGGAACAGGTCACCTTTTGGCAGGAGCAAAGAACAGAACAAACAAAGGTGTTTTCATTCAGCTCTCTCTTGGCCTTTCTTAAAAATGGAGTATTGTGGGCTGGTGTCTATTTAAACAAAAAACAGTGACTTTAATCTCTGTCCCTCACCAACCTGTCTCTGCTTTATTTTTAATGGCAGTAGTGTGAAACATCTGTAATTAGAAAAGGATTATTGCATACAAATCCTGTAAAGCTCTTTCAGCACCCTGTCCCAGCACTGTGACCAGTTGTCCTCTATTGCCTGTTACAGAGGGACTGGAAACATCAGCACAGGAATGGTTTGCAGTTCCCTGTGTAAGTCAGAATAAACTCTCTTTTAATATTGATTTACTGTTACTCTCACTTGTTTTTAAGGAGGAATTATATCTTTCTTCTCACTGTTCTCTTTTTTCCTGCTGCAGGATACTGATGGCATCAGCATTAGCATTTGCTGTGTACAAAGTCCACTATTAATATCGTACTCGTTAGGCAGAAGTCATTAATTATTGTTACTGTAAAATGTAAGGAGCAGAGGCTTGGATTCAGAGCAAAAAGGGTGGCTAAGTGCTACTTGCAATGCCAGCCACAGGGATAACTGGAAGAGAATGCTGGTTGTGTCAGCTTGGGAAGAGTTCCCCAAATTTAGTGTCCCACAGAGATGTGCAACAAGGGTGTGCTCAGGGGGTCATCTGAGACTGGTCAGCAGAAAGGGAAGAAAATCTATCTTTGGAAGATGGGATTTGGACTAAACCTCTCATGTCAAGTTTCCAAAGCTGAAATAGAATCTTCCAATAAATTCAGGGATCACCCCAAGTTCATATGACAGACTGTGCTACGGTTGCTTGTCGGTTCAAAGCAGATCTGAATCCCACTCCAAAGTACCACTCCTGGGTGCTACAGTTCATTGGATCCAGAGGTGTTCTGATCAGACAACAAAAAGTTCTGCAGGTTGGAATGCAGAATAAGAGGAATGGCTTGAGGCCACATTTGACTAGCCAGACACATTTTTATTTATTTTATATTTATATTACTATTTTATGTTCATTTCTTTTTGTTGAAGCTAGTGGAGTAGCACTCCAGTTCTCTGATGGTATAGAGGTAATTATGCTTCGATTCTTTCCATCTGAAAGGTTCTTCTCTGGCCAATGGAAGCTTGAATCTGCACAGCACTGTGAAAAGGAAACTAGATGGGGAGAAGGATTATGTCTTCGATAAGAGACTGAGATACAGCGTGAGACAAAACGAAAGTAACTGCCGGTTCAGGGACATTGTGGTCCGAAAAGAAGAGGGTTTCACACATATTTTGCTGTCAAGTCAGACTTCAGAGAACAATGCACTGACCCCAGAGGTAAGTGTGCAGCCCTAAAAGCCAAAGAAAGCCACCCTAAAGTGTGGGGTTATCTTGGAAACACTGCACTTGAACTCGATTTTAGGTACTTGCTTCCCTAATTGATGATCTTAGAAAAACAAATGCAGAGTTCAGACATATCTACGTTTGTCACACTTGGGATTCCTATTACAAAGAATGCAATGGAAATTGAATTTTAATTCACATGTCTGAAAACGAAAATTAAAAGTAAAGAATGGCAGAATCAGTATCTCCAGCGTGGAGGTGGGTGAAGCAGCTTTTCACATGTTGAAATTACTGATATTTCCTATCCTTAGGAGAAATCTGGTCTTTTCCATTTCACTAATTGAAATAGTGCTCCAGTTGTTGCATACAGAGAGTTTCAGGCCATATCCTGAGACAGTCGTTCTAAATTCTGCCTTGATCCCTAATTACTTTTTCTCTGAATTGCTGTAGGAGTCCTTATGGATGGAATCTTAACCAACTGGGGGCTCAGTCCTCAGCTGAACTGCATAAAGTCTTACAACATATAAAAGATATTAAAGAATTCCCTTCTTCCAAACATTATACACTTAAGGTCAGACTCAGACTCGTAGATTGTACTCTCCCACTACACACATGGATCACTGGAAGGGCTGAGCAGCTTTTCCTGTCATTCCCTGTGATCCCAGAGTAGCGAGCCATGGTGCCCTGGTGTGCCATCCCCACAGCAGAAGAAAAGGGGTGTCCATAAATGCCTGTGTCAGGATGTATGTCCTGGAGAGAAGGAAACATGCCTGAGTCCTGTTCCCCATGGGCAGTAATGAGTATAGGGGGTATCAGTTTGAGCACCTGAGGGAAGAGCAGTTTGTAGCTCTGAGGCATCATTTTATTTAGTCAGAAACTGATGGGTCCAAATTTGACTGACCTTCCCAAAGGCACACATCCAAATGGACATTCATTTATTTAACTATTTAGTATCATTCAGTAATACACTGAATGATATTAAATAGTTCACACTGATGGTACATACATTTATCACTCCTAGTTCTTAAACTAAGTAATATTTAGAAGGACTATCTTGGTCATTATCACAGAACACCAAACACTTGCTTTTAATACTAATTCCTTAAAATGCATTAGATGGCATCAAATCCATCATTCCATCCCTGTCTTAATTACCACTAATTGACAGTGCAGGGCCTGAAAAAGTATGAAATCAAGGGCTGTGTTCAGGCTGACCAGACATACCTTTACGTTGCTGGCTGTGCTGTTCCACATCAGCAGTGCTCAAATGCTCTAACCAGGGGATTAATTCAGGCTCTTCAGATCTGCCAAACCAATCCATTTCATCCTTTGAAAGTTTTCAATATGCTGGGAGCTCACCTGTGTGGAAGAATAAATGATAAGCATGTAATAGTCCTGTCCCTGCATCACGGCGTGGACTATTTCTAGACCCTTTATTGAAGCTCACTTGAAAACCAAGAAATGCATTTTAGGGAACTACATTACTGGCCAGGAGCTGGATGGGCAGGAATTAATCAAGGAGTTCTCCACATGGAGATTGCCTGTTTAAACCCCAGCCAGGCCCAGAGCAATCCCAGGCTCTTGCCCTCGGAAGGCTCGTGGCTCCAAACATGAAAAGGCTCCTTTGGCTTCAGTCCAGGCTGCTGCCCGGGATCATTCCCACCACAAAATCCAGCAGCTCCAGGACTGGCAACTCCATAGCCCTGCTGGCAACTACAGCAAAAATCCAAGGAACTGAAAGCAGGAATAGGTTGATGCCTTGTCCCTGCAGTTTGTCACCCACAGCCACAGGTGGGACAAACTACAGAGTGTTTTAGAGAGGTTGAGAATATTTTCGGGTTTGATGCCTTTTCTCACCAGTGAATAAAAAGTGCAAACACACAATTCCTACAAAATGAAGAAAGTGTGTCTCATTTTGGGTAAAGAAATGCAAACTTCCAGCTTTGTTAGACAGTCAGTAAATTATGTTTGCCAAATAGTAAATGAATTATTTACTCAGAGCAGCTCTACTTGATGTGGTTAAACAGTGCTCTGGTTATTCTTATCTATGTTAAGAAAAAAAGAAAAGGTGTGCACTGCAAACAATCATTTCAAAATTAAACTGATACAAAATCCCTCTCACTCCTCACCAGCCCTTGTGCTTTATCATAATCTTCAGGTGAAGTTTAATAGTTGTGTTCAACCATTGGCCTTTGCTAGTTATGCCAATTTAATTAAAATAACAAAGAACTTTTTTTTTTTTTTTTTAAAAAGGAAAAAGAAAAATGAAAGCCTAGAGAAGTCTACCTGAACCCCTTCATCCCATGTTTTTGGTAACCCCATTTGTGCAGGTGATTTTAACATGAAATGTGCCAGTGCTCCTTCCAGCAGCTTTTGCACTGATTGAAGTTGGCTCAGTGCCACTCTAGTAATTGAGTTTTTTCTACCAAAAATGTTCAGGGCACTATAGAAATTCTTTCTTATTTTTTTACAAGACCTTATAAAACTTCCAAGGCAGTGTCATGAAACGGCACAGCTTGTTTTTATTTCAGTAGTTTAGACTTTCTACTTTTAAAATTCATTTTGAAAATCCATTTTTAAAATACATATGTGAAATGTCTCATCATTATAAATTCCATGAGGGCATTTTCTCTCCTGGGTCTTCTGGTGCTTCTGATGTTTGTTCTCCAATGCTGCTACTGCTGTTTTAACTCAGCACATCTCAAGGATCCAAATTCTGTTTCAGACTAAACGGACCCATCTGCTGGTTTTACTGAACACCATTAACAGAGCTGGGAGTTAATATTCCCCTGAATTCAAAGCAAAACATTCCCTAAACAGGCAGAATTCCCATTTGCAGACTGACAGAACTACCTCAAGTACCTCCTCAGACACAAGAAGCAGGTTTCACATTTCCAGCCATGGGAATTCAAGAGTTTGAAGCTGTACCAGGTGTATTTTGGAGCACTGCTTTGCCCTCACTTTTTCCTTACTTATAAGTTTTCCTAACTGGAAAATAATAAATAAAAGAGGCAGGTACAAGTTTATTGTTATGTTTATGGTTTTCTGTCTCACAAGAACAAATTGTGGGTTTGGGCCCTGCAGCTTTAGAGGTGCCCAAGTCCCTGAGGTACCAAGAGAAAGGACTGGGAATCTGCACAGTCAGTAACACAAAGTGTATTTATGTAAAAAGGCACAAGTGTAGGAGGTTCTAAAAACAACTGAATGGCTTTAAAACTTGGTTTTACTGTAATATTTACAGAGTATTTACCTTAAAGAATATCACAGTGAGTCCTCAGAGGTTCAGAGAAGTTAACTTTTTCAACTAATAACTCCTGTTTATGTGAACAAGAGACTTCTGTTCAAGATACTTTGTGTAATTACAGTGATAAATTCCCAGCTCTTTGATTTTCCCAATGTAAGCAAAGGGCACCAAGTGCCTTTTGAAATTTCCTACAACCAGTGAAAGGCATTAAAATAAGCTCTTAGAAGTTTAATGAAGTTTTTAACCATTTTATGTTTATTTTGCAATATAAGGTGTCCTGTTCAAGAACTAAGCAGTTTATTTTCTTGACAGGATTAAAAATATAAGCAACTGCTGAGAAGGTGATAATTTTATTATATATTTGGGTTTCAATAAAACAGTAAGTGAAGCACTAAGCCTGGTCTAAATTTATAATCCATTCAATTATCATTACCTAAATAACTGGCCCATAATGCTCTGTAAATACTTCCTCAGAAATTTTCATCAAATGCATTCAAATAGAAATACTGTCCCCAGAACTGAAAATTACCTAAAAGACCATAAAAAAGCTAATTAATAAAAGCATGGAACTGGAGAATACTGCTAAGGAGCTCTGGAAATAGTAGTATTAGATCTGGTCCACTAGAGAAAATAAAATTTAATTGGACAAATGCAACACTTATACCAAAATGGAGAAAGGTTTAAGGACTATGGAAGACAGAAAAAAGTATGGAATCTGACAAAGAAATGTATCTAAAGACACGTATCTCTGTATTTGACAATGAATCCACCACTGCATTAAACAGAAATTTGTGCATAAAAAAAATTTGTAGAGAGCAGTTCTGGACTAAAATGATATTTACTTTACAATACTGCAGTTTAATATACAGTTCTGCAACCCTGCAGACAAATGAGCTTTTTTATTGTTATTTGATTGTTAGTAGCTTTTGTGTAATCATAGAAACATCTGTAGGGAAATACTCCCAGCAGAGAATCCCTGAGGAAAGCCGTGGTGCTGCTGGAACCAGGCTGAGTGACAAGGTGACCAGGGAATTTTGGCACAACCAAAGGAATCATGGCATGGACCATGAGTGAGAACTGACTTGGCTGGCACTGCTGGATTCCACTGAGCCTCCCAGCACCTCAGCATGATAAAGTTAATGATAAACTTACAGCTTTTTATAAAAAAACATACTTTTTGGAGCCTGAAATACCGATATGATAATGGGTTCCTGGTTTCTTCTGCTACAAACCAGTGGAGCAGTGGAACTAAATTTCCCCTCCTGCTCCAAACTACTGCCCAAAGCCTTCCCATTTTCAACCATATCTGAGAAATGGATTCCCACTAATGGACTTTGAATGTCACTCACTCCACAACATTGAAAAACCAGCATATTCTATCACTGTGGGTTAAGCTCTGCTCCAAAGTTTGGATGGCTTTTAGATGGCTTTAGCCACCCAAATCAGTGAGAGGTGAGAGAAAAAAGAGGCAGGTTTGTAATGGTAATTAATGATGTGTGTGGAGGGGGAGCACACATGCAAATACCACTGGAGGAAGGGCAACAGCAAAGAAATTTGCTGAATGGAGTGCCATGGTAGTATTTGATGTATGGGAAAATGTCTGACAGGTATTCCCTGATATCATTTATACATCCATCCTAGATTTTGAGTACTTTTAAAATAAATTAAGAGGGCAATCTTGCATTCATGTGGAACTAGGAAAATGAAAATACATCATCTTTTTTATTTTAACATCTACCACCTTCTAAAGTGTTAGGGGTTTTTTTTCCCTTTGTTTCCCCATTCTTTGTGCAGTGTTGCTGTGTTTCTCCCAGCTGAGGGCTGAGACTCTCACAATGAACAGTGTTCCTAAAATCGCTGGTGACATTTTTCTACCTGCAGAAGAATTTCAAATACACTTCCAAATTCTGCTGCTTTTAATTACTTCACTTCCACCCACTGTCACACACTCGCTATTACAGGCATTCTGAAGTGCACTTGTAGAAGTGAGGCATCTAAAAGTTCACCAGCTGCTCCCTCATGGCCCAGGCCCAGTAACACTCATTTTTACACAAACCCGTAGGGAAAGCAGCACAATCCAGGAGATTTCTAATAAAAGCCTACCTAGAATGGCATCAACAAAACAAAGGTGTTTAGGGACATTTCTTAAACAAGGTACTTCAGAGAGCTGAAGAATCCTGGGAAACAGAAAGGAGTGAACAGAAATCATCACATGCTAAAAATCTTGGTTTTCTCTCGCATGGAACCTCTATTTAGATCTCCAGCCACATTTAGCTTTCTCTTACCTAAATTTACAGCAACAGCAAAAAAAGAAAAATTTGACTCAACAGGACCCACTCTGTAGGAAATATTCTGACACATGGGTGTGATTAACAGAGGAGGTGTCACATAATGAAATCTTGGCCCTGGCAGTGAGGAGCAACTCACTGAAAAGAAGAGGGGGCTGAAGGGAGTCCCAGCTCCCAAACCACCCTCAGTTGGGACCAAACAAGAAGTTACCCACCAGGAGTTGATGAAATAATATTTCCTTTTAAAAACCATTAGAAAACAATTCTCTGCTCAGGTGAAAGGCCATTTTTCTACAATACCAGCAGCTCAATTCTATACAGATTTTGATTCTGTTTGATTTATGGTGCAATTAATAACTTGATTCAGTTCTAAAACAGAGTCAAAATGTCTCTTTCAAGGGACTTTTTTGCTTGAACTTTCGTAGACTGTAACAATGTCACTGACCACAGAAAAATGAATAATATATTTGTTATGTTGATGTATATGATGTCCCCTTGTCCTGCTTTGCTCTGATTGAAGTCAGGTAAACCAAAGTAGAACTGAAAAGGGGTTTCTAGATTTTGCTGACAACGTGTTGAGGGGACTGACAGACTATTGCTGTGATAACCATGTTCCTGAGGATGCAGTGATGTACACTGAATGTACCCAGGGAAAAGAAAAAAGTGACATTTGAAGTTATTAAATTGCAATCAAACAGCATAAGCAGGCTAGAATTTCCCCTCCAACAAAGAAGAGCCAAGTCCCAAAAACTCTCTGAGCGCCAACAAAGCCAAACTGCCAAACAGAAAATACTTTGCAAACTTTCAGTGTTATCACTCTGAGTCTATTAAAATGATATATAATTGATGTAAGCATTAACAGTGCCCAGACTTTTAAGTCTCTCAAAATCAATAAGGTTTGTACAAGTAGGGGGATGATATTGCCACGGCATGCATGTCGAATTGTTTGCTTTTCTTTATCCACAGATCATGAAGGAAGTTCGGAGAGCATTGTGCAATGCATCAGCTGATGACAGTAAACTCTTACTTCTCAGCGCAGTGGGAAGTGTTTTCTGTAGTGGCCTAGATTACTCATATTTAATTGGCAGGTTATCCAATGACAGAAGAAAGGAAAGCACTAGGATTGCAGAAGCTATAAGGTGACCCAAGCTTACCTATGATCTCTAAATTATGAAATGCAGTGTGTGATTATAAAGATATTTATCAGGTCCAAAAATGTTGTATATTGAAGTGTTGATTGCATTCTAATTACAGTCCTGCAAATTTGTTTAGTAAGAAGAAACTTGGACCTTTCCTTATTAGAAAAGAAAGCACATTTATTCCAGTGCTTATATCCATAGGGATTTATTTTATTCAAATTCTCTGTATTTAATATTTCAATCATTTCTCCAAATTCAAATACAACTTTGTTGTTGTTTTTCCAAATTTGCTATTGACTCATTTAATGTTCTAAAGTGGTTCCTGAAAGGCAGATACTTTACTTGTTTTAATGTTCATTATTTTAAATGAATTTCAATCCAAATGGGAATCCATGGTTTACTCATGCTCTGTTGAAATAGCAGTCTGCCACTGTATTTCAGAACCTTATTAAAAGGGTCTCCACTCTTTTTCTTAAAATTTAAATTACTTCATATATATGTAAATGTAGTTTTATTTTTGTAACTAAAATGTGACTTTCCTCATATATATCACATTACCTTAATAGAAACCCAGAGTTCATGACATGCAGTCTGCAAATCAATCTGCACAACACATCACCAAATATTCCATTATCCACAAGGTAGATCTTCCAGTATAAATCAACCTTATTCCACTAAGGCCAATAGTATTTCACGTACCAGGAGAGGGTTTGGTCCCTTTTTTATCCCCATTTCCTACAATATTCTTTTGAGAACTTTAAAACTTTATGTGGCAATTCTACGAAGGAATATTAAAGAATTTGTTTTACAACAGATCTCTATTTTGGATATATTCGTATAACGTTATATATATATATATTAACATAATAATAACATATTAACCACCAGTTATCTTGGTTGCAACTACTGCAGATCAGTTTGGATTCTTGGCTTAAGTATTTTGAAATTCTCAAAGCAGTAATTATTTTGAAAGAATTTTAAATGTTCTTCTTAAATGTAATCAATTATGATGCATTTTTAAGACCCTAGATATGCTTGAATATTATGTGGTGATACTTTAAAAAAGAGAAGTCCTTTGGAGAACACATCCTGATTTTATTTTTTAAAGTGAGGGGGTTTTAACAATGCAGAACAAAAACAAAAGTGAGGAAGAAAATCACTAATTCTTGTTTGAAAACACAGGCACACTTAAGAGTCTCCCAGAAGATACAAATATTATTTTTGTAAACACTGTGTAGTTAGGTATTGTTATATATGTCTACATTTCTCTGCATACATCTAATACACAGGTATACTTATCAATTCAGCATTTAAATGAGTATAAGCCAGGCTGTGATCCTCAGTTTTCCCACTCTTGGACTCCCAGGACACTCCTGAAATACTGGTACAATGTTCTGCTCCCCGGCAAGAATGTCGGCTTCGGGCCCACTGAAAAGAGATTTTTATTGTACTTCTGGAAACAATGCCCTACGTTTTCCATTTAGCACTCTCTGTGCTTTCTGTGAACAAAGGACTCAACTCATGGAAAATACAGTGTAATAAGAGAAGAGAAAAATGTCCATGGCTTTGCCAGTGGTTTGGATGTCCCGAAACACACCAAGAGATCTCTGCCTCCAGTGCTTTACAGCGAGTTACAGTTGTGTCAGAATGGAACTGAAATCTCAATTACCACGTGTTTCCACTCTCCAAAGTGTGGCTCTCACACACCAATCCCAAGTTCCCAAGCTGAAGTTTAAATCCCCATCCCAGGAGTGGTCCATTCATTCCTCCCGTGTCCTCACCCCCCGCCGTCGGGGTTCGCAGCCCACAGACGTGTGGCCCTGCAGCTCCTCCCAGGCACTGCTCACACATCCCTCAGCCTGAGCTGCCACATCCACACGTGTGTCCTGGAGCAGGGAAAAGCCAGTCAGCCAGGCCTGCAGAGCCCTGGAATCGACAGGCTCACTGGAGGCATTCCCAGCTCCCATCGTCAGCTGGGCACCGATACCCGGGACACAACGTTCTGGGGGTGCTCAGAGGAAAACACACAAGGACAACTTTGCTCATTCAGCTTCTTTATGGCCCTGGACGTATTTAGGAGCCCTGACCTGCAGCAGAGCCCTGCAAAGAACAGATGTGTCTGAGCATCCCAAATCGTATTCCATGGTCAACTTCCCGGATATCCTCTGGAAAAACCAAAAGACTTCTGCATGTGACACTTTTTCCTGTCTTTCAGCCTCTGACTCTACTCTGCAAGAACATCTACCATTTTAAATCCTTTTCAAAGACTGCTTTGAATTAAAACAAGGATCTTGTAGCCCAGAAACTCCAAGAGTGAACTTATGGATTGGAAACGTGGAATCGTGCCGGGTTCAGGGTACAGTGACAACTCACTGGAACAAGTAACGTACCAAACAGAGACACAGATCACTGGGGTGCTGTCACTGCAGCTTCTCTAGACCAAATGCAGGCATTTGCTCCCCTCATAATCTCCCAGTGTTGCAGCCTTCCACTCCATCCTGTTGGTGGCATGTTCCATACCCATGCACTGTACCCCCCTGTGCTCCCCACCCTTCCCTCATGACAGATGCTCGTTGTGCCTTCTCAGTGTCCTGTTCCCTCTCTCCCCATCTCCAGGTCCTCCCTTCCTTGCTCACTCATGTGAAGTTTTCCTTCAGCCCTTGCCCTACATTAATATGTTCTGCTTTGTTCTTCCTCCCCATTATCTGTTTCCTCTCCATATCCCTAACTGCTTTTCCATATTCACTTCCAGTCCCATTTATCACCATGATTCCTGCTTTTCTCCATAACACCGTTTTTATCTGCCTCCAACTGGTCCTCAGATCTACTGCCACCATTTATCCTTAGTGTGCTTTCTTTTTACCTGTCATTCATCACATCCCTGTTCCCAGTCCTGCTTGGAAGGCTTACTTGCTTAACTACTGAGGTTCTCAAAATTCTGGAATTAATGAGGTGCAGTGATCCACAGTCATTACTCAACCATAAACAACGGAAGAAATAATGAGATAAGGGAACAGCATTGTTTCTGCAACAAAAATGAGCCACAACTCTCCTTATCCCTGCTCTCCTTTAGAAAGAAATGGTCTTGAACAGACAAAACCAATGTTCCGTGTTTCCCTCTCTTTGTCTTGACACCGATCTCCTGGTTTATTACTCACTGTGTGAACAGAGCTGCATCAATCAATTCTCTATTTTTCCATGGTCAAAAATTAACTCCTTACTAGACAGCCTAAAAACCAGAATGCATTCATTGAAAATATAACTCTGGGTCGCCTCAGACTCTTTGTTCTCATTTAAAATACAGCCAGTGCACTTCAGCCCAGTCCCCACATGGGCTCTCCAGCCTGCAAAGCCCACCTGTCCTCAGGTACAGAATTCTGGCTCCTTTTGACCTCAGTGGGAGACCTGCAACTCATCCAAGGGCACATCTGACAAAGTGTTCTTTCCTAAAATGTCTCAGCAAAGATGCACTCTGGATCTAATAAATACCCAGTACAGGAACAGAATCTCCTCTTTTGGTTGGAATTTGATTTATACAGGTCTCTTTTCCAAAGTAACAGCATCTCGTTTGCCTCCATATACCTGCTGTGCACTGAGCTGCTGGAGCCCATAATTTGCCCACAATTACACTCATGCTTTTCCCTAATTGCTGTAAAGGCTGTTCCATTCAACAGATGCCTTTCCACAGTTGCTGGTAGGTAACTTATTTAAAGTTACCTCATTGCACAGAATTGAACATATTCAAGTTCGTTCATCCAGATGAATCCAATGACATTTACTTCCCCATTATTTCTCATCCTTCACATTTACTGGTGTGGGCAGGCAAAGGCATCTCCTTTGTTATGGCTTTGCTGAAGACATTTGCAATGAAGACACAACAGATCACTTGCCTAATCCCTTCCCTATTCAAGCATTTCTCTACTCTGGCTCCCCTTTGCTCCTCTTGTTCTTGCTGCTGCTGTGCCATAAACACTCACGGTCTCCTAATCCATTGATGGGACTTGCAGGAACCTTTGACACAGGATCATGAGAGAACTTCTCAAAAAAAAAAATAAATATCCAGCAATCCACCTGTGAGTTTCCTGTCTTCCACATTTCACCATCAGCCAAAGCTGTGGAGCAAGCCAAGCCACCAGCCACTGAGGAGCAAACCAAGAAGTGTCGTGTGTACAAACTCCTGAGTTACTGGTCCAGAAGGAAAACTAAACCCAACCAAACCTTTCTGCAAAAAGTACAACAGTCAGGGCAGTCCACTTCATCAGTTCATATACAACATACACCAAACTATGCAAATCCCAGGTACTCAGAAAGATTAAATAGCAAACTAGAAAGTATCTTGCAATTGTGACCTCATAAAACTGGGCCATGGCATTTAGTGTGTTCATCTGTGGTTCTAATTTGTTTTCAGATTAAGTACTTTAAACTTGGGTATTTATCTAAGTGTTAACTTCTGAATTCAAGATCTCTCTCTTTTATTTTTTTTTTTATTTTAGGGATTTTGTAAAAGCTTTTATTCAGTTTAAGAAGCCAATTGTGGTTGCTATCAACGGCCCTGCTCTTGGGTTAGGAGCCTCTATTTTACCACTCTGTGATATCGTTTGGGCAAGTGAGAAGGCTTGGTTTCAGACACCATATGCAACAATCCGACTCACTCCAGCTGGCTGCTCATCATACACATTCCCACAAATTCTGGGTGTTGCACTGGTAAGGTTTTCCACCTCGAATTGCTGAAGAACCTTTCATAAATTCCTGTTCTTCTTTCTCTCTTTGAAAAGTAAACCAGAAAACCACTGTTTTCTCTTAATTGTTGTGAATGGAAATGAAATTTGTGGAAAGTTCATCTAACCCCTACCAATTTTCATACCACAAAGTGACCTCAGAATCCAATATACTACACGTGATGTAGACAAGAAAGATTGGACACAGGTTGAAAAAATGAAGATTGTTGACGTCACAGTAGAAAAGTGAAGAAATACATTAGCAGAATAATCTTTCAGAGTCATTGCCTTGTGTTGTGTTAAGATTGGGCAGTAACACAGCCAGATACTGCTCTCTGCTCTCTAAAGATAACCCATAATGATTCCAGTAAAACTGCTTTACAGATTTACCGTTCATGCCAGCACAGTTCTCTTAAATGAAACCCATGCTGTGCTCTGGCCACCTGCACACCCCTTAAATAGCTCCTGAAACTCCTTCTAAAGTATTTTGCAGTATGGAAAGATAGGGGGAGAACATTTGTAAATTTGATTGTAAAAATAGCAGGCAAGTATGAAAAAAAAATGGAAAGGAATTATAACCCAATCTTTTGGTTTCACAGGCAAATGAAATGTTGTTCTGTGGGAGAAAGCTGACAGCACAGGAAGCCTGCAGCAGAGGACTGGTGTCACAAGTGTTCTGGCCAACAACTTTTAGCCAAGAAGTGATGCTACGGGTGAAAGAAATGGCATCCTGCAGTGCAGTGGTAAGAAATCCAACTCCTCTGTGATTAAATGACATTTCACAGAGGTAAGGTGTGCTCCCAGGGCTCACGTGGTGGGCCCTCAGTTTCCACAACCATACCTGTGAAAGAAGGGTACCATCAAGAAACCTGGAGAGGGATCAGGGGGCTCGTGGGGTTTCTCATTTCTCAGGGGCAGAGAGGGTTTTTCCTTACCCCATGTTTACATTTATTCAGTAGGAGTGGAACCTCCTTACCCCAGATTTTGAAGGTGGAGGAGTCTGAAACTACACAACTGTCCAGGGAAATCTCCATAGGCCCTGTAAGAGAATAGATTTGCCTTTCCCACTGTCCTGGCCTGCCCTGTTTCAGCTGAGTCTGCCTTCTTTTCTGCACCTGCACAGTTCCTGCTGCAGCCCGTCCTCCCCAGCTCACCAGAAGGGTAGGATAGTGCCAGCTGAGCTCTGCTGTGAAGGAGAGGTGAGATCCAGACAAGAGGGGTTTGAACACAGTCTGCTCACAGTGTACTATAACTTTCCTTTTGTGTACGCAAAAAATTGCAAGAAAATCCTTTCCTATTTTTACATCCTAGGGTTTTTTTTCCCTTCAGGCAGATACACTACTATTCTGGGCATATCCTTGTTTAAAAAACATGCAGTGAAGGAAGCGATACTGCCTGCAATAAAACTGCACTAATTAAAGTGCAAATTGTTACAGTTTCTTGTTATATTTCCTAT
This sequence comes from Manacus candei, assembly GCF_025592945.1. Lineage (NCBI taxonomy): Eukaryota > Metazoa > Chordata > Aves > Passeriformes > Pipridae > Manacus > Manacus candei. The sequence goes on along the minus strand of NW_026138101.1, from coordinate 2,379,809 downwards.
GCCTGAAAGTGTCTTAACATCCCTCAGTTTCATTTAAAAGATCTGTTGTAAAAGGAGGTAGAGACACAGGAGATTTTTAATTAAATGAAGTGTAGATTAGATCTCACAGAAGACACTGAGAATGAAACTCTGGAAATGTAGCACAAGTTGATTTGATGATGCTGATATAAAGTGTATTATTTGAGTTGGGAAGACCTCTGGGCCTTACTGTGAATTTTTCCTTTCTTTCTTCACTGCTTTTGGCTGTCAGTGAAAAAAGAAAGCCCAGTGCTAAGTTGTGGACAAAGATAAGAGTTAAACCTGTCAAAGACTAGATTTACTCTCAGATCCTAAATGCAAATCAGGCTGAAGTCACAAATACAATTAACAGGATGAGCTCATCCAAGTTCACTGGGGATACTTGTTCACAAACAGATCAAAAAATACACAGGTCCCCCCTTGATTTGCTGTTAACACCATTTACTTGGGTTAAAGAGAAACACTACTTTGGAATAGCAGTGCTGTAACCTAGAACAGAACTGGGCTTACCATGAGGGTTTTGAGAAAGCTGAGTGAAGAGTACCATAAAACACTGTATTAGTTTACATTAGATCTTCTGTCCTCCAAAAATCAGTACTGTAGGAATTATTAGTGGGTTTGTCTGACTAGCTGAATTGCTTGTGAGATACATACTGGTGGTGTATATTTGAGAACAAATTTTAAAGGAATCAATCTGGATGTGCTTAAAAACGGGTCTGGGAAAAATGAGCTGAACTATGGGAGCAACCACGGACCTGCTGTTTGTGCCTTTCAGAACTTGCAGGAATTAATAAGGCTTTTTGATTGGGCTTTCCTTTGCAAAAACCTTGGGTTTTTGTCGTATCTGCCAAGGAAATTTAACTCCAGAACACAGTCAGAGGGTGCTTGTTTTGCCCAACGCCATCTTTTGTAAAACATTTCACTTTTATAAAAATATAAGCAAATAGACTTAAAAAGGGATTTGCAGTAAGGGACCTTTCTTATTAATTTGTGGTTTGACAAGGAAATAATACATGAGGGACAATTGTTAAATGTGATGGACATCCACCTTTGGGTTTCCAACCCGTTTAACAAACCCCACAGGCCACCTTTCCAGCAAGCAGCCAGTATATCATGGCTCACATTTTCATTTCAGCAGGAGGGAGTTCTGCTCCTTCTAGTGCTTCATGGCAGACCTTCAATAAACTAAGGTACTTCAGAATCCCTCATTCCTTTAAAAACATTGGCACTAACCCATCACCCTCAGACATCCTTAATTCTTAAAGATGCCGACTGTCAGCAAGGGGAGTTGTGGCTATAAATCAAATCTAATTTCTGTGCCCAAAGGAGTTACTTAGATGGTAAAGCAGAGTCAGTAGTTTAAAAATGCTGGTCAGGCCATTATCCATAAAAATTTTTCAGATTCAAAATAAAACACTGAGTCGTGTTTTGGCTTTAGGTGTTGGAAGAGTCCAAATGCCTCGTGCGGAGCTTCCTGAAATCCGGACTTGAAGATGTGAACGAGAAAGAGTGTCAGATGTTAAAACAGCTGTGGAGTTCTTCCAAAGGACTGGATTCATTATTCAGCTACTTGCAGGACAAAATTTATGAAGTGTGATGTCTTGGCCTAACTCAAAGAGTTGTGAACAGAGTCCACCCTGACGTGTTTGAGAGGCAGAGGCGATGCTTCCCTGAGGAATTTGTGACAGTGTATCCCAGTCCCTGTGCTGGTGTGGGTTCCCTTGTGAGCTACAGCTGCCGTAGCTGGTTTGATTTTGTGTAACCAGGGAGGTGTTCAGTGCACATAATCTCTGCAGAGGCTGCATCTTTCCCATTGCTCATCCAGACACAACTATACATTCCATGTGCTCAGAAGCACCACTGGAACCCAGTAAGGTTCACCCACCTGGAAGGGTTTATTTTGTCTGTCCTTCTTAACTTATTCTTGCTGTTGCCACGCACCTGGGCTGACACAGAGGGCTCAGGCTAAAATCTTGGGTCACCACGATCTCCTGTAGACCCAAACACCATATTTTAGAAATATGTTAATTATTTTTTTGAAAAGTTCTAACAGTGTAATGGAAAAAAATCTGATAATTTATATGTATAATATGTAAAGTTAGTTTACAAAAACTACTAGGGTTTTTTTTTTCTTTGATGAATTTATTTAACTTATTTATTTTGTGTTCATATTCAGCTGTTTATTGATCACAGATCTTATTTTCATACTTCCCTTGACTGAATTAATGGCATCACATGAGAATGCAAACACATTTTTAGCAGCAAACTGAGTAGAAAAATAAAGAATATATAGAAACCCCACAGAATGCTGTGGGCAGTAAACGAAACAGCCACGTGCGTGCTCCTCTATGTGTAAAGTTGTACAAAAAAAAATGTATGAAACAGATTCATTTGCCAGGGTTAAGAGAAAAAAAGTGGATTCTGAAGCAGTGAGTCCCCCTTAAGTCTCTCTTCACTTTCTGCCTTCTTGAGGAGCACTGAAGGGCTCACCAACAAGATGCTTTATTTAAGTTTACTGTTCCTGTTATCCGGTGGCAGTAACAGGGTGAGTGGTGCCGGTCCATGGCATCGTACTGTTTTTCAGGTTTCAACATCCCTTTTGGTCTGAAGTCTAAAAGCAAATCCTTATGAGCCTTAGTCTAGCTGCCTGATTCCTCAGGTGTGAGATAATTTCTGCTCTGGAGGCCTTTGGGTGTGGGCCAGCAGTTTATACAAGGTGCTAGGCATTGACCCGAGCGGAGGGAGAGCTTTGGTTTCGCTTCCCCCAGCTCTCCACATCTGGCCACCCCCCCACCTGGCACAACTTAGGGCTCTCCATAAAAGCAGTCCCCGGGAAACGAGGAAAATCCCATCTGCTCTTTCAGAATGTGATCCCAGTACTGTTCAGTGACACTGACTGACTTCTGAACACTGGATCTCTCTCCGTTCTTTCCCGCCAGGGAGGCAGTTCCTGTGGAAAGGACACGAGCCTGCTCTGAGACTTCACCTGCCATTTTACTACGCCCAAATTAAAACCTCTTGAAGCAGAAGCTTTGCACATTTGTTTGCTTTGTAATTTGTGCACTTGCTCCCCCATCCTTGAGCTCGGTGACTTTTTATGGTTTAAACCTCTGCAAATGAGGCTGCTCAGCTTTCTCTCTTTTAGTTATTTCCATGAAGAGTTTCAACAAAGCCTTTGTAAAGGTAATGAACAGGTGATTACAGTAAATAGGAGCCTTCAACACATTAATGTAACATTTCTTTTGCCACAAATAATTAGAAGTGCTGTTTCTATGGCCTAATTGTACCACTGAATTTTACCCTAAGGGCAGAGGTTCTCACGGAAATTCTTCACGAAAAAGACAGAATCTGGTTTCTAATTAGCCTGCTTTTAAATGTTTTTAAATAGAAGCTTATCAAAACAAGCAGCTTATTTTTAAATGGCTGAAAGAGAACTCTTTCAGTGACTGTTTGAAGTGAGAGATGCACCCCTTGTTTGATGCCAACGCTGGCTTTTGGCCGTGCCCTGCCAGTTTGGATCCAGGCCGCGGGCCCCCACGGCAGGTGCCCGTGGGAGTCACCTGGAAAAGAGAGGGATCACCCCAGTGAAAACCACTCCCAGCCCCGGGTTTGCACAATCAGGCCTCCGGCTCGGGACTCCAGAACACAAAGCAATGGAAAGTACCACAGTTCCTCCATTCCCTTCCGTTCCCTTCTTCCCATCCAGAGAGCCATAACTCCCGTCACGTGTCAGTAGGACAGGAGGAGCTTGATTTCAATCCTGTGCTTAGGTTTGGTGGATAAATCCAGCAGGATTGCTCAGCAGTGGGAAGGAACGAGGGCCGAGTGAGATTTGGGAACAGAGGAGAATCTTACGTTGTTCCACCTTTGAAACTGCACCATTTCATCTGAATTTTCAGATATCTGTATCTTAGCATTTTTTATGACGAAGGAATGGTTGAAATACATTTTCTATAATTATTTTTCCATTAAAGCAAGCGCTAACCATAGTTAACATTTTTAATTATTCATATCTATACAGTTACAATCTAGTTTTCATGGAATCTATTTTCCCTTCAAAAAAAGAGTAATAACAATGTCAAAAACTTCTTTTCCAGTATTTAAATATCAGAATTGGAATTTTCTCTTGTGTTTCTGTCCTTACTAGGTATTCAGATATCTAGATGTACTGTACATATTAGTCTGGGTACCTTTACTAATATTCACAGTATTTAAGATGAAAAATGCAATTTGTTGTTTAAGTATGTTATTTTATTCTTGTGTAAATTGTTTTGTACAATCTTTAAAAATCTACAGTTTTGCATTTGTAGATATTAAAGGTAAGCAATTTATTTTGTGTTGTCCTGCATGTATATTTTTGCTGTAGATAAGTGTTGCTTAGTTTACTTTTTCAGTACATTTCTGTTTAAATAAATAAGCTTACAAACTTTAATACAGTATATATTTTCAGAATATAAACTTTTATATTTCTGTGGTAGGTTAGGGTATGCGTTTTAGGCAATCTTTTTCACTACTATGAACTGTTCTTTTAATCTATAATATAATGGTTTTGTGCCAATAGTTTTTAATTAGAATGAAATGCTCTTTTAATGTTAGGGATGAACAGACAATTTTGGTTGGGGTTTGTTTTATTTTGGTTTTTTGGGTATTTTTTTATTATTTTGCCAGCCTTTACAGTTTTAAATATAATTTATAAATGTATTGCATTTGTGAATAAGCCTTACCACTAGGTACAAGAAATCTTTAAAGCTGCATAATTGCTTATGTAGCACTAAGGACTTCCCCAAATAATTGCTGTAAGAAAGTTAGCAAATCAGAGTTACAGGGCCTTAAGTTTTTCTTGTTGAAAAGGATAATACGGGTTGTTTCTCTTGAACAACAGAGGCAGATTGTCAGCATGGGCTTTGTTATATATAAACTGTGCATTTGTGCTCCCAACCATGGTAGTTTAATCTCAGGCTTTGTGTGGCTGGGTCTATAAAAGTCAAATCTGGCTAAAGCCAGCGCTCTTTAGGAGACACTAAAGAAGTTTACATAAGAGACTTATAGACAATCTTATCATAGTACATTTGGGTACTCGGTATCCTCGACGTGTTCTCTGTGTCTGCCCAATTAACCGTATGTTTTAAGCCATATTAAATCTCTTTACTGCTATTTTAAATACTACACTGAAAGTCATTCACTTAGAGCTTGCTTCCTCACACACGGGATTTCGATTTTTAGCGAATCAAAATGTTTATGCCTTCCATAAAAAAAAAAACAAAGGACCAAAGAACTGCATTATTCTGACGAGGCATTAGTTCCTTCGCCGGTGAACTGGTTTGACATTTGTACTGAAAAATCAAAGAGTCTCTTTCTGCTACAAACACTGCATCCTCATCCATGTCAGGTGTAAGGGGGAAAGGTGTATCCACGGACCGGTTGGGAAAGGAGTGATGTTCAGCTAGGGTGGCATGTCTATTGGTAAGGCTTATTACCAAACCTCTGAGATGAAGCAAAGAACCAAAAATTCCACGAGTTATGTCAATGTAAATTTATTTTCAGAACTTGCACAAATAATTAATTGTAGAACTTTGCAAATTAGGCCCTTAAGTTATTTTGTCAGAATGCCATGGAACAGACTAAAACAGTTTCTAATATTTGTAACAATGAGTACATATTATAATATTATAAGGGTACAGGCACCCCTATATCACAGTGTTGTAAATATTTTCTGAAACTGGTACAGTACTGAGGGACTTGTATCTTCTGATATATCAAATATTGACTGTCTAGATCAAATTGTACACAATTTATTTGTTGATGGTCCTGTAACTAGTGTATGGACACATTTCTGGGTGCCTTAGAAGTTGTATTTTTCATGTGTGTTAATATGCAGTATTTATACATTGTGAGAAGCTGCTTTGAATAAAAACATTGAAACTTCATTTCAATGCAGTGATTTTCAGTTTTACATAATCAGAATGGATGTGGTGAGTGGTGGCCATTCTAGATGATAATGCTGTTCATGGGCTGTGCCTTTTCCAAGAGAGCAGGAACAGTGGGCTTTTTAAAAGACAATTATTTTTCCAAAGGACAAAACCCCTAAAAGACACTGCAGTAAGAACTGTCTGAAGTCAATCATGGTCCATCTCATTTATCATTTCTTGATCCAAATCCAAGAAAGCTTTGATCATATCCAAGAAGACCAGCCAGAAGTGCCTTATAAATGCACTTCTAGGACACCTTCCCCATTCTCACTTCCACTGCTGGACATGTGCACATCACCTAAAGCACATCTGCCCACAACCAGCTGCTGAGGGCAGGATTTTGGCTCCATGGGAGGGAATTTGCTATTGAAGAGATATTTGCCAAGGGAGGCCAAGAAGCAGGGTGAAGGTGGATCACCCTCTGGCCCCTGTGCAGGGACACAGATGGGATTCCTGCCATGGGCCTCGTGTGTCCCAGGGGATCCTTTGGCTGTAGCATCTGGGAACGCTGTTTCCAACCACATATCTCCCATGATTAGAAGGGTAACTGTCAATGGTTTCTGCCTGGGGCAGAAAAGGAAGGATATTTGGACAGGGAGCCAATGTTTGCCAAACCACCTGCACAACGAGGTCTGAGAAAATGACCCACACTTGATTCAAGGGACAACAGTTATGGTCTAGGAATTATGTTGGTTGGCTTTAAACTGAGAGACACTGTTAGTAAAAACCATGGTCAGCTACTTAGAGCAGAGGATTGAGCAATTTAGTCTTGCTTCATATCAACAAATCCAATTATTTATTACGGTGACTCTTGTCAGGAATTAACTTATCGTGGCTTCCACTGGACTGTGAGCAATGTGCACATGATGAACAGGGTGTGGCACCTTTCCTAACCCTTGCAGTGAGAACTTTGGGTCTTAACACAGATTGCCAACATGTGAGTTTCATTTGAAATAACTCATTCTTAAAAGAAAGCAAAAATTCTTTAAAATTAAAAACTCCGTCCAAATATTTTGGGGGAGTCAAGGGTTTTGTAATGCCAGTCCTTGTTGCAGTAAATTAATACACAAACATATTACATGGAAGAGGAACCAATTAAGAACATATAAAGGCCTACAAATTTAAACAAACAAAAGGCCTGTCTAGGAATGGCATGTATAAATTGCAGGTATTAATCCCACTTAAGATATAAAAAGAACTCAAACAGGTCAAAGCTCCACTTAAACTAAGACATGCCATTGAAACCTGTTGGAATAACAAAAACAATACTGAATATGGGAAGAACAAGGAGAGGTTCTGAGAGAAATGCACAGCAGATGAAAGCATGTGAGAGAACCAGGAGGACACCATTTCACAGGCTGGGGGAGTTCAAAGCAAATCAAGAGTCAGAAGTTGGACTGGGGACAGTTTGGTTGTGAAGGAAAAAGTCAGGGTGAGATTCTGGATGAAACAGCAGGAATTCACCTCTTCTTGGTGCCTTGTTTCTCATGAAACCCCCTCAGAATTTAATCAAATATAATGCATCTCTGCTGCCTGATTTAACCCCAAAACCGATCTCCAGTCATAGCATGGAGATTTTCAGATTCCAAAGAAAGCCAGACTAACAGCCCCCTCTAGAATTCAAACCACTTGAATTGTTCTAGCACCATTTTGCTTTCATTTATACTCTTTCCTTGGCTTTACAAAATTTGCTCATTATAAATGTATAATAAAAAACAGAACTGTTAAAAACTGTTAAATTCCAATTATTAAGTCCATGTGGCCTCACACAATGATTTTCATCTGGGACTGTCAAAAGTTCTGTGGGACAAAGAAGAACTTTTCATTTTGAGAAAAGGAAACAGTTTATAAGTTAAAACTGCATCACCTTTCCTTTAGCACTTCCAGACACTGGTGTCACTTAAATCCAATGGATCTAAGTCAAAAGCCACCAGCACCAATGGAAATCCTCCTCCTGACTTCACCTGCTTCTAGATCAGCCCCAGTGACTGACAGGTACCACAACAAAGTCCCTCACAGTAATAGTACAGGGAATATTTGTAGCCATCTCTTGAAGAGATAATGTGGCTCTGATAAGACAGATATAATTAGCATTGGAGGAAGGATTCCATATCCTTAGTTCGAAATTTAACAGCAGTGTCTGAAATTTTGTATGAATGTCAGTAATCCAGAAAGGTTTTTGATGTGCCTGTAAGTGGTACAATTTCTATGACTCAAAAAAGATCAGCCATTCCCCACTGCTGCCCTTCCAGCTGGGTCTGCCACACGCTGCCCACCAGGCTCTGGGGCATTCAGTTCCTACAAGAGGTTCCCTAAAAGGATAAAGGAATTCACAAAAAGCTCTTCCCATAGATAATTATTCAAGACCTGCATTATCTTAGCCTCTCACTTGTTTAGTTTGTATGCAGCTGCAGCAAGTCAGTTGTCAGGGGCTCAGACTCTGGCAAACAATCCTCTTCAAGTCCAGTTTTTGTCCATTAGGCTCATAATGAGCAACAACTCCAAACTCCTGCCAGCTGCACTGCCAAGGGATGCCCTCCTGGACCAAGGGCAAAGGGCAAAGTGTGACTTTGCTGGTTGGCAGCAGCATCCCACTGGTTGGAGTGTGGAGCTGGCAACTGCTTGACTCTGATCCTCCTTTTATTTCTAAAAGCAAGCCTTAATAATATCTTTTTTCCTGCCATAATGACCTTCCATCACTCCTTTGCACGGGGCTGCTCCTGGAATTCTCTCCAAAGCCATGTCATTTATGAACTATAAAGCAATCTACGAGTTCCTCATGCCCATGACCATCTGAGAACAGCACTGGACATGGTGCTGGAACACCCACCCCATCCCCATCCCCATCCCCATCCCCATCCCCATCCCCATCCCCATTCCCATTCCCAGGCTGGGCCTGCCTTCACCAGACCAGAAAAACAGGATGTTTTATTCTTCAGGTAATTACATGGAACAGGAAGAAACAGACTTATTTCCCTGGATGCTAATGTGATGCCAGTTGGAAAGGAATATCCCAAAGCACATTAGACTTGGTAGGATTCATCTTCCATACATGTCTGTGACTAGTCAGGACACCAAGACACTGTCCCTCTCTAAATGAGGGTTTTTAAATAAATGCATTTTGTCTAAAAACATACTGAACAATTAAACTGAGTAGGCTGCTCTAGAGCTGATTTGAAAGGCTCAAACTTTTCCCAACCGTTTCAAGTCTGAGAAAATCCACCAGCTCTCCATTTGTGATTCAAGCACTTGGTGAACACACTCCACAACTGCACCATGGCTGTGAGCCAACGAAATGGTGAGTCAGCAGGCAGGGGAGGGAATCAAGTGTCAAGAATGCATTTAACCCTCACTCAGAGAACACTTTTCTTACCAGCAGAACAAAAACAGGCCATAAAATGCAAAAAAATTACTGGAAGTTTTTTCCTCCATTAATGAAGGCAACCATTGCAATTTTCTTCCAACTTTACAGGAGCTCTCAGGTTTTAAATTAAGACAAATGCTAAAGAAAACAGCAAACTGATGAGAAAGAGGTTCATGAACACATATCTGTGCAGTCCTATGATCCCTACTCTGACAAAAATCCCAGTGATAATCCCGGGAAGGCTGAGTGCTGAAGGGTTTCATGAGAGCATTAGAATCAATAATACTAAATACTCACATGGATATAAAAAGGAGTACATTTTCCTAATGAAAATACAGTTCAACTCATGTGTCCTATTCCCAAAGGAGTATCTGTGCATGGTTCTGTGCTTCACAGTGTTCTTTGTGGAGCGTTTGATGAAATCACGAGATTTCCTAAATCATTTTTAAATTAATCCCTCTTAAGAAACTCCCCACTGAAGCATCACTTTGCATGCTCACTCTAGATACTCTATTCAGGGAGGCAAAAAAAAACCATAAAAAGATTGAGGATTAAAAAAAAAAAAATTAAAGGAATATTTGAAAGAGGGCCCACTCTTCCACCTGAAGGTTTGAACACTCATTTACAAGGTTGTTAAACACTGCCAAACCAGAATGACAGCATTTTATACCTACCTTCTTACTCTTCACAGGTGTAAATAACCACATTGGACATCTGTGGAGGAGGGGAAAGGAGCAGGAGGAAAAAGACTCTAGCTGTTACCTTCAGAGTGTTAGTTGAGGGTCATCACAGATGAGCTGCAAATTTCCAGCTCACCCCCATTAGGGAGCAGATCCCATTTCCAGTGGAAGGCTGAGGACAGGCAGCTCAGCCTAGGAACACCCACACAAAGGAAGAGTTTTTTCACAATTCTTGCCCCACTGAGCTCCATGGCCTGAGCCACCTTCTCCAGGAACTCGACCCAACAGCCGGGACCATCCATTTAAAGCTGGACTGTCCTGCCCTGGTTAAACCTGGGCTGTGAAATGGCACAGAGCAGGATTGGTTTGTACACACATCTAACATGTCCAGGGTGGGAATGCTCACAGAAAAGTTCCCTGCACACATCTTGGAAAGTTCTTTCTCCCATCTAAAAACCCTCACAAAGCCTGAGCCTGAAGTTTAGACAAAACCCTCACCTGTGGCATTAAGAGACAAGCCCTGCCAAGCAAGGCCTGCTGGAGTGGTTGGAAGGACTTTCCCCCAGCCTTCAGCCCTGCCTTTCTCCCAGCTGTTGGCAGCTGGGGCAGGGGCTGCACGTTGGACACACACAGGTGAACCAAAGGAGACACATTTGAGCTGACTTTGAGCTCAAAGGGCTGACAAAAATATAGGACATTGAAAGATGGCAACGTCCCACCGAGGAACACAGCAGCAAAAAGGAGATTATCTCTTCAAACACCACCTTCCCTCCACCATGATTTATGGACTGGAAACACTGTCTGACCAAAGAATAACGAGATGGGAAACTCATGTCACTCACTGTGAAGGATTCTGTCACTCATGGGGAGAACCAAGTCCTGCTGAGCTTCAGTTCTGAAAGCAAATTCCCCATGTATTCTGCTCAATCCCTCCATCTGAGACTCCTAAAGAAAGAGGAATGGGAAGACTGTCAGCTTGCAGCTTATGGAGGAAAATCACAACACATCTTTCCTGTCTGCAGAAAGTTCTAAATGATCTTCCATCCTTATCACAGCACTAATTCCCAGAAACCCTGCAGAACTCTCCAGAGCACTGTTTTATTTACCCAGCACTCCTCCATCAAAAACTGGCTTTAAAAAATAAACTAATAAATTCTAGTTACAAATAGACATTTCTTTGTCCATTCTCGTGCTCCCAAACCCAAACACCTCTTTGGTTTTCTGTGTGGACATCCCTGGGAAATGTGAGATCCACAGGTCATTCCAGTTTACATGCTTTGAACCTACTGAACCCATCAGGAGAGTAAGAGACCAAACAAAATGACACATGCAGTGGCACCACAAGACTAATACAATTGCTGGTTAAGTAGCAGAAAAATCTGAACACTTTACAGCTTGGTGGTTTGTTGTATGAAGGCTCTTCACCTAAGAATGTGAGTTATTGTGGAGAATTTTATTTATATAGTCTGTTCAATTTTTATGCAGAAAGCATTAGCAGAGACTGTTTTAAATAATTTCAGATACTCAGCACTAAATAAGTGGCTCACTTTCAAGAACCAACCAAGAAAAAACATTCCACAGAATGTCATCTATTCCTTTAGAAGGGGAGTTGTATTTCATCAGCATGGATGCTTAAGTGGAATAAGGCTCAGTATGGGGACTGTTTTCAGCAATAGTTGTTAATTAAGTAGTAAAGTACTAATAAAATGTTTAGGCAGGTTGCATTTAAATAAGACTATAATGATATGTAATTACTCAAAAAGAGTGCCAAAACCATTCTGCAATAGACTGTGTTCAGTTTTCATGCCCTGCCCAAATCCATTTGAAAACAGAAAGGATTCCAATGTCCACTGTACAGTGGCCAGGGCACAGGCAAGCTGGGAAACTTCTGCTCTCAGCCACAGAGGAGGACCTTTATTTAAAAGCAAACTCTTAAGTTTCTCTAACAGAAGCTACAGAAATTAAAAGAAAATATTCTTAACACACACAGGAACAAATAAACACAGAGCAGCAGCAGGGCCAGGAGCTCTTCTGCACGGTCCTCACGAAAACCCACCAGGAAAACAAGGAAGAGGCTGTGAGGAAGCACAATCCTCCCTGAACTCCCCACGGGGCCACAGCAGGAACCTGGCCCAGCAGGACACCCCGGAGGGGGAGGCATTCAGTTCTGAAGGAAACTTGGGGCAAAAGGTACCAAAATGCTCTGCTGCAGAGAGGTGTGGGGAGAGAGGTGCAATTCTCTGTTCTGGGTCAGCAGAAAAAGTGCAGGAGGCAAAAGGGACTTGGCACAGCCAGGAAAACTTTCAACCAAAGGAAGATGCAAATATTTAAAACTGAGAAATGTGTCAGTGGAGATAAAGGCTCAGCAGAAAAAATAAAGATGAAGTTGAAATGCACAAAACTGCCATCATAGCAGAAATTAAATAAAAGTACTGGGGAGAGAAGTGTTTGTATCTTAGATATAATTTATATTATTATCTCTAGAAAATAAAAACCAGCACCACCAAGTACAGAGAAATTTTGATTTTCTAAAGGCTCCTTTTACTGATGACAGTAGCTCTTCACCTGTGGTATAAAGTAGCAAGTAGTTGACAGTCTAGTAAGTCCCAAAGTTGCTTGCAGAATCTTTATATTCTTTACAAATCTTTCTATTCCTCAATAATAGCCATTAGTGTCTTTTAGACTAATTAACAACAGGCTGCTGCAAACATGGTCCTGTTTGTTTTTAAATCAAATCAGAGTAACATTCCTGTGATTACTATGATGACAAATAGTTTATAAATACACATCATAATCCTGAAAATTTTAATTTTACTGTATGTTAAGCTAAAGCCTGGCAGGCCCTTCCAACTTAAACCACTTGATGATTTGCAAACTAACACGGTGCATCTCTGCCCCACTAAACCCATTTCCTGAGGGCACAATTCCACTTGTTTTTCAGGTGACCTGTGGAATGGTGTTGTGGCAGCACCGGGGCTCCTTCCACGGCGAAGAAAACCAGGCATCTCCTCGTGGGATTTTTTCGACCTTTGCATCAATGGGAATCAGGTGCCAAATTTACAAAGCTGCTTTGAGAACCTGCCTTTTGTGCCTTCCCTGGCAACCTTTTCTGTGTCCTGGCCAAGCCTTTGTTCACCTGGAATTGTGCCAGAAGGCCCCTTTAAAATACCAAATTCCCTGGGTTTGGGAGCACTGCCTGACTCCACAGTGCCCATTTAGCCCATGCTCAGTAATGCAGCTTTCAGTCACACTCTTAACATGTCCACGGGTTTAAAACCATTCTTTATTGAAAACAAACCTTCCTATCACCTTGCAAAAAACAGAGGTAGGATTTGCAGGGACTTGGATTATTTTTGCCTACGTATGACTTGCAGATGATCTACAAAAACACTAAACCACAGGCTTGGGTTTCAAATTAAAGCAGCTGACCACAGGTTACACACATGAAAATAACTATCTTTTTAAAACAGGAGAAAGGTCCTGTTCATTTGACAAGAATGGGACATTATTTTAGAGATTCCAGTCTTACAACTAGAAAAATAGGTCATCTTCAACTGATATAAAAAGATTTATAACCAACCAAGAACAAAAATCCAAACCCACAGGCTTGGAGTGAGGTTCTCACCCTGTAAGTCAATTAATGCTCTAAAATATCCTCATTTCTACTCTGCAAGACCTCACAATTTTCACTGTGGAAAACCTGTGCTTTGAGCACTAAGGAAGATGACATTTATATTATGGGAGTTAGATATGCAGTGGGTTAATGTTCTACTTTGTGAGCACATTACCAAGAAAGAACCTTCCCTTGGCACAAAAGGCACTCTTTTTCCTTTGCATTCAGAAAGCTGATTTCCCCATGTAACTGAGTCATCAAGGAGACTGAGCAGCACCAGCCAAGAAATAAAGATTATGGCATCTGCTGCTGCTCCATTCTGCCCTTGCTTTGGCTCAAACCCCTTTGTACTCAGGCACCACACTCCCTCCAGGATTCCTCCTGTCCAACGTGCACAGAGGTTTGGTCTCCAGATGTGATGATCCACAAGGTGGATCCACTCGCTGTGGGTCACACAAACCTTAAGGTTCAGGCATTGCAATGCCAGACAATACAAGATCTGAATTAACAACGTGCAGAATTAGAGCACAGATTCAGGCCATCATTTGATATTAATATATCAAATATTGGTGTTATTTGATTTGCTATATTTGTTGCCAGACAGGCCCCTAGAATCCAGAAGTTCATTTTCTGCAGAATTCTCTGTTAAATTTTTAGGAGAATGATGTCTTCCTTTATTTCATGTGGTATTATATAGCCAGTGCTTAGCTACAGAGCAGGATGTTACATGCTGTCAGCTTAGAGCAGTGTCAGTTAAATTCAAGGAACCTTCCCAGACTGATTAGTAAATAACACTAAGTCATGTAATTAAAACAAAACCAAAACAGTAGGAGCACTGTGATACTGCATTGTCACTATAATCTGACAGAGGTTTGGGATATTTATAGCCACAGTCAGAGGTCAGACATGCTGCTTGTTTGTGTAAAATACAGCCAAGCAAAAAGGAAAACTTCTCCCACTGAAGAACTCCTAAAACTGAGCAGAGAGTTGGAAAATTCACCCGTTCCAGTGTGGCAGCAAAGTGACCAGTAACCCCAAATCCTTTTCCCTTTTTCTTTCCCAGTCTTGGGTGTTGGTGCTAAGGGACTTGGCACTGTTAGATCACGTGTTAAGGTTGGACTCCATGGTCTTAAAGGTCTTTTCCAGCCTAAATGATCCTATGGTTCTATTACAACAGAGATAAGATCCTAAACCCAGATTTGTCTCTGTTGCCAAGACGCTGTGGTAACACAGACAAAGACAGTTCCTGCCCAAGAAGGAGGAAAATTCCCCATCAGAAATGCTGCTATACATGGAAATTTAATATTGGGCTTGCTGTACTAAAATCAATAAGAGGTTTTTCACCAACTGGAATGGAAATAGGATCAAGCCCAGAGATGGGAGATGTGCCAGCTTTGCTCAGCAGTCTCTGCCCAGGCCTTGCACAGTGTCATTTATTACAATCAGCACATCAGAGGGAGGTCTTTAGGATCAATACAAGGCAAAAAGAGATGCAGTAAGTTTGTATGAGATGTAAAAATGGCTTTTGAAGCTGGGGATCAAGAGACAATGAGACAAAAGACAAGCAGGAAGGAGCACAGGTTGGCAGCTGATACAAATCATTACAAGTCCAAGAGAACTGTGAAACATCTCCCTGAAAACAGGGCTTAGAAACCAACAGGGTAAAGCACAAGGAATGAAGAGGTTGAAAATGGGGTTTTACTCCAAGAAAAGAGGATGGCTGAGTGCTTTTTTTTTTATATATAAAGGTAATTAGGAGAAATAAAATGTTTCTCTCAAAACTGAGACTTGGAATTACTCAATGGATTTGTTGTCAGTGAAAGGCTTTTGGTGAGAGAGCTTTTAGTGATGTGAAGGGAAGTAGGAACCAGCCTGAACACGAGGGACAGGGTAATGGACTGATTAATTTACATAGTATTTTGAAGCCTGTAAACAACAATTGTTAAAATAAGCCCAGAAATTTAGAAATACTGAGCATTGAGTGTTCTCAGAGTGCACAGTGACATCAGTAGGCACAGGAGCCGTTTGTGGCTATCACATGATTGATTTTCACGTTCATTTTTACGAACAGCATTTGATTTAAAAAATATAAAGATACTTCCACTGTGACCGACAGCAAGACAAATGAATTAGGGGCTGCAAGCCAAAGAGCCTATTTTATCTCAAGAGAAGGGCTGCTTACTCATCTCTAGTCAACAGCCCCTTTTAAACACACTGAAAGTAATTTTAAAACCCCCAAGGAATGATGGAATTTAAATGATTTGTGAGGGTGGAAGACTGAGAGGTTTTGCTACATGACCAGTTATTTACCAGAAAAATATCAGATGCTCTATTGCATTGTTTAATCATATTTATGGGAAATTTATTTTTTGCCCCAGTGAAACTCCAGCCAATAGAGCTGAGCTCAGACACATCACAGCAGGTCCAATTTGCTCTTCTCGTGGTCACAAACGCATTTCTGAATGAATCAGAACATTCAAATCATCCCAGTGAATCAGCTGGTCCTTCCAAAGAAGTTCAGATGAATTCCAATGAATCAGCCAACTTACAGAGAGGAAACAAGTGAGCAGGTTAAGGTGGTGGGTTTGGCTGGGGGAGATCCAGGTTGAATCCTCTGCTCCAGCCAAACGTGGGGTGACCTGGGAACTGCTTCTGGTCTCAGCCTGCAAAGACAGTCAGGCACTTTCCACTGCAATTCCCAAACCAGACTGAATCCATGAAGCCCCCAACTCCACCAGCAGTTTCCTCTTCTATCCAAATTATCACACTAAACCCCAAAACTGTGCTCAACTGTTCAAGTCAAGAGAGAGACAATAAAACCACGAGCTTTCTAAAAAGCTCAGATATCAGAGGGGAACGGAGATATATTTTTGTTCTATACATGCACATCACTCCACACTTGTGTTAAATATCTTTTTCTGAGATATTAAAGTTCCTCTGAAAAACAAACAACATCCCACAGACCAACCATTCATCCATCCATGAGAGAAACTCAAATTTCCTGCTCCACAGTTAAGCAAATGCAAAATAAAGTGACTAAGAAATTAGTCACTGAACAAGTCTATTTGTAAATAAATTATACACATTGCACGAGTGGTGTCTACAAATCTCTCCTTGGAAAGGGCTTAACTCTATGGACTGAGAACAGGTGCAATCCAGGCTCATTTCCACAGGTCAGGATTAGAGCCTTGGACCTCCTGCTGAAATCCCAACCATTTGACCTGCACTGGAGCAGACCCTGAGCAGAGACCAGGCTGATCCTCTCCAGGGAATCTACCAAGGATATAAAGAACGAAATATTAAAAGGAAAATGAAGTCCCCAAAGTCCTTTACTCTAAAGTCAGATCCTATCTGTGGATGTGGGTGAACCTCAGCATTTAGCTCCAACACAAGGCACAGAGCTGCAAGGGAGCACAAATTTCCATCTGGGCACAACTCCAATTTTATATTAATAAACTGGCTCTTTTTTGTAAACAGAATCAATATCCTGTTTAAAAGTGATTCTCAGAAGAGCAGGAAATTAGAAAATATTAGTATTAAATTAATCAAACTTCTCTTCATGAAATATTGTTACTGCTAATGGATACATTTATTTTTTGGTTTTTTCAGTGTATATACACACACATTGAAAATGTTACCCTAAACATATGAACTATGTGCCCATCTGAGATATACAAAACCTCCACATTTCCTTCTTACTAATGGTGGTTCCATGAACACTAAATAAATGCAATTTCTACTTTCAGAGATTATGAATTTTAAATAGGATACAATTTTTCAGGTTGAATCACACAGAATAAGTTTCTTTTTGCTCTTTAGCATTTCTCAACAATCTTAGATGTGCCTCTAAGAGTAAGAAGATGGGGAAAACATTCTGGGAAGCAGAGATTTCCTAAAACATTTTATTTTATTAGTGGTGAACCAAGTCCCCATTTCCCTGTCCTTGTCAGGAGACATCAGTTCCATCACTGGAGGCACTCTGGTCCTTGGCTGGCATTTTTACACAGCTCAGGAATTTCTAAGCTCTCTACAGTTCTTCTTTTCCAGAAGGGTAAAAACAGTTCCCAGTTTAGAAGAAATGTATCCAGGACAGAAAGAGGCCTCCCTGGGGAAAGAGCAATGAAAGCAGGGACAAGGAGGAAGGGCACAACAGTGAAAGGGGGGGAGGTTTTGGGGAACAAAATGTCCAGAAAGATCAGTAATGTGGTTTGGCTTGGAACCCTGATGAATATTAAATGCACTCAGAAATTATTATATGGCCTGAATGTGGATAAGGAACACGGACAGAAGAGAGGGAAAGAAAGATTTTGTAGTCTTTCTCAAAATCTAAAATCATACAGAGTCTTCTTCTAAGATGAGAAAAATATCTGCTGAAAATAAATTAGTTTATAAAACAGGCTGACTGTGCAAGTCTAAATTTAACTATAGCATTCATTGCCACACTTTAAAACACATCACACCCAGGGAAGGTTGGTTATTTACTCCACCCAGATCATTCTAGATCTCAAAGCTTTGCTCCCTTGCTGCTATTTTAACTTTTGAACTGAAGAGTTTTTTTGGTATAACCTGGGAGGGAAGTTCCCACTTGAGAAGAAAACACCTGGAAATATCAACTGCAGAAACCAAACACCATCTCAAGAATCCTTTGCAAGACTGAAGTGGTGTTTTATTTACTGAGCCTTTTCCCTTTTGTGCCTGCACATTCATTTTATGAGGTCTCCTGGAAGCCCGGGGGGAGAGTTCATTGGGATGCCTTTGAAGCAAAAAGCCAACATTTTTAACTGTGTGTGTGCAAGATCAGCTGTGAATCCCCATGTCCTGTCCTGATCACTGCTGACTGCCCTGGGAGTGGGAGAGAGCTGTGACAGTTCATTGAATTACTCATTCACCCCAACAGACACTTGGGCTTTTATTACAACGTGCAGAATTCACTCAGGGCAAAGAGAGTAAAGCTACTCACAGCCTTCAACATTTCTACCCTTCCACTAACATACTTCAACAGCTTCACATCATCCCTCTCCTCTCTGTTCACCTTTAAAAGGTTTAGGTGTTCATACCACCCAAACTGGAGATTTATGTCCTCAAAACTGGGTACATGAATCTCTGAGTTCCAGTTTGCAGCTCCCAACTTACACACACAAGTAAAAATGCCCACAAATTAAAATATAAGGACTAGAGTTGCTCAGCTGTACTTGCATATTTAGCAAGTGCACAAATAAAGTCAATTTGTTCCAGAAAAGGGAAACATAAACTACAGGCTCTCCCTTGAACATCCTGCAAATGAAATCACAGAGCATGGACAAGTTTCTCTCCTGTTGGGCTCTACTTTTCATAAGTGTTTTAAAATAAATACTAAACAGTCATTGCTTAATGCACCTTAAATATGCCTTTGGGATGCTCCATGGACAACTGCAGAAAGTCACTAGTGCCACCACGTACTCAATACATTTGAAATACTGACTTCCATTAAAATATCATTATTTTCTATTGTTACCTCTGTCAGCAATAATAGCCAAAGAATATTTGTATTTTAAAAAATTCTGTCCTCTGTGTCATTGAATAAGACTTCAATACAGCTCTTCAATCAGTGCAATACAATAGCCACAGAGACACTGTATTTTTTTTTCTACAGTCACAACCTCCAGTAAAACCCCTGAATGGGTAGAGAACTTGTTAAATACTAAAATGCCAGGATGCCTCATTATTTTTATGCACTGAAGAAAGTAAAGGGATATAAATACAGCCAAAGGTTAAACCAAACTGTCCTATTTTATACACAAATGCAGGGTGGACATGGCAGCAGATTTTATGTATGAGACTACACACAGCAACACACAGACTGGGCAGGGAAAACTGGATTTTTCACACCTTGAAACAAAAATCCAACTTGTCTTCCACAGCCTGAGCTAAGAGCACCCTGGTTGCAGCAGTTCCATGATCTTGTTCCAGGTACAAGGTATGATCTCCCACAGAAAGCCAGTCTGGGAAGGAGGGTTCATCCCAAAAAGTACTAAGGGGTTACACCAAGTCACTGGGATCACATTTAGGAATAATGTTGTGCCTGGTTATTTGCTTTATACTTTAAGGCAACCAGTCATTACAGATGAAGCCCAACAAAGCCTCCTGCACTGTCCCATGCTCGGGAATTTCCTGGCCCCAGCTGAGCTCCAGGAACTCTCCTGTCCTGGCAGCCCCAAGGAACAGCCTGGCAGGGCAGCTCTGCTTTCCTTTCAGCTGAGGATGCCTTTGCCAGACTTTACACATCCCTGCCAGTCTGGCTGCACGGAGGAGAACAGCACAGAAATAGGGAAAAGGACTAAAACACATTTCACAGGATAAGGCTTTTCAGTGGGAAGGGAAAGAAGAGAACTTGGGAGGTGCTATGCAAGGTGCCAGCAGAAGTAGTATTTGGAGAAACATCCCATACATTATGTAGTATCATCTGGCCCTAGATTATGTCATTCCACAATATTCTTTTCCACACTCCCTGTTGCTCAGGACAGATCCAGGCAGGGCTTGGTTTGCTTAGAGGAAAAGCCTCCCATGTTATTGCTGAAGGTCAGGAGCTCATTTGAAACAATTTCTTTTGAAGCAAATTTGTTCCTCCTTCTGAGTGGGGATCCTTGGTTACAATGTCTCTGAATACTGAGGAGCTGCACTGGAAGCTGTTCCCTGCTCCTGGAGTTACCTTGGGTCCCAGGTATCCCCATTTAGGCCACCAGCACTGGTGTAAACTCTCATTCATTTCCTTTGGTACAGTTTATTACCTGTAAAATGGGGACAGTCCTCACATCTCACAGACTGCCCTGAAATAAAATGATAATTACAGAACAAACACACAAGAAAGCCTCTGAAGGAATTAATCTTCTTGTCTATGTGGCTGAGTGGGAATGTTGTGGGTAGGTCACCTGAAAAATCAGAGAAGAACAAAATACCAAGTTGCTGGGCATGTTAATGGCAGGAAGTTCACACACAAATTTCACTCTTGAAATGACTCCCTTGCCAGCAAATCTCACAACGTGCTTTCAGCAATTTGCATAGAACACTTCCAGAAGGGACACCTCTCACCATTAGGCTCAGCTGACACTTAAACCTACAATAAACTGGAAACAAGCAATCAAAGTTTCAGGTTTTTGATGGAGGCATGCACATCCTAAAATTCATTTATTTTCTGAGCACGGCAAGTTAGGCTGCAGAGTGTTTCACACAGCAGATCTTCCTCAATGACACCACTTTTCTCATCAGAGTTTATTTCCCTGTAACTCTCTCTCTGCTCCACAAGGAGCAAGAAGTGCAGATGAATGCTGGCTGTTGCAGAGAAGAAATTATCCATGAAGCAACACTAAAACCTCCAAAAATAACTTGCTCCTTCTGAACTCTGACTATGAGTACTTCAGAAAACACACACACACTCCTGGAGAACCATGTGTTTATGACTGGAAGCTGTGGCTTCCTCACACAGTCTCTGTACACGGGTGTTATCAGCATCTGCAAGAACAGTTTTCGGGGCTGCTGAAAGGAGGAGGAAGAAGCACAATGTGGAACAGAAAAAGGATGTGCACTGCTTATTACATTAAAAACCAGCTGTGGATGGGTGCATCCATGTGCAGGGATTGCTGCAGCAAAGCTGCAACCACAGATGAAATTTAACTGATTTTTTTCAGCCTCCACAGTCCTCAGGTAACACAAGAGTTTTACTTCCCCTTTCTGATGCGCCCTAAAGCTTCCTGGATCCCGAGCTCATGGTCTTCTCAGCAGAATTTAGGATGAACCCAAAGCCTCCTGTTACACCCAGCTGCCCTTCATCAGACCTACCAGGAGGCACCAATATTCAAAGAGATGTACTGCAAGGACTCTGAGCTGTTTGCAGCATTTACAAGATCACAAAGTCAGCTCAGTTTACATATTTCCCTTAATTCTTTATGTCTCATTTCAGAATGTGAGAGCTGGGGTAGATAAGAATGACTTTACAGAAGACTTGGGCTGGTTTGGGGGTAACCACAGTACTTTGTCATGAAATTTTTATACAAGGAAAGCCAAAGCAAAAGAACATAATATAAAAAAAATCACTAACTCAATTTCTTGTTTCTTACTGACCTGTAGGAAGCAATACCAGATTTTTACCAGTCTGTATCATCTGCCAAAAATAACACTACTCTCTCCTCTTATCAATCAAGCACATCAACACTCAATATCCTCTTATAGGTGTGAGTGAACCCAGCAGGAAGCTGAGAACACAACAATTTCCCAAACCAGGTTTCTCAGGTTTAAATCCAACCCCTGCTGTCAGCTCAGACTTGTGTCATTCTCCCAGCCCGAATGAAGCTCAAAGGCAGTGCTTGGATTGGCTCTTCTTCCTCCTAAACTGCTCAAATAACATTTATCTGGCTTTTTTTTTTTAAATGTAGATATTTGCAAGTCATTTTTGCAAGCAAGATAAAAATAAACACTCATGGCATCAAATATTGTAAGGAAAATTCTTCCCAACAAGATCCCCAAGTTGCACATTCTATACCAGGATCTACTAAAATCTATGGAGCTGGGAGAATTTACATCCATGGAGAATCCTGCTCATTATATAATTCTACTAAAATATTTTTTCCCTTGGTCACGTAACAAATATCAAACCTAGGATGCTTTAATTTGGAAGGTCCTCTAGTGTGCACTACACTGCAGAAGGTATTGAACCCTCTGACAAACAAAGCAGCCAAATGAAATAGTGCCACTAATTTTGAGAATGTGCAGCTGATTTTTATCACATTTCAATAATGCTTCTAATCTCCCATCATAAAATATAAACCAGCTCTCTGAAAGGCTAAATAAGCAACTTCAGCTGCTATGATCTGCATAAAGACTCTGCTTTAATAAAAGATATTTGCTCCCATAATTTTTAATACATCAGTGTATGCTGTGCTAGATAATAATTTATCCAAGTTTTAATTTCCAAGCTCTGTGCTGTTGACATTTAACAGTATTTTCTGAAAAAGAAAACCAAGAACGGAAAAATGACAACAAAGAGAATGGTGAAGATAAAGATCTAAGAAAATCTTTCTGTCAATTTTTTAACCTGCCTTAAGTATGTTTTATGTTGGGTGTACTGAACTCCTGCAATGACAGGAGTTCAGATTAATTAATTATCTTATTACTTTCATCATAATAATATTTATAACAGACAAGCTGCTCCAGAGCTTCCCTGAGCTCCTGGTGGGATGGTTCAGCACTGTGGAGAGACCCAGCACTCACTCATAGCCAGGCTTCCTCCAAAACTCTGGTGGCAGGGCTGAAGAAAAGAAATAAGAGCTCACATTTATGTTATAATTTCATCTTTTCTGTTGAAACAATGTCATGGGTTCTTAATCAATGTCTTCTTAAGACTCAAGGTGACCAGAGTGGCAATACCATAAAACAACTTCTGCCACCTGCTCCCCTCTGCTTTATCTTATTACAGATCCTTGACCAAGAGATGGGAAGACAAGGTAGATGGGCCTATTAATTCCTGGAGAAACAAGTCATTTAACTAAAGGGAAAAAAAAGAAAATAAAGAGCAGCACATTCTCCAAATCTTCTTGCAAACCAAAGATCTCTGCCAATCCTTTAACTCACAGGATGTTCCAGTGCATTTTTCTGAGACGTATCACAGCAAAACTTCCCTGTGCTCTGTATTCCAATAAACTAAAATATTGTAGCTGCCAAACAGGAAAGGATAAGAAATAATAAGAAATGAACATGTAGAGCTTTCTACACCCAATGGACACCCAAGGGCTCTGCAGGCAGCCACCTCATCCACTGGATCCTTAGTCCAGCACTGCAGAGAGGAAGGGAGGCTGTGGACAAACACCCACCTTGGGAACAGATTTGTGAGTGGAAAAGGTTTGTCCCCAGATGTTCATCACCACCAGTGCAGAGGTTCCTGCCCCTCACAGCAGCTCCCAGCTCTTCACTTGAACTGGCACCAAAACCCTTTCACAAGGGTGGTGGATCAGCACAGCCCTGCCCCTGGATGCTGTCAGAGGAATTCAGTGCAAGGAGAGCATCCCCTGCCCTTCCCCCTCCACTCCTCCTCTCCCTCATGCAAGAAACAGCACTTAACTGACCCCTTCAGGCATCACAGGATGCTAAACAGACAAATAATGATTTTTTTATTGAACAAGGGAGAAAATGGGGGAAGGGAGAAAGCAGGAAGGCCTTCTCCAGCTGCAATCCTGGTGTCTCCAGAGTTACAGTAACCAGGAAGCCACAGCTTTATCTTTAGTACACAAATGGGAGAAGGAAGGGTAATTTATCCCACCTGATGAGAAATATTATATTTCCTCTTCAACAGATAAAACACAGAATGGGCCAGAAAAGAGTAGGCTAAGTGTACTGCAAGACAGCTCTAAACTATCTCGGGGCTTCCTCTCTTTTAAGATCAAGATCTCCTATTCTTCCCATGACAAGAAAATCTTTTACTATGCAACCATTTAGAAAGACTATTCAAATTGTTTTACTTTCCATTTTTCAAACCTGAAACACCAGAATGAATAATTAGAAGAGTGTTCACTCTTGGTATTAGTTTTAGGGCCCCCTAGGGCAAGCTGTTTAATTCTTGTCTTCCAGGCTAAAAACTATTTTTCCTTCTGGAGAAGCAGCTCAGAGAATGGCATCAGTTTGATCAAGAAAGATTTGAAATATAGAATAAAAAGAATCCTTCATTATGGGCAGATGCTAGGAATCTCTTCCCCCCACCTCTTTTTTTCTGTCTTTCAGGAAGACAAATCACCAGGAGTTTAGACATATAAAAAATAACAGCAGCATCAATTTTGAAGCAATGTGTATTTCAGTAGACAGCACATCAGTCAGTTTGGTTTATAGAACCTGAGAAATGATGTTTTAACTTTTACTATTGCTTCTGTCACTGTAGAAAAGATGTAGTTTCCCTGCTTTGGAGTACAACAGATAATACTGTCATATTCAAAATTATACTTATTGCTTATGCATATAATAACTACAACATTTGTCCTGCATTTAATTTTATGCCTGTGTTCCAGTGTTTGCTTGGTTAAAAGGAAAAGACAGACAGAAAAAACAGTGCATGTGTGTTCTGGATGTAAGTGCATTCCTTAATGTGCAGTGTCTAATTTGTGGAAAGAAAACCAAACAAAAGGTAGAGCTGCTGTGTATTTTAGGAAAGGTAATTCAAAAGCCTTGTAATATTAACCTAAAAGCTAATTACACCTTAGCTATGGCAAGTGCATTTCTGTAACACAATGGCAACAAGCTCATACCAAAACTTTCTGAGCTCTTCACTTTCTCCTGCCACTGCATAAATAACTGTTTTATGAAGTGGTGATGGTCTTTTTTAATATCACTAACATGTTTTAATGCATTCTGGGTAAATATTGCAGTGACTCACAACCAGAATTGCTTAACTCCATGTCTTAACTCCCAGTATACCATTCCAGAAACATTATTTCACTCTTCCTCTTTGAAAGTTGGCTAACAAATAAAATGTTTTAAGTGCCAAAACATTAACATTAGGCCAGAAATGCATTTTTCAGCCAGTCAAACAACGGAAAACCTGGAAAGAACATGTACAAGTAGCATTGTAGCAGGATCAATAACATCCAGAGGACAAGAGGAGAACAGATCCCTGAGGGTCAGTCTGCTTGAGCTCCCTGACAATCAGCAAGGTGTAGGTACAACCTGTATCCCTGGCAGTTGAGGCACTTCACAAATATAGTGCCCTGGAACAACATATTCTTTGGTCCTGATGGAAGGAACTCCTTTAAACAACACTCACTCCCCAAAAAATCCCTGCTGTACACAGCCTTGCAAATTATTGCTGTTGCTCCATGTGTTTGAAAAATGACAATAAACACTCAGGGTTTCACGTGCTTCCTTATCCCTTTGCCTCAGCTGCTTCATTGTGGGCTCTTCACAGCAGAAGCTGGGGGAGGTCTTTCAATGCTCTAATGGAAAGTGCTAAACCAAATATGGCTTTGAGCACTGCTTTATTTTCAAAACAGTAAAAGTCTACTTCATCCAAACACTGCTTGCTTGATCAAGAAAAAAAGCACTGTCTAGAATCTCCTCCTTTTCTGCTTCTTTGCTGTAAGATTAGTAAACCCTTCACTGGGTTCAGCCCTAAAATGTATTGGACTCAAAAAGGACTCCTAATAAGCCTTCCTGAAGATGCCACTCTTCCCTGCACTCTCTGACTTTCTGCTGCTGACTCTTCCTTGCTTTGCCCACTCCCGGTTTCCTGGTGTGTGACGTGTCCTGTGCGCATTTCCTCCTCTACCCCGAGTTCTTCAAAGCTGCTGCTGTTTGCACCAGAGCAAGTGCAGTGCTCAGGATCCACTCACAGGGTAGGGAAGGAAACAAGGAAAAACAAAGGAAGACAATCTGACTCAGACTGGCTGTGAATAGACACCAGTGAGCAGCAGCATTCCCGGTCCTGGCCCTGCCAGCAGCGTGTCCTGCTGTCCTACAGAACAGATCGGTCCCTTCTCCCGCTGCCAGAAATCCCTCCCTGTCCTCTCGCTGCCTGGCTGGCCCTGATCTGATATTTTAACTCTAAACCCCTCAAATTTTGCACTACTGTCCCAAAGAACGGGCAACTATAGAGACCAGCAGAGAAAAAGAGCCTGGGCTAAATGGTAAAAAGGAGAAAAAACAGTGTGAGTGCCTCTTTCTTCATTCTGAGATGCTTTCCCTGCTTCTCCAGGATTATGGGCTACATTTTTTGTAGGTGTGAACCAACACAGGCTACATCTGCTCACACAGGGCTGGCATCACAAACCCTGTAACCACACCAATCTCTAGGAGGGATTTGCACCCTTCAACTCTTTGTCAGAGCCTCCATCTCCTCAGACAGGCTCAGTAAGCACTGCCCCAAATGCTTCAACCAAACCTGACAAGCTACAAGAAGAAGCTGTGGAAGAGTTCTCTAATCTGACAGAAATAGGTTGCAGGGATGAAAATGGCCACCTGCCCACAAACTACTGGAAACCACAGACAGAACATCTTTGCCAAATTCAGCTGAAGTCTGCACCCATCTCCACCTCCTCATCAATATCCATCAGGATTGTACCCTCCAGCAAAGCTGGATTCACACTCCAGATAGAATTTCTTGGGGAATGTTCATACAGCTGCTGCTGCAATACAGAAACCTCTGGCAGAGATAAGCTCCTGGGAGCAGCAGACTCTGCCAGCAAAATGAGCTTCAGTTTATGGCCCAAGAACCTCTGAAGTGGATGAAATGATGTAAAAGCAGAAACAGTTGTTCTGTGGATCTGGAATTACAGAGCTGCTGATGTGACCAGGATGTGGGACAGTGTACCAGGCAATGCAGAGCAGAGATGGAGGTAAGAAGCAACCTTCTTGGCCCTTCATCCCACGACAGGGAAGCAACTGTGGAAGCAACTTCTTTGATTTAGTGCCATTCTACCTGTACTTTGCACAGGTACAAACTGCTGAACAACAAATTAACAAAGGCCTTTACCCTGGGCCAGAACAAGAGCTGCTGGAGCCACATCTCAGTGCTATTCTCTGCCCTTTCTTGAAACTGTCTCCCCACAACAGCAGCTCCTGTGCCCCAAAACCTGCCTGAAGCACCTAAATCAGCATTTACTCTCCTGAATGAACAGTTATAAGAAGAAAGGGTATCTTCAGGACAGTTTTAGATATGGATACATGCTAACCACTGGCAGTAAGAAAAATCATAAAGCTCTTGAAGAATGATACAGACTTTCCAGGCAAGGAAAGAAGCAACAACAGCTACAGCAGTGAATGCTGAGAAGCCTCTGCTGTCATTTCAAATGTTGTGTTATTTTAATACAATCTTGCTTTTATTTTCACACAGAATCCAGCCCCCTTCCTGCACTGGTTAATTTTATGCCTTCTAGAATGCAGAGAAACACTCAACATTGTGATGAGCACGAGCCCCGCTCCAAAGAACTGGTGATGACATGATATTGTCAGCACCACTTTTAATATCCATTCAGCTGGAATGCTGAACAGGCCAGGGGACCTTCCCCACAGACGTACAGAAATAAAAGGCCTCTGTTTGCTCCTGTAACAAAACCAAGCCATGCATTAAAAGGAGATTCAAAGCAAAAGGAAACTGTACTTCAGAAAAGCCAATGCCAGTGGAGAATCAGGTACATTGTTCCAAGATCAGGCAGCCTTTTGTGGGAGCTGACAGAAGATGCTGCTGTGTCCGAGCCCCTCTGACTCACATCCTTTGTATATTTTCCATACAGAGCCCCTGCTCTCCAGCCCCACTGTCTTTCACATGAATTCACAGGAATCTGATGACACAGGGAAGTTTGCAGCTGGTTTTGGTGGTAAAGTCCCTCCCAGAACATCCACATGCACGTGCTCCTCAGTGCTGAGCACAGTGACCCTCCCCCCAAAATTCAACCTAAAAGCTGCATGGAAAACAGTCCTGTAGACTCGCCTTAAATTCATAATATTTAAGTGAACAGAGCGCTCTCCTTTTTTTCTTTTCAAGGCTAGAAAATGAGGTTATTGTGGACAGCTCAGGTACCCTGTAGATGCTTCTGTGGGGTTTGCACTACCAATTAACTCTCCCAAGTAATGAGGTACAATCCCCCTGAGAATGCCTGCTTCGTCTGTGATACAATCCCCACAGGAATGTGGAAATCAAGAAGCCAAGGTTCAGATTAATGAGATTTTGGTGGGATTTTTTAATATTCTTTGAGAAGCTACAGGAATAAAAATTTGACATGGGAGCCCTTCTACTGTTTTCCTCTCTGGGACAAATGCTATATAATCAGTGCAGAGTGTTTTAACACTAAGAAAGGCAACAATATTTTTTAATCAGTGCCCACATAAAGCTATGTCTATTAAAAAGTTCAGCCAATTTCTGCAGAAAACAATGAAGACAAATGACTGTTGTGAATTAGTTTAGGGCTAGTATAAGGTGG
The DNA here is from genome assembly GCF_025592945.1 of Manacus candei. Lineage (NCBI taxonomy): Eukaryota > Metazoa > Chordata > Aves > Passeriformes > Pipridae > Manacus > Manacus candei. The sequence continues at coordinate 2,351,235 of NW_026138101.1, read as the reverse complement.
TTCAGTTTCTCACATATTATAGATAGTGAAATTTATAATTTATTCTGGCTTTTATTCACTGCCACTGTAATAAAAAAAAAACCAACAATCTGGCAGCAATATAAATGGTTTCCCATCAACATGAATAGTGTCAGTGTGTGGACCTCTATCTGTTTTCACTTGAGCTCAAGTAAATCAGAAGTTAACCACTTAAATGTGAATTACACTGATACAAGTTTAAGAAGGAAGGAATCAGACCCAGACATTGATTCTGCACGACCTTTGCTAATGAAACCAGCTCTGCCATTGTTTACGAGCTCACTGAACGCTCTCACAATCACTTGGATACAACAAACAGCTCTTGCAGATGGCTGACTGCTAAAGAGGAGGGAAAAAAAGAGGTGTATAATGGCCACACTAAAAGGCTTTGATAACAACACATCAACTTCATAAACTTGTGTCCTGCAGGAACACAAGTGAACATTCAGCCGGCCACAAGTAACAAAGGAAAATGTGGATGACTTCACCAGCCCCCGAGTCTGCTGTGCCCTGATCCAACAGCATGATTCAAAACTGAAATCCAGGAAATTTGTCAACAAGCATTTCCTCAGCTCGGAAGAATCCCCAACTGTTGTGGCTTTTACTCTGCACCCAGCTGGGAGTGTCACCCAGACACTGAAGGGGAGGACACGGAGCAGAGCAGCGCTGTGTTCTACCAATTCCAAATCAATCAAACCAGTCACCGAGCAGAGCCTGAGCCTGTGGCAGGTTTAGCTCCCAACAGGGACAGGAACAGATCCCTGGCATCACACTCAAGCAGCTTCATCCCCTCCTCCTGCACCCAGACCTTCCAGGCTTGTTCAAGCACAGCAGAGCAACCCCTGCCCGAGTCCCAGAGGGGTCCTGAGAAGGGAGACCCTTTGGTGGCTGTGGAAAGAGGTTCTTCAGCAGTGGGAGCTCCATGGAGAACCAAGAACACCATTAGATGAATATTCATTATTCAAAGCAGGATTAAGAAGTAAATGGTGGTTTGAGGATGTAATTTATGAGAGAGAATGACACAATCCTGTACCATTTAAAGAGCACCTTCTCAAACTGCCCCCGTACTTTCACACCCACACTTTTTCCTTTCCCCTAAATGTTGAAGAGCTGGGGAAGAGGCCTCATGCACAGAAACTGCATATGGATCCCTACCCATTTTTTCATCTATTTGTGGAAAAAATCTGAGCTCTGGAATCCACAGGAAAAAAACTGCACACAGAACAAATGACTCCAGGGCACATTTTGCTCCTCTAACCAATGACTGAAGTCATACATGGAGCAACATTTTAGTTTTCTGATCTGGAATCTTCTCATAGAAATACAAAGCTAGTTTTCAATACCAATAAGGGTATTTCATACTGACTTAACATTTTGATTTATCAATGAATTGAATCATTTTCAGTAATTAACGTGTTGAAATGTTATTTCTAAAAACTTCTGATTTTAATCTTATGAACTGCAACATAACCTAAGATCTTTATTCTAGTTCCATCCTTTCAAAATCTACTTTTTGGCAGGTGTTCAAGGCAGCAAGTGTTTCTATAAACTGCAAGTGCAAATATGTCTCACAGAATGCTCTGCAAACAGAGGACTGAGGAGGCATTTAAGAAAACACAACTGAACAAAGCAGTGACCTGGATTACAGGGGTAATTTTGTTTTATACACCAGTATTTAAAAACAGGTTCTTTCTGGCCAAAACTCTATTCTTTCAGAGCATTCTGCTGGGTAATGTAACAGGGAATTGTCTTCATACTCTCAATTTTCTGACTTTTAAGGGCCTCAGTATAACAGAAAATTTAAGGATTTAAAAAAAAAAATTAAACCAGAGAAGTCAAGAAAGAAACCAAATTAAAGCACGTGAAGTCACTCAAAGCACTCTACCCATGGCTGGCAATCCCAGCCATGAGATGAATCCAGCAATGAGATGAAACACAAGGAAATGCAATCAGCCTCCCTAAACTCACATCCCAAGTCAAGAGGACAGTCAGGAACAGAACCCCATTTCTACCTCCTGACCTCAGCACCAAGCTACAGTTCTTAGAAATGGGAAAGAATATTGCCCAAAATCTGTGCCTATAAAAGGCAGGGTGGGAGAGAGCAGTGTCACTGAGGTAAGTCCTTGTTTGTGGGGATTACTGCCTGTCTCCCCAGTACCCCAGTGACCACCTTGTCTGCACCCATAATTAGGGCAAGCCCCTCAGTAACTGCATGAGGTCATGTTTTTCTCTCAAGCAGCAGTAAATTGCCATGCTTGTTATCACTGTCTACGCAGATTGCCTCAAAAATTCGATTATCTCTAAGGCATCCTTTGCTATTTTGTCATTTTCCGTATCACTCTCACTACAGTAGGAAAAAAGGCCAAAAAAATTCAGCATTTAGGGTTTGAGAAACAAAGATATTAATGCATTAAGGGGGGAAAAAGGAGTGAAAGAAGCACATCATCCTGGAATTGCCAATTTTCAGTATCCTTTGAGGATTAGATCCAAGCTTATAATTTCTGTGAGCAATTATCTAAATAGAAATGCTCTAATTGCACTAGGATTGTGTTTTCTCTGGAGTGTTATTTCTTTCAAGTCTCCTGCTGTTTATTTATATTCAGCTAAATAAAAGGTGTGCTGAGTTACCCAGAGATTTACACCACGGTGGGGACGTTACCAGTGGCACCCAGGAGATTGCTGGGGTAGCACAGAAAACCCTCCAGGCTCTTCTAACTTCCTAGAACTAAGCCCGTGCCAGGCTCTGCCTTATAAACTCACAGTTTAATAAAGAAAACAAAGCAACTCTTCCTGGATGATTGCCAGTGAGCTGCTTTGTTGCCTCTGGAATCACTGCCAGCTCGGGGAGAAGCAGGGAAAAAATCAGGTATGATGCACAACTACCCAAGGAAAACAGCTCAGCCAGCTTGGAATTCCATGTGTCTGGAAGCAGCAAACACGTCAGAGGGGAGGCAAAACACAGGCACACACATTGTTCCCTCAGCAGGGACAGCAGGTTACACTGAGCACTTCAAAGTGCCTTGATGGCTGCTATAATCAATATTGGATATTGATTAGATCCACTGAGAAAGGATGTCTCAGTGGCTGCATAATCAATATTGGATATTGATTAGATCCACTGAGAAAGGATGTCTCAATGGTTGCATAATCAATATTGGATATTGATTAGATCCACTGAGAAAGGATGTCTCAATGGCTGCATAATCAATATTAGATATTGATTAGATCCACTGAGAAAGGATGTCTCAGTGGCTGCATAATCAATATTAGATATTGATTAGATCCACTGAGAAAGGATGTCTCAATGGCTGCAAAATCAATATTGGATCCACTGAGAAAGGGAACAGCACTAAGTCAAACAGCCAAGGCATGAAAGACCCAACACTTATGAGAGTTTCATACCCAGAAAAGCAAGAGGGTTGGAAGGGTTGGAAGAGTTGGAAGGCTGGAAGAGCTGGAAGGCTGGAAAGTTGGAAGGGTTGGAAGGGTTGGAAGGTTAGAAAGGTTGGAAGGTTTGGAAGGTTGGAAGGGTGGAAAGTCAGAAGGGTTGTCGTTACACACCTTATGCACCATTGCACAGGAAAAGTTCTGTCTGCCCTAGAGGTCAATAAACCTGTAAGATGTGCAAACATTTGAGGGGAACGCAAAAACTCTCCTGCACAGGGAATTGTGGAGATTGTCTAAAAAGGGCTCCTAGTCCTCCTTCTCCAGAATTCCAGCAAAGTGTCAGAAGGAAGAGCAGTGAGGGGAACCTCGGAGTTCGTTGCATTTGAAAACCAAAATGGATCACGTTCCTCTGGGAAGTCTTAGTGGCAACATCCCGAGGGGTTTGGAATTCTTACAGGGTCAGGCAAGTTTCGTGCCAGAGGAAGTTTCCTGTTGCACATATTAGTATCAAAAGCTACTTACTATCTTCATTTGGGTTTATTTATGTTTATACACAGAAACGGAGAAACAGAAAAAGCAGGAAGGGCCAAAACTAAGAGAGTTTAGAAAAGGATAAAATTCAGGAAATGTATGAGAATTATAGTTTAGGGGCACCAAGTATCAAGTCAGAAATAATTCCCTAAATGAAATGTCACTGCTTTTTCCAAATTCCAATCAAGAATAACCACCTCATACTAACAGCAAAGGAACAATAGCATGTTCCTCCTTTTCCTAATGTGCCATTGTTAATGGAGAACACGACAGGAGGAATAAGTCAAGAGGATCTTTATCCACTTTCATTCTGTTTCTGTGTAGAATAAATTAAGTTTAACCATATGCATCAGAGCAACAACTTTTAGAAGCATGGTTCTGTTCTTACTTCAAACCAAAAAAAGCATGACAAATCACAGAATCATAGAATCACAGAATCATAGAATCATAGAATCAAGTGGGTTGGAAAAGACCTCCAAGATCATCAAGTTCACCCCTTGATCCAACACTGTTGTGATTACTAGACCAATAGGACTTTGTGTACAAGCCTAATTTTTGTACCAAATTTTACCACAAAAAACATGCACAGAGCACTTGTTGATGAGCCACAGGCATCTGTGACACAGGTCCCAAGAATAAAACACAAAAATATGCTAACTAGCAACTAAACCCATACCAGCCAATACATTCCCATCCCTGTCAAGGACTGAAAAACACACATTTCAGAAATACACCTACTTAAAGCTAATTTTCTACGCTGCTGTGAACATCACCATCAGAGAAACAATATCTCCTTGCCTGTCCTTTAACAATGAGGAAGATGACTGTGAGGAAAATAAACATGATCATTTCTTGTCCAAAGCTGTCACTCAGATTGATGGAACAACCGAGTTTTTCCACAGCTGAATTAAAGGAGACACATACCTGGTAATTTTAGTGCTTTTCTCCATTTCTCCAACCGAAGGGAGAAACCTTTAGAGCCTGGGACATCCAACAGCAGAACAGACAAGTCCTGCTTATGCATATGCAAAGCAGGAATTAGTGTCAAAAAAATGCTCTGCAGAAACAGCAGATTCAGAACTGCTCTTGAGAGAAAAACTCCTACTTAACTAACTGGAAGTTTTTCTACTCTAGTGGCTTCGACCAAATCTGTGAATGTCATGTGTTCTGGGACATCTGACTGCTGGCAATCAATTTGGTATTTGAATTTTTACAAAACTATTCGAGGAAGAGGTACTATGTTGAAGGCTCTCAAGATATTTAATAGTATCAACTATGGATTCTGAAGCCACTGTTTGTATCTTAAATTCTGCTTCATCTCTGCTCCATTACTTCCACCTCAGTGGAAGGCAGTTACACGTTGTTTTCCATGTCCTTACTGGGTGCAGCAGCATTGTATTTCTATTTATTATCAGTGCAGTCTCCTCTCCCCCACAAGCTCTTCTGGCTGCTTCAATGCTGCTGACTTTCTCAAATATATTCTTTGAACTGTGCTCCCAATTTCCTGTGAATAAGACCCTCTTCTCTGAAGATGTCTCCTAAGATAGCCTTCTCTTTCTCATACATATTCAAACATCAAATGGAATTTATATGTCTCCCGTATCTCAGTAATTTTTTGCACACTAATAAAAAAAAATCAAGACATTTAAATCAAAAACTGCAGCAGTGTTCCAGTCATAATTCTCACATATACCAGAAAAAAGCTGCCTTCCTGCTGGAATTTCCCCTGGAGTTTGATTTGATAATGCTGCTGATACAACCCAACAGAGAGGCACTGGGGACCTCGTTCACCAGGAACAAACCCAACCTGTTCAGTGTCCAAGGAACAGACAAGCCTGAACAGCTACAGCACCATCAGAAATTATTCATCACCTACATTCATAAACACTCCCTGCTTATGGAGAATATTTTCAATCCCATTCAGAGCAGCAGTGGTATTAAAGAACCAAAGATCCAGGGATGGAAACTGTTTCTTCATTACTGGTCATGCCCTTCCATGCAGAGCAGGCAGGATGTGTGTGTGCAAAAGCAAGCAGTGTATTCCCATTTTATTGTCACATTTTATGCTCTAGAGCAATGGTAGCTTTTTATTTAACTGAAAGAAAATATTTAAAGCCATCACTACCTCCATGAACTGTTCTTCTTTAACATAAATGAAAGGAATTACCATGTTGTCTTGTGAATCCCAGGTTTTCCACACTACTTTTCTGCTATTTTAAACCAGTCTCTAAGTGAAGATGTTTAACTGCAAATGCAGATGTAGCTCTACTGAGTTGGCATTTCAAGGCTCTAGAAACAAGGAAAGCATCAGCTTTGAAAACTTTACCAGTTTACGAAGTTCATGAAAAAAAAGGTCAAAAAGAGATACTGAAATTAAATACACAGAAATAAGTGCAAGGCCATACTAAATGTATGTGCCGTGTTCCACAAAGTCAAGGATCAAATAGGTTTGCATTAAACAAGGGAGGGTGGAAAAATACTTGAGGAAAACAGAAGAACAATGGCATAATTCAGCATATTTATGTTTGGGTCAGATCCAGTTGATTGCTTTGGAAAGGACTCTGCTCAAAGTGAGAGGGGAATGGAGGAAGGGAGTTCAGGAAAGAGGTGGGTGTCTGTCTTTAAAATAAATTATTGGGAGAATGCAATGAGCACTGAATGTATTAACTTGCAGTGAACACTCCAAATATCTTAAAAAATACTGTAGCAGCATCTTCCTTGCCTTGATTATTATTAAGTAGAGGGCAAACAAATGCTTCTTTGCAGAAACAGAATTTGGAGCTCTGCCAGGAATGGTCACATCTAACACACATTATTTATGACTGTATAAAGTGCAATAATGTTAGTCATTTAATGAATAGCTGGAGGATGTCTGTTACAAGACGTGAAAGGATCATAACTTGTTCAAGGTAAAGAAGGTTAAAAATGGGAATTTCTTCACTCAGGAAGGTGTTGTGAGTCTCCACCTCAGCTCTACAGAAATGCAGTTTCCAGCTCCTGCTCAGCTGTCAAGGTATCACTGCTGACCTTTATAAACTCAAGGCCTAACATTGTCTTCTCTTTACCTCTTACAAACCCCCTTTGATATCTTTGACATCCCAAATTAACCATCTCTCACTAAAACTTCCGTTTGGCACAGTTTATATCCCTCCTCCCAGCCCTTCTTCTCACAGCTCATTCAGTCTCCTCTTCCTCCTCCTCCCTTCACACCCTGTGGACATTTTCCAAGGGGCTCCTCTCACCCCATCACTTTTTCCCATTTTCTATTTTTACCCTTCTATTAACCTCAATCACACATGTGGTCTCTCCTCAGGCAGGGACCTACAACCCTCAAATATTCCACTTTTGCATATCTGTACCCTGCCACCTTTCTCTGGGCTCACAGACACTGCAATAGTAAATATAACAATAGAATTCCACGTTTATCCCACCTGATCTCCTTCCAATCACCACCTTCCTCTCCAAAAGGAATCTTTCACCCAAATAGAGATGAAGATTCTGAGACAGAGCAGTAAGACAGATATTCTTTCCTTTGTTTATACCTCACTGATTTTCATCTTATATCAGTTATTCTGCATATTAAAGAAGGGGAAAAAAGAGTTGTCTGAGAAGAAAGAAATCTCTTTGGATCTACATTCAAACAAGGAGATGAAACAGAACACAAAGAAACAACAGCTTTTTGTTGTCCTTCAGAAGATAACTGAGATTTCGTGGAATGCAGAGCTATTTGTTCATGGAATCTAATTACATAAAGTGTTCTGTACCTCTGCCACTGAATACCACGAGTACAGGGCTGTTGCTTGTTTCTTTTTAAATTGTGGGGTTAGATTATTTTAGCTCTTTTAAAGCAGCTCCCCATTTTCCTAAAGAGCTGCTGTTTCCAGCCATCAGACTTTGACACCTCTGCTACAGTAACATGACCATGCCTGGCCAGCCACTTGCTCAATTTATTCACTTTTCAGCACCACGGATCACACACACCGTGCAAAAATGTCTCTCCAGCATAATCATGGCTCTTAAAAACTCGAAACTTTGCCACACAATGACAAGGTCTCCATATTACCAGAATTGCTTTCCCTCCTCCTCCGCCCCCACCCAGCTCCTCATCAGTCTCCAGCATGACTCAACCCCGTTGAAAAGCAGGAGGTTTACAAGTCACTTCATTTCTTTCAAGCGAGATACATCATATGGAGGAAATAAATAAAATGGTTTTTACAAAAGTTATTTTCAGTGCCTGGCCCCTGGTGGGTAATTGGGTCTCTGTGGTTTCATGAGCTGCTTCTGTCTGGGGATTTTTCCCCCTCAGTTTTGGCTTAGCCAGGCAGAAATCCCCGTTTTGAAGCCCCTCTATGATGGCAGCAGGACCTGGCCCAGGAGCACGTCAGCATTTCCTTCTCACTCTGACAAATGTATCTTGGAACTATTCCTGTTCCAGTTCCTGCCTTATCTCCAAGACTGTGGGCAGGGTAAAAACTGCCTTTGCACAAATGCATTTTTCCTAAGGTCCTGTGTGCTGAGGGCCATCTTTTACTCGCCAAAACCCCAGACTGCAGCTCCGCTCTGAGGTTTTCAGCACATTTTTAACTATTTCACTCCCAAACTGCAGGCAGTTTATTGGCCAGCCATGAAATGTTTGTGTTCATGCTCTTCTTTGTCTCCCTCTCACCAGCCTGTGTTAAAATTTACACAAAACAAAAGGGGGGGAAAAAAAGAAAATTACTGTTATGTATCATCCTAAGGAAAATGAAGTTAGTGTGTCTTATTTGCAGTAGTCATGAGGGATTAAAAGCAGAAGCAAACATTTATCTGGATCAACTGATATATCATTATGATTGCAGCTTCTTTCCCCCCCCCCCCCCCAGAGTTCCATGGTGGTAAAATTTTGAGGATGAATTATGCCAAGTTTTGAGTATCCCCTGTTAGCTGCTCCTTGCCCTCACTTCCAGTCAAATTGCTTGAACTGAGTGCTGTCAGCACTGGGCAGAATTAAGAGCTCTCCTGGAAAAGCATCCCCAAACCTACAAAAATAACTGCAAAAGAACCGAATGGGGCAGGTGTGAAAAAAGAGCAAAGAGGGCTAACACAGGAGAGATGGTTCATTGAACTGAAGGGGGCCAGGTAGTAGCTGAAATTTCAGTATTATAAATAGGACATTATGTAGCTGAACTAAAAATAGGAGTTTTATTTTTACTTGATGTTCCTTGCTGCTGGCTGCTGACCTAGAGAAAGAGGACTCAGAAAGGAGAATTAAACAATTCCCCACAACCATGCAAAACAAAACCACCAGCCTGGCTCCAGTGCCTATTTGCAAGCTAAGAAGAATACAATTTCTTTTAAACCAATTTCAAAAGATGTCTAACTGAAAGAGCTCCCTAATGCTGCTACGAAAAGAATGCAATAGAATACAATTTCTGCAGAAAACCAAGTGCAATTACAAATTCCCTGTCTACATAGTTGATGTAACAGAAAATGGCTGGTGTATCTCCTCTGATTCCTTCACCCACTCTGGGTGTGTGCAACTGCTCTCCACGCTGGAAGCACTCTCTGCTCAAGGGTAACAACAAATTATCATCCCAGGACTGGCTTTCAAGGCAAGATTGAGGGGTCCAGCAAAGGTCTGGAAGAAAATGTGATGTCAATTTGCCACCTGCCAACGGTCTCAGGGCAGCACCTTCTGTTCTTCCCTTTCCTGAGGACCAATTTGACACTTAAACAGAGAACCCAAATTTAGCTCCAGTAAAATGGCAGCTTTGCTGGCCAGCTGCTGAGGTGGTTGTTCATACTTTGTTTCATTTAAAAAAGGAAAAAAAAAAAATAGCACAAGCCTAAACCACTGAATCTGGATTCAAGTTTCAAGCTCACACATTCTAATTCTCAGGACAAAAGCGACTTGAAACCATGGTTTTGGTTCTGCTTACAAAGATAAGAGGAAGTTGTAAAATAAAACCAGATCTGAATCTGAACTTAAGTTCACAGATGTTTAAGTCCATGGCATTTTGGGGAGGGGGGGGGTGCATCACTAAAATCTAAGGGTCTTGATAGCCTTGAGGTTTCCCTGGGCTATTTTTGGCTGTATCTGCTAAATTCTGGATCTTTGCAATATACCGCAGACCCCAAGGGGCTGTGCTCAAGTATTTATCCATCATCACTTCAGTAGGAAGCTGAACTGAAGATGAGAATATGGTGATTTGACTTTGAAGACTAAGCCATAATGACTTAAACGATTTTATGGCAACAACAAAAATAACGTGTGTTACTTGTCATTGCTGGTAAGGCTGAAATAAAGGTATTTATTATGAGAAATTGTTTATACTTATTTATGGAAAAATACTTAGCATCTGTGTAGTCTGCATGCAAATCTTCCAGTCAGTCATTCTTTCTCATGGGCTGAAAAATTCCTTATTTGCTCTATTTGTACACCATTCACATCCTTCACTATATTAGTGATCTGATTTGTTTGGGAATGGCAAGACTCAGAACATAATTCTGCACTTAGCTTAAATAATTCTAAAATGCAGGTTAGCACAGAAACAGATGATAATTCCAAACTTCTTGCTGCTGCTAAGCTATTTTAGCTTCTCTCGCTGTCAAAGCCAAGTCAAACACACCTAAATTAAAATGCCTATTTGCAGTGTCTCAAAAGACAACAGAAAGATTAATGTATTTTGTTTTCTCTCCTGATTTTTGGTAATACTTTTTCACTTTTCATATGTTGGATCAAAATCCCCAAATAGAAGTAAACGCCCTCACTAAGCTGCAGGGTTGTATTACTGCTGGGTTTTGATACAGCAGGGAGAGGAGAGAAAAACAAGAACCAGAACCCTTCCATATTGGAAAAGTTGGCTAAGTTGGCCATTTCCTTTCTTTCATTGTACAATTCTTTACACATTTACACATAAATAAATAAATAAATAAATAAATAAATAAATACACATAACCCACCACCTCAAATGTAGCTTTGGATGCTATGAGTAATTTCAACAAACCTACACTGGTGCCTTTACTTTTCCCCTTTCCCTTCCTTAATAACAGAAAAGAATTGCTGGGCAACCTCTGTAACCCTCCTGGCAGCAAAGGGAAGGGACACAACAACTAAGGAAAGGACACAGCCTGCCCCAGGTGGACCTGACCTGCATTTGCCTGGTGTGACCCACATCTCTTAAGCCCCATTTTTGGTGTAAGGGCACGAGGAAACTTCAACTCAGCAGGACCACAATGCACTGACACTGCCCTGTTGATCTGTGGCCACAAACAATGCCAGCCCCAACAAGCTACAAATAAAAGTCACAGTGATTAATGTCCCAAGTTCTGCCCCAGACATTCAACCTATTAAAACAGAGATATTTTCAAATGGACAAGGTTCTTGCAGCTCAAAGGGAGAATTCTCACTTCCCCTGCAGGTGCCTTCCCTTTCTGCTTCCCCAGCACAATGTGCAGGACACAACTTCTCTATGCAGTACCTTCTAACACATGGTAAGATCTAACAAACAACTAGAGACAACACTGCAACATCTCCAGTGAGCACTGCACACTGGAACTGGTTTCCACTTGATGTACCACTCCCTGCAGCAATAATGCAACTTCCCAACCAGGAGATTTAGTTCCACTGCTTCATTTGCACCCTCCCCTTGAGCACAGCCCCAGCACAGAGACAGAAGCCCTTGAACACAAGGCCAGGCCCAAAAAATTCCAGGGAGAATGCTTAGTTCTCGTTAGGACCAGCTCAATTAAGTGGCTCCATTTTGAATACCAAGCAGGTCCAGAGGAAAGTTTTAGGTTTCCACGTCGGTGCCCCATTTTAGCCCTCACACCATCTACTCTTGGCCATCCTGCAAACAGAACCAACAGCAGCACAGCTGCATCACAGCAAGGGCAAACTGGCTTTCTGAAGAAACTTCTAGTATTTACATCTTTTCCCCACACCAAATGTCATAACTCCAACCAGCCTCTTCTATTTTCCTAGTTAAAACAAACAAACCCTCTTATCACTAAAAACATCTCAAATCCAATTCTCTGTGACAGGAACAGCCAACAGGTTTTGGATTGTTTGCTGCCACACACCACACACTTGTACATCCACCTAAATGAAGCCACTGTGGACCAATTATGAGGATTCTGTTATTCCATTTGGACTTAACTCATTTGGGGATTTGATTTTTGATTTGTTTTCCTCTGAGGTTTTTTGGAAGCACTAGTGGGATGGAGTTTAAATTAAATTGGGACCATCAGCATCCCAAAGACAACTATTCAGTAGCGCACATTTAATATTGATTTAATATGATTATGTGGGCTGTTTGTAACCGCAGCTGTCTAACTAATGCCACTTAGACACAAAGCACTTCATATATTCATTACCAAGAATGTTAGAATATGAACCAAACCAAAACACAGCTACATAACCCACACAAATATTTAGCTCTGAAAGCTACAGGAAAGTTTAAGAATTAAAGCTGGAATTGTCAACTGACAGAGACAGCTGAGGTGAATTGTTCTGTGAATTGCACACATGGTCTAAGTGCCACTGAATAAATAATTACAATACTATAAAATATCCAAGCAAGTGACAACCACTATGCGACCCAAAATGAATCACTAAGAAAACAAACTGCAACAATGCCAGTTGTCTTTGAGGATGACCTTATATTCCTGGCTTCTTCCAGAGCCAGGTGCAGTTCTAATACCATGCTGAACTCTGGAAAACAGGAATGCCCTGTATTAGGGCACAACATTGCTGCTTCCAAAACACCTGTTATAACTAGCAATCCAGGGGGGTAGAAAAGAGGGAGGTATAGACTTCTAATCCTACCAAACACAGGATTATTGGGAACGTCAGTGCCAGTCCCTGCTGGGGTTTGTGACCAGGGCCCTGCTCGGGACACAGCAAAGTCCAACCACGTTTGCTTATTTCAACAGCACTGTTCGGAGCGCAACATCCACTTGACTTAAATAAATAAAAAACACGGTGGGTGGTAAATAAAATAGGATTGTGCAAGAGAATTTGGCATCAACGAGCTATCAATACCATCCACATGAGTATGTCAGGGCACGAGGGGGGTGGTCTGTGAGAACTCTTGGCCACGAGTGAAGAGCGTGGGTGTCGTTTTATGTGCGTTTTACCTGAAGCAGAGACCGCGGTAGGGCCGCGCGGCGTTCAGGGGAGGTGGCACCTGGCCAGCACCCAGCACGCTGCTCTGAGGAGGGCTGAGGCCATTCCCTGGCACAGCACTATCACCTGGGGACAGCACCGGCTCCTGGCACAGCACCGTGCCCTGGCACAGCCCACACACCGAGGTGCGGGGCCAGCACCACGCGGGCACCGCCAACATGGCGGCGCGGCCTCACAGCCCCGCCCGCGCGCCGGGGACGACACCGCCCCCCCACAGCGCGGCCGCTGGGCGGCGCCAACGGGGCGCGGGACGAGGGATGAGGGGAATGGAATGAGGGATGAGGGGGATGGGGTGAGGGATGAGGGGAATGGGGTGAGGGATGAGGGGAATGGGGTGAGGGATGAGGGGAACGGGGTGAGGGATGAGGGGAATGGAATGAGGGATGAGGGGAACGGGGTGAGGGATGAGGGGAGCGGGGTGAGGGATGAGGGGAATGGGGTGAGGGATGAAGGGAGGACTGGTCGGGCCGGGCCCGCAGAGCCTGGCGGCATTCCCGGCGGCTGCCAGGCGGCGAGTGGAGCCGGCGCTGCCGGCCGCGCTGATCCCGCAGCGCTGGCGGCTCGCCCCGGGAGGCAGCTCCGTGCCCGCCGCCGTCCCGGTCTGGGCACGGTCACGTCCGGTGTCTGTTGGCTGGCCGGTCTGCCAGGGCTCGGGAAGAACACTGAAACATTCCCAGTGTTCTTCCTGGCAGGCTGTAGGGAAGGGTTTTCCAGCCGCAGTCAGCGCTGGCATCGTGGCACGGCCGGAGCGCGGCCCCTCCGGCTCAGCGCAATCAAACTAGTCAAGCCCAGGCTGCTGGCAGGAAAGGTCAGGAATACTTCTCAGTGACAGATCTTCTAAAAATTAGACCGCTGATGTCATGCAAACAGAACACGTCCTCTGCACCCCGTGCTCTCAGCACCTCAGTGTTGGGGATGTCATGGCCATGTCAGTGTTCCCATGGCTCAGGGACACGTATCCACATTCTTTACAGCATTTCACGCTTTTGCCAAGGTAGAACAAATCTCCAGGTTCTGGGTGGCTGATGGCTGTACTGGGGATGAGTTCTGTCAAGCCATCAGTAACATCTTTCCAGATAATCAATGTCCCAAAAGATTTTTCTGCTCAGCTACCTTTTTGAAGTGTGGTTTCTAGGGGTCTACATAAAACCCCAATAAAAGTCTCACTGGTTAAAGCTCCATATCAAAGTTTCCAGCCCTTAAAATGTCACCAAATAGATCAAAAGAGTAATTTTAAAGTGTAGTGGTTCACAAGAACCATTTTTACGCTAACTATATATTTTGTTCCCATTGATAAATTTTCTGCTACACCTCAATTGAAAAAGGTTTGGGGAACCTGATGTGAATTTAATATTCACTTCAAAGTTTTTATTAGTAGACCTTCCTGTATGACAAAGCAGGTTCTGTTGATGAGCAGCAGAGTTACCACTGAGCCTGTAAACTAAGCAATGTAATGGGACCACTAAGATTTGCTGATACTCCATTTTAGTCAACGTTAATAAAACTGAATGTGTAACTTAAGTTACAGCCTAAAATCCATTATGTTCCCCAAATAGAGAATCCACTTTGCTCAAGCACAAGTGTTAACAATTAATTTTGAACTATCACACTCTAGTATCAGAGGTTTTTTGTTGTTCATGTCCTTTCAGGTATTCCACAGAAATGTGTTTTCAGTTATATCAAAAAGATTTTGTATTAGAAGTCAGGCATTCTTTTGAAGCACAGGCGGTGCCAAATTAAAAAATGCCTGACTGTTGAATGTGGTGTAAAGCTTCAGCAAAGTGCTTAACACATCAGAAATATTCATTACAATGATTCCCAGTTAGGGTAGGAATAACTAACTTCCCAGCTGCATATTTTAGAAATATTCACATTAGTCATTCCTGTGGAGTGTGCACCAAGACTACATCTCTGACAGGGTCTTTTTGAGTACACGCTGACACTCAAGAAGTTCTGCATGCCCAGAAAATTCACAATCAGCTCATCCCTTTGTTGGTGAGCAACTACCCAACTGTTTGAATAACCAGTGTGTCAGCTGGGAATCAGATGGGAAAAAAGAAGTGGCTACAACACTCCCAGGATTACAGTTCTCACCCAAATTGTACAGCCAGCTCAACTGAATCAAGGCTTTACTGCAAACTCTAGAAAGTACACAGTCTTTATCTGCACAAAGGACATAATTCCTCAAGGGTGTTACCAGCTGAAGAGGAGCAGGGAAAGACAAACGGTACATTCATAACATATCAACACTCAGCTGTTGCAGCTCAACAGCAACACCAACATCAAGTGCTGTTGTAGAAAGAACTTCACACCAGAGCAAGAAGCAGCCCTGCTGCTCTGACACCATGTGCTGTTATTCAGCACAATATCTTTCCTTCTAATAAAAAATAAAAAAATAAAACTGAAAAGAAGGATGGACAAGATGTCCTCATTTAGTTTTCCACCACGAGAAAATACACAAGCAATAGTGTTACCAGGTATTTCTGGTAAAGCTGGAGGGATTTGCTGGACAGTTATCACATCATAGACTTTTCAATGTGGAAGATCCTCACTGCTGTGGCCAGGTCTGGATCAGAGCTGCCATTTGCCCTTTCTGTTTCTCCCTTCTTCACTTTCCCATGTGAAATGTCCGTGAGCTTCTCACACAGAGCACAACACAAAAACACACCAAATTCCTTTTTCTCTTCTCTCTCAAACATGCTCTTTTCAGAAACAACAACAGGGGAAATACTCCTACAGACAAATGACATTACAATACAGTTCCTTCAAAGTCCTTACAGATAAAGTTTATTTCAGCCAAGGCATCCCCTCTCACCACTCAGCTCACTTTAGAAAACAAGAAAAAAAAACACATTTACCATTTCACCTTTTCCCCTTTCTCTGTCAGAGAAATCATAAGTATTATTGCACCAGTGTTTCTCTGCTTCAGGATCAAATTAGCAACATAAACTCTCTCAAACAAAAGGAACAAACCCCACAGCAATCAATGGGCACTCTCATCTCACACTACTAGTGGGCAATAAGCAAAGAGAAACAGGATGAACAAGATCAGACTTTCACTCAGTAAACAAAGCTTATCTGTAAAATAGAATTATTGCTAAATGTAGTTCAAAGTATCAATAGAAATTGTGTGTTCCATTTGGTCTTTCATTCACTAAGCACATTGATCTTTGAAAGCATGATTCTGACTAATGAGCTGTGTTAAGTGGCTCTTGGATTTTTGTTTTGTTGCTGTGTGAAAGATCGGGGCTCACAGAAGCTGATGAAAGAAACAAAAGCTTCAGTGCTTCTGCACTCAGATGTCAGCCTCTCGACCTAATCTCTGGAACAATTCTCAGTTTATTTATTTACTTAAAGGCTACAAATCCTATTTAAGAGCTTGCCTGAAGTAGGTTGTGTCATCTCAACTGGAAGAAGAATCAGGGATGCAGAGTTCCCAAATGGGGGGGGTCTCTATAAAATACTCTTTGAAAATACTCTGAAAAATACCAATAAAGGCTGCAGCACTTCCAGCCATTCCCATCTTAAATCAAACAGTGCATCATTGACTTGTTCTAAGAAAGCAAAAAGCACATGAAGTTGCAGAAGCAATTGCTTCAGCTTTTCTTTGAACTTTCACTGAAAACAGTTGTGGTTATGTTTTACCAATTTAACTGGGTCCATCCAGGTATTGAAAAATAAATACAATAATTCACATTTTTCAAAAGAGATCACAAAATACAGTTTTCTTCCAAAACTAGGGGCATGTACCACTTTCAAGATTGAGTATCAACAATGGTTCTTACAACAAACCATACAGCTCACTGCAGAATAGGCACCCTTTTTTCAAAAGGTTTCAAGACACTTTGTATATTTGGCTGAATAAAATTATTTTTTTTTAAAACAGTCTTTTGTTGCTTGGCAGAACAGAGGTGTTATTTAAAAGTAAGGTGAATGCAGCAGACACCCAGAGAAGCAGCAGCTCCATCACAGGACAAGTCAGTGAATGTTTTGACGTGAAATCTGAATTCAGTGACTTGTTGAAGACTCTCTGCAGTCTGATGGCAAATAAACAGCTCAAGAGGCAACTTGGGAACAAAATAGGAGTTCTCCTGCCCACCTGAAAGGCAAGTTACACTTCCTTTCACTCCAGTGTCAGCTTTTCTTCAACTGCAACAGTCATAACTTCACCTTTGTACCGAGGAATATGGCAGAGCTGTTTAGCTTGTATTTTTGGCAGTGCTCCTCTTCAAAAAAAAAAAAAATCCCTCAGCACACATTGATTGTGCTCAACAAAACTCAAGGCGAAGCTTTGTAAATCCCTGGAAAAGTTCCACTCGGAGTCTCTAAAGCCGTTTGCTCTGGGAATGATGAACAAATTGTCTTACAACAGCCCACACTGTACACACAGTTGGCAGGGAGGGGTTTTAATCTCCTCAGCTGAAGACAGTAGTTGCATCCTTTTAGCTCCAATAAAAATACTAGAACTCCAATTATTCCTTGATAGGAAATTTCCAATTTCAAGCCACATCTGTTTAAAATTTCTTTTTCCTAATCCATTCGAGAACTGTTATCACAATGCTACAAAGAGCCACCGAAAAAGTCATTCAGTGTTTTGCAATGAAAAACAAACAAAAAAACCCCCCACAAAACCCAAGAAACCAGGGAGAAACTGCTAAACACGAGGAAATAAACGCAATTCAGCACAAATTGAGGAACACAGCAGCCTTGAATACACAGCACTCCACACACACCAATTCCTCGTTAACAATCACAAAACTACGTCAGAACAAAGACTTGCTGCAATAGTTTTCTTTTAGAGGTCAAAAATTAAGTTGTGAGCAATCTATTACATTTATTTATTTCCACACTGGTTGCCTTGCTGGGAATGAGCGTGTAGCAGGTGCATTTATATTTTTAACCCTTTTCCAAACCACTGGTGATGGAACAGAAGCATTCTGTCAGCTTGCAGGTGAATGTCCCTGTGCAGCTGCCCAGCCCAGCCCAGCTCACTGCTCTGGGCTCCTGTGAGCATTAATGACCCTCTGTCGTTTCACCCGGTTCATGGCCCTGTTTTCTTCATACTGCAAGACACAGAAGGAAATGAATAGATCAGCTGCCATCCTTAGACAGATATGTCAAATATAAAAGTGTAGAGAAAGTTTATCACCCAGGAGCAGAAACAATATATTCAATTGATGCATTAGACATACAGCTCTTGTTAATATCTACGTATAGGTTCGTTTTTACTTTGAAATTTATATTTGCTCCATTAAAATACACGTTTCCAAGTCTGATGTTATTAAGCTAAAGAGTATTATTAGACTTTAATAAAGAAGATTCAGTTAATCTTAAGAAGGAACTTAATTATACAGCGATTTTACATCTGACACTTCACACATGGACTGGGCAAAAAGTTGCCCTGGTGCTACTTTGGAGCTCCAGGTCAGGCTCTTTTCCTCTTAAAATACTGATGAATGTGTGAATGCCTTCTGAAGCATGGATTTGTCATCACAGACTTGGCCTACTTTTGATCCTGGACATCAATTAAATGCACAGATAAAGAGTATACCAAGATGAAAGGAACAAAGGCAAATTTGGGTTGAATGAGGGTAAGGCATTTGGGGTTTTTTTTTAACGGTTTAAACAAGAGGCACAACAGAGACAGGGCTCCAGGATTCCACTTAAAATGTAAAATGGAATTAAGAAAGCTTTCACAGTTTAGATATATGTGTAAGACCACCATGCTTTCATGTCTGCCCCTGCACTAGCAGAAGCTTGAAGAGCCTTTCTTTCATTGCAACCAAAAAGGAAACATTTTCATGGCTAAAAGAAATGAAAAATTAAAAATCAATGCATGACCTGATATATATTTCATGAGAAGCAAATTATTCTTGTCCCTAAGTTAGAGCATATATTTGTTCAATTTTTTAATAACCAGTATCATGACTAAAACCCAAGAAACCCACAAATGCCCAATTCTCTATATAATGTAATAAACTACTAAGGAAATTGATTTTGGAAAGGATTTGCAGTTTTTCATCCATTATACTGATTGGTCTATAACTGAGATAATGACCTGAAACATTACTTAACATTTACAGAATGCTTAACTTTTTCCCATGCCAATATTTAATTTTTCAATAACTCACCCATGATTTTATGTAGAATGAGAACAATGGATCTTTAAAAGCTACATTTACAAAGCTGCATTCAATACTTGTGAACAGCCTTTCAGGGGCTTCCTAGTAATGGCATATCAATGTAGCCACATTTTTAGAAGGCAGACAAACATACTCATCAAGAACCCCTTTAATGTAAAGGTTTCAATGGAAGAAAAATAAGATTGATAAGATTACACGGAAAGAAATTTTTACAATTGTGAAATTTATGTCAAAATCAGAAAGTGCAATTTCAAGTTAAGAGGTTTGTGAAAAGTTCATTTCTGCATTCTGTCATGTAGGCCTGACAACCATGAATGTAAAGATCAGTTGAAACTCTTCTGAAAACCTGCCCATTAAGACAGTAAATCCACTTAAACTCCTGGAATCTTCATTCCTTCATATCTGCAGATGTTGTACAGCAGTATTTTCACCCAGGGTCTAACTCAGCAACTCATTAAGTATTTTCAGTCAGTACAAGTGACTTCAGTTGTAAATGTTGCTCATACAGAAATGACCATTACTGCTTCATATCCTACTTTGTGCAAATACCACTACTAAAAAAAAAAATTCAGAAAAAGCTCAGAAGCAATCTGTGAAGTGGCAGTTCCTGTCTGCAGTATTTGTTTTGGTAAAACGTGTTTGCCTATTTTTGTGTGTCAAAAAATACACCACTCCATTTGTTAAAGCCAGATTTTGCTTGACAAATTTATCAAAAGAAGTTTAAATTTGGTCTCAAATGCCCACACCAGAACATGGTTACTTTTATTGATTTGAGCTACTTCGTAAAAAGCAGTTCTAGTCCTGTCCAGTTTTGTACCAAACATTAAACTCACTGTATATTTGTTTCTTACCTCTTTTCTTAAGCACTTCCTCATCTCACGGTCAATGTCGTTGCAATGGCCAAAAAATTTCAAGACGTTGTGCTGATGAGTTAGGGAGAAAAACAAAATTACAGTTCAAAGGTTTCTTCCTCTGAAGCTCCACATTTCTTGCATTTTTCAACGTATCCTGGTCTTCTTTTCCTTTCCTTTTTTTGTGAAAAGTGATGCTTGGTAACTTTTTCCCTCTGAATTTCTGTAGCCAGAAATTCAGAGCTAATCCTGACCCTCACTTGAGCCACCCCCAGCTTGGTGAAGGTTGAAGGTACTCCCTATGTTGTACAACCAGACTAAACAAGGGCACTTAACCTCAAACTATTAAGACTAAATGTAGAACATACATTTTATGGATCTACAAGTCAGTCTTACAACTCTCACTCACACTGCCTTGAATAATGGACCAAAAATAAATATTCTGGACTCCAGGTTGTGATAAAAATGCAACATCCTCCCTGCTTCAGTTTTTATTATTTCTTCAAAGGACTCCCTGCTCCATCATCCCAACCACATGAGGAATGTGTTGTTGTTCCAGAAATTGCAGGCATTGGGCTTAATTGACTGAAACATTAGAATCAGTATAAAAAATGGGGGATTAAATTTCTCCAGATCTTGAGGTTAATAAATAAGATGCAATTACCACCTTTATGACACAGCTCAACTGTGGGCCTTACACATATTTAGGTATTCCTTAGTTTCTGAAAAACTGCAGGCCTTGTCCTCATGGGCATTCCCAGCTATCCTGATGATAGCCACCATAAAAATCTGTCCTCTTATGAAGGATTTTCTGAAGTAGTTCCATATTCTCAGCCCTCAAATCACTCCCAGAATGCCTGCTCCTAGGACTGCTCTTTCAGAGGGATGCTTCCTGCCATGCCGCAGAATCTCACGATGGAATTTGGCAGCAGAGCAGCCAAGTGATTTAGAAGATCTGAAGGACTGGAGGTCTCAGTAGATATTTGCAGCTACACAATCAGTGGAGACACCTCAGCCAATTTTGTACACAAGTAATGAATTTTAAAAGAGATTCAGGAAGAACAAAACAGATGAGAATGAAATGACTTTTGCATTTCAGGGGAGACCTCCCTGCGTTTCCACAGCTGAGGAGCAGCTGCTGGATTTATACAGGGGATACAGGAACACTGGTAAGGATTTAAACAGGGGCCAAGATTTCAGCCAATAGAACATGACTGGAAGCAGGAGTGGGTTAATAAAGATTATGACAAACACTTAACTATAGCAGTGCTATAATTAGCTTGTTTACACCTCTCTGCTTTATAAAGGGCATCAGGTGACTCTGAAGCAGTTGAGTGAAATAAATGGTCACTTCACTGCACACTGATCTGGCTTTTACAACATTTTCATTTCAGCTAATACAGATTTAATTTTGTATTCTGCTCCCACACCTGCATGTTAAATCTCAAGGTGAATGCTCACACTTCAAGCCAACTCCACTCTGACTATGCAGCAGTTTCATCTATGTTTATTTAACCAGATTCCTAAGATGTCACTTCTTGGCTCAGATTATGAGGGGAAAAAAAAGAATCAGTTTCTCAAAAATAGTTATTACACCTATTACAGTGATACAATTGCAAGACAATATGCATTTCTTTCAGCTCCCACCTCTAAAAATTAAGTCTATTTAAAGCACATACTTGGCAACAGAGTGGAGTTATTAAAAAATCAAAATAGTGACATCAAATAGGAATCCCATTAACCTCCCCTCACTAGGTGCAAAACCTGATACACAGGGCAGGTTCTAGATTAGGAACAAAGTAAATCAAATTGACTGTTGTGAAAATACACATAGAGGATACCCAATTAAAAAAATAACACTTTTCATCCCTCAGGAATAGTAATTTAAATTGTAGATGAAGGTTCCTAGGACATGTTGGCATTGTAAGGAAACAGAAGTAGTCACCAATAACTCATTAAGATCACCGAGTTCAGATTTCAGTGACTTCAATTTAAAAAGAATATTTCAGTACATTCCCCTTGAATTTCAGATGAAAAAGTATTGCTTCCTTTCAAGTGAGTGTGAAAGGAGCCATCCTCACCCTTCCTGCTCTGAGACTGCCAGCACAAATATCCTCTCACAGCTGAGCACAAGACTGACAAAAGTAATTCCTCTTCATGTAAAGACCAACTTCAAACAAAACCAAGGGAATATAATCCTGTGCATGGCTATTATTGCTGCTCCTGGTCCCTTCATAAGTCAAATTGGCAATAGATTCCTTGCAAACACTTGCTGCCAAGGAATTCAAGTGCACCTATTAGTTCTGTTCTCAAGGCAGTCCAATAAGCTACATTATACAGCAAGCTCATGACACTTGTATCTTGACATGCATTTAAAGCAAAAAAACCCAAAACCCAAACAACAAAACAGTCAAGTCATTACTTTTCAAGTAGTAAATCAATATTGCTGCTCTCCTAGTCAAGGCACAGAAAGCCCAGCTAAGTATGTACCAAAAAGGAGGACAAATGTGAATGTATTTTCTTTCCTGGTTGGATTTTTCACGATCATGAAAAAAATAATTACAACATTTAAATTTTATATACTGCCTATTATTTATATTATTTACTGCCTCCTCAACTGATGATCATTTTGTATAGTAGTTAATGTACAAGAAGAGTCTCCTCACTGAATTCCAGCTACTGAACACTTTTACTACACTACAACATTATTGTTGTTACCTAAAAAAAACAAAAAAAAATCAACTAAAAAAGGAAAGAAAGTCTCTACAATCTCTCAAATTACTGAAAGCATTTTTAGGCAAATCAAAATTTTTGAACTCAAAAAAAAAAAAAAGCATAACTCCTACACTTAATACAACTTTTAGCCTTGAAGCTCAGAGATGTTCTGTACAGGAGCACTGGAAGTACCACCTGTGAGATGGAATCAACAGATTCTGCACTACAAGTGCCAACAAAAACAAATTAAATGCTGCCAAAGAAAACCACCACAGCACACTCACTGCAGGTGAATTTTAGTTGCTCTGCTCCCTTCATTGTTGTAATTTAGGAATCATAAAGTGTGGTAGTGGAAAAGCTTTTTAAAATGTTACTTTAGCTAACATATTTAAAATCTTGCAACAATGTTGTTACGCCTCTTTCACGTAAAAGATCTCTCACGTTTTTTGTATTATCAGCCTTGTTTTTCATTCTGTAATGACTTTTGAAAAGAAAAAATTACAGTTCTGCTCAAAACAGTAAAGCTAACATATGTATTGTCTTAGAATATATGGATAACTGCATTAGAAAAAATTACCAACATTGTATCTGAACATAGAGGTGAAAATATTTTAGGTTGTGTGTAAGGATTGGTGTAAATCACTTTTCACATTCATAGTCAACACTTAAATACAGTTTTGTCTCAGTAGCAACTATGAAATTTAACTTTTGCATGCACTAACACAACAAGGTATCTGTCCAGAACATCCATTTAGAGTATACTGGGAAAATAACAACACCACTGCAATAATGCTGCAGAAAGCTTTCATTGCTGGGGATGAGTTTTCTCCATCTACAGATTTACTACAGAGCAGATCTCAAAAGAAGAGGCTTTTAAACCAGTGAGATGAAGATTCCATCATCTTGAAGCGCTGAAGAGCCTTGAAGACAATTTAGCATTTCCAATCCTGGGGTAGGTGCCTATGAAGAAGATGGAAGTCAAACAGTAATTCCCAGTTAGCTCTCCAGGCATGTGGCATGTTGGGATCCCCATCAACACATCTGCTTACAACAGACTGAAACATCTGCCCCATGGAGAGATGGAATCTGGAAATGCCATGACCCCACAAAAAGAGGGCATTTGAAGTTGCTTTTGTTATTGATTTTTTGAGGGGCACCAGTACTAAAAGGTGCAGAAGTTATTTCAGTCCTCAAAATAGGTCCCTATGTATCAAGCTGGAGCACAGGAAATTTTAAGGTATGCTGTATTTCCTAAAGAAATCACTGGCAAGATTTTACACTCAGTCATCAGATACCTGTTCAGTGAAAACACACCAGCTACATCTCATGGCTGCTCTGCCTAGGGAAGGGTTTGCTCTTTGTGACCGTGTAATATTCTCACTAATTTATCTGACACTCATTTCCCCAACCCACCCACTCTTTTCTCTGCTCAGCACTCCTTACCTCCTGGTGACACTTCTTGAGCAGACTGATAATTAGGTTACACTCTTCAGTGTGCAGATGAGGAGACAGGTCTGGATGCATCTTTAGTTAGGGATGATTTTAGTAGCACAAGGACAAGAATCCCAGAAAACTTCCACCTGCCAACATTAAAATGTGAAAGTATAACCAGAAAGCTCAATTTAACACATATTATCAGCATATTAACAAAATATATTTTAGACCAAAATGCAGCTTAATATGTATAATTTATATTACTCAGTTAAAGTTATTAAACCCAGCATATGTCTGATCTTCTACACAGCCCAAATGTTAAAAGTCAACTAGAAGTTTATAATCTTGGCTATCATGGACACAAGCACACTGGTGGGATTTTCATTTTCAGGGACTCTCTAGCAGCATGAATCTTCCTTGAATTGCAGATTATCTTTTCACCTTCCTACTTCAATTTTCTGCTTTCTCACTTTAACAAAGTGAAGTGTATGGGATTTTCTTTCTACCTTCTACAAGGTTGAAGTAGAACAGGAAGCACAAGGCAATTTCATTACAGCACTCTGAGAACTGGCACCTTTTTTAGTTATCTACAGGCTTTTTAATAAGTCCTAACCAAACACTGGTGATGCTTTAAAAACCAAAACTTCACCAAAAGAGTAATGATTCTTTTTTTTAATTATGCACAATTGGAATGTCCCTTCTTGCAACTCCCTGTTGTTGCCTCTTGCTCTTTCACTGTTGTCCTTTGAAAAGCAACTGGATTTGGCTTCTACATGAATCCCAACTCCTTCAGCCAGGGGAAGGAAGCATTTAGGTTGCCCTCAAGTCTTCTCTCTGAAACACCAAAGCAGCCTCACTCCATGAACCTCATCCCATCCATCAGCTGCTCCCCACTCCTGACCCTCCTAGTTTCCCCTTTGCTGGATTTGGGTTTTATCATCTCTCTTAGACTGCAGGACCAGAGAGAACACAGTATTTCAGGCATGGCCTCAAAACTGCCAAGAAAAGGGGAATAAGAACTTCCCTTGATGTGCCAGCGATGCTTCTACCCCAGCCCAGGGAGCCACCGGCCTTGGCTGCTGCAAGGCTGCACTGCTAAATCAGGTTTTAACTTCACATCAGCCAGGACCCCCAGGTCCTTTCCTGCAGGATTCTGTGGTGCAGGAGCAAATCTCATTCTAGAAACAAAATTTTATATTACCTCCCATTGAGCAAAAAAAAAAATAAATATCCTCAGACGTAATGTTAAAGTTCTTTTGTTGAAGAGGATGGAAGTGTCATCTGGTAGCAGCTGAAATAAAATGACATCTTTGCTGTGGAAAATCACTGCATCAGGGAGGGGAGGAGGAAAGTCCAGTTCATACCAGGACAAATGGACAAAATTCTACTTGTATGGTCCATACTGCCACTGAATTAAAGAGATGCCAGTTTGTTTGTTTACTTAGTATTTTGTCATTCCCTCTTTTCCCAAGATCACCTTTGCAGCTGCAATACATCAGGCAAACACCACTACAGCTTGTATTAAACAGCCATCACTGTCTTAAAGCTCCAGCTGAACAGACCAGACAAATACAAGTAGCCAGTGGTCAGATTTTACAATTGCAAAATCCCCACATTCAGCTGCAGTGCTGGCAGCAATAATCCACACTGCTATTTTTAGGATGCTCAAGGAATATAGTCAGCTTGAAGAGGTACATACACTAAGGTACCCAGCACTTCCCATCACGTGCTCAGCTTCACAAGAGTTAGATTCCCACAAGCAAACTAAATTTTAAAATTCCAAACATTTAAAAGCCTCTTGAGAACCACGAGA
The DNA here is from genome assembly GCF_025592945.1 of Manacus candei. NCBI lineage: Eukaryota > Metazoa > Chordata > Aves > Passeriformes > Pipridae > Manacus > Manacus candei. Next base: position 2,325,177 of record NW_026138101.1, on the reverse strand, counting down.
ATATGTTCCACATAATGTTGTGAATACATGTAGTGATTTCTTCCAAAAATCTTCCCCCATACTATCTGGAAGTCTAATATTACACCACACTTACTCTTAGCACAGAAGTTGTTGGAGACTGTACAAGTTGCTTAAGCATTCTATGACAAATTAACAAATGAACCTTTGGAAATATGACAGCAGGAGCACGACTGGAACAGCAAAGTGATTAAGAACCCTGCTGGGTTATTGCCACCAGCTTTTGATTGCATGCCACACAAAGTCAATATGTTTTAAATTTATCAGTGGAGGTTTTTGATAGCACTGGAGTTAGTGCTCCCTTGGGAGGGTGACCTGCTCAGTGGCTGTGCTTCACTGTAACACGTGTGAACCCAGATGATTATTAAACCTCTTCATCACTCAGCCTCTGACTGTGCTTCCTGAAACTGCCACCCGAGGGGGCTGTCCGGGAGGGAGAAAGCAGGAGCGGTGTCCCGGTGAAACAGGGAATATGCACATCAGCACAGGCCAGGAAGTCAAACGGAGCACTTCAAGGAAAGACTCGTTATTTCTAAACTGAGGTGAACAATCACTGCCATCGTTTACAAAACTCTTCTCAGATCGTGGGCGAAAGCCATCCGTGTCACAAACGTGGTGAGGTGTCCACTTCAGCAATTAAAACCTTCTAACAGCTCAAAAGCATTTTCCAATGGCACCTCAAGTAGGGCAGATGCTACAAATCAAAGGTCCCAGCTGTCACCCCAGTTCATAGATCAGCATTCCGGAAATTTTCAAATAATATTCAATATCAGAATCTTTTGGGTTCCATTACCAGACATGGAGGCTACGATGGAATAAAGTAACAAAACATCTTATGGTGCTCATGGAACCTTCCCTGGAGCCTTTCAGTACTTCTAAGTTGTGCCAGAGCAGTGCCATCAGTGCTCAATACTAAACTGATGTTCAGGAATGTCACATCAGGCAGTGATCTGTAGGTGATCACAGAAGGCTCAAATCTTTTTGCTGGAGGGGAACGACTCTGACAAACCAAAGAGTCTCAAGACAAACAACAATGTGTGTGAGGAAAGGACAGGATAAGCTATTGCTTTCTTGAGCTTCTTTTTAATAATATTCCAACATAAACCAGATCCTTTCTAAAAAAAAAAAAATCAAAAGCCTAAACTTAGCAATTCTCTGACAATGACACTGAACTGCCAATACTAATATTTTTGTTCTGAAAAATTATGAGATAATCCCTTGCATAAATAATCTTGGACACTGAGCATATCAAATTGCTTAAGATTTCCTAATAGGAATCAACACATAAATTATCAAGAAGTGATACTCATCCCTAATCCAAAAGTTGATCTATACACATGTTCAATACATTAAATGTTAAATGTTAATGTGCAAAAGCAACCTACACATATTACAATGTTCAATTAAAACCACCAAAGGCCAAGCAAAAGGCTGTCCCAAAGGAGCAGGCAAAGAACTCTGGAGGCATTTCATTCACACTCCTGTTAGACACCAAAATTTAGGATCAAGTGCTTGTTTCTCTCCATGTGGCAGTTTCTCCTCCTTAAGGCAAAGAGCAGCGGCCATACGTTGAAAGAAGGGATTTGGTACATTCTTGCTTCTTCCCAAAATGAATTATGAGGTCAGCATGTCAGGAATCCAGAGAAGTTCCTTGCTTTTCTTGGAATCTCCCATAAATGTGAACTAACCAGTTCCCTGATGCAGAAGAAAAACTAAATTAGGTTGCTTTAGTGTTGCTGATTAGCCTAATGCTTAATATTTCCATGCTTGAGGGATCACCATGAAAAAAAAGTTTAAATCTAGGCAATTGTTTCCATATGATGCTTTTTTCATATTTCACTTAAACATGTCTTCTAAGACTACTTTTTAAACCAAGTTTTGGTAATTTCATTTAAAAAGAACACAGCAGTCATTTTTTTCAACTTTCTAATGCCAGTGTTAAAAAAAAAAACCCATCATGAATTCACATATTGCCCAGAAAAATGACTTAAGGCAAAACACAAATCCTTGTTTACCAACCCCGATGATGAAAAATTGCACCTGAGCACCTCCACAGCTGATCATTGAGCTCCTTAACCAGAAACGCAGAACTTTGCTTTCCACAGAACACAAACATTTGCTGCAAACGCTCAAATAACACCCACCAGGCGGCAGCAGAACCGAGCAAAGCAGAACATGGACTCGCGGCAGGGAAGGGTGAACAAACCCGTAATTCCTCTGAAGAGCCGCTCTCCACGTTTAACATTTACTTTTGCACTTCATGTCACTGTCTAACTTGGGTAAGACCAAACATTCGGGGTCTTATATTCTCAGTTATATAGTATTGTTCTGTTTGGCACTGGAAATACTTACAATGCAAACAACTCTGTTTACTCAAACCATCAGCGTTTTCTGTGAGATTGTACAAAGTTTTAGCATTTAAAAAAAGGATTCAGCTCCACACCCATTCATGTCACTTCAGTAGAACTTCTGCATTCCCACTGTTACCTTTTATACACAAAGTATTTTTGGTGACAAGTTTCCAATACTTGGATCAGTCATTCAGAGAAATGAGAAATCACAGTTGATGCACACAATCTCAAAACACAAGGGAACTCTTTAATAAACCACTTTTAGCCAAGTCTTACACAAATTAGTCATAACCTCTTGAATTTCAGTCTCTAAAGCTAGTCACTAGTTTTCCAACATTATTTCCCCCGTTCTGGTAATTTAGAAATGTATCTATCAAGACTTGCAAATAGCAAGGAAATACAAAAGGGGCCAATTATATTTACTTTAAATATTTTTAATTATGTAGATTGCATTTACTTTCCCTGAACCTAAAACCCAGTATTTTTTAAAAACTTTGATAAATGAGGTTCATACCACTTTCTGCCAACATTTCAACATCCCTGACAGCAGCAGAATGAGCTCACCTGCTACTTTTACTAATAAGTATCTGATAAAATTACATTATACCTGATGTCACACCTAGTAAAGCAATAAGGTGTCAATCCTAATGAATAAGGCAGGTTGAACACCAACTTGAATATCAACTAATTTCTACAGTTTTATTTCTAATACAAAGGACTGAGTAAAGCACAAGAAGGCATTTTCATTTCCTGGCAATTATTTAAGGTTGTATTCATACAACAAACATCAGCACAGTTACAGGACAATTAGTGGAATATTTTTATTACTACATACAGCCAGTACCACTGCACAATATAACACTGTATCAAAGATTACTGAAGCTGTCTCTTCCTATTCCTGCTATGTCTACGAAGACAACAATATGCAGTCAAGAATGACAAGACCCAGCCAGCATAAAAGTAAAGCATTATCCAGTGGGAAGTGTTCCTGTCCATGGCAGGGGGTTGGAATGAGATGATCTCTAAGGTCCCTTCCATTGCAAACCATTCTATGATTCTATAAGGACGAGGTGCTGTCACCCAGTTCCTGTTTTGCCAGCTGGTCTTGTACTTTGGCTGCATCCACCAGACCAGGCTTCATTTCATCTCTGTTTCACGAATTTCCCAAAGAACAGGATAACCCTAGTGCTGCCAGCAGAATCTCCTAGCTTGCTGTAAAACAGCTAGGGAAGAAAAGGGAGCAAGAGGATCACACTTCCCTGCTGGAAAACACAGGCTCTGACCCCTGGAGCAGCCAGACCCCCCTGACGAAAGGCAGAAAGAAAGCACACACTGTCCGAGTGACACGGCCGTGCCAAGGGGCGGGGGCGAGGGGCCGGGGCACCCGCTCTGTTACCAGGGTAAGGCGGGGGGTCCCCCCGAACCTGCGCTGTCCGCAGCTCCTCACTGCTCCCGGGAGGCCTTCACAGAGCGGCGGGACACACACGGACACACGGACAGCAGCTGACGGCAGCCACAGCAGCGAGACCTCAGAGCTGCCCTTCCAGAGCTCTCCCTGAGCCCTGCAGGAAGACGCGCGGCGAGCGAAGGGTCCCAGAACCCGGACCCCCAAGGTCAGGCAGTGGGGAGGGAAGAACATGACAGGGGGAGGAAGGAGGGTTTCCCTACACACCTTCTTCTCCCTCAGGGTTCCCTGAGGCCCGGCCCGAGGCCGCCCCTCACTCACTCACTGGCCGCGGGGCGGGCACGGTGTCTCGGGCGGCCCCGGCCGGAAGCCGCCTCAGCCGGGAAGGCGCGCGCGGCGCCGGGGCGGGAGGCGCTGTGATTGGGCGGCCGGGGCCCGGCGCGGGGTCTGATTGGCCGGTTCGAAAGGCGGGCGGCGCGCGGCGGGGCCGGGACCGGCAGGGCGGGAGCGCTGAGGGGCGGCCGCGTTGGGCCGCTCGGTTCCGCTGCTCCGCTCGTCCCGGGACCCTCTGCGCGCCCGTGCCCGCTCTCTGAGGGCACTTATCGGACCGGACAGGCAGGAACAGCCTTGGGTGAGACCCAACGCCCCGTCCCTCGACTCGCACCAGGCCTCGGGCACGGAGGGGAACGGGAGTGAGGGCGCTTGGTTTGCTCAGAGGGGGAACTCATCGCGGTTTGCAGCTTCCTCGTGAGGGGCAGAGGAGGGGCAGGCACTGATCTCTGCCCTGTGGGGACCAGTGACAGACCCGAGGGAATGGCTGGAGCTGTGTCGGGAGAAGTTTAGGTTGGATATAAGGAAAGGTTCTTCCCCCAGAGGGTGGTCGGGCGCTGAACAGGCTCCCCGGGGCAGTGGGCACAGCACCAACCCTGACAGAGCTCAAGGGGAGCTTGGACAACGCTCTCGGGCACTTGGTACCAGTTGGACTCGGTGAGCTTTGTGGGTCCTTTCCAACTCGGAATATTCTATGCTTCAGTGATTCTAGGAAGGTTATTGCAGAAGGGTTTTAACTCGCTGTTGTTGGTGTCTAAGTCTCTGGTAGTGCCACGTTTAGGACTGACACCAACGTGTTGCCAGCCGTGCCGAGGTGCAGCTTTGAGCACCTTCAAAGGGAGCGAATCCCCCGAGCCTGCCCGTGCCTTGGTCTGAACTTCCTTGACCTTTCAGCTTTTCCAGGTGGCTCCATCATGGATGAAACTGTGGCTGAGTATATCCGCAGGACTGTGCTAAAAATCCCGCGGGATGAAATCAAGATGATGCTGCAGAAATGGGACTTTCTCTCTGAGGCACAGCTGCAGACTGTCAACTTCCATCAGATAAAGGACAACATTTCTCAAGAAGTTGTTCAACTCTGTGAGGTAAATCCTCTCCTTTGGGGACTGTCAGTGACAGACAGGATGCATATTGAAGCACCATCAAAAAAAATTAATCTTTGGCCCTAAAACTGCATCAAATGGCAGTTTGTAGTCTGTAAAATGCAAACCTGAACTGGTAATGTCATCAGTTTTGTCTGGTTTATAGGAGTGTAGAACTGCCCCATTCTAAGTATGAAAATACATGTTTTGAGCTCTAAATTACACAAGTTAGATAAAAGCTCAGTATGTTGCATCTTTAAAAAATGTGGGTGTTTCTAAATTGTAAAATAAAGGCTCGTTGCACAGGCCTGATTTAAATCTGTTTTGTATGGGTAATGACAGCAGTAGTTTATATCTTTTAGACTTTTCAGATTTGTTTGGAAAATTTCCTTGGCTAGAATTACTTCCATTCAGTGTACTATAAGCAAAAAAAAAATTATCTGATCTAACTCTGATTTTGGTGCACCAAGAATCTTTATATATACCAGGAGTCTTTATATATAATATCATAACTCAGATACAGTTATTACTGATATCTCTTGAATTCTATAGCTTTTTGTGTCCTTCCCTTTGAATTTCATCCTCAAAGGTTAATTACTTGGAGTGTAGATCAAACTAAAGGAAAGAAGCCATTAAGTTATTCTCCTGAGATAGCACATGTCATATTTTAAAATAGCATTTGTTTCTGAAACATTTGTATCTGTAACAAGTTGTGTCACAAAGTTTCTTAAAAATCTTTTCACGCTGTAAAGCTTAAATAAGGAGAAACCGAGTGTGTTAAAATTCAGTGAAATACTAGTCAGTGTTGCATCATGTCACAAATGCCCATTAATTATTTTTTTAATTGCTTGTACATCATACCATGTTCTTGCTGCTTCTGCAGAGGAACACTTTAACCCTGCTGGAACAGTTTTCATTATTGATTTCTCAAAACTCTGTTGTGTGCACCCTGGGACCAGGTGTGGTGTCTTTGAGGAGAGTGTACGAGCTGGGGGCTCCAGTGCAATGTGATTTAAACTACCAATACTGAGAGTTTTCACATGCTAAGCAGTGGGATTGAGCATTCTGGACCTGCAGTTCACTGTGCACTGTTGTTCTTTCTAGGAAAATTCTGCAGACATAAAGCAAGCAGCTGTTCTAGACATAATTTGTAAGTAAAAAATTAATTAAAATAGCTTTTTTTTTTTTTAGTAACTTGATAATGCCCCTAATTACATAGTGATTACTGGGGGGCAGTACAGATGCACTTGGTGTAAGCAGATCACATTTTAGATCAATCTTATTGGAGGTGACCTTGCTTAACAAAAGCTCAAAATCAACAAAAGCATTTTTGCTTCTTCTGAGGTCTCAATAGATGTGAACTGTTGTAACCCACATCCAGCACCCAGTTATAAATGCAGAGATACAGGTTTATCTCTAGTGTGCACCAGACCCCAAAGCCAGTAATTCCATGCCCCTACAGGAAATGACAAAGGCAAAACTATCAGCAGATACTCCAACTGGAACTCTTCACTCCAGTATTAATTCACAACTTGTTTATATAATAGTTTAAATCTCAGGGTTTCTTTTAACATTCTACACATCTTACATTTGAGTTTGGTCACTTTGGGTGAAACCCTTCCTTAAACATTGACCCTCAGGGATGCCCTTTGTTGGCTGCTCACTGAGTTACAAAAGAACTTCCCATCTCTTTTAATAAAAAAACTGTTTTAATGTTTGCTGTGAATGGTAATTTAAGAATGCTGAATAAATTATATTGCATTATCAGAAGTAATCTTTTTTAAAGTAACCTGCCTGTAAGAGTATTGTAAAATTCTTTGTTCCTCCAATTACTTTTTGACAATACATTATGTTATTGAGCAATTCCTATCTTTCTTAGACAACCACATCTACCAAAACAAAAGAATGTGGAGTGTTTACCAGATGAGAAAAACAGGTAAAATCTCTTTCCTTGCTTCCTTTCCTTCCTTCCCACAGTTCTCAGCAACTTAGTGCTGTGCTGCCTCGTATCCTACATTTTAAATATAAATATAGTCTCGTATGGATTTCTTCTGTAGAGATATTTTGAACATTTTACTGCAGTCTAGTATGGATTTTTCAATGGAGATATCTTTAATGTTTTTAGAATACTTTCTGTTAACTTCTCAAGCAATTATTAGAAATTAGTGACTACTAATTAAATATTAACGTTTTCTCTATATAGCAATAATGAAGGTCAGACTTAACCCACATTTCGTATAAGGTTATGCAACTTCAGCTTTTTCTGCTTCATTTTCTTTCAGCAAAACTAAAAACATCTCTGAACTAGTTCTTTTACAGACAATTCTTACTTCTGGGTTGACTTTTTTCCTTATTTAACAGGAGAAGAATTGGAATATTTTGACTTAACAGATTTCAAAAAGAAATTTAAAAAGAGACTTCGTTCAGCCTTGAAAAATGTAAGAATAAATCCATTTTAAGTTTTGTTACACAGCTCTGGTGTCACTAGGTTGTTTTCATAACCTTTCCTCACAGTTTGTGTCGAAAATTAAGTAGAATTATTCATTTGGGAATGATAGGAACTGCATGTGAAATAGGAAAAATGTATTGCCTATCTGTTCTAGCAACTTCACAATTATGCTGGAGGGAAATAAAATGTGAGTTTGTCTTAAAATGGGCCTGACTTCAAGGAAAGCAGCATGGTGGTGTCTTCTCATCAAATCTTTGTTGTATTTGAGTGCTCAGGTTGCCTCAGTAAGTTGATATTTCTTTGCCTGTTACTCAGTAACAACACACAATAAAAATCTTATCAAACAGCATAGAGGGAGTTTGAAGTAGCCATTAAGCAGGACAAAAGAGTTCAGTTATAATTTAGATTAGTAACAACATTGTGTTCATTTCCTTTTAGTTATGGTTTTGAAATGGCATTTTGTGATGGCTGTGAGAACTTGGCTCTGGAATTTCTGTACAAAATGACTGAAAAAACACTGTTAACAGCAAGAAGCAGTTTCTAGACTGCAGAAATGAGCATGCTAAGGACAAAATTGGAAGGGAATACTCTCATTTCACTTTTTTACTAAGCAATTTGCAGAAGCCTTTTCTTCCTTTGGTTCACAGGTTTTATTTAGGCAAGGTAATAGAAAATGCCTCTGGCTAATTCCCTGTGACACTCCCTGACACCCAGTGCATGGCCACTGACAACAAACACAAATCAGGCCAATCATCTGCAGTTCACATCACTCTCTCATAAGAAAAGCTTGCAATATTTTTGTTTTTCAAAAAGAAAGTTTCTCAAAACCCTCGAGAGGTATTGTTGGCCCAGCAATTTCAACATCATCAACTGTTTCCCTAGTTGTGCCTCAGTCAAAAAGTGAGTTGTTGTTTGGTTTGTTTGTTTTTAAAGGAAGTTTTTCCACTCCAAAGTCACCCAGATTGAGTCAAGGTAAAAAGAAGTAAACAAGGAGCATATCCACGAGAATAGGAAAGGGAATCTTCAGACTTTTGATTGTGTATTCTTGAGCAGTGATAAATATTATACTGGGGTCTAAAATCACAAACTGATCAACAGTTTAGTTTCTCCAAAAATGGACATATTGGAATTATTGCCACTAACCCTCCATCTAAGCAGACATCTTTGTATGTTGTTATTTTCCCAAAGGAGAAATCAAGGTTTTTGTAATAAGCTGGTTTTATTTTCACCCTTCACAAGAAAATATATATTGACAGGAAGAAAAGTAATATTAGAGTTCAAAAGATGATGCTTCTTTTTATCCCAGTTTGCGAGGTTATTGTTTTTCAGTGGAGATTTGATTCAAATACAGCCCTGACCACACTTGGTGGGTTTTGTTTCTTATTCAAGCAGAGGTGTACTAAATGATATTTGGGGTCCAGAGAGAAGAAAATCTTTATGGTGTTGGTAAAGCAAAGCTTTTCTTTTTCTCTCAGGTCACCATCACCTTCAGGGAATATGAGGATAATGCCATCTGGATTAGGGTTGCCTGGGGAACCCCCTACAGACAGCCCAACCAGTACAAGCCCAGCTATGTCGTGTACCATTCCCAGACTCCCTACGTCTTCATCTCGGCCTCGGTGCTCAAGAGCAACTTGCCTCTGCTCTGCCAGGTACACAATAAAGCTGCTCAGCCCCTGACTTCACCACAGTCATGGACAGCTGGGATTCTGTTAGCTTTCAAGAGGATGGGTACAGATTCCTCACTTAACAGAATTTACTAAATTACTTCTTTTTTGGTTTTGCTCCCTCGTGATAAAAATGGGGCAAAAGCCAAATCTTTGGATCGGTGCATCATGAATAAATTCAGTTCACTAAGTTTTTTACTGATCCTAAATTCCTTAGCAAAGTGCAAGGCAGTATTTGATTAAATTGTCTCATAGAAGTTGAAGAATATTACATCAACAGGGTTAAGTTGAAGAACTAAACACCTGAGCTTATCAGGGAATGCTCTTCATTAGTTTTAAAACACCTTTTCTGTTAACTTGTGATCAGTGTTGGTAGTCTTTTTTTTTTTTCTCTATTTAGCAAACTTCTGCAGTAGTAATTTAAATATTTTATTATTCTCTTTGTTTATTTTTCATTTGATAAGGCTATGGGGTTTATCTTGTTAATCCTGTGAATGCTTTTAAATATTAACCTGAGCTTAATAACAGTCTATGCAACATTTTTGCAGATATGAGAATCCTGCTGGTTAAAGGGCAGTTGCTTGAAACAAAAACATCACAATGTCTAGAAATACTATATTTTTGACATGTTATAAGCACAGTGGTGATTAAGAATGATGTTAAAACAATTTCAATTTTTATTTAAAGGCCCTGATTGTTGCTTCCAATTACCATGAGATCCGTGAAATGGAGCTTCGAAGTCATTCTTTAAACTCCCTTAAAGATATTGTGTTTAAGAGATATAGCCAGGTGAGCCACTTCACAAGTAAACCCTAAGATAAGTCTTGCTTTTTGTTTCAGGCCTAGTTCTCACCCCTTAGAAGGGGGGAAAATTCACCTTTTCCAAGAGACCATCAAGTTAAAATAATATTGAACTACTGAGGTGGACAGCCTTTCTTGAAGGTAAAATTACAATGGGGATGTGATCACTTGGTATCCCACCTGCTCTTTATTATTTTTTATTCCTGATGGCTAAACTCAGGCTAAAAATTACATGAGCAATTCAGTTCTAGGATTTTTTTTAGCACCATTCCCAAGGCTTCTGAGAGCCATAAGTTGAAGGCTGTTAAAATGGGTACTTAGTCTGCTTGTCCATGTAAAACTTTTAAATAGGGAAGTGTTAACAAATATCATAGGACAGGCATTTTTTTTTCCTCAAAATTAGGTTGGCTTTCTGACTTCTAGTACTGGTCAAAAATTGGAAGAATACTCACTTTGAGAATGAGAAGTAAAAAGAAATCTCTAAAGTTCTTTTCAGCTACAGCTTCTAAAAGTGGAAGTGAACTAAAATATTTTTTTTTTTATCTCTCTCCATTTAGAACTTCCCAACTTATTGTCCAAAACCTCTACAAGGAAAGACTGTAGAACCAGAAAGTGGTATGTATATTTGAAATGTCATTACTGCTGGCTTGGGAAATGAGATTCATAATAGGAAGTTTACATATGTTACATTCCCACTACATTATCCATTCCTTGTTCAATGCCCAGTATCTCACATTAGCTTGTGTTTTTCTCTTGGTAAGCACTGAAAATGTTAAGTGATAGAAACAACTACCTTATGACAAAAAGATGGTGATGAATTTGTTAAAATTATTATTTTCCAATTTTCACTGGAATAATCTGATCAGAAGAACAGTATTGCAGCAGCTGCCAAAGTTGTCTTTCTGTTTTCTCTTCCCTACTCTTTTGCCCTGCAGTGGATTTAAGGATAATTCATGAAAACAAAAGTGAGAAAGAAAGAATCCAGAGAGTGAACCAGGAAGTTTTTGGTAATGGTCCCCAACCAATACTCCAATTTGCACAATATAAGGTAATAAAAGCAACCACTTTGGTTTTTTCTTTATAATTTTCATGTAGTGTTAGTTAAGCTAAATTCCAAATTGAAGAAATACTATGCTTTTTCAAACTTTAAGGAGGACATTTTAACATAAATTAGTTAAAAGGCTCTCTAAGAAACAGAGATTTGCATTGAGATTTGGTCAGTCTTAGGTCACGTTTCAGCCTCATGAACTCAGCATTTTGACTTGTTTTTGTTATAAAGGTAGACTTGGACCAGCAGTGTGTTGGAGCAGGAGCAGTGAGGGTTATTTGAAGCACATGCAAAGCTAATTCTCTATATAACACCATAATTAACTTGAGTGATGCACAGGTTTTAGCTGATGATCAGACATATTGACAATTTTAAGAGCTACTTAATGTTTTACAATATTACTGAACAAGCTGCCTCTTCCTCTCAGCAGAAAACTGCCACGTGGTGGCACCCTCTGATTTTATTACAACATTGCTCCAGCTGCAATCACGTTCCTTACAAATGAGAAACAGCCTTATTGCACATCACATTTAAACGTTTAAATAATAACATCTGAAGGAAATGTACTCATTGCTTATAGTCCCTGGTTAAATTTTGTGTTTAACAGCTTGAGACAATGTTTAAAAGTAGTCCTGAAATGGATGTTTTGGATAAAAAAGAACCCTTCAGATGTCTGGTCAAGTTTTCCAGTCCACATCTTTTAGAATCACTGAAATCCTTGGCACCAGCAGGTAAGTGTTCCAACTGTATAAAATGGAGGGAAAATGCTGTTTAAAATTTTTTTAAATTTAAATGTCTTGCATAAGGGAGAAACCTCATAATTTGTTTAGAAACAGATAGGAGTGTAGGAGAATAAAAACGTTACCACTTCAAAAACTTATCTCTAACTATATCTTAAAATTACTAGTTTGTATATGGATACTCAAACTGTGGTTTTAGTTTTGTGGTTTAGTTTTATAACACTTGTGAAAGGTAAATAATGGTTGAGTACAGCTGTAATTATTTGTGTCTCTCTCTCCAGGTATGGCTGATGCACCACTTTCACCACTCCTTACATGTATAACACAGAAAGCTAGGAATTATTTTAGAATAAGAGAGAAAAAAGGGTTATTTCCAGACAGTTTTGTAAGCCCTTAATTTTAAACTGGTTCATAGAGAAAAATGTAATTTGTTTTTTACTGCTATTAATCTAAATCATCATAAACTTTAAAACAGACTTTAAGAAAACAACTTAGTCTTTGGTAATACCTTAAATTTTTTTCCAACTTATGGCTTCTTTGAAGGGGAAGAAGGGACTCTTGGAATATAGATTCCAGTAAGAAGCTTCCATCCAGCTTCAGGGGATATTAACTCAGTTTCAAAGACCTCACCAAGGGCAACAGCAAATAACAAATACTTAAGAAGGAAAAATCTGTCTTTGGTATTGATGTCTTATGAAACTTTATCTTGGAGGAGTACAACGAAACAGGCAATATTTTCTTTAGACTGTTCAAATCAATATTTGATCCTTCTGAAACCCTTGCATGTTGCCACTTTTCTGTGCTTGGGGACAAGGATTGCAGGATCAAGATGGCAACAGTCACTAATGCAAACAGCTTTGCATTGGAGTTCTTTGGAGCTGGGAAACATTGGGAATGTATAGATAGTTGCTGCATTGGTTTTTTGAGATGGATTTGATCCCAAGATTCAGTTCTGAGTACAAGTGTTTTCTCTTTAATGCTGTTACCTGGGCAGTTTTGTGTGTACTTTGTGTAATGTGGAATTTCCAATTCACTTTGGGTACCTCAGTGCTCAGAGGCAGCCTTATTTTGAGAGGTTGTATGGGCATGTTTTTGTTTTCAAACTGTAAATAAACGTGTAAATTAAGTCTTCTCATAAAAGTTTGTTTGGCCTGACTTAGAAATACGACTTATCATATACTGATGTTTGGTTTGTTTTTTTCTCTATAACTCACACTTTAAAAGAGGTTAGTTTAGGACTATCTGCTAGTGATGTGGTTTTTAGGAATTCCACCTGATTTAAATCTTAGTTTGACAAAATCCTTCATGTTAGGATTCTGAAAGAATTCCAGGTTTTGTGATGGACATTGAGTTGGCTCTTACACATCTCACTCACCCTCACAGAGCCTTCCAGGATTCAAGTCCATTAAGATTCCAGTGTGCATTTCACTCTCTGCTACTTGTTCTTCCTAATGCTCTCTCCCAAATAACTTAAATGCCTGAGATGACAATGATTTACCATAAAGGTAAAGGTCCCAAATGCTCTAAAACACTGTGAGTGCCTGGCCTACTGCCTGTGCTTGCCTCTTGTTTCTGGGAAAGGCAGGCTCCATCCCCTTTTTAACAACCAAAACATTGGTATCTCTGATTTTCAGGGATATGTTTCATCTCTAACTTCCTGTAAGCAGGGCTATTGCAGGAACTATGCAGCACTTCCAGGCAAGCAGGTGTGTATTTATTAATTTGTCAGAAAACACATCTGCAACTCCTGGGTTCCTTCTTGCTGAGCAAGTGTCCCCATGGAGAAGGTAAAGCAAGGGGGGAATGTGGAGACCAAACTTGTCTTCCTCGCTCCAGCTGGTCTCTTCCATTAAGTTGGAAGTTTGGGGTTGGACTAGATGACCTCTGTTCTGTGATAATCCACATGCAGCTGTGGGGCCAGGGGCTGGGGGATGGACACACAGCCTGGGAGCCCTGTGTATGGCATAACCCTTCCCCAAAAAATGGTGCAGGCATTGTCCTTTAACTTGACAAATTATAGGGGAAAAACCAGAGTGTTGTGTCATTGGTTCCAACATCAGTGAATCACAGAATACTCTGACTAGGAGGGGGAGCCACAAGGATCAAAGTCCAACTCCTGGCCCTGCACAGGACAGCCCCAAGAATCCCACCATGTGCCTCAGAGCATTGTCCAAGCTCTCCTTGAACTCTGTCAGCCTTGGTGCTGTGCCCACTGCCTGGGGAGCCTGTTCAGTGCCCGACCGCCCTCTGGGGGAAGAACGTTTCTCTAATAGCCACCTAAACCTCCCCTGACACAACTCCCGGACATTCGCCAGAGAGGAGATCGGTGCCTGCCCCTCCGCTTCCCGGTGCAACCCAATACCCGCAGCCCCTCCGTTCCGAGGGTCGGCACGCGCGTTTTTCCACGTGTCTCCCCGTTTTCCATGTGTGTGTGTCTCCCTGTTTTCCATGTGTGTGTGTCTCCCTGTTTTCCATGTGTGTGTGTCTCCCTGTTTTCCATGTGTGTGTCTCCCTGTTTTCCACGTGTCTCCCTGTTTTCCATGTGTGTGTCTCCCTGTTTTCCGTGTGTCTCCCGGTGTTCCCGGTCCGCAGCTCGGGCTGTTTTTCCCTCGGGCCCCCCTCGCATTGCCAGCGGTCGCCGCTAGGTGGCGCTGAGAGCGGGGGGCGGGGCCTCGACACGTGCCTCATGAATATTCGCCATCGGCGGCGCCGATTGGCCGCGGGCCCCGGAAGGGGCGCGGGGGGCCGAGCAGTGACAGCAACATGGCGGCGGCGGCGGCCGGGCGGCGTGGCGGGGGCTTGGGGCGGCCCCCCGCGCCCGGGCGGGACGGGCCGCCCGCCGCCGAGCTGGTGCGGCCCTCGGTCACCGAGCTGTCCCAAGTGCGGACCAACATCCTGTGCACCGTGCCCGGCTGCGGGAAGGTGCTGCCCAACAGTCCGGCCCTCAACATGCACCTCAGCAAGGCGCACCCGCTGCAGGTACCGCCGGGAGGCCGCGCCGGCCCCGCCGCCCCCGCCCGCTCGTCCCGCGGGGCCGCCCCTCGGCCTGGCTGCGGGGCTCCCTCAGCGCCGGGGGCGGCCCCAGGGCCTGCGGCCGGCCCGGGTGCGGGTCCGGGGGGCGGCTGCGGCGGTGGCTGTGCCGGGGTTTGGTTCGCAGTGAGACTCGGGGGGGGTGTGATTCCCCACCCTGAGGAGAATTGGGATTCTCTGGAGAGAATCTGAGAGAACTGAGATTGTTCAGCCTGGAAAACAGGAGGGTTCGTGGTGACCTAATTGGGCCTTCCAGTACCTGGAGGGAACTTAGAGGAAAGATGGGGCACGACTGTTTACAGGAGCGTGGAGTGACAGGACGAGGGGAGTGGGTTCAAACTTAAAGAGAGTAGGTTTAGATTAAATATCAGGAAAAAATCCTTCCCTGTGAGGGTGGAGAGGCCCTGGCACAGGTTGCCCAGAGAAGCTGTGGCTGCCCCATCCCTGGAAGTGTCCAAGGCCAGGTTGGACGGGGCTTGGAGCAACCTGGGCCAGTGGAAGGTGTCCCTGCCCATGGCTGGGGTGGAATGAGATGGGCTTTGAGGTCTGTTCCAAACCAAACCATTCTATGATTCCAAACGGGAATAACAAAGTGTTTCTTCTTGTCTCTTGTTTAAATCTCCCTGTGGGAAAGGCCCCTGCAGGGGTGAGTGTGTGCACAGGCTGACCAGTCATGTTGAGGATTCCTCTAAAAATAACGAATTTTAAGCATTTCTATAAACGTACCCCAGGCAGTCAAAAGTTCTTTGGGGCTCAGCTTCTGTTGTTTCACTTGCTTATCCCTTATCTTTCTGCAGTAAGACTTTACAGCACCACTTGTGAGGTGCTGTGCAAACAGGCAGCATTTCCTACCCTTATCAGCTGTCAATCTGCCTTCATCCCAGCGCCAAGAGCTCTTAGGTGGAGTTTTTGTTTGTTTTTTTTTTTTTAAATATAGCTGAGTCAAAAAAAAAAAAAAAAACCAAACAGATGGATGCCATTTTGGAAACAAGCCCTCATTTCCATAGTACTGCTGAGAAAACACAGCATGTGCTGGTGGGGGAGGAGAGCCACAGTTCATCAGGCACACATCTCAGTGTGGCCCTTCCAGAAAGATATCCTTGCTCTTCCCAAAAATCATAGTGCCAAGCGTGCCAGGACAAATACTATTCCTGGAAAACTGGGTTCTGAGAGTGCAGCCTCAGCAGCCACACAATAAACACCTTTGTTGTGTGAAATGGTTAATTCAAGAGTCAAGTGTGGGTTCCACGTGCTCGTTGGTGATGAACAAAAGGGAGCAGTGTTCGGTGCACTTGCTGTCTGCTATCTCTGGGATGTTTTCATTTCGTTTGCTGACACGCACTGACAACTTCTAGTGTGGGTTGTGTGTTAGATCTCACGTGCTGGTGTGAGGGGAGGTACAGCAGGAGTTGAAAGTGTTCTCTGAGGTCAGCAGAGGCATTTTGGTTGTGAGCTGATGCTCTGGGAGTGCAGTGCAGCTGGTGGGTTACATAACCCAGGGTATGACGGGTGAGGAGATGCTGCTTTCTCACCCAGCCTCTGTTAACCAGCTCCTGTGCCTTGTGGAATTATAGCCTGCTTCAAACACCTAATTACTGGATCTTGGGGTAGCTTGGAATAAATACTGAAATGTGGATGGATGCAGATTCACAGGAACTTCTTGACTTGTTCCCAGGGCATTGTAATTAAGAGTAAAAATGTTGTTGAGGCTTAAGGGAGGCTAAATATTTTAGTATTGGTATTTCCTTTTAAGAGAGAACTGATTCCCCAGACAAAAAGAATTCAGTAGATTGCATTTGTTAGTGAGACGTGAAATTAGTGAAGAGGCAAGTTGGCAAATGAGAGGCTAAGAAGCTCTTGGGGAAGGAGAGAAGGTGGTACTGCTGAGGAGAAGGGAGGCTGACTTGGTTAATTTTCATGAATAAAAGCAGCACCAGTAGGACTTTTTTGATACCAAAACCCATGAGGGATTGCCATGGCAGAGGAAGGACATTTATGTAGGAAGGTAACATTATCCTGTAAAAACAGAGTCAAGTGCAGCAGTACAAGGTTATAGTCTTATGAGGTGATAACAAACAAGTTGATTATTTCTGTTACACACCAGGACTAACTTTTGGTGGGGAACACTGGCAAAAGCAGTTTGGTCCTACAAGGATGAGCATTTGGGGTAATGCTGCTGTGAGAAGGGCAGTCCTAAAATATCGCAGAAGGATGTTCTCTGTCGGTGCTGTAGGGTAAAAATCTGATTTAAATATGTCAAAATGAACCCAGAAGAGCTGTAGAAAAGAACTACTAAGGATGATGAATGGCAAGTGTGTCTGACAAAGGGGAATTGGAAGAATTTGGCTTGTTTGGCCTAACAAAGAAGATATGATGAATTGTTGATATATAAGTTTCTATTTTCTAGTTCCTTGGCTTAATTAAGCCAATAATAAAAAAATGAGAGCACTGGGTATAAAATGACTCAATATCTTAGACTTGAATTTTTCATTTTAATTTGTTGGTCTTTTGTCTGTACTATTTTGTGGGGAGAAGGGGAAGACTTCTGTGTAGTTTAAATGAAGCTGGAAGAGTTCATGTGAAGGTAAGGATTCTGTGGATTCCTGGGATAGCAGGAAGGCTGTAGTCAGTGGTGAACTGGAAAGAGTAGCATACCCTTGGGGTAGGTTACCCACTACTGCACTGCCACAATAGTTTTTATAATAAAAATAAATGCACTTCTCTCCATGTCCTATTTAGTAAAGAAATACAGGAGCTTCTGCTGCAAAAAAATATGTTTTAAATAGTTGGTTACAGTCTACTGCAACATGATTTTAAATGCATCTTATGGAGTAAGCCTTGCTGTGGCAGGAAGGCAAGATGTTTCTGAGTTCAACTTGGCTAAGTCGGTGGCCAGGATTGTTAATTCCCATTTTTTGTGGTGTTGCCACAAGCCATGTCAGCATTCCTTACAGTGCAAGTGCCTGCACTGGGAGGAGTTAATTGAACATGTATCTGCTGATAATTGTGGTGAGTGGATATTGTAGAAATGTGGAACATAAAATCAGATATGCAAGGAAGGGACTTGTGAGAATGTCTGAAATATGACTGGCCAGGTGGGGTTTGAGAAGGTGCAAGATTAATCATCAGAAGGATTTGGAAGAGGTGAAAACAAGATTACTGTGCATATAGGGTTTCTTATGTATGTAGAGTATCTCTCAACTTGCCACCACAAATTCGTTGTGGTCTATGCCACCAAAGTCTGTGCTCCAGCTGTTAAAAAAGCATCTCACTGATGTTCATAAAGCTTTTAAACACTTGTTATTCTATACCTTGATATTTCAGTAGTTTTAAATAACCTGGTTGTGGTTTACCTGTTCAGTGCCTGCACGTTTCCCATATTACCCTGTCATTTGTTGGGTTGTGGCATTAAATATAACACACTTAATAACTTTTTACTTAGGAATAAGTAACTCCAATTGCCATTTAGTGTATTGATTTCATCTGCAGTGGGAGAGGCCAAACATAGCTTTGACTTAAAAGCAAATCTTTTTTTTTCTCCTCAAGACTTCAAGACTGACTTCGAATCAAAATGTTTCTGGGTAAACTCAGGGTTAAAAAGTATAATTGGGGCTGGAACAACTAGATTTGTTTGAGTCATGTTCCTGTTTTGGGCAGTGGCTGTAGGAGGTACAACAACAATCACAGTGATGATTCAGCAGAGATAAAACAGGCCTGTTTATGAATGGGCTGTCCATGGGGAAAACTGCTGTACATAAAGATGCTTAGAAGGTTAAAATGTTACATGGTTAAAATGTGACATGAAAACTCCCTTTCTAGAGGCTTATTCCAGGTTTTCATGATGAAATGGCAGCTGATTATTTTGGGCGAGAGGCTTCTTTGAGTATGGTCTGTCACTAACAAAAATGAACGTGCAGCAGTGTCAGCAGGTAGCAATGTTGGGTGTGTGGAAACATAACTGAAATACTGCTTGAAGGGATTACATTTTACACAGAGTGCCTTGGCTTGAGAGGTGATTTGAGGGAAAACAAAATAATCTTTGAAATATCCCCCTCCTCAGCTTTCGGAGGAGCTCAGAACAGAGTTGTTGGGTTCTGATTAGCTCTGATGGGGGGGTGAGCAGTGACCCCCTTTGTGTCCTGGCAGCTGAGCTACAGCCTTGGTTTGCTTCCCATGGCAGGACTGTTGTGCTCTGGGGGTTCTCCAAGTTCGGTGTAACCTGTGTAAACGCAACAAAGCTGCAGATCTGCCCAAGGAGGTGTTTGGGGAGTGACCTTGCACTGCCTGTGCTCACTGCCACTGTCCTGCTAAGGGAAATCAGGTGCAGAGTTCAAACAGGGCACGGTCTGGTAGAGTCTTCCCTGAATAATCATCTTGGGGATGCCATCATGGACTACTGTAACTGGCTCTGGGCATTTGGTTGGCCTCCTGTTCAGTCTTGAGATGTGAGGAGACTCACAGCTACTCTGAGCATCAGATTTTTAATAGTTCACTTTTAATTTTTTGCTTAGACGCAGATACCTGATGCTTCCCCTGAGACTCTTTCAGAAAGGATATGTCTAGAGGTACACACCTTGTCTGGTTTCCACAGCTGTGTCCTCAGTAGCAAGAGGTTCTATGTGGTTGAACAGTCTGGACAATCCCACTAATGTCTCCTGTTTATATGTATTTTTGAGGTCCTCTGAGCAAGTTATGTTGCTTTCTTCTGTTGTGTGCCTGTGAGGGTCAGTGAGACAGATCTCATGGAAAGTCCAGGTGGAGTGGTCCCTTAGTGTTTGGAGGTTCAGAGTTTGCATACCAGTTGTTCCATAGGTGTGAGATTTGGTTTATGATGTAAATTAAATGGCAGAGCATACTTGGCATTTTTCATTTCATTACATGTAAACTCTGAGTAGTGGCAACAGAATTCCAGCATCACAGAAGTGTTGTGTTACACAGTGGAGCCTCAAGTACTAACAAGTAAAACCCATGGAATCAGCAGTCTAGTGTATTATCTGTATGGAAAACTTTTTTTGGATCAAAAAAGTACAAAATGTGGATTTAATTAGCCTGGAGCAGTGAGTATCCTGGTAAAAGTGAGTAGTACAGTACCACTACTCCATAGAGCTTGTTGTAATTGCACTTGGTACTTTTGATGGGATATTTGCAAAGTGGCATCCACGGGGGGAAAAGCTCCATGTGAACTTTCAAATAGCTTAGGAAAGTGCCTCCAACTCATTGAGGTGTGTGAACTCAGCCAGAGTTGATGTGTATTCTGAATATAGTCTTTAAAATGCAAACCCGTGGAATCGTCAACTTCTCACCTGGTTCTTTTTCAGGATGGAAAACTTAATGCACCAATAAGGAAGGGGTTGAAAACTTCACAGAAATTCTACTGCTGTCCTATTGAAGGCTGCCCTAGAGGACCAAACAGACCATTTTCCCAATTTTCTCTTGTAAAACAGGTATTCCTGTTTCCTGAAGTATTTTCACACTGGTTTAGTCCTGACTGTCTCTACTCTGCTTTTGCACTCAGATATCATCAAAGCTTCTCAGCAGAAGTTAAAGAACTGTAGGCAGAAACTCCAATGTGCATGTGGTTAATGAATTTGCCTGTTTGCATGTTGATATTAGAGGACTTGAACCTTTTGATCAGGCAGATGCCAGTATGTTCTGCTGAAGTGGAAGACAGCCCTTCTCCACAAATTAGATGGAGAAAGATCAAAGGAGGGGGGGAAGAATCACAGTAGCAACCAATAATGGTTTAAAATGTGGCTGATGCTTTTAACTGCTTTTTCAAGTGGTCGAGAAGGGAGAGTTTCTCTCTGCTTTATTATCAAAATGCATTTGCTTATCAGTTACCTGTTTAAGAAAACATGTAAGACTTGTTTTCTGAGTGAGTGAGCACAAAGAGCTGGTGCTGCTGGTGCTTACCAGCAATGAACTGGGGAGACTGTAGGATTGGAGTGGCTGGCACTTTGTACCATAAATGAAAAGGAAAAATCTTGGTGTTTGCTCTGGTGTTGACTTGTATGACTTGAGATTATTTGCTCAGTTGTAGATCTCCAGGAGTGTGCACATGTTGCTACACAGACTTACTGTGCTCTGTAGCAAGATTGATCTGTAGATTTATTAATCTTTTTCCATAGGAAGCTTTCAGTGGCTTTAAGACAGTTAAATATTTTTCTGTGGTTTAAGATACATCTAGCACAAGCAGATTTGCCAACTTTTAATTCTTTCTGTAGTTTTCTTTAAACTTGTAACTTATTAGTAGCAAGACTTTAAAGAAAATCGCTACTCTTCAGTGCTACTTAACTAAAAAATTGCAAATATTTATGTCTCCCCTAAACATGATTTTCTTTTTTTTTTATCTTCACTGCAGCTAATGTTTGCTTTCCCTTGTGTGTTCTAGCACTTTATGAAAATGCATGCTGAAAAGAAGCACAAATGTGATAAATGTAGTAACTCCTATGGCACAGAATGGTATTTGAAACGGCATATAGAGGTCTGTGGCAAGACTTTCCAGTGTACTTGTGGGTGCCCCTATGCCAGCAGAACAGCACTGCTGTCTCACATTTACAGGACTGGCCATGAAATCCCTGCAGAACACAGGTAAAAGTGAAGCAGTTCAGTCATGGTAACATTCATCCCCAAGTGCTGTGTCTCCCATGTGCTGCCTTTTTGTCTCCTTCCTGTTGGTTACATTGAAAATGGCTCACGTTGGCTTAGCTGGGGAGCAGTTGGCAGTTTCTTTGTTCTGGGGCTTTTAGGGGTTTGTGTTTTGTTGAAGGCAGTGGGGATTTGTGTGATCAGTAAGATCAGGTGTCCCTGTGTATAAAACAAAAAGCACTGATGACACTGCACTGCCTGGCGTGAGTGCTGATGGCTCTTGTTGCATCTGCTTTTACAGTTCCTTGAGAGGAGAGATGATTTGTGGATGTTTATAGCTGGTCACTGAGGTGTGGAATGCAGTTCAGGTTACTTTCTTTTATAGTTTAGTTGTCTTTGCAATTATTAGTGGATTCTTTTTTTACCACCTATTCTTGTATGTTTAGTTTCACAGTTGTTTTAACGTGTGCATATATTTCATAAAGGGCACTCTGCTTTCTGAGGCCTAGACTGTCTTTCTTGGAGGTTCAGCTGCTGCTAAATTAAGTTTTGAGTGAAGGAGTGCTAATTGTCTGTCCAGTTTCTAGACCTTTACCTGTACACTGATTTTAAGAGCCCTGTGCCTTCAATCCTCAGTCTGAGTTAGCATCAAAGTAACACATTAAACATCTTCAAATCAGAGTGCTTAATGTGCAAGAGGCAAGAAACCATCTAAACCTCCACCTCCATTTAGAAATAGGTCTCCATAAAAAAGGTAGCCTTTTTTCTTTTTTTTTAAATGAGTGAGGAATGACGTTTAACAAAACTGAACTTTATGGTTGTCTTCTCATGTCCACCCTCATCTGTGACTTCAGTTTGTATTTTCAATGCAGTGATGCAAAAGAATGGAAAGCAAATGTTCTGTGCTTGAAAGAAGTATAAATTATTGATCTCGTGTTCACAGGGATCCTCCCAGCAAGAAAAGGAAAATGGAAACCTCCGCCCATAATCAGCAGCTGGCAGAGAAAGCAAACGAAGCGTTCATCAGAACCCACAGTAATGCTCCTGGCACTCAGGAACTGGAGTCCTCTGAAGTGAAAGCAGTGGCCTCTCTTGAAGGCTCCCACAGCTCTAACTTCCCAAACCAAATGCAGCCCAAATGCACCCCGAAGATGCTTTTGCCCAAGCCCAAGGTGGCTTTGGTTAAAGTCCCGGTGATGCAGGTTGCTCACTTGCCTGTTTATGTGTCTGCAACAGACCCTTCTGTCAAACCTGCTGTAGTGGCTGTTGATAATCAAGGTTCAGTTGTAAGTACTGTTCATTTGTTGCCTCAGTCTATAGGAATTCTGATTCCAGCCCTGGAGGCAGAGACCCTTGTGTTTAAGGACAGTATGCCTGTGTCAAAAGTGACAAGTGCTGGTGATCGGGAGCCCGTGAGCACTGGTGTGCAAGTGGAGCTGGATAAGGTTACACCAAGTAACACAGGGCAAGAGATGGGCACTGTTTGTCACAAGAACAAAATTTCTTCCATAAATATACAGACTGACTTATCTTATATTTCACAGAACTTTGTCCCAGCTGCAGCCTGGACTCCCAACTCTTGTGTGTCCTCCTGCTCTCAGACAGATCTGTCCTTCAGTTCCCAGGTTTCCTTGCCCATCAGTGTGCAGACACAGACACTGCTGCCTGCTTCCAAACTGACTTCATCCATAGCTGCTCAGACTGATGCTTTCAGTCAGGGGTGTTTCCCAACCTGTGGCGTTTCTAGAGAGACTCAAACCAGTAGGACACAGGACTGTATTGATGGAAGAGTTCAGATGGACCAGGCTGTCATGTGCAGTGACATCTTTGACAATGTTCCTTCGTCATATAATGTTTCTACTCACATTGATCTTCCAGAAAACAATTTAATGCCTGCAAACATAGATCAAACCTTGCTGCAAAGAACTAATTGCAAGAGCCTGAATCAGGACACGGTGAAGTCTGAATCCCTGATCAGCTTCACTACACAGACTAATATACTTCCACCTCAAAATACAACAGATAATCAAACCCAGACAATGGACCTGCTAAGTGATCTGGAAAACATCTTTTCAGGAAACATGTCTGGCCAGACACTGGATAATCGTGGCCTTTTGTCTGAGACGAGTTCTAATGCTGACACACATCTGCCATCTGGTCCCTCACAGAGCACAGGGATAGACTTCGACATTGAAGAGTTCTTTTCAGCATCCAATATCCAAACTCAGACTGAAGAGAGTGAGCTTGGTACCCTAAACTCTGAGCCAGTTTTGGAGTCACTGGACATTGAAACTCAGACTGATTTCTTATTTTCTGATAGTGCCACTCAATCCTATAACTGCCGAGGCAATTCTAACTTCTTAGGTTTGGAGATGTTTGATACACAGACACAGACAGACCTGAATTTCTTTTTGGACAGTACTACCCACCTGCCTTTAGGAAGCATTCTGAAGCAGTCCAGTTTCTCCATGAGCACTGACTCATCTGATACAGAAACCCAGACAGAAGTGTACGTGGCTACTAAAACCACACCTACTCAGAATATTGAAAGCAAAGTCCAGCTCAGCAGTGCTGAGACACAGACTATGGATAGCTGCTTTGAGAACCTGGGCAGTTTATTCCTCACCAGCAATGAGACACAGACAGCAATGGATGACTTCCTTCTGGCTGACTTAGCCTGGAACACAATGGAGTCCCAGTTCAGCTCAGTGGAAACACAGACCTGTGAAGAGCTGTGCTCCTTGTTCCAGAGCTCTGACAAGCCCAGCCACTGAGTGCTACGTGATATAACTGTTCCCTGTGGTTTGAATTTAAGTTATTGGGGTGGGAGATAATGGCTTTACCAAGTGATCCACTTTGCATTATTGAATGTAGTTGTCATGAGCAGTTGACCTAAGAGACTTTTCATGCTGAAGGTACTCTCTTGAATATGTAACTTTACATAAACTATGTGTGTATAAATGGGGGGGAAGGGAGGGCGCTGTAACATGTTGATGTACATTTGAACCTTAAAAATTATGTGGTGCCTATGTTTTTTCCCCAAACTTCTTTACAAAGCTGTTACTGCTTTCATTTGAATGGAAGAACTTTTTGAAGTTGTTCTCTATCTCTCTCTCTCTATTCCTGGCTTACATGCAGGGTTCCCATGTGCTGGACCAAAACCCTGACCTGTTCAGTTGAGATGCTTCCCTGAACTTATGGGGGAGGATTCTATTTTTAGTGTAAGCTACTTCTGTTTACTTTTTTTAGTAGCTTGTATTTTAAATCCGGCATGAACATAATAAGCCGTATTGTCTTCTTTTACTTTCTGCCTTCACAGCTCTTTCTCCTGCATAAGCTGGCACTTCCCAAATACCTGTCCTACACACTAGACACATAGAGATTCTCAAATTGTTGAACATATTTATTATTAAAAATATCTAGAAAGCAGTACCTTTTTTTTTTTCTCTCCCTGAGTGGCACTGATGCCCTTTGAAGGGTAGGAAAAGAACTTGGAGGTCATAGTTCTAGGGAAAATTAGTATGTAGTCCTTTTAGCTAAGGTAATAAATGGGACTAACATTTTTAGAGTCTCCAGGGGATTTGCTTAAATTATTTCTGTCTGTAAGATACAAATGTTATAATGTGTGTGCCTCAGAGACTGGAATCATTTGTTTTTGCTGAAGTTCTCCTAGCTTTATTGAGATACAAGTTGAGAAACGTTACAGTGGTTTATACCTCTCTTACCTTAACAGAAATCTTTAAAAATGGGAAATTAAATTCCTTAAAAACACTCACTCACCTCGACTCCTGCTTTTGGACTTCCTGCTTTTGGACTTCCTGCTTCCAAAAACAACTGGAATCCATACAGCAGAGCTGGGAAATCAGCTCACAGAGGCCCTTTCAGAACAGCTCTATCTTGCTTTTGCACGTTGATTCGCAGCCCTCAGTTCCTGCAGCTTTTAGTTTCCCTGAGTGTAGTCAAATTCACACAACCCGATTTTTCAGACAAGAAACATCTGACCTCTTGGAATCTTTTTTTTTTTAATGTTTATTTTGCCCCTCCTGCCACTGTTTGTGGTGTTTTTCATTGGCGTGAGAATACGTGAGTTGTGAATGTATGTTGGAATTTGGCCTTAAGTAATTTTTATCTCTTACTATAATATCTGTGAAATGTAGGCCTCTGGTTTGGTCCTGGACAGGTTTTAGCTTCTGTAACCTTAAAGGAAGGAGAAACCTCTTCATGTCAAACTCCTGGGCCTGTAACATTTACTCCTCCATTGTCAGAGGAGAAGTGCTGGCTGTGTATTTACTGTGCAGCCCATGCAGATGGATGTCCAAGCCTTAGGTTTTGAGGACTCTCTATGCTTTGTGCTGCACATTCTCAACTCAAGGATGTGGGAGTTAAGTTACTCATCCGTTGCAGGCAGCCTGTTTTGGTTGAAAATGAGCAGTACCCTTCTTTTTTCCTATTTTTTGTCTCTTCCTAACACTCTTTAAATTGCCATAGTTAACATGCTGATATGGTGAGCATCTCGACCTTTACTGGAAATAATTTCTTTATATTAACCCTAAAACTCCCATTTTCCTCCTGAAATCCCAGCTGTGTTGCCTGTTTAATTTTTCAGCATTTCTAGGTAGGAGTTCAGACACTTCCAGTCTTTGGCTGAAGAAACTGCAGAAAGAAATCTTGAAGTTCCCCAGGAGCACAGTAATTCTGCTGTGGGGAAATTCCCCCCTGGTTTCACAGTGTCTAGAGTTCTGATCTGAAAGGTGGGATATATTAAAAAAAGGAAGACATCACTTGTAATTTTGTTTCTTCTGAAGATATGACTGTTTTATATTTACCTGCCTACTCTGAAACTGGGAAATAAGATAACAAAATTAGGTTAATTTATTCTATGTTTTTTCTAGCAATGTTGCATCTTTACATTTCAAAATGTTTTTCCTTCTCCTTTCTTCCCCTGGATGGAATACCAGAGAACACTTCTTCATACCCAGACTTCTGTGTTTCCCACAGAAATGCCTGAAAGAGAAGGTGTTACTGTGAATCTGGTTGGGGAAAAGGGTATTTTCCTCAACTGGCAGAAATGAGAAACTTCTTTACCTCTGAATGTAGAAAGTCAGTCTTTTTTTCTGCAAGAGAAGGAATTTTAGGTGCTGAAGAGCAGAATTGCTGAGGGGTTTGAGTTGTAGCCATCTGAGAGACCAGCTGGCATTTAAATTCCCTTGAAACTCATTTACAAATTAGAGTGATAATTGCCACAGTTCTTAATTCTTAACATTGGGGACCTCCAGAAAAAACCCCCACAGGTTTGTGTGGACAACCTTACAATGTAATCATTACCCAGTTATTGTACTTTGTAATTAAAAGTATTTATGAGCTTTGTGTGCTTTACTAGAACGTGCACATCAGAATTGTTTCACTCATCCGATGGGTTTAAAATAGTTTGAACTTTAATTCAGTGAACACAGTACCACAACATGAAATCATTTACTGAAAGTGCAGTACTAAGAGGTAATTAAATATGTCTGCACTGTCTTAGGGAAGTGGCTCGTTCTGACCAAAATTAACATTTTTCTTCGCAAAATTGGTTCTCTATAAATTATTCTTAGAAGTCAGAAATGGGTCTGGATCCTGTGTTGTTGGCTTAAGTTGCTCAGTTTGGATTTATTAAGTATTTTTGTGAAAATGTGGAGACTGCAACCAGACTTCACAGTGTGGTGAATCCCACAGTAAACATCAGGAAACCTGCTCTGAAATACTGTGCCTGAATATTGTGATTCCTTCACATCTGAACAAGTTCTTGAAAAAGGCTAATTTTCTGTTTTCACCATGATTTTAAAAATAAACTTCAGTCACAACTATTTCTTGGTAGAACTAAAATGATACTTATCTCCCTTTTTCTGCAGTTTGTCTCTGATTTGGTTTTCAAGGCACTGTCTTATTGTAAGTATTGGTCAGCAGTGACTCCTTTACTTGCTCTCTTCTGTATCCTCTGCTGCCACTAGAGCTGCTCTTCAGAAAGTAACATCAGATTCTCCACAGCCTTTTAGCACAATTGTGTATCTGGAAGTGATACTAATGTTACTTGTGCTTACTTTGTGCATTTTCTGCTTATTTCCATTATGCTGTGATTGCTAGATCTTGATCTGGGTGCCTGTGTAATGCTATTCTAAAACTGAATTAGTAGTTTTGTAGTTTGATTTGAGCTTTCCTTTAGTATATAAAGATTCAAACAAAGGAAACAGCAAATTTGGGACTTGCATTCTATGAGAGCATAAGCACAAACAAGCTGAAAAATGAAACATGTCTTGTTGCCTCCCATATTTGTTTGTCACAATGCTAAAAGTTTGTATGACAGTAGATGTTTTTTCTACTTGTGGCTTTATTTGCATC
Organism: Manacus candei; assembly: GCF_025592945.1. Classification (NCBI taxonomy): domain Eukaryota; kingdom Metazoa; phylum Chordata; class Aves; order Passeriformes; family Pipridae; genus Manacus; species Manacus candei. The sequence goes on along the minus strand of NW_026138101.1, from coordinate 2,297,290 downwards.
TATTTCTGCTAATACACTTTTAAATACTTTCTGCTGGGGGTAGGGAGGGAGTCCCCCCCAAACTCTTTGTGTTGGCCTAGAGAAATTGGTAGTTTTAAGTCAGAGTTTGCTAATGCTACACATTCTTAGCTATGCAAAGCTGCTTGTGTCTAGAAAATTTTAACTTCCAAAGCATATGAAAGCATTAAAAAAAATGTATATATACCTGCAGCTGTAAATAGCTGTAAACTAAGCCTTGTGAGACCTCATCTAGTTTTGAACAATCCAATCAGTGTCTGTAACTTAATGTATGTAACTAACTCCTCACAGATTTTTATTCCAAGGCTCGTACAGAGTCATTTTTTCTGTTGAAAACAAGAGGCTGAATTTCCCTGTTTGTCACACAGACCTTGGTTGTGTAGGGGCAGCAGAACAAAGAATGCCTTCCACTGTTCTCAGTCCTGCTCCTGCTGGCACGTGCTCACGGGCTGAATTGATTTTCTTGAGAGGCTGGGTGGAAATGTAAGTGTTGGCAGGATTGGGGTCTTAAGGGGTTAGGAGATTTTTTTTTTTAATATCCTTTCAAATATAGGGTAAGTCAATAGAACTGATACTGAATCAACTTAGGGTGCTCAACTTGCAAAAGAACATGACCCTGAAATGACAGCTCAGAGGTGAACCAAATGTACTTGCCTTTGTTGTTAAGGTTGTACAGCTTCCTTTGCTTTAATATATTTCTGACATGTGCTGGTTTTTTAAACATGATCTTAATGTACAATTTACTGTTCCAAATACATTCACACCAAAATGTTGGTAACATTCTGGGCCTTGCAAGCTTTTTTCATTCCTTTTTGGTTTAAGGTGCTGCTATGATGTGTCCTGGTAGAATGGACCTCCTGTGAAGGGGCTGCATTTAGTAATTATGAACACTAAGAGGATGTTCAATGGTAGCAAACTTCAGTGCGAGGTGCAAACACACATCCTCTGTTTGTTTTGTTATTTTTAAGAGTTGATGTGATTTTCGAGGTGTGCTGGAAGGACTTGCTGCTTAGGGCACGACTGAATTCTCCTGTTTAAAATGCCATTGCTATGCAATGAACAGAACCCAGCCCTGAGCTCTGCAGTGGGGTTGGAGTTTGTGTGAGGGAATGTTTGTGTTTGTGTGAGGGAACGTTTGGGTTCCTGTGTGTGGCTCCTCCACTTCCCCACAGATGTCACGGACAGCCCGGGTTGGTGAAGCTCCTGAAGGAACTGCCGAGTGGAATAACAGAAGTCCCTTTATTTGTGATCCTTTTTCATATGCTGGCTTTACAGAACCTTCAACAATATGATAGATTGACCTGTGGTGATGCAAACTGTGCATTTCACAACAGCCAGTGCTTTACAGGCCTGCTTCAAGCACCTGCATGCAGAGCTAGAGTGACAGCACTTCTATCTACAGGTACTTGCAAGTGCATCTGTGATAAAGCTAGATATGAAAGCCATATTTCTACAGCTTAAAGAATTCAACACCTGATTAGGATCTCATTGAAACTTGTGATTCTTTTGAATGGATGAGTAATAAATCTCATGGGGGAGTCCTTCCCAGAGCATGTGTGAGGTAATCTCAGCAAGGCTGAGAAATGTCCTTAAAATATTTTTCTTTTCTTCACCAGTGGGATTTTTTTATTTAGTGGACAAATTTAGTTTCCAAAGGATGTTCATGTTTAATTCTTGCTGTTTAAGCCAGTAAACTTGCAATGAGCAGACAAAATCAAGCATTCATTTCTTAGACCTATTTTACAAGTGACAATCCCAAAGAAGGAATGTTGTCCTAGTAACTGTGAAACTTTTAAGTATATTATTGCATGCAGAGAAAACCTTGTGCCAAAATACTGTTTCATATTTCCCTCTGTTGGAAACTGAAGTGTTACACAAAGCTACGAGTAAGTTATTCACGAGTATTGAAACGTTTTGTTCACAAATGAAGCACTTATTTAGTCCTGTAAATTATACATATTTTGGAATAAAGTTAACTTCAATCAATTTTTGCCTTCTGTTTTAATGGCCATGGTCTCCTGCCTGCAGAGGCCTGGGAGGGTTCAGTGCCTATTGGCAAGTAGCACCCATTGCTCCTTGACATCTTACCTTTTGAATTGGTAGAGGTTCTGTAAATTAAAACCATTACAATGTCAGTCCTTGATCTCTAGAGGTGGCAAAAAGGTTCTCCATCTCAAACCTCTCATCAGCATGTGCAGAATGCAATCTTTAATGACCTTGTATGTGCAGTGGAATGGAAAGCTCTGCAGTTTCAGCTTTCTGACAGGTGCTTTCCACAACAGACTCTCAGGACAGGATTCCTTTGCCTTCTTCCTCAGCTTTACTAGCCACCCCTCCTGCAGTTTTTAAGATCTCCAGTGTCATAACATCAAGTAGAAATTCAGCTGCCTTGGGATGATTAGTTTTCAAAGTATCCTCTAAAATTACAGTCTTCTCTAACAGCTTACATTATTTTGAAATGTATTTTATATAACAAAATATTGTTTGGTTTGAATATGAGTGATACTTTGTCCCTTTTCTTCCTGCACAGTTCCCATGCTTAGCAACAACCCCACCATTTTCTGTTAGTTGGAGGATACAAAATGCTGATTTCTATTGTTCCCTGTAAATCTCGTGTATGTGAGTCAGAGGAGGTGACTGAGCTCCATCAGCTGTAGCCAGGAATGAAGCATTCCCAGATGGACAACAGCAGGCTGTGTTCAGTCCTGTCATGCCCCAAGGTGAGCATTTACACACAGCAGCATTCAGGTGTTTCCAGAGGGGAGTATGGCATCAATATCTAGAAACTGAATTCCTATTCAGAGCATTCAAAATCATGGAACAGTCAGATGTATAAGATCCTTTTAGGACTAACAGCTCTATTCCTCTCATAGGGATGATTCTGCTTTAGTTTGTGTTTATGAACTGCTTTCTTGCCTGCTGCTGCTGAGAATTATTTATTCTGTTGGCAGTGAGAGTGTCCCTGCCTGGTTTGGGTTCAGCTCCTGGATTTCCTTCACTTGAAGGAATTGCATGCTGGCAAGCTGATTGTTTTCTCTCAGAACAATGGAATTAGAGGCACATTTTCCTTCTGGCTCCAGGATTTGACAGCGAGTCCTCTGGATTTAGTCCTTTGAAAGTTTGGACCTAAAACAATAGGAGAAAAATGTTGATTTAACTTTCAGGTGTTCCATCATTGTATTTTTAATTGTTGTCAACAGTTCACTTGTTGTGTTTTGGCACCTTGGATGCAGGAAGCACTTCTGGCTGGTCCAGCCCTTAACTTGATTTCCTTTCCTTGAACAGGAATGGTGTTTTTCTTGAGAGGGCTCACACAAAAACAAGAAGCTGCTGTTTCCTGTGCTAGAAGAACCCAGTGTGTTCAAGGGCACATCACTTGATTGACTTAAGATGGCTGAAGTGTGGGTTTGTTTCTTTATGTTCTAGGCCTTTACTCAGCAGCTTTTCTGGCCTTTTGCTCCAGGTCCTGTAGCAATAATCAGTGACTGTGGTTCATAGGAATGTTATCTTCCATCAGGTTGTAGTAAAACCTCTGTCTAATCTGTCTGATTTGACACTGAAAAACTACATTGATGCACATATTTATTGGTAAAAAAAAATAAAAATACCTTGAATTCCTCCATCTGTTTTAAAGTGGAAATCATGTGCCATCAGGAGCTTTGCACAGGTATTATCTCTGCCTATCCCAAGTTTTTATCAGAGCATCAAAAGAAGGGAAGAGTCAGTTGCAATGAATCCCTGTTCTGAATGCTGAGTTGAATTGCAGTTACCCGTGTTTCTGTGGGAAGTGCTGTTTTATTTTGTATTTGGTTTAACACAAAAGCAAAAGAGAACTTGATCTGAAAGTCCCTTATCTAGTATGAGCTGAAACAAGAATAAGTGGCCACCAGAATGCAGAGGGTACATATTAAACAGAAACAAGCAAAGAACACATTAACAGGATTTAAAAAATGAATCTACTTAGAATGAGTAAGAAAAAATGATTCTGTCAGTGCCACCACTGTGTGATTTCCAGGTCATTTCCCTTTCTTTTAGGTGACAAATGAGCAAGGAATGCATGCAAATGTTTATCTGAAGCTCAATAGGACTTAGCAGTCTTAAAGTTTATAATATTATTAAATGCCTTGCAGAGTAGCCGTGGATTTAAGAATATTCCTAAAGTTAGGCATTGCTTCAGTGCTCAGCAGCATCAAACACCAAATTACTGTGCAAGGCCAACCAGATAGAGTGAATCTGAGGGAAGAGGTTACACTTCATCCCCAGAACAAGCTATTTAAAGCTCTAATGAATCTATCTTATGGTCAGGAAGAAACTAAACCTACATGTAAGTAGTTGGCATTCATCAGCTTATAATTCTGTTAATAGCATCTACAAAACCACAAATATCCCCGGTGCTCACAAGGAAATTTTATTGGTGTTCTCACAGTCTAACAAGCTTTAAACCAGCATGAAATTAAATATAGAAATGTTAGGTCAGTCTAGACAGCACTGCAGCTCCCCAGCGTGGCTGACTGGTAAGGAAGGGAGTCCAGAGAGCAGTGGAACCTCCCACATTTTTGATTCATTCCTGACGTTATCAGTTAAAAAGTCCTGGATATCATCATGTTTTCTACATTGTTTTTTGATTTATATGTAGAATCTACACCCAGGCATGAGGACTGTTCTTTTTGAAAGCAATTAGAAACAGTTGCACTGCTTCAATCTGCTGGGGGAGCACAGTGCCAGTGTAACTGCTCAGGACCTTCCTGCAGGAGTGAGACCTTTGTGTGGCTCGAGAGAAACGGCGACTCAGGAATTTCTATTTTGTGTCCCTTCGCTTCATCATTCCCAATGCCAGCTCCTTTTTCACTCTTCTGCTCTGCTGCTCTAGCATTGAGTGCAGGAAGCAATTTCAGCTGAAGTACCATTGAGCATCTTCTGAGAGAGAACAGCTTTTGTGTTCCTCCAGGAAGGGTTTGAAGTATCCTTGGGAGTGGCATATTCCACAGGTGTGAAGACTTAAAAGTTTCAGAGTAGTTTGGACCAAACAGATCAAGCACATCCATTTCTTTATGCCTTACAGCTGCTGGATTTTTCACATCTTCAAGATTCCACACACAGTGTTCTTTTTATTGGTGCATTCCTTATTTCACCCTGGAATGTTTGTACAGTGCAACTTGTTACATATTCCCGGGGTTGAAATCTCTTCCTTGTCTGGAGCTGTGTCAGCTCTGGCACCTGCACTTTACTTGCCATCTGATTTTGATTGATTTCTTGTGTTCTTGGCTCCTTGACCTGTGTGGTTGTCAGGAGACTGCAACAGAAGTGGCCCTTGTTGGGAGCTCCGTTTGCCTGGCGCTGCTCCGCTTGTTTTTGCAGCTGGAAGCTGGCAAGTGGATCGCTTTTATCCCGAGATAATCAGGTTAATCTGACCTCTGGTGTGGTCACTCATGGGCACTGCTCCTGCCCTTCACACCTTCTCTTCACCAGGGGTGTAAAAGTGATGGGGGAGAACATCCCCAGAAGTGAAGGATTTCGGGGAGGTCGGATGTGACGCTTGACCCATCACCGACCTGGGATCATCCACATCCAGTTTGCATGGATAGGGCAGAGCCTCCTGTCCAGGAGCAGCCACTGGGCTCAGGAGGTGGGAAGGAAGGGCTGGGAGGGAGCTCTGGGAGCTGGAAATGGGAGGAAGGACAGAACTGGGAGCTTGGAGGCAAAAATGAGGAGAGAGCGAAAGGGGGCTGGAGGAAGGAGAGAGTCTGTGCAGGGATTTAAAAATAAGAATTAATTTATTGAATAAGAAGAGAGTCGTGCATATGGAAAAATGGATGTGAAATGACCAAGTAGAGAGGAAAGAAAAACTGTGAGAAAGGTGAAGAAAGGAACAAATTAAAAAAAAACCTGAGAAGACAATTTGCTCCTTAAATATAAGGAATCTAAATAATCACAGTGAATCACTGCCTGACCAACAGAACTTAACAATGAAAAAGTATTAAAATCAAATATGCAACGAGCATATTTTTATGTCTAAAATAATTAACTAGCACTACTGAGACCATTTGCAGTTGATAGAAAGCCCTGTGGTTATTTTATAACATGGCATGAAGACTGAGTCACAAGGACTTTTATTAGAAGATGGGATCTGGGGACATCCTCAAGTGCATTTATTCAGATATTTGCATGAAAAGCCGTGTTAAAAGTTCTAGGACTGAAAGAGTCCCAGTCCTGCTGGATGTTACTTAATCCTTATTAAAAAATTCAATCCTAAAAAAGAGCAGAACTAACTATATAAGAAAAATACTTTAAATGTTCTTTATAATTTTCTTCACAGAAAGGAGATGTATCTGTTTGGGTATTTTTCTTTTCCACTGTGTTAATTGTTTTGTGGGTTTGGTTTTTTTTTTTAGCTTATGCTCTCCAGAAGTCTTAAGCCAATCACTTAAGAGCCAACAGAGACAGTTAATGATTAACCAATAAATTATGTGTGAGCTTCATCATAGTGTAAGGCAGATTCACAAGGTCATGAGCGGAGGTAAACTCTTACAATTCTATTTTCTTGTTGATACTGTGTCTTCGTTTGGATCCCAGTATTTAAAACCAAAAATAAACAAAGAACAACAAAACCTAAAACCCCAGAAACCAAAAACCCAACCACAAAGCACCTTTGCCAAGGGTCCCATCTCAGTTTAGCAGAACTTGCAGCCCTTTGGAAATTAATCACTGATCTTTGTTTGACATCAAATGTCCTTGATACAGCTCTGTGTATCACACAACTTTCATCTTAATAGATAAAGACTGTATAACCTGGTTAAGTGAGGATAGTATTTGATACGGAAATCAATGCAATTGTTCTTCAACAGAATAGTTAATTTTTTTATATATATATTCACCTCAGGCTTATTACCTAATTCTAATATGGCACTTCTAGAAATGTGACTAAGATACTTTCTTGGGGAAATAAGTAAAGTCTGAGTTAATCTTCAGTGTGAAATGGTGTGGGAAGGTATTTTTAAATTATAAGTGTGCAGAGCAACTGTCTCACGCAAGGCTCACAGACTGTCAGTGTAAATACCATTGTCAGATTCGTGCAGTCACATAAGATTATTAAACTTGGGGGTGATATTCTCATGTAACACCTACACAGTTCATCAGCTTCAGGGGAGCTGCACAGATACAAATGAGAGTAGAAGCTGACCTTTCCAATCCATGCACTGAGTCACCACTTCACCTCCAGAGCTGATGTAACCGTAATGCACTTCGCCTTTACATCCATTTTATCTGCCTGCAGTGCTCATTACTAAATATAAACCTGTTCTGGAAAGTTAAAGTGGACATGTGACAGGGGCCACTTTGGATAAGCCCCAGCACTCAGACACTCTGCCCTATTAATGGTTCCACCGTGGTTGTGCCTAATGCTCCCCAGCGCCCGTGTTTGCTTTCTCCTGGATTACCTGGGCTCCAGACAATCAATAAATGCAGCAGGAAAAAAAAAAAAAAAAAAGCTCCTGGTTCACTGCCTGCTGCAGTTCTCCCTTTTTCTTTCAGACAATTTAAATCTCAACAGAAGAGGGGGACCAAACGTCTCAGCTCAGTTAGCTGGAAAATCTCAGGCATCAGGCGGATTTTTAGGTGCAGTTTGGCACGGCAGAAATGTCAGGGGCACTCGGGTTTGCGGAGGCAAACGAGAGGCTGCCTCTCGAATTTTTGACGTCAGCTGGAAGATGCAGAGACAGGTCAACAAAATGTTATTAGGACAATGTTAATTAGGACAAACCTTTATCCTGTGACCGTGCTGTTTGAACCTGCCAAGGGAGAGGAATCCGCAGGAATGAAAACAATGCCCGAGCACCATTTCCTAAGCCTGTCAACGTTAATTGTAATTTAAGACCTTCTGCTCTTCTTACCCTACAATAGAGCAAAACGAGCTCTAGAATTTAAATGATGGGGTCTCTATTCCTGCTGGCACCTTCAAAATTATCTTGTCACGAAAATACTATTTTCCAGCGAGAAGATAAGAGGTATTTCTTTAAAGGGGGTAGCTAGGTCGGCACTAAGGACTTCTGTGTCAGCTCTGTTACTGACAGTAGTATTTAGAAAAGAGCCTTGGATGGTGTCCTTAACACAGCACTGTAAATGCAGAGACGGATTGGACTTTGAAACTTAACATGTTCAAAATTTTGGGAACTAAATTAGGATGGAGAGGGGGTGGTGTAAGGCTGCTACCACTGCATACATTAAAGCAGAGTCTCTGTGTGTGGTTCTGCTTGCTCGCTTCTGTGGGTTGAAGCTTTTGCTGTGCACAGTTATTTACAGTAGGCAAACCCAAAGGGACTTCCTTTTACAAATGGGGTCTGATGCTTCCCATTGTCAACTTGTACCACAGTTTCCACAACACAGAAGGATGCACAAGGCTGCAGGCTATTTGAGGGAATATGTGTGTGTGTGTATTTGTTAAATTTCAGTGCTCAAAACTTTCATTTACTGTGTCTGTCTTAAATTCATCAGAGGGGGAAGAGCAGCCTAGTAGTAAGGACACCCTCAGAAGTGAAAGATGTGGGTAAGAATTCCAACAGCTTCATCCTTGGCAAGTGAGCAGGAGTAAAAAGAAAGCAGGAGCATCCTCAGATTCAATGAGACATGCTGGGAATGTTCAGATCAAGAGAAAAAAGCAAAAGTGAGAAATGCCTTTGTTACAGATTCTGGTGGCATTTACACAGTGACAGTGCTCAACAGAGACAAGGCTGGGGGGTCCCTGTGTGTGTCAGAACTTGAGGTGTCTGCAGGAAACAGCAGGTGAAAATGTGAACACCCCCAGGACTAGTGGTGAGTTGATGTTCTTTCTGATTTTTAAAACCTGTAAATGGCTTTGTTCCACTCTTACTCCATAAGAGTCACCTGTGAAATTATTCACAGCAGACATGCATTTATATCAAGTCTCTTTCTACCTTTTCCCCCACTGTTCACACACACACAGTGCTCTCATTCTCTTGCAAGGTTAAAGAACTGTTGTTTTTTACCCGACTATGACAAGAGCAGAACTCAAGTGACATTTCTGAACTGTGTTCTCATGCTGTCAGTCAGTTTATATGGCTGTCCATCTGTATCTCATGTTGGCTTGACCTGGCTAGTCCAAAGCTTATTGTGTTGCTTTGGTTTTTTTTTCTTTCTTTTCACTGTATTTTCTCTTTTTTCTTTTTTTATGGTACTATTCTCTTTATGACCTTTGAGGAACCTGTATTTTAAACTTGGTTACGTGAACTACATCACCTGCAATCACCAGTGAAGAAAGAAGTTGGGGTTTTTTTGTTCCATGAAATAGTACCAGGGTTGTGGGAGGAAAGAGGAGGCCTGGGAAAGCCAAAAAGCAGGAGTATTACCCAAGTTTATGGTAAGAAGAAGTTGGGCAACTACCATTACCAGAAGAGGGAAGTGAAACTTTACTAAGGTGCCCCAGTTGTGTAAAGCACAGTGGAAACTAAATTATTCTGAAGTCTTATTCCCTGTCCATGCCACAAAGACACCCAAACCTGGCTGAATGTGTTATTGGGTTTAAACCAATTTAGTGTATTAGTTCCAATAGTTTCACAATGGTTTAAAAATGCCAAGACTTTGCATATCAATGTAAAAAAGAATGTTCTTACTCTTTACTTGTTTTAAAGTGAAATCAGCACAAAGAAGTGGTAATTCCTTAGCAAATGTTATGACAGAGAAAAATTACTCTAACAATGATTCAAAAGGATATAACCTGAAAACCTGTTTGAACAATTATTTGGGTCAGTTTTTTTTCCTCCCCCAAATTAAGTGTGAGTAGATGAAAACCTTATTTTCCTGAAATACTAGTTTCTGAGAGGCGTTAAAGGACAAATGAGACAATTTTGAGATCCTGGGCTAATGAATTCAGATGTAATTATTTATGTTATTCGTATTTGATTTTTCAAAACCTATGATCAGCCTGTGAATGTGAGACGATGGCACGACAAAGCTTAATGGTGTCAAATTTAACACTGATGAGCAGAATTTTTTATCCCCTGCTTATGAACCATCTGTCATTAAAAACATTTGGAACCCAGCAGCAATAATCTAGGATTTTTTTTCATACTTATTAGTAAAGGAATTAAAGCTGATAGTTCTAATAGGAGGCAGCGAATAACTGAATAACTCTTCCCTGTGTTCTAGTGGCTTTTTAGCACTTGGTCCTTATCGGGTTTACTTGTCCCGTTCTTAATCTCATCAGCCGCATTTCCACTGCCCAGACTGTCAAAGGAACACCAAGTGCTGCAGATAAAATGCTCGAGGTGTAAAAAGCTCCTGCTCAGAAGCTAAATCAGAATCACATGTCAACACAGTTCAGGCTCAGGCTCTGGCAGGACGGTTGGATCATTGTTTTTAATGCAATTTACTAATTAAAAATGAGTCCCAGATTACGGAAAGTCTGGAATGAAGCGGCTTACTAAAATGGTGGTTTAGCGCCTTGAACTGGCTACACCAGAGTCTGCTCGTCATTAAACTGTAATTCAGCTGGATATTGCTCGGCAGTTGCCAAACGCTCTTCCGACAAGAACCGCCGGGGTTTCTGTGTCACAATCGTCCCCCCGCGTTTCGGCCGGAGCTGCTCGGGGGCGATGAGCGGCAGGACTGCGGCAGGTGCATTTTATTGGGCAGATGTACAGTAAACGCATTACAGCAGATTAGCTGGATTTCTTCCTTTAAATGTACACTGCGAGATCCAAGTTGCCAGCCAGCTGTTTCTTATCGGCCCGTGTAATCTCCCCGAGCCCGGCTTTGCCTCTTTTCTCCCGCAGCTATTTCTGTAGCGGGTCGGGCGAGCGAGAGCGCCGCTATGAATTTTAATGTTTCCACTGGGGAATCCCTCCCGCCTCCTCTTTTTGGATGAGATCCTCGAGGAAAGACCCAGAACGCAGCGAGGAGGCGGAGGAGGAAGAGGAGGAGAGGGACGGCGTAGCCGCGGTACTGGGGGTAGCCGCGGGGTGTGCTCAGGGGCCGTGGCGAGGCGGGCAGGGGTGGGAGCCATGGGCAGGGAAGGATGGCTCGGGGCGTGTGTCGCTGCCTGACCGCGGCACGGCAGCAGCGGCAGCAGCCGGAGCAGCGCGGCCCCGCCGCCGCCCCCGCACAGATGCACCCGCCGGCATCCCCCGGGGCCGGCCGCGACCTGCACAGCGCCGAGGCGATCCCGCCGGCTCCGGGCGACGGGCAGAGCCCGCGGACCGGGCGCTGAAGCCGCCTCGCCACCCGCACGAGAGGAGGAGCCGCGGGTGCCGCGCCAGCCGCCGGCCCCGCCGCCGCTCCCGCCGGCGCCCCATGGATAAGGCGGGCTCGCTGCACAGCTCGGTGCCCGCGCCGCCGCCCCGGCTCTACCTGCCGCGCAACTTCAGCTGCAGCGCCTGCCTCTATGGCAGCCTGGCCGAGCAGTGCAGGGCGGGCTGCAGCCCCGACGGCGACGCCGCGCCCACGCCCGTGGTGCGGGAGGCGGCGGGCGAGAAGCCGCCGCAGACGCGGGGCCGGGAGCCCACGCTGCCCGCCGTGCCCCCCAGCCCCACGCAGCGCCGCCGCGCCAAGTCGCTGCCCACGCCCGGCGACCGCAGCCTGCGCCCCGCGCTGCAGCACAGCCCGTCGCGCCGCAAGACCGTGCGGTTCGCCGACTCCCTGGGGCTGGAGCTCACCTCCGTGCACCTCTTCTGCGAGGCCGACCTGCCGCGGGTGCCGCTGCCCGCGCCGCCCACGCCGCGCCCCGCAGACCTGCTCAAGACCAGGAAGCCGCCGGCGCTGGGCGACCTGGAGCCGGTGCTGTTCGGGCCGCCGCCGCCGCTGCTGGAGCCGCTGTTCCCGCCGCAGCCCGGAGCCAGCCCGGGCTTCGTGGAGCGGGTGCGGCAGCACAAGGTGAGGCTGGAGTGGGTGCGGGCAGAGCCCGCGGGGCTGCGCGGAGCCGTGCGCGTCCTCAACCTCGCCTACGAGAAGGTGGTGTCGGTGCGGTACACGCTCAATGGCTGGGCCAGCTGCGCGGAGGCTCCCGCCGCGTACCAGCCGCCCGGGCCGCCCGACGGCATCACCGACCGCTTCGCCTTCCTGCTGCCCCTGGGCGCTGCCGCCGCCGAGGCCACGCTCGAGTTCGCCGTCCGGTACCGCGTGGCCGGCGCCGAGTACTGGGACAACAACGAGGGCAAGAACTACCGGCTGCGGGCCCGGCAGCGCCTCCCGCCCGGCACCGGCCTCCCGCAGGACCCCGACAGCTCCGCCTGGATCCACTTCATCTGAGCCGGGGGGCCGGGGGGATCCCCCCGCCCGGGGGCTGCCCCGCCGCCTCCCAGAGAGCCGCCGGGAGGGCTTTTCCCGAGTTCTGTGCCCGGCGGGGTGATTTGGCTTTCCGGGGTCGCTGGCGATGCCGGGGGACCCTCGCTCGCCTCACGGGGGTGTCGGGCGCGGGTTCCCCTCAGTCCGCCGAGCGCTGTGGCGGCCACCAAAGCAGCATCTGCCGGGGGGGCTCGGGGGATGGGCGGGATTGACCGGCCGGGACCGGGATCCATGGATGCACAGGCTTCCAGGTGCCGGAGGGGCTGCTGTCGCCTCAGCAGGTGACACGGAGGGCAGGGTCACAGGGCATCCCTCCAGCCGTCCCATTTGCCTAATCCTGCTCAAGCAAAGCCCGGCTCCGGCGAGGGGCTGGATCCGCGCTCACCCTCTCGTGTCAGTTTGGGGTTAAGGGCCTCATAATGGAGGGCTGAGGGACAGATTGGTTTGCAACCCAAAAGGACAAGAGCAGGGATGCCCCAAGGTGTAGCTGTGTTTCGTCATGCTGTAAAAATGTTTGGTTTAAAGCAAAGATTTATTTTTTTTTTTAATTTTGAACCCTATTTCATGTTTTTAAACACACTTAGAAAGAAAAAAAATAGCGTCACAGCCTAACTGAAATGTCACTCACGGGGAGATTTTCAAAAGAAAGTGTTTTGGTTCAGGATTCGTGTGGTACGTTGGTGGAAGGGATTGGCAGGGTCTGGTGTTTGTTTCTGTAGGATTGGGCCCGTAAAGCTGCTTGTGTTCAGGTCAGCGGGAAAGTTGTGGGATTGCACCGAGGGAACTGGAGACTGCAAGAGTTAAATCATAATTCTGGTCTGCATCACAAGCAACACTTTCATTTTTAGTCCTGTTGACGGTTTAACTTAATTTCTTAAGGTGTGTCAGGGCAGGGACCTCCTTTCTGAAAAATTAAGTGCTCCAAATTTTTCATAATAATTTCAGTAAGGGACAGATTTGACAAATCTGGCAAAGTTTAGTCAGGCAAATCGAAGAAAGTTGCACCTTGCCATATGAAAATACACCAATAGAATCATGGAGTATGCTGACTTCTGCCTTCAAAGGTATGTTTTAAGTATGTTTTTAAATTATATTAGCAGTAAACATAGCATTTTCCTCTTAAAACTCGAATTTTCGGGAGTTCAGCTGAGTACAGGTTGTGCTGGTGCCAAATCTGGGTGCTAATTTTCCAGGATTGAGGTGTATGGGTGTTTGCAGGAGAGGGACCTCTGCAAATACAACTTCTGAGAGTGGCAAAAGCAATGTCAGTGTGATCTGCTGGTTTTGAAGGGCTGTCAGGTCAGGCCTTTGAGGTTTTGGATCTTCTGTACGTTGTTAATGAGTGAAATGTGATTTTTAACTTCATTTTCATGTTCCTTGAAAGAGTTAAGTGTCCCAAGCAGCTTGAGTAATGTCTGGAGTAATGAGTTCTCACAGAACCTTTTGACTTCGGTGGGAATTGAGAGCACTTTTGTCTCCTGAGGGTTTGGTTCAGTCAGAATAATTAAACTTCTAAATTCTGGGGGAAAAAGAGGACTGGAAAGTTGATGGGAAAAGAGTATTTAATTTAATTTCTCTGGATCACTGTCTCTGATTTAATGGAAGTAATAGCAAGACTGCTTTCTGTAATACTGGTAACTTGGTTTTAATTTCCCAGGCAGTTTTCTAATCCCTGTGTTTTTAATGAAACAGAATATAAGATAAATGTACTGTCAGCATCTCCTGAGGATTTCACATTTTAGAATATTAAGGTCCCCATCTTGTAATACAGTAATCCTATAAGTTGCTAGAACATGGATATAAAGCTAGAATTGCACAACTAGGGTCTTAAAATGCTCGTGATTAAAGCATATGAAGTGGTGTATTTGATTAAAAAAAGCCCAAGTGTCTTTTAGTTGAAATTATATTTTTTTATAAGAGCCTTAATACTGGAGAGAAGGAAAAGGACCTGTCTCCATTTGAAAGCACTTTGAAATCTGTAGAAATACAGCAAAACATCTTTTATTTATGTGTTAGAGCTTTCCAAAGCACTTTTTGCTTGGCCTTTTTCACCCAAAGAGTGAACCAACAGCTGGATGGTTGGACAGACTAAAATGCTTGGAGAAAAAAGTAGTTTCTCTGCATTTTAGATCAACTGATGCTGCAACTTTGCTCATGAAGTTCTAACAAGATTCCTGTTTACTGTTTCAATGGCTTTAGAAACACAAACAGGGCTAAGACCATTTTTAACAGTGAATGATTCCACAACTCCAAAATTATTTTCCAGTGAATGGCAGTTTTCATTGTCATTTGATTTATGCAGCATCTGCAGGTCTCTGAAAAATTTCTAAAGGTTTCTAAAAAGTTTTTAAAATCTCCTTCTAACACCTGTGGCTTAAACTCTTTCAGTTTGGGATACCCAAGTGGATTACATGCACCGAGTACACTGGGAGGTTGTTGTACTACCCTTTATTTTTTATCACGATTTAGGTGGAATTACTGTTGCTCTTGGTTGAAATTTTGCAGTCAGAATTGGGCTATGGCTTTACAACACTGTTCAGATGTTACTGTTCTTTTATTTGTGGCTGCCTTTGCCACAGACAGATCTGAATATTAAAACTTTAGGGGCTGTAGAACACCAGAAGAATGTCCTGTAAAACAGTTCTCCTGAGCTTTCAAGCAGTTCAGCCTGACCTAAACCTGAATTTTGTGAGGAACTTCAGGGGCTTGGACTTGATCCCAGATTATGGGTAACATACATGCAAGCCCAGTAACAGACATGGCCTTTCTGGAAGCATTTAGGAACAGCTCCTTTTCCAAGCTGGAAAGGTGAGGCTGCACCAGCAGCTTTGACTGGAGGATGCTCTTGATGAGCTCTGTGGAAGAAGATTTAAGTGTTTTAATAGAAATTATCAGTGGTATGTGCCACAGTTGCACCCCTTCAATTACACATTTGCTGTTCTATCACATGAATTTATTTCCAAGCAAGACTCACTCAGATTTCCAACCACACGTTTTGGTTGCACTGGCCATGAGTGTTTTGTCCCTTGGCAGCATTCCTGTAGCTTCCAGTCCCTTAGATTTCAACCTGATGCCATCTATGTGTGGCTTGCTGGAAGCACTGTGCTAAATGGAGATGAAATGAAAATACCAAATGATATTTATATAATATTTACATAAACTTTGAGGAGAAAAAAACCACATTTTTAACCATTTTTAAGTTGGCAGGACACCCATCCTTTTAATGGGAGCACGAGCAAAACCGCTTTTTAAAATCCTATTTCTGAAGAATGTTGTTCAGCAGAAAGAACTTTCACAAGCAAAGTAAAATATCTGAAGATTTTCAAGCCAACCTTCTGCTGGAAACATGTCACCTCTTTGTATTTTTATTTGCATGGATGGAGCTCATGGCACCTCCCTTTCCAAGTGATTCCAGAGTGGGTTAGGCAAGGCCATGATCCTTGGGTCCTGTGCTTCACTCTGAAGGGAATTATTCACTGCTTATATCTCTGCAGATGTAAAAGTGTGTCTGGCATTTCTGGTGCAAAGCTGCAGCTTTATGGGACGTGCCATGTTATTGTATGTGCACTATAATGTTAATTTATACAGCCAGTCAAGTTGTACTGTATGTCTGACAGGGATATTTGCTGCTTCCCACTTGAACTGGCAGGTTTTTTTGCATGTGATTCCATGCCTTTCGTGGCACTATTTTGGAAATTTACCCTAATTATTAGGGAGCCTAAAAGGAAGCAGAGCTATTGACTGTAAATGGAATTTCAGCTTGCTAAGCATATTATTTATGAGCATAAAACTGAAACTGTCCTACTCATTCTCAATAAGTATACATCATTTCAGGTAAATTAAATTTTTTTTTAACCTTTTACCACTTGCAAGCAACTTTTTGCTGTGAATGTGTGTGCCTCAGAGTCTCAGAAAACAACAGAATAAGTGCACACTCTTTGTTGCTTCAGCAGATGTGAGGGGAAAATGTATCACTTGAATGAACAGATGTCTGCTCATGCAGAAGCATCACCCCTTCACAGAGACATGAAATGTTTTTCCATAGAGCCAAACAGGCAAGCAGCTGCTAATTTTAATAAAAAGTAGCCCTAAAGAAATACTCAGAATCTGATATTTAACATATTATTGAGTATATATTAAAATTTTTATGTGCCTTTCAGCATTTCCTAGGAAGAAATCTCCCGTGTTCCTTAGCTCTCCCACCAGAAGTCCAATAAAGGCTTTGTCATTAAAATGAAATTTATACTAAAATATAATAATCTATTCTAATTCCTGACACATTCTCAGCTGTGCCAGACATCCTGAAGCTGTAGCAGCAGGAAGAATTCGATTATATTTTCCCATATTAAAATGAAAGAAATGTCAGTCAGAAATATGTCTTCCTGATACACCTCTATAATTGCATAGTTAATTAGAAAAAAAATCTGTGACTATAGTTGATATAACAAGATATATTTATTGTACATATTCACCTCTTGCACAGATATTCTAAATATATATTCTGTCTGAAACCAGAAGTTCTAGTTTTTTATGAAATCTGTTTGTGGAGACGTGGTCTCTTCAGCTTTTACTGTTATTTATCTGATGCTGCATAATGAGTATCATTAAAACTTTGGGATGGATTTTTGTCTGTCTGCAGAGGTCATATCATGACATTAAAGTGCTCACTGCAGGGAGGAGCTGAAGAAAATTACTTTTCCCTTCCAGTTCCACTGCATGGCTTTTTGGGAAATCCTCAGTGCACGTGTTTGGAGAGGATGGAAGGATTATTGAATGACTGACAGTCTTCTTGAGCACTGAGAGGAAGGTTTTTCCGTCATAAATAGTTTAAGGCAAGAAGTAAATGTAGTAAATGAATCCCTCAGCCTTATGTGGAGCTGGTCAGTGTTTTGTTTAAAAGGGAAGGTGGTGGCGTATTTCAAAATGAAACATGTTCAGGGAAACACACAAACTGTTTCGAAGGAAGGTTTTCTCAGGTTCAGCTTATTATGAGAGAATTGCCCCCAAATAAATAAGATTACTTCCCTACATCCCTGTATGGACTTGAATGTAGGTCTTCCATGATCAGAGTGGATGCTGAGCTATAAAACCATTGGCTATTGCTTGGATTCTTTCTTTATCCAACCTATAAATATGACTTTTTACTTTACAGAGAGGAGTTTTGACCCTGAGTGTCCCCATCTCACTGGAATATCCTCTTCATTCAGCTCTGCTGTTGAGAGAGGTCTGATTTTAATTTTATGACACATAAGAAGATTATTTTCCATTACATTTTTGGAGGGGAAGGCAGGAAAACTGTTTTCCTTGGGGTTTTAGTTTTACAACATGAAACAGTAGCATGCAGCCTGAAAATTGCTTGAAATAACATATGCACTAGTGATTCCAAAGAATATAGCTAAGAGAAATGTCCAGTGTGAGATGTGCTTTTTTAAAAACATATGTGCTTTGGTCTAGTAAGGCAGGGAGAAAGTCCTAGTCTCCAGTGCAAGTGTATTAATGCCAGGGATTTCTTTCTATGCAATTCTATGGTGCACCTGGGTTTTTTTTAGGGGTTAACTTGACTGGTGTAGTTGATGTTATCAGTGTGTTGTGTGTAGAATATTCTGTTAAAAGTGTCATTAAGGAAATTGTGTGTCTTAAATGGTGTTATAACTTTAGGCTCTTTTTTTTTTGTCCGATCTGACTTCACTAAATCATAATAATGCTCCTCTTAAAAGTACCAAGACAATATTTCATCAGACTGCATAACCAAGGCTCACACATTACACTTTAAACCACCTTCTAGGACAAAA
This sequence comes from Manacus candei, assembly GCF_025592945.1. NCBI lineage: Eukaryota > Metazoa > Chordata > Aves > Passeriformes > Pipridae > Manacus > Manacus candei. The sequence goes on along the minus strand of NW_026138101.1, from coordinate 2,279,186 downwards.
TGTTGTGTTACTGTTGTGAGTTTTAAACTTTTTTTGTATTTCTCTATCTTAAAAAAGCCAAACTGTATTATCCTTTTAAACTCAAGGAGCTAATGTGTAGGTTTTTAAAGCTGATCAAAAGCAGTAAAACTGAACTTGGTTGGGATTACTCATAAATCCAGTTTCTAAACTGTGGCACAACCTGTCCTGACTCCATGGAGGTGCACCCAGATGTGAAGTTCAGGTATTTTAAGGTTGATCCAAGCTGAGCTCTGCCTGGGTGCAAAACCTGCCAACATCTGGACATGAATCCATGTTGTAACCCAGGAAAATTCTGCTGTGACAGAGAATTAGAGTTCTTGGAATGGTTTGAACAAACCTAACTCCTCCCCTGTAGTGTCACACCAATGATTTCTCTCTGTAATGGAGATTCTGTCCTGTTGAGGGGAGTGTTCTTCGACATGCAAGTTTTTAATACTGTTTCTTTGATTTAACTCTGTTTAAAAAAAAAAAAAGCGTTACTTGACTGGTAAATTACTTTTGGTTGTAGTGTCTTCTGCAATGTTTATATTTCACCAAACAATGTTTGTTTCTAATGTTTGTAAAAAAAGAAAATGTAATATCACCAGAAGTCAAAAATCAATGTTTTCTAATAATGCCTTGTACCTTACCCAGCCTTACAGTACTTCAGACAATTTTCCACCAAAACCGCATCTAGTCACTGGTTGTCACAATTATGAAGAATATATATATATTTATAAACCTGTAGCTTCTAGCTGCCATTAAAGATTAATGATACAAATCACGAGCACCTGGTGACTACAAACCTCATTTTTTTTTCTTTTAGAGCTGACAAACCATGATGTCTTTTTTTGTTGGGGATCTGAAACAATTGTGTTCCAATGTATCTGCTGTGCTTGTGTGAAGATATGTTGGGATGTACCTGCACATCTGAAGCAAATATCTGATATTTGGGCCAGGTTTTCTGCCAACCTGTCTTAGGAGGGTTCTCAGTGGAAGCTGCATTTTTTCTTTTAGGAGTATTACCATGTTTGAAGGAGACAGGGTGGGATTATCAGTGGGTGTAAATGTAACGTGGCTGCTTTTCTTTAACCAGTACTTTCAAAGCCTTTTTTATAATGTGGGTAAAAGCCACATGGCCACGAGGAGAAAAAAATGTTTCGTGTTTATTCTCATGTAATTCGTACAACTTATTTTTCTATTCTCTTTCAGAAACATCTGCTTGGCTGTCTCATTATTAATAATTTTTTTTGCATGTGTTTCTTTGGAAGGGCAACTAATTAAAATTAGCCCTAGATTTCTTTTTTTCCTTTTTAATTTTTTCCTTCCCCAGAGGGAATGTTTTCTGACTTAACATCTACCTTATCTTTCCGTTCAAGTAAAAATGAACTCTTAGCCCACATAAATGACAGAATCTAGAATTGTTTTCTGAAGGTGCCATAATATAAATATTAGACTGCAATAGTTAGAATAATAGAGTGTGATTTCCCTTTTGTTTGGTGAGGCAGATGCTTTGAATTTAAAACTGCTGTTATGCTTGAGCGACCTTGAAGTAATGAGATTACAGTTCAGAGTGAAATTGTAATGAAGTTATGGTGGTCTAAAAAAAAAAACAAGAAAAGGAATAGTTTTACATTGTTCTTTAGCCTTGGATTAATTTTCCATTTTTTTCACTCCTGAATGGGACAAAATATGACTATGGTAATTCATCTGATGATTAATCAGCATTACTGTAGATAATCTTATTAATAACAAGTGTTAAAATGTGTGCAGTATTCAGGCAGTTTTACTGTCGATAACAAACTCTATTTCCTAATGTCCCTCTCTGGCTGTTTCTTGGAGCCCACCAACAGTTTTTGGTATGACCAATGAGTTGAACTGGCTCAGGGGAGGTGTGGAATGCCAGGGCTCTCTCTAGTGAGGGCTTAGCACCAACAGAGGCAGCAGGAACAGAGGGCAAGGCCAAAGAGGAGGAACAGGGAGCAAGGGCCTGTCTTTCAGCCTCAGGGAGCTGTGAGATCAGCTCAGGTTCTCCTGCAACCTCATCCCAGGAGCTTGGGCTGTTGTCATGACTGAGAGCTGCAGTCCCAACCTCTCCCTGACCTCTGGATGAATGTCTCTTCTTTGGAACACTCCATGTATCCAGGGACAGGTAGGGAGGAGAAACAGGGACTGGCTGTGCTGCTTCCAAAGCATGTCCCTCTGCAAGACTGCCCAGCAGAAATACTACTGCAGGTCAGATAGAAGCAGGAATATATCAAAGCACCACGTTGTCCTTCAGTTACTCTTTAAACCTACAGAAGGTGAGGGAAGTTGACAACAAAACATTCCTATCAAGGCTTTGAACAGCTGAATTCTCTTTTATATTTAACACATTTACCAGGGCAAGCTGGTGCAAGAAATGCCCCTTGGCCTAACAGAAAGCTGCAGAACTGTTTCAGTGGTAGATGGGGGTGATGTATTGCAGGAAGAAATGATGTGCAATGGTGATATTATCACCAGTTTTATCACTGGCTTTGCCTTACCAGTTGTGGCACAAGGGAGGGCTTCTCAGAACAGCCAGGAGTTGCCAAGATCACTTATTTCTATTGTTTTCTCTTGATCCAGACCCGTGCAGTGAAGAAGGGAGGTGGGTGATGGCTGCACAACAGAAGTGCTCTTGGGTCTAAGAAGTGCAGACTCATCCTCCTGCCTTGTGGATTGACCTTCATGGTCAGAGAAAGGTATAAGTGCTGCACTTCCATTAAAATGCATCTCGAAGCAAAATACACTCAACAGCATAAATAATTGAATGCTATAACCAAATGACAAATAAAACAGCCTAATAGCAAAGGATGTAGGGTGCTTGTACTGCATTAAAACAGATCAGGTCTGAAGTGACTGAATTATGCTTTGTCAGGAAGAGAGAAACATCAATATAGCGAGGCAAACTCTGCCCCATCCAGATACCACAGGCTCAGTTCTCTGCCAAGGACTGTTCTTAGACTGTGTCGCAGTAGTGTGGGCAAAGTGGAGAAAATCACATTAAGGACACTCCTAAGCTGCTCTCAACATTTGTCTGTGCCATCTGCAGCATATCTTGCTGGTAATTCACGCTGATGGATATTGCTCGAGAGTCTTTTACTCTCGTCTCACATCCATGAGGTCCCATTCCCCGGGAATGGCTTGCCAAAGGATGTTGTTTTCCATTAGTTCAGCCACATGATGATGTGGGGGGGAATAAAACGAGGCTTAAGTTAATTCCTTTGTTACATACAGTGCTGTGAGAAGAGCGTTTTAAACGTTTTCAGTGAAGCGAGATGTGCTTAACATTTTTCCTGAGCTTGCAGTTGCCCCGGGCGAGGGGGTGACCTGGAGGCTGAGGTGTCACTGCTGAGGTGTCACTGTGACCTGGGGACCAGGCTGGGCGTTCCTTGCCCCGGCTGGAACGATTTGAGTGCCACCGTGTGGTGAATTCAGGCCACGATTTCCATTTTTAATTGCGGTTATTTGGATCAGCCCAGGTCACACCGTTCATGACCTGAAGCATTCCACCCACGGGTGACATCCTGTTATTTATTGATTTTGCGATATTCCTGGGGTTTCTTTCTCTTCTCCAAAATATCTAGTGCAGGGGGGTGCAAGTTCCTTTGCCTCTTGCTGTGTGATCTCCACACATCCCAGCTTTAAGCAAAAGAACATCCATTCTCCAGCTGTACACCATGAAAGGTTGAATTTCAGATTTTTTTTTCAGACGGTTGTCATTTACCCACATTCATGTACTTAAACTGCTAATACAGTTTAAATGGGCAAAGTTTAAGGAAGAGACCATTTGCCAGTTTTTACTGTTCTCCAGGTCCCTTAGGGCATTACAGAAATTACTGTTTTACTGATCAAAATGAAAGAATACAAATATTTTTTTAAGGGAAAATGGTATAAAAATGCATTACAATGCTCTGGAGTAACCTTTACAGGGGGATCCACAAGGGTCATGTATTACATGGCAATAAATGATGGGCCTGTTGCTCCCTAAAGCTGGGGAAAAAAAGGTGGAGGAAACAGTATCAAATAGGAATATTTTCCTGCATTCCTACCTCCATTTGCCTGAACTTGCTGTGTTGGACACAAACTTTCCCTTCCAAAGTGCACAGGGTGGAGGTGGAAGATCCCAATTGATGCAGGGAGTCTGTAAGAGGCTGGGATCAAGCTCCCAGCTCTCTGGGCCCTGGATGTTGTCACAGTAAATATTGCATGGCAGTGTGAATAATGGATAAGCACTGAGGGTTTTTAAAACATTTACACTGGGTTTACAAGAGCCTTTTGTTTAATCAACCACTGCCAAGTCAGAATTCCTATGGACCAGTCAAAACCCCTCTTGCCCCTCAGTCACTGTGCAGTTTAACTCCTGTGGTGATGATGGAACTGTACTAAAGACACAGTTGATTCTCTCTTGGCAGGGCTTTGATCTGTGACTTGTGTAGGGAAAATCTTCTCCTAGGATTTAAAGCAAAAAAAACCCCACCAAACCAACTACTTTGACATCCCTTCAGATCATAAAAGAAACCCTCTTTTTACACATTAGAGAAGTTTCTGTATGACCAGCAGTGCATTTCTGCCTTTTAGAAGGGCTGTGATTCACATCCTTTTAGAAGAAGGAACTCTCAAAGGAATATGGATTTTGCCTGATACAAATTAAGCATTCCCTTGCTTCCTCTTAGATCAACTTAGTTTCGTGCTTAGCTGCTAACAACCATTTTAAAATCGTGGAAAGAAGTTTTTGGAAAGACCAAAACTCTGCAGTATTATCGTGTTTTCCTGAAGTGCAGGTGTGTGCAACTCAACCTCCCCCTCAGATGTCACATCAACTTTGAGTGCACAGTTGTGGGGTTGTTAAATATGCAGTCTCATGGAATCAGCTGCTTTAGTTTACTGGTTTGCAAAGGGAGTTTTGGTTTCAGTTGCCTACTTGCTACAGACACCCGTGGATAGATGATGTGTCAAACTATTGCTGATCACACAATTTACACAAGTCTCTGCTCTTCTGAAATCACCACAAGATGTAGAATGAGTTCCTTAATTATTTCTGCCTTACATAGTGTTCACTGGGCAAAAACACAGCCTAAATAATCCACCCTAGAACCTTAAAAAACTATCATTGCATGAGCTTTGCATACTAAGAAAGCACAGAAATGGGAAGACAAAGGCCAGACCTGCTGCCTCCCAGGCATAATCAACTACATAACAGTTGATTATGTAGTAAAACAAGAAGTGAAAACAGAGCATTAATAGATTCTGTAAAGAAGTAAAAATCACGCAGAGAGGTAGCTGATATGGCTTCTCCTTTTTTTTGGCATCATCTTTGCAACTCTAAGTAGGAAGAATACGAGGACATTAGGGAGACACTGCTTTTCCACATCTTGGGAACAATAAAAAGGTATTTCAGGGAAAGCTGTAGTCCAGGTTACAAGAAGAGTCATGTTCCTGCCACAAAATTACCATATTGAGGCTGTTGTTACTAAATTTGATGTCAAATTAATCTTGGGAAGTATATATTTTAGCCAATTTTGCTTCCCCAGAACATTCTGAAGTTACATGAATCAGACAACAGAATAAAAAACCCTCTCAAGTACACAGAGGTGGAACATCTTTATCACTGCAATTATTTATGGTCTTGTGTATGTGATCATAAGTGGTATTTTTCAGGTTGCCAAGTCTGGATATTCTGCATTTCCTCAATACAGTTTGATGACAAACTACACTGAAATATTTTATATGAATTTATTTCATTATTCCAGCTCAGTCCTCAATGGATTTTATGTATTTCTCATAGGCATCTTCAGTCATCAGTTCATCAAGTTCAGCAGGGTTTGCCACAGTCATCTTGATAAGCCAACCTGTGGTTAGGAAATTAAAAAGAAAGAGTTGCTAATATCCTACAAGGAAGATTCATTCCTGTTCCTGCCTTAGGAAAGCACTCCCAGCAGCACATCAGCCCTGGATCACCAGAGAATCAACTGGATTTTTGTGCAGGCAAAACAGCATTTCAGTATTTTAAAAAAATCAACAACCAACCAACCTGTCATAAGAAATGGCCTTTTGAGTCAGACCAATTGTCTAATTTAGTGCTGGCTCTGACAGTGGCATTAAGGAGACACTGTCTGGAAAGAAATAGAGGAGCCTGACCCCTCAGGATCATGAGCTGGTACAAGATCCAAGAAACAGAAATGCAGTCAAGGGAAATACATTTAAATTCAACCACAGTCTGTGTCTGAAAAGAACCCACTGTAAAACAGCTTGTCAGAGACAAGGCTGTGATAATGCTCTCATGTTAAATTTCACTGGGCTTGAACTATATTCCATTTAATATATTCCATTTAAGTCTCCACACCATTATATTGGAAGAATAGGAATTGCAGAGCCATTTATGACAGCAATAATCTCAGAGGTATTCGTTACTGGAAGATAAAAATGACATCTTACCATCTTGATAACAAGATTTATTGACAAGCCCTGGATTATCTGCAAGGGCACCGTTAATCTCAGTTACCTCTCCTGTGAGAGGAGAGTAGAGTTCACTAGCAGCTTTCACACTTTCCAAAGCCCCAAACTCATCTGAAACACAGAATAGGATTGAATGTTTTTCAGAGGAAAACACAGAGCACTTCAGTTCTTTTAGTCAGATGTCCTGATGATGATCCAAGCAGTGAAATGTCTTGATTTTGAGCAAGAAAATCTGTCAAATAATCTGTCACCCACTTTATGACAATGATCAGCAGTATAAAATTTGATGTTTATGCCTCTGAATTATTCTGGGGAATGTGCCCATCACTGGCTACTACAGAAGGGACAGAAATCCCTACATTTGGTGAATCCTTTGGCTAAAGCCCCACAGCACGTGATAGGATATCAGGTTGGAAGGAACAACATCCAGCCCTTGCTGCACGACACCTAAACCTGCCTTTTATGTACAATTTAAACCTTTCTATATATAACTTGGTTACAAAATAGACACAGCCACAATTTCAGGAATCCCACTTTTCCTTCAGAAACACTATCAAGTGTTGGATCTGCACTCACTGGAACACACACATTAGTACTGAGGAGCCCCACACTGGGAGCACCCAGCAGCTCTGCCCTTTCTCCTGTTTTGTAGGAAAGGGTGCCTGGAGCAATGTCAGCCCAGAGCAGCTCTAAGCCACAAGCAAACAAGGCAGAGGCTGAAGGAGCTGTCAGAAGAGTAGATAGGCATCAGCACAAGGGATCTGAGAACAGCTTGTTCTGGGAAAGCTTGGAATTAGACTAAGGCCAGAAAGAGGAGAAAAGAGGAGAACTTCAAAGGAAAAAGCAAAACTACAAGTTGGTTAATTAAAATCCTAAACAGAAGGACTTTTTGTCTAAGGGTCACCATTTAATGTGATACAGAGGATTTGGCCAAAACAGTCTGATACAACCTATTCCACAGGAAGGATGGCAGAAGAAAGGCCTCCTACTTTCCCTCATAATCTACATTCCTTTTTTGCAATGTCTGAAGCTCATGACAATCCTTCCTTCATATCCTAGTGAGGCAGCTCCCTGTGTGACACAGGAAAAGGCTTTTCCTTTCTACCTGTTCATGCTCCCTCTTCTTTAACATGCAAAATTACAGAACTGAATGGTGAAGAACGTAACAATTTGGACATTGCTAAGGAGCAAAACCCTGTGATTACATCTGATACCCCAAAATTACTGAGTCTGGATGTTTGTGGAAAAATTAGGGTTTGACATCAATTAAATGTTTCACATCGTGCAACTCACAAATGTGTTAACTGGAGAAGTACAAATAAATACTTGCAAGTCCAAATCAAAGCATAAATATCTTAAAAACAGATTATACATAAAATTATTAAAAGAAATATTTCAAGTATTTTATTTTTAAATAAATTTCTTCACCATTCAAGCAGCAGATATTTTCTGCTACCAAGCACTGTCTGACAGAATTTGAAATTAAAGCAACCTCTTGTAGAAATACTGGAATTTATTTTGCATCCAGAAGCTTTATAATGGTATTAATGACCATAAATATTAATTCATAAAATTCATCTTTGCAAAGGAAGGGTGGGATGAATAGAATAATTACTTCATTAGCAACTAGAGCTGAAACTCACCGTGTTTACTCAATTTTGTCCCAATTTCTGGAAGACTACAGTAAACAACGTCTCCTAATGCTTCCTTAAAAGAAAAACAAAAGCATACCTTAAGGAAAGTATACATAGCAGAGAGCTGATACAGTAACTCTGGAATGTGTTTGTAAGTACTTTCTACATTTAGTTCTCATCTTTAAGCATTATGTGTTTTTCACTTTTTAAACACTTAACATGAAAAAAATGGATTGTTTTATCATGGCCCAAATGCCAAATTACTGCTTCTCTATTACAGTGCTAATAACCCTCAGGCTCAGTTTATATGCAGATTCCTTCTGGCAGAATGAGGAATAACATCTGCTCACCTTCTTAGCATCAGTCACAGTAACAACTGTTTCAAAGGACAAAGTTCCCAATGTTTTGAGGGAATTATCTTTTTGTTACAAAGCACAGAGGATTTACTTCCAGTGCAATCTGAAAGAAGGTTCAATGATTCCTTCGCAGAGACAGGGACGACTGGAGAGCTGTTAACACACTGTTAACACACCGTTTGCCCCTAATGGCTTAATTGGGACCCTTATCACCATAAGAATTGGCTCAGCTCTTCCCTGACACAGGTACCCTATCTCACCAAGTACCAGTTATCCCCAGAGAACTGAGATCACAGGAAATGCTGCTTGTCCTAAGAAACATTAATTCCACCTATTGACAGCTTGTCCCATTCACTTTTCTCACGTTTCACACCCAGGGAATCTCTGTACTGAATTTGCCTGTGGCCATTCCAAATCAATTACCTGCACCAGACCAAAACAAAAAATCCAAAGGAACTCCTGTGCTTGCATGAGAGGTATGTGCCATGTTGTACATCGATTCACAACTGTTCTTTAGCCAGAGGGATTTCACCATGGGAAATCTGACCTAAAAAAGCACATGATGTTCCCCTTCACACAGCCACGAAGGGCTCAGACCTAGAAGAACTGAAGGAATAAAGCTCCTCATCAAGTTCAGCTCTCCACAGGCTCAACCTGAAGCAATTAAGAACTTATCAGAATGCTAAGCAGCACAAATATCACCAACACTGTGACAGATCCAAGCCCAAAAATCGCGCTCGGTGTGTAACACACGCAGTTAAAACAGTAAAGAAACCATAGGTGTCCAAAGAGCAAGGCCAGGAGCAGATATGCCCAAATAAATACTGCAGGCCTGGGGGAGGAGGGATGGATCAATACCTGGGCAAAATCAGTGATTCCTACTGTTCCAATGCCATTAGCCACAGATATCCATTCGTGCTTGTCTGTGAACTTGCGGGCTGAAAGGAAACAAACTTGACATTTCAGGAAGAAGTGAAATGTTGCTGGGTTAAATACAGTAACACATCTGCAGGCTTAAACTGGGGGGGCTTTCTACTACAGCTCTGTTCATTTTTCTTGGGAAATCTCTTACACAGCACATACAATTTACAGAAGGCTCTTGTTCTGCTCAGTGACACGGCAGAAGCTCCCTGGGTGTCCTCCTGAGAGCATCACCAGTTCCTGTGCATTCATCTGGAGACTGAGACAGGACAGGAGCAAAAGGAGCGGCTCCACTTCCAACAAAAGGGTAACTCCGAAGCATATATGTGTATTTTACTCAGAGCTACACATTTCTACTATAGCATAGTGGTTTTTCAAACATATTTAGTGTTTCTTTCTGACAACCACTTCATTACAGCTGGGAAGGCCAATGTTAATGACTCAAGAAACAGTGTCAGTCTCACAGCATCTCATCCAAAGCTGTCACAGATCTGTGTAAAATTAAGCCAAATTAATAAAGGACAAAATCAGTCAAATCATGCTGACAACTGTTACTTAAGAGAATTAGCTCTCTGTTAATACAGTGACACTTTAGTTATTCTGTATCATTTTAAATTAAGCCTGTTTAAAACCTTGTAAAGTCACTTCACAGGAATGTTACAAACTCTCCATCCATTTTACATCTGCAAGATTCAAGACACCTTTATTAGAGGCAGTTGTTTTCACAAAGTCACATGGAGAGACTTCAAAAGAAGTAACTGAATCAGGAAACGTTTTTCTTGCTAACATTTTTACCTGGAACTTTTTTTACTCGGCATTTTCAGCTGCCTTGTCTGTTTTCTCACTTCCATGCAGTTTCCCCATAAATACCTCCTTACTTATTTTTAATTTTAACTAATTTATTTTTAATTTTAATTTTCACTTGCAGCCATCCAGCCAGGCAAGGGATGTTGCAGAAGCTGGATAACTTCTGAAACAGAGCTCCCTGTGTGATTAGTGCCAGGGTAGTGCAGCTGGACTTTCCTTTTGAGCTCAAAATTCTCCTCTCAGGCTCTTCCTCTGGGCTGGACTCTTTACAGCACCCACCAGAGAAATCACACTTCTGCAAATCCCAATTACATTTTGGCAAATCCCTTTATATTTTCTAAACTTGCACATGAAGAAAAACAGAAGTTCTCACTGTAGACCTGCTAAAATCTTTCCACTATAAGTCTGTCAAATTTTAAGCTGTTTCAATTGCAGGCATCCTCTTATTTGTTCAACAGAAGCAAGTCTCAGATAAAATGGTTTGTCTTTGAATAGGGCCTAAATTTTATAGCCCTCAATACAGCAATACATATTTTGCAAGTGGAGTACACCAAAAAATTGAGTAAAGTGTAAATATGAAGTATTTTTCCATGAATTATCACTCAAAAACCCCAGAGAATTTCAGATAGCATTATTAATACCTACAAAAACATCTCCTGACACACTCCAATGAACAGAATAAATCAAATGTCTTAAATCTTTTTAGGTCAAGACATTAAACCCACAGGAATTCTATTGGAAATGAGTAATGAACCATAAGAATGGAGAATGACACACAATCTCAAACCCAAGCTGAATATTTGTGATGTTACAAATGTCACACAGAAACCAACAAATACATTTTTATTTTGGATAATAATATTATACAAGATCTGTTTATAAAGCAAGGCTAATAAAAAACCAGAACACTTTCACATCAGTGGAATACAGCAGTAAAATGCTCTGAACAGTTGGAAGAGCACATTTCTTTCAGGATAAAAAAAAAACGTGAGAAATTAGGAAATCTAAGCATGCAACAAAAAACACCGTAGCTTAAGTAAAGGTCAAATTAAAAACAGTTAATAAGTAATCTCAAAATTTGAACTTTGATCTTATGTGATCAATCAACTCAGATGAATATGAATTGTCAAAATACCAAATCTCTCCCCTGCATTCTTTTTCAGAAGAGCAGCTGAATTTCCTCCAGCTTCATTCATTTCAACAGGACTTTGGTTTCAGCTTAACTAACACATTCTGAACTCAACCCTTCATTCAGTGTAACCTGCTTCTAATAGATACTTCATAAATATACATCTGAAGAGTGAACTCACACTCCCCCAAAGAGGCATACAAACTTTTTCCTCTCTGCCTAAAACAAAAGCACAGCTTGTTATTCCTTCGAGTAAACAATGGGTAGCTTAATCAGAATAGTGAAAAAGCTCAGACTGAATTTGGAAATAACAAGTAACAAACGTTATTCCTTTCACTTGCAGCAGAAGGCAGTTAAGCAGGTAGGTTTAAGACTGTCTGGAAGAAAACTGATGAGCTCTTCTCAGTGGCTGCATTACTTTTATGGCATATTTGCCTCCACACCTACTTTTTCAGCACTTCTGTTTGCTAGAGTAGGACAGATTCTGTTCTTCAGAGTTCTGTGGGCAACTTCCATTCAAAGAGAGCTTCGACAGCAGCAGATGCCTTCAGAATTAAGTACACAGAGCAAAACCACCCCAGGCACTGATGTGCGAGTCCATCTCCTGCCTTGCCCCTGGTACAGCTCTGGCTGCCAGAGCAAAACTTCTTCATCCCAAACAGGCTCAAGGCCCTGAAAACCTGGCTGGGGCTCCCCGGCCCTGGCTCTGCCCCCGCCAGACACCCCCTCCTGCCCCTTTCTTGCGCTGCTGGTGCTCCTTGGAGCTGTTTGGGGGCGACAATCCCAGGAAAATGTGAGCTGTGTTGGTCAAGCTGGTGCTCTCCGCGCTCGGCCCGCTCCTCAAAGCTGCTGCCTGGGGGAGACTGAGCCTCTGTGCTCAGAGGAGCGGAGGTGGAAAGTTTCCTGGCAACTGAGGGAGGTGAACCTGCTCCCGGCGGGAGCGGGACAAGGGGCAGGGACGAGCCCTGCGCGGCCTCAGCGCTATTGCGGGGCTCTCCCGGTACCCTACGAGGGGCCGCCAGGACACACGGCTGGGCGGGAGGGAGGGAAAGAGGGAAAGATGCAGGGATAGAAGGAGGGATAGAAGGAGGGATATAGGGCGGCTGCCGCCCGGCTGCCCCGCGCACACCGCACCGGCGGGCGAGGTCCCGCAGCCCACCCTGCCCGCAGCCTCCCCCCGGCGCTGTGCCGCACTCCCCCCGCTCTCCCGGCCGGCACTCACCGGACAGCAGCAGCGCCCCGGTGCGCAGCCCGCGGGCCGCGGGCACCCGCGGTGGCGGCGGGAGGCGCGGGCAGCGCGGCGCCAGCGCCAGCACCGGCCCGACCCGCCACAGCGCTCGCCACGCCATCTTTGCCGCGGGCGGGCGGGGGCGGCGCCGGCGGGAGGCGGTGATGGCGGCGGGGCGGGGACGGGCCCGTGCCGGCCCTCAGCGGGTCCCTCAGGGCGGCGGGACCGGGAGGGGACTCGCGGGCCGTGAGGAGCCGCCTGGATACAGCTCCGAGCCCCCGCCGCGCCGGCAGCGGGGCCGGGGCCGGGGCCGGCGTGAGGGAGCCGCCATCTTCCCGTGAGGGAGAGCGACAGGTTTTAGGCAGACTGCAACAGACGCTCAGTGTTTATTAAATAAATACAGGTGTCAAATCTACAGCAAGCGCACGTGGGACGTTTCGCCTTAGGTTTAGCGTTATTTCTTCGCTGTTACTGCAAAATAACACGCTGAGAACGGCTCGCTGGTGGACACCGCGTCATTCTCCCAGAACATTCTGAGTTGTGAGGGACCCACACCGATGATCAAAGTCCAGCTCCTGGCCCTGCACAGGACACCCCCAAAAATCCCACTATGTGCCTGAGAGCATTGCCCAAAGGCTCCTTGAACTCCCTCAGGCTTGGGACCACGACCACTGTCCTGGGAGCCTGTTCAGTGCCCGACCACCCTCTTTAACATTTTCCTTATGCCCAACCTAAACCTCCCCTGACACAGCTTCACGCCCTTCCCTTGGGTAAGCCCATTCTAGTGAGAAGCTGCGATAACCTAAGCCTAAAACCTAACCTAACCCTAACCACTGCAGCTGACAGCGAACGAGTAAATATTTTGCCCACAAGCAAAGTGACTTTTCAATGTGGTCGTCGTTCACTCGCTGACAGGTTGCTCCAGCTGCCCGTCAGTGACTGGCTTCTCTTCCTTCTTGCATTTAATCCCGAAGAAACTGAAGAGTTTCATTAGCATTAGATCAACAATCTCCTCTTCTTCTGAAGCCTGAAATAACAACAAGCAGCAAGTTACTCGGATGCACAGACCAGAAGTGGATTCAGTCGCAAGACAAAATCTCTGCTTGAGTTGAAATAAGCCAACTTTCACTCCCAGCAAGGCATGAGTGGCTGCCAAAGCAAAACTTGCCAATATTTTTATCCAGACAAAAGCCCCAGATGAGCATGGGCACCACAGAAATTTTGGCTCTGTCAAAACCCATGGAAATCTTTCTACAGGAGCCTGGAGTTCACTTGCCAGCTCCTATACAGCCAGTGGTATGTACAATGAGCCACCCACCATTTCTAGATGAAGCAAATGAGAAAAACTGAATATCTCTTGTCTTCTACCAACCACATCCTTTGTTTTCATCTCTTTTGACTTTATTTAAAACATAGAGGAATTCTGGGCAGTACTGGAGTACTAAGCTGGATTTCACACCATGTTATCAATAGCTTGAATGGATCAGGCACTCACAGTGAGAGTTTTAAAAGGAGCTGTAAAGTCCTCATGCACTTCAGCAGCAGTTTTGGCACTGATTTCAAAATAGCTCAGCACAAACCTAAGACTTTTTGCTGGGTTTAGTATGTGAAGAGAAGGCTACAAATCAGATCTCGTACTGCATCTGAACAGCAAGTCGTCTGGCCAGGAAAAGACAGAGTCAATCTGGAAAATCTGAAGTGTGCTTTCTCAGCAAATGTTGGCTTCTTAAGAGTTGGATTGAATTTACATGGTTTTCATCCATGGCTGAATACGTAAATCATGAGCAAGCACTGAACAATAAACATTAAAAACAGGAGAGTTTAGATGAACACACCTGGTAGTGCTTCTGCTCCTCACTAAAAGCAACCAGAATCACCGAAATGAACAGATTCAGTACCACAAATGTCATAAAAATGATGCAGGATCCAATTAAGAAGGAGCCTAAAATTGGATTGTAGTCCAAGACCTGTATAATTCATAAGGTAAGACATCATATTGTGATTGTAATGACAAACAGACATATATACATACATACAAGCAAACAGACATATATACATACATACAAGTTAAGACCCAAAAAGTTTGTCTTTCTGAAAATCCCATGTCTAATCAATTATACCATATGTATTATAAATATATATACATTTTCTCCTTTAGCCACTGTCATGTGTTAATATGATATAGTAAAAATATGATAGAATATTTTATATATAAGATGGACAATCTTTGGGGTTTTTTTAAGTATTTGAATTTGATTGTAATGGTATGAAAGTTTCACATGACAGTTGACAAGCCTGGAGATCTGTTTATCCACGGAACAACTGAAGCTCCCTCACACCTCAGCTTCCAAAGTACACATGAAATCTCTTTATGCATTTATTTTATTTTATTGTATGTTTTACAGAGAAGCCCAGTCAGACCTTCTTAGACTCTTAGAAACCAAGGGTTATGAAAAATCCAAACCCCTAATTTTCATGTAAGCTACAACACAGGAATATATTTCTGTGATTAAAATGAGTGGGGTGTAGAGGTGAAAAACTTTATGCCCAGTTACTGATCTTCAAAGCCACCTATATCCTACTGGACCCATGGTCTAAAAACATCCACCAAGGAGGACTTCACAATCAGAGATGTCCAAGAACTAGCTTGCTCCACAAAAAAGAGTGTTCAAAGGATATTGCAGTATTTGAAAGAACCTAGTGAAAAAGTCAAGAACAATAAAAACCAATGTAACACAAAGTTCCCCTTGCCTTCCTTGGGAAGCTGAAGGGTTTGTTCAGAACAAACACAAGGCATCACTCACATTTCTATCTTTAGCTTTCTAAGGAAATTGCTCAAAACTTTCTGTAATGAATTAGTAACATCTCTCTAGTTGAAATGTGGGCAGGTTTCTCAATGAAAGGTTCATTATGAGTCTCCTCATGGTCAAAATGGGATGCAAGAGAGATTTCACTTGGTGTCTTTTTCTTGATGAGAAAAGGTGGCTGCTTTAGGAAGCCGTGGAGCTTGCAAAATTATATTAATGTTTAACACTAATTGGAATTATTTCTATTTGCTGGGTCAGAGCATATTTGGTAGCTGAGATGCTAATTATATGGTGATAAACTTCCCAAAATTAAAAGTGGTACCTCTTCATAGTTGAAGATTCCCAGCTGAAGACTGACCATGGTCTCTGCTGAATCAAAGAGAGTTTTGTAAGAGTAGAGCTTCCAGCCAAATATCAGGTTTGCCTGCAGAGGACAGAAGTCACATCCTGTGTCATGATCAGAGTCCTTGCTGCAAAATCAGCTGATGACTTCTGTATTCAGAGAAAACCCTCCCAGCTTGTCATTGGAGCCATGAAGCTTTTTGTGGTTTGGGTTTTTCTTTTATTTACAAGCAGGGGAAACATCAGACAAAGTCACAGAAGAAGCCTAACCTAGAGCTAGAACTGGATTCACACTTTGTTTAGTTTTAAGACCTTTTATCATGGATATGAGAATGTCTTATATCAGCTCAGCTTGCCACTAGATATGTGAAAAAATCTGCAAATACATGACAAAAATCATGAAAGTAATTTAGCTCGTCTTCAAGGAGCAGATTTATCCCTGTCCAAATAATTCATAGGCACAAACACAGATCCTTCCAAACAGGCAAGCTCCTTGTTTGCCCTCAGTAACCAAGATGCTGATTTATTAATTTATACCCTGAGGGCCTACTGTGTCTGATTTAAATGAAGGCTGCTGCAGACTCACCTTTTTCTCACCCCTCTGCTTCTTTCTTTCACAGCTCCATCACTCTCATGATGGGACAGCAGGCTGGCTCATGGGACTGATCTCATCACTTATTTTACCTGGTAAGTTTGTGACCACACCAGTGCCTAAAGCTACTCAGTTGCCTGAGTGTCAGTGCTGGAGGGAGGGATGAGGGACACCAAATCAGGCAGTGTGAGTCTGCAGCAGGTCCTGTTTGTCACAGGACTGTCCTTTATGGGACAACTTGGATTTGGCTCAGATGGTTTCCACTTTTTTAGTGACTCTGGAATTAATTTGCTGAATTTCCCGAATCGCCCTGCCAGAAGATTTACACAAAACATCTCAGTTAAACAGTAAATGTACATAAATAGTTGCAGTCCAAGAATTCTTTAACGTCACTAGGATGAAAATATAATTGTATTTGTATAATAAGTATTCCTGCAATAGGCAGAAAAATAATTATTTCCCACTTATAAACTAGCCAAACAGAAAATGGCACTTGCTGTACTCTCCACATAATAATTTTATCCAGAAAATTATTTTTCCTGTACTTTGTACTTTGTCATATCTATTACACATAGATAATCCTTTTTTTTTTCATCTCAGCATTTATTTTTTACTAAATTTTGGTTTACCAAGAACAGACAAGTGGGTATTTTAACTTCTCTTTCACACATACAAGCTGCTAACCTAAGATTTGGACAGACAGCTTTCTTCCATTTTACATAGCAAAGCCGTGTTGCTTTCAGCATCCAGAAATAAATCATTTAACCTGCCAGTCCCTGGGTGCTGCCTGCAGACAACAGAAGGCACAGGGGTACTCACAGCAATGGAATAGGCAAGGAACATGATTGCAATCACAGTGATGAATCCAGAGATGTCACCCCACGCCCTCCTCAGTGTTGAGGTGATCATGTTTAGTTTGGGGTTGAGCCTGAGGAGGTGCCACAGTTTCACTGTGGAGAGGAGCACCAGGAAGGCGATCAGGTAGCCCAGAACTGCGTCAGCTCTCGCTGTCTCACTGAAGCTCACAGAGCTGTTGGACAGAAGGGAAATGTGTAACAGACCATGCACACAGAGTCCTTTGAACAGCATAAATGGGTGTGCTGGAAAGGCCAATAACTCTGTCCTGGTTTCACTGGAGACCTAATGAGTTCCTGCTGGAGTCTTCCCACCTGTACTTCCTGCTGTGCACACACAAAAAGCTCAGTTGTGCAGGGCAGAGTTGGGTTTTTTTAATGCTTTTTTACAGCATTTTAGCTGTAGCCTAAATGCTGCTTATTTTTATCAAGTCATAGTTTAAAGGCAACTAATGCAGCTTTTATAAGTTGTGTGCACAAATAGAGAGCATGACATATTCCTGTGTGATAAACGAGTGCTGCATTAGCAAGAATGTAGCTGTCAGGTTAAAGAAGTGCTTCTTCTTTCTGCTCTGTCAGCATTTGTGAGGCTGCATCTGGGATTCTGAGCCCAGTTTTGGGCTCCCCAGTGCCAGGAGTCTTTGAGTCCAATGAAGGGCACTGAGATGGTTGGGAGTGGGGGCACAGGACACACGAGAGAAGGGTGTGGGAGCTTGGTTTGTTCAGTCTGGAGCAAAGAAAGCTAAGAAGGCCTCCAACTGCTGTCTCCAGCTATATAGTCAGTGGTTATGGAGAGGGTGTAGTAAAACACTTCCTGGAGGTGCACAATGAAATGACAAGGGATAATAGCCACAAGCTGCAGCAAGAGGAATTCCAGATGGACATGGAAAAAACAGGGTTTTTTTCTCCACAATGAGAGTAGTTCAGGGCTCCAGAGAGGCTGTGGAACCTCTGTCCTTGGAGATACTCAACCAAACAAGACCACGAGCAACCTGATCTAACACCAAAAGAGGGGGTTGGAACAGAAGCCTTCAGAGGTCCTTTCCTTCCTAAATCATCCTGTGATCCTGTCACTTCTGTCCTGTGTGACTATATTTTAACAGATGTTATAATTTCCAATTCTGTACTAAATAAGC
Source organism: Manacus candei (assembly GCF_025592945.1). NCBI lineage: Eukaryota > Metazoa > Chordata > Aves > Passeriformes > Pipridae > Manacus > Manacus candei. The sequence continues at coordinate 2,260,900 of NW_026138101.1, read as the reverse complement.
CATTATTGTCCCCTAACCAGTGGCTTTTTACAACAAAGAAGAAGGCAGATTATGTGCTTTCTGGGTGGATGTCCTGTGGCAGAAAGGCTTGTTGGTTCACAAGAGGGTGATGCAGACAGGAAATTAGCAGCTAGAAAGGGAAACTTAGTGCTCAAGTCTGCTGGATTTTATTAGAGAGGTATCAGAAGAAAATCCTATTGCTGACACAAATCTAAGCCCTGAAACACTTACAGGCTTCATGAATATACTCACATGGGATAGCAGTTTCTAGCACAGACAAGCTGCTGTCTGGGAAGGGGAAAAATAGATTTATTTCTGCATAAGTAGCAACAACAAAGGATGCATTAAATAGCATTAGTACATACTTCTCTTTGTGTTCCTGGTAGTAACTGATGTCTCGGGTCCCAAGGATTGTCCTCTTCACAAACACTGACAGAGCACTCCAGCTAATCAGTATAATGGCCATCTCCAGGAGATTCCACTTGCTGTGGAAATATCTCCATCTCAGACTCTTCATCAGTTTCCCCTGTGAAAAGAGGAGTTTTACTGTCTCAGTCTCATGACTCCAGATCATATAATACCTCTAAAGATTAGGGCAATTCCCTCTGCAATAAAACAGACTACTGTGCACCAATAAAACTACAGCTTGCACTAATTACTCATTATCTTTCTCAAAAGAAGCATTCCAGCCAAAACAAGTGTTGCCTTCCCATTATGGGATTTAATCTTCCATTGGTGTGGCAGCAGTGGTGCTTCTGAAATCAAGTACAGTCACAACGTTTTTGTAAGCGAAATCCACCCCAGACACAAGGTGATGCTGAACTTTCCACTGGCCTCACCTGTACTATCATGTAGTACCCAATAAAGAGGAAATAAATCCCTTCTGCTGCAACCACAAAGATGTGGAGGCTGTTGGTGTAGGGGTAGAGCCGGACACTCTGCAGCTCTGCACTTGTGAAGAAGGCCCCTGAAACACAAACAGGGGTCACCTCAGGGCTCTGACAGTCACACCTCTCTGTTCTCATTCCAACACTCAGTTCACCAGTCAGACTTCTGTACTTGCTTTCACATCAATGTGAGCGTGACTCCAACTATCAAACTGAGATTTAGACTTGATTATATGAGTAACCTTCTAAGTGTTCTTTGACATTTTCCTCAAATAGGCATTTCAGGCAGTCAGTGGCTTTCAGTGGTAGTGCTGTCTTGTGTCATAGCACAACACTAATCCCAGCAGGGCTGAGTTTGGATTGGACTGCAAATGCAGGACTGTAGCAGGGGGACTTGGAGATGTAAAGCTGAATCTTGTTCTAAAAGGAACATGAGCTCAGTTTTGCAGTCAGTTTTGGCATTTTCCAGCACCGGGCCAGACCTGAGGGAGGCTGCTCCCAGACCAAATGTTTTTTATGGCCATTAAACCAGAATATGGTTTCTCTGTTCTCTTTGTTGTATCCAGGTTATGTATTATATGATTACACAGCAATATACTGGAAGTCATCTGGAACAAAAAAGACAGACTGTTATTTGTACTTTTTGTCTTAATATTGTATTGATTAGCTAAAGAGATTAGGAAACATAATTTTTTCTTGTTCTTCTATAAATTCTGGAGGATAAGTTTCAGTGCCATGTTTTCTTCATCAGCAGGTGACCACAGCATAAGCAAACATAAGATATTCCATTTTGGTCAGTATTACTGTGATGTTGCATTTTTCCTTAATGATTTATATAATTTGCATTGATTCTGTCATGATTAGATTTATTAAAACCCTTCTGTTTACTGAATAAAGAACTAGGAACACACTGACAACACATAAATCCATCTTCTATAGGTGCACTGCTTGCTGTCTTCACAAATGTGTAACTTAAAAAATATGCTCACCCAAAGCATTGCTCTCAAACATCAGGCTTATAATGCAGAACAGGTTCACATTGGCATTGTAGACTGTAAATTCAACAAACACTGCTCTGGTGAAGGTGTCCAGCCAGACATTGTTGAAAAGGTATTGGAGAATTCTGCCAAAAAAATGTAAAGCCAGTGATCCAACTCATCCAGGACAGAGACAGTATCACAGGGAGGAGACACTGATAACTTCCAAGAATACAAGTGGTACCTGGAGGCATTCCCAGGATCAGTTCCCAGGTGAATCACGTATCCCCCTCCACTGTAGGTGGCCAGTTTACCCCAGCTGGGCTGCCCTCTCAGTTTGGACTGACTCTGATACTGCCACGCTGAGCTCAGGTCAGAGGAGTTATCAAAGACTGAAGAATTCCAGTGTTCCCCATAAACTGCTGTATCTTCTGTCTGTAGGGAGTATGGAGCATGGCATTCCTCAACTACATGCTGGAGTTTGGGAGAAATAGGGCAGGTGTCTCCTTTCACTCTTACTTGGCGAATTCGAGCACTCCCCACCAGCTTGGAATTGCCATCTGTAATGAATCCTAAACAGGAGATGGAAAAGAGCAGCACTGGCAACATGGCAGAACTAATAATATTTCTTCATTTCGTTTATGATTCACTGATGCGTTAATATTTTGCTATATATTCTTTTCTCAGAAACACTGTAAGCAAAATAGTCATGGAAATGAAACCCTCATGTTGATTGGAACTGAGTTCTTAAAGAACATCCAGAGTTCAGTATCACTACCCATCTGTATTTTATACAGAAGGAAAATGAGGCCTGGGGGAGAAAAGTGACTCACTTTGACTCCCACAGCAGAGTAGCTTTATGCAGTGTTCCTGTGGCCTGTCATGTCCAAAGAACAACTCTGCTAATGTATTTCAGTATTTAGCCTTAAATGTGAGCTGGAAAATGGGTCAGATTTTTCTGCATGTGGCTACATAGAGAAAACACGGTGATATTGCATAATTTGCCTTCACATTGACCCAAGCCCTGATGCAAACAACTCTCCTGAGAAAAGCTTTATGGTGCCACCTGTCTGCCATTCTCTTTTCTGGGTTATGGAAAGCAGCTTGTGTAGAACTGAGGCATATCTCTGAATATGTGCAGTACCTAATGTAAAATGTGAAAAATACAGCATTATAGTGCAGAATTTTTGGTTTATATTAAATACAAGAAAAATATCAGGGCACATTTGACCTGTAATCAAGCTGTGGGGGTTTTGTTATCCACTAGTATTCATATTATCATATTATAAGAATCCATGCTAGCCTTGTACTCTGACATCTCTTTCTCCACTCAAATACACCTGTGAAAGTTAGGGATATGTATAAAAGATTATGCTTCACAATCTGGCAAGCTGATGGGAAACAGTGTGACTCCTCACCTTTATATGATCCATAAAGGTTTTTGAGTAAGGTGGTGTTTGCCCACGTGAAGAAATCCTGGTAACTGTAGACATCATGGAATCCAGCTGTAAAGCTGTCCTCAATGTGTTTGTTCAAATAGTAGGAACTGGGATCTCTCTGCCCATAGGCAACCAGTAACAGCATCCATAAAAACCCAATATAGGCTGGGAAACAAAACAGGAAGAGACAGCACATGTGAGATCTGAATTAACAATGCTGTTCAAAACACACTGCAGGAATGATTACTGCTGTCAGCACCTGTCAGGCCAAGGAGGTGCTTTGTAGACTCTGAGTGACCAGTGCTAGTAAATGTGCACGAGCTGCTGCAGTTTAACTGTTTCACAACCGGAATGTGAGCAGCAGTCAAGAAAACAAGTGGGAAGGCTGAACAGCAGTTCAACAGCTCTAAATAAAATAAGTAGCCTAACTTTGTTCCCAGTGAAGTTGAGGTAATTTTTGCCATTGATTTCAGAGGAAATACAACAAGAGTATAAATCATGATCTATAGATACTACTGCTTTTAGAAAGATGTCCTTCCTCTGCTCTTTGACTTCAACTTCATTTAACTGTTGATCTCGTCATTCTATCCTATTTTTGTTTTAACCTCTCATGTGTCTGTGACGTGTTTCTTTACCATAAAATCAAGACTTAGCCACACTTCTACCTCCAGCTAACATTCCCACCTCCTTGCAGCTCCAGCTGCCACAGAACAGCCTGTCTCTACATCACAATGGCTGGCAGAAAGCTGAAGATGTGCCAAAACTTTGTCACCCAAGAGAACAATATTTTCACTGCTGTAAAAGTACTGATGAGTACTACTGAATAAAGCAAGTAATCTAGGTATGGATACCCAGGATTTCTCGGATGAGGGCAAATGCTTTCTGCTCCTTCATGCAGCTGATTTTCATTTTTTCCACATCAGCTGCAGGAGGTGGCCGGTAAATGTTGCTTCTGCTGTCCCTTCGGGCTCCAAAGAGAGGGTGTGAATCACCTGAGAGGGAGAGCAGTAAACCCTGGGATTAGTAAACAGATCATCCATGTCCTGCTTTTTGTTTCTTTGGACATTCAAAGGAAACATTTCTATTTATTGCTTTCCCTTAGGAAACAGTTCTGCAGGATTTATCCAACCTATACATACTGTGGTCTTTATTTTTTTCTGCAGCTGACACAAAATCAGTTATTTAGGTTTGTTTTCACTTCCACTTGATCTTGAGAATGCTGATGGGTAGGTAGGTAGTCATAATGCCTGTGGATTTAGTGATTTCTGCTAACATTGGCAGCTAAGATTCAGGTATGTAAAGATAACCAGTGAAGTTCTCAGCTGAGCTGAGTCACACATTTATGCATAAAGCACTCCAAAAGCTTGAGAATGCTGCACTTTCTTTAATAATATCTCACTTTACCAGCACTTACCTGGTGCAGATAAAGGCCCATCAATAGCTGGGTTTTCTACATCCTCATGTTCCACCTTCTTCAGAACCAGAGCAAAAAAAGCAGCAAATCCCAGCACCTGGAAAGAATCAGCTATAACTCACCATATGCCCATTTCATATAAAGAAGTGCAGGCCACTGATCCCTTTGGATCCAGGCACTGCAGAGAACAGCTGCTCTCTGACTGTTGAATTCCTGCAGCTGAAGCCCTTAAACAAGAGAACAGTGCACAGTGACACATCTTCCCTGCTCAGAAACCTCATCACCTATTAAACCCTGATGAAAAAAGGGAGATGAAACTAATGGAGGTAATGTCAGCAAAAGACAACAGAACTCTGCAAACCAGCTGCTAACTCTTTGTAAAGGGCAAAGGCCTCTCATTTTATACCTTAGATCCTGTGGTTCTTTAGAACGTGCTACACTGTCTTCCTGCAATGGTAGTAGATGAGTTGATCTTGGCCAGTTGTATTTCTGAGGATCTCACCTTTAAGGGCTGTGTGATGAAAAGACTTTCCAAGAAGGAGATGACCATGGAGATCAGCCACTTGATGGAGTTCTCCTTGCCATAGTGCAGCCCATAGAGCATGGTAAAGAACCCAGACACACCACTGGTGGCTGCCACCAGGAACCACCCAATGAACACAAACCACCAGGGCAGTCCTTTGGAAGAAATGCTCTTCTTGTCATCACCGGAGAAGTTTGGAGTAAGGGACCACCTTGAGAGTCAACCAGAAGAGAAAACATCAGTCTGTGGTAGAACAGGAACCAAAATCACAACCATCAAGTCCACTGGGAACAGGCAACATCTTATGATTTAAAACCTCAATCAAAATATTCTGACTTCTTTTAACTAATGCAGCTATGTAGGATATATGGATAGCAAAAAAAGGGTGAGCAAAAATGAGAGGAAGTGTGCAGAGATCAGCTAAAATCAAAATAAATATGATGGGCTTATTTACTCCTCAGTTTATGCATAATTGAAACTCCAGTAGAATTATTGACAAAGAAAACCATGAGTGTATTTAAGCTGCTGGATGTGTCTCTTGTGATCAGCATAAAGGCCAGGGAGATAATTAGAGCAATTGTTTTCGATTCTTCCAATTCAATTATCATATTTCACTGCACTATTTTTGTCTGCTTATTAATTTTTCTTTATCCATACATTTTAAGAGACTTCTGTGACTTTGGAGCTTGGTGATTATCCCAGCCCTTTACTATCATGTGGCATTGTGTTGTAACTTTCCATTTTGGAGGCAAAAATAACAAAGAGCAATGATCTGTCATTATTGCCTTTGTCTGCAGTTCACAGTGCGTGGAAATTTCTTTTCTACAATGGTATAATAGTAAGACTTATTTTTACAGCTATAATAATAGTCATCTAGCACATATTAAGCAGTAATTATTTGGGCTCTGTCATCCTGACCAATTTTGAACTCATGAATTTACTTATACTGAGAGTGAGATGAGAAGCAGGTTACCCCTCACTGGTGGACGCTGACGAGCACATTCGGGGCTCCAGGAGGTTCTTCATGTGCTGAACCTGATGAACAGCTTGTGTGTAACTCTGAGGCACCTGGAATTTATGGGGCCCCAGTAATTCCAGCTCCATCTCCACATGCTGGAGTTGTGTGTACAAGCAGCGATTGTAATCACTGTATTTCGGTCGCTCACAAATTCTCTTCTCTGGAGTTGGACTTCTTGTTTTTTCTGCAGGCAAAGAATTATTTATTTGCCTATTGAGAAAAACTATGCCTAGATTAAAATAGTGTTCAGTACAAAGGGTAGTAGAACTGGAGCTAAGGATTATGAATGTGACAAAGTGAAGAGTAACATGTCAAGGGATGTGTAAAACCAGCTTTAGTACTAGAGCTTAATACTCTTCTGCTGGAATTGTTGCCAGAGGGCAACTTAGTTAAACAGGTCCTAAAACCTTAATAGAGAAGTTAGATCAGATCAACTGTTAATTTGTTCATAGTTTCCCTGTGCAATTAGTAGCTTGGTAGACTCATTAGAAAAGACAAATATGAGTCTCAGTGAAATCAGTTAGATTGTTTACTCATATATTCTTGTTTAATTGAAGATAAATAAATGCCTGAGTTGAGAGTCAAACTGAAAGAAACAACAGCACAAGACCAAGAGGAAAAAAATACAGGTTAAAAAACTGTGAAACAACTGATATTCATGAGTCTTTGTGCTGGTAGATACTGATCCTGCTCCCAAGTCAGACTGCAAATATTTAATTCTACAGTGTAAGAAATAGAGATTTCACAGTTGTCTTTACTCAGTGGGTGCTCTGTTGTGCACAGTGAAAGGACAAGAGGCCATGGGCACAAATTAAAATATGGGAAATACTTTCTGAACAGGAGAGTATTGTGAGGACTGTTGGACACTGGAGTAGGTTGATCAGAGAATTTGCTGAATCTCTGCCCTTGGAGACATTCAGACCTGACTGGATTTGATCTTGGGCAATCCTTCCCCAGCTGCCCCTGCTCTGAGCAGAGTGGTGGAATCCAGAGATCCCTTCTAACCTCAGCTGCTCTGTAATTCTGTAACTGCCTCTGAGTCAGAATGTAAGAAGAGCTTGGGTCATCCCATCCAGTGCTGTCCTCATTTTCACTGCAAAGGCTTCAGAGGGCATTTCACAGTCTGTTGTGTACCTTGCATATCCATAGAACCTAAAGTGACAATTAGAGGGCCATCCTTCTTGCTCCCATCATAAAACCCTTGCCCAGCTCTGTTCTGCTGGCAGATGATGTCCTCAACCAATGACAGAAGGGAGTTGATGTTTGTTGCTTTTCCAAGATCTGATGCTGAGGTGAGAGGTGGAGTCTTCAGGACTTTCAGGAGTGAGTTGGCAATTCTTCTTATGTCCTAGGGAAGACAGAGCAACACAGCAGTGACTCTGGCTGCAGTGGCTTAAGCTGATGTGATCTGACAGCACCACTGGCTGGGAGCTGCACCAATTGCTAAAATCTCCAGAATGGATAAGAATAGCACATCCCACACTGCTGGATGTGACGAGCAGGTTTCAGTGAGTTCAGTAAGACGGCTTTCAGGGTTCAAAAGGACAGCTTACCTGCCTGGGGACCTAAGCTGAGAAAGATGGGGTCTGTGATACCTTTCATCTTCACCGTCTTGCTTAGTGTTTGCTTTACCCCTGAACACAGTGATTTGGTTGCCCAGTAATTGTGCAAGGGCTGGGACGTACAAAGGCAGCTCTTCACAAAGTCGTGGATGGCATTTAGGTGGGCAAATGAGAGCTTTGCACCCGTGGCAATTGGCTTTTCTCTTCAGACTGGCTGAAGGGCATCTGACAGGGAACATTTGTGCTGTGGAGCCAGGGAAGCCGGTAGTGCGTGGCACCAGAGGGCAGTGCAGGACTCGCAGGGACTTGCCTTTGTCACAGCCTCTGGAGTGAGCGAGGCAGCCTGGGTGACCTCTGGGGTGAGGGGTACGCTTGGGGACACTCGGCCATTCTTCCCCGGCTTCCTCTGTCTCCCCTCCTTGGCTGGCCGGGGTCGTGTGTTCCTGAAGATCTGCACAATGAGCAGGTTGATGGGGAACATGAGGAGGGAGCTCTCAAAGCCAATCATCACTTCCTGCCATGTGAACTCGATCTTACCTGTCAAGGTCAAACAGAGGGGAGGAGGAAAAAGAACCCCATGAAAAATAAACCATCCGCTTTATCTTGTGAAAAAGCCCATTTGTTCAACTCTCCCGCTTCTACATTCTGCTGTCTCTCTATTTCCCTGGCCAAGCAATGGTGAGGTTTGTTACCCAGATCCATTTTCTGCTCGGCTGGGTCCTTTGGCACGCCCCAGAACATGATGCTGGTCAGCATGGTGCACAGCAGCAGGGAGAAGCAACACGACACGCGCTGGGCGCGCGTGAAGGAGCTTCGTGGGGAGCGGCTGAAAACAGAGTACCAGATGTGCCCATCCTGGAAATCCCTGGAGGTCTTCATGAAAAACAGATTGCTGGGAAGGAGGAGAGGGAAATCAAATGGATGCTTAGAAAGGAGAGGAAAGAACAAAACTGTAGTTCAGTGTCCTGACCTGATCATGCTTGCAGGTACTGTCAGAAGGATTAATAACGTTGAGAAATTACCAAATATTGTGGTTTGATTTGCATGGAGTGGTCATAGCTACTTATGTCCTTTCCTTTTGCCCACACCATGGAGGGAAAGTAAATCATGAGCAGTTTCTATTTAAATTGTTAAGGAAATTACACATAAGAGAAGATGTTGGGTTTCTGTAGGTCTTGTCAGGCTATCCTTTAACACCAATATTTCCAGTGTGGTATTACTGTATCCTTCCTCTTTTCCTTGTTCAGAGCCCTTTCAGAGCACTAGAAAGACATTTGTCTAGGGGTTTGGTCTTTCTTTTTCATGCTTGCTCTTCTAGATTGATTGCTATCAAGATTAAAAATGTCCATAAAATAAAATGTACCTGAACTGCTTCATGTCCTGTTCTGTAGCTACTGGGAACACTTTATCTAGGACACATTCTCCAATATCAATGGCTAGCCAGGAGTTACAGAGGAAGTACCATTTCTGATCCCATGCCAGATCATGGACTAACACTCGATTCACATACCTGTTGGAAAAACATACAGGGCACAATCACATGTGAAATTCAGAACTGGACAGAACTTCTGGAGGACAAACTCTGGCCTTTGGCTTCTTAGGGTGTGTCTAAACTGTAAGGCACAGAACACATCCCATCCTATACTGGACATGGGATATGGGAAGCACTCCTGGTCCTGCAGTTTAGATTATGATTTGACCTATTCACCAGCAAAAATGAGAAACTAACACTTCTTTTCTTTCTAGAACTTTAGGAAGGATAATTCTCAAGTGCTAGAAAAGGAAAACTGTTATCATTATAAAGAAAAATTTGTGGATCTTCAGATCTCCACTTACCAGGACGGGCTGTCCCCTGAGTTATCATGCCACAATCTAATACTCTGCAGTTCCCCAAGAGGGAAGAAGGTACAGAGAAGGAAAACATCCACTCCTCCACGTTCAAACACAGGTGTATCAGGATCAGTTAGATGGTGGGGCTCACTCTCTCCTTCCATTCCACAGAGGGTGAGAGTCACCTGGAAAATAAGATGGCACAATGAAAACTTGCACTTCCCGGTCCTACGTATGATTATTCCTCTGGAATACTCCTCCAGCTTCCATCAAACCTAAGGACTTTCTGGCTTAGATGGTGTATTTGAGCTGTCCTGTTTAACAGCCTCAGGCACTCCATTGTTCATCCAGTTCCCTAAATGGGTGCACAAACTGTTCCCCCCCACAGTGCCACGAATACCTTGGAGGTTGTGGCTGCGCCACGGCGGTGTCCTGTGAAAACTGTCACCAGGTACCGATACTGAGCAAAGGGGTCATTGTCTTCCAGAACTGTGATTTTCACCTGCAGAGCAACACAACACAAGCAGTGTGTCAGCTGGTCTGGAAGTGTGGATTCCTGAAAGCTGTGAGCAGGAATTTTTCATCCTGTGAACAACGTTTACTTACCAGTAAACAGAGTTACAGGGAAGGGAGTAGAATAAGTTAAAGACTTCCTATTAACAGAGCCTTGGCATGGTGGGAATTGGCCTAAATACATTCAGTCTTTATTAGCTGAAGACTTACTTTGGCATCATCCTGAATGTCTTTCCTTCGAGCCCAAATAACTACGAGCACATATATCAGAAAGATGCATCCTACAGTTGTCACCACCACAGGATTGTCCACAAATGTACCAAATAGCTGTGCAGTTTTGCTGACATCTATGGCATTGGGGATGACAAGGAAGGAGCTCCCAAAGAAAGTCAGATGGTTGCACAGGCACTGTGTGCTTCTAGGAGTTGTTTTTGGTCCTACCTGAAACCCACAAAAAAGAATCCCAATAAAACATCTGGCTTTAAAATATTAGATGGCTTACCAAGCAAATGAAAAGACAGTGCTGAGATTGGTGAGTTAGTGCAGAGAACTGCTGTACACAAAAGAATAGTTCAAATTCCAATAAGGAACATTAATATGTAGCCAGTAACAGGCATTATAACATAATATGGCCTTGTCAAAATTTTTCATTTCTTCTTGGAAGTTCATCCCAAGAAATAGAAATGGAAATGTCATTTGAAGCTTAGTTCAATATGACTAAACTTCTTCAGTTTATTAAAACATCTCAGAATGGTCTTGTTTTAAGGTGTGAGTTCAGTGCTATCATTTCACTACAAGGTGGTGGTTATAAGGGCTGGCTTTGAAGTGTGTAACAGAAACACTGTTTTGTTTTGCTCGACTTACATGACATCCATAGCTGTTCCAGCTCCCCTGGCGCTCATCCCAAAATACACAGCGGGATGCAAAGCAAGTGACACCTATGGTTAGCCCAGCATAGACTTTGGAATCCATTCCCATATCTTGCAAAACCATGAAATAGTAGGTTCCTTCTCCAAAAATGAGTTCTTCCGGGCTAAGAACCCAGGTGTTTGTCTCACCTTGAAGACAAACATTTTTGTTTCAATGCAGGGAGAAATGCTAATTCAGAAGTATTAATAAATAAACCAAAGAAACAGGTATGAAATAATTCTTAGCAACTCGTTGTTCAAAGCAGCCCACTCCCTTCTCCTGTTGGTGAACACTGCACACCAGAGACTGGAGCCCTGAAGCACGACAGACTGAAACTCCTGGGAGAGGTTTCTTTCCAGCTGGACATCTGAACTCATGGGCAAGGCTCACTCTGCAAGTTCATGGGTCACTAAACATTATCTTACCTCCAGCAGCTTTCTTAGAGAACAGATGTTTTTTCATATCATAATTAGTCTCATTTGGGTGATAACCGTACCCCAAGTGGAGTATTAGTGGAATGTTGTGTTCAGATTCCAGGTAGATCACTATAGATGTGTTTTCTGAGGTAACATTGACTTGGAAAGTGCTGTAATTGCCCAGATTCAACAGAATCTTATCTTCCTGAGCTGATGAAAGCCTTGGTAACATGATCTGTTTTTAAACAGAAAGACAGAGGTTTAAATACAGCAAAGCACTTTGCTCCTAGCATGCAGCCACGTGCTAGATTATCTTAGTTCATAACATCAGGAAAGCAGGGCCAGCAAAAATATCAGCTTCAAAGTAATTTTCTTGCTAATGTCAGCTAACCTCTGAAAACATTCATTCTCACATCCATTTAAATGAAGGATAAGATACCTCCTTTTTAAGAAAAGACAGAAATATTTGTTATTTCATTCATCACATCACACAAATCCCCTCATCACAAATGCAGACAACATCATCCCATTATTTAATGTAATCTACACTGCAGCATTTGTTTTCACCTTACAGAAGATGATAACACAAATGACAGTTCATTAATGGAGAAAGGAAAAAATGGGAAAAGAGGGAGAGGGATAGAAAATAGTGGATTTACTTCAATGTTCTCTTTGAGGTTGCTGACTGGTATGATCAAGCCATCCAGACCAGTAAGACTTAGACCCCCCACTGTTCCACTGATGTCAAAACTGGTGTCACTGGAGAAAAAGGGGTTCACAGCAAAGCTCACCATCTGTCAGCAAAACATTAACAATCAGACAACTGAGATATTGTCAATATTTCATTATATTCCTACGCTAAATTGCTGAAGAGTGAAAGGTTGAGCTCAGACCCAAACAGAACTGAACTTTCAAGATTTGTCTGCATTCAGATCTAAATAAGAATCTACCTTATCCCTAAGGTAGGTCAACACAAACCTTCAAAATTATTTTGATTCTGAAAAGTGATGTGTACAACAATCTTTACTGTTTCCATACTCTGTAACCCTTTTTTAGCAGAGTTGGAAAAGATACAATGAAAAAAAAATTATTACAGGTATTATGGGGCTCTCTTCAGAGGGTCAAATCAAGCAGAGAGGCCTTTAGAAAATTTATAATAAAAATATGACAATTACATACTGTCTATTGTTCTGAGGAAAAAAACCACCATGTCCTAATTCAGATTAGGAAATGTGTTATTACAGGACATTTGTCTCCTGCAGGATCTGAGTATGTATTTCTAGCTGGGATGAAGGAGGGCTGCTGCAGTTTAGTTTGAATGTGACACGGCCTCTGAGCTGTTGCATCCTCCTCAAAGCATAAGGTGTAAACAAACAGCAAATAGATTTATAGGTATTGATTCATTCCATTGCCTTCTCTGCTTGTGTAAGTGTTGTGAGGGGATGATCAGATGGGGAAGTTCAGCTTTCAGTCCTCCTTAGCTTGCTGAAACAACCTCATGCAATTAAGATAAATGAAGACTTCTTCGACCAAAAATATTTCAAATTATTGTCATGACAGGAGGGATGACTTGTGTGCTCGTGTGTTCATTGTAAAAGGAGAAAAGATTCTAAAACCATTATATTGGCAGTGTAAGTTGAATATCAGACTGAGTCAGATAAAAGCTGTTTACTTGCCCTTATATCCACTGTTTCATCATCAAGTCCTGAAACACTGAGAGAGGAAGCAGGTGGGAGAGTAAAGCTGGCAGAGCTGGAGTTGGAGATGTTAATGGATGTGCCATCCATGTTTTCTGTTTGTAATCTGTCCAGTTAGGGTTGGACACAACAAAGCAGAATAAAACAGAAATAAGAAAAGAAATAGAAAATAAAGGGGGAAAAAAAACCACACCAAAAAAAGACCAAACATTAATAACATGGACTTCATAACTAGAGAAAAAGCTTTCTCTTTTCACAAGTATATTGTAGTTGCAAAACTATTTCTAACTCTGCCAGTAAATACTTTGTACAATAATCTGTCCCTGACATAGTACTGCACATAACACTGCCATGGAATCATCAAAAAAGAGGTGGAATTGGCATATCTGGAGAGGAAGTTGTGCCCAAGGTGTGCTTCTGTGAAAGGCATACGTGGTTTCTGTGTGAACATGCTCTTGGTTTGAATGCACAGTGTGAGGGGGATGAAAACCAAGCTCTTGGGGAACAATTTAGGGGTGATTATCAGGAATGGAGAATGCTTGTCAGGCTCCTCAGGATTACATTTGCTTCTGCCAAGCTGGTTACAGTTCTATATAACATGTCATTATTGGCAACTTGGAAAAGAAAAGAAACCCTTAACTGGTATGACATGAGTTTTCTACATCATTTCAAAGGTAGGTGACTACTGCCTCTCCCAGGAAATAGTAGTAAATTCTCTGCTGGTTAAAGAAGACACAGCATGAGCAATTCTAAGGTGATGTTACTGGAACCCAAGCTGTTCTCACTATCAGGTAGTGTTGAAGTTGTCATTGTGCTACAATATTTAGTTGGGTGGTTCCATTTAAGCACAGTGGAATTAATATTTGGAGCAAATTTGATTAGCTCTCAGCTGTTACCTGTGGGTGTACATTGTGGCAGAAGGAGTGGTGAGCACTGTAGGTTCATCAGCCGGGGCTTTCCCAAACAGGAGGGCACTCTGGAGATTTTCCACTGTACTCAGGAGCTGGTGTGACACCGAAATCTGGGAAAGGATTAGAGGAGGAAACTTGCAACAAAGGTACTTGGAATCATCAAGCTGCACATCATTTGTCTGTGCTTCCTTTAAATTTCAGTGTCTTCCAAAGCTGACAAACTTGGTGATGTGCTTCTTAATCTCAGACAAAGTTATTCTATCAGCAATTCAGTTTCTCAGTTGAAACACTGCAGACAGCAAATAAATGTCTTACAGATTCTACTTTTATATTTTATTATTTATAACTTCTACACATTGATGTTTGAAGCACTGCAAACATGACATCAATCAATATATTCGTGCACTTCTGTGCATTAATGCTCTTTAGCTGCACACTTTAGTGTTTGGGTACTTGGAAAAGCAAGACCTAATTACATATCAATTGTGTGTTAGTAGTGTGTTATCTTGGGGGAGCTTGACCAGTTCATAACCTTTTCTCTTGGTTAGATTTATTTCATGCCCTATTCCCTTGCAGTGATGAAATTACAGTATGTTCAGCCCAGGGAGCACTCAGATCAATTCACATCTAGATAGGAAAGGGTAGGACAAAATAAACATGTTGCATCAGAGTGGGCTTTCTGGAAAAGTGAAAGCAGGACCCAGAGTTGATTCCAGTGGTGGCAATCAGGAATATTGAATACCTATGGCTTCCTTGAGTTAAGGGGTAAAAGGAGGGGATAGAACCAAAGCTGAAAAAAAATCTTCACATGCTTGTCATCCATTAGAGGTCATACACTGATGTTCCAGTGCCCTGTCCTGTCCAGCTTTAAATGTAACAAATCTTAAGAGGCTTCTATCCCCTTTGTTAGCAAACGTTCAGGGTAACAGGTCTAACTGGGGAGATGTTTTTTCTCATATTCAAGTCCATCATGGTGTCTCAATGAACCCTTCCCAGTGCCAATTTAAAAACACAAGAGGCAGCAGAGCTCCTCTCAAAAGCAAACATGTTCACACACAGTCCAGTACAAACTGGGCCAAACCAAAATTACCTGTTCTGCCTCTGGCACTGAAGAGTTTGCAGCTCTGATTTCTACAGAAGCTTTAAGGACGTTGCTGACTGCATTAAATAGGTGGTTGGCTGCTTCCTTTAAGTTCTGATCATCTCTGCTGTCCTCTGGGTTTACAGCAAGCAAGGAAGCACTGACATCTTTCAGAGTGTTGCTGGCTTCCACCTGCATGAAAAACACAGGGAGCAGTTTAGATGTGCTGGTGCCACAACTGACAGGGAAGACACTTCTGTCATTTACTGAATATTGCAACAGCAGTAATCTCATGGCACTATTACTGGCTAAGGCTGTTTTTACTATAATTATTTGTGCTGGGGTAATACCTCTGATGCTAATAAAGATGATATACCAGATGCTATACTAAAATGAAATACAGACCTGAGAAACGCAGCCTGTTTATACAGATTTCATCTGTAAAAAAAATCTGAAGGAAGCTTGTCTGTCAAACACTGGGGAAGGATACTGCTAGGATGTACAGTAATGTAGTAAATTAGGTTATACTTTTGGGTGGTCTGTCTAAAAAATACCAGTATATTGCCAAGCACATCCATGTTTCAATCTTAGTTCCCACAAACCCTGTTGAGTTGCCAGCAAGTGATACCCTTGGCTTTGTGCCAAGTGCCAAAGCAGGATGAGTTGTACAATTTTTATTTTGTGCCTGAATGCAGCCAGTGGTTGCTTTGTGACTGTGGAAGCACTGGCCAGCTTTTAGCCCAGGATGGTGAGGGTGCCAGGCAAGTTCACTGCAAGCTTGGACACATCCATTCCCACAGCCTGCAAACTCCAAGCAGCCTCACTGCAGGGTGAGGGCTGAACCTGAGCTATGCTCTTGTCTTGCCAAAGTCAACCACATACTGCTGAAATGCTCCCAAGCCGTTGCCTGGCTCCAACCTTACAATAGATCAGAAATCAGAATAGCTCTTTTTATTGCCTGCATGTTTGGGAAACTTCCCCAGTGACAGTTTGTTCTCTCCTCCCATGTGCTCACACCTTGAGCTTAAATAGCATCATCTGCTAATAATGTCATGGTGCCAGATAAGATTCAAGAGATACTTTTGTGAGACCCATCTGCACATTTGTGCCCAGTTGCTCTGGGTGCTGCCCTGTTTCTGCCTCACTGACAGCTTGCCTGTGTGCATTTTGGGCAGTGCCTGGATCAGGGACAAATGAATGTGGGAAATTCTAGAAAAACCCCTCCTGGGCAGTTTTTCTTCAGGGTTCTAAAAGTGCTTTACAAGATAAAGCATACATCCTAACATGTTTCTGACTAAAAGTTAAGGTTTCTATCTAAAAAATATATGAGAAATGTAATGGTCATAGCCTGGATTGCAGAGGTTGCTGAGACAACATCTGAGAGTGGAATTTTCTTACTCTGAACAGCAAAATATATTCCCTCCTGGTCAAAATAGACATACTGGTAGAGTTGAAAATATGGGTAAGAACAGACAACTGTAAGGCACTGAATCTCTTCCAAGGTCAGTGGGATGCAGTAGAGTCTCCACTGTTAGTGTGAGGAGATGGAAGATGAATTGTGTCTTACCTGTGCTGAGACAGACAGCTCTTCACTCCTGGAAGTGATTTCTTTCAACACCTCTGACATCTTAAGAGCAGCCTGCATTGATGTTACATTAACAGCAGAGAGAGTTGTCAGCATCAGCCCTCGGAGCTTGGGATGAAAAGGGATAATTAGGCAAAGCAACAAGATACTAATTAGGACTGTGCAAGTAATGCTGTATATTGACAGCCAGGCTTGCTGTAAATTATGATGTAGAGTAAGACTCCACAACAAGGATCATTTGAACTGATATTAGGCCCAGTGACATGATGCCACTTGCCTCAGTAATTGTATAATCATGAATTTTATGTTACCTCCCAGCACAGAGAATTCATAAGCTTCACATCCATTAAGAGCACGGAGAGTTACCTGTGAGAATTTGTACTAATGTATGTGAATGACTGTGTAAATGTCACTTGCAGAGAAAGCAGAGCTATGTGTGATTGATGTTATTCAAATAATGAATCATAATTGAAGGATACATTGCGTTTTCTCTCGATCTTTTCATCTGAGGCACTCAAAGCACTGTACAAATATCAGTTTACAACTGAAATGTCAACTGGTAGCTGAAATGGCCAAGAGAAAATTACCTGCCATCTAGTGCTTTTGGGGAAAATTGGATAGGGTATTTATCCCACAGGAGAGGCCATTTTAATGATATTGAATTTGTTTGTGGAAAATTGGGTTTAAGTTAACTACTTTAAATTAATGCAATAACGAGAATTAATTGTTTTACTGGTGGTTGGTAAGACAAATTATTTATGTAGGCAAATAGTGAAAATAGCTGAAAGCTGTGCCAAACACTGAGACAGAGGCTAGAAACTTGAAACCTCCATTGATTTCAGGTGGTGATATGTGAGCTTTTTATAACTTAAGAGTTGTCAAAGAAGACGAAGAGTCCATTATATGACATTGTACTGCAAGAAAACAAGTGTCTGGCTGACCTCTTTTCGTGTATTTTTCTGCAAAGACATGTTAAAGCTTTCCTCTTGGGTCTGCTGGTTAAGGACAGATGTCACTGATTTGTACAGCTGGAAGAGGCTCATGCTGTTGTTCCCATCTTTTAGGATGGTGGTTGCCTTCTCAGATACCATGCCCTGCAGGGTCAGGTTCCCATCCATCCCATCTGCAGGTCCGACCTGATGAAGAAATCAGATATGCTCTCAACATTGCCAACACTGTTATAATTACCTTTGAACAGCTTCCATGATCATCTTGATGACAGCTTAGCTACAGTGGGACATAAAACCTCATGTTCCCAGTTTTAAATGTTTTATTTTTAATGGCCTGAGAAGGATTTTCTTACTGGGGCACTGGGGAAGAAGCAGGAATTTTTGGGGGCCTACAGAGTAACTCCAGACTCACTAAATAAATCTTATGCTGCCCAATGTCCAAATAGATCATCTTTTAAACTTCTGTCCTAGAAAAAGGACAGTGGAAGATACTTCTGACTGCCTTGAGCACACAGAGAATAGTCTTTGTTAGATAGGAAAATGGTGATTATGGCACATTCAGAAGAAAGTGATATGTCAAAAATAGGAACAAGCTCCAAAAGTGAATCATGGGTTAGGTATCATTTTGAGAGTTCTTGAAAAAAGTAACTCCACTGTGTACCTTCACTGAAGCATTTGTTTGAACTGTATCACCAAAGCTGTTGCTAACAGTGATTGTCACATGTACAATAAAATTATCTTCCTCTTCTCCAAGTGGAAGATAGGCTGGGAAGAGTTCAGGATCCGGGCTGCAGTCCAGGAGAGAATCTGAAAGAGGGAAGAGGGGGTGACCTACCAGAGAGCAGCCAGACACCTCCTGCTCTCTGCAAACAGGGGACTCTGGGCTTGCTCTGGGCAGGCCTGGCTGAGTGGGGATCAGTCTCCCCACAGAGAGGAGGTGACAGAGAGGGCAGGTGACACCTTTGCTTTTGCTGGTGAAGCAGCAGTGCTTGCTGGAACTGTGCAGGAGCCAAACAGTTCACCTGGGGACTTACTTGGTTTCAGGTAGAAGCAGTACGTGAGCTGCCTGTTGGGACTGGGTTGGGATGAACCCACCGAGCCGGGAGCGCTGCAGGAGACTCTGAAGGTGGTGAGCACGGATCCCTGCCCGGGAGACACGGCACAGGAGGGGATGCCGGGCGGGGACACGGTGCTGACAAGGTACATCCCCTCCCCGTAGCGGCTCTGAGTCACTGCTGGGAGCGGAGGGAGCAGAACGTCAGCAATGATCTGCCCCAGCAGCACCGGCCACTCACTGTGCCTACTTAGCGACGGTGCTGCTCCTCCAGGCACCACAAACATCAGGCTGGGCCTAATTAGAAATGAAATCCTGCTACTGAACAAACCATAAGAGGAAAAGAACTATTAAAAATATGGTAATGCTTGCATTATAAAGCAAAGCTGTGTTATTTGATCAAGTATTAACATAGCTTCATTTTGGATGAGCCTTAAGAAAGTTATTGACAGCTTGCAGTAAGATAACTGATTCTGTCCTGCTGTGCAACAGCCCAGAAAAAACTCATCTCTGCATTATTTTAAAGAACCCACATACAAAGTAACAGCTTTCAGCCTGTGGACTAATTTTCCTTCATGTCACACACTATGTGTGTGTAACGTCAGCGTGATGTCATGATGGCAGAGATTATCTCAAAGGAGTCTGAAAAGCCCTAAAACCCTGCTTGTCCCTACCTGTTACTTTAATCTGAAAAGCTTCTCCCTGTGTCTGCAAGAAGGAGCTGTTCATTCTCAACATGGATGTGTTGCTTTGAAGCAAATTCAAAGAGTTCTGCCGGAAACCAGTCAGGCCACAGGCCAGAGGGAGGGTTGTAGACTGGAAAATCAGACAGAAAAGAAAACATGGCAGTTTTCTGGACAGCAAAAAGGCTCTTTGCTCTGCTTTCTGTTGTGATTTATCAGGAGCAGGGTGGCAGTTTGGTGCCCTTCATTATAACCCTTCCCAAACCAGGCACCCTCTTGTCTCAGTCTTCACTCGTACTTTCAAAGCATCCACTTGACAAAGTGTCCCTCTGTGGCTTTCCCTCAGGGTGGACATTTATCTTTGTGTGTGCAGTATTTCTGACAAATCTGGTGCTCTCACCTTGGTTTGGGATGTGTTATCCAAATACCAGTTATAATGTATGGCCTGGGAGTCCTTCTGTGCAGAGACACTCAAAACAACTTCATTGCTAATATTCACTGGTTTGCAGTTTGCCTCACACCTGTAAGGAAGTAAGAGGGGAGTTACATGTAGTAACTGCATGAGATGTCCAGTAGAAATTTCAGACATATGGCATTTATTCCTATAGTTTCAATGAGGCTTGCATATGGAAATCTCCAACACTGAAAGGATGTAGGGGAGTCAAAGTGTTTTGGGAAGAATATTAATCACTTAATAAAATGATTATATTCAGAAATGTGGACTGGAAAACAGCAAGACAGCATTTTTACAGCTGTAAATGGATTTACAGTAATAAGTTTTCTTTACTCTAAGGGCAGTGAGGCCCTGGCACAGGTTGCCCAGAGAAGCTGTGGCTGCCCCATCCATGGATGTGTTCAAGGCCAGGTTGGATGGAGCTCTGAGCAACCTGGGCTAGTGGAAGGTGTCCCTGCCCATGCCAGAGAGGTGGAACAAGATGATCTTTAAAGTCCCTTCCAACCCAAATCATTCTGTGATTCTATGACTCTAAAATGACATTATCACTTTATTATCACTATTATTGGTAACTGTGGCCTTGCACTATATTTGTGCAGTAATAACATTAACCAGTGAATACTGGGGTTTAAAAACAGACCTGATTTCCAGTTGCAGTTCTTGTTTTGCAGTCACATAGAGACACTGCTCGTCCTGCCTCTCTTCACTGCCATGGTTTTGGACTGTAATCCTGACAGTCACTGCTGATTTCGGAGGAGGAAGGCAGGAAGGTGGGATTTGCACCTCAGATTGGTTGGTCAGGATTATCTGTTGCAGCACACATTCATTCCATGCAGGCCAGCAAGCTCCTGCACAAACATTTCCTTTATAATTAGAATAGTACCTTATAAAGGACTTTCCTACTATAGGTTTTAAAGAGCTTGATAGAACAAAAAAAGTTTCCTGAACCCAATTTATAGAGTTGGTAATCTGGGTTCAGAGTATAGGTTGACCTCTTCAAAGTAATGTATGAAGTCAAGAATAATTATGGGGACAGAACACAGATGTCCTAATCCAATTTTCAGCCAGAAATGTTTTTGCATCATGTTTAATACTAATAATTGCTGTTTTATTGAGATACATGTAGCTTGCAAATGCCTAACCATATAAGTCACTTGGGTCTAATCCTTGACTATGAGGGTGAAAGCTTAGAAAAGGCAGACCCTGAAAAATTGAAACCTCTGGGAGAAGGCAAAGCTGAGTATTATGCCATGACTAGTTTGGTGTTAACACCAGGGTAAGGTACAAGGACATTCTTCATGTACAGTGAGTGGCAAACTTTAAAGCCAGGAAACAAACTATCCTTTAGTCAGATTTTCACCACTTGATTTGACACGACAGTGAGTTTGTCACTCATCAAATAGAAATTGGTTAAAAAAGTTCAGGAAAGTCACATACCACAGGACCAGAGAAAACTGGAATTCCTGTTGTTGTCTGGCCAGCCAAGTGTAACAGTTGTGAAAGGATCCACGTGGCGACTTGGTTTGACATAGATTCTGGGTTCTCTTTTGTGATCCTAAATAATGATAAATGTATCAGTTAGGACAGGAGTGTGTATAAACACACACAAATCTTTATAATGAAAAAGATCTGAAAGTTTAGACCCCAAATGACTGGCTGAAGATCTGTGGTTTAAATGGCCTTTCCCTGATCAGAGGTAGTATGGAAGCAGAAGCTGTGGGAACAGAAGCAGATGGCACAGACAAATCGTGTGCTAAAATTCTCCTGAATGCAGAAGTGGCTTGGGAATGCAGGTCCCAGAAAACTAATTCCTATTAATTTTTGACATCTGGAGCAAGACTTCTAACCCTTGGACAACCACTTGTTTTCTAGTGCACCTTCTAGTACATCTCTCTTTTATCTGAACTAGATATGTTACAGTTGTAGATAAAGAGAAGAGGGAGGTAGCTGACTTTGTCTTTCTGGGCAACAAACTGTAATAAACTTGGTTTAGAATTAGATTTATATTCCTCTGATGCAATATATTCCTACAGGCAATCTGTAAAGCACGATGCCTTCTTGTGAAGCATCATATCTCCTATTGCAGATGTCTGTCTGCCAGAGTAACAGTTACAAACTAGACCTCTAAGATGATAAAATATTCAATCTGGCATTTTTATTCTTTCAATTTGGACAGCTGCTAGCGATTGATGCATCCTTAACTTCTTAGTTTGCCATAAACTGGATTTTTTTTCATTGCTAAGTAATTTATACATTTCAATACAGAAGTGGAAAACACTTGGAAACAATATAAAAATATATTAAATTCTGCTTGAAGGATCAGTCTTCAGGGAGAGGTTTGCAATATCCAAGTAGATTAATTAAAAATTAATCTAAACAAATTTCAGCTTCCAAAACTGAATTGCTGGGAAAAGTTTGTTTTCTCTAATATTGTTTCATGATTTGTAGATTGAATGCCTGCAAACACATTTGCCTCCAAGACTTTTGGTGTAGGTTTTGTGTTAAACCATTTGGGGCACAGAACACCTAGTCCCTTATCTACTAAGACATGAATACTTCTCTCCAATGTCTTATGCAGCACTTTCAATGGCAAGAAAAATTTATATGTATTTCAATTTTAAAGAAAGATCCTTGAATAATACTTACAGTTGCCTTTTGGATATTTGTTTTGTAGCTGCCTTCTTCTTTAGCAGAACCTGTTTAATGCCAAAAAGAGCAGAATATTTTAGTGCTACCTGTAAAGCTTTCAGACATCCTCAGTGAAGATGACTTAAATCCACAGGGTTTGACTACTGACAGTGTGAAAGACAGGGCTGTAAGAATCAGACTCTAGAGCAGTCAAGTTAAATAGGTAAAATCGTAACAACAAGCTCATCACAGACTGTAAAGATGATCCTGATTCTTCAAACATAGTGGTGTAAATCAAAATATATTCACAGAAGGTGATGGAGTTTCATTGCTGTACAAAGAAAAATTGGGGGGAAGCACTGGGGAAGTTTCTATATAATTAGAACTAAGGTTACTTTGTTCCTGGTATAATCTGATTTTGTAAATGTAAGGATGAGCCATCTAGAAGCATTTACTGACAGCAATTATGAGACTGCTGTGATGCAAATATTTTCTGGTTTCAAAGCTGTGTCCTGAGCCATAAACTCCCCTAATTATTTCTAGGACAAACAGCAAATGAGCAATGTGTAGCATATACAGGGTGATGCTAATTTATGACTACTTCAAAGTCAGGGAATCTGCCTTCATCAGGAAGAAGCCTCCACAAAAATTTTCAGCACTGTTGCTGGAAGGAAAGCAATTACTAGATGCAAACCATAAATATTCCATTAAGGGCTCTGATTGCAAAAAGTGTGGTCAAAACCAGCACTGTCAGATTAATACCATTACCTTTTTTATGGGAAGTGTTTGCCAACACAGTGATGAATCCAAGATCCAGACTCATGTTTGAGAAGGCATTCTTGGCCACCACTTTCACTAGGAAAATACCTAGAGAAGACACATGGCCAGTTAAGAGTAGCAGTGGGACCAGTCTATCAGGTTTGGGGAATAACATCCAATTTGTATAGAAAATCCTATTCTTTTCTGTTAAGAGTTTTCAGGGGGTTTTCTGATAGGTGTCCTCTACTGGAAGGTTTTTCAAAGAATATTCTCCTTTACCTCAACTTCTGATAATCCATCTGCCTTTGTCCTAGCCCTTGCCATGCTGTTCTTTGCCAGCTGTTTGTATTATCACACAGAAAACTAGAGGTGTAAAAATATTGAAGTCCAAATGAGTTCAGGCATCTTGAGAGAGCAGCTGTCTCGTTTGAAAATTTCTGCCTCAAAGAATGGAATGTTCAGATGGGTACAGGAAGACCTAATAAAACTTTTAATATTGAATAATTTTAAAACATCAAATGAAATTATAATTAGCTTCTACTGTTCCAACCTTGGCACAGGATTGGAATAGTTCACTGGAGGATGGAATTTTTTTATCTTCTGCCACTGAATTAACTCCTAAGTACAAACTCCTTAATTTCACATTTTAAAGGCCTTGATTACTTAGTAATGGAAAGAAAACATTACTTAAAAGCTTGTTCATAATTGAGTCCAACAAAAACTACATGTTAGAAATGGGCACACAGAAAAGCTCCCCTTTTCTTTGTATCTCTACTGAGAACTCCTCAGATTGTTAATTACTTCAGTGTAAAATGCAGAGGAGTCTAAACTTGAAATGTTATACATATGAACAAACAGGAGGAAAACACTCTGTGATCCAGGAAAATGTCCTCATTTGTACTTGAATCAGATTGTGTCATAAAATAATAAACCCTGTGTCTTTTTACTGTGTCTTTTCCATTGCAAGCTCAGGTGAAGCCTTTCAGCTCCCTCACAAGTCACTATGACCGTGCTGCTCGCACTGCTCTGCACACCAAGTTTAGCAGTCAGAAAAGCCACCAAATTCAAATTCAGCTGTACTTTTTTGTCCCCTGGCCCAGGATGCTGTGAGCCTTTCTGTGAACTCTACTCAGCTGTGAGGGTTTGGGAAGCACAGGAGGTGTCAGTGCTGTACCTTCCGAGTGCAGGGGAACCACGTACGTCCGAGGTTCCCCACGAGGACCATCGTCTGTGTGAGAGTGAGTTCCGTTCGATCCCATCACCTCAAACGTCACCTCAGCTGGGGCACCACGAGGCACAGAGACATTCACCTCCAAATTCTCCCCCAGCTGCAGAGTGTGGGAAGCCAATGCAGCCTGAAGGCCAGATATTGGCTCAACTAAGTGAACAGCAAAAGTCTCGGAGATCTCTGACGCCGTCGTGTTGCTGGATGCTCGGATTTCCAGCTGATGTATCCCTGGGCCTAGCAGCTCTTGAGAGGCACTGTCCAGTGTCAGGTTATGAGGGGCAATTCCTTCCTTTATACTGGATTCAGCCAGTGTTATGTTATCTGCTGACATAATGTAGGTCACTCCACTGCCTGCAAAAACACACACCGAAATTTCTCACAGCTTGTGTAATAGGCCAACCAATTCCAGCTGCTTTCTGCAGCACTCCAGTATTTATGCAGGAGTCACAAGAACTGCAGCAATGCAGTCTTTTTTAATAAAGTCACTTTAGGTGACATTATGGAAGTCTATCATGTGTTTCCTGCTGGTACTATTTGGGCAGCCAAGAGAATTCATACACTACTGAATTTTATTTTTTCTGCATAAATGTGGCTTCCAGGAACGTGAAGTGAGAAAGAAATGTACACCAGCAAATGTGCCCAGCTCAGCATGGAATCCTCTTACCCTCAATCAGAGAAGCATTTCTGTGAATTTCTAACTTCAAATACAGGAACATTCTGACTGGCATCCTGTGGATTTATGTTACTAAAGTTAGAGTTCATGCTCTGACAGAGCTCATGCTCTGTCAGCTTTGTGAATAGGAAAAAATCATTCATACTAATGTTTTAGGTGGTGAAATACCTCTGAGAAAGAAGCCCTACAATGCAGCTGAGAGCATTCAGCTGCAGGAACGAGAGGGAAAGCATTCTCTAAAAAGAAGGATTGCTTTGCATAATGAAAATCTTGCTTCTGTCCCATGGGTGGCATAATATTTATCCTGCCCTTGAAATTATGCAGAGAAATTACCCTCACCTCCATTGAGTTCCACCTGAATCCACAACACCTCCCCATACAGTGCACGGCAATGAGAGCTGTTCCCAGTTTCATACTGGCTGTAGCACCCAGTAATGCTCAGCTGATCCATCTTATCTTGGACAGTCACCTGCCTCTGTGCCATCACATGCCATTCACTGGTGGTGCATTCCACAAAAACAGTGAACTCTCCAGGAGAGGAGTATCTGTGTGTGATGTTGCTGACCAGTCTGGAATAGAAAGAGAACAGCTGCTTGTTGTGGAAGCCTGTCCTGGGAAGTCCTTCACCCTACATGGTAACACTGGTCACATCCCCAAATTTCTGACCTGGCTCAGCAATCCTGCAATCACTGTAATCCCTTGTTTATTTGCATAGAATTTGTGGGGTTGAAGATTGTCCCCTTCTTCCATCTATGGTGTTATTAGGGCTGTATATCAGGGTGGTCATTCCCCAAGCACATCTATAAGGGTTGGTACATTTTGCTGTCAAGTAGGGAGATGGCAGGTTTTAGGTGCAGCTGCTTCTGTCCTTGCCCATGCCAACAAAAATGTCTCTTCACTCCTGGGTCTGATGCAGCTCCAGTCAGGATAGCAGTGGGAGGTGAATGGCTGTGGGGGTTGCTATTGTCACTAACACACATAGGGAGATGGTGCAAAGAGCCTAAGGATACCCTTCCTGAATTACAAACACCATGGAAGGCAAAGCAGTAATATTCCCAACACTCTTCTCTCTGAACTCCTTAGATTCTTACCATGGTATCACCCAGTAAATGCAAAGATCAGGACATATCACCCCTGATAATGCATATTTTTCATTAGGTGTTTGAATGAAGAAACAGGTTTCACTCTAACTGGACTTCCAAAACATGCCAAAGACAAGATCAGACCCAGAAAGGCAATTCCTGTAAGAGTGGGTATCAGACTGGACACAGAACACAGGTGAGCATGTCTGTGAGCTATTTAGTAGGTGAAGTGCTTCCCATGAAACCAGCAAGCCTCTGCTTACAGCTGGCAAATATATTTTACATAAAGGCTCGCTATTAAAGATTTTCTTTTCAAGTTCTTTACAGCTACAGGCCTGTGTCTGTAGCTCTGAAAGAAAGCTTACTGTTTCTAGTAAATTAATTCTTTTTGGTTTTCATTCTTGTACTCTTTGTTTTCCTAGTTACTCACGTAGGATTCCATCAGTAGATAAATAAATTTCTAGAGCCCTTCTCTGTCATTCCCAGCACCTGGACAGAATCTGATTTTTAAATCCAACAGAAAAATGTTTGATCTCTTAAAGATAGAATTTTTATGCAATTGAAAAAAAAAAAAAAGTCCAGAATGTCCTTGTTATATTTTAAATGCTATCAAAAAATACTCTTTAAAGTTAAGAAAATAATGTTTGCACGTTCCTTGGCAATTACTGACATGTTTTCAGTAATTTTGAGCCTTAGGATCTGGAATAAATTCTCTTAGAACTAGGAAACACTTGTTATAATAAACAGAAGAAATATTGTGGTTGGCAGCTTGACATAAAATTTTGTAGCAGTTTCAAAAGAGGGTTCTGCAGATCCAAGTGTCTTGTAGTTATGGCCTATTATTAATCTCCATAGTTTTTAACATATCATTTATGAGACTGGGAACATTCAATAAAGTGCAAGCAATGAAATGTAGTGTTTGTGTGATGATGCAGGAAGGATATATCTTACGTTGGAGGGTAGTAAGGATCGATAGTGTGACCATCTCCAGTGCTGATGGTACAGGACAGGTTGCCAGAGTATGGTGAGAGCAGCCAGTGCAGACTGACCGTGATATTTTCAAAGACAAAACATGAATCTGTCACAGCCAGCTGCAGACCTGTAAAACAGAATGAAGAACTCCATGCCAGTGTTTGCCTGCATTTCTTATGTAATTTAATTCATTTTCATGCATTGAGAGCCAGCCTGCTCCACAACAGAGTTGATGCTGCTGCTGATTTGTGGGTGTTAGTGGTGTGACAGGGAGCTGATTCTTTTCCATACCTACTGGTCAAGATTCCTGTTGGACATAATTTCATTCTGGTGTGTTTTATGTGTCTGGATTTCCAAGCTTTGTATTCTATCCAAACCCCTCAGTTAGGGCAGGGAATCTACATTTTCATGCTTATTTTTGGTGGTCACTGCTATTCCAGTTTCTTCTCTGAGGATGGAGCAGTGATTTTTAAGATAAATATCAATGGTCACAATGTTCCAGCACAGAGCAGGGCAGGCTTTTGGTGTTGCCAGCCCCCTCCCTCTTACCTTCCTTGCAGTGGTATTGAATAGACAAATAGCTTCCCCAAGCTGGACAAGGATCTCCAAAGAAAGTGCCATCTGCTGTCACCTGGCAGGCCTGGAGACCGTGACACTGGCCTGGAAAGGAGAGCTTTATATCAACTGGTGGGTTTTGTCTTTGACTGTCACAACAGAGGAACAAAAAGCAGAGGAGAAGCAGTACTATGTCACGGAGTTCTAGACAAACTTCCACATCACTTTGGCTGCAGTGTGTTGCTTAATGCACCATTTTATTTTATTGGAATAAAGCTGAGTTAGAGCAGGTAAAAAAGCCCAAAGAATCCCCACAGGGATGGGTCATAGTCACTGTTTAGTCTGGGAAGCAGCAGAGCCCTTGGCCCCAGTGGGCTGGGTGCTCCACACGTGGAAGGGAGCAGCAGGTCCCTCCTGCCCTCATGTTCCTGTGGGTGTCAACCCTCCTGGGTTGGAGTTGGGTTTGTCTGGATGTGTCCTCTCCCATCTCTGCCAACCCTGGCATCTCCCATTGAGCTTGTCAGGGAGTAATGTGCCCACATACTTTCTTCACACTGCGAGAGGAGCCAGGTGCACCCTTGTTCTCCATTTGCTCCTTCTCTCCTTCTCTGAATCTTTGCTCCTCACAAAGTCCCTCCTTTTGCTCCTCCTTCCCTTCTCAGAATCTTTCTTCTTCCCAGAGTCCCTCCTTTCCATCCAGCCTCCTGTAGGAACCTCCTCCCTGTCAGGAGTCAGGAATAATCCACTTTCCCATTCACAAACCCCACTGAAATACAAGTTAAAGTACTTCAGGGACCAGGAACTTTGGCACATACTCTCTGTTTCTGACAAGCAATGCCATAAATTACCTGCTACTTCATCTTTGACACTGATCCAGCTGCAGCCTTCATCTGTATCCTCCTGGAGTGGAGTCTCAGACACACAGTAATGAGGGGTCTTCCGTCCATAGAAGCTCTCTCCAATTTGAATAACTTCTCCAGATCCACACTGCACAGTGGCATTGTAATTATCACAAGCAATGCTCTGGCCAGATTCTAGTAGGAAAAAAAAAAAAAACTAACTTTTTGCATTTCTGAAAAATTCTGCTACAGTTCTACTGCATGTCCCCTTTTTTGTTTCTCTTTCTTCCTTTTTCTCCCTTCTAAGCTAAACAATTAAGAAAATGAAAAAAAAACCCACAAACACTCAAATAATAACTAATTTTATTTTTTAAAAGTCAGAATTAATAGATTTATGTTTTAACTGCCTTAAACAAAACATTGAGGACATTTTCAAAAAACAAAAATATTTTAATCTAAAAAGTAAACTTTTTTGGGGGGGAAAAGTCTTAGCATTTTTTTGACTGGAAGGTTTAAAGTTACTCTTTCCTTCTGAAAGAGCCTTGTGGCAGTGTGTGATTTGCATAATCTTCAGGTAATTGCTGAGGAGAATAGTTTGCATATTAAGTATGATCCCATTTCTGCTACAGAGACACCTTTGTTCCTGTGTGATATTTGACTGACTTCATTCAGCAGGACTGCTCAGATGAGTAAGGTCATAGCTCTAAATGCATACACCTCATTCTTTGATTAATCTAGGACAGTTAATTATCTGTCAGAATTCTTAGTATCCTGTAGTAATCAGGATACTTAATACCCTGAAGAGGAGGATGTGAAAGACTGCTCCCATATGGGAGTGTTGCAAAAGAATGTTTTTGTTTCAGCTGTCCCAGGTTTAAATAAGTTGTCCTCCAGTTGCTGTTTGGATCATTCCCCTCAGGTCCCTCTATTAACTGTGCCAGTGTGTGCACACTGCAATAATTGTGTGCTATTGTTATTTAAAGGCTAAGGCTAAGCCTGGCTGTAACTATAGCAACATGATCAGTTTACAGATTAGAGCTCTCTAAATAAGCTTGAAAAATATCTTGCTGTTAAATTCTAGTCCAGACTATTACCTCGTGCATTTTTTTGGTTCTTTATATAAAGATTTCCTGCAGTATTTGCTGTCTCAGCAACTTTTACCTGGAAAGGTGCACAAAACCTGATTTGCATTCCTATGTACAGACCCTGGTTCAATACACACATCTTTACTACAATAAATTGCTAATCCACAGAGCACCAAATGGTAGAATTGAAATAATAAGAAACACAACTAATGCTTGGGTCGATGGGCAAAGAAAGGATGAAGACAGAACGCTGTCTGATCAGTTGATTGTGCACGTATTCCTAGCTCAGATGATCAAGTAGACAAGTTCCCAGGCATCAGAGAGATTAAATTCATATATTGGTACTATATGGAGCCACTATTCATTTCAGTGTTCGTGAGCACCAAGCTCACAGTAGCCATGTATGAAGCTGTGAAGTACCACTACATCCATTTGACAGAAAAACTGAGGCACTGTCAAGTTATGGGAATTTCCAAACATTTATCACCCAGAGAAGCTAATGAAAATATTTCCCATTTCTTTGGGATATTGGATCTAATTCCTTGCATGCAAAGCTGGTAAAAGAGGACTCTTTTACTCATGTGTGAATGCACGTGGGCTGGAGATACTGAAAACAAGGCTATAATTGCCTCAACAATCTGGTTTCCTGGGTAGTGGAATGATGGATGTAGTGTAGGATATTGTTGCCCAATAATGCAAACTCTCTTTGAATTTAATGGGCCCTAAGTCAGATCCTATGGTAACAGATGATAGTTTCTTTGCAAGCAGACAGTTGTCTACCGTGGCTGTAATGGAAAAATAATTTTAGTCTGTTTTTGCAAGGAAAATAAGCTTAAGGGATTGTGCTGTCTGCCAATTTCCTCTCCCCCAATCATTTTTAATGTTATTCATCTTCAGCCAAATTTGATATAAACCTCAAAACACCCTAAACTTTCATGAAAAGCAATTGCTAGGGAGAAGAGAAAGAGCTACATCATCACCTCTATTAGGACTAGGGATTATAACCCTGTTTATCTGTTCCACAATGTGGGATTCCACTGGCCAACCCATACAGCTGGAGCTCTGGGGCAGCTGCAGAGCTGCAGGGGAGGGAGCTGAGGGAATGAAAAGTATTTGCAGAGGTGGGACATGCTGGGGATATGGGAGTGAACTGGGAGTGTTGAGGAGGAGGGCAGGGAGGGGATGTGGAACAGAAAATCAGGAGAGGAAATAAAACATTATTAGCTTTGCTTATTGCAGAACAAGTTGGTATTAATGTCAGAAGTAGAGGAGTGCTGGACCAGGGCAGCAGCACTTCTAGGGCTTGTGGAAACCTGTACTTGCATACTTGATTCACAGTCTTTTTATATGAGTGAGCCCACAGCCAGACTGTCCTTCCAGTGCTTGTGACCTCGGTTCTAGTTACAGTTTAAAGTACTTATGTGCAAAGTGCGAGGAACACAAATTCCCCTCATATCTATATGTTGAATGGGATGATATTGCAGGCATTCCTTTCCAGGACTGTTTGTTCCAAGTCACAATCTAAGGGACACAATGTCTGTAGATTTTCTGCCTGAGCACTAAAATGCCATCAGGAAGCACAGGTTCCTGTCTGGTTCCTTAACCCGGGGATGCCCTTGAACTTCACCTGATGGAGGGGTCTAGGAAGAAACAGGAAAAACCTGCTCTCACTTTTGCTCACTCCAGGCTGCCAGGAGTGGTTTCTCTGGAAGCCTGGCTGTATTTTTGCTTCAGTTACAAATGGAAATTATTTTGGCACACATTTATGATCAAGAGTGTCTTTACAGGGCAGTCATACAGGTCCCACCTCGCTCAGGTGCTGTGGGGATGTGGGAGTTTATTCTTGCAACCATGCTTTAAAGCAGCCAGCTGATGTCCACTATGGTCATGGACAGCTACACATGAGATTCACTCTCAGACCCATTTCTGCTTCACTAGCCCTCTGCTGGCACCCTGGACCTCAACAGTGGGTTGCTGAGCACCTGCATCTCCCAATGATTTCTGGGTTCTTCTTTCTTTGGATCAAGTCTTACAACAGCACACTGGAAAAAGAGCAACTGCTGGGGTTATATTTTGCTTGTTTGCATTTAATAAGATTGATGAAGTTATTGCCCAGGTACTTTGAAAGCAACAAGGCAATTTATGCCCAGTTGTGCTATTCCAGCTCTTGTGTATCTTACCAAACTCACAAATGAAGTCAAATTCCTGGCTGCAATTTTCAGTCACACCCCACTGATACTTGGCATTCTTCAGGATGTACCCACATGTAGATGAGATGGAAGATGGCTGATCCTTGTACCAGTTAGTGTAGCTTATATTTGAAGTGTCCAGCCAAATCATCGACCCTGTGAACAAAGAAATTGTGTCCTGAATGTTTATTTTCTACAGTTAATCAATTAAGAGCCTGCAGAGCAGGATTGTAGCCCTGCTCCTACTGAAGCAGAGGTGGTTTAGTCTGGGTAAGGATCTTCAATTACATTTTATATTGAACCTGATACAATCATTAAAACAGACACTGCCACTTTGTCCTGTGATCCCAGCCTCAAGATTCCACCCTTTTCTTGCATCAGGCCTCGCAGCACTTCCTCATGGGATGAATTGGCTCAGCCTGCTCTTCCACTGGAGACCTAACCCAGCACATTTGTTTCACTGGCTCAGCAGCTGATCTAATAAACCACGTGTTCACACAACCACAAGACCCAGTGGAAAGGGGGATAATATGCAATTGGGAAGTGAAGCAGGCAATTAAAAACATCTTACTATAGATCTGAAGATACAGCAGCAAAAGACAAAGGCTTCTCAGCAGATATCTACAGAGGGACTGATTGCATTTTCTACCATGTTAAGAAAGCATCACGGGCTGATACAGATTTAAAGATGTGATTCTAAAACCACCTACCGTCAGTAGTTTCATTCTGCAAGGAGTTTGAGGTCAGTCCTATCCACCACTCCTGATCCTCAGCAATATGTTTTTGCAAAAACTCTTGAGTTTCCTCATTTTGAATAAAGACAAGGTGCCCTCCTCCTCTCTCACACCAGCTCTGGGCACTTGTGAAGGTTTGCTGGAGTCTCACAAACTCGTAGCAGGAACGGTTGAAAGCTTGCTGGTACTTTGAGCAGGGGATTCCTTCATCATCAGTTGCTTCCTCCCCAGCCAAGCATCCAGCAAGAGAAACCAGAACTGCAATCCCCAGCCACATTCCCAGCTCAGTGCCCTGTGTGGCACTCGTCCTGCTTACCACACCACCACTCCTTTTGCTGCCCTCTTCAAAAACTTGAGATGTCATCCCTATCACGTCATCAGCATTCCTCCCCTTTGCTGCTTCCCACAGCAGCAGCAACAGAGCGTGGAACGGGTTGCTTGCAATATATAATGGTGATTGTGTCTGAGGAGACACACAACAGGTGCTGATGCTAAGCCACTGCAAGGGCCTTGTGAGGCCCATTGTGCAAATGTCACATCCCAGGCGGGATCAGTTTGAAGGGAACACATTAAAGCATTGCTTTCCTCATGAGCAGACAGGATAAAGTTGATATATGCTGCTGTTGGACACGTGGGAAAGTGAGATAAAGCTCCTCCATCAAAGGCATCATTGTGCAAATGTTAAAGCTGGAGGTCTTTATAACAACAACAAAGAGATACAATAACAGGAATGAGAGGAGAATGAGGAAAGTGAGCAAAGCAAGGAGTTATGAGATGAGAAAACACATACTGCTCCTCTAGATACAATTTAAAAATTTTAAAACTATTTAATGGTTTTGCATTGCTTTATTTTTAACAATTGTTGTTTGAGGTGCTTCTTTTGGATGCTAATGCAATGTCTATCATTATTGGATCGTATTCATCCTGCCCACCTGTTTACACATATGCAGGTTAATCTCAGCTGTTCCAAGAAAGTTTCCTTTTGAACTGTTGTGTCTTAGAATTCCACACCCCAAGTGAAATTCTCCTGTCATCCCTTAAAAGCTAAGTTGCTCAGCTTCATAGAGCTACAGTATTTATACCTGCTGGGAGGTAGAGGAGAAGGCCTGAAGTTAAAATAATGATTTAGAAAAGATGAAAATATTGCCTTAATCATCAGAACTACTTGGGAGCCCTGTGTGCACATTCCAAAGGCTGCTGATGGACTTCAGGAAGCAAGCTCAGCAACATTTAGGAGCTGAAATCCCTAAGTGCACCTCAGCTTCCTTATGAAAGATACCCATCAGGTTTACAAAGCCTCAGTAGAAACTCAGCACAAAGAAGGATCTGTAGCTATCGTGATCCTCCTGCCCTTGGCATTAACTCCGTTGGATTTGATGCCATTATTACTAATTTATGGCACCATAACCCAAAACTGAAAGAACATGCACTTATATTTAGCCATGGATCAGCGAGCCAGTTACTGCATCCCAGAGGTGCAGGAACCTGAGATGTTGGATGGATTCCTGCATTGCAGAAATGCCTCCTGCATTGTGGCACCGGGGAGCTGAAGGCAATGCCCACACCTGCACTGTGCCAGTGCAGCCCCAGCTTTAAAGCTTCCTGCCAAAGTCAAGTATGTGCACTGCATCCAGTCAAACATCTAAGAGTGATCTGCAATCCCAAGACCTTTCTGGACCTCCAGTTCGTGGCTGTCTTGCTCAGCTGGATAAAGCAGAACTATGAAGAGGGTTTTCAAGATAAAGTTCATGGGGAAGTGTTTAATGGGTAGGACAATTGTGAGGGATGAGAGGAAAGGGGAAGAAAATGCACTATGATGCCTCCATAGACACTGTTCTGGATGTTTTCTTTCTCACCACACCTGCGAATCAAGACTTCAGCTGTGGAACCACTGGAGCAGATCCCACATGAATTTCTGACTGATTAATAGGGAGAGCTTATGGAGCAGCTGAGATGTGACTATTCCAACTGGGTTTCCCTGCTCAGGAGAAGGCCAACCCATGTTTTAATTATCTGATGGATCTGGCCCAGACACCCATCCCCTTCCTGGAAGAGACCATGTAACTATGATTATCAGCTAGTTCTGTTGGGAATGTCTACAATTTAGGAATCCCTTTAGGGCCACATACAAAACTTCCCAGGCATCAGTTTGGGAACCCCCAACCCCACTGTTTTACATCCAAGCTGCTGCAGC
Organism: Manacus candei; assembly: GCF_025592945.1. Taxonomy (NCBI): domain Eukaryota; kingdom Metazoa; phylum Chordata; class Aves; order Passeriformes; family Pipridae; genus Manacus; species Manacus candei. Next base: position 2,226,059 of record NW_026138101.1, on the reverse strand, counting down.
AGGCAGAGCTGGGGGCACCTGCTGTTCAGGCAGTTGGCCACTGTATATTCACATGATATTTTCTTCAGAGTCTTTGCTTCTTCTGGGGCCCTGCTGACTTGCCAGGCTTTGCAGAAGCTGGCAGCCAGCCCCTGCTTTGGCCTTCAAGATATGAGAAACACAGCCCATTCCTGCAAGCACAGGTGTGAGGGAGGAGACTCAGACATATCAGGCTTAGTGACACAGCCTGTGCATTCCCAGTGGGTGCCTTTGGCTCACTTTTGTGAGGAAAGTGTTCTGTAGCATCATCCAGCTCTCCCTCTGCAACTGGAAGTTTGACTACATGGACATACTGCTAAAATGCCAGAGCTGGGGGTGCCACAGGCTGTCCTCTGGGAATCTGCTCCAAAGCCATTGAAATTAATGGAAGTCTTGTCCGGCTTCGACGGATTTTGAAACAGGCTCTGAAAAAGAACAAATAATGTTTGGAAATGTCTACAAATAAAGCCAAGCTCTCCAAGTGAGTCTACTGTTGGCAATTTCTATAGCAATGTGCATTTTTTTCCTAATCTACGGTTGCTATAAGTAACTCTTCAGCTGCCTGTAGCAGATGGAGAGTAGAAGAAAGACAATTTCCCTCCTTTTGCAGTTTGTTGACTTCATATATTTTAGTGCCAGTAGAGCAGTCTGTCAGTTTATTCTGTTTACCACAAGAAAGAGAGAAGCATTTACACGAAAAGAAAATACCACTTTTAGGCATGAAAATTAGGGTGTTCCGGAGGAGAGAAAATTCTGAAAGCCTTTTCACTCATAAGTGAAAAATGACTGGATGTCAAGTAGACAGTGCTCCTTGAACTTACCTTCTTGTGGGAAACCTGCCTTTTGCATTCTTCCTCAACAGAAAGACTTTCTTTTTTAAATAGTTTTCTCAAGATCTTCACACCCTCACTCCAAGCTGCGATAAAGCTTTGAATGGCTCCTTTGTTTGTGAGCTCTCTTGAGTCTCTTGGAATAAGACTTTCATTTTTTTCTCAGAAGTGTTTTGGGGGGCCCTGCAGATCTCTTACACAGCCCTAACTTGCCCTCAGGAGTTGCACCAGATGGTGGCCATCGAGGGAAAGTTTCTTCAGAAAGGCCTTGTGCTATATAAAACATCACAATTGACAATGTTGAATTATTTACTCCTGGTTTTCAAATGGATCCTTCGAGGTTTATTAACTTTTTGTTGCTGTTTTAAGTAGAGGCTGTCGAGGTGAAAGAAATCTGAAGCATATTTTATTTGCAATGCTGTAAAAGTTATTAGGTGTTAAAAAAAATTGGTGGCCTACACTGAAATTCTCTATAGGAGCCTTCTAGGTGCTGTTCAATGCTCCTGAAACTGAGCCCCTTAAAACCAGCTTCATTTTGATGTCCCAATCTCAAAGTACTCCTAATCCCCGATTTCTTTCTTTTTAATCTAAGTTTATATATATAACTTACATGGCATTTGGAAAGTTAGGAATTCTTAGGACCCAGGAGATGAGCACACACAACACTTATCTAACACGTGTAGGTGTAGTAGGATTACCTTGACACCTCCTCAAATCAGCCCTTCATGCCCCAAATGAGGCATCAAGCCTAACTGCAACTTTTGAAAAGTACAAGCCTGAATTCTTGTTCAACACACCAATAGCTCCATAGTTCAGGGCACCCTGAATCCAGCTGCACATTTCTCCATGACAACTGAAGCTGTCAGGGCAACGCGTTTCTGTGTCTGAACTTTGGTGCCCCAGACCTGAGGAAAAACCAGTTCCAGAGTTTCACTGGGCTAGCAGAGAGCTGGGGGTGCAGACAAGGGGGACAGGTAAGGTGCCCCACTGGCTCCAGGGTGGTCCTGTTCTGTACCCTAGTGCAGATTATCTGCACCATGACAGCCTGAGAACCTCCCGTGATTCCAAAGGGCACTGCAGCTCTGCAGAAGAACTCCACAACCCATAGTAGAGGCCAGAAAGTACTAGACTGAAGAATTAAGGAAGTGAAGAGCTGCCAGTGGGAAGGAATAAATCACACCCCCATCCATTCTGGCTGTTGTTCATTTGCCTTGAGGAAGAGCAAGTAAATTTACTCTCTATAAGTGGATATTACCATCTTTACATTCCTGAGTATTACTGAATGTAATGTATAGATTTTATCAGGAATAGAAATAGATCTTTGTTCTATTAATTGAATAAACATAAGAATGGAAACCTGATTTGCATTTCTTTGACTTTAAGGTAGAAAAAAGATTATTTTCAGGTATATCATTAAGTTAAAATCATGAGTAGTCCATTTTACTGTGTCACGTAAAGTTCTTCAGTGTGAAGAACGTTATTACCTGAATAGGCAATAACTGAGTCCTGAGCAGACTGTCCAGAAAGGGATGGAGAAAACCCCTAGGTACACCTACACCTTCTCTCTCCTCAACTGGCTTTAAAAAGGCCCATCTGCCAATTAGTTTAAGAAGGTGGGTCACAATCCCCCTTCCTTCCTTGCTGCTCTCCTGTGCTACTTGTCCTGATGGGGAGACCTGGTTATTTGCTGACTGAAAAGGGTTTGGCCTTGTTGTTGCTTCCACTGTTTAATTTTCCATGAGGCAACACACTGAACTTACCAGTGAGCCATGCCAAGTTGCAATTTTGATGGTATCTTGTTTATAAAAACAGGGAAAACAATTCTTATCTCATATAGGGCGCAATAATTAAATTAGATGCTCATGCCTGGCAGGATGGGGTCAGGATGAAGATAAGCAGGATTACATTCAGGAGCTGTTGGGTTGGACATAATTTCTGTTTATAGGATGTGTATGGTTACCTTCTGGCACAAACATCCCCTGGATAAGTCCCTGAGGATCTTTTCCTTTGGAAGCATCTAATACTGCCTTTGGTCTGTAGCTGGACTTTCCTCACCTGCCATACAGCTGATGCCTCAATACCTGCCTCTTTCCCAGCTCGTTCCCATTTGTTATTGCTTTCCACAGCAGAACTTTGACTAGTAGGAAAAGAGGGCTAAGAGTGCCCTGGAGTGAGCTGGAGTTATTGATGGCCAAGGTTAGCCCTGAGTTCAGCAGAAAGGAGCAGAACTACGTGAAGAACCTGATGACACCTCCTGTGTCCTTGTGATCATGTTTGACTAAGTGGCACAAATTACATGTGCCATTGCCTTAATATCTTAATTAGAGAACTGTTCAAATCATTAAAGGTGCCCTCTTTGAGTAAAACATTAACTGCTGGATACAAATAGACTGAACTTTGCCTAGCACACACAGAGACACAAAAACAATTTGCTTGGATCTGAGTTTTCTGGCATCACAACTTTCACTGGTGTCATCTGCCAACTCTCCATATTTCTGTAGGTTGGAAATGTCCCTTTTCCATAAGATTTGTAAGCCATTCCAGCTTCCACCTCTTCATTTAATTTTGTTCCACATTTCTCTTCTGCTTGTTGTGAGCTATTTCTGAGCTTACAGGACTGAAACCAGAAAGAAAAAAGCTGTATTTCAAGAATTCATTAATAATATCTCTTATCAGTAGACATCCAACACCCTACAAAAGAGATGAGCTTCACAATCCCCATAATGAGAAGACTGGAGGTCCAGCAGCTTCACCATTTTTGTGTTAAGCCCTCTACACTCAGCTGCCACCTGACTAAAACCAGAAATAAGCTCTTTAGAGTTTTAATTTATGTCCCCCCGAAGTTGTACAGGAGGCTACAAGGTAGGACAGTGTGTAGCAACATTAATTCTGTCCCTGCACACATGCCTGTGACCCCATTTCTACACCTTCAGCCCTGGAAGTGAATGCCAACCTCCACGTTGTCATTCTGCCCACTTGAGAACACACGACTGAACTGTATAATATCACATATTAAATCATGCAAATCGTCTTGGGATGTTGAAAGGTGCAGATAAGGTTATAGAAGTCTTACAGTGAGGAAGTTTACATGGCTGTTTATTTGTTTTACTCTCTAGTGTTTAAGTATTTGGGCATTATCATCACTGGGCAGGCTCAGCTTGGTTGAAATCTAGTATGAGTAGGCCAGTAGTTCTGTGCCTAAGCACTTAAAGAGTTTTAACACTAAGTTACATTATACTTTTATTTTAATGAACAAATCAGTATTGTGGTGATATGTATTTAAACAATGACTGTATATAAAAGAATATAATATTTTTATCAAAGAAATTGTGAAATCTCACAAAAATCTCCCCCCCCCAAAAAATTAAAAATTTCATCAAGGACATTAAAATCTCACAAAAATAGTTATTTTGGTCCAAACAATACTGATCAAAATAGTGTATGATCAAAACTGTTTTGATCCAAATACAATCTGGTCAAAATAATATATGGAAACTATTGTTATTTAAATTTGAACAAACTATATTAGTCATTTGTGTTTGCAATTGTATTGGGACAGTGCAAGAGACACATTCCTAAATAATCTGGTGGTAGTTTTGTGAAATGAGATCGTGTCAATAAAAGAGTATTTAACAAAGACACAAAGAGCTTGTGTCTCCAGCAGATGAGATAGCAATCAGTGTGATTTCAGCAAGAACAACTCCTAAGTTCATATCAGGTTTGCTGTTGGAATTTTATTTGGTAGTAGGAGATAACAGCTGTAGTTGAAAGTTCTTAGCAGTCGTATTCGTCAAGTCAATTTGACCTTTGTTAATGGGCTTTAATTAGAACTCAGACTTTACAAGCAGAAGATTAAAATAAATTAAGTACTATAGAGATAAGGAATTATATTGGTGTCTGAGTGATTTTTAAGGCAATGATTTGCTCCTTGTTAAGTGAACCAAAAGTACAAAGGTGGCACGCAGCAGAGACATCGTTGTACCAGAAATGTGGTTGACCAGCTTTGCTGTGCCTGGGAAGTACCACCAGACTGGTGCTGGGCAGGGTAATTCTTTGCTCCAAAAATGTCTTCATGGCACTTTTAAAGTTCGGGAGAGAAGCTCAAGGCACACAGAGACTGGAGGGAAGTGAAAGTGGGAAAGAAGTGAAGAGGAAACAGCTTTTAGCCTTCACCACAGTGGTTTAGAGCAGAAAGAAACACAGCGAAGCAAACCCGCCCATGGTGGGGAGCTGATGACTTCAAAAATGTTGCCCTGAGGGGTGAATAGAGAGAGGAAACTGGAGAGAAAGGCCAGATTTGGTTGGGGGAAGTTTTATAGTCAAAGGGGTTTGCAACAAGAAGAAACATTGTGAATTAATAAAATTAGACAAGTCACCTGATCCACATCTGCTGGTGATAATTACATATAATTGTAAATCAGTGCTTTGATATTTCTCCATTTCAATGTAGAAAGGGGGAAATGACACAGCTGGCAAGAAAATTCATCTCTCCATACCTTACTAAACTGCTTATTTGTCATCGTGTGAGGAAAACAACAACAACAAAAGTGTTTTGTTGGTAAATGAAGTATCTTTTACTAACAAGCAGGAAAAATGAGCTCTGCAAAGCTTCCTTATTTAAGCTGTACGAAATATGAGACAACACTTTCAGGCATAGACATTTGAAATTAGCTACCAAACACATTCAGATTGATTTCAGAAGTTGTTGAATATCTATAGCTCCTTGTTCTTCCATCCAAACATTTAACAGGTTTCCAACTATCTCATCTTGGCTGACCTTTAAACTACATGAACAGTCATGGTGGAGAAGGCAAAAGAGGTTTGAATTAATCTTTTTATTTCTTGCTTGCTCTATGGAAATCTTAATACCACCACAGATAAGACAACTCCCAGGTCAGATAATGAAAACTGCAGCATTAAGAGCTGCACACAGCAATGGATGAGGATAATGAACACATTAAAGCAAACCAGAACATCGTGGACAGAGAAAATGTCCTCATGGCTTAGGGAAAGCAGAGTTGGGCAGCTCTGGTTTTTTGCCAGATCCTTTTCAGTCTCTAACACTGCTGAAAAATCCCTTACTTGACTTTGTGTATAAAGTAAGTCAACATCTCGATGCACACACCCCCTTTCTCTCACACATATGCAAATCCACACTTGCACATATATAGTGTACATGTGCATTTATGTGTATGTATCTGCATATGTGGATTTTAGTGCTCTTCCTCTCCTACAGCCTTCTGGTTCATTCCTGCTGTTTATTAATACTACTAATTCCAACAAAGCCCTTATATTTTCTTTTTTAATCTTGTTTCTTATTTTGTTATCTCCTGCTCCTTCAGTGCTTTCCGAAGATGGACCAAGACGTTTTCCTGGTGATCCCCTGAAGATCAGCCATTGGACAGGCAGTGGGTTAGGAGAACAATATATAATGAGTGTATCAGAGCAGTCTGTGGCACAAATTGTGTTTTGAATAAAATAAATATGTATATTTCTAAGAGCTCAGTCAGCTTTAAGAAGTGATGTTAAAACATTTTGGGAACAATGGTGATTTAGCTGACAAAATCAGATTTTAGGGTAACCCCATAGGAAATTGCATAATATATAATTGTGCAAAGAATCTCTTTATCCTTCATGGTCAATGGAGCCTATGATTTGCTCTGCAATCACATGCTTTATATTGAAATAATTCTCTTCCCAGAGGATTTTAAAATTAACAACATTGGACTCAGTTAAGTACCTTATCTAGAAACAAAAGCACGAAGTTAAAAATGTGCCTTAATTTAAATGAATCCTGCCATACTTTCAGAGTGGTTTCAGGTCACACATGGATGAATATGGTAGAGTGACTATTTGTGAAGAGATATTTAATTCAAAGATGTGCCACTCAGTTGACTCTGGAGCAGCTTGCATGTTAAGAAATACAGCCCATGACTGTCCAGCGATGATAATTTGTTAACTCCTAGAATAGCCCAGTTAAAATCCACAAAATGAAAGGAAAGGATGAGCCCCTGCTGTGAAGCGTTTGTCACTGCCAAAGAGCCAAGACCAGAACAGTGGGGAGATGTTTTTCTTTTCCTCTCCCTACCTGCCGACCAGGACAAGCATGCCTCGGCAGTGTCCATCATTTCCCTGGAAAGCCGCAGGGATGTTTTATCCACCTGCCTGTGCCCCGGCTGTGCCTCGGCCCCATTCCCGGGAGCAGACAGGCGAGTTACGTTTTTCTCGCTTTCCCCTTTCAACCGGTGAAAGAGTTAATTTTCATGCGAACGTGCAAGAATTACGGTGTGTGTGTGTGCGCGGGATTAAAGATCAGCTATTATAAATTGGCAATCTATAAGCCACCGGCCCGCGTTGCACTTTGACCTTATCTTTATATGTAACAGGAAAAAGCTGTTCTGAGCCCAGACAGAGGGGGAAGCACGGCGGCTGCCGGAGCGCCGGGCTCAGCAGGGACCGGGAATGTTATCAGCCATGGAAGTACTGTACAGCGGGAATAAAGAAGAACACCCAGAGCCCGTAAAGGCCGAGGTGCGGGGTAAGTGAAGGAAGATCTGTTCTAAAACGCGCCGCTGCTTTGGTGTTTTCCAACCCGTGAAAACTGCGACACTTGTTCACCCGGGGCAGCGCTGGAAAGGGAAACCGAGGGAGGGAGATACGCCAGGGAGTTTTGTTTAAAGGACTGATCTCAGATAATGTTTGTGACCCTGCTGGGGGCTTTTTCTCACTTCGTGGGCAATTCTGTGTACTTTTCAAAAGTCTGTTTGACCAGGGCTCACTGAAGTTGGTGGTGAGGGACGAGAGCGGGCTTTAAGCTCGGCCGCTCCCTCCCCCATGGCGCTGCTCCGGCTTTCGCTTTCTTTCTCTGGGGCTCTTCCCTCCCCTCCCTCCGTCCGCTCCCACTCTGCCCGGGCTCCTGGGGGGGCTCCCGAAAATTCGGGCTCGGCATCAGGTAGCCAGGCAGCAGTTCTGGCTGCCACCGGGTAGCGTTAAAAAGAGGGTTGAGAAGTTAATCCAGTAAAAACTGAGGAGTTTCCCTCAGCGGAAGTTTGAAGTGACTCCCTAGGGAGGAACCCTTGACCAGCCCGTTATTTTTCCTGGTTTCTTTTACTTTACAGAAGACTTTTTTTGCTACAGCTACAGAAGAGGTTTGTTGCCGAGAACCCCTGTTTAGTAAATCTCTGCTGTATTGTTTGCGACATGTAGTCCAAGAAATGTAAGGAATCTTACACTCATTGTAAAGTCACTTCCCAAGTACAGCACTTAAAAAGATGACAATTAAAACTTGCACGACTTCGTTGTTGTTCAGTTTGGTGGCTGAATGGGAAACGATTTTGTGTCAAGTCAGACGAAGTGCTTTGCTATGATGGCCTTTCAATTATTTTATGCCTTTATGGGTTTATGCCTTTCAATTATTTTTTCCCTCAAGATAACTACTTATTGAAACATTTGAAGTTGTTTGCAAACAAACCATTTATCAGATCTGATCTCTATTATGCAATAGTTTATTTGAACAAAGACTGCATATTTCAAAAAATAAAGTTATGTATACAAAATATTCCTATATATAAAATTTCATTGCTAAAGTAAACCCATAGAGAACCTTGACCTCTTTAAATATTTTGCTAGTCCTGAGCTCTGCCAGTATTTTGGCTCCTTGTTACTTAATATGTACACTGTAAATATAAACACCTACTTTTAAGATCAACTGCAATTTAACCCATGCTCTCCATGTGGGCCATGTACAGCCATGTCTGAGACTCTGTTGCTACAATAGTTAATAAATATCCAAATATTTGAGTCTCCTGTGTCGCTGTTGTGTCCTCACATGGTAGGGAAAAGAATAAAGTCCAGATTTTTAAAGGAATATAACACTTTAGGATGCTGACTGGTACCAAGTGTGATTTACAAAGTGGTTGGTACCAAGTGTGAAATGGTTAATTCCCACTAAGATGAATTTTCATCTGAAAACCTCACTAGCTGACCCTTTGCTCCATGTTTTCCATACTGAAAATATGCCAGAAACTACACTGAATTGCTCCAGAAGTTTCAGAAGCTGTATTAAATCCACAGTGCCTTAAAACGAAGATCCTCTTTTCCCCCTGTTTATCTCTTCCAGCAAAATTATTTTATTGGCCTGTCCTGAAACTTTTTGAGCATCATTACTCTAATACACGGGAATAATCTCTAAACAAAATTTCTAGCCCTGATAGCTGCAAGATGTTGCCTGAATTGCCCATAATATGGGAGAAATAGCAAAGCTTCAACCTGCTACTGCCAGATAACAGGAAGTATAGAAAGGGAAGTGGCAAGAAGAAAAACATTTGTATTTTAGGCACGTAAAAAGACTCAACTTGTTCAGCAGTTAATGTTCAGTAGTCAACCAAATGAAAATCATGGATTTATTTTGAATATGTACTTTCTGAAGCTCATAATGCTATTCTCTCTGAAGGATTTTTTTTTCTTTTGCTAACTGGTGATTTCTTCACTGTGTTCCCACCAGCTATTTTTAGTTCCTCAGGTTTTGTGCAATAACCTGTATTAAAGGTTAAACCATGTTCATCATACACAAAAAAAGTACTATAATTGTTGCTTTGGAACTTCTTATGTTAGAGAGGGAAGTAAGATTTGGTTTTCCAGGGTCTTGTAGGGACAAGAAAAAAAAAAAAAAGGAGAAAAAAAATTCTTCATCTGTTGTGTCAACAATTTTTTATCTTCCTCATGTATTCCAGAACTGTGACCCTAATGAAGTTATGCCCTAATGATGGGTGATGGCTGCCCAATCCCTGGAACTGTTCAAGGCCAGGCTGGATGGGGCTTTGAGCAACCTGGTCTAGGGGAAGGTGCCCCCGCCCAAGGCAGGGGGTGGAACTAAATAATCTTTAAGGTCCCTCCCAACCCAAACTATTCTATGAATCTATGATTCTAGCTGTGTGGAGGAGCAGTATGTAATTTTAAATGTTCCCTCAGGAGGCATACACAAAGAGAAACAAGTGAGGCTTTTCATTTAATATCTGTCATGCTTTTGTACATCTCTTTAACCCCAATGACATTCTTTAATTGTTGTCATTCTGTGAGTCAAATGGTAGGTAATATTTTTCTTGCAGAGATTTGATGAGGAACATCTCTGATTGAAAGCTCAACAGTACTTACATATTTTCAGTATAATATTCCTACACTTTATTTGTGTACAAAGCACCACATTATGACCAATGTCACAGAAGCACTCCCAAAATGACACTACATTATGCTGTGTAATTTAATTAATGGGATTTTTACTGGAATTAATTTAGCCTGAAGTCTAAATTGATATACTGGAGGCCGGTGCAAGTCATCTAACTCATAAAATATGTTTGTTTCTGATAAGCTGTAGCTTTTCCTGGCACGAATAAAAGGGTTGAAATGTAGCACTGTAAAATCTGAGTGCAGCAAAGAAAGGTCCAACTTTATTTGCTTCCTGATAATTAACAAATTACACTCCAGCAATCTCATCTTCTTATAATAATCTCATATAACAATAGTAAGAGTCATGCAGAATGTTGCATTTTTGAGCAGAGGAAATTTTAGTGAACCCAAACTCCAACATAATTGTATGGTACTGCAAATCTTAACACCAGTAGGCTGTGTAGCCCTTAGGAAAACTGTCCTGGAATAGGCCCCTCACCTAAATGAGTGTATACTGGTAACTCCTTTCTGTTTCTAGGTCAGCTGCCCACTTGGTTGCAAGGGATCCTTCTCCGGAATGGCCCAGGGATGCACTCCATAGGGGACAGCAAGTACAACCACTGGTTTGATGGCTTGGCTCTGCTGCACAGCTTTACATTTAAAAATGGTCAGTTGTTGCACATGACACTAAAAGCAGCTCCAGACCCCGTATTTTGGTGCCTTACGTTGCTAATTCTGTTTTGGGCTGGATTAGAGTGTTTGAGGTTTTTTCTGCGGCGTGGCTTGTGTGGGAACTGCCGTGGGGAAAGTCTTTCCAAGCACCCTCCCACCTCCCTGTCTGCAGCAGGAGTGTCTCTGCAGGGCTGTTATCAGGGAGATGTTATATTATCCTTTTTTCAAGAGTGCCAAAGTTCAGTGTTGACAGCACAAAACCAGCTCTGGGCAGGTCACTGCAGGGCAGCCTTTCCCCTCCATCCAGAGCAAGAAGACCTCTGCTGTTTTAAAATGGATCAGCCCTGTAATATCTGGAGATTTTCTGTTGTGGATGAGCAGCCTAATTTAAGAGAAGACTAACATTCCCCTTTGGGGATTTGGTTGCAGCTATAACAGCTGCCAGCAGAGCAACTGGGCCACTGTGTCACTTCACACATCAAACCTCACATAGGTATATTTGACACCCTTACAGTCCATCCTCCTGCTTGTCATCTTTATGGGGGAAAACAGGCAGCTCCTCTATCCTAAGTAATTGCATTTTTTTGTTTTCAGTTAGAGCATTTTTCATTCATTCAGCTGTTTTACAGTGTGAGGCAGGATGGTTTACACCTAGATTCTTGTGGCAAAAAGTATATGTCTATAAAAAAAAATGGTATTTACTCCTGCCATCCTCCAATCCTAGTGCTCACTGTTTAGTTTTCATTTCTGTGATTGGAAGCATTTAATGCAACTGCAGGATCTCCTTGCCTGTCCAGATCTATATCCTTAACAAAATAACCTATAAATAAATGGTTTTTTTTAAATTGCCAGTATGTTTTAATTATCTATAACAAACAGAGCTCACTTAGTTCAAGTGTAGGGGCCCATTAAATATTTTAGGGCAGACATTGATTCCTTCAAGCAATTTGTTACTCTCTCATAACTAGATTTTGCCAAAACAGGAGATTTATCACATTGGTACATGGATTGTATAATTAATCATTTTTGCACAGTGTTTTATTTTACTAGAACAATTTATCCAAATCCCTCCTTTCCCCTCAGAAGTCCCCCAGTACTGCCCAAAAGTGTTGGGAGTCAGAGAATCTTCACAAAGTGCTACCCATCTCAGCAGCCACAAAGCCTTTCAAAACAGGGAGTTAGGGGCATTGTTGGTTTTTTGTTCCAAACTATTGTTGGCTAAAGGACAGCTGCTTGAGAAACTTTGACTTGACCTGATTTGCTAATTTTCTGAAGAACTAAGTCTAAAATGTGATGGGAACCTGTTTGTTGTCCTTCAGGTGAAGTTTACTACAGAAGTAAGTACCTCCGAAGCGACACGTACAACTGCAACGTAGAAGCAAACAGAATTGTGGTGTCTGAGTTTGGCACTATGGCTTATCCAGATCCATGTAAAAACATATTTGCCAAGTAAGCAACGCTTTCCCCAACAAGATTCTTCTGTTTGCTTCTCTCCCTGTTTGCCCTGACACATCTGGACAGTAATGAAATTGGTTCGGCAAATTTACAGTTACTAAATGTTGAGAAGGCCTGTGTGGATTAGCCTAAGGCAAACACTGTAAATTGATTTTGTCACCAATGTTGGCTGGTTTGTTCACTCAGCACGAACAGATTCTGTAAAAAACAAACAGTTTCTGTCTCGTGCTTTTCACAAAACTTATGATACTATAAGGGGAGAGGCAGCAAGAGAGGAAAAGATCACAGAATCACAGAATATGCTGAGTTGGAAGGGGCCCACAAGGGTCACCAAGCCCAACCCTTAGCCCTGCCCAGGACTAAGAGATGGGGAAGGAATTAATGCAAAGTCTATTCAACAAAAAGAAGAGAAGCATCACTAACTGCAAAAATCAGAAAAGCTTTTTGATTAAAGCTGAGAGGCGAGGTGTGAGCCATCATGTTATCCTTGGTCTTGTAAGATTGGCTGTAGGTATTCCCTAACAAATGCCAATAGCTCACCCCTCTGTACTTCCTGGCTGAACCTCGAAGTGATATTTGGTAAGAAAACATGCAGGAACAGTTCTTGCAGAACAGCTGATATGTTGCAAGTCGTTCCCCTGAGATCAGATGATTTTCTTCCCTCTTCCAGCACTAATAGAGTAACTGGCATTTTAAGTTCAAAAGGGATATAAGCAACTTTGTCTTGGCTTCCAGGGACTATGATAAAATCCTACACTTATAAGAAAGGCTTTGGAGCCCATGTGTGAAGTTTGATCTTTGAAATCATAATTGTGATATGGGATAACACTGGGAACGAAAATATTCCTTCAGGGAGTATATGACTGTCTATTTATGAAGGCATACACTGAAAAACCTTCCAGCTTTTAGGTAGGAACTGCTAGGCCAAATTTTCCCAAGGTAGGCACAGGAGAGTGTGTAATTAGCCCATCCTGCTAAAGCAGTGCATGTGCTAGAGCTGACAGCAGGAATGGGCCTGGATGCCCATTTGTGCATGGAAAAACATTTGCTTGCATGCCCTTAACCCTCCCCCAGGCCAAGGGCATTGGAGAAGTCCATCTCCTTTGCCTTTCCACCCTTTCCACCGAGGCAGTGTGGGAGCTGCCAGGAGAGGGCACAGCAAGGAGAGGCAGCCCCAGGTCACACTGCCCGGTGACTTGTGCTCTGTGCAGGGGAAAGCAGCTCCAGCTTCCAGCTCTAACGAACCCATTGGGAATTTCCCTCTGTACAGGGCATTCTGCTATTTGTCTCACACCATTCCTGAGTTCACAGACAACTGCCTGATCAACATTATGAAAGCTGGGGATGATTTTTATGCTACCAGCGAGACCAACTTCATCAGGAAAATTAATCCGCAGACTCTGGAGACGTTGGACAAGGTATAAACCTCTGTCTGTCCTTTTAGTTCCTTGTCTGCTAGTGAATAAAGTTTCAGGCTGACTGATAAGGATCCTTGAACACATGCAGGACACAAAATATTTTTCTTCTACTGTTGCCTTACTTTTGAAATCGTGGCAAAGTGAAATAGTGAAGGTACCAGATCTTTCAAGGACTCCTGAAATCAAATTTAAATCCCATGTGGTTTGGGAAAAGCGGGGCTTTGGGCAAGTTCACTTGTTCATAATCTAGCAAGGTTGCAGGAATAATACCACAATCACATGATTATTTTGAATGATTGCCATTATTATGTATCTCAGTTATAAAATTATTTACATAATTATCAAGTCAGTAGGTCAGTTATATGACTACTTTTCAAGAACCTTATGCAAGATATTACTTAATTATCAAAATGGAACCTTGATATATGGAAATATACAATGAGGTTTTTTTCTAGCACGCAGTACAGTTTGAGTGCAACTTCCAAAATTTAAATCAAACAGAAATCTTTTTGCTCCAGCAGGTTGCCAGACCCACAGCCCTGTTAAATAAACTGATTCCAGGGTGAAATGGGAATTCTCTCAGGAATTTCTTCAGCTGATCCTCCCCTGGTGTTATGTGGCTGCAAGGGAGGGGTGACTGTAATTCAGATTCTGTAACTTAGTTTTAGCCTTGAATTAGGAAATGATTTGACACAAGCCATTTGGTTTAAATATTTAAATTTCAAGGTTGTTTGAAAATGGGGTGCCAATAAAAGGCTGCCAGTGTTAAAAAGCTGATGGATTTGTGGTGTTAGCTGAGATCAATTTTAATTCTCTTACACTTCTCTCAGACCTCTTATTGTATCATTTTCCAGGTTGACTACAACAAATACATAGCTGTAAATGTGACAACTTCTCACCCACACTATGACAGTGCTGGAAATATTTTCAACATGGGCACTTCAATAGTTGATAAAGGGAAGACAAAATACGTTCTATTTAAGATTCCTTCCTCTGTGCCAGGTAAGATATCTCTTTTATTGGTATTTTCTAGAAACTTGTTAGCAATTTCTTTTCTTCTGAGGGTAAGGAGGAGTGATACAGCTCATCTAGCAACCAGTGGTGTTCATTTTCTTAATTTCAACTTATTGTGAACTTCATGTTAACTGCTTAGCCTGTCTGGGCATGTGCTCTTACAAAGGTCCATCCTGAGTACTGTGTAAACAGGGTATTTCAGTAGGAAGGACCTTCCTTTCAGATGAAGATTTGAAGAACAATTTTCTCTATAGGGCAGTATATATAATTGGAAGTTGTAAATTTTAATTTCTTCATAAACGAAAATTCTCACAAAATGCTGATACTGTGATGATAGGGAAGCAAATAATACCTAATATAGAGCAAATTCCTCTCTGACCTGGCTTACACTGGGCCTTGCTGAAACACCATCCTTTGTTCACAGAGCAAATCCCTTACTTTATTTCCTTCAAATAATATTTTGTGTGTGTGTGGTGTCGTTTAAAATCAGCTGCTAATGGGATGCCTGGCCCTTGCTGAACAATCAAGAGTCCTCCAAGAGCTGCAAGATCAGTTTGTAATTTCTAGCTGGGGCTCAAACAAAGTCAATATAGGTCAAGCAGGAACATCTCCTTAGCAGTTAAAAATACAGGGACATTTGAACTCCTTTTAAAAGCTACTGATTTAAGTGAACACCTTTCTCCTCTATACTGGAAATTCTGAAGGCAGTAACCAGTGGAATCAAATCCCAAGACAAGGGGGCTCTGCCTGAATGGATCTGGCATTGTGATTTCACTGTGTTGCTTCACTGGGATGCAAACTTCTATGTTAATTATACAGTAGTAAACAAACCACTTTCTTAACAGGCAAATGCAACTAAAACTGAGAGGAACCTGTTCTTCTATGCATGGGAGAAACCCAAGCACAGGTTTGAATAGGAACTTATTATAAATATATTTTATTTTTTGACCATTTTTGTTCATATTCAGAACAAGAAAAGAAGAAATCTTGTTTCAAACACCTGGAAGTGGTTTGCTCCATCCCTTCTCGCTCTCTGCTCCACCCCAGCTACTACCACAGCTTTGGAATCACAGAAAATTACATCATCTTTGTGGAGCAGCCCTTCAGGCTGGATATTGTCAAAATGGCAACTGCTTACATCCGAGGGGTGAGCTGGGCTTCCTGCCTTGCCTTCAATAAGGATGACAAGGTATTTTTCCTGATGCTGAGTAAGGGAATCAGGCAGGCCAGTGACCTCTTCCATGCTGTTCTGTTGTCATCTGGTTCATTCATTTCAATAGTCCCTTGTTTTTTTAAACCCTTGGCTTTCACGTTGCACTGTTTGTTTAGAAGTTGTCTTTTTTTGAATACTGTCTTCCATGTCCAGAAATTTCACAAATAAATATGCTGATGCTCTTGAGAAAGAGGGTAGTTTAGAAAGTAGGTACTGTTAGAAATACTGTGTTCTAGCAGAGAAATTCCAACCTGCACCAGCATCAGACACATTCAGTTGCTCCTGGCCCAAACAAAATGCTGTGGATGAGATCTGCTCTGGGGGCATTGCATGTGATAGAACCAAACTGGTGGAGCAGCCTGCACTGAACAAAAGGAGAGTCTTTCACTGTGGCAACTGAGGGGAAAAAACCTGCTTTCTGAGGACCATGTTTCCACTTATTGATGCTCTGGCCATCAATAAATGGGACTTGCTGGGGTACAGGGCATCAGCACAGAGCAGTACAGAGACCCTCGACCAAGGTAGATTTATTTAACTTAAAAAGAGAGCAGGGGATTTTCCAGATTTTACTGGAAAATTTCAATCCTCAGCCCAGCCCAAAAGTAATTTGCAATAGTAAAAGGAGCTTAAAGCTCTTCCACACTCATTTTATTCCAGTATTTTTTGGTCTTCAGGTTGGAACCTCTTATCTCCCAGCAGCAAACCCTGAGCTCTCACTGTGCTTCAATAGACAGACAGTGATTAGAATGGTGATGGTTACCATTAGAAAACAGTTTTCTAAATAGCTATTTGCTGACTATGAACAGTTTTCAATAACATTTTTTTATCTTTCAGACTTGGTTTCACTTTGTAGACAGGAAGACTAAAAAAGAAGTGTCCACCAAGTTTTATACTGATGCCATGGTGTTTTTCCACCATGTAAATGCTTATGAAGAGGATGGCCACATTATTTTTGATATTATTTCCTATACAGACAACAGCTTATATGACATGTTCTATTTAAAAAACTTGAATAAAGACTTTGAAGAGAACACCAAGCTCACCTCCATCCCGACCTGCAAACGATTTGTCGTTCCTCTGCAGTTTGACAAGGTAGAAAGAAAATGGCTGTTTAATGTGTTCTTTGATCAGTAATTTCAAATACATCACTGTGATCAACGGGTGAATTATTAGTTGCCAGCCTTTATGTGCAGATTTCTGATTCTGGGATACTCAAAATGGGCAGGAGGTTTGTTTTGTGTATGTATTGTGAGAAATGGCAGCAAACATCTGGACACAGCTACGTGGATCCAGGTGCTGACACCATCCCTTGTGGAGAACAGGGCTATTGGGAACATGGCATTCTCTTACCAGGGAGATTATTTGTTAAATGCCATCAAATACAAGCAGATATATCACCTTGGCTGCTGGCTGCAAGGGCATGTGTGAGGTTTTTCACAATCTGTTTACTGCACTTTACTGGAGCCTACATTTAATACACACACGCTCCCAACCATTGCAGTGGTTATATTAAAGTAAGAAGATTTCATTTAAGTGTGAGATACACCAGGAAGAGAAAAGATTTTATCTTTCAGTTTAATTTAAAACATCATTTTACATCATTGTTTGCACAGAAGATCTTATACTGCCCAGCAACTCAGGCAAGTTTCTGCCTGATACTTTTGGAATGGATATTACTTTTTCTTTCTACATCCTGGAATCTTGCTGCTTTGTTCATGTTTCAGAAACAGCTATGCAGCACTGACAAAGGACGTGTTGGATCACACCAGCTGTTCAAACTACCCTGTGCAACCTTAAGAATTCAGCAGTAGCACAATGAAGAGTATATTACACCTATTTTTGCACTTGATTTTTAGCAGGTGCAAAAACCTAACATTGGTGACTTCTAGTGGGAGTTTGATACCCAATTCTTTGAAACCCATCTTCATTCATTTAATTCACAAATTTGTTGTACTTTTGGAACATAGCCACATGTATCTAAACCTTTCTAGGGACTCAGTGTGATTCAAAATGATTATTCTATGATATATTAAAATACTATGAGTATAACAAGATTTCTCATGAAAACCTTACAATGTTACAAGATAAACACCATAAGAAAGATCTTCTTGAAAGCTGATTATTTGTTTGCTCCCCACATTGTTTATATTAATATCAAACACGATGAAAAATCCAAATTAGAAGCATATCCTTACAGACACAAGATTTTTCAGTGTATATCTCTTTCAGGACGCTGGAGTAGGTTCTAATTTAGTCACAATTCCCTCTACTGCAACTGCTGTAAAGGAGAAAGATGGGATCTACTGCCAACCTGAAATACTGTGTGAAGGTGAGACATGACCATTATACAGGTCTCAAATAATTCTCCTACACACACAGAAGTGCAGTCTAATAATGCCTGAGAGCTGTTCATATATGGAAAATCTTTATAAAGCAAAGGGAAATGACACTTTTAATGAACATGCTCAGTGTAGATATTGACAGCATATTTTTTTCTTCTTTACTGCCTTCCTCTGGGTCTATCCAGTAATACATCACCCTGAACATTTAAATGCCTGATGTTACATCAGTTTTGTGTTAATACAGGATCCCAAGTCTGATGTCACATCTATTAATAGGGCTTGCAAATCTACCTGTTACAAGAGTCATTTTAGTTAAATGGGTCTGTTATAAATAGTACCTTCAATTTTTACTGTATTTTATAATGTTTGCCTTGAAAAGCAGATTTTTAACCTTTTTTCAGGGGATAATAACAGGAATATGCAAATAGTATATATTTAGCTAAAGTGAAAGTAATGTCTTAGAATGGTAGCCTCCAGTTTTATCTCAGTTGTTCAGGTCATGTATTTATGAAGAAAGAAAAAAACCCACACCGAAAAAAACCTTCATAAATTCCAGTATAATGAATCCCTAAGAATGAAATATCATCAGTTTTTGAACTAACAACCCTGGCTTAATTATATTAACACCCATCTTCTGCTTCTTAGAAATTCAGACATACAAACTCTATGCAACATCTTTATTAAATAGTGTCAGGGTTTTCCACAGGGCAAAACTTCCTGAAGATTGCTACATGCAAATGTACATTTCAGTTATTTTTCTTTTCTTGTTCCTAACTCCTGAACTTTATTTTACCCAGGGATAGAACTGCCTCGCATCAACTATGACTATAATGGCAAAAAACACAAGTATGTCTTTGCAACAGAAGTGCAGTGGAGTCCAATTCCTACAAAGGTATAATTAACATTTACAAAGTCAGTGTTTTCCCCTTTGTGTGTCATTCACATGCAAAGAAACACGAAAAGCCTGAATTCTGATGAGGGTAAGCTCATGTTGTACCATTTCCCTGATAAAGTATTGATAAACTCAGGCTTCTTTCTCCAGCTTTCTATTCCCACAGTCTCTGGAATAGTTACTGAGACCCTCAGTTTTCTGCTCTATTGGGCTGAACCTTCTGTAATGTGCCAAGAGCTACAAAGGAGGGAGTAGGAAGAAGTACTGATAGATGTACATATTTAATACTTTTTTCCTTTTCAAAACCTGACTAAAAAAAAATAAGATATTGCAACGCTACCTAATAAACTTGAAATATTAAAACAATATCTAATTTTTCAGAAAGCTTTATATTTTATTGGCTGGTTCTCTCTTAGAGGGTAGCAAATGCTTTGTTTACCTGTGCATGATGCCAGCTTTTCAGGAGACAGCCTTTAGTGTTAATATTTGAAGGTAAGAATGTTATACAGACAAACTCACTCTTTACAATTCTTGTTCTGTGACTACAAGGCAGCACAAATTGAGGTCACTGTTGGTTCTTGTATATAATTACCACAACTGATTACAAAATAAAGTTGGATTTCTGCATGATGCAAGAAAATTTATTGCAGCATATCTGACAGAAGCTCAAACAAATCTGCAAGTTTGTGATTTCCAGTGTAGATAATCCCTGATTGACTTAAACATAACAAAAGATGCTGTTAGGAGATTTTCTTTTTTACATCAGTTGCACTTTAATGAATGCAAGCACAACAGCCACCACATATAATCCACATATAATCCAATATAATAAGGTAAAGTCTGTCAGTGAAATTGCTGTAATCTTGAAGTTAGATGAGAGAATTCTTCCAAATTCTTCCTCCACTAATCAGAATAGTTTCACTTTTGTGTAAACATATTTTTTCGGCTTAAGATCAAAAGGGAAAAGAATAGAACTGCATCTGTGTGGGTAGAGAAGAGGCCTTAATGGAATTGAACTGAAAATGCCAGGCATCCCCTCTGGCAATTGGTTTGGCCACTCAGTGAGATGAAAATCCACACTCTGCTCCTTCAGTAAATTCCAGTGTCTGCCCCACTGGTTTAATCTTTACCCCTCACTATGAATAGCCTTGGTTCTGGCATAGGTACCCTACTGCACAATAGAAGGCCTTGAGAAATAGGGAAAATAATTCACAGGATTAGAAAATGTTTTCTGCTCTACTGCAGAATCTCAGTGAATTGGCACAAGGACTTAAATGTTCTGGGCCTTGGACTCTGTAGAGTGAGGGCATTATTGACACTGAAGATCTCATGATCTGTTAGTATTTGTAAACTATAAATAAAAGGTGCAATCGTAATCTAATGAAATGAAAAGAACGTTGTGTGATTATGCAGCCACTAAATATGACTCCAAAATTTAACATTTTCCAGGTGTTTCCTTCTTGTGCCTTGTTGCTCCTTAACCCTTAGCACTGGTGCCCCCTGCCAGCTGTGTGTTCACATTGTACCTTTGGAAAAAGCTACTGTTGGGGTCACTGACATTTTTCTTTTCTGGTCACAACAATTTAGATTGCAAAATTTAATACCCAGACAAAGGAAATGCTCCACTGGGGAGGGGAGGACTGCTGGCCATCAGAGCCCATCTTTGTTCCCAGCCCTGATGCAAGAGAAGAGGATGACGGTAAAATAACGACAACATTCCGAAAGCTGGGGTTACATGAGTTTTGTATTAAATCCTACAAGTTTTATTGTTCTTAGTCCAGAAAGCTGGGTTCATGCTTCCACTGGGAGATTAAAATTAGCACCAGCCATTTTATTCCTGCAGACAGAAAACCAAAGTAACAATAGATCAAAATCAGCTTCTTAATGTCTCAATGGAGCCATAAACAATAAAACCAATGCTTAGGATTTTCCAGAGAGCCACTCAGAGATGGATTTACCAACAGTGGGAAGTTGGTGATGTTACCAATGAGAACCAGTGGCACTGCAAATACTCCTGTAATCTCCATCCAGTTCTCTTCTCAGCTGAGCCCTTGCAAAGCCAAATGGCAAACAGCTGAAAGGATGAGCCCCAAAAATACCAGGAACAGTTTGGTGTTGGTTTGATTGTTTTCCTTCCCAATGAACTGCAGGCAGACCAGCAGAAAGCACAGAAGAGAAGCATCCATTAGTTCTTGAGCACTCTCAGTAAAGTACTCGATCTAGTAAAGCACTTAGTATTCTAAAACTTGCAGGAAATAAGAACTGTTTCCTGACAGTGTTGTCTTTCCTGCTTGGTGTAACTATTATATGCTTCTAATTCTTCATTTGTACATCACAGGTGTTGTTCTGACCTGTGTTGTGAGGACTGATCCAGAGAAAGCACCCTTCCTACTTGTCTTGGATGCTAAAACATTCACAGAATTGGGACGAGCCACAGTAAATGTAAAAATGCATCTGGACCTGCATGGAATGTTTATACCAGAGCAAGATTTGAAGACTGAGACTGAATAAAATGCTGTTTGTCTTATTGCACAGACCAAGACAACCTTCTACTGAATGGAGGATAATATCCTTCAGGAACAACCTTCTCTTATGACAAGAAATGACTAATTATAATCTCCTCAATATCTATATATAATCTCTTATAAGAGATAGCAATGACTTTTGTTACAAATTCTTATATGCACAACTGGTCTATCACTATTCCAAAAGAAGAATTATGAGTATGAAGTGCTAATGTTTTATACAACTCACGGGGCAGGGAATAGGAGACAAAGGTAGCAAGAAATGTTTTATTTGAGCAGGCTCAAGCTTTGTGAGGCAATGAAGGACTGTATTTATAGGGTGACGCATGGCATGAGTCACAGATGGCTGCAGGTCATGGAACTTCCATGGACTGTTGCAAGACTGCAGCTGACAATGAAAGTTGTCTCCTGCCAGAAGAACCTCATGTTAAACTATCTACTATATTAATAATTCATGACAGTGTATTCTCTTGGTGCTTGATTTCTTAAATTCCACCATAACCAAAGTATTACATTGAGGTGCTACATTTTTCTTATCCAGAATCCACAATACTGCAGCTTTGCTAGTCATTTCATGGGGTATTTCTCACTTTTATGTTGACAAAACCAAGTAACTTTATTGAAATAGAGTATATATTTTTATGTATCATTCAATTATACTTTAGTGATACTCAAGCACTTTGTATTTAAATCAGTTTTCCCTGAGGACAATATCTGACATTTCATGTAACTAGATGATTACGTTGTGTAAAAGATAAAAAAGAATTGCAGTATTTATTACTATTGCTACTCGTGTCTGTTAATAACAGTATGTATGTGAATGAGGGCAGTGTATTTCTAGCAGAACTCAAGATGCAGGAACAACAAACTGTTTAGGGAAAGAGTGAAAGATCTAATCTAGGTCTCATCTGAACCACACAGAAGCTGAAACTTCAAACAAGCTGTTGTTGCCAGAGCTGAGCATTTGCTTTATTTCTGCTTAGGAGCATCCATATTCTCACATGGGTTTATCATTGCCTGTACCTGATGCTTCCTAATAAAAGTGCCCAACTCTCACTAACAGGCACAATTAAAAAGTACATTTCAACATCAAGTTCATAAAGTGCCAAGTACAGTGGGACTGGTTTTTGTTACAGGAATGGCATTTCCTAATCCCCTGAGTATATTTCTGTTTCCCTGTTCAGGGCATTGATTTTTCTTTAAATGAGAACTTTTTTGCTTTGAATTGTATTTTCCTGTTGTAGATACACTTACTGTTGTAGGCATCTTTACTGACAGAGAAAACCAGGTGTACATCCATCCATTTAGGTGTTCATCTGGTCTGTCCATATCACCACACTGCTCAGGTATCTCTCACTTTTATACACACATTCTCACAGTGTCTGTGCTGCTCATGCTGTTTTACAGGTAGGAAGCAGAATGAAATCGTGGTCATTTACTATCTCCCCATCACATGAGAATCTGGGCCTTGGTGACTTGTTCATGGTTACCTAAGATGTTTAGAGCAGAGCAGGAACTGCACCAACATCAGCCACAGTTCCTGTCTGCTCTGTAACAACTAGGACTCAGTTTCTCTGCTTAAGTCTTTGCACTTTATAAAGAATATACAGGCTATTTTTAATGTTTAAAAAAAAAAAAAGTCACTGTGGTCAGGTTTAGTTAAAATATGCAGTTTTGGGCATTCAGAGGTTTACATGCTCCACAGAATGGAAATAAATACTTCAGTAAGGTGTGTCTGCAGAAATAGTCACCTCTAGTGTTTCCAAGGCATGTTAACACTAGTATCTAAGAGAAGTTTATCTTCTATAGAAGAAATTGAATTCCATTTTTGTATGTAATAATGGAACTGGTATGGAAGGAAAGATTTGTGATATTGGCAAAAGACACCAGCTCTGGAGTTGTTCCTTTTGATCTGAAAAAGTTTGGATTTAACAAGTGCCCACAAATATTTCTGAAACTCTAAGATGGCAATGAATCAAAAGTCTAACCATTATTATAGATTGTATTTTAGGATTTTTTCTTCAGAATTTCTTCTGTAAAATTCATAGGGTTATGGTTTTGGATGATCATGAGTTTGGACACAGGAGTTAATTGACTTCTAAGGAACTAATTCTTACTGGTAGAGATGACACGATAGGGGAACACTCACCATAAAAGCAACCTGAAGTCTAAGAAAGTAAACCTGTTATTTACATTCATGCAGAAATAATGTAGAAAATAAATTGTAAGATCTTGTCTTGGGTATGATTTTTTAAACCAAATGGGCCACATTCCCTTGGTCAGTATTACAGAGGACTTAATTAGCATCAAGTCTGTAGCCAACCTGAAGAGAAAAACAGTGATGTAAATCTGGATTTGCCAGTCCCAGTATCCTCCTGCAGCAGAGACAAGAGGGATAAAACCACGTGGCTAATCACAAATTTGTTCAAGAATGTTTTCAGTGGTTGCAATACTAATCTGATGAAACATTTACCCTGAATATGGTAACACACCATATCATTTCCAGGCTGACAGCAGCACAGGGAATTTAGATATGCTTTGCCAAGTGGCTGCATGGCTTGTGGGTTTTTTTGATGTGGCAACATGGCACGTGGTAATGAGTGTCATTTGGTTTGCTGCTGACAAACTGTGAAATCTCAAGGGCAGAAAGGTTTGAGTCTTCTTTTGCAGAAATTTAAGCCATAAATTAGCCCAGTAAAGCTCATGGAGTTATTGGAATGGCTTAAAACAAGTCTAGATTGAGTGACTGCAAATAAAACTAGTAAGGATAGGTATCTCAACTGAAAAAAGTATATACTAGAGTGATAGAATCAGGCCATGGGTATGAATCATATCATTACTTCAGAGCTGTTACAAGTGGACCTTGGTAGAGTGGTTTGGTTTGTTGTTGTTTTGGTTTTGTTTTTTCTACCAAGACTTTCATTAAATCGAACAAATAACAAGGTATAATAAATAATTTGTTCTCTAAAAGTGGGTATTATCTGTTACACCTTCTCCTGTTGCCCCACATTTGCAGCAGGAGGAAGCAGAAACACTGTTTACTAGGACGAGTCAAAAACCAGAAATACAACAATGTTTTCCTGTGTAACAGGAGGCACGGAAGCACACCAGTGTCTTTCTTTTTAAATAACCAGGCCACTCAATGACAGCTTTTGCAATAATTCAAACCACTGTTCCCCTGGGTATGCCATTACCACAGTATTAATAACAAGCAGTCAAGGTGCAGGGTGCTCTCTGCCTTCATTACCCTCAAAGAGAGCTGGGAATGTGTCCTCTGGATCTGTTGTGCTCCTCCTCATTCTACACTTGACATCCTGAGTAATTACACCCAAGCCAGAAGAAGTGGCCTTCTAATATTTGTAAATGGGTAGTATAACCATAAGTGTTGCAAAGTTGCTGGTGTTTCATGCACATTAGCATGATTTTAGGCCTCCATGAAACATCCTCTGCTCCTAAAACTCTTGTTCAGAGCTGCACAGCAAACCTGGGGCCTGGTGCTCAGGTAAGCACTGTAAGCACTGGCTCAAAGGGGGCTGTGCCCACTCCCCACCCAGGCACTGAGAGCAGGGTTTGCACTGCGGGGTCTCCACGTGTGGATGTCCCAGCTGCAACCTCCATCTGGACAACAAACCAGCATTGTGTCTAGCTGGGGAAGAACAAGGCTGCCTTTGTGAAGGGATTCATTTGGGGTCACTTCCAGATACCTTAATTCATTTTCCAAGAGGTAAAATGGAGACAGCATCAAACTGAACGCAGGATAACATTTTGTCACATTTCACAGAAATGCAAGTAATAAAAGCATGTGACCCACCACAGCTTTGCTAGACCAGGCCCTCTGAAAATGTTACTGTCCCAGTGGAGCAATGGGCAGTGTGATGTCTGTCTGGGTGTTCCACAGCCTGAGAATTCCCAGTCCAGCTGTGCCCAGCAGCGCAGGGAATGCAGTGAGCTGCTGTGCTGGGTCCTTCCTGGCAGCACCAGCTGGGTGTGTGTTTTAGAGCAGATCACAGCTTTTGAAACACTTTCACTCAGAGTGCAAATAGTTTCAGTGCTTAAATAGTGAATGCTGTTAAGAAAGCAGATGGAATCAAGTCACCTCTTAACGTGCAATTAAGTGTGTTAATCAACAGCCTAAAATTTAGCCTGTGAACAGTCCTGAAGGAGATCTCCTTTGCTGGAACAGGCCGTGTTTCCAGCGGGCAGCTGTGGAAAGCAGCACTATCGCAGTGAGTCTCGCTGTACTTAAATCTGATTCTCTTACTTTTCCTCATGCTAATGCCAGTCATGTTCATCTCCAGCATGCAAAAGGGAACAAATAAATAAATGTAAGACCGGTTTTACAGAATAACAGAATCAACTGGGTTGGAAAAGAACTCGGAAATCATCAAGTCCAACCTATGACCAAACACCACCCTGCCAATTAGACCATGGCACTGAGTGCCACGTCCAGTCTTTCCCTAGACACCTGCAGGGTGTCTAATCCAATGTCTAATCATCCTCTATGTGAAAAAATTCCTCCTGATGCCCAATCTAAGCCTCCCCTGGCGCAGCTTAGGACCGTGTCCTCTTGTCCTGTCTCTTGTTCCCTGGGAGCAGAGCCCGACCCCTCCAGCCCTACCCTCCTGTCAGGGAGCTGGAGAGTGACAAGATCCCCCCGAGCCTCCTTTCCTCCAGGCTGAGCCCCCCCAGCTCCCTCAGCCGCTCCTCACTGGACTTGTGCTCCAGACCCTTCACCCGCTCCCCTGCCCCTCTCCAGACCTCCTTTAGCCACATTTCAAAGCCGAGAGGGGACACCACAGACACTTCAGGGATAACACCCACACTCTCCCAGCCGTGCCGAGCTCAGGGTCCCCGCCCCGCCCCGGCGGAGGGGCGGCGGTGCCGGGGCGGGCGGGCCGGGCCGCCCCCGCGGGGCGGCGCGGGGAGATGATGCCGGCGGATGATGTCAGCGGCGGGCGGGCGCTCAGCCATGGTGTGAGGGCAGGGACTGAGCCGGCCCGGCCCGGCCCGGCTCGGCGGCGGCAGCAGCACCATGTCGGGGCCGAGCGCCGTGTCGGACCCGCAGCACCCGGCGCGGCTGCTGCGGGCGCTCAGCTCGTTCCGGGAGGAGACGCGGTTCTGCGACGCGCACCTGGTGCTGGAGGGCGAGGAGATCCCGGTGCAGAAGAACATCCTGGCGGCCGCCAGCCCCTACATCAGGTACGGCCGGGCCGGGCCGGGCCCGCGGCCGCTCGGAGCGGGGCAGAGCCGGGGTTACATAAGGAGGCTGGGCAGGACGGAGCAGCCCGGGAAGGCCGGCGGGGGCTCTGCGGACCCTGCGGCGCCTCGGCCCGGAGTTGGCCCGAGCGCCCCGGGAGGGCGTGGAGTGTCCCCCTGTGGGGACATTCAAACCCTCCTGGACGCGTTCCTGCTCCAGGTGACCCTGCCTGGGCAGCGGGGTTGGACTGGGATCATCTCCAGAGGTCCCTTCCAACCCTAACAGCCCTGTGTTTCTGTGGGAGCAGCAGCTGGGCCGGCTCCTTCCCTCCTTCCCTCCTTCCCTCCCTCAGGCCGGTGCCGCCGGGCTCCTCCGCAGGAGCCGCCGTGTTCTCGGCATCAGACCGCTGCTTTTTCCAGGTCCCAGAGGCTCTGTCACCCACCGGGGAAAAAAATCCCCCCCCCAGCACCTGAATTGCTGCCAAGTGCCTGCCGTGAACAAGCGACCCATAAAGAACGAGCTGTGCGGATGGTCGGGGAGGTGTCCGAGGGGCAGCATCCCAGGGGATGCCCTGAGGAGCTGGGCCGAGTCAGCACTTTAGCATCATTTTTTTTTTTATCCTTAACGCCTTTTAGCAAGACAGGGTGCTAGGTGGTGGTTATGTGTCCTGAAGTACATCGGCTTTTAAATTAAAAAAAAAAACAAACAACAAAAAAACCCGGGTTTGTCTCCCCATCGCTCGTGCCCCTACAACATCCAAGAACATCCCTCGGAAATTGCGAGAGGGACAAAGCCCGGCCGTGCCAGGATCGCTGGCAGCTCTTGGCAGCGGGAGTCACCAGCATGTGCTGTCAGAACTGTGCCACTTGACAGCGAGTGCTGGGGAGGACGAGCTGCATTAGCACAGTCATGGTTTCTGAGTTCTGAGCTTCTCCTGGGCTGCGTGTCCAGGGAAACCCAGATCCTGGGAAGTCCTGCTGCAGCCACTGGCAGCAGTTTGAACCCTGTCACGCTCACTGCTGACAAGTCCAGTCACATCAGGTAAAGAGAATATACCTGCCACGAGATGTTTGTGATGCATATCTGCGTGTCAGAAAGGGTAAACAAAATGCACGAGTGGTTAATTTTGAAGGGTTTTTGTTTTTAAGTCCTCTCATTTGCAGGTAATAAAGACATAAATTTTGTCTTCATGTGTAAAGTAGGAGCAGACCTTTAGTACCAGCTAAACACAGGATTATCATAAATCTTCAGCAGACTATTTGTAATGGTTGGGCATTTCTTCCAGGTGCTGCTTCCTGTGAAGTTGTCATAAAATCTGCATTTTTGCCCTAGGTGAGGATGGGGATTCCTTATGCTACTCTCTAAAAAAAAAAAAGCAACTTTCTGCAGTGTCATATTATGATCTGCTTTTAGGCAGTATGGTATTTTGGGTGACCATCGTAGTACAACTTCAACGTTCACAAATACAAAAATAAACTAAAAGTAAATAGAATAGGAAGCTGGTAAATAACTTCTAAATGGTGCTAACTGTGGACAGACTGTGGACAGTTCTCTGCATCAACTGAGCTGGCAGAGCTGAGGTATAAAATGAAATAAAATTCACAGAGAAGGAAGATCAGCAAGAATTTGAAAAAAAAAAGAAATAGCGGAGCCTGTGTACTAACAATAATTTTTGGTCAGTGCTTGTTTTGAGAAGCAGGTTTGGAAGACTGTAGTGGAAGGGAAATCAAAGATGTGAAATTGAAATGAACCTTGACTGAATACTCTTCAAAAGGCCTGAATGCTTTTTAGGTCGTTGGCCATCATGTTTTAGATGACCATATGCCTGACATTAAGTTTCAGAAGAGCTGCTGTAGGTGGTAAGAGGTCGTGTCCTTGGGAAATCTGCTGTTCTACTGTTACAGCAGGATGAATTTACAGGAAATGTGCTTTTTTTTTTTTACTGTGAAAAAAAATGCTTAATGAAAAGTTTTTGTAAATTGTTCTGTGGGGAAATAGCTCTTCACAGAAGTACTGCATTTTGTTGATCTCTGGAAAATGTACTGGGGAAACAGGAGTTAACTGTGTGCGAGGAATAAGAGCGCCAGACACAACTACATTAGCAACAAAACTTGTAGTCATTAGAGCTGTGGTTTTTTTAAACTCAGAATTCTTCAGGTTCAAATCCCATGAAGGAACTCATTAACTATGTGTGAAAGTAGGTTACATGCATTAATATATAAATATGATTAAGTGTGGGGTGGTTTGTGTTTTTTTTTTTTTTTTTAAAGCTAACTCATGTCTTCTCCTCGGGCTTTCAAGATGTAAAGAACCAAAAATACACGGACCTAGTTCTTGTAGGGCACATTAGGAAACACATTTGTATTACTTACCTTTGCAGAGCCTAATTTTTACCTGCTGCCTGTCTCCTTTTTATCACTCCAGGATCTCTCTCTTAGTCCAGCTGCTCTTCACATTGGGTAGAATTGGTCAGGTAGGTTGCCAATGTTGGAGCATTGTGTTTCTAGCCAAGGGTAATGTTTCAGTGGCTCTTTTTGGAGATAAAATTAATCTCCACCTTGTACCTAGTCTATACAAGTCCCATTTATTTTGAGTGTTGGTTTTGCAAAGAAAATCTGTTTAGGTTTCTATGTAAAGAGTTATTGCAGGAGACTCAAGAATTTCCTGCCCTTGTATTTTAAGGGTAGCAGATTCCAAAGTGTGCTCTGGTACCACAGGCTGTTACAGACTCCAAATGCCAATTGATTCAGGTTGCTCTCATTTGAAAAACTCCAATACAAAGCTCAGAAAAATCCATTAACTAATTTCAGAGGTAAAAATTGGGAGAAAAGTGAGTGGTTATATGAAACTTGTAAGTGAAGCAGTGGGAAGTATGAGTTGATGTTTTGTGTTTTCAGTGTCTGGCTGTGTCATTATGTGCTGTGGCTGTGGGCAAGTTGGTGGGCGAGTTCAGAAACTGTAAGGTTTGCATGAGTGCTTAGTTTAGGGTGTGAGTAGGAAAATAAGTAGGACCTTGTGAGGGGGTGGTTGGGTGTGAGCAGACTCTGTGCATGCTGAAGGATTTGTGCAGCCACAGAGAGAGGAGCGTTACCTGTTTTTTGGTTTTGCATGGAAGCTGTTTGGCTGACTGGTTATGAGTAGGACACTTGTAAATTACAGTGATGTGTTTTCCCTCTAGTTATTTGGCAACTGGATTATCCATGCAGCTCAGAGATGGCAGCTTCAGTGGGAAGGGGCCACAGAAACACATGGAATGTTGCTGGTGTCGTGAGTCCCATCTGCCTGTCTGGTCCTTAGGGTGGCTTCTGCAAGTACAGAAAAATAATAAATGCCTGTTTAATTTTTAAATGTTCAGTCTGTGGGACCAGGTAGACTTTTAATTTTTGTGGTGGTTTGATTCTTGAGGTCTTGCCTCAGCTGCCCAATGCCAAATGGCTCGTAGCCCTCCAAGGGCAGTGAAGTCTGGAGTGGTTGTGTGAATTCCTACAGAACTGCCTTACATATACAGGTTTATCTAATCCCTCTTTGTGCCCCTGGAGCAAATCCTGTCATTTGCAAAACACAGAAGTCTTCCTGCATATCTCTAACATCTTGTGGTATATTCCTGAGCCTGAGAAAAGCAGGGTTCCTCAGGAGCAAAGTGCCATAGGACAAAGCGTGGTTTGGCTCAAAGTGATGTGCATCCCAGAGAAGTTAAATTGGAGCCAGGTCAGCTCTCAGTTTTCTCTTCTGGAACAAGTCAGCCAGAAGCCTGCACTTCTTTTGTAGCACTCTTTGTCCTGGCACTTGCCCTAATGTAGATCCAGCTCTATTGCCTTGGCTTAATTTATTTAGTTTGAGAGCCCGGTGTAAATTACAGTGGCGTAAGAGGGCTTTTACCAGAACAAACCATGCTTGCACTGGTAAGTTTGGCCTAAGTTGTAGCATATATCCGCCAACCTTTTATAGGATAGACTTGGTCCAAGTATTCCTGGTATCCTCAGCAGTAGCAGCAGATGTTCCCATCCCAACAGATCTGTCACTGTCTGGCATGACTCGTTCCTGGCCAGCTGAAACTTGCAACTCTTAATATTTTGCTCGCTTACTGTCTGCCTGCCTGGATCACAGGGAGCATGTGGGAGCTACCTGAACAAAGAGGATATTTAAGCTCATATTCTTAGACAAACTTAGTGTTGTTAAGCAGGGATTGTGCTGCTCTGTTAGGAATTAAATTAGGACGTTTTTGTTACCTCAGCGAGTTTGGTCTTTGATTTTCACGCATCTGCGTGAACAGATTACAGATGGCTGTTTGTGTTCTATACTGTTCCCCAAGGCTTTTCAAACTCAGTAATGGACCAGTAATCATATTTTCATCTTTCTCGAGATGAGCATAATGTAGCTAAAGGAGAATGTAAATGCAAGGTTAAGTTCACGTTATTTTCCATGCACTTGTAAATAGCTGTAAATTGTAAATGGATTATGGTCAGAAATAACCCTACAGCATTTGCATCTTCTCACTTGTGCTGTTCAACCTTCTGACATCTCTAAAACATTACAGGCCTTGTGAGACTCTGCATAGCCTCAAAATCATAACCTCTTTGCCAATGCCAAAATAGATTTCCATGGAGATGTGGTGGGACGTGCCCCCATCACTGAACTCCTGCCCTTTCCTCTGTGTGCTGGCACTTGGAGCATTTGGAATTGTCCTGAAGGCATCCTGCTGAGACACCATCCCTGTGTGAGTGTGTTTGGGAGCATCCCTGAGTGCTGGTGTGAGAAGTGGGACGGGGCAGTTCTTGTTACACCTGTTGGACAATAAATATTATAGAGCAAGGTCAACTGGAAGCCAGTGCACGCCAGTAGCTTCTGCTGCCGACTTCCTGGTAGCTGTTTTGTTTTTATTGACGTCTATAGAGACCTTTTATGGTGTTTTAAAACTTTTGTTTCAATCTGGGACAGGTACTGAAGTCAGGAACACAAACAGCAGCTGGAGCTGGGAGGTGTTTGGTTGTCAGGACCCAGTGCTCCCAAATCCTGGTTTAGCTGAATCGCTCTGTGCTTGTGCCAGGGCTGGTTCCCTCTTCACTGGGTGTGCAGGGTAATGTTGTGGTGACTGCACTCTCAAGGAGGGCTTTAAAGCCATGTTGTCTTCAAGGTTGCTTAAGAGAAGTTTGTTTCTGGCAGTCTCCTGGGAGCTTTGCAGCTTGACCTGTCAGTAGGAAGTCAGGAACAGATCAGGCCAGAATTTGCTTCCAGACTTTCAAAGCTGTTTTTCAAATTAGGCATAGTTTTGGTTTGGTTTTGATTTTTAAAAAATTGAACTGCAATGCTACCTATTATGTTTTAGTGATAACTGAGTTGTAAAGTCTCTGTAACTTTGAGAGGCAATAAATCAAAATAGTTGCCTTGGCCAGAAACTGTCTGCCTGGCACAAGCCAGAAGTGCCTACACACGTGTTATGTTTGGATAAGCAGTTGAGGGGCAACAGTGATAAAGGTGTGTTAAAAGTTTATGGTTTCAAAAAGGGATTTAGAAGTCACTATACCAGGCTTGAGTGGGGAGTTGGTTATTTTATTCCTGCTCCAACAAGCCCCTAAAGATGGCCTGAAGGGAGGAAGCCATAAGGCTATTACCCAGCCCCAAATAGTAAAAAAAAAAATACAGTTGGGCTGCTGCTACACGTCAGGCAAAGGGAGAACTGGGAATGAGAGCACCTTGTTTACCCAGGAGAACTTGAGATGAAATTTCTCGTCCTTTCTTTGTATCCGTGTGCCTGATGTAAGAGGCGAGTTGGGATGGAAGGTGTGGCAGGATGGAGCTGCTTGGGATGTCTGGGTAATTCATACTCTGTAGCTTGCCTTTACACCTGCATTAATTGCCTTGTTTGGCAGAACTTTTATTATTAAAAGAATAGTTTTTTATTAGTATTTTTCCTTGCTTGGTTTAAAATGTGTTTTATGGCTCTGAAGTTGCCGATGCGTCTGGAGTTGATGAGTCTGAACTGCTTGATTTGCCTTTTGATTTTTTTTTTTGGTGGGTCTTTTTTCTTTGAGCCTGTTTTGTTTGTTTTGGTCTCATCTGCAGTTACAAAAGGAACTTCTTCCTGGTGTAGACCGACAAAAAACCAAAAAATAACCAAGGGTTTGAATGGATTTGTTTCTTCACACTCTCTTCAGGCTCTTATTCTGTATATTGTACAGAGCTTTTTCTCTGTCCTGGTGCTGAGTGCCAGTGTAGTGTTACCTGTGCACAGAGGAGTCTCCAGTCCTGTCTTTGTCTCCTGTGTTTTATCTTTTCCCCTGCTTAATATTTCCAAGAAAACAAAATAAATCACTGTTATGGACAGTTTGCTTGTTGCCTATCAAGGAAATATCTTCTTAATACCATGTGGTTGGTGGCTGGTTTATGTCCTCAGGGTGTTGGTTTACATCCCCTGAACAATGTAGGCTGCCTGGTGCAGCTCTTGTTTATGGACACAGTTCATACTCTGCATTGGAGACTCCTGTGCTGGTGAAATCCTGGTTCCTTTTTCCTCTTGGCTGTGTCATCACATTCTGTGATAGTCTTGTAGATCCGTGTTTTCCAGCTCTCAGCGTATCCAGAGTTCAGGTGCCTCCCTCATTTGGATTCCAAACATCTTCCAGCTGTCCCACAATACTACTCATGCACTTCTAATTTTGTCCATTTGACTTCATACTTATCAGCAATTATGGAAATCTTCCTCTGATGTGGTGCTAATTTCTCCCATGTGCTGTAAGGATGAGTGAGATATAAAAACCTGGCTAATACAAGTTTCCTCAGCAGGTTCACTGGTGTTCTTTCAAAAAATGATATTAGTAAGTCACAGGAATGTTTGGGTTAGCATTGCATTTCTTATATGTTTAATTATAAGCTTAACAGCGTGGGTATGGTCCTGCACTTGTTTCTTCTAAAAAGCATTTTTAACAAGTTGAAAAGCAGAGTTAATTTGAAAGAAGATGTGTTTTCAAGTAAGACACTGTTCATTTCTCGGTTTAAAACTGTGTTCAGGAAATGTCTTCCTTTGTTATTCCAAGGAAGTCCTGCCTAAGAGGTGTAAAACACTGCTGGAAATCATCAGTTCGGTGAATGGGCTCGAGTGTCATGTGGAGCAGAAAAATGCCATCAGTATGATACAGGTTTAGTTCAGGAGGGGCTCTGATGAGTGATCCATGTGAACCCAGCCTGCTGCACACAGAGGAACAGGGATTAGATGGTTTTTTCCCACCTTTTAAAAACGAAGGGAAAAAAACCCCCAAGCCCACCTTTCTAAATCCAGTGGCAGGTGTTTCTAACACAGGAAGGTACCTCTTAGATGAACAGCCACTGCTGAACCAGATCTGCTCAACCACGTGCACAGGTGAGCCTGAGCTGTGCTTTGTGCTGTGACATGAGCCGTGGGTGCCCAGCAGCTCATCTGTGTTGCTCGTGTTTGACTGGTTTGTGAGCTCAGCTGGTGCAGTGGCTTGGTTTTTTTCCAGCTTGGCTAAAGAAAGCCAAAGTGAAATGAAAAGGCAGGTCCTTGGTGCTGCTGAGAAGCTCCCAGAGTCCGTTCCTGGGCACTGTTTGTCGGGTGTGTGTTCTGTCTACTTAGGGCTAACTCACATGTTTAGGCAAGACAGGCTGGTTGAGGGTAGATTTCCAATTTAGATTACAATCTAACTCTGGATGAGCTCAGTGTAATCAGAGTAATTTCAGATTTTCAGGGTAAACAAGCTCTTCACTGAGGAAAGCCCATGAGCCCTGTACATGTCCCCTGTACTGCTACTGCTGAAGTAATTGCCTTGTTCCCTTTCTTATGGAGAGGAGGGGAAGCCACATTTTTGCCTGACTTAACCTAATTTTTTCATCTATTGGAAAGTTTATTCCTGGTTTTTGTTTCTCTTCAAGCAAAGCAACTTCTGCAGGTTTTTGTGCTGAGCTGTTAGGTGGATTACTTTGCCTTGAGATGTGATGTTGCAGTTACAGATTATCTTAAGGAGAGAGACACGTAGGACAGACACAGAAGAGGCATAGCCAAAATCCTCTGAGAGCTGGCACCCTTTGCAGGGTGTGGTGAAGACTGGCTTTTATGTGTGGTGCTAAAGGCCAGGGTGCGACCTCAAAGGAAACCTTCTGATTTGGTTGTAAAATATCTTTTTGGAGGATGGCAAGTGGGTGGAGTGAACTGCTGTATCATGTTTTTATGTCTGACCTGTTTAATAATGTCATTATTAAGGGGGGTTTTTTGCACGTAGAGAGACCAGCTTTCATGGGAGAAAATATTGCAAGGAGAAAGGCAGACAAATGGAAAACTTCACCATTAAAATGGTCAGTTCTGAGCAGGACTTAATTAGATTTAACATGGAAAGCTTATACTTGAAAGACTTAAACCTACACAAGGAAGCTCAGACCAGGAGGAGACTGAATTGACCTTCTGTTTGCATCAAAAGCAGATTTTTTTAAGTTTTCTCCTTACTGATGCAAAATCTCCAAGTACTCACTTGCCATTTTGGGGACTGAGTCATCCTTGTGAGTGTGTTTTAGGTTGGGTGCATGTCTCTGCTGGAAGCATTTGTTGGAGGTACAACTTCATTTTAGAACGCTAATGCTCTCTAGAGAAGGCCAAAACACTGGTGCAGGTAAAGGATATATCATCAAACCCCAATTTTATTACTCGTTGCTTTGGAAGGATGGCTCTGCTACTTCACTACTGAGGTTTGGTGGTGTGGCAATACTGGCAAGGCTTGTGCAGACTAGCCCTTACGGTTAATCTGGAGCAAAATCATTAATTTGGCAAGACAACTGCTTTCCAAAAGCCGAGTGTCTCCCTGGGCTCCTGCAGTCTGGTTCCTGACACCCTGCTCTGGCTGTGGAAGTAGGTCAGGGAACTGCCTTCGCGGCGCGGTGACGTGAGAGCAGGTAAAAGTTCTGTGTTGCAAAGCGTCAAACCCAAAGTGTCTGTCTCTTGTTTCCCAGATTTTTAGGTTGCTGCTCACTGTAAATATAAACCTGCTGGAGGTGGCTGTGGTCTGGAGCACTCTCACAGGCACAGTCTTTGCAGGCAGGTGTTTGCTTTACCTGTTTAGGTACCAATATACCAGCGCTCTAAGATTAAAGCATTCCAAGGGTTGTGCTGTTGTTCTCTTTATAACTCAGGCCACCACTGTAAAAACACACCAGTTACCTTTTCTTAACAGTTCACAGATAAGGAAGAGATTTTAAAGATAAAAATATTCCCAGAGAATTACGTCTGACTCAGGAAAACAAGCACTATTGGTGGCAGCTGAGTTCTTTGTTTGAATTTTCATTTTGTTTGCTGTTAAGTCTGGCTGGATTTTTAAAAAATTATTTTTTAAAAAATTATTATTCCCCTCCTGTAAAATTTCATCTGTAAAATGTAAGAAAACCAAGTTTTCAGACACATGGACTCTTTTTTCAATGTGCTTGTCATTCATCTTAACTGTCCCACTGTCTGGTGCTGTCACAGGGATTTGGCTATAGGGTTGAAAGGATGATTGTGTTTTTCTTTGTTTTACTCTTTTAAAATGACAGTAAGTTGGAAGAGCCACCTGAATTTTAACAAGAACTGTGGACAGTCTTAATTTACCTGTTGGTTTGCTTTTTGTTTGTTTGTGGGGGGTTTTTATTACTGTTTGAATTTGTTTTATGCAATTAGATGTGAATTGTTACTCTGGCAATATCAACATCTGTCCTTAAGCCCTATTTTAATTTTGAGAATTCACCTTGTTTATATTGCTTACAAATACAGAAGAGATACTGGAATTTTTTTCCTCGTTCTGCCTTATGTAGTTTCACTTGAGATGACTCATTAGGATTGTATTCCTTAAGTGATGTGGAACAGCAGATTCTAAATTTGTCACACAGACAACATCAAAACACAACATCAACCCAGTTGTTCTGATGCCACCTGCCCAAGGTGTTATGTTTGCCAAACAGTTTTCCTGAGGAGGTACAAGAGTTTGGGGTAGATGTTGAGCATTTATAGAACACTGTTTATGTTACTGGAAGCAATTTCAGCTTATGGTGATGATTTAATTAAAAAATGGAAAATATTGGTTTAGAGCATGTATGGAGCCAAGCTGTTCAAAATTAAATTACTTGATAGAACAGGATGGAGAAGTTGCCATATTTTATTTCCCCCAGCTCTGTGTGTGTTTCAGTTGTGCTCCACTCCCAGCTCAAGGGTTTTCTGGTTGGCTGGGGGGGTTATTTCCTTCTAAATCTTGATGTTCTGGTCTTCCATCTGAATTAAGGAAGACTGAGGCAGCCTTTTCTGCTGTGGTTTGGCAGCTTGGAGTGCTTTTAAAGTAATTAGGAGTGTTGTCCACAGTAGGAAGCTGTTACATGCATGTGTCAGAAGCAGCTGTGCTGCAGCTGGGCCCATCTCTGCACCTTGGGTTGCTGATTGCCACTTCCAGCTTTCAGCCACACAAATCACAGGCTGAGTAAATCACCCTGAGGAAGAGTGTGGTGGAAAGCAAGCATCCTCCTCCTGGGATGCTGACAGATTGGGAAGCCTCTGCTTAAGCATATCTAGTAACTTATTTTCTGAAGTGGAATTTGATAGAGGACCAGGGTTAAATGTTTCTCCATGTGCCCACTCTCTGAACTGGGAGCAAACATGGTTTGAAATGTTCTTGTTCTGTCTGTGTGTGTTATGACAAGGGTGCCCAGGCCTCAGTTTGCTGGTGAGATGTGGGTGCAGGTCACAGCTGGTGCTGGGTGATGCAAGAGGAGACAGAGCTCCTTGCCCTCCGATTCCATACCTCCTACTCTTCTCTCCTCATTCAGCTTTCTTTCCTTTAGACTCACAGTTTTCTTTCTTACACTTTTCCAGCCCCAAACCTGGTTATAATATGCCCTTGCCTCATGTTTTCCCTCCCCTCTTCCCAACAGGCAGTTGCTGTCCTGCAGTGCGTGATGTGAATGACAAGGAGCACCTCCAGCTGCCTTTGGGAATGGCTCCCATGTCATAGCTCAGAAGTATTTGTACCAAAATAAATAACCTTGTAGCTTATTAGCCAACAAATTAAAGTCATGTGACAGATGGATAACTATTGCTTCCCATGACACATGATAGGAGCAAAACTTAGTCTGAACTGGGATGCATTTGCATAAGGTGAATGTTTGCCTCCATGCGAGTGTCTGTAGCTGAAATAGTTTGATTTGTTTTCAAGGTTATTTTCCTCCTTTGACTTTGTGTTTTGGCCCTGCATCAGGGGCTGGGCCCTTTCTTTTCAGATTACCAACTATTGATGCCTGAAAAAATACCCAGTAATTAGAACATCTAGCCTGATAAGACCCAAAAACTCTGAACAACACTTTCTTGTTACCAGGA
The DNA here is from genome assembly GCF_025592945.1 of Manacus candei. Lineage (NCBI taxonomy): Eukaryota > Metazoa > Chordata > Aves > Passeriformes > Pipridae > Manacus > Manacus candei. The sequence continues at coordinate 2,187,980 of NW_026138101.1, read as the reverse complement.
AGCGTCAGTGTAAAGTCCACGCAATGAGGTGATTTAGCTTGGGTGTGTGCAGGTGATGCTAAGATGAAAGATAAATAGCACTAGTCCTTTCCCTAATCTCCCTATTAGTGCTGGCATCAACATGTTTATTATATGCCTTGGGCCTGTTTTAAGCCCCACAGTGTGTTGGACTGTCCAGGTTCTGGGTAGATACTGCTCTGTGTTTGACCATACCAGCTACTCACAGGTACCTGACACATGTGAGATCCAGGTGCCATCCAAGTGCCTCCCTTTTCTGCTGAAGGAAGCCACGTGCTGCAAACCTTGATATATTTTATGTTAAGTGAAAAGAAAAACCAATTTCATCCCAGGAAACAAGATACAGCTTTCGTTACAAACCAGGAAACCTAAAACTCGCGTGTAAATGGAGGTGGTAGCAGTAGTAAAATTGAAGTAGTTTGAATAGATTTGAAAACATGTGTGAAAAAGCCTTTTACTCTGTGTTGGAATTGAAAAGGCCTCTTAGCCTGTGTTATATGCTCTGTAATTCCTTTGGAGTTTGTAGTCAGGAAAAGTGCACATTCCACATGGGCAAGGATGGCTCGAGCTGAGGTACATGTTGATCGTGTTGCTGGAGATGTATATTTGGGTTAGAAATTTTCAACTGACAAGTTGTAAATCAGTGTCTGCTATTGCAGCATGTGCTTTAGTGGGAGTCACCTAATTTTCCTAATCTCCTTCCAAGTGTTAGGAAATAAACAATTTCCTAATCCATACCATGTTGTTGTTGTTATTTGTATTGTAACTTTTGCTGTACAAACACTGAGAGGAGCCGAGCCCTGCTGTGAGGTGAGAGATGTGAAGACAAGACCACAGACATGATTAAGTAAAGGGCTAAAATTACCATCCTTATTCACACTTAAAAATAGCTCCTTACAGACTAAGGTTTTATTTGATGTGAGTCGTAGCTTATTTTGTGAGAAACTAATTTGTTCTGATATGAGTAAGTAAAGCAGAATCTGCCTTGAGCTAAGTCCTATTTATGTATTAGTGTGAACATGGATAGCAGAACACTGACAAACTGGTCACTTCCAGCTTAGCAAAGCCACAGCTTTTCACATTAAGAAACTAATTCTACCTAAGAATATATTCAAATGAATGTAGAAATGCTTTTAAGGCTTTTGTGTGCTGGGATTTACATATAGACATATATAAATATACACAGAAGTAATAAAACAAGTTTTCTGGTCTTTATATAATGTATTCTTCATTGCCTAAAGTGTGGAAAAGAAACATTCAGAATGATCTTTTATTAGCTCTCGTGGCTGTTTGCACCAGACTGGTGGACACTGCTCACTTTTGAATGCTTCAAGTTATCTTTCCTGGAAAAAGTGTTTGCACAAACAGCTGATGGAAAGCAAAGTGTCTGCTGTGTTGTTATTATTAGTTCCCCATCTTTTTCCCCAGTCCCTCTCCTTGCTATTCGAAGGCACATCACAGTGCTCCTGGTATTTTTAAAGGAATTGCTCACAAGTGAGGTGTCCACTGATGCAGATGAATATTTAAAGCTCTGCTGAGCAGCACATGGGCTGTTTCCTGCAACTATGAGCACATGGCTTGCTTACAGCCAGGCATAGCATTAGGCTGATAACATCATAAACTACACAAAATGGTAATGCAGTCCAAATATTTTTGCTGCCAGTGATTATTCTGATCACATCTCCTTACTCTAATTATTTCTTTCTTGGTAAAATGTTTGGGGGTTTTTGTTTTGTTTTGGGTTTTTTTCCACCTTTAGCAAAGCAAATTCTTGTGTTTCATCTGTCAGCAGAGCTGCTATTCTGTTGGAAGGTCTGAGTGAAGTTTTTGAATGCTTGTGATGAATGAGCTGGGATAAAAAATACTTTGGCTCTTTGATGCCCTGGGTGGTTTGCACATTTGGAAATGTGATGAGCAATATCAGAGACCAGACCTACATCCTTTCCATGCTGATTCAAGGGACAGTTTTCACATCACACTGGAAGGTTTTAACATCCCTGCTCTAGCTCAGGTGACCCACAGCTAGTGTTTGGTTCTTCAGAAACAAATGCGACAGTGCCCAGATTTTTGAGCTTTTCTCTTTTTCTTGTCTCCTCTCTTAGAACAAAATTGAATTACAATCCTCCAAAGGATGATGGCTCAACGTACAAGATTGAACTTGAAGGGATATCTGTTGATATCATGAAAGAGATACTAGATTACATCTTCAGCGGGCAGGTATGGTATTAAAAAGAACTAGACAGCAGCTGGACTGTTTGTCAAAATAACTTGGGGTTTAACATTGTCCTGAAAGATAAACCTGCTGAGGTTTAAAGCTTTGTGATGGAACTTCTGCAAAGTGGGGCTGTGCATGTGAAGTAGAGGCAGTAAGCTCTGTAGTTGTCTCTGCTCTTCTCGTGCAGCCGGGGAGGACTTTAAAATTTAGAGTCAGTGTCAAATGCTTGTATTAAAATTGGTGGCCGCCTTCAATAACCTGCCTTAAAGCATGCAGTCTGTGTCAGGTGTGAAAGAGAACTGGTTTGGTGGTAGCTGTAGAGATTGAGACCCCATCACTGGCCATTACAGTACATCAGGTGTCCTCCCTCAGTGCCCTTCGTGCCCAGCTGTCTGGCCTCTCGTTGCTGCCACTGTGCCCCTTCAGATCTGTGTGCCAGGAGCTTTAGCAGGAATTAAAGTTGGTGTGTCCAGTTTATTTGGAACCAGACTGACATTGCTGAACGAGTTTTAATTTTCAGCAGAAAAAGAAAAGGCAGATGTGGCTTGAAATTCTTTTCTGGACATGCATTTTTAAAAACATTATTTATGTATTGCAGCAAAACTCATTTTAGGCTCCCAGATGAGATGAACAATTTTATGGTTGGTTTCTTCAGGCGCAAAATTCTGCTCGACACCTTCTGCCAAGCAAATGCCTTTCCATCCCTGTGTTCATTTATAAAGGGGTAGCAGTCATATCAGTTTCTCCTAATTTTTACACTGGCATTAATGCTCCATTTTTCAGCCACTGAGATTGAGGGTAATGAATGCGGGCATGTCATGGAACAAATGAGTGATAGTAGCTATAACTTCTAAATTAATTCTTGCAGATCAGGCTAAATGAAGAAACTATCCAAGATGTGGTACAGGCAGCTGATCTCCTGCTGCTTACAGACTTAAAAACTCTCTGCTGTGAGTTTTTAGAAGGTTGCATAGCTGCTGAGAACTGTATTGGTATTCGGGACTTTGCACTGCACTATTGTTTGCATCATGTTCACTACCTTGCCTCAGAGTATCTGGAAACTCACTTTCGAGATGTCAGCAGCACAGAGGAATTCTTGGAACTGACTCCTCAAAAACTGAAAGAAGTGCTGTCGATGGAAAAGCTCAATGTTGGAAACGAAAGATACGTCTTTGAAGCGGTGATTAGGTGGATTTCTCATGATTCAGATTCCAGAAAGGTCAGGACATCCAAATGTTTGTATTTTCAATGTGGTGCAGATTGGAGTGTTTATTCTAATCAGTGGGAACTTGAAATAGAACTGTTTCTTTTGGGACTAATCTTGCACTTATGGAATTAATTGAATTTTGCCTGGAATGCAGACCATGAGATTGCAGTAAAAGGGTGAAAGCGCTGTGGGTGATACATCATTTGCTGCCTTTATTATTTGATAGGCAATGAGAAATAAAGTACCATTTTGGCATTTGATGATATAATCTTGTTTTCATGGAGAGAAAGCAAGTAGCATGTTTATGGAGAAATCCTGTGGACTCGATGCATTTTCTTAGTAACATTGTGCTGTATAGTTTATCACTTCCAAATATCAAAACCTCTTAAGTATTTGACAAATACAGAAGCATCTGTACTTACGGATGCCTCAGCGCTGTCCTGTAAAAGTTGGGTGATTCCCTGGCATCCCTGTCTCTCCTCAGGTTCACATGAAGGATGTCATGTCAGCAGTGTGGGTGTCGGGCCTGGACGCGGCGTATTTGCGGGAGCAGATGATGAGCGAGCCGCTGGTGCGGGAGATCGTCAAGGAGTGCAACAACATCCCGCTGACCCCCCCCCAGCAGGGAGAGGCCATGCTGGCCTCCTTCAAGCCCCGGGGCTACTCCGAGTGCATCGTGACTGTTGGGGGGGAGGAACGAGTGTAAGTGTAAGCAGGGCTCACAGCTGGTGCCTGGAGTTCAGGGCAGTCTGAAAACAGCTTGGAGAGAGCACGTGCACCTGCTACCCTGTCGTTTAAGTTTGGTTTAGGTTGGTCAGATGCACCTGAAATACCTCTGGGAATGATTCCGCAATAAATAGTTATTTTGTTTCTGACATTCAACATGTAGTAAACTAAGGGTAGGATGTGTTGTTTGCTCAGCACAGAACGTTGGAGAAGCACCTTTCTGAAGGTCTGAAAAGCATCTATAACAAAACTTAAATGCAGCCAACGTGTGCTTTTAATGTTTTGTTTATGATAGCCATGGTTCAAAAAAAACAAGTCATTAGTGGTGCATCTGAGCTGCCAGATGAAAATTTCTGTTCTGCACAATAATCCCTTTCTCTTTTTGAGTACCCCCTGCAGCAGGGGGGAAGGTTCTGTCCTGTTTAAATAAATTTAGCCTTTAGATGTTAGCTCTTTATAGAAGTGTAGTAAACCACTCAGATAACATTTTGCATTTTGTGAATCACTTTACTCAAACATTACTAATACACTTTGTGAGTTATTTTTAGCTGTTCAAAGTTCTTAAGAAAGAGTACAGGAAGGTACAGTAGGAATGAAGTGCAGCTGCTTTTTGTCTCCAGTCTGTACAAACTCAATTTACATGTTTGGTTTGTGGGTCTTCTCCTTACCAGGGCAATGCCACACGTGATGAATACACATGAAAACGTGAACAAACAAATTTTGGACACAAGGTGTTAACAGTGAACTTGTAAAACTCTGTCTTGTCTTTCTGTTTCTGTTTGTTCCCTCCCCACCCTGTGTTCAGATCACGGAAACCAACCTCAGTGATGCGGTGTATGTGTCCTCTTTATGATCCCAATAGACAGCTCTGGATTGAACTTGCTCCTATGAGTATTCCAAGGATCAATCATGGAGTATTGTCAGCAGGTAAAGGGGAACTTTGTATTTTTAAAGTCAATATTATGAAAACGTACCAGTGCCTCAAAATCTGAGATACAGCTTATAATAATATATTTTCTTTAAGATTGACTGCACTGGGGTTATTTTATGCTTCCCCTTTGTCTGCCCAAAACTGTACTTGAATCTGTGAAAATCCCTGTCATCCGAGTGTCTTAAAATCACTATTCCCGCAACGTTTTGTGGGAATCTGCTACATCTGTCTCTCCAGGAGTATTTCATGTTTTAAGTAAATTCTAGTTGCTGCATCACTGAACATGTTGAACAGTATCTGCAGGGGTAGACTGGAGTCAGATATAAGTATGTGCTTTGCCTTCTCCAGTCCAGTCTGACCTGTGACTGGTGTGAATCTCTCAGTGAATTCCAGGATACAGCTCACCAGTCACGTTGTCTTGCTCAGTGTACAGGTGTGGGTCCTGTTCTTAAGATCATGTTACATTTTGTTTTACAGAGGGATTTTTATTTGTGCTTGGTGGTCAGGATGAAAACAAGGGAACGCTAAGCTCTGGAGAGAAATATGATCCAGACACCAATTCATGGAGTTCCTTACCACCAATGCATGAGGCAAGATCTCTATCTAACTGTTGGGATTTAAGTTTTTACTTTGGCAAAATGTTCCTTTTCTTCTGCAAAATTTTATTCTGAATCTTCAGTCGCATCTTACACATTCGAAATCATGCTGCAGACTGACTTCCTTTTATATCCTGTTGTTGTTCTTGTGGTCTGATGCTGACTGCTGGATCTGGAAAAACTAAACAGTTGGTGAAGAGCTAACTGTAAGATGAACTACAAAATTTCAGGAGTTTCATAATGCATCAGTCATATAGTGTACTTAATGTTCTGCGTGTACTGGCCTTCTAAAACAAGAGAACTCTGAGATGGACAAAGGGATCGGACTGTGCAGAAAACATGGACAGAGGACTGGCCAACATACAGAACTTGGCTTGCACAGACATACTTAGGTTTGGTTTGAGTTAATGCTTCCTTCTTCATACTTACATTCCATCAGAAAGTTAACAGTTTGTTGTTTGTAAACGTATATCCTTAATACACCTGTGGTTTTATCTTTGTAGATCAGCACAGGGTGTTTGTTAAGAAATTGTTTGCCCCAGGATTTTCCTCTTTGCAGCCTCCGGTTGGCAAAGGCTTGTAGTTTTGGCTACATCTGTAGTTATGATGCATTAAGTTTCCTGCTTACTAAGAGTAAGGCTATGATTGTGATGTTCCCTGTTTGCTGTGAGACTGAGGGGAGTGTGCCCAAACATACAAAATAGAGGAGCTGCCTTTGCACAGATAATGAGTCTGAGTTTGGCTGCTATAGAGACCTGAAAGCAACAGCTTCATTGTGGAGACCCTCACTGTGCAAACTGAAATAGAACCAAGCTCTGTTCTTAGATTTCTGTGTGGTCTCTTTGGCTTCTGCTGCTCTGCTTTTTTTCTTTTTCTTTTAATACCCTTTATTTAGTTTAGTTGATTAAACTAATAATCTTATGCTGGTGTTTAGGGCTTCACCATTAAAAAAACCAAACCAAAACAAACCCCAGGCATAACACCAATAGCACTTTGCAGACAGATATGCTGAAAAATAAGATTGTATTGATTTGTTCACAGTGGCTGTTACGTTTTACAGTGTTGACTTTATTGGTATTCCTTAGGCACGACACAATTTTGGTGTGGTAGAGATTGATGGAATTCTGTATATTCTGGGAGGTGAGGATGGTGAAAGGGAGCTGATCTCTATGGAGAGCTATGATATTTATAGCCGGACCTGGACCAAGCAGCCAGACTTGACCATGGTTAGGAAGGTAAGAACTACATTGTATAGTATTGCAATACTTATGGTTAAACAGGCAATTGTATGTATATATAAAAATATATATATTTAAACTTTTTTCTTCAAGTAGAAGCTGTAACAAATAATCTTAAAATGAAAAGAGAGACAGCAGCTTCTTTATTAATATACCAAAAGAAAAGTCTGGCTGAGGATTGTTATGCCTGGCATTGTTTGACATGTGCTACAGGCAACCTGAATACCTGTGTGTGTATAGTTAGTTTTGGATATGCTTTTTCTCTTTTCCATAAGATTGGCTGCTATGCAGCTATGAAGAAGAAAATCTATGCAATGGGTGGAGGCTCCTATGGAAAACTCTTTGAATCTGTGGAGTGTTACGACCCCAGGACTCAGCAGTGGACAGCAATCTGTCCTCTCAAAGAGAGGAGGTGAGTGAAAATGGAAGGGGGAACTAGATTGCTGTGTACAACCTTTTCTAACTCTGATGAGAGGAAATTGTCCTTTTGCTGATGAATCCCTGAAGATGGCCCATCAACTTCCCCATGACTTTCTGAGTCATGGTAGCCTGTAGTTAACACATGGCTGAGGAAAAGAGAAGCATCCAAGCAATAAATACAAATTTTGTAGAAATGCATTCCTGACATTACAAGCAATACTTCCTTGATGCAAAAGGAAAATTAGAAATTGTAGTTCAGTTGGAACCTCAGAATTTTTTTCAGAGATAAATATGTTTCTGTTTTATGTGTTCTGAATTAGGTGCTTACAATTCAAATCCATGACACATCTGGTCTTGTTGGATATAAAAGGAATCTGTGTGTGTGTGTGTATAAATAAAAAAATAAGAAATTGTGGAAGTTCAGAAGGATATGTGAACTGGTTTTGATATATTACATTAATATTTTCTTTTCATTTGGATTTTCAGATTTGGGGCAGTGGCCTGTGGAGTTGCCTCTGAGCTTTATGTCTTTGGTGGAGTCAGGAGTCGTGATGACAGTCAAGCCAGTGAGATGGTGACGTGCAAATCTGAATTTTATCATGATGAGTTTAAAAGGTAACTGGCTGCAGCTCTAAACATGGAAAATACATGCCTTACGGTCTTCTGCTTGTCCCCCCGCTGTTGGTCCAGCCCTTAAAAGCATATTAGGTCTGTGCTGTGCTCATTTTATTTTTTATGACCCAGTTTGGCTGTTACTGAAGGTCCATCAGTGGCTTTATCCTCTCACATACCAAGCCTAAAGCCCTGGGCCACCATGCCAGTCTTGAGTGCCCCTGAACAGGACAAGCCCCTTGGTCATACAGGTACTTTGTGGTTCTTCCCCTGCACTCTGCAATTCCCCCAAGTGCAGGGTACTGCTGCCCCTACCTGTGCTCATGCCCAAGGCTTCTTCTGAGTGCTTATTAAAGGTGTTTTCCAGCCTGGATGGTTCCATGATTCTATGCAGGAGTGTATGTATGTACAGGGATATTTCTTCATGATCCAGTCTTTTGCAGCTTAGGGAATTCCTAAGGTAGGGATAAGAAATTTCATGCATTTTTGCTCCAAGCATTTATAGCTACTGTAGGTTTTTGCCCTAGGAAAGACACTATGGATGCTATACATTCCACAGCCCCCTCTACATCCTGTGTGGCTGATCTCCTTCTCTTTGTTTTGAATCTGCTTCCAATTGCTTCATTTGTTGTCTCTTGGCTCTGGTGGTGGAATCCACCTTATTACACGTGGTAACTATTCAAAATGTTACCTTAGGCAGATTTTTTTTGTATAGTCACCTTACTCTCCAGTCATAAGACAAGCTCTGGTTCCTTCAGCAACTTTTTTCTTGCATATGACTATAAATTAGATGATTCTCTTTTATAAACTAAATTGAAAAAAAGACTTTGTGGTCAGATGTTTCAAGTCTTGTTGACAGTGGAGAAGATTAGCATGTCTTTATTAGAAGATCAACACTGATTTATGACAGTGACCTGTATAAAAGGACACAAAAATAGAATAGTAGATGTAAATTCATTATGTAATTTTCTTGCAAGATGTGGTTGTAAAGAGACCAATTTCTGCATGAAGAGGTCTTCTGTGTTGTTCAAAGTGATGTCTAAACTAGCTATAATCCAATGAGGCTGGAGAAAAACATCCTTTCAAGTGGATATAGGAAGCAGACAGATAAGAGAGGCTATTGCTGCTGATGCTCCCTAGTGTTTTCTAGCCCTGTGAGGGTGGGGAAATGCTAAAAGTTTATTAACAGTTTTGAAAGAGGTCTTTGAAAGGAAAAGAATTCTGGAAAGAAGTGCTCTCCTCTCTCCTACTTGCTATTTTTAGCTGATTCACTTGAAATATTTCCGGGCTGATCCTCATGATTCCTCCCCAGTGACTGTAAACCTGTCCCACTGGTTGGTAGAGGGTGAGCTTTCATGGATTTTGGAGGTTGCAGCCTTGGTGAGTCCGTGGTGCCACCTGCTGCCTGCAGCACCCACACCTGCACAGCGTGTGCTGCGCTCGTGACCGTGCTCGGGGGCATCCCCCAGGTGTTACAGGATTCAAATAAAACTGTAGTAAAAATCCAGTTGTTCCAGGTCTTGCTCTGCCCCCCCGTGTGTGCTGGGTGTGTGGGGTGAGGGCTGTGCCGGCGCAGGGGCCGGGAGGGAGCAGCAGGAGGAGCTGCTGGAGGAGGCACAGGGTGAGGGCTGCCCAGATACTCACGTTTGCCTTTTTGCTCTGCCACTGCAGGGCCTGAGGCTAGAAATGGAACTCAGCTTAAGTGTGTGCTTGCACTGCAGGCAAGACACGGGTTGTGGGTGTTCCTTTGGAGACAGGGGACCAGGGAAGGCTGGGATGACTCTGCTGGCTGGGGATCGTGCTCCCAAAGTTTGGAAGGTCTCGGTTCAGCCCCGGGAGGCACAAGGGGAGCTGTAGCCAGAAGAGGGTGCAGTGTCCCTGTGTTATGTTCCAGCACTCAGCTCCAGGGGTCTGCCAGTTATCCCAGGTTTCCCTCAGAGATCTCTGTAGGTGGGTGCCTTCCAGGGGGGCTGTGGCAGGGGCTGTGACACCTGAGCAGTTGTAACTCTCTGGAAAAGGGAGAAAATGGCCATAAAGGGAATTACCTTCAAACTGCAGTTAGCAAATATTTCTGCCTACCCAGTGCTGAGACAAAGTACGTTGTTGTCCAGTATTCTTTTCTGAAGTAACATTGCATCTGGAAAATGATTGTAATTTCATTAAAATAGTGTCTCAAAACATGAAATGAAAGCATATTGACTCTCTGGAAAATGTGAGGGTGTTATTTCCTGGGCTGATTGAGAAATAGCAGAAAACAAATCTAAATCACCTACTTCACTCAAAATAAATAATATGCTTTTCTTAAGTCTGTGAAAACCTTATACTAGGTAATGATGTGTGTTTGATGAGTTTAGCAATTCCACTTGCACGTGCTCTGCTGTGCATCAGCACTCAGGAGTAAAGCATAAGTGATGCCATAGATGTTACCACAGGTGGACAATCTCCCTCAGTTCCTTTGTGCATAGTTACTGTGATGGATGTACAAAGGCAGGTTCTTCATCTTAAACATTATGCAGCTGCTACAAGGTCATCGATTTATAGTTGAAAAGTGCATTTGTTTCCTCAGCAAGGTTCTGAGACAAATACAAGGTGATTAGTCCCCCTTCAAACCAGCAGCTTCAAAAAGTCATCGTGAAGGATCTGAACCCTCAGACTTCACAGCACACACACTTTTTGTAGTTCTGGTGGTGGAATAATACTGGAGCTGTCAGAGCTGAAATATCACATCAACAATGTATGTGTATGTTATTGGCAGAAATTTAAAAGTGTTGGGTTAATAGATTTGGGGAAAGGAGGAGTATGTTTGCAAGGTGGTTTAGCAGCAGTGGGTCAGAGTGACAGCACATCAATTCTAGCAGTCTCCAACCAAAACTTACAGTGGTTTTTTGATAGTTACATATATCAGTATTCTGTACTTTGTAACAAGCTACGGGCTTTTCCAGCTGTTTTTAAGTGCAGAACTCCATCATGTTCACTTTCTCTTTGACTGGAGAGAACTTTTTGTGCTGTGAGTTGAACCATTGGATACTGCTGGCTTTCAGGTACGTGCAGCAGAGCACACCTGGGTCATCTGCATGAATTTCCATGTGTGCCTCAGGTCCCATTACCAGGGAGCACAGGGTCAGCACCACCCCAGGCCCCCAGAGGCTGTGAGTGTCTGACTTACAGGTTTTACTCCAGTGTGTATGTCTAAGTATGTACTTACAGCAGTATATAAACATATTAATTCCTGTAAGCTGCCATAATTCTGGCTTAAATTGGATTAAAGGACTGGACTTGTTTAATGTTGTTTGCTTTGACAGTAACTTACTCCAGAATAACTCACAGTGCGCAGTCTTTCAAAATTGTTATTCTAAACTATGACACGGAGTTTTCTAAAGACTGGGGATATGCTGAGGTCTTCACACTACCAAAAAAATAAACACTGAGACTCCTGTTAAGCTGTGCTGTATAAACAAGTAATAAAATAAATGAAGTGAGACAGAATGGTAACATCCACATGAAATGTGGAACAGGATAATAGAGAAAATAATTCTCATATTTGAAGTACTGCTGTAACCGAGGTTTTTCAGTTAATAAATGTTTTGTCAGCCTGTCTTTAGAGTCATGTGCATGAGTGAATGTAAGTGAACCAAAGATAGAAAATACATCAGACTGCAGGGCTTTTGCAGGATGTGGATTTTTTTTTCAAAGGCTATAGATTGAGCTTTGTGTGCGTTGTATCCTGTTTTTTAAAATATTGATCAAGCTAAAAACAGACTTAATAAATGTGAAAGTGGAGGATGGAGATATAAAGGTATCCTTCACTCAGTGGTCCAGTGTTTCTTCTCTATAAAAAGCAGGAAATCTTAACTATATATTCAAGACCTTGGTGGGTCAGTCTTTGCTTCTGCCAGAGTTCCTAATTCATAATATCCTTTTTTGCATCACGTAGGTGTGTGGAGAATTGGGTGATGTCTGTACACACTTGGGTTTTTTCTTTTCAATGTAGATAATTGGAAATATTTAACAGAGCCCAAATTGGCTTTAGGATTCTTTGCAAGAGCTGCTGGTGGAGCTCTGTCTCTAGGAATAGTCCAACTGCCTTTTGCTGGTGGTCTGGAAGGGAGGTAGGATTTTTTCCTTCTTTTCATGATTCAAAAAAGAATTATGAAACTTTGCAGGTATTAAGGGGGATAAAAGTGAAAGATACCTGTTCAGAAGCAGTACTTGGCAAAAACTCCTTTAAAATGTTCTTTTTGCTACCGGAACATCATAAAAATAAGGAAAAGCTTTCAGCAGTATATAAGTAATAAACTAAATAATCTTGTAACATGGTAAGTGTAATTAGCAAGATTCTTCCATTCAGGAATTTCATTAAAAGCAAGTGCTTATTAAAATGTGATGAGAACACTGCCTGATGCACTGTCAGATGAGAGGAACATGGATTTCCATTCATTTGCAGGCCTCCTTTCCCAGCTGGGATGAGCTTGAGGTTATATATCTAGAATCTGTTTGTTCTGTATCACATCTTTACTTCCTTCCCACGTGGACATAGAGCAGTTACCATCCTACCTGTTCATTACAGCAGCGTGGATGGATCATTTGGCTTATATCACTTGAAGAGTGGAAAAAATCAAGATTCCTTCTTTTTTTTTTTTTTTTTTTTTTTTAAATTTAAGTGGAAGCACATTTCAGTTCCTGAGCAATCACTTCTGTCCATGGTTACAGTGGTACTACCTTCCCCCTGCTCCTCTTGGACTGGGTTTGAGTGGAGCCATCCCGGGGAAGTACGCAAGAGTTCTGTTCCAAGGACTGTTTGCAGATTCCTGAAGATTGTGAATTTTTGGTCGTGGTGTTTTTTCCATACTGTTCAAAAGGCAGGCACAGCCCACATTAAGCTGGAGCTTAGTCAAATTCTGATGAAACGTGACCCCTTGCCCTTCCTGTCTTTGTTCCTTCCTAGTTCTAACTGCTAAAGCTGCTGTGAGTGTTCCTGAAAAGTGGGGCCTGTTTTTTAAAGTGTACGTGTTGAGAAAGCTTCAGAATGAATTTTCACAAGCAACTGCAGATACTTTAATATTGTCCTTTGGTGCTGTGCTTGGACCTCACACCGTGGGTTTAGGTATTTTTATTTAAACTCCAAAACCTTGAATATCTAGGGCAGATAAACCTCTGAACTGGTTTTTTCCCCCCTTCCTTAACATGGTCCTGTGTTTACTAAAACAAAAGAAATTCCAATCTTCCTTCTGCACTGCTCTGCCACTTATTCAGTTTTCATAATTCTAGGTCACTTGCTGCTAAAAAGCAGTGAAAACACTGAGTGTGCCCTTTTCCCACAGTAAGGAAGCTAATGAAGTATGGTGCAAGATGTTTTGCTCTGTAGGAGAGTTTCTGAACCAGTGCAGAGGAACTTCTCTTTTGTTCTGCTCTTAGTTCATCTCTCATCCTCTGTGACAGCTACAAACCATTGCCTTGCTTTCTGCAGGATGTTAATCCTTCAGTGTACAGCACAGACAAAATCATGGACAGCTAATCCTTTCATTTGCCCTTTAAAAATTGATTTCTGTCTCCAAGATAATTGATATGGAGCAGCATCTCCTTCAGTGCCAGAAGAGAGGTTTACTTCTGAATCAGGAGTTCAGAGAATGCAGAATTTTCCATGGTCAGCAGGTATCTGTGAGGGCATTTCCAATTTTTTTCCCTCAAATTAACCTGGTATGGCCATAAAATACATGGGGTGATTTTCAAAGGTTTCTCAGACTTTCCTGTTCTCTGTAATTATTTAATAAAAGATGTAGGAGCAGTCACCTAAAATGGCCTTGATTTGTATGTCTCAGGATCTGTACCTGGGAACTGTGACACCCTCTGTGAAAGGGCAGCAGCATTTTGTAGGAATTTGTTTCAGAAGCAAAGAGAATGCTGACAAGTCTAGGCAAGTGGGACACCTTTATAAACCAGCATCCCAGTACATGCTTACCTGCTTTCCAAAGGCTTCAACATGGAAAACTGCTTTTCACTGGGTGGGATGATCAGGCTGCTGTAGTGTTGCAATGAGACTGTGCTTACAGTGAACACAGGGGACTTTTAAGTTTACAGTAGGAGCTGGAAAGGGATTGAAAAGAGCCTGATATGTGATTAGGAATTCCAGATAATGGACATTTTTCTTTTCCAGATTCCCTTACCATTTTGATCTCCAGTCTTCTGTCCCTTGTTTGAAGCTGAGCATTGCCAAGTGCTGCATTCTTCTTAGCAGGCCCTTATAAGGCACAATTAGAGAAGTTAAGGAGTTATATGGGAGAAGGCACTGCTTAATAACAAGGTTCTGCCATAGCAATTTGTTATTTCCCCTAGTGTGGGTCATTAAGGCTTATATGTGTTTATGATTTTACTGATTTTGAGAAAAAACAGCCTAAAATTTTCTCTGTAGGGAAAATTGAGTGGCATAGCTGTTGGCTCTGACATGCCTGGTCGCTTCCAGAAGGTCACACTGGGTGGCTGCAAGAGGAATTTATTATAGGTAGATTACACAGATGAGTGGAGCAATTCTGAAATAAAGCAAATTCAGGATACAGCAGTACCAGTTGCTTTTCCTGGCTAGGGGAAGCCAGGACTATTGCAGTCTAGACAACATTCCCAATGCTTTTTACATAACCAATTACCATGTGCTCTCTGCTTTCGAGTCGAAGATTACAGTTACAAAAAGAATCTGGATTTTTTTTTTTTTTTAATAATCACATCCTGTTTTTTAATTATTGTTTTTACAGGTGGATTTATCTAAATGATCAGAACCTCTGTATCCCAACTAGTTCTTCTTTCGTGTATGGAGCTGTGCCCATCGGAGCCAGCATATACGTGATTGGAGATCTCGACACAGGTCAGAACTAGAACTAAAAACCTCTTGTTGCTTATTTTCTTCCAGTCTTTTAAATACTGGGTACCAATGAGACTGAACATTTTAAGGATAAGAGGCTGAGATTCTGTTCTAAGTTGCTGTGGTTCACAGGGATTATGCTGGACATACAGAAACGTGCAGGTTGCTTTTGGAGCTCTTCAGAAACAGGTTCAGTGCTATGAGCATTGGGTGGTTTGGTTGATTAGTTTGAAGATCAGAAAAGAAGACTAAGAGTGTGTTACTGCTTTTATCTAAATGTAAGGAGAACTGTTACTGCCTGAGGTTGTGGCTCCTGTCTTTGTAGCAGTAAGCAGGCAGTTCTGCATTTTGGGGACATCATCCAGTGGCTCATATGGATGTGAGAGTGACTCTGGGCTCTAAATCCTGACTGAATAAATGTGTACTAACAAACACAGTCAGTCCTCAGCTTTCAGCATTTGGCCACATACTGTAAAAGAGGTTTGGAAGGCTACATGCTTTTGTGGCCGTGTGTACATACATAAGTTGTGAAACAGGGCTTTCTGCAAAACGTAGATGAGGAAAATTCCAAATGTGATGGGTTTAAGTGGATCAGAGACATCACAGTAGTTCCCTTTTGACAATAATTTCAACCACCCCTCCAGCAACTGATCTGTGTTCCTGTGCACTCTCTCCTTCACGTGTTTGCATGCTGTGCCAGGGGAAGTTTGGGTTGGATATTAGGAAGACATTTTTTACAGAGAGAGTAATCAGCCATTGGAATGGGTTGCTCAGGGAGGTGGTGGATTCTCTGTCTCTGGAGGTGTTTAAGATGAGGCTGGATGTGGCATCAGTGCCACAGTCTGGTAACCACGACAGTGTTGGATCCAGGGTTGGACTCGATGATCTCGGAGGTCTTTTCCAACCAGGTCAATTCTGTGATTGATTATCAGAGGTTCAACGCGCTGGTACCTACAGCACATTTTAGGCATTTCCTCTCTTTTTTTTTTTTGTGAACTCAGGCACAAACTATGACTATGTCAGAGAGTTTAAGAGGAGCACGGGCACCTGGCAGCGCACGAAGCCCCTGTTCCCGTCGGACCTGCGGCGCACCGGCTGTGCCGCCCTGCGCATTGCCAACTGCAAACTCTTCCGACTGCAGCTTCAGCAGGGCCTGTTCCGCATCCGCGTCCCTTCTCCGTGATCCGTGTGCTGGCAGGGGAGGAGACTGGAAGAGTTCTGCGCAGCCCACCATAATCTAGCTCTATATAAAAGGAAAAAAGCTGAGAAATTACAGCTGAAACTTAACACTGTATGCTGTGCTTTGGTATGGTAACTGTTTTTGTTTTAAATGCTTAAAAAGCTTGAGTCTCAGTTCTTGTTCGGGAACAAATAACTTAAGTATACATTAAAAAAGAAGAGAGGGGGGAAATAAAAGGGGAGAGCAAGGAAACACCTTCAGTCGTAACCATTTGGAGTTTAAACCATATTATTGAAGAAGGTTTTTTTTTGTGTCTGGAACTGTGGGAATCGGTTTCCTTTGGCGAAGCTTATTGGAAAGCGGAACAGATTTCAGGTGCATTTCCCCTGAGGGGAACTGGTCCGAATAAAAGTGCTATCTGGGACTGGATAGCTGTAATACACAGGAGCTGTACAATAACCAACCTCCCTGGTGTGCTGCCAAGACTGCTGCTGGAGCGTGATGCCATAGGAGACGTTGGTCGTTGCACCTTTTATTTCTAGTCCTTCCTCAAAAAGATTTAAGGTCTGTGCCTAAAAATGGTGGAGGTGTGTACATACGGTTTTTCATTCATTTGCAATGGTTTCATTCCTACAAATACTTTTAATATATTTAAAAATGGACTAATCTGAAATGGATACAGTACATTACAGAGAAGTAAACTGGTTTTTTTTCTACGCTGTCATTTGAGTAGCCTGACGAACTGGTCTGCAGGTGGGTGGCATGTGCTTCTGGGTGGGCTTTGGGGGCTGTTTTCTTGAAGTGAAAAGGGGGAAGGGTGTTTGGAACGGTTAGTGGTGATTGCTGCTTTTGGCAAAAGCAAAAAAAAAAAAAACAAATAGGTTGTGTTCCTTTTTACTTCAGATCACTTGCAAACTCAGAATGGTTTTTAAGCCTGAGGATCGTAGAACGGTGTGTTTTGTCTCTCTGAGAACAAAGGTGAAGTATGACAAGGATATATTTCTTTTGCAGAAAACCTGATTTTTGGATTAAGAGTTCAGGAAAATTTGAACAGCGACTTTAAATTGGGATCAAAAGTTTGTTTACTAATGATTTCCGTGCTAAGGTACAGTCTTGTTTATTGCTGTCTGACTTGGAAAGCTGGGTTTTATGGCGTGGTTATAGTGAAGAACTTAGTATCTTGCATTTTTTTTCTTACTAAGCCTTGTTCACATCAGTAGCGATATTTAATTGCCTTTTTTTTCGTAGTCAAGGTCAGCTGGTAGAACACTTTTACCTCAGTTTTTGATTTCGTTATTGTTGTGATGGGTGGGACGTGACCTCTATTTATTTAAAAGGAATAAAATGGGAGAGATGGGAAACAGAAATAAGACCTCCTACCCTTCAGAAAAAGAGATTTTGTATAACCAGTATTATAACTACACACAAGACTTTCCACTCTGCACCTTTGTGGACCTCAGACAAGCCAACCTCTGCCCTCAGTTGTGTTAGTGTAAACCTTTGTCATCTTCGCTGAATCATCTTAGACATGCTGAACTACAATCCCAAACTCCTACAGAATAGTGATATTTCACTAAATAACCCTTGAAGAGACATTCTGAAACTTCTGCTCGGTCCTTCCATAGCACTGATGTGTGGTTGGAATTACTCTGATTTCTGAGCAAAGGGGTGGGGGGGGAAAAGAAAAGGGCAGCAGCCAATCCATTCACCATTATTTATTTTTTTATTATTTTTTACAATGCTGAAGTGCTGCAAAACTTGAACTATATACATCAATTTTCTGACCTATATTAGTTGACATATTAAAAAGTTTATATATTTATGCATTGCAGTAAACTTGGTGTGTGTATATATATGTCTTTAGATTTTAAATTTATATATAATGCTTTACTACAGAAATGTGAACCACTATTTCCATCCTTGGCTGTCTTGTGAAATAAATCAAGTGCTGTTAGTTTATCTATAAAACTTCCCCTTTTTTGAAAAATCTTACATGGATTTTTTTTTTTTTTCTCAGACAAAGTGCCAAGATCCCATATTCAAAAGTGATGAATGTTCCTAAGCACCTATTTCACTTTTGAGCTCAGTTTTCTAAGTGGCTTGGAAAACTTTCGAAAATGTTATTCAGAATATTGCAGGCTGCTATCTCCCAAGTCCCTGTAGCTTCCCAGCACCCTTGAGGGCATTCAGCACCCAGAAAACATAAGTGATAAATGCACATATTAAATCCAAATCCTCTGTACTCAAGCAGTGTTTTGCAGTTAAAATTACTGAACAGAATGTTTACATTTAAAGTAGGATTAACAGTAGGTATTCTTACTTTTTTTTTTTTTTTAACATAAATAAACAAATCTCTTGTGATTGGAGCGTGTTGCGAATGCACTTGGTGAGATTTGACCAAGAAGTTTAAGCCTCTTCAGCTGAACCAGTTGCAAACTGAATTTCTTAGCACGCCTGTCCTCGTGTCACGTTCTGTGCAGCCCAGGGACCAGGGACCCTGGGATCAGACCCCAGTGTCTCCAGGGACACTGGCTCCTGGAGTTTGGGGTGCATGCTCAGGCTGAAGGTTTGAGCACTCCTGAGCTCTCAAAACTGGCTTCCTTGGTGTTGCTTAAGTGAATGGGGATCATTCCCCATCTGTGTTGTGTGTGGCCGATCCAGGAGCTGTTCCAGGCTCTGTGTGTGTAGGAGGGAAGTGATGTGTCTTTTGGGGTCTGACTCCTGTCTGTCTGCCCTGGTCTGATCTGCAAGTGCATCTCTTGGGATGTGCAATAACCAAGTTTGATTTCTCTCTGAATTTTAGGCAAGGCTTTGATGCCAAGGCTCCCCTTTCTCCAGGGATTGTCCTGGGGATGGTGCAGGAGACAAGAGGCAGAGCTGACCTCTGGTTTTCCTTTTGCTTTTCAGAAGAGAGGGGAGGGAGGCTGTGATTCCAGAGGTGCTGAGTGGAGGGAGGTCACCAGTCTCCTGAGGCGTTGAGTGTATGAACAGCCATAGATTGGACTGGGTTCACTGGTAAATGCCACCACCCCAGCTGTCCCTGCACCCCGGTGCTGTGTACCCCTGGTGCTGTGTACCCCTGCATACGATGGCTGAACCACGTGGGAAACAACTCAGGAACTTTCTGAGGTGCAGTCCAGGGGTTTTAGGTGGTTTGGCAGTTTAGAAACTTAGTTTAAGTTGTCCTTGCTTGGCACAGTGGGCTTAATTCCTTCCAGCTCCTTAATCAGCTCTCTGGTTCAGCCAGGTCCTCCACAGGTGACTTTGTGAATGTTTCTCCTGGCCCTCTGTCCCTGCCATCTGAGGCTTCACCACCAGGCTTTAGGGCACCTTCCCTGGGGCTGAGAGTTCATCTCAGCATTGAAATGCTGATGTTTTTAGACCAACATTTGTATTTCTGCAAAGTGCCACTGACTCGGTGCCCGGCACACCTTGGACCAGGGCTGGGTCCTTGGGTGCACCTTGAGTCAAGCTCAGCACAATCCCAAACTAGGACTGGCTGGGCCACCTTGAGCTTGAGGAACTTGGACTGGGCCTCTGTGTCCTTTTTCCTTCCCCTGCTGAGGAACTGGACAAACCCCAGCCACTGTCATTATAAAATCACCGAAATACGGGGTAGGAGTTGTGGAAGATGGGAAGAGAGGTGGCTTTTTCTTCTCCCCTCACTCCATCTCTTACCACAGTTCCCCCCCCCAAAAAAAAATTTCCTCTTCCTTTTTTTTTTTCTTCATGTGCCACAGGTAATTTTTGTAAGAACTTTGGAGTTGCTAATTTTAGGTTAAATCAAAAGTTTTGAGTGTACAAGTGGGGGGAAAAAAAGAGATACTATTGTAAGCACACGGCAGCGTCCTCTGTGCTTGTTTTACAGAAGCAAAGGTGTAAAGTGCTGTTGCTCTCAAAAAATAAATCCCTCAGGTTCCTGAGGGAGGCACACACCTGGCCTTGTGAGATGGTCCTAAAGAATCAGGGTTGGATTTCAAATTCTTTCTGTGTTTATAACCTGAAGAAGAGGCATCCTGAAGAGTCTTCTGTTTTGCTGTACCACAGCGAGGTCTGCCTGTCCTCAAATGTTTGATCAGCTAGTCCTTAAGTTTTAGTTGTTGTGAAAATGCTGTATCAACCCAGCTGCTCCTGGTCGAGGGGCTCTCCACAGCTTTGGGGGCACCTCGTCTGTGAATTGAAGGCAAATGGATACGAGGTCACGCAGCAGGATAGTGGTTGAGTCTGAAAACAAATTCACAACCTCAGCTCACTGATAGCTGTGGGCAGGCTGTGCTTGGACTGCACAGCACGTGCCTGGCACACAGCCTGCCTTCTGGGGCAGAGATCTGGGTGAAAATAAGAGGTTTTTATCAGAGCTGCTGAGGTGCCTGGTTTATGAACTCCCCTCGCAGAACACACCAGGCAGCTTGGTTTCTTTGCAATATTTCTTGTGCCTGCACGACTCAGGAAATGCACAAGTACAGGAGTGAGGGGTTTAGGGATGTCTTTCCCTGTTTTAACTGCAGTTCCTCTGGTTGTTCCATAAATACTGTGGCCATCCAGCCTGCATGGGCTCTGCTAACGTGCGTGTGCCGTGCGAAGTGGAGGATGCAATAACAAATGCAAGTTCATACAAGTGCCAAAATTTTGGTTTACTCTGTGTGTAACAATAATTCAGCTGATCTACTAAAATATAGAGATGCTTACAATTCACTGTGTTCCAGAAAAGAGCAGTGGTTTGGGTTTTTTTGGTTTTTTATTTTTTTTTTTAAATGTATGCTATTGAAAACACTGTAAATTTTTACTTCTTTTTTTTTAAATACTGTTCTGCAGGTTTGTGTTACTCTTCACAGCTGCCTTGAATATCACTCCATGTGATGGATATGGACACTTTGCTCTTTATTAGAGCACTGGTGCCATGCAAGTATATAATAAGTGGCAGCTGACAACAGGTTTTAGTATTTAAAATTCTAAGTAGTTAGATGAAGTGGAGTTCATTTGCATTACTTGGCCTGCAGTGTCTTGGGAAGTGTGGCTGTGCCCAGGGACACAGACAGACCAAGGCCTGGTTTGGTGCCACTCACAGCCATGCTGTCAAAGGAGTTACATTTAATTTAGGGTATGGATCCTTCCTGCCTCTAATTTAGCATTGAGGACGAGGGGGTTGTGTTCTCTGAGCTCTTTGGAGTACTTAAACAGCTCCTCCAGGTGGGTGGGAGGGGTGTTAATGACATCCCTGTGTGCAGGAGCTGCTATTTCCATCTTCTCTTGGAGTGTTTCCTTTTCCTGTCCAGGAACAAGTGCAGGGCTGCGTTTCGCTCGTCGCTGCTGCAGCCTTTTGACGTTTGCCATTTTCTGCTGCTCTTCCTTGTCTTTTCTTGGAGCTGGGAGCTGCACCTGTAGGTTCTGTGTTTCTGTGGCACACCACTTGTGAAGGGAAAGTACAGAGATCACTCTGATCCCTTGGGATTGGGAAGGTGACCCAGTGAAAGCTGAAGGCAGTGAGATTTGGGGGCAGCTCCACTCATTTTCTGTGGGGGTCACATCCACGGGCTCTGAAGTTTATTGATGGGTTGGGCACCTGCTCTCCATTATCCCTGTGTTTTCTGGTGTGGTTTTTTTTTTCCTGTGGAATTCCTTGCTGTAGGAAGGATTGCAGCCAGGGTTTAAGGTGACACCTCTGATCAGCCATGCCCAGCATGACTCTGCAGCCTGACTGCTGTTGTCCTCCAGTAATCAATTGTCTCAAAATTTTGATTAACAGGTAATCTAAAAACATGGACTAAAGCCATGTGAAGTGCCCAACTTGATAAACACCTGCTCAAAAGGATTAAAGGTAACAGGAGAATTAAACTATGAACTGCTACCAACGGGTGATTATGTTGTAAATTTGTCGGCAATACAAAATCTTAGATATTTTTCTAAATAGCTTATTCTAGGTAGCTGCTTCTTAGTTGTAAAAATATTTGAAATAGATAAAGATGTTGTTTAGAATAATATTTGAAGGTTATTGTCTTGAAAAGTGAGCTGGAAGATTGGAGCTTTTCAATGGCAAAGGCTAAATCTTGTTTGCCCGGTGCTTTTGCAGGGTTTCTGGTGAACAGAGAACACCTGCCAGGGCACATCAGTGCATGAGGGTGCTCAATGCCACTGCCTACCTGTGCCCTTGAATTTGCATAATGAAATGAGGCTGTTCTGAGCCCTGGTAAAAGCTGAGGGATCTGATTACAATAATAAGATAGAAAGAAGTGTCCCCAATGTCAATAATTTTATTGATAAAACACGAAAATGCCTTTTTTTTTTTTTTTTTCAGATACTGGGTACTTTTGAATCACCACCTAATGCACTTGATTATTTTTTTTTCTTCTTTGCCTTTCATCCTTTTCACTTAATGCTAAAATGTCCTCAAGGGCAAGTTTCTCTCCTCTGTATTTCCAGCCCCAGGAGCCTGACAGACCCCCTGTCACAGGCTGTGCAATGGGCTGTCTCACCAGTGTAATTTCTGTGCATTCTCTGTGCTGCCACCCCTGCCAACTTCAGAAAATTAAAAAAAAAAACCAACCCTGTAGAACAATTTTGCACCAGATGAAAGCAAGAGCCGTTTTGGAAAGTCTAAATGTCAGTCTGCAATAATTAGTGTGCTTTGAGAACCTGATCCCTGGCTGGGCTTGAGGTTCTCTCCTGAATGGTCTGACACTGATTAATCTGCCTTATCAATTTTATTAACCTGCTTTATCAATTCACACGTGACAGCAGGAAAGCATTATCATCCTTGTCACTTGTTTCACTTGTCCTTGTCACTTGTTTTTAACTCTTAAAAAGCAAAGTCTGCTTATTTATTAGAGTGTATAAACCAGTACACCGGGGTATCTGCCAAGGTGGTCGGGTTGAACAGAGCTGACATTCTGCAAAGCTCTTGTTAAAGTTTCTTTCTGAAGGGAAGCCAGGGAGTGCCCTCTTAAGAAATACTTTCAAACTCTTTCAGAACTGGTCTTAAACGAGTCCAAAGGACTCCTCTGGGTTGCTCAGAGTGCACGGGGTCTGTTCGAGCTTTTGTTTGCTTCGGGAAACAGCTGCTAAGTCCATTTGAAGCATTATTTTGTCATCCCTGACTTCCCAAACCGAAATAGGTAAATTAAAAATTGCTTCTTTTAATAGAAACATTTTTGTATTTAAGGGTTGGAGGCTGCATTTTTGCAATATGTGGTGAGTTTGTATTGCACCTTAGTTTACTGGCTGTAAACAGCAATCTGTGTCCTGGTGGACTCCTGACAGGTACTTTTCAGTGCTTGGAGCAGAGGAGAAATATCAGTAAAACAAGATTTTCTAGGGGGGAAAGCCCCTATTCCCAGCTACCTCATTTTTTTTCCCTTGCACTTTGTCAAATCTTTTTGTTTTGTTTTAAATCGCATTTTGCCCTTCAATTAAAAAAAAAACAAAACTAAAAGCAGACAAGAAGCAGGACAGAATGGTGCCATTGCCCAAGGACAGTTTACTTTAATTTCATTTTAAATTAATGTTTCTGTACAAAAAGACCAAGGTTGACCTGCAGCTGCTGTAAAAAGTAAATAAAAATGTGTATTCCTTGAAAGTAACTATTATACTTGGAAATGAGAGTAGCAATTGAAAGACTGTCCTGATGATTTTTATATAGGAAAAGATCTGTTTAAAAAAAATGGAAATCTCTGCTCTTTTAAGGACAGATCAGATAGTTTTCTCTCTGCCTCTGCTCTGCACTGTTTTGCCTGTGATCCATTATCTCAGTGGAGAGATTCACTGATTTTTCTGTAAAGTCTAATTGGCTGTTTTTCTGTGGAGTTCTCCCTTTGCTCTCCTACAAAGGAAAAACTGTCAAAAATCTATACCCACCTTCTGCACCTGAACTCATCTAATTGCCCATTTCTTTGGGATCTTCAAGTATGTGGGGTTTTGCATAGCTTGAAGAAGTGTGCTTTCTTCTGCTTCTAAAGGTGCTATTTTGACACAGTTTTGAACTCCTTACACTGTGCTTGACTTCTCAAAGACCGATATAAGCTGATAATCAGCTCGTGTTTATTCTCTGGGGTTTTTCTTTGACTATTCAGTCTGTTTTTTAAAATACATCCCTTTTCATAAAGATGGCTCCCGAACTGTCAGAGGCCTTAAAAATACAAAATGTAACGGGGGAGTGCTGCCTTTTTCCTTTCTCTGTAAAGGCAAAACCAAGAAATGCTTCACGGGGAACATTTTCCTCTAAAATTTTAAGGAGCAGCTCATGCTTTGAGTTCAATGTAGCAAACATTCTACTGGCCACGCACGAATAGCAGGGACAAAACAAGGAGCTATTCATGCCCCTGCAGACTGAACCAATTAGCTGCTAATTCCAGAGCCTTCCATTGGCATCATGGTGGCTATTCTGTAAATATTAATGTTCCTGGGCTCGGCCCCAGGACCTGGCTGTGTGTCTGGGACACGCTGACCAGCGTGGCTGTCAGAGCACTGGGATGTTGGGCCGGGTGTGGGGTTTGACTCAGACCTCACCTGCTCAGCCCCCCGAGGGTGTGGGTGCCACAGAGGGTCAGGAGGTAGAAGGAGAGAAGCTCCCAAGAGCAGAGACATCAGCTTAGCAGGCCTGAGGAGAGGCTCTTGTAGACGCAAACCATGGAGTAGAGAGATGAATTTTAGTCCTGTATAGGAACTCTTTTGTTGTCCTTATTGTGCTGTTTTTTATTTGTATTTAATCTCTATCATCAGTTTGGTGTAGGGGTTTGGTAACTGCTACAAGTTTTTCATTCTGTGGAGAATATGAGTCCTACTCCTGCCCTGTGTGAAGCAGCAGCAGGATCAAGGGTTGGTGTTTGAACCTGTCCTCTCTCCAGACAGCAGGTTATTGTCTTCCCGTAGGCTTCACAGTCTCAATGCTGTAGCATTTCTCAGTTAATGTAAGAGCCCTTCAGCCTTTTCAGAAGAGTCCAGAGACTGCCTTGTCCTTCTCCTCCTTCCCATCTTGGGTGCTGCCCTCTGGACCGTCTGAACTCATCCAGGCTGTCCAGGAGCCACGAGCTGTGGCCTCATGAGGAGTACCTGTGTTACCTGCAGTGCTGTCTAAAAAACAGCTGATAAATGAGGGGCCCAGGAGAACCCCACTGCACTTGCAAGTCTCTGATCCTCTCACTTTAGGGAAGGCTGAAGAGCAGCATCGTCCATTGCCTGTGCAGAGTCTGAGCTTTGCAGCTGCGCTCTGGCAGCACAGGTAAGGATGAGTCCACCCTGCCCCTTCCATAAGGGTAAGATATAAAGGACTATGGGCTGGGTGTTATAGGAGAACCAATATTTTGCGTTGCTTCTATTTAAATCTGAAAATACTGGGGTCTCTGAAACCGTATCTGCAGGCTGGAACCACAGCTATCAGCCTAAATAACCGAGGAGCTCCCACCTGCCTGGTTTTCCCCTCCACTTGTTTTTTTTCTGAGAAACCAGAGATGTGGAACTGCATCCCAGTTTGTCTGGTCACTGCTTTGTAATCTGAAGTGGAGCCTGACAAGCTGAGACTGTTCTAATTTTGCCTTCAAAGGGAAAAAGCAAAATTTCTTCATGTTAGGTGCTCTACCTTCAGAGTTCTCCCTCTGTAAACCATGTTTATTGAGTAGCATGAATCTTGTAGGATTGGGCTAAAGAATATAAATACCTATTATATGAATGATGACTAATGTATTTAGTCTGACTTTGTACGGTACAAATACTTTATTTTAGCGTAAGAGAATGAAATAACTACATTGAATAATCCAGTTATGATATTCCATGAACCAAGAAATAGGAGGGTGTTGCAATGTGATGCCACATTGCTGCTGCTCTCACAAAGGTTCGGTGTTCTGTAAAATCTAAGATCTTGATAATGACCAGGAGATTGTCAGAATATATTGACACTTTTCCTACAAAAAATACACTGGTGTGGTGTGGTAGAAACACTCACCTGGTCTTGTTTACTGTTGCTGGCATGCAGCTTGACAGCAAGGTTTGTTCCCATCATCCAGCTGTCATGCTTTGACTTTTGTGTTACAGATGTGTTTACTGCTACAGGCTCTTTGTGTGTGTACGTGTTCTGTGGGTCTGTCTGTGCTTTGTGTGGGAATGAAGTTTTTGCTTTTATTTATGTGTCCACCCCAAAAGTCTTCACATGTTGCTTTAGAAATGAGTTGGTGAATCACTTGGGGCCAGGCTTTGGAATGCTCTGATCTGAGTATGTTGAGTTACTTCTGTTAAAAACAGGGAAAAATAAGACGTAAATGCTCTTTGGCCTCAATCAAACTATGCAATACAGCACACCAGAGAGCTGAATTCCTTGTGATACAGAAGATGTGCGGCTCCTGTGTCCTTCCAAGTCCAGTCCTTGGTCCAAGGTTAGGAGAACTTGTACTCAGTGGCTGCCCAAGAATCTTGTATCCAAACCCACTCCAGTTCACTGGTTCCCCTCCTACCCCCTTGCCTGGCCCAGCAGTTTATCTGGGTCAGTGTATGGGTGTTTGAGCTGGAATGATGTCCTGTCCAAGTGTGTCCCTCCTGTCCTCTCGTGGTGTTGTCGATTGGAGCTCGTCCCGTGATCCCACAGCGCGGCTTTTCCCGCTGGAGCGAGTTGGTGCCACTTCATAACATTTACCTGTCTCAGCTCTAGGGCAGGTCAGGTGTTTGGGGTTTGCTGTGCCCCTCTGGGCTGATGTTGTCTTGCTTTTATGTTCCTGTGTCATTCATTTGTGAGTCTGGTCCTGACAGCAAAGAATCCCCGTGACATCCCAAACCCAGTCCAAGTACGTTTTCATTTCCAACGCTTCTCTGTGTCTGAGTTTGATTTTGCTGCTTCCGTGGCAATTCAGGGATAAATGCCCACGTGGTCAGGACTGCTGGTAAAGGTTCTTTGTTCTCCCATTGATTCGTTTTTTCCAGTGAAATTTGTTCCTTGTGTTCCCTCTCCCCCTGTTCCCTGTCAGTAAAACGGGTACGCTGCTTTCCCTGCTCCTGCATCCCGTGAGGAGCTTTCATCTCCCAGGTGCTCTTGTCGTCTCACCTTCACATCATTCTCCATTTACTTAACCCACCCTGCACCTCACACTGCTCCTCCCTCCTAACTCCCTTTCCTATTTCACCTTTCTCTAATTCAGATGAACCTCGATTTCTTTTTCTGTTTCCAAAAAGGGATTTCGGTGCATAACCTGGGAGACAGAAAAGCTCTCTCTGCAGGTGTCTGTGTGTATCCATTCCCTCCCCAGCACACACAGTGTGAAGGGTTCAGCCTGTTCCATTCCTATCCCCAGGTTTTCCCTAGTGTGAAGCAGAACACAGGCTGAAGCCATTTCTTATTTCTTTTGGTAGTTGAAAATATTTGGAGATTTTCTTCTTTGGAAATAGCTGCTGCAGATGAGCAGCTGGCAGAAGAGAGGGTTGTTATGCTTCCATATTCAGTATTTTTAATTGAGGAACAAATAATTTATTTTGGGAAAAAAATGTAAATTTTTTTGTATTTGTATGTCAAAGTGGCCTTTATAGGAAAAGCACATAAAATATTTAGATTAAAATTGCTTAGTTATGTAATTTTAGTGGGGACTTTTGTATTGACAGGGTTTCTATGCATTTTTCAAAATATACTTGCTGTTTTGTGTTAGAATTATTGGAAATCTTTTTAAAAACATGTATTAACACATTTTCCATGGTTGATCCCTTTACTATCATTCCTTTTGAATACTACAAAGGTTTTAATTAACCCTGTAAATTAATTTTCCCCCACAAGTGTTTGCATTAAGTCAATACAATGAGTTATAGCATGGGTATGTAGCTTTAAGGGAATAAGCCTAATTAGTGCAGCTTAATTATGGGGAGATCTGTTTGGAGAAGGGCGGAACGTGGGGTTTCAATTGCACTTAAACCACTGAAATAGGAAATTTAGGTTTTTGCTGTACCTCAGTAGGATTTTATTAAACTGTTTCCATCCTGTATTGTTTACACTTGAGCATTGTTTAACCATGCACTGTTTGTGCAGTTTGCAGTTCTCCTTCATTCTGTTGGGATTATATGAACGTTATCAGGTATGAAAAGTTTTGGAGTGTGTGGTATCCTCGTGGCTTTGGCACGAGTTTGGGGAGGGAGGAGAGGAAAGTTAGATCCATTGGTGTATTTTTCCATTTAATTATGTACAAGTCTTCACATTGGCGTAGACTAAATAACAGAACTTACAGTTGAACTGTAAGTGCAGTCAATGGTTTGGGGATGGGGGAAGTGAAGGGGTTGCAGAACTCCAGGCAAAAAATACCCTTTAATTGTACTGGGGTGCAACTGCCCTGACTGCCTGTGCAAAGCAGAACCCGAGGGGACACATCAGCCCCTGCTGTCACTGCTTGGATTTTCCTTTCTCTTCTCGAGGTGTTCCTGCAAGGTTTGCTGAGTTGGACCCTTCCCAGGAACGTCTCTCAACTGACACTTCAGTTTTCCTGTTTTCTGTTTGTCCTTTCAGTTGTTGTTTCTCTTTCCCGAGCGATCCCCCATTGTCCATAGGTTAGTGTAAGTGCAAGCTTTCAGGTGTAGCACCAAACAAACATTGCATGGTAATGTAGAAAAATGTGCAATTCTAATGGCACTTTGACCCATTGCTGAAACACTGGGTTTTGCCACTGAACAAATTCTCAACAATTGAAAACACTCTGTGTCGACATTAGATGTCTTGAAGGTGAAGCAAAGGGCAGTTACTCCAGTTGTACCCACGGATAATTTGGTATTGATTCTTTTTTTAATAGTTTTGTGATCCGTTTTTAGAAGAACACGCACATTTCTTGGTTTACTTTAGTTGCCATAAATTGCCCAGGGCAGAGCCTGGTCCACCTCCATCCATTTATTTTCATGGAGTAGTTGCACAAAAAAATGGGAACAGCAAAGCAGGAAAGCTGTTTGGTTACTCAGCAGTAACCTCCCTTGCAGATTTTGTGGCTCACACACGGTACAAAAAGGGACACAGGAATTTTCCTGGATTCAGTAGCACTCACTTTGTTTACGTGTTCTGTAGAACGTTGGGTGACTAAAGGGAGGTTCCCTTTTTAAAGTATTTGACTTGTGCTTTGAGGACTTAGTTGCCACTGTGCAAATTGTGCTGTAATATCGTACCAAGGATCAGTGAAAGTGTTTTATCTTTTTTAATGTCGTTTGTATTTGATCGGGTTTTATAAATGTAAGAAAACAGAGTGTTGTATTTTGATCTGAAATTTGCGTATGGTAAAAGTAACTTTGCTTTATGTATTGGAGGTTTGCTCAGAACTTGAATAATTTTATAGAAGGGTACAGACCAAAATTAATTGTCTTAAAGGTGTTTAATAAATTAACCAAATAAAACATTGATTGTTTGAAAACTTGTTAACTGCTCCTTCTGCTTTTTCTTTCTACTTTTAAAAGGAAGAACATAGTTCAAGATTTTCTCTCAAGGTCTTATGAGAAGTGAAGAAAAAAAAAAAGGAGCAGTGGATTTTATAAATATCATTTCCCATGAGTTATCTGTTTTATTATTAAACATTCCTACATGCCAGAAGTTTAATCAAAGGGGAAAGCCCAAAGGAAATAAATGAGGAGGAAGGGCTAAGGAAATGAGGGGAGGCGGGAGCAGTCCCTCTCCAGCTCTGCCCAGGCAGTGAGTGCTGGTGATGGTCACTCTGGGAGAGATGGGAGTGGGAAGGAGCCTCTGCTCTCCTGGAAAGGCTTTCGTGGTTGTTTCGAGGTCTCCATTCTCCCCAGCAGTCACCCTCACTAGTCCCCTTCACAACTGCTGCTGCTTCCATGTGACCCTTCTGAGCAGAGGAGAAAAATCTGGGGAGTGTAACTGCTCCCAAGGGCAGGTACAAACTGCTCCTTCCAGGGCTGCCTGATATCCCAGCCCTCTGTTGCTCCGTGGTGTGCAGATGTGACCTCTGCAAGTTCAGAGACCTGCATGGTTTTAAGTTGCCAAGCAGCTGCAACTGCAGTTGAGCAATATCCTTGCTTCGTGGCTGCTCCCTTCTCTGATGTCCCAGCCTTGCCTCTGCTGGGGCTGCCTCCACTGGGACCAAGGAGCTGGAGCAAAGGTTTGACCTCCAGGAAAGTACCCTGAGCTCTGCCTACCTGTTCTTAAACAAAAGGACACTGAGGCAAGGCCAAATGCAAGGTAGGAGAAAAGGAAAAGCTGAGGTTTGGGGTAGCTTGGGCAAGGGGAGTGAAGGGGGAAGGCAGCAGCACAGGTTCAAAGCAGAACCAGGTGCTGTAAACACATGGTCTAAAAGAGATGGTGGGTACTAGGACAGAAAAAATGGATACTTTCTGCATAAACCCCTTTCCTTGCTCAGTTTCACAGCCATACCAAGGTTCTGAACTGCCAGCCAGGTTGGTGCCTCCAGTGTAAACAGGGACTGATGATAGGGAATCTCGTGTTGATTTACCCTTGTTGCTGGGGTTCCCATGGTTATGGGCTCTGCCCTATCTCCCCTGTCTTACTGAGTCTTGGAAACAAAGACAGGAGAGTGAACTTGGATTTATCTTTATTCCACAGCCTGGAATCCTAACAGAAAGGGAAGAGGGCTGCTGCCTGGTTTCCTTTACCTTTTATGCACAGAGGAGATACAACTTCTAAAGTTTCCATTTCTGCCTCTTTTTGCCCCCTCGATTTGTTTTCTAAAGCATCGCAGGAGAAATCCAGAAATGGTTCCTTAAACAGGATTTCCAGTTGAGGCTCTCGATGCCTGGGAGCAAGGCCTCCCTGTGCCTCTTTAGCTGCAAGGGACTTGCCAAGAAGGCAAGTTTTGGGGTTGTGCAGCCACACTTGTGACTCTGGTGCTGTCAGGGAGTCACAGCTGTTCACTGGCTTCCACCAGCTTTCTCCTGGCAGGAATGTGCCAGGAGAGGCGTGCAGCTGGCAAACCTCCCTGCTGCTCTGGAGGCATCTGGGTGTGTGAGCAGCCCCAGCTTTGCTGAGCCAGGCTCTTCCCAGGGCTGGTGCCTCCTAGGTAAGAGGTGGCATCTGTGTCCTTTGCACAGCCCAAGTCTTGGAGCCAGCTTTCAACAGGCTGAGTTTTCCAGGTGAAGAAGAGAGAGGAGGTGATGTGGGAAGGATGAGAAGCTTTGCAGAGCAGGTACCTGGCTCCTGGCCTCCAGAATCTAAGACCAAGCAGCGAGCCTTGCTGTTCCATGTTATTAAAACAGCCCTTTGCACAATGATCACTGGAAAGAGTAAAATTAACTGAGGAATAAATTGCTGTTCAGAATTCAATACAACCCATTGCTTTTTGCCTGGGAGCAGCTGTAAAGTCAGAGACAAAAATTAATGTGGAGTCTGTGGGGGCTTGGGAAAGGTGCAAGTCATTTGACCTGAATGCTGTTGCCACTCCCCAGGTTTTACTGCTCCAGGTGAAGCAGCAGGATCAGAGCTGTTACTTTTGCTTTTTCTCCAGTGCATTTGGACACGCACAGGCCAAGCTCTGTCACGTGTGGCCTCTGAGGAATCGTGAACCCCAACACCGTGGGCTGGGCTGAAGGAGTTGGCTAATGGAGAATTTACGGTAAGAGCAAAACGTATTTTTAACCACCAGGATATGCTTATCATCAGGAAAGGGCAAGCAGCACTCCTATCTCTCCAGGGAAGGGGAAGTGTTGAGCGTGACTTTATTTTTTTCCAACTCCTTTTCAAACTCTGAAAGGGTTTTTTTTTCTTGCTGAGACATGTCGTTGGATTAAATCAGGGAGTTACACAGACATCAATCCTGGGTCACAGGTGAAAAATATTGAATGCCAGGCATGCAGTGTTTTTCCATTGCATGTGATGTACGTTCAGGAAAGACCTTTGGAAAGAGTGCTTTGAAACGGGTCTGTTTTGCTTTTTAAAATGCACCAAGAGCCTGTCCAGAAGCTTTTAATTTTTCAGGAGAACTTTGATGTTTTCTGTGTTGAAGAGGAAAGCAGATTCTCCTCATGGTACCCCGCCCTGCTGCCTCTGGAACAAGCAGCACGTCAGGTGCTGTGATCCCGGGCTGCTTTTTGGCTTGGGTGCTTTTCTCAGAAGGGGCCTGGATATGATCCCTTGGTTGTCACCGAGCCTGTTTGAACTCTGCCACCCCGGGAGCACCCAGGGACACCTGCCCTGGGCTCCTGAAGCGAGTCCAGGGTTCACCTTACTGGACCCTGACATTTTCCACAGCCTGTGCTGTTCTCCCATTCCTTAATCCTGCCCCCGGACTAGAAAAGCTTTTAAATGAGACACTGTGATTTGCTTGCAGGACACGGTAAGGATGCCTTTCGTTTGGCTGATCCAGTAAATACCTGCTTGCCTGTTTTAGTCAGTGGTTGGAGTCACAAAGAAAAGAAACGCTTTGAAATGCTAAAAGCTGCCTGACCAAAGAGCCGGGCTGAGGGTGGTGCCGCCCTGCCCTGCCTCCTTCCATTCCCACGTGCACTGCCCACCTCCCCAAAACCAGTCCCGCCTGTCCTCCCGCTGTTCCTCATCAGCTGCAAGGCCTCCCTCTCCCCCCTTCTCCAGGCTCACTCCTGCCCTTCCTCAGTGCCCCCTTCTCTGAGGTGGCCGAGCCCTCAGTGCTCCTGCTCACGCTCTTTTCTGCAGTCTCAGGTTTAAAAGCTGTAGCCCTCACACTCAAACGATCCCCCAGTGCTGGAGTCCCCCAGGCTGTGGGTGCCATCAGTGCCCAATTCCAGTTCTCCTCGGGTTCTCCTTCAGTGCTGGATGCAGAGATGGGGAGGGCAGTGCTGTGCTGCTCCTCCCCACAGAGTGCCTGGGTGGGTTTGTCCTAGATTTCTTCCCCCTGATATGCCTGTGTCTAAGGGTGAGTCATGCCAAGCCTGGGCAGAGGGTGATGCTCTCCCAGGAACTGCTCCCTCTGAGATCTGAATGTCTCCTTGGGAAGGGCCTATCTCTTCCCATCAGCTGCCTGTGGAGCTGAGGGCAATGCTCTCCTCTGTGAAGGGCTTGGACATCAGGTGGGGTGATTCTTTGCTTCTTGCTATCTGTGCTTCAGCAGGTTTTGCTGATTGGCAATTAAATCTTCTTTCATGTTGGTTTTAATTGCCTCCTCAGTTCCCCATGCTACAGAGTAATGCTGAAGAATCCGTTTTCAGCCTTTCAGTTCATCTCCTCCTCATTTCAGCTGCGTCTGTGCTTTTCTCCTTGCTGTTGTAGTGTGAAATATTCAGGGAGAAATGTGAAATTCCCTCATCTGAAAGTCATGTACCACATCTTACAGCTTGCCATGAGGCACGGCAATGTTCCTGGCTCTACCTGCTTTGAAGAGCAAACAAAGGAAAGCTGCAAGCACCACAGTGTCTGGTCTTGGCAGATGCTTTGGAGACCAGCCCATTTTCATGGAAATTAGGCTGTTGCTATTAGTTTATTTTTTTGTCAGGACCTGAGTGATTCCTCAATCACTTTTCCATTTTCATAAAGCAGTTTATGAATCACATACACGTAAAATGAAGGAGTTAGCAAATGCTGCTTCCCTTTGATGTACAGTAATCTGGCCTTCTCATTTTCAACTGCTCCCTGGAATTTTCCATCTTACTGTGCAGATTTCAATGAAAGGTAGCAAAGAAACCCCCCACTACTTGTTTAAAGAGAACAGGAAGGTCGTGCAAGCTAAAACAAAAACAAATCTGGTTTGCAGCTGAATGACACGTTAAGAAAGGAGGAAAGGGCTGAGAAAGAACATTCAGAGACAAACCCTTCAGGTGTGAGGAGTGGGGAAGGTTAAACAGTCCCTGCTCAGAGATGTGCTGGACTCACTTCTTGGTACAGGAGTAACATTATGCCATTGTAGTATTTTCCTGTGTTGACTGTGTTCACTTTTGTGTCTTTAAACACAGGGATGTTCCGTTTGTCTCCATTTGGAGACATAGCATCAGCTATGTCTCAGTATCAGTGCACCACCACTCTGTTCAGTGTTTACAGCTTTTCTCAACTTTTTTCCTCATGCTGAATGGCATTTTATATCCTTGAGATATTAGTCTGGTGGTTGGCATAACCTAATATCTAACAATTTCCTGCTACCTGCTGTTAACTGCTCCAGCTTTCTGGGCTCCTTTTCCCCCATAACCTAACCTGTTCCTTGGAGCTGGTGTAGTTCAAATGGCACCACCCTCTCAGACTCTGTTCTGAGATGACAGATGCTCCTTGGAATTACTTTTCATTGTACAAACATGTTGTTATAAAAGTCCTAAAGATTAACTTTTTCTTGCCTAAATAGAAGCTGGGAATAATTTAGGGGTAGCATAGGTCTTGCCTACTTTATCCTTGAGTTTGAAAAAGAACTCTTCATATCTCTAGAAGTGAATTTGAACTGGAAGTCTTTTCTGTTTCCACTCTTTCACTGCCATTGATGGTGTGGTCAGAGAACATCTTCCTACAGAGTTTCCCTGCCACGTTCATTTCTGTGGATGTACTTTGGATTTGTGGTTAAATGGAGAGGTGTCCTCTCTTTCTTTATGGTTGCATTTACCTATTGGGAAAAGACATCTCTACCCCTGTGCTGTTTCTGGAGTAGTCTGGAAGGAAGGAATGTTCCACAATATTTCCTGGGCTGAATCAACACCCTGTTTCCAACAAGCGATGTCAGCGTTGCTCTTGGGCTTGACCCTGGGTTATGAGCAGCGTTGAGATTGCAAAGTAAGGCCCCAGTCCAACAAATACTTAAAGCTCTGCCGAGGCTTTTATTTGCAAAATCTTTGCTCTGACATTGCAAGGCACCTGTGAACGTAGCAGACTGCCAGACAGGGAAGTGTTGCTTGGACCTAGAATGGCGCGTGGTTGAGAGCAGAACAGATTGGGAAATCTGAAAATCTGGGGGACCAAGGGAGCGTGTTCTCAGCAGAGCTTCTCACAGAATCTTCCACCACTCCCCCACGGTACCAGTTTATTAAAGAGACCTGAAAAAAACCCTAGTTCTTGCCAGCCTGGGTGACTCCTATCACAGCTATGACAGGTTTATTCCAGTTGCAAGTCTAAACAAGTTTCTCCCTCTCTCTTGAAGGTACATAATTATCAAGATCATCCTTATTGCTACACCCGTTACCATCGCCTATAATCTTTGGGTATTTGCACTTTCCTGGCACAGTCCTGATTGGCAAAACAAAGCTTGCATGTGTGATAAGTTTAGGGGAAGAGACTCTTCTCATTAGCACTGGATGCCATGAATCAGAATGATTAAGTGATTTGTCCAAAGCACAAAGTAGATTTAGTGTTTCTGCACTGCAGTCCTACTAAATCATGAATGTTACCAATTTCACAAATATTACCTAAAAATACTAAATCCTAATCTTGTAAATGTGATCCATTTCTATTTATAACTGAGGCCTCAAACCTTAACCATTTATTTCTTCCTATTAAAAAAAGCTCCTAGAAATGCGAAATTATGGTAATTTAAAATTCCTTCATGCCAAAAAAAAGTGTTGTTTGGCACCAGAGAAACATGTAAAATTTTATCTGCTTCCCTCAGTTAATCATCCTTGGTTTGGCCAGCTGGGAGTAACATACCTCCTGGTCTTCAGTGAGAGAGCTGCAGGTAACTGTCAGGAGAGACAGTGCTGGTGAACAACTACAAGAAACTAAGCAGAGATGAGGACAAATGGTCCAGAAATGAGAATTGGTCTCTGGGGGCCTCAGTTCCTTGCCCATTGCACCTCTGCATGACTGGCAGGCCAGAGAGAACATGCCAGAAAGTCATCCAAGATCATCCTCTGATCTCTTGAATTCAAAGTCAGTTCATACCTTGGAGGAGATGCTCCTGTCAGGGGAGAACAGAACTGGTCTGCAGTGCTAATTCATGATGCCTGAGAGGCTCCCACCCCTCCTGTACAGGGACTGTTCCAGTATCTGCTGTAGTTCCAGATTATTTGGGGAGCAGAGCCGTCTCCACAGGGTGTAGACATGGGAAAGGGGGAGGAAAGGCTGCCCACGCAGTTGGCTGATACCATCAGGACCGAAAGGACTTAGCTTAGAGCTTCTGACACACAGAAGAGCCTGCTGTCAGCTGACTGAAAGTGAGACAAGTGTAATTTTTTGCACTGCTCCTGCTCTGAAACTCTCCCGTAGCTGTAGGGGCAGACGGATATCTCCTCTTGCCACAGGGCCCGGCAAGATGCAAAGAGATCTCGCCTTTAATGCTCCACTGCACAGCAATGCTGCTGGAAGGAGGAAGTTTGAACAAGATGAAACTGCTCCAGCACCTTTTGGCCTCCCTGCTCACACTCTTTGCTTTTCAGGTCACCTTAATCCTCGTCTACCACTCAGCAGGAACAATATTCTCCAGGGAAATGAGCCTGATGTGAATGCCCTGAGCTTCTGATGACTAGAGGAATGCTGGGTCCCTTCCCTTTCTAAACAAGCCTCTCCAGTGGATTCACACATTTCAGTTTGCTTTCACAAGGCTACTTGGTGACAAGTGGCACCATTACCTTCTCTGAGGCTTCTCACCCAAAGCTTTATGCAAATTGCATGTAAACTTACTCTCCCCATGTGAGATA
Source organism: Manacus candei (assembly GCF_025592945.1). Lineage (NCBI taxonomy): Eukaryota > Metazoa > Chordata > Aves > Passeriformes > Pipridae > Manacus > Manacus candei. The sequence continues at coordinate 2,151,500 of NW_026138101.1, read as the reverse complement.
AGTGGTGCCTAAATGCCATGTTTGTTGATGGATGTCCTGGGGCTCAGAGTGCCTTGTCCTAGCAGGGGTCCTCTGAGGCATGCACCAAATCTGGAGCATCTCCAAGGGATAGAGAATTTAGGAGTGCTGGTGACTCGTGAAACTTTCTGGGCCCAAACTTACACTCTAAAAGTCCTCCCGTGGCAGCATCCAGTCCTCCCCTGTGGGGTTGTTCTGCCACATCAGCATCATCATGGCTCTGTCCAGAAAGGAGCTGCCCTCACCCAGCACACAGGGAAACCCACAGCAGCCCCTCAGTGGGAGAATTCCACATGTGGCTGCTGTCACAGGCAGAGATGGCCTCGCTCCCAAAGCAGGAGAGCCCCACACATCCTTTCTCTCTGGTGCTGGGAGGTGGTGCTGGCCAAGCCCCAGCCTGCACCCCAGAGCTAACACAGCCAGGGCCACAGCTTCCTGGGGGTGCCATGGTGCTGCAAACACACATGCACTTGGTTATGTTCTGTAGAACAAGCACAGCCAGCTCCCCAGTGCTTGCACATGGTGCCAAATCCCACTTCCTCTGATGCTCTTTCAGTATTAGCAAGTCAGGTCATACATCTGATGGGTGCAGGGACAGGGAAGTCCAATCAGAGCCTTTAACTCAGTGTACATCTGATGGGGGTCTATTCCCTTTCTGTGGCTCCTCCTGGGCCCTGTTCTAGTCTTTTCTTCCTTCCTTTCATTTTTTTTTTTAATCCTTTAAAAGGGAGCTGTACCTACAAATCACCATCAATAAGCAGCCCCTAGGATTGACTCCATCTGCTTTCCCCAAGCTCATCCCTGTTTGTGTTGCTGGAAAGGGAGACTGAGTTGTCACCCAGACCCATGACTTTTGGGAATGAAGAGTGGTTCATTGAGATTTATAGCCTAAGCTGTAAATAACAGGACCTGAATCCACGCTTCATTTATGCCTGGTGGTTTACACTGAGAGACCTGTGCAGGCTACTTGTCTTGTTTTTTCATCCCAACTTTGGTGCAGCTTTCATGTCGCTCCATGTCATGCCAGCAGAGAAAGGCTGGAGGGCTTGAAGAGCTGGGAAAGATTTGCCTCTCCAGTTCCTGTTACAGAAGCAATAACTTCTGCAAGGGACAAGGGAACAGACAACATCTACAGTCACTGCTCAAACCAGGATGTCAGGCCATGGGCAGGAGAAGGAAGTGGCTGTGTCATCTCCTCAGGTACTGGGGACCTCTGCTCTGGAACCATCAGAAAAGCCACATGCAGCTCTCATTCACTACCCTGAGAACAACTGGACTGTTTACACCACCTTTATCTGGAATGGGGTTACATGCCATGCATTCAAACCTTAGTTTGCTTTGTCCCAACCTCCCTGCCCAGGCAATCCCGAAGTTACCACGTTGCCCAAAATGACTTGCCCACTTCAATTTGGATAAGTACTTGCTTTCCCAGCTGGCTCATTGTTCTGCTGCTAAATATTGCTCAGATATCCCAGCCATGCCAAGCCTGATTTTTATCTGTGGATTCTGCAAGACAAGCTGTGGAATGCAAATTATTCCGGTGTATTTGCAGGTCTGTGCCGAGGAGGAGATCCCTGGAGCTTGATCCTTCTGTTTCCCAGTGAGTCATTATTGTTATGTAGGTTGTATTGCCCCACCACTCTGAGGTAAGAAATGTTGGGGTTTTATAGGCCACTTGTAAAAGAACACAGGGTCACAAAATCTCTGTGTGTGTCTAGCAGGAAACCAGCATTCCAGTGGTGATCACACTGTATACAAACCTTTCTTCCAAAATCTCACCCAAAATCTATCTCTAGGCAAAGGCAGTGTCCCCTCAAGGCTTTGAGGTGCTCAAGTGCTTTGGGAAGGAACTCTGACTGCAGACAGCAACTGTTAGCTTAGCAAAGTCTAACAAAAGGCAGGCAGCTTTCTGCAGGCTCTTTTGTCTCAGGTGAGTAGTATAAACCTTTGCTTTCACTTAATAACCCCAACAGCCAGGAAAGGGTGGGGGAATCATTTGATAATTATGTTCATTTGATAGAGCACACATAAATGTCTGCAAGTGCCTGCAAATTTTACTAACTCCTGAAGTTACATTCCAGTTGCTCTGGTTATGTGTCCTTTCTGCTCTTCTGCTGAACAAAGGAGGCAACTTTATCAGCTGCCTCTGCGAGAGAGATTTTGTGGCTTCCTTACACAAACAAGGCAAGAATAGGTTAAAAAGCCTTCCCCCACAGAGTGCTCCTTCCCAAACAGCCAGTTATCTCTCTGCAGGCAGGCTGGGTGCATTAGGTGCTGTGCCAGGAAAGAATGATGATCCTCCTGCACCCACTCGCCCCGTGGGGAGGGCTGACCCAGAAGGGAACTGTGAGAGGGCAGGGAGTGCTGGGTGAGAGGAGGCATTTCTGCCTTGTGAGCAAATTAAAACGTGTCTGATCACTGCATGGATCCAGGGCATCCCCACAGAGCTCAGCCCTGCATGTGAATTCTTATGGATTAAATTCTTATGGAGTGTCTGGATCCAGGGACCTGAATGTTTATGGCTGCCTCGTCCTTGCTTTGAGTTTACTCCCGAGCTAATACACACCACTCTAAAGTCTCAGCCTATTTTGCCACAGGGTTGGGTTTTTGCAAGGAAACATCCAAGTTTCCTCTGTTTGTCCATGCTTCATCCAACTTGCCTTATCCATGGCTGCTGCAGCAGGGAATGGTGTGAGCATTTGTCCCTGGTAAGGCACAGAAGGACATGTGAGGTGCCACAGAGGTGGTGATCTGGCAGGACAATGGGCCCAGGTTTTGTGTTTGCCACTGATGATCTTATGCCTAGAGTGAGCGTTTTTCAGACAGTTCTGGAATTCCAAACCAGGCAGTTAAGGTGATTTCAGCAGAATGAGGACCAGGATTTGACTTTAGGTACTTTTTCTTGCATTCACAACTAGTTTTAAAAGTGCTGGCAATAAACAGCAAAGTGTTGCTCACTTTAGCAAATGCAAAACCCATCCTGAGTACAGACTCTTCTATTTTCTCTATTTTTGTGCTCTGTTTGACAGTGGTTTCTGACTGACTTCCAGCAAGGCAATAGTCAACCTGACTATTATTTGTCACCTCCTATGAGCTAAATATAATTTGGATTTTATTTACCTCATAGTATTTCTTTAACAAGATGTGTAACTCACTCTCTGATGTTTTTCCTGGAAAAAAGAACTCCTCACATTGCTGTCTTTACGCAAAATAAATAAAATCTTTCTGTCTTCTTGCCACATTTAGATCTATATATATATATCCCTGGTACACTGAGGAGATATCAGCTTGGGAATTGGCACTCCGAGGGTAAATAAATGAATTTACAGTAAAGCCTGGTTATTGTTTTTAAAGACCTATTGAAAGGAGAAGACTGTTCTTAATTTTCTCTCGTAATCACATTTCAAGATGTTTAGCTCATAAAGGTCTGTCAGAACATGGGGCCTGGACTTTTATCTTTGCTTTCCAGTTGAAAACCTGGAGGACACTCTGGTTTTTCACTCCTGGCTGTGGTCATGAGGAGAAGCCATAGCCAATACAGGACAGGATCCTGTGGGCTCCTGCCACAGATTCCTTGTCCAGAAGTGAAAAGAGCTGTTAATCCTGCCTTGTTTGCTTTGCACACCACACCCCTGCTTATTGCCTACAATCTAAATTACAGAGGCGGCCAAACTTGCTTCCTGTTCCAAACAATAGCCCTGGCTGACACATCCCCTCGAAATGCACGGAGCAAAGTGCCAGGGAACGGCCCGGTGGGTTGGATGGGCCCCAGGGCTGGGGCTGAGGGCACCGGTGGTCCCCACAGAAGGGTCACACCTGCACCCCAGGCAGGCTAGGGAAAGATGTAGGGGCTGCTGATAGTGTGCTGTGGAAAGAAATTACTTCATGGAGGATGTTAATTAAGGGAAATGTCTCGAAATATGGGGAAAACTTCCTGAAAAGAACAAGCATGAACAGGATCATCAAAGGCTTATGAGTTTAGTAGGAATTTCTATAGGGAAGCTAATTTGTGAGTGTCCAGCTGTTTCAAAGTCCGAGTCATGCTTTTCTCCATAAGAAGGATGATACTGGTTTATTGCAGAAAATATTTTGATTAGGTAGTTTTCATTTGAAGGACTGTACGTGAGGATATAAGTTCTAATTTCCTCCATTTGTTTTACCTTTCCTAGGAAATGTGTGCAACAGTCTGGGCTGACGTTACTGAGCTGACGTTATTCGTGCTTAATAGCACTTATTGGGAAGAGCTGTGCTGCGTTGGAGTCCCTCTGCCAACAGAGGATGTATAGAAAATAGTCCCAGGTATTTCTGAGGAACTATGCTGGATCACAGCCAGGATGTCATGGGGGATGTAGGTGACATACCCAGCATTTCCATGGGCAAACACTGTTGTGTTCACAGTGCCTGGCTAACGAAGGGCAGGATAAGCTGGTGAGGGCACATTTGCTGTCCTCTGAGTGCCCCGGCTACCAGTGCCAAAAACTTTTGATTCTGGTCTATCACGACGCATCCAGTGCCGGTGTCTGTGGTCGTGGGATGTGTAGCAGCTTCCGAAATAGGGACTCCCTTCCTCTGGTTTGAAACAGAGGGTGTCACAGTGGGTGTGCAGGGCACTGCTGCTCCTGTGTCCCCCGGTGAGGTGCTGCTGGGCTCAGTTGTTTACTGAGCTGAACTGGCTGCACAGGGCAGTGAAGGGGCAGTGAGTCAGGCCCACGATTGTTCAAGTGCAGGAAAACAAGCTGTGTGTGTGCAAAGTGATCTGGGCACCGGAGCTGGAAAATCCATCTGACTCCTTGTGCTGTTGGTTTGAGGAGAATCGTGTTATGGAAGTGTTCCTGGGCCATTATTAAGGCTTATTTTTCCAGGGATGCTGGCACATTGGGAAACTTCGCGTTTACTTCGGGTTTAATGTTCTTTTGTTCTGCATTCTGACTCAGAATAATACCTTCCCCTGTGAGCTGGAATTACAGCTGGAGCCAGGTTACAGATTCCAAATCAATCTGGTATCCTAGAGATCTACCTCACTGATAGCAGTTAGAAATCATTTCCCCTATCTCTACCCACACTGTCTCAGGGAATCCTTGTGAAGGCTCTCTCTCTGTTTTTATCCTCACTTTGGGATCAGATGACATCTGGCTCCATTGCTTTGTGAGCCTTTGGATAATTCACTGTTTCCATTTCTCTCCCAGCATGATCTATACGATCCTCCCCTGAGACATTTTAATGTCTGGAATGAACTCCCCCGTCTCCTCCAGAGAAGACTGAGGCAGATGATTAAGTGTAGCCAAATCTACCCCTTTTTCTCTCTAAATTATCCCTTACTGTCTCCTCCTTCCTCCCCTTGGTTTTAACTAACAACTTCATGAAACATCTGACTTCTCGGTTTTTCTAGGGGAAAATTTTAAGCAAAACCACATTCAGACACACAGACATACACACACCAGGCAGACAATGAATGCTCACAGACAACCAGCAGCATGCTCACAGAGGCAGGCTTATACACAGATACAATGACGTAAATCAACACCCAGAAGCATTTATTAAATTACCCAGATATATACACAGAGGGACAGGCAGATGGGTTAAGGCTGCGTTTTTACTGGTGGATAAATGAAAACATCACTTTAATGCCCACAGGAGAGTATTTTGGAAAAGCGGTGGCAGCAGCAGCAGCACCAGATATTAGAGGTGATAATATCTCTTTATTCACTCTTGCAGACTAATTGGCTTATCCTAGGAAAGGGCAAATACTGCTGCATAGCAAGTGCAAAACCATAAGCTGATTTTTTTTTTGATTCATAATGAAAATCAGTGCAAAAGCAGCATAGCAGTCATCCCCAAAATCAGCCCCTGTTCCCAGACAAGGAATGGTTCCTGGAACTTGCATCCCTAAACTCCCACTTTTGATTGCTCAGGGCAGCCCTGTCTTCCTTTTTTCTTGCTCAAAGATGAAAGCAAACTGAATTCCCTCTGTACAGTCATGGGAAGAATTGTTCCCAGAATCCAGCTACACAGCTCTCAGTGTATTAAATAGACTTTTACTCGAATGCCCATCATCCTCAGGATATGGAACATTAGGAAATACTGTAGTTCATGAACACCTGGTGCTTGTTACCCCCACACCCACTTAAGGAGGCATTTTAGCCACAGATATAAGTTAACTGAAACAACTGCATGAATTATACTGGCCAAATGTCTGTCTTTTCTGGCCCACGTGCAGGTTTTCTCATTAAAAACTACTGCTAAGCTAACTGCAATCTCCTTAGATGACCTTGAACCATGGGATTCACTTGTATCTTCAATATGCTTATAGTGAGATATGAGTTACACAATATGAGACCTCTAAACAGGGTAACTCAGCCCCATCACCCCTACTTACACCTTCCTGCCCGGTGCCCCAGCCCTGCTAACCTCACCCAACATTTTCTTTATTGCTTGTTTCGCTGTTAAAATGTGGATAGTGTTTAGGGCTGTAAAGATCTTCTTTGCTCTTGACTGCAGGACAAACAAGAGGCCAACCCCTGGCTGCCTGCACTCACAAACATCACCTGGCACACACAATGCCTTCATTCTCCTGCTGTTGATAATGATAACCCAGCCCCACTCCACGCTGCCCATGTTGCACCCACTCCCTTTCCTCCCATCACCTGTGTGGCTGTGGTAAACAAATGTAAATTGATATCTGCCTTGGTGCAATTTGCTGATGGACTTAACCAATTCACAAGGTGTTTTGCAGCAACAGCTGTACCATCCCTAAAGCTCTCAAGGTCTTACTAAAGGCTCAGGGTGCTGGATAGCTGGTGTTTTCCTGCAATGTCTCATTCTGTGTTTGTATCTTAAAGCTTTCCAGGGCATTAGTGAAGAGCTTAATCCAAATGTACTCTTTTCAGCTTATCTTTTTCGTGTTCTGAAAACACAGCCTTATGTACTGGAAGCCAAATATATGGAACTATAGAAACTGCCTCCATTTTGCAATATTATAGTAGTTCAGAAACTCTGATTTCGATGGTCAGCTGCAGCCTTGGGCACTATTGAAGTTATAGCCATGATTTTTTTCCTTTTTATGCCTTTTTTTCCCCCCTGGTTATGATGTGTGATGCATTTCTTCTAGGAATATGGTACAGTTTGTCCATTACTGACCATCTGTTCTTTTCAGAGAGTTCTATGGATTGTCATCTTCTTGCTCTGTTGCATGTGAAGTGGGGACTGTCCTAAGCAAATCACTGCCATTGCTCTGTTTTCTCTTCCACTTGGATTGTAAAGCCTCCAAAGATATTATACTTTCCAGAAATCACCTGTGCTCAGCTGATGGACAGGTAAAAATTACAAGGTGTGTATTTACCAAAGCATTCCTTTAGTTGTATCTGTGAATCTGTAAATCATGAAAGACAACCATGTTGTCTCTGTCCTTCGTATTTATTCTCTTAGGCTTCTTAGGCTAAGGTCTGTGTTATATGTATTTACAAGCACAACAAAAGCTCCAGCACTGGATGATGTGCATTGTCATCAGATGGGAGTTTACACTTCACTTTGTAACCCAGCTCATATTAAGGTAAGGAAAGGACTGAGGACAAATGAGAGAGTTTCAACTGCCTTTTGTAACGTTGTTTTGAAACGACCCTGACACAGGAATTTCATAATAAAAACAATAATTAAGGATGTTGTTTTATTGACTCTTTCTATGACACCTCTTCACCAGAGAACCTGTGGATACTAGTCCTCCTAATACTTGGCAGTCTTACCCATTCTGTTTCTTTTTCTCTCCCTGGTCTTTCAAAAACTAATCCAAGTGTTTCAGCATTTCATCCACTTCTAATTTCACTTCCCCATTGTGTTGGTTCAGTGAGCAAAGATATACTTCCCTAATGTGGGGACTACTTTTTTCTTTCTTAGTTATTCTTCCTCTGTTTTGAGGAAACTTCACTTTATTGTGACAAGCTCAGAGCTCTGCATCATATCCCCTTTCCCTCTGACTCTTAGTGCTTGACTGTGTTACAGTGATGTTTTATCTGTGTTAAGAGCTAATAGAGCATTTCAGATGGAGGAGCACTCACAGCTTGGAATGACTGGTAGGATGTGACCTATTGATGAAATAGGAAATATTGGTTGGGGGTGGGAACCATAACACAGACAGTGTAACAGAAATGGTGACTTTTCACTGTCTCCTGCCAAAAGAGAGTTTTTTACGTACATCTTGATGGCAGTAAGCACTGAAGGAAACAGAGACAGCAGCCTGATGAGGGCTTTTCCAAGTTTTTTTCCGTGCCTGAGCACCTGGGTGGCCCTGGAAGAAAGTGGGGAAGAAGTTTACTGCTCAGGGCTCCTGTCACTTAGAAGGGTGAATGTGGGGGATACCTTATCTGCACTATCTGGTTGGGTGCAGCAAAGCAGAAAAGAAATTTCAGGCTCTTTCCACTCTTCTTTGTGTCTTCTGCTTATTTCCTTCCTATCAACTTGTTTGTTTATTTTAGTTGCCTCTTAGTTTCTATTTGGCCAATTCAGATTTAGACCCAAGACTGTAAGAGTTGAGACTTCCTCTTTCCACCTAAATAAATCCCTTCACCACAGCAACTCTGTTAATGCTGCTTCTGTTCTGAAACATTTAATCTACTTTGTATAGTGCTCCATTCTACTCTATCAGATCTGGGAAAAGTCAGATTGGAGTGCTGCACAGATCAGCAGATGGCAGGCTCCTTCTAGCAATTGATACCACCAGCTTCGTCCTACATCCCCCTACATCAGAGCATCTGATGATGACAGGCAGAAAAAAAAGTATTTCTGCATCATGCACTCAAGTGTGTGCATTATGTCAGTGAGGAATCAGAGATATATTTGTCCCCAGGGTCTGCACAGCTCAGAGTTAGCCCTGTGCTGTAATGTGCATCAGCTGGAGAAACAAGAACCCAGTGCCTGAGTAAACCGGAGAAATAGCAGAAATCTGAATGTCAGAGATGTCAGAGAATTACAAATTCATATCAGAGTCTGATTTCCCACTTACTACTCCACCTGTGAGGTGTCTTCCAAAATTACTTTTAGGCTCAGTAGTGGGTGATAAGACATTAAAGGAAAAGAAAGAGATGCTTGCAATCCAATCTTTATTTTATGTGCCTATGATCAATGGTGCCCTGATCCAGCCCTTCCTTCCCTTAGGGCAACTACTCCTTGCAGGGTGGGTTTCTTTAATCTAGTTATTTTTTAAATGTCCATCACCTCTTTTGGGAAACAATTCAGTTTCCCGTAGTTTTATGACTTACCGAATCCTCTTTACACCACCACGCTGATTAGTTCAAACACACCTCAAATGCAGGACTTTCAGCATTACTGATACAGCATCTCTTTTATGTTTTAGGTGTTTGCTTGAATGTGTTGTATTCCCGATTTTCAGTAAAGAACGGTTTAAAAGTATTTTTTAACAATACAGCATTGTTATGAAAATGAGCTGACTAGTGAGTCTGATAGCAGGAATTTGCTCTGAGTCAACAGTGGCAATTTGCAAGCATTGACTAATGAATTCCATAATCCAGGCAGCACCTCTGCGAATAAGGGAAGAAAGCTCCATTGTCTCTAATAGGCATCGAGGATTCAAACATGAGAGGAACAGCTGCTGTGTAAGAATCTAAACGAATACTGAATACAAGTTGGGAATTCCTGGTCTTTGCTGCTTGGAAAAACTGTATCTCACATCTCTGAACAGATAACTCCCAGGAATGTGTTAAGCAGACAAGAGCAGGAGAGTTTTTTTGTTACAGAAAGCACGAATGTGTTAGACTCTTATAGCCTCTGACAGAAAATTTCAGTGACAGTAAAAGGAGATTTATTTTTTTTCTTCCTTCTTTGATTGACTGGGGAAAGGGTTTGCCAAGTCATGTGTTAATGTCATAACACTGTAAAATGAATCAGGGATAATTAAAAGATGTAGTAAGCAGTTATTATTCCTTTTCCTTGTTTTCTCTTTTAAAGTGTGCTACTAATCCTGCAAAGCCCCTCTGGGGACAGTGGTCAGCACATCCCCTGTTGGAGCATCTCATTGTCTGTATCTGGTCCTTGCCACAGCTGCTCCTTTAGTCCCCTCATAGCTTGTCAGGCATCCATTTGCATGAATTTACTCTCAGACAAGGTGACTTTAGGCAATTTTTTTCCCCTGTGTAGGTTTTGTGTTTTCTAAAGGGTTTTCCAAGGCTCCCACTATCATGAAACCGGTGTTAGTGGCACTGAGCACTACACATAAAATGCCATCTTCTTTTCCTTTGGAATATCACACTGGTTTTGTTTTAACACATTATTATAGGTGGGTGTTACTATGCTGAAGAAGGTATGCTGGGACAGTGCTTCTGTTTTGGCACCCACCAAACCACCTGCAGAACACCTGATTGAATTGAGAGTAGTCAGACAAGAGACCAAATGTTGAGAATGCATAAAAAATGTGTTTTTTTTTTTCTTAAGACTGGAATCCCAGGTATTTGTGAATGATTGTGTCAATGGGCTTTCCTGGTTTTACAGACATACAACTGAGGAGATGAATATTCTGAATAATACATGTCACAACAGAACTGGTTTGGAAAAAGGGGAAAAGAAAGTTTGTTGTTGACCCAGAAGCCTGGGTCAGTGCCCTAAACTGCATGGTGAGTATAACCCAGGTTTCCAGGGTACAGTGTCTTTCAGGAAGTGATGCTTCTGTTTACAAAACCTATTATGAAATGGTGGTGAATAATAAAAAGAGAGCAAGATACAAAGAAGTGCAAATGAAAGGGCAGAGTTCAGGAGTAAGATAGAACTTGGAAGTGAGTGAGCAGAGCTCAAGAGTAGGGTACAGGACTGGCAGGTGGGTCTGAATTGCCCTTCTGCCACTGAACTCTCTTTTGGAGAAAGCATCTTTTACCTCTGCTGCTTCCCTGCCAGCCCCACTCTCATTTTGGTTCAACTGCACTGATATTTCTGCAGAGTAGAACAAGTCTCTCTTGGGCTATCTCCTTTCCCCTTCAAATTTGACCTGTATCTAGACACCCTGAACTAAAAGAGCTTCTACTCAGTAGTAGTATCAACAGTAATAAATAAGCCATTTGATTTTCATTTTGAAAGCTTGTGTTTCTCTTCTAGCAGAGAAAGGAAGTATTTCATAGAAAACCTTGTAAATTCTTGAATTATTCAAAACTGATAGCATGCCCAGAAGCACCTTGTGAATAGCTGGAGGTATGTGCTCTTTATTATGAATTATTTGCTCAGTGTTTCTTATATGAATGATTATGACTCATGCTTATGATAAATTTGTGGTTGAATTTGCTCATAAAAATTAGATTTTTGGGGAAAAAAACAAAACTTACAGCAATTCCCAAATGCCACCTTGAAATCCTGCCAGGCGTGTATACCTGAGATGTCTGTTGTGCTGCATGGAGCCAGAAGAGGAAGTCTGGAAGAACAAAAAAGCCAGGATTGCAATTGATCCAACTTTTGATTGCTATAATAGATATGAGGAAGGGTGTTAGTTTTAATGTGCTCAGCCTTGGGTCACATACCAGCTATTTATTGCAGGTTGGATGGCTAATGTGTGTTCCAGCAAGCTGTGCAGCACCAGCGTGTTTCAATTTCACTTGTCTAGACAGGGTTTTCAGTTGCCCTGTTCTGGCAGGCAACGGGAGATTTCATACCTTGATCTTATCGTGCTGTGCCGAGTTTACCTCACTGAGAACACCTGCAGGCCGAGAACAGGGATTCAGGGGAGCTGCAGACACACAGCACCTCTGAGGATTTGGACCTCTGTCCTTGACAGGGGTTGCCACGAGTGGCTTTTGCAATATGTCAGTGGATTTCAGCACTTTGGAACGGTGGATTTCCAGGCTTGGATCCTTTCAGGTAACTCGTGGGTCAACTGCTACAGACCAGCCTTCATTTTTTTTGCTGCCTTCCGTGGAACACTAGTGGAGAACCTCTGCTCTAATTTGCCAGGAAATTCACTTAAGAACACCAGGCTCTTACATAACGTCCTCCCGTCGGTGAGCAGCTCTCCGAGATGACAATTACGGTAGATTTAAAGCAGTGGTTTGGGCAGGTGAATGGTTTGCACAAACTAGAATAGTCTCACTGGCTGTATTTCTGGGTGAAGTGTTGGTGCAGGTGAGTGTATGCGAGTAGTCCTACTATCGACATGATTATCATTTGTACCAGAACAGTGCCTCGGGTCAAACAAGAACAGGTCTCCCTTGTACCAGACACTCTGGGAACTCCTGGAAACAGACAGTTCCTGTGGTGAAAGGCTTACATCTACACAAAGCTGTCCTTTCCCAGTTTGGTTTGCAAATATTTTTTTGTTATTATTTTTATTGCTGTTCCGCGGAGATTTACAGGTGTGAGCAGATCTGGCTGTATTTCAGGGTAAATGCCTGCGTCACTCACCCCTCGCAGTATGTGGTGTACAAAGCCCTGTGGGAACCGCCTGTAATGTTTAGTGCACAATGACCAGTCAGTTTGTTTAAGTTCAGGAGGTAAGTGATTACCAGGGCTACGAGATACTGACAATCTGAACCTCTATAAAAGAGATTTTTGTCTTCCTGTTGGTTGTATTATTCAGGTCATTAAACGAGTGGCTTTCTTCTGACCTTTGCCAAGTCATATAATTCTGCGTCGTTCTATCAACTGGTACTTGGGAGTATTCTGGAGACTTCCTTGCTTTTTATAAATAATTTTGAGGCTGATATGCAACAAAAGCATCTCCTGAATTTGCTGGCAATTGATAGGCTAAAAAATCGTCCCTTCTGAAAGTGTTTAGGCAGCAATACTCCTGTCAAATGCAAGCCTATTTCAACACAACAGCTCTGTAATGACACACACGTGATGGACATGCTCACTGTAATTGTGGTCCAGCTGGTCATGTATTGTCTTTGACAGCAGCCACTACAAAAGGTTTTATGGCAAAGGCTCCCAAACCTTTCCAGTAGAAGCTTTCCTCTCCAACAGATAATCTGTGTGACTCATGATGCGAACAGATCAGATGAAAGAGCTTTCTCTTGGGCAGGCTGGTGATGCTGCTCACAACTGCTGGCACCTCTCTTGGCATGGTGACCTATCTGAGAACTATTGCAGTAGAAGATGCCACCAGAAACCAAGTCACGGGCACACACTGTAGAATAGTCATCACAGAACAGGTCATCCCTTTCCCAAACTCCTTCAATTATAGGCAAGCTTAAATTTTTAAGTATGAAGGTTTATACTTTCTCTGAATTTTTTTGCAAGCACCAAGTAAAACAACCCTTTAAATTTCTTCTGAATTCTGGACCTTGGTAATATCCATTGCAATGAGCCCCACAGTTTAACGGCATGTGCACGTATTATATAAAATGTTTTTTTTTTTTATTTGTTTGTCCTAACCTTGTTGTGCAGATGAGGAAATTGGAAATGAGATCCAAATTCTCCCACTGAAAATTTAAACTGCTGACAAAAAAGTATCGATGGTACCGCTTCTCTGGGCATGACATCCATATCGCACACAGCATCCCTGAGCCATTAAGCAGTTTAGAGGGCTTAGAAGGGAGTTCATTTTTTCATTCCTTTTTTTTTTTTTGTTGGTTTTTTTTGATAAACAATTGTTCTGCTTTGTGGACAATCGGAGGACATTCCACATCCTTCTCAGCACAGTCTGAGGAGGTGCTGCTCTTCCTGGGCTTCTAAGGGCTGGTCTGTTGGGGAATGCAGCCATTCCCAGTCCCCTCATAAAGCCAGAGGAAATGGAACAACAGTGGGATGCCACCAGCCAGGCACGGGCTTCCCTGGCAGTTCCTTGCAGTGGCTGTACAAGAACTTAATGCAGACTGAGGATGCTCAAAACACAACCTGCCTGAGGAGAAGAAGCAAAGGGTGTGTGTGTGTGTGGTGGTTTTAAGCAATTGTTCCCCTGTACTCTGGCACTGGTGAGGGCACACCTTGAATGCTGTGTCCAGTTCTGGGCCCCTAAATTCTGGAAGGACATTGAGGTGCTGCAGCGGGTCCAGAAAAGGGCAGGGGAGCTGGTGAAGGGTCTGGAGCACAAGTCCAGTGAGGAGCAGCTGGGGGGGCTCAGCCTGGAGGAAAGGAGGCTCGGGGGGACCTTCTCACTCTCCAGCTCCCTGACAGGAGGGTGGAGCCGGGGGGGGGGTCAGGCTCTTCTCTCAGGCAACCAGCGCCCAGATTAGTGGACATATCCCCAAGCTGTGCCAGGGGAGGTTCAGGTTGGACAGCAGGAGGAATTTCTTCACATACAAGGGGATTAGACATTGGAACGGGCTGCCCAGGGAGGTGGTGGAGTCACCACCCTCGAGAGCGCTCAAGGAACGACTGGACGTGGCGCTCAGCGCTCTGGTCTGTCTGACGCGGCGGTGGTGCTGGGTCGCGGGTTGGACTCGATGGCCCTCAGAGGTCTTTTCCCACCCCGTTCATTCCGCCCCTCCGTGAGGGGCGCGGCGGCCGCGCGCGCGGGTCTCCCCGCGCGCCTCCCGCGGCCGGCGCTGCCCCGAGCGGCCATTGACGTCAGGGAGGGCGGCACGTGACCGCGGCGGAGCCAATCGGCGGCGGCCGGAGCCGCTCCGGCGAGAAGGGGCCGTGTCGGCAGCGCCCGCCGCTCCCGCCGCCCCCGCCCCCGCCCCCTCCTCCTGCCGCGGCGGCGGCGCGTGGGGAGCCGCGCACGGCGACACACACACAGAGACACGCACACACACACACACACACACACAAACACACTTACATACATACACACATACGTACACACACACACACGCACACACGCTCCCGCACCCACGGGCGCGCACCCGCACCCACATACATGCACGCGCGCCGCCGCACGCTCCCGCGCACACGCCCCGGGGGGAAGGAAGGAGCCGCGGCCGGACGCCCCGCAGCCCCCGCCGCCGCCGCCGCCAGGAGCAGCCCCCCGCACCGCCACCACCGCCGGCTTTTGTCCGCCGCCCCCGCGGGAGCCCACCCTGCGCCCGGCCGGCGGCAGCATGGACGCGGCGCTGTGACCCGCCGGGGGCGGATTGGGAAGTTTGAATAAGGATTTTATCGCTTCCCTTTCCCTGTTCTCCCCCTCGGTGCGGCTCGGTCCCTGCCCCCATCTTCCCCGACAGGTTTTTTGTCTTTTTTTTTTTTTTTTTTCCCAGCATTTTTTTCTTTTAATCCGCCGCGCGGGGTTGGATTTTTATTATTATTATTATTATTATTGTTTGTGTTTTTATTTGGTTTGGTCGTATCCGTCTCTACCGGCCGTAGAGACCGGTCCCCGCGGGCGGCCGAGCGCCACCCCCGACCCGGCCCGCGGGGCTGCCATGGATCGCACCGGCGGCTCCGGCGGGGGCAGCGACCGCAGGCAGCCCGAGGAGAGCAAGCCGCTGCTGGGCGAGATGTCCGCTCCCGAGGGGAATAAAATGGGTGCCGCGCCGTGCCGGAGAGCCCTGCTCCACTGCAACGGCATGAGGTACAAGCTGCTGCAGGAGGGGGACATCCAGGTGTGTGTCATCCGGCACCCCCGGACGTTTCTCAGCAAGATCCTCACCTCCAAGTTCCTGCGGCGGTGGGAGCCGCACCACTTGACCCTGGCGGACAACAGCGTCGCCTCGGCCACGGTAAGAGCCCGCCCGGGTCCGCCCGGCACCGGCATCGGCATCGGCACCGCCGCGGGGCATCCGCGGGGTGCGGGGGGATGCCCGCGCCTTTGGGGCCCCCGCGCTGCCCCACCTGGGGGGACCCCCCTCGGGGGGTCAGTGGAGGGTCGGCTCGAGTGGGTCCCGGAATGCCGGCGGAAAACCCTGAAAGGATTTTTTTGTTTTTCCTTTGTAACCCTATGGATATTTAATTTTGCGGTTTCGATTTTTTTTTTTTTTTTGGAGAAAGACTATTATTGTTATTACTGTTACTGATTTTTTTTCCCGTCCCATTTTTTAAAAAAAAATTCCTCCTTTCCCAACATGACAGACGTGCAGTCGCCACACACCGAGCCGTTTCTGTCCGAAACCAAAGTCGGCAGATACCTGCTGGCACCTCGGGCAAGTTGGAGGTGAGGGAGGTGGAGGATGCTTTGAATTCGAGAGCGAAGGCTGTGCGCGGTCTTTGCTGTGGTTCAGGCCTGCTCTGGGGGCTCTGGTTTGGCGGTCACATACCCTGCCCAGACACAGGCGATGTGATTGGGAAATATGGAGATTCCTTCAGGGTTTTCTTCTGGCTGGAAAATGATGCAAGAGAAAAATGCGAGGTGGTGATATCAATGTTACAGAAAATGTACAGTAGACGGATACAGTCTTGAAAAATATGATTTTTATGTTCGTATACAGTTTAAAATTTCATGGCCATTATTATTTGAACATTTATGTAGCATGTGATGTGATTACGCCCATATTTTGGCGATTAACGCAGCTCACAAAACATGTTTTACACTGATCTTTAATCATTCAGTACTTGGATCGTGTCTTTTTTTGATTTATATGTAAATGTCTCATTTTTCTCAATGGCTTCGTTCTGGCCTTCCTATAGGACACTGTGAATCGAGAGAGTGGATTGGCTTTTGTGTGGATTTCTGTTAATGGTGTATTTCAGTGGGTTTCATCCAGCCTGTGCTGTGCTTGGAGGTTGGATTTTGTCACACTTTGGTACACAGACATAATGTGTGTAAATGTCCCTCCTGCATCATGCTCTGGTGTGAAGTATTCTGAGCAGCTTTTCAGTGGGAGCTCCTTTAACCTTCAGGTAGGCCAGCTGCCTGTTCTCACAGAGCTCTTTTTTGTGCCACAATGACATCTCTCCTCACGGTTTCCACGGGGCTCTCGAGGATGTTTCCAAGGGAATATTTTTCTTTCTTTGATAGAGCTACTGTCTAAAGGGAGAAGGAAGACTTGATCGAGCATTGCTGGAGAAAACCCCCAAAAGACACACGAGCTCAAGGAGTTTTTGCAGCTTTTGCAGCTCTTCATTTTGTTAAGATACCGTCAGTGTGGAGGGGGAGTTGAATATCAGTGGAGATGAGGCATTTTCCTGGCAGTATCCATAGCTGACTATTTCTGAGCAGAGAAGGATACCAGCAGAGAGAGGCATGATTGTGCTTCAGATCTCTGCAGTGTGGCAATACCAGGCATGAAGTTGTATTTGTGCAGGAGACGTCAAACTCTGCTTGCTGGCAGAGCTGTCACCAAAGAGACCATCTCTGAAAAGGTTTCTGAAGTCCTGTGGGGTTGTGCTTTAATTACCGTTGAGGTGTTCTCATTCCTAATTATTTTATGCACATAAATAGCGAGAAGACACTGAAATGTTGTGCGTACCATTGCAGGCTCCATTTTGTTGAGCAGTGCTCTTCGTGCTTGGTCTTGCGCCTTATCATTTTTTTTCCAGTGCTAACTCACCAAGTAAATACCGTTGTTCACAGAAATATCTGTGCTTTATTATTTCAAGTAGTGTCTTTGGTTTCCAGGGAGCAATTAGGGCACAGGGATAAGATCTACATTCACTTGTTGCCTGACTCTATGGGTAGGTTTAGGAGGTATCTTACAGGTTCTATGATATCTGTATTTTATTCTTTGTTTTTTAAGCTGGGAAGATTTGATTTAAGCAAAATCCGTGGTAGTTTAACTCCCACCCCCTATGGAAATGTGGTATAGGCACAATGCCAAAACCACCTCAAACTGGAGGTAGATATTTGAATGCGACTAATTTGGTTTTCAAGAGCTGTAGGAAAATATCCATTCTGTCCATTGAAAGTGAGCGTTGGGAGCACTCAACAGCTTTGATAACGAGGTCATTTTTACACATGGGGCTTTCCACAGGCAGGGTGCTTTATGAGCAGCCAGTAATTAATCTTCACATCATCCCTTTGCAAATCCTCTGGCATGACGAGTTTTACTGCATTCTATATAACATGAATAAAATTGAGCAGGAAAATAACATCACTTTGTTTTGCATTTGAAAGCAAAAGTTGTAATGACAGCTAAATCCAGATCTGGCAAATTATGTCCCTGAGTACAGTGGATAGGTTATTTGTTGATTCCAGGCACTTTATATCCTTTTTATTGTCACTTGAGACACATATTTGAATTAAAATCTTCTCCCCACAAGCTCTTACTTGTCAGTCCCTGGGCTGCAATATAGGAGTTAGCATTAGTTTGTGTATGGATTATTCATCTGTAGTTTATTCCACGAGTAGACACAGTATGTGCCCACATCTATAAGTCTGAATAATGAGACCCTATCTACATTTTTTTTTTGGTGAGGGAGAAGTAGTTTTGTTGTTTATTTAGGCAGCTACATGTTTTGTGCTGACAAGATAGTTTTCAGTAGCAGAAGCACTATGCATGAATGCAGTGGAACAACTGTTAGGCCATCTTATTTTAGCAGAATTTAGGGAGAAAAAACAATGTTGTCTACAAGTGCATTTTCTGACATTATCACAAGCGACTGTTTCAACTAAAATAAGTCCATGTTAATAAAATAATAAAAATAATAATAATAGTATTCTGATTTGGTACGTGCACTCATTTAAGAAATGGAAAGGTATTAGCTTGTGGAGAGTCCCATAACTGTAGGTGTTGGGGCTTTATGTGATTAATATGTTGTTTCCATTGCTTGTTTCATGTTTTTGTTTCTCAAAGAATTGGTTACATATAGTACAGTTTCACCACTACAGTTCCACTTGCATCATGTCCAGGCTTTCCTTCTTTTTTGAAGGAAGTGAATACAGATCTGTAGCTTTTTTTTATTATTATTTTGTTTTGTTTTGTTACTGTAAATATTAAAGCCCCAGTAGGAAATTTTGATACTTAAAAACTTTGTTTGTCAGACAGCAGCTTGCCTGGGAACGACTCTGACTTTCTCCCCCATGGGAGGAATAATGTTTATTTTATAAACACCTACCAAACTCAGATGTAGCACCCTTGCTAATTTTTTTTTGCCAATGAGATCTGTCCTTGCACAGCTTGAGGGGCAGTGATAGTAAAAACAAAGACAGAAATAAAATCCAATTTAATATTTCTCGAGTGATACTTTTTGGGGGGCTGAAGAATAACCCTATGGCTGTCTTCAGCCAAAATTTAATTTTCAATAGTTTAAATGTAGGTGTCGTGACTGAACTTCTGTGTCTTTAGTATCATTCTGCATTGTCCCTTTCATGTCTCTGCCCTGCTTTTTTTCTTTCATTCTTTCTCTTGAGTCAGTTGGGATTGGATGTTGAGGACAATGAGTTTTAAAGTCCTGGGTTGCAAGGAAGACTTGTGATACATATGTATGTGCAGCAGACAAGGAAAGAATAAATAAGTGATTCATTTTTGCTGGATAGGGATGACCTCTCTAGTTCCCATCTGGGAAGATAAGACATTATTGAAACCATGAAGTTATTCATTAATATCCCTCAAGGAGAGGTGGAAGCTTTGGGTTTTCGTGCCTGTTTCACATTTCTTGACTTTGCCTTGGCAGGTAAGTTGAGTGTATTGTGTTTTGCTCAAAGCTGGTGACAATCCTGAAAAGACTTTAGTTTCTTTTAAACATCTTTCATTTTTCTATACAGAGGGAATGTGTGAGGACAATAGTTTATTGACAGACTGGCTAATCGGAAATGCATTTGAAACAAGAATGTGAGTGGATTAGGGAACTGCATTTGTATTTTCTTCTAGAGACAAGAACATACCCAATTAATATTAAATGAGGCAGGGCAGGATTATCTGCTTCAAATAGGAGAACTGGAGTAGAAAATTGTCTTCTAATTGTTTTTTAAAATTCAACAATTCTGCTACTGCATGTGTTTCAGCATGTCTTTCCTGGTAAAGATAGAGCAAAAATTCCTATCAAGCTGGACTCATTGTTTACTTTAGCACAGGTTCCCATTAGTTAGAAAAACATACTTTTAAAAATTAAATTTCCCTTGAAAAACAATTAGCTCAAGTGGGAAGTATTATGCAGAGCTCAGAAATTTCAAAACAATCTTACAATGAGAATTTTTGTAAAGCTTTCATGGAAAAGGAATATTGTAGCATTATCCAGATTGGAAACAGAATAAATATGAATTTGCTATAGTACTACTACTACTACTAACTAAAGTTTAAAGAGTCTGTTGAGTAAACCAAGTGCTGCCCTTTAGTCCTGCACTCTTGATGAGGCTCTACCTATTTAGCCCACCAAGCCAAATTATCTTGGAGGGCCTGCTGTCATTACGTGTGTAAGTGAGTGTGAACACATAAATAACAAAACAATTTAGGATAATTTTTTATCTCTTATAACAATGGAATGATAAATTACTATTTATATTTAATATTTCCCATTGTTTACTGTTGCAGATGATTGCTTTCATTTGATAAGAAGTGGTACCAACAGGTTTCGGATGTACATGTTTTTGCCTATTCTGGTTATTTATTGCTAAATACCAGGTATTTTGTTCAGGTGCATCAGAAAGGGCATTGAATCTCATAATTTGCAGAAAACCCATGACAATTTAGAGTTCTCTGCAAATTGAGAAGAAATTGCTCCATGTTATCTGTGCTGTTGAAATTGAGATGCTGTTTCAGAAGCGAAGGCAGGCATGTACCTGCGTTAACGAAATCCAGATTTTTCTGAAGACTGGGTGATTTAATGTCTGCTGTGACAAACTTCTTTTATTGCTGTATTAGTTGGTAGCATGACATAAGAAAACCTAAATGATATTTCTTTAAAGTTGTTTAATGCCTATCAAACGTATCTTTGCATATACAGTTCCTGCAGTGGTTAAAAAGCATATTTATAAGTCAGCAGTGTTAAGGTATGTGTTTATATGTCACAGAGCTTATATAAAATATGAAAACAGAAGCTATATTCATTGGCAGAGTGAAAGCTCTCAAGGCTATTAGTGTTAACACCCAGCCAGTAAATTTTACATGTTCAGGAACATAAATAAAAAGGATACTCAGAAATACTTGTGCCTCATTTTTCGTTTTGGCTGGGGAGTAAAGATGTGGTGCTAGTCACTACATGGTGGTAATAGTCCCCCTGGGAAAGCTTGGAAATTGCCTCTGGTCCTCAGTGGGACCTGATCCTGCATCAGAGCAGGGCCTGGAGGAGCTCAGCATCCCTCACAGGGCCGAGCCTTTGTGGAGCTGTAAGATCATATATTTTTTTTGTTGAAGTGGATTATTGTAAGTAGTGATATTCCCAGAAGAGTCTGGATCATCCATGTTGGGGTGTAGCCCTTCTAGAAAAGGACATACTACCCAGGGAAGCTGTGGCTGCCCCATCCCTGGAAATGTTCAAGGCCAGGTTGGACAGGACTTGGAGCAACCTGGTCTAGTGGAAGGTGTCCCTGCCCATGGCAGAGGGGTGGAATGAGATGATCTGTAAAGGTCCCTTCAACCCAAACCATTTCATGACTCTGTGATTCTGTGAAACTCAAAAGTGCCATGTGGTTTTTCGGAGGTGAAAGGCCATGGTGAGGGTCCCGTCTGCATCGATGGTCTGATATGCAAGGTTGGGTTTGCCTTTTTAGCAGGAGTGGGAGAACAGAGGCCACAGCCTTGGTCCCACCAAAATCCCTGACAGAACTGTATACACTGAGGGACCTTTTTGGAAGAAAAAGGTGGTAGGTTTAGTACGTAGAAAGGAGTGATTTCTTCATAACTATTTAATTTATGGCATATAATTTGTTTGTACTTTTGAAGTTGATTAGTAACAGGTGAGTTTAACACAATACATTAAAAAGGCTTCCCTCATTTCCTTCTATGTTAGTAAGCATGGCTGGCCTAATAGGGTTTTACTCATCTCCCCACATAGGATTTATGAGAGAAGAGACCTACCTCAAACAGTTCAAGCCTTTTGGAGTCTTTAGGAGTAATTAGATTGTGGGTTGCATGGGTAGATTGCGGCTTGTTTGTTAGTGTTTGGAGCAGTGCTAGTTGCATCAGTTCTGTTTTGTGTCTGCATGTGTTTATAGATACGTAGGGCTTAATTCCACAAGCAGTCACGTGTTTGAAGATGATTGATACTTGAGCATGTATAATCCATTCAGAGAGCTTGTGCATGCATGTGCACTCAGTAAAATAACTTTTTTTTGCCCATCTGATGATGCAGAGTCATTGGCAGCAGTGCTGGCTGGGGCAGCCTGGCCTGTGCCATTCTGTGTCTGTGCCGTGCCCTGTCAGTCTGCCTTTTGTACACACCTAACAGTTTGCAGGGTCAGGTTGAGAAAATCTCTGTGAGCTGGCTGGGGAACACCTTCTCTGCTTGAACCTTTTGCAGATTTGCTGTCTTTTAACTGCGTCAGGGAGCTGATGTGTTTCAGCCTATAGTCAGCCAGACTGCTGAGGAAGAAGAGAGCGGGAAACATGGTAGGCTGGAATTGCTGCCAAAAAAAATGTATTATTAAATCATTGCGTAAAATTTTCCTGTTTTGCACAATATTTAATAATGCAGGGACAACACCAGGAAAGGGAAAAGACAATTGAAAAGCATACATTATAACTGATCACGTCAGTGGTGAGTGAAGTTTTAGCGCTTGCGGTTGTGGAAGAAAACACGAAGAAGTCAGAACCAGATGCTAAGTTAAAAGGCCTTCACTTCATAGGCTTAAAAATTAAGAGGATTTAACAATACTCTTTAGGTTTTGGAGGAGGGGAGTCTTGTTCCAGGATTTGTTGTTACCAGTACTGGCATTTCCAGTGCTTAAAGTGATTTGTTGAATTTGCCCCTTGGGCTGTCCCATGACTGATGGGACAGGGCCAATAGAGTGGGGAATACAAAAGCAGGTAACAATGCCAGGTCACAGACTGTGGTGTCCAGGGCATGAGTTTATGGTGTAGGCAATTTTCTACTACTTTAATCTGAGATTTCAGTGCATTTTTAGATAATTTTAAGTCTTTTTCCAATTTTTGAGAAACTCAGAAAGAAGGCGTCTGTTTTTTCTGGACTCGAGTGTTTCTGCTAGATGTGTGCCATTACTACTTGAGCTCAAGAAACTCATCGAGTTGCAATGACTTAAATCTGAACTGGAAGTACACTCGGTCACGTACATTCTTGGTCTCGCTCTGCTGAAATCAGTAGGGTAATTTGAGGAGAGGGATTACCATTCATTGCCTGTAACGTGAATGGCAGGATGTGCTGTTCAGACAGCCAGGAAGGTTCAGCGAGGGATCGCCGTGCAGGTTGGCTGCTGGCTGGGGCAGATGGCTGACACAGCCACAATTCCTCCCTCTGCTTGAGGCAGATCTTGAGGTACTGAGCCACTGGCAGGAGTGGCTTTCCCAAGAACAAGAGGATTGCTGGAAACTTCCGTGTTAGACAGAACTGGTATAGAAGCTGCTGCCCTTTCACCCATTTTATGCCAACATTTATACAACACTGTCCTGGTGGAAAGTGAGTTTGTGACATTATTTTCTTCTGTGGGGAAAACCTTCTCATTCAGAATTCTTGGAAAGGTCCTGCCAGCCACCGCCGCTGCTCCATGGGGCATGTGCCAGCTCCCTCCTGTCTCTTTTCCCCAGACAATAGAGTTTTATTAAGAAAAAAAAAAATGCTGCTTGATGCAAGTTGATCTCTTTTCCCCCATTTGGGCTTGAAATTTGCTGTGGGATGTGGTCCTGGCTGAAGTTTGCATGAGGGTGGATCCTCTACAGGGGCAGCTGCCCCCAATTCCTTTAAGGTGTAGGAAGATGGTGCTGCTGCTTCTGCCATTGTCTTGCTTGATGTTTGCACCTGGGGCCATTTTCACTTCTGGGGCAGTGGCAGAAAGGTTTAAAATGGAGTAAGGCTTTTCTGGGCCCTTAGAGAGCCTCTCCCTTGTCTGCTCAGAATTGCCACTTGTTTCAGGGGTAAGAGCTCTTGCACTTTTCAAAGTATGCTGCAGTTTCTGTGAAGTTCTTGTTCCTGTGAATGAGGAATTGCATGACTTTCTCGTTGAATGAAAAATTTAAAAGGAATAATTGCTTTCATTGATGAAAAGAGTAATAACTAGGGCTTCAAAAAAGATGACTTAAAAATGAATACCCAGTGCTTCTCAAACTCCAGACTGCTAATTTCTTGATATTAAGAATGGAGATGTTGAATGCTTGGCACTGTCTACAAAGGACTTTTCCTTCTTGGGTTTCCAGTGCTTAAAGAAATGCAGAATAAAATAAAATCTTTTTATCCTTTTGAAAAATTTAGAACTAAAACCTTAGAGCACACAGAAATGGATTTAGGTTTTGTAAGATTGTATTTTCAAAGATGCCATATGTGGTACAATAAATGTTGCCTGAAGAAAACTGAGATTAGCTAAATCAGAGGGGTTTGCGGAGAATAGATAATTGTATCCCCAAATATAATTATTTTATAGTTATCTTTTGCATAATATTTTTCTTAGGCCTAAAGAGAAACTCTCTTTGCAAGTGAGACTCAGAAATAATATTTTTTTTCTTAGAAATAAGATGTATGTAATTTGAAGTGTGCAGATATCTATGTATATTTTATGGATGAGATTTCTGATGCTGTTAACCCAAAGGTAAGGCAAGAATTTTGTAAACAAAAAAGTTGCCTTGTTCTTTATTTATGTATAGACAACTAACATTACCTGAGCAACATTAGGCAATTGCATGTGCAGGTAGACAGTTTGGATAAGTTTTAAGAGAAAGCCTTTTTTTCCCCTAAACCTCCTGAAGATACCCCACAGTGTGTTCCCAGTGGTACATTTCAAACAATACAGAGCAGATATTCCTCTATGGTAAAGCTGTGATATTGCTATTGTTTTTTCCTCCCAGTCTTTGTCTGTTTTGGCTATTTGAATATTAGCTTTTGGGATTGGCAGGTGTCTCTTAGCATGTCTGGTTCCTGTTGTAATGGGATTCTGTTATACCACAGAGTTTTTTGTTTGCTGCTGTAATACAATTAGTGCATATTGTGAGCAGGCTGTGTTTTTGCTCTGTCTAAAATAAAACTGAATGAGTTTGTTATCCATTTTCAGGGATGGGCATTATTAATAGTAATGGAGAAACTGCTTAACAAAAAGTTTCTGAAATTTGCCAAGTGGACTCCAACTTTTCTAAACAAAATACTAAGGGTGTGTAGGCTTTTGCCGTAAATATGAATGTCTGTTTGACCCACTGTGAACAAAAAAGAAGAGAGATTATTTTTAGCCTCTGAAATGATCAGAAAAAAATGATTTTTGGATGACAGTATAATGTCTTCATCTTACGAGTTCTTGGGTTTCAACTTCACTGTGCTTCAACCACCTCAAAGTGCTTAATGGTCAGTGTTTTTATACGTGGGGAAAACAGAGACAAATAAATGTAAATGAGACTTTTCAGACATGTCGGTTGGTTCATGCTTAGTTTGCAGTTCCTTCACATCTGTGGTTCACTCTGGATAGTCTAAGGTTAGACACCAAGGATCAGTCATGCCTTGCCCTAATGTTCATGATAAATCAGTGGTGGGAGCTGGAGCAGAAGTGATGTTCCCTTGCTTTGTCTGCTAGGCTGCATCTTCCCTCCTGATTTGGATGGCTATCCATTTTCTTAACGGTTGTAAATCTCATTAAAAATCAGTGGAAGTGTGGGAGAGTGACTGACAGCAGAACGTGGCCCACAGTGTTGTGCTCTTCTTGCTACCCTTCAATCTTCCTGCAAAGAAAGTACCTGTCGGGGAACCAGGTGCCAATCAGTTCAAGTCTCTTGCCTTCTGCAGCGTGCGTGCTTTGTGTGTTCTCCTAGCAGTCATGCTGACAACCTACCACTTTGCTTTTGCTTTAGAGGCTGTTAAGAGTGAATTCAGAAGAAAAGAGTAAGGCAGGGAAACCTTGACTGCTTTGAAATTTTCAGGATGAGAATGATCTTGCAAAATTACTGTAGAAGCAGGGTGTTGCAATCCGTTTTTGTGAAAAGATTGGCAGTTCTCTCTCCCTTCTCAAACCTTAGGTTTACTATACAAGCTTCTTGACATTGAGCTCTTAAATTTAGGAATCCCTTGAGAAGAGTATGATTGCAGAGACATCTCAAAACACCACGTTTCTCTCTGCTGCAATGTGTGCTGTAAGAAGGTATGAAACTGAAAGTAGAATGTTATGTGGACTCTTAAATTGTGGATCTTTGAGCCACTGGTGTCAGCTAATGCAGTTCTGCAGACTTTTTTCCTGGAGGCTGTGTGGTTATTGTAGTTGGGGACCTGAGTGTTGAGTTGTTCCTGGCAGCTTGAAAAGTTGTACAGTGAGAGATTTCTTTGCCCTGGCTGTTCTGATGCCAGGCAGGGCACTGGATGTCAGTGATGGAGAGCTGTGAGCGTGTGCCTGCCTTGAATGCTGTGGCTCCACGGTGCTCTCACGATAGCTGGGGTGTTCTGTCATCTGAACAGTTTGCTCGGTATCTTGGCTCTGAGGAGGAAGGTGGGAGGAGGGGAACGAAACTGTGAAAGGCCCAGTGATTCTTGAAGAACAGCATTTACTTTTGCAGCAGTGATTGCCATCTCCTTTGATGGGCTGTGTTGAGTGAGGTCCGTGTCCTTGTCTTACTGCTCAGTGGTGAAATGCCTGGAGTTTGAGTACCTGTTCATTCCTTGTGGAAGATGAATCATGTTCAATGAAGCAATTGTGTTCCTTACCCACCAGTAACGTAGAACAGAGAGGTTTATTTGGATGTCTGGAGGAAGAGAAAATAGCGTCATGTTACAGATGTCGTTCAGTTATTGTTTAAACCAGGAGAAAATCTATGCAATTGCTGTAAACCTCTGCCTTTAGTAAATAGGTTATAGTAGCAAGATTATTGAATTGGAAGAGGAGCTTCAGCTTATTATTTCAGTGCAGGAGCACTGATACTTCTTCAGATATTCCTTAAAAAACAAATGGCCACTCCAGCTGTGTAGTAAGAACTCGAAGTAGTATTCCCAATAATTTTTGTTATGAAATGCAACCCCTATGTGGAAGTGAAGAGGGTTGATGAAAGATACTATGCAAGTGCAAATTATTAGTTGTTGCTTTAGTTTTTCTTTCAACTCTTCATGGTTCTTTTAGATCCTTTGGTGTTTTGGTTTTTTTTTTTTTTTTCCTCCTTTCCCCCCACTGGTATTATGTTGACTTTTGAGGAAAGTGTTTTAATTTTTAACTAAAAAATAGCCTGACATCCAGAGGCATGGAACAGGCTCTTCCTCTCCCAGAGGAGCAAATGACTTGAGTGGAGTCCTGGCACTGAAAATCTCATCTACTTTGCAACCAAATAATGTGGACATTGTAGAAAGCATAAAACTTGTGCTGGCACAGAACTTAGTTGCTGAAGGTGAAAGTACGGACACAGTCAACATGTCTCGTCTGACTGAAAACACATTTTCTAAGGTTGGATAATTCGTCTTTTGTGATTGCTGTGAATGAAACAGGAAATCAAGCTGAAAAAGCTTGAAATTAAATGAAATGTGCAGGACCAGACATGCACTTTGTTATTAAATATTGACATACCCCGTGTAGGTAACCACTTTGCCTTTGGAGCCCAGCATTTGCCTGAAGACTGCAATGTCTTCTTGCTCTTATGGTGAAAAATTTATCAGCATTGAGAAATACTGCTAATGGCTGCTTTCCTAACACCAGTGTATGCTGTGTTTGGTGCCATGTCGCTGCCTCCCTTGAAATTAATCTCCTGATTTATTGTAAGTTATTTCAAATGTCCCCGGTGACTTGGGTTGACTAATGTACTTTAAATATGGCGAAATCAAATCATCTGTTGTGGGAGTTGACCGTGTATCAAGCTGCTCCCTCGTGGAGATAGATGACATGGGAAAGTACTGAGCCCTCCTTGGTGCTTACCCAAATACAGGACCAGTCCTCTGTTGCTGTCAGCCTATGGATTGGTCAGTTTTAAATCTGGGGTGAGCTGGGATCAAGGCATCACTAACCATCTGCATTATCTGTATATTGTGTGTTTGTGGTACCACAGCATGGCCCAAGTGGGCTTGGAGGGGGAAGGGAAAGAAAGGAGGTGATGAGAGGAAAAAATTAAACAGGGCAGCTTCAGGCCTGAGGTCAGATGGGTCTGTGTGCTCCAGAAGAAAAGGGAAGCCTGTGAGTGCAGCGTGCCTGTGACTGGAACTTCTTGACTCATCTCAAAGGGATGTTGTCCACAGTGCAGCTTCTTCACATGAGGTGGCAAGGAGCCCACAGTGTGTGAGGCCTGTGCTGTTGTATCTTCCCTTCTGAATGCCGTTTAAAAATAAAGGGAATGTTTATATTTGGTGGGTTATGTGTTTCCTAATGCCTCTTCATTTATCAGACCCACTGTAATTGAGATAAAGATGTAATTCTCAGTTGCATATCTAGGTTTAACGTCAAGGGTTTGGGAGGTTGTGTCTCTACTTGTCAGATTTTCTTAAGAGAAATAGGAGAACAAACTTACCCGGTGCATCTTCTTGCCTGTACAGTCTGTACCTGGAGATCTGAGAGTGGCTGTCTTGAGACCTTTGTGTCTGATCCGAGGCTCTTGCTGTGCTCAGATTTCATGTTACCCGTTTTTTTATTTTGGAATTGTAAGAAAAGCCTGTACAAACAATGCTCTGCTGTTTCCAAACACTGTGAAGTTTTCCCCATTGCTTCCTGTTTTTGTAGCCTGTTTGTGAAAAGACCTTGCCCGCTTTGCACTGGAGTTATCTTTAATGTGAATGCATTCTGCATTAGCTGCTGTGTGTTCCAGCATGCAGGGACCCAAGCTTCTCCTCAGCAAGCGTCATTACTCTTTATTTATGGCAAGACTAGATTTAAAAAGACTTGTGCATGTAAAAGTGAAAGCACAGGCGGTGTTAAATTGTGCAGTCATGAGCTTGTTATTTCCCTTCCCCCCCCAGTATGCAAGCCAGTTAGTAACCCAGTGATCTATACATGAGGCTTTAATTGGATATATGCCCAGAGAGCAGATTGATATGGAAAAGCTATAAAGGCACGGGTTCACAAACTTTGTTTGACCACAGGAGGACTGTCTGCATGATCCCACATGGAATGTGCCAGGGATTCTCAAAACAAAGAAATACCTTCATGTATCTGTATGTAAACCACGGGATACAGAGGTGATGTCTCTGCCTTAAAGTCAATAGACTGTTGATTAAAAGGGACTTCTTCAGCCTAGGAGTGCTTTAGGTGGGGCTTAGGTGTGTCTGTGGCCTCTGTGTAATTTACTTGAGTTCTTAAGTTTTAGTTTTGGTAATTGTTGGAGGCTTCTCTGTGCGATTGGATATAATCTTTGGCTGCCTTTAGAGATAAGAGGGGGGGCGTGAATCTCTCTGTAGTGAAATGAAAACAAGCAGATGTCTGACTGCAGCTGGCTAGAGATAAATCATTTCATATAAACTTGCCTGGAGAACATGATCTGATTCCTCTATAAACCTACACTCCAGAGGGAAGGGAGAACCCCCATTAGTCAATGACACCCTCCTGGCCTAAAATTCCAGTGTTTCTAGTTTGCAAATCACATGAAACACATACAGACTAGTAGCTGTATTCAGCAAAGGCTTTCTCAATTTTGAAAACACTTGTAACACAGATTTTGTGTCTCTTCTGGGGATTTTTTTCCCCCTAAATTAAAATTACAGCATCCCTAAATGTGTAAAACCAGCCACAGTCACATCCCTATGTTCTCCAAACCAATTTAATATTGATAAAATCTCTTTTAAGTTGGCACAGGGCTGCAATAAAGAGTTTTGTGATTTAGGAGAGCCCTGTTGCAGACAAAGCTGACCTTCCTGACCCTTCACATGATGGAGAGCAGTAAAGCATACCACCTCTTTCACAACTCTGTTTTTCTTCTTTGCCATCCTCTGCATGGTTGTATGGCACATTTTTCCCTGAAGATGGTGGGATGGAAATCTTATCTCTTGTGGCATAAGCCCTAATCAACATGAAGAGTGGGGAGCTGTGGTAAATATACTCAAATAGTTGCAGAAAATAAGGTAACCCTAATTAAAGTTTCGTGCAAGTAGTTTCAGCGTTTGATTCCAACCATTTGCCTAACGAAGGCAGGGAATAGTCCTTAGCTCTCTGCCTGCAGCAAGAATATGGGAATTGCAGTGACTCATTCTCAGGGACATGGCAATGGGAATGAGGCACTGCTGTGGTTGCAGATAATTCCCTGGAAGTCTCCGTTGTGCAGAATGCATTAATTGAAGAGATTCATGAGCTGCTTAATGTCACATCACTTCATTTCCTCATCAGGGAACTGTAAGTCTCATCCATATGGGGAAAAAACAGACTCTCTCTGGTTGCGAGTAAATCTTGACCTCTGTAAAAAGGGGTTGTGTGTGTTGTCCCTCACAGTGCCCTGGGTTAAACCTGTTGCCATGTGGCTTGAATTTTTCCTTGCCATGTTGTCAGCTGTGGGGACAGAGGCAGCAGTGTAAAGACTTGGATTTCTGAGTGCCCAGAAGTGATCAGTGGGGGTGAGGAGGGGACTGTTTGCTGCTGGTTTCTTCAGTGCAGTGCAGCAGAAGGATGGCTGGTTCCTCTTTGTAACTCATCACCATCTGCAACCATTGCACTGCTCTCAGAAGCAGAGGCATATCTTTATATTCAAGGGAGAGGATGTGGCAGAGGATACCCCTGCAGAGAGCTGGAAATACAACATGGTACCGTGTGGCCCGTTCTGGAGGGGATGGGTGCATATCTCGGGGGAACACGCTCTGCAGACAGTGATGTGTTCCAAGTAGGCAGATCTGATGCCTTGTGTAGGCAGCAGAAAATAAACAGTGCAGCCCACCGTTGGCAGATTTAAACTGGAGAAGGGAATGTGCTGCACTTATGGAAATCAGTCTTGCTGTGTGTGATATCGCAGTTTTCAGAAGCAGATGTACCCTAATTCTGGTTTTCCCCAAGTGCCTGTGTTTCTGACTGTCTTGCCCATTGCAGGCTCAGGTGAGAGCTAGTACAGAATGAGTCCCATGGTATTTGCCATAGTTTTATCATGTGGCCCCCCCAGACACTGCTTCAGCCTGAGTTTTTATCCCTGTATTACATTTATGGCGTGGCAAACATTGCACAGAAAAAGTTTAACACTATAACAGCTACTTGCTAAAAAAAAAAAATGCTTTTCTTACCTTTTTGACTAGAAATTAGTCAAGATTTCTGTGTCTTGAGTGTAAAGCATTTCTGAAGGGGTTGTATCTTACAGCTTTTGGTTTGGTCCTTGGCCAAGGAGAGCAGGTCAGTGAGACAAAATTCCCTTTCCTATGGC
Source organism: Manacus candei (assembly GCF_025592945.1). Lineage (NCBI taxonomy): Eukaryota > Metazoa > Chordata > Aves > Passeriformes > Pipridae > Manacus > Manacus candei. The sequence continues at coordinate 2,120,364 of NW_026138101.1, read as the reverse complement.
TGTATGTACCACTGCTATCCAGAGTTTTGGGAGTATCAGTGAGACCTTAAAGCTGGACTTGGGGCACTTTTTGTCTTTCTAGCATCTAATTCCACCAGGAGATCACAGTCGTTTCAGTTGCACGACTCAAACTCATGAACAGCCATAATGCTCTAGCTCTGCTCTTCTGTGGCAGGCTGGTTAAGTAATAAGAAGTACCTTTCAGATCCACTAATAATTGAGTTTTCCTTCATCTATGCCTTTGGGAACATTTCAGTACTTTGCCTGGCAGTGTATCACTACTCTTGAATCGTGTGTGGAAAAATGTCTGAAGCAAATTAAACAAAATTACTTGTGAGTAAAAGATCAAGTCACAACATTGTCGAGATGAAAATCATTGAGTTGATGGGTGCAGTCTATCTGTGAGTGGGAAACCTTTAGTGGTGCCAGGAGAGAAAATTGACCATAGTAGAAAAAGTTGCACTTGATGTTTCTGTAACCTAAAAAAAAAAAATAAAACTCAGTCTCTTTATTCCTGTGATTTATTATTTCTCCGGTCACATGACACGAGGTATTGCGAACACATGGAGTCTTAGCAGAGGCCACAACAGGTTGCCTACTTCAGCAAAGTCTGACTTGAGACTGAATCTCAAAAAATTAAGGTGGAGAGAATGAGAGAAAAAAATTGAAATTATTTTTCTGGCATTATATTTGTGGCTTGGCACATCTAGATCCTGGGAGTCCATTCCATTGTTTTTACTCATAGCATCTTTCTCTCTTGCTGGGAATCACTAAGAGTGATTTGGCATCTGTGCCATACTAGTAAAAACAATCTTAACTACTTATAATTAATGAATTGTGTAAGCTGCCAGTCACTGGTTTGAAGGAATGGAATAACAAACATAAGGACAATGTGAATTCTGCATTGACTGGCAGAGTATGTCAGAGAAAGTGCTGCTTTGTTTTTCTGGTGCTGAATTGCTTTAGTATATGGACTTTTAAATAAGTAGTGTTTTAAGAAAGTGTATCAGTTGCTGGAGCTGAAGCTCATGTGTTCATAAGCTGAAAAGTGGCATAATTTTATATCATTGTGTGTACTATGACATGAAATCCCTGTGAAGGGAAGATACTGTCCTGTTTTCCCTGTTGTATCTGTCTGGGTTCACTAGGTGGGAAAATAAATCACTGACCTGAACTGGTGACACTGACTGCCATTTTTGAAAAAAAAAAAATAAATTAGGATGTCTTAGTGTAAAAGCAAAAAAGCCATATTGAGGTCCATCAAGGGAAAGAAGGACGTTTTCAAGTGATGAAGCTTGTTCTTGGAGAGAAAATGCTACTTCTAGTTTTTCTGATGAAGAGTTAACCCACAGCAAGATCTTTTTAAACAAGTTGGACTCATTTTCAGGCTTTTTGGTTCCTCTTTGAACTGTGTCTTTAGGATGGATATGTATGTCTAGTTCAGTCAAGAGCTGATAGAACAGCATCACTCCTCACATGGAAGTCTTACAAAATACTTCTATTTCCCTATGGAAAGAGGATCATTTTAGGGAGAGCTGATGTTCTGGGCAGTATATCCAAGATAGCTATAGATGCTAGAGGAAGAGAAAGCAGCCTCATGAACAATAGGGAGGATTTAAAAAGCTGTTTAATTTGTGCCAAGCTGCTTTTTTTTTTTTTTTTTTGGTTGTCATAGAAATGTGCCAGCCCGTGTCTCTCACAGATGAGCTCACTAAATGAATGGCTGTGCAGGATGAGTCTGGTTTCAATGAAGATGTTTATACTTGAAGAACACAGATGGACTTAAACCACAGCCCAGAATCTAAACACCCCTGAGCTCCTGGGGGAGGGGAGTGATAGGAAATGAAATCTGGATTTTATAGCTCAGGCCTGCATCTGTCCTCCTTGATTTGGCTTTCTGAGTTATTATGGGGAAGCAGGAGAGGAATATTAAGTTCAATAAAGAGGGTTTGTTGGGTGTTGGAGGGGAGGATGATTTTGTGTCTGGCCCAACTCTGTTCGGCTGGAAGGGCTTTTCCTGCCTCGATGTCTTTGCAGGATTGAGGTTAATTGGTTGCAGAGATGTCACTTTAAGGTGCAGTCTGTAGCAGGTATTTTGTGATTTCTGTGCTCCTGCTACTCTCTGTCTTTTGAAATAAAATATTTCGAACGAGGCAGTTTTGTCTCCCGCGCCGCCTGTGAAATGCTGTGGTGCAGGTTTGGTAAAAGCTCAGAAGTTGGTGCAAATAACTACAAATGCTGCCCCAGACCTGTGAAACACCGAAGAACTCGCAGAGGACACAAGTAACAATCCTCAGTGAGGTGTGTCACTGAGCCTTGGACAAACAGTCAACAAACACCGTGTCCTGTGGCGAGTGGGGCGTGTTCAGTGCGCCCAAAAATGTCCTTTGCAGGAATTTAGTCTCTGGATTTGTTTGCTTATGAGCATAATTTTCTGTGAATTCCTCTTGCTTCCAAGAAGCCCATTAATTCTTTATTTTCATCTGCGTTTGGCACTGTCAGAATGCCTCAGAGGAGCTTAGGTGTAAAATGACAATAGCTACAGTATCTCCAGGGTTTTCAGGTATCCCAGTGATTTGTTTATCTGCCTGTCTTGCTTTCCTTGGTTTTCTATTCCTGGAGCTGGGCTGCCGGAAATGATGCATGTTGCTGAATGCAGAATAGTCCTTGCTGTGCCAAGGCATGTACTTGGAAAAATGGGATGCTATGTCCTATTAATTGGTATAAATAATCAAGAATATGGAATAAATGAAGTACTGGCTCTCTTTTTTTTTCTCTTTCTTTCTTTTTTTTTTTTTTAATGTATTCCCAACAAGTGGAAGGTAACATGTTTTTAGATGAAATCCACCTTTACCAGAAATTTTCACTGTTGGAGAATACTTTAAGGACTTGCCACTCAAACCTGTTTGAGTGTATTTGAGCCTCAGCTTTGGTCATAGTGTTGAATTCAGCTGTGCAGACTTTTCTCTTGATGCTCTGCTTTTGCTTGTTTTTTGATCTTAAGTCACCTGCTTGAACTTGTATTGGAAGACAGGGTAGGCTAGAATTATCTTACCTTTTAATGAAAAATATTTTTTTAAGCTAAAATGAGTTTTTGACATGCTACAAGCTTTGGGAAATGCAGTTTCTGTGCAGAGTAATTCCTCTTCTGCATACCTGACCCATGTTTTGTGGGATATTAAAAGTTCCCAGCACTCTGTTAAAGATCTTGGTCTGTCAACTCATCTCATGCTCAGAGCTGTGAATAGGCTTTCTTACTCTATGGATTTATTTTAAGGGTTAATCAATTAGGCATCAGCAACTGGAATTTTTTAGACATTAATTTATTAAACTGCTTGCTTTTTTGATAGAACTGTTTGAATTATCTGTTGTGTATGTCTTCTACTTTTGAAATAAATACCAAAAATTGACTATAGCTGGTGTTTTTTTTTTTCTCAAATTCACCTCCTTCATTCATTTTTGTAACAGCCTTTCTGGAAAGGGAGTGCACAACCTATTACATTGCATTTGAGGAACTATGAAGTGATCAGCATGACTGCTGCCAAATGCACGGAATTAAGATGGAAACAATTAAATGACCATTTAAAAATATTTTTTCTAGTTATATCCTAGAACCCTGACCACACGAAGTTGTTTTGGGTAATGCCACTGTTTTCGGTGTGCCCTGGATAGGCTAAAACAATGTGTCAAAGCAAGAATACTAAGTGATCAGAGAGACCATGTTTTGATAGGACACATTTGCTGTCCTATTTGCGTGAGAAATTTGCAGTGATGCAATAATACTGAAAATTATCACTTTCACTGTGGGAGCATTGATGCACTGCTATTGGAAATTACCACTTTCACTGCAGGAGCGTTCATTTTTCTTCTGAGATCATTAAAATCATCTTGTTTTTGCTTTTGTAATTGGCTTAGGTTGCCCTTCTTGGGGGAGGGGAGGCTCTGGGGTTTTGTTGTTGGCTCTGGGGTTTTTTGTCTTTTCGCTTTTAATTTGAAACACAGTTTTAACATTTGGATTGTTTGAAACAAAAACAAGAGAAGTCCCAACATGAGCAGAGAATATTTTTAAAGGACTTTATGGCTCTAAGTTCCTAACACAGTCCAGATGTCTCCTATCTCTGCTCTTTCCGTAGCATTTTCTGGCGCAGTGTCACTGGATTTTGAACGTGGTCCAAGCTGTGTGCCAAGTCCTGAAATAAAGTAAATCAGTGAGTTGTTCTTGGACGTTTCTCCTTAATCCAAACCAACCCAAATCAAACTTCAGCTCTGACCTCAGGACTGCACATTCAAATATTTTCCTTTGCCTCCTCAGTTTCAAAGTAGCAAAAGCAGGAGATTACCACTTTGCAGTATTTAAACAGAGGCTTGTGTGACATCCGTGCAGCTGAAGCAACTGCATTCCTTGGGACCTGGTGTGTGTTAAAACAGCAGTGATGTTCAGCAGCGCTGTGATTCTTCACCGTGATTCCCTTTGTTGGGTCAGGATGCATGTTAAGACCACACCGAAGCAGGATTTGTTTGGAGGCAGTTGTGTCAACAATTAGATGGCAATTAAAGGAAATATTCTGTAGTGCTCTTTGGCAAATACTTCTGCCTAGGTGTCTTGTAACAGTTACTGATAAGACAAACCCGGTAACCCCCAAAACAGCATCAGAACTAAGTTTTAGGATAAGTGGATGTCTTTTAACTTTCCTTATGGTACAAGCACTGGTTTCCTTTTGTATTGAAGCACTCCATTGAAGTTGGCCTCTCATGCAAACAGACTGTGACTGAAGGGGCCACCTATTGTCATTTAACATTCTAGTGACATCCCAACAGGGAAGGTGGTGTTATTTTTAACAGTAGTTTAATTGCTGGACCGAAGGAGACTGAACAGTGTGTGACACAAACTCTTTGCAGAACATCAGCATGTTTGAGACCTGCTGGTTGAATTCTTAGCTTTTATCTGGCCAAGTTGAGGTAAATTTAATTAAACTTTATCTGTTGTCCAACCCTTTTTTTTTAGACCCAGCTTCCACTGAAATGGAGGTGAAGCTTTCCTTTGGCTTTGCACTGGTTCCTTAAATGTGTGTGATCTACCAGGTGTTTTGATATAACTGATCATCCTTGGTACAGACAGTGGTCAGCAGAGGTGAGATGCAGGAATCTGGAGGTATTTTTTCACGTGGTACTGTCTTACAGTGGGGAACTCGAGAGTTTTCAGCATACTCTGTGTTGGCCTCAGTTCAGGTTTTTGGGATTCCCACTACAGTTGTACATACGTCTTTGTCCCCTCAGGGAATACTAAGATAAAGCTCCTTATTAAACAAGGGACTATCATATTGCATGTTATCAGGGCTGGTAGGATTACTTTATTTTTATTAATCAGTTTTGTTCCCTCTGGTCTTCGAGACAGTGTCTGTCTTTTTGTCTTGATTCTGTATAAACTTGAAATGGGTAACTAATGGATCCTACTTTGGGGCCAGAGAATGTAAAACTTACCTTTCAGAAGTAGCCAAAACAGCCCTGTGCATAAAAATAACTCATGATTTTCGTGTTGGATTCTCTAACTTGAGCTAGATGTTCACCAGCACGTTCATGTGCTATGTGGAGGCAGTGGGACGTGCGATTACCAAGTTGTTATGCAACAATAAATACAAGGGACAGCAAGTAAATGAGTTTTTTACAGAGAAATGCCATTAAAAAGGAAGATTTTAGCCCTGGCATGTCTTGTAATTCTTTCATCGCTCGACAGAGCTTTTGTATACACACGACTTCATGTTTCCTGTGAGATGTCCTGTTCGGTGCTCAACTCTTGGATGTTCAGGACTTGTGGAACATCAGGCATGGACTGACCAGTCACGCTGAGCTTCCCTTGCTTGTGCACTGTGCAGGGCTGTTTCCCCCGGGTGTGGACCTCCTCTGAACTCCGTGTCAGAGCCTCTCTGCTCTGTCTGTTGGCTCCTTGCATGGAGGCTGGACCTGATTGTTTTGAAGAGTGACCTTTCTATCAGGACCGACCTGCTGAGCTTGCTGGCATGGGATCAGGAAACCAATTTCTGGCTCAGTCTGGGCTTCTGCTGCTGCTAAATTGCTTTAACACCCTCACCCTAAACACTGTGATCTGCATGATATACCCCACATCAAAAATCACCTGCATATATGAAACTATTCTATTCCTTGTCCTACCAGCAAAGACCTAAAGGTAAAGGTGGATTTTGTGCTCTGCCCTGTAGGAACTGGGAGTGAACCTGCCAGAGCAGGAGGTATATAACAGATTATAGAGTGTGGGAGGTTTTCTTTCCTTCAGAGCTTGTCGTGGGAATCAGTTTAGCAAAGACCCTGGGAGAAAGGCTGCAGTGGGCACAACCTTCATATGTGTGTTTGCAGATAGATAAGAACTGCTCAGGAGATCTTACAGCTTTCACAAAGGGATGATGCGAGATAAAGCTCTGTCAGGGGACAGTGATTAAAGAACCCATGCTGAAAATGAAAGAGCTGTTGGGTGATAAGAGGAAACGCCTGTGTTTTGAGAGCTGGACTTCAGCTAGATAAAAATCTTAAAAGCCCTGTGCAGATCAGCAGTGTTGGTCTTGCCTGGGTTTCCCTTAATTTTCTCTCTGCCACCCAGGCTGGAGGAAGCAGTTTTCATGCTTCCCTGGCAGCAGGATTTTTGAATGTGGGAAACCTGATAGTGTGTCTGCTTAACTACCAGACTTTGGCCTGGTGCCCTTCCTGGTTTCCTTATGGAGTAAGTGCAGTGATGGGAAGAATGTGCTCCTTACACGTGTAGTCATCTCGGTGATAGTAAACTGTGACACTGATACCCTGTTAGCTACCTCTGCCTGCAGAGCCACTGCCACGGGCCTGGGGTCACCGACAGGATAACGAGAAGTCTGCTTTAGGTTTGGAGTGCAAAAGAGAAACTACAAGTGAAATTAGTTTTTTTTTTTTGGTCTGATTTATCTTTTTTTTTTTTTTTTTTTTTGGAAACTGTAGATGTTTGTTCTAAAGTGTCAACCTAATGCACATTAATCTAATTTGCTCTGTTGAGACTTTTGCAGTTGCTGCTGGTGTGCAGAGAGCCTCCACTATGTGCTAGCTGCAGTTTTCTCAAATTAGTCCATTTTAACTGTATTTAGTGTGGCCAGTTTGCCTGCAAAACATAAGGAGAATTTGTTTGGGTGGTTAAAAAGTTGCGCTACAACCATTTGAATGTTTTGGAGCAGATACAAAAAGAACTCCATGAATTTTGGAGGGTTCCACTTACAATTTTGCATTTGTAAAATTGCTTTAGTGTCGTTTGGTGTGATGTTCAGGTCAACGGAAGGGAATTTAAATAAAGCAACTTAAAACAGCCACCCCCTAGGAAGCCCCAGCCTGAATGTGACTGATGACCCACTGAATTGGATTTGTAAATCTTGCCAAACAAAAGCAAAATGTTTTGAATTATAAAAATGTAAACTGAAAATATTAAGGCAATGAATTTGTCCTGGAGACAAAAGGCTCCTGAAATGATGGGGAAATAGTTTTGTTGATTTGAATTTTACTGTTTGCATTTTGTTTGTTTTTATTTGGGGTATGTGTTTAGAAAATCAACTTGCTGGGGATGTTGCTCGTTTCAGACTTTGCTTTCTGGCAGTGCCAATTGGAAATGAAACTGTAGATGTCAAAATGAATTTAAAATCCTGGGGAGTCAACAGCTAGAACTTGTAGGTCTCAATACTGCAAAATACTGCATACCCTGAAATCCTGTTGGAAATGGAGTGCTCTGCAATGTGCAGGGTTGGAGCCAAGGAGCAACCGAGCCAGGTAGATGTGCACTAGGAAGTGATTTGGCAAACACTCATTTCATCATGACAGAGCTGTTCGTGATGGTAAATGCTTACAGGATCCTTGAGCCTTGGGCCTGAGCTACAGCCACACACCACTGCAGTGTAGGAGCTTGATGCAAAGCCCAATTAAATCGGGGGGTGTTTGGATTGGCTGCAATGGCCTTTGGGTTAAATCTTAAGTCTTCAGTTCAGAAGAAGACTTTTACTTGGTGTGTAAGTAATGTATACACCGAAAATCATGATTTCTAACAGTTGTTATTATTGGAGAGTGCTTTGTTTTTCTGCTGGGAAGTATAATTTACAAGGAAAAATATTTCTAAAATATTTTAGAAGTTTCGTATATAGTACGCGTCAAATGACAAATTCTTTATTCATGTTGTGTCACAAAAGGGCATTTATTAGCACTCATTAACACTGTCTGGTGTAGTTCTGCCACTTCTTAAGTTACCTATTGTGGGCTGTATCCCAGTGAATCTGATAAATCACAATGTGGTTTCTCGTGGTACACTTTAGAATTGGGCAGTATTACCTGGGTATCTTTGGCAGGGAAGTGGAGCCATATACTGTTGTCCCAAACCAAATCCAAAGTCTGTGTCAGAGCTAGAAGTGAAAAAGAACTTTAGAAGCTCAGGTTAAACAAAGGAACTGAATGAATGTTGAAAAACAAAAAAAAATTGTTTTGAATACAGACATTTCTAACCCCAATACAACCTTCTCTTAAAATAGCAGGCCAGTTGTTATTACAGACACCTTTGGTGATTGAGGTTTTTCAACTCAAATTGGATTCAAGTCATACAAAGATTAAAAATACCCCTACAACTGATGAGCTGTTCTTAAAGGAATATTCCCTCCTGGAAATGCTCAAGAAATTGTACACCCCCTGCATCATTAAGGTTTTTTGAGAAATTATGTTTCTAATACTTGGTGACAGGTTTATATCTTCAGATCCTTGTACAAACATGAAGTAAAGCGTTTAACTATGTGCTACTGGAAAATAAGGTTTAATGTTCGAGTGTAGTGCCTCATTCAGCCTTTTTTCAGTTTCATTCACCAAGAAATTTCTAATAAAAGGATATTTCTTAGTCACAGGTGACTTGTTCTGCAGTGGTGAAGGTGTTTTCTTATCCTCTGTATCTTACGTGTCATTATTAATCTGTTTTCCCAGTCCTATGTATGAATGTATAATAAAGGCCAGGAAAATAGGTCAGCATCAGTCAGTATTTCTATCTCCAATACTGCTAAAACACCTCACTTGACAGTTCCTGCATTTTTAACTTTCTTGTTGCTGCTTCGTAGTTTCTTTATCTTTGAAGGTCAGAGGTGAATTTTAGAAAGCAGGTTTTCAGCTTGTCTGATGAATATGTTGGTATTAATTTCCATATGGTACCAGACAAGTGTTTCTTCCATTTTATTAGCATTGTTGTTGATGGTTTGCTAAAAAGTTGTATTGGTAGAGTCTCCATTTCTACAGGGGAATGACTGGAAACCCCCTAGTAACAGCTACAGAGAAATTATTAGTACACCTCCTAATGTCAAAGGAAAAGTAAGAAAGCAAGTGTTGGAGATTTACCTGAAATTACCTGTTTTGGAGGGACTACTGCAAAGAATGAAAGCAAAGAGAATAATTCTAGTTGGAAAAGTTCTTTTAACTTACAGCATCAGTGTGATGTCAGGCGTGATGTTTTCTGCATTTCCCTGAGTCAGATTTTTGTTCCATTTGCCTGGGTCTTTCAAACAGCAGCAGAGGAATGTTAAACACTGGGACTAGAACCTTCTGAAAACAAAGCCATTTTTTCCTCAAAAAGAGTTCTACTGCACATGGGGAACTGACTTTTTCCAGAATTGCAAACATTCATTGGTGTGCTGTATTATTTGAAAAAGTGAGGGCATTCATTCTCTCTCACCCTAAACAGGGTTTTGCTGTACTTGTGGCCATCCTGAGCAAATCCTGGTGTCTTTGTTGGTTTTTTTTTTTACTGCATTAGGTCGGTTAGCATCCAATAAACAATGTTAACTTTATGTAGCTGTTAAGTACACTGACCTTTAGTATTGGTTTGCACAAGCTGTGCTCGATGCGAGTCCCACTGAAATACCAGGGCTGATTTAAGCAAGTTGCTGTCCTGCAAACAAAATATGACATTTCTGCTGCTGAACAGATGCTTCAGCAGCGAAAGCGCCGCTATTTCCCAGAGCTGGTTCTCTCTCTCTGTTTCTTGATGCTCTTTCAGTCCTGGTTTTCTCGCCTGAAAAACAGAAATAAAAATCCTGTGTCCTCGGGAATAACCAGGTTAATATTTGCTGAGTGCTTTGCAGCTCTGTGGTCCCATGATACACCGGACGGGGCCAACGTGACTGTTGCTAAATCGCACTCTAGTCAGAATTACAGTCATTAATAGCTCGAGTCTGGGGAAAGAGTCACTGCAGATACTGTAACAGCTCCTTTAACTGTTTCCTTTTAAGCAAACAAAACCTCTTGACGTTTCTGCTGAGCAAGTTGTAATGGCTTAACTTATTAAAATGCTGCAGAGTGTCTTGTTCCTCACTAGCCTCAGTAGCCTTTTTGCTTTTCATTGAGCCAACTGATTAGGGAAATTCCACCAAAAATGATGGCAGTTCTTCAGCTCAGTGGATTTAGAGAATGGCTTTCTTGCTGTTACTCAAGTTTATGTCCTGGGAACATGCAAGTTACAGCAATTCAGCAACAAGAGAAAAGGGGAACCTAAAAATCAGTGACGCATGTTCTGTAATTCTACTTCCCATTCTCAGCCTCTGGGCTTCGGGTTTTCAGCACATGAATCAGCTTTGTGGAGGGGAATGCCCCGTTTGAACAAAATTTAACTCTGTATTTCCCAGTGGGTCAATGCTGCTGTACCAGGTATCCTTTGGGAGATCAGGAACAGGCTGCTTTCTGGATACATTCAGGCAGCTGTAGCAGGGGCTCAGTTCATCATGACAAATACTGTAGAAGAAGTGGTTTTGGTTTCCAGACCTCCCTGTGCAATATTCGTTGTGCCTCCTTGAGATGAGAAGAGTGAGACTACATGTGCATTAACATTTTCTGCAAGGTGAATGAAAAAGATGGGAGAGGGGACATGTACAACATCCAAGGAGTTCTTGGCTATAAAAATTACTTAACATAAACTTTCAATATCTTGGATTTGCCTCCTGTAAAATGAAGGCGATTTTTCGCTTAATCACCTAATAAACAGTGATCAAATAATGGAAAAACAGAAGCAAAACCATCAGCTAAAAGAAATAGAGCAGAATGAGTGTGAGGTTGGAGAAGCTCTTAAGCTTTTTTTCTCCGTTATGAACTGGTCAGAAATAATTCTGTCAGTCCTTTCATTTGACTTTTTACAGTACAGTATTTCCATAGGGAAAATGAATGAAAATGTTGCAAATAGAAATACAGCACTAGAGAAGAGAACTGAAATATTCTAATATGGTTAAAATCTGTGTGAAAGTGTGGGATTATGTTCTCCTCTGTGGACAGCTAAGAGAAGGAGACTGCTTGCCAGCTGAATGCGTGTTTGGATAAGTGTGTGCTTGCAAGTGACAGATGTCAGGAGAGGGGAACTGGGTTAGTCCTTTCATATAGTTCTCATTTTGTAGGTCTTGGCTTTCTGCTTTGTGAACTGTTATGAGGGATGTGCAAGGTGAAAGGGTTATTAGTCAAAAGATTCGGGAAGTAGATTCAAACTGAAAGACTACCACTAACCTCATTCACAGCCAGGTCTTTTTTCACTGACTTAAAAACAAAAAAGAAAGAAGAAACCCCCAACGACCAAACTTCCTACTTAGCTGAGGCAGCTCCATTTTGTTTTGCTTTTTCTCTCAACTGGAGTTCTGATGTTGTTCAGGCCTTTAATTAGGAGGGCTCCTCTCCCAGGTTCACACTGGGACTATGATGAGCTTGAGATAGAGGGGTGAATCTTACCTCATTTATTAATTTCAGTAGTTGATCATAACTGGGCCCAAATATATTATTTCTAGGATCAGTGCTGGCTTCTTTTTTAACCTTTTTTTTTAGTCTAATTTTGTCCTGTTGTGATGATTCTGATTCAATAGGCAAATAAAAATAACGAGAAACATCAGGAGTTACTGGTACTGAGCTGAACATTTACAGTTAAAGCTCGATTTCTCTCATGTGTTGTCAAAGCTTGAGAACTGTACAAGTTCCTGAGAATGCTATTTCATGGTTTGTTTTAAGGCTGACTTATTCTGTACTGGAAACAAGAGGGTTGTATCCCCCAAAATTGCCATCCAGTCCCATCCCTCTTGTACAGCTGCTTGGCTTGTGTGGCTGCATAGTTTGATTAAAGATGTGATCAACCTGCAGATTTTCTTTTTTTTTTTTTTAATAATTTTATTCACTGTAGGGTTCATTTTTATCCCTCAGTTCTCAGTTTAAACTGCAAAATGTATGCTTCTCATATTCCCTTGAGAGTGGGTTGGAGTTGAGGGTACTCAGCCCTTACGGGAAGCCCTCGGCATTTTGCTGGATTGGACCACAAAGTGCTCTGGTGCTTTGCACAGTGTACATATTTAGAAACACCCTGAGATATTTTGGATAGAGGATTATTTGGGGAAAACTGGGGGAGTTCCTGCTTTTCTGGTACAGAAAATAAAAGTCACATAATCCTCCTAACTTCAGGCTGTGAAGGTTTTGTTTTAGCAGTTTGCCTGTGATGGGCGTATCCTGTGAGGGAAGAAATGGTGTTTATCTAAGATGCGTGGCAGTGAATGACAGGACAAAGGTTAGGTGTGTGTTGAAAAGGCTGGGCATTGATTTTCTAAAGATGTTTTTTTCCAAGCTGTCTGCTATCAGGGAGCAGAGACCTCCCTCTACACAGTTAGACATGTTTTGATCAAAAGTCACTGAAAAAGATATGTCAGTCTCACTCTTAATCTCTTATGCAGAGATGATAATACTGTCAGCTCTCTCGTACTTCACTGAAATAAGGTTACATTAAAGTCTGGCTCAGTGATTTTGCATGGACTTCACCCCATATTTAAGATAATTGCTGCAATACATTTCTGCCTGAGAATAAATTGATTTCTGAATGGCATAATTATTTCTTCACTGCTTATCAAACTGGTCTCTCCAGGCAGTTTGTTTAAAGATCAGATTCTTTACGCTCATGGGGGCACTGTGGGAAGGTTTGTTGATGGATTGGTAAACAATTAAAAAAATCCCAAATCAGAAAACACTAGGCTTCACAAAATAGAGCCTGGTAGCTCTTTGACTGTCAGGTTTAATTAAGCTTTGTGTTCCCTCAATTTTTAAGAATTTAACTGGTCTTAAGAGGTAACTTAAGAGCATTGAACATATCTTTAACAAAAAAGCATTGCTTCAGTCCTGTAAAAAGCCCCAGTATCCCCTTGCTTTGTCCGTGCATGTTTCCTTGCAGGCTTTCTGAGCTGCCTTAGATAAAAACAAAAGGGAGAAGCAAGAAGTGGATCTGTTGACAGCTATGACAGAGATCAAATTCCAAGCCAGGCCATGGGATTCCTGAGAAGGGGCTACTTAAACAGGACTCTCCTTTGATTAATTGGAGATAGGGTGACACCTTGGACGTCAGAACTGTATTTGAGCTTGGAATCAGACACAGAGGGTCAAAGAGATGAGATGCTCGAGGGCTGAAATGTGATCCCTGCCTCTTCCCTCCCTCCTTTCTCCCCTTCCTGGCTGTGGTACAGACCTGCAGGTCCTGCTCATATGGCTTCATTTTACGTTCAGCAGTAGCTCTGCTAATCATCAGTTCAGAAACCTGTGACACACTGGGTGGTTTTTCTGCACTGCCTGGTGTTCTCTGGCATTGCCACCCTAGAAATCAAACTTTTTCACAACCTTATGGCCCCCTTGGTTCAGGCTTTGGAAACTTCCATCATTGCCTAACTAGCCTTTGAAGATTTGCTAATTTTGCCCCAAGCAAGTTTTATCAACAAGGATAATGTTTTTTGAGTGGTTAATCACTTTTCTTCCCTGAAAAGTTAATTGCTTATCTTCCCTGATAGCAGCTCTTCTGCTTGTTTGTTGTTTTTTGTTTGTTTGTTTTGTTTTTTTACAAGTACAGATATTAAGAAAAAAGGTAGGTCTATGGAATTTGAGATTTGCTGCCTTCAGTGCCTTATTAGTGGATGCTGTGGAGAAATGCAAGGAAATAGTGTAGAGTATATGTAAATTTAGTTTCAAAATAAGAATTTCCTGTGTGTTTTCTTGATATCTCCACTAGAATAATATTTAGTCTCTTCTTCTTCTCATCAATCTTTCCTTGGCCTCTGGACAGGTTTACTTTAGCCACAGTGCTGACCCAAGATGAAAGACTTGGGATGGAATTCAGCTTACTTAAATTCAGCAGTATAATGCTCATTGTAAATGCATCTAATTAAATCAGTTTGCTGAAAAACTTTTGTTGTCAGCTGAATTCAGAGGCTGCTGAGAGTAATTCAGACTCCTCAGGTTCAGGCATTTAGTGTCCAGAGGGCAGTTCTGTAATGAGGACTCGTGTCAGGCATTTATGGAGCAGGGATACTCTTGGCCACCTTTCTGTAGCCATTCTGTGGGCTCTTGGTGACAGTCCCAAGTGTGTGTAACCTGTAGATTTAGATGCTACAGGGCTTTTTTACTTGGATCTGTGTGTTGAGTTCTCTTTGTCCCCAGTGCACGCACAGGCTTGACATCACTGTCAATAAATGCTTGGGGGTAGCAGGCAGCTCCTGCACTGGTTTGCTCAGGTGGTGCTTGTGTGTCACACTGAAGTCCAGGCATCTTAGGGAGACCAGCTGAAAGAACAATTAAAATATCCAGGGCCATTCTTTGTAATGCAAGTACACTGTAAAAGTATTTAAAGAGGCAGTTTGTATGAAAACCTCCGGAGATGAGGAAATTACTAATTATCAAAGCTTTTAAACTGCATCCCATTTTGAGTCTGGCCTGCTTTGACTGTGACCAGAAGCTCTCACTACGTAAAGAATTCTCAGCTGTTACCAACACTGTTTGGAAGTGTTTTTCCAATTTTTGATATTTTGATTATAGAGATGCCCCAAAAGCATTGCCTTTCACTAAGCTCCTCTGCAGACTGATGAATTTTCTCCTGGGCAGACCTGAGAAACATTTACAGGGGTACTGTGAGATGATGACAGTCCTTTGGCAGGTGTTTCTCCCCATAGTTGCTGGTTTGGCTCCTTTTTGAGTATTTTTTTTCTAAGTTCAGATTAGTAATACCTAAAACATCCTATAGAACTTCTCATAAGCAAACACTTGAAGGCTTGACTGTTGGGGGAACATAAATTATTACATGGTATGTTTTGGAGCAGTGTCTTGGGGAGTCTTGGCTATGTTTTTGTTAACAGAAGAATTATAAATACAGTTCTACACTAAACTTTGTCAAAATGCTGGGAAGTGATTTAGTGAAGCGATTTAGTAAAATTAATAGTGCTTCTCCCATAACACGGGGTCATTAAACAATGGGGTGCTTTCAGTCCATTCCAGTGACCTTGGTTTTAAAGCCTGCTTCTTATTTGAGGTGATCTCGCATTGAAAACTGGCAAAGAGGAACCACCTCTTTGGGAAAAAGAGGCAAGTGGTGTTTGTGTTTTGGCCAGAAGGGCTCTCTGTGGTAGCGTAGTCTTTACAAAAGAAATAATTATGCGAAAACACACGCTAAGAACAACATGCTTGAGGAATTTGATTTACTATCTGAGCATAATGACCAAAGTTTGAACCCAACATGCAACCTAGAGGCCATTTAAAACAATTATGTAGTTTAAATGGGGAGGCATAAAAGGCAGCAGAAGTGTAACTTTCTTGTAGTTTACCTGTGGCCAAAGGCCTTTTCACCTTTCTGTAGGCCATAAGTGAGGGATTGTGGAAGTTGCACAGGGTTTTCCTGGTCAGGACCAATCTTTAAAAGCCCATGCCAAACCCCCGGTGTTTTATCAGCCAGTTAACAGCCTTCATTTAAGTAGGGTTTGAATCTGATGAGCAGAAAGTTGTGGTCCTGCCTGTTGTGTGATAATGACTCTCTTGCTGCTGGTGTTCTCCGATGAGTGGCAGATGACCAGGACCTTAGCAGGAGGCTCTGTTTGGATGTACTGGCTGAGAAGAGATTATTAACTCTATAAACTTGTTTGTTCTGTTTTTGAAGATCCTTATAGTTTTCACTGATGATGCTGAACGATATAAAGTTGTCGGTCCTGGACTTTGATGGTTTTCTTTTGCTCTTTTTTCTTTCCTCAACCTTCATGGCTTTTGAGACTGGCCTTAGCATAAGCCTCGAGTGGCTGCTCTTTTTGTGGCTGGATCATTATTTGTAAAAATGAGCAGAACTGCAGAGTTACCATGGAAGCCATGTAAATGGCATTTCTGGAGCACAAGTCACAGTGACAAGGAGACAGGACTTTTTAAAATAAAAACCTCTTTTTAGCCACTCTTCCTTGTTTATAGGCGACAGATGTTTTTGTTTACATAAATGGTCTCTATAAATAATCCATTTTTGTATGTTCTGTACATTGAGCAATCTATTTTACAGACAATTGAAAATCTAACATTCATTACATGGGTTTTTTTTGGACTGTTGGGAAGATCTCAAAACTGGAGTGGTTTCATAATCCCTCAGCCTCCCACAAAATTATTTCACCAAAACTTTGGCTTTCTCTAGTGTTTCTCAGGTTTGGCAGCACAGCAGTGCTTTTGTTGTCCAACTCATGCAACAGTAGATTAAAGTGAGGCAGACCTGTGTGCTAGAAATAACCAATTTAGTTGTAGCTCTGGAACCTTTGAGAGTTTCATACCCTTCTGAGACAGGGTCGCTTGTCTTCAGTGCAGTGCTGTAAATTAGAATGTTTCAGCACCTTCTGTTTGTATTTACTGTCCCATGGTGTGAGCCCCAGTCCTGGGGCTGGTGACTGTGTGACAGAGCCCCACGAGACCCTCTGCCAGGAACCTTGTGCTTGGTGGGTAAGTGATACCCTGGTCAGTTCAGGCCAAGGGTCAGAGGGGGCTTTCTTCCTTAATCCCTTGTGATGGATCAGTCTGATACAATGGCCTTGTAGTATTTTCACTACTATTTTAATCCTGCTTCTTCTCACGACCCGTTTTGACACCGCTGAGCCCGGCTTTTCTTCAGCTGCTCACACTCCCTTCCTGGCCTCATCCAAGTGCTGATGGTTTGCTTCAGGTGTTGTCTTTGTGGTAAGACATGAGCAAACCATGAAGGATGGTTGAATGCTGTTGGAAGAATATGCTGCCCTTTTCTTCCCTTCATCTTGGAACAGCAATAGACTTTGGGTGGGCGTCTTCCCATATTTAGGTGAGGTGTTGTGGTAATTACACAATTTAGGTGTATCCCAGATGAAAATATCGTATTACCTAATATAGAACAGGTCAGGAAACAATATGATGCTGACATTGCATTTTTTCCACTTGTGTTTTGACGTTGGTTGTTTCCTTCTAGAAGAATATGTGTCCTTGGATAAGGTTGTTTGTGCCACATAAATAACCAAGTGTTTCACCTTCTTGGGTTAGTTCTCTGATCAGAACAGAAGATAGTCCAGATTATTCCTATTTTACTGGAACAGCCACATGAACTGAACATCACTGTAGGATACAGTTATAGTTAGTAAACCAGCCTGTGAAATGAAAGCAGAGTAGGGGGTTTTTTTGTATGAGAAGTGAACACAAGACTGCTAAATCCTTTACAGGCATGCTGTATTCCTGTATTGTATTGATTACTGACCAGGTTTTACCTGGCATCTCAGAATATGATTCATAGATATTGATCTGCACGGAAACTTGGCAGGAGGTTGAAAAACAAATAAGCAATGTTGCCTGGGCCCCCCCCTTATGTATTGTCTCAGATTGGACCTTCTACCACCCAAATCCTGACTTGTTCATGGAGCTGGCGCTCACTGAGCACTGTGGTTTCCTCTTAAATTAGCCTTTTGTACAAGCAATGTTCACACAGGGTGGAATTGGGTCCCAAAAAGCTCCAACCTTGGTGATAGCTTTTAACTCCAGCATGTGCTCCTCAGGCACTGAAGGGTCTGTTACAGACACACGTGTTCATTATTTCCTGTTTGATTGAATTTTAGATGAACCAGAAATGGGGAATGATTTCAATAAAAAACAATGCCAGAGGGGTGAAGAAGGAGCTGTTGAGATGCATGAGGAAAAACAATGTTGTATCAAGTCCTCAGTAAGTAAGAAGAATTAGTCATGATTCCTGAAAAATAGGCAGTGACTCTGTTCACCTTTCTAATTAATCAGTTTTAGGTTAATGAGTTATTAATTGTTCTTGAACGTGAAACCTTTGAGTGGGTGTTTCCTTTTGGTCCCTTGCAGTTGATCTCTTGTAGTGTAAAGTTTGCATGTCTTATGGTAATAACTGCGTGTGTAGCTGAGTGATACACGAGGAATTTTTGATTTAGTCGTCAGAATGGTATTTATTTTCCCTTTCCACCTTAGTTTCTTCCCCTGTAAAACAGTATTAATCTTTAACTCTTTGCACAATAGATTAGGAGAGCGTTAATCATCTAATGTTCTTGCACTGGGCTTGTCTTCAGTGCAGTAGTCACTGAAATGAGCAGACTCGTGTCGTAGAACTGGGATGGAGACAGGAGTGACTGTGGGGTGAGACATCAGGAGCTGTGTGAGGAACTGGCTGAGCACAGGCTGGTTCAGCAGGAAGTGGTTGATGAGTTACTGGTGTTACGGGGTGAAAATGAAACCTGAGTTACAGTTTGAGCTCACAAATACGATAAAGTCTTTACAGGTGAAACTGTAGCATGACTTATTTTTACTCCACAGAACTTGGCTTGTCCCTGTGCCCAAAAAGAGACCTTACCTGAAATGTAATAATGCAGTCAGCTGTTCCTGAGCAATTAATTATACTTTGTATTAAAACCAGCTTCTCTTGGTCAATATTGACATATTCATTTGAAATCTGCCACTCCAAACACCAAACCCCATGCTGGGAGTGGAAATATAAAAGCAAAATGGTCCCTTTCCATGTGCTGTCTAAACTCATTCAATGGCTGTAGACTGTTGCTTTGAGTCTGTGGTACACAGGTTGTGCCAGGGTTACTGTAGTTCTGGCCTTGAAAGGGATTTTAGTGTGGAAGGAGGAAAAAGGATCTTACAGCTGGACTGTGATAGAAGTCTCTTCAAAACTGAAAACTTACTTTTTGGACCTTGACTTTCATTGCCTACCTCTTTCTGAAATTTTATTTTTATTTGAATGTAATTTATGGGATTTTGTAGTAGAACTGACCTGCATGGTATTTCTTTCTCTGCAGAGGAGCCATGAATTGCTGGAGGCTGGAAAATTATTACAGGGGAAATGACTGTTTGCCTGTTAGATTCTTTGCTAGAGGTACAGTGGTGGACAGTGCTGGACGTTTGAGCTCATCATTAGGAGTTTCTTTTGTTCCCTCTCTGCCAGAGGGCAATTCTAGCAGTGGATGCTGGGAAAAATGTCATCTGAAAAAAAAAAAGTATTTAGTTTCGTCAGGGTATTCTTGTGGACAGAGGGAGCCTGGGTTTCGAGTCTCTGCATGAGGACATTTCTACATACCTAAGTTTATTGCAAGGTAAGCAGCAGTGAGAAAGTACAGCTAATTAGGTCCTCCTGCATGATCTCATTTGTGCACTGCTGAACTTTTATAAAAGGTAGGAGATGGGGTGGAACAGAGCTTGAAGCTGAATCTCCGTTTTTTCACCTGAAAACCTTGGCTTTGTAGCTGGGCAGGGCTTGCTTCTGTTCTTTCCATTGGTGTCTGAGAGAAGGAAACGTGGATTGCATGTTTGTTTGCTTTTCTTCTTATTTTATTTATATTTATTTGGAACACTAAAAAGCTTGCCACAGAATCGTTTAAAAATGAAAAGCGGGACTGTTTGCGGTGAAAATAATATCACTTGTTACCTCCCAGTTAAATGTCTTGGGTGAATCAAAATTGCCCTGCAGGATAAGAACAAGAAACAAGCAGAAAATCCTTAGTTAAGTGCTGTGGTTGTACGGAAAGGCAAAAGGAGAATTACAGGGAGGTGCTGGCTCACAACTCAAAATTCAGTTTTAACTTGGAGATTTTTCTGCGAGTAGTGAAACAGTCGCCAAACGTTTGATCCAGATGGAGTCCTGACAGTAATTACTTGTACGTATGGTACAGCCACTGCTGCTGCTCTCACAGCTATTCTTGAAGAGAGCTGGGTGGTTTTGTGTTAGATATCCCTTACTGCTCCCTCTGCTTTCTAGGCATAGCATAACACTATTTTGTGGGAGTATTGATCTCTGCTGGCATTGATACTGCCTGTCTGGAGTATCTCACAATCCAGTAAAGTTGGGGTTTATTTTTGTACTTCCTTTGGATTTTTTTTCTTTTTGTTTATAGTCTCCCCTGTAACTGCCCAGAAGATGTTGAAGCATTAAGGGTGTAAGTGAATTAACTGATTTTACAGCAAAACTGCCAGCATGTTCCCACATCTCAGGTCACATCTGATGCAGGTTGTTCTCTCTGGAAATGCCTCTTCTGCTCACAAGCACCTTTTGGTGACTGTGCTGTGGCTAGGTGGCAAAGTCCTGGCCAGGTGCTGGGTGCATTGTGGGGGGAGCTGTGCACCTGGACTTTAAATACTGCAGAGTTGTATCACCCCTGTCCCTTTGTGAATCTCTCCCCGAGTATTTGTGCCATCTAAAAAATCAAACAAAACATCAAGTTAACTGTGGTTCCACGGCAACTATCAATATTCTCGTTGGAGGACTTGGATCAGAGGCCAAAGAACAAAGTGGTGATGGAGGTTCAAATATCACTTCTTGGATGCAGGACTCAGTCCAGGAGTGACTGAAGGACGTAATCTGTATTGCTGTGTGTGCAGGGGCTGCCCTGCAGTGAAATAGGGTGGTGACCTCATCGTGACACCTTTCACCTGCTCATATCTGTTGTTCAGATTTCACCTTTGAAACCAAGTCACCGGTCTAAACTCTGTTGTGACAACTGGAGTGCAAACTGGCTTTGTTAATCTGTGTCCCATGGGGATGCCAGACGGCTCTTTCATGTCAAAAGTGATTGTTTAACAGCTTCTCTCTTACTTTGTCAAAATGTGGCACGGGTCGAACGCAGCAAAGTTAATAAGTAGTTCAGCAGCTGAGGAGACCAGAGGAAGAACTTCTGTGACAAGTGTTTTAAATGCCCTCCATGTCCAGTGTCGCCAGCAGAACTTGTCCCATGGAGAGAGTACCAACACCCTGCCTTGGAGTGCATGAGTGAACTGTTGGGCCAGGAGCTGCTAATGCTGTGGGCTTCTCTCTGAAAGGTGGGGATGTAGCAGTGGAAGTGAAGGAAGTGAAGGAAAAGCACTAGTTAGGAAAAGAAATATTCCAGGAACTGAACTGAGAGCTCTATCCTTTCCTCCCCCTTGCCCCTCACAGAAGAAATGTAGAAGAAGGGGTTTATACAACCATAGGTCAAAGTAATTTCATGAAAAGATGGTTTAAAAAAACCTGTCACTAATTTTAAATGTATTTAATTAAATGCTGTGCTGAGTAATGTGCTGAAATTGAGCCATTTTGATCAGAAGCATGAAATACCAGGATAATAATACATGGGCCTATAAAAAACTGGTTGTGTTGTAGATATTTAAGTGATGCCAAACCGTGGCAGCCTGTCACTTGTGCCTCCCATTGGAATTCATTGCAAAAGTTGAGTTAAATTTCATCGAACATCCTGACACATAAAATTTTATGATGATTAGTGATCCAAAACTACTACACTCTATGCAGTTACCCATATTCCTCTTGTTGTTATCTGCCTTCCAACAGCTTACCTTTCAGCTTGTGGGCTACAAGGTCTTTTACCATTTTGAACTTGAAACATTATATTTCAGCTAATTTAACAGCTGGGGCCAAAATACACAGAACTCTGCATCCATTGCCAGTTTATCTTGATCATCATAAACAGTAAAATGTGTGCAAATGTGTGCCCCCTGACAGCCCTTTATATGTACGACTGAAGTTTATGCATTTAAGTGCTGCCACTGAAGTCAAGAAGAAAATCCTTTTTAATAGCTTGGGCCCTCATTGCTTTGGGTTGATTTGCCCAGCATGACCACTGGAATGTTTTATTCTTTGGTTTCTTTACATCATAGGCTTGCAGGGGATATCAGATTTCTGATATTTGGGTATCAGTGTGGAGACAGAATTTTCTTCAGTTACCACATATTTAGTCTTCCATTGTTGGATATAAAATTGTGAAACTGAGAATTGCAGTAGCAATTGGTCTTATAGTTCAGATTTAAAATAACAGATCTTAAAATACTCCTGATTGCTCCCTCATCCTGTTTATCTTTCTTTTGGAAAGATATTTCTAAGTATCAGTATCTGATTTATGCAGTGGAGAAGTTACTTGTTTTAAATCTGAACACTGAACTGAGTTTATAGAGTTATGTGCCAGCAGAAATTGAAACGCTGGCTTGCTGCTGCTGTGGTATTTGCAGCTAATTGAATTGTGGATACTAAGAAATGAGTAGCTCAGCTTGACTTCTTGGCACTGCAGAATTTTTACCCTGGTTAGTAATTTTGAAGACTTGCTTGCAAACAATGGTTCAATGGGCGCCCTCACAAAATTGTGTGGGTAGTGATGTCAGAAAAATTTACCAGCTGCATGTTACCCAGAAGGCTAAATCTTCTGCCTCAGAAACGTAAGGAGAATGGGAAGGAGACTTGAATTGATCTATGGGCTTTGTAAGAATGCCACTTAGGAGAAACCGAAGGAGATACTAATTTGACTTTTTGCTAACGAAAAGCTAATGGTAGAAAATGGGAGTGATTTGATGTATTTTTAATAGTTCTCTAAATCTTGACCAGTACATTATATTCTATGAAAGGGACATCTGAAATGATTTGGCTTGCCATTATGTTCTATAAATTTGAGTAAGTGCACTAGTAGTTAGCTAACACAAATAAAACAGATAAGAGTATAGGCTAGTAAAAGCATTGCCAAAGGAAAAACAGAAGAGAAAGGAAGAATTGGAAGTAAATAACTTTAAAAGTAGAAGGTATTATCTTCCAACGTCATTAACTGCTTTCCTTTTCTCCCCCTATTTAGAAGTATCTTACCTCAAAGGTAATTTGTTTCATGCTCATCCAACATTAATGGTATTAATTTTTAATTAATTTAACAGTAGCATTGTCCATCTGTCAGTGCAACCCTAATCTGTTAAACAGATAAAATCAACATGTCTGCAGGTTCATTGTAGGTCGGCAGGCAGCAGTTGCGTGTCTGCATTCAGGGTCTCTATTAAATAATGCAGAGGCTTTATACAAATACACAAATGCAGAGACTTTTGAAAACAAATGTGCTAATACAGAAGGACAGATAAAGTGTCCTAGCTCGTGGTTCAAGTGTACTAAAGATGGCAATCTCCTTGGCCAAAATCTGGAGTTAGTCTCTTACACAAATACCCAGGTTTTTGCTAGAGTGGAACCCTTTGGAGATGCTGATGGAGAACACAACAGAATGCTTGGTGTTTCTCAAATTTGGCCTCTATTTTGACATCCTTATTTGGAAATCCCATCTCCTCCATGTGCACCACCCCCAAGCTGGGATTACAAAAGCAGTTTGAATGGGAACAATTACTGGATGTGCTTTGCTTCTGCACTTTCTAGAGCTGGCTGGGTAGTTGTGGAGAGAGGAGCCTGTTTGAGTGTCTGTGCTTAGAGAAATGTTACTTGTGCTACTAGGGGTTGAGAACTGCTCTCTGTTAAAAGTTTGAAGGAAGACAAGTGCTTTTAAACGATTCTAGTTTCCTGTTTGGATGCTAAAATGTGCTTTTGAACAACAGTTAAATTTAACATTGTGTTTTTGGTTTGGACAGAGATAAGCATCGGCAGCATGAGGAGAGCAGTTTCCTTGGCTACACTTGAAACAGTGTCTAAATGGCCTTTATGAAATACCAGATAGTGTGTCTGTTTTGTACCTGACTGATGGGAGCCAGAGCAATGCTGTCTCTAAAAAGTAGGCAGATGCAAGCCTAGAGTCCCCAGGAGTTTTTAGTTTTGCCATAAGCTGCTCTAACAGGAATTTAAAGCAGGCTCTTGCATCTCACCACACTACTCCAGGTTTGAACTGTGTTGACTAACCCAGCAATACTTCAATAGAGAGTTTACTGATCTTTATCACTTGAGCAGCACAGGTCTTGTGTTCTTGGGTTTAGAAAGGACAAAACACTGATAGGTCGTGCTGCTTGAAATTCTTTCACAGCCAGGCCTGACTGGAGAGGAAAACAGCTGCTTTTCCACATTTTATATGGAAGTTTGTGGTTGGACTGTATGCTCTTTAAGGTCTTTTCCATCCTAAGTGTTCTATGATTCTGTGATTTTATGACTCTGCTCTGGTTTCAGCTTTAACTTGCTTTTCATCATTTACCTAAGCAAGGCTCTTCACAGCAGTGAGGAGGAGCAGGCAGCTTTAGAGGAGAAAATGGGTGAATCGAGGTATTTCTGGGCTGGTGGAGAAGGCCATAGCTGCACTGACAAAAGCTGTCAGCTGAAAAGTCGTCTCTGTAAGAGCTGGCTGGGGCTCCTCAGGCCTCCTGTCCTGTCATTCCCGCCCCCACACCATCCTTTGCTTGGGTGGTCCAGCTGTTTACAGGCAGCCTGGTGAGTGAGGTCAAGAAATTCATCAGCACTGGAAAAAAGGAGGGGGGATTATTTTTGGCCTGGATCAGTTCCCTGATCCCCTTTACCTTCCAAGGCTGCAAATGGTTGAAGTAGCCCAGCTGAGGGGGCAATGGTAAAGCAGAAATGGGCTGCAGGAGGAGGTAAAGGGGTTAGATCACAACTCTACCCAAGAGAAGCAACCCATTTTCACTGACTGTAGGTTAAATAAAGAACTTCAAGGTTGGCTTCTCAGCCATAGGTTTATTTTATGTTGTGCTGGCTCACATAGGCTCTAGAAGCAGTTCTTACCATATTCATTTTCCAAGCACCAAATTCTCTTTAAAAATAAAACTGATTTGATCAGCCCAGTGAGTCTCAGTGCTAAGCTTTTTGGCAGGAATGGATGGGGCTTTGGTTACCTTGTGTTCATCCAGTTCTGGCTGCGTTAGGACACATTCAACCATATAAACTTCAATATAGGTGTATGTTCTTGCCACACTGTTCCTGTAAAGATTATAGATTAACTAGAGTTCTGTGATAACTACACTTTTATTGTTGGGAATTTTTAGAACTAAAACTTTACTTGAATTCTCCCTTAAACAAAAAAAAAAAAAAAGAGAAGTTCAACCAGGAATGACTGGAAACTGAAGCAGAGGGTTTATGCTCCTTGCTCTGTCACCGTTTCAGCTTTTTGCCATTGGGGCCCAAACAGCAATGAAAGACATGGAACTGCCAAACCACCCACCAGGTCTGCTCCTGAAGGACATGACTCTTCAATTGTGTGCTGAAACGCCTGGTACCTTAAAATGCACGTCTCCTCCCAGCACTGAGCTGCTGGGAAAGGTGTGGTGCAATCTGTGTGCGTGTGAGAAGGGTTTTTTTTTTCTTTTCCTTCATCAGGTAATATATTAAATTTTGGAGGCAACGCTGCAATTAGAGAAGATAAACTTGCTGATGTCAGATCGACTTTCAGGGTTGCTGTTTTGTCAAGCCTTGAGTTATGAAAGTAAAATGTAAAGGTGGGTCAATGACCTTGTATCCCAGGGAGCATCTCTCTGAGCTCATGTCAGGCTAAGGATTCCTCTCTGGACTGCAGAGGAGAAAAGCAGATTCTGCCAGCCTCTGTAGCCATAAATCATAGTGACAGTTGTAGATTCGCCCTAAAATACCCTAAATGATTCCCAGGACCTCCTGGCATGTTGTACTAGCCTTTTAGCTAGAAAACTAAAAGTTGGGTTTTAAATCGGAATTTTTCTTATCAAGAGTATTGCCAGACCCTGCTAATTAGTTCTACTTTTCAAAAGCAAAGTAACTGAGTTACTGGAGTGGTGGTTACTCTTACAGAACTGACTTCATTTGGAGGAGTTCTTTCCACCATTCATCTAATTCAACATTCATTCAACTAATTGCTCGTTGTTGCAATCTCCAGTGAGAGTACCTACACTGAGATCAGCAAAGTTTCACTAATATGCGAGTCTGACACCAGTAATCTCATATTTGAGCTCACTGACTTGCTAACATGGATGCTGTATTGCTTTTCCAAGCCTGGTATCATGTACCACACAAGGGTTTTTACCATAAATAGATAAATGATTGGCCAGTAAAAGCATGTTGAGAAGGGAGATTTTTCTTGTTGCCTTTCCCCAAATGGCTGTTCTGAGCCAGTTGGGAAGAATCTGCAGATATTTGTGGAGTTTGGGCCCCAAATATTCTTCATCAGCCAGTATAAATATCTGCAGTTATGTGGAAAGGGAATGTGTGGTGGATCTCTCCCTGGTCGAGTGTCTATGATGAGGCAACATTATAAAGTTTATTCCACAGAGAAGTGATTTTATTTATTTTCTAAACATCGCTCTGCTGGAGGTGAAATGTTTTGCCTGATGGCAGCAGACCTGTGGTGGGAAGAGACCTTGCATGGGAACATCCAGAGAAACACCGCTCAATTTATCTGGCTCTCTCACCGTCTTTCACTGAGCTGAGAAATTGGCATCTGTATTATTTGCTTTCAGTGCCAGCACTGGCTGCCAGGAACTGCTGCCTCACTGGGTAGGGCTCTCTGATGAGTGGAAAACCAAAGGAGCACAGAAGAGTTGTTAATTACTGCAGATAGACAAATCAGCTTCTGAAGGGCCACCCATGGCCTAAGCACACTAGTAAAAATGTGCTTGGGCAGGAAGTATTTTACTGTGTCTTTGACCTGATCTAGGTACATGGGCAAACTTTTTGGGCTTTTTTGACACAGTAACACATATGTCTGATTGTGGCACCCATCTATCTACAAGAATGGCTGGAAGGAGGATTTGGGGAACTCCAGGCCTGTCAGCCTGAGCTTGGTGCCTGGGAAGCTCATGGAGCAGCTCATCCCCAGTGCCATCACACAGCAGGTACAGGACAGCCAGAGGATCAGGCCCAGCCAGCAGGGATGTAGGAAAGGCAGGTCCTGCTTGACCAACCTGATCCCCTTCTGTGACAGGGTGATCTGCTTAGTGGATGAGGAGAGAACTGTGGATATGGTCTACCTAAACTTCAGTAAAATCTTTGTCACTGTCTCCCACAGCATTTTCCTGAGAAACTGGGTGCTCAAGGCTTCTTGCATTCATGCAAATCCTCGCAGCAGAGCCCAGAGAGGGGTGGTGAATGAAGCTAAAATCCAGTTGGTGGCAGGTCACTAGTGGTGTTCTCCAGGGCCAGTTCTCTTTAGTATCTTTATCATTTGTGACGAGGGGATCAAGTGCACCCTCGGTCAGTTTGCAGGGCGACAGCAGGTGGGACAGGAGTGTTGTTCTATTTGAAAGCAGGAAGGCTCTGCACAGGGATCTGGAGAGGCTGGATCAGTGGACTGAGGCCAGTTGTATGAGGTTCAGCAAGGCAAAGTGCCGGGTCCTGCCCTTGGATCACAACAACCCCACACAACACTCCAGGCTGGGGGAAGAGTGGCTGAAAAGCTGCCCAGTGGGAAGGGACGTGGAGGTTCTTGCCAACAGCAGCTGAACGTGATCCAGCATGTTCCCAGGTGGCCAAGAAGGCCAGTGGCATCAGTTGTACCAGCAGTAGTGTGGTCAGCAGGACCAGGGCAGTGACTATCCCCATGTACTGGGTACTAGTGAACCTTGAATTTTGTGTTCTGTTCTGGGCCCCTCATGATAAGAAAGACACTGAAGTGCTGGAGTGTGTCCAGAGAAGGGCAACAGGGCTGAGGAAGGGTCTGGAGCACAGGTCTTATGAGGAGCAGCTGAGGGAGCTAGGGTTGTTTAGCGTGGAGAGAAGTAGACTCAGGGGAAATCTTCTCATTCTCTACAACTACCTGAAAGGAGGTTGCAGCGAGGTGGTGGTCGGTCTCCCAATTAACAAGTGATACAACAGGAAGAAATGGCCCCAAGTTGTGCCAGGGGAGATTTAAGTTGGATATTAGGAAAAATTTCTTGACTGAAAGCATTGTCTAACACTGGAATGAACTGCCCAGAGAAGCAGTGGACCCATCATTCCTGGGGGGATTTAAAAGATAGGAAAGTATGGGGCTTGAGGACATGGTTTAGTGTGGCATTTAGTGGTAGTGCTGGGTTAATGGTTGTACTCAGTGATCTTAGAGGTCTTTTTCCAATCTAAACGATTCTGTGATTCTATCTCCTGGGAACTCAGGGGAACCTTTCCCTAGAAATACGAGCAGAAAATTTGTTCTCTGTATTCCAGTGTGTGCTGGACTATAGATGTATTCACAGTCTTTTCAGCACTGTCTGAAGTTTCAATTTTCGAGAGAGTGAGAGAAGCAAAGAGAATGGACTCGATGTGAATGCTGCAATGTGGTGTGGCATTCTGACATTCTCATACAATGGCTTTTGATAACAGTCTGGGCCGATGAAGGTCACAACCTGCGTAATAGATTTTGCAGCAAATTCATGTACTGGGGCTGTTAAACTCTTCAGTCAGCTACATTCAAAATACTGCATCACTCCCCGTGCAGTCCCTCCTCCTGCTCCTCTCGCTCCGTGTCACGCGCCGTCAACCAGTTCAGGACAGATGGAGATGAATTTGGCCATCACACTGTGGGTCTGCCCATGTCCAGGGAAGGTTCTTGGATTTGCAGAAAAGATTGCACATCATCAAGTTGCACTTTTTTTAGGGAATGGTACCTCTGTTTTAGTATGTGGGTTGTGTTTGACTCCAGCGAATACTAATGTGAATAATCTGCAAAATACCAAGCAAAGAGCAGAGAAGATTGAAGGGCATGAAGAGGAATGCATGGTGTTCTCTGTGATTGCCAAAGACATAATTTGTTCAAGTTTGTCAGGAAATTTCGTGATTGTGACTTTTGTTGGTCATTAAAAGAAAGTGTTAGCATTTAGAAGTAGGCGTGTTTACCAGAAAATACGATGGTAAAGTACATTTGCTGTGGGAGAAAAAAGTACTTTGTGATCGTTGGGAACATACTGAATTCAGTCCTTTGAAGTACAACAAATTGTCGTGACCTGTCATTACAAAATTAGATGTATTTAATATTTTATTTTCACATACCTCTCCAGTAGTAATTTTTGTAAATTATACTCTGTACGCTTCTTGTTCAAAAGAATGTCTATATTTATACCATTTCCACTCACTTTTATCCAGTTCTGAACATTGACTCTGGATGAAGTATAGTAAAAGTAAATTTGGGAAGAATTATTCATTGTTTCCCACACACCTGGGGTGTGTGGCCTTTGTTATGACGTGTGTTATGTACAGGAGTTGGGTGGAGGTTATAATCCTTTTACTGTTTAGTGTGGAACTTGAACATCTAGTAATTTCTAACAATATTTGACTAAGAGTAATCTGCTTTTGTGATTGCAAGGGTGCAAACTGTGCTGAAGATCCTCTCTTCTTTAAGAATCCTTTGTGTGCATATATTTGTGCATATATATGTGTGTGTATATATATACATATACATATATATATATATATATGGATGAATTCTTGACCTGTGTATGTAGGAGAGAAAATTGCTTGCTGAGGTCTAATCTCATGTTCTTGTGTTAATATTCTTGTGCACTCTGTTCGTTCATTGTTTTGCTAACAGCTGCCATCCTCTGAAAAGGGAGCACTGGAGCATGAAGGAAGGTGGGAGGAGGGGGGATCTCCCTTGCTGTGTGCAAATGCACCATAATTGTTTATGTTCGGTTTTGGTTCAGTTGTGAGCACAAATCTTGTAACTCTTCGCATCTGCTTGGGGCATTTTCATCCAAGGATGTGACAAAACTTTAATGAATAGCTTCTTTTACAGTGAAGTTTTAATAGCCTGGTTTAATTGAGGGGAAACTGATACGCTGGGAGATAAGCTCTGAAAGCAACAGGCTGGTTGGGTGACTAGGTTAAGATACTTGTGAGTCGTTTTCAGAGGAGCTACATAGCTTTTTCTAAGCCTGCTTGTGACAGAGATTTCAGGAGTTTATATCCTAGATGGCAGGGTCTTGGCTGAAATGAGCACGAATGTGTAGCCACCAAGAAATAATGGGAAATTCCAAAAATGTTTGCCTGCAAGAAACTTGGTCATATCTCAAGTATTTGGTAGAGCAGAGAGTGGAACATGCTCTGTGCATTAAATACAAATGAGTCTTTCTACTTTCCTTTTGACTGTTTAATCTTTGTTTTACAAGACTGAATGAACAAGGTAATCAATGTAACTGGCTGTTTACCCTGAGGTATCTCCTTTATTCTTCTCTACTTCCCTTTTTCCCCCCCTTTTCTTCTTTTACAGGCTAATGGTAATTTTTCTGACTCCTAATTTAGGAGTTACAATGAGGTTTTGATTAATTGCAGGCCTTAGAAATCTGATGTTCTGAGATGTCTGATCTGTCAGTCACACTCGTTGCTCATTTGATTGTTCTTTGTCAACTTCTTGCAATTCCTACTGGGATTTTTGACAAGTGTTTATCTTTCACACAGAAAACTTAGTTAACATTTTGCAAGGGGCTGACAGCAAGGACAACATCACAAATAATCTCCAATCAACAACTGTTACCACAAGTTGGACAGGAAGCAACACCCATGCTGTGCATTTTCCACCTGGCCCTGGGACCAGGAGGGGCCATTTCCAATCACACAGCAATCGATTTTTGTTAGAGGCAACACCTGTGCCTGAGTGGGAATCCTGATCGTGTCTCAGCCTCGTGGTCTGGGTCTGTCTGCCTTTGTTTACTTACCAGCAGTGCTGACCTTCAGATCATTCCTCTCCTCTTGACTCTGACCTCTTGAGGCAACAGCGATTCATAATATAGGCACACCAGAAACGTAGAGCCAGACCTGAAAGTGTATCATCCACATTTCAGGCTTGAATCTTTGCCTGAATGACCTGAATCGGTCATTTCTTAGGTGATCAGTGGGATTTGACTGTTCACCTGCCCATCACTGCTCCACGCACACTGCAGTGCTTGTTTTCATAGGTGAAGTGGGCAAGACTCCTTCATGGTGTGTCTTTCTTTAGGTTTCTATTTATTTATTTAATTTATCTTTGCTCTGGTGCTCCTCTGTGTGGGTACTTTGTACTTTTAAAAACCGAAGCAAACACGCTGTATTAGCTACAGGAGATAAAGCAACTGTGTAAATACATAGTAACCACACTTTAGAGCCCCTTTGTTGGAACAGCCACATTTATGAGTGATTCCTGTGTTCCTCAGCAACCGGCCTTGGTGTGGGCTCTGCTTTTCGGTTCTGGGTGTGGGCCCACCTCTGCCTTTCTGGGTCAGGTGGAGGAGGAGAGGTTTCTGCCCTCTGGTTTTTAACTCCTCTCCTTTCTCAGATGGAAGGATTTCTCTTGGATAACCTTATTGGTGACTGATATTTGTAGGTCAGAATTAGATAGTAGGGAAGTGCCTCATCCTTGTGGCGTTCACCATTGATCCTACTGGTTCAGACGTGTGAGGATGGTCAGAGTTGGTTCCTTACTGCAGCTGTGCTAGTCCTTCCCAGTTGTGTAGTTTTGCTTTTCAGGCTCATCTTTTCGGTACAGTGATGAAGGCTGGGCAGAGACAGGAGTCCTGGGTGTAGGCTCTGCTGTGAGGATTTGCATGAATGCAAGAAGCCTTTTTCTATTTATCTTTTTCCTTGAATTAAAATCAATGTCTAGGACATCAGGTAGCTGTCTTAAGCAATTAATCAGGGTGTGACTGCAAGATTCCTGCAGCCTTCCCTGATAGCATCCTGGTGCCTCTGTCCAGGTCAGCCAGTCGCTGGTGTTAATGGCAGCAGACCAGTGTGTCCCTCACCTTGCCCTGCCCCAAGTCAGAAGGAGACATTTAAGAGAGAGCGCTGGTTTGGCTGTGTACAAAGCAGAATACCACCTTTAATGCCTGCTGGCTCCTGGGACCCAGCCACAGTGGGCTGCACCGCAGGCTCCAGCACACAGGGAAGCTGCTGGGACACTGGAGACTTCTTGACGTTGGAGCTCTTCAGAGTAGCTGGTCTTGCGTGGTGCTTTCGGCAGCCCGGTCCCCTTTCATCTCCTCCACGAGGAATGTGTAAGTGCACCACAGTCACACACATGATAATGTGTGGGTTACCCATGTTTGCAAGAGCTGCAAGTTTTTTGTTGTTGTTTCTCATATAAACACTAACAGATGTAACCAGCGGTCTCCATGAAAGATTGGCATGAGGAAGGGAGCCTTTGCTTTTAAAACCCATCTAAATATACCAATGCAAATAAACATTTTAACAAGAGGCAGGCCATAAACAGCCTTGGGAGAGTGCTCTGTCCTTTAAAGACTCTGCTTTTTCATTTTCCCTATTTTGTTCTCTGACAGATGCCAAATATACAAAAGCAGAATTTCAATGGTGGCTTGTGCAGCTGGTGTGCGTGGCTGCATCTCGAACAGGTTGTTTTTCCTTTCCTCACTGCCAGCCTCATTTTAGTTTAATGTTCTTTGGAGTTCAGTG
Organism: Manacus candei; assembly: GCF_025592945.1. Lineage (NCBI taxonomy): Eukaryota > Metazoa > Chordata > Aves > Passeriformes > Pipridae > Manacus > Manacus candei. Next base: position 2,087,993 of record NW_026138101.1, on the reverse strand, counting down.
GTGGTGAAATAGGGAGGAGAAAAGAGGGGAGTGCAGTCTTAGAGAACTTTTTGTGGGACAGTAGTTACAAAGGGTGTGATTCAGTTACCTGTACGTAAGAGTGAGGGACCATTTATATACTTAAGGATATCTAGAGCATATACAGGGTCACAGATGCAACAGTCTGCAGTAGACCTGAGCTCTTCTACAAAGGCCACTGGTTCCTGTTGTACCCCAAATGGCATTAGACATCTGGGCTCTTGTCAAAAAAATCTTTTGGGAAGAGCTCTTGGGGACCTGTGGGCAAGGCATTGCTTTGTCCTTACTGATCTACTGTGTCAGAAGAGGTGACTATTTCATGCCTTAGTTTTTCTGACCAAAAAAAAGGAGGAATAATACCATAACTCTATTAGAGTTTCTACCAGGAAAGGTCACGTGGCTCAGAAGTGAAACAGACCTTTTCAGTTTCTTCTAGATTTATATACTCTTTGTCCTTCCAGTGAGGGTAAATTAGGTTTGATTTGATTGTTTAAAGTGGTTGGCAGGATTTGCACCTCGTTGCAAATCATAAAATAAATTCTCTTGTGGTTATGTTGCTTCTTTTTACTTAAATGGTCTCTGCTGCCATTTAACCAATAAATTCCAGTAACAGCTGACATATTTGAGATAGAGGAAGAAAAAAACCCTTAACATTTATAGGGCTGCAACAGAGCCTTTTACATAGCCTTTTCATTTTGAGTATATCATCTTGATGCAATTGGAGACCATCCAGACTAGCATTAACCCTTTGGATTTAAAAAAAGGTGATGCAATTATCTGTGTCCTTTTTCCTACATTTTCACTACATTGCCAGTCTGTAGAATGTCCCTTACCTATGGTTTTGTCTGCATAGTAGACAAGATAAAAGAGCTCTGGGTGGGTGTTGCTTCACAGTTCGTTGTGTCATCCAGTAAATTCAATCTACTGGAATTAATAACTTCTAGGAAGATTCACTGAGATTTAGTTACTTTCTTTGTGTTTTAAATTGGTGTCTAGAAACATAGTTTGTACTATGCCACAAGTATCAAGACCAGCTTTAAAAAAAGAAAGATCACTAACATCAGTTTCTGCTCTGTTTGTTGTGTCCTGCCCTTCTGCAATCCGGGGAGCTGGGGGGGAGGAGCAGATAGGGAATCCATCACTTCTGCAGAAGAGTAGGTGAAGGAACACTTGCCCCATCATACCTCCAGTGAGCAACCAGAGCCCTTAGTAAACATACCAGCTCCCTGTGTGCAAAGGTATGTGAGCGGGGGAGACCAAGAGCGGAGCTGAATCAAACGTCAGACCTCCCCAGCCAGGCATTTCTTCCCTCATTCCTGTCCCCTCTTCCAGGAAACCAAGGCTGCCTCTGTTTATCCGCACCCTCATCACACAGTCAAAAAGCCCAGGGCTTCAGTTTCCACTTCAAAGGCGGTGTTGGCTGCTGTGTTGGAGATGGAGCCTGATAATTTTGGTTATGAGTGGCTGGTATGTTCCTACGGCTGGAATTACCGCTGGTGGAGGCAGCCTTGCCGAGTGAGGTCATCTGCGTGTAGCGAGGGCAGAGGGCTGGAAAAAAGGTTTCCTTGCAGTGCTCTGCCCTTGTGGTGAGACCACCTCTAAGAGATCCCGTGCCAGTCATTTCTGGGTTTCTCCACAGATGCTCTTTGAAAAGGTGCCAGCTGCTGCCAACTGTGATGGTGGTTTCTGTGCTGTGTCTACTAGTAATTGAAATCAGGGGAACCTGTGGGATTTGGTTCTATAAGAAGAGAAAAGAAGAAAAGTGTGTGTTGCATTGCACTACACACCACTTGTATGCATCTTTCAAGAGAAACCATTTGGCCCAGTCTGACTGGTACGTGCAACCATATTTTTAGATTTACAGTGGGGTAACACTGGAAGAAAACTTGGGATTTGGGTTTTAGGTGTTGTGTGCAGTGGCTTGTGCAATAGTACAGCTACTCAGAGGATCTCTTGAAGTGTAACGGTGCTTGCTCATTCAGTGGTTAGAGTACAGGAAGTTTGTGTTGGTGTGTGTGGTGGTTTTTTTTTTTTTAAAGGTTTTGGTAAAGTAATGGATAGGTCATAGGAAATGACGCGGCTCTCGCTAATCCCTGGATTTGTCCTCTGCTTTCTTCTGAACTACAGCATTTACTTAAAAAAGCTGTTATGCAGCTTTATAAACCAAAGTGCAAATGTGTGTCTTACATTTTGGAATCAAACCCACCCTGTCTTATTTTGAACCTTTGAGAAAAGGGATCTAGAGTTTTAATTACACTTTCCAGCCACGTAAATTGCAGAGTTAATTGTATACATCAGCATTGTCTGACCTAGTTCTGCTGCTGTGCCTTTCATCTATGGGTCTCCAGGTGCCTTACAAAGAAAAATCTTTCATATTAGAATGTGAGGAACCTGGGACACAAAGAAGCAGAGCAGATATTCAGCCTGACAGTGACTGAACCCCAAGGGGAAGAAAGGGCTTCTGAGTCCCAGTGGACTAAGTGGCACTTACTCTTTGTACAAGTGCCTTCCATTCCTGACTTTACATACCCTTGTTCTACACACCGTAACTGCATTCCCATATTTTTCTAGCTTAGTCTTACATTTCTTCTCCTAACTCATTGGATGTCGTAGGTAATTTCCTTCTAAGCCTTTCAGATTTTGTTACAATCTGTAGTTCTGAAGGTTGCTGTTGCATGTAAGTTAGGTGTGTGTTCTCTGTTGGGTTTTATATTTCCTTTGGTGCCTGTAACACCTCCCATTTTCTCTAGGGTTGGAAGCAGGACAGTAGGGGAACAAAGAGAGTCGTGCTGCATTTCATTTTCAGCCTCTTTTCTGCAGAAATTGACTGGTGAAATAGTGGTTTTGCTGACATACAGATAAGTGACGCAGGTAAATAATCCCACATATGGTTAACCAAGGCTTTGCCTGTCTATGTGGAGAGCAGTTTTTAGCTGCAGTGCTGTTTTGCAGTGGGTAAGCTGATCTTTTTCTGAAATTGAAATCAAAAGGGAACTTTCTGATAGGCATCAGTGGCAGTTGCACATTGCTCTGAAATGTATCTGTTTTAGCCCCGATGAAAGATGTTTGCTTATCTGCTTCCAGAATCAAATCTTTTTGTTTATCTACAGAGCTGGAGTATCAACAATACAGACTCCCACTACTGCACATCCCATCCCTTGCTCACTGGGGACAGCCTGTGAGGTCAGAGGTGCTCCAACACTCCTGACCCAATTTTTCCTATGGCCTTTGTTATGGCTTTGCTTATGACTGACAGTCCATGCCAAGCACAGTTGTGCTGAATAGTGTTTTTTACCAGACTTTTTCCTGCAGAAACAAATGTGTGGTGGCTTTGTATTTGCTGTGTTCCAAGATTTTAGCATAAATAAATTAAGTGGGATAGACAAAGAGATTTGGAGGCTGAATGACGTTGCTTTCCTTCTGTTCATTGATAGCCAGCTGTCACTTTGCAAAGCCCCTGTACTGTGTTCATAACAAGAGCTTTCAGATCAAGAGCCGGAATGGGAATGCTGTCCCCTGGCCTAGGGGACATGTCCCTTCTGTATTTCTCCACCAGTTTATGTAACTCACAGTGATAAGTCCTTCGTGCTCTCTCTGTCTGAAGCACCCACAGTCAGTATTGCTGTGCATGTTGGTGATTGGGATGTGCATCTTCTGTGGTCTTGGGGTGTTGTAGCTTGTGTTTCATCAAAAGCTGACACCAGTGCAATATATGGATTGATTGCTGTAGAAGTAAATGAACCATTAACACGGCTTGAACAAATTTGCATTTAAAACTGGTCAAAGCAAGGGGTTCTCTATGCTGCCATAAGGTAGTTAGTGGCCTACAGAAATATTAACAGGAGTGGCATGCGGGCTGTGTGGGTGTGAGCTGGGAGCCCTATGCTCAGGATATAGCTGGAATCTGCACTTTAATATCCAAACTGTGCTCTGATATCATGCCACTGTCATAGACAGCCGATCCCAGGAGCTCCTGTGATTTATTAAGGACACAAATTCTCCTTGCAGTAAGAAAATAATGTTAGCGAGAAGCCTGCAAGGCTGTGGAACTTGCAGCTGGATGGTTCCTTTGTAAAACTGGCACATAGTGTAGGCTTGTGCCATGCCACGTTGTGAGTGGTGCTGTCCTTGCTTTTGCCAAGTTAATTTAGGCAGTTCAAGAAAACAAACTATGCTCAGCTGTTCCGTGCTACTTTGCGATAAGGCATCTTATGTGTGACATGATTTTATTTTGACAGATGAAATCTTCAGGTTTGGGGCTGTGCCTTTTTCACTGCTTTGTACAAAATAAAGCAGATAACTCTCTGTGGCAGCAAATGAATGGGTTTGGCATTTTTTTTGGTTGGTTGGTTGGTTGGTTGATTTTTTTTTTGTTTGTTTTTTGTTTTTTGTATTTGATGTTCTTCATTTTCTTTGGCTGAGAATTAAAGTAACTCTTTGAAGAGAGAAGGCAGATTCTGAGTCTGAGACATTTCAAAATGAACTAAGCAACAAATTCTGCAGGTAGCTAGTGATACAGTCTAAGGCACAGCTAAAGGAAGGTGTGTGAAACCTAGAAACCCTCAAGAGCCTTGAAGGTCAAAGCAGCCCATTAAAATCAGCTGAACAGATTGCTGGAAGCTGGGGCAAAGCTGCCAGAAACGCAGTAACAAACATGCTGGTCAAACTTAGCAGCTGGGTCGGCTCCTCTCCCTTGTCGTGCAGTTAAAACACTTCTGATTTTTCAGGTTTGATTGTTTGAAAGGTCTGCCTCGCTCCCTGGGACGAGTTTAGCTGCAGATGTTGGTGAGATTACAGTAGCACTCTGAGTGCATTCGCTGCCTTTGGGCTTGCTGGAGTAACCCTTGCTGAGCCCCGGTCAGGGAGCGCAGCTCGGAGCACACAAGGTCAGCCTTTATCTTCCCTGCATGGCTGGCCAAAGATCAGGCTTTTCACACCAAACCTGCCATGGGAGGCTTGCTCTCTGCAGATTTTTCTCTGCTTTCTCAGGGAATAAGGAGCAGAAAGTCCAGTTGCTGACGTCTTTCGGCTTCTGCTGAAGCAATTAGGGAGTGCTCGGGGCAGGGTTCATCTCCCCTCGCTGGTCCTGGAAGGCCATGTGAGGGAGGAAGCTCTTTGGTTCAAAGTGGTTTCATAATCTTCGGTGGGAAGGCAGAGCACGTCACTGCAGAGAAACGGCTTCAAAAGTGGTGCATCACGGTGCTGATACGGGGCAGTAAATACAATTCTCCCTCCACTCTGGGCTGCTGGGTTGGCTGAGAAGGTGATACTGCTGGAATGTGGAGACTTGGGTGTGTAAAATGTACAGGATTTCTCCCCAGAAGGGGATTTGCCTCTGGGGCCGAGGCTGGTGGAGTCACTGCCTGTTGCTGAGGCTGTCTCGCTGTGACAGATGTCTCTGTGAGGGTGTCTCTGTGCAGTGGTACCTGGGAACCAGGAGCTCACTGGCACCTGAGCTTACTGGGGAAGCCAAAAGCTGAATGCACTGAGCCAGCCACTGTTAACACCCCAAAGAAAACACGAGGGGTCTCTTGTCCCCAACCAGATTACCAACCACACAGGTTTTGTCTATTGTCAACCATACAGGCTTTGTTTGGTATTCAGTGGAAAATGAAAAACCCACCTTGCCTTCAGTAGATATATTGTAGCCATATACAGAAATTATATATAGAAATTATCTGACTTCTTTTATTCCCCCTCAACGTAAGAATTTGAGAAAACGCGGTTCTTTTCGTGTTATGTATTCCTTACCTTAGTTTTTCTTTGCAGTTCAGAGTCTCCAACATATATGTGTCATCAGAGCTTGCAGTCCAAATATTAACATTATGCTACCTGCTGTCATTGTGGAACACAGCACAAAAAGCTGAGGAATAACATGAATGAGAGTTAGTGAATCAAAGTAGTAAAGACAAAATACTACTCGTGAGATTGATCTGTGTCAGTCGTAAAAAATCATTTTTCCCTCAGGTTGAAAAAGAGAAATAGATGTCAGAATTCAGGGGAAAAAAAAAGAACCTTTTATTTAACAAAAATAAAGCTACTGTTTAAGTGTTAGTTTTAAATGGGAAGCAAAGCATGAAACCACAGGCAATTTGTGTGTGCGCAGTGTTGCAAAAGACACAAAAGAGATTGCCAAGCACAGCAAACCTGAGCTTGAGAGGAGAGTGTCCAGAAAGGGTGTCCAAAAATGTACATCAAAATCTGAAAAGAATGCTGTACTTTTCTCCCCGTTCTTTCTAAGCATGCAGAGAGTGGATGTTGAACTCCCCTTGTGTGTATTTAAGGTCACTGTCTCAAACTCACACCCTTGTGTACAGGCACATTCTGGTTAGAAGTGGAAGCATTAACTGGAACATATTCAGAGAGCCCAGATCCTGACTGGGTGTTGCTGAAATTTCCTCACTGATTTTTAAATAGTTTCTCATCTGCACAAATTAAGTTCTGTTGTTACTTGTCTTTTGACATTGTAGACGTCAAACTTCAAAGGCTTTCTTGACTGCCAGATAAAATATTGGCATCCTCTAATTTCTAATAGTCCCTAAAATGAAAGAGTGTTACACATTCTAAGCTGGAAGGAGTAAGTCTTGATCACGTTGGAATACAATTGGAATGAGAAATCTCGTTTGCTCTTTGAGAATAATTTACAAAGAAGTTGAGTGGAGCAGGAAAGATGACTCCGATTTTCTGTTTTCAGTATTCAAATAATTAGCTCATAATTGAAAAAGGAGCCTGATCCTGCAGACACATAACTTGTTATTTAGCATTATGGAAACACATTGTTTTCACGGAAGGGATTAAAACATTGAAAAAGGGACTATTTTCAGTTCTTCTCCTTCTCACTGTATGGTGGGTTTACTCTTCAGGTTTCTGTGAATATGAGTTATGCATGAGTTATGAAGTGCAGAGTTGTAGAATGAGAGCACAAAAGACCTGTCACTACGTTTCCCAGATCAGTGCTTTGAGTTTTTCAGTGTTCTTGCTCTATTCAGGAATTTAAGGCTTATATTTAAACAGCGGCTCTAGAAAGTTGTCCTAGATTTCCTTCTTCTGATAGAAGAGATATTGGTGCATGTTTTTGATGAATTCTTGCCAACATCTGAGAAGATGTAATTTCTGATCAGTCTCACTGGGTTTGGAAAGTTACTGTTCTGTTTGCTGGAGGTAGAAAAAAGATGAACAACATGACAAATTTTCTGTTTGAGTGGGGGGTTTGTGCTTTTTTTTTGGCCTTTGCTTTTACCATTTCTAATGGGTGGTGGTAAACTCATCTCTAAATATTGTTTCAGATAAACAGCAGTGAAAGAAGAAACTTGTGAAAACTGGCAGGTTTACTCAGTAAGGTTTCATATTTTGTGAACTGCAGAGCTTTGGTGAGAGCAGCAGAGCGACTGTGTCGCCTCAGCTGTGATTGCCAATAGCTTTGGGTCTCTGGTGCATTATACAGCACTAATTAATACTAAAAACCAACCAACCAAACAAAACCACACACAAAAAACCCATATAAGAAAACCCTGTAATATTTCCATGGGGTATTTCTAAGAGTTTTATAAAGTACAGACTTTAACACAGAGTTAGTTTTGTCTCAGGCGCTCCAGAGAATCAGGGTTCTAGGGAGAAGGCAGGGCCCCTGTTAGCACTGGGAGAGGTGACTTCTGCTGCTGCTGCTGTCTGCCAGTTGTGTAAGCCCCATTTTAAATTCTGCTAATTGATCTCAAAACTTTGAGATTCTGCATTCTCAGAGCTTTTTCTGTTGGTATCAAAACATGAGCACGGAGGAACCTGTGCCTGGGTGACACTGGATGTTGGCACGATGTGCACGAGCCTGGGCAGATGAGCAAGTTAGATCAGAAGTGCAGCTTTTGCCACATGAATGTCTGTTTTCTGGGCAGTGATCTGGCTGGGTTTGGCTCTGGAAACATGCTGAAATGCGAGGACTGGAGTACAGTACACAAACCAGGACACCTGATTTGGGTCTTGGCACTTGATTCACTGAGGGCTGGATTTTCCTGGGCTTGATTTGTTTGCTCATGGGAATTGGGGAAACAAGACTCAGACTTATTAAATTCTCAGGTTTCACATGTGTTTTAAATAATATCCCTAGGGCATTTTGGGGCCATTCAGGGGAAAAAGGAAGATACAAGAGTGTGTACTTATTTTCCATAATGCAGTTGCATATTGGCTGTACTAGTTCAGTACTAGATTTACTTCAGTATTTACATAACTCAGAGGGACATTTTTTAGCCTCTTGAATTCTGTCTGTAGTCTGAATTCACACGTTTGATGCTTTGTGGAGAGCATTAGGCTTGGTTACAGGTCAGGACAAAAGTGTCAGCCTCTGATTAGTCATACAGGGCATCACCCAAGTCATCTCCATCCTCAGCCTGGTTCAGTCTCAGCCTTCTTAAAGCTGTGCTGATGGTTCAGCTGCTGATTTCTGTCTGCAGATAATGTCAGTCCATATTAATAAATGTCATTAATTGATTAAAATGATTCATGAGACAGCTGAGGTCTCAAGGAGTCCAAACTTCAAGTATAATGACGTAGAAACTGCTGATCATCTGTATCTGACTTGGGTAGTGGTTGGAGTAATTTCTGGGAATGGCCTGATAACTTGCATCCAAAATTCCTGTAGAACTGTCATTTTGAAGGCATTTTAATTAGATGCTGTGGAGAGCAATTGTGTGATGTGAATTATTAGGGAAAAAGTAAATTCCATAAAGCTTCAGTCACTGTGGGTTTTCTTTTTCTCCCTCGACCTTCAGCACCTGTGAAGTGCAGGTACTCAGAGCAGGTTTGAATGCTGTTGAGAGGACCAACAGAGTCAAGGGCTGCATTCACCCTGCAGCAACTGGTGACATGAATGAATTTTTGTGTGTGTGTGTGTGTGTACGCCTTAAACACCATTTTTTGGCACTAAAAATGTCATCTTCAGCTCTTCTCATCCAACATTTTAATGGTCTGCCACGGCTATTTATGCATTTGTAAGGCTGATGGACGGTTCTCATAACGTGCCTCGTCAGTAGCTCTGTTTATTTGTCGTGGCAGAGTTTCGAGCCTGTGCTACTTAGTTCTCAGCAAGAACAATACAGTTTCCATTCTTCTTTGTCCTAGGATGATTTTTCCTGCTAGGAAAACAGAATGGGCGCAGCATTAGTCAGGGACCGTAGTTTTTAACGCCTGAGAAGAAACATTGTGATTGTCTGGTCTGACGTCTTCAAAACCTCATCCAGCGAGTTTGGCATTGACTCGTAATTTGCAGTTCACTGGCTTTTCATTCTGTTCATGAATGTGTGAGGGAATAAATGACAAGTTTAGGGGTTGAATCTAAGCTCTTTACTCGTGTGATGAAGGTTGTTGCAGCCACTAGCTGCTTGTCTCAAACTGTGCCTGCAGTACCTGGACTTCTAAATAAGCGCACTAACTGTTTTCCTGATGACTTTCTCAAGGTGCTCTTAGTTACTGAAGGGAAGAGTTATGTTTCCCTTTCTTCACATGAGTAAAGCCTAGTGCAGCTACTGAAATAACCAATTTGGTGCTTCATGATGCAGCCTCTGTTCTTAAAAGTACCAGGGCTTGTGTTCATCCTGAAGACAGTGCGATGTTGTTGACTCTTGTGTGCATCTGCAGCTGTGTATTTAGAGCCGGATGTAATACTTCTGGGCAGACAACAATATATTTACTCTAGTGCAAGATTACTGCCAGGATTAGACGTATGGGCCATGTTTTTAGAAAGTGCTGTTAGAATTCAGTGACATCTACAGTACATCTGCTACCATCGAGGCATTCCTGCTGTGTTGCTGCCTCTGGCAGGGGTCACAGCAGCAGGCTGGAACATTGTGTTTCCAGCTCCGTGTCATAACCTCTCAAATGAATGATATACTGGAAAGAAACTGAAAAAAATAATGAAAATATTAACTTAAATAAAATAATAGAGGGGCTGATGACTAGGTATATCTTCCTTGTAATTGGGCATGTAGAGACAGTGAGCTTAGATGAGATAAAAAGAAAATGGGAGACCAGACAAGAATTTCAGAGGTGTGGTTTGTCTGGCACTGACGTTTGTGGCTTAGCTTGTAATGCTCTGATATGCACTAGATACGCTCATAGGCAGTTGCACCTTTGAAAATACTACACTCTTTCTTCATCCCTAATCCTTGCATCACAGGAATGGCTCCAAATGTACAGTAAAACCTTTGATCCTGTAGTTTGAGAGTGGTACTGGCAGAAAATTATTAGGATTGGCTGCGGAGGTGTTAGGATGTGGGTCGAACTGAAACTTTGTATCGGTACTTTGGATCTGAGTCTGATTTTTTTTTTTTTACTTTCCAAAGAATGAGAGTTGAGGTTAAAGTACTGAACTTAAATCCGAAGCAGAGAAGCATATTCCTCAGTTGTTCTCTGAACTTTTGATTTGGATTTACGGATCCAAAATGTTGGAGTATTTGGAAATAATCTGCTACGCTGTTTAGAGTGTTGAATTTGGTTTTGGTTTCTGTTTTATTAATTTCCAGTAAGAGCTGGTAATTTGTTGCAAGAAAACAAGAACAGAATCTGATTTGGAATTCGAAGATCTATATTTTTAAATTATGTATTTTTCAGAAACAGAAAGCAAAAAGGTCCCTCTCAGCAGGATGCAGGCTGGAGAAAAAGGCAGAGGTTACTTTATTATGCAAGCTTTGTGTTTCCTTTCCAATAATAATACTTCCCTAAAATGTCTTGATAACATCTAGTTGAAGCTTACTGAGCACTTGGGCCTTTTTCAGAGGTTAACACGGATGCTGTGCCTTATTTTAAGATGCTTTATATTTAACCTGTTTCTTTGTCTCTGGGGAAATAATTGATAAACAATCTCTATATTAAGGATTCTTCTATAAAAGGTATCTGGGAAGATATAGGTAAGAAAATGAAGCTAATTATTCTTGATGCTCAGCCCTTCGTACTAATTCTGCTCTGGTTGTTTTGCTGGTAAGCCAGATTTTTCAACATAATAGTGCCATGAGGTTCTGTTAATGCTGTAGTAACGTGTACCAAGGCAATTCCTTGGCCACATGTGAGCTGTGCAGCAGCACTGTCACAGGGTGACGTGGTGGCATTTGTGGATTTTAATTACACAGGGGAGGGCAGGAACGCTTACCCATTTTTTCCATTCCTACTTTGGGTAAAGCTGATGCAAGCAGGAGTGGGTAAAACCCACGGTGTGTGTTCAGGTGTAGAGTTCAAACATATGTCTGATTTGGAAGCTTTTGTGCTCTGCTGAAACCAAAATGCCACAGAGAGGAAGCGACTCGTGTTTTCATCAATGTTCAGAGTCCCCGTCATTACGCTCAGTGGTGGTTGTAAGTCTGTGATGGGCTGAATCCAGATTTACCAGTAAATGCTCATGTACTTTGGTGGCATTGGCTTTCTTTTGGAAAATCTGTTTGCCCAACTTAACTTTAGGCAAACAGTTCACTGAAGACCATTCAGATTTCCTGGGTAGAAATTCCTTGGGCTAATAGCAGTACCTGGTTGTGGAGGTCAAAGCTCTGAATGGGTGCACTTTTCTTGCCCTTTCCTCCCATGAATGAAAAATTTAGTCTACAGAGTTGTGTTTGCAATATTTAAGGTTTTTTAGAAATGAGCCGTTTCCTTCAGAGATAGTAAATAAATTAATACAATAATCTTGACAGAGGACAAGGATGTTGCTGCAGAATTGTGCACAGGAAAGCAGACTTGACAATGTCACTGAGCTTGAAAAACAAAACATAATTGTGAAGGGTGGGAGTGAAACTTGCAGCCACTGTGCTGACAGAACCTGAAGGTCCAGCTTGCCTGAAAGGCTGGAATTATTTTAAAGCAGATTTTTGATATGAAACTGGAAGGGAGTTGGGGAGTCAACCTAGTCTAGTATGCAAAGCTGTTTTTTTGGGAGGGTGTTCCTTCACTGACTGTGGAACGCTGAAGTTAATAACACATCTCTGTGTCGATACACTGTGTGCTATACAATTTTTCCCAGCAGCATTGTGGCCATCCTTATGGTCTGAGAACATAAGTAAGGCCAAGTAAATAGGCAGAGGAAATCCAGAAAGCTGTGTGATTTTTCCTGCAGCCTGGGAAGCACCTGTATTGCTTTTCACCTTCAGATGTGCATCACTTGCTGCTGGCCCTTTAAGTATCTGTTTTTTTCCAAAATTGCATCACTTGGAGACACATCTGGGTAGTCTGGTGTGTGTGTTGTGTGAGCCCCTGCCTGGTCTCTCAAAACAGTAGCAGGGAGGGCCTGTACCTCTGTTTCTTTGCCCACGTGTGAGCCCTGTATCAGAGCGTGCAGAGGAAACAAGTGTGTCTTGTCGAGGGCTGAATCATCCTGTTGGAACAGAAAATACTATTGGAGGGCTGAGGTGGTTTAGTTTTCCAAAACACGCTGTGAGAGAGAAGAGCAGTGCGTGATGCGTTAGGATCTGACAAACAAGGCTTGTGTGGAAAGCATCTCTTCAGAGCCCTGTGCATTGCAATACCTGGGGGAACTACTGCAGTTCCTTGGAATTCTTCTCCAGCCTTTTGGGATGAAAGGGTTTCCCAGTTTCACAGTGCCTGATTGTAGGGCCGCTCTCTGTTTTGCTTTTCAAAGTGTGTCTGTTGAGATGATGACAAGGATACCTTTCTTGAAGAAGTGGCTTGCTAGGCTAATAAACGTTGTAGTGAAACAAGTTTGCTAGTTGGATATATCAGTTTCATACCAGTCCATTCTACATAAGCACAATGCCTTTGTGATTTTAGCTAAATATTTATTTTTTTCAAAACAAAGAGAAAGTGTCACTTTCCTTTGCACAGTATCCTTTGCATTGTATCCTTTTGCATAGTAAGGGAGCTTACAAAGGTAATTTAGGTGCTAACTGGTGTTCTGTGTCCTCTCCATTATGCATTTCCCAGCCAACTGACACTTTTCTCAAATATTTACCCTGATATTTCACTGCAGTTGCCCTCCTTCTCCATTCCCTCACCTTCTCCATTCCCTCACCATCTCCCTTCCACGGAGGTATCACACATACTTCAGTCACCTCTGTTTAAACAGCAGCACTCCCTCCCAGCACAAACAGTCAGACGTTAAACAATGAGGAAGACCAGCAGTGCAGGAGATGCCAGGTGGGACCTGGAGTGCACAAGCATGGCTTTGGAGAGAGTTCCTGCTGAAGGGAAGGAAAGGACACCTTCTATTAGTGTCATTCTGTAGTGCTGAGAGACACAGAGTCAAGAGGAAATCACTGCTCAGACGTGAGAGCTGCATCTCACTTAACATTACGTTGAACTGTCCAAATTATTGCAGGAGGTAAGACAGGTGAAACAAAACACTGTCACTTTAACCATGTTCTCCCACCTCCTCCTGTAGCAGAAGTTGATTCCAAGTGGCTCTGACGCATCCTCAGGAGGTCCCTGTTGGTTTTTTTTTCCTAGTAACAGGGAGAGTTTAGTGATACTGTCATTAGCAGGATATCTATAGCTTTTCTGAAAACTCTGCTGCGTGTCCTTTCTCTTCTCTATATACAGCAGAGAGCTGTGTTAATATTCTTCCTGGGAACTCAAGACCTGCTCATCTTTTCTCCAGAAAACATGAGATTAGAGCATTCCCTGTTGGGAATTCAGAAGAATAGTTGGTTTACTGCACTCCCAGTCCTGTACTTGTTCATCAGATTAAAGTTGGATGTGGTGCCCTGGGAATTGCAGGACTAAAAATGCATTAAAAAGAAAAGGAAAAAAATTGTTAATGGAATCCTGTTAATTTACTGAATTTTAACCATTACAGTGTCTGAGGGTTTCATGGCTCAACAGGTGAAAGGTGTGGATATAAGTGGTGTTGGGGAATGTTTCTTTAAATGAAGAACAGAACTTAATATATAGCATATTTATGCAATGTTCAGTTTTGCAACAATTTAATTTCTTGTAAATAAATTGTAGTAAGAAATGAGCAGGTCCATGTGCATTGAGGAAGTGGTGAGAACTGTCAGGATTGCAGAGTCCATGAGTCAAATTCGGTATTTCTGATGGGATATGGCATCAGCTTCTTACTAATTCAATAATTTATACTTAGATGGCCTTTCAGGTTCATACACACGGGTGACAGAGGTGAATGTGTCGCTTTCCTTTTTGGCTTGTAGAACCCTAAAATTTTCCATGGGAGGAGCAGGTCCTTGCACAGCGGATGTGACCCTACTGAGAACAAATGTGGTTTCCTTCTTCACCTTTTGTTGACCTGATAGAGATAGTGAACAACAGGCCTTTGGGGATCTGTAAACCAGAAGTAAAAACCACTGCAAGTGCAAGGATGATATGCAATAGGAACATGCTACTGCCAGTACCTAAACCAGCTCTAACACAACTGCAGATCTCCTGTTCACAGTACATGTCAGTTTGGCCACGTTTCCAGTTATTCAACAGGCTGATTATTTTCCAGGTGCCACCTTTGTATTTGAAACCAGCTGATGATCTTTCATTCCCAGCACTCAGGGCTGCCCCTGGTTGAAACAGTCGTTAAAGGGTGACATTTTAGTCTAGCATACATTGTGTCTACTTGGTCTGAAATCCTTACACCCAACCCTTTCTCCTCTCTCTGGTTTAGCAGCACTTGATACATTTCATGGAGTGTGACACAGCTGATTTGTTGAAAGGGAATTGAAAACAGAGAGCAGCCTCGAACAAGGATGCGGTTTTGTTTTCTGTCACATCATCGTTGCTATGGTGACTTAGTGAAGATCTGTTTAGCACTCACTAGGTATATTGTGTTCTGGGCAAAAGTTAGGGATTTTTCAATATTCCTCAAGCAGTTGTTTTACAGAAGATGTAGGTGTGTGTCTAGTCTTCTGCACCAAGTCCCTGGTTCTCTTATTGCTTATTGATACTTCTGTCAGAAGGTGTGTACTTGCTGTATTTTGGCTGGTGCTGTCCCTTCCTCGCTGAAGTAATTTCAAGGAAGGTGGACAAGTAACACACCCAGCTCATCAAGGAGTGTTTCTTCCCCAGGAGGGGTGTTCTGGAGTGCAGTGGTAAATGCAAATGGTGGAGAGCATGAGGCCTGTTAAGGAGCGGTCGTTCTTATGAATCGGTCACGCAGTTTTGGAGGAGGAGGAGGAGGATGCTTTTGGAGCTGATTCACATAGTTGGAGTCAGGAAGTCTGGGCTCTTTTCCCACGTCTCTCAGGCTTCTCATGTCACCTAAGGCATGATCAAGAGCATGGTGCAGCTGCAACCTTAACTGAGATTTTCTTCTTGTAGGTTGGTAAGTGTGGGATAGTAATTCTGCTCTTTGAGTTCTGTGCATTCATTGGGAGGGTCTGAAGGCTGCAGCTCATGCTTGGAGAATTGCTGCTCCAACCAGAGATGCTCCACCTGTGGCAGGGGAGTCAAACCAGTGTCTGTGGAAGTCTCACCATGTCTGGCAGGTTGTGTCAAACACTCCCTTCCTGCTCCCCATGCTGGCCTGGGAGCCACATTCCTGCCCATGGGCGATGGCCTGGCAGATTTGGCCACCACCTTGTTGGCAGGCTGTGGTCAGACTCCAGCTCTGCACTGGGGCAGCTGCACCTTGCAGCATGTCCTCACCCCTGTCAGCAGAGGTCTGAAAGCAGGAAACAGGGGTTCTTATATCAGCTTGACCTCAGAGAGAGCATTTTGGACACTGCAATCAATTTATCGTTCAGTACTACTGGAATTGTCAGTGGAATTCTTTGTTATACTAAGCTGGCCAGAGAGCAAGGGTTGATTTCTTATGGGCTGCTTAGACAGGGTCATCTTGATAATGGGCATCTTCAGAAAGTCTGCAAGATATGTGTCTTAGTTTACTCCCAGAAATTCAAACAAACGAATCTTCAGAAGTGCTCCTTCACCTGGGTTTGACAATAAAAGAGAAGAATGTCCTCATTTAAAAAAAAAGTTATATGAATTGCAACTAAATAATACAGTTTTCCTGCTTATTTGACTCTCCTGTCATGGTACATAGCCCATAATATGACCTTATTTTCCCTTTTTCTTAATAATGAACTTCCGTGCTTTGAACTTATTTCAGATCTGAATTAATATGAAGTTCTTCCCTCTCTTAAAATGCTGGACATTTTAAGCTCATATATCTTAATGCTGGGACCAGTTTTTTCTTGTCAGCTCTTTGATGGACAGTTTTGGTCAGTCCCTTTGCTGTACCTCGACACAACTGATACTTGAGTCCCATTGCAGATTGGAAGGTTTTTTGCCTGCACAGTATAGGGTAAATTGTTTCTCACTGGCAGCTCTTACATTTTTATCAGTTTTGTAAGGTTAACTAATGCAACAGCCTCCAGTCTTGGTTGTCTTAAATATTTAGAGGAAAGAAAGAGATTTAGGCACATTTTTGCTGCTGAGCTTGATTTGGTTGAAATTCTGTTGAGTTTCTGACTTAGTTTCCCAGCTGGTACAAATCAGCGAAGTTCCACTGATGTATTTTGGTTGACCAGCTCTGTGGAAGATCTGATCTTTCTTGATTAAATCCTTTCATTTACTGAACCTGAGCTACTTTGATCAGTGGCTGCTGTATTTTTGTATAGAGAAATAGGTGATATATTTCTACTGTCTTTTATCTAAGAAGAGAGGGGTGTGCGTGTACATTTATACACACGTGGGTGTTTATACACACAGTCACCCACACACAAAGAAATGTGGTAGGAAACCCCCTCCCTCTTTTTCTTGTCATCATTACTGCACTAGTCCACCCTAGACTTTGGCTGCCGTGGATGGGGAGAGCCTTACTGAAGATTTGTGTCCAAATTTGTTTCCATGTACCAAAAAGCCCCAAAACCAACCAACCCAAACCCCACCAACCATCACTCCCCAGCTTGGAGACACTTAGGAACGAAGCAACTCCAAGCAGAAATAATTTAGATTCACCCCATGAGGAGACCCTTCCCCACAGGTCCCTGGGTTAAGGACCTACACAGAGCAGGTGAAATCTTCTCTTATGGTCCCAACACATGAAACCACCTCCCTATTGGGAGGAGTGGGAAGGGAGTGGTGATGATGGGCAGGTGGAGAGGCCGAGAAGTGTGATGGACTAGGTGAGAGTGTTGTTCCAAGAAGGCTCAGGAATTCCTTTGTGCAGTTTTGGGGGCAGAGTTGGGTGTTTCCCCACTGTTAGTCTTTTTCTCTGTTTTCTTACCGCGTTAATCTCTGTGAGATTGAAGTTGACTTTAAACTCTTTCAAGTCATTATGACAAGTGAGCATGGCAGTAAATTCTTCCGTGTCAAGAAAAAGACAAATTGTACTGCGCTGTATATTATGCCATAGTACTACTAATTGCTGAACTGGATAAATGGCTTCTGATAGGTTATGTAGTTAATGAACAAAGATGTTAATTGCCCTTATCTGAAATAGCTGCATTTGCAGGGACGTTCTCTGGAGCCGTGGATGTCTTCTAGCAGAGATTTATTTCAAATCATCCATTGTTTTCAGCAGTTTCAGAGTCCATTACCCTTCAGTGTGCCAATGAAATAGTCTCCACCCCCATCAAAGTTTTGAGAGCAATCACCTCGTCCTCCATGTTATTCAGCAGGTCTGAATTTTATTTGGATATAGAAAACTTATATATAGTAGAGATGCTCAGCATTCTGGGCTCCAGCAGGAGCATGGCTCATTCTTAAAAGCATCCAAGAGAGAAAGAAGTACCTGACAGTGGAAGAACAAGGGTCTGGAATAGCCCCATTTCCCCCCACCATCTGGAGTATTTAATTGGGAAAATCATTCTTTGTTGTTGTTGTGTTGGTGGGAGCTGTCAGTCTAAATATGTTTTAATGCAAATAACTATCTCTGTTTGTAGAATTCATCTTTTCCAGACGCTTTCTTTGGAAAATATGCAGCTGAAGATTTAGTACATTATTATATGAGTAAGTGCATACAGGCCTCGTATTAACAATGGACGTCATGTTTATTCTTTCCCTTTTAGAATTTCCCATGGAAACAAGCGGGCAGATTTTTGCATTATTGAGTAGTTTGCTGCTGCCAACTTTTCCCAGAAACATGAAGAGAAAACTAGTCTTGCACGGGAGCCTACATGTTCTTCCAGTTTTGGGAGCACTGGATCCCCTTAGGATTTGATTTGTAGTAGGTTTTGGTGTGTGGTTATTCTGGTGCAAAGTTGTTTCAAAGCTGCATGATAAATAAATCTTTGTGGAATTGAAAAAAAGACGAAGTTCTCACTGAGGTTAAAACATACCTGATTTCCCAATGGAGAAGCTGAATGTTTCATTAGAGGGCTAAAGGCTAATGTGAAGAGAAAAGTATTTCCTTGACTTGGGGTTTTTGTTTGTTGAAATAAATTGCATTTTGGCTTATGAGTTTTTCAGAACGTGTTCAACAGCAAACAGCCAGAAGTTCAAACTGTAACTGTAAATCTGTAAGCTGACACTTGTAGATTCTCTGGCCAAAGTTTCCTAAGTCAGGATCAATTTTGTAGAGTGAAGGAGAAAAGTCCATTATCTTGCTTCGTTTGATAGATTTCTGACTTTGCCAAGAAATATAAATCTCCTTTCAAAAATGACTGCTATAAAAATAAGAGTTACTATTTTCTTAAATAAAGGCATTTTCAACTGAACTTGATGCATTGCTGCTCAAAGATGCTGTGGCTTTAGGCTATCTCATACCAATAATTAGACTGAAGTATTCAGGTCCTCAGCTCCCCCTTCCCCATGACACACTGCCCCTAAGTTATGTTAACATAGTATTTTCTATGTCATGTTAGAAACAGGGCTGAAGGAGCTAAAAAGTAATCTGGCAAAAGCTGGATGTGTTCCCTGATCTGCCTGACGCCACAGCCAGACAAATATTTGTACGGGCAGAGACAAAGTGGGTGGATGGAGGTGGGAATGCTGCTTAAGACTAGTGTCGATGCCAGATGCTTCGTGGTGACCCACTGAGGATCTGTCTTGTTTTAGGTATTTTCAAATCTCTGAATCCACATTCCTGGTCTTGTGTGTTGTTCTAGTTTGAATTTCCCATGGGGCGACCCTGGGGGTGAGGATGCAGCTTCTGGGGGTGGGTGCAAACAAGACCAGCTGCAACATGAGAAGGTGCAACACTTGCACTGCTTATTTATCAACCACAATGATTCACTGTGATTGACATTTACATACCTGAATGTCAAAATAACCTGTGTTTTAAGAGGAACCAGTGACTCAGGCTGTGGTTTTACCCCAGGCCATTTCCTGATAAATGGCTGAACTGTGCTTGGTCTTGAGAAAACACAAGTGGGGAACACGGCTCTGTCCTCGTGTCTGTGTGTGTGGAGAGATTAGGGAAAGGACACCTTTGTGTGGGGCTGACCTTCACCTCATGAGTGCCATGGTCTCTGTGAGGAGCACCACAGCCTTGTGAGCTCTGGGAATCCTCAGATCTGATGACAGCTCTGTTTCAGTGCGTCTTCAGAGCATTTCTGCTCAATCCTGATGTGGGAGCATGGTCTTCAGTGTTTGTCAGCATCTAGAAGCACAATTTCAAGGAGCCCTATATAGTGATAGATCACTTTACTCTACACTTTTTTGGTTGCAAAACAGAGGTGAAGCTGCCTGTGATTGGTGTTTTCAGAACTGAAAATATTTCACTTCTTAGAATGTTGGTGTTTTTAATGAAGCAGGAAAAATGCATGTTGCTTACAGGGATTAAAGTATATCTGGGCTACTCATTTTTTGAGTAAGATAGCAAACAACTGTAGTGAAGTTCTGTGTGTAGTATGACTGGATAGAATGCATGGAAATGGGATCATATAATGCTGTATAAACTACCTCATTGGCGTAGCTGTCATTTGGAGAGATTAACCATCTGTCTAATTCCGTGTTATGGTTTAGGTGGTCTTCCCATCCTTTGCAAACTGCAGAACTCTGTGTTCCTCCATTTTCCATAAGGAAAAGGACTGTCCTGGGAGAAGAGGTGTAGCCATACTTTTGTATGGCTACAGAGCTGTGGTTGAACTGGATCAGTTGTCTTTAAATGCTGTTGAAGTGGATGGTTTAAGGTATAGAGGAGGCTTCTCTTGGGAACAGATTCTGTGAGAATTCTTCAAATCCTCTTTGAAGTTAATGGAGGGTATTAAGGGCAGTGAGCACCTTCTTAAAAGAGAAATTTAAATTGCTTTGATTCGTTTCATTTTATATTTGCATCAACTGGTCCTAGATTTCTCCTTTCTCCAGTCTTCCTGAGCATGTTTTTGATAACTTTGCCCCCCTGAGCATACTAGATTTTATGTTGGCTGTTTTGATATTTTTCCCTGAGTGTTGTAATGCTGATTACTGAAGGATCTTGGGCCTTTGGCTTCCTGTGAGAATGAGATAATTACCCTCCAGTAGGCAACGCTTGACGTACAGTATCAGCATTAAGCCACTGGGATTCCAGTCACTAGTGTAGAACAATGTTGTGGGTAAATGAATAAGCAGAAGTTTATCATACTTCCTGCATAACAAGGTTTTCATTAAAGAGACAGTGAAAATTGTTTTCACCCAGGGCTGGTACGAAACGAACGCCGCCGCGAGAGCCGTTACTGAGAAAGATATTGAGGTTGAGTTCTGTGCCTGGCTGGGTTATTCCTGCTGAAAAGGCAACTGAATTCCTGCAGCAGCAAAGGTGGATGACAGGGCTGTCGCTGCGTTTTTGGCGGATGACGTTCATGGGCTTATGAACATGTATGAAGTGTATAACTTCAAAGGACGGTTCCCAGATGCACCACCTACTTAACTTATGGAAGAATGTTGTACCAATTAGAAGCAGAGACGTTCCAAATGCAATTTGCTTATTTCACACTCGCCCCCAGGAATCCTGTGTTGTGATTTTAGGAGCTGGCCCCGTTTGACCCTGAAATAGATGTGGTTTCTCCCTTGTCTTCTTTATTTCAAGGCTGTCAGTTAAAAATATCTTACATGTTGGGCGCAGTGGGAGTAAGTTTGAGAAGCTGAAGTTATATGTAAACCAGTAATAGTGAGAAAATAATTCATAAATGTAATGAACTCTGTTCTCTTGCAAGACATGGTCAAACCAATGGTTTATTCATGAGATGGGGTTAATTTTTTTTGTTTGAAAATAGTTTCTCAACCACAATACTGATCAATTTGCTTATGCTATAACAAAATAAATGATATCTTTGAGAATCCCTGTTAAATCCTCAACTACTTTAAAAATTCCTTGCATAAAGTACAGTGGATTTACACATACTCAAGAGGTACACTGCTATAGATCTGTGTATTAACTTATGTTTAGGACATAATTTTACGTGTGCTTGCATAGATACACTTATATTTCAGCTTATCTCAGAGATAATTGTACTTCTGTAATGCCTAAGAATTACAGGGATACTAATAAGGAGTTTAAGTTTGTTTTCTTGCAACTGTCACTTCATGTTGTACGTGTAATTGCAAAACTCAGTTGCTTATTTATGTTTTACTTGTGGCTTCCACTTTAAACTGGGGATCAGCACACTGTGCAGGAAACCAGTACTTACATATAGGTCGAGATGAGTAGGTTGGTTGCTCTGCTTTGCTTGAGTCTAAAACCTGAGGGCTGGATCTTTGGAACCCCAAGAACCACTGTCAAATGTAGGAGTCTAGATCTTGATTATGTGCTTGATCAGACGTGCAGCTGGGGAGAAGAACAAGAATGTGTGGAGTAAAACTACCTTGCTGTAGTACAGTACTGTGTGATTGAGATGCTGCTTCATACTTTGAGAGCACATTTATGGCCAGACTCCTCCATAGCTCAATTCAACTTGAAATTAGGTTCCATTGATTTTTGGGTCCAGGACAAATTTTGCTTTCCAATTAGATTTTGCAGATATTTTCAACACCAAGAGAAATTTTTATAGTGCTGTTCTTACTTTGAAATTGTGAAACTTCTGGTGACTAAGTAAACTTTTTTTTTCCCCCCCTTTCTCCTTTCTTTTCTTGCAGCCAACTGGGTACATGGAAAACTCCATTTCCTACAGTGCTATTGAAGATGTTCAACTGCTCTCCTGGGAGAATGCCCCTAAGTACTGTTTACAGCTCACGATCCCGGGGGGTACTGTCTTACTGCAGGTACAGTAAACACAGAAGTACAACTTTCTTTCTCTCTTACTATAAATCTCCTTTAACTTCTGTTTCCTATGCGTGAAATCTTAATTAGATGGACTCAGAAAAGGCAGAGAACTCAGTACTGTCAAATTATCTAACCACCAGAAAATTTGCTCAGCATGATAGCTCTGAAGCTCTTCGTGTTGTTCAACAGTGAGAATGGAAATTTTGGGCCACAGTGATTAAATCTTCTGGCTGCTTTTATGCAGCAAAATAGTGCTCTGTGGAAAGGCACACTGATGGAGACCTGGAACAATTGTATTTTTACATATAGTCCTATTCCTGCATTGGACAAAGTTATAAATTTCATCCTTCCATATAGGAAACCTGAAACTTGCACTGGAACTGACAGATATATCTATTTTTAAAATATATTTAATCTCCATGGAAAGATTTCAGTGTATTTGTATGGATATCTATATATGTTACTTCTCTAAGTGTTGTTTTCAAACAGAAGACACTCTGTTTACATTATTCCAGATTTCTCCATCCACTTATGAGGCTTTATAGGCCTTCTTAGGTCACTACAAGTTTTAATGAGAGAAAAGCACTCCACTGAACTTTGGAAATACTTTAGAGTAAGTAGGAAAAGCGACTGAAAACCCAGCTACATGGCCCCCAAAGAACTTTGAAAGGTCATAACTTAAAAAGAGTGAATTGGCTTCAACTTAACTCTTACGTGGTTCTCTCTCATGTTTCTCAACGTTGTTTCAAAGATAGTTTGTTATCTGCTACCCTTTGGGATTTTACTTTTTCAGTTGATTATGCAGCCATGACTATTGTGTATCTGCATTTCATGCAGGTAGGACTGTAGAGAGACTGGGTGAACAATTTCTGCGGAAAATTTGAAAAAAAGATCAATTTAAACTGTGGATAACTCATAAAAAATTAAAAAAGATTTTTTTTTTCTTAAAAAAGTATGAACAACTTCAAGTGATTGATCACAATAAAGCCTGTGCATTCAGATTTGTGTACACACACACTTTAACTGTCCCACTTTTACACAAAATATAGTCCAGCATATAAAAAGATGGGAATATATGGAGTGATACACTTAATGATTGATGACTGTGTCTACTGGATCATTTGTCCTAGAGGATCATGGCACACATTGCACTGATCCGTGATGCACAGGCCAGCATTTCATTATTTGGTGGTGCTGGATTGTTTGCTGAAGCCCCTGGAGGGCCACAAAGAGGTGACACCCCCTGTGTCCAGGGAGGGTTTTGTTGAAGCTCTTCTGGAATGGCTCTGCCTGCAGATCCAGAGAAAAATAACCCATGTGGTATCACTCCATAACCCAAGGCAGGGTGCCAAGCTGATCTGTTTTCCAAACCACAGACTTCTGTAGGGATGTGAACAGCAAAATGGACTCTGAGCTGGGAAGCCAGTGTGACTAACACCAGGCTGGGCTAATATTAGGTCCAGCTCAGCCCAGCTCTGCTTTGCCTGTATTTCAGACAGGCTGATGTGCCTGGCCCTACACAGAGCTGTTCAGCAGAATCCCAGAGAACACAGTCCTTGACTTTAGGCCTTCACAAGGTGCCTGTGCTTGGCATTTGGGATAGTTTTGGAATGTCGTAAAAATATCACAAGGTTTTGATGAGTTTTGACATGGCAAATATGCTTTCACTCTGAAATGACTGGAGATGTATGTGGAAACATTCATGGCCACATCCTTCGTGGAGTGTGTTTCTGGAACTCCCTTTCCTGTGGTGTAATCCTGGGGGTTGTAGCCCTGTCAAAGGGGGCTGCAGCCATTTCCTCTTTCTAATCTGAAAACGGTGCAGTTAAGTAAGTTTGGGGTGACCTGAGAACATCAAACTTGGTGGACTCTCTTGGTGCATAGGTGGGATTTGTGTGTCTTTTCTCATGTCCTTGAAGTGCAGGCATGTGTCCCATTGCACATGGAGCACATGGAAGTGCCTCTGCTCAGTGAATTTCTGTGGCTCAGAATGACTTACTGATTTTAGGTGTTACTGCAGGGAGTCTGAATTTCAGACAGGCTGCTGCAAGTCCCCCAATGTCCTCATTCTGTGGTTTGAAAAACCTCCACTGTACATCACATCAGGGAGGGCAGGGAGACAAGCCATGGCTTCCCATCAGCTAGATTAGGGTCCTCATTATTGATGAAATCTTCCTTGCCTTAATCTGTTACTTGAATTAATTAGACAGAAAATAATTTATGAAGTTGATTCTTTTTCCTGTGATAATTTTAATTCTGTTTTTTTTTTTCCTTAGTGGTGCTAGCATTTGTGTCTGTATCTGAATAGATGGAATAGTTACACCTGCCTTTCCAAATTCTCTTTCCAAGTCTTTATTCTGTAGTTTATGACAGCTGCTTTTATGGGACTGCTTATTGGGAAACAAGATAAAGCTTGAACCCACAGCTCCCTGCTGAGTTGAAAGGAAATTGTTAGGGTGGACAGACTGTCATCTGCAGCAGCCTGCCATTTGATTTTGTAGAAAAACAAAACCAAAAAAACAACCAACAAGCCAAACACAGAAATAATTGGGTTTGTGAAAAAGTGACATCTTAGCATGGATACTTTGGTATTTTCTACAAAAAGACTGATGTCTTTCTGTAACCTCATAGGAACTGATAAAGTGGAGTGAGCTGGACTTCTGTTTGTTGCTGACTGGCTGAGCAGACAGGATCAGGTTACATTAGAACTATGGGAATTTCAACATAATTGAAAATACAAACTTTAAAAATGTTTTCAGTATGACTTGGTCCTTGGTACTGTTTCGGTTCATCAAATGTGGTCAGATCAGAGGGAGTATAAAATTAGATTTCCCTTATACAGTTGTAATGCGTGTTCACCAACCCAAAACAGTTCTCAAAGTTATGTTTAGTCTGCTCAAGAAATCAAGATGCAAAAACTGGATCTATCGAGTAGTTGAGTTCAGTAGAAATTCTCTAGAATACATGACAAAGAGCAGAGGTATCCGAAAGACCCATTCACTGAGGAGCTGGGAAATGGAGGTGCTGAGAGAGCCGCCCTTGCACAGTTTAGCTATTTCCGAGAGACTTCAATACTTCTGTGGGAAATTATGGCTTCCAGTTTTTTATAAAATCATTCTGCCTTGCTAATCTGAGCAGCATCATGTTCTGATGTCATGTCCAGCTCTAATATCAGGAAGTGTATGATAGTGGAACAAGTCAAACTAGTCCAAAACATGTTCCCCACTACTGTTTATTCTGAAATGCACTTTTGGTAAAATTTGTATTTTTTTTCCCCCCAAAGATTTAATGTAAATCAGGTGTGTGTGTGTGTATAATGTTTAAATGAACTGTTTCGTGTACCCCCAAATTATTTCGCATTTCTGATTTATATAAATTTTATATTCTGATCTGTATTTTTGCCCATGCTGCATTGCAAATTCTTTAATAGCATGGGATATTATTGACATGATTTGACATAACATGAAGCATTTTAGTACTTCTGAATCACACGTTTTCCCAATTTCTCATTTTAAGAAAAGCTTAAGATTCAACTTCTGCTTCACTGCAGGCAGTGTGGGTTTATGACAGGCTGGTCCTACTTGACTAACCTGATCTCCTTCTGTGACAAGGTGACCTGCTTAGTGGATGAGGGAAAGGCTGTGGAGGTTTATTTTGGCTATTAGGAAAAATTTCTTCACTGAAAGTGTTGTCAAGGCACAGACTACCCAGGGAAGTGAGCAAGGTATTTAAAAGACCTGTAGTTGTGGCACTTGGGAACATGGTTTAGAGTTGTGCTTGGCAGTGCTGGGCTAGCGGTTGGACTTGATCTTAGAGATCTTTTCTAACCTAAACAATTCTATGATTGTGTGAGAAATGCCCCACGAGAGTCCTAGTCCGTGTTCAAGTTCTTGTCCCCTCTCTGCTGTCACCAGGGTCTATTTGTGGCTCATTACTGCATGGTAATGAGTCAGAGAGGGAAGAGTGCCATCACCTTTCCTTACATCATCCTGATGCACTCCCATAGCAATACTGACCCATCCCAACCTATTTTAACACATGACACCTGACAAGCAGGGCCGGAGGTGATGCAGCTCCTCTTAGGAAATGGAATCCTGATAACAGGATGTGTCTACCTGGGTTTCACAGGAAGACTTGGTTCTCAGGCAGCAAACAGCTTAATCCAGGCTAGGTTCACATTGAAAAGTCATCTCTATATATGATAAGTTTCCCACTCAGTGTTTGTTGTATGAGTACAACTGTCTGAGCATAGGCACGTTTTACCACCCAGCATTTGGGGATTTTCATTGTCCCCTGTGGGAGTTCTGGACAGTCAGTTTTCTGAGGATCATGGACTGTCAGTTTTTTAGACACGCTGGGGGCTTGTGTTTTCTTTCCTCCTGCCAAACGATGTGGTCCCTGGGTCCTTTTTTGTGAGCAGCAATCAGCTCTCACAGATTTTCTTTCTTTCCTACAGCTGGGATAGCAGGTGTGAAAGAAGGTGTTGCTGAAGCTGGCTCATAGGCCACAAGCTCTTCAGGCCAGGAAATGGGAGCTAAATTTAGCTTTTGATGAAGTGTGAGCTCTTTAGTATCAGTAATAGCTGGGCCTCCTTGAGCTGGGCTAGACTTCTGCTCTTCTGCTTTCCCTTTGTAAAGCACAGGGTGTGATTATGGTATTGTGTGGATGATTATGAGGAGGATGCTGCCACTGATAGTGAAATAACTGGAATAACCTTTTGAAAGAGATTGGAAAAAAACCCTCTTACAGTATAATTTCATGAGCTGCTTAGCACCAAATGTAGGAAGAGTCCCGGGAAAAAGGCTTTGGTATTTGAGTCATGACAGGACTGTCTACTTTCCCGTGGTGTCCTTTCAGCCTTAAAGCCACCACTTCCATGCCTATCGCTCGTGTTGTTTTATTCATTTCTTGGCAATCGAGTGTAGTCAGAAGGAAAAACAAACAGAACAGGAAGCCTTGACAAGCACAACAGTCACACGTTCAGCTCGGTGCTTGAACACGCTGTTTGTGCCAGGGAGTCCCCACGATAAGTGTTTCCACTGGGTTTTTAGCAACGTTTTATTTTAGTCTCCTTGGAGAACCTGGCTTTTGTTTGAAGTGCCAGGCCAGCCAAAACTGCTGGTGTGGAGAGGTCATGCAAGGACCAGCGTCCAGCAGAGACAGGGAATATTTTAAGGAGGAAAACAGCGTTTCTAACAATTACCAGCAACTCTGTCTGTACCTTGGATTAAGCCAGAAGAGTGGCAGTTTTCACTTGAAGGCTTGCCCGAGTCCTGGAGGTGCAGCACTGGATTTGCATCAGCAATATAAGGTTTTGTGCAGTCTGCATGAGGCAGTGTGTGCCTGCCATGGGGCTTGGCTTCCTGCAGCCCTGGGCTGCTCTGCTCCACTTATAATAAACTGGTGCACAGAATCCTGCAGCATTTTCTGAGTCCCAGTAATGAATATCAGCTGGAAAAAAGCATAACAAAACCCCATCCTGCTGACCACAAAGCAAGCAAGGGAGAGAGAGGGAATCACAGAATAAACCCATGAAGAGTCAAAACCAGAATCTGGATCAATAAGGGCCACACCTTTTTGGATGGCAAAATCCCCTGGAAGGGTACATGGGAAGGAGGCTCCTGCAAGGAGAAACCTGGGAACGTTCTGCATGGACAAGCCCGTTCTTGTTTTCTTCTGAACAGCACACATGCCAGTAACAAGGGGTACTGTGGTGGTAACTTACTGTTAAAGGAATGGGAAAGGTCTTCCCCATCATTTCTGGTTTCTTGCAGAGTTTCAAGTGTTCTGTTTCTCAGCAGCACACAGGTTCCTAGGTTGTCTCCTCCTTGCCTGGGTGGCAATTACTGCAGGGGCTGTAATGCTGCCATGAAACAAGTGTTCAGTTTCCTATTTTTGTGAGCAAAAAGAAAATCTGCTTTTAAAACGTTCACTGCTTTTTAATAAAAATGTGTGTTCCTACCCACTGACTAAGAAATGAGGCAGTTTGGGTGCAGGGAAAATACTTCTCTTTTTGAGCAGAGGTGTAAATTTACTCATGTTGACCAAAGCTTTGCATATGCAGGCATTTAATGTCTTGCACAGTTTTCCTGTGAACATTTTAAAGCTGATGAGATTAATCCTGTGAGTAAAGTTTGTACTGCTGGTGATCTCAGGTGGCTTTTCCTCTCAGACTGAACATTTACACCCCAAAAATGAGAGTATAAAATCCTTCAGAACACAGTTCTAGCATCAGTTAATCTTAGAAAAAATACTGCCAACAGTAGGCTTTCTTAAAGTAGATATTCTTCCTCATTGGGATAGTAAATAAGCTACAAGTAGTTTGAATCTTCTTGCACCTTCTAAGAGTTTTACTCCCACATTTTCCTGTTTTCTTAAGTATTTTTCTACTATGTTGTGGTTGTGCAAAACCAATATGAGGCCTTGATTGTGCAAGAAGCTCAGTTGGAGCTCAGCTCTGTGTGCCACCCAGAACCCTGTTAAAGCCACTGCATTTGAGAACAAAATTCTTAGCGGAATTGGGGCCTTAACATATTGAACACACAGGGGGCCTAAACTATTATTTTGCATAGATAATTAAAAAAAAAATCCATTGTACTCCAGTTCTATCTCATTTCCTATTTGTGACAATAGCAGGCAAAACATTTCCAGGTTGAAGCTTTTTTAAGTTGGAAAGGTGTAAGATGAGTGGTGTAGGACTGGACCAACTGTGTGGGCAAGGCTGAGAGTAAGGAAAACTTTCCCTCTGTGGTCAGAATGCCTAAGGAAAGCCTGGTTTAAAGTCTTTTGTGTCTCATTTTCTCCTTTTTATTGCACCCTAGAACTGTATAAATATAGCAGGCGATGCCCACAGCTGGAGTAAAAAACCTAGGTGTCAGTTCTCAGGAAATACATGAATTCAGTGCAGAAGGGCTGGGCTCCATCAGTGCACAGCAGATGAACCTGTAAATGTGTATGTGCAGCCCCATAAATGACTTGTAGTTCCCTCCACTGCTTTACACTTCGGTGCTCATTGCTCCAAACTTCAGAAGTGTTCTGCCCAGTAACCCAGGTGCTTGAGTAGGTCAGTGCAGAGTTGGCCATCAGCTGGACAGCTGAGCACCCCCAAGAGCCTGGGGGCTCTTCTGTCATCCTGGCATGCTGTGAGCTCACTGTTCTTTTGGTAAGAAAGAAATATTCCCTGTAGTCCTTTCTCAGTGTAAGCCTTAAAACGAGAAGGGAGGACCAGGGGACCCAAGAGGGAGCTCCTTGTTGTCCTTTGCAGAAGATCCAGTGTTTCCTGCATATTGCTGCGGTTTTGCAGCTTGCTGGGAGGCGGAAGGGTGCACTGGGAGGATAGTCCCTGCTGCCTGGGAGAAGTGGGGGATGCTGGTGTCAGACAGCTCCCTCCAGATAACAGTGGTTGGGTTAAAGCACTCAGTCCATCCGTGTTGAACACGGTGGAAGGAGTGCTGGTGAGATGGCTGTTGACTTTCCAAGTTCCTCTTACCACTGAGTCCTGACCATTAACAGAAGTGTGGGGATTCCCTTAAGGTTTGGTTTTTCATTTTCTGTTCCCTTTTTCTCCTGTGT
Organism: Manacus candei; assembly: GCF_025592945.1. Lineage (NCBI taxonomy): Eukaryota > Metazoa > Chordata > Aves > Passeriformes > Pipridae > Manacus > Manacus candei. The sequence continues at coordinate 2,058,349 of NW_026138101.1, read as the reverse complement.
CTTCGTTTTCCTTGGCCTTGAATGACAGCCTGAGCTCTGAGTGTTTCTAGTTTTAAGGTCCTAACTTGGATCCAGGTGCAAGTTTTCTTGATCACTTCTCTATACTAATACAACAGTTAATACAAATGCTGGCAGCACTTAGTCCCACACTTGGAACCCGGTCACTTTGCTAATTTTACTTTTAAAATGGTTTTCATGTATTGCTGCCATCAAGTTATACAAGTGTTTCCTTTGCCAGTTTTGCCTTTGTGTCTTACAGCCTTCTTCATTTCTGTTCTCCTCCAGTGTTTGCAGTGCACTTGTGTCTCCTGCTCTGCACGATGCTGTTGACCTCATTAACAGTTAAGGCTGCAGTTGGTTGCACAAGCCACCTACACATAATATTTTCTAATTATTTGCAGTGGTCTTACAATCTGTAGCTGCTGACGTCCCTGAAGCAGGAGAATAATTAACACTTCTCCACAGTCCCCATTTTGGGCTTCAGTATTTGCTCTTACTTTCAACTTCAGTGTCAGACCAGTCCAGGGACTGAATCAGGTTGACATTTTGCCTCTTTGAGTGAAGTGCTTCATCCCCCTGGAATATTTTGGGGTTTATAAATGTAAATAACAGTATCTTAGTTTGCATAGCTCCTATAAACTCAATCTGCCTAATTTTTTTAAGGAAGTAATGGATGTGTACCTTAAAATGTTATTGGTGCTATTGCTTGGTATACAGCAAGCCTACAAAAACTTTCAGTTTGACTTATTCTTTAAAGGGTTTTGATGCAGCAACTGAAAAGGAGGTTTTTTTTGTTCTCCTTCATGAACCAGTTTTCTCCTTTAAAAGAAAAAAAAAGGAAAAAGAAAAAAGGTTCAATTTGAAATTGAATCCTTTGAAGAAGTCTGGTGGGATTTTAAAACATTTTGTCTTAGATAAGAAATATCTAAGCATATTTACTTCATGCGTTTTTAATTATGTTAAAAATGTTCTTCCAGCTTTTGGTGGCAAATTATTTTTGACCTTTTGATTATATTAAAATATACTACAAAGTATATTGAATTGAAATTTAATTCTATAACATATATAAGTAAAAAGTCTATCTTGTGTTATAATGCACACATATACATAAAATACTGTGTAAATAACAGAAAGAAAAACATTAAATATTGACTGACTGAAATGTCCTGAAGATCTGCACTCTAAATGGTTTTATAGTTTTTCACTGCATGCAAAGAAAACAAAAAAAAAAAAAAAGAAAAGGAAGTTATGTTTTATGTTTCCATTTGTAGCAGTTTCATGTTCTGATATATCAGCATTATTCTTGAAATGGAAAGTTTTCGATAAACTCTGTGGTCAGCCAAGATTATTTATGATATATTTGTTCCTGCTTTATTGCCCTGACATCTACTGCAGGAGCAATTGATTCTCATTAATATATAAATAAATAATATGCAATACATATATAAAAGGACATTACTCCATTTAATTCAGAGTAATCAGTCCAAATTTATGACACCAAGCCATCAGTATCTGACCTTGAGATTAAACATGTTTTTGATAACCATGCAGCGTTTTTATTTCCAGTATTCCTGCCATTATCAGTGAACTGAACCAATGTCAGGAGATGAAATACACTCTGTGATGTGGATTTTGAATATTTATCTGTAAATGTGTTAGGGAGTGAAACTTGTTAAATGTTGCTTTAATTTGCAAGAAGTATGTGGTTCTTTAGCTGGTGAAGAACCTCACTTTTTCTTTCTTTTTTTTTTTTTTAAACATGGATTTATAGGCTATCCTGTAATTTTCACTATTTGTGTAAAACATTTTAAATGGTGAGTAAAAATTGCCCATTGGCAGCGCTGAGGTGGAATTGGAAAAGCCAAAGGGCATCTCTACCCACTCAAATATTTCAGACTCATGTCACCTTGTTAAGGCATGCACGTTTACGTCACTGTAGAGGCTTTTATATTTTTTGATATGGAGCCTTTTGACCTTTGGGAGTGTTGAACTATTCCTCCATTGGCTACGACCTGGCTTCACACTGGGAATTTCTGGCAGCTGTGCTTAATACGGACAAAAATGGGTGATGGCTGGGAGTGATTATTGCAACACTGCTGCCGTTGCTGCAAACAGCCTGTGCAAGTGTCTGCACGTCTGCGCGGGTCGTGCTTTTCGCCGTTTCAATATCGCTGAGAGAGCGAAGACATTGTTTGGATTGCTTTGGGGCCAGCTGAGGAACAGGACAAGAAGAGAAACCAGAGCATGGAAAAAAACCCACCCCTCCTAGTAAAATGTCAACCCATCTTCTTGCTCTGCTCCCGGGGATTAATGGCAGAGGCAAATGCCCTACAGACATTAAAGATCTGCCACAAACCTGATTGAAATCAGGGAGGACTTTTCGCAGTCTTTGGGTTGGACACCATTTCATGGGAGGTTAATATTTTGTAAGGTTTTGGTTCAGTGTTTTACATTTGCAGCAAGGTTATAATGTAAAGTGGCTGAGTGACCTGAAGCACTGGTAGAAACTAATAATTCTGTCTGTAAATTTTCTTTATTGCAGGCTGCAAACAGTTACCTGAGGGATCAGTGGTTCCATTCTTTGCAGTGGAAGGTAAGTTCTGCACTTCATTGTCTTCTTCCTCTGCCTTTAAGTGTACTTTTTAGAATTCCCTATTCCTTCATTGTAAGAAGAACTTTATGCACCGAATGGGTAAAGTCCTTCTGTTACAGAAACCCTAAATAAGAACATGTATGCAGTCTCCACTTGTTCATGTCATGAAGTGGAAATTCTGTTACACAGCCCAGCTTTATCAACATATGACTGTCTTCGAAAAGTAGATAGCCAGTAAATTCACATTTAGACAGAAGAGAGATTGGATGGTTTTAGTTTTGTACTATGACGTGCAGTATGTTACAGAGCGAGTTCACCTATCATATCCTCTGGACTCTTGGGATATTTTGAGGTTTTTTGTTTGTTTGCTTTTTCTTTTTCTGAGAAATTAGGGAGAAAGAGTGTCCTTTAGAGTTGCTTACTGTATGTAGCATCAATCTGTTATGCATCAGTCTATGTTTATGCTTTAGGATGATTTGGAATTAAAAGCAGTTTCCATTTCAGAGACCTCAAGCCCTTTCTCATTTCCAGTGGGAACAATGGACTGATTGCCTTGAGTAGGGAAAGTGGATCACAGTGACAGCATTGTCTCTCAAAAGCAGCACATTCCTTATCAAAAACCGTAGCTGCTGACCTTTGGATGGAATCTGTATGGATCTTTGATGCAGCTGGAAATAAGTTTTGGCCAGATGTTGAACATGGCTGTCCTCCCTTGTCTTGTGGTGGGAAACACAAGCAGTAGCTTTTCAGCTCAGGACTTGTCTCCAGCAGGGTTTCAGTGAAGTCAGCCAAGTTGGCTGTGTAGCTTATCAGGATTTCAGCCTGCTGACAGCAACCACATGTGAAAATATACGGAAGCCCCTCCCACCAAACTGGTTTTGTTGTAGGTGTGTTTGATAGTTGCAAAATAGTTGCGTGGCAAAACTACAATGTTGGTGTGCTTTGTGTAGCCATCAGTGTCTGGCAGAGTCGTATTCTGAGCGGATCCAGGTTCTTATCAGCAAAAGCCAAGTGTTGAGATCTCCTTTTCCAGACCACTGGCATATTCTCCAGCCCGTTACCCTGATTGCCTAAATGAGCGTGGGACAGTAGTGCTGATAGCAGAAGGCTGGGCTGTGGTGTAGCACTTTTATTCTGGCCTCTTGACAGTATCATTAACACAATGCCCAGCCAGCCTTGCTTTCCCTGCGACTCCTGAGGATAACAAAGCACTTAAAGCGTGCAGAGACGGGATCTCCGTGTGGCCTGTTATTTTCCCTCCTGCTTTGGCAGGCGAGGATGATCTGAGAAAGCACAGGCAGAAATTTTGATGGCATTTCTTTTTCTTCCTCACCTCCAGCTGGGATGGCTGTGGTGCCAACGTGCTGGTGGCTTATGCCCACTTTGTTGCTGCAGTGAGGGGAAAATTGGGGTCAGAGGTGCAACTCTAAAAAACCCCGAGTAAGGTGAGGTAAAGATGCAACCTGGCCACTACCATTCACTCTATCCATTAAATTATTAAAAAAAAAAAAAGAAAGGAAGAAAGAAAGGAGAAAAAAAGCCTAGACAGAATGACCTGGCTTGCTCACATGCCTTTTGGTCATGGAGAGGGAGCTTTGCTCTGTGGGAGTTGTTTTTAAAGGAGTATTTCTTAAACTTTCCAGTGCTTCTGACCAAGCCTCTCATTTTGGGAAACTCTGAGTAATTTAACGTGGTGCAAAGTAGAATTTATTTTTGCTTCCTTGCTTCCCTCCACGCCCCCATTAAGTTTGTTTCTGAAAAACAAGTGAAATATTATCTTGATTTGAAAGACCTTCCCTTTACCAAGAATAGCAAGTAGCTTTTTCCCATAAGAACAGTGAAAGGGTTTAGTCACTGGCCAGGTACTTGACACTAAGAAATTCCTCTTTGCTAAAATGGAGGTAGTTTAGGTGGGTTTTGTTGCTTAATAATTCAGAGGAAGAGCACCTTTCTGCTCTTTGGCAGGTTTAAGTGAGATCACAACGGGACAAAGACAGAGGACAAGCTGTCTAGGAGAGTGAAGTGCAGTTATGTGTCTACCTTAGTGAAGTTTATCACTTTCCTGGTATCACAGCTTTAAGAGCCAGGTGCCAAAGTTCATCTCACTCCATAATTTGTATGGTTTGATGATTAAGCAGGTAGTGAGGGAACCCACAAAAAACAGGAAGCCTATTCTTCTGGAATGGGTCATTTACACAAAGCACCAGCTGGCAGAGAGATCACTGCAGCTGTATTGTAATTGGGTGGTTGTGCTGATGAATGATATATTTGTCCAGTGGTCTTACAAATAATAGGTCAAAACATTTCTGCGGGCATGTGGAACACAGATGCAAACTGGTGCTGAGAGCTGGTCAGGGGAAAACATTCAACAGAGATGAGTTTGCTGTTGTTTGTACTTGTGTGGTGGGAGCATTCAGGGGGTCCAGCTGAACCCAGGGCCCCACTGCATTAGCCATTAGATGTAGGGGGAGCAGGAGACCTTGGCTTCCCCTGCCCTGCCCAGACAAGGCTGGAGGAGCCCATTTTACAGATGGCAAACTGATGGTCTGAGAACTCCAAGCAGTGGGGATTGCCCCTCCTTTAATTACAATTGTGGGAGCAGATTGATGCTCTGTCAGTGTCCTTCTGGCTCCTTTTCCTGTGCTTCAAACCTTGGGAGTCAGATGCTGCGTTTACTCTGAGCTACTTGGAAAATGGCTGAGTCCAGTGGATAGCTATAGCTAAATATTTGGGGAAATGCTTTAGGTTCAGGCACATACTTACTGGTTATCTCTTGGTCTTGCATGAAGGTGCAGGGTCTGTGAGGGGGCTTTTATGTGGTGCAGTTTTAAGGTTTATCACGCTGTGGGAATTCAGTTTGCCAGCCGGCACCCTGGAAATCATTTTTGTTCTAGAGACAAACATTGAAATAAAAATCAAGAATAATTTCTTTCTGCAGCCCAGAGAATAATAGAAGAGATGCTAAAGATAAACAGAAATAAAAGAAAACCAAACACGTAATTATCCATGTTTTAGATCCAGCTCCAAGAGGTTTTATGTGTCATCCAGCTAACTAGCTGTCAAATGCTTACACAGCTATTTAGATGCATCTTTCTCCTTGAATCCTGTGCTCACTGGAGAGTCAGCAGGGATGTAGGGACAAGAGTGAGTGTTCCTTATGTAGTCATGCTCTCCTTGGGTTTTCCATTTCAAACCCTCCCACTAAAATTACTCATAATTCCTCATTTAATCTGGATATCAGTTTGTATCAGAACTCCTAAAGGATTATTGGCCACCTCAACCTATTTTTAGAAATCCTGATTTCCTTTGGGTTATAGCTAAGCCAGACTTTGTCCAGAGAGTAAACAGAACATGCTAACAGCTCTCCAGCTCCTCAAACATAAACAAGTCAATAATCCATTGTGCAAGAAACGTTCCTTTCAACCAAGGAGGTTGGATTGAAACCATGATACATAATCTTTGGTATTTGGAAGCTGATAAGTCATAACATTGTATCAATAAAGATAACAACACTTTCTGTGAATATACAAAAGAGAATAACACATGCAGTTCATTGCCCTCTCTGGATCTGGGCTGGATCTGGATGCAGTGGTGACCAACCACTGCTGTAGGGGATGGATACAGCTAAGCTTGGCTTTGAGGGATACTGGGACTAGTAATTTTGGGACACACACAAATAAGCAAGTATGTACCCCTGGCATTTCCCCAGCCAGCATCCATCTGCTTTGTTGCCTGTTTATGTGTTGCTGTCTTTGGGCTTAAGACTTTCAGTGTATTTGTTGTGCTGAGCACAGAGAGGTACCATCCTCTGTAGAAAATGTGGAGCCCTTCTACACCTCATGCTTAAAGTATTAGTCATTAAAAGACCCACTTGACTAATTTAGTACCGTGTAGCATTTGAATTAGAAAGATGTCAGAGAGGTCTTTTCACAGAGGCCTTTAGGTCTTCTCTTGTGGTGCAAAGTACAGGTCTGGATTTACATTTGTTGGGGGAAATACACCTGAGGTCACACAGGGCGTGTTGCATTTTTTATCGTGCTTGATAGTAAGCTCTGAACACTGCCCTCATTGTGGGATGAGTGGCTCGTGTTTTCTAGTTAGCTGAGTGATGCAGCAGTGAAACATGCCAGTTGACAGCCTTTGGGGGAATGTCCTGAATTGACACAATACAGAAAGAACAGACCTGGGTCCACAGGAAAGCATGAAGCGTGACTCAAACTGAGCTTTGTGTGACGTGGATCTTCTAGAAAGGCTTGCCTATACCTTGTGTTTCCCACTGATGCTTTTAACCAGTGCTCCTGTGTCCCCTAATGACTACTACTGCTTGGTTAGGGGGTTTGCATGTCTTAGCAGGGACAGTGCAAATGTGTTACTTGTGGAATTGTTTAGGTTGGAAGGGACCTTTGAACATCACCTGGTCCCCTCCCCACCCACACCACGCTTCTCCTCACACAATGCAGGGTTTGCTTTGAGGCTGTGTGAGGTTGCTGAGAGCCTGTACAGCCAAGCTGTGAAGCCCCAAACCAGGCACAGAGTTTGCACGTGGACTCACAAGTGCTGAGCTGAGGGGAGCAGCCCTGTCCCTCATCCTGCTGACCATGCTCGTGCAGCCCAGCATGCAAACACACCCCTGACTTGCAGTCAACAGTCACATTACCTTTGTTTCAGAGTTCATTTTCTACCCCAACTCCATGTTTTGAATCTCATGAATTAGGAAACTAGAACAATGTTGTCATCTGGGATTTGCAAGCACTTTGCATTGAATACTAAAACAAGCAGTGTTGGCCTTCATTCAAAAACTTTAATTTTGGATTAATATTTCCCTGGTTCTCATAGGGATTGTTCTATCTGTGTCTTCAGGAAACAGATACTTCCATGCACAAGCAGCCCTATTAATTGCAAAGGGATTGGCTGTCAAATAAAGTCATACTTGACCTGAATGACAATACTGTGTCCAGGTTATGAGTTCCTTGTCCATTAGTATTGAATATTTTTTATACAATAGCCATGGGTGAATATCAGTTTTTGTATCTAAAAGTGAAAGTTAAGGGTGAGTTACTTTTCTGTGCTTTAAAACTGCAAAAAATGAAGTTGAGAGCAACCATTCTTGAAAGTGTGGTAAAGCCTTCCTAGTGCAAAGCACCTTTACGGCTTTGTCACCATGGTAATGATTAAAAATAGTGCTGATACAGGAGTGGGGCTTATATAGAATTTAAATTATGACATTAAAGAAATTTACAGCCTTAAATCTTGGTAAATCATGCCTTAAAACTGTGAGATCAGGGAAAAATCATGTTGGTTATAGTTAAAAGGACCAATGTATTTAGTCACCTAATTTATGGTCTGAGAGAGGCTGGTTTGATACCCTGTGGCAGTTCAATAGCCCTGTGCTCTACTGCACAGTGAAAATATTGTTGGAAGAGCTCAGCAGTTCTTTGGAGTGGTAGTTCCTGGAGTTCAGACCCTCTCTTTGGTGGTTACACAGCACACACAACTGTGTGTCTAATTCTTGTGGCTGTTTCTTTGCTTCCTTTATCTGAAAAACTGAGGTATTTTCACAGAACACAAAAGTTTTCATTTTTCTGCTACTGTGAGGTGAAACAATAATTATCATACAATTAGGCCAACAATGGCTTTCTTTTATTTGTATTTTTTCTTTTTCCTTTTGTGTCTGTGTACAGGTCAATAATATATTGATAAGAACCAAATCTGTGGAATTAAGTTTTGCCATTCAAAGCCTCAGGGCTTTGGAAGCATTGTGGGCTTTGATGACACACTAGTTTTGGAGGAGCTTGTTTCTCGCTTGGACAGATAAAAGGCAGCCCACAGGTTTTTGGCTGGTGTTTGTGCTCTTCCCATGAAATGCACGGGTACCAATTGTGGGAGACCATGAACAGGTTTTTAGGATAACCAGAGCCTCTCCCCTGCAGGACTCTGAGCATCATGATGGCATTTTAGGCCAGACTTTGTAGGGGACAGATGCCACGTCCAAGTTGTGTGTTGATGGATTGGTGTTGCTGAGAAGAGAGACTGGTACCAGTTTGAGCTTTCTGGTGAACAGAGTGAGACAAAAGATATATCTGGGTATTTTTCCGGTTTCTGATGACCCCTCTCATGGTGAAGTTGATGCTTGCTGGCATGGTTTGTTCTTCTTTTGTATTTGAAAGGTAGTGTGAAATGCAGCTGTGTCTACCTGCATGGGGCTCTCCAGTGGCATCCCCTTGCTCTTCACCTGGTGACTGATAATTCTGCTCTGTAATCTGAACAACCTCACTGCTAATTCAGGAGCAGCATCATGGAAATCTTACATGGAATACTTATAGCCTTTTATTCCCATAATGGTTACTTTTTATAGGTAAGTCTGGAGGGTGTCTTTTTTTTTTTTTTTTAACTTTCTTTTTGGCTTAAGACATCTTCATGAAGTCCATTGCCTCTCTCATTTTCCTGCACAAGTCTCAGGCCATCTGTTATCAGAAGTCACTTGAAAAGTCTTGGCCTTGTTTTCTGTTTCTGGGATCTCAGTTTGCTCGAGGTAGCTGTGCTGTCACACCAGAAGGGCTTTGATCTCACTTCGGGAAGTGGAAACGAACAGATGAGGAACAGACAAGATGTTGACAGAAAGTTTTTTTCTTTTATTCATTTCATGAAACACACTGGTGGTGTGTTTTAAGAACCAGAACAGGTGAAGTGGTACTGCCTTTGCATTGGGGAAAATACCTACACTCTTTCTGGGGGCACACTGAAGCAGGTTCCTCCCATAAGGTACATCTGCAGCAGTGGCAGCTCTTCGCCGTCTGTGCTCTCTCTGCGTTGGCTTCACATGAATCACTTCAAATCTGGGAGCTGCATATCCATGGCAGCACAGCACTTTGTCCAACCCAAAGAGGCTCTCGGCACCACGCTGAGATGCCAGCCTGGCTCTGAGCTGCTGCCCTGAGCTGCTCTGCCCTCACCCAGCCATATGCACACGGGGTTTGTACACCCGTAGCTGCCTCCTGCATTGCCAAAACAGCCTTTTCTGAGGAGACAGAATTCAAGCCAATTAGTGGCCAAGTGGTGAAATTTGAGTAGAAACTAGATAGTTATTTTCTGTCTTGCTTTAGCTAAGTCAGGACCAGCTCTAAATTTTCCCCTCTAGACTTGGATGCTATCCTATTCAAACTAATATTAGGTCTGAAGATAGAGGGGTGTCAAAAACAGCTGAATAAACAGGTCAGTTTGTTATTGTGTGCTTAGGTCTCGGCTCTGAAGAGGAGCAGATAAACTGCTGGAGTATGTTGTTCCTCAGGAATGCTGAACTGCTGGCCAAGAGGGATCCTTGAGTTTTGTGCTGGAGAATTGCTCCTCCGCATTATTCCAGGGCTGACCTTATGACTAATTCTTTGCAATTTGGGACTTTGAGGTCGTGGTGACCATGAATTTCACCAAATCACAACTTCTCATCTGTAGCTGTCATAACATAGAGCTGCACCAAAATTATTCTTGTTTTTTAGGTTTCTAGCTGCAGAAAAATCTTTTTAGGAGATCTCTTATGAAGGCAGGACAAGACTGGTAGTCTTTCCCAGGAGTGTAATTATCTTCCTGGCATGATGCATTGGGTGTGAAAAGCTAACTCTGGGAGCTGACACATGCTAAGTGAGTGCCTTGTTAAGCTGCTGCCATGGGGCCCAATTCTGCATTCTGGATGTTACTAGAATTCTTGATGTCAGAAGACCTACACGAACCTGAAGGAGCAAAAGGGATCTAGATGGTGTTTTAAATGTTTCTTTCATTTCTTGCTCAGTTTTATCCTTACATTTATTTTTTCCAATATTATCAGTGTGTTGAATATACATAATGTATTAGAGGATTATAAAACTGCTGCTGATGTCCAGAAAAGAACCTGAAACAGTGTATTGCAAGTGTCACAGCCTGTAGTATCTCCTCCTCTAAGTCTCATGTTCGTCTTGTCTATCACACCTCTTATTCTTTTTTTCCCAGAACACTGATTGTTTCAAAATTAGGAGAAAAAAATATCAGAGAGCAATGCTAGTAAAAGTATGTTCTTTGTTCCCCTCTCTTCATTCAGAAACCATAGCTTGGTCTCTGGTTCTCTTTACTGGAATATATAAGATGGAAGCAGTAGATTAGGCTGTGTGACCAGAGGCAAGATCCATCAAAGACACCAGGGTTGTTGTGAGTGACTCTGACTGGGAGGTGGGCAGTGGTTTTGGGAGCACCCTGGTGATCTCTGACCTCTCTGAGGAGTCTTGGGATCAGAAAGCTGAATGCTGTGAGACTTAATTCAGTCTTGCATGTCATGCAGCAGTTGTCCAAAAGGGAAAGAAAACAAGGAAATTGCAGAGATTCAGTGGTGTTTTGGTAGGCTGAAGAGTTGGAGGAGATTTGGGGGGTTTGTGCTGATGTGGCACAATGAGATATAAAAATATGGAACAAAGTAATGGGAATGTTTCAGATGCAAATGCTGCTCTGAAATTGGGTATCTCCCTGTGAGAAACTGTAAAATTCAGTGTTCCAAAGCCCAGTGATCTGAAGACAGAAATACCCTGCTTTTCTGAAGTCCCTTTTAAGATGCTTGCAAGCATCACATCAACATCCAGTCCCTGCTCTCCCTAAGGCTCTGCAGCAGCTTTCTGACACAAACATGTTCCTCGAGCCGTGCACATCTCTCTTGCTGACGACATTGATGATGCAGGTGCACAAGAGAGAAGCCAATTCCAAAGCCATTTATGGTGCTGAAGCGCTAGAAAATCAGCAAAATAATACATTTGCCAAGGAGGAGAAAGTGAAACAGGTGTGTGAACGTCCATTTGGAAGGTTTTGCTGACAGGTCAGAGGGGAGGAGGGCAGGAAAAGCCGAGGGTGTCCACTACCAGCAGTAGAGAGTGATAAGGAAAAGGGATGACGTGGCTTTTTAATCCATTTTGCATATTTGGGAAAAAATAATTGCCTTGTGTGCTACTCGGTGCTGCCTAAGCTTACTGGAATTTCCAGTAGGAATAGAAGGGAGATAGATTGTCTTTCAGAGGTTATCTTCTGTTGGCAGTTACTACAATGTGTAGTGATAGTAGCTGCTTAGTCTCAGTCTGAGGTGGTTTCTCAGGTGGTGAGTTCTTCCGATTAGAGCTCGTATGTGCCTGAATTTACGGGCACATGTTTTGCAGCCTTGCAGATGAGGCAACGTCCTGTTTTCCCGGTGATGACCGGCTCTCTCGTGCCTGAGTGGGATCTGAAGGGTGCAGTGCCAGAGCTGGGGGGTTCTGCACAGCAGGTATGCCTGGCTGTGCTCCAGGGTGGCATTGTGCACGGCTTTTTCTTTGGTGGACCTGGTCAAAGTGCAATGACGATAAGATTGTGCCTGGTCCTTTTTTTCCTACACGCTATCTCTTCTCTGCAGTGGCAAAGTCATTTATTCCCACCACAGGCTGAGAGCTGGTGGATGCCAAGGGCCAGGCTCCACAGACACAGCCATCATGTGTGGAACATAAAGGTGTTAGGAGCCTGGATCAGTTCAGCTGGGTGTCAGGGGGTTCTGTAATGCAGCGATGGTAGGTCTCTGCACAGAGAAGCTCACAGCAAGGATCACACCTAGGTGGCAGATTATGTCACAGTGCTTTGTGTCATCTGCTTTCTGTTTACTGCATGTTAAACTCTACAGTCATACAGTGTCTGCTGTAGTTTATTTATTTAATACTACTTTTTTTCCCCCTGTGCACTGCAATGCAGTTAGTCCACTGAAAGTTTCGGGAAGCATGGAGTGTATATGGTACATGTATTCCTGCTTTTTGTCTAGTAGTCTGCTCTTTTTTTCTATTTTAATTGAACATAATTTTGCTGACTCCAGCTCATGCTGCATGATCTCAAATACAGGAGCATGTCAGACTTGCACCCCTCTGGAAACTGTGGGTTGTGCCAGAACACTGAGATCCCGACGTCCAGACAGTGTCCGTGTGGAGCATTTGCTGCTCTGGAGAGAAGGGCCAAATATGCTGCAGCAGGCAGATCCTGCAGGAGGGGGAGGCAGTTGTGTCTAAACATGTTTGAAACCTTCCCTCTGCTGATGAGTCAGAGGCTGTTAAATTGCTGTAGATCAAGCAGAGTGTCTGCCTCCTGCCCTGATTGTGTGAGTCCAGCAACTTCTCTGTGGAGATTTTTCTCACTCATTCTGCATTAGAGATTAAAGCAACCAAGGATGGTTTGTAAGCCTCCCTCCCCCAGCCTGTAGTTAGGGCAAACTTTGCTGAACATATGGGACAACTGTGTTGATCAACTGTCTTGAAGTTTTTCCTCCTGCCCAGGATAGGAGGAAAAGGCGTTATGTGATTTTTTTTTATGTAATAAAAAAACCCCAAACCAAAACCCCCAAACACCTGTGGGACAGCACATTTTAAAAGATTTCTTCATTTGGGGAGATGTCACATGAAATTTTGAACCCAAGATATCAGTTTTGTCTCTACCAAGGCTTTTTGTGAGCAGGGAGTGGCTTCTGCTTCTGCTGGAGACGTATCTGCAGTCATAGTGAAATTCCGCATAGCCAAAGCAACATTAAAAACAAACCCCAACTTGGCTCCAGTGCGAAAAATACGGAACAGCAGTTGCTGTGTGCAGGATGAAAGCTGATGTTTTGCCAACCTGAAGTGTAAAGCTGGTGCTGGAACTGGGGCCTGAAGAATGGGAGCGTTTGCCAAAAGGAAATGGAAGCAGGGATGGAGGGTTTCGGGGAATGCATCAGTGTCGACCATGCCAAAAAACGTCTCCCCCGTGGACAGGTCTGATTACAGGAGTAACCGCATTAGCCCGGGCGAAGTGCAGCTGGAACCACAGTTGGCCTTTTGCGTTTTCTAGCTGGGGAAATGGCATCTCAAATGCAGGAATAAGGTAGAGCCGGGTTTGGCTTGGCCAGCTGTGTTTGTGCATCTCAGAGACCCGAGGGCTGTGCAGGGATTCGAGAGGAAGGCAAGAACACCAGCAGAAACAAAGCCCAGTTTCTCTGCTTGGTGTGGTGGGAAGGTCTGCCAAAGATGACCTCTTCCCTCCTCGCCCAGGGGGCAAGAAGGAGGCCACAGTTTTTGAGTTGCTTTCAGGTTTTGGAGGCACACACAGTGTATTTGCATGTAGGTTTGCCTTCAGTGTAGCTCATGAATTTCAGATATGTTTACCCAGTGTTTTTAGGGTTTTTTTTTCCCTTGGATGGAATATCCTTCCCTTTCTATCATCTCATCTCCCTGATTACTGAAGGATATCCTTGCAGTAGTCCTGAGCACATCAGAGAGCAGAAGGCCATGATGGTCAGTCAGGTGACAACTGTGTGCAAAGGAGGTGGAAATATATATAGATAGATAGATAAGATATATAATATGCTTTGGGAGCAAGTTCATTTAGTGCATTAATGTTGCAGCTGCCCAGTGTCATGCTGGGAGGTGAGTGAGGAGCCTGCCCTGTGAACCCCCTCGTCCCACTTCCACTTTGCACTTCTCGTGCTCCAAGCAGAAATGCATTTTTTCTCTGTTTCATCCTTTTAAAATTCTGTTTATTTCAGCATTCCTTTACTTTGCAGTGGTACTATCCCAGTGGTACCTGAGCAAAGGACAAACTGAGCTTCTGGGAAGTATCTTTGTGGTTGTTCCAGCTTGTGCATTAGTAACAGCTGAACCCACGTCACCGCTGGCTGAACCCGCTGAACTCTGTCAGCTCTGGAACAGTGCTGACCTGAGCCTTTGGGGCTCCTTGCCTGGGTTAGTGAGCTCTGGAGCAAGGTGGTGAGACGCTGGTGGAAAGAACCAGGTGAAGGAATGTGGGCTGAAAAAGGGGATCGCGGAAGATGTGGCGAAGGGGAAGCGCAGCAACAGGGTGTCAGCACTGACTGGCTGTGGGCACAGTGCATGCCAGTGGTGCTTCTCCTTAGGGGTGCCTTGGTCTAGCAGTTGCCTCATAGGCCTGAAGATCAGAAGACCTCAGTTCTGCTCTGGTTCTGGCTTGCCTTATGACCTCAAGGAAATCACCTTGGTTTTCTTGTTCTTTCTGTCCTCCTTGCTTTCAGTCATCAAGACTGATCTCTGCTCAGGGCAGAGGCTGTCACTGGGTGTATTTATTCAGGGCATAGATTCACGGGTGCCAGTTTCAGTGTAATAAATAATGGCGATTTCACCAGGATCTTTTTTATATGAATTTGCAAAAAACGAAGTGCTTTTTAAACCTTAACTGAGTGAGACTCAGAAGTGCCTAACTTAAAACATTTCCCTCCAGCTCTCTGGCCTGTGGTGAGGAGCTGGTGGGAAAGTGAGCCTTGACCAAGGCAATTGCATTCAGAGAAGCAACTGAAGCAGAGAAGTTGATGCACTTCAGCATTTAGCACTGGGTAGAACGAAAAATGCAGAAAATGCCTTGACCTGAAAACATGGTAGAGAGCAAAAGTTTGCTGCTGCTGTTTTGCATCTGTTTTAGAGAGCAGCACATTAGTCTTTCTGTACAGAACTTTAGGAAGGTCATGAAGAGTTCAATTATTGCAGCATGAGCAGTTCGCAGTCCCTGATTTGGAAAAGTTTCCATAATCTCATTCTGGGCCCAACCCTTTGCCAGGATTGGGACTTTTTATAGACTTAGTCTTTTCAGGTAAGTTGTTCTTTTTTCTTCATAATGGTAAATGTTGCAAGTAGGAACTTAGTTCCAAAGGCTTTCAATGGATCCAGCCTGTCTCCAGCTGTCAGGGAATCTTCTGCTAGCAACAAGTTAACCTTATGTATTTTTCAAAATACCGTGAAGTAAGTGATGCCTGCTAGTATTAAAAGCAGAATATGGATCTAGCTGAGTCCTGGGGATGCCATGCCCTCTTGTTTTCATGAAGATAAGGGTTTAATAGAAAAAAATGCCAGCAGGTGGTGCTTCAGAATACAGGGTGCACCTGGGCTTTGTGGGACAGGCCAACATGAGTGTTGGACATCACAAGCAACTCTTCCTGTTCCTTGTTACGCAGCGTTTGAACAAAATGTTCTGCTGCAGTGGGAAAACCATTGCTCGCTCTCTCTCTGTTTTGTTTTTTCCTCTGTACATTTACATCTAGCAAGGCACCTCCACTTTACATAAACACCCTCAACATCAGAGTGTAACACAAGCTCGTGTCAGCCGTCCCCGCAATGAGCTGGGGAGGAACCTCCGTGCGGGAGCTTGACCTTTTCCCTCTTGCTGGGACTGCCCTCGTTGCTCAGCAAGAAATAAACAATTGCTGGCATATACACAGCCCTCAAAGGCAGCGCCCGCTCCTGCAGTGGCTCCAGCTTCTCCCCTAAAGAAGTGACCACTTTGTGGGCTGGTGCATGGTAAAGGGTGAAGAGAGCTAGAATTTAGTAGGCTTTAAGAATTAGGGTTGGCCATTAATTTTTTTAATGTAATGAAGATAGTATTTGCTGATGAGGAGACAGGTTGTCAAGAGTACAGAACGTTCCCTGTCCAGCAGTAGCAAAGCAGGGATGAAATTTTGTCATCAAGAAGGCTAGCTTCGTTTTTCCCTTTTTGGATCAGGTGTGCTGCTTGTTTTAAAATGCTCCTAATGTGAAAGATCTTCCTAGGGCTGAAAAAGGAAAATGTTCCATGCTAACCAATTTCGTGCATTAGAGTCCATTTTTCTTAGCTGTTGACTACATCAGTATTATCATTCTTGTCCAAGAAAGTGGTGTATGAGCAAGGGCTACAGGATGAGGCCATTATAGGAGAGAAAAACATAGGAAAATCTTACTTTAAAAAGCTGAGGGTTTCCTAGGCTCTCCTGAACTCTCTGTTCAGAGCAGTGTTCAGGAGCTTTTGAGTACTGATGGTAAAACACACTGCTTATAGATTTTTGTCACTCTGGTAAAGTAATTTTTCACATGTGGACTTCAATTCTTTCTCCTCTAAAAGAGGATTGAGACTTAGCTCTTTGAGTTTCTGCAAGACTTAATTAGAGTGATTTGAGAATGAAGGATGCCCTGTCAGTGTCACTTATTCCTCGTGCTGCATCTTCTGGGTACTTATTAAATTCAGTGGTTTTGCGTTTAAAATCAGCATTACAGGATTTTGGAATGACACTGGTGGTGTGGTACTGGCTGGTCAGTAACTAGGAGGGTCAAATTCCAAGTTGGCATGTGTTATTTTCACTCACATAAATTTTCACAGGAGCTGCTGCTTCTTTTGAAGCCCCGGTGAAACTGGATCCCTCCCTTGCCCCCCAGTATTTTTTTTGCACAGGCCATTAATGATAAATGTTGTGTGAATATTTTCAGCAACTGAAGGCATCTTTTACACCTACATGCAGGGGGGACGAACTCCTTGCACGTGTTGACGTGTCTGTTCTCCCCTACAGGTCTTTACCAGGCAGCTTTGTTTTTAAGCTCCTGAGTGATTGTTGCTCCTTGCTCTGGAGTCAGCGCAGGTAGAAAGGAGCAGATGGCTCAGTGCTGGCTAAGTGCTTGCTGATACACAGCAAATTGCTTCTGTAACCCACTGATAGGTTTCAGGCTTTAATTGAGGCTTTCAGCAAGGCGCTCAACAGTGAAAAGCATTCTGCTGAGAAAAACATCAGCGTAACCATGGGCAAAGGTTCAGGATAGCAGAGTTCAATCCCCTTGGGGATGGCTCCTCTATTCATTTATTTATTTATTTATTTTCTGCTGCTTTCCCACCATCATTCAAGGCTTCTGTAACGTTGTCTGCAGATTACAGCTCAGTCTGTCAGTGCAGCGCAATCCTTTGTGCTGGAAACGTGAAGCAGAGACTGATAAGTTTGGATTTTGTGCTTGCAGCAGGCTCGGTGTGTCTGCAAAGGTACCTGTCCCCTGATGCTCCCTTTGATTCCCTGTGTGCCTGCTCTGAGCAGCAGCTTTGGTAGGTCTCTCTTGCGTGGCAGGGAGCACAGTCCCCACTGTCTTCCCTCTTATGTACGTCAGCATCATCAGAATTTTAACTTTTAATGGACGTCTTTAAAAGGGAAAGGAAAACTCCCTTGCTCCTTCCTCACCCCAAGCAAGAATGGATTTGACAGCGGAAGAAAGATATTTGTGGTGGAGTTGTCTGAGCAGCGTCCTGTTGGGCAAGAGTTTCCTCCAGCAGCTGCCCCTGAGGCTGAAGGAGTTGCTCTGAAATCGAGTTGTAACTCGCCCAAATAAAGGGTCAGGCCAGGCCAGGCAAGGAGGCAATAACCCAGTGGTCAAACTCTTATCCCCCCCCATATCCACTCCTTGTCAGCTTTCAGTTCTACTTTGAATTGGATTTCTTCACAGTACCGGACCAAGGAATAAATTTCAGCATGGAAATTGTATCTGTTGAGCCAGCTTGGTTTAGTGTCCTCAATTAGCCTGAAAGGACTTGCTTCAAGTTAAAAAGCTGTCTGGTTGTCTTAGAAGTTTAGATTTTATTTAGTGTTGGAGTGGGTCTAACAAAAAGACCCTAATTAAAGGCACTACCTGAATAAGAGAAATTAAATTCTATGAGTCAAGTTTCCTGAAGAGTCTAAGAAATCTCTGATGATAGTAGAAGTAGTGCTGGTAGCTTAAAATTACTACTGGGCTGTCTCTGCCCCAAGGAGATCAGAAGAACAAAGATTTTTTTTCTCTGTTCTGAAATCCCAGACATATTTGATAATGTCTGCAGCACGTTTTTATGTTCCTTTAGCTTTTCAGTGGCTTAAAATGCACTGGAAGTGTGAACTACACTGCCAATGTGCTTTTGTACTTGCATGAATTTAATTAAAAAGATAATTGGATTGCTTTATCAGCCTTTACATGTCAGCCCAGTGCTGCCCTCCTCTCCCCCCTCTTAACAACATTGACAAACCCAAGGCATCTGAAGTCTGTATTTTTCTGCATTGTTCTCTTCTCTCTTGTTTTGGATAGGGTACAGAGGTGACTGTTTGCTGTTGGGCATTAGATCTGCTCCACGGGGGGAAGGAAGTGGCTGATAAGCAGAGAGCCAGCCCTGGTCAGATGGTTCCTGCTGGGGCTGCCCTGGGCGAGTGCAGGGGGAAATGCCCTGGAGCCACAAAGCCACAGAACAAAACAAAGCAGACCGACCCTTTGCAAAGTCCTCTGCTTTATAGCACCAACGTATAGCCCAAAATGTGCAGCTGAACCTGCAATCTGCACACACAACACGGGCAGTTCTTGTGATTTTCCCGGAAATGCTGCTGAGGAATGTTAAGATCCATTTTTAGTGCAAAACACCAATGTTTTCACGTAAACAGAGAAGTGCCCAGCCTGTGCTGTAAATAAACCTGAGGATGTGTCCAAACTTCTTGACATCCCTTTGAACAGAGCACCAGGCTCACACACAGAGAGGAGTAGAAGGGCACGTGAATGAAACACAAGTGAGGTCTGTCAGTGCAGAGCTCCTTCCCTGCACAGGGGCTGTGAGGGGCCTCCAGCACTGCCCTCCACACTGCCCACCTTGGCAAGCCCCTCCTGGTTCTAGTGAGCTCTTCCTTTTTTTTTTTTTTCCAGGAGTAGCATTTTAACACTCATCATTGTTTTCCTGCACTTCTGGAGTACCATCAAGCCACCTCTGGGAATTTGGGAGGGTGGGTTTTCTCTAGAGGATACCATTTATAATACAAAGCAGCCTCTGTTCCAGTTGTTTGTGGCAGCATTGCTGCTGAGGAATAAGAGTTGCCCTTTGCTTATCCAGCTGGTCTGTGCATAGGGCAGTTGGTTAAACAGCTTGGGCATGGCCAACAATAGTGGAGGGGCAGGCAGAGGACTGGGGCAGATGGAGTTACATAGTCAGGAATGCTGTTCTTGAGAGTGGAAATGGTCTTGCATGGAAGATTTGGAGACTTCACAAGTTGGTGTCTGTTCAACCTGGAGGGTGACAGCATGACTTTTCAGGGTACTTCAAGACAGAAAAGAAAGCCTGTGGGTCTGCTGGAAATTTGTGCTTTGATAAAATTGATTTTATTAAATTTTGACTGTAAATTCACCAATTAGCAATGTAGAATAAAGTATCTCTGCAGTGATGTTTTGATGGCCTCTCTCTCCCCCCCTTTCTTAATGACTCCCTTTAAAAGAACCTACAGCTTTAGAAACAATGCAATAACAGGTATCTGTTATTAGCCCAAGGAATAAAGTGTTTGCAAGAGGAGATGGTGAAAATAAAGATGCTCTAGAGTTAAAAAAAATATTTTAAAAATAAAAAGAATCATGGTTTCCCATTGCTTCCGCAGAAGAAATCGGTACAGACGTACAAGGTTTTCTTGTCCATTTTAAAGTTTTAAGTACAGCCTCTCAGCAACCAGAAAAGGCAAAACTCAAAATTCAGAGCAGCCCACTTGGCAGTTGCATTATAGGAAACCCTTTCCTGTTTCTTGCAGAAGAAGATTTACAAGTACAAGAAGGTGCTCAGTAACCCCAGCCGCTGGGAGGTGGTGCTGAAGGAGATCCGGACGCTGGTGGACATGGCGCTGACGTCCCCGCTGCAGGACGACTCCATCCACCAAGCACCTCTGGAGATTGTCTCCAAACTGCTCTCAGAGGTATGACCTCAGCAGGGCTCCTGCAAGACACTGTCACGTGTAGATGAGAGACAGTTAAAAGCTTGTGAGTGGGTTTTATTTTAACTTGGGCTGTCAAAATTCTGCCTGTGAGTCTACTTGTGACTTCTGCTGACTTGAGTGGAATTTGCACTTGCTGGGGAGAAGGGAAATTTGACCCATGCTGTTAGGT
Source organism: Manacus candei (assembly GCF_025592945.1). Classification (NCBI taxonomy): domain Eukaryota; kingdom Metazoa; phylum Chordata; class Aves; order Passeriformes; family Pipridae; genus Manacus; species Manacus candei. The sequence goes on along the minus strand of NW_026138101.1, from coordinate 2,038,072 downwards.
AGATTCCTAAAACCAAAACAAGCCACATTTCTCTTTAATTTGTTGGTTTGGGGTTTTTTGTTTGTTTAATTGCTTGGTTTAATATTTATGGTGAATTTATTATGGGTCTGATTCTTGTCTAATTTCAAGTCAGTGGTAAAACTCCCCTTGATTTCTATTCCATTGGCTTTGCTTCCATGACCAGTAATTCTTACATACAGAACAATAAATTAATTATGCAGCTATTTTATTATTACTAGTTATGTTTCAAATGTCTAAGTTTTCATTAACAGGAAATGTAATGCCAAAAAAGTTTTTCATGTCTTAGTTTTGATTTACAAAAATTTGATATAAGCAAAAAAAGTTGCTATCTGTTTTTCTTACAGTAGTCAAAAGTCTTAGCAACTCAGAACTTGGTAATTTCTGGATGGATTATGCTGCTGAAAAAGCCCCAAGCAAACTCTTTTGCATAGGTGACTTCCAGTCAATTTATTGGCTTTTACTGGTACTGTGTTTAAAGAAGGGATTTCAAGAAAACTGCAGCAGTTAGTTTATTACCCACAAGTGGTAACCAACACCACAACAATCCTTTTATTAATTTTTATAGAAACATACAGCTTGCCTTAAAACATTTTAAAGAAATGTATCACTAGATTTAGTTTTCTGGATGATTGAGACCTCCTCGGGCATTCTGGTGATTGTATGTTCAGCTTTTGGTGGCTGGGGTGACTTGAATCTCAGTGGGCTGAGGGACAAATGGAAGCTTGGACCACTGCTCATGGCAGACAGTTTACCACCTTCTTTAGGAGAATGATTTTAATTCGATGATTTTTATTCAGAAAATAAGCAATTTCAGTCTTGAACCTTTCTGTTTGTGTCTGTGGTAGCTGAGAACTCTGTGTGCTGATGTGCCAACTCAGAGTACTCTTTTCTCATTTATTGTTTTCTATTCAACTCTTCTAGAACAACAACTTAACCACTCAAGACCAGGAGAGCATTATTGTGGTGAGTATCCTTCTGTTGAAATCTGAGGATAAATTGGTATTGTTTCATGACACTTCTCTTAGTGCTTGTCTCTACCCCAGTGAAGTCTCTACCCCAATGAAAGCATTTCCACCAATGCTGGTAAACTTGGGCAGCAATCAAAACCATTTGTCTGGTTTTTGTGTGGCTTTGTAATTCCTCTTGTTTCATAGAGGAGTCACAGTAAAGCTTTCTCATCAGTTTATATGAAAGAGCACAGCATGTGAGTGTTAATAGTCTCCCCAAATGGCCCCCTTACTAGGCTACACAGAGCAATGTTCATATCTATATATGTACTTTAAATAGTCAAACCCCATCATTTGCAGATGTGCCCTATAAAACCCTGAGGCTTAGTAGTTTCCTGAGGGGCTGATGCTACCATATACAGAATGTCTCCATTGCTGATAGTATGTGAGCAAGTGATTGTTGTTGTAAGTGTGGATATGTGTCACTACAGTTTAACCCCCTGCTTACTTGATTTGTAAAAATAGCCTCTTCAAAGTTTTTCTTTTCTGTAGGTCATGTTTATTTAGACATAGAAATAAGTGAATCAAATAGCAACTCTGTTCCTTGTGAAACAAAATACAAAATCTCAACAATTTATCCAAGATGGAACTTGGTTCCCCATCACTGTAATTTAATTTCATTCTCTGGCAATTTCCAGGAGATTTTCCCAGTAATCTAATCTAGAGCCTCACCACCACCTGATTGTATCACATCTCCATAGCTCTTTCTGCGAAATGACAAGGTGGCAGGTAGCTGCCAGTAGGTGTGAGTTCTCTTTATCTGCTGCCTAAGATACCATTTTAGATGGAATCAGTCACTGAGATAGGTGTCTGAAGTTGCATTTGCTTTTCTTTGTAGGTTGTGCCCGAGCTATTAAGGAGGTAGCAGTTCCTGGGCATTCAGAGCTCACTGCCATTACACAGATAACCAGGCTATTCTTGGAAAGTATTGCTAATACTGTGTATTTATGTGAAAAGTACACAGTGATTTGCTGTGCAGATGGAGCCAGCTTGCCTTCTCTAGATGGTGCTGGAACAGATCAATATGCCAGCCAATCCCTTCCTGCTCAGGACAGGGAGGCACATGTTGCCATAGCTGCTCTTGACCACAGCACTCATAAGGAAAATACAGGAAAAGGTGCTTTCAGGCTGTTGCTCTTCCCCACTGTATGTACAGACAGAACCATGACTTGCTTGAGCATCTCTGTTGTGGTTTGGCAGGTCCCATAGCAAACACTCCAAAAGATGGATTCAGGGAAGATCTCGAGCTCAGGTGTTGGATGGGGAACGAGGATATTCTACTCTGACTGGACTGGTGTTGTGTTCTCCATCAGCCACCGTTGCTGGGCCAGCACCAGAGAGGAATTGAACAGTTGCAGGAGGATGGCACACGATAATGAACAGAAAGTTCAAAGTTCTTGTGCATAACCAAAACTGAACTTTGCAAATGTGTTGGGTTTCATTGCTGAAATTCCCACTAATCTTGACTTGTGTGTGTGAGAGTGGCTGTTGTGAAACACAGCCATTGCAAGCAGACTCACAGGGCTGAAACCCTTAAGGAGATGAGAGGGAGAGCAAAAACCAAAGCAGTAAAACTCCAGATGCCATCCAGATAAAATATCTGGTGTTGCTTAATACAAAATGTCCTGGCTGCTGTATTTAGTGCCTTACTTCTAAATGGGTACTGGGAATCCCTTTAGCTGAAGACTGGAAAAACCTAAAGGCACCATCACATAGAGACAGTGTATTATTCTAGTACCATTTTCTGATTTACAAAGGAAGTAACAGCAACATAAATTCATTACACCCTCAGTGGCAGGTATGACCTCTAATGTATTTACCCAGCATAAGCACATTGGTTTGCGTAGCAACAAAGGAGGAATAGTGATCTCAACTTTCACAAAGTGCTTGATTTGGATGAATAGGGTCCTCCTAGGTGAGAACAGAGCTGGGTCACTTTTAGTGGGCTATTTCTCATAAAAAAGAACTCGAAGTCTTCCATAAAAGATATGTGTGTGTGTCTGGTGTTTTTCATTTTTTTCTTTCAGGGAAGTGTTCTAACTGAAGTAGTGAGCCAGATTCATCCTTGCCTTATTACATCCTAAAACAATTGGTCTGCTCCTGTTTTTATTGAAGCTATTATAAAAATCTCTCTCCTTTGCTGTGGTTTATGTATTTACACTGGTGCAGTTAAAGGCAAAGTTTTCCAGAGAACTCATGGCAGAGGTGTTCTTGAGTTTACTTGTAAAATAAACACATAGCCCACCTCTAATTTCTTTGGTTATGCTTTTTGTCCTTTTCTAAAGCTGAGTTCCCGCCCTCACCCTGAAAAATAGTTGTTTGCAATATGCAGTTGCAGTCCTTTAATTGAATTTTTCTCTCTTTTTCCTTTTAAAGGCAATTGCACCTTTGCTGGAAAACAACCATCCTCCTCCTGACCTCTGTGAATTCTTCTGCAAGGTATCAGAACAGTTTTTCTTTCTGAAATCTCATAGTTGTAGATGAGCATAGTTCTTTGAGGGGGTGGTTGTTTTTTTCTTTAACTCCTTACGTCCTACCTGAATTGATTTCAGTTTTTTGGTCAACATCCAGTGATAGTGGAATAGTTAACAGCACCATTATGATAAATAGAACTGTGTGCCTTAGTACATCAGTCTGTTTTGTCCTGATACTGTGTGAGAGTTACAGGTTTCAGACTCCCACACCTCAGTCTGGGTACAGGAGGTGTCCTACTGCATGTTCTGTTTGGCTAATGCAGAGATCATTGGATCTGTGTTCAGATGAGGTGGTAATGTGATGTCTAACTCAGCCCTAATGGTATTATGTCACTGGGACTTAATAAGGACCTATCCTCTTCTCTGGTAAATCCATGCTTGTGCTGCATTTTGCATCTTTTCCATAAACTTCTGGGTACTTTGGGTTGCAGACCTTATGGATTTGAAAGTACTACTTTTCCTCTAGGCCTGTTAGTGTTTCAGTTTCAAGTCTGCTTAAATTTACTTGCTGATGACTGTGTATGCATCTGTCAAACATTCTGGATGCTGCTTGTAATTCCCATCCAGAGTTTACTCATCAGCTGCTTCTTCCTACAGAAATTAAGTCAAGTTTCAGAAACTCCTCTGACTGTTGCATTTTTATAAGCCACTTGTAGGGTCTTCTCCAGCCTTGGACTCAGGGCATTTTTATTCCTGGTTTGGGTCTTTTTTTGTCTTTGGTCTCCATCAGAGATGGGCGCCTGATTGTCTGTAAATGTGTGGGATGGGCTGTGTAGAGTTGCAGGAATGGAAACAGGTTATGGACTTTTCAGAACTGAAGTGGACAAGACTAATGAGAGGGCAAATCTATCTTCACAATTGACCCTGCCTTGAGCAAGGGGTTAGACAAGATGACTTTCAAAGGTCCTTCCCAACCCAAATTACCCTGACTGATACATTTTGATTGTATATTTTATCTTGTGATGGGAGAGTGGGTTGTTAGTACCCTCCAAGATCCACCAGAGGTTTTTAGCCTGGATCCCAAGGAAAGGAGGTTTGTGCCATTACACTGCCTGTGTGTACATATCTTCCTGCCTCCCAACCCATTTCAAAACTGTTGGCAAGCTTCAACCAAATTTGACAAAAGGGATATGAGTCCCCAAAATGCTACATTCGAGTGAGTTTTGGGAAGAATGGGAGCTCTTGAACCTGTATAGTCTATTAGATGTCAGCAAATTCATAGGAGAGAGCAGCGTAACCCAGGAAAGGCTAATTTAGCCCTTGAATCTTGTTAATTTTGGGGTAGTCCATTCATGGGATGTGAAACCAGGGGAGACCCACCTTCATGATTTCTGCAGCTCACAGAATGACCTGTTGCTCGTTCCAGCACTGCCGAGAGCGCCCGCGGTCCATGGTTGTGATCGAAGTGTTCACACCAGTGGTACAGAGGATTCTCAAACACAACATGGTGAGTGCACCAGAGACCTGGCCCCCCCAGACTGTGAATGCTGCATGTAATTGTGTGTTACTTTGTATTCAGTGGGATTTTCCAGAGCATCTAAGCAAAGTATTGTTTTGAGGGGCATTTCTTTTGGCAGCAGTGCCAGCATATGAAGCTCCAGCTCTCTCCCACCTGGCTCTTGGTGCCTTGTTTACTCCCCACATGCCATCCTTGCAGTTAAAATAGTTTAAAATCAAAGAAATAACAAAATCAGAACAGGGACTTTGTTGATTTTGAGCTAAGGCTCTCAACATTTTTTTTTTAAGACACCCCCAGCTCTCTGGATTTCCATTTTTCTTTAGGCTCATGTCCAGTGAGTTCTTACCTAGATTTCCTGAATTTCTTTATGCTTTTCTGCTGTTATTCTTCCTTTTCATTGCAGGATTCATGTACTCATTTTATAACTATTCTCACCCAGGCTTTTCTCTTTTCATTGCCAATCAATTCCTTGTTAGTGTTTGAAATAAATGCCAGAAGATTGTCCTGCCCTGTGGAGCAGATTTTCCCTCCCCCTCCACAAAGATATTCTTACATGATCCGTATTCCTTCCCTAAGAGAGTTCTGGGTTATTTACCAGCTCTCCAGCCTTTGTGGCATATTAAATTTCCTGCCATGATTTTAAAGTTGCATAAAGAAGTCTTACTTCACAATGCTGTGGCAAAGACTAAACAAATAAGTAAAATAAAATATTTAAGACAGTTGACTTGGCAGTGATCTCAAGGATGAACCTCTGTAACTACATAATCAACTTCTTTTCACTAACTGATGTAATTTTAGAGACCATCTGCTGTCGTGCTGTGTGCAACATAAACCCAGTAGAAAACAGTTCATATTTCTTATTTTTACAATCTTATTATTTAACTCCCTGAGTTTACAGAACTAGGTAGAAAGCCCAAGATGGCAAAAAGGTCGTATTCCTGGCTCTGTGCCTGCACTCTGCAGACATGTAAACATTTTTGAATATTCTGTACCGTTCAATGAAATATTCTGTAAATGTTATTCTTGGATTCCAGACTGATGTTTTTAAAGCATCCAGAGCTCTTGAGGGGTCTCAAATAAAATCTAAATGCACAGTGTAATGCTTGTATTTGGTTAGCTTCAGAGAATTGGGTATATTTACCATACTTAACATTTGCAGATTGAAAATCAACATGTCTGTACCGCAGCGTGTAGTCAGGGAATTTATGGTGTCATGTATTAATTGGAGTGGATTTGGGCACTTTACCACTCTCCAGGGACTTCTGTACTGAACAGTCCTTTAGAGAATGTGTGTGTGTGTGTGTGTGTGCACGTAACTGAAGTTACATTTTAGGGGGACGGTGTTGTTGGCAGGAAACTTCCCCATCTGTGCAGCTCAGCGTCCGTAGAGTTGAACTGGATCTCTCCACCTTCGCCTCTCATTTGTTCTGTGGCCTTTGAAAATCCCTGACAAGTTTCGTTCCACAGTTTCCTACCTATAAAATGGGGAAGGGGTGTCTCATTTGTCTATGATTTTGAGATCTCAAAAGAACAAGGATGGCTTTTTGTCTTGCTGATACTGCAGATTACGTGCAGGACCGGAGGCTGTTGTGTGTTGAGTTGTTTGGGGAGTGCTCAGCAACCTCCTAAACCTTTGGATTTCAGCTGTTTGTAGGCTCAGCCCAAATGTTTGAATATAAGCACTATTTTTTTTTTTTTAGCAAACAATATCAACAGTGTGTATTGTTCTGTACTTGATATGCTGACAGGGCATTGTATTATATTTAGAGAGATATTTTATTTTACAGGGATCAGCAATGACATCCTTTTCATGACCCCTTGGACTTGCATTCTAGCTTCAGTTAAGACACCCATATGGGTTGAAAAATTTCATAGGCAAATTGCAGCTGCAGGAGCTCTTTTGCAAGGCGTGTTCATGGAATTATTCAAATGTTGTGTGAGGCACACATGGTCTCATGCCCTTGGACCAAGTCAATTTGCTCCTGCCAGAAGGAGTTGTTGGAAGTTTAATAATTTTAGTTGTAATACCAAGTGTGGAATCGCCCACAGTCCCTTTGCTGGGTGAACTTAACCAGGTAGACATTCAGTACTAGCAGAGTGACACTTAAGGTTGAAGGAGACATTGTTCAGGCTAGGCTCGTTTTCACATTTTGGGTAATTTTCTCTAGCTGTAAAACTTAGGAGATGTTAATACAGGTTGTGCTATAGAAGTGCCTGAAACCAAAATGAGTTAGCAGGAGGTTTCAGTGCTCTGGGAATGTATCATCCCTTTTGCAGACCACCACCACCAGTTCATTACCACTGTGGCATTTCTTTAAGTTGCCATGAAGTTTGTCCACAGGCAGCTGCTGGAGGGATAACTGGGGGTGCTTGTTTGTCCTCAGAGGACCTTGTTCACCCCTTGGAAATTCAGTTCTGCAACACCTGTGTAATAAGGTTACACCTGTGCAAATGTGAGGAAATGTGCTGTGGAATAACACTCACCAGACAGCAGAACTTACTCCTTTCACATCTAAAAATAGCAGGTGATGTGAGGAGATGCAGGATTTCAGTTTGCAGGTGCCTTTCTGACTGCAGGATTTAAAGAAAGTGACTGTTGAGCTCACCTGTCAGATTCACATTGTAGCTGGAGTAAAATCCCTGGAGAAAAAACTGACCTCTGGTTTTACATTTGACTGCTTATTGATTGCATGCCCAAAAGATTTTCTCTAAAACCAGGGTACATATGATGCCAAACAGAGAAGTATAATTTTATTTTTGAGTTTTACTTTCAAAAATCTGCAGTGATAAGTGGAAGCAAAAATGCAAACCAACAGCAAAAAATGTTCAAAATGAAGGTATAAAGTGAAATGTACAAAAGAAACGTAAGTGCAGGTGGGATGTTTTGTTCTTGTTTCATTAAACATTTTTTTTTTTTTTTAAAGTGGATATGGGGAAAGAAGAGATTGGAAAGCATGTCACTATTAGTGGGGAGAACATTACATCAGCATGCAGCAATACTGTCCTCTTGAAGCATAATAGCAAAGTGAATTCAGTTGGGTTTGAGTTGATTTCTTTTGAAAACCCACAGTTTGGACGTACATTCACCATCTTCACCGGGTCTCTCCTTTTTGGACAGGATTTTGGGAAGTGCCCTCGGTTGCGGCTGTTTACTCAGGAGTATATTCTGTCTTTGAACGAGCTGAATGCTGGAATGGAGGTGGTGAAGAAGTTTATTCACAGGTTAGTTGCATTTAATTTATGGCATATGTCCAATCCTGTGTACATGCCTTGGTGTGTTGCTTCTCCCACATCTGCTTGTCCCCTTACTGGCTGTTAAGAGTAGCTGGTGCTTTTTTGGGACTGGCAAACAGCAAATAAATTGAGTCCACCAGCCAATGTTGCTGAATGCTCTTTTGAAAAAACCTGAATTCTCAAATATGCCTGGGGCTTCTGCCTAGTTCCACACTGGAAGCAGACTTTGCCTCGTGTACATTCTTCCTTTATATTTAGACTCAAAGCCTCTACAAGGATATTTTCATTAACATTCAACCTCATAATGCTCAATTATGTGTATGTTTTTTGGAGGTCTGTAGGGCTACCACATCAGGTAAACTCATGCTGCAGGTTAGCCTTGATCATAAATAGGGCAATTGGTAGGGATTTACAGAGTTAAAGTATCTCTCTGTTATGGCCCTTCTGAAAGATTCCCTGAGGATGCTTATCCAGGTTTGACACCTCGTTCTGTCTGGCTGGTTTTACCCACAGAAATCTTCCTGGCAGTGATGTCATCTTGGTTTTTGTTTTTCAGCATGCATGGTCCAACGGGACAATGCCCACATCCCAGAGTCCTGCCAAATCTTGTAGCTGTCTGCTTAGCAGCCATTTATTCGTGTTATGAGGAATTTATCAACAGGTCAGTATGAATTCCCAGCTGCTCACTTCCAAACCCAAGGCATCAGTAAACAAGATGGATGTGGATCTGTGGGAGGGTGTCTTTGTTCTCACCTATTCATTGCTGGTGTTCTGGTCAGTCACATTTATGTGTTTGTAGATACATGGTTATATTTGTTACACTCAGTGCTGGAAAACCTGAAAGGTGTTGAACCTTCATTCACTGGTACTCACCAAAGGGAAGGGTGACACCTTGAAGAAGGGGTTGTGTGTAAATCCCTGTATATCTACAGCTTTGAACCCGAGCTGGTTTCACAGTGCTGCCTCCATTACTGTGGAAAATTCGATTCCTGACTTGCCGCAAAATAGACGCTGCAGTTCTTGACACACGAGCCAGTTTCCAGTAGGCACTGAGGGTTCCCCTCTGCTATGTTTCCTGTTTGTTTATGCCTATCTGACTTTCCTCATGGTAGAGCACGGACAGGGGCTGCTTAGTGTCCAGCACAAATTCCAGACGTGAGGGCTGCAGACAAATGTCTGGGCATGTACTGTAGCCAGATACATACTTGGGCATGGATTCTGTTACGGCTTTGCACAACTTGGATGGGAAAGTTCACCTTTATACTAAACTGGCATGTCAATTAGAGTAATGAAAAGCTCAAATCTTTGTAGAATAGGGGCTGCAGAACAGTCCTATTGGAGCCTTTTAATGTTTTTAATTGATTTCAGTAATCCGATTACACAGGGGAAAGCCGTCCGGTGGGCTGGGGTGAAATACGGTGGGAAATTGCAAAAAGTCTTGGCTCCTCAGCGTTGCACTCCCTCTCCTGCTCTCTGCTGGTATGTCTGTCTATTGAAACGATTTGTTTATTTTTCAAATTCAGTCGGGACAATTCGCCAAGCCTGAAGGAAATTCGGAATGGCTGCCAGCAGCAGTGCGACCGAAAGCCTAATCTCCCCCTCCGCCTTCTGCACACAAGTCCTGACCTGGTCTCTCAGGAGGCCACCTTGACTGAATCCCGTCTCAAACCAGTTATTGTCACTGCAAACGAGATCCACGTGGAAGTGGAGCGCAACAACACGGCGAACCAGAAGATGACAGCCAGCGTGGGCAACGACAGCGAGCCCAACCTCATCGACTGCCTGATGGTCAGCCCCACCTGCAGCACCATGAGCATCGAGCTGAGTGCCCAGGCAGACAGGATCCTGGGCTGCTATGTTGAAATACTCAAGATGCTGTGAGTAACTATTTTCAAACAGCTTTTTGAACAATGTCATCTTAACAATGGGGGGCTTTTCCCACAGGCCTGTTGTCTTCAAACATCTGTGGCGGGCAAGCACATGGTTATAAATCTTAACTCCAGCTCGAGAGAGTCCAGCCTTTGAAAGAGACATCTGGCACTGCCAATATGTTCTAAAAATAGCATTAGGAAGATGAAAATGGAAAGCTTATTTGTACAGTGAACCTCAGGCATTTTACAGAAGACGGGATGTTGCTGCCAGTGGTTTCTGTTTTTGTTCTTGCCCACCAAAAATAAATAAAAAAATCCATTTGTCTTCTCCAGGGCTCTTGGGATTGCCTGAGACAGAGCTAGAAAAGGCAGGTCTGTTCTAGGCTCAGTGCCTGTGCAGTGATAGGCAGCAGGAGTTGGGTGAGGTTATTGTTCTTTACTTAGGTGTTCTCCCTTCACGTGTTTGTAGAAGTTTTATGATTCATTCAGATTTACTTGTATTAGAATGGAGTCTCTATTTGTTGACCACTTGCTTTGGTACAGTGAGCCTGTGTTAGGAACAGGTGCTCAAATAATCTTTACAAAATGATGGCTCCAGGGTTTCCTGAGAGGCAAATACTCTGAATATCTTCAAAAGGAATACAAAGGAAAATGTTCTTCAGAAAAAGCTTGTTTTGCTCCTGGGTAAATAAATGAAATACAATAACACAAAAGGTGGACTGCAGAATAGAAGCTTGTAATAAAAGCACAGTAAAACAACATCATTAGCTTTGACAGCCAGCTCTGGTACTGAGTTGCAGTATGTCTTTGGGCAAACTGTTAAATTATTTTTAAACAATGTAAGGCTTAATGAAGTAATAGTTGAGTTTTTTAGAATCCAAGATATGGTGGTTGAAATTTGGACTCCACTGTAAACCATGAGCATGCAGCTACACTTTAGTCAAATCTGGAGGTTTGCTCTCAAGAAATTAATTTAAGTCAGACTGCTGTGATGGAGGTTTCTGTGAAGGTTTTGTCCCACATTTCCATTTTATTCAAAATACATGGTACAAATTTGCAACACAGCTCTTTCACTCAGTGCAGATCTGGCTTGCAAATACTTCAGCACACATTCAAAACCGGAGACAGGACAGGTGAATCCAAGGTACTGTTCCCATTAGATTCTTGAGCAGGAAGTTGCTGTGAAGGCTGATTTTATATTTTTTTCCCTGTGGCCTGGGCTCTTCTGCCTTTAAAAATGTGCATTAAAAAGCACAGCATCTGAGTTTGCTTCATCTGAGGGCTACTAAGTCTTCACCCACCCAGGTGCTTCATTGAGCACGTCGTGTATTTATTCTCATCCCCTTGGACTGTCGCTGTTTTCCATAAACACTGAACTCTCTCAGTCCTGGTGCTGGCTTGGATGCTGACTCACTAAGCATTGACGGTTTTGGTTTCATCATGCAGCTGACACACACTTATAAACAAATTCACGAATGGGCATGTTCTTCCTCACAGCCTCTCCACATTTTAAACATTTGATATACCAGGTCTCAATCCCTCTAATTTCCTACGCAAAGAACTCTTATTTCACGCCATACCTTAAAATAATCTATTTTTTTTTATTTGTTTGGCGTCTCTTTGAAAATCAAGCTGTTCAAGAGCAGCAGTGAAAATGGGAATCTGTTCCTGTTATGGGCATTGAAGGTGTGGAGCAGCTTTGGGGCCTTTCTTGGGTTGTATGATGTGAGTTCTGAAGGGTGAAACCCACAGGATGAGAAGGCCCAGCAGCAGTACAAAGCTGGTGCAGCTCTCCTCAGATTGACCTGCCAGAGTCCACAACCTGTGAGAACACAGGACAGCTTCCAAGGCAGAGCCATGGCTGTACAGATTGTAGCTCCACTGTTTAGGGTTCCCTTCCATTCCTGTTCATCCCTTGTTTTTTTTGGAACCTGAAAGCATTAGTGCAGGACTGAGTTTTGCTGATTTTGCCACTGGCTTAGGAGATTTTAGATAAGTCACTTATAAGTGCCTCATTTTCCTTATCTGTAAAATATAGTAAAGATTTTTAATGTTGTTTTTTAAATGCTGAAACCAGTGATGGAAAAGCATTGTAGAAGGGCTTGTAGTTATTACAAAAGTACATGCTGTTATGATGCTGATTCCTTTCATGCTCAAACTTTTCTTGAACAAAGGCTTTCTGTTGCACAAAATACTATTGCTGTACTTTGAGAATCTGAGAATATGAACAAAGAGTTGAAGAACATGCCAGTAGGAAGAAAACATTAATTATAAAACAACTGCTATCCAGGAGGTGAGCTCTCAGCAGGCAGTCACTAAAATAATGTTCTTATTAATAACAGTGGTAAGCCAAACATAAATAAGTTGCTTAGCATTGAGTTTGATTGTTCTTTTAGGTGTCTGACTCAGTATCATCATCAAAACAAGAGAGTCACCAGCAATGCTATCTTTTTTACATAATTAACTTAGGGCAGCAGGCAGTAGATCATTTAGGCAGATTTTAATTATTGAAACTCTAGCAAATAAGAATTCTCAACAGTAGCTTCAGCAGAGCACATTTTATTGTTCACCTGATTCCTACATATACTTACTTTTTGGGGAAAAAACTCACTTCTAACCTTAATAAAAATGTTATTTAATAATCACTGTAATACCTCACTTTTTGCACAGAAGGCTAAAAGAGCACTTGGAAAGTTCATCTGTGGGGCTTTTATAGCACCCAGAACATCTTTGACCCTCTTTCTAATGTAGTTGAGTAACAAAACACAACTATTGCATACTAAAGGAAAACAGAAAACTATGATTTTAAAGATGTTGGCAGATGACCCAAAGTCTGGGCAGATGTTAAGGCAGACAGTCTCTAGTGGAACATGATATTTTTGTCCTGCACTCAAAAGTGGATCAAACTTCTGTGTCAATATTCTCTAACACAGTCTGGACTCTGACAGTGTTACTGATGCCAGTCAGTGCCTCCTGAATGCTACAAGTCTTAAACTGGTGCATAGAAAATGCACTAAATTAATTGAAAACTTTCTGTTCATCACATTAAATCAGAGGCTCTGAGAACAGCTCAGTGTTGCCCATCTCTTACTTGCCTGTTAATGTCTCCATGACTTAGGGAACGTCTTGTACAGCCAAACTTGAGCTTGAACAGCACAACTGTGGTTAGAGGAGGTTGTGGTAGGAGGACCTTGTGACCTCTTCCTTGGTCTGGATGACTTCAAAATCTGAGTTTCACTGGAAGGATCCCACTGGCAGCACCCAGAGTTTCACTAACTCCTTTAGTGAAATCTGGATCAACAAATAGCAAACTAAACTGGCTGTGAGAACAGACCCCTCTTAGGGAAGCTGTGATGGTGTTGTATCCTAAGCTGTTACCCTTTGTCTGTGTTATTTTTTGTTTCCATGGCTGCCTGTAGTGACAAGGGTCCTTCCAGATGTCCAGACACTTGTACCCCTGTCTGGGGCCAGTGTGACCAGGGCAGTGTCACCTCCTTTGGGTAACCTTGTGTTGCTGTTTCCTGGTGCTTTCATGCCAACTGTGAGCAGTGGAGCCCGTTTCTGTTCTTAGCAGCCAGGGCAGGACCTTTCTAGGGTATTTCAGTGGTGCTAAATTTTCCTCTTTTGGAAAAACCACAAGCCCAGCTCAAAAGAGGGCTGAACATGAAAAGGTACCTCACTGTTTTGTAGATAGCAGGTTTGTGCCTTATGTGACAGAGGGTGTGATGGGGCTTTTTTTCAGTCTGCCCTGGAGCCCTGAGCTAAACCTTGTGTCACACAATTCAGGGAGTTGGACCTAGAGCCAGGGAAAGAAGGGATCAGGAACATGACGAGGGGGCTTGATCATCTTGTCTGACATCAGAGGTCATCTAAGAGATTTTTGAGCTGCTCAAGCTGCTCAGTCTGGAGAACAAGCTGCTTCCAAGTAATTGCTCATGTCTCTTCATTGTCCTCCCAAAACTGAGGACTTGGGGCTTGTGCTCTCTCAGAGATAAGAGCAGCAGCTTTCCAAACACAGGCACCCACTGGAGCTTCCCCTGCCTGCTCTGCATTCCCCAATAGGTCAGTGGCATGCTCTGAATATCCCAAGTGGATTCTCTTATGTCATGTTTATCGGGGTTGCCCTGGGCTGCTAGTATGTTTTGGATTGTTTGTGCTGCACATGACATATGGGCAGGTTTTCATTTTGGTGAAAGGTGATCCCGGGGAAGGAAAATGTATTATGTTGGCAGGCCAAGAGCGACGATGGCCCAGAGGCAAAGTCACTGCAGTCAGGGATTATTTAATTAATATGGTTGTTCTATGCTTTGGCCAATCCCCTAGAAAACGTGTGCAGCAGCAGGTGATGGCTCTGAGGAGCTGTCACAGCCTGGCTTCCTGACCCCCAGCCCTCCACACACTTCCAGGAACCCGTAGGTCGGGCTGCAGCTTGGCTGCTGTGCTGCTCACCTAAAATTGCAAGTCCTGCAAAAAAAAACAGAACCAGGGAGTCTTTCTGCCCCTTTCCTTTTATAAGGCTAGTCCTGGGATTTGAGCTGTGTGATGAGCGTGAATGTTGAGCCCAGCACCCTTTGAAGAGCTCCAAAGGGAGTTTGTCACAGGTGCTCTCCCTGGAGCTCTGTGCTCCCTCCTCCTCCTCCTGTTCTGGCCTCTTTGTCTGGCTCATTGCAGTGGTTGTTAACTGCAGCCAGAGATAATCCATCTCCCTTTCTTTCCCTGCTTCAAACACTTCTGTCTTGTATTACAGCTTTGAATGGACTGGAAAAAAAAAAAGAAAGGAAAAGAAAAAAGCAACTGTCTGAAATGAAAGATGAGTGAAGATGAGATGAGCACAGACAGAAGGAAAATGTTTTTGAAAAGGGAATAGGTGGGAGGAAGAGAAACACCGTAGGCTTTTAATAAGTAGTTTAGTTTTATTCTCGTGCTATGTTTGTTTCATGTTTCCTAGCTCAGGCTGAAGGGATTACAGGCTGTGCAGATTTTATGTTCAGGTCCCACTCATGTGACCAAATTTTATATGTTTCATTGGAAATGGTTGTCTTTTTATTTCTTCTCCTCCTAGGGAAGCAGGCTATGGTTTATTTTCACTACCCTCTCACAGACCTGCTCTGCAAATGGAGGCTCCCCAGCTTCAAAAGTCAGAGTGATACTGTCCAATTCTGCTACAGTTTCACTTGATCTTAGTCTGTTACAAAACGTCTCTTTTCTTACTCTTGCAATTTCCTTTGAAGATCAGCCATGAAAAATTGATTGGTTCATATTATTACTAATCACAGCTCTCCAAATTGCAAAAGAAAGAACTTCAGTGGTGTAACACTGAACTTGAGATGCCAGAGGAGCTGAGCCTCCAAGTGGGTCTCAGCTTTTAAGCTTCTGTTGGGGAAGATCTGTAGGTGCTGTATCTCGTGGGATGTGAAGCACCTTTAACACCTTTGAGTTCCCTGACTCAGCCTTTTGACTTTCAAGTCTCACCTGCTCGAAAATCTGCATTTGAAGTTGTTTGCATGTACCGATAAAAATGTGTCATTTTTAGAGTAAAATCATCTAGGACTTTCCAGAGGGTGTGTATATTTAAATTTAAAAAAAAAAAAGTCTGTGCTTCATTCTCACACCTAACAAACCCAGGCTGTGTGGGTCAGAGACCTCTGGCAGTTCTCATGGCTGCAGCTCTACATGTGTTGCATCAACTGTCTCCTACAGAGACCTGGTAGGTAAACAAGGGACTTTCAGCTGAACCTGAATACAGGTCAGAGTTCTGTGTCGCTGACCCTTTGTGTCTGTAGGTCAGAAACAACAAATAGTCATGTAGAGAGCCCTACTTAATCAAAGCTTTGTTGAAAGAACCCACAGAGCTCATCTTAGAGATGCTGTGTCAGAGGTTTCCTTGCCTTATTTCAGTTTCTGTGACAAGCCCCATCCTCAGGTGTTTCGTGTTATTCACTTTATACTGACTAAGTGGAAAAACAACCCCTGTAACAAAGTCCTGCTTCATGTCTTGCTGTTCTGAGACACTAAAAAATTGATCATCTTCCTTATTTGTTCAATGCCTAAGCAGGTAAGGGACTTTTTGTCTCTGGAAAGAACCTTAGGAATGGGTGATCACAAAGTCCTCTCCCTGCAACTGACTCACACTGACTTTAGATTTGTTTAACCCTTGTCCCAGAGTTGCTCCTAATTTATACCCGAGAACAGAATTTTTGATGGAGTAGAAAATGAGGCTCACTGGCTTCTAGTGCAATTGGCATGGGCACGGGGTTTTCTTCTGTTTTTTAATATGTTGCACTACTTTCAGATCACAGTGGGTTGGTTACTTGCGTGAGATACTATACATTTTTGTAACCTGAACTCATACTGCTCTTGGGCAAGTGATAACTGCTTCCCTGGTTGATTTTTACAGCATGATCCTCCCTTCAAGTAAAAATTTTTTGCATGTTGCTTCTTAAGAATCCCCTTGTCATGCATGTACATTTTCTTTGTGTCCATGAACACGTCTTTGTGGACTGTCCCTATTGCGTGTGTTACTAGTTTATGGAAATTTCTGGGTTATGTGGATCAAAAGATGGATGAGACTTTTGGAAATGCATCCATCTTCAATTTCTCTGGGCTAGAACTTTCTCTTTGCAAAATTGCATTCTTTTGGAATGGTTCCTGTGCATATGTTGTCTGTCTCTAATGCTATCAGTAGATACTGTCCATTTGAGAACATTACACTTCGTTCCTTCCTAAAGACACACCATATTTTTGTGCCAAGTTTCCAGTAAGCTGCAGCCAATAATCTGTTTTTTAACACTGAAATCTGAAAGGTAGCAGCAGTAAGAGGAGGTGGTAGGCTCTTGAACATTGCCTCTACAAACATCTCAAGGTGTTCTACCCCATATGAGATTTACTTCTGTGTGTACTCGTGGCTACTGATGGGAGTGAGGGTGGCCTGGCTGGCAGTGCCAAGAGCTGGGCCTTGACTGTGGATTCTGTGCCCTGTTTTGGTGCTGACTTGCCAAATTGTCTTACTTTCTGTGTCCTTCACTTCATCTGTCATACAGTGATTGTGCCCTTTGTGGAGTGCCTTGGTTCAGCAGTTCATCAGTGCTAATTAGCCACTAGATGTTTGGGATCATTGGAAGGGTAGGGGTGGCAGTGTGCAAGTGCTGTTCCTACATGAGGAGCCTTCCCCAGGTGTGGTCAAGCAGCTGGAATTTGGCAACAGGTTGGGATGATGTGCTGCCAGATTAGTTTGCCTTGACCAGTGCATGCTGTAAAGCAAAATATACTTTATATCCTGGTTCACATGAGCATCCCCTTATGGATGGCTCCTTGTAGGACCGTTCTGTGTGTTGAGAGCAGAGATGAAAACCAGGTGCATCAGCTGAGAGCTGATGTGGTGCTGACATAGCAGAGAGGAGGTACTTACTGGGTGCACTGGGCTGAGCTCTCTGCTGTGGTTGTCCTCATTTGTCCTCTTCCACTCAATAATTCTGACAGTGCTTCCTTCTCTAGTCTCTCACCTCTTAAGCCAAAGACTTTGTACTGTTTGAATTGACCCATTCCTTTCTGCCAAGGTCAGAAATGGATTGAGGGGTATCTTTGTTTTTACAAATGGGTTTATGTCTTATAGCAAATAAAAATTCCAATTACATGCAGAGCCAGAGCTGTAAATAGCAATGGCCTGGTAATTGCTGTACCAACTTAGATGAAAGTATTACTTAGTGATTAAATGTCAACAGGTTTCATAAACAGCAAATGTCTTTAAGTTGACATAAAGAAGGCCTCTCTGGAGGTCACTGTAAATACCAGATTTATTGTGCCTCAGTGGAGAATGTGCTGCAAATGGAAAGGGAAATGTCACTGTAGATCTTTAGAGTGTTTCAGTAAAACAGAAAGGTTGTTAGTGCCTGCAGTAAAAAGCTTTTAACTCCTTGAACTAACTGTTGTCAAACCATATTTAAAACCTGGTAACCTATTAATAAAACGTTCATTTTTCAGGTCAGACTATGATGACTGGAGACCAGCCCTGGCCAGCTTGCTTCAACCTATCCCATTTCCCAAGGAGTGAGTTTGCACTGGCTTAATATTTACTGGATTATTCTTTTTACTGTTGTTTTATGGTGAAATAGAACATCAAGTAAAAACTGATGGTGATAGGAGCTTTGTGCCTCTAGTATTGATTTAGAAACTAGAGCTGATTTTGGCTGATGCAGAGGGACGTGAAGACCTCCCCGTCTTCAACTTCCTTCCCCATTTCTCTAAGAAATAGAAATATGGTTAACTAGAGACAGGCAGACAGGAAAGGAAGGAAAGCTGGTGAGGAGGAGAGCAAAGTGAGAGATTTAGTGGAGGAGGATGCTTTACTGGCGTCACAGAGACTCATATCATTTGTATTTTGCGTTAAATGAAGAAGTTACCCTACGGATCAGCCAGGCTCCCTCGGAAACCTATTAATGAGCAGTAGTGTTCATGAAATGCAGACCTCCATGGACAAAAATTACAACTCCTAATTGTACAATTTGCTGGCTTATCACATCCCCTAATGACCTGGTGTCTTGAATCAGAGAGGTCTAATCCTCCACGCCAGGTTACCTGGGCTACAGTGAGAGCCTGGAGATAGGCAACAGAGACAGCATTACCTCAGTCCCACGTGAGTCCTGGGGGAGATGGAAACCATACCATGATGCAAGGCACTGCACAAAATCACCATTAATTGCTTTACTGATGTTAATTAGCTGTGACCATACCCTAATTGCATTGCAATTAAAGAATTCACCTGGCTCTTGGAGGTAGCCAAAACTCTGTTTGTAATTATATAACTATATTGTAAGTCTTTTGCTCCCTTTCTTCTGACCCAAAGCTCCCATTGACGTTACTCAGAGCCTTGTCTAAGACAGACTCAGGAAAAGCTAGAAGATTTGTTCCAAGTAGTTTTTTTCCCCCCTAGGTTGATGAAAGAGGCTTTATCTGATTTTTTTTAAAGATTTTTTTTTTGTCTTGTATGCTGCAGTTGCTTAGCAAATCCTTTTATTATCTGGAAAGAACTGAAAAGTGGTTGTTTGGTTTTTTGGGCTTTTTTTCCCTCCCTTCTCCCAGATCCTCATACTCTTCTGTTTTCTGTTTTAAATTTCAGGGCTCTTGCACATGAGAAGTTCACAAAGTAAGTCTGTGGGGCTCATTTGTTGTACTGAAGGGGGCAAATTACTTAAAATACTTGTACTGGTCAATAATAGCAGTGATGCATTATTCAGTATTGTGTCTCTAATGTTTTTTATGTGTGAGGGGCTGTAAGCATGTTCAGTTAGCAATAAGAAGCTTTCTTTGTAATTTACTGTGCTAGCAGGAGTTTAAGGACTAAAGCCACTGGGTGCTGATAGAATTTACAAATGAGTTTGTCAGTGCACATCTCTGAAACCTTTTCTGGCCTGTTGTGAATAGACACTGTCCTTGGTAATCACTTTTTAGACGTCATATTTCCTTCCTGCGGAAGGAGTTCAACTTGTTTCTCTCTAAAGTGCATGAATATATAATGTTTAAAGTGTAAATCAAGAGAAATATGACACTTGTGTGAATGCTGCAACCAGCCACTGCTTATTCTTGTCCTTCTTACTCTTTTTTTTCAGAGAGCTGAAATATGTGATTCAGAGATTTGCAGAAGACCCGAGGCAAGAAGTGAGTTTGTTGGCAGTTTACACAGAGTATTAATTGGAGGCATCTCAAGTGTACTTGTTCAGATCTCTGCTTAAGTAGTTTGTTTCAAAACATGGTGTGGTTTTGCTCTGCTTAAGTCTCTTAAGGAGTAATGACCACTCAGGACATCCACTGTTAAGGGTTTCTGGCCTTATGTGTAAGCATGTGTTGTCACCTCCTGTCTGGCATCAGTTGATGTCCTTGTTCTGCAGTGTCCTGTAGCCAGAAAGATTTTCCCACTCTCTGGAATCTCTCAGAGCTTTTCATCTTTTGTACAAAAAAAGTGAAGCAGAATCCATAGATCCATACAGCCTACAAAATGACAGGTTTCATTTAGCTGTGTTTCAGCCACGCTGTGTGAAATGACCCTAATTCTCGTGAATTGGCAGGAGAAAGGGGGTGGGAGGTGTGTTACTGGGGTGAGTGTGTCCTGGTGGCTGCTGCTTCAGAGCTGCACTCATAGCTTGTTCAACATCATCAGCTTTGGCTGAGTCAGAGGGAACCTCTCATCCACAATAATCCTTGCTTTTGACACAAAAGAAACAAAGCTCCCTCAAACTGTGGGTGAGGCTGTATCATCATCATTGCCCAGAACTCCTGGTTTTCATGATTTTACCCCTTGTCAAATAAAACCTTCTTGTCCTAGAATGGCACCAGGATTTCATCTGTCACTCGTGTCGCATCCTTAAAGGAAAGAGCATAGACTTTACCTCCCCCAACACAGACCTCAAAAATTGAAATGGAACATCTGTGTCTTCAAGAGTAGGAAAAAAAAAAGGAAAAAGAAAAGCTTAATTATGACTCTTCTATTAAACTGTGGGACTAAATATAGTAATCTTTACAGTGAGACAAATTTAGACTAATGGTTGCTCACTGGTGCCAGTTCTTCAGTGCAACTTCTGTGTTACGTATCCCTGTTGAGTTTTCCCTGTGGACTTCCTTCACCCTGACTCTGGTCAAATTTTATTAGAGCAGGAGTAATAAGAATTTTTAATGATTGGAATGAGCAAATCATCAGCATTTGGTATGCAGCTCACATCAGATGTGTAGACACACATGTTGGGAGGACGTGGGGAAATGGCAGAAGCTCAGAAATTTGTGGGGATTTTTTGGTTGTTTTTTTTTTGGTGGTGGTTTTTTTCCCAAGTGGAAGGAGCTGTTCTAAATTAAAACCGGTTTGTGTTTGATTTGTGTAAAGGGAATGAAAAAGGCCAAGCATTTAGTGATGATACAGCTTCCCTCCTTGTTTATACTGAAAAAATGGGTTCTGTGAGTGGAGACAGGCCTGCAGCTCTGTAGGTTGGGATATTAACCACAAAATTTCCAGCAGTCCCTGGTTTTGCAGTTACCTCTTTCAGCCCAGTGTGGGAGACGCTGGTGATTATTGGCAGGAATTTTAACCTTCCCAATGTCTTCACTTTTTGGCAGGTCCACTCCTGTTTGCTGAGTGTGCGGGCTGGCAAAGACGGCTGGTTCCAGCTCTACAGCCCTGGAGGGGTGGCCTGTGATGATGATGGAGAGCTGTTTGCCAGTATGGTACGTGTCTGCAATAATGTGAGTTTAGAAACCTCCTTTCAGTAAGTAGTTAATGCCTACTTGGCAGTAACAAGATTTATTTGTCTTTCTAAAAAAAAAAAAATTATCAAAATCATGGTTCTGTAAACCATGAGCATTCACCAGGAAATCTGGATCTTTCTATCACCACATCCATTGACCTCCCTTGCAGTCACAGTTTGTTTAGCACGTTATTATTCTCCTTTTGGACCTTGGCATGTTTTCTCACTGACAGTGTAATGCACAAACCATGCCTTTGCATATGTATGTATTTTCATATTGATAAATATGTGTGTTTGTGTGTCTGTATAAAAAACTCCCTCAGAGAACATGGAATACTGGGAGACAGGGGAGACAGGCTGTTCTGTACATGCAAATCTATAGTTTTCATATATAGGCTACCCTGGAATTTAAAAGCAGTAACATAGACTTAACCAAAAAGATAGATAGATAGATAGATAGATAGATAGATAGATAGATAGATAGATAGATAGATGGAAAAAAGATGTATCAGTGACTCTGCTCAATTACATTGGTGTGGGGAGGTGTAATTAGAAACCAGTATTCCATTTCCAGCAGTTATTGCTTTTGTGACTCTGAGAAGGACTAGACAGAAAATAACAGGTTTTAATCAGTGATGTGATTTAAGCACTGTCTTCCTGTGCAACCTGGGTCAAGTCACGTAGGTCTCGCTCTGTATTAATTCTCCATATAGCAAGTAAGATGGAAATGATATTACTGCCTTTCCCTGGTAAGGGGAAAAACATTTGGTGCAGTTGGCTGTTGGGTACACAGTGAAGTGACTTTCAGGGAGAGCTACACTTCTGTACATCTCCCACATGCTGAACATTTTGGGACATAAAGAACATGCATGTCTGTCTGTACTCTTAAATTCAGATAGATCAGATACCTTTGAAACAGGTAATGAACAAAGACTGTTCACAAAAGGTTTCATCCCTCTTCACTGTGTATATGTCTTTTATCTTCTGAAAAGAAAATTTCTTCAGAACTGTATAATTTCTCCTGAGAGCTGGTTCAGTTCAAGAAATTTATGAGCATCAGGAGATGGTGTGCATGAGAAAGCACAATGCTAACACACATTAATATGCAGTACACTGTGCCCTTTGCAAGGATGTTGATAAATACTTAAAGAGCTGCTAACGACTAACCATAAGTTTGAAAAACATCCTGTTCTGAGATGCACCCAATGTTACATTAGTGTGAGTGTCAGTATTTTCTGTCGCTCAAGAAAACCTCTAAAAAAGCTTAACGAAAACTGCATGAAATTAAATCCATTTTGACTTGAGGATTAATGTTTGTAAAGGCCACCTGAGCTGATGGATGCTTAAGAAAAAAAGATTTTCTGTACCTCTGAAGACCTTGCTGGTAATGAAGCCATGAGGGAGCACAATTGTGTGGTAGCACATGATTCACATAGAATTGACCTCATCATGGCATGGTTGTGATACTTTCAGCAGTATTGAACATAGCCCAGGCAATGCCATGAACCAGGGGGACCACAGGACGAATTTATAGGGTCACTGTAGAGTGTTGCTGATGCTGAGTCTACATAATGGAGCTCTTCCTGCCCAGGCCATTGGAAAATACGAATTCTCACACAGTGCTCTCCAGCAAATGGGGAATCAGCCATCTGGGCTATGAAATAAGACTCTGCTAGAACCCCAAAATTCTTTACATCTAATTTCTAGGGCTTTTAAATGGGGAGTAATATGGCCAAACCTCTTTTGTGAGAAGAGACTTTGATTTGATTTGTACAAGTGGCTTTGCATTTCTGCCAGAGGTGTTACTATGTGATGTCACATGATACTTTCTGGAGCTCAGAGAGAGTCTGCAGGACACCTTTGTTAACTAGTGGACTCGAAGGAGTCTTACTCAGGGGATGTTCTTGGCATTGCTTTCCTTTTGGGGAAAACTGAGCAAAAGAGAAAA
Source organism: Manacus candei (assembly GCF_025592945.1). Classification (NCBI taxonomy): domain Eukaryota; kingdom Metazoa; phylum Chordata; class Aves; order Passeriformes; family Pipridae; genus Manacus; species Manacus candei. The sequence goes on along the minus strand of NW_026138101.1, from coordinate 2,014,830 downwards.
CAAGATAATGACTCAAGCACATGAAAGCACATGAAGTCATCTCTGACTTCGGGCTCAGGACTGCTGGATTTTCTTAAAGCAGTCCTTCCTTCCCCAGTCAGCTCCTGTCTGTTCATCCTGCACAGGTGATTTTGTCCGTCACCACCCCTTAACCAAGGCCAGCAGATTGCCAGCACCACTGCCTTTTACCCAGACACAAACCCCTTGCTCACCAGCTGGCATTTCCAGGGAAACCAAACCGCAAACAGATGCGAAAGCAAAATCTCCGGTGGTTCCCCTGGGGCTGGTTCATCATGTTACTGGGAATGGGGGCAATTGCACAGCTGCTCTGGTGTTTCCTGGGAAGCCTATATCAGGCCTGTGGGCTGTCAGCTGAGCTCCCTTGTGGGGAAAAACTTCCCACTCTCTCAGATCTCACTAGGCATCACCTTCTTCAGAAAGTCACTTCCGTTCAGCAATAAGGCTGTTGAGAGTCTGCAACCATTAACTGTAATGAGGGCCTCTGTTCCTTTTGGTTTGTTGCAAATACTTAATGTTTTTTGACTGCATAACAATGTCCCTTCAGAGGTATATGTGTTTTTTGAGCTAGCACCCCTAATTTTACCTCTGTTTCTCAAATAGGTTCATATTTTAATGGGATCCTGCTATAAAACAAAGAAGTTCCTGCTTTCACTGGCTGAAAATAAATTAGGACCTTGCATGCTACTGGCTTTGAGGGGTAACCAGACGATGGTAGAGGTAAGCCCTAAACATTTGTGGTCATACAGGTTTATGAGCAGTGTTCAGACTTGACCTCACGCTGCCTTTCCCAGCAGAGTTGGGGTTTGTGCTGTGTCAAACCACCAGCATTTTGCAGTTGTGTTTCTCACAATTAAGTGGAACAGAATATTGTTGTTCTGCAGATATGAATGTGAATTACATGAAGTTTTGTTGCAAGAATTTTTGGAGAAAGAAATTGTTTTCTGTAATGCAGCTGGAGAGGTTAAGATGGGAAATAAATGGCCATGATGGTATTGGCTGGGGTGAGGGGTCAGAATTCACAACCACGAGGCTTTTCCATGACAAAATGCTTGATGCTTGTCTTGCCACCTGCAAAATGAGCAGTGCACAGGAAGTACATTTACAAAACCTTATTTGCTTACATCAATATGCATTTTTTGTGCTTATGATTGGTCATTATTATTGCACTAATAGTTTATATGTCTTTTTCTGGGTTTCTTAAGAGAGGTTTCTTGATAAATGTCATATTTTAAGTGGAAGTAAAGGGTGGATAAATAGGTGGAAGGTGTTACAAATTTTCATTGACTTAGATCTGTCCATGCTAATTCAATCCAGTAAATTAAGGAGAATGCTGCATGCATTTGAATATAATATTGCTGCATTTTTTTTTCATTAAAAATAATTGAAATTATGGAGGGAATAAGAGATTTGCATTTTCATTTCAATGGCATGATACATAGCTGAAAAGGAAAGGCAGCATGGAGGGGCAGCTTGTGTCCTAAGTTTGGAATCAGCCTCTGAGGTCTGACTTGTTCCTGGCAGCCCCTTTCCCAGGGGTGAGTCAGGTGTGTTCCCAGTGAGCTGGAGGGTGTCCTGGCCCCAGCAGTGAGCTTCCACCATCATCCTCTCTCAGAGCCTCTCAGGCTTTTCCCATCCTGCCTCGTGGGCTGGATACACCTCACACGTGTTCTGCTTGCACAGAAACCTCAGCACTTAGGGACAGAAAATCCGGCACTTAAGGAGCTGCTTGGCTCTGCTGCTGGAGTGTAATGTCCCAGCTCTGCCAATCCACAGCCTATCCAGTGTACCTGGGAAATACTGGATCGATTGTACCTGTTCTGAAGAGAGCTGTGGCATGGAGCCATCTTCCAGGTCTGAGGCAAAGTAATTGCACCTCTCAGTCAGAAGGAATGAACACTAATGGAAGACAGGATGGACAAGATGAATTTTAGAGATTACACTTCATTCTTTATGAACAAAAAATTGGTTTCTTGTCTTGGAAGGTCGGTAAATGTTGCTACAATCCTCTAATCTAACCTACATAATGCATGCTCTGAAAACTTAGCCAGGAATTTAAACTGCCATGCCCAGTGTAATTAGGACATTTGAAAGATATGGAATGTAAGCCCTACAGTGACCACTCTTCTGTTCTGCTTTGCTAGATTTTGTGTTTGATGCTGGAATACAACATCATTGATAACAACGACACCCAGCTCCAGATCATCTCCACCCTGGAAAGCACAGACGTGGGAAAGAGAATGTATGAACAGCTGTGTGAGAGGCAGAGGGAGCTGAAGGAGCTGGTATGTCCCCTGCACACGGTATTGCCATAGCACGGTGGGGTCTGCGCCCTCCAGAAATGGAGCTTCAAAAGAAAGACAAGCAGGGTGTGAAATTCCCAGTTAACAACAGGATGGGAGCAGTGCTAGGAGGATTTTACTGTGAATATGTATGCTCTGTGGTATTTAGTGATGTGACTAATCCCATACTATGTTTATGAATGATATTCAATAACCTGCTTAGGATCTGTGTGAAAGAATAAAGGTGAAACCCTGCTGTCTCAAGATCTTACAAGTCAGCTTGTCAAATTCTGCCACCTTTTGACATATGAGTAGCAAATATTTCTAGTGCTGGCCAGCATTTCTGAATGCTCTGACATTCGCAGCAGTTCACTAAGATGGTCTTTAGGTCTAGTTCTCAGAGCTAGAGCCTATAGAAAAAGTTTTTTTCCTGGTTTTAAAGACAGGATCTACTGATTGAAACCAGATCTGCTCTCATTAGCACTTTTTTACCTATGCAAACATAGCCCTACTCAACCTTCCTCTTCCTTCTTTCACATTTATATTTGTCTTTAACCTCTGCTCCCAACCTGAAAAGTAGATGCTTTTTTTGAAGTCAAACGATTTTATCAGCTGCACAATCTCAACCCCTTTACTCTCCTAGTCCAGCATTTTAAAGCTGTTTCCTTTAAAGTGAAAATAGCTAAATACTGGCAGGCTGGAGCAGGCAAATGGCATGAGAAGACCCACTTAGCTGTGGTTAGTGGGTGTCCCCTGGGTAGCAACAGGCACACTCAGAAAAAAATCTGCCAGTGCAGAAAAAGCAGGGATGAGGTGGCAGGAAGCTTTGAAATCAGAGCAGGGTTTGTTCTAGTGAAGAGCTTGCTGTGCTTCCGTGGGTCTGAAATGTAGAATGGCGACTTGTTTGACCAAAATATCTTCTCTTTTACAGCAAAGAAAAGGTGGCCCCACAAGGTTAACACTGCCATCCAAGTCCACGGTAAGTTAATCATGTCAATAGAAAAACAAGCTTTGTCTTTCCATATTTAAACACTTGATTTATGTTTGCCATGTGGCACAGTGGTTTGGGGCAGTTGAGTGGGGAGCCATTCCGCTTGCTCTGTCAACACAACTGGAGTTTACACAAGTAAGGGCACATTTCTCCTCTTGGGCCTGTGCAGCAGTTTCCAACCCCAGCACAAGCATCAGACTGTCAGGTTTATACTGCTGTGCAGATTTGGAACGGTAGATTTGGGGACAGAATTTTGCGTTAAAAAGGCGGCAGTTCTGGATCTCAGACGTGGAAGTGTCAAAAGAGACCCAGCACTGTTGCAGTTAAGCCTGGTGAAAACCCAGACTAACTTCACTGAGGCCAGGTAACAGTCCTGAACACAGTTGGGATCTGGACCTTGTGGTTAAATCTTCATGAAGTTTAAACACCCAACTTCAGCATTTGTCCCAGCACTGAAGCCTTCGTGTCTCATAAGGATACACATGCAAAGAACATTTTTGTCCTAATGTTTGGACAAATTTTTCCCAGGGTGTGTGAAGCAACGCTGCCACAAGAGCCCAGCTGCTTGCCAAACAAACAGAAACTTCTCTGTGTGGTTCTCTGTTACTGTAAACAAGTGGAGTAATTGTGCAACTCCCGCTGGTTACCGGTATCGGTGACACGGACGGTTACGGGCTGGGGAGTCCATGATCCTGATTATCAATCCGTTGCCTCCTTTCAGGATGCAGACCTGGCCCGCTTGCTAAGCTCGGGATCTTTTGGGAATCTGGAAAACCTCAGCCTGGCCTTCACCAACGTGACGAGTGCTTGTGCTGAGCACCTCATTAAACTGCCTTCGCTCAAGCAGCTGAACCTGTGGTCGACTCAGGTAAGTGCTCTGCAGTCTGAGACTCAGAGCAGGAACCAGCGCTGACTAATTCTGAAATTTCACATTACGTCAGCACAGGAAGAGTGTGTGAAGAGGCTTGCTCAGATGACTTTGTCCTCATGCTATTTTTATGAGGCCTTCCTGTGGCCTAGCCTATCTGGGCGGCTGATTTTGCCTTTTTTTTTTTTTCCTAATTTAATTTTTATATTTTATTTTATTTTTAATTATAAAAGGGTTGCTGCTATCTTGGGTTGAATGGTCCAGTTGGGCATTGTTGCTGCTGTGTACTGTACCTGTGCTGTTCATCTGAGAAGTGCTTATGTTTTCATGCATTTAGGACAAAAACATGGTGCTGTGCATCTGATCTGGTCAAGTAAAGCACAGAGTCTGTGCAGTTTAGGCAGTGAATTTCTTTGAATGCTGATCAACCTGACAGCAACAAAAAGAAACTCAACTAATGAATAAGTAGAAGGAAAATGTTATTTTGTAAGCAAAAAGAGACAAAGTTAACTGAATAAATTATTCAGCTGTTAATCGAAAGAAGTTTTAAAATTAAATTTTTCTTCTATGTTTTGCCCCTACTTTTGGTCTCTGAGGTTCTGCACTGAATAGGTTTTCCCCATTTTCTGTTAGCAACTATTTGTAGTGTTCCCTGAAAATATGATTATTCTCAGTGCAGCTACAAAAAGCAGCATTTTTCTAACCCAAATGTCACTTAAATATTTTGTTTTGTGTTCCTAACTACTTTCTATCCCAGAAATTTCCTTTTTTTTTGTATGAGGAGTACAAACTAGAAACTGATTCCTTGCTTTTTTTAAGACTCTTTTTTTAATCTCCTTCAGATTTGTCTTAACAATATGACTTCTGGATTTGAAAATTTTGATGCTTCTTGCTCAAAATGAGTTTGATTTCACTGGACAAAGATTTTATGTGTGTGGGGGGGTTTATTAAAAAAGAAAAAAAAAGGGTTTAGATTCCATTTTATTTTGCGATATCCTGGTTTCCATTAATCTTAGAATTTAGAAACAGCAGAAACCAAGTGGGTCAATAGAACAATTACCAATCAATAGTACATTGTTCTGGAGACCAAAATAGCTAATTAATACCACTTGCATTGTGCTTTTTCTGTGTGATGTGGTTGGGAACTGGCTGAGGCTGCCACAACCATCGTGTATAGCCTGGGTGGGAGCCCGCTCGTACAAAGTCCGGGCTTCAAAGGCACCATTCTAATTAAGTGATGGGCTGTGGTTAAGTGTGCACAAGTCACTTAATTTCTCTGTTCCCCGCCCGCAAAACAGGGATAAAACTATTTGCTTTCCCTCCTGTCATTTGCGATTGTGGTGAACGAGCAGAGCTTGGCTTTGAGGGCTCGTCTGCAAACGCCGTTTGCACGTGCCCTGTTTGCACTGAGGGCCCTGCACAAGGTGTTGGTGCATTGTTTGAGACACAACTCTGCTTGTGCCCCACAGTTTGGAGACGCGGGGCTGCGGCTCCTGTCCGAGCACCTCACGATGCTGCAGGTGCTCAACCTGTGCGAGACGCCGGTGACGGACGCGGGGCTGCTGGCGCTGAGCTGTGAGTGACCACAGCGGGCTGTGTGGGAAGGTCGTGTGGGTTCTGAGGGATGCACGCGGGTTCACACGGAAGGCTGAACTTTTGGCTGCCACAGCGATGCTTCCGCAGGGATTTTAGGACAGGCCTTGGTTGTGGTTGGGTTTGAACTTCCCTCCCTCCTGCCCACACGCGTGGCCGTTCAGGTGTGGGCAGGGGAAGGGGGATGGTGACCTGAGCCTGATGGCACTTGGTGGCCTCGTGTGGGCTTTGTTAGCCTGGACCATACTCTGGCTCTTGCCTCTGCCTTTACTGATGTCACCTGCCTTCCTCTCACATGGTGACCTATTGCCCTGGGACCTCCCAGCTTTCTTCCCACACTCTCCCATGGGCATCCCCTCTGGGTGGGACCTGACCTTGTGGTGCAGGAGGGGAAGATTGCAAAGCCATGTGACAGCTTATCAGTCAGTTTAGCAACTGTGCACAGCAGGTTCCGTACTCTTTCTGGCATTTTTTACTCCTTCTTTTCTGGGGAGGTGAAACTCTCCCTATTCTTAGGTTAAACACAACAAGGCAGAGGGAGGCATTCAGGATTCCCTGAGCACTGAAACCTGCTTGATGTGCCAGAATGAAACCCTCTCCTTCATCCAGCAGTGTATTATAAACCTCGCTGTTGGGTTTACAGGGCTACTTTCATAGGCTTGATCCTATGCAGACGTGCCAGACAGGCCAGTAGTTTTGGCTCATCTTAGGAAACTATTCTGCTAAGAACTGGAGCCTAAAATGGGTATGAGGGGAGGAGAGGGAGCACTGTTAGATCAGCATGGCCCCTGTGAGCACCACGCAGAGCACTGAGAATGGGCACTGTTCAGAATAATGTGCAGGAAAGTGATTACGAGAAGTTGACTGAACTCCTTTGAAGTCAGTGGACTTAGGCATATGCTTAATGGCCTGTCCTAAATAGGGACTTTTTCCTGGATGAGGGCCCAAACAGCTGTTTATCCATTTGTACTTCTATATTTTACACTATTCAGCATTTTCCTGAGAGTGCTCACATACATCTTGTTTATGCTTTGGCCTACTGTAAGTTGATTATTTTAAGAAAATGCAGAATGATCATAAATAACTGTCTGTTTTTTCTTTTAGCCATGAAGAGCCTGTGTAGTTTAAATATGAACAGCACCAAACTTTCAGCAGATACCTATGAAGATCTCAAGGTATTTGTGAATTGCATCCACTAAAGATGAGAAGTAGATTTAGCACGGGCATGGTGGTGATACCTAGTGCAGAGAGAACTGGCCCCATGGAGTGGGTGGAAGGTTATCCAAAGAGGGTGAAGTGGATTATTTTGGGGAGAAAATGGCTGAAAACAGCATCGGGAAGTTGCTGGCTTTGATGGACACAGGAAACATTTAGTATACTGAATGGAGAAGTATGAGATAGAATCAGAAACTGAATCTTTTTGCCAATGCTCTCAACAGTAAAGGTTTTGTCAGTAAAAGTTTCATAAATAGGAACATATCGATGTTTCTGATGAAGGATACAGAAACAAGTAAAATCTAATGCTCACCATGTCCTGTAGTGTTAACAGGACCAGAAGCAACATGGCTGAACAGTGTTACAGAGCTTTGTATTGGAATGCAAAGGGAGAATTAAGCAAAGGGAGAATTAAAATCGTTGAGTAGGGTGCAGGTTTATCTTGACATCTCCAGGACTGGAGTGGGCTTTAAGCAGAAATGCCTGCACAAATGCCCAGTTCCCAAATGTGACATGTAAGATGTCTGGTGTTGCTGTGAATTCACAACGTTTTGTCAAAATGGTGTAAAGAACTAGAATGTAGCTGTGGGAGGGGAACGGCCCCAGGTGGTTTCAGACAAAACCTGCCTGAGATACGTCAGCTTTCATGACTTCATGTGGACTTTGCCTTCACTCTGGTGTTGTGTGAGTCGCATCTCCCAAAATCTTACCTTTGAAACCCAAACACTCAAGATGAAACTTGGCATTAGGTTGTATTCTATGTTGAAACCTTGGATTGGGGCAGGTTTGCTTAAAAGGTCACAATCTTGGGTTGAGTTTCTAACTTGAGGCAAGCCCTGAAACTGCTTTGCTTTCAAAATCCACTGCAAACGTCTCTCTTTGGTTCTGGCTGTAGAGCCAGGGCTCCCCCAGGGACTCAGTTGCAATCCTGCTAGCATGGATTTTTCAAGATCAAGTTTTCAAACTCGTGTCACAATTGTATATGCAAAGAAGTTGTCCTTGGAATCAACAGCTGGCTTGCAGATGGGTTCACACAATGGAGCTTGTATCAGGCCCCAGGCATTTACAGACAATCAAGGTCAATGCTGATTTTGGCCCAGGGCTCTGAAATCACATCTATTGAAAGGCTCTCTCAGTCCCACCCTGCTTTGAGCCCCTTTGCCACTAACTTCTTACTGAAACTCATATTTTCCTAACCAGTTCCCTCTGCTCTGGTATTGCATTAACAGTCCTTAGCAGCAACCCAAGAAAGTGACTTGCCGGGGCAAACAGCAAAACTGGCTGTGAGCAGGGTCCCGATGGCTGCAGAGAATTCAAAAAGCTGAGAAAACACGCAGGCGTCACTTTTTCCCCTTTCACCTCTTCCACTGAGATTTATCTTGGTGGCCATTTTTTAGTGCTCTGTTCAAGGCAGGGTAATAGTTTCTCTCCCTGGGGCACATGGTTGTAGGTCTTTTGAGAACAGCTCAGACTTCAAAGAATGTATTTTTGATACAAATCTTTCCTTCTTCTCCCCTTGGTCTGCGAGAGCATTTGGGGCACAAGCCAGTGATGACATTTCCTCTCGGCTCCATCCCCCACCCCACTAAACACACTTGCACACACACACAGACACCCACATATGTACCAGGCAGGCTGAACCAGACAATAAATAAACACCCACTACTGAAGTCATTATTGCCTAACTGAAAAATTATTTGCTGGCAGTGTCTGTACGATTATGACTAGCTCTTATCAAAATATGTGTGCACATAAATCAAGGAGTGAGGTAATAATGACTCCTAGAAACTTCCAAGTCCTCAATTATGCCCTAGCCTAATTAAACGTGTTTATTTGTTTTGAGAGAATTAGCCATGCAATTATGGTCAGAGAGCACGGAAACGGGATCGACAAGTAGGAACAGCACAAACAGCCGATCCCCGTCTGCCTCGCGTGGGGTAATTCAGGAACGACACGGAAGTTACGGAAGGGAGACCACAAAGACACCAAAAAGATGCTAAACTCTCCAACTTTTTTTAGTACATGAAGGGAGAAATCAAGCAGTGCCTTAGTGTGGAGGCTGAGGGAGGAACGCGTGGCTGTGCGCTCGATTTGAGTCCACTGCCTTCTCGGTGGGAGTTTGACAAACACGTTTTCCTAAGCATTTGTATAAAAAATGAAGATCAGGGTCTGATCTGGACCTGATTGCCGGTACAGATTTCACAGGGACTTTTTACCTGAGTCCTGAACACGTGTCATTAATCCTGACCTTTTCCTCCCTTCTCACACAGGCTAAACTACCCAACCTGAAAGAGGTGGACGTCCGCTACACCGAAGCGTGGTGAACTCTCCCTGCCTCCGACTCTTCTCTTTTGCTTCTCGTGAGAAGGAAAAGATTTTTAAAACAAACAGAGAAAAAAAACAAAAAACAAACACAAACCGGAAAATAACTTTTGGCTAATACCTGTAGAGCAGTGAGTCCGGGGACTTGGTGGTAGGAGTTGTGGTTGTGGGGTAGCGGAGTGGCGTTGTGTGTGTCGAGGGGATGGGGCAAGCCTGGACCCCGCTGGATTCTTTCAGCTTTGTGATTTCAGAATCAACGTAATTTAAATTGAAAAGGAAGCAAACAAACAAACAAAAAAAGGACTTTGTAGCAGCAAGAGGATTATAAAGAGGAAAAAAAAAAAACACCTTTGTGGATTTTATTTGCCTTTGTGTTTTATGCCGTGTGGAGAAAAAAAAAATATATTCATTTGTCATTATTTACCTGGGTTTCCTTGGCTGGGACCCAGCCAGCCAGAACTCCTCTTTCACCAGTTTTGCTCCAGAAAATCAAACTTACAAAAATCTCAAGAGAAGAAAACCAAAACCAATATGATTTTCACCTCCCCTCCGTGTCCTTGCAGTTGTTATGCAAAGTAATTTTGTTGTACATAAGATTTACATAATGCACCTATTTAAGAAAATGGTTCACAAATAACAGGTCTGGGACCTGTCTTTTATTTATGAATTGTTAATTCTTTTACCCTTTTTTTGCGTTTAGTACTGTATAAACTAGTTTGCTGTCTTGTTGTTATTATTATTTTTTTTAAGGAAACGTCCTCCTTGAAGAATTGCCTTTTAGTAATGCAGACTGTATTATACTCCCTCTCTGTCAACATTCATCGCGTTGTCTTTTTGATTTCAAAATGCCTCAAATGTTATCAAATAGGAAGGAAAATATCAAAGGGGGGGGTTGGTCGCTGGGGGAGGGGATACAGGGATTAATAAAAGTCACATTTCCTTCCGAAGTCTGAAAACTTTCTTTAGTCTTTTAAAGCACGTCAGGTTTGAACGCGGGAGACGGGGACAGGCCGTCGTTCATTTTGCCAATGGGGTGTTCGCAAAACTGTAGATTTTACAAGTTGCCTCCGTTGTTTTCTGTTTACGTCCGATATTTCAAAAAGAGAAAAAAAAAAAGTTCTCCCTCTACTTCGTGCATCAGCTTTTTCTGGTTTTGTTTTTTTTTTTTCTTTTTTTTTTTCCCCCCCCCCCCTCCCCTCCCTCCCTCACCTGTTCTGTGCACGCATTGTTCTGCATGTTCCTCTGGGGACTCTGAGGAAATCGCGGTGTTGCTGATCCGATAGCCCTGACCTGTCTGTAAATGTGACTGCTACATTTTTCAAATTCCACAGTTGCTTAGAAGATGATTTTTTAAAAATTGTGGTTTCTTTTATAACTATGCTGTTGACTTTTTTTTTTCATAATGAGCCTTCATTGTACAGAGCTGCTTATTTAAAAAAAAACAACAAACAAAAACAAAACAAAAAGAAGTTTTTCCTCTGTTTAACACCTTTATTTTATTCTTCAGCACCTCGAAGTTTCACATACAGCCAATGTAATTTTTTATATATAAATATATATATATATTTAATCTTATTCAATGGAAGCCAAGCTTTTGTTCAGGTTTTTTTTGTTGTTTTTTTTTTTTTTTAAGTTTGTTGCTACGTAGACTACCCCATCCCAAATAATGTTGTTTTTCTCTTTTTTCCTTTTTTTTTTTTTTTTAATAATGAAACAGAAATTGAGTCTTAACTCATGTAGTGTGTCAGGTTTTTTTCCCCCCTTCAAATCCCAAACTGTACGAGGATGCAGTATGGGAAGAAAGAAGGAAAAAAAAAAAAAGAAGAAAAAAATATGCCAACATTTTCCTTAGCACTGTTGCTTTTACCAATGGTTTACTACTACTGTTCTGTAGCTGTGTACAAAGAGATGTGAAATAATTTCAGGCAAAAATAAACTGTAAGTGAATATCTTTTAGCTGCATGCTTTGTGTTTTCTTTGAAGGAGGCTTTGGCCGGATGGTGACGTGGGGATGCTGTGGGAGGTGCAGACACCAGAACCCTTTGCAGAGTGGGGCTGTTTTCCACCAGTCACCAGGTTTTGAGGTACTCTCACCTAGAAGGGATGAGGAGGAGGACAGCTGAGTCTCTCTGTGTCCAATTCTTGCATCCCTCCCCAAGGCTGTTGATCTGTGCACTGTCCCCAGTCCTTCAAAGGCTTAAGGAGTCCTTGCACTGGCCATGGAAGGAGCTGCTTTGGTGGGGTGGTTTCTTGCACTGCTTGCCTGATGTAGGCAGTGCTGGAAACACTGGGGCATTTCCAGACTCCAGAGGGGTTCCTGTGTATTAAGGTGCATCTCAGGGCAGCATCCAAGGGGAGGGATGTGCTGTATTTGTGTTCTGCTGTCCCTGATGAAGATCCCTGGTGTGTGGATGCCAGCAGGAGATCCAGCTGGAGCTTCACAACTCTGCCTTTGCTGTCTAGATGGTTACTGAACTTCTTTAACCTTCAGACAAGTGGGCCCCACTTGAAACCAATTCCCACAGATGTTCTGAGAGCTGCCTTCATCACTTGTATTCCTATACTCTCATTTTTATCTATATTTCTGTTATATTCTACAAATGAGACTTCAGGACACAGAGAAACACGAGGGTTTTTACTGTGCTTCCAGCCAAGCTAAGAAGTGCTCACTGGATGGCTCTTGATAAAGGCAATAAGCTGTGCCTTTATTTTTTTTCTTCAGTAAAACCAGAGAGCTGTAGCTGAGGCTGTCAGGCTTTTTGGGTCTTTTCCCCTTGATCAGTCACTGCTACCTGTGAGCTGTCCTCCCCTGGCAGTAGCAAGTACTTCACAAAGCCTTTCTGGACCCTGAATAGCCAGAAATATTCCTGTGGTGTTGCATGAGGGACTGAGAAATTGCCCAAGGAAGGAGAGTTTTGGGCTTTGGTCAGATGAAGGCACGTGTTGGACACGGCTGCTCGTCCTGCTGTGGGCAATGACTCCATCCCTGAGCTCCTGCCTTTGAGGGAACCGGTGACAGCAGTTGGGATCTGCAACCTCAGCTGGATCATCGGCAGTGGGAGAAGCCTGAACGTCCACAGTGCACTGATTCGCCAAGATGCCCCATGGGTGACTTGAGCAGGAGATGGATGTGCCCAGGACCTGCCCAGGTCCTGCCTTCTGCAACGGCCTCCAAGAAATTCCTCCTTTGTGCTTCTTCCCTGCTCCCAAACCAGCATAATCTCACCCCTGCGATGGCAGCTGGCTGAACAAAATCTGAGCAAGCCTGAAGATGATCAATGTGTTGTTCAGTAAAGTGGTACTCGGGGTCTGTCTCACCTGGCACAGGAGTCCTCGCTGTGCTGGAGCAGCTGCCTTTGGTCCCCAGCCTGTGGCAGTTACAGAGCAGCATTGTTAGAATCCTTCAGGACTGTGTCGGACCGAGGATTGTCCCGTCGTTACAAAAGCTGGGGATTAGACATGCTATAATGGAGTTGCTGTATCTCAGCTTGCACTTGGAAAGGTTTTCCTGAGCTTTTTTTTGAGAGCAGTGGGCCTTGTAGAGGGCTCTGGTGGTTTCCCCTGGATAATGATGCCTTTCTGCCTGTGCCCAGCTGCTGCTCGCTGATAATGGAGCCACTAAAAAGCTGCCTGGTTCCATTTGGGAGGTTATTCCTGCCCATCTTCCCGGGGACTCTGAATGCCAGGGGCTTGTCCAACCTACAGCTTTCGGCTTTCAACCCGAACTAGTGCAGTAGCTCTGATGCAAGTCCAAAAAGCACAAAGCCGCAGCACTGCCGAGTTTCAGGAGCAATTTTCTCATGGCCTCATTAAAACCCTGCAGTTGTCTTACCTTCCTACTGCTGCTTTCACTGCTCACAGCTACGTTTTGAGTTTCAGAAGACCAAACACAGAGATGAATCTCACAAAGTACCGGTTGCCTCCAGTTTCCCAGCTCTGTGGGTATGGCTTGTTTGTCGCTCAGAGAGTAAAGTATGTGCCTGAAATCCTGACAATTCAGCATGGATTTGCTTGTAGGGGAGTGCTGAAACAGCTGCTGGCCTGAAGTGTTTGTACCAGGTAAGAGCTTGGTATGTCTTGTTCATATGATCCTTTCACACCAGGTGGAGGCTGAGTTATCCACAAGTCCCATCCATGAGGACCTGAGGCTCCTTTCCTAACACTGAGGGACCCCGTGGGGAGATGTGGCAGATGGTGTCTCAGGGGTGGCTGTGGAGCATCTGGACTGTCCTCAGGGCAGATCTGCAGGTTGCTCGGAGCCCTCCTGAGGTCCGTGGGTGTCCTGATCCCCTCAGGGCTGGCTGTGTGTCCCAGGAGCAGCCAGGCCTTGTCCCGGGGCTGTGACCCACCCTGGTCCCCAGGGCAGGGAGAGGCTCCATCTCTGAGCCTTGGCACTGAGCACAGGAAGTGTCTCTGACAGTCTTCAGTCCTTATCCTTCCCAGAGAACATCAAGCCTCTATTCAGGTAAAGTCCTCTTGGAAACAGAGCAGACTCTGGACCAGAAATCCCTAAATGCAGTAAGGGAATAAAATAGTAATGAGCTAAGAGCAAAGCAGGGAAATGGCAGCTCCACCCAGGACTGCTGCTTTCTGGAAAACAGCACCAGCTGGGCCTGTTCCCATCTTTGGGATTTCCACTCCCCCAATGGCTGGGAGCTGCAGTACCCTCCTCTCTCATATGTACAAGGATTTTTAATCGGGAGAAGGAGCTCCTTGGAACTTTGTACACATCTACAAGCAGTAGGCAGTAGTGCTGCCATCATTCTCAGGCTAAGGGCAGCACTGACCTCTCCCAGCTCCTGTAACAACAACCAGCTGTGCCTGTTAGAACACATCACTCAGTTATATTGCTGTGTCTTGAATTTTTAATGATTTTTTCCAACCAAATAGAGTACTCATCTCAAAATACTTGTTTTAAGTGGATGTTACAATGCAGGTTTTTTCCATTTTCTTTTCTATTGACTGGGGAACAGTTTAAATAAATATTTGAGATAAGCCATTTTTATTCGTAACAGATCTTGGAATATCCTTTTTGCCAGTAATATCAAACATGCAGGTATTTTTCCTGCTAGCCTGATACCTGCTTTTTTTTTATTATTTTTTTTTAGGTGATTCACTTTCATGCTTTTCACCAACCAGCTAGAACAAGTATTGTAATACATTTGTAATGTTCAAACAGGCTCTATCAGATTTTAAAAATATACATACCCAAACCTCACGGAGATCTGCTGGTCATGGATGAACCTTGTTGATACAGCACTGCTGATATAAATATGTGTCTTTTTTCTACCTCCATCTACAAAGATCCAAACACAGCTCTGTGTAACAGAATATAGTTCGTGTTGAGACCATTAAATTGGTCTCAACACCTCACACTGGTCTCAACACCAGTTTGCTTCACAGATCTGGCAGTTGATATAGTAACCAGTTTCTTGTTAATTTTTCTTCCAGCTGGGATAGGATATCAAACATTAATCCTTTAATTCTAATGCAGGATACATTTGAAACTGATTTGTTCACCGTAGCTAACTGAGATACTTTTAAATCTTAGCAGTCTCTCCCACCCAGAATCTCCCATTTTTACATAAGCCTTTGCTATGAAATCAGTGTCTTTGTATTAAACTACATGAAGTTCTTTTAAAAAGAGAAGTTTGCTTTGAATATGGGATCAGAGACCCACTGACTGTCTCACTGTAATGAAAGTGTTGCTGCTGTCTTTGGTATGCAGTGTACCTCGTTACATTGAAATACAGAAACTTTGGCTTAGGGATACTTTTCTTTCCATGTTTTACCAGTTATGATGACATTAAGGATAACTAATGTTAGTGACTCATTTGCCAGGTGCTTTGAGATCTTGGGGCTAGGTTTGGTTATTTACTGCTGCAGAGAGGCAGAGTGTGATCCTTGAAGGTTGCAAAAGCACATTTATCGGGAACACTTTGAATTTCAGTTTAGGCCATAATGTTAGAAACACACAGGCTGTGGTTGATTGTTGTTTATAAAAGAGAAAAAGTGTTGTAAACCTGTCTATTAACTGGGATTTTATGTTGCTCTCTGATTCTGTTTTACCAGCTGCCTCCCACATGATTCCCTCTCCAGCCTTGATGGATGGGGTGAGCAGTGGTGGTGCTGGGGGAGCATCCCTGTGCCTGCGTGCCTGGATCCAGGCGGATGGGGCCCATCAAGATCCCTCTCCTGGTAAGGAAAAGAGCAGATCTGGCTCTGCACAATGACCTAGTGTAAAAGCAGGGTTTGTCCAGTGTAACAACAAAAAAATAAATTAGGCCTTTATAAAAATCCCAGCTACAGCTAAAACAAACCTCCCTGTGACTCAGGGCTGTGTGAGAGGGGCAGCCAGGACAGCGGAGCTCTGCCCTAGCGCTGCTCCTGCCCTGTCACTGAGGTGAAAGGCTTGTTTTAACATTGCAGTGAACTCGGTAACATGTATTTTTGGCTGGAACAGTCTGACCCAGACTTGTGCAACAGTCCACTATTAATGGCAGTAGCCCTGATAAGTTAAAGGAGGCTCCAGGGGAATCAAGGATTTGTCTAATGGGATCGTATCCATCTCTGGAGCTGGGGCCAGCAAAAGGCTGAGTCTCCATTCTCAAGCCTGGTGAAGATTCCAGGTCCCACTCCTTCACGATTCTTTTCTTCAGGGAATGTGCTGGGTATTGTTTTCAAAGGGATTTTTGGTTTATTGCTGGGGAGACTCTGTCCTGGTGAATGGGGGAACCTCACTGAGCACCGAGGGCAAAACTCCACCAGCAGCCATCAGCTGCTCACCCAGGCATTACGTCCCTCATGGAGACATGGAATTTCCTCTTTAGTTGGTCTGTCTGGCTCCTCCTGACAGGAGAGTGAGTGGTGGTGGCTCTGCATAATGCAAGTGGCAGCGAGCTCGTGGTGTTCCTGCACAGTGAGAGCTGTAGGTGCCATGCACAGCAGGTCCCCCAGTGTGAGGCATCTCCTTGGGTGGGAAGCCTCTACTCAGGTCACCTCCTTCACATTTTGGGAGCTTCCAAACTATCTTCTTTGGAAATACTGTCAATTTATGAGGACGAGGAAAATGGGTCAGTGTGTGCAGGGCAGAACATAGCCCCGGTGGGTGTTTCTAAAATACAGCCCCATCCCACAGCTACCAGTGATGGGCTCCCCAATACCCCCAGATGATGTGAGGAGGGGTTTGGGCTGCTGGACATCCCTGGATGCTGTGACGGGGTCACCTCCTGTGAGAAACGTACAAATAAATAAACAAAAACCCCAAGCCAGGGTGGGAGGAAAAAGAGAAAAAAAGTTGCAGTTGAGGTTGAAGCTGCTGCAGAGCCGATGACATCAATGTTTCCATGGCAACAAAATCTTCACTTAGGTATGGTGAGTGCCCTGAGCTTGCGGCTGCCAAGGAAACCTGCCTGAGCGCCGGCACACAGCCACTGCGGTCCTGGGGCCTTCCTCCTCCTCCTCCTCTTTCCCCTGCCTTGCCACTGAGGGGCTCTGAGCTGCACCCTGCTCACTGTTCCTCATGGAAGTTAGTTGGTGAAATTGTCCATTTTTCATCCCCACTGCTGTCCCAACAGGTCAGCGTGTCCCAGGAATGATGAGGGGGAACTGCCATCAGCAGTGACGTGGGGATGTGGCAGCTCTGCAACCGCCCATTGCTGCACCACGAGTCACCTCCTGTCCTTCCATCACTCCAACATCTTTATGGAGGCCAAACAGAGCTGTTGGCCTGCTCCAGCTCATGAGTGAAGTTACTTTGGTTTTGGGGGCCTGGTTTGGACTGATGCCCTGCTCAGGGGCCACAGGGAGCCCAGCCTGGTGCAGGGCCCATTCCTCTCCCAGGATATGTTGTGGTGTGGCCCCAAGGGCAGCAAGTGGCTGGAGGGGTGACCCATGGAGGAGCAGGTGGGTGGGACGTTTCCCATTCCTCCATGCCTTGAAATGCAGCATGAAGCAAACCCATCTGCAGCCACTCCTTTGCTGGGAGGTCATACCACCACAGTATGGGCCAGGGCTGGGTCATTTTGTTCCCTGTGATTCAGGTTAAAAACCTGTGAGTACCCACAGCATGGGGGACTAACCTGCAAGGAGAAGTAGGGAAATTCATGAGATGACAACCATGTTTATCCTCCCCCACCACCGTGTCTTCCCTCCTCTTCATTAGTACCAATAAGAAGCTTCTCCTGAAGTTTGGTTATTCTCTTGTAATGCACTGAATTCAGACAAGAGCAGTGACTAATGAGTCACCAGGGTAAACCCATGAGCTAACAAACATTGAATGACATGAGGAAAAATATTTGATGTGAGGTTTGGGTCTGAATAAAGTCCCAGTTTCAGTGCTGTGCTCAGCTGAAGCCATGCCATCACTGGCCAAGTGTGAGCATCCTGACCAGTGCTTCCACAGCAGCTTTGGCAGCCTAGAAAGACCCCAAAAGCCTCTCCAGTATGGTGGCAGGTCGTTAAGTGGCTGCTGGCTGAGGGGCCTGTTCTGTCATGAATTCATCTCCAGTGAAAAAACATAATCCAAATCCCACGAAAGTTGATGGGAAAGGTTCTTTTTTTAGCTCATTTTAAGGCAGACCTCAGTGATTAATAAGTAGTCTGGGGATTTTTGTTTGGATTTGTGTTTTTAACTGGATATTGAGTACAGGCTTAAAGGCTCCAGTGACTGATCGTGGCAAACGATGCTACTACATCACTTCACGTGTGGCCATGGCCAGCCCTGTGTGACCCCAGCAGGGACTGTCTGGTTGGCTGTTTGCACTCCAAGGTACGGCTTTAGCTTTGATTTTGGAAGCTGGGGATTTGGTCTTGGTCAAGCTGTTGTTATTTCAGAACAAAAGAAAAAAAAAAAAAAAGGAGGCGAAGAACTAATCTGTCTAAAAGAAAAATGTCTGCTGGCATGAGAGACACTGCTGGCATTCAGGCGTTGGGGGCTGTGATTAATCAGGCTCCGAGTCGCGCCCAGAGTGTGGCTGAGTTGAGCCAGTTCCTGGAAAGGAAAGGGAAAAGCTCGACAGTGGCACAGAGCTGCCAAATCCCACACGGCACGTGGGAGCCAGCCTGGTAACCCCCACCCAGGGTGCCTCAGCAGTTGTAGAGCAGGTGCCCAGGGGTGTGAATCACCTCATGCCACTTCTGTTTTGGGGGAAAAAGGCACAATTTACCCAGAGGCAGAACTATGGTTCAAGGAAAGCCCAACCTGCTGCTTGAGTGCTAAAAGAGGCTTTAAAAGAACTCCAACAGTTTTGCAGTAAAATTACTCAGTTTTATGTCACAGCTGTAACAGGAGCAAAGGTGATTAACAGTAAACTCTGGAGAAAAAGAAGGATTTTTTTTAGGCCTGAATTTTTTGAGACTAATTATCAATTTGTTGATATCCTTTCAAAATAATTATGAATTTTACACAGTACCAGATCTCTGGTCACAAGAGAGGATTCCAGTCAAAGGGAAATGACTCATGGCTGCCTGTGGTTGAAATTAATGAGATGTTTATCTGGAAATATTCTTGTCAGTGGCTTTTCCTTGTATTCCAAGTCAGGACAACTACTTGGAAATCATTGCTGAGGACAGTGGTGCCCTCACTGTGGTGGCTGCAGGGAGTGGAGGATCAGCTCTGGTAAGTGGTGGATCAGAGGAGTGGTGGGGTTTAAGGCCAAGAAACCTCTGTCAGACTGTTCCAGCAGACCTGCTGCAGAAAGCAGCCTGTGATAACCCCACAAGTGTTATTTATTGAGGACAGAAGAGAGAAAGGAGATGACGGGGAAAACCGTCAGCTGTGAGACCTTGGGATGGGGCTCATTCTTTCTTTAAATTTTTCTTTGCCTGTGAACAGAAAGCCCTTTCACATCATGCATTATACTTTCTGTAAGCAGCAACTCTTCCAGGAGATTTAAATAGACATGGAAGAGAAATCCTTCCCCTGCCTGTGCCTGGGGTTACCCCGCGCGTCATCTTCCCGGGAGAGAAACAGCAGCGGCCGTGTGAGCAGAAGGCTGTGCTTTCTGGATTGCTTCAAAGCCCTGCTCTGCCAACCAGATTATTGATCAAGAGGAAACGTCGGCGTTTCAGAAGCTTCCCCAAAAAGGCATGGAGCCTACTCGGCTCCCGTGCGTCACTGGGGATGTTTTTATCCGTGGATTTTCCGGCGTGTTTAACACAGCCGGGTCGTCCAGGAGGGACCCTTGGCAGAATCTCCCTGCCGAGTGACTCACACTCGCACATCATGGGAATATGGGTTGACTTCAACATACTGCACTTTTCAACTCTGATTCACGCCACCCCAGGAGAGTAAATAAGGCAACTCCACACACATCTCGGCCGTGACAAGTTGCCTTCCCACTGAAAAGGTGTCAGGGCAAATGACGCTGCCAGGGAATGGTGTCACCTATAACTTAGCCAGCCACTTCCTAAATAGGGCAAAATGTCTCTTTTCACGTATGCCACAAGTCCCGTTACAGCCTGGGGTACCTGCCCTCTTGCATGTTGCAGGAGGTCTTTACTAAACCGAAGATGCTGGGCTGACTCCAATGAGTATTTTTGGCAGGTTTCCTAAAGCCTGGGGGCATTTATTAGCAGTCTGGGGTTGTCACTTCTCAGGCAGATTGTTTCTCCACGGATCACTTCAGAAGGGTGATTCAAAAAAGCGAAGAGCCTCGCTCGTCTGGATGATTCCCACAAGCAGGGTAAGCCAGGTCACTGCTGCAGAAGGTGTTACTTGATGCGTTTTGCACCACAGAGACAAAAGTCAGGGCCAGATTTTTTAAAAGGGATCTAAATGAATTATGTATCTGAAATCAGTTGTTTGGGGAAAAACTCCATTACTGGTACCTGGATGGTGGTGAGTCACCAAATTACATCCTCAGGTAGGGGAAATGGGTAGCTGGGTAACTAGATGTCTAGTTGCCTGTTAAACCAGCAAAGAAATCCAGCTGAAAAGCCTCATGTACCAGTCAGATGATTTTTTCAGTACAATTTCACTTCAATCCTGGCTTGCAGGTTAGCCAAGAAAGCCCATGGAAAGTGCCCAGGTGCTCCTTTCATCTCTCATTCAGCCTCTGCAGGCAGCGGCAGCCCCTGTCCCGGGTCAGCTCTGGCAGCTGCTGCCAGCACATGGCACTGCAAACCCAGTGACTCAGCATGAATATCTTGGCAGAAATTATCAAAAGAAGGAAACCTTAGATACCTCCTGATAGCAGATTGTGGATTTGTGCTTTTTGTTTAGCCTGATCTGTCATTAAGACCATGTAGCTCTTGGTCTGTGCCTGGAGGCAGCTGGATTACAGGTGATTTTTCTGATTGCAGGTTGCTGATGTGAAGAGGTGAATGTGTTCTTAGGCAGGTTAGCCAAATGGAGGGGCAGAAGCTATTGAATAAGCATTAAGTGAACTGGGGGTTTAATTCCCAGTGAAAGCCAGCTCCTCCAGTTCTTTTCTCCCTGAGGCTTTAATAAAAGTCTCAGTCTTATCCTCAAACCTGCAAGAGAGAAATAACCCCAGCAGCATAATTAGCCCATGCTATGCCACCTCTTACAGTGCTGTAATACTGTCTTTCTTTCAAAATAAATAAATAAAGAAAGAAACCCCCCCTCATTTGATTACATGTTCTGTTCTTTCCTTCAGCCTTGTCAACATGAAGCACAGAGATTGCCTAATCTGTTCTCGTTATTCAATTATGTGACTGCGGTAGCAGCGCTGGCTTCTGGCTGTATCCCATCATGGCTGGCACCACATTCCTGCCCAGCCTCCAAGCACTTCAGACTCAGGTGGGTAAGGGAAGTGTGTCCCTGCATTTGGAAGTGTGTCCTCACATTCTCTGCCCACCAGGTGCTGCAAGTGGTCAGCAAACACCGGAGAAAGGACATGACTTGGATCCAGCTGAGGGCTTGGTGAGTGGAGTGCTGGGTCCCCAGCATCCAGGTTCGTGGCTCAGGGGGATGTCAGCCAAGCCCTTGAGGAGGAGGCAAGTGGAGGCGTTGGATGCCCACACCCTCCCTGGCACGGCTGCTCCCTGGGTGTGCAAGCTGGGATTTGTGCTCTGGCATCCTCCCTGTGCTCCCGGGATTGCTCCCAGCCCTGGGGTGCAGGGCAGCCAGGCTACACAGTGTGCTGGGGCTGGGTCCAGCTGCTGGGTGCTGGCAGCTCCCAGTGGGAGCTGAGCTCCAGCCCTGGCACAAGTCCTCCTCTGGCCAGCCAACCTCTCCTGCCCTCAGGGGACAGCTGCAGCCCACATGTATCTGGGGGTGGTGTCTTAATCCAGCCACTTAAAAAACCCAATAAAAAAGTGCTTTCGCTAAAATGCTGCTCAAGGAAGGACAGAGAAGCCCAGCTCAACAGCACAGAGGATTGTTGAGCTTCAGTGATGCTATACCAGATGAATTTATCCTCTCAGCCTTAGTCAAACTGTCTGCATACCTGGTCCCTAAATCACTGTCTTTATTGTCTTGTTATTTATCTGTCTCCCTCACAGAGCTATTAAAGTCCAGGGATTAAGAACATAAAATGTCTCTCCAAGACAGAGTCTGTGCCCTTTGTTGTTGACAGTTTCCCCATGTGAGCCCTCCACGGCGTAGCTGTGTACACCAGAGAAGGAAATAAGAAGAACTTGGCCCCCATGGCTTAAGCCCTGAGACACAAGGTGCTTTTCTTCCTCTGCCACTTGCAAGGAAATGAATCACCATCAGGACTGCATCTTCTGTGTGAGGTTGGTGTAGCTCTGGGAAATGGTCCCTGGCAGAGTGATGGAGGTTTGATGGGGCTTAGAAAGAGCCACTTGCATCAATAGCTTTGCACAAGCACTTTGGTTCTCTATAGTTTTCATTAAGTAAAGACCTGCAGAGGCACAGAGTGATGTATTTTCTACTGAGTCAGTCCCCTTTGACTGCATCTGAGCAGCTTTGCCTTGGGGGTAACACAGACCTTGTGGGGCTCCTCTTCTGAGGCTGAATTCTTCCAGCACTAGGACTGTAACAGGGACTGTAGCTGTAACCAGGACTGCAATTGGGAGAACTTTGAAAAAGAAGGGAATTCAGCTGGAATTTGGTGCTTGTGTTTCTTAGGCTTTGAGCATCCCCACCTAAATTCACAGGGTGCTGAAGGATAAGGCACCTGTTTTCCTCTGTTCTCATTTCGTTTGCTTTGTTTGGGCCCTGTCATAGCAGCTCTTGGGCCCAGGCCCAGCACTTAGCAGCAGTAGCACAGGAATTGATTTCAGCAGAAGCAGACAATTTCCTAAATTATTAATGTTAATAGTGGACAAACCACAGGACACAAGCAAAAATATACAGAACAAAGAGCTGAAGAAAAGCAAGAAGATGGCAGCCGGAACCATCAGGGCAGTAAGAGACAGAACAGGGAGAGATGTCCCAGGTGACTGGGACCAAGATGGAGCACACACAAAAAAGGTTTTGGGAAAATCCAAAAGCAAAGCAGTGCACCCCTTGGAGATGTTCCCAATTGCTATGGATACATTCACTGTTATTATCAGGGTTTTATAACCAGCAACAAGCAGCTCACACTCAGAAATTTGTGCATGACAAAAAATATGTGCCCCATGCCTGTATCAGAAACCAGCTGGGGGGCAGGGGACACTACTGTGTTGTCCCCATCCCCTGTGTGGGGTTAGTCCTTGAGGTTACCCGGTCCATACCACACTGGGTAGGTCGCTGGCAGCCTGCCTGGCGCGTCCTAGTTGTGTTTCTCAGAACCCCTTCGTGTTTTCAGCTGATTTGCTTTGACATCAGCAGCCGGCTAGAAGTTCTCTGTGTCGGGGTGCGTGGGAGTGCTATGTGACACCTTAATCATGCTAAACAGGAACACACATTCAGATTTCCTCGGCGTTTCAAAGAAATGTGATTTCCTTTGTGCTGCAAAGAAAGACTTGACTTGATTGCGGCTCTCTGTGGAGATCAGCCCTGGTGGCTGTGAATTAGGGTGCCAGGATCTCATTCAGGGAAAAAAAGGGAGATAAAACACACTGGGCTTCGGAGCTGCAACCACCAGGGTTAAATTTCTTGCTGGTAACTGGGGGTCATTTTGAGGAGAGCTGTTTAATTTAATTGGCCAATTTATCAAGAAATCAGATTTTGTTCAGAAATAAAAATCTGTATACAGTCAAAGTATCAGGAAATATCATATTGAATCCCAACTTTGGAAATATTTGTTAGTCATTTAGCACAGGCATTAGAAACTAATGTAAAATCCAAATGAGTGACTCACTTGTTAACTTATTTCTCCTCCCTGTATGGGTAATGAACGATTTCAATCCCAGTGAAAACTCAACTAGGGATGTGTATAAATCAGTACAGATATAACTGAGCATTCGCTGACCCAGATGAGATGAAATAATGGCAGGGAAGGGTTGTGAGAGCCCTCCTAGCACAGGGCCGGGCGAAGAGTGATGATGATGTAGGGTGGGATTTTATAGCTGGTGTTATTTGTGATATGTGGCAAGGCCATTGGGAAAGCTGGATTTGCTGCTGTGTTCCTCCTGCTGCCAGCCTTGCTCATCCCAATGCACAGGACTGCTTGGATGCTCAGCACGAAAATGCTTTTAATTTTTTTCTGGTTTGAGAGATACCATTAAAAACACTACATTTGGCAAATTACCACGCATGGTAGTAAGAAAAGCTCCTGTTAGATCTGATAAATGAATTTGAATGATTATGCTCAATTTAGCAAAGGGCTGTGTTCCTGCTAGATATGCACCCAAAGCTTTGGGCTGAAACGGGGTGTTGCCCAGGAACCCCTGTCAGGGGCAGTGAGGTTTGCCATGGGTTTCACCAGACATGTGATAATTGTTGCTGCCCAACAGTTTTAGTTTTCAGCACTGGATTAGCTGTTGCCTAACCCTGTTCTCATAGCGTGCAGAAAAAGTAGGTCACTCAAGACAGCAGGTATTGCTCGGTTTGGAAATCCACTTCTGCACGACACAGTTCAGCAGCTCCTCTAGAGGAAGGATCACATCTGTTGCCACCAGGCTCCTACCCAAGCTGCCACTTCAAAAGAGCAGTGACGTGCATTCTTCTCCCCAGTGTAGTGTGAGGATGCTTTTCCCTTTTCCCAGGTGGACTGCTCTGAGACAGGGAATGTGCCCTTCTCTCTTCAGTGGCAATGATCTTCCTGTTTTAATTCAGAGTAATGATAGGCTTGCCTTGCTCTCTGAATTGTGGTCTGGATTTCCAGTCCCAGGCTGGGAAATGACATCTCTGCTCAAGGGCAAGGTGAATACAGGATGAATTCCTCCTCCCATGCCTTGGTCTCTCTGCAATATCCAAAAGCCAGGCACTGCCCAGGACCAGGATAAGCCCTGCTGAGGGGCTGCTGAGGGCCCCTGGGCTGCACGGTGGTGTCCAGGGCCCGGGGACAGCAGGATAGTCCACTATGGGGGTGATTGCTGGTGAAGCAGCACTGCTCTGGAAAGCAGGACAGTACAGACTGTCAGAAGCAGGGTGGGTTTGTCCTATCAGCCTCTTAAAGAGGAGTTCAGCACCGGACTGACAGCGTTGGATGTTTTTCCATGACGAGCTGCTCTTTCCCACGGTGCTCAGGCGCTCTCCTTCGCCTTGCTCAGGGGGATTAAGGCAGATTGCAGACCCAGGCAGGAGCTTTCCACAGCCCCTTTGCTGTGTTGCCACACAGTCCCACACCCAAATGGGTTTTCTCTCCCCTCCCGCTCTTGCTGTATTTAAGCTCCTCACATTGTTGGCCCATATAACAGGAGGCAGGCCCATGATGGCATGTTTTGGAGCAATTGCAAACAGCAAAGGGTTCTTAGTCCCTCAGCTAAAACACATCTACTTGCATCTTTGTATGGGTTGGAGGGCAGTGCTGGCATCAGGCCAGTGTCCATCACTGCTCTTTCTCCCTGGATAGAGCAAGGGGCCTCTCTCTACCCATTTGACAGAGCTTGGGGATCAGCATAATTTTAGAGCTGGGGTTAAGCAGTCACACAGAATCACCTGTGTAAAAATACAGTGCAGGGAATGTTAGCTAAGCTTCACTTAGATCACTGCAGATGTGTTATTTTGGGACACATTCATACTGTGCAGTCCTTATTCAGACAAAACTGCAATTGACGTAATTTTTTCCATAATGCTGCTTTTATTTGAAATCATATCTATACATCTTGTACAAATCAAACTAATAATAAGCATTTCCATGTCAGAATCTACTTATGGATTAATTTTGGAATTTACTTTATAGACATGATTTGACTTCAGTGGGATTTGTGTCCTTAAAAGGACTGCAGCAACAGGGGACAAATGCTAGAGAGTGGCTTTCTGTCTATAATTCAACATATTTGTTTGTGGAACCCTGAACAATGTTCTAATCTTCCATCTGAAAACTGCCTTGTCACCTCTTGATTTACAGCATTTTCCTTTGCCTTTCCTCTCTACGACTCAGTCGGTATTTCTTACAAGGCAGGTATTGTCAAATCTCTTTCTTGAAACATATAATAACCACCTTTTGTATCGAACAGGCATATAAATTACTCAGCTTATATGACAGAACAGAAAATAAAGAGTTGAGAATCTTGCAGAGATGCCAAAGAGTGATGTTATTATAACCTTACTCTGAAAGATTTGCCAACAGAAAGTTATGTATCAGTGAGGTAACCAGTGACAATATTCCCTTTATTACGCCAAATACCAGAAAATATTATTGTAGGATGTATTTCCAGACAAATCCCAACTCTCTTATTGAGATGTTCAGTAGCCATGCTTGTGCATAACAGATGGGATTCATAACTTAAATAGACCCCAGGCATTGAAAGACACATGGTCACAGGGGCTGCGCCTGTCAGCGTTGCAGACGTATTATTCAGATCTTCTTGGGAATTTTTCCAAGTTGTTTGTTTCTAAGTGGGAAATAGTGTTCCTGCAAAATTGAAATCTCACAGATTTTCAGATTTTCCTTCATGAAAATTTTACCAGGAATAGAATAGCTATTTCAAGGGAGAGTGGTCAAAATGAAACCAAATCACAGTGCTGGGCTTGGAACATTTTCACACATTCATCCATCCATCCATCTATCCATCCAACCATCCATCCATCTATCCATCCATCCATCCATCCTTGCCTGCACTGCCAACAGATGTATGGGATTTATGTTCAGACGCTTTGTCCCTCCAGTTTCTGTGAACAGGCTTGGCTCATCTTCTGGGTAGAAGCAATGCATCCACCCTGGCAACCAGGAAACACCACGACCCCAGGCAAAGAGGCAAGAGGAAACAGAATGTACACTTGGAGGAAAAGCTGAAGATTTCAGTTTATAGGGGAAAAGAAGATTATAGGGTTGAGAGGCAGTTTACAGAAAAGCACCTGTAGCTGCCTCTCCATGCCAAGCCTCTCACTCAAACTGCTCAGCCCTCTTTAAGCCTCATAATCAAGTGCAAGAGTAATCAAGACAGCACAGCACAGACAGGGAAACAATCCCAAAGCATGATCTAACCAGCTCTGTTCTCGTTTGCTGACTGCATCCCAAGGCAACCCTGTTACCTGGGAATGGTGGGAATGGCTAACATCACCTGCAGCACCCGACCAGTAACGAGCAGCATTACCATCAGTGCTTTCCGCTTGATTTATCGGTGCTTGCAAACATCACCTGACTCTGGATGGAGGCTTGAGATCAATCTGGCTAAAGTGGAAAAAAAAGAGCTAAAAGTCCTTGGTCGCCGTTGATTCCCGCTTGGGATTTGGTGCACGGCTCCACCTCATGGCAACTGCACAAATATGCAAGGAAAGAGTCAGAGCTGTGGTTTGGCCTCGGAGGGTGAGAAATGACAACGTTTCCTTCTTTGTAAAACAATCGCTGAGTTCTCACCAAATCAGACTTAACCGAGACTCTGGAAATCAGGCTCCGGCACAGCCGAAATCTCAGTGTTGAGTTTTTACTGCTCAAGGCATGAAAGTCGCACACAGGCTTTGGCTGCTCTGTGTCCTTTCCCCCCTTGCATTAGTGGTGAGTATCACAGGATCATTTAGGTTGAAAAAGCCTTCTAAGATCATCGAGTCCAGCCATTAACCCAGCACTGCCAAGCCCAACACTAAATCACACCCCCAAGTGTCTACACTCCTTTTAAATGCCTCCAGGGATGGGGACTGCATTGCAGAAGTTTGAAGTGTTATGGACTCAGTAATTGAGACTTGTTTATCGTCCGATTCCTCGCAGGCTCCATATCCCGTGGGACGTCCAGCACCGACTGCGGGAGTTCCTGTGGCTGGTCCCCAGCAGCCCGAGCAGTGCCACTGTCCCCTCAGAGCCCGCACACCAGCTCCGCGTTCCTCAATCTCTGCTGCCCTCGCATGGCACGTCTAGGAAAGAAAATGAGCCCGTTTTGGGCAAATCCAAAGGCAGGGTTTGAACAGGACATCTGCCACAGTGACCACCACTGCGGGCTCCAGGCAGTTTGGCAAGTGCTGATGGTCGTGACCCTTTCCGCAGTAATAATGCTGAAACATTGATCATCGCAGCACTTGGCACATTCAAAGCCATGTTCAGTAATAAATTGGAGCTTCTCTAAAATAGATCTTGAAATACAGACCTAACAAACCAACCCATCGATCTGCACGTGTGCAGGCAGGGAGTCCTTGCCTGCTCTTTGGTAAGTGGCTTTTTTCCCCCCTTTATAATGTCATTTTGCTCTTCACTAATGCTCTCTGTTCAAGGTTATCAGGAAGCTAATCAGCTAGACCTCCCAAGAGCAAATCATTACCTAGGAAAATATTACTCATCCTGAAGACCAAACACAGCCTCGAGCCCTGCCTTGAATAGATATTAAAGAAGGCTGTTCCAACCTGATGGTAATAATAAAAATTTCTTTTGCATTAGGGTCTTCTTACTGCTGTTACTAGTAAACATTGCATTTTATAAAATTATCAAATTATAGAGGTAACTATCAAGAAAGTCTGAATTGAGCCTGCTTCTCAACTATGAGAAACTTTGATGCTCTGAGTGCAGTCAGACAGTATCCCAGCTCCATTTCTAGTTACAAATTTGTGGAGTTTTGCTTTTGTTTTATTTAAGCTTAATTTTAGTGCAAGGCTGTTGTTACTGTTCTCCTCTCTCTGTGGTTAAATCCCAAGGTAATATTTGCAGTATGATGCACACCTGTGTGTGTGCTCTTGTAGCAATTATTAAACCTGAAGAAAACTCGATGTACAATGGATAGTAACATACAGTGTGCAAAGGACTGAACCTGCTGTCCTGTGGGATATGTGCCCTATGCAAATATAGGTCACATGTGCAAGAGCAGATTTGAGAAGATAAGCTGCTAAACTGGCCTATCTCTGGGAGAAAGTCAAGCTGGCAGACTAGAACAGCTGAGCTAATAGCTAAACTGATCTTTAATCCATCTTTGTTGTAAACTACCTAAAAAGAGATCACTAGGCACTAAGCAGCTTGTGTGGATGAGTTAAATGATAAAACCTGAGAAAAATCCCTGGGAAACTGGGAAAGCCAAAATTTTGAAGCGTCAAAACTACTGGGATGGCATAATTGTATCCAGTGCAAGGAGGAAAAAAGGCAGTCTTCTTTCCTTGGTACCAGGCAAACAAAACATGTCTGGAGTTACTCTGGATTAGTTCCTTGATCTGGTTTACCATGTGCCCATTCAAATGCAGCAGCCTTGGGAAGAGAAGATGTAACTGGTGATGGTGGGATAGAAGTGTTGTGGCACAGACAGAAAGGGAGCATCTTCTCTGGTTGTTGTAAGGTTTCATAGCTGTCAGAGGGCTAGAGTAGATCTTGTGCTGGTGGCTGTTGGGGTGGTGAGGTGACTTTGCTGATGCAGATAGATTTTTTTATGTGTCCCCTTTGAAAGAGACCAGTCAAAAAGGTGCAGCATGAAAAGAGGCACTTAAAGCCAAGCCAGAAACTCGTACAGTTCTGCTGAGGTAGCAACATTTCTACTAAATAAATCCTGAGCAGAAAGTCTGCTAATACTGGTTGTAGGCAGTGAGTGGCATTGTGGTATCACAGAAGAAGCAGCAGTGCCACAAACTGAGATGATTAGACACAGCTGAGAGGCTGAGGAGAGGTTATTCTCAGGATGGGGATCCTACCTGTGTCCAGTGTTCTGTTCATACACCCCTCCATGATAAGCTGTTACACTCCAGCTTTTGGAAATAAGTACCATTTGCCAGTGAATCTTGTGTTGCTCCTTCATCTCTGCCCTGCAGCCCCCAGGGATATGGAAGGCAGGCATTATCTCTCCTCTCTCCCTGTGGACTGATGAGCCTCCCTCATGTCCTGTAGGAACACACTGCACAAGTAACAGATCTTGGTGATGGAAACATTTGGACTGGTACGTTTGGACTCACTGAACCATGACTGGTTTATCATTAAAAGGGATGATGGCATAGATGGCACTAGAAGAAAGCACACAGATCCTGGTATGTGTAGCAAAGCAAGTGTCAGAATGCTGACAAATATCGTGGGTGGTATTTTAACCTCCTGGGAGAGGAGAATTTTAGGAATCTGAATCATGCAAAGCTGCTCACCGGTGTTTCTGGGTCACTGGCTTGACACCAGGGCAGCCAGGAGCTCCTGGAAGGCTTGCTGAGGGCTCTAGACAGGAGGAATGGAACTGGAGCTGGAGCAAGTTTGATGTCTGAGGCTCACAGTCCACACAGCACAACCTTCCAGCTTGAGGAAATGCAGCAGGAGAGACATATAAATGTAATGTGACATATATGAATAGGAATATTACTTTGCCAGTCTCCTCCTGTGTTATATTCTCAGTGGCAGAACCTATAAATCACCAGCTCTGTTATGTTTTATTATCTGTAAGTACAGGATAGGGCCAATATTGTTGTAAAATTCAATTTATCACACTAATTCTAAACCTCAGTGCTGTAACATTGACTTTCTCTTTATTACACAATCCTTTGCCTTCAGGAAATCAGTATAGAAGATGTTAAAGTTGCCATAAACAACTGATGCTTTTAAATACATTTCTTTTTTTGATAACATGATTGTATCATATGGTGGCTGAACAAAGAGAAGTATAAATAAGTATAGTTGGCATATTGGCCTCAGAATTACAAATAGTTTTTTTCAGTGCTACACTCAAACAGATTTAGTTTCTAAATACAGCAACGTAATTTTTGATAGCACAGATTCCATCTGTGGTAAAATAATAACAGTGCTGGTTGTAATGATAATGCTGCAGTAGTGGTGTTATCTCACTGATAAATGCTGTATCACAAATACTGCCTCCTGCACGCCTGAAGCAAGAAGATCTCAGCAAAGTGAAGTATCCACCTCTCCATTTTACAGCTGGGGAAACTGAGGCACGGAGGGTTTGCCCAGAGTCCCCAGGGAGCAGTTGTGGAGCTGGGGACAGAAGAGCGCAGCTGTGGCTGCCATCCCAGGAGGAAGCTTGTCCTGACATGCAAATCCTGTGCTGTGCAGACCACCTGCCCCCTTGCAGGGACTCTGGTGAGGGGACTGGGAAGCTCACGTTGCAGTGAGATGTTCTGAGTGCCTCGAAAAAGGCTCACAGTCCTTCGGAGGGACGCTGCTCTCCCAGGATGTCTGCGCAGTGCTTTGTGAAGAAAGTTCTCCCCGTCCTCTTCACCGTATCAACCTCCATCACATTTGCCATCCAAATTTGCCATCCAAACAATTTGAGGACAAGTAAGGAAAGAAAATGAGCAGCCAACTGCTTTCCATCGAGTGCACTGGTTTCTCCTGGACACCTTGCAAGAGTTTTGTTTAGCCCAGCTCTGGCTTCTACCCGCAGAGATATGAACAAGCAAATGAGCCGCCGCCGCTCTCGTGTGAGGGTAAACGGCCTGACAGTGGTCACACAACGGCAGCTCAGGTCGGGGGGTTTGGAGTGTGACCTGGTGCTACAAAACCACAGCACGGCTTCAGTGATCTCCTTTGGTTTGTCACTCTGCTCTTCGCTCTCAAGGGCCTGTAAGAAACCCTACAGAAATAAGTAGTGCCTGCGTTTGGGATTTTAGGGTGTTTTTTGAACAAGTCATTGCACCTCAGATGGTAAAAATGTGTCTGTCATTTCTTTAAAAAACATTTCCTGTAAAATCAGCTGGGATTGTTACCCTGCCTGGGCTTTCTTCTGCTCTGTGGTAACCCAGCACTTCAGTACAAGAAGTATGGTCATTTTTATCTTGTTTTTTCTTAATAAAGCATATCCAGAGAGACTGCCGATCTTCTCCACTTCGAGGGAAGACTAATTTAAAAACATCTTCATTATGCTGGTAGAACCAGCCTATCCCTCAAACATTCATCTATCTTGCCTTGGAACAGTAAAAATGAAAAGGAGGTAGAGTTGAACTAATGTGGTGCAGGGGCTCCACACACACAGGGGAGCAACTGCAGGTTGCTTTCTCTTCAGCTGATCCAAATTTTTCTGCAGAGCCTGATTTTTGATAGCATGATTAAACACCA
The DNA here is from genome assembly GCF_025592945.1 of Manacus candei. Lineage (NCBI taxonomy): Eukaryota > Metazoa > Chordata > Aves > Passeriformes > Pipridae > Manacus > Manacus candei. The sequence goes on along the minus strand of NW_026138101.1, from coordinate 1,983,126 downwards.
TTTTTTAACAGGCCTGGGAAGGCAGCAAATTTGCTCTCAGTACACACATTAATAAAGCCATGATGTCTGAAGGTCTAAAAAATATCTGTAAAACATGTATCAGCAAGAAATAGCATTTCCAAGGCATCCTGGATCTCAACTTCTCTGCTTCAATATTTCAACAGAAATCATTTGTGAGGATTTTTTTTAATCATCATGGATGTTTTAAAAAAGCTTGGTGGTTCTTTTCCTCTTTGCAAAATGCTTTTGTTTTTAGTGTATCATTGACACATTTCTTACTCTATTTTATTTATTTATTTTTTCATATCAACTGTGTTAACTCTTAATGTCTTTTAAGGTGTTCATAGATGTTTTGTCACAATAGATTTTTGCCTTTTCTCTTTGTCCTCACAGGAATCAGTCATTTGCTGGCTGGGTGGATTTTTCCTTAGCAAATTTCAAAACACACAGTGCTTTGCTTAATTACAGAGTCTCTTTTTTCAGCTTCCTCATCAGAAGATAGACGTAACTGGGTAACATGCAGATTGAATTCCAGGTATTTCAGCCAACTATGCTGTGCAAGGCCTACTCTTGTGAACTTCTGAGTGGTTCTGTTGCATTAATTTTTCATGACCATTTGTAGCAGCAAAGATTATCAGATAGTTTACTGCTAATAAGTAACAACAATGAAAGGCCAAATTAAAAGCTGTTTTGTAAGTTAAAGAGCTCTACCTCCAGCTAATTCTATCTTTTTCATTACTTGCCCTATTCACAATGTCAGTTTTGGACTTGTATTTTCAGATTTCTTTCTTGTCTTCGTGGTTCAAGACAAGGCAGAGACAGCAAGAGGCAGATGAGAACAGCAGAAGCAGGGACAGCCTTTTATCATTGTAAGTGCTTGATGAAAATGTATGTGAAACTTCAGCTTGAAACCAATTATGCCTCAGCTCTTCACCTGTGGGAATAGAGTTAATAATCTCTCATTGTCTTCCTGTCCTGTCTTCTGCTATTATCTGTGCTACAATCCAAAGGAGCACTGGTTTTAGCTATTTAGCATTTCTATAATAATTGCAGCCACAAATGCAAAGAATTCTACTCAAAGTGCCATTCTTCAGAGTGAAACACAATGTCGATACCTCATCTAACTATAGGTGAACTTGAACTTTGCATTTTTTAACTAATAAAAAAAGGTTTCTTGTATGCTTTTGTTCTCTGAGAGAACCACAAAACAAAAATACCTGTCTTTTAAATACCCAGCCTCACACTTCCTGACTGACCGGGTATGAACCACTGCTGCTCTGCACACATATTTCCTCCCTTTGAACAAAAATGTAAAAAAAAAAAATTTAGCCACAGTCTGGCAATATCGTGCTTTCCCATTGACCTTATCTCTCATCTTCTGGGGGCAGCAAGCTGCTCTGCATGAGGAGGTAGCTAAAGGCAGAGCAGAGCATGTGTGGTGAGAGGGGTTGGAAACTTTGGCTTCTCCTGCCCTGGTCTTTTCTGATTCTGTTGACTGGTCTTCTCCCTGACATCAAAGCACCTCACTGGTGTCCACCGTAGTAGGAGGCATTATTTTTTTTTATTTATTTTTTTTTAAATTTTTATTTACGTATTTGTTTATTTTAGTTTTAGTTTTGTATGTTTTCTTTTGGGTCAAATAGCGTTACATTTTGTCTTGTTTTCATCAAATGCCTCAACAAATTAACTCTGTTTTGCCCTATTGAAACCCTGTTTTGATATAAATATTTGGATTTCATTTTAATCTGTTAAAATTATATTTATTTCTAAATAACTTATCTATAGATCTAGTCATAAATTCTTCTTATTAGTTGCATATAAATCAATAGAAAAACTGGTATTATTCAGCTTCACTATTTTTAAAATAAAAAAATAAAATTGATGCCACTTATCAGTTGTTGACAAAGCGAATCTTCTTTTAATCTATTTCCTGCCAGGTTATCAAACCAGGAGTTGTCTTCTGGTCTAACCTTTAAATCCTTGATTCCATGCTTAAGCCATTTTTGTTCTGACAGCACGTGGCTGAACACAGGCTGCCTGTGTGTATATATATTACACATGCATATCTCAAAACAGACGTGAGTGCTTTCGGTTCTCATGGTTTTGATTTTTTATTTTCTTCCTAAGGATTAAAGGTATTAGATGTTTTCCTTAAAGCCCAACTGCTGGAATCAGCAGAGTCCCTGAGACTCCTAGTGTTTGTTCAAAGAAAGCAAATTTTGAACAACCCTTTGGTTACAGGGAAAACTTAAAACAGGAGGAGAGGGCAAAGCCCAAAGGCTTAGAAACCAAAAGGCAATGAATTCAAAATTTGCCTAAGAAAACCAGAAGCTGTTATAACTGTTGGCTGATCTCAGGTGGGGCATTATTAACACATTACTGAGTTATTAACGTGTGATGCACGTGAGACAGTGTGAAAAGAGCTGAGCCCATGAGGAGAGGAGAGTCCTGCTGGCTGGAAGTGACATATTTCAGAATTAGTGTTCCACTTTCTTTCTTAGGACTTCCTTTTTTTTCCCCCCTCCTGCTAGCAACAGCCATAACAAAATCTGTCCTTGTGAAGAAGAGAGTGTCATCAAAGGTGACAACTTTTTTTCTTTTAAATTTTAAATTAACTAAAAGGCCCAGGGTGTTGAAAACTTGCTTAGAGATTTTGTATGCTTAAGGGGCCTTAACAGTGAGCTTTCACCCAGGTGGAATCAGAGTACAAAGAGGAAGAAACCTCCGTTTGACACTGCTCATCTCAGCAGTATATCACTCATTATTCTGCACAGGATTAAAGGTAAGCTCTGTATTGCTGCCTTTGAGACTCAGCAGGGCAGCTATCCTTTGCAAAAATGGGGTTAAATAATTCCTGATGTGTGGCAGAAAGGTTCTGCAGACAAGACAGTTGGGTTTAAATTATCTGGCAGAGCCTTCTGTGCTCCAGCCTTTGTCTTTGTGAAATATTCTGTAGCCTAGCTCTAGGATAAAAGGAATTTCTTAACCATAAAGGAAATTTAAAAAGCATTTACTTTGAAAGAGGAGATGGTATTTTAAAGTCTAAGAAAAAAATAGGAAACATTTTTGTGTGTGTTTAGTTTTTAAAATCATTACAAACACACGCAAGTCTTGGGAGCTCATCTGAAGCTAATCAAGCTATTTTTATTTCATTCCAATTCGGAGATCAGGTCAAGTAAGCATTTGCAAATTCACTTTGTTAGGTTCTTTATTCTAGACATTGTCTCCTGTTAAATGTTAGAAATTTTCCATTGAAATAAGTTTGGTTGGTTTTTGTTGTTTTCCTCTCTCTTGGTAAAGTTCAAATTTTGTGTTTACTTTTAAAACATCTCATGGAGTGTCTAAGATCAGATTTTCAGTCAAATATTACTGACTGAGAGGTGTTGGCCACTGGTACTTACAAACGTATTGTGAAGTTTCTGAATTTTGTAGCACAAATATAACCTGTTTTGGAGATATGAAAGGCTTCTCATATATGTCTTTTAATATGATAAGTGAAATAATAGGACTTTACCTATATATATAAATACACATGATATGTGGTTGTTGGTACCTGCCTGAATTTCTGAAAAATGATCCTTTGCCAACAGAGGCCCTTCTGAAGCTGCAAAGTTAAAATTGCTCCCCATGGTACTCAGCAGTGTCATGTTTTCTCCACCCGCCTGCCCCAGAGCACAGTCCCTCCAGACTCTAACACAGATTTGTTCTGCAAGCTGGAAGGCAGTTTGAGAGACTAGAAAACTTAAGCAGCCTATCTCAAATATCTAATTTAGTCAGGATTTTAGTAATTAGCACATACATTTTCCCAATTTCCTCCCCCTTCATTTATTCCCTCTTTTAAATTGCTAACAAATATGTTACTAAGATTGGGTCCCTGTGCCAGGGTCTGTCGTAGATCACCCAATACCAACTCCAACCTTGATCTGTTGATGCACAGGATCTCTAACACTGTATGTTAAAAAGATACTTATTATAAAAAGTAGAACAGAAGGTTTTGACCTTTAATGTGACTCACTCAGTTATGACTACAGTGCATAAAGATAACAGCAGTTGGAATAAAGATTTGCATTCTATACAAATATGCTGATCCTGGAGATACACCAGATGGATGCTTTTCCAAGGCACAGGCATCTGCAAGGCGTATTCCTGAAGAGCAACTCTCATTCTACCCCTATTCAGAAATCATCACTCAAGAACATCATTAATTTTTCAGTCCCATTTTGATTTCAGTGAGATTTTGACGTGTTTTTTTCATGATTACATGTTTATCTGCATTAGGACCAGCATGCTCTCTCCATCCCCAGAGAATTCTAGTGCTTTAATTAGCTAGAGGGCTTTTCAAAACTTTTGTGATGTAGCATGTATCACGTTAAAGCTGATTTTTGCATGAGTGAGCACAGATGCAAGGAACTTCTCCTCCCTTCCTGTGTGCTCTGAGGGAAGGCCTTAGACAATAATAAATCCCTGCACTCAGCCATGTAGAAAGTAGAGAAAGACGCTGTTTTATGGTCCCAGAAGAGCTTCCACCAGCAGAAGCAAAATTAGTGTTAGGAAGACTTCAGCAGAATGGGAGGAAAATGGAAAATAAGCAGTGAGAGAGCACTTGGTGTGTGTTCCTCCTGTGAGTGCAGCACACTGTGAGACCCCACTGTGGCTCCCCATGAGGAGCTCAGAGCAGTGGCTAAATGCTCCATTCAGCCTTGCTCATTGCTGTGCCCAGCCTGACTTAAGTTACCCTTTCTAAGCCTCTCTGAGCTTACAGGGATAATGAGTGAGAGCTGGAGGCTAAAGCAGATGGTAACAGAGCCTTTTCTCTCCCAAACTCGCCTGTGGTGCTGCTCTGCAGCGAGAAAGAAATGAAAGTTACCCAGGGGGAAGAGCCAGACTGGTTCTTGCTGAGTTGCAACTCACTTCATTCGAAACTGTTGTCAAATGCTGCTTTTTCCCAGTCTTTCCCACTCAAAATCACATTATTTTTTTATGACAGATTTTCATGTACTTGGCTTAAAAAGCACAGAAGGAAAATTTTCCAGGTTCCCTGTGGAGCCTCCTGCAGTTTTCCTGTTCTGCCGAGGCCTTGGTAACACTGGTATCAACTCACTGTTGATAGTACTGGTAATGAGCTGCTGGCATTTTATCACTGTGCATGTAGTGGCTGTAGTATTTAACATTTCATCTGAAGGTGTGATTGCAGACCCTCTAAATACACTGGTGTTGTATTTAGCCAAAACCAGCTCAAGACACTGAGTAAATAGCTAGATAGCGTGTGTATAAAAAGCACATTTTGACAACTTTGTTCAAATGTTTTTGCATGTCTGTTTAGAAAGGTTTTTATTGATCATCCCAAAGCACACAGCACAGTTTTTGCTCAACTGACACTTCTGAAAAAATAATTCTGAGAAATGAAAAGTTTTCTTCTAGCATACTGAGCTTTGTCATGAGAAAATGCCATTCCAAAGTCAGGATATTAAGTATAAAATATGGAAGCCGTGTTCTGCCCAAGACGTGTAACTGCTGGAAGATTTTTGGCAAACCTCCTCATTCTCTGGGGCTGATGCCTTGAAAATGATGCCTTGAAAATGGGAAATAATGATTTCTGTTCTTTTTAAAAAATTGTTGTGACATCTACAGATGCAAATTGTTACAGAAGTTGTAAGGGATAGTATTATATTTTGTGTATGAGGCCAGCGGGCAGGAACTCCTTGGAATTTTTTTTGAAGTCAGTGCTTGCAAGTAGCAAGGGAGTGGGTGACTGGACTTGGAGAAGCTGAACATTTGAGGCTTCACAAACATTTCAGCAGGCAACAGGCCAGCAACTTACGAGCACAACCTCCCTTCCTTCATGTCAGCTTTTCCGCTGGTGACTTGAGTAGTTTACTTTAAGTTGATATTTACTTTTAAATATTATGATTAAGTGACAATAATTTACCAAGATTAAAATGAAACTGATAAGAATGGAGCCAAGTATACATCGTAACACTTTCTAAAAGAAACACGCTTTTCAAGGAGCCTCAACTCTGTTATGCTGAGAAGATATGCTGGGACTGTTGGACCTGTCACACAGTGTTTGAGGGTGAGTCCTATGTGAAGTTCATTATTTGATCTGGACAATGCTCACAAAGATCAGAAAAAAAGGAAGAAAGATTTTATTCTAGTAGCTAACCTTGTCCTCTTTAAACACACAGGCTTTGCTGGGGCCAGATTCTTCAACTCAGATGGAGAACTAATTTCCCCACTAATTTCTCTTCTCAGCATACATATACAGGATTTTTTGCTACAAAAAGAGAACTGAAGATGTCACCTGATAATTATCTGTGACTATGAGGTCCACTGTCCTTACAGGAAATTCTGTTGTCTGCTGGGGTTTTGAGGTTTGAAAGTTGGATGGCAGAGTTGCTGATTCTGATAATAACTCTGATCTTCTCTTGTGGCTGTGAGGCTGCCTGAGTACTCTTATTTCTGGTGTAGTGGATGTGCTCAGTAACAGCTGGTGTTTCCAAGAGTTACTATTTTATTGATTTGGTTTTGAGGATTGCTTACTCCATCTATATGGCTGGGAATTTGTTACAGGATTCAATGTTATGATCCCCACTGCAGCTATGATTTTCTCCCACATATGTACTTTCTCTGACCGTATAATGACTCTTCAGCTTTAACAGAGTTTTATCAGGTAAGTTCAAGGTTGTGCAAGGAATGTTGGGAATTGGTAGATTTTAGTGGACCTAAGTCCCATATTCTTTGCAGCAGTGTTTAATTCGGCAGCAAAGCTCTGAGCATGATACAGATGTTCAACTCCGTGCCTGTGTGGCTTGCAGGTTGTTCAAGGGTGGTTCCTGTGCTGAAGCTGTGCCATATGACTGGTGAGGAGGCTGTTGGTACCTGGCCAAGTGAAGCACAACCAGGAGGGGCTGGTGTTTGCTGGAACTTGGATTCATTATCAATGGACCCAAATGACTTCTGGATCTGACAGCTGGGAATAAGAGACTACTGTTACCTCCTGCTTGTATAACACCCAGGATCACCTGCACCCTTCAGCTCCCTGTGGTATGTGCTGTGTACAGATGTTTGGGTATTAGCTTTTGCAGCTGTGGAAGTTGGCCTCTTGGCACGTGCATTCTGCCTCTGTTCATATAATTTCAAAAGTAGCTTCATCATAAAACACTGAAGGCTTTAAAGACAAAGAGCAAAAAATGAAGTATAGGAGAGAAACCGTGATGTGATTGAGACATACTCTGCTATTCTCATCCTTTTACTATCATGGCTCCTGTAAGATGTTGTACTGTGAATTTGTAACTGAGTCACATGTTATGAAGAGAGAAACTTTTCCCAGGTTTGGCATCTAGAAAAATGTGAAGAGTCTTTAGCAAGATGGCATGAAATTGTGAACAGTGATGAGATTGTAATGATCATCTTTTTGTTTTGCATTTAAAATGATCCACACCTTTTGCAGGTATTGGGTTTTCAGGGTTTTTCCTTTTTGTGGTAGTGTATTTTGAATACCTTCTTCACTTCTGTCTTGATAAGTTCATACTTATTTGAATCCCTTTGGTGCTTTTGACTTGTTAGTTTGTTTTTGGGAAGAGTTTCTGAAACTGCTCCTACGATACAGCTGGACACAATTGACATTTCTCTTCACAGGTAGCTAGGTAGTAAAGCTGGTGGTGCTTGGTGAAGAACCTGTTGCTGCCTCATTCCAAGTATCATTTTGTTTCAGTAGTTTCTGCATGTGTAGGGTGAAAGAATTAACAAAAAACACACTTTGGCTATTATTCAACCACTTTCAATGCTGACTGAAATTATGGAAAACTTTTTTTCCCTCTCAGTAAAGTGAGTTAGCTTGTTGAAAGACATGTTCTTTTCACTCCCTTGTGCCAGCCACCGGTGGTGGAAGGAGGGGAGATGAAGAGCTATCTCCATGAGATTTAATTTCAGCTTTTGGGAACTAGCATTTGGAATATGGGAATGGCTCCTGTAACATGGAGTGGTCCTTGCAGAAAGCCGAGAGCTTCCCCTGCACGGGGAAACTTGTTCCTTGCAAATGCTGTACCATCCCTAGCTTTGGTTTCTAGGCATTTGTTTTGGTGTCTTCTGAACTGGCATGACTTGTTCCCTGTGATGACCCTGTTATCCTGCCTGTGGATGTAGGAATTTACCCCAGCTTTACCAAATTGGTCTAGGGCAAGAGTGATACCTCAAGTTTAATGACTGTACCAGGGTTTGACCTCCAGGCAGCATGGCCTGTCCTATCACTACTCTTCTGAATCCCAACCTGGGAAATACTTTCAGCGTTCCCGCTCGTAAGCTGAGGTGGCTGTGATACAACTGCAGTGGATCACCTTGAGAGTCAGTTTTAACTTGTCAACATAATTGCAAGACAGTGAAGTTTGAGAGCCTTTTCCTAAGCTCCAGGTACTGCTCAACCCTCCTGCTCAGAACATTAACTCTAAGAGCCGTACAGCCCGACCTGGCAGGAGGGGCAGGCTTAGCAACTGGTCCCAGTTCTGCATATGGTACAGGACACCTTCCAGGTTTATCTCCTGCAGTTCCTACAGTCAAAGGGAAAGCGTCAGGTAGCGGTGTCTGCGTCTAACCCAGAGCCTGTGGATCAGGGGGCGGCTGAGGGGCAGTGGCTGCAAAGGGCTCGCCCCGACACCAGCCCCGGGGGCGGGGGAGGTGGAGGAACGGGGCGAGGAGTCCCAGCCCGGCTTCGCCGCTCAGGGACGGCACGGGAGGGCAGGAGAAGGTACGGGAGGGCAGGAGAAGGTACGGGAGGACAGGGCCGGTCCCCGCCGCGCTGAGGGGCCCCGCGCCCTCGGCCGCCCCGCGCCTGTGGGTGGCCGCGGGGTCACGAGGCGCCGCCCCTTCCCGGTGACGGCAGAAGCAGAAGTGGAGCCCCGGGAGGCGCCGCGGGACCAGCGGGACCAGCGGCGGCACCGGCAGCGGCAGCCGCCGGCACGGCCCCGCCGCCGCACGGAGCTGCCGCCGCGCAGGTGAGCGCGGCCCCGGGGGATGCCGCAGGAGGGGCTCTCCCCGCCGCGCTGAGCCGCGGCCGCGGCCCCGACGGCTGCAGGTGCCGCGGGGCTGGGGCGGGGCGGCGAGCCCGGGCGTGAGGGAGGGTCTGGCGGGGACAGGCGGGGGCTGCGGGCGAGTGCGGGCTCGGGGAGAGCGACGGGCAGCCCGCGAGGGGTGAGGGGGGACGTGCCGCGGGGAGAAGGGACAGGGAGGGTCGTCCCGCGGGGCGGAGGGTGCCTGGGCTGGAGGGACGGGGCAGTGCGGGCGCTCCCCGAGGGGGCTCGGAGGGGACACTGTCTGGCGCCTCGCGTGTGGCCGCTCTCCGCCGCAGCCCAGCCTGGGGAAGAAGAAGGAAGGAAACCTTCAGTGTGGCGTGTCCCTGACAGCAGCCCAGCCATGCACAGCCCTGCCGGGGCGAGGGCCCAGCCGGGCCGGGGCAGGTGGGCACCGTCTTGCTGCGGTTCCCCTCCCCTGCTCGTCGCCAGACCGCAGGACTCCCAGGGCGGCAGCTGCATCGCAAGAGCAGCACACTGACTATTATTAATTATCAGTGCTGTGGGGCTGTGCTGGTGTTGCTGGTGGATATCCATACTGGTAGTGTTGCCTACTTGGGTTAGGAGATATCCTAAACGCATCCAAAGGCAGAGCTCGGATGCAACAACCCTTTTACAGTGCCCAGAGCACATGGGGAAACTTAGGAATTGACCTGTGGTCAAACTTTGTATGACCTTGTGTGCCTGGAAAGCACCTGCTTTGTCATACTGGTGAAATTACAACAGAGTATGGATTCATTAGTGCTTATCTGAGATGTTCTTTGCTAGCTTGTACAATTATAGTTTGCCTTTACTACAGTTATTCCTCACTGTCTGTTATTGCAAAGAAAGTTAGGAGCTGTAGACTGATCTTCAGATAAGAAGGGTTTATTTCTGAAAGTCTGAAGTACTGTAATGAAGTAAAACTAAATATACAGGTTTTTGGATAGATTAAGTAGTTTGTTTTTTTCATGTCCATGTTCACTTGGTTACTTGCAGTGAGTCTTTTAGACTTTTCAGTCCAAATCAGTCAGGCTTTTCAACTAACAAGTGTCAAAACAGCTCTTACATAAACAATAACAAGTGGTCCCAGTTCTGCATATGGTACAGGGCACCTTCCAAATTTAACTCCTGTAGTTCCTACAATCAAAGGGAAAGAGTCATGGATTGGTGTCTGTGTCTAGAGCTTATGGCATGCTTCTGTGATTATTAACTCACTTGTTGAATCCTGTAAGTGGTGCTGGACCTTTCTACTTTAGGCTTCAGTAACTTTGCAGTAGAAGAGCAGTAAAGCTTCTATTGCACACAGCATCTTGTAGTTCACACTCTGCTGGGCTAGAGGCATCCAGGTGATGAGGGTCATTATGAAATTCTGCTGCATGAATGGGTAGAAATATTGTTAATTCAAATAGTTGTGCAGTCATGGGTGTAGGGAGGTGAGGGGCACCGGTTGGTAAGACATGTTTTAAAGGTTAGGTCTAAAGCCAAGGGCTTATGTTAGTTCCTTTACTCTTAGGCAGCTCTCTGTGATGTTATTCTTAAACTGGAGCAGGTAACCAGAACAGTCTAGAAGTGGTCACTTAGGTTGGTCAAATATTGCAATATTCCTTCCATCTTTTCTGACAAAGTGGGTATCCTCAGCTACAATGTTGTTTCACAGTAAGTTAAAAACTTGGCCTATGACTTAGGATCCAAGTTAGACTAAAACCACCGTTCTCTCTGGTTTTGGAAGAAAGAGCTACTTTAAAAGAGGAAGTCCAGTATATTCTATTCAGCGGAAACTGTTTAAGAAGCCACTTCGGAAAGGCAGTTCCTTTGTACTGAAGGACTTATCTCTCAAAAAACCTGCTGCATTGCCTTTTATTAAATAGCTGTACTTAGAAACTCCTTTTCTTATTGTTCTAAGTCATGTTTCGTTTCACAGCGACACCTTGTAGTGTAAAAGGCAGAGCTGATGCATATTTCTCTACAGTCTCCTAAAAAACTGTGCTAATTTAAAAGTTCAGGTATTTGGTATTACAGTGAAGTGTTACTAAAATGGTTAAACCTTGTTCCAAATCGCAGCATGTTTGTTTTATTACAATTCTTAATGAAAAGAGCAAAGTGAGAAGATGGGTTTTCTTTTATTTGTTGGAAAAACAGACGCTGTACAAAGATTTTAATTTATTTTTTTTGTTTTCCCCTCCTTTCAATTCTTGTTAATACCAGTCATTGCAGCAAGACAAGATGACTACGGTTGTCTTGTTAGGTGCAAACCTGTGATAATTCAGATGATTCTCTGATTAGTGCCAGGGAGTCTGAAAGGATCAGTTACATTATGGCTAAACCATAAAAATCTGCTGTTGCTTACGATACTTAAATTGTTCACTCCCTCTGAGTTGTTGCACTGGAGTATATATATATATTTTCAGTATTATAAGGAAAGAATACTCCATTTTTTTATTACCATAACAACGTTGCTGGTATAAAACCCCACATAATGTGTATAATGTTTTGCAAAACGTGGTGTGAGATGATTCCTGCTGTGGAGCACTTCAGATTCACGAGGGGCAGTGCAGAAGAGGCCGCCCTGCAGCTATAAAGGGACTGTTGTGGCTTCTCTCTTAGTTTACAAAAAAAAAAATAAAAATAAATTTTTTTTTTGAAGTGGTCGAATTTAAAAAGGGATTGGAAAGATTGCCCAGACAGCTTCGAAGTCAGGTTGCACGGAAAGCAGCTGGTGACGCGATGTTGAAAGGCAGATTAGCGGCTTTAATGAGAGGGAGCAGAAAAGGGCGCTCGGTAGCGAGGGACAGGTCAGGAGACAGTGCACGGGGTGAGGGGGAGGAGGGCTGGAAGAAGTTACGAAAGGGAACCGAGAAGTGCCATGGTCGAATTAGCCATCAACGCGGAAACTGAAACTGCCTGTGAGGGAGAGGAGTGGACTGAGGAGAGGGGGAGAGAACCGCGGGAGATGCTGTGCCTGGTGGCTGCATGTGCACAGAGCTCTTTAAACCTGCCCTGCTCAAGGATGAGCTTAAGGAGGATGGCTGGGAACTGTGTGGCAGCAGCCCCTGCAAATTGTGTGCAAATGATATTCATGGATGAAAGAGCAGGTTCCAGAGCACCCTGTTTGTAAGTAATCTCACCGAGGAGTAATCAGGCTTGTAATTAGCTGTTTGAGGCAATGAGGTGAGGGAGACCAGAGCACAGAAGCTTGGTAATATTTGCAAGATCTGCTGTGTACACATCTGTCTTTTGGCTGTTTGGTGTCCCAAGTGTGTGCACACAAATATCACGTGGGTAAGAAAAAGAAGACTGTGCAGGAGAAACTCAGCCATGAAGTTTTAGAAGTGCATAAACTGAGACTTTTCAGATGTAGCCAACATTTGTTTCAGTGTTGGTATTTACTCATGTTTTCCCCTCACTACAGTTCCCAAAAGGACAGTTACTTGGTTTAAATTCTCATATAGCTCTCATACAGGTTTAAAATCTAATATAGTGCAAGAGTTTATACCAGCTGATATAATTATTTCTTGTGCTATCTCGTCATTGGATTGCCAGGCTTCAGTCATCCTCGCTCTTCCTGATGTAATATCAAGAAGACAGTAACACTGACAGCAGAACCTGTGAGGCTTCTCAGATTTTAGAGGTCTCTTCGGGCAGCAAACTGATGCAAGAAGAGCAAACCTACTGCAGTTCACCTGGGGGCAGCATTTTGGTTATTGGAAGAAAGCATTGGGAATATAAAAAAAAGTAATCCTGGAAAAGTAGAAAGAGTATGATTCAAATCTGTTGCATATATCTCCTTTTCTCATGTTAATATCTAGGTTGTCAGTACGTAGGACAAGATGGATTTCCACATATTTCTTGGAGTAGTATAAGTTTCAAGAATGAGAAGTTTTAAATTCCACCTTACATAGAACTAATGAGGTTTTTATGGAACATAATTCTACAAATGCCCTAAAACAATAAGGAAATTCCTGTAGAAATGGTGATTTCTTTTAAGTTTCTTTTGTCTCTGTATCAATTAGAGAGTCTGTGAACAAAGGTGTCCCGTTGTATAGAACAAATAAAACAGATCTGATGCTTGGAAGGAGTTTGGTAGAATCAAAGTAGGATCAAAGTGCACATTTTTTGATGTCTTCAGAGACTCCCAAAGTCATCAAATCAAGGTAAATATAGTCAGGGTTGGAACTTTGTTTAAGGAAGTATCTCTTTGGACCTACCAGTGACACTTGCCATTTTCTGGGGAAAACCCAATATTGCTACTTGGAGGCTTCAGAGGTGCATTCTTGCTGCTTAGTGCTTTGAGGGGGTAAAAGTGCATTTGGACAGAATATGTGGTGTGTAATGCTTACATTTTATATTTGATGTGCATCTATAATTTGTAAGTGATACACAGAAACCCTGCTAGGTACTACGAAAAAGGATTCTATTCATGCTTGCACTAGGTACTGTTTTTGCTTGTCTAATCAGGAGTTACTTGTATAACCATCCCAGAAGGTAATCCTTCATTGGCCACCAGTCATACTGTCAAAAAAGTTGGAGGTTTGGTAAGTGAAATAAACTGCCTTAGCAATTTGTGCAGCATAATTGTATTTACATTATTTTTTAGGTAGGAGAAGGTCTAGGAAATGTGGCAGAAAATGTTACAGAGAAACCAAATGTTGCTCCTTTAAGAGAGGTTCTTAGCACAGTTCTGCTCGAGTTTGAACACTTTTTTTTTTCATGTTTCTGATGTGTTCTTTAGTTTTATTTAGGTTTTATTTGTTATGATCCAGGTACTGTTTTTTTTTTCTTTTCAGTAGTTTGTGTTCACTGTGTTTTGTTTTTTGTTCCTTTGTCTGTAATACTTATTCTTAAATTTGGTGTTTCCTGCAAATTGGTATTTCTTTCCTTTTCTTTGTTTGTTTGTTTGATTTGGTTAGGGGATTTTTGTTGTTGTTTTTGTTTTTCTGCTTTTTTCCTGTCCTAATGTGGAGACTTTAGAGATGTAAGTCTGTGTTAGGAGTGAGGGTTTGTACTTGCTTTCAGGAGAGAACAGCAAGGATGCTGTTAATATTGGCCATGTACCTGCCTTGCATTTGCATGGGCAAGAGTCTCCATTGGGTATCTAACTTACACAAATGTTATTTTTAAAGAAATGAAAATGTTGTTTTAAATATTGAATTTTCTCCCTTTTTTTTTTTTTCTTTTCAGGACACTGAAAACCATAAAAGTTTGATTAAAAAGAAAAAATGCCCAGAAAGAGTATAAACTATGGAGTGCTGCCGGAGTATGAGAAAAGCCAGATCAAAAGGACTTTGGAGCTGGGAACTGTTATGACAATATTCAGTCTTAAAAAGAGTAGCCCAGAAAGAAGGACTATTCAAGTCATAATGGAAACCAGGCAGGTTGCATGGAGCAAGACAGCTGACAAGATTGAAGGTGTCTGTGAGTATTTGCAAAGTGTACCTGAACTTGGAGTTAATAGTGAATGGATGTACTTGTCAAATATTAATTTAATGAGCCTGTGGTAACATAATGAAGCTTCTGGCTGAAAAGAGTTTGGTAATTTGCTGAGAATATTCTGAATTGTTGCAAAATAGATAAAGAATTTTCTCAGTAGTGTATTAAAATGAATGCCAGCAACATGTGCTTCCTTAGGGAGGCCTACAGAGAGCTATGCAAATAGCTGAAGGAAGCAGCTCTGAGCTAGATGTGCCTGTGCTCACCCATGCTTGGGCTTCTTTTAGTCATCTCGCTCTTGTTCTCTGCATGGAGACATTTTAGATGCCCTTGTAGCTCTTAAGGTCACTGAGGGAAATCCTGGTAGGTGCTGGGCTACAAAATGTCAGAGCATTTTCTTCTGCCTTTTACTTATTGGCATTTCTTTGTGTCCTGCATTATCCTTATTTTAAACTGCTAAAGATACCCTAAGGTTTACTGTGAGATTGCTTGTGGAATCTCAGGACTGTTGATCCCAAGTTGCCTAAGTCATGAGTGCCAAAAGATTGGTTTAACTTCTGATGACAGATGTCTTTCCCTTGAGGAGCTGTGTGGGGTTTGTTTGTTGTTTTTTCAATTTTTTTCCCATTGTTTTGTATGTTCTGTCATAACGGGGATGGCAGTGGAGGGAACTGCTGGACAGCAGTGAAAGGCAAAGGGGAAGGAAAAGGTGGCCAAGGGTGAGAAGAGCTGACCAGGACTCTGCTAAGAGTCTGTGTGACTGGCACCTGGGGCTTGGTGACCAAGAGGACATTACAGTAGTACCAAATAAGGGCTCCCAAATTTCCTTGTGTCGTGGTATATGCATTTATATGCACGTGAATAAAGAGGTTATGGTACTTAAGCAAATAGGTGGCAAGGTGTAAATCTCCAGGAAGCTGATCTGTAATGGATATTTCCTTCTTTATCAGATGCAAAGTGCTTTAAGGACAATTATTAAGGGAAAGTTAGTGGTGAGTAGAATTTGATTAGTCACTGGAAAATATGTGAGTTTCTGCATATTCTTCCATGAATCTGTGAGTGAAGGGATGATTCACAGCCAGGAGAGTTTATACTGTGAGAAATCTGTGGTGCCTTCCATGAATGTGCAAGTGTGTGATTCTCTGCAATACAAGCATGCTTATTTCAAGGAAGATTCTGTTTGAGGACATAAGATGATTTCTCTTGTTTTGATGACCTAGGAATTTCTTTTTTTTTTTTTTGCCACACATAGAGGAGACCTGCTTTTGTAAAACAATATAATCAATCATATTTTATTCCCTTAATATTTAGAAAAGAAAGATCACCTATTTTTTTATGTTCTTTATTTATTGCAAATGACTCAAGAATAAAAATATCTAGTGATGATTTAGTTGTGCAAGCACAAAACAAGAAGTAGGTTTAAAATATCAGAGGGCCATGTTTAGTAAAAGTTATATAATACATGAACTGTTAAACTGCTTTTTCTGTACGTAGACCAAGTTTTCAGATTACAGGTAAGGTTGAAAGAGAAAAGGGAAGAGATAGGTTGTTAAGTTCATTTGAGATTTTCTTCCTGCTGAGAAGTGGAGATGGTTCCATGCATCCTTTTGGCTGTCAGATGCACTGGGAAACTTAAAAAACTAACACCTAAGAGACTTTTGGCTTATGTTCTCAAACATAGATTTTTTCCCCCATACATTAAGAAGCTAATCCTTTAATCAGTTGAATTGTTAATGCCAATGTAAATTTCCTCTGTGGTGGAAAACTGAATTTTTTTCCCATTGGAGAAGATGGTATAAACATTTACAGGTCAGTACCTCTCTGGGAGAAGTGATGGGTATCTACATATTCTGCCAAGGAGTGTGAAATGAGAGCTTCATTTGGCTTGAATGTTAGACTTGATCTTGCTGCTTTCTAGTAGTGACTTTTATTTTTCCTTACTGCTTCCAGAATTTCTGTCTGAATTTCCTTACTGTTTCAGACTTAGAGTAATAAATTGAAAAACCCAAGTCTCTATTCTGTCATTTGCTTTCTGTCTTTTGGATACTTTTAAAGAACAGTATGTCACTGGAAAAGTGAATCCACTTCTTGCTCTTTGTGGAGTATCTTCACAGAGAGACATTAAAATTCACCTTTTTCCCCGTGTTTTGAAATTGCTGTGTTTCAGTTGTTACCCAGGGAATCATTGTAAGTCTTCAGATGAATATTTAGAGCTTGGTTTCTGTGGTCAAATGAAAAAATGAGCATGTGTAGCTTGTAGCTCTTTTTCAAATAATTTGTTCCTTTTAGCAGCTCAGTTCTGCAATGTCTAATGCTCACTTACAACAACCAGACTTCCTGTCATGGCCAACCAGCAAAATGGGGATGGAATGAACTTCACAGGCCTGATACCCCTGCAGTGGCTGGTCAAAGTGAGTGTGAGATGGAGGTACTCCAGTACACTTTCCCCAAAGTCAGGTTGACACAGCAATGGTTTGATTTGGTTTTGTTGCATAGAGCAGAATGTAAACTTTTATGGGCATATATGTAAATTGTACCTTATTCTTATGTCATTTGTGGAGGTGCCTTCTAATTTTCAATATGAAGCCAACAGCCATTTGAGATGTACGGCCTCTTGAATTCAGAGCTCAAACTGGGAAGGACTGTAACACGTTGCTCTGCTGAGCAATCCAGTGAGAA
Source organism: Manacus candei (assembly GCF_025592945.1). Taxonomy (NCBI): domain Eukaryota; kingdom Metazoa; phylum Chordata; class Aves; order Passeriformes; family Pipridae; genus Manacus; species Manacus candei. The sequence goes on along the minus strand of NW_026138101.1, from coordinate 1,965,973 downwards.
GTTATAAATTTAATGGTAATTTGTTGTTGCTGTAGGTGACAGCTCTGTGTGACCTGATTACATAAAACCCTGGGGGTTTAAAAGGTACACTTCTCTAAAGCTAAATCCCCAGAGGACCCTTGGAAAGGTACTCACGGGTGCTTTCTCAAGGTGCACCACACTGTTTCATCCTTGTGACTGTGTTTTCAGATCATTTTGTGGCTTATCTGTAATGACTTCTTGAGCCACTGAATGTTTCAGTAAACATCTTTGTTTGTATGAGCTGAATTACTTTCCCTACCACATCTATACTGCCGTGCTGCTTTCTGCTTTCTTGTGACTTTGTTCTCTGAGAGGAGCCTCAACTTGTTCCTCTAGAATCACACAATATTCGTGTTCCATTGCTGCTCTGAATAAAGGAGGCTGTTAAAACACACCTTGTGTAGTTAATATTTAATTCTGCAGAAGTGAGAGCAGAGCCATTGTCCTCACTAACCACCGTGAAGTACATTTGCCAAAGGATACTAAAGGCGTTTTTCATTCACTGGGTGCTCATTTGCACATAGCCTGTGTTGAAGAGGGCAGTTTCTAAAATGAAATCTTCTTTGAAATATTTTGTAATGCAAATTGTTGGGAAAAAGAAAAGTATTCTGAAATCTGGTTCTTCAGTGTGGAATGTTGCTATGCATACATACACATGAAAATGCAAATATATTCATGGAGAGAATGCCCATCCCATGTCTCAGTGCACAGCACCTGGGTGATCACAGTCCCTTATTTTCTTCTCTGAAACATTGCCAGTAATTTCCCTTTAACCTTTTGAGACTTACTGAAATAATGCTCACAGAATGATTTCTGAGTCCATAAGCCTCCTCTGAATCTTTCTGTAGGCTTTTTCTTCTCCTTCATTAAGTGCATTACTGAGCTCTGCTCCAAGCATCATTTGTGGCCACAGACACTGAAGGACTCCTGGAGAATTTAGGCTTTGAATCAGGAGTGTTATCTTAGAGGACTCTGTAGTCCATAATGGCAGACTTGGGTGAACTTCTTACACTGTTAATCAAGACTTTACTATAAAGAATACCTTGATAGGTTGACAGTCTCTAAGGTTTTTTGACTTACTCGTTTATAAACAGTCTGCCTGTCTTTCCAGCCTAAAATTACCGGACTCAGCCAAAGGTGATCTGTGCAAATTTGCCTTCCTGCAGTGAATTTACATGGGCACTTGCAGCTCACAGAAGGTGCTCTGCTGTTGGCACTGACTGGTTTTCAGCAGGGGCTGTTCCCTAATCTGGGTGCTGAATGATTGTTCTCCCAACCAGAGGTGGCTAGTGGGTGATCACAGGGCAGACAGAGGCAGAACTTCTTCCTTTAAATAGCAGTGCTGGTTTGTTCTCTCCATCTGGGATGAGCACAGTGTTATTGTGTACAATAGCATAATGTTCTTTTTAGTTCTCCTCTTCACATAATTTTCTACCTGTGCTTACCTTATGTCTTGTCTTCTACTCAGCTTGCACAGCACCTGCTGTAGTGAAATCCAAGTTCTGTTTTACCCTCTATCTCTAAGTGTGACTGAAGGAAATGTAACAGGAATTCCTACCTCCGAGAGTGTGACTGAATGTGATCACTGCTGCCAGGTTATTGGAGTGGAGATCAGTGGAGATGTGGAAGATCAAAAGTTTATTGTGAAATTCATGGCAGTAAAAGAGCTCCAGCAGGTACCCTGGAAGGCATTGAGCAATTAATCTGTGCAGTCTTTGGAAAGTAGCTATGTAGTAGGGTAATGATCCATTGAATTAACTGATTTACCAAAGAACACACAGCAGCAGGAGCTGAAGTTCAGAAGCTTCAGGCTCTGAACTGCCAGGAATACTGGACATCCAGATCAGAGCCTGAGACAGGATGATAATTGAAGGTGCCTTGGAGTCCAGTCTTGTTAAAGAGTTGCTTGAGGGAGTTGTCAGAATAAATCGGTGACTGATGAGGCTGCCAAGGAGATCCTTTCAACCTGGGGAAATAACCACATGAAGGAATGGATGAAATGTAAACTAGTGTTGTGGGTTTTAGAGTGGCACTAGACTTCTTCAAACTATTTGGCTGGGGACTGAATGTGTTGGGAGTGTCCATGTCTGGCTGGGTGTGAGTCAGCTTCTCTACAGGGCATACTTTGGTTTGTGTTTCCTTGGGAAATGCATTCATCTTCTTTCACTTTTTTTGTGGAAATTGCCCCTGCAAATGTATCGGATTTGATCTGACACTGCAAGCTGCATATGTTCAGGTCTATGCTTTTTTTGGGTGTATCAGGCCCCAGGAATATGTGTCTGTGAAGCCAGGCCAGGGTATGTCTGCAATTTGCACGTGGCATTGAGGAGGAGGAGGAGGAGGAAGGCTCAGTGCTTGAAGGCAGCACAAAATAAGAGTGTCTGAAGTGCTGTGCTTGTAGTTCTGGCACAGGCATGAAGTTACATTTTACTTGTTCAGTGACAGATTGTGCTATAAAAAGTTCACAGTAAGTGTGTAACAGCTAAGTTGGTACAGTTGATTTACTAATCTGAGTCTGAAACATGTTGTAGCTTTTCCTGGCCTGTTCCTTTCTCGGTTCAGTTGGGATCAACCACTGGAGTTCATGGGCATCATGTGGAAGGGACCAGGTAACTCCAGACTACCTGGGAAGACCATGGAGCTTAGTGTGAGACCAAAATTTATGCTTGATGTGCATATTTCTCTTTTCTCTCTCCGATTTTCTGCCTTGGCTTTTCTTTCAATGAGATAGAATAATACATGCTAAATGGCACTATAAAATGTAATTAAGGTTATACAGGTAGTTTCTATTCATTTTCTGCAAGTGTAATATGTATTATATCTTTGCTTCATTTATTATTTAAGCAAATGTAGTACTATCTTGCCAGACTTCGATAGGATGTATTTAATATGTTGCCAGAAAAGTAGAGGAATGTAAAATTTTGAATTTGAGTGGGTTTTATGTAAATCTTTCTCTCTCCTCCTCTTCCCCCTGTTTTGTTCTCTTGCTGAACCATTCCTCTAATCTTCTGAATGTTTAGCAACTAGGGCATAGTGATCTCTTTTTCAGAGACCAGTTGGAGAAGCAATAATGTGCCTGTGCACACAAAAATCCTTGTGCCTCAATGTGTATACACACACGTTCATGCAGGAGAATGGTGTGGCAGGGTTGAAAGGCCTTAAGGCAAGGAGAACTGTAGTGAGTGTGTGTAACTGAGGGGAGGCATTGAGTAAGTTTTGTATTATTTCAGAGGTCAGTGTGAGGTAACAGCCCCTGGAAATGACAACAGCAGTGCAGGTTGTGAAATCTGCTTTATCGCTGCTCGTAGTTCGTACTTCGAGGGGGGCTTCGTGTTGTGGTGTTCATGTGTGGGAGTTTATAGGAGTCTGAAAGGAGTCACTTTGAAGTTAAAAGTGTGTTCTCTGCTGATATTAACGTGAGTTGGTGGGCTAAGATCAACTTTTTCGGATGGTGGCATTTAGGATGGTAATTTGGATACCTCACTAGGGGTCTAAGAGAGCCTCTGGATGGAAAGGGGATCAGTCATCGTTAGGAGCTTTTGGTTCTTGGTCATTTATAGCTGCAGCATGAATTTATTTTAGAAGTTTGCCTCTAAATTTAAGGCCCTTGGCCAATATGCAGATCTTAGGAGATGTTTACGTGGTTTGAGAGGGTGGCTGAGACACGAAGGTTGAGACATTTAAAACTTTACCTTGATGCTTGGAGAAAAGAGTTTAAGAAAGATGTTTGTGTCCTCTGATTAGTTCATGTTAACCTTTGAGGTCTCGTTTTCCCAAAAGAAGTTGTTTAATGACTGAGAGAAAGGAGTATGGTGGAAAGTTTGGCCTGGGATACTTTGCTTCCAAGATGAGTTAATGTTTCATTATCAGGATTTTGTTGATGAACTTCCTTACTTGTCTCTCCTTCCCATGTTGGCATCATAGAAATGCAGCATTACAACAGGCTGAAGCTTTACCCATTGTTCGGCTCACCCTCTGTTGCTGTTTCATTGTGTTATTAACTGTCTTCTGTTACTGATGAGGTGCTCATTTAAAACAGGGTTTTTATGCTGTGTTATTCTTAATTGCATGGACAGAAACCCTCAGCTGTTTTCCTTGGATCTTGCTGAGTCTGATAAACACATTTCAAGAGCAGCCATGAAATGTTTTTCTTTGCACTTCATCCTGTAGCTCGTAAGACAAGACTGTCCACAAGTGGGAAGAGCTGTTTATTTGTCTGGTCCACAGGCAGAACAAAACCACTTCCTCAGTTTTCTAATAAGTATCTTATCTTGAGAGTGCACATATTTCTATTTCAGTGCTGTCTTGCTCCTGCTGTGCAGGCCTTGTAACAAAGGTTTGACAAAAAGGGAAAGTGTGTGACTTGGGAAAGTGTGTGCCTGTGCAGTGTTCCTGTTCTGCTGTGCTCTGATGTGTACCTGTGTTCTCTAGAGAGCAGCAAGCTGAAAGTGATACAGCAGTTTATGTTAAATAACAGAGAGAGACATCTTTGGAATTGACCATGAGAAAACTCACAAACTTTTTAATTATTAAGCTCAATTTTCTGTTTATATTCCTGCTTTAAATGTTTTTCTTACAAGTGCCAGTGACTGCACTAGGTGACAAGATTAGCTGCTTACGGTATGATTTGTAACTTTTAGGTGGGTAAGGTAGAAGCTGTATCTTTTCTTCTTTGAACAGTTGTCATGGCAATTGGAAATCTCTCTTAGAGTTAATGCTGTTTGTGAAATCATATCTTCTGTAACCCAGAGGACCATATGTGTGTGCACGTTGTCCATGGACAGTGATAGTGAAATAATAAAAATACGACAAGTTTTTTTTCTTCTTCTTCAAATCCTTCCCTAGCATTGTCTATTAGTCAGTAATATATTTACTTTTGGATTGTTGGATTGCAAGCTGGTGCAATTTTCATTTCTTGTGCAATACAAACCTGTAAGTTTATACATAGAGCTATTTTATATGTGTGGGCATGCTTTGAGTTATTAATGTTACTGTTTCAGGCTCTGCAGTTGTACTGACTGATTGTTGTTTCCTTTCAGTGGATCTGATGGAAATAAAAGAAATTCGCCCAGGGAAGAATTCAAAGGACTTTGAACGTTGCAGAGCAAGGCACAGAGAAGAACACTGCTTTACTATATTTTATGGCACCCAGTTTGTCCTCAACACCTTAAGTTTGGCAGGTACTTTTCTTTGTTTCTTCTTTAAAGCTACCACTGAACAAATCAAACACCTTGATGGAACAGTAATGCAAAGAATACTGTGGTTTTAACTTCAGGAGTTCAGGAGTGCATCAGATGCTTAAAATCTGGAGATAGATCTTTTACTTGGCCCTCCTTGTCTGTGAACTGCTGCATTTTAATGTTTCACTTTCAAATAGTGCATTGTGCAAGTGTTATTTCTGATTTGCTCAATCATTTCTAGCAAGGTAGACTTTTGCTGGTTAAATATCTCCAGTAAGGTTTTCTACACTGAAGAGCAGAGATAACATTGTCCTCTTCAAAGTCAGCTTGTCAGCCAGAATATTGTCCTGGCATTTTAATATTGTCCTGGCCAAAATGATTCTGGAAAAAATAGCCATAAAGGGTTAGACCACAGCTGTGTCATAGAAACTTTCCTATCACCTCTGGGCAACTGGAGGTTAATCTGAGAAAATGGAGTTCTAGTTTAGGTTATGTGTGTGCGTGTCACCTGATAATGCTAATATTTTCTAAAGATCTGCTAGGGCACCATAAATAAATTTCTAAGATGATAAATTGAAAAGGAAGAGATCTGTGTGAAACAGAGGGACATTGTATCCTGTATCTGTGGAAAGGGTTGGGGCATTTCTTATTTCAGGTGAGATTATCCAGGGTCACAAAACCCAAAGAATTTGAAATGAAAAGGGATATAAATTCTTACAGTGCAGGCTGAATACAGCTTCTAACTAGAAGAGTTTGCCAAGAGATTTCTCTTCTAAAAAGTTTGTAATGGATCCTTGGTTTAGAATCATATAGACAATTTATTTGGAGTAGTAGCTCTCTCTGTCCTGAGCAAGAACACGCTTACTCATTTAAATCATTAAATTCATTTGCAAAATCATGATGTGAGGAAAGGGGAGTGCTTTGTAAGTGCTTTAATGCTGCCAGCTCTTTCTTTTTTTTTTTTTTTTTTTAATGGAATGAATTGCTTATAGATTGCAGTACTAGAAGACAAGTTTTTTGCAGTCTGGCGCTCTCGAAATGAAAGATTGCTTGTGACTAATCCATTGTTAGAGGCTTTTAACTTTAAATAAGTTTTACCATTGTTGACTGTAGTCTGTGAAAATTTTGAGTAAGTGGCTGTGCTTATGTGCAGCTGTGCCAGGTACTTAAGATTGATTTCCTCTAAAAGCCCCCCCAGTCCCTCCTCCGTGGCACTTCCCAAAATAGGGCTCTGCCAAGACTTGGAAAACACTTGGTACCATGAGATATGTTGCTGTAAGGCTGAACTGCAGAACAACATGACATAACTTTCAATTAAGGGGGAAATCCTTTTCCTTGTTAAAGTCCTTTGTCGTGGTTTCTTAAAACAATATAAAATAACTGTTACTTAAAGGGAATGGTAGCTGTCATAAAGGGCAGAATTGTCTTGGGAGAAGAATTGCTTTGGCAGTGGTAGTGGGTGTTCTTTCTGAAATTTTAACTAATGGAAAAACATTTCTATGGGGAGCTGAGGCTGGGCTCTAGCTTCATCCTTGGGGGATAAAGCATTGTTTGAAAGTATGCTTAAATAAAATGTAATCTTCATCTTTTGAGAAACTGGTTTGCTTTGGTTAGGACAGACAGGAGGTGGTTATGTCCATTGAAAGCCAGTATATTGCAATTTTGTTGTAAGTTGCTTGAAATATAAGCAGCTTTATGCTGTAGCACTGAGTTCTTTTTCCTGTGCACTTCAAGTTGCTCTGATCTAGGTCCTGGGATTTTGACCCTTTGGAGACAGAAGATAAGAAAATTAATTTTGATTGTGTTACTACAGGAGCTCAGCAGTAGTTTCATAGTGTTTCTGCTGAGATATTGAAACTTTCCTGCTCTGATAAGCAGACTTCCAAAAGGAGGTATTTTTTGTCAGAGCTTCCTTACTCCCAAGTTTATGCTGTTTCTTATTAGTTTTATTATTGGAAACATTAAGCTATGCAATGAGATTTATCAAACAGAAAGGTTAGTCAGCAACTTTGTATACTAGGGTTTATCTAAACATCTCAAGTTATGTCTTGGTTTTGTAACGATTTTGTTTTGATGTTTCTCATAGTATGTTACTTTTTTTCAGCTGACTCTAAGGATGATACTGATAAATGGTTGTGTGGCTTGAATATCTTGTATCAAGAGGTCATGAGTGCTCCCACACCTGCCATCACAGAGAGGTATGTGGACATACTTTCACTTTGGGAGGCTGGATGCTGCTCTGGAATTGAAAGGGGAAACTCTGAAAGAAATGTTTAAGTGGTGCTTGGCCGTTACCCTAAGAACAGCTCCTCTCCATTAGTGTATGATACTGAAAGCTCATTTGGAAATTGTCTGTTTTGCTACATACACGATCTGGAATCATGCTCTGCTTCATCCACTAATGCAAGGTTGCAGTTTACCTTGTTCTTTGTATCCAACCCAAAATCTCTTCATGAGATCACAAGAACACCTGGTGTAGGTGTCTGTTGGCTTCTTGGGAAATTCAAATGTCTTATGCAGCCACAGTAGGCTTGTTCCAGTAGTTGTCCATGTGTCCTGTGTCCTAGTAATTCCGAGGTACATTTTTGCAGTTTTTACTTTCTACTGGCCCCATTGTGTTGTGTGACAATGTGATCGGCTGACTTGGAGGCTCAGGCTGAAAATGAACGTTTTTAAGAATTATTTCTTTAGCAGCCACATGATGGTGAACCTGTGCCCTTAATCTTCTGAGGATGTTGCACATGAAACTGCTCATTCTCAGACTGCCAGTTCTGGTGACAAGCTTTCAGTGTTGTCTCCACACCTGATTACTTTTGGTCACTGCTGGCATTGTCATTGTTGTTTATGGTCACTTCTGTTACCTGTTGTCAGGGTATGCTCTGCCCTCTCTTCCTCCCTGACCAAATTGTGGCCTTGACACTGATGTCAAACGAGTAATTCCTGTTGAGTCTGAGGATCACCTTAGCAGTGCATTCATCCTTTGGATCAAAATTGTGTGTGTGAATATATATTTACTCTTAATGCTGCTAACAGTATTTTACTGTGCACCTAAAACTGGTATGCACTTATGCATCTAACAGATCTTTGAGCCAGCAGCCTCAGCTGGCATAAATCATTGACTTTATGGAGTTACTCCAGTTTAGATTAGCTGAAGTTTTGGCTTGCTTTATCCACTTATGTTTTCACAGCTTCTGGTTGCTCATTCTTTTCAGTCCTGCCCACCCTTCCCCTTCCTGTGTTGTTTATATGACTTTTGTTGTTTTATTGACTTGAAAATGCAGTATTAAGCAGCAAAAAAAGTACATGTTTACAAATGCACTTATAAAACTGAATCCTTAGATGTATCTAAAGATAAGAATTTCCATTGAGTTTTGTCTATGGATTTTGATATTTCATTGGCTGTATTTTTTTTATAATTCTTAAATTAACCTCTTTTTTTCCCCCCATTTTTCCCCTCTTTTCCACAAGCTGGCTGAGAAAGCAGATCTATTCTGTGGATCAAAGTAGAAGAAATAGGTAAGAAGCTCTCTCTTTGTTCAGTTGTTTTTAGTGAACTTCTGTTGCAGATTCTAACATGGAATAAAAATAAATAAATAATTCTCTGTCCAAGATGTGAAATGAGGCCCCTGAAAATGGTATTTGCTTTTGATCTAGCAACTTGAATTTCGCCATTTGCTAAAAACAAATCTGTTTGTAGCACTCACTCGTGTTCATGTACATGGTATAATGAAGAAACAAATGATGAAAAATAAGTAGATTAAATTTTAGCCTAGAATTACTCTGGCAGAATGAGCAAAAGTAGCTGTCATCTTCCAGTCTTACTGCAGAGATCGAGCTCAGCAGTGCAGGTAGTTGGGTTGCCTGCTTTATTGAGGTCTTTGCCCCTTCATGGCCAAGTTGGAGCCCAGATGCTTGGACTGTATAACCTGCTGTGAGCTTTCTTGTGCCACCAGGTCTTCCTTCATTGCTGACCATGTTTGCATTGCAGTGACCAGGCTCTAACACAGACAGACCAAACCAGCAGCTGGCCTGGCAACCTGGGCTTGTCTCTGCCACATATTTGAACAGACCAAAGCAGAAGAATCACCTCTGACCTGGTGCTTCTCATGTGAAAGAAGCCTTGTGGGTTATAGCTCCCAGTGTGCTGTGTAGCTTCATGTGTTTTAGTTTCAGTGGCTGACTTCAGGTCCATGTTGATGTGGCTTTGTAGCTTTTGTACAGCAAAGGAGACTTCTTTTCTTTTTTTTTTTTTTTTTTAATCAATTCAGCTGCAAACCTCTCCTCAAAGTTGCCAGAAGTCATGTGATACTGAGAAAAATGTTAATCCTTCCTTCCCTGTGTGTTATTACTTTACCATGATTTTTCTCTTTGTCTGGAACATGCATTTTATTCTAAAGTGTAATTCAGTGTAGAAAAGTACGTGCTTTTCCTCTCATTTTACACCTTTTCCTACAAGCAAACTGCAGTGTGGTGTGTCATTGTGTGAATGAGGCTGAGGTATTGCAGGAAATCACACCCTTGTGCACACAGCCTGTGGCACAGGGCAGGGTGAGCTGAGAACCATTTCAGAGCCATGTTTCCTAAACTGGCCACAGTGGAGAAGAGAACAGTACCATCCTTTACTGGATATCCACTTGTTCCTCCTGATGTACTTTAAAAACTACCCTGCAATGAGAATGTGTTGTTGGGGACCATGTTAGGATAGAGCAGCTGTGGCTGACAGTAGGTGTCTGCTGAAGAGGTTTCATTTGCTGCTTTAGGGTCGTTTCATCACTACAAGGCAGCTTGGTTGGGATCAAGGGGACTTGCTCTGTGGAGAGGGCAGTTTTTTGTTCTCTCCCTAGATGATTCATGCTTTTATTAAAATTCAGGAAAGGAGTTTGGACTGAGTTCCATTGTGTTTAGAGCTGCAGTTTCTAGGGAGGTTAATTGTAAAGGTTAGGCTTCCAGGCAAGTCCTGTTTCACAGGTGGAGTTGTTTCCAGTGGTAATGAAGTCCCAGCTCTTTGTTTTCATTTGCACTTGTCTGGCCAGAGGAAATGGCTTGGTGTTTAGGGTACAAATGGAGTGCTCATTCTTGCTCCTAATGGTGTTTTTTTTCCAGAGGTCTGGCGACAAGGCGGAAAGCCAGGAATTTCCTGAGTTCTAATCTGGCTTCAGCATGGACTTTGACCAAGTTCCTTATTGCTTTGCCTCTTTCCCTCACTACACAATGGAGATGAGAGGATCTCATGGGGTTGCTGGTTGTATGGACAGTGTAGAATAGAAGTGTTACTTTCATCTAAGTGCTAATTGTTTTTGTTGCTTTTCGAGCGACTCTGCTCTGACCCTGTGTTTGCAGGGAGTTAATGGCTTATGAATTGCACTGTAGGTCAAGGCAGGGTACCTCAGTCTTCTTTTATTGGGTAGTGCATTAATGTTTTGTGGGCAGTAGGACCCACAGATCTTGTGCCTGTGTTCTCTTGACCTGCTGTCTTGCTGTCATCTAGAAAACTTGGGGTTTTAACTGCTGATGGTATATCACTTAACATTCTAAAGCTCTGTAAAAAGAATCAGAGGCCTGTATAAATGAAACTGGAAGGCAATTCTTTCTGGGAAGACTTGATTGGGAAGGGAATATGAGGTCATGTTCAGATGTTGCAGAAGGGAAGAGCCTTGCTCTGCAAATCAGTGTTACCATCTAAGTGAATAACAACTGTAGAAAAGGGTTATACTAGCATAGAAAATATACAGAAAACTAAAGCTTTTTATTTTCTGTTTCTACTCTGTTTGGTATATCCTTTGTGTGATGTTTTCTGTGTCTATAATCCAGTTTCAGTGGGACTAGAACAGTGGAGGAAAGGCTGCAGTTCATTTGACCGTGTAAAAACATCTACATTTGAGCTGATCATCTAGATCTGATTAATTGTTGATGGAGAGAAATAGGTGTCTCTTTAACATGGTTCTTTTCATCCTGATATGGATGTTCACATGGATTGAAGTGCCTGTTTCTCTGTCTAGCTTGTTTCCATGTAGGTGTTATGTTTATAGAACTTTACAGGTATGTGAGATGAGCCCAACCCAAAATGTTTCAATAGTCACATTTTTGTGTTGACAGAAAATATCTGAGTAGCTGATACAATGAGATACAACAGAACTGGAGTGGTTTTACTATCTTTTTTTTAATTCTTCTTTTTTTTCCCCCCAGCATCAGTCTTAGAGAGCTGAAAACTGTCCTCCCCCAAGTGAACTTCAAAGTGAGCAGCATGAAGTTCTTAAAGGATAAATTTGCGGTAATTACCTGATTACTTAAATCTATTTGGAATTATCTAATACGTGTTGACATTTCTTTTTAGGACACTGTCTGTATTTTTGATTCTTACCATGTACAGTAAAATAAATTATGTTGATTGATTTCTCAGCTTGGCTTTGCCTGTAGCTAAGGCTCTAAGAAAATATGACATAAATGTTCCTTCTTTTCATTGTATGGTTAACTAGAGCAAACATTGGATTTTGAGCTTCAGTACAGTGCAAGTGCATAGGAAATTATTTTATCTTTAAGATAAAATTCATATGTAAGATAAAGCCTTTTTTTTGCAATATGATCAATAATAACCTCTTTGCTCAAACTAAAGGTTGTTTGTTGTCCCTACAGGAACTTTAAATATCCCCACCTCTTCCTGCTTTTTAACTCTCCACCCTTAAAGCAGACATCTGTGCTTCTCCTTCTCCCAATGAGTAAATGCTCTCAACCATGCTCTCAATGCTCTCAGTGCTCTCAACCATGAGCAAATGAGGCACTTTTTATCTCTCAGTAATGGGAATGGAGTCAGAGTGCAAAATGTAAGGCCAAAGATGGGTTCTAGGAACACTATGTCATAAAGCAACATCTATTTACTTGTTTGTATTATTAAAAAAATAAATTAATTAAAAAATCCAAAGTGTTTAAAACAAATGAAGTTGGAGCAGACCAGGATGTGTGAGAGGGTGGCAACTGGACTAAGAGTAACTTGTTCACTGTGCAAGTGCAGCTCAGGAAATTCTAAATTCACTGTGTGCTGCTTTCCATTGTAGGAAATAGGTGCTCAAAAGGAAGAGCTTACTTTTGAACAATTTCATTTGTTCTACAAGAAAGTCATGTTTGAACAACAGAAATCGGTAAGCTTTTCCATAAATAACCTTCATAATGTTCAACTGCTTGATCGGAATAAAGGGTGAGAGCTGATTATCTTTTTGTTTCTCTTTGTTACTGGTTTTCTTTTCCCTTCATTCTCTTACCAGAAGAAGGGTGTATTACTGTATTAGATGTGTAGATAGCAGTCACCATCAGCAATTGGCATAAGAAGATGAATAAGTGATTCATGTTGCTTCTTATGTGTTGGTAGTAGAGATGTGCACAGATGGAATGGGGGTTTTAGGAAGAAATTTTCTTGTGAGTTTGTTCAGGATGTACAATGCCTTTTCATGAAGCTTGGCTGATCTTTTTATTGATAGAGGCAATTCCATATTCCAGATTACCAGTGGTGAGTCCATTACAGGACACACATCAGGAATACAGGCAGTGGAGTTACATTTTAGCTAATTTAAGTGGGCAGCTGCCTAACTACTGTTTCCATGCATTCACTGTACAGATTCTTGAAGCTGGTGTAAACTGCATACATTTAGTGACTCTGAAAGATAGGAACCCTTTTAAACTGTGTGAAAGCACATAATTTGAAATTACTTGCATGAATGTCTTTGACTACGTGCTTCTTGTCAATTCAACTTGCATATACTGAAATGGAAGCTTTGATAGCTGAAGTTAGTGATGGTTTTTTGGCAGTAGAGCTTGTGCTGTTTAAAAGTGATGTTGAAATCATGATGAAGTGATAAAGAACCTAAATTTACTGACAGGGTTTTGGTTTTGGTCATGAAAGTCTTGTTAATTAGCTTAAGCAGAAAGCTGAAGACTAAAATACACAGCAAGGAGACTCTCTGACTTCCTTAAGCTCTCATTATTGCCCCTTGTGAATCATTTCAAAGAAACTTCTCAGTTTGCTTAACAAGTGCTTTGGATCAGTAGATAAGTTTCCTGCAATCTGTAACGATGCTGTGCCAAGCTGGAAGCAATTTAGTGTTTATATTCACATGAATAAATGTGATGGATGACACTTAATTCCAGTTTTTCTAGGATATCAAACAATAAAAGCTCCCCAAAACTTTGACTGTGTGTTTTTTCTCATGCATTCAATTAAAAATGTGTCTTGCCAACTTGTATGCAACTTCTGTGGAGCAGACAGGCATTTATTTCCCCCTCCCAAACCAATGGACATAATTAGATGGACTTAGATAGAAAGTTGCATATTCTTTTATTATTTTTATTTTCCTCATTTTTTGTTTGTTTTGTTTTTTTTCTTTGTTTATTTTAAGATTCTTGATGAATTCAAAAAGGATTCCTCTGTGTTCATTCTTGGGTGAGACTCTTCATTTGTATTATTTTTCCACATTTCCATATGATTGTAATGCTGCAGGATTGCTTTTTAATTACATCACTGTTTTGTTGTTGTTGTTATTGTGATGCTTTAGTAAGTGAAAAGAAATTATACACATTTTTGCATTCAGAAAGGTGAACTTACGTTGGAAGTAAGTCTTGAACATAATTTGATGAACGATTTTTAGTTTCTGACTACAAAAATGGCATGGACTTGAACAACTGAAGTTGCCTATCCTCTGATTTTATAAAGAGCTGAACAGAACTATGGAAGGACCATTTGATGCAGAAATTTTAACTTCAGTCTGGACAGTGGTGTGGTGCACAGGCTTTGCCTAGACTTGAGCAGAATGCTGATAGTAACAGCTTCTGCACCTTTCTCTTGGTGGACTTGAACATTTAAGTAAGATGTGTACAGCATCAAAAATAGGTCACAGGCGTTGCTAACCCTTTGACTGTGGACTACAACAGTTTATCCTGGGTTTGAATATTACACTAACAGATTAAGAAAGTAACTTAAGTTTGCTCTGAGTGTACCAAGGGTTTTTTTTTGCCCTGGGTTATGTCATATGAATTGAACTTTGTGAGACTGCTTAAAAGCACAGATTTATCAAGGGTGGGTAGGTTATATTTACCTTATTGGTACTACATGCTGCTGCATTTGTGGCCTACAAAAGGGAAATCAGTTATACCACTTTTCCTTGGTGCAGCTTGATGCCTCCTTTTTCTGAAGGTTTTGCTCTATCACAGTGGATCATCTAAACATTCCACAGAAGGAGTTATTTGTGGAAGTGTGGCTCTGTGATATTTTAAAAGAACAATGTCCCCATTTGCCTCGGCTGAACTTACCAACACCCCTGTCAAGTGAATGCTGCTCATTTACTACACGGCAATGGGCACAGATTTTTACTTTTTCCCAGTGAATTACTGTTCAAATACATTCAGGAGTCCTGGAGGCTCAAAATGCAGTAACTGGATACTACAATGCTACAAGCCTACTCTAAATTCCATTGAAGTTATATGAAGTTTCTTGGTGGTGGCAGCACATTCATACTGTAAATCCAAAACACAAATCCATATCATCTGCTGTAATATCTGAACACACTTGCTCTCTTATTTCTTTAACCTCACTTTCCTTTTCTTTTTTTAAAGAAACACTGACCGTCCAGATGCTTCAGCAGTTCACCTCCACGACTTTCAGAGATTCCTGCTACACGAGCAGCAGGTGGGAAGGTTGCAGAAATACTGAGTTCATTTTCCTTGAGATTGTCTCACAGAATTCTGGGCTCATTAAAAAGAAATGTGATGTGTCCTAGAATATGATTGATTTCACTGTAATACTGGGCCTTGGAAAGATTTCTCATTTGTTGCCATTGAAGCTCACAAGAACTATTATTTTTCATCTATGTAAAGCCTCTGAAGGTGCACCAGAGGACAAGAAGGAGGACAAAGCAAATAAGGTTTTAACAGGCCTCCACTTAGTCATGTAGATAAACAGACAAGGTTAGAAATAAATGCTGGGTGTGTGTCAGAGATGGTTGCCTGGCCTGGTTACAGCTGTCAGCAGAGGTGCACTGTGGTAATGCCTTGGCCATGGCCCCGTTTTAGCAGCTCTCACAAAGCTGCCTGCCTGCATTCCACTCAAAGGTATTTTTCTATTGAATACAACCAGTTAGATGTCCCATGCCAGCCAGCAGATAAGGATGGAGGCAGGGACTGCAACTGTCTTCATGGGTTTTTATGATGTTACTTAGCACAGACTCCATGGGAAAAAATTGTGTGAGATTCGCTCGGTGCTGCTGAGCTCCAGGTTTGCAAATATGGTTGAAAAGCGAGACTTGCACTTCCTGTATAAGCTTGCTACTTTCTTTTTCTCTCAATTGCACTGTGCTCAAAGGACATTCAGATTGCACTTAGAAATGAGAGAGATTATAGTGAAGCAATGTCCAAGGAGGCCAGCTTTTTTTCTGTGTGTCAGTGCATATATGTACTTAAGTAGTGTATATCTTCTGGACCTCCAGTCCATAAATGTACTTACATGGAGATCTTATATTTCCCCCCTTTGACCTCATAAGGGAAATCCTTAAGATATGTGATTACAATAAAATATATTGTATGAGGCAGATGAGAAAGAAGTAAATCACATCTGTAGGTCTCTCTGTTCCTTGTTTGATTTTTATATTGAATGACATCACTTCAAAAGTTTTTTTTTTACTGTGTTTTTATTATCTGAAGGAGTCTTGGGCACAAGATCTCAGTAAAGTCCGAGAACGAATGACAAAGTTTATTGACGACACTATGAGAGAAACTGCTGAACCTTTCCTCTTTGTTGATGAGGTGAGATAATGGTACTTTGTAGTGCTTCTCATGGACTTCTTCTCTTTCACAATATTTTCATTGGATGGCAGGTCCTGTAGGCCTCTCTTGCTACATTGCTGGCCTTCTTTCAGTCTTGTATGGTATAAACATTTAAATTCTCTCTCTTTGTATTGTAGTTCCTTGCTTACCTTTTTGCAAAAGAAAACAGTATTTGGGATGAGAAATATGATTCAATAGATGTGCAGGATATGAATAATCCTTTGTCCCACTACTGGATTTCTTCCTCTCATAACACGTAAGTTACCAGAAGTCCCACTGTCTATCCCTATTCAAACAAGCCTAACACCTGCTAGGAGACAGTAAATTATGCCAGAAATGTACTGTGTGGATGTGTGAAACCTTCCTAAAGTGTGATGTAAATGTGCTAAATAGAGTTTGTGGGACTCCTTTTTCCCCTTCTCAGAAGATCTTTGAGCTTTTGAGATATAACCGAGCTCAGCTGCCAGAAAACCCAAACCCTGAACCCTGTTACAAAAATAAAAAAGTATTGAGTTGAAACTGTTCCAGCCTCTCTGCCTTCAGAAATATAAGTTACTAAAGGAGCTTCCCTTTTTTTTTTCCAAGCACCAACAGCCTTGCTGAGCTCCTGTCAGCATTAGTTGTACAAAGGATGTGATGATGAGTTTGAACTGTCTTCAGATGAAAGGGATTTGCTCATCTAGCAAAAATGAATAATAAAAAAAAAAAGATGTAAAGAGAGGGAGGAGAGATGAACAAATAAAGTATTGCAGGGAATGCAATAAAGTGGATATGGATATAGCTTACAGGTGTATTTTGAAGTATGAGGTGTGGTATCACTCTAAATACCCTCCACATCCCTTAAACATGATCATGCCTGAGCATGATGTGGTTTAGGTGTGATTCAAAGCTTGTGATTTGCTCTCTAGAAGCATGTCAGTTAGAGCCTCTTGATGTTTATATTGAGACTTTAACCTCCTAGAATTCTGTCCATTCAAAAATCTGATAACATCAGGTTCAGCAGAGTTTGGTTCTTCCATCACAATTTAAAAAAAAAAATTAAAAAAAATCAACATATATTCTCCATTACAGGAGACAGAATATCACCCAGTGAGTGAGTGAGAACTGGGTGAAATGGACTCCCTGTCTTTTGCCTTTTCCATTTACTCCTTAGATACCTGACAGGAGACCAGCTTCGAAGTGAGTCCTCCACAGAAGCCTACATCAGATGCCTTAGAATGGGATGTCGGTGTATTGAGTGTGAGTAAAGAGCTTGTGGAGTAGTTTGTAACATGCTGTCTGTACAAGTAGTGTCCTCTGTTTACCAAGAAAGAAAAAAGAACTGAAATCAAGAACTAGTTTGTTTTCTGAATTTGAAGTTAGTCATATAAAGAACACTGATTCCCTGAATTGTTTTTCTTATGTCCCACTATTGCCCCATTCACTTCCTCTGATTCTTGTTCCCTTGCAGTTTTCAGAAGGTCTTCCTAAATCTCCTCTCAGTGTATACCAAAATTTCCATCTTGAATCTATATGAAAGCTTAGGATTTAAACTGGAGCAATTGTGTAGCATAGACACATAGTTTATTTGCCTTTACTGTAATACAGACAAGCCTAAGACACAGATATTTTTGTGATTTGGTGCCATTTGTCATCCTGTTCAACTTGCTTGTAAATCAGTTGATGTCTTTCCTGCATTTGTTCTCCGTCAGTTGTGAATGCATCTTATCTGTGTGCTTGTGTTCCTTATTGAAAAGTTTAATTTATTTCATGTTATTTTACCAGTTACTTCATAAAACTAGGTTCTATTACCTCTTCAATTTGGCTGATGCAAAATGTATTTCAAAGTAGAGTTTCAGGGTCAAAATCAACAGAAGACATAAGCTCTCAACTTGCCGCTTGTTGAAATTGTATTTATCCTTGGAAAATTATTCTAACCTGGTAGACTGACACGAATTTGCCAGAATTTCTTGTTCCAGATTCCCACATAACAATGCTTTGGGAAGATTTTATATTGTATCATATTTGTCTTGCTCTTACTTAAATGAGCTCAGTTTCCTTGGGGAGAGATATAAATTCATGTAATGGAATATTTTATTAGAACATTAAAGTCTATGAATCAGTATGTAGAACACTGAAGTTTTGGATGTATTCTTTCTACTAGAGTGATTTAAGGAACTGTTTGGTCTTTTCCTTCTTCCACTGTTTGTCTTCCCTAGTGGATTGCTGGGATGGTCCTGATGGGAAACCCATCATTTACCATGGATGGACACGGACAACAAAGATCAAGTTTGATGACGTAGTACAGGCAATCAAAGATCATGCCTTTGTTACATCTGAGTAAGCTTTGTTTGATTTTTCCTTCAGCATTTTTTCATAGCCCTTTCTGAACTTATTTGCTCTGTAATCTAGAGCAAAAATGACATCCAGCCAAATGTGGGTCTTTCCAAAGAAGAGGTTTGGGCTAGATAGCTCCACAGGTCCCTTCTGACCTTAGTGATTCTGTGATTGCACATCTCTTATTATTTGTTGAGGTCTGTCTCTTCCTTTTGTCATCTTGTTTGCTTCAGATATTTTCTTTGATCTGGTGGTTGATGGAGAGTGTTGTTTTCTTGGCCTTGCCAGCTGTAATAATAAGAAATTGTCTTCATTCACCTCGTTTTTCTGCATCAAAGATACCCAGTCATTCTGTCAATCGAGGAGCACTGCAGTGTGGAGCAGCAGCGACACATGGCCAAAGTGTTCAAGGAGGTATTTGGGGATCAGCTTTTAGTGAAGCCTGTAGAAGCCAGTGCAGATCAGCTCCCATCACCAACCCAGCTGAAACAGAAAATCATCATCAAGGTAGGCTTGCTTTGTGTGCTGGGAGATAAAATAGGAAAACAAGAGCAGGAGCCAGAAATACTATTTCTCAGACTGAAACTGCAGTAGAACCTTTTTGAAAGGCAATATTAGGTAAAGAATCTGAGAGCTGTTCATGATTTCTTTAGTAAAACAATAATCACTTTTGTCCATGCTGCAGTTTTCTGACTAACAGTACTGCGTCCTCTGTATTAAATTCTGAACAGAAGAAATAAGGGTAGAAAGGTATAAGCATCCAGCTTATGTCAGTCTGGAAATAGTAGCATGCCATTATAAGGTGCAAAAGTTCTATGCTAAAGTTTTTGGGTGGTTTTTTCGTTCCCTCCAGACTGTTTGTTTTTACCTTGCAGAGCACAGAGGGGACTGGCACAGCCACATGATTAATAACATGACAGATCTGATTTAAAGGGAATTGAAAACTCCTATGAGTGTGCACAAGAGAACATCCATAACACTCAGTGCTGTCTAAAAGAGCACTGAAGAGTCTTTAAATAGATCAGCACCTGCCAGTGAGCTGGTTGTGTTTGGCTTTTGTTTGGAAAATGTTGTCAGTAAACAGTCAGAGGCAACTCCTGCTTTACTGGCCTGTGAGATTTTTCAGATAAGCCTGTCAAATTGAAATCTACCAGCAGTAGGCTATGCAGAACTGAATGTGGTTGAGAACTAGATATGAGACAATTAATCTCATCATTAACTGCAGTTAAGTAAGTGATATTACCTGTGGCCCCCTGAGATACTGGTTTTTGTGAGAACTCTCAAGAAAGTAGAGCTTGGCCCCTTTTTCTCATGAAAGATTTCCCTTGTGCTCATTTTTCTTGTAAAAGAGTGAAATCCCCATTCATTTTAATTCCCTGTCTTTTCATTTTGTTTTGACTTTTTGTTCCTTATGTCCTGCTCTCTGCAGAAGAATTCTTGTTTTATCCTTATTTCTTGGTACGTTTCACTTCATGTTTTCTGTTCTCTAAAGAATAGCAAAATCTTATAAAACTAGTTGTTTCTTTATTGCTTGAATGATACCTCTGCTAGTTTCTTAACCTTTATATGAGATCTAAATTTTAAAGAAAGAAGTTCCAGCCCTGGTGTTCCTTGTAGGACAGCTGCTGTTATGGGAATGACAGAAAGTGGCTGTGCAATTACTTCCAGTAATACTGAGCATGCTGAAACTTAAGAGCAATTTTACGTGTGATTCTCTGCAAGTGTATGAATGTGGTGGGGTTTTTTTGTTTTTCTATTTTTTAGCACAAAAAACTGGGGCCAAAGGGAGACATTGATGTGAACTTAGAAGACAAGAAAGAAGAAAAGAAGCAGCAAGGAGAACTTTACATGTGGGACACAATAGAACAGGTATTATTTCTGACATTTGCTGGTTTGTTACTCAGTTCTGTAATACTAGAAATTTGCATGAATTTTCTTAGTATTTGTGTAAGTAATATTGCCAGTTGAACAGGTGTGGATGAGGGGAAGAAGGTATTTTGTTTATTGTTACACCTTGTTTTGAGATTGTGGTTTCCCTCTTTCTTGTTAATGGTTTCAATGTCTCTGAACTTTCAGAAATGGACTCGGCACTACTGTGCTATTGCTGATGAGAAGCTTTCATTCAGTGATGATATAGAACAGAATGCTGATGAAGATTCATCAAAGGTGATGGCTGTGTTTTATTGTTTAAGCATGTTCTTTTTATTCTCTCAGATTGTTTCAGTGTCTACACATGCATATTTTTTTAACCCAATGTTGAAATTGTAGAGGAGCCATGTGAGGTAAAAAGTGTGGAGATAAAACATTTATAAAGTGGTCTTTGCCAAGGTTAACTCCAGTTAACCCTATTTCTGATAAAATAACTTTTTCCCTTGGTTAATTGAGGACTTTCAAAGATGAGTACAAAGACAATTAAATACAATTTTGGTACTTATCTGCTAATGATGACGTGAGCACTGACAAAGTCTTTGGAGTATTATTGTTCTTCTCAAACTAAACAGCATGAACTAATGTTTGTTGTGTTACTAACCCAGCACACCTCTTACAGGGGTTCATTTCCCTTTTGCAAAGTGTTTGTCACAGTTGAGCACGTGGTGCTTGGTAAAGCAGGGTGACTATAAAGGTGGTTGGCTGGAGAGCTCAGACCTAGGAAGAGCCGAAATCCTGAAACAGGAGATTGTTTTGTCAAGAGCAAGTACTTTGTTTCAAAACCATAAAATTAGAAGTGCATTATAAAAATTCTTATTTTCTGGTCTAGGAGGTGAAACGTACTGAACTGCACTTAAAAGAGAAATGGTTCCATGGGAAAATGAAAGGGGGGAGAACAACTGCTGAGAAACTGCTCCAGGAATATTGTGCTGAAATGGGTGGCAAGGATGGAACATTCCTAGTCAGGGAAAGTGAAGCTTTCCCTGATGATTACACCTTGTCTTTCTGGTATGGTGATTGTTTGTTTTATGGCATTGCACAAGAACGTGTGTATTTTTAAAATATGCATTTATAGCTGAGAAGAAATAGGAATAATACTCAAATGTTATGGATGGGATTGTGAAAGACTACTTTCTAAATTAAGCTTAAGTGTAACATAGCACATTTTGGCAGAGTAGGCTTTATTTGAAGCGTTAGATTTGTCAAGAGAGGACTGACTGGCTTGATTCTTCCCCCAACCCCCAACTTTTTTTGTGTTTTGGCAGGAAATAGGATTTGTCATTTCCTCAATGAGTGGGCCAAAATTAGATCTTTTAATTTATAGATAAATTGCTTGTTTCTACACTGAAAAGGTAGTCTCATGAGTGTACTTTTGTTATCAGAGATTGATCTTTTCAATGTAAGGGTCCTCAAGAGGGAAAATAATAAAGATTTTGAAGTTGGTTTTTTTGGTTGTTTGTTTGTTTTCGTAGTCTGGGTTTTGTTGTTTTTTGGTTTTTTTTTTATTCTTCTGGTTGGGACATTATGAGGAATAGTGTCAGATGGATTTCTGACTCAGAGAGCTGTCAGAGCAAATTTTGCAGAATAAGTTTGTGACAGATTTTAAACAATTGTCAGTTGAAAATTATTATTTTGGTCCTGTAGTCTCCCTTGTCAGCATTTTTGTTGGGGTTTTTTTTTTGGTTGTTTTATGAGATGACACTTGCCTCTTCACAAGCTCACCAACTAGCTGACCAGGAATGGGTGGGGAAGGGCTTCAAAAGAAGAAAATCTGTTATAAAACCTGTATTTTCCTTATGCCCCCCTTCACTTCTTCAGGAGGTCGGGGAGAGTCCAGCACTGCCGGATCCGTTCCACAGGTGATGGGGACACTGTGAAGTACTACCTGACAGACAACCTCACCTTTGACAGCATCTATGATCTCATCCAGCACTACAAGGAGGCCCACCTGCGCTGTGCTGAGTTTGAGCTGCGCCTGACTGATGCTGTGCCTAATCCCAGCCCTCATGAGACTAAAGAGTACGTACAGCAGAAGGCAAGCACCGTCGTTGTGTCAGTGTCCTTTGCCTTGTTTTTAGCTGGTCTTGGATTTTTCTGGAGAAAATTCGCTGGATTCAGGAGCACGCTTTAAATATTGCTTGTCCCTGGAAGTTGGAGGAATAAGCATCCCTGAAAGATCCCGAGTAACACCACTGACTTTGTGAGGACCTGGTACAACAAAAAGCAGTCACTGGAAAGCAATTTACTAGCAGCAACTAGGAAAATCAGTGAGAACTGTAATGCCGTGGAAATGTGCCAATTCCTTCTTTGCTTAGTGTTTTACAACACCCAGTGGGTTGGATTAGATATTTAGTAGTTGGCTGTGGTTTGGCAACTAAGTGGTCATGGTCTGTGCCATCTGGAAACTGTTACTGGGGCAGTGAGCCCAAACAGTTACGTTTTCCTAATCCTGCCCTCCACCTCACCCCTGTCAGAGTTGGTTAGGCTGACTTCACCCCCTGTGGTAGGAACTAATACAGCTCGTGTTTGTTTCCAGCTGGTGTTTGCCTGTCGCAGATCCTGGGCAGAGCTTGCCCTTGTTTGCTGACAGAGAGCTGTAATCACTGCCCTTTGTTCTGTTGGGTTTCTTTCACAGTGAGAAAAGTAAATCTCTTTTGCATGTAAAATACTGCTCTGTGACTAAACTTTTTTTTGCCCTGCTGGGATCTGGGAGTCACTGAGCACCCGTAGGTAACTTTGGAAGCCAGAGGGGAAGGTAGAGTTTAAGGGTTAGACTTTCCTGCCTTTCTGAATAAGGTAGGGATATACTGCCAGTATAAGTGGCCACAGCTTCAGACTCAAGATAGGTCCATCCCTACAGAGAAGATAAAATCAAGCACTAAAGAAAAGAATTCAAATGCCTGGTGTCTTTCTTTTGTCTGTGTTTGGACTTTACCTTAAATCTGCTGTGTCAAAACTGAATCAACTCCTGAGAATGGAATGGCAGACTAAAAGCAGGATCCAGTGCCTTTGTTTCAGGAAGAAATGTAGATTCATGTTTTATGATTTGAGATAGACAAGGTGTACTGATATATTCCTTGCTTTCTTCCAAAATAAGCTTCTGTGTTCCAATGTTTTGTAAAAAACTGCTGTCATAGGTGGCAAGATGGGGAAAATCTAATTTTTCTTACAATGTCTGAAACTGTATTGTTAATAATGCTGTCTGTTATTCTCTCTGAATGACATTTGACAAGCCTTGTAATGCCTTGTCCATTTTGGTTTTTATCTGTTGTAGTTGGTACTACAGCAACTTGAGTCGGGGCGAGGCAGAAGACATGCTCATGCGAATTCCTCGAGATGGAGCCTTTCTGATTAGGAAGAGAGATGAACCTGACTCGTTTGCCATGACTTTCAGGTAAGAAAAGGACAGATAGGCCCTACCTAGTAGCCCAACAATGTACTGGTTTTTCTTATTTAAAAAATAATGGTCTTTTTAGAGTCATGGTATTCTTGCTTTTAAACTTTGAGTAATTAGCTTTTGAGTAATCGATTTGTGCAGCAGCTCCAAGAATGGGGATGTGTACAAGAGTTAATTTGTGACTGGCATAAACTTCCATGCTTTTATAAAGGCAGTTTGAGCACCAGCTGTCCCTTTCTTTCCGTTCAGAACTGTGCATAGCCCTTCTTCACTTCTTTGACACCCCTTGCTAGATGGTGTTATTTTGAAGTTTCTTTGGTGCAGGTTCATCAGTGATTCTATGTCCTTATCCCCTAGAAATCCTGACCTGTCATATAACTGAAAAGAAATGTCAAAGTGAAATTGTTGGCTTTTCTCACCAGGGAAAACAGTTTTGAAACTGTGGCTCTTGTAAAAACATTAATAAAATGTAGAGAATTGTGGTGTTCTCCATCGTGCCTTCAGATCAAATTGCATTTCTCTGAAAATGGATAATTTAGCAACATACAAAATTGCTCATTTATATGCTTATTGTGTATTGAAGATGTCCAAAATTCCCCAGTCTCCTATGTACTTTAGATTGAAGCTTTCTGCTGTTACCAAGGTGGATATTGAAGTAACTGGAGCTGCAGCATCTCAATAAAAACATTTAACAGTGGGGAAAACAAGAAGTACCAAAACTTCAGCTGCTTGAAAGGGGGTCTTTGTGGGTGGGATGGTTTCAGAGGATGGTTTTACCCTTATCTATGGAAACACAAACCATCTTCTCTAGGTGGGATGGTTGTCAGTGGATTGTTTTGCTGTTATCGATGCAAACACAAACCTTGTGTTCAAGCACAAGAGATTTCTTTTTTCTTTCAAAATTGATTTCTGTAGTTATCAAGATGACTATAAGGAAGAGACAGCTACTCATTTTGAGGGGAGTGTGTCTGGTGCTTAGGGACAGTGGCAGATCAGCAGCAGAGGGTTCCAGAGGGACTCTCAGTCTGATCAGAGATATTTGTGTTAGTATGAGGTGACAAAATACCTCTCTGTAGGGGAAAAAATACAGAAATGTAATCCAAGCAAAACCATGGATTTGTCCCAGGGCTCTGTACTTTGTAGAAAAGCGGGAATGGTTTTTTGTGAATTTAATCAGGCAACTGTAATTCGATTTGAATGGGAGAGGCTTTGTTAGGGGGAGAAATCATTTCACATGGCTGAGATGCACGAGGCAGCTTTGGTGCAGTGCACACCCAGCCCTCCCCACGAGCACCGACACCTTTCACAGCACCTGCCCTTGTCCTGCAGGGCGGAGGGGAAGGTGAAGCACTTCCGAATTCAGCAAGAAGGTCGTCACTTTGTGCTGGGAACCTCGGCCTACTTTGAGAGCTTGGTGGAGCTGGTGACATACTACGAGAAGCACCGGCTGTACAGGAAGATGAAGCTGCGGTACCCGGTGACGGAGGAGCTGCTGGAGCGCTACTGCACGGTGAGGGGGGGCTGGTACCTGGGGCCTGGGGGCTGGGGTTCAGCCTGGCTGAGGTAGATCAGCTTGGGGGAGGGCTAACAGGTAGTTTTCTGTGAAACAGAGATGGTTATATTGACTTCTCTCGCAAAGTCTCCCCAAGAGATCTATCCATTGACTAAACCAGGAGCCTGAACATTTAGCTGAGGATAAAGGTCTCCTTTCTGGATGGATGTGTTTCATTATGAGAAAGCTTTGCTGAGGCTTTTGGAAAACCCGAGGTGCTGTCTTCTCTCCTCAGATATATATCTGTGGGAAAAAAGCATCTGGCATGTTTGAGGAAACCAAAACCTGGGGATTTTGTTTCCTCTGGGGAGACTGAAAGGGGCTAAAAAGATTTTAGACCTCAGGATTTTTTATAATGTTGCCTATAGCAAAGGTTCTGTGTCTTAGGTCCAGGTCCAAATGCAATCACAAGGACAGAATAAAATGAAACAGATGACTGTATATTGTTTTAGAATTTTTATCTAATAGTGAAACCAATACTAGTACTAAAGTACTGTAGCACAGAAATCATGAGTGTAGATATTTCTTTCCTGGTTGTACACAGAAGGGTTCTCACAACCAAAAAGCTATTTGACTGATTAAGAGATACCTTTGTGAGGTATTGCTGTTTCATGGGGTTTTACTGTTCATTAAACTGAGGCACAGACAGATTAAATAACAAACTCATGCTCAGGTATGTTCAACTATAGAAATGAGCAAAATAGAGGTATCTGGCTTCCCTCTCTTCTGTTTGCCTATGTATGGTCAAAAAGGTGGTTTCAGCAATGAATGTTAAGTACTTTTATATTATATTATTATATAATATTATATAATATATAATATTATATTAATTATTATTAATTAATTAACATTAAGCACTTTTATAATTTTGATTTCTGAAACTTCTTTTTTTTTTCCTTCTTGTTTTTAGGAAAAAGATATTAATTCCCTCTATGATGTCAAGATGTATGTGGAACCCAGTGAAATCACCCCCACAGTGGTATGCTTAAAGAAAGTTATTCACACGTA
This sequence comes from Manacus candei, assembly GCF_025592945.1. NCBI lineage: Eukaryota > Metazoa > Chordata > Aves > Passeriformes > Pipridae > Manacus > Manacus candei. The sequence continues at coordinate 1,939,764 of NW_026138101.1, read as the reverse complement.
CTATAGACTTCTTAAAATTATGAGACTTGTTTGTTTCCTGTTAGCAGTGATGAAAAGGAGAATTGAAAGCATCAGGCTGCTTGATCATGGGGGACTGGACAGCAGAAATTTCAAGGGTGTGACTTTTTTTTTCTAGTCTCTAAAAGTTGTATCCACACATTTTCTTGTGTTCAAATCCTGTACTGATTCATTCACACTGGGAATTTGGGCACTTTTTGCTATTGAGTCTGTGGAGACAATTTGATTTGGCTTATGCAGGTGTGTGTCCCCAAATTAAATACCTGTGAGAAGATTCAATTTGAGAAGACCACATCTTTGTGGAAAGAAAGTGCAACAAATAAACCTCATTTCTGTGCCTCTGGGTGTCTCTACACACTGTTTCTTGTGTGCACAAAATCATTGCATTTCCATCATCAAACATGACCTGAATGCACAAATAGGTGCAGAGTGTATTCATATGCTTTCTATATTAAAACGGTGCCTTTGCTTTATTAATGAGTTATTAAAGTTTGTCTTCTTTTAAAATATAAATACTGTTTTAAAAACCAGTGGCACATCAAACATTACTTGTCTGTAACTCCTGCTAGGGTCTGCCTACTTGTAAATTCTCATAAAAAACACCTGCTTGTAAATTTTGTGAATGTAATTCCTTTTAGTCTTTTTGGCCAATGAATTTGCATTGCTGCTGAAGAATTTGGGTAGTAGGAGTAAACTCAAGATAAAGGAATTGCTCATCCTGCTAAAACTGCCTGTCTTCGTAAAGGAAATGTGACCAGCAGGATAGCTGATGTGGTTTTGAAGTGAAGGTTTTGTAGGCATCTAAGCCTACAAACTCCAAATGATTATGAATACATGGGTTAAAAATAGAGGATTGATATTTCACTGTATGGGGTTTCTTATTTTTATTTTTATTCTACCGTAATTATGTTTCAGCACCCATAAAAGAAAGATTCTTTGGTTTTTCGTTTTCTTTTTCTTTTTTTCCCCGAGCTGATACTTGAAGAATAACAATGTAGCATCACTTGCTTCCACCAATAGATGTCACTCTGGATCTTCTGTATTTTGTTTTCTAAACTTCATCACAACAAAATAATAATCCAATCCTCCCCCCTTTTTTTTTTAAATTTTTTTAAAATTGGATTATTGATTATTTTATGACCTGTCCCCCTAGATGACCCCTTTGCTCTGTTTCTCTTGAAGCCTCAGAGAACAGTGAAAGCCTTGTATGACTACAGAGCCAAAAGGAGTGATGAACTGAGCTTCTCTCGAGGAGCTTTAATTCATAATGTCACAAAGGAAACTGGAGGCTGGTAAGGACAAAGATTCCTCATGAGAGAACTTCTGGTGACTTACTAGATGGAGGAAAAAAATGAGCTTTGAGTAGTAGTTTAAAAAAACTGCCAGTTGTCTGATTGCTGCTTATTAACTGTGACCTTATAAATCTTAATGCCAGTGTATTAAAAAAAACTCACAAAACTCCCTCGTCCTCAAGTCTCCTTTCATGTCTTTTCCATTTTTCTATCCCACAGCAACAACCTCAGCCTGCAGAGCCTCCTTTGCCCAGTGTATCCAGTATTTTTCCTTTACTACCTTCATCCTTCCCAAACATTTGTGTATTCTGGGGAGTCACTCACCCATTACCACTGTAATCGTTGCCCTGTTTCTGTCTTTGCTCTGCTAAGCACTTCTGAGGAATCAAACCCACCTTTCTTAGTTCTCTGTACAGTCTCCTTTCATAACAGGTTTTCTTTTCTAGCTGGCTTGTAAATTGCTTGGCAAGCTTGGGAATCTAATGTTTCCCTGTAGTTTCTACAGGGTAATCAACCACATAATAGTATTTTTAGTACTGGAGGGGGAAAAAGCCTCTTAAGTCATTAATTGCAGTTTACAGTAACTGTAATCCCTCTGAAATCATCTGTTTCTACAGTTAATGATCACTTTGTTAGAGCTTTTAGCTACTTCATCATTTATATTTTGGTGATAGCCAGCTAGACAAGCTACTATGGGGTATTAATGACCAATTTCTTGGGTATTATTGCTTCATTAATGGCCTATTGAAGTTCTCTAGCTATTTTTTTTCTCTCTCTCTACTTTTCTGTTTAAATTCAGGTGGAAGGGGGATTATGGAGAAAAAATCCAACATTATTTTCCATCTAATTATGTTGAAGACATGTCATCTGATAACTCTGCTGAGCTTGAGAATCAGGTGAGGGTTATGGTTTGTCCACTGCATTTCCTTGGCCGCCTCCTGGCAGTGGAAGTCTGGCTTACAGACTCACAACACTGCATGCTGTGTCTGAAAGAACACAGAACAGAGAGAGATGAATGTATTCTTCATTGTTCTCTGCTGCTGAATATTTTTGTCAGAATATATTTTCGCTCATAGTAAACTATTTAAGGAGATGGCTGATTTGGTGAGGTTTCAGGAGATGATGATGATTTCCTGTTAATGAAAGTCATACCACTTCAGGTTTTTCAGATAGTTTGGTTAAACAATAACATGCCTGAAACTTTTAACTAGTTTTCCTGTATAGTTACTGTCTTAATATTGCAAATAAGAAAACTGTGTGTCCAAACAGATCTTATGAACCATTTTACTCTCCATTATTAAGTTTTTATGCATGACTAACCCTATAGTATTTGTCAAAAGTATCTAAAATATATGGTCCAGTGTCTTGGACAAAGAGCTCTTCAAGAAAAGAAAACAGAATTTCACAATAATCAGTTTTGACATTTTTGAGTTTTAAAAATAAAACACTGAGTTCTTTTGTTGTTCTGAAGCACTTCCAATGATTTTCCAGGAGTCTTTGGAGGAAAACACAAGTATTATATTTCCTCCCTCCAGGTCACTGTAACCTTAAGCAGACTTAACAAATGAGCAGTTATGTTAGGTCAGAAGCTGCACTCCTCCTTTTGACTACTCTCACTGAAGAGATTCACATGTGTTTATCAAAACACGATGTTTTTGATACGGAAACAGGCTTTTAAAAACAGGCTTTTAAACCTTACAGTGGGCATGCTTTCAGTGAAACTGAGGTTGGATTTAATGGTGCATGTTTATTATTTGTTAATGTCCTGTGCATGTTGACTCAAGAGAATATTTAGGGTGAGAATCAACTCATGTTTTTCAGATTATTGAGGACAACCCCTTAGGCTCTCTGTGCCGTGGCATTCTGGTGCTCAATACGTACAACGTTGGTATGTATTTTCTGATGCTCACATGTGGACTCTCCTGAGCTTTCTGTGTTGAGTAGATTCTTTTATGTTTAGAAGGAAAGATTTAGAAAAAAACCCAAACAAAACCCCACCAAAAACCTGAACCCTCTGCTTGTATTAATTTAACCAACGTGGTTTGTACATTGAAACTTTATAACGCTAACTGTTGCCATAAATCAACAATGACAGCTTAGAAAAAGAACTGTTGGATTTCAGTATAAATTTCTTGCTACTGTATTGCCTAACAGTGAAAATGCCACAAGGGAAGCACAAAAAGCCTTTTGTCTTCATTCTGGAGCCCAAGAATCCAGAAGATCCTTGTGTTGAGTTTGCAACCGATAAAGTAGAAGAACTCTTTGAATGGTACCAAAGTATCCGTGAAATCACTTGGAAAACTGCAGAAGAGGTATTGAGAAGAAATTATTCCTTGTTGTTTTTTTATGATGTACTGCTATAAATTCACAATAGTTTTTATCTTTAGCTGCTCTATGATGCTAAATGTTGCTAACATGTGGTCCTTCATTCTCATGCATGTTCCAGTTTTCTGTACGTTCTATCGATGCTGTGACCCTTGTTCCATAAAATCTTTGGGGAATGGTGTGTGAATGAGCATTTTATGTAAACAGGAAGTTTTCAGCAGAGTACTGTCTGTGTTGCACCCTGCACCTCAGTGAAGGTGCTTAGTAGGCCAAAGTAGATACCATTACAATGTTACATCTGTTTACACTGGTTCCTCCTGGTGTTAAGCAGCAGAAACTCAGATATTAGACTGTTCTGTTCAGAGTTGTGAATTCACTGGTGAGTATGTGTGAAATCTGAGCTGCCATTCCCTAAACTCTTCTTAATCCTCTTTACTAACTCCGCTTCCTGGTGAGTGCACTGATAGGGAACTGTTTGGTTAATTATTTATTTGTAACTAATAGGCACGTTCTGGATTTCCCAGAATAGTAATATTTCCAAATATTTGCCTACAAATTCAAGGATTCTGCCAAAGTTTAGCTTCTATGTTCCTCTACTAACACTTAAAGGCACTTTTCAGGACGTGCTTTTCCTGTTCTGATGCTCTAATTTACCTCCGTCGTGTTTTCTAGTATTTAAGAACTCTTTTACGTGACCAAAAAGTCCTTAAAATAGCTATGCTTTACTACACTCTTTCCTTTGTTGCTTTTATTCACTTTTATTGTTAAGTGGGTGATTTGGCTGATGGAAAATGTGTTTCAGTATCATGTTGGCTCATGCTGTTTATCTGTCATATGGAGTGGTAATGCTCTGGGGGTCGTCCTAATCCTATTTATAGCAGGCAAGTTGATATCTCAAGCAGAGGGCTACAAATTCAGCAAGGGGAGAAGCAACAGGCTGTTGACCTATTGTTGGGGGAGGAGAGATAAGGTTCTTGTGCCAGGCTTTCATTTAGAAATAAAAACGAGAAAAAGAGAAACACGACCCAGAAGAAGTGTCTCTAAATTGAATGTTTTCTATGGTACAACAATGGCTCTTCAGGAGCTTGGCAGCTTTTTCTCTCTCTGTACAGTTGGAGAAGTATTAAACACTCTGTGTTCAAAGATGCTTCAAAATTCGATCTTGTCAGTTGGGAGGCTTCCCTCACAGCATGGCCTCTGGAAAGTTCACATGATAGACTGACTGCTGCATGGGGAGGGGATAAAGATGAGGAAAGGCCCTTGTTGCCTGTACAGTTAACAGGCTGAATTTTGGGGAAGGAAAAGGCATAGTGAGTTAACACTATGCTGCAATGTGATACAGGTTTGTTTTTTTTTCTAAATTAGTTTGGTTTTAAGCAGTGTCTGTTATACACATGAAATAAAACTAAACTTCATGTATCTTGTCATCTCTGCTCAATACTGACCCTTGCCATGCTCCCAGGAGTGGTTGTTCATTGCCAGCACTCCTGCTTGGTTGTCACTAGAGGGTTATGTCTAGAGATGAGTAGAAGTGATCTTTTGCTGTTTGGAGCTCTGATTACTGTTAAGCAATGTCTGAGAAACTGTGGTGGATCACTGAGTACAATGAGGTTTCTACAGCTTTTCCCCAAGGTTATTTCCAAGTCTAAATACTGTGTTCCTCTTTGCTTTTCTTAGACTTGAATGCATAATCTCTGTTTCAGTGAAACACTCTGGAAACTCATGCCTGTCTAGTTCTGATTTCCATTCCTCTTATGTTTGTCCTGTTGAGGGAATTCTTTCAGAAGGCTTACTAATAGCTGCTGCTTCATCATCTCTTGTGCCAAATCACTGTTCAGTATGGGACTCTTCTAACATGTTCTATCCTGTAGTAGCTTCTTATGTCTGAAAAACCTCCAGCCCAAATGTCTCCACTCAGGACATGTCTTGCTGCTTCCAGCAGTTCCCAGTCTTTGCTGGCAGGGAACATTGCTCAGCTTCCATAGAGCAGGTGCTTGCAAATGTGGAAGTAGATAGTGGGTTTAGTACTGGTAATGTCAACAAGATTGCACATGATTTTCCACACAGAACATTATTGGTTTGGTGCACAAATAGAAAACTAGAGGAATGGTGCTCACAGGGTTTGAATTTAGCTGTTTGGGAGTTACTAACAAGACTTAAGTTCTGCTCAGAATTTTAAATAAATACAGAGACACTTCACTACCCTTTGCATTTTTTTCTGCATACATTTGCATTTATATGAGCTATAGAGTTAAGAACATAACTAAAAATAAGTTGAGTAGAGCCACATTAAAAGAAAAAAAAATGTTGCCGGGATTCTGAGTAGGACTGATCAGGGAAGCAGTGAAACCCTTGCTTAAAAACAACCCCAAACAACACCTTTCTCCTCCATAAAAAAACCCCAAAGCACATCCCCAACTAAAACCCAAACCCACTTGTTTATAGCCTGTTCTCTGAGTTGGGTCTGAAAGTGCTTTACATCTATGCAAGTGTCTAAAGTATCAGATAGGAATCTTGGCAGTAAAGAATGCACATTAGAGTACACCCTGCAGTTACTGTACCATAATACTCAGCATATCTGTAATCTAAAACTTTGTTATGTTTTCCAGGAGAACAGAAGGAAATACTGGGAAAAGAATCAATTAATTGCTATTGAATTATCTGATCTGGTAATCTACTGCAAACCAACGAGCAAAACCAAGGACAATTTAGGTACTGTCTTTAATATTACAACTGAATTTTACTCTTTCTTCTATCTTTACAGATGTTAGTTGAGATTTTAGAACTGAAGGTAAAATCTGGCTGAACACTTGTGGTTTGTTTGTAAAAAACCTTCAAAGTGGGTTTACTGTGCATTATATGACTTCATGGTAAGAACCTGTTTACCAGGTCTAGGCTGTTGAGATGTATGTGGCTTCATAATTTAACTGAGGTCTGTGTAGGTGCAGGTGTGGAATCTGATACTGAAAGATGTACTTTTGATTCCATTGTTTTATCATTGCTGCTGGAGAAGCCAGCAAACGTGCTCTTTTCTTTAAGTTTCTTTGCAAATGTTTTTAATAAGCTGTCACTGCAGTTAAGACATTATAATTATAGTCATTGTTTGAGGCACTGGCTAACCCTGGCTCGACCTTTCTTCTCCCCATTTAAACCCAGGAAGAGATGTCTCATTTAAATATGTGTTATAGTGGTCAGAAGTACATTATTAGCTATGATGAGATGAGGACATGACTATGGGCTCTTATCTGCCCTCCTGCAAAGCATGTGGCAGGCAGGCAATTTTAACTTTCAGACTTGATTCTCAACCAGTTTGCCATGTCTGCCTGAAAATGGTGCCAATTACTGGATTAAAGGACAAAGCAAAACAAAGTAAAACAAAGTGTTGGTAAAAATACAGTATAAATGTCAACTTATTTCTTCCTTTGGTAACTACTTTTCTTCCTCACCCCTGTGTAGACAATCCTGATTTCAAAGAAATCCGTTCTTTTGTGGAAACCAAGGCAGAGAGCATTGTGAAGCAAAAGCCAGTTGAGTTGTTGAAATACAACCTGAAGGGACTGACACGTGTCTATCCTAAAGGACAGAGGGTCGACTCATCCAACTACGACCCATTTCGCCTCTGGCTTTGTGGCTCCCAGATGGTGGCTCTTAACTTCCAAACTCCAGGTAATATTCCCTTTGAAGAAGGATCTAATCCACCTTCCATTTCACCATGAACGAACCCCTTTCTGGCCCTTCTGCCATTCTAGTCACTGTCCTATTTATTTGTACTTCCCTTCGGGAAGGGATGTGGAAGAATTGAAGTTTGCTTTTGAACATGTGGGTCGCCTTATAGAGCTGGGCCCCAAAAATGGGTCTCCAAAAGCCCTGTCTCTGAGCCAAACTAGCCCTAAACTCTAAAAGATTTATTTCACCTCGATCTCTCTGTGATAAGCAAGCAGAGATATTTACAGTAAGTTTCAGGTGTATGAATAGGTGTTCAGACACAGGGAAGGCTGTCCTCTGCTTTCTGGTGAGGGCCAGCTATCTTATGACATGTTGGTAGGAAGCCAATTGTGGATGGAGATGGGGTTTTGGGGATTAAAATTGATGAAAAATAGCCTGTCAGTTTGAGTTACTGAAGAACCCGAGTCTTTGAACTTACCTTTCCAGCTCTTTCTGATAAAGTGGTGACCAGGAAGCACTGCAGAGAGGAGCCACTGGTCTGGTATTTCCTTGGCTTTATTCCAATTGGGATCTTCTGTTATGACTGTTTAATCTCTCCCTAGATAAATACATGCAATTGAACCATGCCTTGTTTTCACTTAATGGACGCACTGGCTACGTCCTGCAGCCAGAGAGCATGAGGAATGAGGACTATGACCCAATGCCAAACGACTCGAAGAGGAAATTGCAGATGATTATGACAGTGAGGGTAAATCTCTTTTGTAAATTATGGGTTTTTACCAGTCATAAATATCTATAAAACTAAAAATAAAGCTATTATATTTCAGAGCAAGATCTGACAGATTGTCAAAATACTGCTTTTAAGTGTCAGTGTGTTTGAGAACGAAACTAGCTTCACTGGTTTCCTAAAAAGAAATATATATCTTTATCATGCTAATGAAGCACATGTTTTAGGACTGAAAACACAATCCTGGGGTGATTTTTTTATAATTGTTAATAAAAACTTGAAATGAAATAACTTGCATTTCCAACCTAATAACTTCTCAATAGAAGGGTCCTATTGGAGATTGTTTTGCAGCAGACTAACTAGTTAGGAGATTTTGAGTGTGGAAGAAAAATATTTATAATGAAATAGAGAAACTAAACAGAAAAAAATAAGCTGATCTCCCTTTCATCATGTTTAATACACTATGACTTAATCTGAATTTCATTCTCATTTTTCTTCGAGAGATGGGTTTGTAATTTGAAAATTTTACCATGTTGACTTAGTGCCAAACAGGGATTGAACTTGTGTCTGTTCTCAGTTGCTGTGCAGTAAGACATGTCCTTTAAAAGTATGTTTTCTGAGAAAGAAGAAACACATTAACTGCTTTTCATTGCAGTTTAAAGACAAGTTAAACAGGGACTGTGAATGCAAAGGAGAAGTGTCTAGAAATAGGTATGTAATAAAGACCAAAGAAAGATAACAAAACTTATGCTACAGGCCTGGTCTGGAACTGCATATTGTGTGTAATGAATGTCAGCTGCAGTATCTTACAATGAAAATCACTGGGTTACCCAAACAATAGTTATTTGTTGCACAGATAGTATGTTTAATACATGCAAACATATTCAAGAAAGAGAGCGTGTGCTTTTCCCCGTTCTTCTGGATTTTTTCCCCCCCTCTAGTTCTGCAGGATGTCTTCTGTTCAGAAATAATGGTGCCAAGTTTCCTTTGGAGGTGGTTATAATTTCGAGTTGCTTTTGCAGGTTTTGGGTGCTCGTCATCTCCCTAAACTCGGTAGAAGCATCGCTTGTCCCTTTGTAGAGGTTGAAATCTGTGGGGCTGAATATGATAACAGCAAATTCAAGACAACAGTTGTGAGTGAGTATCTGTGGCTTTCTGTGTTGTAAGGATGTGGTTATACTTCCAGTGTACTTAAATAAAGTGAGTAGGCAGGGGATGACCATGTATTTATGTTGTCTGTAATTGACCAGCAACTTATACTATAGGGAGGAGTAGGTTAACTGTTGCTCTGCACTGATAAGTCATACAGTCTTATTCTCTTGCTTGCCTCAGGGCCAGTTAATTTGAGAAACTTCAGTGTATATCAAGTTTTGAAAAAATAGTACTGTTGCAGTTTGGAAAAAAAAGAAGTCCCATTCTGTTATGTTTTTGCCTGTGCATAAGTTTGTGTATTTGCATATTTTAAAAAATTGCTGTCTTGAAAGTGCCTCCAACAGTGCTAGTCAGTTCCCAAAAGTCTGGCCCAAATAGAGAGTTACTACTGTGAGATCCAGACTATGTTTATTTAAACTCAGCTTCTAAGACTGGCACCCCCTGGGAGACAGCTTGGGTGTGTAGGGCTGTAAAATAGTATAACTTGCAATGCAAGAGAAATTTGATCAAAGCTCACTCCTGGAGAGTTCTGGACAAGGGATGTGTGTTTGTAAATGAGTTTCATTTAAGTGCCATGGGGCAATATCTCAACCACTTCATATTTTACCATTTAATATTTCTGGATACAGCAGTTTTCCTCTGGTAAATAACAGGCTTTGGTTCTGAGTATCCAAACCAGTAATACCAGTGGAAAAGAAACACAAAAGCAGGAGCAAGAATGTGCATTGTGGCTCTTTGGTACTTCAGAGAAGAGGATTATGGTGTAAACTTTTTGTGGGAAGTGACCAAGACTTTAGAGAGCAAACTTCCTGGCTGTGTCACATATACCAAATGTTGGTGTTCTGTACATGGCTACATGTACCCTGGGTCAGGGTACATGTAGTGCTTTTCCTGCTTTTTATTTGCTCACATATGGAATGTAAGGCTTATGAGTATGAGCTATTAATTAACCTTTTTTTTTTTAAACAAATACATGTCCAAGGGACTTTTATATGGTTAAATACAAATAATAGCTTTCCTTAATGGATTTTCATCCCTGCCTAGTTTCCTCCTATGTCTCCCACCAAGTAAACAAATACAAACCTTTTGAAGCAAGGTTACAACATGAGACAGATGGTAAATAGGATTTTTGGGCCTTTGTATCTTAGGAAATGTCCTGGGATACATACCCATATGTGAATGAGGTGAATTTACTGCTCTATACTGCAATGTTTCCCCTTTTCCTACAGATGACAATGGCCTGAATCCAGTTTGGGCACCCTGTGCAGAGCAAGTGAAATTTGAGATTTACGATCCAAACCTGGCGTTTCTGCGCTTTGTTGTTTACGAGGAGGACATGTTCAGTGATCCCAATTTCTTAGCACACGCCACTTTTCCCATCAAAGGAATCAAATCAGGTAGGATCAGTGGTTACAATGAGGGGCTGTGTCAGAAAGGTGCTGTTCAGCATTGTTGTACTGTGACTTCCTCTGCGGTGCTGGACTCCCTCCTTCCTCCATGAACCCGACTTACTCTTGCTTTAGTTTTCAAGAGCATGTGAAGCCAGGAGTTTCTCAATTTTGCCATTCTTGCCTTTTGCTCCTCTCTAACTGCCACAGCAAAGCCTGCTCTCAGCTGTGGAGTGTTTGAGCACTGAAAGAATCCCCTCAGGACTGTGTGCACCTTTTTTGTGGCTGCACATGACCCTTTGCCTTGGCTCTAATTGTCCTTTGTGTATGTTCCCCCCACCCCAGGTTTCAGGGCAGTCCCTCTCAAGAACGGCTACAGTGAAGATATCGAGCTGGCCTCGCTTCTGGTTCACTGTGAAATGCAGCAAGTTCTGGTGAGAACCACTGGTTTTTGTTGGTTTTTTTTTGTTTGTTTGTTTTTTTTGTGTGCACTTAGCATGTATGTTGCCAGTACTTTGTGGAAACCAGGAACTGAGGATTTAGTTTTCTGTTCTGTGTCTGATGTGTTATTGTCAGGCATTTCTTCTGCAGGTACCGGGGAAGACAAATAGCACAAATTGAGTTACTCTCCCTCTGGGTGGACAGATTACATGGTTGTTAAAAGAAATAATGCATAAACAAAGCATCATTACCTCCACTAGTTTTTGCTGTAACAGCATGGTCGTTGTCATTCCCTGTTAACTGAGTAATGCCATGCAAAGCTAGCTAAAATCAGCTTTGACTTCATAGAATAACCTTTTTTTTAAAGGTCCTACATAAAAAGAAATCACTTTAGCAAGAGAAGATACTAATTTCTTCCACTATTTCATGAAAATAAACAACCCATCAAGTGGAAGACATATCTGGTCCCTACAGAAGTGCTAATCTGCTTCTTTTAAGCCTCTGTAAAACACTTACTTGATGTACTTGTATTTTAAAACACATAGGGGAAGAATAATGATGCATCCTTGCTCATGAAACCAGGCATTAAAGTGGCTGATCTGTGAGTGGTGTGTGTTGGTGTTCCAAAGGTGCTGTTGTATAGCTTGATCTGAAGCAGGATTATTCTCAGACTCTTTCTCAATAATATTTTATGTAATTTAAATACACTTGCATAGAGGCCATGTGATGAAAGTTTAAAGATTCTTCTGGGAAGTGGCTATTTCAGGGTGCTTTCCAGCACCCTTCAGATTCAGAGAAAAAAAAAAATTCAACTTCTTATTTGTAACCTTTTGCAACCATCCAGGCCTACACTGCACTTCACACCAGTGTACATTGTTTTTCTGACTAAAACCCCAAATTCTGGGAACTGTAAGTCATAATGTCTCTGAAGGGATTTGTACCTGCAGTTGCAAACGCTGAACTGGAAGTGGCTGAGTTCAGTCACATTGTTCTTCCCAAAGGAGTGGCAGCCTTTTTCAAACATCCTTTGTGGAGGTTTTTACAAAGCCACCTTGTAACACATGATGTAAAGTGACTGTGCAATGAGTGTTTGGCAGCCATGGTAGGTTCTTTCTGTGGGTCCTGAGGGCAGGAGAGGGCTGGAAGCTGAGACAAGAGGGCTCTGTGTGTGTAAACAAGAGAGCTGTGTCCTTTAAAGATAATATTTAAATTGTTCATATTTCATGGACACGAATCTGATAGAGGAGGCCTGGTAAACTGCTGGGTTTTGGCTTGCTGCCTTTGAGAAAACTGACAGCAACTCACCATTGCCTAATGCTGAGCATGGACATCACTTGTGGATACACTGGGAATCCCTCCTGCTGTGGTTTGTCTTCAGGAATTCAGATCACTATTTGCCTGGGGCAGGAGCAGCTCTAACAGTGATGTTCAGAGCAGCAGAGTGTCTCCCAGTCTGTCAGACCGAGCCCTTTGACCATAGCATGTTTCACACAAAGAAACACACAAACAGAAGCCCCTTTTGCTTGTTAAGCCAAATGAAGATGCAGCTCAGCTTTGTATTTTACAATGTCTGATGTCTCTGGGTGGTATTGCAGTGGAAGGAGAACTTTCACAAATTTTCCCTTTTGTTTGGCAGTCTGCAACAAACCCGGACTTGCTGTAGTTATCAGCTCTAGAATTTCTGCCAGATCATTCAGGAAGCACCAGAAAAGATCAAGGCTGTCTCTGTTCTTCTACCTCTTTTTAAAAAATGATGACCATCCATAAAGTGATACCATTTAATAACAGGCCTGTTTATATACAGAGCCCATCTGCATACACTTGGAGATGAAATACAGAATTATAAAGAGGAATTACAGATGGCTGTGGAATTTCTCAGGAACAGAGAAGCAAAAATATTGTAGACGTAAGCATGCACATTTGAGAGCTTTAATGAGGGGCCTTATGCAGTTCCTGTAGAAGTTAAACAGTTTTCTTGATATTGTAGAAATACTGAGGTGGTTGTTGCATTTAAAAGCATGTCTTATTTGCTTGAAAATCGATTTACTTCTGTCAGAAAGTGTGTGTATCTCTTCAGTATTTTCTGATTACAATCTGCCTCAATGGTCCATATGTTTTTGACATAAAGATTGAAGTGGACATTCTTAAATGCAGTTTTAAGGTCTACCTTTGTGGATACATTTATTTACAAGAACTAATAGTAGTACATATGCATCTTGATGATTACACCTGCAAATTGGTAATTAGCAATCTGCATTTCCTTTGTGATTTGGGAATACAGAGTTTCCTACTGCTTTACAAACAAAAATTGAATAAATTACTTTTTAAATCTTAATCAGTAGCATAGCACTGAGGCTGTTTCAGTTGCTTCAACCCATGCCTGTGTAGGAGTGTGTTTCAGGAAGAAAAAGAGGGTTTAGGAAAGGATCTTGTTCCTTCCTGTAAGTGAAACTCCCTGGGTGTGTTGGTAACCTATCAGTTTTCCTAGATCTGGACTGAATGCAGAAAGAGTCAGTCTTATTAGTATGCAGCCTTTGAAAATGTTTGGATTTATTACATTTATTGATTGCATGTCATTTCTTGTAGAATGAGTATCTTGTTTTGCTGCTGATGTGAAGATTAAGACTTCAGTCCTGCCAGTTCTATTCCCCACTAGTAACTCTATAAAGAGACAGCTTTGCCATCCAAAGTTTTGAAGTATTAAAATAATTTGGAGTCCTAAAGGGAATAATTATGATTGTTTTATGCTTGTGGAATATATTGAGACCTACTGTGGGCCACATGCAACAACAGAAAATCAGACATAGTCAGTTGTTCTGCAAGTACTGAATTGCCATAGCTACAGAGAAATACAGGAGCTGTCCTTCTCTCTTGACCATCTGGGTACTTGCTGCTATTAGGGGTCCTATTTACTAGTCAGTATTTTGACCTTTAGTCTAGATTTCTGTAGACAATCCCCAGGATTGACAGTTTGTTGCATAATACACAAATATGATGGAAGAGCCAAAAAATAAACTTTAAAAAAAAGTATAGTTAATGCTGTTATAATCTGATAACTCACCATGATACACTATTTTCTGTTCTTTCCTCAAGAGACTGACATACATTATTAGAGAAAAACATTCCAACAGAAGTGTTTAGATGCACCCAAGTCATGACCTGTGCTAGAATGTCCCTGACACCCTTGTGAGAGGGGCTGCTGGCTTTTTTCAGTGCTTTCTAAGTTAGTTTATTTCCATAAACATTCCAGAAACATGTTATCAAACCAATTTTATAAAACATTCTACACAGTTATTAAATTGTGTTTAAGAAACAAAATAATCCCCCAAACTATAAATATTTGGTGCCATTTTGGGAGTGTGTCTTACAAGTCACCTTGATTTCCAATATTCTTTTGAAGGAGAGTGAAGAAGAGCTTTATTCCTCCTGTCGGCAGCTTCGGAAGCGCCAGGAGGAGCTTAACAACCAGCTGTTCCTTTATGACACCCACATGAATTTAAGGAATCCTAACAGAGATGCAATACTGAAGGAATTCAGTGTGAATGAGCACAAACTACAGATATATCAAGAGACGTGTAACCGCAGGTGGGTTGATAATCGTTCTCCTTTCCAAGGCAGCTCTATCTACACATGAGCTATGGTAAGGAAACCTCAGATGTATCAAAATCAGCATCTAAAGAGTGGTGAGGGCAGAATGAGCTCATCTGAAGCGAGGAAGGGCTGCTGAGAAGCCAGGCTGGGCTGGGAGCCACTAGAGGCCAGCAGAAGCTGTGCAATGTCTGCTCAGTGGCATCTCAGCTTCAGTGATCACAGCAAGACGTGTAATCCTGTGAGGTTTTATATTCCTCTCTTCTGCTTTCCAGGAGGAAAGTCTGGAAGTATATACAGACAAATAAACCTACCCCTTCACTCTTTCTACACTGTCAAAATTATGTCCCTGGAAATGTCCTGAGCATATTAGATGTGTAGGAACAGAGGATGCTTCCAGATACACAAACCACAAAAGATAAAACCAGTATTGAGTTGTAACAGCATTGCACTGTCAGTTCAGTACATTATCCAGAGCTTAGGGGAGGGTTCTTTCTCCTTTGCTGCCATCTTTGGGATGAGTGTGAAGGAGACAGAAAGAGGCTTCATGTACCAGGAGAAAGTCTTGAGTAGATCTCATGACTTGAAGTATTCTTGTCCTTTTTTATGTGTACTGAACAGCTGCATGAATCACTGGTTTACTCCCATTTATTGAGGAAAAAAATTGCAATGCTTCTTGCTGATACATCACTCATTTTGGTATCTAGATTGAATTTGGTAGACTGTTTTCCTCTGAGAAATTCCTAGTAGACTGAACATTTTCCTTTTCTTTTCCCTTAAGATTAAAGGAGAAGAAAGTCAGTAACAGCAAATTCTACTCTTAAAGGCCATCATTCTTTAAGGCTGCTTTATGGTGCGATTCAGGAAGAGATTAATTTATCCTGGTCATCCTACTCAATGCTGGTCTCATCAGATGGAATGACTGGAAGAAGAGGAGGAAGAGGAACGATGGGTTTCCTTGAGAATTTCTTATTATAAGAAAAACTGGTTTAATTCCTAATAATTTATATTCTGTACAAAGCATATCCTCTGTGCAAGCCAGAGCTTCTGTGTATTCAAGATTTTTAAAACTTGAGGACATGTAGTTGGATAGACCTCACTTCTTATTATCAATACCTGAAGTACAACTCGTCTCCTATATTTGTGTATGCAGGCTGTAGATAAGACATTCACAACCACTTTCATGCATGGAATCACACCACTTTAACAACCTGGCTCCTCAAGATTAACTAGCAGTGAGTTTTTAATTTATTAAATGCTGTAAAAGCACTTCTACACCAGCATTGTCACCTCATGTATGTCACAGTCCCTGGGGATTGTGCTTCTGATACTGTATAAAATATTTTGGGCAGCTGATAGCTTGTACCTTATTGTCTCTTATTAAAAGTTTTCTGTTGCATTTTTGAGAACAAGATAATATGTTAATTTTGTTGAAAGCAAATAGCCTTTTGTCACTGTAGTTGTGTTCTTCCTGTTGAACTCTCTGTAAAGGTTTAAGAAAGGAGCAATGTGTGAACCTCTGTTCACAGCCCCTATGAACTTACGTCACAGCCTCAAGGCACTGGAAGGAAAAGTTTTAAGATATGCAGTAGGAGATATCTGTTTGTTTGCAGCAAGGGAAGGTATTTGAAATTCTGAGTAGCATTTAATTTGTATAGTATCATTTTTGCAGATCCTTTCAGCTGCTAATGTGCTTAGAAATGAATTTTTAAATGAACTGTCAATTTTTAATCTTGCAATTCTACTTAGACGATAGTAAAATGATAGTGTTCTGTAAATGCAGACCATTTTCCCAAAATGTAACTAATCCAAGAATGATAGTGTGCACAAATATAGAGGTACATCATTCTTGTGCCTTCAATCAAATCAAGAGCATGGAGCTACAGATGAGAAAACCTGTTAGATTAGCAAGTGCGTTTTCCTGCCAGAGCAGAACTAAAGTCCTTTGATGGAATATTTAACAGCAGTTGTCATAATTTGTGTATGTGTTGGTCCTTTGTGCTAGCACTGTTTTACTGCTATCAAATTTCTAGTTGCCTTATCTCTGCATGGGTGGAGTTTTGCTGTCTATGTTCCCAACTTCAGCTTTCAAATGTGTGCAGAGTTTAGTTGTCAGCCTGAATGGCTGCCTGAGGCATCAGATGCTGCATACATAGT
The DNA here is from genome assembly GCF_025592945.1 of Manacus candei. NCBI lineage: Eukaryota > Metazoa > Chordata > Aves > Passeriformes > Pipridae > Manacus > Manacus candei. The sequence goes on along the minus strand of NW_026138101.1, from coordinate 1,923,010 downwards.
GCTGTATTTCTGATCACAGAGGACTTGCTTGGATTTGGGATTCATGGCCTGATGCAGCTGCCTCAGCAATTTTCAGTTTCTCTTGCTCCCCACGCTGTGACTTCTGTTGTTTGAAGAGGCTCTTAATTGATGCCATTGTGCATTCACAGATGATGGTTTGAGGAACCCCCTTGAGGTTTTAGCTGTTCTGTAAAGACAGTCTTGTCTCAAAGTTGAAAGTATTATAATAGTGTATCCCACAATGGGGTGGCTTCTGTAAATTTTTTATTATAAAGAAATTAATTACTAATCACTCAGCTGAAAAACAGAGCAAAGTTAAAGGCGATTCTCTGCTTTTCATCCTCCTGCCTGAAATCTCTTCAGTACCCACCTGTGATTGACCTGTTCAAGGACTAGATGGGTGCAAACCTCCCTCAGACAAAGCAAAAAATCACATCAACAGTAGATTTGGGAGGTGGAGCTGTAGCCTAGGCTGCTGTATAAAGCTGGTCTTATCTGCAGTATCCAGGTCTAAGTGAGGTGATCCAGTGCTCTCCCTCGAGGTGGGGGGTCACCTTTGGTGTGCACGTATTCGCAGCATGTTGCAGGATGTGCTTAGTTTGTCATATGATCAGTTCCTGTGCTATATATTTCAGTCAACAGCCTCTGTGATTGCCATGTAATCCTGTGAGAACTCTGTGTTGTCAGTGTTGATCAGACAAGGTGGCCCAAAGCCTTGTCTGGAAGACCCTGAGGTTGTTGCTGCTGTAGGATGAGATTCATGGGCAGCCAGCTACCAGCAAGGTTTGGACTGATCACAAAAACTAGACTACAAGATGCCAGAGCTTAGGAAACTCAGACCTAGAGATGGAGGCTGTTGCTGTGGTGAGGTTTTTGTTCTGTTTGTGGGCACTTCTTCTAAAGCTCAATTCCAGAGCAGACACAAGCAAACTGTCCCTTCGTCCTGGCTTCCTTCGTTGGTATTCCTGACACAGGACAACCATTGTGTGATAGACACAGGAGTTCCTTGTGCTGTTGTTGTGCAAATATTTAAGAATTAGCACATTTTGTAGTCCTTTAAAAAGTCCTGTGCACATTCTCCATGCATATGTGATGTCAGAAGTTATGAGGCACTCCTTCAGTATTTATGAAAATGCATTTTGTTTTACAGTAAGACTTTTCCCCAGAGTATGATGTTACACTGTATGCAGAATGAAAATACTGTTTTGACTGTTTTGTTGATTTGCTAATGATGGGCAAGGCTGTATTCTAACTCTTCCTTGGTTTCTTGCATTCTATTTTAATCCAAGATCTCACCTCTCAGTTCTTTGTCAGGGCAGACTCTGTAGCAACTTTTTCACAATTGCAACTGTTTGAATACCAAAGTAAGTCTGAATGTGTGTGCTAATGTTTTAATCCAGGAGGAAAAACATTTATAAATTTTTGAAGTTAACAATTGTTAAATTGTTATATTCTTATCGGAACTGTTTTAAATCACTGAAATAACTTATTAAAATAAATAATTTTTGATATCTCAGCTGTGATGTGAATGATGCCAGATGCTGCTTTGTTTAAGTATTGCTCGTTGAATTTCATGAATTTGCCATCATTTGAAGCAGTGAGTGAGTTCTTACTGAAATGTGGTCTGCTGGTGTGTTTTGGCATGTTCTGCTGGAGGTTGGAAGAAGGGCAGTTCTGTGTTTTTAAGATGAACTGACTTAATGATTGTTTCCGTAGACATGGTTATTGTTGCACTTCCATCTGCCTGCAAACACAGAGGGCAGAAGGAAAAGGTCAAGGATCATGTTTAACTTGTGACTCCTACCCGACCTTTTTCGGTGAGAGCTAGATATAAACTTCAGCCCCAGTGAGAATCAGATTTGGATGAACTTGAACAAAAAACTCTGAAAGAGGCAGAGATTGAGTTGCTGGTAATTTGGAAGAACAGTAATCTTGATGTTTACCAAATCTTGATGTTTATTCTTTCTGCCCATTAGTTTGCGTGGGCAGAGGTGCTGCTGGGGGAATGCACACTCTCCTTATGTTGTGATTTTTTATAATTGTTGGGAGTCTTGGGAAAAAAATTTTCTCAATCTTTTGATAAAAATTATATGCTTATTGAACATGAATCAATATGAGATGTCTGCAGCCTACTTCTTCTAGGTCATTAGATAGGCTAAAGAGTTTTTATCACCTTTGCATTTGTGAGTATTGGTATGCATGAGCTCTGCAGTCATTGCTTTATTTAGGTGTTTTGTTGCCTGTATTCATGTTTTTCCCACCCCAATGCATCTTTATGTTTCTCTGTTGAAAGCACTTAGTTAGTTCTGCAGTTCTCTCGATGGTGAGATGGTGTGAGCTGTGTACCAGGTGTTATCTTTGAATTCTTCAAACCAGTTGTAGAAATCTGAATGTGGAGTGAAAGCTGAAGTGCAGTGTTTGAATTCTGCTATAGTCATGTGTCAGTGTTTCCAAGTGCAGTCCAACTAGTTGGCTTGGTTCCAGACTGAAATTCCATTTATATCATTAGAAATAGAAGTTACAGATAATGAAAATTAACCTTCAGAATCAGTTCAGAGACAAATTTATCCTCTGACCCATAACAGTATTTGTAAACATGCACAGCTATTAGTTTTAAAAGAATTTAAATTAAAATAAAAGCAGTTTAATTAATTGCTAGTCTACATTTTTAGCTTTACTCCAGTAAAACTGGGAACCATGAGCTTGACTAAAATAAAGCAGAAGTAGTTTCCTTAACACTTATATACTCCTGAATTGCAGTTTATCCCCAGATCTTTTACAATATGTATAAATGATCAGTGTTCAGGACACTTTTCTCTGAAGATCACATCATGAATTATTAAATATGCCACTATATTTTGGAAAGTATATGGAAATAAGTAATAAATAGAAATGAAGGAACATTAGGTTTCTTAGGAGAAGGCACTATAAAATCTGATCTACTTTAAAGTTGATTAAAAATCCAAAATAAATATATTTAAATACACATTAGAAGTATAAGTTGTTCATGTGTATATGGCAAATTTGTACCTTGATGTGCTGTGTCTGTGACATTAAGCAGCTGACTGAGGATTCTATTCACTTGAAACAGCAGCATCATTCTTTATAGTGAGGCACGTATCAATTGTTAAGTAATTTTGAGGACTAGGAAAAAATGAATCTGTGCTATAATTTCATTCTGCTTTTTCAGTTTTTAGATGTGTTTCTGGTAATTCAGTTTCAGGAAAACAGGCGAATAATTAAAATTTGAAAATAGACACGACACTTGAATTAATTACCTTGTTTACTCTGCTGTTCATGCAAGAGGAGTAATAACAAAAAAAAAAACCAACCTGGAAGAAGGAGAGAGAATTCTCATTGTAAAATACTTAGAATGGAGCAGCCGTGACTGGCTTTACATGGATGTAATTTCCAAGCAATTTTAGAGTCTCTCCTTAAGCCGCAGATTGCCTGTTTTCCTTTTGGAAAGAGGAGAAGTGTCCTTCACTTCCTCTGTAGTCAGGATGGTGGTTTTTTTTACTAGATAAAGGTGACTGACAGGGATTTCCCAGTGCACTGTTGATGGCTCTGCTCACCCCTGCCAAGCACTGCCCGTGTCTCCCCACAAGTACCTGATTTACTCCCGTGTGCTCCAGCACAGTCGTGGGCCATTAGGACAAAAAAGTGCCCCCTGCTCTGTTAGTGGTGAGGACTTCTGTCCTTGACTCCAGATGGATGAAAAGGTTCATGGATTGAGCTCAGCTGCTGCAGGACTTCCGGTATTTGTGGTTTTGTTGGGCTTTTTTTTGGCTGCTCAGGACCTTCCGCTGCTGTTGTGCCTCAAAAGCTGCCCAGGGCTTGAGCCTCAGCTGGTATTGACAGCGTGGATTTAGGATTCATGGCCTGAGGAACCTTTCATAGATTTTTTTTTTCCAACCCCACCGTTGAGATAATTATAAATAGCAGTAGCTGAGTTTTGCTAAAAGATTGCAAACAGCAGAGGAAATTCCCCAGGGGCACAGGGATTAGGTTCCGTATCTTAAAAAGATTTTTTTTTTTTTTACAAGATGTAGCATGAAATACTGTTTCTTGTGCAATTTCTTGTACATTTTGGTTTTGTCTTCTGCTGGCATCAAAATTTCTTAATCTATTTCTGATAACATTGTGTCAAACCCAGAGAACTTAAAGGGGAAAACAAAGTGGTTTCCACTTGGAAGAAAAAAAAGGCTGTTGGAAAGAGAACAGCAGCCCAGTGCTTTCATGAGGTCACGGCTGTCTTCTTTCTGTTTTATTAAAAAGAAGGTTTCTTCTTTCTGCAGATGATGGTGTATATTAATGACTTCTGGAGCGTGGCCCTTCTGCCATCAGCACTCAGTTGGAGGCACATAAACTCTTTATAGCAGAGTGCAACACTCCTGCTACACAAACAGTTTATTTGCTATTAGAGAAAAAAAAAAAGTGAGTTCTCTCTTGAACTGTCCCTCAAGCTAAGTCTTAAATTTAGCTTCTTTTATGGTGTACTTACTGGTAGGGGAATGAAGGAGAAAAGTTAGATTTCAGGCAAGACAATACAAAAAAGTTACCAATGCCATGGGTTTATTTTCTTTTTGAGGTAAACTTCTCTGGAAGGGAACTCAAAAGTAAAAAAATAATGCTGTCTCCAGTCATTATTAACTACAAAACCCTCCATCTTCTAAGCAGGGGTGGCAGTGGACTTTTTAGTTTGGTCCCTCTATTTAAGCACTCTTGTTTTCTGAGAATCCTTTAACAGTGCAGCAGAACTACTGTCTGCCTCTTCCTCTTCACTTCCCCATTTCACTTGCAGCAGAGTGTAACAACTGAAGTAACTGGAAGTTATGGTTAATTTAAGAGCAGTGTAGTTTCAGCTATTAAAATGGAAAGACTAAAGTCTGAAGAGGAGTGTGAAATTCTTGAAGGACTCCCCTTTTATCAAGGGGGACAGAAACTGTAATGTTGATGGGTTAAGTGAAAACAACTGTATTTTAATATTTGAGGTAGTTTCTGTTTCTCTTCCTATATTAAACTGACAGAGGGAGTTGCTTGGGACAGTAGTGACCTGTACTTAACAAGGTCTTATCTTCTATTCTTAAAACTCCATAAAATTATGATTTTCCTTGTAGCAAGTGTTTATCTTCCTACTACAAAGGTAAAGTTCTATTCAAATTGTGTCAGGTGTTAAAGAAATATTATTAAAGCTAAAAAACGTTTTATAAATAGTGGAACGTGAGTGTAATCACTTACCAAATGTCTTTGATGGAGTCTTTGTTTAACTATTCAATAATGCTGGGGAGAATCATAGGTTTTATTTATGAATGCACTTTAGGTAGCTCATTCATTTTAAACAGACATATTTTACTGTTAGAAAAATCTACCAATCTGTGGTGCTTCAAGCACTTTGCTGTAATTTAGATTAACCATGGTGCATTTTCCAGGAATGTCATTAGATATCAGAGAGTTAACTCAGAAAAGCATACCAGAATGTAAAGAAACCACATTTGTTTATTGTCTAGCAGTTTATCAGTTAATCTTGGTTAGGCATATATACAGCCAAGCTGGAAAGCAGAACTGGGTTTTGGAATGTGATCAAAGAATACATTTATTCTCCTCTGGATCATGTAGCACAAACTCTTTAGGAATAAAGGGCAGGAATCAAGAGTATAATCCCATCAGGGAGGAAGAAGAGCCAGCCTAAGGACATTTGTTCCATTCACTGTAGTGTGTTGTTGTACCTGAGAGTAAAATGCTGTTTGCAGTAATACTGAGCTTCATCTTGTTAGTGATCTGATCAGTTTTACTTTGAAGAGAAACTATATATAAAAATTACACCTCTTTACTCAATGGTTCCATTCCTTGGGGATAAAACTGTTTAAAGATATTTACCTGAGTCATGCAAATGTGTATTTTTAAAAAAAATCTTTATTACCTGTCTGTCAAAACCAAGAGTATGCAGAGAACGTAACTAAATTCTGTCCTCAGCATTTCATCTTTTAGAGTGAAAATGTAACTGCAGATGGAAACCACGAGACCATCACAGCAATCAGCAGGAAAAGCAGTCCTCCATCCCTAACAAGCTGCATAATGGTATAATTTCTTGGCTTTCGTCCACATCCCTGGGATCTAAACCATTCCACCACTTCATTCAGGCTGTACTGCTGAGGCTCATACCCCAGCTCCTTCCTGGCCTTCTCCATACTAAAATAATGAGTGACACCAGTTTTGTAAACCTCTGTGCGAGTCAGGAGGGGCTGAAAATTATAAATGTGTCCTACAAGAAAATGAACTACTTCAGTAAGGAATGCAAAAAAATAGACAAGGGAGAGAGGGAGGCGACAGGTTGGGAACTTGTAACCCAAACCTTCCACTAAGGGTCGGAAAAATTCAAAGTTATTTACAGGCCTGCCATCTGAAATAAAATAAGCTTGGCCTGCAGCAATGTGCTGCTTGTTGGCTTTGAGGGCCTCAAAGGCAAGGATATGAGCCTGAACCAGGTTGTCTACATGTACAAATTCTACCAAACTAAGAGGATCTCCATAGACAAATTTAAACAGGCCCCTTTCAATATAACTGACTATTCTTGGAAGGTGTCTCTGTTCTCCAGGCCCGTAGATGCCTGCTGGTCGCAGAGCACAAGTCCTTAATACACCTTTCCCATTTCCAAGCTCAGCACCATTTGCCTCCAGCACCTTCATTTCAGCTAAAGATTTGGTTCGGGAGTAGTGATCGGGATGGAGGTGAAGAGGTAGGTAAGGCAGAGATTCGTCCCCATTTTCTATAATCTGCCCTCCAAATATCACGTTGTATGTGCTTGTATAAACCAGACTCGACACTCCTGTGCTCTTGCAGGCTTGGATGACATTTTCTGTTCCTTTCACATTAACATCTTCTATAAGTTTTCGGTTCAGCTGCTCCCTGCCAGACATTCCATAGGAAGCGATATGGAATACGCAGATTACATCTCTGAGAGCATCTTCCACTTCAGACAGGCAACAGATATCCCCCTGCATGAACTTCATTCCCTCTGGCATGGCTTGAAGTGGTTTCACGACATCAAAGAGAATCACATCAACTCCCTTTTGATATATGGCACAACCTAAACTGAAACATGAGAGAAACCATATGTTAGGATTCGTAGCACAACGGTGCATGAAACATTTCACCTGGAGGAAGAGAGGACTATTAACTATTTCAGTGGTGATTATTTTTCTGATGAGAGCCTTTTAAATATTCAGCCATCTACTATGGGGCAGATTCAGCTGTGATACTTGAGGTACTGAACTAATTTCTCACACTCCAGCAGTACTTAGGAGAAAAAAAGAGGCAGAATTGCTGTAAAAGATTCTGAATAGAAACAACTGAAGTGCTTTCAGTGGCCTTCTGGAAGAACACTGCTTTGGAAGAACCATGTTTCTATCCCCTTTATATCAGCAACAGCAAACCTCTCAGATGGAAACCTCTAACCAACTACTAAAAAAAAAAGTTTATTGGTTTTATCTTAATGCTTTTGTGCCATCCCAGCTCTGGCAGAACAACAGGTTGGTCTTCGCCATTGTGTTTGAAATTTGTGGAGGAGTGAGATGCTTATCAGCTGGAATGAATACCTTGCCACATGCCACATTTTACTCCAAGTTGCAGGTATAAATACAGGTATTGACACAAAGTATAACTCTGGTGTTTCTCCCCCCCTTTCCTACAGCTGTTTTATGTCTATAGTGTTTTAAGTGGGAGATAGTGGAAGAAAAAGCCAAGCAGAAGTGGATAGGGTTCTTCTGAGATTTTTTTTTCCCTCCTCCCACTTGGCATTTACTTTTTGGTCCTGACTGTGGTCTCTCTCCCCTCTGTAAGCAGTTCTAACTGTGCAGGTACTCAAGAAAGTCTAGGGCTCAAAATAGGATTTTTTTGTTACAAGGCCTGCAGAGCCAGCTACAGTAAATGGACTTCACTGAAATATGTACCTTATTAACAACTCTAATCCTAAAACATTACTGTCCATGAAAATAAATATATTCTTGAGAGAGCAGCTGGAGTAGTTAATCTGTAGAGCTAGCAGTGTGTAACTATTTGCAGGTCAAAAGAAAGATGTGTGTACAAGTGGAGGCTTGTCCCTCGGAGCAGGCTGAAAGGTGGTGGTCTGACCCCCATTACAGAGGTGCTCAGACAGGTAAATGTCGGCGAGGCAGCTGGTGGAAACAGGATTTGGAAACATTTGGAAACAGGATAACAGAGTTACTTACAACATCTGGAGACAGACTAACATGCTTCTTTAAAACTGAGAGCCCACATGAACCAGAAGATGGACTGAACTGGATCAGGCATCTCAGGGACACAGTTTTCCGTTTTACAGATGGAATTTGTTGCCTCCCCAGCAGCAATCTCTTACGTTTATTCCTGTATGTAATAACCATTTAATGCACTAACCGGAAGCCAAAATAACCCCCTCCGCCAGTAATGAGGACTCTTTCCCTGGCAGCGTTTCCTGCTTCCATCCTCTTTCCTTTGGCACTATATGGTGAAACGGACCTGCAAGTCACATTGCAAATACATTAAAACCAATCTGAGTTTTAATATCACCGCACATTCGGTTATTCACCAGTCTATTGCATGCTTTAATTGCAGCCTTTCATCTCCCCACCGAGGCGGGGGAGGACGCTCAGCCCCGGGATTCCTCAGAGCAGAGGTTTTACGCGGAGGACAGAGGGCTGCAGGGGACAAGGCGAGTCTGGAGCCGCTCGTTCGGCCTCCGACTCCCCTCCCCGGGCAGCGCGAGGGTCCTGCGGGGGTCCCAGCCCGTACCTGCTGTGCCGGTCCCGTCCCTCCCGTGCCTGCGGAGCGGTGCCGGGCTCCGGGATCCGGGGAAATGGAGCGGGCGGGGCGGGGGCCGCGCCGCGAGATGGCGGCGGGGCGGGCGGGCCCTGCCGGCCTTGGTTTGCGGCGTGGTGTCAATTCGTGTGCCAGGAGGGCGCCGCTTGTCCCCTTCTCCTGCCCGGGGACGCTCGGTCACAGCGGGGCTCTCAGCCTGAGGCACTTTGAAATGGGGGCTGTCGTGTTGTCTGTGGAACCGGAGCCTTTTCCAGCTGTGTCCCGTCCGGATGTTTGTACCAAAACCGGGTGCTGGTGCTGTCCCTGGGTCAGGGCAATCCCCGGGATCAATCCAGGCTGGGGATGAACAGATGGAGAGCAGCCCTGGGGAGAGCGACCTGGGGGTGCTGGTGGGTGAGAGGCTGGACATGACCTAGCCCACAAACCCCAAATCCTGGGCTGATCCCACAGCGTGGGCAGCAGGGGAGGGGGATTCTGCCCCTCTGCCCCCTCAGGTGAGACCCCCCCTGCAACTCTGAAGTCCCCAGGACAGCAAGGACATGGAGCTGCTGGAGCGAGTCCAGAGGAGGCACTGAGATGACCAAAGGGATGGAGCAGCTTTGCTGTGAGGAAAGACTGAGAGAATTGGGATTGTTGACCCTGGAAGAGAGAAAGCTCAGGGGTGACCTAATTGTGGCCTTCCAGTACCTGGAGGGAACTTACGGGAAAAATGGGACAAGACTATTTACGAGGGCATGGAGTGACAGGACAAAGGGGAATGGCTTTAAACTGAAAGACAGTAGGTTTAGATCATGTATTAGGAAAAAATTCTTTTCTGTGAAGGTGGTGAGGCACTGGACAAGGTTTCCCAGGGAAGCTGTGGCTGCCCCATCCCTGAAGTGTCCAAGGCCAGGTCAGATGGGGCTCTGAGCCCCCTGGCCTAGTGGAAGGTGTCCCTGCCCACAGCAAGGGGGTTGCAATGAGATGATCTTCAAGGTCCCTTCCAGCACAGACCATTCTGCGATTCCCTTGGGAGGTGCCTGCGAGTGTCTTCCCAGGGGTATGAGATTCTGCAGAGGTCTGGGGCACCTAAGAGAGGCTGAGGAGCCCTTGAGCCCTGGGCAATTTGGGTGGACAGGGGAGTTTCAGACTTCACTGCTGAACATTTCTTCATGGAAATGGTTGTCAAGCATGGGAATAGGCTGCCTGTGGAGTCACCATCACTGGCGATGTTCCAGAAACAACTGGACATGGCACTTAGTGCTATAGTTTAGTTGACAAAGTGGTGTTCAAGGGTTGGACTCAATGATCTTGGAGGTTTATTTCAACCTAAATAATTCTGTGATTCTGTGATTGTCCTGCCATGTCAGGGAGAGCTGTGCCCTCACAGCATCTCTGTGGATGAAGGTGGCTGTCCCACATGCTACTGCATTTGTTGCGAGCCTGAACTACGTAACGTAACACACTCAGAGAATTCTGGTCTGCCTCCTGCAGAGGATGAGTTGTTTTTGGCAGTGGGAAAACACTTCACAGCACTGACTGACTGCAGTAGAATTTCTCCCAAGTTAAGCACCAGCAATCCACTGCAAGCTGTCTGTGAGAGAGAACCATAACAGGAAAACAATTAAGAATTACACTATCAAAGTTTGTTTTGTGGTATATTCCATTTTTCTTTGGCAGAACTGAGTCACTTGGGAAATGTCAGAAAGTTGGTTACAGTGTCAAAACTACTTAAAAACACACAAGTTTCTGTTTTGCAAAACCTTGACGTAAGTAGACATAGTGTGCTGTGTTGTTATTTTGATTGATGGCTGGCAAGAATTAAAACTGAATAGATTCCAAGAAGAATTCTGTAAGTATTAAAACTTAATTTTTTTAGCTGTAATTTCTTGCTGGTTAATCTCTGGGATTCTTAAATAGCAATTTCAAGACGGAGCTGGTGCTGTACCTGACTGTGCAGAGCTGTCTGGCTTGGAGGGCATCCTTCAGTCATAGCTGATTTCCCTGTCTGCTGCCTGTATGGTAGGAGAGTGGGTTTGAGACAACCCTGAAAAATGCCATCCAGATGTATAATCAATGTTATGTTCACAGAAGTATGATAATTCTAGCTCACAAGCACAGTCTTGATGATGATTTTGAGAATATTTTCCCAAGTGTGTAATCACCTGCAAAGTACCAAAAAGTCCTGAACTTTCCCTGAGATCATGGGACACAACGTGTTTTGTCTTTGAGGAGTCTCCCTGAGAGTATAATAGCTGGTGTCTGTCTTCTGATCAAGCAGATTGTGTTCGAATGGAATATTTCAGAATCACAGGATAGTTGGGGTTGGAAGGATGTCGCCCATTGAACCCCCTGCACAAAACAGGTTCACCCAGAGAGCTTACACAGGTCCCTGTTGGTATGGAATTTCTCCAAGAATGGAAAATCCATATGTTCAGCCGCTTTCTCCTTATAGCTCACAGAGCTTTGTGCTGTCTGAATGGTGTCCCTGACCTTGCACTCTGTTTGTGTGAGTAAATCCTTCTGTTTGAACAGGCAGCTGTTAACCTCGGGATGACGTTTTGTCCTCTGGACTTTGTGATGTGTCCATGCAGGACAGTTTGCAGGATTGAGACCTCTCTCTGTACATTCTGCTTTTTCTAACTCTCTGCCTGGTATGTCATCTACAGTGAGTGAATTGTGTCAGACTATCTCATAATTAGAGTATTATTAATATAATAAAGCTGTATTAAGATACTGTAAAGATTTTGCTCTTAAACCACTATCAGTTTTATTTCTCATTATAGTGAACTGTCCTTTTCGGCTTCAAAGAATAGTAAGGAACACTCATTCCTTCAAAAGGGTGACATCCATGAAAGCTGTGGGTAAATACTGTCCTCGTTTTACATTTACAGATTTGATGTTAAGATTGACAGTCTCAGATCTCACTGTTCTCCACAACCCACTTGTTCATGCCCTTTCATTCCCTATGAGACTCCACTTTTCCTAAGACTTTATGGACTTCCTGAATGTATCATAAATTCTGGTTTGCTATCAAATAAATGAACTTCCAGTTTTACTTTATGTGTAAAAGAATGTTTGTCCTGAATTGTGTCTTCCTAATTTTCCCTTTAAAGAGCCAGGCATTTTGGAGAATGCCTTGCATATATCCCAGCATGCAGAGAATCAGACCATGTTGCAGTCACTTGAAGAGACCACACTAATGCCTGGAATTGCAAGTTAGGGCAGGATGTGTCAGGAAAGAAACATTTGCAGGATGGAGTGGGAGTTATCTCAGTACCACAACCTGAATTGCAATCAACCTGAAATAGGCTGCAAAAAGTCCTTAAATCGGCAACTAAACGGAGCTAAATAAGCAGCTGTTGTGAACAGTGCAAGTTAGAAAGAAACAATGAATTCATTAATTATTCTTTCATAGTATGTTAGTCATCTGGTTCTCTTTGCAATTTAAAATACTTAGCTAGTAAAATTATTTTTGTCATCAAAATACAAAGCATGCCAACAGTACTATTTCAGGAAGCAGGGCAATATTTCATCTGGGGAAATAAACCTTAGGTTACTGTTTTCGTATTATTTGATTGATTTCTTTTTAGTATTACTTAACTGTGCCTTTTTTTTTTCGTTGTGCAATGGGATAAGAGAAGAGAACGAGATTTAAAACTAGGTCAGAACCAACCACATTTATGGTCTTACTAAAACATATAAAACCAATTGGTTAAAATAGTACTGAAGAGGTGAAAACTGAATCTATGTTGAGAATGGAATTAGAATTACAGTGTTCAAAATTAAAAATCAAACATTCAGTCTAGATTAGAATGGAATATTTTCCAAGGAAGACAGGCTCATGGATAAAAATGCTAGTCTGAGCTTTAGTCTTGGCTCTGACAGAGGTTCCCTGAGTGACCTTCAGAAAACTGTTTTCTGCTCTGTGACAAAGGTGGTGTTGCACTTCCTCACTGCCTGAGGTTGTGGTTGTGCTGGTTTCGTTTGTGTTTCTGATGCTCGAATGGGAGCTGCTGTAAAAATATTAATAAAGCAGGAAATAAATTGTGTGGGGCTTAAAGAGTTTAGGGAAGTATGCAAGTTATACCCTTTGAAAGTGTTAACACTGACTTCTTCTTAGGCTACCTGTTGATTGTGCAGTATTGCTTGTGGGAAGTGTCATACATCTGGTTATGTGGAGATGACAATCCAAAGCACTTCTAGTTGCTTTTTTCTGTCAGTTCCAGTAGTGGAAAAACTTAGCCCATCTCTTCCAGATTGAGAAAGGAAAAGGATTTCCGCATTAATTGTATTTACTGCTTAGTGAACACTGTTCACTAAGGCTGATTAAAACTGTTCATCTGAACCGTTGCTTTGTATCATTTTCCTGATTTAATTCTTTGTTCTCTCAGGAAATATGACTTTACAAACATTTCCAGTCCTGACTCGGAGGTGGTGCAGGGAGTAGTGAATTCCTTATCAAAGTAGGAATTCAGAAAATGGAAGGTAGTCTCTACTCAACAGAGCTCTTGAAAAGGGTCTGACTGTTTGCAGTATATTTTGAGACCCTTGAGTGAAGGAAGAAGTTTGGTGTATGTTGCACTGAAGATATGTGGGCTTTGTTATCTAATTCTTTCTCTACTGTCAAAAAATTATTCTACTATTTTAGTTTTGGAATCATCTTGAATGCGGATGTGGATTTTGGGGTGAATGGTAACCTGGGGCTAGGAAGTTCCTTTTCATAGATGTCCAGAAGCAAGATCCAGTGAAGAACCCATAGAGGCAGCAGGGTGTGATGTTGTCAGCAGCAGTGCAGGGCCCTGCTCACAGGTTTCTGTCCCTCCCCGTTTGCTGGAGGCAGCTCTGCCCAAGGCTGTGCAGGCAGGAGCTTTTCATCCCCTTCCCCAGGCAGTGGAGCAGCTCTGGCCTGGGTTGGTGGGTGTAGGAGGGTACAGTCAACTCTTCAGAAGGTACAAACCGCTCAGACTTTGGCTGTTTTCACCCCTCAAAAAACAGGCTGGGTGGAAATATCAGTTGCCAGTCAAACCAGCTACTTAAAATGTCTGGAGGATTCCTTCTGCAGTTCTGTATTCCTTGTGTGCCCTGAGAGAGGGTGCTGTTGTACCGTCGTGCTGAGGGACCACAGCTCTCTGACATCAGCGGTACCAGCGTTGTATTTGATGTCAAGGCTTAGTTACCAAGGAGGTATTTCATGCAACATCCATGCATTGTATCGTGTAAACAACAGGATTACACAGGTCAGCTTTCATTGCAGATAGCTGTTCACAGATCAGAACAATTTAGGCTCAGTAGCCATGCCTTGGCTAACTTGGATTTTATGGGTGGGCTGCACTGTGGACATCTTTAGTGTGTTAGTTATGAAAAATTGTTACTATGAAAGACGCTGAAAAGGCTTTGAAAATCTTTTTGCAAAGATTCTTAAAGAACAGGCTTGATTCTGAGTTGTCTATTCAGCAGTAGGAAGTTGAACATGCCTTCCGTGAAGTCATCAGAAATCAACTTCTGTAATGCTTCGAAAATGTCAATTATCATATTTTCAAAAGTAACAGTACTTTATCCTAAGGGGAAGGGAAGAAAGTCACGTATTTGGGGATAAGTGAATGGTTGAGCACCAGGCAGAGGATAACCCGTGTTCTCCCGTTTTACTTTGATAACAAATTGCTGTTTATGGTCTATGTGTCTCTTCGTGTACCCTGCAGAGCACTTCAATAACCCAGTTTTCAGAACAAGTATATATTAATCTTCATGACCTCCATGGAGCTAAACAGAGTCTCAAGGGGCTCAGCCACTCCTAAGCATTTCAGCCAAGTGTCTGAAGTAAGTGGTTGCTCCAGCGATATTGATCTTAAGCTCCCTTAAGCCTTTTGTGGTTTTTTTAACTTGTAATTTGACCTGATGTGTTACCTGATGTTCCAAGGTGCTGATAGCTGTTTGCAAAGTATGTTGCATAGATATTAGTACTTAACAGTATAAAACAATGCTATCCAATGAAATTGCAGCACTTTGGAAGTAAAAGCCAAATTTTAACCCGGTCCTGTAACTTCCTCCATAATTTCCATACTGCAGAGAAGGCACACAGGACTGCAAGGGCTCCAGGACTGGGCCTCTTTGTAATCCTGAAAGGATTATATGCTTTAAAATTTGGTACATTAAGAAATAGAAAAATATTATTGAAAATACTTTCACAGATGTTTTTGCAAGCGGGGGAGGACAGGTGTTGGAATGCAGTGCTGAACATCTTTGATTCTGTTCCTTAAAACAAATCTTCTATATTTAAATAGGTAGCTATTTCAGAAATATACTTACACTTTATTAATTGTCTGATTCGGTTTCAGGTGTGATTGATGTGCATCCAGCTGCCCTTATTTATCACACTGATAACAAGGAATGGCTTCCCCGTTGTAGTAATTTATAATTTAATTCAGTTATCCATAGTTTACAGAAATCTTCCCCTCTAGCAAAGCCAAGATGAGGTCTGTCTTCTGTGAATCGTTGACACTAATAATTGAACATTCAGGTGATGGTTGGAGATGTACTACTTTGATCTCTTGGAAGGATCTAAGGGATCTTTCAGCTTCACAGGCAGCTAATCATGTGCAGTATATCCCATATGTAGACAAACTCAAGGCAGAATGTGTTCATTAATCTGTATTTTGTACTGTGCTAATTTTCTGTCTGTGAATAAGAAATCTGCAGATACTGGTGGTGAGGATGAGAAGAGATTTGTCAGCAAGAACACCAAAGCCTGAAGTTGTTGTAGCATTTCTATGGATTTCTCAGTGGAAACTGTGTTGGGAGGGAAAGGAAGGAAAGGAGCATTGCTGAGGAAACGTTGCCCATCTTGGCACTTCTGGTGCTTTCATTTTCATGGTTCTGTGGTCAAGGTCTAGGCAGTGTTCTCCCATCTTCAGACACTTAGAACTGCAAGAAAACAGAACAGACACTGGCTTAAAATGTGTTACTACCATTGAGTTCTGTAATTACCTTGACAACATTGCAAAAAGTACATAATTTTGCAGAGGAAGGATTAGGTAAGAGTTTGAACATCCAAGTAGAGGAAAACAACCTCAAAAAATACAAAATCACTTTCTTGCTTCAGCTGTGCTTAAATTAGATAACCCCCCCGAGGCTTCCTTAATGGCATCTTTGTATTTACGAGAGCACCACATTCTTATGTATCTGTCATGCTGATTTATTCTGTTCCACCAAACAAATGATTGTAGAACTCAGAGTTCATAAGCATCACGAAGCCTGAGTTTTCCCTTGAAAGGGATTTGTTCAGAACCAAATATTTTGAAGGTCAAAAAAAAAAAATCAAATAACTCTAAAATGGGGCAAAATTACTGAAGTTACGAAGATCAGATCATTATAACATGCATTTATCTTCTGTTCAAAAGCCTTATTTGGACATGTTTTATCCTGGAATGGTAATGCAAAGAAGGTGTTCAAAGTGGGAGCTATTCAACAGGGAGTGTGAGTGTGCTGTAAGTTTAAGTAATTTGCTGCAAGTTGTTCTTGCTCCTAATTTTCATTCCACTAAGCAGAAGTTGTGGACGCAGCATCTGGTTATAACTTTTTTTTGCTACTTTTGAGGCAGAAGTAAGATCTGATTAACCAGGGAATTGAAATATCTGATTTTTTTTTGTTTGATTCTTGCAGTGAAAGAATTCTGAATGAGCTTTGCATTTAAAGTGCTGCTTCACTATCTTTTGGAGAGTATCTAGCCCATAGAAACAGAATTTGTGCCAGTTGAAAACACTAGATTAATTCCAGGTCATACAGCAGCTTAATTCTTCATTCATCCTCGGAACATGGAAGAATCAAACATCAAATGCATTATTGACAAATTGTATAAACTGAAATGTTCTTCTGAATGACTTAGAAGAACTACATGTTCTAGTAACTGGCTTTCTTGTATAATGAAGGCTTCTCAAGTCTAACACGTAATCTTCAAGATAAAAAAAAAAATAATATATACCAAAAGACTTCTTTATCCACCAGCTGAATAGAATTATATAGAGGAAAATTGCGTGCTTAATCAATTTATAATTATTATTATTAGCACAAGAAGGCCTGTTTTAGCAGTTGTCATTTTAACACTTTCCAAGAGAAAGCATTATTTAGTACGATTCTTTCCTCAAGTCTCTCACTGACATTGCTTGAGCTCCTTTACCCTTCTAAAAATTACTCTGGGAAAGTGGTTTGAGTGGCCAGGGAGAATCCCTTCAGTACCATATTGTTAATTTTACTATTAACAGATTTTACCATTTTATGATTTTATTGTTAATTTTACTATTAACAGATTTTACCATTTTACCAAATGGTAACATTTTTCGTCCTGGCTCCTTTTTTTGGTCCTGGCTTCTTTCCCTACTGTCATAAATAAAGGTAATCTCTCCTAGGAACAGGCATCAGCTAAAGCAGGCAGTTAATCACACTTTAACAACACACACATTATCAGCTTACCAGGCAGAACCATCCCACCTCCCATGGTGTTTTATCTGTTTATGAAGAAAACGCCTTCCATAATGGTAATTGAGAAATCAAAATGACTCAGGGTTTGTAAGTGTCAATAGGAATATATTATCCAGCCAAACTCCCCGTGTCTTGTTTGCAAATGGGTCATGCTGCTTTTGCCTTTCCAGTAGGATTTTTGTCAGTGAGGGACTTCCTATTGTTTATTAACTTGAAGAGAATTTCAAAGCTGGAATGACCCTTGTGAGAACAGACTACAATCATTCCTCCCATTTTGGTTGGAATTCTAGTCCCCTTATTATCTCTGGTATGAAATGAAGGAGTCCAACCAGGGCTGAACAAGGATGCAAGGCTCCATCTCCTGTATATTATACTTCAAAGAGAGATCTCAGCATCTGCTGCCACTAAATCTGATTTTTATAGGTAATCTTGGTATAATGTTACATCCTTAATGTGTTCTATAATTTAGACTTCTTCAAATTAAAATTATTAGATTATTTGGGTTACTGAAGTTCTTTAACAAGTTGCCTTCTTGGTGCTTCTGGCCACAATAGCTGAAGTAATTATCACGGGCTGATATCTTGGGATGAAGGTGCTGTGGGTTACAAACTTTTAATTTACTTTCTTCTGTTATGGAATAAATAGAGGAATATTTAGTATGGAAATTCAGGCTAAACTAAACATCTGTATGTAAATACTGCAGAGTGTACTTCATGTGTAGTGACTACATCTTGTTTGGTGCATCACGCTGGAGGCTGCACAACAGCACTCTAAGAAAGGTTGTCAGAGCAATTTTTTTCCCTCTGGTAAATGTATTCAGTGGCTGCATTTGCAGCCTTTGAGTTATGGCTGCTGTATTTCAGCTGCACTTGCTGAAGTCTCTGGGTGATGGAGCTGTCCAATTTTGACTATTTTAGTAGTTGAACTGTACTCTTGCAGGTGAGGTGCCAAATGTGAACCTTCAAGACCATTCAGCTGAGTCTTCATGTTCCTTTACAGTAGGTACTGATTTTATAAAAGCTTTACGTGTTCTCTGGCATTTTAGAGATTTCAGAGGTTGCAAAAAGACTTATTTATAACAGCACAACACCCAAGTGTGTGATGTCATTCAAAAGAATGGATGAAAATAATTGTTGCCACTTCTCACCTTTTCGTTAGAAGTCTTTGTATTTTCCTCTTAATATTCTGGCTTGTAAACTTGAACTTTCATTTTCAGGGATGATTTGTTGAATGTATCCCTGTGTCTGCAGGCATGTGCAATGCTGGATTGTGCTTTAGCCTCATGAGGTTGCAGTAGCTGTTTAACATGCTCACAAAGTTTCACAGAGTTCCAGTTTTACAGATTCCAGTGTTACTAATTTCTGTCATGTATCCGATGATCCTAAGGGTCTTTTCCAACCTAAATGGTTCTATGATTCTTAGCCCTTAAAAATACTCATCTGAGACTCTGCTTTGTACTTTTTCTATCAGTGAGATATCTTCTCTCTGACCTCGGTTGGTTAAATCCAAGGAGTTTTGCATGGAGGATCCGCTCTCAGAAGGGACACAGGGGGTGTGAGAGTCCCACTCAGCTTCTTCTAACTGGACTTGGATTCAAGGAAGATGTGTGAGAGAAGGATAGAAAAGGTAAGAGTGGGGTGCAAAGAACCCCTGCCAGAATTGTGAAACTGAGGCAGTGCTCAGGACTGAACCTGTAGCAGTTCTGCAAAACAGCATCTTGCAAGGAACCTCACCTGGATTCGCATCTCACTGCTATTTTTCCCATAAATTTTAGCTGAATGTACCTCTGCTGCAATGTAGGTACAGTTTGTGCCTCAGTGAAGATCTTGGATTGGACACTTGCTCTGATGGAAAGTTGGTTCAAGTTTGAACAATTCATGCCTTCAATAGAAGAGTAGGAAGAGCCTCACATTCAGAATTTATAAACTCCTGTCATTTTTAAGATTTAATCCATTTATTTTGAGCAATTATGCTTGGATCTGTCAACACTGAAATTTTGTTTATGATAAAAGACATGAAGCAAGTGGAGACGATAACATCAGATAAACTAGACAGGAGAAGTATCTTGTGTGTAGGAAACACACTGTGAATCACAACACTGAGGCCAGGTGTGTCATAGTTAGCAATTGGCCACAGGCAAAATCTTTATACAATAACATATTTTATTCAGGCTTTTGGCATAATCTCTGTGGATTAGTAATATCTTTTTTTCCCAGGCCTCTTGTGTAAAAGCCATTTTTTTTCACCTCTGTCTGCCCATTTACATCTATATGTGTGTAAACATGCCTTACGCCTCTCTCTGATTCAGCAGGAAGATGCTGACACCCTCTCTGATGAGCCCACCTGCCCTTCCAGTCTCGGCTGCCCACTTCTGATTTTCTCAGCTGGGCATCTTCCTACTTTTTCTCATGTTTTTCTCCATCTCCAGAGAAGTTCTGTGTAAGCATCTGCAGCATGATTCTCCACTGACCTTTAAACTGTGTTATGATGTCTATAAGCATTATTTGATGGTGTTTAGCTTCCCTGTGCTCCAGGAGCACTTCCTGTCAGGCTGGTATCTGCATTTTTGAGCAGGAGGGGCCAGGACTGAGGGTCATGGTACAGCAGTTCTCATCTGTAAGATTTTTGACTAATTAGAAGATGACCTCTCTGCTTCAGTTCATTTGTGTGTACTGTGGGAACAGTACTTCCATCATGCCTTTTACAGCATTTCTGATAGCTCAGTGCTTAAATATTCCTGAAGGAAAGCAGTGCCATTTAAAGAAGGATCATGCCAGCAGAGTTTTGCTTCAAAATACCTCTTCTTTATTTTCTGCCATAGAGTCCTATCTCTAGAGGTACTTAATTCTTCCCCTCTTCTCCAAATGTAGTTGGGTGTCTCATTTCCATTTGCCATTTTGAATATAACTGTGGGGATAGAAGACTGATGGGTGAACCAGTTATCAGCAAGTAAACACATGGAGGCGAAATAATACTCCTAAGGACACAAACATATTCCATCTATTTTTTTTTTATTTAGTTTGAATTTGACTAGTGAAGTTTGGCCAGTATCTGTGGGTTTCTGTCAGTGCTTTTGGTGGTCCAGTTTTAATGACTGCTTGGAAAACCCACTGCCTGTCTCTCTTCTAGAGTCATGGAATGGTTTTCTCTGGGACAGTCTCTCCTTGTTTTGCACTTCTCATTTCAAACTGCATTGTTTTACAAATGCAATAGTAATCAACTCTTCTTTGCAACCAGTTATAAGGGCAAGAACTTTTAAACTTCAAACTTTTAAATGATATTGAAATTCTAATTTTATCAGTGCAAAGCTATATTTGAGAAGAAATTTTACTTTATTTAAAAATAAAAACTCAGTTTAAAGGAAGTAAAAATGACTCCTAGGATGGTACTTTTAAATTCAAGTTTCAGTCCATAAATTTGATTGAAAAACCGGAATATTTAACCAGTACCATAAAATCCTTAAGAACTGGAGATGCTGTCTGCTTTAAAATGTTAGAAGTGAGAAAAAGGGGAATCAAACCCACATAGGAGCTCATTATTAATAGTAATCGAGATCTTAAAGCCACCTTGGATACTTCTGAATATCCTTTTGAAGTTGATAGAAACCGTGTCATATATCTGAGAACCCTCCTAAAATCAAGTGTCCGGAATAGTTGTTGGGCATGAACTATCTAATGATACTCCAGCTTGTCAGAATGAAACTCCTGTAGCTTGGAACATCTTTACGTTGTCTCAGAACACTGTCAACGTGTTTACAAAAACTTTTGCCCCTCAGTTACAAGTACAAATGTGGTTCAGCAGCGAATAAAAGTAGCTGCCTTCTGGTGGCCATTTGCATTCCCATGTTTCAGTTCAGTTCAGTTCCTGGACATAAATGTTCATTGCAGAGGTGCTATCCTGACTTACATATCTCTAAGAGAGAGCGAAAAAATCTGCCATGTCATAGAGAATGGGCTAAGGGCTATAAAAAGCTATTAATTGTAATAATTGTGTCCTGAATCTGCGCATACGTGTATATATAAAAATATAGATAAATATAAAAAATTTCAGAAATCCCAGGGAGAAGACACAGAACTTGTCTGCCATCTGACATTTTGACAAGCTCTCCAGAATTAATCTGTCTAGGAGCTACTATGCTCAGCTTAATTATGGAAAGGCTGCATCTGTGTTCAAAGCTGCTGAGAGAGAAAGAAGAAAGTAAAAATGTCCACTAGGTTTGATTAACTGCTTTCAGCCTGATGAATAAAGACAGATGGTTACTAGTTATTTTTCCTTAATGGATTTTGAAGCTCCATTTGGTGGATGAATTAAAGTTATAGGTCCCAAATCAGCCTTTGAAGATATGCCTGCATAACCCTTAGTGATTCTAGCAAAGTTTGCATGCCTCCAAGAGAGAGGCTTGCCCTGAGGCTCTTGTACATGTTGTTGAAAAACAGTTTTGAAATAAAAAATGCAAGTTTAGAGTATTAATAAAATAAGTTACAAACTCTGCACAGCTCAGGCAGGAATCCCTTACAGGGGGTGATTATTTTGAAGTGCCTGTGCAGACTTATCCCCATAGAACCTGTGCCTGTTTGGGAATGGCCTCCACCTGGAGCTTGGCAGTGTTTTAATACTGACTTTAAAACTTGGGGAAGTTCATTTTAAAGTTGCACTTGATAGTTGTGTTACCTGGAAAGTGAAATGAATAGTTCTATGGTGCAGGTTCATTTGCATGGATCAATTAGCACATCTCAAATCCAGGTGGAGGAGGTCTTTAAAGCAGGTTCTAATTCTGCAAGTGTGCATGTTTAAAAACATGGCTCTGAATATTTCTGTCCTTTACTTGCCCACGAATATCAGTGTTCACTTTTAAGAATGTACCTAATTGTCCGTGAGTTTGGGCTCTCGGGGAACATTTAAACCTAATGGGTCTCAGGATTGTCATTCAGCAGCCTATTAAATCATCTGTTTAGTTTTATGTGTGGATTGTCATAGTGATTTTAATGGGATTAAATATGCTTACATCTAAACAATTTTTGAGTCAGGGTTAAGGTTACTGCGCGATAAAAAATGTCTAAGATGGACAATATAATAAGGGGAAGCAAAACAACAAAAAATGGCATTGAATATACAGCTTTTTCCATAGTTGGTGGATTGCCTAAAGAAAAAAAATATCATTAACTAAAATGCTACCTGCCACAGAACCATCAAAGCCCCCCACAGGTCCTGAAAGGGACCATGAGAGGTCATCTAGTTTGTCCCGCTGCTCCCCCGCAGGATCAGCCGTCACCAAGTCACTCCTGGCAGAGAGCTGGTCTTGCTGACAACATTCAAAGGCAATTGCAGCAGTTTACGAGCAGCACAAACATGGCTGGGAGGCAACAGGAACGGGGAACGTCCTTCAGGCCGCGGCAGCGAAGGAGAAATCGGGGACATCCGGTACGTAGCAAACACGCATTCCATCAAAATCATAATGCAAGTCATGGGCTACACACACAGTGAGGGCACCATTCCTCAGCAGGAAAAATGCACGGCTTCACCGTTTGGGAGCGAGGGGCTTGTCCTTCAAGTGACAGAAAGCAGAATGGGTTTGGGGCAGGTGACACTTTGTCGTGGTTGATTGCTTAATGCTTTTTGAGTCATCGCTCGTTTTTCATCTCGCTCTGCTTTGGCTTTCATTTCAAAGACTCGCTGATGTAACTGCGAGGGAAATCTAAAAATAAGTGAATTCCATTTGTGAGAGGCAGCGATGCTTTCAAGAGTTTGCAGATGGGAGGGGAGGCACGTCGCAGATGTGCATAGCTAATAACCCACGTGATGGTGGGGACGTGCTGCCACTCATTTTCTTTCATCCCCTTTGCAGACTCCATGCTCAAAGCTCAGAGACATGTTCTGGGGCTGAGTTGTATGTGTTTTATTTTTAATGTTGTCATTATTATGATGCAAATGCCCCCACTTTGAAGGGACTCTTTCCTGGGGTCAGTTTCTCAGTTTGTCTACACGTGCTTTAATCAGAATTTGATTACTGTGTATGCCTAATTTTCTGTTTTACCTGTTTATTTACATTGATATTTATGAATTTAACTGCACCAAAAATTAAGTGACTTTTGCACAGATAATACCTAAATATTTTGTTGTCTAATATAAACATGTCTGGAAAAGCTTGGATGTAAACCAGACGTTTCTCCAACCTGTCAATATCTGGAGACACACAGGAGAAAAAGTTACAGAAAGGAGATGCAGAAGTGTGTATTTTATCTGATGGAGATGCAGTTGATATGACTTGTGGTTAGGGGAACCCTTTTAGAGGTAAGGCAGGCAAAACTGCAGTTGCATTTCAGGAAGCACCTGCAAAGAAACAAGCAGTGGGGTAGAAAAATGTGGAAATCCTTTGTGTTCTGGGCACAGAGATGCTACCTTGAACTTCAGAGAGGCAAAGCTGTAGAAAAGGGAAGGCAATAGGGAGAGATAATAGAAATCTAGTTGGAAAAACAAACAAATCTTCTAGTTGAGAGTACAGCTTATATCTTTATTTCTCATTTATTGAGGCACCACTATGCTGTGCTCTGTTTTAGACAGGGCTGGAATTTTACTCTGAATATACCAGAGGAAATTTTATGGAACAGTCTGTGCTCTCAAAGAAGTGGACTAAGATAAACTGATACCTTTTCTCTTCTAATACTGATGGTTCATGAAGCTGTTTCATGTTACAGGATGACAGAAAAAAGGCAGGCAAGTGTAATTTTTCATAAGGATAACCTAGGGATGATTCCTGGATAACTTCCTGAAGAATACCTAATTGCCTTTAGATTCTATCCTCTTCTTGGAAAATAGTGACAATTGGGTTGATAAAAATGACTTATTTTGAAAAGAGTGCAATCCCCTTTTAGCTCTTCCTGAAAGCCTAGAGATACATAGATGTCTGTAGAGTTCAAGAAGAAAACCTCCCTTACAAATACAAAGGAGTGCTCATAATGTTAATGATTTCTCTGATTTAAGATGTTTTGTCTATTGCAGAAAATTTACAAAGGGTGATTAAAGTTCATATAAATACTGAGGCAGAACTTACAGGCCTTGACTTCATTTACAGGTCTAGTTTAGCCATCAGTACAAACATTCTTCACTCTGAGGTTCTTTCTTACATTAGAGAAAGTAACAGGAGATTTAACTGAGGAAGTTGTTGTTGTTGCTGTTATTCTTCTTCTTATTATTGCCCCTTGTTAGAATTGAATGTTGGGGAATGATGTACTACAGTTTTATCTTCACTGCCATGTGCAGATCTTCAGAAATTACTGTTAATCTCTGAATTTACAATATTTACCATTGCTATATTTCTAAAATCAAAATCTCCAGTAGCTTAGAGGTAAAAGATATTCTTTACTTTTCTTTAATGGATGCACACTTTATTTGGCAGGAATTATTTTCCCTAAGGGTCTGTTACATAAATAGTTTGCAGACAAAGGAGAGGTTACACAGCCTTATTTTCATTTGCATATAATCTTTTTTTTTGCCCTAATTCAGCTCCTGCCTGTGAGTTCAGAGATCTTAATTCACCACAGTACTTAGCTGCATTCCTGGCTTTAGGCAGGGTAATGGGGACAGTTGGGATAATTGGGACAGATCATATTTCAGGTTGAGTGCACGAAGAGAGAAATGGCCGAAGGCAGAGGATTATCTCAACCTTTGTACAGGAGTTCTGCAGTATTTGTGAGAGGAAGGTCTGTTCGCCCAAATGAGTTTTGTCTGTGCAAGTTCAACAGCTTCTGCATCCAGGACTAATAGCCTGACAAGTTGTGTGGCCATGAAGTCCAACAAAATCCAAATGGATGAAGGTGTTTAGGCACTCTCAGAAGCTATAGTATACAAAGTAAATAATTTTGTATTTTTTCTGCTCCTATAAGTATTTACTCATTAGAAGCATGTTTCTGTCTTGGTTAATGACTCATTTGTTGAAACAGATTCCAACCTGTTTTATGCTGAAATTATATTCCAGGAAAAGCCTTGTATACAAGAGCCTCCCTGCAGAACCCGAAATGCAGATCCTTTACCCAAGCCACAAAAGCACATGAAGCACATGGAGCAGGAGCTCTCCTGAGCAACAGACATTGCCTTGCACGGCTGAAAAAGCCTGAATCAGCAAACAAAATAGAAAACTGAAGAGTTCTGTGGGAAATTCTAACCTGAAATGAAAAATAAATCTGTGACTGGCAGAGGAAGCTGAAACAGAGATTGGATGTGTAGAAAAATTGCTTCATGCTTCTAGACAATGTAATTCATGTTGCAACTGGGACAGAAGAATATCAACAGCCAGCAGCTATTGGATATGGCACGTGGTACTTCTGGATCAAGGGAAAGTGCTGAAAAAATGTTTATAGTAAATTATTGGAAAATGCAAAGAAAGCCTATGAGAAAAGTGGCCGAAGAAGTGAAAAATGATGCAGGGTGAGGCAATAGAGACATGCCTGAAAGCCTTGTGGTTGAATTGGAAGCTTCTACTATGCTGGAAAGTTACAGAAGCTGTAGAAAATATAAACATCAGGGAAACTTCTGAACTGCAAATGGAGCCATGAAGAGCAAAGACAGAGTGCTCATTACCAAGGCAGAACCAAAAAAGAGCTTGGTGGTGCATTTCAAAGAACTTGTGACCAGGCTCAGCTTCACCACATTTCAAAGTAACTGGGGAACCTGAATATTTTGCCCTTTTTTTTTTTTGTGGTAAGAACAGCAATGGAAAGCACAGGCCAAAGTGATCATGCTCAAAAGCATAGAGCAAGCAAAGAGTGTCGGGAGAAAAAGCCTCAAATAATGGGGAAGAAGTAAATTAATAAGTGTGAAGAACTGTTTGTGCCTGAGGAATGAGAGCGTGGTCAATGAGTTTATGCCTATGGTGAAGATGCCACACATTGGAGAGGTGTCCTTGCTTTGTGCTGAGAAAAGTCTTCTACAGTGATATGGCACAGGGTGAAAGATGCTGTGACTTTAGAATTTGAAGGAAAACAAACTGGCTTTGGATTGTGTAGAGACTGGCTGATCACACTGCAAATTACCACAGAGTGACCGTTCTCCATGAGAGGCATCTTCTTTTGCCATTGCTTTAACTGACCTCCAGAAGTCAACACTTGGATGAAGACACTTCCACAGTGGGGCACGCTTGGGATCTGCAAAGTCCCAAGAAGAAACATCAGAAACATGCACAGAGTACTCAGTGAGGGTAAGCAAAGGCACAGCAGCCGGTTCAGCTCAGAGGCTGCTTGGAATTGTTTGCTGCTGTTTGGTGTTGGCATGGACTGGTTATGGAATTCAGGGTTTAGTATAGATTCTGTACATTGCCAGGGTATAAAGGGACAGGGCACTGTGAGATGGCTCTGATAAGCTGGAAAGGAAGACAGATGTCCTGGCAAAGGTAGACGGAGCTCAGCCCCACATCAGTTAACTTCAATCCATACTCCTCATAACACAGATGTCATGTTGATGCAACGTCCTGATAATTTGGAGGAGCCATCTTTTTTCTAGCAAAACTAACAAGAAGGAGGTGAGATAAGGACGTGCATTCATAGCATGAGTAGGCATGGCATAGGGAAATAGGAAATAATGCAAACACAATTGCAATCCTGTGTTGCCGTACAGCTGGGACAGCTGGAAATGTCCCAAAGAGGTAGAGAGGAAAGTAGGTGCTTTTTCAAGATGAGTAGTTGGCACGAGATGGTAAAATTTGTCTTGTTGCAAAATTCTGCTGAAAAATCCTCAAGCAGCAATCTGTCATTGATGCTGTCAGAGAAAGTGCAGAGTCCTCATGAAGTGGGTACTCCACATTAGCATTTCTCAGCCAGTTTTAGATCATACTCTCCTTTCTGATAGCAGTCTGTGTGTGATCTCTGCACTTATATACAATTCTATTCCCACACCACGGTGAACACATGGTCAGCTTCTCATTAAAAGAAGCCTTCGGTGGTTATATTTTATATTAAAAATATAATTTCAGTGATAATTCAGATAGGGATCTGTCCCCACCAGCCCTTCCCACAGCTGTTCTGCAGCGTTGTGGGTGCAGACAGGTGTTGTGTCAGTGCACAGCAGCAGGTAGGTGTGTAATTCATGCATATGGCATCCCCAGCTTTCCATCCACCCCCCCACACTGAGAGTCAGTGTCTGAGGGAGGAGATTTGCACGTGCACATAAACATTTCCGTGGGGGACGTGGCAGGGGAGCAGGGAGTAGAGGGATGGAGCTTGGAGCTTGCTCTGCAGGGGCCAGACATGGTGGCCACCACAGCTTGGCCCTTTGCCCACTTCTGTCCCATCCCCACAGGCTGAGGGGAGGCAGGGCAGACACAGGGCTGGAGGTGATCACTTCTGCTCGTCATCCCGCTATGGAAAAGCTTCATCTCACTGTATCCCAAAGTGTGAGAGTGCATGCTTTAAATACCAGCAATTTTGAGATCATCTAAATCATGGGATAGAGACCAATGATGGAGAGAGCAAAATTCCTCAAGAGAATATTTAAGGAGATGCCTTAATGGAGAGCAAGGTATAACTGACCTCAAGACCAGCATGCTCCTAAAAGCAGAAGCAGCAGATGGCAAAGAGAAGTGAATATAGTTCACAGTTTGTGCACTGGTGGGAGGATGGGTGGATGAGTGTTCACAGCAGTCATGGATGATGAACAGACCTGGAGGGTAATGTTCCTTTAAGAAAGTGACCTAATCTCTAATGTAAACTACCTATAGGGGTATGTAAACATTTCCACTGGCTGGAAAAGTGTATATTCAACAGATTTGTAATCCCATAAAACCCCAAAGGCATGATGGAATGGAAATGTGGAAATGGGCTGTCTCATGTCAGGTTTGCAGCATGCTTCAATCTTCAGTGTCTGAAATCAGATAGGCCAGCACTACATTTTCTTTTGGAAAACCAGCTGGGTCTGTCATAACCTAGACTTGTCTCTCAAACCAATTAGCGGGTATTTTTAAACATATAAAAATATGCTTAAGTTGTATTTCAATCCTTTTGGCTGGCTGGCTTTTAAAATTTTCATATTGTTTAAATAACTTTCAGATTACAGCACAGTAGGTGTTAAATCTCTCAAGTATACTTAATTGGTTACTTTTTTCCCCCCAGCTTGCTGTGGGTATCAAGCCAGGGATTCTTGTCAAAACTGAGGTGAATGTCACCACTGGAGGTCAAGTGAAGATTCAACCTCAGGTGTGTTACATGTGTTCACCTAACAAAGTGCCCCTGATGGCAAACCAGCAGTCACCCCTTCCCAGCCTCCCAGCCCCCCCTGAATGTCAACTAGCTGTAGGTATTTGCTGAATGTGGAGTAGGTAAATAGCCAAAGGTGGGCACTAAAGTGGGGAGAGTCATTTGAGGCTTTTTGTTGACAGAGGAGGGTGTTCCACGTGTGATAAAGCCCAACAGTAACCAAACAGTTTGTACTGCAGAGGTTAAAAAACCCTGTCCCGACTCATTTTTGTCATTGCCCATTGAAAGCCAGTTCCACCAAAACTACACCCTAAGTTTTGAGGCAGGAAATTCCAACTATTTCTCATAAAGGAGACTGTTCTTTTTTTCACCGTCCAGGAAAATGTACTTTGAAGATATAAAAAATTTAGCAGTTAATTTTTTTCCTGGAGCCAGCGCTTGCTACATCACATCCATTCCCATTGCTGTCAATCATTATCCAGCCAGCATATTGTTCAGAAGGTGGAGCTGTCAGGCAGAAGGAATGAAAGGTAAGAAAGGGAAGGCTTCTGCTTCTTGCTGATGCCAAGGGTAAGTGAGATTAAGTCAAACCTTTAAACAGAGTCCCCTTTCTGTGCCCCACCCCCTGCTCCTATATAACACACACTGCATTTAGCAATACCTGCTTTCACCCAGCCGGTGGTGGGGTGTGAGTGCCTGCTCTCCACCCCAGCTGATGGATGCTCTGGCCAGCAGCCCCCTTGGGTGGCTCTGCGCAGGTGTCACTGCGCTTTTTGGGGTGACCGCGCTCTGCAGGGCCGAGAGGAGCCCCATGGACAAAGCAAATGTGCTGGTCTGGAGCCTCCTGCCTGCCTTGCTGGGGCTGCTCTGCGTGGCCCTGCTGGGGGCTGCTGGGGGGCTGGTGGTTTTTTTGGCCACGTGCCTCATCTCCTCCACGTACCTGGGCGGCCAAATTCTGCTGCCTGTGGGTGACAAAGCCGTGCTCGTCACAGGTAAGGTGCTGCAGGAAACAAAAACTGGCTTTTCTCACAAGTGGGCTGGAAAACTTTGTGTTCCTCGGGTTAGGGATCTATAAAGTGCATGCTTGTAAGAGTTCTTTTATTTTTTTTTTTTTTTTGCTTGTTTTATTTGCTTTGGCAGAGATTTTTTTTTCCCCCTAGGTAAATAAATGTTCTGAAATTAAGCAGAAAAGCATCTTAATAGATGCTATTATTTTTTTAGTGTCTCATTTAATCTTTACAAGTAGCTTTTTAGGCATGCTTGTGAAATTAACTGGTGCAAAAAGCATGAGAATACTTAGGGTGGTCTAATTTTTTAGGAGAGACTTATTAATTTGTGGGAGCCCTCAGAACAGTACATTCATTCATTACTTTTGTTTAATTGAATGTATTGTGCTGGTTATGGGTGTACAGTTAGTTATCTTTGGAGGGGTGTGTGTGTACACAGTGCACACTGTATATCATGCAAATATTTCAAGACACTGGTTTGGTGCCATCTCTTTGAAACAATGTGTGAAATCATTCATGAGGGATTAATTCCCTTCACTAGCAGTGAAAGTTCAGAGCTAATTAATTCAGTATCTATTAACACTGATCTACTCAAAACACACTTTTATTTTGCAGGGATGGACATTTTTCTAGTGTTGTGGCTTTTCTCCTATTTCTTGTAAAACTTTAGATGTTGTTTATTTAGATGTTTTTTGTTTGTGTTAATCAAACCTTTAAACTGGAGTGCCTGCCAACTGCTTCTTGCACTGTTAATTTGCTGGGTTTTGTTTTATTTTCTGGTTTGTTTTTTTCTTTTTCCCCTCTGGAAAGCTGAATTAAGTTGTTTTGGTTTATATAGCATTTTCTTGCAGAATTTAATTTTGTTTTATAGAGACACCTGGAAATAATTTAGATTTGCCTAGCAAGCTTTAATATGGAGATTAAATATAAAAGTTGAGAGGGGGCAAGTTCTGCCCTTGCAGTTTATCTGCCAACTGGGTTTCTCCCTGCAGGTGTATCAGATGAAGATGGGTATTGGCAGGGGGAATTTGGGAGCAATCCTATCCCACCTCTGCAGGCTCAGGGGTTGCTCTTGCACTTGGGCATCTCCTTGCTCTTTGTAAGACTGCACATCTTCAGGAAAAAGCACTCTCTGGGAGCTTACCTGCTCTGGAGGATCTGAATTAGGATGGTATAAGGGAGTAAAGAACATTTGGTTAAAGTCCAGTCAGTGAATGTGCTGCAACTGTCCTGAAGAAATCTAAGTTTGGACATCTCTGACAGCTGATTTATTTGAGGAGGCTATTTTTTGTCTTTATTTGAATCCTGTGCAATCAATCAAGCCCTCTATCTACTGAAACAAAAGTTTTACTGAGCATGTGTCTTGGTTAAATTGTTCTGATTGTAGTATTCTTCCCCATACCAACTATAGGGCGTGTGTCCATGTGCATCTGCAAGGTGCCTTTAAATAGATTTTGGTGTAATTTTCTCCAGTTTAAACAAGACCTGAGGCAGGCACTTTGTGGAAAATGGTGATTTTTGATTCTTTTTTCCCCCCCTCCCCCTTTCAGCCCCTCAGGGTTGAGGAATGTGGCTGTTTCTGGGCAGCTGCCACAGTTTCTGGCTGCCTTTGGCCAGAGGCTGGAGTAATCTCTGCTTCTCTCCCTGGATTTTGTCCTATATTGTTCTGGTCCTCTCTGGATGGAGGGAGGTGCTGGTGCTGCTGTGCATTATTTAATCCCACAGTTACTGGAGTACTGGGATAAGGGAAGACTGTGCCCAGTTGTTAAAGTGCTTTTCCACATGAATAATTATGGGCATGTGAGCAGGCTTAGACCTGTTGCTGGAACTCTTCTCTTGATCCTCTTGCTGGGACTGAGTGCTACAGTGTCCTAAAACAGAAGCTCCTGGGCATGTGAACACTTTAGTGTAGTTTGGTAAACCCAATAACCACCTTCCCTAAAAATTAAATTACCACGAAGATCCAAAATAACAGGAATTGTGGAATTCTGTCCTCACTTATTCTGTGAGCAGTGGGATGAATTTCTCCAGTTAATTTGGTCTTTCCATTCTTGGTGTGTGATTCGGTGTTTTATGCTCAGCATGAGTCAATCATAAATTCTCAGTAATGATTCACTTACAGTCAGTAGTGACTGCCTTCCTTACAATAAATCCTCTCATAATTCACAAATTGTTTCAGACAAGACTCTTGCAGGAGTGTGGTTGAGGGGGAATTATATGTTTTTTTTCCCTATAGAGACCGAACTACTGTTTAAATTCTAGGAGTTGAAGTGTAAAGTTTCTCAGGACTTCAGAAACAGGTCTGAAACTCAAATCATACTTTTTTTTTTTTTTCCCCAAAAAAGGCCAGGGACAAACCCAGTATCAGGCACAGATAAACACTACTGTTATTTCCTTATCAGGATTGCTACCCCAGTCCCACGTTCAATCTGTACTCTGCCCACTCTCCAGTTAAAGCTGCATTGTAAAACTTAAACAGTATTTAGCTGTGGCTGTGTACTTTCTGGGAAGGATGAAAAGGGAAGGATTTGACCCAAAAGTAGGGTTTTTCACTAAAAGGAAAAGAAAGAATGATGCTCCACCCCCAAACCTAGAAATCTGTCATGTCTCTGGGATATTTGCAGGCCTCTTCATGTCTCTTAAGGAAATTCCAAGAATGCAGGTTTGTTCTTTCAGGTCAGGACTGGAGAAGCTTAATGTGATACTTGTAATACTCTACTGCATCTTCAACAAATTGCAGACTTCTAAAATGCCAAAAAAACAGATGCATTTTCTTTTAAGGAATTAAATAGAGCATGAGTAATCCTTTCCTGCATCATGCACTGATTGATCCGGGCATTTGGTATGTGTTTCCTTCAAGCCACCTGGAATTAATTTTTTTTCACCTTTCAGAACTAAAGCCCCAGTTAAAAGACAGAATCCAGAGATTAAAATCTAACCTGATTACATGAGTCTCTTTGGCAGTCAAATTCTATTGACTAGACTTTGAGTGCAGGAGCAGACCTGTGAATAACTGTGATTGTATCTGCCTTGGTGTGCTGAAATCACAGACTAACCCTTAGAAGTTTATGGTCGGGTTAAGTAGGGAGTATTGCAGCTCTTTCACAAACAGGAAAACAGTAAAAAAACTGGCAGGAGTTCCAGTCCTTTGTCCCACATTCAGGTTTCCAGAGTTTGGAAGCTGGGTGTTTATGTAGTAAATTGCTGTTGCAGGAGATAGTCAAGCCCTGGGGTAGCTCCGTGGATCTGGTGCAGAGCAGCATCTCCAGGAGCTTTCTTTGCCCTGGTTACAGTGGAGGGTGTGGTGCAGAACAGGCTGATGTGTCTCTGCTTTACAGTGCAAAAACTGTATTAATGTCTTCAACTCCTCATTTTCCTCATGATATCCTTTGCAAAACTCCTGATGCACAGTCCCTATAAACTCCTTCCCCATCTCTAGCTGTGGGAGGGACTTTTGACAGAGGCAGGGAGGGACAGGACAAGGGGGAATGGCTTTAAACTGGAAGACAGTAGGTTTAGATTGGATATTAGAAAGAAATTCTCCCCTGTGAGGGCAGTGAGGCCCTGGCACAGGGTGCCCAGAGAAGCTGTGGCTGCCCCATCCCTGGAATTGTTCCAGGCCATTTTGGATGGCACTTGGAGCAACCTGCTCTAGTGGAAGGTGTCCCTGCCCATAGCAGGGGGGTTGGAATGAGATATCTTTAAGGTCCTTTCCAACCCAAACCATTCTATGATTCTTTCAATAGCAGCAGCAAAGGGAGAGACTTGTGAATCAATCAAATTATTTGTTAAATATTCATCATCTCTACCTGGTGGGAGGAATTGCACAACTGTGATTCCAAAGGCCATTGTGTGTTTGCTTCCTGCAGTTGGTGGGTCATTGCTTCATATAGACAAAGTCTGAGAATAAGCTGGGAAGAGCATAGAAAGGATAAGAGAAATTCTGGTTCAAGTTTGAATGAATTAAATAGCTGACTTAGCACAAAGATGCTATTCTGAAGCTTTCTTAGGGTTTGAAAGCATTGAACTCCTTTGCAGGTAAAGAAACAGTTGCTTAGCTTTGTCTTGGTTACAAACTGTAAGAGAAAAGTGCTTATCAGAGGGGTCTGGGTGGTAGATGTTTGAATAAAACAATGCTCCTTTTTTGAATTAAAAAATAGAACCCAAGAATCTGAATGGAAAAATGCCCTATAATTCCTTTGTCCATCAGAGATTTCAAATTAAAACATTAGTGTGTTTTTTCTTTTTTTTTCTTAGATACTTTTGTTATCAGGTTTGGGACTGCATATTTGTATAAAACCAATCTAGGGGTTTATTTCCTCTGTATATGTGAAGCAAGTTCATAGAATCTGTCAGTGGAAGAGCACGAGCTGGTGCCATCAGCTCTGAGCCAAGAGAACGTGATCTGTCAATCTTTGTGGAACATTCAGAGGTCCAGCTCCTCCAACCTTCAGATCTGAACCTCTTTTCCTACTGACATATGCATTTCAGGGACTTTGCCATCATCTATTTGTTTACATTTGCATGGATTTCCAATGTGTGTATTTTTTTACTTTTTTTTTTTTCTTCTCATGACAGTATGGGACAGACCCACTTTTCAAGTGTCTTTTGGATGCTTTCAGGAAGCGACACCGGGATTGGACACGCACTGGCTAAATACCTGGATAGCTTAGGTTTTGTTGTGTTTGCTGGGGTTTTGGATAAGGACGGACCTGGAGCTGAGGAACTGCGACGGAGCTGCTCTGGGAGACTCTCTCTCCTGCAGCTGGATGTAACCAATGCCACTCAAGTCAAGGAAGCCTACCTGAAAGTCTCAGAGAAGGTGCAAAGTACAGGTACAGCTTTTATTCCATTTTAGTGGGAGCATTAGTGTAGCTGCTCACCAGGTGCATCTCTTAACTGTTGGCTGCATCATGGCTTGTGTGTGTAGGTCATTTCCATGGCACAACCTTGGGCAGTCAGGATATTTCCATTGATGACTCCTGCTTTCTGGGACATAGGAGAATGGTGATGACTGTTCATGGAGCGGGGAATGTGTATCTGCAGCTGCAGATCATCTCTGCTTCTGTCCGGAGGCACCATCCCTCTCATCAGTGTAATCCTTATGCCGTTGATTTCCTGCTTTTTGGCTGTGTATTTTCTGTGCTTTCTCCTCTTCCCAGGACTCTGGGGTGTTGTGAACAATGCAGGCATCCTGGGCTTCCCTGCTGATGGTGAGCTGCTCCCCATGAGCAACTACAGGCAGTGCATGGAGGTGAATTTCTTTGGGGCCGTGGAATTGTCCAAGACCTTCTTACCGTTACTTCGGAAGTCACAGGGGAGGCTGGTTAACATGTCCAGCATGGCAGGTGAGCTGAGCCAAAGCACCAGATAAATTTCTGGAGCAACAGAAAAAACAATGAACTTCCTTGGCAGAAGTGCTGAGGAAGGTATCAGTCAGTCTTTCTTGTCTATACACCCAGGGAATTAATATTAAGGGAATGAGTTCAGGTTTTGGTTTTTTTTTTTTTTGTTTGAGAGACTGTTTCCAGAAAACAGCTTTTAAAGAAGAGTTTAGTTTGGCTAAAAGTATCCTGTGACAGAAAAGACAGTAAAATTCAGATCTTGTGTTCTAGATGCTATGAGTGATAACTTTGTGAGCTTCCATAAAGATGGGTGGTGCCTCACAGATATTTCTATAACATGTTCAGCTGGAAGTCTGTGACCACCTCAGTGTGTGATATCTGCTGATAATCTGGGAGCTGAAGAGCTTATGTTTATATTTATTTAAAAATATTTTGGATATCTTCTTAGAAATCCCTAGGCCTAACTTATTAGCTAAGTGGTAAATTTTTATTAAAAAAACCCAAACCCCAAACCTACAACCTTTTAAAAAAATTACCCTGTGCTTTCCAGTTTTTTCCCCTAAATTGTTCATGCTATATATATGTATAACATGTCCTGCTATTCTTGGAGGACAGCTGAGATGCCAATATGTAGGAAGTAATGTAATACATTATCTGGTAGCCAACAGCTGAGGAGTAAGAATGCTCCTTTGAAACTGAGACCTCCTAGAAGCAGGATGTCATGCTGCTGGAAAGTATTTTGGTTTCAGAATTCTTAAGTCTTTACTGTATCATGTGCTTCCCAAATTTTCCTTTGCTCTATCTGCTTGGACCCTTCTGTACAATTGGAGTCCACCCAAATCCTGCTGTATTGCTGGGGTGGCTTGTGAAGGTGTGACCTGGTGTTCACAGCTTACATGAGGATGTGGCTGCAGTCTGGTTCTGACACTGTAAACTGTATTCTCTTTATAATCCCAAAGATGTTCTATATCTGCATGTTTGCAGTGAGAACTTCTGTTTTCCTTCATGCACAATTTTAGAAATTATACAAGGATTTGCATAAGTGTAATTTCTCTGGTGACTGCTATAAAGAGTCCAGCCCAGAGGAAGAGCCTGAGAGAATTTTGAACTCAAAAGGAAGGTCCAGGTGTACTACTCTGGTACTAATCACACAGGGAGCTCTGTTTCAGAAGTTATCTTCTCCAACTCCTGCAACTTCCCTTGCCTGGTTGGATGGGTGCTACAAGTGAAAATTAAATTATTTTACAAAAAAAAGGGGTTGGGGTGGGTGGTGAAGGAAGTATCTATAGGGAAACTATATGGAAGTGAGAAAACAGACAAGGCAGGCTCAGGGTAAGAAAGTTCCAGGTAAAATGTTAGCAAGAAAAATGTTGCCTGTTTCAGTTACCACTACTGAAGTTTCTCCATATTAAAATAATTGCTCTGACTAAAGCTGTCTTGAATCTTCTAGATCTAAAATATATGGAGAGTTTTAATCTTGCTGTGAAAACACTTAACAAGGTCTTAAATATTTAAATATCTTAAATGATGATACAGAATAACTCCTGTGTTCTTCTCACAGTATCAGTGTAAACAGAGTAAACTCTTTTATGTAACAGTTGCCTGTATGAGTGTGTGTTCATAGTTCATTGCTGACACTTTAAGAAATCAGGACGGAATTATCAGAAGGACCTTTCTGGTGCTGCTTTGCCCACCAGCTCTTGCAAGCACAGAGGCTGAGGCCAGACCTCTGTTTCCTCTGGGTGCCCAGGTGAAGCCTGCACTGGTGTTTTGGGGCAGATGTCTTAATTCTTGGCACGAATCCCTGAGCTGCCTTGCAGGGATAAATGGAGAGCTTCCCTGTGCTGAGTAATTTGCCCTTACAGGAGTTGATAATGACCCTGCTTAAACTATAGCTGTCTGCAGAGATGTTCTTGCCTGCAGGCTGCTTTGGGTGAATAGCTTCTTCTTAATGCAGGGTCTGAGGGTCCTTTAGTAAAACATTAGTGGAAAAGTCAGTGAGGTCTCATTGTGCCGAATCTCTTCCTGTCTGTGTAGAGCTCATTTAACTGGACCCAGGTTAGCCTGACCTCAAAGGGAAAAGTATGTGATTCAATTGGCTCAAACCAATTGAAACTCCAGCTTATTCAGGTGCATACAGAAGAATAATTAACAAATAATTGGCCTGACTTCTTTAAAGAAATGATTCTGTGTAAGAAGATGATACCCTGGTCTTTGCAGTGCAATACCCAATAGAAGGCACTGGTGGCTTACCTGAAAATTCCCCTGTATCCAAGTCTTTTCTTTTAAAGGACTCAAACACATTGAGGTGAATGTGTAATACGTGAAACAGAGGCTGTAGAGGAGGGTATGTCCAACTGTCCATGCAGGCAGGAGGAGGGATGTGCCTCAAGAAGGGCCGTCCATTCTGTCCCCTTCTCCCTGCTGCCAGCGCAGCCCGTGGTGGCTGTGATGACCCTAATCCTGGCAGAGCTGCTCTGTGTGGTGATAACACCAACCCTGTGGAGGAAGTGGGAGGGCTGAAGAAGGACAATATGTTCAAACCAAAGCATGGGTTTTTCTAAAGCTGGATAAGGGACAGTCTGATGGTTTCCGGGACAGAGGAAATCTCTGAATTTGGAAAATTTTGTTTTCTGGAAGCTCGTTTTTGTAAACATAGAGATTTCTTTTAAATTCACCAAAAATATTGTCTGCTTTCTTATCTTTTTCATGTGGACAAATGCTTCTGGGATTGGAGCAGATGAGTTATAACTATAGGCTGGGAATCTGCTTCTATGATGGGTCTTGGGGAAGTCCTGTCACCTGCAGAGCGAGATTCCAGCTTTGATTTGTACACAGAGGTTTTCTGCACTGTTGTCTCTGGTCTTTCTGAAAGCGTCTGGAAAGAAGAGGAAAATAAGTTGGCTTTAAAAAGCTGGAATTGAGATTACTTACCCTGTTCTAACTATGGTTTATTGTAGGAGCTTGAAATTCGTGTTACAGCGATGAGAACGGGAGCATAAAACTACTGCTTCACTATTTGTATGAACTAAAACATTATCTGTGCTTCTCAAACCAACAGTCATAACTTTCAGCAGTTTTTACCCTTAAATGCAATACAGTTTATTTTTCTGCCCTACAAGGTGTCTTATCAGGTGTTACCACGCATAACTGCCATAAGCAACTGTTAATTTACAACTTTCACTCTTTTTTAACCTCTAGCAAGAAATGATTCCCTCACTGACTTGTCTTTAACCTCAGTGAGAGACGCATAATTCTTGTTGTGCTATAATCTTCCTTCTAAATCATGAAAATAAAGGCTGGAAAGAGCCACCGCTGAAGTTTATCATGTTTATATTGCTCCTGCAGGAGGCATTCCACTACCGAGGTATGCTGCGTATGGTGCATCAAAAGCAGCTCTGTCCATGTTTTCTGGAGTAATGAGGCAAGAGCTTTCCAAATGGGGAATTAAAGTTGCTGCAATTCATCCGTCTGGCTTCAGAACAGGTTGGTGTTTGACATCTTGGGTTGTTCTTTCTGACTCTCCTCTTTCCCCGTAGTCCAGCGTCCTCAAACAGAGCCCTGAGTGATGTCCAGGAGCCAGACTTTTTTTGCTATTCTTCATGTTGGTTATGAAAATTAAGATCTGTGTTTTTTGTGAGAGATACTCCCTCCAGTACAGCACACTGCCTGCCTCTGCCTCTCCTGGGCACAGCTGTCTTTGCTGTGACTTCAGGCAGTTGGTGCCTTCCCTTTGCTCCAGCTTGGTTGAAGCTGATGAACCAAGTGTGTTTGATTTGGGTGTTAGGACTTGCTTGTTCTGCATGAGAGCTCCAGGTCTCCCTGTCAGTCCTGCCTTCCTCAGCATCAGAGCTCTCCTTACTGAGTTGCTCCATCCTGCATGGCAGTATCTGCAGCAATACCTGTCATCCTGCTTACCTGCTGTCGATACCACTCTGTGTAGCCTCTGATCTTTCCTCTCCTTCCCTTTATTGTGCTCCTGCTGCTTTCTGTTCCAAATCCTTCTCCTCCTTCCACTGATCCAAGCACTCCTTGCAGAGCCTGTTTGGGTTCCAGACTCATCTCCTGCTGCAGGTGCCCTTGCTGCACCCTGTGCCTGCCTGGTGTCACACAGATGCCTGTTCTGTGGGCGCACCTGGCAGCTGTTTGAGGACAACATCAAATCCCATTGCTCCCTACTCAGCAAGCCCTGGTGACTTCATAGAGACAATTTTTATGATGATTAAAAGCAAAGTGGTCTTTTTCATAAAATGTCCCTTCCCCTAATGCTTCCCCTCCTGGGGAGGGGCCCTGTGGGGCACTGGGCTCTGACAGCCCTGTGTGGTCAGTGGAACCTGCCTGAGGCTTTACCTTCAGGGCCCTGCTTAGCACTGCTCAGAATTATGGATCAAAATGAGTCCTGGGAATTGAGATTTAAATATTTATTTAAAGATTTTTCTTTATTTGCAATGCTTAATTCTTGATGTTAAGGCAATAATTGTATTGGAGAAGCCACTGCTTTCATTCCTACATGATGCAGATGGGGTGGAAAAATAGATTTATTTATATTTTTAAATCTATCCTAACACAAGGCTCATCCTTCATGAAATTAGTTATTGAAATACTAATGTCACTTGTGAAAGGGGAGCTTAGCACTTGGCCAACCCAGCTGAATCCTGTTCATCTTAGTTTGCCTGTCTGTCCTCAGTTGCTGACATCTGTTAATAAATATTGATTGGAAACAACCAGAAAATGAATAAGGACAGAATGGCAAAGGGCTGGAAGAGAGGAAAAGAAAAAATGCTGACTTGGCTGTGAGGGAGCCTTTTTAGGTAGAGTTGGTAACCAAATGATGCATGAACCTTATGCTTTTTGTGTAGTCTGAACTTTGTGCTTTCCCTTCTTTTCCAAGTCAAAGCCCTTGCAGTAACCAGCTGTGGTGTTTCTTCTTCACTGACACAGTTCAGAACAATTGTGAATCAGATTGGTGATGGAAAACAACTTGTTGACTATGAATTACAGATGATTTTTTTAATATTCAGCCCCAAACCCACTTGCTATCCTGTGATGTTGCTACTGCAGGTATACAAGGCACATCCGACCTGTGGGATAAGCAGGAGAAGGAGCTGATGGAGAACCTCCCAGCAGACACCAGGCAGGCCTATGGTGAGGACTATCTCCAGGGGCTGAGGAGCTACCTCCTCCACATGCCTGCCTGCTGTGACCCCGACCTGTCCCCTGTGCTGGGCGATGTCCTGCACGCTCTGCTGGCCAGGAGACCCCACGGGCTGTACACCCCTGGCAAAGGGGCTTACCTGCTCCTCTGCATCTTCTGCTGCTTCCCTCTCTGGTGCTATGACTTCTTCATTAGCAAGATGCTGAGTGCTGAGCCTGTTCCAAGGGAGCAGAGAACATCAGAAGATGAAAGCAAAAACCTCTAAGGTGTCCATCAGCATTTGTCTCACTTGATGAGATAGCTGGGAAAAACTCTATTTATGGTACTGTCTTTGTTAAGTTGAATTTACACTGCCTTGCAAAGAGGTAAATCTTTGTGTTAAGAGTAATGTGGAAAAGCAGTGCATAAACAGAAATAGAAAGCTATTCCCAGATGGGGCATTTTTTGAGGAATTTCAGTGTTTTCCTATGTCTTTATATCCTGGCCTCTTTAGCCACCAGTGTGCTTGTAGCAAATGTGGGTGGAGTCCTTCCCAAATCTTCATTCATGAAGCCTGGCCATGATGATGATGAAATCCTGCCTTCTGTGTAAGGTATCTCACAAATTATATGGTGCCTGTCTGCTTCACAAGGCATCACCAGCACACAGACAGATGCATAGCCTGTTTCTGAAAACAAAACAACCTTGAGAGTCAATAACCTTCTTAAATGTTATAAGGAGTTACATATATTCCTATCCTTGGAGGCATTTAGAAATGTCTAATAAAAGTCTTTCCCAGTGCAGCTGCAGCCTAATATGTTTGAGGTTTTGATTCTGTTGCTGTTGAACTTGTGAAATTATTGTATTTCTCCCCCTCCCCAAGTTTTGTGATGTATAATTGTGAAGTTTAGAATATGTTCTCTTTGCCGACTAGGCAACATAAATTAGTTGAGGGGGGGGAATGAATGAAGACAGATCAAGACCTTTGTGAAGAAATAAACAATTTCCTTCCTACAGTGATAGTGAGTGTCATAGTAAGTGTATCAGCTGCTGATTTGATGTGGCTGTCTGGGTCTTTCTGAGCATTGCCTGCATATGCCTGTGCATATCTAATTATCAGTAAAGTCTCACCTCACTTCTGCTTTTTGTGCTATTCCTCACTCAGTTATGGGTTCACAAGAAGTCATGTTGTTGCCCATTTCTCCTGATACCTTCTTGTCTCCTTCTGCTTTGGGGGGAGTTTGTGCTCACTCAGTCTCCATGTTGGCTTTACTGGAGACCAGTGTCCATCTTCTAATTTGACTGTGGTTGCTCCCCTTCTCTAAATTCATTCTAGGTGATGCATTTCTTTTCAAGTGCTGAAAAATTAAAAGTGATCACATTCTGGGTTTTAAATGTAGATGAACACTTTTCCTTTCCTCTCTGAGCAACTTCTGTCATAATCCTAGTGGTGTGATGTCCTCTTGCAGCCAACTGGACAAAATCGCTATTTAATTTGCATTTATAGTGTTTATTCAGTCACCTTCCTGGGTCTTCTATATCAATGCAAGTCTCCTGTAAATGCACAGAGGATGCTCAGAGGGCTTGGGCCATCTTTTTAATCTTTGCCCCAGTGGGGAAATCCCCCTGTCCTGTACATTGTGTCACAATTACTGCTTTTGCTACTGAGGTTTATCACCAGGCAGCTTTGTATCAGTCCCCTGATTACAGACTTTTGCTTTCCTTTGGGGAAGTGTGACAAAAAATGTTTTAAACTCAGAAAATCTGGGACTATTTCTCTCTCTCTCTGCCAATTTCTTCCTTTATCTATTTCCCTAATTTTTTATGTGTCAGCAGAAAGGCTTAATTAAAAAGAAAATATTTAGTGACTGCATGGCTGTGACTCTTTCTGTCTTGTCTGACTCTTTGTCCTTTTTGAGAATCAGGGCTGCATTCCCTCCCTTCCTGGGCTGCCCTTGGTCCCAGAGCAGGAGAGCACTGAGGAGGAATGTGGTGGGAGCTTCTCCAGGGAAAAGAGCCAAGATGGCAATTGGTGCCCTGTTTTGGCAGGACATGATCTCAGCTGGCACAGGGGCAGCTTGTGAGCTGGAAGGAAAGGAGAGTGCCATAATGGGTGGCAACCTCTGAATTGTGGCTGCCTTTGGGTGAGGGAACTTGCTGGCTGTCAGCCTATCTCTGTCTCCATCCTGGATGGAGGTGGTTGTTTTTCTCTTCACACCCAATTTACGTGTAAATTCTGTGGGCTGTAATTTTGCCCTTAGGTGCATTTTACATTATACAACCAAAATTCTCTTAGCAGTCAGTTAGCTGTTTTGCCTACCAATCTTCATAACAATCTTTAATTGTTGCTTTGTTATCTGGCTGTGGTTATAAAATGTAATTTTTTTCTCTCCCCTTGACTTTCTTAATGGGAATATTATCTTGCACGTTTCAGACATATTAAACTAGGCATTTACTTGGAAGTTTTGACTTAATTTTATTTTTTTTTAACTTTTATTTCCCAAGAAATTTCTATCCGGAATAGTCATTTTATATCTCTTCACCTAACTACAAAGATATTTTAGCAAACCTCAAACAACTGTGGTATCAAAAATTGCTGTTAGTTTTTTCCTACAGGGAATCTTACTTTGTGTTTTAAAGATAATTCTGTTGTAACACATTATCGAATTATGTGTCATTTAATGGGCCATAGTATTAGAAGTAGATTTCTTTTACTGAGGGCTTGTATTGCAAACAATCCCAACTGTGAGACTGGGAGAACTGCAGAATAAATCACATGTGTTTGTGGCCAACAAGACCCTGTGGATTTTAGAGCTTGTGCTCTCGAGGACAAATGTCTGGGTGTTATGCTCTTTCTCTTACCATAAAGGCTGATCTAATGCAAAGGTATTTTAGGGGTGGGAAGAGAGGATATTTAGTTCTGGCAGTGGAAACTGATGTATTAAAAACCTCAGATTAACTGCCACGGTTTGGGCCTATTTTCAAAGATAACATTTCTAAAAAAATGCATATGGTGTGAAGGAAAGCACCTGAGAAATTAAAGAAATTGACTGTGGCCCTAAAAAAGGACTACTAAATAATACTGTAAACCATCACCTAATGCCCCACACCAATCAAGTGTGTATATATTAAAAACACACATGTGTATATTTAAAAGGGCTTATAAACTGTGGAAATCACGGTTAAAGAGCAGGTTTTATACACATCCCTCTGATCCAGCCTCTGGAATGCAGGTTTGACCAAGAAGTAAATGCTGTCAGAT
Organism: Manacus candei; assembly: GCF_025592945.1. NCBI lineage: Eukaryota > Metazoa > Chordata > Aves > Passeriformes > Pipridae > Manacus > Manacus candei. Next base: position 1,879,805 of record NW_026138101.1, on the reverse strand, counting down.
GCTTTTTACCAAGCAAATCCCTGGCTGGTGTCCTGGGGCTCCCACTCTCCTACTCTGCATTCATTGCTGTGCCTGACATAGGTTCTTACTTCATGTAAAGAATTGATTTTAAGACGTGCAGCTTTGGTGAGACAGAAGGTGAGATATAAAGCAATTTGGTTTTATAACTTTTTTTTTTTTATTCTGGCTCCATTTGCCCTCTTTATGGGGCCCCTGATGACAGCCATGCCTAATGTGTGCTGCTAGCATTGCAAGCTGGGGAAGAGAGGTAAAATATTGTGCATTTTTGAGGTTGTGTCACTGGCTGGCCACGATGGGGAAGTTTTGGTGGTCACTTGCTAAGGGATCATCTCTGCATTTTGAGAAGTGCTAATGTGTGGGACTGTCCATGTGGCTGGAGGTAAGGAAAAGGGTTGAGGAAATGAGAGCTCTGACGGGGGGGGGGCGGCTTGGGTTGGATAAAAGTGATGGTGTAGGGGAATGGAGAGCTCCAGGTCACTGAAGGTTATGGACTCATGCAGGGACAAGGATTAATCCTAAAACTGCTTTCAAGCTCTGTAGGAGGTTGGGCAGACCCATTTCTCACCAGCAGAGGCCAAAAACAGGGATAGGGAGGAAGGGAATAGTCACATTGTCTAATTTAATGAGCATAAACAGGAGTTTAGTTATTTCTAAACTAAAGTATTTTAGATTTTGCCAGTTTGAGTCTGTGCTGCCTTCAGAAGAGAGGGATTAACTTCCATGTTCCTGTGAGTGTGTGCCCTGGCATGTATGGGGGTTTTTTTTGTTTACAGTTGCGTATGAAAAGCCATTATAATTTTTGTGTGTATTCTTTGTATCAAGAGGATGCTTCCAGGAAACTTTCAGATGTCAATGATGTCAAAACACGCTGCTCTTGCTGTAGATTTACCACCCTGGGCACAGCATTGCACAGGTACAACCAAAATGGGTCACATTGCATTTGCTCGAATCCAAGAGTCCACATCTAGCCATCAGCATCCATCTGTGCACCAATGGTATTTGCACCATGCTTGGGACAAATATGTGAGTTTGGACATCTTTCCTGAAGAGATTGGGCTTGGGAAATTTTTTTGGGGGCACAGTGTTGCCTGGTTTACCCCGTTTATGTCTGTGGTTTGGAAGTCAGCTGGATTCCTAAAACGATGCAACAGCAAAGTGGGTTGTGCGTCACGGAGTCATCCTATTTCTAGGAACACTCAAAGAAATTCCTTTGAAATAAAACTCAGGCAAGCTTCAAAGGAAAAGCGTTCAAACAAAAGATCCTGGCACTTACAGGGAATTCGGGCGGGGTATTTTTTCGCTTCTCAAAACTCCGAGGATACATAAATGGAAAGTGTTGCCACTGCCAGGAAACACCCTGCACAGTGGATCCTGGGATGCCTGAGCTACAATTGTTCCTGCAAAAACTTGTCAGCTGGTGCAGTGCTCCCTGCTGTGCAGACACCATCACAGGCAGTATTTCAATAGCCAGTGCTTTTGTCACTCAAGCTGAACATCAGAGCTGATGCTGTTCAATTATAGATGTATTCTGGCAACCTTGAGGCAGTGGGCTCTTACCATAGTAAGAGAGGTAATTGCTTTTACTTTTAAAGCATGACCAGACCATAAATCAAGAATCACTGACATCTCATGAAAGGAGGTGAGTTCTAAATCCCTTTAATAGCATAAATGGGTTTTAAGCATGTTGTATAGGTCATTGTAACCTAAGCTAATGAATCTGACTTTAACAACCTGTATGAAAGTAATTACAGTGATATAAACAGTCTGCACAGGTTTAATGCTTGGAATATGTAGATTAAACAATCCAAGTTTATGTCCCTGGTCATCTTGTAGCCTTTAGCTGTGGAAAGAGAACTGAACAAGCTGGAAACTAAATCCATGAGGTAAGAATTTGGATCTTGCCATCTGCCATGGGTGAGAAAAGCAAGGACAGCTCAGTGGTCAAAGGATGGCTCTCAAATCCTGGTGGGGCCAGCTTGGCCTCTGCTACTAGTCTGATAAATCAGCAGAGCTCTAGGAGGTGCAGAGTGTGTTGCTCTTTCTACAGAGCCTTTCAAGTGACCACTTGATTACACTTTGCTTCTATGAGTTTTGTATTCTGGACATGTTTCCTCTATTTGGGACTTTCCTTTATGGTATCAAAGGACATGTTTCGAATTTCAAAACAAGAGCTGAAAGATGAAGCAAAGATCAAAGGGTGTGAGAATGAAAGATCTAAAGAAAACAAAATGACATGAGGATGATGCTCAGGAAATGGGTTTGGGCAGGTTCAGCTCTGTTGACATGTCCCACTCTGGGTCATGTTAATCTACCTACTGCCTTCCACACCTCCTCCACCACCTCCCTCAACACCTGACTTTAAAAGGTGTTATTTAAGAGACTGTGAACTGATAATTACATTGAAGCCTTACTCATGTTACTTGCTCTTGTAGCATCCCATCCCATGAAACCCACGGGGGGGATGTGTGACCTGTTCCAACGTGGGGTGTTGTTCTGAGGATGGGGGTGGATGCTCCAAGCTTGACCTACTTTCAGTGGCTTTGGGTGGTAATGGGAGACACAGATCTCATATTTCCACACCCCTGTGACTGGGGAGATGATGGTGGTGAGGCAGTGCACATCAGTGCTCCCACGCTAAGCCCACACAGGTCTGGCAGTGCTGACTTCTTTGCTCTTTTTCTTTGGGGCAAAGAATTACGGGGTGTACTTGGTTCCATAACAGAAAAAAGAAAATATTGGCCTTTGGCCATAGTGATTTACATATCAGCAATCTGTGAGAGTAGGCAGTGTTGTCTGTCTGGGTGTCCTGTGGGCATGCACTGTCAGCAGCAAGTGCCGACACACCGATCCCCCGGCGTGTGTGGAAATCTCTGATGTGTGGATGACACAGCGAACCAAGCACACAAGATGAAGATGATGTGCATCTGAGAATGGCCTGAGGGTGATTTATTCCCCTGCTGTTTGGGTTGGAAGGGACCTTAAAGCTCACCTAGTTCCACATTGCTGCCACGGGCAGGGACACCTTCCACTAGATCAGATTGCTCGGAGCCCAATCCAACCTGGCCCTGAATGCTTCCAGGGGTGGGGCATCCACAACTTCTCTGGAAAACCTGTTCCATTCCCTGCCTGAAGGACAAAATGCTAAAGGACTAATTTAATTAAAAAGATGAGCAGGGGAAAGAAGAGCAAACAGTCCTTATGTTTTAATGTCTATACACTGATGTAATCCTGTTGCACGCTCGGCATAGATGAATTAAGAGAATAATGGGCTTTAAAACCAGCATTTTGGAAAATGTTTTATCAAGTAGAAATGTGTTAAAAGTTCATGTTGGGAGCTGGTTGTTTCATACTGGGATTTGAATTGCATGTTCGTGCAATAATATACTGGGGTTTATATCTCTTTACCCCAAATGTTGCCACTATGGTTGCAAATATGTTGCTTTAGATGTTAGAGTGGGAAGCACTGCTCTTAAAGGTTCAAAAACCCCAAAGAACCAGCCAACCAACCCATGAATACATCCCGAAAAATGGATCCACTCACCAGCAGTGCCCCAAAAACATGACTTTGGGCCGTTTTTCAAGTGTTCTTAAGGACAGGAAAAGGCTGATAGTAATATTAAAAAAGGATTGATGTTAAAAACAAGAAGATAAATGATTCTGCTCAGCCTGCTGGCTTAACATATGGTATGGAGAAGCAAATGGGACGTGGTGACAGGCCCACGTGCACCGTAATGGATGGTTGTGTTCCAGAGCAGTGGCACAGCTGCCCAGCCCCTGTGGTGTCAGCTGAATTTGAGCACCAGAGAGGAAAGGGTGCTTAAGCACGAATGAGGGCAACGTGATGGATGTGCCACATACCAGGCAGAGCTTAAAGCTAAAATCTCTCAGGCTGGCTCTGTGCAGCAGAGATATAGGGAACACCTTACCTGGGAGAGGCTGTGTCCTTGCTGGTGCTGAGGAGCTGCTGTGGGGAGTCCTGAATGGAGGGACTCATTCAGCAGGGGCTGAATGAAGTGGATTTTCTGGGTTTGTTTGTTTCATTAATTAGCTTAAAGCCCCTTGAAAACATTGCTAAACATCAGAGATTTCCTCTGGCAGAAGGGAAGGGATTATGGACTTTGAACCTAAAGTTAATTGAGACTTTTAACTGTATTCTGTGACATTTTCACCCTACTGTCTGTCTTTTAGGGATTAATGGCTGGAGATGTGAATCTTTGTGACTATGAGGAAAAGCTTATGGGGATCTTTCCTGGCTCTGTGATCTGAGAGACAGCTCTTGAGACCTTTTGCGTATCTTACTCCAAAAAAAAAATACCCAATTCCACCAGAAAATAGTCAGTCCCAACCATTTTGAGAGAATTGGCTCAGAAGTGCCAAATGCCTCTGGAAGAGTTAATCTTCCCCACAAAGTTTGCACAATCTCGTGGTATCCACTGAATGTAGGCATTGCTTTTGTTTTTCTCTTCTTACTCCATAGTGCTTGCTAAGCTCGGAGGACACTCTGTTCTGGCAGTAAGTGTATCTGGGTAAGGAGGGAAAATGGGGCTGATGAAAGAGGGTTTGCCTGTGGTTGCCCATCTAAGGTCTGATTGTCTCATACTCCTGAGGTCACAGATGTCACCATGGAAACTGGTTCCCCAGAGCTGCTGCTTGGTCTTGATTTGGGCTGGTCTTGAAAAATCCTCGCCTCCTTTGCTGCTTGGTGTGCAGCTGTACATCTGGGGGAAGCAGGATTGCCATGGCTAATGTGAAGGGACAAAAGCCACTGTGAGGCTGATCCTGGCTCCACCACAGCCTGTCAGGGTCCTACCTGGGTGTGTTATATACCTACACAGGCCTTTTTCTTCCCTGAGTGACATTAATACTGTTTGCTCAAGCAGGACAACACTGGAACGTCAGAGCTGTGTTAGAGCTGCCTCCATCTGACAGCTCCCGAGTGTATTTATTGCTAGGAGTGGAGTCACTGGGAATGGAGATAAATGTTGGCTTTCCTCGGGGGAATGGGCAGTTGGATTATGTCCATCAGTATCACTAGGACATGTACAGCTCAGCAGGAATGCTGCCAGAGCACCAGTAATGCCTGCAGGGTCCCTGGGCACCTGCACCAGGACGGCCAGGGCAGCATCCAGTGCACTCTGCTCTTGCAGGAGCCTCTAGAGATAAAGCAAATGCTTCCACAGAGAAACAGAAGCTCCTCAGGCTTGGTTTCCTTAACCTTTTGAAGCCCTGTTGTAGATTGGGTTGTTCCTGGTTCTTAATGGATGTTTTTACATCTAACAAATTCCCGGTGCCGTAATTAGTCTTTCAATAGTGAAGCATTTAAACGTCTTAATTTTTACACTAATGAACTGGGATTCCCCACGGGTTGTCACACAAGCTGTTTCAGAAATTCTCTGTGCCAAATACTGCTGGTATCTTTTGGGAAGCAGCAGTGACAGTTGCTTCTCCTGTGACCCCTCCATGCCACTGAGCTGGCTGCTCTCTGCCTTTGTCCAGGGTGACTTGGACAACCCAATTCCCTTTAGGCAGCAGAGCTGGTCGCTGATTTTTTCCAATGAACAGCTTTCTACCAACTTCCAACCTAAACCAGCTCCTTTCTCCCTGACCTGGTTCATTCAGCAGCTGCAGTGTGACTTGGGGCCAGCAATAAAAGAGGAAAGTAGGTGTTGCTGGGGCATAACCCATCTCTTGTGTGCACTGTGTGGAGGAGTGTTGCTGGCACCTCTGTGCCAGTGCTCACAGGGGCCTGGGGGCAGGATTCATTGGTAAAATCCCCCTTCCCCTAAAATCCAGAGAGCAGAACATGCCACTGCCTGCTCAGCTGCAACCACTTGGAAAACTATTCAGGCAGCAATCAGAGTCTGCATCTCTCTGCCAGCATATTAACGAGAGATTTACCACCCTTTGCTAAATATTTACAGCATATTTACACCTGAATTTTAGCAACAAATCCTCTCACATGCAGGGATGCTTTGGGCCGTGAGGAAAGAGGCAAAATACTGAAAAAATAATAATCCTAAGAATCCCTAAAATTCACTCCAGTTTTACCCAACAAAAACATCTCTTCTGCAATTGAGCTACGGTCTCTTTAACTCCAATAATGTAATTGTCATAAGATTTAACAGGAAGACAAGCAGATGGTTTAACTGCTTTTCTGTGGTAGATGAAGAGGAAAATCAGGCTGCAGTGGAATGGAGGTAGCACCTGGAAAATTTGAAGAAAAGCAGGGATTTCCATGGCTGAGCTACATTTGGGGAGACTGCTGTTTTGAGGATGTCACACGTTTTGATGTGTGCTACCAAGAGGGACAGGTGAAATGGATTCTCTGAATGCTAGAGCTGAAAATGATAAGAAGCAAGGCACTGTGTCCTGGTGTGTTGTGAGGTGTGAGCTAATGAGGCATCCCAAGCACCAGGCTCAGGAAATTCAGAGTCAGCTGCAGGACATCTCCCATCAAACCTGATGCTGCCTTTCCAAGGTGTCAGGAGATGGTCTCAGCCCCGTGAGCACAACCCATATAGGCAGGGGAACACCAAAGGCTTAGCCTGGTAATACTGAACTGTACCCAGCCCCAGAGCAGACTGGTTTTTACTGGTACATCTTGCAGCTCTAGAAGGCAGAGGAAGGACTCTGGACTTGGCAGCTTTGAGGTAATCTTGTAGAAATATTTTTTTTGCTTTTACAAAAACATTGTTACCCTCACGTGCATTTTTGGGACTGGCCATGTGGCCAGTTACTGATATTATGGTGTTAGACCTGCAACATGTAATTTTCACTGTCTAGTTGGGTCTATAGGAACCTGTTTGTAACAAGCAAGTCTGGGCTATTTTTTCTTGTTAAAAAAAATTATGTTTGTGCACTTCATGAACATAAATCTGGTGATAAAAACAGTGGGAGCCAATCTGAATGTACTAAGGAGGTGGATTGCAATGAGGAGCACAGTACATACTGTCCCAACTTAGAGACTTAATTACTTTGAACAGAAATTAACCGCAAATTTTCTTTCTGGGCTAAGGAGAGAAGTGCCAACCATTCAACCTCCTTGCAGACATAGTGTCCCCTCCTTTAACTCAACATACCAAACTGAGGCAACTGATATTCTCATTCTGAGTAAATGCTTACTGCCAGGAATATGTAGAGTGGGATTCACGGGACGTTCTCATTAAAATCTAGATCATTGTAAACAACAAAAACCAAGGGAGAAAAAAAAAACCAAAACAAACCCAGGGCTTGAATTTACAAAGGAAATCATATTTCATGCATAATTGAGGAGAAGTTGTGAAATATTCCCAGACATGGGAAGCACTGCAGTTTGATGAGGGTGCAGCTGGCTGTCCAGAGCCTTGCCAGGGCTCCCCTCTTGTTTATTCTAAACAAAAAGCCTTTAAGGCAGGAGCAAAGCCCCAACACCAGAAGTCTCTTTTCTTGTGGTCATCCATGTTCACCTGGGAAACACGAAATGTTTGAAGCCTGTCAACCCCTCACCAGGACTTAAGTCTTTGTTCATAGTGTCTTAATGGTTAAGATAGGTAGGAATTAACCAGAACCAAACCAAAACATGGAGAAATGAGAAAATTGCCTTAGCTTACTGACAGAAAACGAGAGAGAGCTCTCTCCTCCTTCTCACCTAATCCTTTCCTGACAGCAGGCTCTTGATTTCTTTCTATATGCCCATGATACCCCTCAGGCTGTATCTGGGTAGAGGTCCCCATCAGACAGTATTAATTAAAGTTCATCTCTCCCTCCAGAGCCCTTACACCCCTCTCTTGGGCCCATATAGGCAGATTCAATTTTTTACCTTGAAACTTCCTTTGTTACTTCTTTATCTGTTTGACTGCCTGGCTGTGCTTCTTAATTAGATGACTGACTTACATACTTTCAAATCTTACCCAGAAATAAAATTGTATCAATTCTGCAGAGATTCAGAGAAATACGAATGACAGTCTTCATATTCTATGATTTCACAGCAGCTGCCACCAAGAGCTTGTAAGATGCAGAAGGGCTTGTAAGAAGGGCAAGTAGTGCTGCAGTTAAACAAGAGATGCTATGGTTGAGTCACAATCTGCCACCTGCCATGAAAATACAGCCGAAAAGGCAGAAGGGGTGGAATTTGCAGCATGATTGCAGCTTTGCAGTGCCTGGTGTCCCCCTGTCCTGCAGAAATACCCCTTGGCTTCGAGGAGGTAAAGTTGTGGTTGGCTGAATGTCTGTGAGGATGGGTGTTGGCCACCTGTGGGTTAATGAACCCTATGGGATCTTCCTGAAGTTACTCCCCAGTGGCAGTGGGAGAGGCTCAGCCTTTCTGTGTCTGGCTGTGCATGATCCTGCCATGGATCAGATGGGCACGGTGTGAAGGAAAAGGAGAGCTGAAGAGAGCACCAAGATAATCCTGTCAGAGTTATTCCTGCAAAGCCAGCCCAGCCACTGTTTTGAGGAAGTGTCTTGAACTTCAGAGCAAAGTAATCTTTGCTTTGTCTCATGCAGAGACCCTCAGCTGGATCAGGGGTGTAAATTTTGGGTATCAACAGACACTTCTGAAACACATCCTTAGAAAAACCAGAAACAGGAAAGCTCCTAGAAGTCCTTGCAGAGCCCAGTTATGTTTCCTATCCTGGATGTGAGATCCAGAAAAGTGAATATCAGCTCTGGCATTTCCCTCACAAGGTGCTGGGAGTGGGGTTTGTTTTCTTTCTGGGACTTCCTGGGCAGCTGAAGGGGTGGCCTGACCATGCTACACACATTTGCACTGGGGCACACATGGGCCATTTGTACCTGATCTTCTAAAGTGGTCCTCTAATTAAATTTAAGATCCAATTAATTTAAAGGTCTGTGCATGCCAAAGTTTTGATATATATTACAGTGAGAGCCTGCAATGCAGCACTTCAGCGTGGCAAATGCCCTCCATGAGCTCCTGCCCACGAGTCCCATGGGTGCTGATCTGCATCATCAGGGAAGTGGCTGCTGCTAAAATCTGGTCTGTACAAGACGTACCTGAGCTCACACAATACCCCTCTCATGGGAGCTGCAACTGGGTGCCTCTCTCAAAGTCCTGTGCTAATGTCTCTACCACCAGGCTGTTCTCACCTCCAGCACAGCAATAATGCTGTTGTTTTAGCAGTCAGACTCACCTGCCTTTTCCAGCATGGAGTCAGAAGGAAGCTGGGTAATGCAGTCAATTTAAATGGACTGGTTCACTTAGAAAATCCTCTGCTAACTCCTGCTGTTTTCCAAGCTGCTGAAAAATTTAAAAAGACAATAATGTATGCCTCTGTAGACAAGTAAAATAGCACAATTAATTGCATTTTAATTTTTTTAAAAACTATTTTGTCTCACAAAACAGTGAGAAGGTTGAAAACTAGAGGAAGGATGTGAAAGAGAATAATCAAGAGTAATGAGTGGTAGGATTTGTGTCAGAACAGGTTTGCTGTGGGATGTCAGTTTTACAGTAGGATATATCAGACATCTGCATGTAGGAACATTTACTTTCTGCTTGTCTGGGATCAGCCCAAGCCTGTGTGGTTCCCCCCTGAGCCTTCACCTCCAGGTACAGCACTGTGGCACAGTACCTGTGTTTTGTACAAGCCAGCTCCAGCTGGAATGTGCAGGGAAAAGGAAAATATTGTTTTACCTGGCGATGGTTTCCCCAGCAAATCTGTCTCCTCGATGTAACTGGAAATCTGATGATGCACTTCAATTATTCAGCTAATTGGGAGATGAGTTAATTTTTGTGTCAAGCTGTGCAAATGAGTCAATGAGCTTAGAATCCTTCCAGCCCAATAAGGCTGTTTGACATGCCTTTGATAGCTTTTTCCTTCTCGTTCTTTCCTCTAGACTAAAAGGGAGGTTAACATTATTTATTCTTTTCAGAAAGTAAAAACAATATCAAGTGTTTTGAAAGCTGTGACCTGAAGGCTTTCTTTGTGCTGTGCAGTCAAGGGCAAGGCTTGTATTCAGAATTGCAGAGAGACAGACAACAACAGGGATCAACATAATAAAAGTTATTCAGCTGAAAGGGAAAAAAAAGACCTACACCAAAAACCCGGAGACCAGACATTTGCTGGTAAATGCAGTGAAACGGGTATAAAGAGGTGGTTGTGTTCAGAGTTTTAAAGGCCAAATTACCTTCCCAGCAAAAGGGCCACTAAGTGAGGTTTCCATCCCACCACCAGCTGCTTTCTGCTGAAGTCAGTGGCCTTTCTGTGAAATAATGGGGCAATTATGCCTTGTTGACCTCAGGAGTCATTGTAGGAAACAAGAAGAGAAGCACGACTTGGTCAGGGCATACTGGCACGGCAGCAGAGCATCACCCAGCAGCAGGAGCTCCAGGCTGTCTCTGGGACAAGAAACTTGAGTTTTAGTGTAATTTTTTTTCCTTGCAAATAATGCCTCCAGCTGCTCTGACTCTGCCTGTTGAAACATGCTCAGTCTCACACAATGGCTTTGACCCCTGCAAAATGAGCAAGCAGGTCCTCAGGCTGAGCTGGGCTGGTGGAGGCAGTTGTTATCCCTGTGCTGTGGAGCCAGGAGCTGCCAAATCTCCCTTTGCCAGCCTCGAAGGGCAGCCCAATGCAGGAGAGCTGCAGCAGCACAGATGGGCTGAGCTGCAGAAGGTAACAGAGCACTTCCCCAAATTTTCCCTCCAGTGCCTGAGCTTCTGAGGCTAATGAAGCTTTGAGGGATAATGTGAATTGCTGCATAAATTGATATCCTTTGCTAATTGCATCAGCATTTTGCTTTGATGAAAGCGTAGTATAAGGTGCCAAGAAACTAATAACCTACAACATCAATAGCTATTTTACAAAAAACAAACGTCGATGATGGATTGAACGTCTGATGATTCACGGAGCCGTGAGTCGGGTCACCAGGAAATGTTTTTAAAGGTTCAGTGGAAGAGTATTTCAACACGGTGAAGGATCATCCCTTTAAAAAAAAATCAAACCCCAAACACTGTCAGAACATCATTCAGGCTGCTGAGATGGAGGTCACCTTGTTGTGCTCGCTGAGATGAGACTTATCACCACTCACAAGTTGCTTCAATCCTCTCTCGCTTTTTCCCCTCCTTCACCATCACCGTCATCTTGTCCCAGTCGCAGAAAATCAGGGGCCAGAAACACTGTTGAAGGTCTTCAGAGCCAAATTGCTCTCAGGACAGGGCTGCTGTGAATGCCTGACAAGCATTTCCATGGCCAAATTGGATTGAGGCAGATTGTCTCTTTTTAGCTTGGGCTCTGACAGAAGGAAAAGCCCTGGTATTCCTGCATGGCGCTGCCAAGCACCTCTGTGTCAGATGGTTGGTAGCAAACAAATTGTTATTACCTGGCAGTTGGTTGGATACAGAAACTCACTCACTCAAGTTTTGTAAGGACAAAAAAAAAGCTCGGTGATGTGATGCCATTCCCAGAGAGCCGGGGGCTGCATCCTGCACAGCCATGACCTCCCTTGCTGCTGGCTGCCCGCTTGTTACCCCTACTCTGGACACTTCTAGCTTGACCTTGCTGCAACCTCCTCTTACTGCTGTGCTGTTGACAAATGCATTTCATATCTACAGCTTCTGTGCTCCAGCGAGGTCCCTCACCATCACTGCTACACAAACCAGAGATGTTTGCAGGGTCACGCAGTGTTACAGCAGGGACATGAAAGCCAAGAGCTGGTTTTGCTTTCCCACTGAGGGAAATGCAATAAGGATTCAACAATGCTGTTTTCTTAGGCATATTTTGTTGTGGAAACTGTTGGTGATGGCTGTGAGGAAGGGGTTGGCTGTCCACCACGGGTGTTCACCCAGCCAGCAGTGCAGGGACAAAACAAACACCCCAACAGATGCTGCAAACATGTAACTCCTGTAAACCACAGCCAGAAGTGGTGGCAGTGAAGTGTGAGACAGTTTGAGTAGAGAGTAGGAATGAACCCAGAGGTGCAGAGCCCTAGGACAGGGTTTTGGGGATGTGCAAACACCCACCTTCTCGTGGCAGCCAAGGGTTAAACGCGTGTCAGTGCTCCAGAAAAATACACTCAACTTGCATAAAAGCATTCCTCATGTTTGAATGAAGAGAGAACTGAAGAATTCCATTGAAACCACCTAAGGAACCACAGAGTGACATCCACCAGGTTTCCTCACCCTTCAGCTCCAGTGGTTCACCTACGTGACTTTTGTTCCCATGTATTCCCTTTTTCGTTGGTATGTTTCTAGAAAAGCTTATTGAAAGATATATAAATGTCTACAGGAAAACACATTGCTAAAGAGATTTCTGAGAGCAAAATATTTCAAGCCAGTCTAATTTATTTCGAAGATGGAGCTGCAGTATGCATTGATCTGCCTTGATCCTCACAGGACTTTTGTGACATTCCTTTAAACCAGCAGAGGAAATACAGGCTAAAAAAATTTACACTGAAGTGGATGTATTGAAACAGAAAGATTATTTTACAAAGAGTGGCAAGAAAAGGTTCAATTACTGCAGTGATTTAGAGGCAAAGATGTGTTGAGTCTTTTTGTGCATCATGAGGGAGGGGGTGCACTGAGGGGGAGAAAGAACCCCGGAGGAAAAATGACAAAAATAATTCAGACTTTCTAAAATAAATCCCTTATCAGACACTGTGGCTAAAACAGGGTTTGTTTAGTCCATGAGGGACACAGCTGAGGAAGGGCAGCAAACTTTTTGGCTGAGGTGACTGGAGGTGAATGATGGGGAGCAGGAGGGAGCTGGCATGGCAGAACCGGGGCTGGATGGGTGGGAGGTGCAGGGGTGAGGCAGGTCACTGCCTGCTCCTGCCAAAACTGGGATTTGCTGTTGCAATGTGCAGAATTTCTTTAATTCTTCTCCTACACAGTGCCTGTGTGTTCTATTTGAGTCTGCCCCAGTGCAGGGGCTGGGAGCCCATCTGCTCTTGCCATCCCGTATCCTGCATCCCTGCAACTCTCGTGACCTCAGCTCTTAATCCCTGAAAACTATCCGGGGAAAACTTCTGGATGTTTTGTCCTGGTGCTCAGGCTGTGAATTGTACTGGAAGAAGTCAGTTCTCACTTGCATAAAGGATAGGCTGATTAAACTAAGTGTATTTGAAGTTTCTGTGGTCCTGGGCAGTAGTGTCTAAATCACACTGAGAAGTGCCATTAAGTCCTGCCAAAGTGAAGAACTTGCCCTTGTTTAACCTGACTCCACTTTTCACATTAATTTAGCTAAATGAATGTAAGTTGCAGTGTATTGAGAGAGTGGCTCATTTTAATTAATCTTAAACCAGTTCCAGGTCAAATGCAATAACTAGGAAAAAGTCATGAAAACTGATATAAATGCATCTGTATAGGAATTTCCCCGATTAACTGAATGGGGTTTAAGTCATGCTTTTATTTAAAATGATGCAATTTTCATGTGCAAAGGTTTGGATCATTTAAGCGATCTTAAAAATTTAGCTCTAAACCCTTGCAAATTATTAAATAATCAGAGAAGCCAGCAGGAGAAGCATATGAGAGAGATGCAGGTATTTTCATTGTTCAGTTGGTTTACTTGTTGGTTTTGCCTGTGCCTGTCGGCCCTGCAAGCTGGGGCACTGTGGAGCTGCACGAGGTAGGTGTGAAGGAGCTGAAATCTGGTCTTCAGCTTCTCTTTTCCTCCACATTTCTGAAACATAATGGATTTCTCTTGCTTTTCAAAGAGCATGATGAAAGCCATGGCATTGCATGCCCTTGGATGGTCTGGATTTGGTCCAGCTGGGAGGGATGAGACTGATGTAAGTATGGAACACTGATGCACCATTTATTGACACAGGGTGGGTGCTTTGTGCCACAGGGATGCAACTCCCAAACGAAATCCAGGCCTTGTTCCCCCACAGCTAATTATAGAGCTCTTATCCACTTTATGGTTTGTTGTTTCCTTTTAAACCAACCCAAAGGAAGTGTGTATGTATGGGTGATAATTGCTAACAGCACCATTCATAACTCTTCCTCAGCTTTGTCGTCTTCTGGTTTATGCCTCAGCACTTGATGTTACCCATTATGCAGAGATCAATGTGTCAAAATGAAGTAGATTTATAGTGAGGATAATTCTGCTTCTGAGTTTGAAAAAAAGAGTGTGATATTTTCCCTGAGTTAATCAAAGGAATTCAAAGGGGTTTTAAATCTTCCAATTTTCTTTGGCTCGTGGAGAAGATGAAAAGTGTTTGACCTCCAGTAAACCAACTGAATTCATATGGTGGCTCTGTAGATAAATAAAATGTCCACCCAGACAGAATATTGATTACTTAGGTACTATTTGCTGAATCACAAATAGGACCATCAAACGCAACAGCAAGAAGGTATCATAAAATACATCAAGGCATCCAAAGTGTTGGGCCTAATGCAAATGGACAAGTTAAATAAGTTGTGTTAAACTAACAAGGCTGAGAAATGGCAAAGTGCATTGCTCCACAGTATCACTCATGGAAGCAGCAGGTCCTCTACCCCAGCCACCTCCCCAGCACCCATGGCTCACTCCGGCACTTGCTTTAGGGGAGGGCAACTTGTTAAAGGGACTGAGGGTGTTGTGGAAAATTTGGACCCTCCTGGCACTGAGACACCAGGTTTTTGGCTTGGTGATTTACTAGAGAAGGAACTGCCCATCTGTGCCATTTGCAGTTGTATTTTTTTAAGTGTTGGCTGTGAATCAGAGCTCACAGACTGAGGTGAGCATCTCCTGCTGACACTGGCAGTGCCATTGCCTGGGACAGAGTTTACCCTGGTGGTGGCCACTCTCACTGGTGGTGTGATCAGCATATGGGGAGGATCCATCACCTCTTGTTAGATATAAGGAATAAAATGGCAGGGTTTTTTTCACCTCTTAAGAAACCATAGCCCCGGAAGGACACGCCTGCCTGGTTTAAACAAACAGAAGAAAAAAAGAAAAAAAAAAAAAGGTAAATCTCAGTGCCCAAATCTGGGGATTTTGAGTGATGTCTGATTTCTGAGCAGAGGCCCTGTGACTCTGATTCTTTGAGGGGTTATCACAGGTGGGAGCTGTGTCTCTGGGTGGGCAGAGGGTATAGGTTCACCTTCCCCACCTGTCTATGCTGGCCAGGGTGGTGGGAGAAGCAAGAAAAGAGGATTATGGGAAACAGGGCAAGAAAGATAGAGAGGCACTTCTTTTTGTCTTCCTTATGGAAGTGAGCTCTGGCCAGTCCCACTGGGTATTATACAGGTTTTAGTATCATAACAAACCGAAGAGGTTTTGTCAAAGAAGGTAATTTGAAATTTAAATGAACTTCTTAATCCTAAAAGAGGGACACTTCCTTCTTTCTTAAGGAGAACCGGGAAATGAAAGATAACCTACATCAATTCCATAACCAGTAGCAGGGTACAAAGAGACAAAATTACAGATATTCTTGCATGAAAGCATTAAAATAAGCAACTTTTGCTCTTTTTATATTTGTGCAAGAAGTCACCATTAAATGCATATTCTGTTCCACCTTCTTCTCTACAGAAAATACACAAAGTGCAATTAATTCCAAGCAGCACTGCTGGAAGAAGTGATCATAAACCAAACCTCAGACAAATAACCTAAGTAGTAATACTTCTAAGTTGAGATAATTTTGGACTTGTCATCTTTGGCTGAAGGTCCAAGCCACACATATTTTCTTTTGTATTAGTTGTGTCATGAGGCAAAAATTAAAATAACTCTGGACCCAGTTAAAAAAGCTGTCTTCAGGCAGAGCTGTAAAGTCTGTTTTGTTTGACTTTTCTTGGAAGACAGCAGACATCAGATTGAAATAATATGTGCTGTAGGAAGGCTAGAATGATCCTTTAAGCAGATGTGTGCACCTCCAGTAATTATTGATGTGGGGTATAAACCTTCAGATCTGGGCAGAGAAATGGGAGGTATCTGGGGCTGGTGGGGGGGTATGGATACTTTCATCTTGCTATGGAAATCTTCAAGGAAATGTATTCAGGGAGACCCCTATTTACAGTAATTTGTGCCTTTCAGGTCTTATCCAAAGCCAGGCAGTCTCACAGGGGTCTGCTGAATTCTGTGAACTGAGGTTGGTATCTCAGTTCCTTTTGAAGAACTTTTATGTTGCTGGGCTTTGGGGTAAGTGAGGGGGATGGACTTGCACAAACATTTTGGACCCAAAGAAGCAAAACAACAGGACAAGGATGAGCTGGATGGAGAATTGAACAGCCAAAGAGGAATTGGCAGGCATTAGGGCTTGTGCTAGTATTTGGCATTATATACTGGCACAGGTGTGGAAATTGGGACACTGGATGAGGTTCCAGTGCTCACCCAGCCAGTAGCAGGCTGCCAAAATCCCACCTCTGCCTGGGGCTACCTTTCTGTGATTTTGTGCCTGTGAGGTGAGAGATAACGTGGATCCTCCTGGGGTTACAAACACAGTATCTAATCTTTATCCCCCAGATTATGAATGGTGTGGTTACAGGTTAATAATTAACAGTGAAGGTTAATGGAAATAAGTGTGTCAGCTGCACTGATCTTTTTTTTTGAAACTGCCCTTTGTTTTCCTATGGCTTCACACGTTTTGGAGACAGAGGAATTCCCAGAAGTGGCTTTGCTGATTTGTTTGTAGTTGAAACCATTTTGTCTACCTCATCCCCAAACATTCCCTTGATGCTGTTCTCCATTAGCTGCATCTCTCCAGGCAGGATTACCAAGTGGGGGAGGGATAGCTTTGCAGATAACAATGTTGGATAATTAAACAGGGGTCCCATAAACGCATTAACAAAAGTAACTTTTAGCCTGATGCCTCGCTGGAGAAACTCTATTTTTAATACCAAACTATCCTGCCAACAAGAGACAAAAGTCATATCCATGTGTACAGGTGCTCTGTGTAAATCCTCTTAGAGATGGGACACACAGAAGCAGGAGTCTGGGTCACTTCCCCCTTCTCCGAGCTCTGTGTTCATTGTAATAGGTGGATTTTTTTATTATTAATGATTACTTATTTACCTCTTATTTTCTTATGATCCCTGGCCGGGCATAGACTAGCAAGCAAGTAAAATCCTGGTGACATCTAGTGGCTGCTGGGAATCCACCGTGGCATTAGAGGTGAGAATGCTTTCCCTCTGCACATTTAAGCCTGCTGTGCATGAAACAGAGATGGAAATATTGAGCCTTTTGAGACCAGCAAACTTCCACAACCTGAATTTAGAGACCTCCCCATCTTGCTCAAGGACAATATTGCTGGAATTTCTTTGAATGGTGCAGCTGTCCAAGCAGTCCTGTCTCATGTTTCCTGTGATGCTTTGGAGACACCAAAAATAGGTGATGTCACCAAAGTGGCCTCTTGTACCCCAAAAGCCTGTTTTCCTTTAGAACAGCCTCCCACATCCCACTGCCTGGCTCTGAGGGGATGATGCACCCACAGTGTGCTGAAACCCATCACAGGAAGATTAGTTTGCAGATGTCTAGTGAGAGAAATTTAGGCCAATTACAGAAATGTTTTGAAAAGCCAAATTGCAAGGAACATTGCATTATGTGTTAATTACCAAATCCAAAAGGAAATACTCTGTGAAGCTGGGAGATATGGGGCGGGTGCTAGAACACAGGCTGATTTCATGCCAAGTAAAGCTGGTACTTAGACAAGGAACATTGATGTGATTTGAGTTTAGAGACATAGTTTGGGCAGCCTGCAAGAACAGGCTACTGCCAATGTGTGTTAGCAGTATGCAGTTAAGTATGGATGAAGAAAAGGTTTGAAAAAAACAAAATGCAGGAAGGAGGCAACACCTGTGTGTTGGAGGGCTCGTGGCAGCTGTTTCCCCCAGGGCAGGCTCAGGGCAGCACCCTCACCAAGGCTGAGCACAGATGCCACCTTGGTCTTTTCCCATTGCTCTATGCCTTGAACGGGGAAACATACTTTGGTTTTTGTAGTGATGAGTGAGTGAAATCATATTTGAGCGAATCAGCAGTAGTTTCAGAGTGACTGACCCATGGACAGGGCTGGCACGTGTGGCAGCGCCGTGTTCCTGCTGGTGTGCTCTCCACGCTTCAGCATGAAACCACAGCCTGTTGTTAGCTGGGCACTGCCTCACCCAGCCAGGATTTCTCAGATTAAAACACACAATAAGCACACACACACACAGACAAACAGTACCAATGAAATGTGGAGGAATAAAGAGATACCAGAGGTGTGTGTCCAGGCAGGTCATTCCTTCCCACGCACCATCTGCCTCTGCAGTCCCACACCTCCATGTGCTCCTGTGCTCATCCAGCTGGCTTGGCTCAGGGGCACTGGCAGCTGGGCAGCAGCTCACACGTGTCCTGCACTCGTGGTTTGCTGGGGCAGTTTGAAAGGGAGAACATTTGGGAAATTAGAAGGGAAACTGAGGCTCGTGAGGACGCTGTTGGCAGGTTTCAGCACGGCCAGTCAGCACAAGGTGTGGTCCAGTTCTTAATGGGGGAGGCCCATTATGGATAATTCATAAGGAAATGAGAGCTGCAATTATTATGTGTTTGCACAGCAATATGCCTGTAATTACTGGATATATTTACACCCATTACAGCCTAGTACAGAGAGAAGTGATCCCCTTCCCCTTTCTGGCTGGGGTGCTCCCAGCCATGGTGCACATCTTCTGCATAGTCAGGGCTCAGACCACCAGCACCTTTCTAGGAGGAAAAAGCAAATAGCCTTCTTTTTAACAGGAACTCGGGTGAACAGGGATGATTAGCTACCATCCAGACAGCAGATAGGCTATGTGGGAATACAAGAACCCTACAAATAAAGAGGTGGAAAGAAAATCCCTGAAGGGCTCAGGCTGCAGAGGTGGGAATGGTGCACATCCAAGGCAGCAGCAGCAGATGTGGCTGGAGAAGGCTCTTGCCCGCCTTCCCCTGGCTCTGCACTGCATGGCAGGAGTGGCACCTACTGATGGGAGCTTGTCTCCTTCCTCTGCTGCAAAGCAAGTGAAAATTGAACCTGCTGGAGGTGAGCGATGGGGACTCCCACAGCCTGTGTCAGCCTCAGCTGTGCAAAACACTTTGATAAGTGAGATCTGTTTATGGGGAATATGATTTCATTCAAGGCCACTTGCATAAAGTGCCAGTCAGAGTGAATTAAGGAGG
Source organism: Manacus candei (assembly GCF_025592945.1). Classification (NCBI taxonomy): domain Eukaryota; kingdom Metazoa; phylum Chordata; class Aves; order Passeriformes; family Pipridae; genus Manacus; species Manacus candei. The sequence goes on along the minus strand of NW_026138101.1, from coordinate 1,860,744 downwards.
CAAGATCTGACCATGAATAAAGGTTTTAAGACTGGGAATTCACTTTCGTTTATGAACACCTAATGTTATTTTTGCATTTAAGTCCAATTTTCAAAATGGAGTTGAGAGCAAGGCTCCCTGGAAGCCTTAACCTCAGGGCTTGTCTGCATGAGGAACTCTACCCGCATTTCTCCTGGAGTCAAAATATAAGTGAATTAAAATAAATCCAATTATGGCCACATTTTCTCTGATGGAGCGCATCCACACAGGCTCACCATCTGCTTTAACTAATCTATGTTATGAATTCATAGCCCTGTATTGTTCAAGTCAGTCTTCTGGGGTATTTCTGGGTAAACAAAGATTAAATCTGTTCAAAAATATGATTTACAGTAGTGTTTATGTGAGGGTGTTCCGCATAACTTTAGCCTTGTTTTGAACCGTTTTCCATGTAATACTAATCTGTTTTCCAACTGTTGAAATGAAATGTGTGCTAACTCTTAATATGCAATCCCTCACTTCGGATTGACAGCAGTTTATGTTGGGTTTTGTTGAAAGGGTTCCTGATTGAGCTGAATTACATTGAAGTAAGTCAATGACCTGGAGAGACATTCCTTGTGTAGAGGGTTGCCCATGTTTAAGTGGGGCTTAAAGTTGTCACACCTGTAATTGAAACTCTTTCAACACATTTTATATATGCACGATCAGGCTCCAAAGTAATTTATGGCCTTTCAAAACAAGTAAGAAAATTGATGCAATTCCTTAAGGGGAGCCTGCTATATCTGTGAAAACAGACCCAGGATGGTGTTTTCATCAGTTTATTGCTTTAGTCCTTTGGTTTCTCTGTCTCTCCTTGCCTTTTCTACCAGTTATCTTCAGGGAAGACCTGTCAGTGCTGTTCCTGGCAGAGGAAAGCAATGAGAGAGCTGGCATGAATCCGTGTGTCCATCACAGACATCATTTCTCATGGCCCTGAGCCAGACAAGTGGGTGCATGCAAAGCCATTTGCACCCCAAATCCACTTCTCCTGCCCCAGGCAAAGCACCAATGGCTCTACATTAGCTTTATCCCAGGAATAATGAGTGTCCAATTAACAAGGACTTCTGTGTACTGGGCAGTAACCTAATACAGGTGTGTTGTAATGTTATAACAAGATTCCAAGTAATGTTTTAGGGCCAGCAGCAGAATCCTAACATTTGTCTAAACTGAATGGCAAAACTTTTAATAGTCTCTTTATCTTCTAATTTGTCTGTTGCTGTTACTCCTCAGACTAAATGTGGTCTGTGCTGTTGGGTGAGAAGTGGAGGAGAGTTTCTAAAGAGGGAACTGCATTGCTTCAGCTAATTAACAGAACTCAGTGAAAATTTAGGACTTTCTAGGCTGTGGCTGACACGGAAGACAAGAGGTGTTTGACCTCATGGGAACCAACAAATCTCCACTGGTGTCTCCACAGAAAAACACAATGCTTGTCCATAAGCATTATTGTTCATTCAGGTTCTCTTTGATGAGTCCTGAACAGAAAGGCTCATCAAAAGCGAGATGGTTTTGATAGCAGAATGTAATGTATTAGAGCAGCCAATGTTGGGATTGAGGTGGGCAGGTTGTATAATTTGGGTAAAAGCAGCAAACCAGCAGGTGCCTTTATTTGTGGCATTACCCCCTGCCCAACTCTTGCTACAGCCTATAGGAGTGGCAGTACCCACAAGCCTTTAAAAACCTGCTGTCACCAGAACAGACGGCTACAGAGCCAAAGAGGGTGAGTTCAGAGGGAAATATGTTGTAACAGACATTTCAATTGGCTTCCACTGAGCTCACATCACCCCAGCATCCCTTGGACTGCTGTGGCTCCCTGTAACTGCTTCCCAGCAAAGGCATTTTCCCGGCTGCAAACCTCCCTTGGACGTGGCCAGGCTCTGCCACCCACCCCTCGGGGTGGAAGCAGCCGTGGCCCTTGGTCCTTTCTCCCTGCTCACCAAAAGGTGCCAGCAAAGAGCTTTGGTTCCTCGGGCTCAGCTGCCAGCACTGCACACCCGACAACTGATTTTTCTTGAACGACCTGATTTTGGCATATTCCCCAGTGGGACCGGAGTGCAGAGTGAAGTCTTATTCTGCTGATCTGGATAATGTCATCAGATGGAGACAGATGATTTTTTAAGCAGGTGTTTCTGCTAATTTCAGTGGTGAATTTTTCCAATTAAAAAAAAAAAAAGAAAGAAAAAAGAATAAATCCCATGTGTGCCTGTGCAGGAGTGTGGTCTATAATATTTAAATTGCTATATCCCAAAGGCTGAGTACAATGGAGAAATCAACAATTCAGGAAATAGGGAGTGTTGATTTGAGTTGGCCTTGAAGAAATATATTCTGTAAAATCTTTTAAGGCAAGGGAAAGAGGCAAGATACTTCTATGGAGTATTCTGAGTTCTAAAACCTGTGGGATTAACTGAATTTACAGGAGGAATGGGATGGCTGGATGAAAAGGAAGGAGATGGGAGTGCTTAGATGATGGTAAGGAATCCAGGCTGTGTGTTTGGGAGAAAAGTGCGGTGATTATTAAGGAACAACAACAAAATTTCAAGGGCATTTGGCCATTAAAGCTGCAGGGAAATCTGCAGAGGAACATTATAGATGTGCCAGGGCACTGTGGGGCCTCACACACAATTTGCTGCAGGCACACACCTGAGAGATTCAATAATTCAGCATAAAATTAACAAGACTTTCATGTGTTGAGCAGAAACCTGTGTGTTCAACCTGTCCTTCCCTCCCGCCCCAGGAAACCCTCTGTCTGGATGGCAGCTGGGTAGTTTTCTGATCACTAATAAATTCTTCAAAAGGATTTGAAAGCAAGCTCACTAGAGTCCAGGGATCAGGTTGGTTCAGTGGGGCTGGAGACAGAGTAAAATTACAGTGACATCTAGTGATCACTAATATTTCACAAAGGTGCTACCAGTGGAAAAAGTAAACCTGTATGTATTATTAGTTAGCATTTTAAACACATAACACAAAAACTCAGATCATTAATGGAGGCCAGGGAAAGAGGTGGGAAACAAATGAGAGTAGATTATGTGAATTAAAGTGCTTCAGGGCTGACAGAGAGCAAAGTGCTGGTGCTGTTGAAGGGCTGGGGGTGGATTTCCACAGGGATCTTTCCTAGGTCTGCATTTCTCACTGTTTCAGCAGAGTTTGCTGATGGTACTAAATTGCAGCACATTCATATAAAAGAAACTCGACGTTTTGGAGACTGGGAATAGAACTGATAAAATGATGTGCAGTGTTGAAAGTATGTGCTAGTCCCCAGGGAGGGAAGAGCAGAATTAACCCTGTTCCAAGGCTGGAATATGTGGTGTGGCAGCAGCTCTGCCTCAGCACTGGACAGACACTAAGGAAGAAGCAAATAAAGAGGGAATGCCAGCTGGGCATCAGAGCTATGATTCAGGTTTGCATCTTGAACCAAAGTGAGATTTGGGTTTGTACTTGGCAGCATTAGGAACTAACTGGTTTTGTGATGTTGATTGACTGTTTTCTACTCCAGGTCACTGATTGGCTCCTGACAGTTTAAAAAAAAAAAAAAAAGGATTTTTCTTCAGGTTCTGAGTCTGCCCACTTGGCCAGGCTGGGATTCACTTCTGCTGTCCTGACCAAGTACCCTTAGGTATGAAAAATGGTACATTAATGAGCAAAGGATTAAGAGAAACTCTTTCTCCGAGGAGGATGGGGCAGGGCATTGCCTATTTACGTCTTCATTGTGCAGAGTGAAGAAAACTGAATCAGAAGTGTTAGCTGGAGTAACAACAGAGAGAGAACCGATGCAGTTGGTGAATTGATTTTGCAGATTTAAACCGGGTATCTTTGTGGCCACATAAATATGCAGGCAAATTTTCCTGTGATGAAACATTCAGGAGCTGCTTTGACAAAAGTTGAGAAGGAAGCTCTCAGCCAATTTCCAAGCCCTTCCCTTGAGCCCCCAGCAGCCAGGCAGGTTTAGTCTCTCAATTATTAGCTGAGAGCAGAATATACATTCCCACCGTCTGATTTCAGGTGCCGCTGGAGAATTTCCCTCAGATAGATGCATAAGGGGAGAGACAGATCCAGGCACATCAGATGCTATGGCTGCCTCTGACTCTTGTGAGCAATAACCACAGAATGGGAGTTTATTAAAAATAGTAGCCCAAATTAACTACTGGGTTTCTATGACTAGGTACCCGATTTTCTGCGGGGAAAAAATGTGTAGTGGGACTTCAGGTGCTGCATTTCAGTAAAGATTTTGATACAATGCTGTCTGGAAAATTATTAGCTATGCTGGCATAGACAGGAATTAGAAGAATAATTGCAAATTGAGTAAGGACTTGGCAAAGACAGATGAGGGGACTGTTGATTGCTTTGGTGAGATTGTTTAGTGCTTTTGTGGGTGATGAAGGGGATAGGGTTCACTTGCTGAAGGATTTACAGACCTGCTCACCCCATCTTCCCTGCAGGGCTGGGGAGCACCTGGTGCCCCCCATGAAAGCTGGAAAGTGAGGAAAAAGGACATTGCAGCTGCTTTGTCGAGTCCTGCTACATCTGGGAAATTTCCCAAAGGGTTTGCAGAGCTCTGATATTTCAGCAGAAAGCTCTCCTGAGTTGAAGGTACTGTCCTCCACCACCATCCCAGGTTCAGGGTCCCAGACTCCAGCCCCAGTGACAGCACTGTATTTGTCATCATCACATTTGCTCTGGCCCAGGGGGATGTGATCTGTGCTGGGAGGAGCTGTGCTGGAACACGAGGTGCAGCGCCTGGCGCCGGCCGGGCTCCCAGCACAACTGCTGAGAAAGCAATTAAAAATAACATCACTGTGAACTGACAAATCTACTGTTGGGTTTGGTCTCAGAGGGACTTCATGGTGTGTGGCTGAACTGTAGGTTTTTCTCCATGACAGGTCTATTTATTTTAAATAGAGGAACAGAAGAGTTGTGTCTCCAGATGCTTGAAAAGCAAGTGGTTACTTTTCAAGGACTATTTGACCAGAATTTCATACTACAACTTCTATTAAATAAAGGTGTGGAAGGTGGGTGACAATATTCCAGTATGACAGCATCCTCAGCATCTGCCAGTGAGGAAACACTGACCTGGGTGTAGCATCTATTTGCAATGGTTTGATGAGGAAAAGAAAGTACCACTGCCATTGCACGGAAATTACTTGCCTTTTACCTTATGGGATGAAAATGCCCAGGGTTGATCTCAATTTAATCAAGTTCATCATTTCACAGCAAAGGCCATTCACTAGTTCATATGATCAAGGACCAAATTGCTCCTTGCTAGAAAAAAAAGTAATAATATTGTGGGTAACGTTTGAGTCAACACAGCAGGTGTGGAGCTGTTTTTTGGGAAAGGGCTGCTTTTTGGCATAGCTTGATTCATGGAAGATGATTAGATTCAGCAACTTGAAATTTTCTTTTTAAAAGGTTCACTCAGCTCCCAACCAAGCAATACAGAAGTGGATGTGATTTGAGATCCCACCAGCTACGACAATTTACCTGGAATTTCTTTCCCCGCTCTGCAATCCCCACACTGACCTAATCTAAACTCTGCTTCCCAGCTTTTGGTCCTTCCCAAAGCCTTGGAGGGCTGCATCCCTCCTTGGACGCTGCAGTGTGCAGGCTGCCAGCCAGCAAATCCACAGGTGATTCTTCCCAACTCCAACTGCTCCCTTCCTGCTCCAGGTGTGAATAGTCCATCTCTCTTCTTTCCCATACACTATACGTGGTGCACAGTAATTTGTGCTGTACATACCAGCTGTGGACATACCAGGGAGGCAGAAAGAAACATGTGGAAAGTGTATTTACATGTGCAGTGCCACTTGGAAGTCACACCTGTGTCCCACATGAGCACATTGCAGGGAGAAAAGCCAAAAAAATCCCAGTAAAGATAAGTCTGGGGAAGTGTTTTGAATCCAGAGCATCTCTTCTTTCTTTTCCCCAGTTGCAATCCAAAGTCAGCAGTGGAGTGGCAGCAATACATTGTCATCACAAACATATATTATTTCTGTGATGCATGTTAGTACATTGTAATGAAAATGTGTTTTCCAAAGGCACAGTTGCTTTTTTCCCCTTTGCTGTCACTGTAACGTTCTGTTTCCTACTCTTCACTGAGATAAAAGGTTTCCCTCCCACCTACCTCCAAAAAAAAAAAAAAAAATCTGAGTAATGGGAATGACAGAACTCGTGTAATTGTTCCTTCTTTGCATGCTTCCAGGCTGATTGCCTGAATTATTACTGATCCAAATTCCCACTGAACTCCATGAGAGTCTTTGCACTGGAACAGCAGTTTAGTGTTAGAGGAGCTTTTTGGAGGAGCAGGCTCAAAGCCAGGAGAGTGGAAGCAGCATTGCTCCGTGGCTGTTGTGAAATGAGGACAATTTAACCCTGCTGAGGATGGGGCCTGCTAGTTTCCCTGCTCATAAGTGGTGATTGTTGCTGCATTTAGGCACATGTAAAAAGATTTTTTTTTTTACAGCTTATAAATATATATATATATAAAAAAATATATACAGTATATATATATATATCACCAAAGAAATTTCAGAGGCTGAGTGAACGCTCATCACCCCCTTGTATTCATACACATATAACTCTCCTTTGGTCATTGTACCTTTTTATTATTAGGGAGTATTTTCCTCTTAAAATATCTTGCAACAATAATTTTTTGGTGCCACAATATGGTGCACAGGCTGGAATACTCAGCCATTTCTGGGCCTGACAGTGATGGAGACTGTTGACTTGCAAACCCTCTTTTTTTGGCAGCTCGTACCTAAATGGGTGGAATTATGTGTGCTCAGGTCACAGGCTACTTTATGTATTTGATTAGCAACTGTACAGGGTTTTTGCAGATGATCAGCTAATTAATTGTAACAGAATGTCTTAATTAATTGTAACAGGATGTCTTATGTTGACTTTTGGACTAGACCAACATAATATCTATATTTCAAATGAGGCCTTTTTTCCCCGCACAGGAGAATGCATTGCCCTGCAATTACCCAAGAGGTACCTGGGTAGCTCCTGGGCAATGGTAATCATGATGAGTGCTGGACAATAAAGGTGAAAATGTGGTGAAATTAAAGAGTTTTAAACAGTATTTCCCCACAGAACATCTGCTTTATTTGCAGGCTCTGCCATGGATGCCCATTTTGCCCGGCTGCAGCTCTGTAACAGCACTTCAGCCTTAAATTTTTCCAAACTTCTAAATTTTTCTCTTTGGAAAATATCCAGAGTAGGCTTTTGACAGCGTGATGGACAGTTCTGATCGGGATGTGTGAAATGAAACTGTCTCAGGGTCCAGCCAGCAATGCTGATGCCCCGTTACATATTACACTGTCATACTTTCATTAGGCAGTGACAATGTAACATGATGGTCATTATTAATTGGTTAATTATGGGAGCATTTACACCACCTTGCTCTCCTTCTCTTCTTCATCCTCCTCATCAGTGCTCTCCAACACTTTGTCTCCAAATGCCAGCAAAGCCATTGCTACCATGGCTTGGAGCCTCCCCAGCTGCTCGCCAGCTCTCACAGACCCAGCTACCAGCACGTTCAGTGAAACCAGTACAGCTTTCCTTTCCAGCCTTCAGAACTTTCTCCTCAGCATTTTCATGGTTTGACAACACCGCTGGCATCTTCCAGGAGAAGAGGCCCACGAGATGGAAACAGGAAGGGCACGTTGAGGGTGCAATTATTTCTTGTGAAATGGAAGTAACTTCTCCTTATTCCTAATAGGCAGATGCTTTTCACCAAAGCACTTACTTAAAATGTTCTATTTTTCCCTCAAAACTTATAGGAAATAAAGCCATTCATGCAGAAAAGCAGATTGTTCCCCCGTAATGGAATTTAACTGAATTACGACCATTTACATGTAAGACATTTACGCTGAAACCCTCAGGGATGGAAGGACCTGCAGACCAACATGGGCTCCTTGCTCTGCATTAACAGCCTCAGATTTGGCTTGTGTGAAAAACCTCATACTGGCAGGGCAAAATAAACAGAGGAGAAAACTTTTGACAGTCACCAGACCTCAGAAAGATGCCTCAGACAGCAGAAACACTAAAATTGAGATTTGGTCTCTTCTCCACTGAGAAAAAGCCAAGAAATGTCCAGCACAGCTGCTCCCTTCTGTAGTTCCATGAGCAAAAGATGCTGCTGTAGTTGCAGACTCATCCTTTGGCCAGTGGGATGGACAGGACCCAACTGCATGTGGTGGATGCTGCAGATACAAACATAGAAGGATATGTAGCCACAGCTATTTGATATCTAGAATTAAATAAGGAAGACGATGAATGTCAGCCATGAAGGAGTTTTGCCATTATGAATATGTTTATAAGCGTGAATATTGTTTACCAGTCTTGGACTAGGTCAGCCTGCTTCTGTTAAATTCCCTTTGGAAATTTAAGGCAAGAGCCAACCAGCCACTTGGTTCAGGGTATGCAGTGTTTCCCTTTCCAGGAGCTCAGTAGGATCTGACCTTGTGTAAGAATTTAAGATTTCATACTAATTCCATTTAAAGCACCTCAATTGCTTTATTACTTTGGAAGTCTCTTTTTTTAATCTTCCCATCAAAACCAGATAGTGAAGTAGCATACCAGATAATTTGTATATTAAGAATTCTGGTTATAATATGACATAATCCAATATACCTTGCTTTGTTATACAGTGTACCAGAGAGGTGATCATAGAAGGGAGCAGACCCTTGACTTTTACCCCAAATAGGGAATCTAATGCTTTTATTTCCCCAGGCAAATATTGCAGCATATAATACTCCATTAAAGCGGGGAGGGAGGGATATTTGATGAGGCCTCTCAGGAGAGTTAGGATGAGAGGAGGATTTCAGTATTAAATTAAATGCTGTCAGCAGTTTAAATTTATAAATAAATAAAATTGAGTGCAATTACATTGAGGATCTTCTAGAAAAAGCTCAGGCAGCTTCAGCTCCTGCCACGGGAAATGGCATCTCAGTGTCCAGGTGGACAGCAACGTCCTTTCCAAGGACATTCCCATTTGCACATTCTCTCTGTGGTCATGTTCTCCACAATCCAGTGCTGAAAGGCAAAGAGACTTCATCAAGGCTTTGGGATCAAGATCAGTCTTTCCTTCCCTTCAGTGCTCCCTGACAGAGCTTTGCCCTGAGATGGCCTTAGCCATGCCTGGGGAGGGTGGTTTTAATGGCCTGAGGACCAAAATGTGCAGGATGGGAAGAAAAAGCAGAGTGATATGCAGGAATAATGGCATAGGGTAGTGAGTTGGGATGAGGATTTGAAAGACATGGAAGAAAATGCTCAATATCATGTAGGTTTTAGGGAGAGGAATTGAGAAAAGCTGAGTATCCAAGCACTGGGGGAAATGGGTTTCGCTCCTACTTGGTTAGAAAACACTTGTGACTTATGGGACCCCAAAATTAGCTGGAACAGATCCCCAGCCACTTCACCTGAGGGAGCACAGCACGTGTCCACATTTGGCACCATCTGTAGTCCCAAAAGACTCTGGGAAGGAGCACAGCCAGGTCTGCTCACACACCACACAGTGATGGGTATCAGGGCTTCTTTCAGTGCAGTTCCCACCAGCACTGGGGTCTGGTTGCTCAGCTTTTGGCTTCTCTCTGTCAAAACGAGGGGCTCCTAGATTGTGGGATGACAAGGGATTACTCCATGTACAGCATCTGCCCAAAGGAGCCTGACAAGGGCAGGTCAAACACTGGCCACTGATGGGATGATAAAGAGCCAATTTTTGATATGGGAGTGGAGCTGTGTAATGGGTTACCACAGATATCTCCATTTCATCTGATTTATTGTGTCTGCTTCATCTGATTTATTATCTCTGCTAATTATCCCAATAAATCAGTGTTTGAATGGAACTTGCCATTGATACTAAATGTGACGGACTGGCATTACTTTTGGAGAACTAACAGGAAAAAATCCAGCTGTGTATGTCAGAGAATGAATAAGACTTCTCTTGGCAAAATGCAAGCAAAATTGGTGGATACAAAAGCAACAATAAACATGGTAAAAGATTGGATCTCCCTGATGGCACTTCCTAGCCATCACTTTGCCAAAAACATCTTCGTCACCATGGCATCCACAGGTGATACCTGTGGGCAAAGACCAAAGAAGAGACACTGCTGTCCCAGTGCTTCCTTATATTCTATGAAATTTACAGTAATCAAAAAATATATGTAAATCACAGAGAGTAAACAAAGCAAAGGCAGTGCTGAAGTTCTTGTGCTGCTGACTGGGGCAAGGGGGTTGCAGGTGCAAGTTACTGCACCGAAATCTTGCTGATTTTCAGAAACAGTGCAAAATCCTTCTCAGGTTGAACACGTGCAAGATTTATTCCCCACGTTTCCAAACAAACAGTAACCTAATACCTGGCAGAAATAAAAAAAGTGTCACCTGAGTGCATCCAGCAAGCTACTGGAACAAAAACACACCCTTCTGGTGACTGCCTGAGCTGGCCCCCACAGAGAGAAACAGGTGAAAATGTGAAGCAGCCTCTGCTCTGACTGCCAGGTTTGCACGTGTGTCGAGCCACTGCTGCTGGCTTTGCTGGCTCACTCCAGCTCTCATGCTCCACCCTTTGAGGTTGTTTGGTTTGTTGCCTTTTTTTTTTTTTTTTTTTTTCAGCTTTTGCAATCTGACAGAGGCGGGTGAAAGCAAGTTCAGGGAAAAGACATTCCCCTGAAGAGCAGCTGGAGAGCAGTCCTAGCCCTGCCTGTGCTAGGCAGAGCACAGACAGCCACTCCACTTGCTTTAGCCTAGAACCACCCCCCCAAAATCCCGGAGGTATCCTGGTGCTTGAACTGATTTTCCAGGTAAGCCTTTATTTTAACCCCTGGATCTTTGTAGCTGAGCGCTGTCTAACCAGGAAGTTAAATCTGGCTGGAGACAAAACACAGCAGAAATGGTGTAAGGGCAGAGCAGGGAGAGCTCAGCTGCTCAGTGTCGTAGATACACTGGTTTATTTACTCAGCTGTCTGCCTGAGGCAACTCGGGCATTTGTGCCATCTGCCTTATTTCAGTTAAAACAGCCTTATAAACACCTGCAAGACACAGACAGACAGACAGACAGACAAAGCCCACAGCAACATTCTCCCTGCAAGTAAAAGTTACTACATGTGTTCTGCCTGCTGTGGTAAAGGGAAAGGAAGGTAGAAAGAAAGGGAAAAACAGCTCATTGCTGGTGATGCTGGTTTAAAATTCACACGGCAACAACTAAGCTTATGCCAAGTTCTCAGAAATGAATAGAGTTGTAGTTCTGGGGCTTTGGGGAAAATCTTGGGAACAGGCAAGAGCTGAACAAAGAGAATGCCCTAAATCTGATGCTCTTAACCCCACAGTGGATCACTCAGGCCTGCTTGTAGGATGTTGAAACACGGGAGTGGCCATGATGATGCAACAGTTAAGAGTTCTGTAAGGCTTCTGTCTTAAAGGGTGTGGGGAGGCAAACCAAAACACCCGTTGCTTCTGCCAGGGTATTGGACCAAATGGGAATTTTTATTTGCTTTGTTTATGTACTGAAAGTATCATTCCAAACTTCCCATACAATTTTGGCTGTGCCATTTTTCATCAGATCGAGAATATAATCCTGTTGGAACTGTTGGAGTTTATCTTATGATTTTACTTTGAGAGTTGTATACAGGAACTTAAGAACATTTTAGGACCTCTTGGGTCAACAATCTGAACAATATTACTGCATACTTACAGTTGCCTGAATTTTTGCAGTGCCTGGGGAGGAACAACAAAAGTACTTGGCTCCATCAAAATCCCATTTCTTCCACGGAGGGCTGGGAGGGTTTGAGCTGCTTTCCACCCCCATATTTATGAAACAGCCTCACACTGAGCCCTCTGCCATCCCAGGGTGGGGCAGTGCCTGTTCCCTTACCCATGAGCAGACACTCACTGCTGGGGTGACCATGAGTAGAAGGAGCAAATGCATCCCAAAAAATGATGCCAGAAAATCTGAGAGCCCCTGAAACTTGTAGTTTTGGCCCAAACCTTGGACTCCTCCTGCTGCTGGCATGGGGCTGTGATTAGCAGAGCTGGGGAGCTAAGCTGTGCTTGTGGGGAGGCAGCTCACAGCAGATGCAGCAAAAAATCTCCCACAGCCTTTTCTGCCCTAAAGCAGCCTTTTGCACTCCAGGTCACATCTGCTACTGCCAGCACAGAGAGCAGGAGCAAGTGAGACCAGCTTGTGCTAGGCTGCCTAAATAATGAAGAAATACCACAGCAGGACAGATTTGTTTCATGTTTGGTTGCAGAGGAGGCTCTGGATTGCTCTGCAAGAGTGGGAGGGTTTGTTTTCTGCTTCTGCTTCAATGAGTCAGACCACGAGCAGTTCAGATCTGGAGAGTCTCAGTTCCTATCATTTCTAGCAGGGAAACATCTCTGCTACTGCTTTTGTTCCTTCCTACGGAGATTTGTAGCTTTGCTGGGCAGGAACTCTGCTGAAATGTGCTTAGCACAGCTGGAGCCTCTCATCACAGCTGTAAAAGAAGCAAATAAAAATAACATTTGTGCTCATCAGCAGCATCCCATTGGCCTCTCTCAGCGCTAATACTCAGCTGCCTTTGAGACAGACATTAGTCAAATCCTGCTCCTCTTCCGAGCGCCCCATTATAAGGAATGGGAAGAGCCTTCCATCACTTCTGACACAACCTATTATTTTTTCCCACCCTTCTCTCAGAGGCAGAATGGACATCAAGGAATATTTTGCCAGAATTTCTTACCGGAGCTCCCACAATAAGCCAGACCTGGGTACCATGTCAGATATATTCCGGCACCACATCCAAGCTGTCCCTTTTGAAAACCTCAGCATCCACTGTGGGGAAACGATTGAGCTGGACCTGGAAGCGACCTACAACAAGATAGTGAGGAAGAAACGTGGGGGCTGGTGCATGGAAAACAACTACCTTTTGTCTTGGGTCCTGAAAACTCTGGGCTATGACGTCACCCTTCTGGGAGCAAAAGTTTTTGTTCCGGAGCACGACGCCTACCCAGAGGAAATGGATCACCTGCTGCTAAAAGTGGTGCTTGATGGCAAATCCTACATCGTGGATGGGGGGTTTGGGATGGCCTACCAGCTGTGGCAGCCAATGGAGCTGATTTCAGGGACAGATCAGCCGCAGACTCCCGGGGTCTTTCGCTTCCTGGAGGAGAGTGGGACCTGGTACCTCGAGAAGGTGAAAAGGAAGCAGTGGGTTCCTAACCAAGGTGCCTCCACTTCCCATAACGTGGAAGGTGAAGTTTGCCGTCGGATTTACCTCTTTACCCTTCAGCCACGAGACATTGAAGAGTTCAGAGGCTGCAATGCCCACCTGCAGACAGCGCCCGACTCGCTCTTCGTGACCAAGTCTATCTGCAGCCTGCAGACTGCCGACGGCATCCGGGCACTGGTGGGGTGGAAACTCACTGAGATGAAGTACAATTATAGGGACAATATGGATCTTGTGGAAATCAGAATGCTTGCAGATGAAGAAATAGAGAAAACACTGAAAGAGAAATTCAATATAACGCTAGACAAGAAATTTGTACCCGTCAATACAAGCAGGTTGTCTCTGTTCTAAGTCACTGCCTGAATTATAATTCAATTCAAGGGGCATTACAGGCAATTCCTCCCCCTCTAAAGGTTGAGCTTTTCCCTTCCATCTACACCAGTGTAAAGCAGAACATACTAGCACGAATCTGGAAAAGAAATGGATTTTCACAACTATTCCTACATCTCTTTTTGATTTGGGTACAAATAACTCCTTTCCAGCTCAATCAAATCACTGTCCTCTATTTGTGCTTAGCGGGGAGCACACTCTGCCCATTCCCTACTCCTTTCATCTCTTAAAAGCTTCTCTAAACACACCCAGAACAGCTGGGCAGAACGCTGGAACTGCATGGCTCTTTCTTTATTACCTGGTGCTGCCACCTGGGGAAAATCATATCCACCTCTTAAATGAACACTATATTATTTTGGGAATTTAACAGCCAGAAAAACAAAGACATCCTGTGCTGAGTTTGCTCCTCAAGCCTGTCTTTTTTGCTCCTGCATCCACAACACCCTCTCACGTGGCAGTCAGATGGTGTTACACCTGTGCTGCACCGTGAGAATACTTAAGGACAGGTTATTTATGGCCTGAAACAGATGATAAGAAATATTAGCGACAATTCTGCCTTGTTTCAGACTTTACCCGACTCCTGTTCTCTGAGTGACATAACCAAAAAGCAGTATTTCTTTGAACTTAAAGCATTTCCTGAGCATTTTGTTTGCTACCACCCAGCAGCAGACTGCTGGGAATACATGTTCCTCTCGTCACTCTGAGTGTTATTGCACATTAATTATTATGGCTGAACCCAAAAACAGGCACAGAATTATTTATCTGAAATATATCTGTTCTACTGAGGATGTGTTTGCAGTGATACAAATTATATTGATAAAAGGAGAAACGATGAATCTTAATCACATACCTAAAGGCTAAGATTTCTAGTAGGAGAAATTACTCAAATGTGATCACTTTGCCCTTTGAGAAGATACTTGATGTTCCTTCATGTACAAATCTTGGAAGCATTACAACTATGCACTTATAATTTAGTAAATTATATAAGTGATTTACAGTTAAATAAAAAAAAAATAAATAAAGCATTGTGTGGTAGAATTACTCAGACATTTCCCCCCCCAAATTACAGCATGTATTCCCAAAGTAAAAAATGTCATTAATCACTGCAGTTGTCCTGATTATTTTTATGTGCTAATATTTTGCAGCAAAGGCTTTTAAAAACACAATAACTCACTGAACCTTTTTTACTTGGTATGCAGTATGTGCAGCTTTCTATAACTAGCAATTTATGGTGAATAAAAGCTGCTGCTATTCTGCACGTTCAAAGTGTATTTCATAGAGACACAGCGAGCTCCCCAAATCCCCATCTCCCCAGAGTTCAAACTCATCTGTATGTGCTTGGCTGTGGGTGTGCAATAGTCCTTCATAGCATATGAGGCTCTCCCACCCCACAGGGAAATGAAATGTTAATGACATCCTGTAGTGGGTTGCAGAAGAAAAAGGGGTTTCTTATGGTGTGGACCAGCAGCTTGCAACACACATGATCAGAAGGAATTGTCCCAGGATATGGCTTGTTTGTGGTCTGTGTCTTTCTGTGGTCCCTGCAATAGTGGAAGAGCTAAAGGAGCTAAACTTAGGAGGTTTGTCCTTGTAGCAGCCTGGCATTGGGATGCAGGCAAAAGTCCAAGCAGGTCTTGCAAAGTTGTGGGACAGGAGAAGATCCATGCAGAGCCAAGAAGCTCCATCCTTTGTGGGAACAGACATAGGAAACACCTAGAAGGGGCTGTGCCCGCTCCTCTCCCTGTACCTGGAGTTCCATAGACTCAGAGCAAGGACTACAGAACCATAAAATCACAGACCTTTAAGATCAGAGTAGAGCATCACATCCATTGCCCCAGAGATTCGGCATGGGAAGGGCAATAACAGGGAAAACCACTTTCTTTCTGCTGACACATCTCCTGGCCCACGTGCCCTGGCCACTGCCAGGGCTGCTGCCCCTCCATGGCACAGCTCAGCACTCCTGGCCCCTGCTCAGCACATCCACAGAGGCAGATTTTATTGCTGAGCAACCAAATGAAACTTACTGTTAGAAGGGGAAAAAAAAAAAAAAAAAGAGGCTCTTCCTCTCCAATTGCACTGGTTTGTTTTTTCCTTGTCACTAACTTTGGAGGCAAATCCTTAAAGGCACAGCAGGTTCAGGGAGCACAGACTTCTCTGGGAGCAGTGTCCTTGGTGCTGGAGAACAGGGCTTCTTTTTGAACCCAAGAGGATTTAAACAGCTACCTGACTTAGCAAATCTGATCTTCTTGCCTTGGGGAGGGCTGGTACCAGCCACGAGGAATATGTGTGATTAATTCAACAGCTGCCATTCCTATCAATGAAATAGTGACTTCTTGCCTTGGATAGCTATCACTAGTCACTTCCAGCAGGAATCCAGACTACATGAGTGTCAACAATATAAAATCTGTATCAAAATTTGCACTATTTCTTTGCTGCTGTAGCTTGGGAGCACCCATAAGGTGCCCCATGGACTGAAGCCCCTGCAGGGTCAGGGATGGGTTTATAGGTTATAACCACTTACAAAAGTTGGTCATGATACTCATACTACTTTTTTCCTTTGTACTTCTGCAGGGTTTCAGTTCTCATTCAGTAATGTGGAAGGTTAAAATCTACTCAATATTGTAAGCAATCTGGGGGCTGGATCATTTTCAGGCCCTCCATCATGACAAGGCTATCTACACATATGCCAGTATAAATAAACCAATAAAACAATTAGAATATAAACTGTTATAAAACAAGAAATTCTCACCTCTTTTACTGCTGTGAATAACACTGAAAATAACACAGAGAATAACACTGTCCCTGGCAGGCAGTAAAGGCAGCCTGGACCTTTAAGGGCAGCAGTTCCCAGAGCAGCTCTTCCTGGGAACTTTGGAGCAAACCAGCGTGGAAAGCCTGAGCTGACTGCCTGAGAGGTAAGCACTGAGTGCCTGATCTTTAACTTCACCCTGTAGCCTTGGGTCAGCCCAGAAGTTCAGTTTGGGAAAGCCCACCCCTGTGGCTCTGCATACCATGTGCTAGGCACTGTAGGCATATTAGCAAAGCACAAATTACAGGAACACAGGGGCCAATGGCGTGTTGCACGGCAAGGGCGTTTTCCAAGTACAGCAATTCTTTGAGAGTTAAACTAACCCCTTTATGCTGAGCCAGCTACTGACTCACATCGTGACTTAAAAATCAAACAAATAGCACAGGCACGTGCAGGAGGATCCAGCCTTGGAAGTCCCTCATGATTTTTAGCAGAGAAGAACTGTTGCTAATACTCACCCTAATTATGGAAGGACACAGCGATCCCCAGGGGCTCTTCCAGGCAGGCAGAACTAATGCCTGAATCTCACTACCCCCCAAGCTGCATGAATGCTGAGTGAAGCTCAGCTGCTGCACGAGCAGAAGTAAACAAGGCTGAACTGAGGCTTGGGATATTTGGCAACTCAGTTTTGGAACAAAAACTCTCCCCTGGGCGAGGGCTTGCTCACTGCTGCAGCCTCAGCGCTCGCACAGTGGGAATGGTGGTGCCAAGAAAAAAAATCTGCCCTTGGGAAGGCGAGGGAGTAAACACTGATTTATGTGGGTGCTCCCTGATGTCCCTGATGATGTAGTGCAGCTTTATTATACTTAAACCTCTTTAAGTATTCATTGAGATCAGAGCACGTTTTGTCAGCCACCAAAGGCTGTCTCTGATCCAGCCTTTACACTGACGAGGCCAGAGAAGGGGTAGCTGGGGAAACTGAGGCACAGGCTGAGAATTTCCCAAAATATGTTTTCCTAAAGCCTCACTGCCAGCCCCCCACGGAGGCTCTCCATGGGGAGGTTGCTCATGGATAGAAGAGGGGAACTGGTTATTTGCTGAGCTCTCAGTGGAGCAGTGGGAACACCCAGACCCAGGAGATGGGTTGTAGGGAGGGCATCAGGTCTTCTGCTGCTGGACCAGGGCAGGGACTCATCAGGTTTTTGCTTGAAGGCAAATTTCAATCGTATCACACCCACCAGGCTAATTAATGGATTCTCCTGGAGCCCTCTTGGTCACAGAGATTCAGCTCAACACCATCACAGGGAAAAGATGTTTCTATCTTGCTATGCAAAATTGCTGAAAGTGGGAATAGAAAGAAAAATAAACCAGAAGACCACAGGATGAACCTGCCAGCATACTTGTGCACTGTGTGTTGGGGAGGGAATAGCTTCCTACAAGTGTTTCAAAGCATATCCTGCCAGAGATGAGTGCCTTTGTCCTAAAAAAAGGGATGGAAAAAACCCATAAAATGCAGTATCAAAGAGACATTACTGTTTTTTCATGTAGCCTCCTCAGGTCCTTTTGAAATGAAAATGTTTGTTTCTTATTCCCTTATTGGGATGGGCCTCTATTCTATCATATTTTCCTGTGGCTTTGCATCAGCCAGTCTGAATCCTGATACCAGTGCAAATCAGGAGCAATACAACTAATTCATGTGAGTTGTGCTGCTGGCATCAAGGTTGGGGTTAAAGTCTGGAGATCAGGTCACCTGATGTGCTCACCTGCTGGGGCGGGGGCGTTTCCACCCATGGGTTTGAGGTGGGATTTTCACAAGCTCCCGGCACTCCCTTGAGTGCTGCCATGGGCACGGGGTCAAACTGCTGGGGGGAGCAGTTGGACCAAAGCTGAGAATAGTCACCAGAAGGGAGTTTCTTCCATCTCATCCACATCAACTGATTTTCGGAAAATCTTCCCAGGGAACACGTGATGGACTTGGAGCAAGAAATCTCAGACTTTTTAGAAATTACTACAGCCCTTAGCAGATTGTGAATTGTTCTGGAAGACAAATATCCTTCCGTGGAAAAAAAGCCAAATTAAATCTAAACTAAAGGCAAGAGAAATCCTTGCAGAGACCGGATGAGTCAGTGGGTTAGAAGTGTTACAGGGAGCCTTTTGCACCTTGACCACACAGCCAGTACCAATGACAGCATCTTTCTCATAATGACAGGAAAGGGGATCAAAGACCTAAAGACACAAAATATTTCCAATAATTCGAGCTGAGAGAAAAGGTTTTTGTTTGTACAAGATGGTAAAAAAACCCCAAAAGATGATGAATACACCTTGTATGTATTCTTAGTAATTACCAGTTCCTCTAATCCTTAGGTCAGAAAAATTAACAGTTCCTTCCTTTCACAGGCAGGGCCAAAGCCCTGTCTAAACTCCACAGGGAAATTTAAGAGATTACGAAAACAACAATCTACTTCACATGGAAGCCTGTCTAAAATGGTGACACACTGAGATGTTAATCCCAGTTAAATGAAGCCATGAATGTAAAACCTTCTGGTTAAATTACCTGTGGGATAAAGAAAGAATTGCTTACCTGGTAAAAGAAACAGTGGGAACTTGCTGTGACTTTTATGCTGGTATGGTCTAACAGCTTTTCTGCAAACCTGTTGTTTGCCAATTTTAGAAAACTTGTCATGTGGGATCCTCATCTGTGGCCAGAGACTCTGTGGTGTGTCTTCCCATAGGAAAGATATCCATCTGGTTTGAAGGCAACATCTGAGAGAGGGAAAGCATTATTGTCACCTGCTCCCATCCTTGTCTCTTTTTCAAGAAATACAAACGGCAAAGGCAGGTCTAGCCTGCATTTGTCTCATATCAGGGGCAAAAGTTTCTTTCAAATCCTCAATAAAATGGCCCAGGCTATGTTTGCAGGCTGGTTAACCAGTGTTACAGAAATAGGAGTGAAGCCCTTGACAGCTGCACAGCAGTAACTGGCTGTTTTTCTGCTCACACAGGCAAAATGAACATTCAGGAGTATTTCGGAAGAATATCTTACAACAAGCCCCATAAGGATGCAGACTTGCAAACCTTAAAAGCCGTCTTCCAGCATCACATCCAGGCCATTCCTTTTGAGAACCTCAGCATGCATTGCGGGGAGACCATCGAACTGGATTTACAGTCCATTTACAATAAGATCGTGCGAAAGAAACGTGGTGGATGGTGCCTGGAAACCAACTACCTTTTATTTTGGGCCTTGCAAGAATTAGGGTATGACGTCTGCATTCTTGGTGGGAATAGCTATGACCCAGCAGAGAGGGCCTACGCTGCTGAGATGAACCATATCCTGCTGAAGGTGGTGATCCAGGGAAATTCCTACATCGTGGATGCCGGTTTTGGTGGTGCCTACCAGATGTGGCAGCCACTGAGGCTGATTTCTGGGAGGGATCAACCCCAGGTCCCTGGAATCTTCCGCTTCGTGGAAGACAATGGCACCTGGTACTTTGAGAAAGTCAAAAGGAAGCATTATATTCCTGAGCAAAGTGAGACTCCTTACTTCACTGACACTCCAGGATTGGGGAACATCAGAAAAATACACAGATTCACTCTTGAGCCACGACATATAAATGACTTTCAGGAGTTAAACACATACCTACAAGTGTCTCCAGATAACATACTTCGGAAGAAGTCACTCTGCAGTCTCCAGACCACTGAAGGGCTCATTGGCTTAGTTGGATGGACCTTGACTGAGATGAAGTATAATTACATAGAGGACATGGACCTGGTGCACATCACAACTCTTACAGATGAAGAGCTTGAGAAGACACTGAAAGATAAATTCAATATAGTGCTGGAGAACAAACTTGTACCAGTAAATGTCCGTGGCTTGCCACCTAATTTAGTGGATAAGATCTAATTCTAGCACTGTGCTAGATGGAGCAAGTATCCAATAGAAAAGTTCTAAAATTAACATTAATTACATTAATTGATTCTGAAGTTGAACTAGACACAAAGCTTGGTAAATTCAAGTACCTTGCTAGTTAACTGCCTGTACTTTTTGCATAAGTTTTCTTAAGCTTCTCCCTCTTTGGAAACTAAGAGTCTTACTACCTCTGATTTGCTCATATGGAAATTGCTTTTTGACTCCTTAACATTTTGTTCCACCTCTCTGGAACTCATTTTATTGCAGGTATATTTTGCATCAAAGGAGACCAAAATGATGCAGAAGGAGAAGCTGTTACCATTTTACACAGAAGACCTCTAACCCTCTTTGCTGTTATTTCCAATCTTCTCAGCAGAGTTTTACAAATTATTCACTTCCTTTAAAAGTCTGAAAGTTGAGCTGAATTTGGCTTTCAAAGACTTACTAGAAAAAAAGAAAGGTTAAGAGTTTCTCAAAACAAGACACCATTAGGTGCTGATTAGCTTCTGATGAGATAAATGGAAAGACTTGATCCTATTCTTTTACTAGGAATTGACTTAAAGTGAGCTATTTATACAAGGGCATCTAAAACTCCTCAGAAGATGTTTAATTTTGAGCATCCCATTTTTTCTGAGTCTGATATTTCTATGTCTCTAAATCTGAAGGAAAATTCATAGAAAGCAAGATGACTCAACAGTTCTCAAAAATCAGGCTTTTGCTACCAAACCTGGGGGAAAAAAAAAATCAAAGTTAGATCACCCTTTGCAAAATATAATCTAGACTTTTAGGACCAAACCCTCTTGTGATGTCAAGAGGGCATGACAGTATTATAGATAGAAGAGCATTGGTCTTGAGCCAAGGAAAAGACTTTGATGCTTGTTTCAGTCAACCACACAAGACCCACGGAGCACCTGATGTGCCTAAAACTCAGGTGCTTTCCCAGGTGCAGCCTAATGTGCTCTTTGCCTTCCCAAAAAGGACCTGCTCTGACATTCCACCTCCATCAAATGAAGAGGGGACGTGCTTGGCAGGGAGAGAATTAAATAAGCAGCACTGCAACGCTTTAAGGATGCAGGAGGAGGAAATGCATTACTTTGTGCAAATAAGTATTTGTGGTGGTATTTGTTAGGTGTGGCAGCTCCAAAATAACTCCCTGCTGCAGCTGAAGGTTTGAACAGATTAAAAAGGGCAAAGAAGTGTCATTTTGTGCATCCATGGAGCATGGGAACACCCAGCCTGCAATGCCTCAGCAATTCAGTGGACCCACCAGGACACAGATACCATCCTCCACCACAAAGTACTGGTTTGCAAAATAACCATAATTTAATTTTAAAAAGTTACAAAGCCGTTTGCAACTGCCCACTGTAATTATTTTATCTGGAAAACAAGTTCATTCTGGTCTTAACCAGGGGAAGGCATAAACATCTACTAATAGAGAAGAAACAAAGTTTAATTTGCTCATGGATCAGTGAAGTCCAAAAATGTGCATTCGTTTTGGGTGGACTCTGCCCTTTCTTGGAATTTAAGATTCAGGAGCGAGGGCCAGCAGAGCTTAGAAAGACAACCCTCACAATCTGCATCCACTCCTGGCTTCACTGACTGTAACAAACCACCCAGAAACTGAATACCTCAATAAATAAAAAGGGATCTCTTAAGAGGTAAGTTTATTTTCTTAAAAATCCCTCCAAACAAAGCAACAAAACCCCTGCTTGCTTTATGACGGTAAAGGTCATGGGCAATAACATAAGCAATATTCTTTAGGAAAAATGTTCTAAAAATATGTGGATATAGAGCTAAAATATCACCTGCTAAATAGGAACTCTTAAAGAGGGCAAAAAAGTGACATGCAATTTCAATTCTTCTACCTTTTACTCTTCAGGAGAGGCTTCAATTGACTATGAGATATGGATTCTTTTGTTTAGATACAATACTAGATATAAATACTAGATACAAATTTAGAACTGCAACCTCTTGATGGAAGTGATGCTTTGAGATTTTTAAATTTATTTAAAAGTATTGCAAGTGCAAAGGAAGCAAAAGTGCAATCTAATAATCAATAGATTCTGCTTTATGGGAATAAAAACAACTTTAAAAAAAAATTACAAACTGCAGGTTGTGTAACCCAGAAAATCCATGTGCTGAGATATTAAGATAAAGGAAGACAAATAACATGTTTTTAAACAATGGAATTGCTGACAGTGTGTATAGTCCTGGTAAGGAATATTTTTGCATGAGCACCTTCATTTGCACATTTAGAAACAGCTCTTTAAAGTTCTTCTGCTGATGTTTTTCTCTGCATAAATCACAGCCACATTTGGGGGGCTACCTTTTCAGCACCTGCCTTTGCAGTATCCTGCCCTTTCAGTACCTGCCTTTTCATCTGACCTGCTCATAATTCAAAAGAACAGTAGCTTTCATCATCTCCAGTCCAGATCTAATGCTGATCAATCACATCATGGAGCTGCAGGCAGAAATTACAAATAATATGAACTCCAGAACCAGCTTTATGCAGGTGTGATCTGTTTAGCATCCACAATAAGAGCGAGTAGGATCAGATATACTTGGATTCTGCAAATCAAAAATGCCCTGAATCATATGTTATACTTAGCAAATAGTACAACAATACACTGAGATATCACTGGAAGCTAAATTCCTTTCTGCAGCAGATAAGTGTAGATTTGATGGTGCTCTCCATGCACTTTGGACAGCTGCCTCTGCACCAGCTACAGGCACAGCACGAATCTGCCACTGAGAGTCATCTTGAGAAATTCCAGCTCGCAGTAAACCTTCAATGGTTCACTGCTGAATTTATCTGAATACAATAGTCTTCCTGAGTCACTAAGACGTGTCTAAACCTCAGCTTACTGTGTATGCACAAAAGATCTCCAAGTAGCTTCGTGTGTTGGCAAGAAGCTAAAGTTTTGCACTAGTTCTGAACTGCTGAAATGCTCAGTGCTCTCTTTGCAAAGGCTCAAGCCTTCAAAACATTCTGTGCCCAGCTCCAGACCCAAGCAGATGATCTACAGTGTATTTTACAAACAGCATCTACCAGATACCTACCAAGGATCCAGCTCATGACAGTGGCCAGAGACTGTGATGGGCCATTGCAAAAGCCAGATGAATGTGAGTGGCTTTCACTGTATTAGAAGGCAGGAATGAAGCTGAGTATTTCCTCATCCAGAAATCTTGTTCATGAGGAGTCTTACCAAGGCAGGTCAGGAGTCAGCACAGGCTGAGGTTGCACTGTCTGAGGCTTGGGTAATTCTCGGTCATGCCTTCTCTGGAAGGATTAAAGTGAGTTTCAAGAAAGGCCTAGAGAGGTGTAAAACAGCCCATGTCCATTTTCAGGGCACCCTGTGAGATGCAGGGCAGATGTGCTCTTTGTCTTTGGGGTCACTCACTTCCATTAGGATTCATTATTCCAACACCAAAATGAGCTTCTACAATACTCATTTCTACAATAGACCAGATCAGTGGTCTGTGACTCTTTCAGAGGTCAGAGTTTTTCCAGTCAAAGTTATCTGAATAAAACTTGACACTTTACAAAATGTGCAGGAGTATCATCTTAACTTTTTGTAAGTGGTGGAAGAGCGACGTGCACTGAACAAGCAATTTACTGTCATGTCGATCAGTGGCAGACTCATGTAAAGAGCTCAAATTATCCTCCCTCCAGCTGGCAGACAACACTGCTTCCCCCACTGACACTCCTTGCATTGAACAGAGGATTTAAACCATTTTTCATGAACCCCTGTACGTACTCCCTAGCGTGATCTTTTATTTTTTTCTTAACCCTGCTGTTACAATGCAAATACAGCAAATCCCCATTTCACAAGCACCACATAGGAAGCTGAAAAGGCATCAGCTGTTTGCTATAGGGATGCCCCTCAGACAAAAGCAAACTCTCACATGCACTGCTCTTTGCCTGGGGAGCCATTTGATATGAATACTTGGTACCTTTAAGAGCTGCTCTGATGAGGTTCAGTAGATTAAAGCATCTTTGCTGGCAGAGCCAGGGCAGCTTTTCACAGCATCATAAATCACTGAAGTAAAAAAACCAAACCAAAACGCAATTCCTTCCTTTACAGGTGACATGAACCTTGAAGAGTATTTTGCAAGAACTGGCTATAAAGGCTCCCTTGAAAAGCAAGATTTGGAAACCTTAACTGATATATTCCAGCACCACATCCGCGCTGTTCCCTTTGAAAACCTCAGCATCCACTGCGGCGAGAAAATTACTTTGGAACTGGAGCATGTTTACAACAAAATCGTGCAGAGGAAGCGGGGGGGCTGGTGCATGGAAAACAACCAGCTGCTGGGTTGGGTCCTGAAGTGCCTGGGGTACGACACCAGCTTCCTGGGAGCATATGTGTTCAACCCCCACCAAAACACGTATGCCACCCTCATGACCCACCTCCTGGTAAAGGTAGTCATTGACGGCAAAGCCTACATCGTTGACGGAGGCTTTGGTGTGTCCTATCAGATGTGGCAGCCCATGGAGCTCGTGTCAGGGAAAGACCAGCCCCAGGCTCCCGGCGTCTTCCGCTTCACGGAAAAAAACGCCGTCTGGTACCTGGAGAAAATGAGACGGAAACAGTGTATCCCCAACCAGAACTTCTCTAATTCTGACCTGCTGGAGAAAAAAGAGTGTCGGAAGGTTTATATGTTCAGCCTTGAGCCACGGACAGTGGAAGATTTCCGTTTCCAGTGCACCTACCTTCAGACCTCTCCAGATTCCCTCTTTACAAAGAAGTCCATCTGCACCCTCCAGACCACCGACGGCTTCCGAGCGCTAATTGGGTGGACGTTCACTGAGACCACGTACAACTACAAGGAAAACATGGATCTGGTGGAGTTTGTAACCCTTGAAGATGAAGAGGTGGAAAAAACCCTCAAAGAGAAATTCAACATTACCCTAGATAGAAAACTCGTCCCAATTAATGTTAAAGGATCTTACACAATCTAGATGATCAGGAAAACCTACAACAATGCTACGTAGGTACAGTACCTTCCACTGTCTGTGCAATCCCTTCTGCAAGGCTATGGGATTCACTTACAGGTGACTGAAAGACAAATACATTAATATGGGATTAAAGTGAATTTCACTTCGGGAAAAATTAGGAATTTAAGACTCTTGAGTCAGTCAGTCAGAATTATTTGCTGTGAGATGACTGCCGTTCAATTTTTGGCACAAACGTAGGATCTGATTTGAATCTGGTTATAAGCTTGGGTAAGAAATATGTCTGGGGTATATTGGACTGCCTGTAGCACACAAATAGGAGTATGGATTATTGATTGTGATGTGCTGCCAACACATTTTCTGTGGTTATTATAGGGAGACAAGTCATCTGTGAGCATTTAGACAATGAAGTACACATTTAAAACTTCATTTTTCATAAGATCCAACCACTCACCACTCATGTCATTTCTCTACCTTTGTCATCTTTGAAAGGAGCATTGGGAGGCATAATTCTTTCGCCATCATCCTTAGACAAAACATAGTACAAAATGAAAATTATCATCATGTGCATCCTTTTGGCCATTACTGCAGTAAACCAAACTACCAAAAAGTAACTTTTGGTATGTACAGATTTTTCTGGTGATGAAAATTCTATATATTGCAGTGTTATTGTGGCTGATGGGCTCTAAGGAGATAACTACAAGCTTTGCTTCTGATAAGTAATCATCCTATAAATGGTGATTAAACGTCACAGCTGGCTTAGATTTACTTTTGTCCCAAAAGGGGTAGAAATGTTGTATTTTTAGTATTTCATTTTATTTGTACAACAAAGGTAGAACAATGAAGCTAAGCCCACTATATCCTTAATTCTCTACTCTCTGTGTATAGGAAACATAAGAGTCCATGTAGCTGTCCTGCATGGGAACTGCTTAGCACAGGAGCTTAAATGTCACAAGGGAGTTTGCTCATCTGTATCAAAGTGAAAACAAAACCAGGAGCCAGCCAAATCTAAAAGAAACTCTTTCTTCTGAATTATTTCACAATCACATTTCCTCATTTTTTAAAAAATATTGTTCCTCCTACCATGCTTCTCTGCAAAAAGCCCAACCAAGGGGAAACATTCTTAAATACATACAAAAATAGCAGAAGCAGTGAAAAACACTCTTTCTCCCCAGTCTATGATAAGCCTGAGTATTGGTCAAATGTTGATTCCTCCCACTGATAGTGTATTTTTGCTCAAAGGCATCACCTGATCGTTAATCTCACAAATGCTGTAAGTGTATACCAGAAAATAAATAAAAGGAAAATAAAACCATTAAGAGTTGTTTTAAGTACAGCTGCCCCCAGCTGCATGACTCCTGCACACACCATCTGCTAAGAGGGATCTGTTCACTCCTGATACCGACCTGCAACCCTTCCCACCTCAAACTTCCTTGGATCATTAAGGTTGGAAAAGACCTTTACAATCATCGAGTCCAATCCTCAAACCCAGCACCAGGTTCACCATTAAACCCTGATCTCAAGTGCCACATCCACATGTTTTTTGAACTCTTCCAGGGATGGTGACTCCACCACTTCCCTGGGCAGACTGTTCCAATCCTTTACGACCGTGGTGGCAGCTGATGGCCTGGGTGCACTTGTCATTGCCCAGGGATGAGGAACTGAGGACCAAGCAAGAGGTGATAGGGGACACAGAGATCTTACTGAGGTGAGAACACAGCTTTTCTATTAATAATGAAACTATGGGATTTGTTGGGTAATTTGTATTCATATTATTCTCTTATATTAAGGTCCCATTAAGGAGGTTTACCCTTTTCTAAGTGATTGATAATTACAAGGTGTTCCCTGAGACCTCAGGGAACATTACAAGCTTCAAAACACTCACCACCTCCATTCTAACCGATGGAAATTCCCATCTGCACTCACCCAGGTAACCAAACCATATTTCTGTATGCAGTGAACTACAGCTGTTTTCTGGTGCTGCTCCCTCTTGAGGACAGTCATTAACAGAGTGGTTATTCTGCCTCCCAGCTTCTCTAGAGGTGTTCCTGCTGTTGCTCCCAGATAATTGCTTGGGTTGTGATAATACAAAGGTTTCTTGAGCAGAGGTCTGTGGACTAATATCAGCATTTTTAACTGTGCCTCCAATAATGGGATTCAACTCCCTTCTGCTGTTCAGTTCATATTAAAAATCTATGGTGACTGAAGCTTCAACCCTCTCTTTGACTGTTGATAACCACACTGAGTGGGACTTCTCCTCTCGATGTGACAATTATAACCAGGTCCTCACTGTGCCAACATCAAATCACACAACTAAATGCCAACACATACAGCTAAGAAACAGGTTCACAGTTTAACCAAAGCTGCCCAAAAGCTGAGGAAAGCAGGTTATTGAGGTGTGAATGCCAGACCCAAAGTGCCTCAAAGGTGTGAGATGAGAATGTCATAAAACCAAACAAAACCAAACAAACCCGGGGGGCTCATGCTGGGGTCCCATTAGCAAGGCATTATTGTACAAGCTGATGTTATCCCATCCTGAAAAGAAACACTCAATCCTTAAAACATCAGCTCTCACAGAAACTTGCATTCACATGCGGAAGGAACTGTGGGATGTGTTACATCTTTCACTACCACTCTGCTTTATTAACACTCTCTGAGAAGGGTTTAATAAGAGCCTAAATGATTTTGCAGTTTTAGTTGTGGACTGTTGTTGAAATGAAGCAAAACAAATGCTTAGAAACCTCCCCTGTGCCCCCAGACTTGTCTAATTCCAAATACAATTTAAAAGTATGGTATTCCAATTAAGAGAAAGACAAGACAATTTCTTTTCTAAGTCTGAATGCTGGATTAAGTCCCAGAATCCCAGCCCAGCTGCCCATTACACACACACGCAGTGCCCAGTGGCAATGACAGCCATTGTAGCATTGCATAATGGAGTGTTTGATTAGAAAACAAGACACAGGACAGAAGAAACACGGTTCAAACTCCATGGCACCGCTGAACATCCTGCCCCTCCCCAAAGAACCAAAGTTTAATCAGCTCATGCATTACTAAAGGGAGGACACAGGATGGCTCACTTCAATTGGACTCTGGTCCTGGACTTTTTAAGATCCAACACTAAGCAGAATAAAAGTAAAATGAGAAACATCAGCAAGAAAGACAACGTTTTACTGTTCAGTACTTCCATGGTTCCAACCCCAGAAATAAACACCATGAGCCTGCCAAAGGACCAAACTTCACCTGTCAAGGGACAGACAACACTGTGAGCACCAACTACACCCACACTTTGCTTTGTTCACCCCAACAGGTGCCTCGGTGTCACAGGCACAAACACTTCTGGTGCCTGGTAACAGTTTACCAGCTACGTTTTGCAGGGAGCCACTTTCCTTCATAAAAACACTACTTACCCAACTTTTCTTCTCACTTTTCATTTAGAAACGTGACCACGTGGGAAGGTTCTACAGCTTAGGAACTTGCACATGAAAATGCATTTGAGTCTGTGTCAGAGCCAAGAAAGCTGGAATTACTGTAGGTTCTCTTTATGAATATTTCACTGCTACACTTACATCTTTATCAAGAGTACTTAAGCACAGATTTTGTACAGCAGAATGTTTCCACCTTGGGTAGGAAGCTAGAGTCAGACTTATATAAATACATATATATATGTATTTATACAATTGGAAATGTATTTCAGAAGATCCCATTATAATACACCTGCTTGTAACTTTGGGCACCTAAAGTACATTTCAAGTCATGTAGGGCTGATTTTTGGTTTTGTCTTGCTCCCAGTAGTGCACTATGGATGGTGTTTTTAAAGGCACATTTTACAAACTCCCCATGAATAAAAGATTGTGCTAAAAATGAGTAGCTGCTCTTACTGTAGCGTTTCAGTAGCTCACTGAGCCACCAGCTAAATGTGAACAGCAAAGCCCCCAGATTTAAAGATAATAAACTGAAATCTACCATTTCTTCACAGTTGGTGCTGAACATATTTAGGAAACAGCAGAACTACCCTCCCCCTCTCCTGATTCCAAAATCATGGATTTTCTGGGAAGCTGTTTAGTGTTCACTCACGTGCTTATTCAGGCACCGTGCCACTCACCTTTCCAGCTACCCCTAGGGAAATGACAGGAAATTAAGGACCAACATATGGCAGAATGCCCTTTAAGTGCTCATAATTACCCCCCATTGGACTGGACAGGATACTGCAATCCAGGAGAGCTCTTTGCACGAAGCCTTGGCAAAGGCAGACTTCACGTGGAGTTCATCTGAGCCACTATTGTTATCAAAATAACCCAAAAACTCCTTTATGTTGCACCACCAGGAACTTCTCCAGTGCCCTGTCTCTCAGGACATGCACTCACAGTGACATCTCCTGGTTGGTGGTGGTTCACTAGAACATACTTTACCCCTCAACTATCCAGCACAGCCATGCAGAAATTCACTCTCCATTCAAGAAATGATTCCTCTCTCTCACTGAGCACATTTTCCTACTAATAAGCAAGAAAGAATAATGGGATATATTCCAAGTTTTTCTTGTGACGACCAACAATAAATCATTTCTTAGCTCAGGTCACATCTTGCATGGGAAGAAAAATGTCTTGCCATCATTAACTTCTTTTCAGCTAGCAATAATATATGATCAGGTTTTAAGTAATTGAACCAGTAGCATTTAATTAGCTCCGAAAAACTATCTCAGATCATGAATCACAGCCTTTCCACCTGCATGAGGTCCCCTTTCTAGGTTAAAAGTATATTTCTCTTGCCATGTGTGATCCATCTTGAATATCTAATGAGGTGCTCCTGATATATAGATTATAGTTCATATATCACATGCAAAATACAGCAGGACACGGTGTCTCCTTCCTTAAATAATTGAGTTTCGTGTCCTGCTTCACTGAGCTGCTAAAAAAAGAAGAAAAAAAAAAAAAGCCTCTTGTGTCCATGACAGAATGGCCACTCCTCACTTCAGTTTAACCCATTCCTCTTTCTCCACAGAGTCAGCATTAAGGATGAGTAACTCAGACATCCTGAGCAAATGCAGTAATAGCAATATTTTATGCTGAAAGGCATTTCACAGACAACTGCTATTATTTTAGGCAAGACCATGCTGACATTTTTCAGAGCACTGACTGACCAAAGGACATGATGTTTCCTCCTACTATTACTTCAGATGGCTTCATCACATGCTGAACAAATCAGTGCACTCAACTAGTATTTGGGACATCTGTGGCCAGCACAAAACAGGATCACTTCTTATATCAGACTGTATTAAGCATCTTTTTTTTTTTTACATTAAATAAGCTAAACCACAATCATAAACCACAAAAAAATCACAGTTTTTATTCAGCTTTCAAGCATGTTTCTGAAGCCGTTATTACGCTTTTATGACAAGACTTGGATAATTATAAGATTGGATTTTTTTGCAAGGCAAGATGGCAAGATGAGCAAACTTCTTTTGGAAGACAGAAACTAAGACTCACAATCTGCTCAAATGTCAAGT
Organism: Manacus candei; assembly: GCF_025592945.1. Classification (NCBI taxonomy): domain Eukaryota; kingdom Metazoa; phylum Chordata; class Aves; order Passeriformes; family Pipridae; genus Manacus; species Manacus candei. The sequence goes on along the minus strand of NW_026138101.1, from coordinate 1,830,033 downwards.
TGTAAACGTTGCCCAATATTTGGCTTGCTCTATAAAAAAAAAGTTGCACTACAAAATCCTCTATTTTAAATAAACTTTATAAAAAATAAAATTCAATAAAGTGGATTTTATCTCTCTGTTCTTCTCCTATCTTATTTTTAGCACAGTAAAAAACCAAAAATAAATCACAAGACAAACATGCTTCTGCTGACTTTTTTCAATTTGAAGACAGCAAAAGTTTTCATTTTCATAATAAAGAAAGCAGGGGAAGCTGAGCTGCCTTACTGAATTGGACACAGCTCATCTTTACTCTGAATACTTCTTTCAGATGTTATCTTAAATTGTAAAAAACATGGCTCTCCATTGCATGTGACACTTGATCTAGTTATGCACAACATTTAAAGAGACTGGTGGGATTAGTGCCCCACGTTAAAAGCTGCTGAGGGAGGAAAGGATGTATGACATCCATCATAGACACATCCACTTTGAAAAATGTCTGTCGTGGATGGCTGAAATTTCAGTGAGAACAGAACAGATTTACAAATCCACCCTTTACATTAAATAGCAAAATCTCCAAACAGTCTCCAGTCCGTGATACTCTGTTTGGTAGGCAATAGGTAACATTTCTATTGGCTCCACTTGTGCAGTTGACATTAATCCTGAGGTTTTAAGAACATTTTCTTAGCTTTTTTCCTAGGTATTATGGTACTATTCCTATCTTCATCAACTTCCTCATCTTCATCATCATCCTTGAGTACACGTTGGTCTCTCTTTCTCAAAAATTTCTTCCCTATTGTTCCCACTAATGTTTCGTATCTGGAAAGAGAATAAAAAATTTTACACCTTTTATTAAAATCAGAAAAAAAATATTCAATGGAACAAATCAGAAATCTAATCAACAATTTAAGTGGTGTAAAAAACCTGGTCATTAGAAGCCTGAGAAGCACAAGTATTACATGAGGGCTTATTAGATTATTCATTCTGACAATCTGAATTGTTAGCAATTGGTAACAAGGAGGAAAGTAGCATAAAATACCTGGATATCAAAGGGCAGAAGTTATTTTATCCCCAAAAGTGATGGAGATTCCACTGAAAATAAATCAGCATTCCTGGAAACTCAGTTCTGTACAGTCTGTTTTTTTTTTTTTTTTGTTTTGTTTTGTTTGTTTTTTTTTTGTTTTTTTTTTTTTTTGTTTGTTTTATTTTGTTTGTTAGTTTCTTGGGTTTTATTTCCCCACACATAATACAGTAACATATCACATTCCCAGCTAGTGTTCATTATGTCATAAAATATAACTTACCTTCTGGCCATTTCTTCATCTGACACATCAGCTTCCATTTTATCATCCACTTCAATTTCTTCTTCCTTGCACTTGGAGTTCATTTGGATCATTAACTTCTGAAAATGAAGTAAGAAACATCTTAAATATGTAACCATGTCACAGTGGCAACTGTGCTGAAATTCACAGGTAGGAGAAACACACAAAAGGCAAGAATCAAATTTAATAATTATTTGCTGTGCCTGGCCAGGTTTGAGCATATTGTAATGAAAACTCATGAAGAAAAGGCAACGTGCCTGTCTCTTGCTAAGCTGAGCTTACAGTTTGCCTTTGGGAAAAGAGACCACACAGAGAGAGTGTTTTCAGTGTATTGATACTCAAACATCCTAAGGGGCATTCCAAACATCTTCAGGAGACCAGAGAATTAGACCATAATTAATTTTTCATTGTGAAGTTACCACATAGCCCTTGAAATAGTTTTGTTAAGAGGGAAGAATATCTGCAAGGATTCACAGTTGCAGCCAGGAAGCAATCAGATGCTGAGTCACAGGGACAGCAAGTTCAAAATAACTAAAAGAATCCCCTAAGTAAATCATCTTGCATAGCCTTCTGCAAACCTCTTAGTCTTTACACCTTCATCCTCTTGCTTCAGTTCAGGGGTAACCTTTTTATTACTGTCCCTGTGCAGTTCTATCAGTGTGAATCATGCCAGAAAGAAATTAAAGACTCTCTTTCCCAGCACTTTTACTTTGGAACTCTAAGACCTCACACAAGTAAGCGTTGAATAAATAGGGCTGAATGTTTGTAGGTTGGACTCTGCATTAAATGTCAGGAGGAAAAGTGAGCTTTTGTTTTGGTGAGCAGCATGTGGGATGGTTTCCTCACTTCAGGGAGAGAAAATCTGCAGGAGTCATGCAATTACTGACTACCAGCACAGGGAGATAAAAAGCTTCTATTTACCAGATGCTGCATTGATCCAACATTTTGGATTGAATCACGGAGTTCCTGCACATGAGAGGATTTATGGAAGGTGCTGCAAAGGCCAAACAGGATGCAGTGTGAACACTCAAATCCCCACCCCCAAGGGCTTTTCAATCCTAATGTGAGACCACCTCAAACCAGGACATTTAAACAGTACCTCAATTTCTGGATTGAATCCTTTGAAGGACATTCTGCCATAAACCAGATCCTCACACCGCACAAAGCTTCTCTCTTCAATTATACAGCTCCTGCACGAAACCCCAAATCCAGCATTTTGTCAAAAGGTGCACTTTAAAATAATCAAATTAAACAAATGCAAAAAGGATTTGCTGCCTTCCCCCCCACACAAATAAACAAAACCACAGTGTATTTTATACCATCAACCACTTTCCGAAGCTTAATTGCTCTGATAAATCTGTCACTACAAGGAGCTTGGAGTGCAAAGGAAGACTTTTTGCCAGCAAGACTGTGCCAGTTCCACATGCAAAATTAACTCTCCTGACAAAAAGCACTCTTTGCTGATATGATTCCACCTACATTAATACTTTTGCCAGAATAAAAATACCACATAAATATCACTCTCCAGGTGGCATTACTATACTAGCAAAAGCTTCTAATTAATTTTTCATTGTGCTGTTAGACCTGGCATTAGTTTGAGTCTGCCAGGACATAAAACACTGTGTCATTCTCTGTTCAGCAGGGACAGATTTCCCCCTTCTCTCTCCTTTTTTCCCTCCTCTAATGAGCATGGAGTGAGAAAAGAAACATGACCCTGAGGTGTTCACAATACACGTGCTAGATAAAAGTATTTCCATGAATTGTTCCTTCCTTCTTTTCCTCACACACGTATGTACCTGTTCCCTCATCCTCTTCATCTCCCATGTGAAACAAACTCTCAGGACCATAGGAAGAGATTAAGCTCATTCTCCTACCTCAAGGCAGTATCAGTTAAACATGTACCAGGAGCAGCAGAGGTCCACCTAACCTGTCCTCAAAAGACTTCCAATGAGGAAGAATCCAGTGTCTCCTCAGGCAATCTATTCCAGAGCTTCAATAGCCTTATTGTTAGAAAAATTCTCCCAATGTCCAGCTTGAACCTGCCTTGCTGCAACTGAAGCTCAAATACCTTTTTGTCATATCCAGCGAGAGCAATGGAAAAGAGTTTATCAATGACCTTATTCAGCTACAGTTAATTCCTTGGGTCCCAGCTTTTTCAAAATTATGTATGTTCTCCCTCAATGGAATTTTTTTACACTTGTGAAAGGATGAAACCCAAGCAGTTTTAAAAGTGGTTTTCCTGCTATTTAAAGCATGTTTCTAAAGAGTAGGACATTTTCTTCCTTGTTAGCTAAGCCTTCCTTTCTTTTTGCCATTATCTCTCCTGTTTCAAAAACAGGATTTGAAGTGAGCTGGACACAAGAGGACAGAACTGTCCTGAATGAACTTAACCGTGTGACTGGAGCTGAATTTACAAACACAAAGTTTCGAACTTCTTTTTTTTCAAATGAAGGGAAAAAGCAGCAGTGAATGAATAGGTCTCTGATTGAAAGAAACTAATTATATGCATCTAGAACAATGTGTGAGTGAAAGAAAACAACACACACAAGAATTGAAAGTAGGTCAAACTACACTAGGCAACCTTGAGAACAGCCCTGAAAGTAAGTAATAAAGTTGTAATGCCAGTCTCTTACTAGTTTGGCTTCTGTTAACTGTTCATTAGCAATATTTATTTTATAGAAAAAAATAAGAATATACTATTTCCATTTCAAAACAATCCAATGATGATAAGAAGTACAAAAGGTTACAGCTTACTCTTTTTCCTTTAGATCTGGTACATCAAGATACCAGTGTTCATCGCTAATTATCTTCTTTTCTTCCTCTTCAAGTTGTTTTTTAGTTTGTGAATCCAAACCCCTTTGCATGAACTACAAAAAAAGACACATAAACACACAGCGTCAGTTTTTTTCATCATGAGTATGTTCTGAACATGCAATAATTACATGATGGCAATTATCCATTACATAACATTTAGCAGTTGATAAAAAGTAAGTGCTTTTTTAATTTTTCTCTGAGTTTGGTCTAAGTCTGGGCAAACAGGCCATGGAAAATTAAACAGCTGCTGATTGCAGCAAGTCAACAGTGAGTCACATCTGTACTCACACATAAAGAAACATCTTTCCTGGTTAGTTTTGATGGATTTGAGTTGTCACAACTCTGTAACTTTGCTAAGGTTTTTCTAATGTTTCAACAAAGGCCAAAGAGAACATAATGGTGTTGAAGTTATTGCTGCACATCAGAAGCCAACTCCACCCACACAACTCAGAGCTAGAGGTAGGTCATACCAGGCTGTCCTTTTTTTTGAAACACCTGTACTTTTAACCATCCTCTTCTTTTCTCAGACTTAATTTAATGAACTGGATTGCATTTGTAGCTCTGAAGGCGCAAATCTGCTTTTGAAAGTGGAAAAAAAGTAACTGAGACTTTGAAACCAGACTATGAAAAAAAGTCTTCTGCGTCCAGCTGTGCTAAAGGATGATGTTACCAGCTCTTCACTTCCCACTGATGACCCACCAAAGCACCAGTTGAGTGGTGTATATATAAGCACCTGTGAACACACTGCAGGAACAGTCTGCCAAAATAGCTGAGACCAATAATTAAGTTTAGGGCAAGACTGCTACTTTTGCCTAATACAAGGACATTGCTGTCAATCCCTTCCTCGGTGCTAACCCCTGTCAGAGGATGGGAACAGGCAGGGAGGGACAGTAACCTCACAACAGCTGGGAGTAGAAGACATCTGTCACAGCCTTTGGAAAAGTGCTGAGAGCACAGAACTACACACCTGAGGTCTGTGAAACATCACTGTAATTTCCATTTGTCTCAAGCCAGGTGCCCTGAACTGAGTGACAATTAAGTTTCAACAATGTCAAAGAAACAAGTTGGAAAAAATAGAACTCTTCACAATGTTACAGAAATACTCCCTGTATTCCCACACCCCTAGAAGCTGGGACCTCCCTTAGGATCTACAGAAAATGTTTGAGTAACTGTACCTGTCACAGGTCTACATTTATAGGAATGTAATTCTCAGATTGAGTACAGTTTACATGCAGTCCTATAAGAACTGTTTTGTGGCTATCAAAGCATACCTGTATGTGCACCACTGCAGAGGAATCTTATGTCAATTAATTTTACCCCTCTCATTTAGAGCTGCACCATTGTTATGTTCAGATAAGCCTGCAGGCTAACAGGTAACATGTCAGTGGGAACACTACACTTGAACATAGTTTAGGTCCCAGCTAAAATGGGCTTGGTTGGAGAAAAAGCCCCAGAATGCATCACAAAACACTTTCCTCCCACAAAACCCTGCACTGCTGAGTTTATTTAAAATATATAGGTAATACAGATGTGTAATATATGTATTATATATGCCCCACACATCTTTTCAGTCCTTACAAAATGCCCAAGCTAACCAAACCAAACTCTGAAGTAAAAGCCAGTAGAGCTAGTGTCTCATTTTGCATTTATATTTCTATTTGCATCCACTGTGCAAGATCTTTAATGCAAGAAAAATTGACTTTTGCTTTCTGAGTCGATTCAGAATATGTCAAAGCTTTCCAATTAAAATTACAGTATCTTCTCAAGGAAAATAAGTGAATCTATCATGTGGAAAACCACATTGCTCAAGGAAATTGGTTAGCCAGTCAGAAATCTCAACAGGAGAAATTCTGCTACAAGCACCCAATTAAATAATCATTTCACATTACATTTTAAAGATTATGTTCCTAAAGATTGCTACAGGAATAACTAGATAAAAATTATGTAGTCACGTTTATCTAAAAAGTAAACACACAGAGATGAATTAAATATATAGTCATTGTGGTAGACACAAAGTCAGTAACTGAGTGGTTGGTTGGATTAGTTTCCCTAAGCAACAGGACCTGGATCAAATGGTGTAAGATGTAAAAGTGGGAGCCATCCTTATGTGGTGGGTACCTGTGGCCCAATCCTTAGTGCAAATGGTCCTCACAACACTACCACTGACCACATGTCACCTCTGGGTGCCACTTCACCCATCCTAGCAGTACCTGCAGAGGCAGCTGCTAAAGGCTTAATTAAAACATTTGTAAACAAGAAGATCTGCACAAGGAAAGTGCTAAATGCAAGGTCTGTCTATGACCTTTTCAAAACCTACTCATCTCTTCAAAGCTGGTTACTCCTGCCCAGACTGTAAACCTAAAAATGTCACAGGCTGGTTCATCACAGCCTTTCATGGAAGAAAGTCTAAAAACCTGCTTTTGAAATCTCCAGGGGGTTAATAAAGGAGAGGAGCAACAGGAGTAAAAATTTTAAGGAGAGTATTATATAAAAATAAGAAAAAATAATGATGCTGCAATCCAGGTTATGAGTCTGAGTGTCACACTATTGGCTAACTCAACATCTACTCTCTTCTGAGAGGAGGCAAGATGTGTTCCATCCCCTCTGCGTACAAGTCTTCATCTTTCATGAGTGGCAGCATCTATTAATTGGGGTAAATATTCCATCATTTTACTGCAACAGAGTACACTTTATGTTAAAGATTGAACTGATGTTAGCCAAACTCTTTTCAGCTAGAATGTGAAATACAGCCCCATATATATATGTGTGGGGGAAAAAATGGTTAAATAAAACACCACAAAAAACACCACTACAAGCAAAAAGGCACAAAGGCCCCATCATATTCAGTTATAAAAATTGAATGGATATTAACAAAAAAAATAAATAATGGGAACTCCAATTGTACTGGTTGTTTTCCAGCAATAAAGAACTATCAATCACAGGGGAATGTACTCTACTGAATTAGGAATTGTAGTATGCCATGTGAAGCAGAATCCATTAGCCAGCAAGCAGAGACTAATTTCACATTGGTGACACGAGATTCACAATTCCAAGAGTAAGAGGCACGCCAAGATGTTACCAAGCTCCCTGACATTTATAAATCGGGAAAGGAGGTTAACGCTGCCATTCAGGCTGGGGATTTCATTAGCCAGCTATGTAAACAGTGAGAAAAATGGACACAAGAAAAAAGAAACTTCCCCCGCTCTATATTAAGGGCCCCACCCCCAAGTAAAGCAACCAGCATTAGCATTTTAATTTCCACGTGGTGGTGGGGCAAGTCTTATAATTTATATTCACAAAAAGCAACCCAGAGGAGCCAGATGGAAGAAAAGCTCCCTCGAAAGGGGCACTGCAGTTGGCTCCTGAAGAAGCACTTTCGCTGGAATCACGAAGCTGCTCTGCTGGACCGAACCCCGCAGTTTATAACCAACCCCCTGAGAGCGTTTAAAGCAGCGAGTTCTTGCTGGGGAAGCTGGAGAGGAGCAGCCCAGAATCCTGGGGAGGTGTGGGGGGGGCAGGGCCCAGTCACCATCGATAAACTGGATTTCAAACGTGGAGGCACCGATGGCCGCCTGGCACAGCCGGGGCTGGGCACGGGAAATGCTCCAAACCAGGGCACTTCGCCCGGGGGACACCCACCCACCCACCTCCTCCCCGGGGCCGCCGCCGACCACCGGCTGCCGGCACGGCCCCGGCCCCGGCCGGGCGGCCCCATCCTGCCGCTCCCAGCCTCCCCTCACCCCCGCGCGGGGCTCAGGCACCCCCTGCCCCCGCTTCCCCCCTCACCTTCATGCGCAGCAGGTTCTTGGACAGCTTGGATTTCACCTCGGCGGCCATGGCGGCCCGCAGGCCGCGGCGGATCCCCGCGCTCGCGTAGCGCCCAGGCCGCGGCAGGGGCGGGGGGAGCGGGGAGGCTCCACCTCCGGCCGGGGAGCGGGGCCTGCCCACGGCACGGGGGAGGCACAAACAGCCGTAAAAGGGACAACTTTGCGGCTGTGTGGGGTGAGGGACGCCCGGGGGTGTGAGCGGGGCGTAAATCCGCCCCGGTGTGAATTGGTGAATTAGAAAGGAAACCCCGATGTGTTTTCTCAACGCTTGTGGTGCTGCCAGTTTATGGCTTCACCCATGATTTTCTGATACTTCAAAGAGAAGGAAAAAGAGTATATAAGGTCAATCTTGCATTGGCATTTGGAGACTGCTCGACTTCTTTAGCTTTCGTTTTTTTACAATCAGCACCGGCTTTGACTTGCAATAAAATCCCACCAATCACAAAGTGGTCAAATGCGATTAAAACTGGAAAGCACATAAATTCAAAGATATTATAAATCGCCTCAAAGCTTTGTTAGCCCTGAATCATGATCTGTGAATTCACTGTCTTTGGGCTGCCGGGCTGGGCCCTGGGAGCCGAGGAGGAAATCCTGATAGGAAATTACCGACTGACTCCCAGTCACAAGCAGGGTACCACAATTTCTCTACATACACTCATAAATCAGATTTCTGACGCCTGTTTTGACATTTGGCACATGAACTGGGTGATAGAGCTGTAAGAGTGAGGGTTCAGTGTTCAAAACTTTAATGAACTAGTGTGCTCCAAAAGACAATCTAGGGAGAAGAGTTCCTGTATTTGCAAGATGTAGGTCAAAAGCTTGAGGAACTCTGTCAAGATTTATGTTCTAATAGAGTCCACAGAAAGGTATAATGAAGGGCAAAACCTGATTGCAGAGGGAAAGAAGGAAGAATTATCCCCATGCAGACATCCTTATTATACAGTTAAGCTCGGTGGGTTAAAATGACCAGAAATGTGAGTGAAACATGAGTAACAAATGCTTCAAGGCAAAGTCATAACACTGCAAGAAAATATTTAATTTTCATATAGGGAAGGCATCTTCATTCCCAGGCTCTGTAAATGAGTTGAAGCTGCTCTGAAATTCAAGGCCCCAGTGAGAAAGTGTCTTTGTGTGTGTGGGAACTATCCTGTTTAGCTCCTTCTCTGTTCCCTTTCTCATTAACAGCTATCAACCCTTCCCAACAAAAGAAAGCTAGAAAGAAATTTGCCGTTTTCTGAATACAAATGTTCTTCAGAGAATGAGTATGTTTGAATCTTAGTGAACAAACCAATAGGGAAAAGCTGTTAATTATTATAATGGCACAGTACAGTCATAATCTGTCCATTTTTGGTATTATTTTCTATTTGCCATGCATTCTAATAATGTATTTGCTTTTTGTTGATCATTGCAAATCAGAGGCCTGTTTTTAATTGCATGGCCTTCAATGTCACTCAGGGCTTCTCTGAGCAGTTTCACTTCATTTACAGTCCAGGAACGTACTTTGAATGATTCCTTCTAAATACATTACTGCAGGCTCCTCAGCACTTCTGCAGCCACTGAGCTACGGCGTTGCCTGGCTTTGCTTGGTGCCCTTTGCAAAAGCTGTTCCTGTCCCTCCTTCCTGCCCACAGGACATCCCAGCTCAACAATTCCTCCACAGGCACTGCCTACAGCCCGTTTGGGCTGAGGCCATAGCACATGTCAGCTGCCTGATGTCTTTGTTGGGAAGGAGCATCACACCAGCAGCTCTCTGGGAGCTGACTCTAATAATTTATGGCACCATGCAGTGTCTAACTGGGAGGGGGAGAGTGCGAGGGGTTTTCAACCCATCTAACCATGAGAGCTATTCCTGGTGCTCCCTGGTGAGTGAGAACTCAAAATCCACAGCCTGAGCCCCCTTGCACCCCATGTCTTGATGCCTCACCACGGGTTTGCACAGAGATGCTGCCACTGTTTGTCTTGTGTGTTGGCACATCAGCCAACAACCTGCCTCGATACAGGCAGGGAGAAGTGCTTTGCAGTAAAGGCACTATAGGCTCTGTGATGTTTATTTAGAAAAGTGGAGATTGTAAAAAGGCTGCCACGGAATTTGATCTATTTTGGCAGTAAAAAAGTCCAAAGGAAATTTTTGGATTACATCTCCCATCACTTGAATTGGATGGGGAGGTTATAGATAACAATCAGCTGTCTGGTGGACCAGATTATACTGTCTGGTAAATCTGAAGACACTCCATTGATTATAGGAGATATTTTCATGATTTACTGGTGGTGGTGGAGGCAACTCAGAAGAGAATCCAGCCCTGTAAATACTCCTGCTTGTGAGGCAGAGCGAGGGTGAGGAGGAGACGTAGGTTTAGAGAAGAATTGAGGGTCATTATAAATGGCAATTAGACACCTCTCCTGCAGCTCTGACTTCTGCACAGCAGCTCCACTTTCAACCTGGAAATCCATTTCTTTTTCAAAACAAAAATACTCAGGGAAATAACTCGAGGGAAAGGAGATCCATCTCATCAAAGGTTGTACATTAAACAAGCAGATAAAAGATTTTTCTTCCTAGGAAATGTGGTCCCTTCTCCCTCTAGTAATTAGAGAAGTCAAATCAAAGTTGTCATTAACATTACTTAAGGCATAATCTCTCTTGGAGCAACACAAGTTACAGCTGTGAACTAATTTCACGCCAATGGGATCTAATTTAGGGGGAACTCACGTCTTACTTTTTCTGTAACCTCCTACTTATTCATATTCTCATAGTATTATGATTTTAGTGCAAAATGGGTATCTCAAACCTTACACCAAGCGATCATTTGATTTGATGTGAGCTGTCTTTGAATTCTGAAGCAGCTTTTTACAGCTCTCAGAATACCTGAAGCCTTTCCCCCCCACCCCCACAAATGTAAAAATTCTTAAAGTATGACAGGTGAGTCATTAATTTGTGTCAAACTCCTCCACTGTGTTTTAAGTAAGGATATTATGTGTTTTTCTCTATGAATGAGGAAAAGAAAATGAGAGGTAGAGCCGCCGGAGGTCTGTTTGCAAACCTGAAAGGAAAGTGTTGAAGTGCTGTGTACGACTGGGTGGGATCAGGAAAGCAGTTTTGTACCCTCTGCTCCCTACAGAGATGGTGTGAAATCCTCCAAGTGGCAGAGGCGCCGTTTTGAAGTGGAGGACTCGTTTTTTCCCCTCTCCTGCTCCCGCCAAGCTCTGAGCTGCTAATGCATGCGGCGTTTCGAGAAGAGCTCGGGTCCCGATGGCTGGGGATTTGTTACACTGTTCCTCACCCTTTGATGCGGGCGTGTGGAACCCGCTGGCCCCGCACTGCTCATCCCGCTTTGTACCTAATCCACGGAGGATTCGGGTTAGCGACAGCTCTCGACTCAGCCTGCGCTGACTCATCCTCTCAGCTTCTGAAGTCCCCTTTTCTGGCATTGACACCGGGTTAAGTGGCAGCTGACACACACACACACACACAACGTTTTAAATCCCTGCCCCGCGTTCCTCGGTGGACCCCAAGTCTTCCCGTGGGCGGGGACGATGCGGAAAGGATGAAGCAGAAGCCCAGCTCCTATAATTTGGGTGACGTGGATCTGCAAACACAGTTCGTGTTGCTGATGCTTTCTTTTAATAGCCTTAGGTGGTTCACAATCTGTGCAGGCTAAAAAACGTGTTTGTAGCAAAACAGAGTTACAAAATCTCCAAGAACAACCAAGATGTGTCTTCGGAGAAATGTCTGTTGTCAGGTTAGGAGAAGACAGTTCATTCTGAGTGCTTTTGGCTGTCCCCGGGGCAGGGCGGGCGATCTTTGTGTGAATAAATACAGTAGTTCCTTTTTGATTACAGAAAGAACCAGCTTTCATAATGGTAGCTCCCTGTCTTTTGCCCAGACCCAAAGTGGTGGTGGGAACACACGCCAGTCTGTCATTCTGCTGGCATGCAGATAAGCTTCAAAACTTGAGCTTAAAAATTTGATCTTGGTTTGCAATGATTTGATATATCCCCACACCAGGAGTCAGAACACAGAGAATGACTGAAGAACACAGTGGAACGTCCTCCTCTTTGCTTTCCTTTAAAAATCAGGAGGCTTTTAACTTTTTGGATTTGACGGAATCACAATTAGAAGAGAAAAGGAAAATATCGCCTTCCATTTGGTAACTGTAAAAATGCAATCCAGCAGTGCTGCTGGTGCTTTGCTGTTTCTCAGGTCAATAAATGGCTCCCCTGACTTTAATAAACATTGATGCTCCAGGCTTGTTCTACAGTGATTGAACCTTTTTATAGTTTCAACCACTTGCATTGCATGAAAGACTTAAGATTTTTTTCCTTTTCTCCCCCCCCCCACCTTTTCAGGAGCATTGGTTCTGATTGATTAAATTGTCATTTTTGGAGTTGGTTGTTGAATTATAAGGTGGCATTTTTAACCATGCTATTTGTTTAAAGAGACAGCGTTTTTGATATAGCAAACCAGCTGAGGATTTTTAAGCAGTAAAAGGAAATTTTGTTCACTTTGTTCTCAGCCTTTCATCACTGCCTGACAGAAATGCTCCTGAAAACAACATACAGCCTATGATATGAAGAGAAGGTACTTAGATCCACTCTCACTTTTTCTTTATTCCACCATGAAGCTGATTTGTGTAGCACTATATTGCTTTCGATTAGTAGTCAGATAACTCGTTGTTGTTCACATGTTTATCTTTCCAAGGAGAAGGGAGGGGAGGGGGAATTAGGGACATAAATGTGAGTCCTACCCAAGGTGAAATTAAGAGTAAGTGGCAGCACTGTACTTTGGACCAACTGATTTACCCCTTAATACACACAATGGATTTCTGTGCAGTGACATGATGGGCTGTGAACACAACAGTGTCAAATAACTGCAGGGTTTTCACCTAAATCCAGACTGAGCCTGGTTCAATGGGACAAAGACCTTGTAATTCTTTAGAAACTGAGAAAATCACATCCACATGATGATGCATTAATTTTTTTTAACCACCCACCACATTCCTTCTCTGCGTATAGCTGCTTGCTTTTAAGGTCTGATTTTTTTTTACTTTCCTTCACTTCCCCCCAATTTAAACCTGTATTCGAGACAGTAAAGCTGAAGTAAATGAGACTCACATAAAAAACATGTGTGTTCAGAATGTGTTTGGAAAGAAAGGCCAACAAAACTGTCTTGTAGAACATAACAGGGTGTCTGTTGCTTTTGATTTACAGTGCCTGCAGGGGAAACAGAATAATCTAATGGCCTGAATATGGGAGATCTTACACTGCAGTGTTACCCTGGTCAGACTCTGAAACAGTGCTTAGCAGTGGAAGTCTCAGGGTGTCAATATGAAATACTGAAGTCCAATTATACTTCTGCTTGTACACTTTCCCCTCTCTGGCCATTTCAGTTTCTGCTCTGAAATAATAACTTACAACAGCGCAGAGCTGAATTTCAGCAGTGAATTATATCCCTGGCCTCTAAATTTAATTGCATGGTGCTGCAAATAACCCACTATCTCTCTTGGTCCCTCGAATTCTTTTTGCCTCTTTTCTTCTGTTTCTATAGCATTCATTCAAGACCTTTAAAAAGCACAAAGTAGGTGCCCAGGAAGAAGGCAAATTGTGAAGCAAATGTTTTAAGTTATTACCTGCCACCAGTTCCTGACGGTCTCTAACTGAAAGGGTGGGTAGAGTTCACCAACGCTGGGGTCAGAATGAAGTGCTGCAGGCTCTGGCTGTTCTCCTGCAGTGCTGCTGGATACCTGGGGTCAGGAGCATTATTTACAAGCATCAGTTTGGATATGATCCAGCTGGCCAGGTGCTTTACAGGATGCCCATTTCCCCCCCATAGTGCCTGGAAACAGGGCCAGTAGAAGTCACATCAGTGCTCTGACTCACCATGAAAAATCTGGTGTTCCTACCACCGCTGTTCCAATCAGCTGAAGATTTCACAGCAAGATGTTAATGCATGAGCAAACCTTTAATAACAAAAGCAAAAAGATATTCTTCTGCAGTTATCGTAAATACAATATGGTGACATTTTTAGGGCAGTTAGTCATGTTCATTTCAAAATCATCTTAAGCCCATTTTGTAGGTTGGGAAATAAGCTGTAACATGGAAAAAGTAAAATATTCATTAATGCTGTAATGATTTATATCATAACATTATGAGCTAGCACACTTTACCTCAGTACGGTTCCTCAATGGATGTTTTTCTAATTTCCATAAGTAATTGACCTCTCATTAGCAACTCATTAGAAAAATTGAGGTGATGTGACAAAAGCAAACCCACTGCGACAGAAACCCGACATGTGAATAAATTATTGAAAACTCTAATGGATTCAAAATGAAGGACCACAAGAGCCTTGCTTTCTCTGACTGAAAAAGGATTTTGTTTATATCTGTGAAGTGAAACACTTTCCTCTGAATATACACGTAGCTGCACATGCAGCAGTCCTTCAATCCATTCTTTGGCTCACGGCTGATTTTCAACACAGTGAACATTCACTTCTTCTCCTTGCAAGTAACTTCGTAGGACAAGAGCCAAATGTTTCAGACACAAATGGAAGATCCTGGTACAACTACAGACACTAAAGCTGGAAAAATGGAATCCAGATTTTCAACATGGACTACATACATAACTTCATTTTTGAGGGGACTAAACATCAACCAATGTTTCCTCATGACTCCAGCCTGGATGTAGATACCCTTCAGAAGACATAGTGCTGAATTCTTGTCTGTGAGCAGTTGTTTCAGAGGGGAGGTGTCTGCCTTGTCCTTCTTATATCCACTGTTAACCAACACATGAGTGCTAACAAGCTCAAATAATAGATTTTGCACATATTGGCGTATCAACTTAATAACCTCATATATCTGTCTTTTTAGGATCAATAAATCAATTTTGAACTAGTTCTTCATCACTGCAATGTTCTAAAAAGTGAAGCTGATATTTAATATAGTTTTATGAGTCCTAGATGCTACTGGACAAACCCAGAAAAAAATCCATTTCTTTTTTAATATGCCCCTTAAAGTCCTGATGCCCATCTGAAACTTATTTGAAAGTAACTGGATTTATGGGTTCCAAGTTAATGTTTCATTACAAAACTACTTGAGTAAGAGAAAGGAAAAAAAAAAATCACTGTCTGAAAGTCTCGTAGAGCAGAGAAAAGCTGACCCTATGAACCTCCCTGACCTTATGCAATTCTGGCCAAGAAACTGCAGGGTCTAAAAGGAGGATAAAAGCAGTGGAGTAATATTGTAAAACAATGGGAAAAACTACTGGCTTAGAGCTGCCCTGGGAAAAAGTCCAGTGAGAATCTCACTTTTCCTCATTTTGGAAGTATATCTGTTATCTGGTTACCTTTCTTACAGGTTGTTTTTTTAAAATTTTCTTCCTGAATTCTCTTGCAATGGACCATTGCATGGCACTCCTTTGATATGGGTGAATATCTCTTTTGTTTTGCCAACTAAGCTGTAGAAGGAGGGAAGCACGGGAGCGATCATGAGAAATTTCCTATTAGGGAAGAAAAACGTATTTTTAAAAGCTCACCCAGGAAAACCAGGCTGCTTAGCTTTCCATGACACTTAAAAAGAAAATATTGAAAGGAAATGGTGGTCAAACAGTGGAGTTTCACGGTGTATTGACTGCTTCATGCCATGGGTCTATAGCAAGTGATTAGTTTTGTGACATTGCTCCCGTGTCTGGTTTTGTTGTGCTGTTGCAGAAAACATGCTTGCATAGTTAAACCCTGATGGGTTCAGTCCAAATTTACCCTAAAATCTGACCTCTAATGGCTTTTAGCAGCAGAGAGCACCTCTTCCTACAGCCATGACTGAGCTGAGTTGCAGGGCTAGTTAAATGACCAAACATGGTACAACACCAGAGGGCTGAGGCTCCATTACCCAAACATCTGTTTTATGTTCAACATC
The DNA here is from genome assembly GCF_025592945.1 of Manacus candei. Lineage (NCBI taxonomy): Eukaryota > Metazoa > Chordata > Aves > Passeriformes > Pipridae > Manacus > Manacus candei. Next base: position 1,814,190 of record NW_026138101.1, on the reverse strand, counting down.
TCCTCTAGGATTTCCAGAACTGCTATAGAAATGAAGCTTTTAAAGTCCTGGACAACCATTAGGTTGGAGCAAACCATCATCATCAAGTTTATTGTTGCATCTCTCTGCACAGGACTGTCTGCTCCTCATTAGAGCCCACCCTTTCCCCCAGTTACACACTCCCACACTGCACTACCAGGATTTCTTTAGGATTTAGGAACACTTCTGGATTTCAGCCAGGTGTGGAAGATATACATACTTCCTCTTATACCCACGCACATTCTCAATATATTTCTTTACATATGGGATCTGAGTCAGTAATGCTAAAAGCCTGAAGTTGAAGGAAGGACAAATGCATTTATAACCATGTTCCTTCATGAGGTGTTTTTTTAAAAAATCATTTATTCAGTCATTTTGTGTATCAGTGAGATACCTGATACATTGCAAGGTGGGAATAACACACACAAAAAGAGGTAATTCTCCTTATATGGGTTGACTTTAAAGAAGTCGTAGTTCTAGTCTTAAAATTAATAATTTAACCAAACTAGTTAAAAACGCTTCCCCTCCTTTCCATGAAATTTAAGAAAAAAAGCTCACCTTTAGCAAATGCATATGTTTTGGAAGATTTTGGGGGTACCCCTGTACTGCCTGTTAGTGGGCCCTCAGGTTATCCCCCTAAGACTGGCTGAATTTTGCTGCTTTATACTGAAAATGGGAAATCTAAATCTTTTTGCTTTATGCTAATGGGAAAAATTGAGTGTTTCTGGTCCAAACTCAATTTCCAAACCTGCAATATCATATCAGTATCTCCTGGGGTTGGAAAACATGCAGATATTCAGGAACCCACCAAAATATCTAGAAGGGGCATCCTTAATGACACCAGCAGAAGAAAACAGCTATTTTTTTGTTGCAGCATGCTTTTGGTTGTTGTATCTGAAGTGGTTTAATATCACCTTAATCTCAGCCTGCCATGTGAAAAATGACCATGTAAATTTGATACAGAAGTAGAATATCAAGAAGTGGAACATTTTGTCTAACAGGGAAGAGCTGACAAAGACAGACTGAGTAACACTTAACTGGATAAAACCGACTTGATTGCGAATTTGAAGTGAAATTAAAAATATTACCCTAGATTTACAGGGTTTGTTTTCTGTCTGCTTTTTTCTGCCTGTGTTTGCTGGGCTTTGCTTGCATCACCAATATTTCAGTTTAGCAGCACCATTATATTCTGTATCGACAAAAGCCAAAGGCTAAATATTGCAAGACATTTGGCAATGCCAATATAAATGAGAACTCTCAGTTGTGTGCAGCCCAGTTATTGATGTTTTCATTAGCAATCTTTATAAGGGCACATTCTGCTTTCCCTCTCACTGCCATAACATGGAATGAGGAAAATGCCTGTTGGACTTAGCTCTGAGTGTAAGTTTTGACTGAGCACATCAGTGTCCTGTGACCAGCCCTGTAAATACCTGTGAGCACAGGGCCAGGGTGTCACAGCAATGTGACCTTTTGCATCTTTGCCCATCCATGACTCTTCTCCTCTCCTGGATATGGGAACAGAGCAGATTAATCTTCATCAAGGCAGCATCTGATGTAGAAATTATCCAGCTGCTTAAAAGAGCTCTCCACAACCCACTGAGTTCTTGCAATATGTATTATCATATCTATTCAGGGCAAGGCTTGGGTGTGAGGACACTACAGGGAAATTCTTTGAGAAAATGATTTTTTTAGAATTTTCAGTAGCCACTAAACTTTTATCTGTGTTATTTTTTCTCCCACTCTACTTTATAAACAAACATGACACTTTATTCTACAAAGTGATTTCTTTCTGAATTATAGAACCACAGAAAAAGGCGTATAAAACCCACAAACCTTATTATTTTTGGATTGTTGAAACTCAAAATTGATTTAAACCGAGTTCAGCCAGCAATATTTCCTCCCCGTATGAGAAACTGTATCCTGGGCCTCAGACTAAAGTAAATTTTTATAGGCATGTTGTAATTATAAACCTTTGAGAAGTGGATTTTGTAGCAGGGACACTGGCACAAAGCTTCACTGTAGTTACTCTGCTGAGCGCTGGTGCAGAGAGGCTGAAAATCCATTCTCCCAAGAAGGAGCTTATTAAAAGACTGCAGCAGTTTTAATGACATTTCTTGTGACATCAAAATTATTTCACTCAGAATCACAGAGCATTTCTGCTTCTGCAGTTTGGAAGGTCCAAGGAGAAGAGACTGCTGCAAGCAGTGACTGAGGGAAGCGATCCAGAGAGAGAAATCTGCTCTGGTATTCCTATCCTCTTGTGATGGGAGATGTAAATTAAGCTGTTTAATTAGAACAGCATATAATAATCAGCACCACAAAGGCAGAAGTGTTTGGAAATACCATACAGATTTTGAAAACAATCTGGGTTCAGCTTTTCCTCCTAAATTGATGAATAATAGCAGAAAGGTCAGTGATAGCTGAACTCAAGAGGAGGAGGTTTGACTTACATCAGATGTATTTGGTAACTTGTGTTCTTATTCAGATCTGTAGAGATCCTGGATTGATTTTCCTGCAATATTTCAAGCCAAATGGGTATTTTCAAGCTGTATACATTTCTGATTGGACTGATTCTTTGTACTATTTATGTCATGTCATTTGTAGACGTGAATTCAGATTAAATGATGGCAGGGGGCTTTGGCCCAGTTGTACCACACCATAAGAGATAGAATCCTTCTCACTTGATCAACCTTAAATTACACTTCTCAGCTATACTTTCCAAAGATGGATAAATAGCTTTACTGTCATTTTAGAGGTGTTCAAAGACAGCAGTTGTCCCCAAAACATGTACTATCTCAGAGGCAGAGGTCTGAACTGCAGCCTTCCTAAACCATCACATGTAGGCTCATCCTACATCCACTGAAGCCAGCACCAAAATTTTCCACTTCCATCAAAGCAGAATATCCAACCTCTGGACAGCAAGTTTGCTTGGCTTTCTTCTGATTTCACTGGGGTTACTCACAGGACAAAGGGGCTAAAATCTTACATGTTCTCAAATGAGATGTATAAAAAAAAAAGTGGTGGCAACAGAATACAGGGAAGGAGGAGAGTTTGGTAAAGCAGATGGACTGTTGCAGGCTGTTGAATGTGAAATGGCACAGGTTGTGTTAAAGCCTTTGAATTTTAGGGATTTTTGTTATTGGCTATCTAATGAGTCAGACAATGAAGTGGGAAATGGAAAACCACGGGAAACTCAACTTCATCCACAGTGCATGTGAGTGGCCAAGAAAGCTGAATGAATTGAATAGTGGGGGCTGGGGAAGTTTTCCAAAGTTTTTCAGGATCTTCAAGGAATTTTTGGCCCACATTATGAGAGAAAAAATCATGTTAGTCTCTCTGAGGACTCATATGTGCTCAGCTAACCCAGACGCCTGGGACTGAACTCAGCTCCTTCTGAAGTCAATGGGAAAGCTCCTCCAGTTGGAGGAAGGATTCATCCCTTTGTGAGACAGTCATATTTGTATTCAATACCCTGCAACTTAAAATGAGGATTAGCAGAATTAAACTCTCCTAATTTGTATATCTCAGGCTGCCAAACCGCAATTAACTTTTGTGCATTTGAATTAACAGGGAAAATTATTAACCGCCCTTTCCTCATGCAATTATCATTTTACACTTCTGGAAAAATTTCTGCTAAATATGAAAAGTAGCCTACACCCCTGTGGCCCTATCCCTCTTAATATCCTTTAGTTAGTAGAGTAAGAAACAATTTTTCACCCCGTTGCTTCCATATGCAAGTGATGTTTGCCCAACAGCAGTGCCGGGATGTGTGGCCTTGTGTTGGCCACTTTTCACATGGGGACAGGACTCAGAGCTTTAAATTCACCTGAAGATAACACCTGAATGCACAGCCCTTGGCAAATATTACACCCAGCCGCTATTTTGTGTTGTTTTTAACCATGCAATGTGCAGGATCAAAATTCTCCCTTTTCTCTTGTGCAGATCCAAGGAGGACACTCCAGTTCTCCCTGGGCACACAGCTACGGGTTGGCATGGCAGAATAAAGGCAGGATGAAGCAAACAGAGTTTTTTTTCTTATTTTCTACCCTTGCTGGCCTAACTGGTTAAAACTTGGTGCTAATAATGCCAAGGTCACAGGTTCAATCCCCTGTATGGGCCATTCACTTAAGAGTTGGACTCAGTGATCCTTGTGGGTCCCTTCCAACTCAGAATATTCTGTGATTCTGCCACTCTGCCCTCACTAGTTAGGGTCCAGTTGGTGCCAAAAGCTGGCAGAGCATCTGTTTCCCCATGGCAGTTTTCCTTGTGCTGCAGCACACCCTCTTTATGAATTGATGGTCACTTTCTCACTTAAAGCTTCAGTTTTCTGGGAAAAGTACAATCTTAAGCTTTGGGTTTTTTTGGTTTGGGTGTTTTTTTGGGGGAGTGCAAGGAGATATGCAAGGCCAGGTATCTTTCGATTGTGTCCCCCTTTCATAATAAATATATTTGTAACAACGTAATGAAATTGTTGAACAAAAGTTCATTTCCAGAAGAATAGTCTTTTACTGGTGTGAAATGCCTCAGCGGGATTTTGTCAGGTTTTAATTTCAGTTTGAATAAATAGTGTGAGACACCAGGCTCAGGAAGATAAAGGTGAATTTCTTCTGCTTCCAGCTTGTCATAATGGAAATAATAACTACTTTAGCTAAAAACAAGTTTCCAATTAGTTTCCCTAAAATAATATTATCCCCTTTTTTTAATAGATACTGCAGCTCATTTTGGAACCTAATTTTGATAATATATAAACATTTCTAAAACAGCTCTTTCCACCAAGAAAATGACAAGTACAGATTTTGGCAGCACATGTTGGGAGCCTGTCTATGCTGAAAGGCAACCTTTGCTTTTCTTGAGCTGAATCTTAAACAATGAAAAATAGAAAAATCAATTTAAAATCTTCTTTAAGACATCTTTCCTGAAAAACTTTATATTAAATGGCTGGATAACGATCATTAAACAAGACATTCTGAAATTATAAAAAACATTTATTCTGGAAAACAGATAGGCTATTTTTTATTATTATTGTTTTAAGAAAAATTAGTGTGCTTTATGGTGGGTTTCAAGATGCAGGAAAAGTGAAATACTGCTGGCTCTTAAATGCAGCTGAAATTGGCTGATTTATATATCACATTAAATTCAGAAATCAACAGTAATGTGGTTCAGAAAAAAATAATCTCAAGACCAGGGTAATGTGTCTGAAAGGATCCTTTGAAGGGATGTAACAGGACTATATTCTGTTCAGACCCACCCTGTGATCTCCTCTCTGACAACTATCGTCTCATATGCCAGCACAGTGTAAATAAATGGACTTTTACTATTTAGGAGGGTGCTTTCTTACCCAAGAAAAAAACAGAACCCAAGCTCTGGTATCCTACACAATGTACAATTCAGTACTTACTGAAATAACGTTCATGCAATGGTGCAATTGGTTTTGGATCTCATCTGGCACTCTCTCCAGGCCTTTGAGGAATCTCCAGCTGGTCCATTGGCTGGTCAGACACATCCCTGCGAAGTCCAAGTCGATGCTGAGCAGAGCTCCAAGGTTTGCCTTGGATCTACCTGGCTGTTCCCTTTCCCCCAGGCATCCCACCCCCCTGACTTGCTGCTCTCTGTGCTGCAGCTGCATCTCACTGAGCTGAGCTCACCACTAAGGTGAGTTTTTAAAAAAAACCAAAAAGAAGAGGAGTTTGGTCAAAACCAGAGCAGCTGTGGGGCTCAGCAAGGGCTTTCAGCTGCTTGGGGCCATGGGCATGGGCTGTTTAAATGAACACACAGCACAGCATCACTTCACTGGTTGTTCTAATGCAGAGTCAGGGTGGTTGTTTCTACCCCCACAGTGGTTGGTCACAGCACTTCTGGTATCACAAGCATGGCCTGAGCTCTGACCTTTTGTCAAGGAAGCCAAGATGTGTGGCCCTGTTGCTTTATCCATCCCTGCCTGAGCAGAGAACAAGGATTTCACAGAATTACACAGAATTTCAAAGACTCAGTACAACAGGACATTGCAAAGTAAAACAGATGTGTTAAACCCCCCACATTTAATTTAAACCCCAAATTTCATAATGTATAAGCCTCTCATCATGTGTGTGCAAAACTATGGGGGAGCAAGTCTGGGAGACACTGGTAGTTCCAGTGATGTTTTTCCAAGTGTACTCTGCCTGTAATTATGGAGCTATGTGGAAAGACTAAGGAAAATTATCTCATGATGAAAGACTGGACAAATAGCCAGTATCAATTTTTGATGAATGTGGATCGTCTGCCTTGGATGTGTGGTCCTCCTAACCCAGTATGTTGTCTCTGCCAGCAACCAGCATGAAATACTGTGCATTAAAGTGTAAAGATCACACAGGAATCAGTTGTCAAATTATTCACCTTTCACAGTAGATTTCAGTCTTCTTCTTTTTTTTTTTTTTGTTTTGTAAATTCTTGCTACCCATGTTTTATATTGCTAAATGATTACAGCAAGTAAACCTCAGGCTGCTGGTATGACATGGTGTTAACAAGAGAGTCTTTCAACTACTGTGATGATACAAAAAAAGTCTGTCATGAACTGCCACCAAAGAGCTGCTTGTCAACACCCAGGCTGGTGTTTGCCTGTAAAGTCTTTCAAACAATTCTGAAATAATGCAAACATCATGTGCTGTTTGCAGATGCAGATCTCTGACAAAACCTCAGTAACACACAATTTTTAATAATTAATTAGACCAGAACAGGTAGTTTTTCATGAAAAGAGAATAAGAAAACTGTAGCAAGGCCGGGCAGAAGTTGGAGGTAACAGTCACTCTTTATATAACATGCAAAATATACCAGCTTACTTGGAGGAAAAAAAGGCATTTTTATTTGCTTCATCCTCTTGTAAAAAAGGAAAAGATATTACATTTGTGATTTACAGAAGTATGGTTTTACACAAATGAAAATGCACTGATGAAATGGCACTAGTTTGGCCAACCTGAGCACAGTAATTTTTGCAATGAAGTGCAGAGGATTTTGTGAAACCTCCTCTGAGATGCCCAGTCGTTGATAGCTCAGCCAGACTTTGACCTTTTGTAGCTGGTTTGATTTTTACTACCTGGGTAAATGGACATTATGGGGGAATTCTCTGGTGCAGTTAGCAGAAGCTGATGTAAAGTGGTGTTACAAGGGACATACAGGACTGTGTGGAGGCTTTTGATACTGAATCAGCTCCTTAATCCCAGATCTGAACTTCTTCCATGGAAATGCAATGGGACCAAACTCAGCAAGAGCAGCAGTGTTCCCGGGTGGGATTAGCTCATAGGTGTGGAATGCTGAAACCTCACCTTGCCCAGCAGAAAAAAAAGGTATATTTTTAAAGAACTGTGTGTTGGTGAGCAGAAGGTAAAAGGAATCCTTGCTTGAGAGCTGGAATATGAAGTTTATATTCCATGAAAACTGTCTCATGAAACTATGCATTAAACACGTTCTTAGAAATGTGCAGCCCAATAAATAAAACCGGTAATTCTACCCATACAGTAAGGAAATGAGTCAGTGATGGTGTGTAAAAATGAAGGAATGACAGGGAAGCTTCATCACAGGTTTGCTGAAGGTCTTTCCCACTCTGGGCAGGGAAGGGAGCTGTCACTTTGTCAAGTTTGCAAGTAGAAATCACTGACTGGAGAAACAGCAAAACTTATGCTTGATGAAATGGAAACTTAATACCAGCATAAACAGAGCCACTCAGAAATAATGAAATGAAGTTTTAAAAGGCTTTATTGCACTCCAGGTTCAGCTGGATTTACACACTGCAGAAAAGCACCGCAGAGGTGGGAGCAAATGCTGTTAGAGATGGGAGTGCAGAGCCAAAGGGGTCCCAGGAGAGTGATAGCAAATTCAGAGTTGCTGAACGTTTCAGGATAATCCTTGAGGATTTTGAGTGTCTCAGTCCCTTCCATTCAGACGGAAAAGAGTTAATAAATATTGTCAGCGCCTGGGGAATTGTTCACAAGGGATCTTTTGGAAGAGTAATCTTCGTATTTAGAAGTATTTTCTCATTATGGGTAATAGGATGATGAACTGAGAAATGATCTCAGGCACTTATGATTCTAAAAGCCCCTAGCCTGAATAATCTATGCTGATTTAGAGATAATAGCATCAAAGGCATAACTCATTTAGCACCACGTCCATTTACTTACTCCGAAGACTTTTACTATCCTGCACTTATTTTATAGACACTTATAAAAAGTTGATAATGATATTAAAAAAAAGAGAATGTAATCAAAACAAAAATGACAGGGTGCATTGAGAACTACTCTATTCCCAGCCTGTACTACAGATGTACCAAAACTGCTCCTCATGAAGTGGAATGCAAATGCTAAGAGAGAGAAAAATTAGAGAGCACTCCGGTTGTGGTGGGTCACAGCATCCTTTGGGCACCCTCCTGCTCCAGTGTAGGGTTCTCCAGGGTCTGCAGGGGGATCTCTGTCCCCATGGGCCCCCATGGGCTGCAGGGACACAGCTGCCTCTCCGTGGGCTTCACCAGGGGCTGCAGGGGAATCTCTGCTCCAGCACCTGGAGCACCTCCTGCTCCTCTTTCTTCTCTGACCTTGGTGTCTGCAGAGCCATTTCTTTCACAAATTTTCACTCCTGTCTTCAGCTTCTGTTGCACAACAGCTTTCCCCCCCTGTTTAAATCTGTTATCCCAGAGGCACTACCAACTGTCCTTGATGGACTGAGCCCTGGCCAGTGGCGGGTCCATCTTGGCTGGCATTGGCTCTCTCAGACTCAGGGCAAGGTTCTGCCACCCCCGTGGCACCCCCCGCTACCAAAACCTTGCCATGCAAACCCAATACACCCATTCTGCACTCACTAAAGTAAACCAAACTGACAGAGAGGGTGGTTTTGTGTGAGACACACTGCACAGAACTTAGAAGTGAGAGCTGCTCACCCCCTGTGCCAATGAGGCCACTTACTGCTTCGCTGCTGGGGTTCCCTTTGGTAAGGAGGTGATGCTAAGCCTTGATTTCAGTGCTGCATCTGCTTAGAATTTTGAAGGCAGAAGGCATCTTTTATCACAGCTCTGTACAGGTTCCAGAACTGTGTCTCTGCATCGGGCTCTGTGTTCTCCTGCAGCACACATTAGCCCACGAGCAGAGGCAGCTGTCCCTAATTACTCAGGATCACAGCCAACACTTTCCCCAGTTTGCTTCCAAGTCCTCATGACTGTAACATCTTATTTTCATGAAAGCCGTTTCCCCCGCATGGGACAGCAAATGTCAGGCTGACCTGAGGGGCTCTCCTCTTCTATATTTTCCTTAGTTCTCTCCTCTTCTAAAGGTGATGATGAGCTCTTTCAAATACCAATTAGATCACCATAAATAATATTTCACTTCCCCCCCACATCACAGAGATTGTGCTTCCACGTGTCCCTTTGGTTTTAGGCAGATTTTGTATCTCCTGAGGTGATCAGTTGAAGAGGTTACTGAGAAACTGCATCATCCTGGATGATTTGGGTTCAGGCATGTGGACAATGGATTCAACACTTGCTGCACTACAGTAACAAAGGACAAGTGTTGGACAAGTGTTTGGCTTAAGGATATTAAGGAAGGAGACTCTGATTTATGTCTCTGCATTTTTAGGACAGAGTCCATCATACAGCTGAGCCAGGACAATGCTGCTTGACGGATACTAAATTTTTACATCACACTTGAAAAGTGTCTTTTCCCCTTCTAACTGGTTCTTTCAATGGGGATTTTTGACATATTTCTTTCCTCTGACCAACTCTTCTGTCACACAAACACAGCCTTACCCTTGTCAGAGGTGGAGCAAGCTGGTGGTGCAGGATGTATATGAGCAGTTGTCAATCTGCCCCTCACCTCATACCCTGAGGTTTCGCATTCTTCCACTTCATTTTTTCCTGTGCTGTTTCCTCCTATGCTGAGGCCTTCTGCAGTTAGATTCCTCTTTGACTGTGTAATAAACCGATGAATTATTAACAGTATATAAAATATTGACAAAGTGTTCTCTGAGATAGAACAGCTTTAAAGTATTGATTATGAATCCAGAGAATTATAATTAGTTTCTGCATAAGAGATAATTAAGTTATTATTGTTTCTCTTTTCTCTAATATAGTGATGGATAGAAGGTATTTATACCAAACTGTATGTAATCTTATTAAAATTAAGGCAATAGGTTTATGAGTTATCAAGATAATGGGAAAAAAAAGCATTATGGGGAAGCATTTACAATTCCAAAGAGCTCAGCTGGCAACATCCCTTTATTGTGGAAAGAAATAATTTAGGTTTGCTCTGAGGAAACTCCTGGGCACAGAGATGTGATTGACTTCAGCAGAATCAGAACCTTGTTTCCTTTTGGGTTTAGCAGAAATCAAACCAACACCTCTGTGCTTTGTGTACCTGTGCACATTTTGAACCCATGGGCTGACTTCGGTCAAATTTGGCTGAGGGGGACAGTCTTCGGTGTGTTTAGTTTCTCCAGTTTTTATACAGGCTTGCTGGCATAGCCTCTGCTGTGTTAGTTTAGCTCTCATTAGGCATCAGAGCCAGAGCTCAATTTCCAGACAGCATGACACTGGTAACGAGTTTTTATGGATTCTGCTGCTCCAAAGTGATTTGTGCATCTTTTAAGTTGGATGTTTTTGCCACGAGGCTATGCATTATGGAAACCTAATTTTATCCAGTGGAACTTACAGTAGAGACAGAGTGTTCCCAGGCAGAACTGGGCAGCAGGGGCTCATCCTGCCTCAGTGTGTCTTCCAGTGCTGTGTTGTGGAGCCCTTGGCTATACTCCCTCCACAGTAAACAGGGAGAAGGGTTTTCTTCCAAGGTATAATTCATCCGAGCAAGTTTGGGAAGAGAAAAACCGCTGTAGGTGTTTAAAGTTAGGCAAGGTGAACCCCATCCTCAGAATGTGGTCTTACAGTGGAGCCAATGCAAATGTCAGCCATGAGAAGCTGCAGGCTCTGCCAGAGGAGTGTGGCCTCTTGTGGATCCCTGTCTGCTTCTACTCTCTTTGCCTTTTCCTCTGTTAGCAAGGAAAGAACAAGCTCCAGTGATGCGCAGTATGGCAAATCCAAGCACTGGATGAGAACAGAAATAACAGTTCCTGGGACATATTCTCTTTACTGAGGCTCTCCTGGTGCTCCTTAGATACATATTCCCTATTCCTGGGAAGTCCCCTCTCAGGATGGTGCGTGGTTGGCCACTGAGAGAAAATAAGGTAGAAAGAGAATTCAGGAAAAATGATCCTCCACCCCTGTGCATCAGGACAGGATGGGTGATACCAGAAACCTTCTTCATTAGACCATCTGTTCCTGACCCTTTCTAATGAGGTGGAGGTTCACCACCTCCTCTAAATCATGAATTTCATTAATTATCCTTATGATTACACTTCCTAATGTGTAACATTTTACATCCAGGAACCCGAAGCAAAGAGAAATTTAGGACAAGTTAAATTCACAGAGTGAATTAGGACTATAATTTATCTTGTGAGAAGGCAAGAAATGCCATGATACCCGCTGCTTCACTTTGGACAACACTTGCAAATTCGCAGGATCACACAATATTCTGAGTTGGAAAGGACCCACAAGGATCATCAAGTCCAGCTCTTAAGTGAATGGCCCATACAGGGGTCCATGGACATCTCATGGTGGAAATTTAATCCAGAGAAATCCTATATTAAAGAAGCTGTGAATAGAAGAACATAAGGAATTTATTTGCAGATCTCAATAACTGCCTTCAGCAACTCAGAAAGCACATGAAGTTTATGAGTGAACACGCTGTAAGGATCTCCACCAAGTTCGTAGGAGCAAACACTCAAATCCCACCTTCTAGGCCAAATCCACTCTAAATCTCTGAAAACCAAACACTGGTGGCAAACAAACCTTGGATCCAGGTGTTGCTAATCCAAGGGGAGTCTGGGAGGACAGCTCCGGAATTGTGGAATGAAGTAGAAAGCGCAGCAATCTGTCGGGAACGCGGCCGCGACAGCACTCCGCCAGCCGTTAATAGGCTGTGTGGCTGCTCTCATTATTTAACATTTGTTTGATAGTACCTCTCTCTTTCCCTTTTGTATGGAGATATGAGCATCCTCGCAGAGGGCACTGGTCCTGCACAATCACTGCCTGCCTACGGAACAGATTAAAATGCCTCCCCACCCCTGCGAGCAAAATAGGGCACCTAATTGAAAGCCACGCCACGAGCGCTTCTCCATCCCCCTCCCTCCCCAGCACTACATCTTCATCCCATCTTTTGTCTGCTCTACATCAGATGCACCTTTCTTGCTTGCTCTGAATAAAAACAACCCCCGTTTCCCCGCGGCGAGGATGAAAACCTCTTTCACCGAGCATGAGCACTAAACGGGAGCCGCGCTCGCTCTGTGTGCTTTGGGAGGTGGGAATATTTTGAGGGACTAAATTAATCCCTCACGTTTTCACAGTGCAGGGAACAGTTTTGAACTTCAGCTCCCACAGCGGTTAAAGCAAAGGAGAGGAGATGGGGTCCCCTGGGTTTAGTTCCCATCGAGCCCTGGCACAGCTCAGCTCCGCTCCATTCAGCGCCCTAGGCAGGGATGGCAGATGTCCATCCCATGGGATGTGTCCTCCAGCTTTCACTTTGGGGAAAACTTTTTGCACAATTCCCCAACTGAAACATCCAAGCTGTTGGGAAAAGGGTTAGAGGGGGGAAAAAAATTGTGTGACAATTTGGGAGTACACGGTGCCTCCCGCTCCTCCAAAACGCGTCGCGTAGGCAAAGTGTGCAGCTGTGCAGGGTTCAGAGTTGCCTCTTGGTGCTCTTGCCTTTGAGCCAGCAGTATTTATGGGCTCAAAGGACAGAAGAGGCAGGGGCTGCCTTGGCACTGGGAGAGCGGCAGCCAAGAGATAGAGACATGACTGCAAAAAGCAGCTGTGCCCCGGCTCTGCCAGGCAGTAGGTGCCCTCGTGGAGGCCAGGAGCGAGCTGGAAAGCCATCGATTCAGCAGAGCAGGGCTTGCCAGGATGCCTCTTATGCAGGCACTGTTTGCAGGTGTGCCAGCCTGGCTCCCACCCTCCCGGGCATCAGCAGAGCCAGCAGCCCTCACCCAGGGTTTGGTGCCATCTGGGGCTGTGTGGTGACTGATTGAGGTGCCCAGCTCAAAAACGCAGCCCAAAGGAGAATCTGGGTTTAGAATTTCTCTCTGGCTTTGCTTTCTCTGGCAGGTTTTTCTTACATGATATTCCCTGCCCCTTCTTTCACAGCAAAGAAATGTCAAAGTTCTAGCCATGTAGTTTAGATGGAGAAATTCCACCTCCCCACTCCCAAATGGGTTGAGGGTACTGAGATTACTGAAAATCAGCTGCAAAACTGTTGTTGCAGGAAGAAAGTCACGCTCAGCTGCTGGTTTTGATGAGTCCCTCTCACTGGCTGTTCACCTGCTGGGCTCAGCTTCTCACTAAAGGGCAACAGTTTCATCCAAAAACGGAGGTGGTTCAAAGAAGGTTACCTTGGAAAAGAGAGGGAGAACCTTCTTCTCCAAAGACAAAGCGAGAGTTTTTGATCCGACACAGACTTCTACCCAGGCTGTCACAACAAGCAGCTCCTAATCAAGGTTGCCCTCACAGAGTGCAATGTCTCTTGACAGCAAAAAGGCAGAGATGTGCTGCTTCAGAACAGCTGCTATTTGAAGGCAACAAGTAACTGCACATCTTGCTGCATTTTTTCCCAGTTTGGATACAAGTACTATATCTCCTGACTGTAGGCAGAGGACACACTCGAACAGAAAGCCTTGCATCCCACAGTGCTGCATGATGTGCTTCAAATCATTAGGGAGCCCCCCAGCTCTCATACTAATTGCAGTTGTCTCTCTGGGTGTGAATGATGATGATGAGATCAGCAAACATATACATCACTAGTATTTTCCAAAGGCTACAATGTGCAACTGAGGGGTACATGTACTCACTTTAATTTCAGAATTGAAATTCCAAAGTGTCACTCACCCCTTAGACCAGATAAAAATCATCTCTATCCTGTTGTGGAGGAGGAGGACTTTGCTGCATTGGTATAAGCAAGGTTTTGGCCACACTTCTTTCAGTCACATTATGGAAATTAATGTCTCCCCTATCTTCCCTTCCTCCTCGAAGATACACAGATGCATTTGTCTTGATGCTGTAAAGCCAAAACTCAATTAATCACTGTGCTTAACATATTATACATTCCTAATGGGCTGATTTTTATCAGATTACTCACATCATAGAGTTTCACCATGCCTAAATTCTTAAAAAATCCCTCCTTACAGTCTTCTTTAAAGCAGGATGCAACAGCAACTGTTACCACCTGTATTTCACCACATGTTCTTTTTTCTCTCTTCTTTTCAAATGTTTGACACAACTGGGCAGAGTCAACTTTCCATTTTCTCCATGTGTGACATTGCTCAGTGGCAGCTGCTGAAAGAAGAGCCCCATCATAATCAGTGTGTTTTGCCTGTAGCATAAGGCATTTCAGAAACATTGAAAAGCTGAAAGGAAATAGAAGATAAGTTGGAAATCATGAGCAGAAATGTGCACTTCCATTTTAGAGATTAAATTAGAAAAATATATTATCGTGAATTTAAAACAGCATCATCAGCCAGCTTGACAGCTCATCTGGGCTCATGCTGGGTTGTTATGGAGGGAACTCGGGCTAGGATCCAGCCTTAGGATGCTGATATCTCTGGCGTTCAAAGGCTGGATCAAGCTTTGGGGCAGTGCTGCTTGGTGGGGAGCAGAAGAGGTTTCTGCTGCAGCAACCTGCTGACTGAAGCACTTTGTGAACTCCGTGACGTGCCAGCAATACCACGTTGAAGTGCTGCTGACCCACCGAGGGCGAGGAGAAAAAGGAACGTCATGGTGAAAAATTTGCACAGCTGGAATAACTGAGATCAAATAAAACAGTCCCGTGGAGAACATAACAGGCAGGTAAATGAGCAGCCATTTCCTGGCCGCCAGGAGCACTGCAGTCCCACTGCTTAGGTGACCCAGCTGCAGTTTCAGGGGTTTAGATGACATTCAGACAATTCTCTAGGGACAGGAATACAAGAAGAAAATGGGAAGGTGTTTTAGGTATCTCAGCTGATGCAGCCATAGAATTAAACCAGGGATAAAACCCAAGACTCCCTGTGGAACACATGCACCCCTGCAGCAGGTTGGGAACTCTCTGCTCTGCAGCTCCTAGCTTGGTTCCTTCTGAAGCCCCAAGGCAGGGACTCTCAAAACAGCACAGCAGGAAAGGTAATAACATTTGGGAAGCCTTCAGTGTTCCCTTCTGCTAGTGGTAAAGATGAGGAGTAAATCTGTTCCTTGTTGTCACTGTAGGCTGTTCCACTGTCCATATTCCTGCCCAGCAGGAATTCCTCCATGGGTTATCTTTCCTATGCTTTCCTTCTTTGACTATTTTCTCCATGCAGACAATGAAATATGTGAACAGACTGCTGTGTCATACCAAGCTCAACTCCTCTTTTTGGTAAAGCAGGAGAAAACAGATGTAGAACATTTGTTTCATGAATCAGATTAGAGAGATATCTTCATTTCATCATCTCTAAAATGTGGGAAACGGTCTGCCCTTGACTGATAGGGCATCTCCTCAGTGCACAGCTGTTTTGCTGGACCTTTTGAGATACTCAGTGTTCATGGGGAGAGTTGAAAGTCCTCAGGAAACAATCAAGCTGCCAGGCTGTGTAAAGAAGGAAGACAATACCTTCAAAGGCAGTTGAAGCATCAGATTGAGAATCTAGAAGTATTATGTAGCATGGTTCAACAGGTTGTTACAGTGCACTGGCAGAGAGACCTCGGCCTACAATACTCCTTGGCTACTATATGTGTGAGGTAAAAATGTGAGCTAAAACCTGTCATTTCTCAGAGTTTTTTTCCTCCAAGTAGAGAATTAACTCATGCAGGATATCAAAATAACTTCTACAAGATGAGCCAGAACAAAGAAGTGTTACCCAGGGAAGTGGCTGCTTCACAGCTTTTTTGGAATGAGATATGCTGTTCAAGATGGTTTAATGAAGAGAAAAAGAGATGTCAGCAGGCTGTGCATATGGAATAGGGTTAGTTGTCTTGAGAGAAATTAAAAATAGGTAGATTATTGTGCCAATTTTTCCTGTCTTCTATCATGAGTGGTCTCAATATCTAGCTGGGAAACCACTGGGAAGAGACACAAACCAGAGGAGCAAAGCAACACAAAATGTGCAACAGGGTCACTGAGTGAAGGCCACAGACTTACCCATTGAGAGTTCATTCTATTTTTATTTCTATTGATCCCACCAAAGCCAATGTCAAGACTTTCTATGATGACAGTTTTAAAAGATGATGTTATGCCCTATTAGCACGAACTGTTGAATTTTGGCTTTTCACAGCCAGCAGGAAAAGTCACTGGAGATCTTTCCTCATCAAGAAAATACATGGAAACACCAGAATGAGTAGCAAGACCCACAGAAAGATTCTTGTAGGAGAAGATTCTGAGCTTGCCAGCCTTTTGGGTGAGAGCCTTGCGTTGTCCAGCTCCATCACCAAATGTGGTGACTGACTGATGGGGATTGTGAGTTTACATCTGGAAAAATATCACCAATTTTTGCCCATGTGCACTCTGTCTAGGACAAATGCTTTTGGGTGCAGTTAGAATCAAGAATACAGGGGAGATGGAACTTTGATGAACCTTCCTCCTATATCAGAATAAAGACACAGTTTGCATTAATATGTGCTGATCTCTGCACATCTCCGTTATATGATTGTATTCCTCTATAATTATTTCCTATATAAATGACTGAAGGGACATTTTTCTCAGAATTGCATATTGCTTGCCATCAAGATGAGCTTGGCTGGAACCACCCACACAGCCCAGAAATGAAGCATTTTCTCCTGTCAGCTGTCTCCTAAGTAAAACCAAAGCATTTTTGGACATGTTGATCCAAGTTGGGGCGCTGGCCTTCAAAAGAGAGAACACTAAAGCAAGGGGTTGGTATATAGGCTCGATTTCACCAATTTTATTGCTCTAGAACAAGGAATCTGGCCCCTACCATCCTCTCTGATGGGCTGTAGAGGGAGGCAGCATGAGGAGAGTGATAAGGTCTGACACTGGCTCAGTACTGTGTCCATCAAGTGTACACCATGGTTCTCACCTGCAGCTCACGTAGACTAATTACAGCTAATTACTACTAATCAATCATCTGATTGATTGTTTTCTTTGATTGTTTCATATTTTTCTGGTACTGCTTTTAAGATTATAAAGCCCCCTGGCTCTCTGACTTTTCTGTCTCAGATGCATCCTGGGCTTTATTCAAAATTATGATACAATCCCCAAAGCTTGAACGTCAGCCAGGCTCTCTCTTTCCCAAACTGGCAGGCTGCAGGGAGAGCAATGAACACATTTTTCACAGTTATGCATCTTGCATCTGACTCAGGTTGTTGTTATTATGCAGTAAGTGTTTCAGTCTGAATATTAAAGAAAAGAAAAAATGTTCAGGTCCTAAGGGGGGAATAAAATCCACTAATCCAACATAGGCTTTATTTGCTTGTTGACTACCAACTGGTGCTGAGAACGGCGGGACTCCCAGAGCTTCAAACAAGATTAGAGAGTAGGAAATAAGACATTTATTTCAACTCAGATTCTTGCTTAAGTCTTCATCCTAGCTACACAGCTAGGTATTTGGACATCTGGCAAAAACTCTTAGCTGTACACACGTTCTGAAAATGTTGTTAATCTTTAAAATCAATATTGCATTTAGGAAATTGCTCACCTACCTGCATGTTTGTGAGTGCTAATTCATCCATATGCCATTTCTTAAATCATTAACTATGTGGGAAAAAGCATTACTTTCTCTTTATCACTCTTGGACAATTTATACCCCCATATATTCATTAATGTATAAAATACATTATTACTATTGATTCACATCAATGGGAAGATTTTCAAAATTCTGTGATTTCCTTGTCTGGGACCCAAGTGCTTGTTCAAATGCATGTGAACACACCAAACCTGTTATGTGAGAGCATGCTGAGCACTGACAAGTTGCACTGTGGTCCCTCTGACTTCAAAAGACCAATTGTCTCACCTGTAATTAATGCTCTGGGTCTCATACTATTAAAATATTAAGCTGAATCTTGCTTTGCTTAAGAATCAAAAGGCTTGAGATAGAGACTGTCAAAGAATCTTGCTTTGCTTAAGAATCAAAAGGCTTGAGATAGAGACTGTCAAAGTCAAACAATAGGACAATTGTAATTTTCTAAAGCTGCTCTATTTGATTTGCCTTTAACTCAGTTAAGTATCTTGGCAAACCTTTAATTTCAAATCTTTAGAGGCTGAGCATCACACTCTGCTAGGCCTATCAACAGATGGAGGAATTACTAGAGGCAAAATGTATATCTTTATGCTAGTTTTTTTTTTTTCCCCCATCATCATTATACTAATCACACATTGAAATTATTAGTAACCTCAGAGACTGACAGATTTGTTTGCAGCAGAGGGTGACCCTGCAAAAGCGTGGGACAGGTGGTAGGGGTTTTCCCAGCATGGGCTGACTTTTGTTGTGGGAAACTTAGAAGCTGATGGTAAACAAGGAGATCAGGTTTGCATCCCAGAGAGCAGAGAGTTTGGAAAGTCTGAGGATGTTTGGATTGCAAATACCCAGGTGTGCAGGGATGTGACCTGAGCTCTCCCCTGCTCTCGAGGTCAGAGGAGAGCAGTCAGCCCCATGTGCTGGGTGGGGAGGACCAGGCAAGGAAGCTGCAGGCACCTCATGCCTGATCTGTGCCCTTTCTGGAGGAGGTGAAACCTGTTGCTATCCTTGTGATGCTCTGAACCTGAACCCTCCAAGCCTGCACCACCACATCAGCCCTTCTCATTCACATGACAACACTTAGATCTTTAAGGAGATCCTGAGTACACCAGGTTCAACTAAGGTTTGGCAAAGACATAGAAAAAAAAACCCCTTAAATTCAGTTTTTCTCCAGTGTGCATATACTGCCCAAACTAACTGGAAGGAAATTAAATAAAGAACTCCCTGCATTTTCTCTTTACTGAGCTTGCTAACCTTTTCTTCATTAATAATTAATCATGGAGCAAACTAGGTTACTGTGGGAGTGAGCTTCTATTATCTTTCCCTCCCCCAGATAATGCTGTTTCGTGCAGGTGCCCACACATTTCTGGAGTACCCAGTGATAGCACTAACTGAGGTTTGCTCCTGCAGCCTCAGGGAAGCTGTCAGGATTGCAAACACTCACATCCCACGGCAAACTCCTCTGGATTCCCTCTCACATAGTGCATTTCATCCTCCCTAACAGGACAATTCTATTTACAAGCAAAGCTCTTTAACAGGAGCCACATCCCAGAGAACTATTTGCTCCAGTTGCCCTCTGTGTGATACATTTATTTAAAAAAAAAACTCTAAAAATTTTCAAAATAGTCTGTGGACTAAAAAAAACCCCGCAGGTTCAGGTGAACCTTAATATACAACCTAGATATGAAATGAAATTCAATCATGCAGAAATTGCCAACAACTTATTATAGATGAATGGGATGGGAAGTACATTTTGTCTAATCCCAAGGCATTTTAAAATAACTATTCAGCATCTTCTCACCTGAAATGTATCATCTTATTGATTTTGAACTGACTTTTGCAGATTGCCTCCGTCTGCCTATTTGGCTTTCATGCTTTCAAGTCCTCAACTGCCCAGAAAATGGTGCCACTGCCACTCTCAAAGATGTTTTTAGTATAACTGGTTTAAGGTGAACTAGAACAATAGCCTGGAATGAGAGCAGCTGAATAATAACACCAGCCGGCTGGGAATAATGAGCTCACAGCCACAGCTGCACTCCTCTGCTATGGGATGGAAAATCTGAGAACCTTTAAGGATTAACCAGCTACACAACCAGGAGAAAATATTTTCAGCTGGAACAGGATTTTGTCAATTTTCGCTGTGCAACATGGTCAAATGTGAAAGAAATGTCAGGTCACTTATTACAATGATTTATCTGACAGCTAAATTGTTCCTCCTCAGGTCTTCTGGCAACATTCAAGACCTCCTAAGAATCTTCCATGCTGCCCCCAGACTTTCCTTTATCAGGTAGGTAACTCTTTGCAATGGAGAAAAAGCCCAATCAGGGCATAAACACCAGGGCAGGAAAAAAAAAAGATTAAAAAAAAAGAAAACTCTGCAGATATGGGAGTGAAATGAAAGCATATCTCACTTTTAGGGTTGGAATTGCATTTCAGGGCTGGTTCACTGAATCATGAACTTGGCCTGAAAAGGCTCCTGGTCTGAGCACTTAGCAAGTCCGTTCCAGTGTGTGTGGAGAGGGAAGGCTGGCTGTGAGAATCCCCTCTGAGAGTTTATGGATAATATAATCTTCAGTCCTGACAAATTTATGCAGAGTGGGAACATTTCAAACACAGCAAACTCAAATGCTATCCAAATACCTCGCTGTTGGGCAAACACCATGGACAGAGCTCAAATATATCTTGGAGAAGCAGAGAGGTGTGAGTGAGCATCACACACCTGAGCTTGTGCAGCGGGTCCCTGGTGCACCTGGAGTGGGAAGATCCTGCTTGGAATGTCCAAGTACCACGAAAACACATTTGAACAGCAGGATGCAGAAGCTCAAGCTCCTTCCAGCACCCCCCTTTGCTGGGGCACTTACTGGGGTACCCGAGGGCCCGAGGGAAAGTGCTCCCAGCAAAAAGGCTGAATTTCGCTTTCAGTCTGAAAGGTGCAAATTGCCCCCAAATGCTTGCTGATCTGGAAATATCCAGAGCAGGGTTTAACTCTCATAAGTTTCTCACCCAGTGGGTGGTTTAGCACTAGAACAGGCTCCTCAGGGTAGTGATCACAGCACCAGGCCTGTCAGAGTTCAAGAATTGTTTGGACAATGCTCTCAGGCACATGGTGGGATTCTTGGAGTGTCCTGTGCAGGGCCAGGAGTTGGACTTGATGATCCTGATGGGTCCTTTCCAACTCAGCATATTCTGTGAATCTGTCACCCACACCCAGGGTGTTGGTGGGGTCCCTTGCTCTGAGCACAGACCTTTGTCAGCCCTCAGCCACCTCCTACTCAGCGGTTTGGTGGGCAGAGGGAAGAAGATGGGTCCAGCAGAGCATCAGGACAGGTCAGGGCTTGGGGTGACCGTGTAGGTAAGCTGGTTTTGGCTGACCTGGCCATTCCTTCCCATCTGTAAGCTCTCAGCAAATACCTTCACAAGAGAGGATTGGGCAGAAGTGATTTTAGCACCTGGCAAAATGAAGCAGGCGACTGTGAGAGCTCGAGCAGCGAAATCTCAAGCTCAGATTCCCCAAGTGTAGTTCACATGATACCTCCTTTCATCCTCGTTGGAGAGAATCCAGCGCTGCCCAGCAGCTCCTGCAGCTCAACAAAATGACAGTACAGCATGCCAGTAATTCTGACATAACAAGAATGACACATTAATCTCACAGCTGGGCGTCACTAGCAATGGCCAAAACCCTGTGCAGACAGAAATCAAAGGAGAGTTGCACTGTTTATAGGTCGCACCATTCAAGGGAGCCCAGGGTACCTGTCCCCCAAAGGGAAACAATGGTTTTGAGCACAATGTGGTTCAGGTGATGCAGGGATTAAAAATGGGGCATTTCTTTAGTCTAAATTGTAGCTTTGGTTTTCAAAAATTAATCACAGCAGGTTAGAGTGCCCAACGCGTTTTTAGAAAGATACAAAAGCGTGGTAATCTTTGTAAAAAAAAATAAAGAAAAACTGTGTTTTAACAGCAACACTGCCAGCATTACACTTAGTGTGGAACAACAGGGGCTCTGCTAAGCAGGCATCACTTCACCTTAAGCATTCAGCTAATTCCCCTGTACCATCAGGAGACAGCTTTCCTGTCAATCACTTCTGGGTGCATGACAGCTTATGGCTTAACTGCTCCTATCTTGTATCATTTAACCAGATACTATCTGTTTTGACATTCATGACTGAGACACTTGGCTTGTAATTGGGAGTGAGTACAACAGAGCAGAACAGAGTGATTGCCTTCCCCAAGGGTGGTTGTTAGGGTGATGTGGCACTCGGGTGCTTAACTCACTGTAGGACAGAAACCCTCCCAGTAATGCTGCAGAATAGGGCAAACTCACAGGGGATTGAAAACTCCTTGGGCAAAAAGGGACTTGCCCTGGAGGTACACAAGCAAGGTGACACTGCTCAGGTGCCAGTGGCCTCATCCATCCTCGTGTGTTGTGCTCTGCATCAACAGGATCCAGAGACTGGCACAGCCCTGGCACAAATCCGTGGAACCCATAGTTCTGGTGAGACAGCCCTGAGCATCAGCACACTATGGGCCTAAGCTGCATTCTCTGCTCGAACAGTGTGTTATTTGGGCTTGTTTTATATATTGAGGAGAATTTCTGGATTATGAAAACATGTTATCTCTACCTTGGTTGTTATTTGACCTCCTCTGTTTACTCAACAGAGGGTAATGTGCAGACACTGCGATGAGAACTGCTGGTGGATTCTGCTTCTGTCTGAAGGGGGAAAGTGTCTGTTGCCCAAACAAGGGCAGTCAACACTACCCTACTTCACACCCACCACACATCTGGATTTTTCCCTAATTCGAATAAGTCAACACAAAAACTGATGCTGAATATTTGATTATCGCTTAGATGAGAACCAAGACGTAGAAAGAAAGGATTTTACACTGCATGTCAGGACAACACATTACTCTTCCTGAATACATATGATAGAAGAAAACTGATAAAGCTATTGACAGTACAAACCAGAAAGAATTATGAGACAGAGGAGGAGATTGAGTTCCTTGAGCTGTTTGATGTAACCATTACTGTCAGGTGAGTATCCTAATTAATGCAGGCATCTCATTCTAATTGCATGGATCAGGCTGCTTTGTCTTTTCAATAATCTATAGAGCTGTACCTGGCATTAATCTTATTAATGGAACTATTACACTTCTTGCAAATTAATTTCCAACTTGAGATTATCTGCTGGATGTGCTTGTGTGCAGAGGGATTTCTTTCTTTTGAACTGTTATTATGGGAATTCCCTCAAAGTTCCCTGGATTTCAAGATTTACACTTTCAAAGTTGATTCCTGATGTTGTGACTTCAAATGTAGATTTTGAATGTCTAGATGCAGGAATTGCAGTCTTTCATTTCTGCTCTTTGAAACAGGGCTGCTGTTTGTATCAGAGGGTGTGCTGTATGGGAAAAAATCCTATAGATTACAGTGTGGTAAATATTAAAATATTAATAATGCTGCTGGGTGGAAAGATTTTGTTGACTGGTGTCTCTGAGAAGGGGAAAACAGCCTGTGGGGACCATTCATTGAAGCCAAAAAAAGAGTTTTGGTTTTTAGTTCAAGAAAAGGGAGTCCAAATGGGAGTGAAAAGTTAGGCTTCTAACCTCCATTTAGTCTCTTCCCTCAACAAAGTCCCCAGTTGTCAAAATTGTCGCTTTTGATGAAGTTTCTCCCTTCTCAAAAGAAGACTCTCAAGGTGCCAGGAAGCTGTAGAAATATCTCTGGAGCTGAATGTCACAGCCAAGAGAAAAGGACACATGAAAATGAAATTAAGAGCACAAAGGAAAACTCAGTAAATGACTGACAATGTCTCCTGAGCGTGTTTGAATGCACCCAGGTATCTTTTAAAAAATGAAAAATAGTAAACTGAGTTCTACTATGCACTTATTACTGAAAAATAAAAAAGCCCTGCAGCTGTCAAGTACCTTCCTGTATTTTTGCAGGTCTGTGTTTAGATAGACCATATATTTTTTCAGGATTTATTAAATTTTTCTATATAATTGTCATATGGAAGAAATTATTTTTCTGGAGGTGATTACACCTCAGGTGCTGTTTCCCTCTGTAGATACCTGTGTGTCTTGCACACTTGGTAGCACCCTGTTCCTGCAGGAGGGAAAGAGCCCAGGCAAACAAAAAGTTCTCACCTCTGTCTCCTCTCTGCCTGGAAATAAGGACTGCAATGGGCTCTCCTCCACGGAACTTGGGAGGTTAAGTTTAAGAAGATTCTCATCTCATAGATTTTGTACTCACAAGCCTGCAAGATGAGCAACAAAGCAGGAATTAGGGTGGAAACTCAGTCGGGGCAAGCTCACAGCTTAGCCTTGCTGACAGCAAGGGTCTTGGCTGGGATGCACAGGGGCACAGAGATACAGAGCTGCCACAAGCCATATATTCACCCCTGAACAAAATACTAATCCATCCTTCTCTCTCTGGAGATAATCTACCCAGGGAACAGAGGCTCCTCACCCAGGGAAAGACGAATAAAGTCGTTTAACCCAACAGATGAGAGAAAATCCTGTCTCAAAAAGTGCCATTTCCAGAGTGCTAGACCTGAATATAGGCAGTTGTATTTTTTCTGCCTCACATTGGCAGAGCATGAAAGTTAAACACCTAATCATTTAGCTTTCTATTAGAAACACAAGCAAAAATTGAAGTGACAGTAATGTAACAGTACTATGTTTTAGCCACCGTTACCACTGGTGTTGCAAGCTTAAAGCTGTCAGGAACTCTCGTTGAATGAAGTTGGAGTGACAAAAAGAAACAATTCCTTGTGTGAAGTTTTAATTTCTGCACACCTGTCAAAATGAGTGGAGGTGGGGAATGCACCATCCCAGCTGTGCTGAGACCCTTGTGCTTGGGGCAACTGGTGCCCCTGTGTGACTAAAGGGTGCTGGGTCTGCCTGCAGTACAAGCCTGTGAGCAAACCCATGTGTCTCCATGCCATGAAGTGGAGGTGGACACAACCTGAGCAAGGGAAGGCACTTAATTTCAGCCTGAAAGTCACCGTGCATTTAAGACACTTATTGATCTCCATACTGCACTAGGACTTTATGAGTGATTTCCCATGTAAGTGTCAGGTGAGAGGCATGAATAGAGACCTAATTAAAGTGTATACAAAGTACACACACTAAATCTCTTTGGCAATGTCAGCCTGCCTTGGAGCAGCCCAGGAGAGCAAACAAGATGACAGAAATGAAAGATAAAGAAACACTAATGGTCTGTGGCGTTCCCAGAACAACAGCTTTGCTTGTGAGACACTAACATGAAGCAGCTGGGGATATCAAAGGAAAACAGTGCCATTCCTGGGACATGTTCCACAGCCTTAAAACACAAAACAATGGGAATTTTGCTCTTAACCTAAATAGCAGCTCAGTGTTTCTCCCCTGTGTCGTAGCCATTATTCCATCATTGTTTTAAATTAATGCTCTCTCTATCTCCGATCCATCCCAGTAGGCTTTCATACCCACAAGAACATTGCAGGGACAAAGAAAGTGCAGAAATACTGGGAAAGTGAAAAATTATTATTATTTTAGTATTAGAGAACCATCAGCATTGGGATGATGAGATACTGGTTTTTTTATGACAGTGCTACTGTCCTTTGAAGAGGAGCAGGTCCTGCTCACTACGGGCTGGGTAGGATACAGGATCTCACATTCAGCTTTTGGATGGGCTGAAGAACTCACAGCTACAATGAATTAACAGCTTTATGGCAACATTTTCAAAAGCAAAATGATTTTGGATGTGTCTATCAGGATGGATGAAAACAGATGCAAGTTTTTTGTGCCTTCAGTCCCGGCTAGTTGGAAATTCTGGTGTGGAAGTTACACACAGCAGCTTTCTGCTTTTGGGAAATACCACGGCCAAGGTTGTAAATACTAGTGGAAATAAATACCACAATATATTGTCTTGGGCATAGCACAGCACTAACTTATCTCTACAGCTTTTTGGAGTGGAGCTGGCTTGTGTTTCTGCACAAAGGAGCTAAGGGCCAGGTCAAGGTATTAAAAACCTGACTCCCCCAAATGCCTACCCAGAGCTGAATTACAGCTGGTTTGGGTTTGGGGTTTTGGGGTGTTGTTTTCCTTAGCTTCTCCTGAAGATGGGACTTGAGAGTTTTTCCAAATGGTACTACTTCTTTCTTATAAAAGCCTGGTCCATAATCTGCACTACATTCACTATAAACTTCCACAGTGGTCCTTGCAGAAGGAGAAAGCTATTCCCAGCCTTTTATCTTGGTTGTGTGGCCTGGGACACATTTAAATTTTACTCATCTCTTCTCTTCATTAACTCTTTATTAGGGTGAGAGTCTTCTCTTTTACCTCTGGGTTTCCTTACATTGTGCCCGTGGCCCTCCTGGATAATGTGAAGGAGCAGGGCACAATGAGGAAATCTGCTCATTTGTAAAGCCAATCATTAATAAGAATCAAGATGGCTTTACCACAGGGGTGCCAGCATCACTTGGCTGACAATGTCCCTTACAATCCTGGAGAGATTTTAATGGATTGAACAGGTTGATGTTGTCATTTTCAATTTGCTGAACCATCTGACAGTGTTCCCAACAATTAGCACGTACAAAATATGGAAATATGTTATCTTCTCCATTAAAAAAAGAAGATGGGAAGCTGCCTGGTCTCTGGAGTTGTATAACAACTTGTTATTCTGAAGTGCTTGCTTTGACTTTAAATAGATTTCAGTACAGCAGAGTCACCCTAACCTTGGGATAAATTTAGCTGTCGCCTGAGTCAGTAGTGGGGTTTGGGATCATTAAAAGCCGATCAGGAATTAACACGCTCTTCCTGCGGCTGGTGCTGTGGGATGTGGCAGTTGCACTCACAGAGCCCAGTGCTGGGCAGTGCTGCCAGACATGAGGGGATGGGGGGATCGATCCTGAGACCCCCATGCACAGTGGCCACCATTTCACCTCCTCCACCTCCGTGACTCCCACCCCACTATTGCACAGCAAAGTGTGGAAGTGACTCACCCAAGGCCACGCAGAGGGTTGGACCCAACCTCCAGTCACCTTGTCCCCCGGCTCCTGCAGTGTGGCTGGGAGAGGAGAACCACAGCAAATTAACACTCATGAATCAGGAGGTGCTTCAAAGGAGGTCATCCACCCTTGGTTGTTGGGATGAAAAGGTTGCTTTTGTTTCTGGAGTGGCCGTGAGACCATGAAATGCAGCTGTCAGCTAAGGAGAGACTGAAAGGAACGCCAAATCTCAAAAACCTGGAGGCAGCAGACATATATTTTTTAGAGCAATGACAGTTGCAGTCATTTTAGACCCACCATACCTTGTATTAAAAAGAAATACATCTTCTGGCTCCTGACAGTGGGACTATTGCTTGCACTGCCTGTGACATGGGGTGACCTTCACTGACAATGGGGTAGGTTGAGGAGGTATCTGAGCTCTCCAACAGCACAAGGGTTTCACCCTGAATTCCTAGTGCAAAACAGGTTCTACTGAGGAGAGGCAGGGTTCATCCCCAGCCTTTTCCTTCCTCACCCTCAGCAAGCATCTTGCGTGGCTGTAGGTTGGGATGTGCCTGTGATTTTGGACACATCCTTTCCTTCCACCTTACTTTTTTTTTTTTTTTTTTTTTTTTGCCACACCAGCTGAGAGGAGGAGAAGGGATTTGGGGAGCAACAGAAGACTCACTCAGAGTGCATATGGCTTTTGTGGGAACCAGAGACGAAATCTTCCTTTAAATAAAGCAACCAGGCCGGGCTCAGTGACACATCCCCACCTAGGATGAGGGCAGGAGTAAGATCTACAAACCCCTGTCAGCAGGGAAGTGACCCTTATTTTTCACTGTGTGGCAACAGATGATGAATAATGGCTCAGGTTTTGCTACCTGTGGTAAGGCAGGTCCTGTAGCCCAGGAGGTCAGAGCTGTGCTTGGCAGGCTCCATCCCTGGGAGCTGAGAGCAGCACTTGGAAACCAACAGCCAAATATCTCGTCGCCTGGGTGTGCAACCAGGACAAGGGGACAGAAAGGGAAGAAGGAAACCTCAAAATTGGTATCTGACCTTCGTGTGTGGATTCAGCAATGCTCAGGTGGCTGCACCTTTCCTTCCTTCAGATTTCTGTATTTTTAACCTCTGGGGACTCCTCCAGGACTTTGCATGGCTTGTAGGAGAAGCAACAACCAAGCATTTGAGCCTTTGAGCACCAGCCCCATGTGCACGTAGGGAATAAAAGTCTCCTCCTCAACCACCCAAACCTCGAGCCAGAAGTGTAGGAAGATTTTTGTTTCTTTGCAGGTTTTCATGCTGCTTTTCCTAGAGACAGTTTTGAGAAAGACTGTCAGAATATCTTCAACAAAATACTAAAGAAACACACTGGGAGCTGTGAAAGCTCAGAATTGAATATAAATATGAACTGACAAGCTGCTTCATTTGGTATCATTAAACTTCACAGTTAGACTTTTTTTGAAAACCAAATTATCATGTAAAAATATGCCTGTAGTGTTAAACTTGAGATGAAAACTGCTTATTTTTGTGTTTAGTGTAATAACTAGTAGAAGGAAAAGTTTCTGTGGTCTGATGTTTCACAGGGTTTTGATTTTTACATTTATAGCAGCCTAATTATGAATAATATTCATGTGCTGCAAACACTTGGGGGTTATAAAAGCGAGGTGATATTAAGATTATCTGATACTCTGAGGTTTAACCCAAAAGTTGAAGGCACAGACTAATGTAGCTGAGCAGCTGAGTTAGAGCATCCCGAGCAGGAGGGAAGAGCTTGCTCTCAGCTCAGCTCTTGCTGACGCATAAATATGACGACTTTTAGATAAGAAAAGAGGCTTTACGAAGTTTCCCGGGCGGGCTGATGTCAGAGAGACCCGGGTGACCGCTGGATGTCACTGTTAAGTCACCGAAGCCTGTTCACTGTAAAGCCCCTGTGCCTGCGCTCAGTCCCTTCGCCCCGGGCTGGGGGTTCAGCAGCAGGGACCGCTCCGGGCTGTGGGCGAGGAAACGGCTCTTTTGATGTTTTCCCGTTATTTTTAAGAGCTATGCAAAGTTCAGAGTGCTGAGGCAAAGCTGTTCAAAGGCGAGGTGAAATTTAGGGCAGCAAGGAAACAAAGTGAGATCCGGCTTTATCCTTCCTTTCGAACAAATCTCGGTGCCCAAACTAGCACAGCCGAGCGCTGCCTGGGACGTGGGTTTGTTTGGATATTCAAGGTGTAGCGATTTGTAGGCGGCTTGATTTTCCTCCTGTTAATGCTGCGGGAGTGGGAAAGAAAAGTGCTGTGATTCATTGACACAAACAAACAGGCTTGATATTAAATCAGAGCAATGAAACCTGCTGCAACCTGGGTGTAGTCCTCAGGACTTTTCTTCCAGTACATGGATATATGGATAAATTCCTTCCATATCTAAACACACACTCACTATTAGAACCATAGAATCTTAGAACAATAGAATGATTTGGGTTGGAAAGGGACCTTAAAGCTCATCTATTTCCAACTCCTGCCATGGGCAGGGACACCTTCCACTAGACCAGGTGGCTCCAAGCCCCATCCAACCTGGCCTTGAACGCTTTCAGGGATGGGGCAGCCACAGCTTCTCTGGGCAACCTGTTATAGGGCCTCACCACCCCCACAGGGAAGAATTTCTTCCTGATATCCAATCTAAACCTACTCTCTTTCAGTTTGAAGCCATTCCTCCATGTCCTCCATGCTCTTGTAAACAGTCTCTCTCCCTTCAGGCACTGAAAGGCTGCAATTAGGTCACCCCAAAGCTTCCTCTTCTCCAGGCTGAACAATCCCAATTCTCTCAGCCTTTCCTCATAGGGGAGCTCTTCAGTGGATATTTAGGTAGTATCCTCTAAAAGGATGCCAGAAGTACCTTTCTCCAGGTGTTTCCTGTTTCCTTCATTCACAGCTCTGTCAATATGTCTGTTTTTGTACCAGCTGTGGACAAAGTGCCCTTCTCTGTATTTTTAATGCCAAAGCCATGGAAAATGGGCTCATATTATCAAAGCCTCACTCAGGAGCAGGCCTGCTTGATGGTCACTTTTACTAGAAAGTGGCCTGTTTTTTCTCAATATGCCATCACAGAAATTTCCTTTGAAAGAAGGAGTGTTCTTGAATTCACAATGGGCTGTGATGAACTGTGAATTTCAAACACTTCTGCATTTAGTTGTAAAAATTTGTCACCTTTTTTCATATGAGCAAGTCAGCATAGATGTTTGCTTCAGGCCATTCTAACTCCCCATCAGTCCTGTGTTCCCTGTGCCATTCCCCCTGATGCCAGCCCAGGGAGCTCCCCTGATGGCAGGTGCTTCACCACCACATGACGAAGTTCCGCCTCCAACTCATCACATCTTGCTTTAAAATTCCCCTACCTGGTGCCACCTCGATGGCTGAGGACTAGTGTGTCATGATCCTGTCCTGGCTGTCCGTCAAGGTCAGTCATTGATGCCTTGTAGTGTTTTCCTCTAGCTCAGTACCTGATGAGGATATTCAGAGGTGATTAATTCAGAGTGGTAAGCACTGGGATCAGAGCCACTGGAAGGACAAGAATTTCCCTTGCCTTTGGACAACATTTTTGTCACAGCCCTCTGTCATTGTGTACTAGTTAGTCTGGGGGTAATGATTTGCTGTTGGTCACAGGTGCCACCTCAGAACAAGCATACAAGAATTTAATCCTTTTGGGACCAGACTCACGAGTGCTCAATCTTTTATGATGGACAAGGTCATAGCTTCTGTTTCTTTTTTTTCCCCCCTAACACCAGTTTCCCATGACCTTGGATGTGCCATGAAATCCCAGGAACAGAGATGGTACCAAGCACTCATCCTGCCAGAGCAGCTTTGCAGAGGCTGCAGAGTCCTTTGTAAAACAACCCGTTCCTCGCAAAGCATGAGGTGTTGATAAGATAAACCTTTTCCTGAGACCTACTTACCCCTTTCCTTGAACTGTGAGACCAAATTCACTTCACTTATTCCCTTCTTTTCATGGATCCCACATAAAAATTCTCACTTTGTCTATTTGCCTTGATTGGTGTCAGCTGCAATAAAACATTGCTGTGCCTCAACCAACGGAACGCTCAGCGAGGTGTTTGAGGCTATCCAAAGTGTTTCATTCTCCCCAATGCCTGTCAGCTAAAGGAAGGACAAAATAATTCTCCAGAAAGGAGAAAACAATCTCAAGCCCTGACACATGTTTTGAGTGTATGTGTAAAAACACAAGGTATAAGGAGGGCTTAGATCACAGCTCATCTCGCTGTCATCTCACCAATTTCTTTTATCACCAAGCTTCCTCCCTAATGCCCTGGCTCTGCTCCCCTGGTTTCAGCCTTGTCCTTCTCCTTGTGATCTCTGACATTGCCATGAATAGTTCAGTCCATCATACTGAGATAAAAAACCAGTCATCTCATGCTATTTGGGCATTGAGGGCAGCAGTTACTACTGTACTGAGAAATGGTTCATTTTAAGTGTGGGGTACAAGCACCTGATCAGATCTGTGTGAGAAACTGGGGAATTTCACCCTGTTACATCCCACTGAATGTGAGGTGAACTGGAGAGGGACCTGATTTAATGGCACTGGCTGGGCTGCCTTGGAAACTGGGAGAGGTAGGAAAGCAGGACAGTTTGCTTGGGAGAGCCAAGTGGAAGGAGCAGTTTACTGGTAATGGAGCAGGAGTACATGGTAATTGAGGGTGTCAAAGCTTCCCAGAGGATGAAGAGGAGAAGGAGAACAGAAATAGCACTGTGTTTGTAAATCACTGGAAGATGCTTCGTGATGAGGTCACTTGCAGGAGCTGTTCAAGGGGAAGGCCAGATCCCCCTGTATGGGGATAATAATAAAAGAACAGAAAAGGAGCATCATGGGAATCAGGCACAGAAGAGAAGATACTCAGAATACCCCAGTGGTGGTGAAACATAAGCAGATTGAACTGAGAAAGGGTAGAATCACAGAAGTAGGAGCGATCAGAGCAATCATCCAGTCCAGTTTGCCACCACTGCAGGTGATCACAGAATCACAGAATCTACTGAGTTGGAAGGGACCCAGTGTCACGGAGAGAACCCTCCCCAAGAGTCACACTGTGTGCCTGAGAGTATCATCTGAATGCTTCTGGAGCTCTGTCAGCCTTGGTGCTGTGCCCACTGCCCTGGGGAGCCTGTTCAGTGCCCAACCACCCTCTGGGGGAAGAACTTTTTTCTAATACACAACCTAAACCCCCACCCCCCCCTTCCCCGACACAACTTCAGGCCATTCCCTCAGGTCCTGTCACTGCTCACTGGAGAGGAGAGATCAGTGCCTGCCCTTCCCCTTCCCCTCATAAGGAAGTTGTAACTGCAGTGAGGTCTCCCCTCAGTCTCTTCTTCTCCAGGCTGAACAGACCAAGTGCCCTCAACAGCTCCTCCTGAGTTTGATTCAGAAGAATCTGTGCAACATCTACCCTGTACCTCCAGCTGTGAGTTCCCTCTCACTGTCTAACACATGCAGACTTGCAGTGACAGATGAAAACACCACAACTGCACAGCTCTGCAGGGAGGGCAGGAAGGACTCCTTGTCTGGCTGCTAAGACATGCAACATTTTCTTAAGGAGCAGCAAGAAAATAAACTAGAACAAAATCCTGCCACTCTGGTCCAGGACACAGTTGTACTCTTGGCTTCAAATCTAACACTCAGCTTGCCCCTGAGTGCCTGAAGAACACCAGGCAGGGACCAGCTTGCCCAGCAGCTCTACTGAGTGCAAACACTAAGAAAGATAAAGATATTCTTCAAGGGAAGGTTTTGTAGACTGGTATAGTTCAAAGTAAAGGGGTGACAGAGCTGATTCTGGGGTGCCAAGATGAAGTGTTAGAAGCATTCAGGATGGGAATAACATAGTGAAAGACAACCTAATAGTAGCAATTTTGATGAAGACTGCAGATTAGCAGTGGAGAGGAAATCAGATGCAAGAGTCTGTGCAGACAGAGGCTGTTCAGAGGTCTTGCTGCTGCTGTAAGGGTTTGGGGAAGGACCTGCTGCCAGGCTGATTTGTGTGTAATATCCTTGGGGAATGGAGGGAAAAGTGGATCCTTTAAGCACTTGAATGCTTTCAGCCATGTAATGTTTGGATTAGGACCCACTCGAAGGTGCAGAGAGCACACTTGCCGAGTTCAACACCAGCAGAGATGTGCTGGTGCTTATTATAAGGCAAGAAGGAAAGAGGGAGTGTCCTTATCACTCAATCAGTTACTCACAGGTAGAAGAAAAGAGCAGATTCTGAATGAGGAAATGAAAATTATTATTATTATCTGTACAAAGCCATTCTTCCCCAAATGATACCAAGGGGGATGTAGATACGTAGGGCTGCCAGCAGGAGGAAAGCAGACCTTGATTTTGCATTAGGAGATGTCACAGGGGGCAGGTGGGGGGCAGCACATGGAAAACATGACACCCCGGGGCTGGGTGTTGAACATCCCTCGGAGCACTTGGTCCTGCTCGTTAGTGACACACAGAGGGGAGGGAGCTCCCGGCAGAGCTGCTGCACTGCCCTGATTAGGGGCAGGAGAGATTGATTTGTGATGAATGAATAAAGAGGTGAGATTAAAGCACGGCTAAATGGCAAGGAAGAGGGAAGAGCCTGTAAGTATTTGAAGGGCGTTGGCAGGGAGAAGGGATAAATTAAGGTGGAACAAGGGTTTTTAGCAATGAGCAACAGCATGAAATCAGAAGGGGATATTCAGATTTTATGTACCTAAATAAGGGGGCAGCCCAGAGCCGCTGCTCCTCACTCCCTCCTGGGAGGATACCTTGTGCTGCACAAAGACTGCTTTGAGCCCTCTGGATGTGATGGTAGCCATGTGAAATAAGAGGCATTTCTGCAGAATTGATGGTGCCCTTCACACTCACTTCTATTTATTTCTCACCAGCCTCCCCGCGCAGACAACAAGTATTATCAATGTAACTTTCTTTTTTTTAGGAGTGAGATTTAAGCCTGCAAAATAATCCCCTCATTGGACATGCAGAAGGAGCCGCAATACTTGGCAGATGTGAAAACAAACTGGATGACAGAGAAAGGGGTTTAAGCAGGAGATCCTAAGGAAGGTCAGCTCCTGGGGTGGCAGCCCCAGATTTACCACCCTGGAGCAGACCATCCACCCAAGCAGCCTTGTGCCTGGACACGTGTGGGCACTGCCTACACAACTCCTTGCCAGGCTGGGCAGCTGCCCAGGAGGAGTTCATGGCATTTCCCCCAGCATTTTTCCACCTGGGTGAGGTTTTCCTCTGAGAGGGTGACACACTTTTACGGGAGTCACAGAGAGCAATCTTGTTAGGAATACATGGACTTAACTTTACTCATCCATCTTAATAGGACTTATATTATTTTCCTTGATGGTTCTGATTTTCTATCCCATTAATAATAAAAAAGCTTCTCTGCTTATATATAATGCAATTCAACAATAAGTCTCAAAGGAGGATCAAGATCACTTTGGCTTTCCATCAATTTGATGCTGACGCCTCTCCAGTTAAATAACTCGAGTGCAAGAAGAGCAAAAGGGAGCAGAGATTCTTCCCAGCTTTGAACCCGAGTTTCTCTGGAAGCAACAGGAATCTTCCAATGGATGTCAGTAGACTTTACATCACCACCCAAAGGGTGTTTCAAGGGAAGGTGAAGGTTCTGTTTTCACCCACTGTAAATCAGGTGCTATGCTGACTTTGGAGGAGTGTGGCTGATCTTGACTGCCTAAGAATTGGGGCAGAAGACACCATGGGAAGGGTCTATGATTGTTTTTCTGATGCAAATGTTTCAAACTGGTGCCTGGGAAAAGGGCTTGTTAGTCAGTGTTTGCCGAATGGAATACTTCATGACAGTGCTAATTAAAATAAATGAAACTTGACTTTTCAAGATGATGCTTTTTTATAGCAAAGTACAGTAGTTTGGAAACATCTTTAATTTAATTGCAAAATACTTTCTCTGGTTATTTACTTAAAATTGTCTCCCATTGCAGGGCTGCACCAGTATTTCTGGATGCACACTCTTGATTTCGGCATTTTACATTACATTATCAAGTTAATCTCCCCAAATCATTAACCCCCAGCAGGAGAGATTTTTAATTATGTAGATTCACCAAGTGTTTTTCAAGAACTGTTTTATTTCTGTGAGTTCAACCCTAATGCACTGTAGGGAGAGGGAAGGCACTGTCCTACACTTGATTTCATGAAACATCATCTTGAAAGAGGCCTCCAAACATGCAGCAGATTCAGCAAATAGATCTTATCCACAACAGGAAACAGTTAATGTCCTGGAGAATCCCTGCCTTCCTGGGAAGGGGTACTGATGTGCACTTCAGCAAGAAATAGGGTAATTTAGACCCAACTGAGCCTGTTTTTTCCCCTCTAACATAAACCAGCTTTATTCCAGTGTATCTCAGTTCTGATTTATGTTTCAGGATGTGGTATCTGAATCAGGCTGAAGCTCACAAAAAAGTGTTCATGAGCTTATAGTCATGGTTATGCTTTTATATAGGTTAGAAAGCACATCAAAATCAAAAGCAACATTGAATCCCATTTCCTAACACCATGGGGAACCAAAGATTTGGGAAGATGATGAAGAGAGGATACTACATTAGTTTTTAATAATTAGCACTGTTAACAAATGTTGGTTTGAGCACTTACCCAGAGCCTTCCCTTTCTTGTACAGCTCCCATGGTGGGCATGGCAGTGTGGGGAGCTTTACCCAGACCCTCAGCAGGGACTCAGCAGCTCTCTCTGGGTTGGAATGATGCTTGGAAAGGCTTCTCTCTCGGGGACACAAACGTTGGTACCCTGAGTGCTGGAAAAACCAGTGAGTCACAACTGGCAGAACACCATAAAATTGTCCTGACTTACTCATCTGAATCCCTATTAAAAGCTGAGCAGCAGTTGAGAGGAAACAATTGCACGAAAGTGTGATGTTCTCTCTGTTGATGTCACTGGTGGGGTCAGGAGCAAGGATTCAGCCCATCAAACGTACTGCACATACGGGATGATGAACGATGACAATAATCCTACAGGAAGGGAAACATTTGAAGTGCCAGGGCTTGTCCTCCAGAACAGATGACACCAAATTCTTCTGGCTTGTGCAGCCAAGCCCCAAACACAAATGAGAAATGAAGCATTTTGGAAAGATGGGTGCATTTTAATTTAGTCTGGGAGACATGTCCCAGTCCTGGAGACTCAGAATGGTGAACACATCAGAGTATGACTGGGGACTGTGAAGCATTTTGTGGGCAAGTGACTTTACACCTTTGAGAGTGCCCAGAGTACTGATGTGGTTCCCTCTATGGGAGATCACTCTGTGGAAGTCCCAAAAATGTATTGACAGGTGTCTGAGTACTTTTTGCAGTGTAGTATGTCAAGGAAGCTTATGCAAACACTCTAGTTTTCTGGTACCTACCTCATGTGTCTCTGCCCTTGCTCCTTGGTAAGGGAGATGAGAAACAACTGAATAACTGATAGTTTAGAATGGAATTAACAAGTTTTTGCATGTACATGTGGTCAGTATAGTAAAAAAATAGATCACAAGTTGTGTCTCTGAATGCAGTCAGCCAGTGCAAAACCAACAATTAGGCACTTTCCCTCTGAAATAACTTTCATGCCCTATATTCTGTAGTGTTCCAGATCCATAAAACCCCAAGTTTATAAAAAATTTATAGCAAAACTACAGCTCAATTGATACAGTTCATATTTCTACATTGAAGTATTGGGTGCAGCCACCAGTGGGAACAACACAGTGGCTTTTACAGGTGTTTGAAAGCCTCTTCCACAGCTACTTTTATCACAGAAAGTTCAGCTCAAGTTTTATTTTCTTTCTTCTTGTACCTGAAGCCTGTGAAATCTCTAATCTGTCAGCCTGTGTGATGTTTCACCCAGTGTTTCACATTGCTGTATCAAAGTTAGTAACAGCATCTCTATCTACTGCTACAGGCATCATTATTTATTTGCCCTGTGCTGCACTCAGAAGTCCCAGGTGCCATCAGAGTTATCACTGAGCCTGTACCTAATTTAAACGTCAGTCTAATACCAGACAAGGCACAATGCTGTCCCTATAAAAATGTGCTCTCTTGTCATGGGAATGGAGTTAAACCCAGCAGCCCTTCAATGCATTTCTTTCTCAGTTCGCATCTTTCTTGCATTTCAGATCGGCCAGGATCTTACCAAAGAGGGATTTGACACTACTGAGGAGAAACACGCTGTCTCCCTGCTCTTCACTTTCCTTACCTGCCTGTTGCTCTTCCCAGAGCTGTGGAGGCTGGTCAGACAGGTGACTGTGGAACATGGGAATGGAAGAAGAGAGAGGGAAGAACTAAACACAACTCCTTCGTTGCAGGACCTGCTCAGTGCAGTGCTGAGGACACGTCGCTGTTGGGCTGTGGGAGGGATGTCCTGAGCAATCCATAAGCTTCCTCCTGGGAGATCTTTGGAGACAGCATCATCTAGCCATGGCAATATGTCATTGTATGTCTGTATATGGAAAGACAACATCTCATTTAGAGAGCACAAAAAAATACAATATATGTATAATGGTACGAAGCAACTTCCCCTGATAGCTTGACCTGATCCTCCTGAGGGCCTTTAGGGAGACTGGTGGATGTTTTCAGGAGCTGCTTGGTCTGCAAGCTTTATGACAGGGTCAGCGGGAATGAAGAGGGTTGGAGAGGTCAGGAAAAAGCAGTTACTTGGCACTTTGTGTATTTTTTGACATAAATGAGGTAAAGAGTTTATATCTAATGGCAAAAAAAAAAAAACAACAACAAAAAAGCTTGAACCCATTATCCTTTTGAACTGGCATAAATCAGGAATAGCTTGGAAATCAGCAGCCCAAATCTTCAGCTATTACCAGTCTTCCTGGGGTTTAAATGAAGTTGAAAATGCTCTGGCAGTTTATAGGAGCTGAGGACACATCCTGATGGAATTACACAAGCATGAATATACTGTAAGCCAAAAGAGAATTAGGTCCATTATTTTTAAAAAAGCAAAGCTTGATTAAGGATGTTCAGTATAGGTTTAGGAAAAAGAACACTGTCATGCCTCACTAACTTCGCTGTTCTGTTGAAACATGACTACCAGGGAGGTATTACAATGCCCTGGGATTTTCTAGAAAAGCAATCAAAGAAGTGTGGTTTTGGGGAGGGGAGGGAGGAAGAGCACTTCTGTCAGTGCTAATTGCAGGCATTAATAGGAGCCATAGCACAGAGAACTGTCTGGTACCCTGAGGAAGTTGGAAGCACAAGTGCACTACACTTTATGGGTGCACACATACAGAGATAATTCCACTTGCAGAAT
Source organism: Manacus candei (assembly GCF_025592945.1). Taxonomy (NCBI): domain Eukaryota; kingdom Metazoa; phylum Chordata; class Aves; order Passeriformes; family Pipridae; genus Manacus; species Manacus candei. The sequence continues at coordinate 1,776,154 of NW_026138101.1, read as the reverse complement.
GGAGAAGCAGGATCTGAGTTGGAGAGGAGATGTGCTGATCATTCCCAACGTGATCAAGCAGAGGTTCAAGAACTGCAATGAGTCAAGGGGGAAGCTCAGAAGGCATTTCTTAAGATTGAAACATAATTAATGCGAATGCCTCCGAGGCTTGGCTCTCACATTTGGGAAATGCAGAGCAAGAGCTTTATTATTTTTAAATGAATTGGATAAAACTTAAAGACTTAAGTTCTCAGCAGAGTTGCATCAGCAGATATTTAACAGTATAACACCAGGTTGGCATTGCAAATTGGGCATGTGTTGGGAAAAAAGTTGGGTCTGGGCTCAAAAAAAAGCCACATTAGAGCTGTGGAAGAGGCAGCCTGCTGGGACTTAGGTCCAGACCTAACAGCAGCACCATTACCCATGCAGGGACTCTTACAGGAGAGTCACTGTGGTGGGCTGGATCAGAAAAATTCAGTGCAGGGTCACTGTTAGCACTTCTGTCTCTGTCAGAGAGGAGGTACCAAACATGTCCTATACCAGCACTTCACTTCAAAAGTCTTTGAGCCATTTTCTTAGTCATATCCCTCACCAGAGAGCCTCACAGACCAACTTCACACCATCCAAAGTACCATTGTGCTATCAGAGATGTTTAAGCAGTTGAAGTTGATTCCTTTTTTTGTTTCTTTGATTTTTTTTGTCTTTCTTTTGAGTGAAAGTTCCCACATAAAGCGTTGCACAAATGAAACCAGCGTAGAATTTGACCACTGACATTAGCAGGACCTCTATTTGAATTGCCCCTTTTTAGCAGTATGGTGCAAACAGATCAAACAGCCTTTTAGATGTGCTATTATACATTACTTACCACATCTCCTCTTCTTCTTGTTTCTATCAGGTCATCTTTAATATTGAAAGATTCTCCTGCAATGGAAAAGTTTATTGGAGGCCAATGCCTCGTTGCACCTTGCATCCACCTTTCCCCCTCCTCTGACGCAGCTCCTCAGGCTACCACAGGCTCTGTCTCCCTTCATCATTTCTAGAGAGAGAAAACACAGTCAGAAATATCACAGGTCCCTGTCTCCGGGAAACCAGGCACTGCAGCTGCCAGGGATTTCAGCTAACACCACAGAGCTCCCGAAAAGTCAAGTGTCTTCAGGAGGGGCAGACATCTGCTGCCATCCCCATGTTTTTTTCTCTCCGTTCATATTAACTGTCTCTGTCCCTCTGAACAATTTGCCTGCTAGAGAGAAAACAGGACTTAAAGGGGTTCATACATTTCCACTCTTTCGAAGGGAAATAAAAAAAGGGCTTAATATAGCCTGAGAAACAGAGACAACAGCATGGGTAAGAAAGAAAGCACAGGTGTAATTTCTGGGCACAGTGAGAAGCCTTTTAAAAGCCCCTAAATGAGTAGTGTGTACATGTTTACCACCACTGCAGCTGACATATAGCCACAGGAGCACTGCACTACAGGGATCAAATGAGAACTTGTGGAGGGCTATTGAACACTGGGAATTTTCACAGTAAGGCAGAACAAAATTATTCAGCACTAGGGGGTTCTCTAATTTTGGTACACTTGGAAAATAAAGCAGTGCCTTTGTCCAGGACTAATATTTGCTCACCAATGGTCAAATCCATCTGTTGCTTTTCTTAGCTGTGACCTGGGATGTGTAGGCTAGCCTTTGACATTTGGGCTGTTCAAGGAAATATGGGGAAATACTCACCCAAGGCTTGCTAAAGGAGTTTTTTTTTATTCCATTTTGGTTGCTTTGTGTACCTAACTTCTCTGCATCGTCCCAGGGCTTACACTTTGGCGTATATTTAAAAATGTAAATAGATTTTCAAGGCTAGTGTTGAGCCTCGGGGAGTCTCCAGTGCGATAAACAACCGAGCTGGTGGAACACTTGAAACGTTTGCTGTGAGAGCAGAGGGAAACCCCCCTGAGATTCCAGCAGCGCGGGCCGCGGCTGCAAGGCCTCCTCGCCTCAGATTTCACTGCTTACAGGAGGTGTCATACCCTGCCTTGGGAGCCAAGCACGGATTTCATGGAGGAAAAGCCCCAGTCGCTCATCCAAGAGGTCCATCATGTGCATTTTGCAGCGGGTTGGGACTTTTGCCTGACATCTTGTAGGGCTTCATCCTGTAACCGCGGAGGCTGCTGCCAGCTGTGCCATTGATTGGAAAGGCCGCAGCAAGAGACCTCACAAGATGATCCCATTTTTATGGCTGAAATTACACTATCTACAGCCATTAAGTACCTTTTTCTCCTCATTAAATTTTGATCGTTTCCTCTGATGAAATATGGCTTTGGAAGATTGCTGTTCCAGGTTCCAGCTTTTGCCTTGCTCCTGAGGCGAAGGTTTTAAAGGTGCAATCCTGCAAATTACTCCCCAAGTAAGGGTTTTTATGCAAATCGTCCTGTTAACTTTACACAAGAAAGAGTTTGCTGGATCATGCCATTATCCCTAGGCTTACAATGGAAACACAACTGACCTTTAGCTGTAATGAGCACCAGTTAAAAAAAAAAAAAAAGTGACAAAATTGCCTGGATCTTCGCAAGCTGATACAAGCTGTGCCTTGTGCTGGTAGGGACAGATCTCTGAACAGGCTGAAGGAGTTAAGTCATTTCACGGTGTTAGATAACAGCTAATTGACAGCAGATATAATGCATGTTGATAACCAAATGTAATTCAGCAGCTAAGAATGAAAGAGCCCAAATATCTGCTATACCAAGCTGTATGGGAGTTATTATAGGAATGTTCCCAAAGCTTTTGCAGCTGCAGCAAAAAAAAAAACAAACCCCAAAGTGAGATATAATACAAAAGAAAGAGGAATCAAAGCAGATGGTGGAGATGGTGTGGAAGGTGCCAGTGTGATGGCACCTAAAGTGTGGCATGTTGAGTGCCACCATCAGGGTGCAATGTCAACACGCAGCAGGGATGAGAAATGCAGCTGAGCACAGGCATTGTGACACTGAGTTTATGAGATTACAGGCAGGATGAACTCCTTGGGTGAACTTGTTTTTATGAAAACAGGTCAGAAATAGCTCTGATGTGATATCAAATTAAGTTCTGCTCTCTAGAGTTGAAGGGCAGTGAGCCAAATGTCCTCTGGCAGGTGGGCAGGTTACCAGCACTGGAAGAAAAAGTGCAATCTACAGGTGGGGTATCAGACCAATGGGTCTTAGCCCAGACCTTGACATCATCTACTTAGTGTTTTCCCTCCCCTTTTAGCCCAAGGAGGCTGTGAAAAAGGTGCAGCATCTCTCAGTCCACAGCACTGAACCTGACACTGGCTGCCATGGCTCCCTCTCCCCTTGGATAATCAGGAATAAGCATTATTGATGCAAGCACTTGTCATCACTCTGCAGCTATAAGAAAAACAGATCAGCAGCATCATGGCCACTCCACACTTCCCTTTGCTTCATTTCCACTCCATTTCTCCTCCCTGCTTGGGCCTGCTCATGACTCCACTCCATCACTCATCCAGGGCCCCTTCTTCATTTCTCTTCCACTGTTCTCCCTCTACCTTCCCTCATCTCCTCCTTGTCCTTTGCCACCCCATTATACAAGTGGCTTTTTTTCTTCATTTCCTTGCTTTTACCTTTTCTCTCTGTCTTCTTTCTTTCCTTCCACTCTCTGATGGTATTTTTGATGCCTTCCCCTTGCCTCTCTTTTTATTGCTCAGCTGCATTGTCTATTGTATTACCTGACATTATCTCCAAATATATTTTGATATATTTCCCCCCTTTTCCAGTCCAGCTTTTTGTTCCCTTAAAGGCACCAGAAAGCACTAAAGGTTAGAGAGGGAAACTGAAAAGCATCTCAGTAGTTTTCCATCAGCCTGTGTATAAAGCACTTCTTTTTCCACCTGATGAGAAAGCAGTAATCAGGTTCCCCCTGCATCAAGCTCTTTTACACAAAGAGATTGCTGCAAAAAGAAACCCAATAGATTTCTAACTGGCCTCCTCCTTATCTCTGCCTCGAAGCCTGGTGAACCTGCAGCCTTTTCCCTTGCTGTGGCTGCTGCTGCCACGCAGAGCACACACAAGGTCGAGGGGGATGAGCAGCATCCCAGTTCCTTGGTGCAGGTGATGGCTGATCTTGGCAGGGATTGTGGATTGGGCCCTGAGATTTATTTCCCAACTGGAAAATTTAAAGCCTCGGTGCAATAGCAGGGAAAGGAGATCTCTCACTTTGCAACACTTGAAATGGTGGCAAAATGGAAGGCAAAGGAAAAAGTGCTGCAGTGCTAAAATTATCTTCAGACTAAACATCACCCAGTCCCTTAGGTACCCACCCTCCTACCTGTAGCCATGGGGGTCAAAAAATGCCAATATGTATGCAAAGAAGGGTTCCACTCTAAGGTGGTATGGACTGAAATGCAGTTTTCAATCTGTTAGATACAACGTGCTCCCCTCCTCAGGGCTGCCTCCACCAGAAGAAATCAGAGCACCCTCCAGAAACCACTTGCTGCTCCAAACAGACGTGCTCTCAGCTCCCTTGTCCTTCTGCACCAGCTGGACCAGGCTGTTCCCAGCAGAGCCCTTCCCTGCCCCACAGAGCTCCTGATTTGGGAGGCTGGCTCTGCCAGAGAGCACCAGATTTGCCACAGAGCAGCATATCCCACAGGTGAGGGGCCAGGACCAGAGGCTGCCCTGGTACAGGTCTTTCTGGTCCCTATAACAAAGGGGTCAGAGCGCCAGGGCTGCCCAGCCACGTTTCTCCTTGAGCCACCCCACACGTTGAGGAGGTGTGGGGGATGCAGTGGCTCCAGAGAGCTGGGCACTGCATCAGTGCCCTAGGCTGTTCTGCAGGTTCAGAAGGAGATGAAACAAAACACAATCCTGAAATTATGCCTAATAAAGCGAAGGGAAAATCAGAACATACAGCCAGGAGGCGAAAGGCCCATTATGACAAATTTGGTCTCCTGTTTTTCTTTAAAATATAATTTCAGTCAAATGGATCTTATTTGCACAGTTGCAATTGTCATTCCGTCTCTTTTCTGCAGCCACACAATACTTTTATCTCTGATGAGGAAATTCTGTAACTGCCTTTGTCTCATTCTCTACCTTTGCTACGGTTCTCTGCTTTCTTCCCCAGCATCAAAAAAAAAAAATATATAGATAAATATGAGTCCCTCATCTGAGGCACAGTACCAGAGGTTTAACGTTGACAACGTGCTTTGTCACCTTGGCTCTGGAAAAGGCTTACAAAAGCTTTATTAACAGGCTCATTAGCACGGCCTGATTTACTTCTGCAGACTTTACTCTTTTACTAGTTTCCAGGAGCATCAGCATCAGTTGCAGGGCTAATGAATTCACTCAGATTTGCATGCTAATGAAACTCCCATGACTCTCTGTGCTCTCGACTTCAAATCGATCTTTGCTGTTGCTTGAGGAATATTAATAGAAATAAAAGTAAAGGGGAGCACAAGGCATTTTGGTTGGACTTGCTGTAATCCAAGGCTGCTGTGCAATTCATATTTCATGCATTACACTGTTTCAGATCTTATTTCTTTCATGCCTTATTGACTCTGGCTGTAAAGGAGGCAGCACCTTTAGGAAATTCCTGGTGTAGCTGTTGGCCAGGGACTCAAGGGAATACTTACCTAAAATCATACTTGAGCTCTCAATAAATAGGTCAGTCACCTAGAAGTGCTGCCATGCACCAGTGTATTCCTCCCCAAACACATGAATTTAATTTCCCTTTGATAGAAACAGAAAACCTTCTGACTTCAGTTGCCTTTGCTGCCTGGCTGTGCAGTGATCACACAAATATGGGGTGATGGAGCTCCCCTTAACTCAGACCTTAACTCAGCTGAGTGAAGGACCCAGTCCAGGAGGACTCTCTGGCTCCTGAGCAGCAGGGAGCAGAGACATCTCCAGGGACAAGACAACACACTTCCCTGCTTGAAGAAATGAGGGTGCTCCTACCAAATTTATTCCTCACCTTCTGGAAACCTTTAGAAGCCTGAGCTATTCTGCTGCAGCTGCCAATATAGAAATTAATATATTTATATCATCCTGGAGCATAACGATTGCCATTTCATAGGCTGAAAAGTCAGTTTGTGCCCGAATGCCTTTCAAACAGAGACTGCTTTGTTTTCGGTTGCTGTAAGAAAAGCAAAAGGGATTTGGAAGTGCAAGGAAGGATTCAGAGCCCCAAATCCTCTGCTCTGGTAGGTCTGCAGGAAGCCTACCCCACAGGATCTCACTGACAGACCCAACCAAAACAAACAGCTCAGCGATGTGTCTCTGTTAATTGGAGATGTTACTCTCTCACTCCCGCTTCAATTTTAGCAGTGATGAATGCTGGTAGTTGACTGAAGCCCTAGAAAGAAATCCCATTGTGCAATCATGTTTTTACAAGAATATTTTTGGCTTCTGAAAGTGCACTTAACACATCCAAATTAATGGAGAAGAGGATTCTTCACTGAGCAGCCTCCCGTGCCTGCTCTTCTTAATTTGATACAATAGCAGAGCGTACATTGAGATTAAAATGCTCTTTTGGATGCTCAGTGGCAAGAAATTATTCAGCAAAAAACAGGGCACCATTTTCCTGATATCTCTTGTGAGTGAGGATAATCAAACAGCTCCATTTTGCTTGCTGCAAAAATAACACAATTCCTACGTGCTTTTTTCTTTTTTTTCCTCTCTTTTTTTTTTTTTTTCTCAAACAGAAGTAAAGAAAATTAAATAAAACGAAAAGCAAGCTGTGGACTAATTATCCTTCCTAAACGACTTCATATTGTAAAATAGCCTATTGAATGCATAATGAACATCATTACCACCAACAGCTTGCATGTGGAGGAAAGCAGAGTGGTCATCCCATCATTATCAGCGCTTATTTTGGGAGCAATGCAGAGTACCAAGGTGAAGCGGATGCTTGGTGCCCTGGCCACCAAAAATACAAGCCAAGCTGACAGCCTCAAACTTCTCTCTGCATTCAGAAGCACCTCACCCTGCCTTCAGCTCCAGTCCCTCGCTGTCCTCTATGAGCTTTGATGGCCTCTGGTGCTGGTTGCAGCACGGACACGTGAGTTTGGGATTGGCAGCTCTTCCACCAGCTTCCCAGCTGGAAACAGAGGGCTGGGCTCTGTCTTCCGCTGTGGGAGGTTTGAAGGAGCAATCCATCTCCTCCCAGGGTGGAGGGGAAGAGTCCCATCCACAACCCGGTGAACATTTTTTCATACTTATATCAGCATTCCCTGCAAAGTGGAATGATTTCCCTGGAGAGGCTCAGCCTGGAGCCCCTTTCTCCTCTCAAGTTCCCACAGGCTGCCAGTGATTTCCTCACCTTTCAGCAATACCCCCCTTCTGCCCAACACTCACACACTGCTGTCCCTGACCTCACTGCAGGTCTGCAGGGGCCGCAGGCAAGATTCCTGTTTCCCCTCTCTCCCCATCTTTCCAAATGGAAATGGATGCCAAGTACAAAGCACATGGATTACACTTACATAGAGATTAAAATACTCAGAGAGATTAAAATACTCCTCCTAAGTTAGGAATGTTCCTATATGGTGTGCACTGGATAGTTTCCCTGCTTTCAAGTGTTTCCAAGTCTGGATGGCACTGGCATAGCTGAGGTGCATGGCCACTCCTCGTGTTCTTTCTTCCAGTCTCACCCTCGATTTAGCAAATCTGTTTTATGCTCTGAACCTAAGAGGTCATTTGTAACAGTTTGGCCTGGATCAACCCGAATGAAAACATCCAATCAATCCCTAATTGTGACAAATTATATTAGTCTGTAGTTGTGCAACTTGCGTTGCGGCAACTTAATTCCGGTTGTGCTTGGGTTGTGGAAAACAGGAGAGGCTAAAGATGTCTCTTCCCCACACAGGGAGGTGTGGGTGGGAGGTCTGAGCTTCCCCACTCCAGCCCTGCTCCGTCCTGCTCCCCTTCCCATGAGCACACTTTCATCCCAAAGCGTTTATGTGCTGTCATCTACACACTGCCCAAGGTATTTGAAAAACGAAGCAGGTTGGTCCCACTCCATGGAATTAAACATTTCAGTGCTGAGTGAAAGTTCTGAGGAGAAAGAACGTCTGGCCTGTGACACAGCAAAATGTTAAAATGGAAGGGCAAGAAAGAGGGATGTGGTGGGATTGCCTATCACTGCCCTGCTATTCCCCGTTCACATGAGAAAGGTTCACTGGACCTTCAGATGCTTTTCTCCAGCCACAGATGTGACAGTGAAGCAAAAAAAAAAAAAATAAAAAAAAAGAAAAAGGAAAGAAATCCTAAAATTAATTTTCCTACATGACATATTTTAAAGGGCACTGTCAATTGGCTTTATAATTACATTTCTAAATCACTGGAAGATTACACTGAAGGTGAACTTTACAAAACCTGAATATTTTTTCATTTTTAATTTTTTTAAATTAAAAACCTTTTTGAGGATTTAAGTACAATCCTCCAGTGCTGTAAGTCCATGTAACAGCAACAGTAAGGAAATGGATAGGATATGCTATCCTTGTTCCTGCTCATTTGTACCTCTCATTTCCCACTGAGGCTACCAAACCTTGTGGAATTTAGCAGCTCCTTCTCTAAGGATGAGCAGCATGGCTAAGCACAAGTGCTCAGGTCTCCCCAAAATTTTGACACTGCCCTCAGTCCTCAGGATCGTGAGAAAAGGCTTGAAGTGTTAATATTTGAAGCAAGAGGTTTATTTTGCTATCCAGCTTCTGAGCCTTCCAGATATCCCCATTTCATGCCTCCGGGCTTTTCTCTGCAATGAGGAAAGCTCAAGGTATCTTAACTGAGAGCTGAGCTTCTCACCTTATCAAATTGCTCCAGGTCTGAGAGAGAAACCAGGCGTCAAGAGAATCAGCAGAGAGATCTCCAGCTCTGCCTTTGGGGGAAAATTTGTTCTGGAAGCACTGAAACGAGCCAAAGGGATGAGATCCTGCATGAGTGGGCACTGTCCCAGTACCCCCAGCCTAAATTCCCCCTCGTTTCCCACACTCTGTGAAAATAAAGAAAACCTTGGTTTAATTTGTGCTGTAGCTCCTCAGGGGACACTCAGGAAAGAGTATCTGGGTTAAACAGGGATGTGATTTAAAGGAGCGCCGGCTAAACCACATTAAAATTTAACATCGCTGCTCTACGCTGACATCAGGCTGTTTTCACCCGAGCTCCCTTTGCTGTGAGGTGAAATCCAGTTTATCTAGTCAGCTTTCCCATCTGAGCTAACTCACTGCCTGGTCTTAACAAGGCACAAAAATAAAAGCCCAAAGCAGCTCGACGCTGTAGTTGTCGTAGGAAATGATGCAGCTCCCCGTCCTCATCCACTACAGGAATCTATATTAGGTGTTCCAAAGTTTTACAAGCACAATAAGCTAATGCCTTTTCTCAGTGCAGGTAAGATTTATTTCTCTCTTTCTCTAATATATATGGACCCAGATTCTCTGCTTGTATAATCCATTGGCTTACACGGATTTACAGCAGATATTGGCATTTGATCTATGACTGGGCTTGGTCTCTTGGCTGTAGCTTGAGCAAAGGAATAAAGTTCAGAGGACAAATTAATAGAGAAAAAACTAGCTTTTCATGTGTTGAAGACAACAAAATTGCAGTCTGCTATCAAATAATCATCTAAATAAATAACCCTGAGAAAACCAATTACTTACACAGGATGAAGCTATTGGCAGAGGTGTGAGTATGCTCTCTCTGTACCAGACCGAAAAGCCAATATTTATGTATAAAATGGATATCTGGTTACTGAAACGGTATTGCAGTTCACCCATTGTAATTAAAAAAAATAACAATCACAATTCAAGATAATCCTTCAGGTAATCAAAAGCTGGATCAGTAGCAGGTGCTAGTACTGAGCCGTGCCCTTGCTGGCTGGCCCCCAACACAGGCAGTAGGATAAAGCTCTGACTGCCAAAGATGGGAAGTGGCGGGGTAGTTTAGCCTAGAGAGGCATGAGGCAATAACCTGGACAATTTGGGGAATAAAAAAAAAAAAAGCAACCCTCTACCTACAACAGAGCATCTCACATAAACTACTCAAATATATATATAGCACATTTAAACAGGTTACACTGGAAATTTAGGCTTTATGGCTCTGAGAAGACAAAGAGCATCAAATGATTTTGCTCCTAATGCGAGGGCATTGGTGATTTTAACAGCATTTGGTCTTCTGAAACAAGACAAGGCCTGGAATAATAAGCAACAGTTCAAAGATTTATCTAAATATGTTTGGCAGTTCCCCCGCCCTTTGCCTCGCAATATGTACGTCCCACAGTTGAGACCATACCCTGCAAATTACCACCCTCCATGGGGTTCTCACGTTAAATTATGCCAAATAAGCAAGGCCAAATGCTCTCAACTTAGCCAGAGATAATCAACTAATGTAAAGCAATTTCCAACAGTTATATTTTTCTGCTTCGGGCTCTTAAAAAGACAAAGAGAGCCAGATAGAAAAGTGGCATGGAAAGGAATAAGATCTGTCATTTTTGCTTGTTGGTGCTGGACGAGGTATGGTGTGTGTTCCTAATTATAAAGGTTAGCAGTGTTGGATGCCCAGCCCAAGCCACCTCTGTGATTCAGCAGCAGCAAGATGGGGCTCAGAGCCCCCCTGTGCTTGACATTGCTATGGAGACGGAGTGGATGAGATCTTCCTCATTAGTCAGGCAATCCATCTCCCAGTATAAAGCTGCAGGAATTAGTTTCTCTTCCAGCGCTTTTTAATTACGCTCAAATACAAGTGCACCAGTCAGACAAAACAGTTGTGTTACCTCCTGAAATTTCAGACCATGGCACTCTCTCCTTGAAGGCATTGTGTTTGCTGTCTGCATCGACTTTCAATTTACAGTAGCCATTTCTCATAGCATAACACAACAAAATTCACAGTATATTCAAAAACTCTGCGCTACAGAGATGAAATTTCATAATTTACATAATCAAGCTCTGAGTTGAAAGTTTGGTTTTACACATATCCCTGATACAGAACAGGTTTTGCTTTTGCCTTGTGTTTTGGAAGATACGACCCACCATTTTGTGAAAAATTGTGTAATTCTGCTTTGCTGTTTCCAGTATACCCCATTATCAGTCAAACTAATAGGCCTGGAGAATGAAACCCCCAAAAGAAATCCTACACATTAGTGAAATAAATACAGTTAATGATGATAATTAAGTCACTGGGGATAATTGAGAGATTATCCAATTACTATCTGTAATTTTTTGGCTTGCAAATAAGATAAGAGTGTATAGAGCTAATCTGTTCTAATAATAATAATTTTAAAAAGTAGGGAGGAAAAAAGCACGAAAAGCCCCCAGACCAGGAATTATTAGACTTCTTCACAACTGGAGGTATTTTGTCAATTTAATTGCCTACTTGATGGGTTTTTCTAGCCTGCACTAGTTTTTTAGGCAGCTGTTGCAACACTGGACTCTTGAGGAGAGGGACATATTCTGGGCCAGGACTGAATTCCCTGCTGCAAGTCCTGGAGAATCCCTGCTGTCCCTTGGACCCAGACTGAGCTGGGCACCTGTACTCCTAGCAAAGGTCTTACAGCAACTACAGGTGAACTGCTTAAAAATAAGAACAGATCAATCTAGAGTTGTACTCCGAGTTCTGGCTATAAATTTAGGACAGAGGCATTATGCCAGCAGGCTCTGCTGTACAAAAAGACCTCCAAATCCCCCCTGAACTGCAGTGCCACTCTCTCGTGGTTGTTTTTGCAGACATTCATGGCCAGGCATCATGTTGTCACAGTGCTAAGGAGAGGTGGTTGACCTCCCATGACCAGGTGAGGTGCTAAGGGGATGTTCTGGTCCCAGATATTTCTCAGTCTGAGACAGCCTTTGTCACAGTGGCTGGATTTTTCTAATTTAGCAGGTGGATTAGGGGACAAGAGCCAAACCCCAGGAAAACATAGTGACACGTTGGGTAAGTTTAGACATTCAGGGGTGGGCGTCGTTTTTGGGGAGGTGGCTACATTTTTGTTCTCACTTTTAAGTATTTGCAGGGCCCTGCTCGGCACAGGTGATTTAAGGAGATCTAAATATGGCCCCCTGCGAGTCAATTAAGGATGTGTTTAATTTTAACACGTGCATAGTTCCTTTGGATCTCGTCCATGGAAATCAATGGCAAGGCTGCTGGTGGTTTGATTGGCTTCGGATCAGAGCCAGCAATTTTGATTGTAGAGATCGAATGCTTGAAATTAATTGTATGACTAATGCTCCACTGGATTAGGGAATCAATTAATGGAAGTGGGGTGCTTGTTAGAAGATTTCTATTAACTTTCATGCAGATTTTTTTCCTAAACACAAACTCCATATTCATTGCCCTTGAATGCATTTAGGTAACTTGGGAAAAAAAAAATAAGACAGCTGAAATAACCAGAATTTTCTAATAAAGTTATTGAAAGGAGCATGGGGTTCTGTACTGGAAATTAAAACCTTGCATTGAAAGACCTCATGTTGAGTCCTCATACCAAATAGGTAAGTACCAGAAAGCTTTTCCAATCCTATTTGTGCCAAAAGCTCTTCAGTCTGGGATTGACAGAGCTGGAAGGCGATTGTCTTCACAAGCAAATCAAAAGGATCAGAAATGATGTAGCAAAGTACAACCTTTTCTCCACACATCTTTTCTCATCTTTGAGGAGCTGCTGGAGGGGAAAGCATCCTTCAGCAGTTCAACTCCTTATCACAGGCAGCACTAACCACAAGAGCATCCCTGCTCCCACCCCTGTTCAGTCCTACCAGACCAGTAAAACTCCATTTCATGCTCAAAACTCCCTATGGACTCAGAAAAGCATCCCCAAAATCAGGTTCTGGCAGGTGTTAACACCCTCTGCTGAGGCCCAAAAGCTGCCACAGGAGGGGATGGCTCCTCTGGGAGTTCTCAGCCTGCCCAGGTAGTGCAGGCTTTAATGGGCTGCACTTTTTAGCAGGATGTTGTTACTCCATGGCCACAAATTGAGCCCTGGGGAGCCAGGTCAGCTCTGGATAAATTCCAGTGCTAATGGTCCCCTGTTCCCCAGTGCTCCCCCAGTCCCTATCCCTCGAGCCCTGGGATGGGAGCTGCCTTTAGCCAGCAGGGCAGTCTGTACGTGCACAGACAGTTGTGTCCTCAGAGCAGCACATTAAGCCACAAAATGTTTCTGTAAATATTGTTTCACACTTGGGTGAACAAAGCATGCTTTTATCTGAGGTAGAGCGCAGGGTGTAAATTACATTTTAATTGAGAAATTGAAAATACCAGCTTTTGCTTTCTGTGAGCTCTTTTTTTTTTTTTGATACCAAAAAAGGCCTGATTATTAGTGGGGATAGCTCTGAGTGAAGCTCCCTGCAATGAGCCTACTCTCATTTCTGCAGACTTTCCCTCGTTCCTTCTGGCTTTACTTGTCTGGATTCTCCTCCTCATTCCTAATAAAGACGTCTCCAGGCCCACGAGCATTCCCAAGCCTCGCTCACTCGCAGCTTGGCAATCTGCCCCTGCAATGTTTGGTGCTGAGAGCAGGTGGTCTGGCACCCCCTTTGCCCTTCTCTCTGTTAGGCAGGTACAGGTGACAATCTGCTGAGACCCAGTCTTGTTGCTCAGGGTTGGAAATCAGAATAAAACCTCAGCTGAGAGCCTCAGCATGAAGTGTTTTGTGCTGTGCAATCTGTGAGTGGGATTTCCCCCTCCCTGTACCCACTGAGGGCCTCCCAGGAGCACCTCTCAGGTTTGACACCCAGCTGCTGCCATCCAGTTGGGCCATGGTGTGGTGCAGATGTTCTTCCTCCCCCAGGCTAAAATATCATTCTTGAAACATTGCAGTTACAGCTGGGAGCACAAGGGACATAGAATCATAGAGTGACTAATTTGGAAAAGACCTCTAAGATCATCAAGTCCAACTGTTAACACAGCACTGCCAAGCCCACCACTAAACCATGTCTTCAAGTGCCACAGCTACGTGTCTTTTAAACACCTCCAGGGGTGTTGACTCCACCACTCCCCTGGGCAGCCTGTGCCAGGGCTTTGTCACCCTTTCAATAAAGAAATTTTTCCTAATAGCCAATCTAAACCTCCTCTGGTGCAACTTGAGGCCATTTACTTTTGTCCTATCACTTATTAATCTGAAGATGCCAACCTCCACCTCACTACAACCTCCTTTCACGGAGTCCTAGAGAGTGATAAGGTCTTCCCTGAGCCTCCCTTTCTCCAGGCTAAACATCCCAAGCCCCTCAGCTGCTCCTCACAGGACTTGCGCTCCAGATCCTTCGGCAGCTTTGCTGCCTTTTTGCTCTTCTCTGCCCATCTGAAGACTTTGTACATCTTCAGAGATCTTTGCATTATCCTCATTTCTTACCTGTCACTGCTGTGCCTCAAGGGATCACCACTCATCTAAGACTTAGCAGGAGTGTGAGATCCTGTAGGATCTCTCTTCCTGCTGATGGAAACAGCCATTGAGTTTGTAGCTCAAGCAGAAAGCGACCTGGTTTCTGGAGCCTCAGACATCCCCACTTGCTGGGAAGCTTTCCTTTAGGAAGGGGAGTGGAACACAACCTCATTCCCCAGGGAAGTTGATGAGCCGCCAAGCACAGGAGCTGGACATGGCCAGACAGGAGGTGAGGGCAGGGCAGGGAGCTGAGGACAGAGCCAGCTGTGTTAATCACTGCTTCTGGTGGGCAGCTTTTGCTGGCAGGGCTCTGATAGAACCCAGGCTGGAGGCAAAAGAGCTGGATCCCCCCGCTGGGAGATGGAATGGGAGCACGAAGCACTTCCAGCTGGGAGCTCAAAACCTCAATTGCAAATTGCACCCTCGGTGCTCTGGGGGGTGAGTCAAGCCCATTAGCCAGCTAATCCTCACAACAGGCTTCTGTGAGGCTACTATTTTGTTCTGGGGGAAATGTATGATCTACTGATTACACAGCATCCCAACATGCCAAATATATGCTTGAAACCAGTAAACAATAAATATTTAATTAGCTGGTCATTTTGACAATAACAACAGGCAACAATTAAGATGGCTTTTGATTTCCCGTTCATTTAGTTGTCAGTCTTGTACAGTCACAGTTAAATGCCAACTCCTGCCTTGACCACAGCCTTTAATAAGACTGTGAAGAGAATATTTAGGTTTGATCTGAGCTTTTGATCTGTGTCTCTGATTTCTCCTGCCTTTGCACCAGTCACAGACATGACTCAAATACCCATTAATATAATGTGGGTTGAATTTGAAATTTAGAAGCTTATTCTTTTTAGACTAACGGTGCCAACCAAGATTTCAGAGAGAAGTCACACCTGGAAACAAAAGTATCATTCGACCTGAAACTGCCCATCCCCTCCACTCCCGTCAGGACTTTGCTCACCTCCCTGCTCCAAGTACACTCTACTTTTCCACATTGAGACCTTCTTCCATCGTCATCTCTCTGTGCATTCTTCTTTACTCCTCCCCTCCTGTTTGTCTGCAGACCTTCTGCTCAATCCCAAAGATGTTTGCCAATGGGGCGTCAAATTTCTAAATGGAAAAGGGAAGAAGGAAACTATTTTCCAACACCAAACTAAATTTTCATGCCACCTATATTTTCACCCACAGCCTCTGTATTCCAGTTCGTCTACCCATTCTTTGTCTTTGCGTGGCTCACCAAATTTTTGAGGTGGACTGCCACTTTGCCAGGTTTACTGGAGAAGCCTTGGTCTGGAAATCAAAATATCCTTACATATCAGACCTATCCCATCTCATGTTAAGCTCCAGAGAACACACTTAGCAGTGTGGGAGGAGATTTAGGTGAGACCTTCTCCCACTGCAGATGATGCATCTACTCTTAGGAATTAAGCAGGGTTTCTCTTACACATCCTGCCAGCCAGGATGTGCTGTTATGATCAGGAAAAGAACAGGGATTTCAGCTGGTACAATTCAGAGCACCAGACTGTAAATGAGGAGCCTCGGTTGTAATCACAGTTCTCCTGCTGAATGGCTGCCTGACTGCAGACAAGTCGTTTTGCATCTGTTTCCCTTTCCATCCTTTCTGTGTTGCCTAAATAAATGTGGGATCTTTACAGCACAGGAATGTCACCCCGGTGTGCCCAAAGGGCACTTCAGTCTGTGCAGCCATGACACTGTTTGAGACATGTAAGCACTATTTTAAAGGATGGCATATGTACTAGATTTATAAATATTGCCCCTTTTTACATATTTCTCCTTCACTACCACGATGCAACATCCTGCCCAAAGTCTTCACGTAATGGCAAACTTTTGATTTGACAGTTTTACCAAATCTTGTTAGTTTTTGATGAATGTCAAAGTTGGTTCCAATTTAATTTTGCCTTTGATGAGAAATGAAAACAGAGCTCTAAATCCCCCCATACAATACAGGTAACATCCTGCAAAATAAATGGATTTAATTGTAAAATTCAGCTTTGAATCAAGTCTGCTGTGTTTAGACCTACTAATCAGAGAGCATTTACAGAGTCACGAGGACCTGATAAAACGTGTACACAGTTTTAAATATCCCATTGTAATGCATTGTAAACCTTAATTTAAAACAAGACAGCTTAAAAGCTTTAGGCATTTTAGTGATGATACTCACTCTATACTGATGGCTGAACCCAGCACATTGTTATTTCTGCTTTCTCAGGCTAACAACAAAGTTCAGAATGATAATATATTTTTAAAAAAAGCTTTGTTATTACGCTGCTGCAAAAGTGACTTTAAATAATGATAATAGGCCTGAACCACAACTTCATGCAGAAACAGTTCTGGAGAAGATGAATTTCCATACAGCAGACACAGAGGCTGCTGGCAGCACAGGGATAATGCACCAGCTCCACAAAATATTAGCGTGTGAACATCCCACTGAGCAAAAGATGAAAGCATTTTGGAAGCTGAGAGGAACAAACCCTCCTTCTCCAGCAGTGCTGCAGGGCTGGAGGGGGGCTTGGAGGTCTGTGACTCTCCAGCCAGGCTGGCAGAGGTCACATCCCAAGAGATCCAGTAATTCATGGCTCACCTCTGAAAACCCTGCTGGAAACACTAAGCCTTCTCCCCTTTAAGAATTCCATCTATACAGTGGGAACAGCAAATACAGCAGCCTGCTTTAATACTGCAGAATTAGTGCTTAGTTTGCCTTTCCCAGTGTCTTACTGGGATATAACAGCCAACACCCAGCAGAGCAGAGCAGCAGCTTATCTGCAAGAGCTGCTGCATTCCCGTCCATGGGAAGGAAGCTGGGTCTGAAAAAGCACCTTCAGAGCCTTTGTTCCTTCTCTCAGGCTCGTGCTCATGGCATCAGATGAGTGTGATTTGTCTGAACTCGGAGGTGGCACTTCAGCAGCTCGAGCAGCTCGCTGGCAGTGCCTGTGCAGGGATGGAAAGCCCCACTTTTCCATATGCTAAGTCCTGCGTAACTGAGGGCACCTGAACTGCTTTGAGATCATCTGAAGAAAGGTTTTCAAAAACCAGGAAATCATCAGCTTGCAGCAACAAATTCTTTCCCACCCCCACAAATACATGAGATGTACACAAAGAAGAGCAGGGAGCTCTCAGCTTCCAAAGGCAAGAGCTTTCCCAGTTCGTGGGTCTGAGCCCAGCAGTGGGGAAGACCATGGGATGTGCTTGAGCAAGGTGAGCACAGGGACAGTCACCTTCCCACGTCTGAGCTGCTCCTGTGCAGAACACGGGGGCAGCTAATCACGTTCAATTAGAAATAATTATACCAGGAGCAAAAATTCACCCTGAGAAATAACCGGGTTAAACAAAAAGCTGCAGCGAGGAGCACTTTTACATTTTTTTTACGTTTAAAAAGCTGCTTGATTTACTCAAGCAGAGAGGGATGGTGAATTGCAAATTTGGAAATGACACAGGTTTACAGTTTGTATAAATTAATATCATGATTCCACAAGGCAATGTAGCTGAAGAGTTGACAATAATTCTTAAAATAGTATTCAAAGAGCTAAATTAAGCAAAAAGGCATCTACAGTCAAAAAGACTTGTTCTAAGCTTTGTATGAAATAGTGTCCAACAATAAAATATCGTGTGCAGACTCCTGAACAGCCAACAATTTCAAATTCCATCTTCAGTCTTACATTTACAGTGGATCAAATTTATGCCTATTATGTTATCACCAGAAAATACAATATGCAGCAAAAAACACGTGTGTCAACAGTAGCTCAAATTGTTAGGCAGCCTCTCAAGGGGGACTTTCCAAACCTATCCCTTAAGAAATTAATTGCTTATCTTTAAAGACCATGTAATTAACATTTCCATGCCTTTATATTTAAAATGTAAGCAAGCATTTGTGTTCAAATTTACCTTACAAATCCCATAATTATAATACTTATGTGTGTGAAAGGAGTAGTTGATAGTTTCAGTGTCTGGTATGGGTTTAGAAGTCAGATTTTATGATCTCATGAACTTCCCATTGTAGTCCAGATTCATGCTCAAAATGAAGTCAAAGCAATTCAGCACCGTAAAATTAAGCAGTTTTACGTATGTTATTAAGGGTGTGTTTTGTGGAACTAATAACAAGATTGAGGTTGAAATGAATCTACATTTCCTATTCCACAGACACGCAAATACAATGAAATGTTGATTTTTTTATAAAAGAGATAAACACATACACATGCATGTATAAACAGCTGGAAGACTACCAATACCAAAACTGTATTTGTGTGCAGTGATGCAGAAAACTTCCATTGCATGGAAACAGGGTTGACAACGACCTCACTCTTCCCTGGAAAATAGGAGATTAGGGGTTTGGACAGAGGCAGCAAAAAATCTTACCTCTTTCATACAGGGGAGGTGCTGCATTAGAGAAAAGCAGGGATAAATGCAGTGAAAGGGAGCACTAACAGCTGCTGGGGTGTTTGGGTCCAAAAGGGAAGGCTCCCAGGACATTTACTGGGTTGAGTCTCAGTTTCTTGCCTCAGGTGTGGCTTTGGTGTTGGATAAGCATTTTGTATTTCCAGGGTAAAAACTACTACACCCCTGCACCTCGTAGGGCCTTCAAGACCTAAAGTGTTGACCGCAGCAGTCAGGACCTACTCTAGGTACCAAAGTCATTTTATGCCCAGAGAACATATTTCAGGAGTGTGATTATTATCATTACCGTGCTAAAAATGTGCCAGGCAGTTCATGGAACAGAAGACATGCCTCCTGTCTCGACAAGCTTGCAATCAGAGGTGCCAATCTGGCAATTTTGTGTGTGCAGGGATGGCAACGGGAACGCAGCGGTGCTGCCGGAGAGCGCGGTGGGCGGCGAGACCCCAGGGAAATGTGCGGTTCGAGGGTGGGGAGAGAACTATGGGGATGGGAAAGGCTCAGCAGGACTCTTGTATGGAAATAAGGTCCTTCAAAAGTCAGGAAAAAAAAAGATCACGACAGTCTCTCCCGGTATTAAAATCCATGAATTTGGGAGAGAGGAAAGATGAGGGAGATGGGAATTTACGACTTAGGTTTTTGATTTTACACATGTCTGCAGACTCTGGGAAAGCTGTGCTGCTGATTTTTAACTCTTCCTTAAATGGACACTAAATATTTCAGTCTCAGTAGTTTGTCATTATTTTCCATCTTAGGAGAAATGTTCCTTACTGAGCCATGAAATCTGGGGGAGATTTTCCTTTTTTTCTTCCTCCCCTTTGGTTCTTTCATTTATGAATCCTGACAGTTTTGGGTTTTGCTCCATTCCCCCAAGTGTCCCTTCAGTTTGTGGGCATCTGTTGTCCCAGCACACAGCACATTTAGAAAACTGATCATTAGCAAAAGGGTTTCCCCCCTCCCTTTCCTTGTGGGGAACAGAGTAATTTTTCAGGTAGCAGCTGACAGATCTGTAGGTACCTCTGGATCACTCCATTTTGCTAATTCAGTGGACCACTTAACAAAAGTTAAGAGTATTGCTGTCTAGGATGGGGAAGCCCACTGAGAGATGGTGGAAGCATCCCTTTTCTCACAGCACTTCAGCCAGAAAGCCACCCACTGTGACTTTTATTATTAATAAACACGCTATACAATAATTATAACACGCCATACAATAATTATGCCTTTTACAAGCAGCATGGATTTGAATCCCGTGTTGCTAAGCCTCCTTCATCACTCTGCAAACATGTTGTGCCCTGCCCCAAATGCTCAGCCTGGAGGTGTTGTACACACAAAATTACCACCAGTGTCAATAATAATAGCAGCAAT
The DNA here is from genome assembly GCF_025592945.1 of Manacus candei. Classification (NCBI taxonomy): domain Eukaryota; kingdom Metazoa; phylum Chordata; class Aves; order Passeriformes; family Pipridae; genus Manacus; species Manacus candei. The sequence goes on along the minus strand of NW_026138101.1, from coordinate 1,756,058 downwards.
AAATAGAGATGTGAGTCCAGTGCAAAAACTCCCTCATGCTGGGGCAACCTGGTGTGCTCCTACACGCTCAGCTTCATAACACATCAGCTGCTTAATTTGGTAAGCAAAGAGGACTGTGAGAAGCAACAGGACTTCTTCCTCTTCTCACACGTTTGTGGATTTTCCTGTATTTACTCCTTTCCTACCCACTGTTCAAACTGACCTATGAGCCAATTGATCAGGAGAACAGGGAAATAAACTACAGTCTAAAAATCTTAACAAATCAGTATGTGAACAACCCAGAACTGCCCAAATAAATAATCTCCCAACTCTGGCATATGTTGTGCGGTCATCTTTCCTGGGGAGTGGTTTTTGGGTAATGAGGCACAGCTCCAGCTCCCAGGCTGGCCCCACATATCACTGAACAAAGCAAAACCCATCCTGACACCAAGTTCCTGATAAACAACTTTGTTGCTAAATAGATGCATCTTATTAAGTGTGCTTAGTAATTCATTTAGGTGAGGAACAGCAGGTTGGATTACAGTATCTCCTGATGACAGGGTTGGTTTCATGAATATCACTGCTCTGACTTCACCAAAGCTCCAGCTCCCATGTGACACCAAAGCTCGACCAGGATTTGCAGCCTCTGGGCTTTGCCATCAGGGGGAAGGATGGGGTCGAGCTGCTCAGCTGCAATGTCTCCAGTGCACATGATCTTCACCCTCAGCACACCCTGGCTTCAGCTCTCTGCTCCTTGGCCATGTGAGAGGTCTCGATGCTTCCAGCTGTACTTTTAAAGGACACAGAAGAAGCCTGACTTAACATCTTGCACAGGTGAAGTCTGTGCCCTTCATGATCCCTGTCTTTCAGAGGAAGAGTATTTAGCTCACTAAGCCAGCAGCCTGCTTAGCTGCAGAGTTCAACAGGAGCAGAAACAGGGCCTCAGTTCAGAGGAGAATATTTTGCAGAGGCAGCTAAAATTAGGATCTGGCCCTGGGAGCGTGTTTGCAGACATCTGGATATGATGCACAGCAGCAATGCTTCTGTGGATCACCAGCATAATTGCAATAAATAATTCAAGAAACAGCAAGTGATGCTAAAAGTGAACCCTCCAGCTTTGCAAGCAGCTGACAGAGAGGGTGCCTGCCAGGGTGGGCAAAGGGGCTGGAGGGCACAGTGGGTCCCCACAGGACTGCCAGTGATCAGATGGGGCTGCAGATGGACAGCCAGTGCCTCTGACAGCCTGGCTTTAGCCCCTAATTTTGTGATTGTAGTCCTTGGGTCCCTGACTCTCTTAAAATGCACAATTTTCCCCAAACTGAGGAACATGTAGAAAGACTAAGGTGCCTCCATGGCTTTGCAGAATTGCACCACGTGGGAACAAGAGGTGAATTTATGTAGCAACGAAGCCCTACATGCAGTTCTCTCGTGCACAGCCTGGGTGGGTGTTTTGAAATAACCACCTTCCAGATTCCAGGGTGAAGCCAGACAGGAATTTTCCCTTATGCCCATTATTCTTTTCTTGGGTAATCAAGACCTTGGCCAGGAAAATATGTGATAACTCACAGATACAAGGTATAAATACAGAGGGAGTGGAGAGGATAATTTTTCTCTGTACAGGTGACAGTCTGCTATACATCACAAACCCCAACACTTCAGCACTGGCAGCCTCTGGTCCAGTGGAGGAATTCGTCTGCACTTCTTGTTCAAAAGCAAATCTGAACAGAGGGCTGTGAGGAAGAGACTCCCTCTGGGAATATAAGACCGACAGTCGTGTAAGTGGAGCAGCAATATCTCTTGCTTGCTTAGAATTCAAACAAACAGGGCGTTTTTTCTTTATTTAAGCAACTGAGGTAAAAAAAAAAGAGACATGAGCAGGTCAGATGGCACTACCTCAACTGTATCAGGCAGAGGTGGCACTACCAGAATAAACACCCAAAAAACTCTGATCTTCCCTCAGCCAACACAGCCACCCTTCCATATGGGAGGGCTTAGAAAGCGTGGGGTCTTGGAGACCCCCCTTTTCTATCTCCATACCTGTGGCAGAGCAGAGCTCCCCTTTGTAACAACGTGTGAGCTGAATGTAACACCCCAAACTCTGCCCTTTTTAGATGATTAACAGATTAACATAAAGGTGTTTGTCCCACTGACGCACTGCAATCTTAGTTTCATAAAAGTCTGTAATTATGGTTCGTTCCTTGGAGCACTCAGAATTCTGACTCATATTTGAATTACAGTTCTGCAAAGACTCTTCACACATATAATGGGCAGAACCAAATCTGCCTCCTTCCTCCCCCGCCTCACAACCCAGACCATTAAAAATCTATGTACAAAATGTGGCAGGTGAAGCCCATTTGCAGTGAAGTGTAATTATATCCAGAATAATGAACATATGCAAAAGATCCCTTCTTGATCCAGTGCCTACCTTTTGTGAGGCTCTGAGTCATGCTGGCATCACTTTCTTCACAGTGCATTTCTTTTTTAATTACTACTATTACTGTTAGGCAACATAACTGTGGAAAGAAGGTTAGGTTTTACTCCGCATCCCCTGTTAGCACCAGCGACATCATCAGCTAATCTGCTCTTGACAATGACCTATTTCAAGATGCAGCAGCAAAGCAAGGTGTGCTCAGATCTCGAGCTGAGTTGGAAATCTCCTTTTTGCCTTGTAAAAGGATATCATTCCACTCACAAACCATCGAGAGACACTAGAAATTGGAGCCCATAGACCTTACAGAATTCCTTCTTCGTGCCTTGAAGAGAAAGGAAGCAGAGATGGCTCATGAGACCAGAAATTGTGATTAAATGTAATTTTTTTCCCCTATCTAGAAAAAACCGCTACAGTACAAATATGTAAAACACCTAATAAATTTACTGTTAGTGTCCTAACCTTTCTCCTCAAACTCTTTACTCATTCCAACAGCTATGATCTTCTCCTGCAAAGCTACCCATATTATGACACTTCCTCCACGAAAACACAGAGGGGATGTAGTGGCAATTTCAGCAAAGGAATCACAGAGAAGCAGCAGACAGGAATATTACTGATCAATGGCAAAAAGATTAAAGGTAGTAACATCCTTATGGCACTGTGCTGAGCAATGAGTGAAGAAGATCAAAGGGATTATCAAGTGCAAAGAGAGAGCTCGTGGCTATTAAGCTGACAAAAAAAAAGAAATCCCCTGGGAAATAGGAACAAAACTCTTAGCAAAAGATAAGAATCAGATTTTCTTGTTTCACAAAAGTGAAGATGTTGGAGGGACAGGTGTCAGGAACTGCAGTTTCTAACAGTGCTTTAAGGACAGGGAGCTGATCCTTAAAGGGCAAAGAGGGAAACCACAGAGGAGACGTCACAGGGAAGGGACAGAACTTCTGCAGACCCTGGAACACAGAGGCCTCCTCGAGGTGCACAGCCCAGGTCTGGTAAAGGAGGGGGAAAGTAAGCAGGATGCTGACAGATTTTAATGCTGAAGTCATATTTTATGCCTTTAGACCTGACCTGGCTAAGAGTGGGCATAACAGCATCCACCTAAATTTAAGGCCTTTTTGCTGAAGAGGATTTAGCAGGTTTAAATTTCAACATATTTTAAGTGTTTTCATGGGTAATTTGAAGCAGGAAGAAAGGGTGATCTGGATTATGAATCTTCTTATACCTTTTTACAGCATTTATAATTAACTCTAAGTCTATTTTTTTTTCTACTGGGAAGCAGTCGTGCTGTAATCTTCTAATTAATAAATGGCTCAATAAATCACAAGATCTTTTGTCCATGGAGAAACTTACACATACTGTCAGAAATATTACACTCTAAAATGGGTTGTAGGCAACCAACCACATTTTTTCTTCTTCTTCGCCTTTTTTTTTCTTTAATTTATATTTAATTTGAAAACGTTAAATAATTAAATTAGTCATAGAAATTATCCAGCAAGGGCTGGATACTGTGCCTATTATAATCTCTGTGCAAACTCTTATTGGTACCAAAGAGCTTTGGTGATTCAAAGTCCAGCTGAACCAAAGCTGACAAGGGCCATCACATGCCACGTGTCCCTGGCCATCATTTCATTCACACAGCATGTTTCTGTGGAAGAAGCTGGTCCAACGTATGCAGCAGCGGGAAAAGTGCTGGAGATCTGGGCTTGGCTCCTCTCCCTGTGCTGCAGGCACCCTGCTCCCCCTGGGCCTGCCTCTGCCTTCTTTTTCTCCTTGGCTTTTCCCCCTCTTGCTCAGCTAAATCGAAATCTCCCTCAGACATGGGCCTTCTCTTACTCTGTGCTTGCAGGGCTCACGTTACTGGAACGTGAAATCAAAGAGCCGTAAAACTTGCCATGGAGCAGCAGTGCCTGGAGTTTGTCATTCATTAGCCACACTTCCCTCTTGTCACCCCCTCAAGTCCACTGCCTTCCTCCAGAGCCACATCAAAATGGACATTTGTAATTCTGTGTTTCTGGTTGTGAACGCACATAAACAAACACCTTTCAGTGTTCTCTCCGGTGGGAACTGAGGATCCTTATCTTCATTTTCTGAGCGGGGATGTGAAAGCAAAGACAGACAGGGCAAGACTTTTCAGCTAAAAACATGCATTCCATATTTATCTGGGCAATGGTTGTGATGTGACAGCCCAGGGGTGTCTCAGTGCATGTAAAGTGGTCCAGCCTTTAGCAGCTGATGAGGAGGGTACCCTTCTTGCAGCCCTTCCTTCTGCGTTCCTGCTCTCGTGGCTCAAGACATGTGGAACCACAGCATGATGCAAACCCCAGTGGTTTGGACCAGCTCAAAAAGATCATAACTGTGGTAAGGCCCTGAGAATGACAGGAAAAAAATCAACTCCTTAGAGGAGATGCACTACAGGAGTTCATGTCTGCAGGACTCTTGGCTTCATCTGGTGATGGTTGCTATTAGAGCAGATTTGATGAACCTCAAGCTCTCCCCACGTGGTGTTTCCTTATATTTTATCATCCACAGAAAGAGAAGTCTTTATTATGAACTGTGTAGACAGAGTACTCTGTATCCCAGCAGTGTCTGAGAGCTGCAGCCGACTGTGATTCCTGAGGGAAGGGGGTTACAGTGCCTGTGGAGATGTCAGGGTGCACAAGGCAGAACAAAATAACCCATTTTTGTTGTGTAAAATAAAAAGTCTCTCTGAAAATCTGCTATACCAAGGAAATGATAGCACTGCACTAAAGACAGCCCCCAAATGTCAAGGGAGCATCAGTCATTCTCTTTATTTACAACAGCAGAAGACACAACCTCCTATATATGTGTTGATTGAAAGAAAAAGGGATGTGCAACTGCTTTTGTCTGAGATCTTAATTATTCCAGCAATCTTTCAAATACAGCTCATCAGCTGGATATAAACACTATCCTAACTGCAAGCATAGGTGTGAAAAGGGAAAAATTCCCATTATCAAGGTAATCTTCAGCTCTGAATACTACAGTTTCCTGCACCAGCAAATTTCTAACTGTTCCTCGTGACTGGTGCTGGCAATAGTTTGGGAAAGTAAATGAGTTCCTAATGCAGGATGTAAGATATTCATTAAAGGCTAGGTAGAAGAACATTAATTTACCTTTTAAAACATATCAGGAGACAAATAAGGCAATGAAGTCATTAGTATGCATGCATTGCTTCAGCTGGATCAGGTCAGACAAGCTCAGCTGTGCCTCCTAATGCCTGCACTGCAAAACACTGCTGATAGCATTAACATTTTAATAATAATAGTAATAATATTTACTGATAGGCAAAGGCAGGATGTGATTTACTGTAAGCAGAAATCTTGGGTTTTCTATCTAGCTTGCACAGAGGTTCACACCAACTTTATGAATAATGCACTTAACTCCTTTTGCTGGCTATGGCCAGCAGCAAAACAGGTAAAACAACAACAACAACGTGTTTAAAAAACAGCCTAAAAACATCCTACAAACAACCCAGGGAGTCTTAACAAGTCACTATTGCAAACATCCTGCACTAACCAGGAGAGCAGCTGAGCAGAGGTGAAACAAAAAAGGCAACAAACTGATTTGTTTGGTATATATAAGAAGTAAGTCAATTCTATTCTGCCCCAAATAAAAAATGAGAACACTTGCTATCATTTATGCTCAATCCTCCCTTTTAAGCTTCAGCCCCTTCAGCTGAGATTCCTGTTTAGAGACCCTTCCCTTGGCCACACAGTCACCCATGGGCAGTGAGGAATCACTGCTTCAGAAGCTGAATTATGCTCTGCTTTGGGGTCTCCAAACACGGGTGAGATCTTCCTTCATGTGCTGCCCCAATGCAGTGTTAGTGCAAAAGATAAAACAACACCTGAGAGCTCTTTGATCTGGGTATTGTCACTCAGAAGCTGTGTCCTATGCCAGAAAAGCTGCTGTGGGAAGGGCTAGGTAGTAATTGCCTGAAGATACTTTAAAGTGAAGTTGCCTGCTGAGATTAAGCAAGAAAATGCAACAGTATCTGCACATATTTATTCTGAAAAGCATAATCAGGAGAGGCGAGGAGTTTAAGAAGTGTGATCCCAGTCCACTGAGCCTAAGCACACAAAATACGAGTTTTCAAAGAATCTACTTCAAAGGTAAAACGAGAAGGCATCAGTGTGAACCAGATAATACAGGGGGAACCAGGGTTTAACAGCTAATTCATTAAGTGTATTTTTTCACAGTATTTCTGATATAGCAGCTCACAACGACCAGGGCAGCTGCTGCAAGGCAAGGATGGAGTTATCTCCATGGCTGGCTGCTCTCGAGCCTCTCCCTGATCCAGCAGCCACTCTTACACATCATTAAGAGACAAGCTCCCCACGGGGACCACCACTGGTCTCATCAACATGGAGAGCAGCCTTCTTGCTTTGCTTCACTGAAGTCTTGAATATTCCCACACAGCCTCCATCTCAAACACCACAGCTTTTTAAGGCGGCTCTGGGATTTTCACGACCAAAATAATACATCCAGAGAGGGTCAAATCAAGGATTCCTGGTGTTCAGAGCAGCCTGGTGAAAGCACAGTCCAGTCCACTCAGTGCTGGTGCATCAGGGATTTATCCTAAATATTTGTGGGGTTCTCAGAGGGAGCCCCATAGATATGAGTTTAATTGAAAGGGGATTGCAGGGGATATAAACCAGCCTAAATGTCAGGGCACCGTTGCTTCCCCTAAAGGTCAGAATGAGCATACTGAAACCACAAATCTGAAAATGATACCTCTGACAGTGCTGCTCCAGCCATCTGTGGTTATGGAGCAATGCTCATCTATTCCAGCCTGGAAACTGGCAGGGAAGGATGGGAAATCAGCCTCACAGAGGGCTGGGAACTGGATAGAGCTTTTCGGATGTGGCTGCAATAAAAGAGTTTTCTGATGCCTTCCAAAGGCACAACCCAAGTTATTACAACAGCATTAATTTACCATTAAGGCTTGCCTTCTAATCAGAGGGGAAGATTTTGATTTTTAAAAACAGAGTCAAAGGAAGGCATGAGTGAAAAAAAAAAAAAAAAGAATTCAGTCCTTTTAAAGTCTGACCTAAAAACCCTTGCAGTGTAAAATATGCACTAAAAAATTTATGTCAGGTTTCTATGGTTGTACGTGTGTATGTATGTGATACAGGGCAAACTCAACCTTGCTCCTACTGGCCTTACATCCCATGAAACTCAAAGAGCTCTTCCCAGTGGAAGGGCAAGGCCTGACTGAGGTCAGCAGAGACAGCTGGGTTGGCTGTGCAGAGGAGCTGAACAGCTACCAGGTCATTGCCCTCTGCCTCGGCAAGACTTCACCGGCACGGAGAAGGGAGCTCAGAGTATCTCTCCAGCACCTCTTGGGATGAGGTGGTTCAGTGCATTCCCTTCTCCTACAACAGCCCACGTTCCTAGAGGTCCGTGTTAACCTCGTGAACCTGGTGGTACAGGCTTAACTCCAAAATAGATGTAGAAGTTACTAGTCCCAGGTCCTGACAAAGGGAAGGGCCCTGTGCAACAGCAGGTCAAAGGATGGATTTACGGGGTGAAACTTAAACAGAGGCAAGAAAGTTTCTTTGCTTTATACCAAGAGAAACTACCAGCCTCACCACCCCAGAGAAGGGATTCAGCTCTACAGAAGAACAACAAATGCTTATCCTACACAGAGACAAAGGGCCAGGTTCAGACCCCACCCGTGCAAAACTGAAAAAAGCCAGAGTAAAGCTGCAATGTTAATGAGTTGATTCACATTTCAAGCAGTGTAATGTAGCTGAGCCTCTATATGAGTGAGCCTCTTGGTTTCTAAGGAGCCAGCTGTTATTTATGCAGTCTATTTACACGTTCTCTTGGCTCTTTACGCAGAGGAAACATTTTATAGTGCAAGCTCCCTGTCTTTATTTTCCCCTTAGATGTACACGTACATGCATGCACTACAGAAAGAGAAGGTGGGACAAAGATGTTTAAAAGAACCACATGTAGGTATGTTTTAAAAAACAAGCTATTTCAAGATGTCAGTATGAAATTGTCAGAGAACATAAATTACCACTGTCTGTGCATTCTTCCCTCCTAAGAGGATTGTGCTAATTAAACAAGAAGAGATTATCAAACTTTGTCTACAGCTGATAAAATCCAACTACAAATTAAAATGCATGTTAAAGCTAATCCATCACAAACTGAAAAACTAAGCTAGTGCATATGTAATGTTTTCAGCATCCTTTGTCCTTCAGCCAGTGCCCAAATACTAGAATTTGGTTGAGTTTAATGTTTTGCACTTTTATAGAGATTTAGAATTGTACATTCCCTACAGTTTCTAAATGCTCATCTTCTTTGCATGTTTAAGATTATGTCAGTAATTTGCATTCCCTTTTACAAATGGAACTGTAAAAGAAAAGGGAAAATGTAAGCAAGCTGGATTAAAATAAACATTTGCCTCCTTCCAGTGCCAATAAGTTTTAAAAAGTTTCCTCTTGTTGTTGCATACCTCTGATGAGTCACAGCAGCAGAAATGCCAAAATGCCACCAAAGAAAGGCTTTTCCCTTTTTATTATTGGAACAAGCAAGTACAAAAAGTTCTAGAAATCCAGAGGGAGACACATACTCCTGGGGTCCCAGCCTTGTTTGCACGTATGTGCCTGAGTCATTGTAGCTGTGATTAACCACATCAAAATGAGGGAGCTGGTCCAAAGTGGCACACCCAAACCCAGGCACTGCTGCAGTCAGGATTTAAAGCTTGAGGGTGCTAAACCAAAGCATCCAGTCTTCAGATATCCATCTGAGCCTTGATAACTAAAGGGCACTTTCCTCCTGGAGCAAGTCCACTGCAGTCCAAAACAGTGAGTGTGACAATAGCTACAGGGTGAAGAAACAGATCTGAATGGAAAAGATAACTGAGAGGTCACGTAATCTGAAAGAAAAATCTCAGCTCTCAGCCACAGCACCCCAGGTCTGTTCCTGGGTCTGCTGCCTGCTCGTAGCATAACCCTGGGACAAGTCATGTGTTTTTCCTTCTATTCTTTTCTTGTTCTCATCACTTAACATTTCAGACCCCTTTTGAGAAGGGTCTTTGTTTCACTCGAGCTTGGTGATACTGAATACTAATCGTAGAAGTGACCTTTAGGACCTACGATGATTTGAGTGATAATAGTATAGTGAAGAAAAAATAAAAGATGTCTGGTGTCTTTCAACATAACAATCTTGTACCTTCTAAAGAAACTTTAAATGTCTTACTGATTGCTAAAGTATTTATTATGTCAATTTTTCTTCTGCCTTTGAAGGATATCATGGCTCTGAAGGAGCCAAAATTCTAAAAAGCACGGGCTCCTCCACCTAAACAGAGCACACACAAAGCAAGCTCCACGAAAAATCCAAGCCTGAGAGAAAGAAAAGGAGGATGTGGGTAAAATATTTTTGCCCTCAAGTCCCTGCTCTTCATCAGCCAGATGACATTTGAGCTCTGCTTTTATATCTGCCCACCTCTCGTGTCCTTGACTGACCATGCACACAGTGGTCACATCCTCCCCAGCAGGTGAGAAACCAGCCTGAGAGGTGTCCTGAAGGCCCCTCACCTCTACCTTCAAGAGCTCAGACACTTCTACAGCTTCCTAAAAGCACCAGCAAATCCACTCATCTAACAAAGCTGCCCATGCCCAGAGAGTTTAGGGTGGGTTTAAGCTCCTCTTCAGGTCAGCTGATTTGTTCAGACCTGCTGCAGCCTCTTGTGCCTTGTCCCTGCAGGCAGAAATTAGGATCCTGCTCTTCGGGGAAAAGAATAATTGCAGGTCTCTGACTTTTCTCCAGTTTAAAGTGGAGCTAATTCCTCATAGTTCTAGGAATTGGAATAACAAATTCCACGTGTCCCTGCAATTGCTTTGACTTTGCACTGTGATTTGTGCTGGAGTAAGGTCCATTTAGACTACAAAACACAAGGGTAGTATTTATTTAACTGATTATGCTGCATTTTTGTCTTATGAATCACTCTCCACAGATGGTACTTATGCCATGTCCTACTTTCTCATTTGACAAACGACTGCTCTAAGACACTCTTATATTGGCTCTTGCACGAATGTAACTGCATTGAATGCAATGGATTTATTTTTTATTTATATTGGTGTCAACAAAGCTGGACACGGGGCCTGTAAAAGTAAAAAAGTGCCCCAAATACCTGTAGAATTCAATATGGCACATTCATTATTTATAAAATGGTTGTTTCTGTTGCAGAACATTATTGATATTGTTATTTTGCGAGCTTTCCACATGTACAACTGATACGTACAACTGTACATAGTCAATACTGCTTGAGATTATTAAGACTGGTAGAAGGTTTTTCAATCAATATATTCTCTCCAAAGAATATGCAACGGTGGGGGAATGGATTCTGTTTTCGCAGAGGTGTAAATAAAAACAATTCTTAGAAGCAAAAGGAATGGTGAAAGCAGGAAATGAGGAGGCCATATGTGATGTAAAGATTAACATACATTTTAAATACAACTTGGTGGCACTTTGGAGACCATTTTGGGATTACAGTAATTGTATATTCAGTAAAAGGCAGCTTTCAAATATAGAGCCACAAATTACTTCTAGTGAGGAAAAATGAAAAAAAGCTCTCTCTCTTTTTTTTCCCCTCCCTACCACCAAAGGGTTTGTCAGCTTACTCTTGCAAATCCTTACTAAAGAGAGTCTGGTTACACGAACAGTACTGCCAGAAGTAGAAATCAGTGAGAACGAGCTGTCTGAAGGCTCACGTATGAAAACCAGCCTACAAAGTTCAAGGACGAATTTCTTATTGCAGGAGCCCTTCCATTCTCTGAGGGAGAAAAGAAGGAGCAACTGCCCTGTAACCCAGGGAGAGATGAGAAGGGCTCTGGACCTACTGTGGGTTACCCTTGCAGGCTCTGTATGATGAAAGGACTGTGCAATGCCTGTGAAAACCTGAAATCCAGTACGTTCCTTTTTTTTTTGTCTTTTTTTTTTTCTCTCCTCCACCTTGGTGATTTCCTTCATTCTTCCTCCTGTGATTACAGTTCATGGCTTCAGGACTGGTTTTCTGACAAAAGTAAGGTCTCCTAAATAAGCCCCAAATAGATAATGAGTTCCTCTGTCCAGCACATCTTGGTGGGAGGGGGAAACCTGGGCCCTGCCTGTGAGGCACTTCTTAAATTTAATTAATCCACATCACTACCACTCACCTCCCTTGCCTAATCCACCCAGGGAACACTTTTTCACGCCATGGAACAAGAGTGGATTTAAACCCCGTGTGTGTTACGAGAATTTAAGGATGTCCTAGATCCCTCCCTGCAGCCACACTGTTTTGGGCAGTTTTTGCAAGCTGAAAGGTTTGGCTTTAGACAGCTTGGGAAAAGGAGGTTGTTAAGCAAAACAGAAAATACTGCACAAAATGGGCTGAGCAATTGAATGGATTATACTTGTCCTTTGATGCAGAATTATCTATGCTGGGGGAGGTGCCATCTCTGGAGGTGCTGTTAGATAGTTGTGCTGGACACTGAAAGGAATCTACAGCCCCATGACATTTCATACTGGATATTTTTGGTGTCCTGGCCAAACCACAATTTGGGTAATTGCATCCTGTCCACCTCTGCTGCTGTTATACTTTCAATCAGATGCAATATTCTTCATATCCTGTCCAAAGCAACTGTGTGCTGTAAAAATAGCTATTTCATTTCTGCACAGAAGTGACTGGTTTTCAGCTGTGGTTAGGGCTCCTTGCAGAGGTAAAAAATAAATAAATAGGACTTCTGGATAGAAAAATTCGGTGCAGGCTGTATTCTCTTTTCACATCAACTGTAATGCCTGATCTTCATGCATTAACCCCAGACTTTATTAGCTATTTTCTACCAAGTGCCCAGAAATGCAGAATCACTCAGGACCTTTCCTGCTTGGCACTGTGTGAATCCACAGTGACAGTCCCAGCTGGGAAGAGTTTGCAGCCTGAATACCTAAGACAGTTCAGGTAAAACATAAGCCCATCTAAAGCAAAGAGACTTGACCAAGGTCACCCCTGTCTCTGTCTCTGTAGCAGCCTGGGGACCTCGCCTGCTGGTCAGATTCCTGACACTTCTGAACAAAGTCTCCCTCCAGGGTCTCCGTTCCGCTCCTTTTCCCTCTCGATCACTTTATGTCTTTAAAAATTGGATTTGGTTTTGCTTTTTCAAGATTTTTAATTCCCTCTTGCCTTCCTCAAACAAAAGCATGAAGTCACTGAAGTCTATTTCTTACCTATTTGATGCATTTTTAAAGTGCACATTGCTCAAGTTGATACACAGAGCAGCTGCTTTAACAACACTGCCATTTAAAGTTGGATTGCTCCGAGTCTTCTCCCAGCTCCTGTCTGACACGAGCCCCCTTGACAGGAGTTAAGGCTGAAGCTTGTTTAGCAACAGACCCAAAACCCTTGGAAGTCCCTCAGGAGGCAGGATGCCATCTAGAATTTGCACTGCTCCTTGCTGTGAGCATGCCTGGTGGGATGGACTGGACAGGGACACTCGAGTCCCTGTCCAAAAGTGTCTGCAGCACAAGGAAACGACTATCACGAACGAGAGGCAAAATGTCCCAGGGCTCCCAAAAATGATGTGATATATGTCTCTGCCTTGTCTCTTCTCCTTTTTCTCTCTCTTTTCCCCTCTCAGAGTGAATGGGTGGGTTAGAGCTGATGAGGTTCCCAGACTGACCTGAGAAGGGATTGTGAGGATGGGGAGGATGGTGAGCATGCCGAGATGGTTCCTTACAGTGGGTGGGTGAGAAGGGGAGAAAAGGAAAATCCATGTGAGCAAGGTCCTGAAGATTTGACAAAGCTTCTGCAGAGCTCAAGGAAGAGTTTTTCCTGACTCAAGACTAAACAAGGAACTCGACATCTGACTCATTAAGAGTGCTAAAAAGTTCATGTTGAGCTTTTGGCTCTGTTAAAGCCTTTTGCTGTATGCCTCAGACACCAGCATCCAGGCTGGGATCAGATATGGTAACCAAGCATAAGCTTCACTTTTAGGCCTGACAGTAGGTTTCAAAATTATTATTATTATTATCATCATCATCATCAAATCAGTATTATAATTATTATCATTTTTATAATTGTTATTATTATATATCAGTGGAAATAGTCACACAGCTGAATTTAAATATATGCTAACATCTTGCTGAATCAGAGCCGGTAAAAATAAAGAAGAGAAAGGTGATGGACAGTCAGGATTAACAATTTAACACTGAATTGTTTCCAGTCAGCAAATGGGAGAGCACAGTTTGTTGTCACTGCTCCAGATGGGAACACTACTGGGTTGGAGGGAAGGTGTCACAGGCTTGAGGACCTGTCCCAGAAACTATCCCAAGACCATTTTTTGATACAGATGCATTTCAAAAATCCACAGAAGATCCCTAGGCAAGCAGAGAGGCAAAATTGCCACTCTAAAACCTGCTGGCTGCAGCAGAGCCATAGACCAGCCCCAACTCTGCTATAACCACACTGCAACGACCGGTGTTCAAGATAAATTGTCATCTCCCTTCTCCAGCCACTATTACTATTTCTGGGCATGAAAAGTAAATGGATGTTTTATTTCAGCTGCTACTCGTGGAAGTGAAATGTTCTCAGATGTGCCACACTCCCAGCCTGAGGAGTAATGGTAAAACACAACTTGCATTCTTAAGCCTGGTCTATATTTGAATTTTTGCTAGCCCAGCTCTGACACATAGGAGTGTGAAAAAAAAAGATTTAAAAAAAAAAAATCACACCCTCCAACTAACGTAATAGCACTGTACAAAAATCCTTGTATATCTTTTGCCAAATTCACTTTGAAATCTGGTTTAATTTATCAGTAAAGAACTATTTTTTTTTTTGTACAATCTATTTCTGGCTAAGGAAGATCGCTAGGTCGGCGCTGGCTCTGTCAATATGGATCAGAAGACGAGCTTAAATTCTGAAGTATCAGCAGCTCTTAGAATTTTTGGACACAGCATCTGCTAAATGCCAGACTGGTTCTCACCTGCACTGAGCCTGCAAAGGCCAATGTCACACAGCAATGCTGCCACTGAAGTGAGATGGGGACCCAGCACTCCAGCACATCTCACAGCTCTGTTTTCTTGCTGGAGAGACACAGAAGGGAGCAGGGGGGTTGGTTCCTGTTCACCCAGCTGCCACAGTGGGAGGAAAAGGATCCTGTGTGGACACACACATTCTTTGATATTTCTAGTTTCTCTCCTGAGCTACTTACCAGTTTGCTGATGGGCTTTGCAGTAACTTATGAACCACTCCCAGCTTTGCTACCTTAATATTGCTTTCTCAAAAATTCCAGCTTGCCTGCCCTAGCTGCATCCCAGCTGCAGATCCCAAAATGGTGGTTTATAGCATTTATATATATAGACTTCTGAATACAACCTGACCTGAGCACACATGGAGGTGCTGTGGCCTGGGTTCTCCCTGCACTCCTGCTGTGCCTTGCTGGGCTGCCCCTGCCTTGGGGAAAATTCAATTTGCTCCATCTGGGCTGCACAGGGAAAAGCATCTTGTCATCCTCTGTGTCACAGTCCCTGGAGCAGCCTGGCACTGCTGCTGGGGGAATGCTGGCAAACATTGAGTCAAAAAACTATGCAACTGGAAAAATTAGCATGGTCACCAGACAGAACATCCCCATATGTTTTCTTCAGAAAGCCCACAGTTTCTTTAGCACCAGACACGGTTTGTAAGCAGAACAGAGCTGCTCACTGCTGCCTGACTCCAACTGCAAAGGCTTTGGCTGAGCACAGAGGTTCAGCAAGGACATGTTCATCTGCACTTACCAGGAAAAGGGCTTTCCAAAGCACACAGTCGGTTCACTGGTGCACTGCTGTGCTGCTCAAGTTTGTGCTTTCCGGGTAAAACTTCTAAAAATAACCTCCTCTTTAATATTACGCTCAGAGCATGGATATTGCTTCTGGCATTTTGTTCTCTGTGCTACAGCTGGGAGAACACGACCAAGAATAAGTTTCCCACGGCCTGTTCTTCTGATTCTCTTTACACACAACACAGCAGTGACACCAGAACTCTCTAAACCAAGAGACAGGGAAACGTTTAAGTTCTGCAGCTCTTTTTTTATTAACTGATTCTCTTGGGCTTAGATATTGCAGTTCATGTGGTACCACATGTGAGACAGACTCCTGTTAAAGAGGATGATGACAGCCACAATATCTACTGTGAAGGAGAAGGGGAAGGTTGCAATAAAAGGTACTTGTTATAGATAGAAGCTGAACTAGATATAGGGTTTGTCCTGAGTTCTTGTCTCAGGCTGGACTGTCACGTGATCATCAATGCCAGGGAGCCTCAGATGCAGAGACAGTATTTCAAGTGGGACAACACAGGAAAAACAGGAAGAATCTGCCATTATTTTAAAAAATTGCAGCTCTCCAAGGCCACACAATTTAAATCTTGGATACAAATATCCAGCAGAAGTCATCCGTGATGGATGAGTCTCTGTAGGTGGAGATGGATGAGCTGTAGTTATCCTTCCTTATGACAAGGGAAGCAAACACTTTTAGCCACTCATTTTATTGCTACAGGATGGACCATGGATCTGGTCTACCCCTGTAGTTTAACAATTCCCACTGTTCATCCACCTCCACCAAGTGCAGACACTCATTCCTGGAGGTGGATCCTGCAGTGCAGCAGTTGGGTTGCCCGAGGGTGACACAAGCAGAAGCAGGGATGGAGGGGGCAAGAACTGATGCCCAGCTCCACCTCACACAGAAGCAGAAACAGAAAGAAACTCACTTCTTTCCATATTTTCACTTAACTAAACTTCAATTGT
Source organism: Manacus candei (assembly GCF_025592945.1). Lineage (NCBI taxonomy): Eukaryota > Metazoa > Chordata > Aves > Passeriformes > Pipridae > Manacus > Manacus candei. Next base: position 1,739,867 of record NW_026138101.1, on the reverse strand, counting down.
CTAGAGGGGAAACCTCCTGATCTTTTTTTCTCTGGACCAATTATCTTAATAAATAAATTATCCGGCACAGGTTCATAAAACAGATAAAACAATTTGTTTAGTGAATAGATAAAATCACAGTCAAAGTAAGGAAACAACACCAAGAGAGCAACACAAACATTATCAGGGAGAAAATGATCAAACAAGGTTCCCAAGGGATTTTAAATGCCATGCTCTGCTTTGAATGCACACATTTCACCAAATAAAATGCTAACACGCTCCTTTTTCACAGCATGAAGAAGCCAAAGGTCTAGTTAAATTTTTACTCAAATAGGAATTTTAAAGATAAAGACCTACCCCTATTAAATACCCACATAAATACACATGGATGCACACACTGAATAGTCTCCAGCCTTTCTAGAGTTTTCCATTATTTTTAGGATAAAAAACACTAATTGAAATCTTGACTTATAAATACACTTTGATGAATTTTGGTCCCCTCACCACTAAAAACATGACTTCGAATGAGACAAATCTATCTCTGCAAATAGTTTCTTGTTTTTTTATATGTAAAAAGAGTTGAGCTTATTTGAACTACTGTCTTTCACAATGCATTTTATTTAAAGATGCTTTTAAGATCTTGAGAATTTTCTTCCTTGTGGCTAAGGCAATAATTCTTCTTGGTTTGTTGCTTTTTTTTTTGTGAGTTGAAATGATTTTGTTTTAACCTTTTTGCTCACAAAGCAAAACAAATATTATAATTTTGCTTGGCCTATTTAAGAATACACAACTGCCAGAAAATTGATAAGAAATGGGGTTTTATTTCATTAATGATGTGTCATCTTTAAGATCACTTCTAGCAAGATACCAGATATTTGTCCCTGCCAAGTTTCCTTTCTACCCTCTCCCTCCAGCATGTAAATAAAGAAACTAGCTTTTCCCACTGCTCTGATGAATTATTCCTCTGTCCCACCCAATGTGTCATCTCATACAGAATGGTACCAGAAAGGACTTTAATTTCAGGTGTCAAATTTGTTACTATTAGTGGTGTTTGCTGGTAGACTGTGATGCACAACAGACAATTACCTTCAAGAGGAAGCACACAAAGGCAAAACTCGAGCTCTATAACATCCAGGTTTCAGTGTAGTCAACAATAAAATTAAATTTTCCACTTTGGCAAACCACCTCAGTCCTGCCTGATTTACTGGAAGTGTCCTGGGGGGACGATGTGTGTCACACAGAAGTGGTACAGACATTGATGCCATCACCTCACCAAGAGGGGTGTTTTTTGGGATACCATCCATGAAGCAGGATGGATGAGGGTAGAAAGGCAGTATGAACTCCAGTTGGTTAGGATTTATTTTCTGCATTAAATACTTTCAAACCCAGGGCACTGCACAAGGAATTTGCAGAGGACTGATTTACCACAACTTGCCATAGGACAGGGCAAAGACAGACCCTCTTGAGAGTATCTTCTGCTCCCCTGGCTTTGGCCAGCCACTAAAACCAGCAACATTGTTCTGTGTTACTGCTGCACATTTTTACATCAGGCCATTCATTGTGAGCCCCCAGAAATGAAGGCAATTGTAACTTGCCCTGCTCTGGATCTGCCAGGCTATGACTGTGAGCCAGGGAGGCTCAGGAAGTCCTTCCTGGTGAGACAGACATCCCCTCCCCTGCTGCCTGGCATTTCCCTGCAGAGAGAACTGCAGAGCTGAAGGCAGAGGGAGCCTTTGCTACAACAATTAATTAAGTTTGAGTGATTCCCTTTTTTTCAGTGCTGTCAAAAATGAAACCACCACTGCTCTGTCCTGCTCATGCACTGGGAGTGGGGCAACCTTGGGCATCTGCACACTTGGCTCTGCACAGCTTGGTCATCATAAAACAGGGTAAGGAGCTTTGGGGACAGTGGGATAGACAGAGAAATAGTCTAATCACTGAGAAACTGTCAGTCCTGATGAAGTTACACTGTGTGGACAAGTTGGAGAAGGTCTATTTACCTTCATGCACATGGGAAGGACCTGAACCTACAGCCCTGACACTGCCTGTTTATCCAGAGCAGCTCCAGTGTGGGCAGTGGGGATGCCCTGCTCTGAGTGCTTAAACAAACAACAGGAATGGGGGTTTTTTTGGTGGGAAAACCCCCAAACTCCAAACAGAAAACCAACCATCCAACCAACCAAACCAGAAGAATTTTGTACAAGCATTACTGGAGGTTCAAAGGTGTTAGCCCAGAGCTGAGCAGAGAAGGTAGGAGATGTGCTGGCTCCACTGCTGACAGCTGGCAGGTCCAGCTGTGCCTGCAGGATGACAAGGGGTAACTCCAATGGGGACTGGACCAGGTTATCCCTGCCTAGAGGCTTCTGTGGAAACCACCACTCATCCTCACCTTTATCCACAGGCTAACTTTGTCAGAGCAGCTGAAGTGGTGAGGACAGAAGTGGAGAAATAAAAAACACTGAGTGCCAATTCATGGTGCCACTGGCTGCGGGTGGTACCACTCCACACCTCACCAGCTGCTCAGTTCAGATCTCAGCACAATCATGGGTCTGCTTTTTGGCTTAGGTCAAGGGTATAACCAATCCAGCACACACCCATTCCAGATTTCCTCATTTCCAAGGCATTAAGCACTTGGGTTGTCTTTAAGTATAATTTACAAGACACACATTGCATGGGCACTGATGGCAAGCTCCTGTGTGTGTTTTAAAGCCAGACTAAGTGCTTGGAACAACTTTTTTCCCATGGTAAAATACTTGGTCCATTGATAATCCATGAGTGTACATCAAACATAGCAGCTGTTTAAAAAATAATAAAACCGAAAAATAACTCTGTCTAAAAAAAGCCACGACCCTCACAAAATATTTTCAATGACACTTATTAAAAATGAAAGGATGTTTCTAATTATATCTGCCTTTATACTTTCTTGAAGCTCAAATATAGCAAAACCAGCCGAAGCCTAAACGATTTTTGCTCTCAGATGAGTGAAACACTGTATGTTCTCCAAAACGATTTTGATCAATCTTTTTGGTGTAAAAATGTATATATCTTGCCTGTGTAGCGTGAACCCTCCCTTCACAGTTTTAGTCTCCTTCCCATTTTCCAGGTGAACCCGCGTGCACATCAGAATAAGAAAAAACCAAAGCCCAAACAAATCGATTCTCCAATTTTTTACACTTCTCTAACAAGGACCAGTCTCACCTGATGAAATACCTACAGAGCATAACTGTAAATTTTCCCGTGTACCCCACACACTTGGTCGATTGAGTAACAGCTACGAGCTCTTGGAAATCAATCTATATTTATCAGGTAACCAAAGCAGTCCGAACAAAGAGCGGGACAGGTTTCCCGGGATCCGCGTGCGCGTGTCAGCGTGTGCGGGCTGGAGAACATTCCGACCACAAACGGAGCTGATTGTCGATATAATTATGCTGCAATCACACCAGAGGAGAGGATCCAGTAAATCAAATCCAACTGTCCGCCCACTCGCAGTGAAGAGACTAAAACCTGTCAAATCAGGGAAGGAGGAACAGGTGGCCTCATTTGCAAAAAAAAAAAAAAAGGCTGTTCCTCGCCCGGCCGAGCGCTGTTCATCAATACTCACATTTATTAAACGCAGAGTATCGCTGCTTTGTGGGCAGCACATTAAAGACGCTTCGGCTGCACGTGCCGATATAAAATCTGACACACAGGTCTCCTCACACACCCAGCAAATAACCTGGGACTTACTAAGTGCTGCCATAAGTTTTCACCTTTTTAATGTTTTTAATGGCTGCTGACAGCAGCGTGCAGCCTCCGTGGCAGCTCTGCCCAGCCCGTGTCCCTTCAGCTGCAGCAGGTCTGTCAGCAGCTTGGAGGAGCCTCCTGCTATGCTGACGTGGGGCATCCTCCCTTCCCATCATGGGGAATGGCTCCCGTTTTTGGAGACTGCTGCCTGGCTGGGGTTCTCACATCCTGCATCTCAAGAAATCCTTGGTGTCCCACCCAAGTGGTAATTGCTGCCTCTCAAGATTTTAGAAACTGCTTTAACTTGAAAGGGGGTGAGTTTTACGAAGCAATTCTTCCCTGTGAGGGTGGTGAGGCCCTGGCACAGGTTGCCCAGAGTAGCTGTGGCTGCCCCATCCCTGGAAATGTCCAAGGACAGTTTGGGTGGGCCTTGGAGTCACCTGGTCTAGTGGAAGGTGTCCCTGCCCATGGTAGGGGTTTGGAACTAGGTGAGCTTTAAGGTCCCTTCCAAATCAAACCCTTCCATAATTCTATGAAATTTTGCATACTGACAGCAGAGGTTTCCTTCATCCTCTCTGACCTTCTGACGTGGTGGGCATCAGTGGCCAGGGTGTGAATGGGAAGAAATACCAGATTTCTTTGAGCAGGAGAAAATTGAAAGGATATATTTTTGTCCAGTGCTGTGGCTCACTCTGTGGCCAGAGCTGAAGGGCACCGTGTGGTCTAACTGTGGTTCACTATTTACTCATGGCCGTGACACAGCCACCATCCAAAGGAAGACAGAGAGACCAGTCAGGGTCACAAAACAAATGGCACAAAGAAAACTCAAATCTCATGAAAGTTGCCTTACATAGTTACCTTACATTGGAAGGAACTGGCACAGGCAGATAAGGCTCATGTCAATCAACCTATTTTGGCAGCAGGTATAGGAAGATACTGCTGTGATTTGGGATGCAAACAGCTGCATTCACCTGCCTACACAAGACTGATCTCTCAGCTGTGGATGTTGTAATGACCAGACTATGAATCTTCACACTCAAGGTTAATTCCCATTTTCAGTAATGGATGGGAAAAGCTGAAAATCCATCAAAACTACAAATAGGAGGAAAACACCTCTGAAACCAAATGCCTTGAGAAAGCACCAGGTATTTAATGTAGCAAATGCTGTGAGCTCTTGAGATTCAAGTGTGTCCTCTTTCCAGAGGTATCCAAAGGAAAAGATGAAAAACCCTGAATATGTTAGAAGGAGGGTTATGCCAGTTACCCTCTAACAGCAGCTTCTCAAAGGCTCCAGTCTCAGAGACACCTCTATCACTTATTATCTAAGGGGAGAAAAGTAAAGTAAATACAGGATTTAAAAGTACAGAACATACAAGGCTGTCTGGGATAGACAAGAATTGCAGTTATGAGCCAATATAATAAGAAAGAATGGTGATATGTGGAGTCATTAAGTCCTTATTTTCCTAATTGCAGATGATTTTGCTGTACAATTCCTTTCACAAGCATAAAACAGCTGCGTTCAAGTCTCGGTACTGAGGCTGCAACCCCAGAGATCTATAGGAACATGACAAATCTGGTGTGCATGCATAGCCCTTATTCCCAGGAATTAAAGAATACTTCTAAAGGTTAAAAACTCCAGGAGAAAACGCTATATAAAGAGTTTTAAGGAGACTCTGAAGGAGAAAGAAAGCATTTGCCTTAACAACGATTCACTTTTAATTGTTTTGTGTGATTTCAATGGATGCAAACTGATTTGGGAGAGAGAATTTGCAAAGTCCTCTTGGTTGGTAGCACTGTGTGCTTTACAATTTAACCTGTAAACTGCTTCTCATAATATCCTGTAATGGTTTCCTGCTCTCAGCAGCATAGAGGGCAGTTGCCCACGTAAATCCCACACTAGATAGGTGACCCCTTTATGATCCAGCCCACACAGTAGATGAGAGAGATCCTGCTTCGCTCATAAAACCAATCATTCTTCCCTAATAGTCTACAATTTGCAGCCATCATAAAACCCACCCTCACCATATTTAGCGGGCAGGGGTGTATTTCTGAGCTTGAAGGTTAAAGACCTGCACAGGTCCATCCCTATGGCTGGGCTGCTAACAGAAGTCAGTAATTCACAGCAGGCTACCACTAAACAGCACTGAAAAATAAGAAGGCCTAATACAGGAGCAAAGGACCTCCTGGAAGTTGCAGAGTTATGTGCCACTGGGTTGCACAGCACTGGGAGACATTGATAAACTTTGCAGCCAATACACCCAGGAGTACCAACGGGAACATTTTCTTTCCACAATAGCCACTGAAGTCTTTAACACAGAATATAATATTTTCAGCCTACTCAATGTCTCGCCACCCTCCTCTCCAAAGCAAGCCATACTGATGACATCTTCCTTATCATCAATAAAAATGATGTACAGCAGACTGTGGAGTTATTCAACAAGCAATTTCCAAAGATCACCTTTAGTACAGCGTATAAAACAGATCTAGGACTCCCTTTCCAGGATGTCAGAATTTTATGAAGCATCAACTCTACACTTGCAGCTCCCCGTTATGAGAAAAGTGCTTCTCTCAGATACACGGTGTTTTGCTTGCCTCAGCACATTCCCATGACCGTGCAAAAAGGTTGCCTGTGATGAGGATCATTATTAAAGGCATCAAGGAGGTGATGCAAGAGATGGAAAGCCATTTGCAAAACACACTTAGAAGAGAGCTGAGCAGATGTTGCTGTCTAGCTGCTCATCTTGCCTGGGTCTGAAGACCACCCTCGATGCAAATAGCCCCACCGAGCTCCACGAGCACAGATAAGCTCTGCTATTGATGCGCTTTTTTTCCTAATTAATGTTGTTACAACTGAAAAGATGGCCCCAGGAATTGATTATGTAAATCCCTCAGATGGATAGAAGTTTCTTTCCAACTGAAGTGAGCATCACAGATGATTATTTCTGCCATCCCTGCAGCAGTGAGGGTGAGTTAAGAGCTAAGCACATGCTCAGAGCTAAGCACAGACTGTTACAGGAATTTCTGAATCGAGGAGTGAATCTCTTCCTGAGATTGCAGTGCTGATTTCTGACTGTGGAGATTAGTCATGAAGAGTCAAGAGGCAGGACAGAAACACATCTGTTACTCTGTTGGTCTGAAGAAGAAACATTTTTCCCACCTCGGTATTTCACGCCCGTCTTCACTTTTTCCTATCAGCACCTCCTCTCCCTTAGCTATGTTTTCAAATCCAGGGACATCACCATTACTCAGGAATAGGCCCTCTAGCAAAGATGAGATAAAAGTAAAATTACCAGCACATCACTGACCAAGGACACTGAATCCTACTCTAACTGGAACAAACAGCTGTCTTCCGGTGATTTCTGCATCCTGCAATTTGCATCACATTAGGAAAAAGTAAATTTTAGAAAATTAGCCAAAAGAGTCAAAATTAGATTAAAAAATGGCATACCATAACAGTTATCTTCTGCATTTCAGAGTGAAGGTAGTAGAATTTACTGCACGGGAGAAAAGGTGAATGGATTTGCATTTAAGTTTCATCACTTTTAAGGTTCCCAGTATCCAAACCTCCCTTTAAAAGAGCCCTAGTGGACAATAAACTCTTTTAGAAAATATGCAGCAAAGCAGCAGTGCCCAATAAACAGACATAAAATTAGACTGCTGTAATGTTTCAGCTGTTCACTTCCTTTGATACAGGCAGCTGGCAGCAAGACATTTGAAAAGACAGAAGAACAAGTAAGTTCTAATGGATAAATATATACTTTTTTCATACCATATGTGTTTTAAACACACATAAATGCACACACTCACACGCATGTACTAACAGGATAAACTCACAGGGCAAACAGAAGTGAATAGTCACCAATATAGACAGTGGGCTACCATTAAGCATTTAAAATAATTACAGCTTTTAAACCACGGAAACAAGAATTTAAAAAGAATAGTTTGGGTACATTTTCCTCTAGAATGAAAATTTCTCAACCGTTTCCTCCTGAGTGAAATCAGAATTCACCAGTGCCATTGCATGGTCAAAGCAAAAGCTTTCTGCTGGAGATTTGAGACCAAGGTGTCCCCAAACTGACCTCCCAGAAATGACCCAAGAAAGTTATTTCTGATAATATCTCGGTAAACAAATAGATTTATTTTTTTTCATTTCTTATTCATCAGTGGATGCCTTTCCACATGCTACTGTTATGTGAAGCCATGGGAAGACATTCTCCTTTACATACAGACAGTACTGACTTGCAGGAGGGGAGATGGCAGCTGCCCCCTCTCTCTGCACACTCCATTTCTTATGCAGATCTGTGCTTCCAGGTCTGTCCCCATAAAACTTCCCTCTCTCAAAGGGAAACAACTGGATGTACAGCTCTTCACAATGACCTTCTCAGTAAGATGCTCGCACAGGAATCAAAGGATATTCATTCTTCACAAAAGCCAGTTTCCATTGTAAGCCTTTCATTCAACAGACCAAGCTGACCTGCCTTTATGCAAAATAGCCCTCAACCTGTGAATTGCTAAAGAATTAAAAAAAAAATAATTTGAAAAAGAAATCATTGGGTTATTTGCATTAAAAAAACCCAAACCAGTATTCACCATAAGAAACCAAGAAGCCATTGTGCTTTATGCAGTAGATCTTTGGCCTTGCTTTCCTCCTCCTCCTCCTTCCTTCAGCTCAAGAGCCCTGGGAGGTCCATGCAGCCTGGACCACCTTATTCCCATCATCATCATCATCACTGGGCACTGCAGGGTGGGAGAGTTTTTTGCATGATCCCAGGGAGCCCATGTCCTCCAGGCCCTCCTGCAGAAGCAGGGGAAGGCTTTCTGTCTGCAGTTATTCAGCTCTCATGTGGTCTACTTTCCTTCTGGATATCATGTTTTTATTTTCATGAGTGTTTGCAGCACCTTTCCATCTTGCAACAACTGGTTGATAGAAATATCAGTGTTATCAGTCCCTATCTGTACCTGGGTACAAAGTCATTCCAGAGCAACCAGAAAAAAACTTTTTCTAGAAGGAAAAAAAAAATACATTATCTATATTTGGCTTTAAGACACTGTCAAAGGCTTTTGTGGTCCTTTTGGCACCAGGACATATACAATAGAAAAAACCCTACTTTCTCATGAATATGGTTTCTTCCCCCTCTGAAACACTGAATATATTTTTACCTGATTTATGCCATAAAGGTACAAGTCCTTAAAATCTTTCCTCACTTACAGCATGTGTTCAGCTCTCATTTTTGCATTTGTGCAGTGAAAATAAAAATAAACAGTAAATATATATTTTCACCTTTAATAGGAACAGGTGTATATTCAGCAGGATGGGAAGGCACTGACCAACAAGTGCTGCTGTCCCACTGCAGGAGGAGTTTATTCTGGTTCTTCAGTTAGCAATCCTTGCCTGGACTCTTCCCAGTGCATGGAGATGCTGTGAGGCTGGAAAGGACCTCAGAGGCTTTGAGCAGTGATGACTGGTGAATCACACTGGTCCCAGTTAGCAGATATGTAACACAATACTGAAATTCCATATTGAATTTCCTCCTTCTGAGATGATATTTACCCCACCAGATTTTAATGGTAAGGACAAGCCTAAGGCATGAACAGAATACACACAAGCACTTGAAATATCTGCAACTCATGCTATGCTAAAAAAAAAAAAAATAAAATTGTAAGAGCAGCCAAACAAAAAACCCCAATGCTCTGCAAAGGTTTTTAACCTTTGTGCATTGATTTCTATATGAAAAAGTGTTCCCCTTGCAATGTTTAGTAGCCTATAGCTTTGTATTGACAGGAGCTCTGGTTCAGGAGAGTGAGACACGGAGGGGACTTTACTGCCTTGGAGGTTCTGATGGTGCTCTGAGAGACCAGGGGGGTCAGAGAGGGTCTTTTAATTCAGAATATCAGGGAAAAGACTTCACCTCTTTATCCTTCAATATTTCCATATAGGTGTTTATTATTATATTTTATGTAGGTGCTAACTTTAGATGTGTGACCCCCCAGCTCCAGGAAGAGGAGGCTTGAGGACCTTGCAGGTAGATTTGGGAGTTAACCAGGACACCAGAGGCTCTTTCACATGTTTGGAAAATGTGCAGGGTAGCCTTGCTGCTTCCCAAGGAATGTGGAAGGCTCTGTACTTATGTGCTGCTGTAATTATTACTGCTCTCTTAATCACGTTATGCAAATAGGCTGAGAGGGAAGGAGGGAGAGGAGGCAGCCAGAGGAGTAAAGGGTAATACTTTTGGGTGGTTACGACTTTGCTCCCTGATTAAAATTCCTGGAATCCTCAATTGTTTCTTATCAAAGGGCTTAAAAAGGAAAATTTTTCTTTTAATAAAAATAAACGAAGAAAAATGGATCTCTCATTTCCAGGAGACACAATGGAGATCACCTTGTAGTCTGGCAGCAGAATTGATATGATTTGCATTACCAAGGATGACTAAATGGAGTGTTAAATTATCTCAAAAAAAAGAAAGATGTAAATTGATATTCATGACATCAACAAGGTTAGAAAGAAAAAAAAAAGAGAGTGAGTCTTTACATGTCTTCTTGTACTATACAAGCATTAATCTTATATTCCATGGGCACTACACTACTCCAAAAGGCATCTTCTGCTTTTGTGTGACACCTCTAGGAAATGATTTGCAATTATATACACCAGCTCTGAAATGTGATGCTGAAGCAATCAGCGTTGGCTATAAAAACACTAATTATTTCTGATAAAGTCATGCTATGGGCGCATTCTGAACACACAAGAAAAGTTCAGCAAGCTATAAATTTGATTTTGGAATAAACACACTGCATTTTAAAGTTTTCTGGTGGGAAAGAGGTAGGGGAGGAGACGGGGAAGCTGCCTTTTTTGTACGTTAGCAATGGAATGTCTCAAAAATATTGTGGAGCAATATTTAGACTGTTTTATTGCTTTTAAAATGTTTCACTGACTCTTCATATAGAGTCCATCACCATTCATATATTTGTCTATACACATGTGTATAGACACGGAATATTACAGGAATATACAGTGGAGTTCTACAAGATATATGCAATTCCACGAGAATAAATCCATATTTGGCTCCCACATGGGTATTATTATCTTGGTTTGGCCCTAGGTTAATGCTATTTCCAACTTGGAGCATAGAAAATGGAGCTCGTGTGCACCAACCTTGCCACTGCTTGCAAATTTACTTGAGATCACACTTTAAAAGACTCATGAGTTTAACCAAAAATAAGAGATTATTACCTGTAACTAGTTGCTCAGCTTTTGGGACTTTATTTTGAGCCTTGTCATAGTTGAAGATTTTCTATGAAGTCTTTGCTCTTAGAATCATAGCTTAACCTTGCCCATTTAGGATTTTATAACTGCAGAAATACACAGTTTTCAAGTAGACCAGAGAAAACTGTTTAGAGCTGTCATAATTTAAAAATATTAGGTTTAAATAGTTTCCAAATTCTTAGGACTTATTATAAGGTGTAACATAGAAGGTAATGCTAAATAAAGACTGTAAAGAACAGAAATCTATTGTGGTATTTAGACACCAAATCCCACCAAAAGAGTTATTTGTTGCCATAGTGCTGGCACTAAATGCTTGTAAAATCATCATGCACGTGTCATTCACCTTCTAGACCAAGGCATGGCATTGCCACCACAGCTCCAGTCCTCTGTGGCCTGGACACAGGAGGGGTTTCACCTGGAGCACATAAATCCCTTCTCAACAGCACAAACAGCCCCTGTGTCAAGTACAACCATGGCCTGTGCTCTGCCCCTTCTCTGCCTTTCAGGATTTGTGAAATATTTTTCCCTGGTTGCAATTTTCACGTTTCCCTACAGGTCTTCAGTTTTATCAGCTTTCTGGTAGCAGCACTCACACATCTGACAATTTTTGAGCTATTTTCCTCTTCACTGTCCAATACTGAGAACAATTAGGAAAGAACATCAGAATGAGGAAAGGATATCAGCATTTGGTTAATATCAAAGGAAGGGAAGAGGAGGAGTGGAATGTAATGGAATGTAACCCTGAAACATCAAGTAAGACTGTCTAGTTCTTTTTATTCTTTATCAAAAGAAGCTGCAAATATTTTCTTTAGAGTTAAATACAAATCTTTGAGTACTTGAGGATGGTAATACTGGCTCATAGTCAGACACTTCCTTCCTCACACCCAGAGCTGCTGTGTCTCCATTGAAACACATTAACCCCATTAAATTTGTTGCTCACCTCGCTGCCAAGACATTGAGTTATAAGAGCCAACTGAAAAATGGTTTTTTAATTCAGAATATCAGGGAAAAGACTTCACCTCTTTATCCTCCAATATTTCTGTATAGGTGTTTATTATCATACTTTATGTAGATGCTAACTTTAGATTTGCAGATGTGCATATATGAATAAAATATTTCGTAGATGAGATCATAGATCAGGGCTAACAAATGCAGCAGCGACTTTTTTCATTTGTAGTAACACAATGACCTTCTTTGCATTGCAAATTTCACTATATTTGGGTTGGGGTGAGGATATGAAATATGTAATATCAAATAAGGATCTACAATAAACAAAAGTAGAGATCTGAGGAACGAGACATCTGAAATTCCCCTTGGCTTGGATTTAACAATTTTTGATGTTTCAGTGTCATACTGCCTCTCTTAGTGACTCCCAGAATTCACCTTCTGATGTCCCCAGATGACCTGGACGTGATGGATTTGATGGAAGCACTATCTGACTAGCTTTACACCCTCATCTCATGTCTGGAAGAGCATCATTTTCTGCAGAGCCCTTTCATACTGGTGGGCATTAATGCCACTCAGCCCTGGAAAGTTCCCAGCAGCACAGTGTGGTTTGCAGGGAGATGTAAAATGCTCTATTTAGCAACGTGTCCATTAGTGGACCCCAGATGAAAGCTAAATTAAACACCTGCATTCAGATGCTTCTAAACAGTGTTTCCTGCTGTACTGACAAGTCATACCTAGTTATTTTCCATGAAGGATATTATCCCTTTAGAGAAAATCTGTCAGAGACAGATCAGTCCAATATTCTCCATCCGTGAACATGGAAATATTAACCGAGTGCTCTGTGCAGGTTTGGGATTGTCTTTGCACATTCCTGTCCCCAAATATCACCACTTCATAAAAGAAACTGTGCCTCTAATGTCCTCTTAAACCCCTATCATGAGAGAATAACAGGAGGGATTTAGAGAAGTGCAAACACTCAGAGAGACGCAAGAAATAGTGAAATTATTGCTGAGCATCTGAGATGAGAAATGTTTGCTGTCAACCAAAATACATTTTAATTTATATATTCCACGAATAAATATCCAGTTAATTTCCATGGAATAACTGAAACCAGAAAAGGAAGGGTCCCCTTAGACAGTGCTGCATTCTAATCTCATGTGCTGTGTTCACTGTATTTTAAAACCTAGCACTTCTTTTTGATGAATAGTCCTTGGCTGCCCTTCATCCTGGCAGAGGACTTTGAATTTCAACCTTTATTTCACACAGTGGTTTCTCACTCCAGATGTTCCCCCTTCAGACATTCCTGATCCACGTTTAGCACCTCAGTTTTGGGTGCTACCCACAGATAACCAAAGCTGAGGCCATTATCGAGCCAAACATCCGCCCGGCCAACGCGCAGTCAATTATTTTAATATTGTCTTTTAAATGAATCACTCTAATCGTTCTGGCTGCCTACCTCCGAGGCCAAATTAACTTGTCAGCTTCTTTTGTATTTTAAGGGTCAATTTTAGAAGGGTCTCAGCAATGGCCCAAATCTACTGCCATTGGAATCAATGGCAAAACTCCCGGGATCCTCACTGGAAGCAGGCTTTGGCAAGTACAGAGCATTTATGAAATTTCCAGCCTTCAGGACAAAATGTCCTCAATATTTCAATGGTGCCTTTCTCTGTGGCATTAAAGAGACATCTACCCATGACACACACACTGAGCCCTAACCAAAGGTGCCTTCTCTGTGCTTTGGCTCTGCATGGTGACATTCTCATTTTGCTTTTCACAGCTGCCTGAAGTCATTGCAGCTTCCTAAATCCCTTTCCCTTCCCCAGCTGAGCACCAAACTCTTAGATTATTTCTTTTGCAGTTGTTTTAGCTGCACATTACAACACCCTGAATGTTACCATATTGGTGAAAGTAGATTCCCCCTCCCACCCTTTTTTCCCCTCCATTTATTTCTTTTCTCAAGTGATGCAACCCTTCACAATTTAGGAAAACTTTGCATTTACCTGCTGTTTACCCCATCTTTCACTTCTTTAAACCAAACAAGGCCTAACACCAATCCCCCAAGTGCCCCTAATGACCACCTCTCCAAATTGATACACCACTGTTTGTCCTTCAGCCAGTACACACTCCATGGAATCATGTGCATCACCAGCTTCCTTCACACTGCTTTTCCAAGTAGGACTTTGTGAGGCTCTGGACCTGATCTGTTCTAGAACATAAATGGATTATAAACACTGCCTTTCCTCTAATGACCAGTTGTGCAATTTTAATAAAGAGGCAACTGAGCTAACAATGGTCTGGCAAATCTCCTCCCTAGAGGATCCAAATTTCAACCTTGGGTGCCCAAGGCTGAGAGAAACTGAACTATTTTCTTTATTTTGCAGAAAGCAAAGTGTTCATTGCAGCCATTTATTCCTGTTATACATTTTATAGCAGCAGTCAGGATTCCCATACTGGAATGTTGTGTTTTGTGCCAGGACCAAGAAGGGAGATCTTGCTCGTGGGTAATTTTGATAAATTACTTAAAAATCTAAACTAAATATGAGGGCACACAAACTAAAGACAAATCAGAGTTTACTTTTAAAAGAAAAAGAACTTGGAATATTTATCACACAATATTGCTTAATCTGGAAACCCTTTTAAGAAGCAGTGCTGGTTTACATGGACAGTAAATTCAGATTTTGGGTGGATGCAAAGTCACAGCAGAAAACCTGTTCCTGAGCAAATTCTCAACTGTGGATGTTCCAAGTTTTGATTTTTTTTTTTTTCCTAACTTAACTTCTGACTTTCTTGGTTCAGTCTGGGAACAGATCAATTTAAACAAAAAGGTGCCAGCACAGTACTGTCCACACAGACAGATATTGCAGGACATTAAAATGTCAGCTGGTTCCTCTGGAGTTGGTATCATGACTTATTTTGGAGTTGCCTGACCAGATAAACAAGCCAAGAGGTGACAAAAATTAGAAATCCAGCCTCTGATTCCAAGACTTGTAAAAACTATCCCAAATATGAGAGTTAGGTCTTCTACCCTCTTTTTCAAAGGACTTACAAATTTTCTCATCTTACTTCATCAAGGAATAAAGGTTCGGGGATACGGATCTGGTTCTCACCCAGTTAGCACCTGCAAGGAAAGCTTCTTGGTTTTCCTGATAAGAAACCACTGTGGGCACCTGCACTCATTTCCTGATAGATATCTGAGCCTGGGAAAATCCCCCTCCTTCCCTCCGGAGCACGGTGTGCCCTGGTCTCCAGTTTCTCCACAGTGGCTCCATGCATATCTCACCCTCATGCTGCTGTAAATATTAGGAAAACTATGGGGCTGAGCTGCAAAACGCAGCTGACAACATTTAAATCAATGTGTCAGGCAAGCCAGGAGCAGTTTGCCCTCACCAAAGAGCCGGAACAGCCAGGAAGCAAAGGAATAGAAAAATCACATTGATTAAAAATAAATAGAAAGAAATTTCCCATATTTTTAAATTTTTGTTATATTTAATCCAGATATGGCAATCATCCATTTAATTTATTTTTCACTGCTAAAAAAAGATCATCCCCTACCACCACACACGGAGAGAAAAGGCAGGCGATTTATTCTCAAACATATTTCTCCTGAACTGACCATGACCTCACTAGGTATATATTTCTCTCCACTTGACATTATCACAGAGTGAAAGAGTAGTTTTACCTTGCACATAAGACTTAAAAAGAGTAAGTCATTGATCTTGGTTTTCATTTCTGCCACAAAGGAATGCACGGGCATTTTTTCTTCCACAAATGTGGATTTGGGTAAAAGCCAGCTTTTACTTCTCTGGTAATATACACCACCAGTTTGTGTGTGACTGGCAACTGATGCTCTTGCCTCTGAAAGAGGAGAGCAGTGGCATTTGTCATGGCATGCCTCTGACATTTTCCACAGCAAGGGGCAGATAATATCAAACTCTTGCTCATCCATTCAACTTCCTGGGGAGAAACAGACTTCAAAAAATAAACCCAAGGAAAAATAGACCGTTAGACACTTGTCCTAAGTGCTGCAAGAAAAGAAAAAAAAGAAGTGTCTGTAAATGTACCAAATGGCAGGAACAGAGTTTATCTTTGATTTGTCCTTGTTGGTGCTTGTCTGTGCAATTACACACCTTTCTCTCCTAGGGCAGGGCTCTGCCTCGGGCTCCTGGGGAAGCCACAGGATGTTTGGGTTTAGTCCTGCAACAGATGCCCCCAAAAATTCTCCACACTGAGACTGAGACACGGTATTTGAAAGCTTTAATGGGCCACCTATGGGCAATGAAAAGAAGCATCAGCAAAAGCAAGGCTGAGCATCCCATGGGGTCCATCTCTTACAAACTCCCTGTGTGCCAAATTCCCTGAGCAACTGGAAGAACAAGAGGCTTCACAGAAGCTTTTTTAAGCATCCCCAAATCCACGGGGCAGCACAATGACTGCAAGCTGTGCTACAGAGAGACACCGTTGGGAGAAGTGTCTTGAAACAGCTTAATAGTTTCATCTTGAAGTTTAATTCCTAAAAATGCATCAATTCCCACAAGACTGAGCATTCAGTATTCGGCGTGTCCAAGTGGACAAGCACCATTTTGTGTTAAACATTTGCAGTGTTAGCCCATTTAACTAAACTGGATTGCAAATTCATCCTAGAACTGCAGCTCCTGCTGCTGAGGGAAGGGAGCCAGAGGCCAGGAATGCCAGTGGCAGTGCTTGGCATGCCTTGGGTCGAGTCCACTGTCACAGCAGGGTCTGTCTGGTTCTCTCTTGACCATCCAAATAGTATTTCTTTCCTTTCCTAAAACATGACAGTTGAAAGCAATTATATAGTACCAATGAGCAACAGAGAAGTTTTTCCACAGCTAAGGCACCACTATTTTTATTAAATCTCCTGCTGTTAATTTCCCAATAAAGTACAGCTTACTCTGGGTGGTTTCCATGCATTTGTGTGCTTACTTGACAGTTCACAACAGTTGCAACCTGAAGCCATAATTCAGTCATATAAACTCATATTAAAATGATAAATCCAGAGCCTCTTGATCTTTGCCCTAACCCTCTGTGAGTTCAGGATGTGTTTTTTTATTCTCTCATTATGATCACCTCCTTCTTTCATTTAGTCTCCACACTCAAAGGTTTATACCACCCATGCCAACCTTCACATGCTGGAAGCAGTTGCACTGAAGTCTACAGCATCCAAAACTAAACCTCTGTGCAGCCTTAGTTCATAAATTCACTGCCACATAAATTAATTTTCTGTGTATTTGGACACTGTGTTGTATTTGTGGCTGCTGATGTCTTCTGAGTATGTTGTTAAACTGCAGAAATATAATTATGAAATAGTAATAATCCCACATAATCTGCATGTTTGGTGCATGTTCACATATAGAACGTGCAGGTATAATCTAGTTGCAGTTTCTACAGTGGAGAATCCAAGTTTTAAACAGGAATCTAACAGTGCAGATAGATGTCAAGAAAAGGGAGACACAGAAAAATGACCAAGAGCTGAACCTCAGTGACCTACCATCTGTCAATATAAATATTAGAAGACCCAATTTCTGCAGGACAAGCACAATAAAATGCCACAATAACAAGAAAATAAGAGTGTTAACCTGTGGTAAATCAAATTAAGCCTTCTCCATCTGAATGTTTTTGCATGGATGTGTGTTTTGCAGGTAGTTACTTTTCTTAGCATTACAAATTTGAGTTAGAGTATGGTGCATATAAGCACATTCATATTTCATGAACCTCTAAGTAGCTTCATAGTATTAACATATAAGTGGTATAGATTCCTTTCCTGGCTGTAATGCCAGAGTGTTTCCATTTTAATGATCCTTAATATTATGCAGACTACAGGAATTCACAAGATCATCAGAAATTTCCAGGCTGCATTTTTTTTTTTTCCTCACTGGATCTTCTGTGTGGTTTTGCCTTGATTTTTCACATGGGGTCACATCTCCCAGCTAGACCCTTCCTCTGATTTTGGCCAACCCTGGAGCACCTTTGTGCCACTGAAGGGGGATGAATTGCAGGTAGATGGGGTGCCATGGGGCAGAGTGCTGGGTTTTGGCCAGGTTACAGCAGGTGGCCTCCAGAGAGTCAGTGCTGTGTGATTTACCCCATCTGCCTCTCAGATGTCTGGGCTTTCTGAGGGAGAATAAAAGGAACCTTGGCTGAATGTAAATGATGTTTTCATATGGTAATATATTACTTGGACTGAGCGTGCAGTGGCACGAGGTGCATTGGGGACATAAAAGAAAACAAAAATCCTTGCACTGAAGAATTTATAGCCTAAAAGAACGAGCCCTGGATTTTCTCCAAGGTAAAAAAACCCTTGGGAATGTATCCCAAGATATATTTGAGAGAAAGATTTCTCAGGATATTATGTCTCATAGCAGTAACATCTAGGAAGCTCTCAGGCTCCCACCACATCCCCTGGATGCAGAGGGATCCTGGCTCCTGGTGCTCACCTTGTGCCAGCCCTGCAGCACAGGCTGTGCAGGTCAGACTGTGTAGGGGAGAAATGTACAGCTGGAAAACACTGCTGAAACTTAGAAAGTGTTGTAGGTGGAAGCCAGTGCTGAAACTTTTGGGCTTCCATCTCTGTATCTTCTCAGGGGGAGATGGGTCAGAGCCAGGGACCCTGAAATGTGCCACACATTGGGTCACACTCATTATGGATACTTAAAATGCTCCTAAAAACAGAAAAAAAGCCCCACAAACCAACTAAAACACCTACTCTCCTTTACTTCCAGGTCCTCTAAATCAATGCAGCATTTGGCCCTTGCACTGCAGTCTCCTGGGTGCGAACCTGTCTGCATCCATGCTTCTGAAGGAATTTGCTTCATGCTGAGCATTTTTTTTTGCTCAAATATAAAAAGCAGTTTGGCTTGGAGCCTTTACCAGGCTCTGATTCCATTTGTGACATTGCTGGCTCAAAGTGTCTACAGCAGGGTGGCTGCCCCAGGGGTCATACATCTGGGCATTGCCAGGTCTTCACGGCCCACTTCCACATGTAGATTCCAGCAGAATCCACCTCTCTGTTAAAAAAGGGAAAATATTGGCCACAATATCTATAGCATTGTGTATAACCTGCATGGAACACAAACCCAGCTCAGTGGAGCATGCATTATTAGCTAATGGCATATTACATGCCATCTATTTGCTTTTACCATCTTTTAAAACAACATGACTGTGCCAAATGCACAGTCGGGGTGGGATTTACAGGAATGTAGAGCCCGACGCCTCCCTGAGAACAAAATCCCTACCTGCAAGATCTCAGTGGAAACAGCAATACACAAAAATAAGGATTGCTGAAGAGGACAAGCTGTTGAGAGGATGCCCTCTTTACTACCTGCACCCTGAGCAGGTGCTGTCAATGTTTTATATGCGACCGTGCTGGTTTAAACAAACAAGAGTGTGGTGTAGAGCAAAAAAGTCGACAGAAAGAATGATTTAAGAGGAATCATCCTTCAGCAGCCACTTAAGGGCTGTGTGGAGGCAAAGCCTGGGTAATTGGATCCCAGACTCTGCCTCGAGCCCCCGCCGAGCGGCAGAACGAGCTCCGGCCCCGCTCGCAGCCGGAGAACTCAAAGACAAAAACACATCGTCGAGGCTTCACAGGAGACAGGTGGCCCTGGTGTTAGATGAGCTGGATCTGAGCACAAGGGACTTATCTGAGACAGAGAGGAGGTTTTAGGTGAGATGGATGCGTACAGGCTGTGGGTTGTTTTAAAAGCACTCTCCGAGCTTTGTTCCTGCTGCAAAACTCAGAGAGTGCCTCTTTGTTAGGGTTTGATTGCAGATCAGCAGTGCACCACTGAACTACACCTCTCCATCATCCCTGCTCTGATTTGGTTCACATGACAGAGCAGTCCCCAAGGATGTAAGTGTTGGGATGAAACAACCCTGGCAGATGTGCTCCAGAGGCACGCAGTGTACTCCCAGCACTAATGGACCTTCAGCCGTTCGAGTTCTCTCTGAGAAAAAACCCTTGAAATTAGTCCTGTCCCCAGCAGCTACTGCTTTACCCTGTAAACCTCCACTCTTTCCCAATGTAATCAAGCCGTGCTGTTGTTGCAAGAATCTCTCTGGTAGTCACAGATGTCCCCAGAATGGAATTCTTAAGGGAAGCAGCCCACTTGCCCAGTCCCAGTCAGACACAGACATGAGATTGGTGTGTTCAGAGTAGAAAAGCCCCCTCCCTAATCTTAAGCAGAAGTGAATGATCACAGAGAGGACACAAATGTCACCTCTTTAATCCTCTTAGGTGTAGTTTACCCAACAACAGGATTACCCCTGCTTACCCTCCTTGGAAGAAACTCACTCCCACAAAACCCAGCTCTATTCAACTGAAAAGCAGCAGTGATGGAAACCACGGGGTGGGCTCAGCCACAGCTACTGAGAGGCTACAAAGCCCTGTGAAGCCCAGGATCTTTTCAGCAGCTTGAAGTTATATGTCTCCACTCTGACAGTTCCCTGGATTTCACAGTAAGCACAACCTTCCGTGAGAAACAAACGTATTGTTTGGTCAACAGTGAAATTGTTTAGTGGAAAGCAACCAACTCTGATAAATGCTGCCAACTCTGCCTGCCCTGTAGCACAGAAGCCAAAAAAGGTGAAATAATAAAATATGACTATATATATCCTGTGAGCATAAGAGTGATGAAAAAGAGGAATGCATAAATAGCAACAAATTATTCTCATGCACTTTCTGGTAAGCTTCCTTCTAATAATGCCACATTAACTGATTCTACTATCCAGCATGCACACTCAGCAGTGTACCTCTAACACAGAAGTAAAAACTCTGTTAAATACCTTGTAGGACATTTGTTCTTGAATAAAGCTGTCTTAATTAAGCACCTGCCCTTTGATAATAAACCAGAGACAAAGATGTAGCATTATAGGTGTGAAAATCATGAAGGAGAAAACCAAAACTCCACAAGGAGACTCTCAGAAACACCAACCATGTCTTGATTTAAACAAACACCATCACCCTCTCCTTCCCCCCTAAAAAAAAAAAAAGGAGGGAACTTTTATCTCTCTTCATTTTCATCTCCCCTTTATTCTCCTAAGAGCTGAGGCACACAGCACTTGGCATTAAAATAGGAATCACTGAGCTGTTGAGGTATTGTGAGTTGACTCTATCCCTCCTTTCCTCAGGGACAGGAACCCAGTGCCCACCTCCAGGGACACCTTTCACAGCCTGTTACAGCCACCTGAGCCCAAAGCAGCATTGAGCACAAGGCCCAGCCTGCAGCAAAACTTCCCTGAAGCCACCAAACATCATAAAGAGGAACGAATATCAAACAATAAAACCACCCATGACACACACACACACACACAACCAAGTTAAACCAGGAAGGTAATATTTAAAGTTTACAGAAAGCAAATTCAAGTAAGCTCTAAGTCAATCAAAAGTGACTGAAAACTACTTTGGACCAAATATGTGTTCAAAAAGGTCACAGCTGGTGTAATTATCCTTGCTAGACTTAGCACGTGTTCAGCTGCACCCTTTAGACTGCCAAGAGCTGAAGTACACTCCGGATGCCGAAGTAACTGCCACATGAGGAAAATAAAACAAGTAACAAAAAAAATTACAATTCAATGATACTTCAAGTTAGTGCACAGGAAATAATTTCTTTGGGAAAGGAGCTGGAAGATTTTTTTTTTTAAAACCAATCTCTCTCTTTCCTCTGCAGAAGTTCCTGTCTGCAGCGACAGCCCCAGTCAGAAATATAAACCAGGATTCACATTGGATGGGATTGCATGTGAATGACAATATGATGGAAAGGGACTAAGAAACAAAACCTCAAAAAATGTTAATTATGTCTCAAAGGGAAAGTGAAATCAATAAATGCTGTCTCTAAAACAACATAGTATCCATCAGCAAAGATATCTGATCTAAAATAAATGAGCAAAAGTACCATGTTATGAGAATGGTAATTTCAGAGGACATTTGCTCATTATGGGAATGGGTTCCTTTTATTTATTGCCATCAGCACAACAGTCTTTATCTGTCTTTCTGCAAATAATCCACATTCTGATGGTCTCCCCCAGTTCCACCCCGTGCTAAGGACAGGCAGCCCCAACAAACTGCAGCGACACGACCGTGCACGACTCCAAAGGCAAAACCATAAAGGTTTTAGTGGGGATCTGCAGCACTCCTAAAGCAGGCAGTAATGAACTCAGAATCTATAGGGGTAGGGATTACTTTGGACAGAGTAAAAGGCAAGGGGAGAGGTTAGTCTGAAATGTCAGAAATATTAGCTGCAGAGAAATACAGTAAGTGAATCAATGAGAACAGAGCTACTGGGTAAAAGGATTAAATGGCTAATAGAAGGGATACTCCACTGACCTCCAACATGGGAAGGAGTTGATAATGAGATAAGTAAAGCTTATGAAGATAATAACAGTGTAATTATGATCGAGTTCAAACTACTAAGTGTATATTAGGAAACCCCTGAGATATATATAGATATAAAATTCTGGATAGCCAGTAGTAAATGATTACCTTTTAGTCCAAAGTGTAAGAGGCTCAAAAAATACGTCTGGATTTGAGTTTAACCTATAACCCAACAATGGGACTACATAAAACATTTTATGCTTCGTTTTTAAGGAACACACAGGAAGGCACAGAGATTATATAGCGATTTATCCATTCCAATTTCTGTTGCCACCAGGCTGCAATGAGAGGGGACTATAAATGAACAGAGGTGTCCCGAGAGACAGTCTTTGCCTGATGAACACATATTCTAAAGACTCAAACACGCTGAAGAAAGGAAGGGGATTGGGGTAGAGTGAGTTTCCTGCCCAGTTCTTGTCCCAGCACCTGTGAACTCACTCTCAAAATTGATATTTGCTATAAGGGAACAGCATCTGTGGGGTTGAATCCTATAATTAGCTTCCTGCAAGCAACTTCTCTGCATCCCCACAGCTTTAGGTTTAGTTTCCCTGTTTTTTAATTTAATTTTTTTTTTTAAATATGAAGCAAGGGATACCATCAACTGCTGAAGGCGCCAAATCAGACAGATTAGCCAACAGCGCGTGACAAATTCTGCATTTATTGGGAAAGCAAAAGTAGGCTTGAAGGATCACATTTTCAGAGGGACTTACTTCACCTCAGCCTCCCACATCAATCCTGCAATCAACTGACACTGCGAAGAGCAGGATTTGATTTCTTATCATCTAATTTGCGGGTGCAAACAGCAGCATTACCCTGAGAAACTGAGCACTTACAGATCGACTTCGTTTAGGCTTGCTATTTGTGCTTACAAATCAGGGCAAGGCTTGAGCTTTAAGTTCCATAATTTCCTCTTGCAATTGGTTGTGCTCACAAAATTGCACCTGCAGTTGATTGCCGGAGCAGATTTAAGGGCTGGTCCTGAAGACGCAGCCTGTGATTTCTGAAAAGCTAAATGTTGCGAGAAAGAGGAAAAAAACAGCCCCCACAAAAATGGGAATCAGGTTTTAGCTAAAACGACAGGTACATTATTGAGTAAAATAAAAGTGACAGACGTCAGAAGGTCTTAATAGATACAGTATACACTTGTACCTGGAGAATACAAACACAGCCCAGAGAAACACTCTTCTGAATAGCTGTCAATCAGCAAGTGGCAACAAAAAAAGCAAACTAAATAAGTGCAGATCTCAAATATTAACTTTTTAACTCTATTTGTCCTGGGCAGAGCATAAACAACTGTGTTTTACATCGCTTATATGACCCTGTGCATGCAACTGAGGAGCCTGGGTGGAGAAATGGCTGCTGAAGTGCATGAACTGTAATTGGGTCATTTGAGTGCAGCCACCAACATTCCATGATCAAATTAGGTGTATCAGCAAGTGCATGATTCTGCATTTATACAGCTAAAAAATAGCCACCCTTCCATTGCTTGCTGTGGCTGAAAAACACAGGGACATGCATAACAAAGATTAAGCAAGATTTTTTCTTTTTTTTTTTTTTTTTTTTTCTTCCAAAGGACTTCTTAGGTCACAAAAAGTACAGGGAAAGCAGAAAAGACAGTGGCAAAATGACTAAACCAATGTAAGGCCATTTATTAAGACAGGACAAGTGTATGCTGTGAAAGGGACGTGGGAGCTCACTGGGAACACAGGGCAGTGAATTATTTAAGTCAAGTGCATTTTAGGGCCATGAAAACTGCAGCTGAAAAAAGGCTATTAGGCCACTTTGTCCATACTCTGCCTCTAAGCCTTAAAAACCCCCTAGTGCTGAGCCAGATCATTAATTTTTAATTCTTTATTTGCTGTTCTTAAATATTCCAGATGATGGAGATTTTCCCACTTTGGGAAACAATTCTCCTCTCTAGAAAAAAAAAACCCAAAACACAGAAATTGCCAACAGAAGGAGCTTGAACCAAAACACTTCTGGCAGCATCACATGGCTGCTCTTCTATTCTCTTTGAAGTGTCACACTGCAGAGGAACCTTCAAAGGGGCACGGTGAGGAACTACATCAAACTGTAAGAAATCCTTATGTCTAAGAACAATCCTTCAGCTTATCTTCCACATAACTTATTTTTCCAGTGGCAAAGAGATAAGAAACAAAAGCTTGAAGGAAAAAAATCCTTCAGGAAAGGTGAACTCCATCTTAGTGTGAAACATGAACGTGGAAGTGACACACAAGAGATCAGTATTAATTCTCTGAAACCTTGATGCCAGATGTGCCCCATTTCCAACTCAAAAACATCTCTGCCTGCCTGATCTGCAGGCTCTGCTCTAGACCTGAAGCTCACATTCACATTCTCCCATTCTCTCCTTTTTCACACTCAGAAATAACAAAGAATTTTTAAGTCAGTTTGGGTTCCCAAATCATCAATTCCCTATTTTTAGTGGAATCCTACAGGTTTAACTGATTTGAGCTCGTGTCTGTGAGAGAGAGTGGACATGTGCCTAAAGCTGAGGTTCAACACCTGTCCTGTACTCACTCGTGCCTGGTTTCCATCACTGATTGAGCAACAAGAAAGAAAAATACATTTGTTGCTGACATGGATAAACACAAGGAGAGGCTGACCTTCCAAGAGTTTGATGCCTTAAATAAAAACATCAATGAGGAAAAAAAAGAAAA
Source organism: Manacus candei (assembly GCF_025592945.1). Taxonomy (NCBI): domain Eukaryota; kingdom Metazoa; phylum Chordata; class Aves; order Passeriformes; family Pipridae; genus Manacus; species Manacus candei. Next base: position 1,714,888 of record NW_026138101.1, on the reverse strand, counting down.
ATCACCATGCAATGGACTTTTGGGTCAGTAATGAAGCATGGGTTGAACTTCCACAGGCTGTGCCATATGGGAAGTCTGAGAAGATGATCCAGTGGTGATTTGGTTTTAGAAATCCGAGGAATTGTTTTGGCCCAGATTTTGTCCTTGTGCACAAGGCACTATTCTGCTTTCCCTGTGAGATCCTCCCTCATGGGGAACACGTGTACTTCCTTGTTCATTTGGGTGTGTGATAAATTTTTCAAGCTGGGTGCTGACTAAATTTCATTAGGTAACCGAGTATTCTTTTGGGGAAAAAAACCCATGAAAAACAGCCAAACAAAGATGAAAATTATCCCAGAACATTTTCATGTTTGTGATTTCAAGAGATGAATAATTAAACGTGGCTGGAAGAACTCAGATGAAAACTATGGGTTTATTTTATTTTTTCAACCAGCTACAATGCTGAGGTTGCTCATCAAATAATGCCAGGGAGAGGAGATCAGCCAAGGTTTTTCTGGGCCTTCATGCCATTTACACAGCTCAGCCTGCTTATTTCAAGAGGGAAGAGAGCCAGCTAGCAAAGCCCTTGACCCTGTGAGCACCCAGCCCCGAGGTTGAGAGCACAGAGGGTACTTAATCACCTGGTTACAAGCAGCCGGTTCAAAGTCTGAACTTAAATAGTTGAGCTTAGAAATTCTTTATTTCGCCCTATCAATTAAAAAAAAAACAAACAAACAAACCTCAAACAACAAAACAGAGATGTGGATTTTTCCATGAGGCTTAAAAATGCTGTTCTTGGCATCCCTTTATGGGCAGGAAAGGAGAAACAAGCTCCTTAGTCTTTGCTTGTCTCCATATTTTGCCGTGCACTTTTGAACGGTGCACAGTTAAACCCCCAGGGCTGAATTTTCTTTGCTCTGCATGATGGATCATCAGACATACAATTCCCATTATTGTTAATGGCAGTTGTGCATCAAATTACTACACGTGGCATTTAGATCCTAGTCCTCTGAGCTACCTGTGTTCCTCTGGCAGTACAAGCACGTAGGAAATACAACAGGATATTGCTGCTTTTGAAGGTTGTTAGCTGTGAAAATTTGTGCAATAAAAAAATTTGCTGTAAGTTGTCATCTTAATACCGAAAAACTACATGCAATTTTCACTTTTTTACTGCAGAGCCACCAGTACTTAATGCTGTGAAGAAGTCCAGAAAATGCTAGGCAACAAAATTTAAAGTTGATCCACAGGCCACCACCAATGATAATTCTGGGGAACTCTGCTAGAGGTTAACACCAGTATACAACGTAAAATGCTATTGAGAAATACTTTGGATTATTATTTTTTTTTCATTTTATTCCAGTAATATCCTTCAGAGAAACAGCCTGGACTGAAACTGCTGAGTAAATGAAATGGGAAGAGTCACAGAAAGGGCAATCACTGTCAGAGGCACGTGTCACCCTTGCCTTTGACGTGGTGGAATCAAAGCTGCTTGTTTGTATATCATAAGCAGCACAGAGGGACAGCTCTTCTCCTCCACATCACCTGGCACTGGTGCCTCCTGCAGTGGGACATTGCAGGACTGGTCCCACCACCACAGTGAGCACTCCCCAGGTGTCAGGCACAGGCAGTAGATGAGGGTTTTTTTAAAATCAGGATTTTGATGATGTGCTTTCCTGTCATTTGAAATGAGTACAAGAAAAACGCTGTTAGACCCTCGAGGTCTCTTATCTTTCTTCCTTCCTCCCCACTGTACAGTGTTTTCACACCCTGCCTGTGCAATTTCAGTCAACTTACTGATGTACAAAGGAAAATTTAAACAAATGTACGTCTGCTTATAGCTACACTCTGCATTTTGTTTAAAGCATAACTAAGCATCTGTAGGGGAATAGACAGGTTACTGCTCCAAGCTATGAAATATTCATAAAAACACCAGTGTGGTGCCTCACCTTTGCTCCTTCAAATAGATGATGCTCTGGCTGCCCCCCCCGAGACAGGTTCTGGTGTCAGAGAGGAGAGTAAGTAGCTTATTGTGTGGTTAATATATGATTATGTCCTCTCTCTTAGCACTCCCCCACTAAAGAGACTGAAGCCTACACATGTCTGCAAATCCCCAACTTGAAATGAAGCTGGGGGATTTCTTCCCCTGCTTGTAAAGCAGCTCAACTCTAAGATGAGCTGAATGGAGTTTCCCAGGGAAAAGGTTCTGTGGTGGTTTTTTTTTGCTTTTTTTTCCAGGAATCCTATTTAAAAGGTTTCAGAACAGGAATTCTTCAGCACAAAGTTTATCTTCATGCAGAAGGATGGAGGTGACCGTTCTGATCTGCTGTTCTCCTCTTGATCTACAGACAGACAGTGGTTTAGGCAATAGGTGTTTCTGAACTCATTGCTTCCTTCCCTGGAGTTGTACTGAGTGAGCCAGGAAACCTCCCCCACTGCAGCCTCAAACCCACAAAACTTAAGGCCTCTTCCCTCTTGAAATGGAGAAGAAACAGATAATTTTCACGCACAACACACTAAAAAAAAGACCTTTGCAGAATCTCTCTGCTGGTTCCAAGTCAACTCCTGTTAGTTCCAAGCCAAATCCCTGCTTGCAAGAATTACACCAGGTGCAAATCCCCCCCCCACCTGGTTGCAGAGCCAGAAATTACAGGTAGGAAGAACCCAGGCCAAACCCCAGTGAGCTTTTGAGATCCTGAAAGATCTCCCTGCAGCAACAAATAGTGAGACACAGAACCTCTGGAGGGTGTAGACCATGCCAGCGTCTCAAAAGGATGGCTGACCTCATTGTTCACTGTCCAAAAGTCCTTGGGAGTTTATGGTCCTGTGTTAAAAATCTAAATCTTTTCCTTTGAAGTCATACTTTTTGATGGATAGTGTAAATTAGTTTAAAGTAACATTTTGTCAGCCAGAAATCAAGATCTAGATAAATTTAAGCAATGTCTTTTTAAATGCCTCTAAAATTAACATGTCCATAATTCCCCCACCCGGAACCTGGGGGAAATAAAGGTCTACAGGTGATTATTTTCCTACTTTTCATTGTCCCATGTGGACATTTTATTTTAAATATTAAGATCCAGGGTTGAAGACATCTGATTTATGTAGCTGACATGTTAATGGCCACTAACCTGAGACCATTTTTCTTTCTTATTTCACAAAATAGATGTTCTGAAACCTGTCAACTCTTGTTTTAAGAACAGGCCAAAAAAAATCCTTCTAGAAGCTTTTTCAGACTTAAAGAACTGTGGATTTGAGGAAGAAAAGAGCAGAGAGACTTCTGTTTCAAAATTTTGGTCTAAAAATTGCTCTAACATGAAACCATCAAGTTTCTGGCTCTTGGGTGCTTCACACAGAATTTCTTGGGTCATATTTTTCGTAAGAGTATCCAATAGCAAACTTCAGCAAAGCAGTACCGAAATTATTGGCCACTGTTAATCTCCTGTATTTCAGATGAGTCACTTTTGACTTTTATTAGGAGGTGGGAAAATCTCTTTCATCTAATTCCCAGAATCTTCATTCATGCATGACAACTTGTCTCCATTCTCCACCTCTGCAGTATGTGTGAAACAAGATGTCTCAAAGTCTAATTCTAGAATTCAAGTACTGAGCTGAAAAAATTTCCTGAAGTTTCTCATATTTTTGTAGTACAGGGATAGAGTTATTAATAGTCATAAAACACAGGGCCCTTTGCCCACAGCTGCTCTGCAGGTGGAAAACCAGTGAACTTTACAAGAAATTGGCTTCCAACTATTTTATTTGAAGCGCTGGAGAAGAATAAGGGGTCTAATCTTTCAAGGACAGACATAACTTCAGCCTTGTGCCTGCCAGCAGACTTCAACAGGACAAGTTAGGATGATAGATTTAATTGTCTGTCTGGGATGTTGCTGAATCAAGGGCTGGACTCCAGTGGTTGATAGATGATCTAAATTGTGAGACTTCATGGAACTGGCTAAATAGTTCTTCCCAAATGCAGCTTGACTTCTGCCTTGTAAGATGATAATGGCAGTGTCAGTTGGCATTCCTGTGCCCGCCAAAGAGAATTGGAAAGGAAAAGGAACACAGGGCTGAGCAGAGGATAAAAGCCACTGTGTTGCAAAGAGGCTGAGGAAATGTTTCCCTCTCAGGACTGGCTGCCTTGACATTTCTGACTGCTCAGGTCAATCCAACATATCTGACTGGGCCAGTCCTTGCAGTCTCCAGGGATAAAGGACAGTGCTCAGGGACAGACCAGAGGTGCTCAGGAAGTAAAGGATGTAGGTAAATCAGTTCTGTTAAGTGCTCACTAAAGCTGGCTGAGGATATTTGCTGGAACATCTTTCTGATCAGAAACGTCAGTATGCCAGAAAATAAAACAATTTTTACAGCAAATTCATCAAGATATTTGTTGGGGAAGATTTCTAACCTCCAGGATGAAGTGTCTCGAGAGAAAGAGGTAAACAGCTAATTGGACCACGCTCCTGAAAAGTGGAAAATATACAGTCCTGTGATCTTGGAAACAGAAAGTTGTTCTCCCACACCAGAGGCATTTCCCTGCTACTCCCTGGAGTAGAGCTTCTCCAGTCTCTCTGGTGGGACTGTTCCATGTGGAGAGGCAGCTGGATGAGCACATGGTAGCTCATCCCAAGCCTGGCTTCAACTCTGATCTCCCACATCCTGGATGAGTGCCATCACAGAAATGCTCTTTTTACAGTCATTTTCTTTCAGCTGTTATTTTGGGGGAGAAGGCAGGAATATGCTATAGTAGTTCCACTAACAAATAAAATCCATATAAACCCCTGATGGACCAGAGAAATTATTTCTCATCACATCCACTGCACATAGAGCTATTACCTGAACACCTGCCCTTGAACTCGAGTTCAACAACTCCTCAGAGGCCATTTTTCCTCTGCAGAGTTCCAGCCTGTGTATTCAAATTAGGATCTCCTTGAAGGGGTTTCCTCTGGCTGCCTGTGCTGCCTGTCTGGTGTGTCATCCTCTGAGCAAAGCACCCTCACCAGCCACAGGAGCTGGATCTCCTGTGCAGTCACACCTACACGTGGGCTCCAGCCATTCCTTGGGCAAGTGATTATTCCAAAGCTTCTCTTATGGTAGAGAAAGTAAGTCAGCACACGCTAAGAAACAGCCCATCCTCGTTTTTGCTCTCAAATAATTTTCTTTGGAGGAAGAGGGACATGCTGAAAGCCTGGCTTAGTGGTGCAGCTGAAAAAATGAACAAGCCCAAATTCCTTTTTGGTGTGTTTTTGGTTTCAGTGAAGCCACACATCAGAAATGAATCTGGCTTCACTTTCCCTCCCCCTTGCTTAGAAAAGGTGCTTAAGTTCTGAAAAACCTCTGCAGTTTTGGTAAACCCTCAATTGTTCTCCTGAGGGAAGTATCTGTTAAATGACATGTCTTTAATCACCTCAGTTAGAGTTCCTAAGAATACGATTAATTAGATTTAGACATCCCACTACCAAAAAGGTTAAGTTCGTCTTCATTAGGAACGACCTCATCTTGTCTCCAATCTCTCACTGCTATCAGCTGTAATGACACACCAGAGAGGCATCAGTCCTACCATGCCTGAAAAGGCTGTTGGACGACTTGTTTATAACCAAAGCTTTAATTCATTAAATAATGGAGAAAACAACTTTTTAACGCCAGTTGTTTTACTGCTTTGCAGGCTGAGTGCTTGTCTCATTGCTGCTGTCACATTTGGGGCTAATTTGATGAATAATTAAATAATTTAGCTTTTAACTAAATTAATCATTTAGTTAATTCATTAATAATAATCCATTGCACTTCTATGGTGCCTTCCAGGCTAAGATATCAAAGTGTTTTGTGAGGTTTATGGGAAAGTTCACCCTTCTTCCTCCCGCATGCAGCCTAAGTAAATGGATTTTATATGAAAAACTACATTAGGCAGCTTCAAAGAGAGGAGGAATCCGGTTCTGATTATGTGGGTGAGGGCAAGGAATGGCTCAAACCACCAGCTCACCATTTTCAGTAGATACAGACTCCTCTCCAAAACCCTTTTCCCTTGCTCAAAGAGCACATGTGGTGAGAAGAAGGATGGTCAAACTCTGGACATGTTGTGATGCAGGTCCCATTCCTTGCTCTGTTAATCACTCTTTGGGTGATCCGTAGTCCCCAAATGCCTTAACTGTCCACCAAAACTACAAGGTGGGTGCAAACAGCTCCTCATTTCACAAAAAACACACTTAAAGCTGTGAAGCTTCACACCACGGTGCAGCAACCAAGCTGCAAACTTTACGAGTGCCATCTCAAAGTAATCAAGCATCACCCCCACGAACGCAGAGTCCTGCAGCTCCTTGCTCCTTGCACCATGGGAAATGAGGCAAAGGTCTGTTCAACTCAGACAGTAGGTTGGGGCCAAAGTTCAGCATTTCTAGTCCTTTGCATGCCCAGCTGATCCACATTCAACTCACATTTGAGCCAAGTATCAACGCTTCCCTACGCCAAGACAAACTGCCTCAGGACTGTTAAATGTTCAAGCCATAAGTAATAATTTCCTCATTAATACTCCATAGCTCCTCTTATTTTTCTCTCTTTGATACCTGAGTACATGTGAAGGTGGTTTCCATACATTTAATATCATCTTTCCTTTTATAATAATTTTAGTGTCAATCTGGTTCAACAAGGTGCTATTTTTAAGACAGAATGGAAATTAATTTTTCAGACTTATTGAAAGAGGCTGATCATGTAGAACATTGTGGTCTCTAGTGCAGAAGTACAATCATGAATCCATTTGCTCTTATTTTCATTTATTTTTTAGGCTTAAGCATCACCAAAATTCCTAATGGCACAACCTAGCAACTATTTATCTAAAGGAAAAAAAAAATTCGGTATTCAGGAAGAGTAAACTGAACCCAAATGGATTTCACTGTGTAATTCTGAAGGACAGAGGTACAGCACAGCTTCAAAGAGCTATTATGTGCTTAAGTGAGGACGTGGTGATGCACCATTTAATGAGGGAAGAGTGGAGGCTGAGCTAATATGGAAAGGGGGAAGGCAGTGTGATGCCCCTGCAGGCCTTGGGAGGGATACACCAAATAAAGGTGTTCCCACCTTGCCAAGCAATGTGATGGTCAAGTACACTATTCCTGTCTCAGAGGGGATGGTGCTGCAGAGCAAACACAAGGAAGGACTTTTGTCACCTCCTTGGGAAGAGGGTGAAGGAGAGAATGCCTCTGAGAAGTGGCAGTACTTCTCAACATCATGAAGAAGAGAGCAGCACAAACACTCCCAACACTGCAAAAGCTGACTGAGAGCGTTGGAAATGGCCTGAGGATCCGGGATGGAAATTTTCATATGCACACTAAAATTTCATCTGAGGATGCCTGAGTGTTGATGAAAGTGTTGCACAAAGAAGTGGAGAAACAAGGAAAATAACCCCAAGTGTCCTGAGCACCAGCCTGATTAAAGAGGAAACAATTCAGAAGCAGATTATGCTGATCCAGTGAGAACCTTTGTGGTGTCGGGACTGGTAAAACTGCAGGTCCTAAACACCCACTGGAAGCAGAAGCCTTTTGCCTTCCATTTGCACAATCCTCATGTTCAACTCTAGACCCACATGGGCAGCCACATCTAGGCTATTTTTTTGAGGAAGGATAGGAATTTTGCATATCTTTGAGGACCCTGCAAAAGGTTAGAATTGCACCAATCCTGCTCTCAAGGGAAGTGCAGGAGGAGTTGGGTGATCTACAACTTGTAGCTAAGGAAGTACTGAGAAGGAAAAATATTGGCTTGTCTATTTAAAGATAAGCATTTCCCTGTTATCTTGAAATTTAAGTGTTTGCTTAAGTGCTTTGCTGGACAGGAACGTCATTATCCTTGGGCTTAAAGCTGAACACAGGTTGAAGTGTTTTTGCTGAACAGCAGCAGAGTTTATAGAAAACTTCAACCTTAGCAAGCATCCAGTCTACCTACACAGGACCCACAAAATACCAGCCCAGGTGTTTCCTTAAGTTAAAACTGTCAGTCATAAGAGCTCTGCACAAATAGGTAGATTTTACAAAGGGGGGTGATGTAGCTGCACTCACTGCATGCTTGGTCCATGTTATCAATAGGCAAACCCATTGTTGGTATAAGTTCCCATAAACCAAGGAGGAGAGATCTATTTTCTACACAATCACTTAGAATTCTCACCATACTGTTGTATTTTTGGTGGCTGTTGCAAAATACAGATAATATTTACTAATTTGACAGCTAATGCTATTCAGTGGATTGAATATTTGACAGCTGCAGTCAGTGGATTGCTCTTTGCCTGAAAACAATTATAGAAGAATCAGAAACACAGTGCAAAGAAATTTAAAAGCACCTTTTTGAAGCCATGCCATTGTACTGTCTTGCCCAAAAGATGAGTTTGTCCTTAAATAAGCCAGAGGAAAGGAAAGGCCATTGTGGCATATTAGCATGCTTTTATCACTGCAGTCAGAGTAACAAATAATTATCAAAATGAACCTCATGGAAGACTGGCTGGTCCTGTGAGCCATCCCTTGTTAGTTGTCTCCAACAAGGGCCTGTCACATTTTTGCTAATGTGTGTATTAATGGATTTTTTAGTAGCACCATTTGCTACTTCAGAGATCGTGCGTGTTGTCTATTTAACCTTGAAAAGCCCACTGGCTAAAACTATTTGGGAATATGAGGTGCTTTTCTGCCTAATTTGTTCTGTAAGTATCAAATGGAAGATGTGTCATGGTGAATTGCATTTCCAAATGACAGCCAGAGTGACTGTCCAGCACAGGACTTCTCTAACAGTTTTCTAAACTACTCTAATGCTTAGTTATGAGCCACCTTACTAGCCATCCAAACCAGAAATTCAAAAGAAAGTAAATGTAATTCTTTATTTTGAAATACTTCCAGGTTTTATATTACTGCAATACCTTTTAACCTTGGAGTTTCAAAAGTTGAGTGAATGTACAAGCTCATTTAGCTGCTCAATTAACTTTACATCAAATTTCTCTGGGAAAAAAAAAATCCTTTGTCATGGCAGTCAAATCTCTGTGAGGCTTCCCACTATTTACACTTTAATATACATCACTTATTAAATTATTAATCAACCAGAGTTTGTTAAGATCTTTGAAAATAAAAAAGCACTCAGAGCATTAATCACTATTCTTCTCACCATCATGTCTTCTAATTTTCAATGTTTTAGCACACAAACTATGTTTCACTCAGATCTAGAGGATGCTTAAAATTAGCTTGTTTATACATTTTGAGGATGCAGTTAATTTACGTAGGTTAATGATTCCTGTGGCATATTGAGAATAAATAGGAGTTTTGCAAGCTGACTCATGTCAAGTAAATTGAGATTTCAAGGATTCTAACAATTCTCAGTGACAGTAAAAACCTCAAGTGAAATCCTACTCCTGAGGAGAAACTACAGCAAACTTCCCTTGCTCACAGGAGCACCAGAATTCCATCCCTTTCCAGGTTGGACATCTGTGCATTTCTCAAAGGAACCAGCCCTGCCAAAGCAAGACTCTCTGACACAGACACCCTCTGCCAGCAAGGGGGAAAAACATGACAACCACCCCCCTCCAACCTCCATACCTCCTGTCCCATTCCAACAGGATTAATTGCACCTAATTAATTGCAACAGGATTATACTTGCTGCTCCCATCCACTCCAGATTTCCTGGATGAGCTGGGGAGGAGGAGGGGAGGTGCACAGGACCCTGTGTGCTAATTTCTGTGGAGGAGGGGGGAAAAAACAAATCATCATTAAAGAAAGAGATTAACCTCCTTGCCAAAGGTTAAGAACAAATGGAAAACTCCTCAAAAAAGTGTTAAAAATATACTTGTAAGGGCAAGAATTGCCTCAGTTCCTGTTGATGGGGAAGAATCAATGCTTAAGTAGATTTACCAGGATCAACACACACATTCCCATTTGTTCATTCACAAGGGTCAAATAACATGCTCAGGTTTGAAACAGGTAAGTAAATATCCTTAAATTAGAGCTTGGTAAAAATGTGGCCTCTTTGGGTCAGGAAGGACAAGCAGCTGATGAAAGCAGAGTGGTTCAGCTTTTACATGTACCTCGTTTCTCCTCCAGAACATAAGAGATAAACCACCATCTTCTCTTGCCCAGGATTTCCACACTTCCATAATATTTCCTGAAGCTTCAGCCATGCATAACATGCTGACAAACTTAATTAAAAGTACAATTCATTTCCAGTATTCACTCTACACAGCTTAAAATTGAATCTTGTTTCTCCTTCACTTTTTGTAGCAAGTGAAACCTCTCATTTTCTCACTAGTTTTCCTACCTTGACTAACTGAAAGATAAACCCTTAACACGACTGCATGCACATTTGTGTTTCCATATCTTTAAAAGGCGTGTTCCAGGCAGCAGGAAAAACAGAACCATGTTGTATGAAGGATGTATACAGCACTGAGAAAAGTTTTAACCAGCTTAAAAATAGTAAATGGAGAAATAATCCTTTTAAAGCCATGTTTGGAAAAGAACATGAATGCAATTAACCTCTGAAATTCTATGCTTGTTGGCTTGCTTAGTTCAGCGCTTCCCAGGGACCATTTATCTCAAAAGAAAAGTATAAATACTGTGTAGCACTGACTTATCAGTGTAACTTTAACCAAACAGTGTCCCCAGAGTCACTTAAGGGTTAATCCTTTGCATTTCACAAAAGGTAATGGATTTTGATTAAAGAGGGAACCTTAGCAGCTTGGAAGCCTACAGCAGGTGTGCACATCCCAGCTTCATATTTAATTTAAAACCAGCACCCTCAAAGAAGAACTTAAGGCATTTATACCACCAGCAACTAATCCAAAAAATGTAACGCAACTGACCTCGGTGCAATGGAAATTACGGCCGTGGCTTCGCTGTAATAATTATTTGCATAAGGTTTTAGTGGCCAGTACATCTCAGAGAATAGTGTATGGATTCCTAATGGAAACGAGCCCAACTTTTTGGAGAACTCGGGGGACTTTTTCCAGGTGTGTTTGGAGTTGATGGACTCTCCCTGAGAAGCGAAAGCTTGTCAGCATTTCTGGATGGAGCAGACAAGGAGCCAAACCACCATGGTAGCAAAAGAGGTGATGGAGCTACAACCATTTCACTGTTGACTTTCTCTACTGCCTTGCACTGGCCAGTCCAAACTGTAACTGGCTGGTTGGTGGGAATGGGATTCCTCACCTCCAGCTTCTCTGCCCAGTGACTGTCCCCATCACAGGAGAGAAATGTAGGCTATTCCCACACAACACCCCGCTCTCAGCACAACACACAGAGACCTCCTGCACAACTCATGGTCACTCATAATTGCAGGGGACCAGCCAAAGAGGGCTGAGGTAAATCTGCTGGCATGACCTTGCTGGAACACGCCTGGTTTTACACAGAGACACGAGCAAGTTCACACAATATTTCACATCAGGGTACTGCTGGGGGAATTCCTGCATGTAGAAAGCTCAATACATATCATTTTAAAAGCTCAGTTACATATGATGTCAACTTTTATTGCACTGACCTGAAAGAAAAAAAAAAGGTTGATTGTCTCAATGTAGACGGGGGGAACTTCACTCATAGCCCATCTGGCCTTTTCACGAAGTCCTTCCAAAATTCAGATAAATTATTGAGGGTTGTCTATTGATAATAGAATCATAGAATCATTAAGGTTGGAAAAGACCTTTAAGATCATCATGTCTGACTGTTAATCCAGCACTGTCAAATCCACCACTAAACTCTGTTAGTAAGCACCACATCTACATAGCTTTTTGGCCATTTTCAGGAGTGGTGATTCCACCACTTCCCTGGGCAGCCTGTGCAATGCCTGACCACTCTTTCAGTGAAGAAATTTTTCCTAATATGCAATCTAAACCTCTCGTGGTGCAATCTGAGGCCATTTTCTCTTATCCTGTCCTAGTTGTTACAGTGAGAAGAGACCAACCCCACATCTCTCCAACCTCCTCTCAGGTAGCTGTAAAGAGTGACAAGCTCTTCCCTGAGCCTCCTTTTCTCCAGGCTAAACAACCCCAACTCCCTCAGCCTAGGAGTGACACAAAACCTCAAAAACCAACCCCAGACTATGTCCAGAAAAAAAGCCAACCACAAAAGAAAAAAAAACATGTGGTTGGCAAACAAAAGGCTATCCTTGGTTTTGATTTTAATTATGAAAATTTTTATCTTCTGAGAAGTGAAATGAATTTAGTCACTCATGCATGGTGTGAAAGTTGAATTGTCTGAGAATTAAATCAAAATAAAAAAATTAAAAGCTACAAACCAGGGTTTCATTGCTACCGACAAGGGAGCCATCCTTTAGAGGTGACATTTCACAGCAGTCCCTGAGAAATGTGATTGTTCATAGCATTAAGTAAATTATGGTCTCTGAGCAGTGTGGAAATAATTGAAAATGTTTGCTGTTTTTAAGTAAATGTTATAAATCCCTGAAGGCTGTTTGAGTCTGGAAGAAGAAAAGAATAGAATATTTCAAGCAGGAAAGCATATGGGTGAACTGCCTGATAGTTTGGCTGACAACCTTAAAACTTCACCCGAAATATCAGCTGGAGCAGTTTTCCCTTCTCTGCCAATGGCTCACTTTGAGAAGGTTTTCCTTTTCTCCTTCCTCCCCAGCCAACACTCACACCTGAAATGGCAACAGTTAACTAGACATGCCTTTCACAGTAACAAAAATGTCAGTGCAGGAGCCCAAATGTGATGCAAACAAAGGCCACGCACTGTGTAATGCCACGGGTGTCATAGAGGCTGAAAATGTGACTCCCTGACTGCTGCCCAGTGGCTCCAGCACTTCTGTCCATCTCTCCAGGAGCAGGGGTTGTGGGAGGGTTCCTGATGCTTTGTTTTGAAAGAGCTTAAACCTTTGGCAACGGGATTCTGCTGCGATCCTGAGGCAGCTCCTTCTGTTTGTACATAACCTGCTGCATTTCACGGCTAATCAGGATCTCCTGATGTTCCTCTTGAAATGCTTTTCCACCCTCATTATACTGCATCTGCCATTTCTTCTTCTAACTCCCCCATTATTGTGAGTAAAAAAAAAAAAAAGCTTTGGCATTTTAGTCGAAAAGATGCACAATTGTTGTTTAGAGCACGCCTGTCATTTTGTCTCATCACAACAGTGTAAGACTCCAGCCCCAACACAGATATATTTACTCCATCCAGACTGTGACACATTCTTGCAGAAAGAAGTCTCTAACACATCCATTCAGCACTTCTCCTGACAGGGCCCTGCACTAACCAAGCTGGCTGGTGCACAGCCACCACGTGCTGCAGGCCTGGATCTGATGATCCATACTTGGAAATCCCGGCTACTATTCCCAGGTGCCAAACAGAGATGTGCTCCAGCAGACCTGCCTGCTCCCTCTGTACGTGTAATGCACTTTTGGACCTTTTCCAAGCAGCAGCAAGAGGAGAAGGAGTATTAACTCACTTGGCTCAACCCCAGCCATGACCCCACCTGCACGGAGCAGCTGCAAGACAAGGCATTAGATCCTGACAAGTGGGTCACTCACAGCAAGGAGACAATTCCATTACTCAGAGGAAGGAATGAAATATATGTCACCAAAAGGCCTAAGGACCATGGAGAAAACGTGTAAACATTGTTTAGGCACCTATTTATGCACCTATGAGCCTAGTGGGATTCACCAAAGCACCTGCATAAGTTAGTCACCTAATTTGCACCAGTCATAAAGGTATTCAGAGCCTAATTGCTAAAGTGTTTTTGAAACTCCCTGCAGGCATCAAAAGACCTTTGTAAATCTGCTCCTCTGCACAACCAGATTTTTATGGACAGAGACTATAAACACCAATGTACAAATGCCTATTCATGAAGTCACACAATTTTGATCAGTTTTTTTAAGGACTATTTGCATTGTTAAAGGTTTATGTAGTCCTTGACATATGTGGGTTCAAATGAGTCCAGTCACAAATTTGTTATTAATCTGCAGGTAAAATTTGGCTGCATGTTGTATCACTGCATGCACATTTATGGTTTAAACATAATTTTGCCAGAATACAAATACTACTCCATCCTTCAACTCCAAACGTGAAGGCATCCACTGAGGCAGTGTGACTGCTCCTGTGTACATGTAGTTGAGTTTTGATTTAAAAAGCAGGCTTTCCTCTTCACTGGTTACAGCTTTTTATCCCTTACGTGAACTAAATTCCTTTACAAACAACATACATCTTGTACATAACTCACTGGGAAAAAAAAAAGAATCTCTCCTTTTTCATTGCAGAGATTTGTGTGGAGAGCCTGACTCCATTAATTTCAACTGGATTGACTCTGTGCCATCTGTTTTCTCTGCAGCTGCTTTATTGTGGGGAGAGAGGAAGACAAGAAAGCACCCTTCTAAGCTCTACCGATGACATCCAGATATAAGACTATAATTGGTGGAAAACCTTCTGAAGTCTGCTGTAATCACAACAGTCAAAGGGATTAGAGTGTGATCTAAAAGAAGAGATGCAGATTAGGTTTTTTTCAAAAGGGTTTGAAACCTGCCTTCAGACCCTTTCCAAACCTTCATCCCTTAGAAGTAAAATAAATAAGGCCACCGGTGTGAGAGGCAATTAAACTTGAATTTATACAAACTTGTGTCTCTCACTCCTTTGCAGCACAGGGTAGACAGGTGATAATCCATCAAGCAGCCATTACAGGGCCTGGAGCAGGAAGGTGACACACTAACATGTGCCCACTGCACACAGACATCAGAAGGGCAGCACGTTAATTTTAGAACACAATCCTGGTTCTGCGTAACCTTAATCCCTGCTCTTACATCAATGATTTTATTGACATGGGCTGCACAGAAGGCAAACAGACATAGTCCCAAGCAACCATCTACAGAAGGGAATAGAGCCTCACAATTTCTAGAGGGTGACTCATTACTAAACCAGAGCTGGGCAAACAATCCCCCAGAGCAGTTACGCAACTGCAAGGCAAAGATGTGCTCAGCTCACTACATGTAATAGGTCACTACCACCCAAAATACACTTTGGTCTGGTTTTTATTCGTGCCATTGTGTTAAATCTCTGGCACACTACTTCTGTTAAGCATACTTAGCACTACTAATAAAGTGTATATTTCAGGATTACCCTCAGTATCACTCATTTCATCACCTAAACCTCACTGCACCTTCATCTTAATACCGCCAGCAGCTTCAGTCACATTTGTAAATGTGTTCTTGGTCCCAGAAACAATTTATTTGTGCTTGAAGTTTCTGTGATAAGAGCGCTGCCTTTGCGGGATTAACCGGTGCTACCCATGTATTTATGACTCGGGTAACTTGTTTTTTCCCAGCTTTAATAAATAATGAAGCCCGGATGGCTTCTCAAGTGGGTTTTCGCCCTCCTGGAGCCGCGGCGTGAGCCAGAACGGAGCACTGATGCCAGACAGAGGCAGAGGCTCATTCCTCTGCCTCAGTAATTCTCAGCAGAATGCACATAATAGAGCCCTGCTGCTATAAATACAGCAGCAGCCCGGTGAGGAGCCGTGTGGGAAATGCAGGGTCTGGTGCTGCGTCTCCGGCCACAGCAAGTGCCTCCTCAGAGGCTGCCACCTCCTATCTCCTCTGAGATCTGAGCACCCTCTGCTCCTGCCTGCCTCAAATCCTGCTAAAAGGCAAACTGGGGCCCTTAAGTGAAACGGAGCTTGACGTGCAGATAATACCTCCATAAAGCAGACAGCAGCAATTAACTGCGGACGCACCTTCCCATACGAGACCGTCAGATCCCCTGCACGCAGGCAAGTCCAGGATGGATTTTGCTGTTGTTAGGGAGCAATGATTACAGTCTTTGTCTAAGACACATTCTGAGGGAAGCAGTCCTTTTCTTCTGAGCAGGACATTTATTGTGACTTACATCAACAGATCAATAGAGAGGTGGGAAACATCCTCCGAGAACCTACATGTTCACAAAGATGTTTTCCAAAGGGTTTTCAGCCTCACACTTACATTTTCCGTACTTATTGTCTCCACAGCTTTGTGGTCAATAAGCTTACACTGGTGATGGCCTAACAACCACCCTGCTCCCCCAAGACAGTCATCTGTACGGCACTGTTGGAGCCCTTTAAACAATTTTGGTTGATTTTCAGCTGCAGAGACTGTTGATGAAAAACTGAAACTCTTTTCTGAAACTTTGTCCCTGAGGTGCATGAAGCCCTGTGTGACCCTGTCACGCTTGTTCAGCTTAAAACCTCCCTCCTCTCTGCAGACTTCAGCAGCAAGAGATTAGCAGAACAGAATATACCTGTGCTGACATGGCCCTGCTACCTCCGATTTCAGACTTTCACAGTTTTCAGTGCATTTATCTCAAGTTTCATCAGAAATGGTGAAGTCCTTTTGGCTCAGTGGAGGCACACACAGAATTAAAGCAGACTGGAGCAGAGAAAAGAATTCAACCCAAGTCTTCCTGAGGCTCCTGCTCACAGCATACCCAGCAAACACCCACTGCAGTGAAGCAGCACAGCACCTGAACACAGCCCACCTGGGCACCAACAAAATCTGGGCAGACTTAAACCACTCCCTTGGGAGAAGGGAATTTTTACTTCCCTGTGTTCATTTATGCAGCCATTTTATACTCAATCCTAATCTACTTCTACTGAAAACAGCACATATTCGGGTGAATGGAGCTTCAGCTCTGAGTGTTTTAGAATGTTTATACCATAGATATTTACATGTTGTACATGTCAGAGTAATACCATATTTACCTCAAACATTACAAACCCAAAGTGTTTCAGATACTTAAATAGGTGCCTTAAAGCAAACAATGTGAACACCTCATAAAAGCAAAATTCCCCAGTGTTGGCAAATAAACAGGCTGCAGGGAGAAAAACAAAGGAAACACGAAGAAGAATCACTGATAAATAACATCAATTGAACAAAACACAACTAAAATTGTACCACAAAAATTCAGTGTCCTCTTTTAATGGGTCATGTGTTCCTTGCCTGCCTACCACAGAGGACCATGTTCCATACTTAGTTACACCAGCATAAATCCAGAAAAACTCTCTTGAAAAGCTGAGCTCACAAAACCACTCCTGAGAGCCAACATAACTGCTTTTCCTATCTATCTCTTCCTTTTTCTGGTTACATACAGCACAAGTATTGACAGTTCAGGGTCGAGCTTTCAAAACCTTTGGGGGTGCATTGCTCCAGAAAGAATTTAAGTTAAAGCAGCAGCATGAGGAATACAGGAGCTATGTATTTATTGTAGAGACAGGACCAAAGCACAATCACTGCTATTGAGAAAGGAGAAAAATCAGCGCTTTGTCCTACCTGCTGTTCCACTCCTGCGTGGTCATTGTTGCCTCCGAACTGCTCTGCTGGAGTCAGACTGGGTTCCAATAAAGATGGGGACAACTGGAGGCTGAAGGTTGAGGGTTCTGCCGTGGCTGGAGGGAGGAAAACTGCTTCTCTGTGAGAAGAAGAATGCCAGCTAGAGCAGGGGAAGGTGTGGGAGGTGGTCAGAGCCAACGAGGGCTAAGGCACAGCTGAAGCCAAAGCTGGGGATGAGCTGCTGAAATAAGCCCTGGAGCAGCCACACACCTGCAGAGCATCCCCCTAAGTGTGAGACCTAATCTAGCCCCAGGGGCACCCAAATTGGCTGCAGGGAGAGAAACCTGGAGGATGGGTCCCACTTCTGGAGGATGCTGTGGTCAAAGAGCAGATGGGTTTACAAACACCTCTGGTTTCCGTGCTGGATCCTTCTGAATTTTGGGGCCAACAGTTGAGGCCCTCTTGGTGACTGCAGCATGCTCATGAGCAGGCAGATACCCTCCAACTTGTGACCAGCTTTGGGAACCCCTCACAGCTTATAAATGTGGATTAGTGGCATTGAATGCTAGCTAAAATATGTGTATATAAATACATGCATTTATATATGTAAACATCTACATAAATGCATCATTTGCCTATGTAGGCTGATAATTTTTATATATTTTCCCTAAAGCTTTGATACCAAAGAGCAAACAAGCAGAGGGGAAAAAAACCAACCACGTAGCCCTGTGCTGTGTATATACACATCCTGACAGTGTATTTTAGACATATTTAGTTAGAGAAAAATACTTGCTGCAACATGGATAGGAACAACACCCCAGAAGCATTTTCCCAGGGTTACAAGGTGCCTCTGTGTTATGCAATATGGCAGCATTTCCTAACTCCTGGAAGTTCCTGCAGGAGAGAGGTTTCCATTTGGAATTGTCAGCATCTGTTTTATGCCAGACTGACTTGATCCAAAACATTTGCTTAGTAAGTACAGCCTTGGTGGCTGTACTGTGCATATTAAAAAGGACACTTTATTATTACAGTGGTAATAAAAGCAATGAAGAGACTTTATGAGCAACAAAAAATACATAAAGACTAGGTGCATCTGGACTTTGAATAATGTATGAAATCCAAATTTTAAGGCTGGCTTGTAAGATAAATGCAGCCCCCAGAAGTACCTGGAATTCTCTGATCATTCTGGCTCATTGATCTTCAAGGGCTTTAGTGCAAATACTCTGGTCCAAGATACTGCCTTTCTCCATCAAACCTCCTCTGAAAGAGTCAATATGTAGATGAATTTCCAGCTACAGTGAGAATATCACAGGCTACCCAGGCAGCTCTAAGTCCTTCCACACAGCTTTCAGAGAGTGAAATGTAAGCAAAAGTGAGAAGCCACTTTTTGGTCACGCAGCCAAGGACCACAGAATCCCAGAATCCCAGACCAAATCTAGGATGCTCTGCTCCTGCTCCAGGCTGCCAGACACCTGTCCCTGCCTCAGAGGTAGCTCCTTGTTTCAGATGACACATGACACATGACGCATGACACATGACACATGATGACACATGAAATGCAGAAATGTTCTTGGTTTGGGACATCACCCTCTCAGCCACCTTGAATCCTGAATGCCACTAGGACCCCTGGTTTCCAGCAGAAAGGGTATTGCTCAGAAAGGGATAACACTGCCTTTTACTGTCTGGTTACTCTTCTAGGGGCAGCAGGGGTCCCTTGTTTTACCATTTGGCTGTGGGTGGTAGAGTGGAGCAACCCTGGAGCCACCCAAGGCAGAGCTGCAGCCCCGAGTCAGGGCTACAACCAACTGCTGTGACTGCTGTGTTAGGGCTTAAAACCAAATCCCCTCACACAGCTGATACCTCCGTGTCAGTGGTGAATGGCCAGAAGGAAACAACGGGAATAGCAAGAGGCCAACAGCTAAAATTCAGTGCTTGGGATCTTCCCTGCAGCTCCCTTTACACTGTGCACAAAGCCTGTGATCAGTGCTGTAAGCTTCCACAGGGCAATGGCCAACCTTTCCAATCCTGAGCCCTTCCATGCTGCTGAAGTCTCTGTGTTAGCTTTCAGGACCTGTGACTCTACAATTTTCTCATCACCATGCCTGGAGGGTACAACAGCAGCGTTTTTCTGGCACAGGTACTGAGAGGCTGCCAAACTTGCATTAGCTGACACCACTCCTATGCTGTGCACTGAATGTTTACTAGGATTAGACATCCGTGCACATCCATTCCTGGGGCTTTCATAAGCGAGGCTCCAAATGCTTAGGTCCTCATCTAAAAATGAGAAATAGTAATTAATGGGAAAACTCTGTGTAACTCTTATTTGCCGTGGCCAAAGAACGAGGATTATGAACTTACCTTAGAATCAAGTATTTAACATGGGGAAACTTCACAACCGGTAATTGCCAAAAGGAATCTCTTCATCCTCTAACCTGTGCTGCTCACTGAGTCAAAGAACTAAGTGATTGCCTCAGTAATGGGCAATCAAGCCGTGGTCAGGCACTTAAAAGAGCCAGGAATGGACTTTAAACTGTTGGTCATAAATGTGAAAATCAGAGCCCCAGGGGTCATCGGAGATGTAAACGGGGTTGTCTGTGCTGGAGGAGTTAAACCCTTCAAGGGTTTAGCTCCTTGAAGTTTTTGCTTTTAATAAGAGAATAAAGGGACTGTGGTAGTGCTGGGCACGTGGCAGACAATACTGCTTCCCTCACTTTTTCCAGACCACTTGGATGAAAACACTCATCAATTATCTTGCCCTCTGTGTTACCAGCCCATTACCAGCTGGAAGCTGCACATCTGAGATGCACCTGATGCCTTTCTGGCAGATATATGGGTTATTCTATGTGCTCCATGGACCTGATATCCAGGTCCCAGACATCGGGAGAAGCACCAGTGAAAAGGTTTGTTTGCAGTTCCAGGGCCTGAGCAAAGGAATGTCATCTTACTCCTGCTGCTGATGGGATGTGGCTGTGGAGAGAGGGAGGGCAGAGAGAGGGCAGCCCATGGCCAGGGTCCTGCTGTAGGGCTGGTGGGATGGAGAGAGACATCAGAGGGGTGTGCAGAGGACCCACTCAGCAGGGTTTAATTTCTGGGGGCTTCCTGGGTGCTCCATGTGCTTACATGGCACCCTCACAGTATTTCCAATCCCCCCCTTGGTGCTACAAGTGGCACTGAGGGAGTGCACCAAGGTGCTGCTCACCGTGATGCCAACACCTGGGCTCTTGGGGAGAAAGGGGTGGAGAGGTACAGGAGTGGTGAGATTGCTTTATAAATTATTGCCTGTGTTCAGTTGACACATTTCAAGCTTCAAGAGAGGCATAAGCACTACTCATAGGCTTTAAACTGTAAATCCTTAAAAAAAAAATCCTTGAAAACCAAAGAAAGACAACGCCAGAACCAAAACTTCCCTCACTTCATTTATATTTTACAATAGTTCAGCTTGTCAGTAGGATGTAATTTGTGTTTTCTGCTCAGAAGATGCTCAGAACTGCCACAAAACTGCCAAAAGGCACCAACTTTTGTTTTATTTTGTCCTTGCTGCTCTATACCTTTAGAATAGGCCAACAATAAACTATATTTAATGTAAAGTATTAAAAGTGAAGTTCTCCCCAGGCTGAAACCCAGTGCATGGACTTCCAGGTCTTCACGGTCAAGTTGTAAATCAACTGTGAATTAAACCTCTGTCAAAACAAAGGATAAAATGACCCTTCTGGTTGCTGCTATTGTTATATATTGTACAGTATAACGTGACTGGTTTCAGAATTGAATTTCCTGCATTGCTAACAAGTGTTTCCCACTTGGGAATGATGCCCATTAACAGAGACACTTTTATACAACAGCTCACACAAACAGCTGCCGGGTGCTGAGTTTTCTGCTGTTCACAGTTTAATGGATTTACAGATTTTAGGTTCATTAGATCATCGTTGCTGATTTCCTCTGATTTCCATCTTAGAGTCACTTTAGAGAACAGATTCTTTGTAGTTGTGCAGTTGTGAGTGCTCTCTATAAATTTTATCTCTATTTCATATACAAAAAAGCCCAGAAACAAACAAAAAAAATAAATTACAATTGGTTAGGGGCTCAAAATAAAATATCAGGGGAACATCACAGTTTACCTGTTGCCAGGTGTGAAGACCCCAGTGTCTGGGAACACTGGATGTGTGACAAGTTACCACATCTCTGCACATGCATATGTGAGATGTGTTTCCTCCCAAACACTGGTTGCTTGTACTTTTGCTGAAAATATCTGGGGCCAAATTTCCACTAAAAATTTCAAAAATCCAAGAGAAAACTTTGATTTCTGATTGCATTTTGATATGGAAATAATGTTTATTTTAATAACTGCTGCTATCTCCTCCATACATCAAAGGTTGCATTTTGCAAGATGGATGTGGAACTTCCACCTGAAAAATATGTGTGTACAGATAAGTACAAATAGATTTAATTACCCAGCTGCAAATATTCTCTGTTCACAAGCCAAAATGCTGAGCAAAATGCAGGTGGCCAGATTTGGCTCAGGAACTGTCTATAAAAAGAGCAGTCCAGCATATCCCTGTTTACCTGAGCTCTGCACTCCTCCCTTCGCTGTTTCTCAACATCCTGGGATGTGCTTTGGGAGGCAGAACATCCAGGACATCAAAATTAAACCCCAGGGATGGAAAACAGCTTTTTTTCCTGTGTTTTCTCTCTGAGGGTGAGTGCATAACCTCAGCTCACGCTGGTGAGTACTCAGTCAGTGAGTGCTTCCACTGCTATCAGTACAGGAATCATCAAAGCTATCCATAGCATGGACATGATAAACTGAATTACAGCTGTCATTTGTCAGTGTTTTGGAGAATTTTACCCAGATTTCTTGGGTATGGACATCAAAGACCAGCCACAGGTATTTGCTTTTGCAGATGGAGAGGCAAATTAAGCTCCCATCTTTGACAACTGTCCCTTTAGTATAATGAAATTCTTCCAGATCACAGGTGCACACTGGTTACTGAGGTTAGTAGAGAGGACTGAGATGGTAGACTCCTGGGTTTGCAATAAACTATTTCTCTACTACTTGATGTTTTAGGCTCAAAAGTTCATCAAATTTAGCCCACTGTATTTTCATGGCATAAGAAAATGCAGTGCAGTAATTTTTATGGTCTGGAAAGAGCAAGGAGCATCCCATATCCTGTCTCACATGCCCTTTTTCTGCTGCAGCAGTGCACTGGTCTGAATAACATAAAATAGGTCAAGTGAAGATTTTGATTGGAAATTATTTTCTTATCAGAAAATGTCCCTTTGTCAAAATGCACCAGTTTTCATATAAATCCGAGGAGGTTTGGTTCTGTTCTGCCAAGGTTTACCCAGCTGCTGAGGTGCTGAGGTGCTGAGGTGCCCCCTGTAAGCAGCTCCCCATGTGCAGAAAGCTCTGTCCAGACATCCCTGCTTGCCTGGCAGCCCAGGGGCCTCATGTCCAGAAGGTTACCTGTCATAGACCTCCTGAAGGAGCTTGAAATTTTGAGTTCACAAAAACTGGGTGCCTTGGCTCAGCCTGGGGTTGTCAGACTTTGAGGTCCATCCCTCCTGTGCCAGCCCAGATCACTCCCTTCAGCCAGGCAGGTGGCTGCTCCCTGCTGCACTGGAATGTCAAGCTAACAGAGTTTGATTTATCCAGATTAATTTCCACGGGGTTTTCCTTCTGATAGGAGTTCTCAAATGCTCGTTGGTTTTGTTCTGATTTTGAACAGAATTTTTTCAGCTGCCAGGACAGAGAGAAAGGGATTTTCCAAGCTTACACCAGCTCTGCCTTTGATTTTTGAAAGAACTTGTCCATGTCTCTTCACTTAGCCTGGTCAGTCCTTTGTTTTATTGTATCCTCATTGTCTGCTTTTTCCCATTGCATCCTGCTTCCAATTATCATTTAAATTAAGCTCAAAACTCTATCCCAAACACAAAGACTCCTCATGCCCTCTACACTGCTCTCATTTCCCTCCAGCCCCAGCTTTTCTTTTGTTTCTTTAGCTGCGAAATAGTCTCAGAAATCGGTCTGCAGCTGAAATTCAATTCTTTTGGATGTCTCCTCTTCTGATCTGGGGCCTCTTGGATCCCCTACTTCCCCCTTGCTCCCAGTGTCAAATCTCCAAACTTTCTCGTAAGCGCTTATTTCTCGTGGTGGGAAAGAAAAGAGAGTCAAGCAAAGGAACACGCTCTGGAATAGGTCATTCTGTTAGCAGGAACCCATGGCAAGAATAAAAATAAATCTCATAGCTCTGACAGTTACTCATTTTAAAAGGACTGATGGGAGAGAAGCATAAAAAACAAAAGCCCAAAAGCAGATTTGAACAAGAGGGCGAGCAGCATAGATCTAAAAACCTAATAAAGTCTCAGCCAAAACAATTTTAGAGAGGAGAGAGTTCCAGCACAAGGGAGCATATGTTTGGCTCAGCCTGATTAGAAGAAATAAATAGAGGCATAGCCATCCTGTGAAAGGAAAACTTCCTGAGTCAGCAAGCACAGACCAACCCAGGGGCGAGACCATGAACGAGGAGCATGAGGCTCTCAGTAACTCTGTGGATGGTGTGTGCTTAATTTGGGCATTCTTGTTTCAAAAAAAGAAGCTGCAAAAATAGACAGAATAAGGGAAAATGCCAAAAAAAAAAAAAAAAAAGAAAAAGGAAAAAAGATGCAAATAGGTGGAGCTTCAGTAAAAGGAGACATTCAAGATTTATTCATTTTTGTAACAGGAAAATAAAAACAAGAGGAGATTTTCTGATCAAATAAAAGATGCTACAGTCTAGGCCAGTCAGATGATCCTATTCAGCATTTCCCATAACAAGGTGATACTGAAAATAATGAAAAATAATAGGACCCTTTCTTCCAGAATGTATAATTAATTTATATAAAATATTTCAACTGGATATAAGGGGAGTTGTTCATTGGGATGAACCAGCAGTGTTACCAGGAGTTACAGAGCTCCATTTCAGTCTTACAAAATGAGCACTCTTGTAGGTTTTGAGGCTTTTTTTTTTCCCCCTTGTTTGCAAACAAGACCTGAATGACCATTAGGATGTTAATGAATTGCAAAGTAAAACGATTAATTAGTCTGGAGGGAAGATTATTAAAGTATAACCCCTGCCAGTGCACGCTGCATGCTCACCACGCTGTCAAAGCCAGAGTTGAAAACAGGCACATCTCTAAGCCCTGAAACGCTGTTGATTGAGGCTGAGAGAAAGATTTCCATTGACCTTATGGATGTTGGATCAGCCTTTAGTGGGAGAGCTCTCCAAACAGGTAATCCTGCCAAGTTCAGTGTCCCTCAGTGCTCCCACTCCTCACCAGAGGAGTCCCAGCTCACCAGAGCTGTCCTTTTCCACTGTATTAAGTCCATCCCAGGACATATTATTTCACTGTAAAAGCTCATATTATTGTAACTGTATTGTATATTGTATTCTGTATTGTATATTGTATTGTATTATATATTATTTCACTGTAAAAGGACGTAGAAGATGAATGGCTGGTTTTGCAGGGGACTTCTTTGTGCTCATGGGCTTGAGGACATCCAGTAATGGCTTTCTAGAGACATTTTTTTTGCCCTGGTGAATGTTTTGGGCTTTCCAGCTGTATACTCAGAGCATCCCTAATTTCTGTCTTAAATCCATGTAAAACAAAATTGAATTGATTGATGTTAGCATCAATTTGCAAAATATAAAATTGATATAAGCAGAAGGGCAGATTATTCCTAACAAATTGGATGGGAGAGTCATCCAACACCAGTTCTTTCCCAAGTCTTATGCAGTTGACCAGAATGGTTCAGATATGGCTCCTGAAATCATGAATCATGTAGATGAACAATTATAAATCATGTACATCTCTTTTTTCTAGAGTATTTTAATGTTTTTTCTGGATTTTTTTTATGGTTTAGTTAAAAAGTAATTTTTGGTAACATATAACGTTTTACATGTATATATGTGTATATATGATATTTAAACAAAGAATGTAAAGTCATTTGAAATAAAAATCACCCCAAAAGAATATAAAGAGTATATCCCAAGTATACAATTGGATAAATAAAGTATCTAAAAACTGTAGGAGAATCATCTGCAGCTAAAGCATCACCTAAAGATGTAATTCCCTATTCTTTTTAAAGTCAGCTTCAGTTAGCCCTTAAAGTTTCTAAAAAGCACAATTCAGGGATTTGCTGAGATGTTACATTATACTTTCAAAATATTTAAGATTCATTTCGCACTAAGTGCCAAACTACATCTCAGGCAAAAAGATGTAAATTCATAGTGAGAATTGAAGTAATGTATTCCATGAGAGAACAGCAGAGTGCCACATTTCTTTTATAGTGACACATTAACCTCCTCATATCAGTATGTTGAAGGGAAAAAAAAATCTCTTCACTCCAGAAGACCAAAAAGCCTTATTTTTCCCCATTACTGTTTGTTTGCATTTTTGAGATTCCTTTAAAGAAGAAAGCTTAATGCATCCACGGGAGGGGGACTAGATAATTTCCATGCCAGACTTCTGAGGGAACTGGCAAAACAAAGCACAGGTCTGGCAATAAACTGCTCAAACTGGTATGAGTTTGGTGTGACTGGAGAAGAGCAAATAAAATATTGTGGGGGCAACAGCAGGTCTCTTCATTTAACCCAGGAGAGCAAATTATTGATTTTTCAGCCAATTTTGGCATGCAGAGTAATTTTGGATGCTACCAAGAAGAAGGAATTACTATGCTTAGAAAATATATGTCTTTGTCACATCAAACCAAAAAGATCCCCCGTTGCTGGTGCAGCCTCTGCGTGAGGCTCAGAGCTGATCAAGGTGGGGAAAAACCGTTTTGTTGAGTGGAAAACAGAAAATGCAGCTAAGCTTCACTAAACATAGCTCACGCCAAACCACCCTGATGTTTTGTTTGAAAGCAAACCTCCAAAAGCAATAGGTCAAGTAAGGAGAGGAAATGCAGCTGGTCTGATTTATCCCAGTGTCTCTAAAGCAGTGTTCCGGGTGCTGGGGAAGGTGGGTAGCTTTGAAGTGGTGCTGATTTGTCCCACCAAAAGGAGACATGAAAGGAGGAGGGAGACTAAAAATCATGCCTGCCATGAGTCCTGCTGAATTTTCCTATTGACACGAGGCGAAGAAGTGTGGGGATTATATTCCCTAAGGACACAGGTTGGAAAGCGCTGCCAACACGGAATACAGGGAGAGGGCTGGAGGACACCGGGGCTGAAGGAGATAGAAAGAAATTCAACCTTCTGCAAGGGCACATACATGGAAATTAATAAAATCTTCAGCTAATAGCTAGAGGCTGCTCTTTTAAGTGTTTCATCCAAAGGCTTTCCTCGTGCAAGATGAGAGCCTGGTGACCAGAACACATTCCCGGTGCCTGCAGCTGCCATGGCTGGGCTCCCCTCCACCACCTTCTCCCTCTCTCCCCATGGCCTCTCTCCTCTGTGGGGCCTGAAATAAATTTTGTTCATGATCAAAGCATGGTTTCCTCTTACCATTCCACCTGCTGTATCTCTCCTTACATGTCAGAGGTAGCATAAAGCTACATGTCCTCACCAGCAGCTAAGGCTCCTCACTCTGCAGGGCTCTGGGGAAGGGATGGCGATGCTCGTTTGTATCTGCTGCCCCTCACCTTGTTCCCTTCTCCATCTCTGGCCCCACTAAGATTTGCTGTACTGTTACTCCAAAAAGAGAAAGGGAAAGTGGCCCCTGAGATTAATGTGTAGCCTTCTGGAAAGGAAAGGATGTAGTTTTGTCTCTCGAACTCGAGATGGAACTCAGACACAGGTTTCCAGTTTCCCAGGTGTGTGTTTTCACTGCTCCAAAGGCTGTGGTTACAGCCTCCACTTCCTGCTCCATCTGCTTTCTAACCTTGGCATTAACAACAAGCAGGAGTCTTTTACTCAAAGGTGACAAATTAATTCTGGAAAGGGGTTATGGGCTCTGAATCCCATTTTCACAGCATCTCCTATCTCATGGATGTGGGTCAATGCTAAACCCTGGATATATGGAGGATTTCAAATACACCCATCTCTTTAGTATTTCCTAAGGCAGGCTTAAGTGTTCCCCTGCTTTACTTGCTGCCTGCTTTGAATCTCATTCTGAGGCACTTAATCCTCTCCATTCACCCCAGAGGGAATTCAGGCATCTCACTCAACTCCTGGAACTCTGCTCCTGGAACACATCCTGTGACCGCCAGGCATTGCCCTGCTCCAAAATGCCTGTTTCTGTTTATGAGGCCAAGTTTTGGGATCTAACAGCACTAATCATCTGAGAGGGCATGTACCAACCACTTGCATGACACAGCTCCACCGTTGCCTTGGAACCTTGTGTTCAGCTCTTGATGCAAAACTGTGGGATAAAGTACTTTTCTCCGCTGGAAGCTGCTCATCAAATCGTTTAACCCAACCCAAAAAGAGCACCATCCTGAGAGGGATAGGAGGAACAGGAGAGTGTATCTGTGCCAGAAATAGGTTTTACAGCCCTAAGATGATGTGGCTTTTTTATTCTCCCCTGATAATTTCAAGTCTAAACACTGTGTAAACAAGGGATCCCTTGTAAATAAATTCGAATTCTGCAGGTGTCTGAGCGAGGATTGTCTCTAAGAAGGAAAAGAAGGTTATTCCCCTTCAGATAATTTGGATCCTGGCATGGTTTCCCTGGAATTCAGGGAGTCAAACCACAGCAACATGAAATGCAGTCAGAAGGACAACAATCTTAGCAATCCTTAAACCAGTTTCTTCCCCACAGGAAGGCAAACATGTACTTTTCAAAGAGCATACAATTTAAAGTAGAAACCCATCATCAGCCTTGGAGAGGAGTCTCAGATGATCCCACAGCATCACCCTATCCTACTGAAATACTGTTCAATGCACACGGATCACTGCAGCCTGAAGGCATTTTTGTTATGTCTGAGACCTGGTAGCAAGATGACCAAGTGCTCCTCTCTGCTCCCCCACCTTCCCCACAGCAGCCTTCCTCCTCACATCCCTTTCACTGGGCTTCTTCAAAGATATAATTTTTTTTTTTTAAATTACTGTTTTATTTTCTGGTATTTTTCACCTGTCATGAAGATTTGACTGCTTACACTTTTCCAGAGCAGCTGTTCAACAGGCACCTGGCTTCCCATGGCAGTGGTGCTCTGGCAGGTGAGAAGAGGGAGCATTGTCCTTCCCTGGTGCTCCTTCCCACTGTCCTGGCTTTGGGTCCTGGCTGCACACCTGGGGTTTCCTGGCAGTGCACGTGGTTGTAGCTGTCAGCTCATGAGCCCTAAGAGTCATCCCATTTTCATGGCTTCTGAATTCTAAATAATTACACCTCCATCTTCCATAACATCTCCTTGTCCCTTAGTTAAATGAGTTAAGTGTAAGTGCCAGGGACCCATCTGGGTGAATAGAGCAGGACTGAGATTGAATGGAGGAAATCCTGGGATCTGTTGATCCAGCTGATTTCCCAACATATTTCACCATGCAGCCCTTTTAACATCACCCAGGAACTGACTAATGTCCACTGAAATTCAGCACTGAAGTCTTGAAAACATTTATTTAAATGAATTTTCCTTGGCATTTACTTTACAAGTTATAAAAAGCCTCTCTTTTGCTGCAGTAGTTATACTGAATATATCCTCTTGGACTTTCATACTCATTCTCTCTTGTTTGGATGCCAAACAAATTTATCTCCAGCTTTCATCTACTTCAAAAAGGGTTTTTTTGTTTGCTCCTGTTATGTCTGTGGTACATATCAAAACCACAGAGGCTTATCAAGTGTTAACAGTGTTTATCTCTAAATTTTGCAGTTGTTTTCAGAAACAGTGAAATATGTTTTTCCCATGTTCAGCCGTATTTCATTAAGAGAATGTTACGGCTTTTATAATCTTTGAGTGC
Organism: Manacus candei; assembly: GCF_025592945.1. Lineage (NCBI taxonomy): Eukaryota > Metazoa > Chordata > Aves > Passeriformes > Pipridae > Manacus > Manacus candei. The sequence continues at coordinate 1,685,803 of NW_026138101.1, read as the reverse complement.
TAGTTTTAAGATAGATGTATACGAATATCTGTCACATTTAATTATCTCCTCCATCACATTCAGTAAGTGGCCTATTAAGGGCGAAATGACTGGTTCATATACTCATTAGAAAAGGGAGATTTCATGGTACAACAAAGAGGAAATGATTTTTTTATTTCTGACTCTACAAGAGAGAAAAAAGAAATCACAGTGCTTAAAGAGGAATGTTTAATCTCTTCCATGAGCTAAAAGAATCCAGAATATTTCCTTTATGCTATTGGTATGACCTATAGGTCCTTAGATTACTGGTTCAAATCCAGCTCTGTAAGTGGGGGGTGAAAGTTATAATTAAATAACTAATTGGTGGCCTATATAAACGAGTTGTTTTCAGTCCAGTTTTCCTTGGAGAAGCCACAAGAATCCACTTGGGCTCACTCCTCACGACACAAACCGGGCGTGGGTTTGCACTGTGATTAGCGATTGGAAAGGGCTGGACTCGGTGACAAGGCACCAAAATGATTTTTCTCTTTGCAGTGTAGTCAAGAACAGCATTATATTCCCTATCTGGACTTGATCTTGAGCAGTGGAGAGGGCTGGCTGGCTTTGTCTGCCCTCAGAAGTTATTCTGTGATGGGTATCTCTGCAGCAGCAGCAGAGCTCCCTCCTCCACAGTCTCAGCATCGCTGGTTGTGTTGCTGTTGATCTGACACCTCTTCCCCTCACAGGTGCTGAACTTCCCTGCCTGGTGGTGGCTGGCCCTGAAGCCCGGGCCAGAGGCTTTGTGGCACCACTGCCTCCCCTCCTCCACCTCTCCTCTGGTTCCACGTTGCCTCTGGAATTTAAGGTCTGGACCATATTATAGCTCTGGCTCTTACATTATAGGTGGCTGGGTCTTTTTTCCTTCCAGCACTTGCTCTGCCTCACCTCAGAATCTGTCCATGCATATGAAAAAAGAGGAGATAATGTCTTTTTAATGGATAATGTTCATTTTATAGAAGCCATAACTGAAGTTATTAGCATTTTCCACTCCAGGTAATCACAGCTTCAGCCCACAGCTTCTTATGACTGACCCCAAAGAAGAAGAGTTGGCTTATCCCTTTATTATTTTTAGAATCTGATACTTTTCCAAGATGCTAAGTTGTTCTATTGCTTTGCTACACTACGCTTCCACTTCTGCTTTCCTTCCCCCCAGTACACCTCTGGGAACACCCTGGGTTCCTCCAATGTCCTCTCTTGCCTCTGCCAAGTGGGATTCAGTTCAGTGACAGACCAGGGACCTGATCTGATAGCTGTGGAGAGGGCTTGAGAAGAGAGGCATGATGAGATCTGCAGTTCTGGGGTTGATGAGAGGAAAATAGACATCTTTGGCCTTATTTATTACAATGATGCCCCTCCCTCCTAGCTCTTTTTTTGACCTTTAAGACCTCTAAATTTAAGAAAATTTAGATGTAAAACTTCCATTATGGTCTGTCTGGTCCTCAAAAGTCCCAAATGTTCCTTTATTCCGAAAATGCTGCATGGTGATACCTCCCCACCATTTATCTCCACACCACGAGCTGTCACAAAAATATAGCTAAAGATGGCCATTTGCATCCATATCCTTCTTTTATACTCCAGTTTTCTTCTCTTCCTCCTGATCCCATGGCCCAGTAATCCCCATCTGTCTTTCTGTTCAGTCCCTTGGCGTCATCCTGCAAGTATTTCTGCAGGCAAATAAACTCATTTTACAATTTAGGCATCCAGGCTGACTGGATCAAGCAGCAGTTCTGCTGCTGGAAACAGTGAATACTATTTTTCATCATCATCAACAGTAAAGTGTGTTTTCAAGTATTAGATTTGCTGCTGAGTGTTGGATTTACAACCTTAGAAAATCAGGATCTGAGGATGTACATATATTATCTACAAAGAACATAGCTGTCTGTAGTAATAGGGAGATTTTTCTACAGATAGCTCATAGTGAGAGACTAATAAAGGTTTCATATAACAAAGCTACACGAGGCTTTAAAGCCAGATCTCAATACAAGCCTTAATTTATATTTCACATTTAAATAAATGGCCAGATCTGCAGAAGTGTTAGTGAAAAAGTTGGCCTCTTTTGGGCTCATGAGCCAAGTTCAGAAGTGAGAATATGAAATATATGAACATATTCTGGGAAAGAGAGCTTGCTTGCAAGAGCAGAGGGGCTGCAACAGGCAAGGACATCCCAGCTCCTTCCCATTTCCCTTTTCTGTTCCTGTGTATACAAGACCCCCAATTCTTGGTTGATGTTCATGAAAAAATAGGTGGAAAGGTTGAAAATTTTAAAAAATCTGTTCTACTGCCTCTTCTATAATTTGATTTTTGTAAAAATAAAAACCCAACCAAATAACATCAACCCCCCCCCAAAAAACCTAATAAAAAACCCCACCAAAAACCTTTAAGCTGTCTGACATCTTTATTTATTTCTAAGTACAATTCTAACTGTTTAAAAGAAATCAGATTATAATGGTTTGTGTAGAAAATCTACCTGCTGCTTACCCTGATAAAGCAATACCTCTGTGCTTGCAGGTGTTCCACAATCTGCTTGGAAAATCCGTAAAACAAGCATCACGTGCCATATTTAGCTGATAAGAGAGGAGAAACAGCTACATTCTTTCATTTCTTTATTGTCTGATCATTATTTTGCAAGCTTTACACCATATGTTGCTAATTGACATACAACGGATGCGTGCTCCGTTGTCCTCATTAATTTGTAGAAACTAAATATTTTGTCTTCCACTTAAACTCGCGAAGATCCAGTCTGAAAAAATCCATAATTAGGCTCATACTGTTTGTGGAGTGCAGCAAGTCCTGGCACTGTCAGCTGGGGGGGAGGAGGAGAAGGGAGAGGAGAATAAACTGAGTGAAATCTTCAGGCAAAAGAGATATTGGCACCAGCAATTACACTTTGCAGCGCCCCTCAGCTAACTGTGCTTTGGAAAAGGGAAAATCAAATAAACTGTTAATGCACCTCCCTGTAATGAAGATGCTGCTGAAAACAAATCATCCCAGCTCAGAGGAGTGCAAAGGACTGGAGCTCTCGGGGGTGCTGGGACCTGCAGCCTCCGTCGCCTTCGGCACCGGTTTGTGCTGGAAGGGCCTCACAAAACATCACCACAGCCAGCCCAGCGCTTCTTTCTTGTGTGTGTTGATTCTGGTACTGCAGAGCACAGACCCTGAAAAAGGTAGGGCTTCTCAGCCCCTCCAGAAGATTAATCAGAGCGAGGTTGAACAGACACGGCCTCTTCCCCACTGGTTTTGCCCGATCCTCGGTGTGGAGGGGAGGCTGGCAGGCACGGCGCTGCCACAGAGCCTCAGGAAGCTGCTCTTTTCCCTCCTTAAATCACGTTGATTTAATGGCTAGTTTAAAAGACCACAAGTCTGGGCTGCCAAACTGTTACCCAAGCTCCACTTTTGCCCTCAGCACTATGACTTTCTGCCATACATCTCTGGAAAGCCTGAGTTAGTCCTCCACAAGAAATTCAGGATCGCTGTTATGTTACAAGGTCTCATTAACGTGAGTAAAATCCTCTCGTGACAGACACCACAGAGTGACAGAATTTTATCTTTTCCCTTTCTAGCATTAATTACTTTTCCATTCCTGTCACTCAGTGGAGTGAACTTCATGTTTATTTAGAACCCAAAAATTCAGATTTACTGTGCAAAAAAGTCTGCGGAGTTGGCAGCCCACTTTTCTGCTAGGGGAACTCAAATGAACAATTGGAGACACTCCACCATCTTCTCCAATACAAATTCTGGATCGTGTCCAATGTCCTTGTAAATTATCATCATCTTTTTATGCCTTAAAAGCAGGAAGTAATCAGTGGTCTAAAAAAAAAAAGGAGAAAATTGACCGCCTATCTCACTGACTAGATATATATCCAGAAAAAAGAACTGAACACAACAAAGCAATAACAGAAGTTGATCAATCTTATGTGCTGTGGCACTCACGGATGTATCCTCCCAAAGATGAATTTTCTGTCACAAGTCCAAACCACTAAAACATGAGGAATAGCAGTAGCAGATACCACTGATTATAAGAAGCAGGAGTCTCTGATAGTTATCTAAATATCTCATAAAAAATGATTATTTTCTGTCTCTAGGCTTGCCTTTCAGGTAGAAATGGAATATTGCCTCTAAATGTTATTAAGGAACAGATGGGTCTGTACTCCAGCTCAGTTTTCCTTCCAACAGCAGCAATGCTCTTCATCACTGAAACGCTGAACATTTGCCTGAAATTCATGAATGACTAATAGTGCTCTGCTCAGGACAGGCCTTTGTCAGTAGATCTCCAAGAAATAAAACAAAAAGCATCAAATAATGCCCTGGTAAAGCCACCTAAATTTTTTGATAGTAGTAAGATCTCAGGTAGAGATCTTCCTCATTTCTCTAAAGGAGAATCAAATCAGCTCAAGTTCGTGGCAGCGAAAGGACACCGAGTTGGTGGCAATAACACACAGACAAAAGCAACAACTGTTTTAGCTGGCACTTGTGCAGAAGGTTCAGCTGTGGCTCTGCAGCGTGACTGGCACATCTCTCGGATGTGCTTGTCCTGGCAGAGAAACCAAAGGCTGTTTTCTCTTGGTTACACGTGGCCCAAGGAAGGAGGAAGGTGTGTCACCAGGTGTCCTGGGTCACGGTGGCTGTGCTGATGCTGCATCACTGAAAGCACTGCTGAGGCTCCCATAAACTCTGTTGCATCATCATTAACCAAGACCAAAACCAGAGAAAAAGTGCAGGTTCTCCTAGTTCTCCTAGATGTTGGTTATCCAGAAACCTGCAATTTGGGTTTCAAAAATGACTGAAGTCTTTGCAGTGAAATAAGGCAAATAATGTCCTTTGAGATAGATGGGTTTGGACCTGCTTTGGAGAGGACTGTGCAGGAGCACACTTAGTTCCTGTTCCAAAGCCTGTGGAGATTAATGGAGAAACTCCAACTGGAATAAGTGTCACTTACACCTTTTCCCCATTTTATGATCTTTCCATTAGCCCATTCTAAATCTGTAAATTGTTGGATGAGGTTTTTGTCAATTCATGTGGTGACTGTAGCTCCTCCATCATGTGACGTATCAGGTCAGTTCTCAGACACTTCTCTCAGACAGTGCAGAGAACAGAATTTGGGCTGTTGCAACCATTTGCTGCATCTTTGGATATTGTCTCCTCCCGTACTTAAACACTGGAGTTTTGTTTCATGACAGCTTCTGTGATTTTCTGTCTCATCCTCTGTATAAGCACCACTTTCTTCCTAGTATCGGACAGTAGATCACATTAAATTTACTGGTTTCTCAGAGTTAGCAATGCACCTCAGTTTCCAGAAGGAAACCCTACTAGATGTGTCATTGAGGGGAAGTTTTTGGTCTCTTAAGTTATCTATGCACTTAAAAATAAATAAATAAAGAGATGTATAAATAAATCCCTCCCCACCTTTATAAATATCTCTGAAATAAAAAGGGTACATTATCCCCCATGCTTTGAAATCCGATTTTTGAATCAATGGGACAATTGATTTAGAGTTGAAATTGAAAGTAAAGTCTTGAAACTACTCAAAAGCCTGGCAATATTTCAGCCTGAGCCATGATGTTTTAAGGGCCTCATTCATCCCACGGACATTTTGTGCTGGACAATCCATTATGATTTTTGCTGTTCTGTTCTTCTCATAAAACCCTCAGTACTCCCTCCTTCTGTCTGTCTTTTAAAAAGGAAAAAAAAAAAGAAAAATCCAATTCTTCCAGTTAAGTCATTCTTTGGCACTGGGAACACAGGAAGTAATTTCTCACTGTCAGCTGGGAAACCATAAAGTTTGAGTGGGTCAAGCCCTTAATCCCTCCTCGGCATCCCCGATTGCATTACCACCATTACAGCAGTGCTATATATAGGGACAGGACAGGGAGGATGGTGCTAACACAGTCTTTCTCTCCTGAAAACTGGCCTCAGACAACTTTGCTTTCAGCTCTTGGAGCTGAGGGCGAGAATACATCTTTTTGTCCCCAGTAACTGGCAAGAAGAGCTTGGGAGAAAAAACGATTTTCAAGTCCTGAGAGCAAATGTTATTCACTGAAATGCAGTGTCAGGTAAATAAATGAGCTTTACAGTCTGCAGCATAGACAAATAATGTTGAAGAGTTGGGAAAAAAATAAACATTTTGACTTGTAGGGTCCATTTCAGGTCCTGTTATTTCTGTAGTTTCTTCTCCAGCAACTCGGATCCCACCAGCTGAGACTGACAGTGTTTTACACACCACAGATTTTAAATATCAAAATGACAGTTTCTCACATGTTGTTGTCCATCAGTGTGAGCCATGATTGCTGTTTGGAGAAGATGTGATTGCCAACCTGTGGCTGGCGTGATTGCTCTTTGCAATCTGCTGTTCCTGAGTGATTTTTTTGGGGAGTGTGGGGGAGGTAAGCGGCTGGGCTGGAGTGCACTTCCCATATTAATGTTTCTGTCCTGGTTTCTCCCTGTAATGCTTATGCAATTACAGTGTGCTCTGAGTGCATTTTGAGCTATTGGTCTCTTTTAAGTATTTTCATACCTGTTTTATACCCATTGGTTAATCTGATAGCTCTTAAGGTCCTGTGACTTTTCTATAGGTAAACAGGGAAAACAGACTCTATTAATATTCCCGTTGAGATAAAAGTTACTGTGTGTTACCAATGGCCAAAAATATTTTCCCTGGGATGTTTAGCTTTTTGGAGAAATGAACATTAAAAAATCCTTTTGTACTTGATGAGAAAAGTGGCATTCAGAGGGAATTCACACAGCAGCTCTGATTTAAGACAGTTGCACAAACCAGCTTCGCTGGTTCCACCGTGCACAGACCTATTTATTTCCAGACATTGTCTTGTATATTGAGTATATATGCAAACATTGTTCCACCCTCTGACATAACTATATATCTACAGTGAAAAGCTTGGCTGTAATTGCTGGAAGAACACAGAAGTTATTGGCTCTTTAGTCTGCCTAGTCCGGAGGAAAATGATCCTAGGCAAAATTCTTCTAAACCTTATTAGTGGCAATTGACTTATGACCTATATCACAGTAATTTTTACTTGATATGAATAAAATCAATTGTGTTTCTCTGTAGTGTAACTATCCACTTTCACATTATTAGCATATCTAATCTGGTTTTGGATTGAATTTAGCTTTTGTCCTCGGTGATATTTCATTTTGGTTAGTGCTGTTATGGATCACGCTGTGTTTTCTTTTATTTTGTATCAGCTTTTAATTTGCTGCCTCTCAGATCAATTGATTGTGACTTCATTAAGTGAGAGGGCAAATATTAGCCAGTATTTTTCCCTCTGCTCCTGATCTTACTTATCTCATCTGTCCCTTCCATGGGGTTTCTCTTGCCTCCACCTTACATGGTCTGTGCTGTTTCTGTCTCCATTTAAATGAAAGCCTCTCCAGGCTCCTGATCACTTTTATTGCCCACATCTTCACATCGTGTCTTCTCTGAAACAGGGTGGTTGAGTTCATAAAATTTTGCAGAGGAGAGCAGGGAAGGATGTTGTTGGACTGACAATAATGAAGGATCTCATAGGCCAGTGGTTCCAATTCGAGCCACAGTGTCACAGCTGAAACAATGTCAGGACCCATTTCACAACCTATTACAAAAGAAAAACCACACAACAACAAAAGCTCATAACCCTTTGGATGTTGCCCTGAGACCCATTCACACTGACAGGTTGTGCAGGATATTGGATGTTCTCATCTCACTGAGCAGAAATCATTTGGTATTTCCCAGGGAGGGTTGGGCTTCTTGGAAGCCTAAGCCCCTTTCTACTGCTGTAAAAAGTATTTGAAGAGAAGGTCCAGAGTCTTGGGTAAATGCCAGGTAAATAGAATGAAAAAAGCAGAAGGAAATATAAAACTTATTGCATCCAAGAAGTGGATTTGAGCCCATGCCAGGGAAAGAATGTCAATACACACGTATAGAAAGGAATGAATGCTATGTTTTCTAGCAGTGTAGAGTAATCCTTTATCAGATGTTTTGGTTTACCACTGAAAAATAATAGATATACCAATACCAAAACCCTTCCTCTTTCAAGAGAGTGAAAAAGAGTCTTAATTGCATTGAATTTACGACACTTCTTGTACATTGGGTGGACAAGATCTGAGAAGGTAAAAGGCAGGCCTGCAGTGCCACCAGTTGCTTTGCTGTGCACATTCACATATTGATTAATGTCCATCTTGATTTATTTTCAGAGGGCATAAGCAATGTCCTATAACAAGCACACACTTGCACTAAGTAACTGTTGATTCGTTTTGGACATTTGATCAAAACCATTCAGAAGCTTCAAAGCACTTTCTGTTACATTTCTACACATTTTTCCCCCCTCATTTTTTCCTTGGGGGAAAAAAAAAAGCAGCAAAGGCATGCAAATGCAATCACACTGGCCTCAGATGATGAATATTAAAACTTTGATAGGTTGCAGCTTTTTCCTGCTTGATGTTGATGTATATTTGTTGCCATGGGTATATGTGGGCAACGTGTAGGTGGCTTTTTTAATGCTTTGCAGCTCATCAAAAAGTTCATCTGTTTGAAGCCAACAACGATTATTGTGCCTGGCCACGTGATATTTACTTTCATGTCTTATGTTGTACACTAATTAAACTGTTGTAAGAGCCAACAGGTCGACACTGTAAAAGTTAATGGCTCTCTTTAGAACTGCAGATGTTTTTAGGGTCACACTTATGGTATTAATTTTGAATGTCAGGCTGTTTGAACCCTGCTGAGTGCACTGTTCAGGTGTATATCAAAGCAGCATCTTCCCTATGAATCTAATACTAGAATATTTCCCTCTTGTCTACAAAGAAAATCCACCACATAAAGCAAGGGAAGTTAGGACAGAGTTAATTCTTGAGATGCTCTCTATGATGTTCTGAATTGAAATCAGAATCTGTACAATGTTAATGCTGTAATTAAGTTTCATTAGATTTAAAGCTCAACCTTTTCATGGCGAATTAAAGAACATTCCTGTATTGTTTGAATGATCATTGCAGTGAATTGCTTGAGAAAGTAAGGCTTGAAGGCCAAGATCCTCAAAAGGATACTGAGACCTGAAAGGGACTGTGGCAGAGGTCAAGGCTGCTGCTCCCCATCCTCCTTCCTCTCTCCTAAGGTGCACTGTTGGAGATGCAGAGGAGGAGAGGACAAAGAAAGCTGGATCTCCCTCTGAACACACCCCATGAGTGTGATCTGGAGTTACTCTGACTGCAATCCTCTTCCTCAAAGAGTCTTGTGTGGTTGGACTTATGGCAAGGCCCCTGGAGGGCTTGGGGTGCATTTCAGGAGCCACCATTGACTTTAGATGACAAGAAATATTGTAGCATTAATACAGAGCTGCACACAGGATAACCTTCTCTTGTTACTGGCAGCCTCTGTCCTAATACAAGGCTGTGTGGATTCCTGAGGGTCCCCAAAAGCCAGGTTTTGTGTAAGTGTTGCAATGTCTATATCCTGTTTTCTCTCCTGTGCTTAGTTAGCTGCTGTTTAGACCCTCACTGAACAAGCTTTCTCTTGACACCGACTGTCTCACCGGCTGTTAGCCTGTCCCTAACCTTTGTGTTTATTGGGAAAAATTATGGAGACAAAGGTAACAAGGCAATTTGGGCATCATCTGACAGGTTCTGATTGCCAGCAGCTGCCTGGGCAAGGCTGTTGTAACCCAAGCAGTGAGCAGAGGTGAGGAGCCCGTGATGATTCAATTATTGCCACTGTCTGTCCTGCCCTCAGAGGGCTGAGGGAACTTGCAGATCAGAGAGAAAGACGAGCCTGAAACCAGCCAAGTCCAAAGGCTTCTGAAGTCGGTAGAAATCTTTTCATAGAATTCAGTGAGTAGTGGATCAGAGCCATTAAGAGAGCTCTGAAAAGTGGGGCTACAGAGACATCGAAGATCCCACCCCCCAACATATTAAATAGAAATGGAAGGAGGGAACTCAACACAGAATCCTCTCACCTGTACAGCACATGCTGTGTTTCTACCTAAAGAAAACAGGCCTGTGTTCTGTACATGCTCTGTTGACCTCATAAATCCTGCAGCTCTTTCCTTTGCACTTTCTAATATCCTACTGTACCTTGTACTTACCTTGTAGGTAAATTCTCAGAAAAAAAAAATATTGTGCTTGCAGTTAATCAATTGCACTGTGTTGTAATTAAATGACTACATCAAAGAGGAAGATATTAAAACTGGATCCCTTAAAACAACTACTCAGTGATATAATTACAGCATACCCTATGAGCAAATTAGCTTCTGCCTATGAGAGATGTGACAAACTAATAAACAGCTTGCCGTGGAAATTGAGACCAGGTATATTTTCAGACTCTTAATCATTGAAGCTTACCAAAGGGTGAAATGGAAAATCATTATTTCTCTTTTTCCTGTCTGAGTGAAACACTCATTCAGTGCTAGCCTTACTTCTTCATATAACTCTGGATAGTTTATTCAATATTTGCCTTCATAATATATCTATTCTTTCTTTTTGTCACCCGGATATTTTCCATCGAAGGAAATGTCTAGTTCATGTATCCACTGCTTTTTGGTGAATAGAATTGATTAATGCAAAACCCAGCATTTGGCAATGCTAAAGGCTGTAAACCTTTTGGCCTATGTAACTCACTTATGCTGTTTAGAAAAGAAAAAAAATCCTGTTAATGCACCAGAAATCTTGTTGATTGACAATATGCACAAAGCAAAGAATGTTCAACAGGTAACCTCACATTTTTTTCTTAACGTAATCTCAGAGATCTTAATATATGTGAATCATTCTACTAGAGGAGAAAAAGAGTCAATAAAATGATGAGAAGTAATTATGTTAAGAAGTGAAGGCAAAAAGAGAAAAATCAGAGTTCAGCACATCATTTTCATTTACTGTCACAAGAGACATAAAGCTAACAAATGAGAAGACACCATATCACGTTGAAATGTGCAGCGAATATGACAGTGCATCATAAGAAATGGTCTGATATGATTCACTTAAAGCTTGTTCAAATTAATATACTATTTGTTGAAAATGTGTAGGAGCTGTTAAGTTTATTTTAAGGAAATATATTGACTTTAAGGAAAGAAGAGTCACTGTGACAGACATTAAAACACTTGAGTGAATTAAGGAACATTATGCTGAGGGTATAGCCAGTGAAGGCATGATATCTCTGGAAGGGTTTTACAGTGTGAGAAATCTTTAATGAGGTATTTGAACTGCATGGGAGAACAGCTCTCATAGCCTTTGGAACATGACTACAAAGAAGATATTGATCTGTAGATGTTATCCGATCTTATTCCAGATTAAAAGATGACAAAATCTCCAGGAAGTAACTGAGAAGATTAACCTGTCAAGGAGATACCCCGTAATGAGATTATCCCAATGAGACTTTTCACAAAGGGGAGAGATTATGAAGAGGGAGAACCAGTGTTTAAAGGGGGTTTTAGTGTGAGCTGGTTTGTGTGTGTGTGTGCACATGGGTGCTTGGGTATGTGCTTCAGTTTGACAGCAAGGATTGGAATACACTGAGAGAAAACACTGATCTGTGTGCCAGGATGTACAGAGAGGAAGCTCTGAGAACCCTCCTCTTTTTTAAGGTTCTTTCCAAAGCCCACTATTCGCTCTCCCCATGACCCCAAGCTCCACCATGGCTGTATTAAGCAAAATACATTTTACAACCCCAGAGAGCATTTCTGAGAAATAATCAGCTCTGTGCTTCTGTGACTCGCTGCAGGGGCTACAGGTCAGGACACTACAATTACCCCTTGTAGCTGACTACTCTTCCAGATTTATAGGAACTAAATGGTACATTTAATGCATTCTTAAGTATATCTATACAGCTCTGTGGCTGCATCTATACATACATCAGTCCTTATCTAGGGGTGATTGGCGAGCCTGTCCCCTTGTCCACTCATCTATCAGAATATTTATGTCATTTGTGATTTGTCTTTACTGCACATGAAGATTTTGCTCTGATCCTGCAAACTTCTGTGCAGGTGTTTATGTCACATTAACTTTTACAGATTTTCAGACTGTTACTAGAATAGCTCCTGCCCTGTTTCCCCTGTTCCAGGCAGGCACAACTACACCTACCTAGTTGCATTTTAATGGTTGCCATTAAAAAGTTATCAATCACTGAATTCAGACCAAATGTTGCCTCCTGTGTTATTCTAACACTGCATCAGTTTATTCATAAAGGCTGAGGAACTGATTAGGTAAGTTCATTTTCCTGGTGTGTCAGGGCATTTTGTCGTCTTTACTCATCTCTTTCTGAGCATGATCTATAACACAGATCACTCAGCTTTCCTGATGTCTGTGTGCTGTGGGAGCTGTTCAAATGTTTATTGTTGAAACAGCATGAAGGTGCTAGAGAAAGTCTGTTTTAACAACCAGGGCATGTCAAGGAAGTTCCATCAAGGATTAATCAGATCTCTTTGCTGATTTCCTGCCCTGTAATGAAGCAATATAGTGCTGAGTTAACTTTGAAGTTGGAATGATTACAACTCTCTATCTGCCCTCTTGCTCCTGACCATCAGTTATACTCTCAAGGCTGAAGTCTATAATTCACACACTGAATGATCTTGTGCTGCCTAGGGAGTCCTGACTGCTCGCAGATGGCAGTGCTTCCAAAGACACTACTGCAAAGATGGACCTGGAGCAAATCCAGGAGAGTTTATTAATTGATTCTCTCTTTTAGAAAGATTACCCCTATCTTTGTTCCAGTTTTCCCCTGTGAAAACTCTGTATTTCTGCTGGAAGAAGCTCAGAAGGCCAGACCTGATAACACCAAAGAATAAAGATGCTTAAGCTTAATTTTATGGACGCAAAAAAAGGCCTGTCAGTCTCAAGGGCTACCTGAGATATCTGATACACTCACGAGGTGTCAGGCCCTTCTAATTCAGATCTCTTAAGCAGCATGGGAAGGTCAACCTGCTGTGGCATCTTGACAAATGTGCATCCAGTGCAACGATGAAATTCCTCTCAAATTTTCTTTAAAATACTCTATTGAAAGTCTGCTTAGCTTTGGAGCAAGGTTCATGTCAGCTTTGCTTTCTTTCCTTTAATTCATCACAGCGCTGTCAATTCTCCCTTTTCCCCCTTTTCTGAAAAGAAAGCAAACCCTTCCCTAAATATTTGGTATCCCTAGCTGGGATTTTATTTTTTTTTTGCTTTCTCCGGTGAGGAGGTGCAGTGATGTTGTCACCCTCTACTGCCTCCAGGTGGAATTAAGGGCTGCCCCACAGGACAGCCAGGGGGACGTGCAGCTGAACCCAGAGCACGCAGCAATTCTTGCGAGAGACGGGTGTGACATTGCCGAGCGCGGCGCCGAATTAGCAGACAGAGGTGAAGTAGATGACAGAAATTATGCAAATTCAAAAGCCATACCACACGAAAGGTTAATCTACAAAGTCAGCACACCCGGTAAGTGGGGAAAACTCTGTTCATTCGGCTCCAGAAAAGGCTGCTGAGGGACAAGGAATAAGTCATGGGCGGCGTTTCGAAAGGGTGACTGAGGCAATGGGATTGGTCCCATCAAGGATGATTTAGGGACTACTTTTCATATTACATATGTAAACTTGGCAGCGGGTGTATTTTGAAAAGAGAATAAATTTATTAGCATCGGGGAAGAAGGGTAACAAATGTGATGGAACAAAGCCAACAAATTAAAAATAATTTGACAAAATTAATTAGGCTTATGTGCAAGCAAATGTGTGATACACTTTTCAGTGGGGAAGTATAAAGTAATGCAGCAGGGGACAGAAAATAATTATAAGGCCATACTCTTAGGAGACATCAATCATGGTGGGGGTTTAAAGATGATTTTAGATGATATATAGATACATAAGAGTAGAGAAAGTCCAGCAATAATTTCAAGAGCATATTGACTGAAACATGTGAAATGTAAAAGGTGAAAAGGAAAGTAGGCTGATGCTCATTTATTAATATTGATTTGCATTATAGTAGCAACTTTGTACACCAGCCAAGTTCAGGATCCCATTCTGCTCGGCACTGGATCAACACACAGTAAGAGGTATTTTATAATCTAAATAGACGGGGGGAAAAAAAAGATAGAAAAGAATTATAATCCCAGATGACAGACAGAGAAGTGAAGCAGAGAGATGGTAAAGCTTGAGCTGTCTGGAAAATGTGACCTTTTAATTAAAAATACAGCTGAAAATGAAAAATATTTAAATTTTGTCACAATTCTCAGGGGAAATTTTGAGCTGCAGCTAAAATCCTCAGTGTTTTGGGCAACAACAGCAAACAATGAAAATACTCCTGCATGTCTTTTCCTTTACTGCCCTCACAAGAAAAGCTTTTTCAAAGCAAGCAGAAGAACGAATTCATTAATATGCACATTAGTTCTCTGCAAACCAAGCTTCCAAGGTAAAGAAACACCGATTTGAAAGAAAATTTTCAAGCATTTCATATTATTTGACGTCTACCCAACAGGAGATGCACGGGGTACCTGAACACAACTCTCTTCCATGCTACTATAACCACAAGAAAATCCTTCTTAGAGACAGGGAAGAAGCTGCTTAAGGATATAGGACTTCTCTGCTACAGGAGGTAGAGAGCTGTTACAGATTTTTCTCTGCCCTAGTTGCTACTTGCTAAAGCCCCATGAACATTTAAGTTCACGGTGGTTTACTCCAGGTTTAATAGTGTAAGAAGTCATCTGCTACTCAGTGTGCCCTTAAAACGTCTGTGTGGGGAGTGAGGAGCTATAAATTCAACCCTGGCTTTGCTGTGCACCAGTTTCTCGGGGTAGACAAGCCCCCAGAACATGACAGTTATTTTAGCATTATAGGGAAATAAGATAGACACCATTAACATTTTATGAGCAGTTTTGGTCCTTGGAATATAAGATGCTCAGCGGAGATGGAATTGGCAGAGCTGTAGCCACAACCAAAAAAAAATAAGGGTTCAAAGGTTCGTGGAATGTGGGTCAAAAGGAAAGATTAGCTAGTCATGGGGGATTATCAGAGAAAAGAGGTAGATAAACTCTTGACAAGGGTGACAGATTCATGCCAATAAGTTATCTGTGCTGCTAAATAATTCAAGAGGAAGAGCACAGGGACTGAAGCCAAGGGAAATGCTCATGCAAAAGGAGTTTCAGAACAGTCTCAGAGAAAACTTTAGCTGCCCAAAGTCGTCAGTGGAGCTGAGAGTTAGAAAATGATGCTACACAAAGGAAAAAGAGAGATTCAATTTTTTTTTACTTAATAGCTTTTCATAAGAAACAATTTAAAACCAGCTAGGGATTTCCTCAAAAATCAACTGCCACGTTTTCCTGTTTGTGTGAGGAGAGTAACCCATGGCACTGCATTGGATATTTCAGGCAGAGCCCATCCATTGTTTCTGCTCCAATCAGTCTTAGGTATTAATTATTTCATATTAATTATTTCATTGCATCCCAGTGCAGTGACCTTTCCCTTCTTGTGAGCTCTTCATCAATGAGAAAATACCTCAGGAAATATTTTGTTTCTGTTTTTCAAATACAGCACTCTACTCTGGAAAAAAAAAATCCATCAAAGGGATAATATTTTTATGAGAGGATATATCAGAAAGCAAAATCAGTGGAACTGTTGGCTGAATTATTCCTTTGCCTTTCAAAGATCTTTTGGTAGCATCTATCAGTGTCTGTCAAATGCTAATAATATTTCAGAGGAAACAAGTTTAAATTGCAGCTCCCCTTCAATAAACTTTTGACTTTCAGTGAATGGCTTATAAGCCTGAGAAGCTCAGTTTTTGATAGGTTTCTATGTCTGGCCACAGAGAACGCCTCATTTTTAAGGATTTAGGATATGACAAGAAAACTATACTGAAAATAAATGGATTTCTGCTGCTTCACCTTTTACTTCCCCCATCATTTAAATTTCTGTTCTTTAAAAAATACCTAGCAAAAATTATTTCCATAAATTGGAAGACTGCAATACTAAAATAAGCTGGAACATATATTAATTGAGGGCCCTATTTTTGATTGGAGATGTTAACACCTTCCATGAATCAGCAGAACAGGGCACTGTCATGCCTGTGCACATTGGAGGGCACTGCACAGCTCGTGCAGCAGAGCAGCTACATGTCCATGCAGAAGCTTATTAAAGTGCTCCACATGAGCCTCTGAGAAAGCACAGCTTTCTCTCCTGATGTTCAAAGCACTAAAACCTGTGAGGTTGCTTCTCCCTCCAATCATAAGCTTGGTTAGGATTTCCAAGGACATCAATATGCTACTTAAAAATGACAGAAAACACAATGAGGTTCACAAGTGGAGGGAACAAAACTCCCTTGGGAATGGCATCCAGGGTCTGTTTAAATATTAAAGTATCTAAAGATGCCAGCTGAGTCAGGAGGGGATTTTCAGAAAGTTTCTAGAAGAAAAAAAAAAAAGAAAAAGATAAAAATGGCAGCAGAGGTAGCAACTGCAGCACTGCCAGGCCTGTCTTGGACTCTGAATGTGAGGAGCAGCAACCTGCTGCCTGAGAATCTCTATTCCACCATCTCAAAACTCCAGGTGCTAACATGCCACTGGGAATGTGTCTTGGGGGAGGAAGGCAATATGAGGGGCTGGTGCTTTGTATTCACAAGTACTTGCTGTGTTTTCTTCTAAAATCTTACAATTTTTTAAAGAGAACTAAATAATTCTCATTCTCTCATTGTACACATTTCCTACAGTAAGATGTGGGAAATACTGCAATCATCTGTGTGTCAGACCTCACTCTCAGCTTGACAAATAAATAATACATATTTACACCTACGTGCTTATTCCCCTGTGTGTTCAGCAAAGCAACATGGGGGATAGCAGCACACATGGGACCAGAAGGAAAATGGTAACCAGGATATATTCCTCTGTTTGTGCCAACAGTTTTGATGCAATAAATCATCCCAAAATGGCTCTCTGTACTCAGAATGATGTTTCACGGATCCCAGACACGAAGTCAAGCGCTCACCAGAGGATGACATTACAGAACAAAAACGAAGTTCTGACACCTTGAAGAAACCTTCTCCATCTGCACAAGCGTTTTCTGCCTGCCTTTCCCTGCAAAAGAGGGAGCTGGCACAGCCCAAAAGATTTGGATGGCTCAAAGCCTCGGAGGATGTAATGAGGTGCAAAGCTTCTTTCACAGGCAGACACATCTATCAGTCAAACAGAGCGCACCGAGCCACGGTCAATCCCTGCAATTCCTGTTTCTCATGGCAAGCAACATGGAAGGAACTCTGCTGCCCAAGAAATGGAAAAATCAGCAGGAAAGGCCAATCACAAGTGGAGCATTATAAGTTCCATAGTGTGCTGCAGCCAATTTGTGAAACAGCTTGTTTATTTTTATCATCATAGCATTAACTTGGCTACAGCTGACAGGCACAACAAGGATTATTAGTTCTTTATTTTGATTTGGAAAGATGTTTGGCATTCAGTCTATAGTTTCCTATCCCATCCTCTGGACATTTCCAATTTATATTCTCACCAAAAAAATATACATGCACATACAGTAAAAGAGCAGATTGTTCACTGTTCATGAATAAAGAAAAGTGGTGCATGTTATGTTATAGTAAAAGTCTGAGCTCCAGCAGGCTGCAGGTCATTGCAATACTAGGTACATATATAATAAATCAAAAGGACAATAATTTATTCTTAACCACAGCAGACAGCTCAGAATAGTTTCTTTACAGTTTTGAGACAAACTTAAATGAAAAATCTGCAGCAAGATTGTCCCTTCATATGCATCCTTCAACAAGACTGAATATAAAAAAGCACCTGAAGAGACTGAGTCTAGCCAATGTGAAATCATGTGGTGCTGTCAGTGAAGAATTCATGGCACAGACCCAAACACACGTCCCAGCAGACATAAATGGAGTAATGGAAGTCTTTTGGGATCCATGTGCAGCACAAAAATGCATTAAGGGTATCACTCAGACCCCTGAGACATACAATGACCCTGTAATTATTGGCTTCACTCTCCAGTGACTTCTCATCAGGCCCAGGACTGCTACTTAAATTCCCAAGCCTTCTCCTTTGGCTTTAGCCCTGCAGAAAATTTTATTGTGCTCAACTATTCCAGGTTTTTTTTTAGAAAAAGATAAACACAGCTGCAGTCACAGCAAGTTGAACCTTTTTCTACAATATTTCTCCTGCAACTCTTTTTAAAGTGATAACCAACCACACAACCATGTAAAGAAGCTCCTTGACTTTTTCATGTGTCTCCTGTGCTCTACAGAAACCTTTTTCAGCCTTTTCTGTTTCAGAAGATAGGCTTACCCAAGCATCAGCTTGTTGCCTAGATGTCCTCTGTAATCACATCACACTCCTAGCAGAAAACTGGGGTTTGGGTGTTTACAAAGTTCAGCTCATGGATTGGGTTAGGCCACCAAGGGAATAAATGAAGGGAAAGAATTTGGAAATTCTCTTGAATCCTTTCAGGATATCTTTCCTGGTGATGCCCAGAAGGAAATAGTTCTATTATTTCACCAGTATTTATGGTTGCATCACTGCAGACCATAAATCCACTGCCAGGGACCCCTCAGAACACTGTTCCCAGATTGTACCTTTCACCAGAAGCTGCAGATTCATTGACAGGATAAAATCTTCAATCCAAACAAATTACATCGAAAGCATAAAGATGATCCAATTCATTTGAGTTGCACAGGTGCAGAATGCTAGGTTATTAAATACTAGCCAAGTATATTTTTCCTGGGGCTAGGGTTGTTTTCTGAATATTTTGTTAAATGCTGGAATTTGCTAGAAGAGGGATGGAAAATCACCCAGTATTTAACCAAAGATTCCCCAAATCCTTTATGATCCACCTCCTTTGCTGTTACCACTTCACTGAATATGAAAATTGCACACATGTGGAGGTGACTGGCTTTTTAACTAAAATGATTTCTTGCTGAATCCTGCCCCTTTTTACAAATATGTACATGTTTATTTTTTTTTAGTTTTTGTAGTGGATCCTGTCTTTGGGAATTGGGGGCAACAGTAAGATTATTGGGAGTCACCAGATGGTGCTATTGTACATTTTCTGTCTGGTTCAGTTCATCTGACTATCGAGGGAATCTCCTCCAGAAATGCAAAGCATCGGCTGTGGGGCAGCTCCTACCAAAATCTGTGGTAAACCTCATCTCTTACCTGAACATCCCTGACGAAGAATTATGTTTAAAAATATGAAATCCATGAACCCTTTTAGTTTTTGCATAAAAGGAAACAAAATATTCTGTGAAAACCGGCCATCTGCATTACTCACACAAGTAATGGTCAACGCTCCGAATTGACCATTTGTGCCAAAGTTATGAATTGCCCCAAGCAAATTCAGAAAGTAAGAAAAAAACACCTGCAGAAGACAAAACTGAAGACAAATAGCACCTTCTCCAGTTCTCTGGTGGGGAATAAAACCATTTTTGCCTGCTAGCCCGGGATGGAGATAAAGATGTGATGTTTAGATGCTTTATAATACTTGGATAGTTCTGTCAGCTGAAGCAGCTGTGTACATATTGTAAAAGGCCTGAAAAATGTATCAGCCTAAATGTATTTTCATGCTGCTCGTTTCGCAGCAAAAAGTAAGGAACAAGACAACCTGTCGTCTCTAACAGTGTCTCACTTGCTGACTAAGGTTAATGTGTTTCTTGGTGTGGAAGAAATGGTTTGGGATAAATTCCCTACAAACTGGAGGAGCGAGGAGCTAAACTGGACTGAAGTCGCTGCTGCTAAAAGCCATGAAACCACACAAACTCGGGTGGAATTGGTTGTTCAGCAGTGGGGGTTTGGAGGAGCAATGGCTCACCAGGCTTTTGTGTAACCACACTAGAGGTGTGCCAAGAAACGAAATCTGGCCTAAATATGTGACAGCATTGATTCCTTTAATCAATGCCCCCAGGATGTATTAGCACTCTGCCTCCTTACTTCTCTGTTGATTAATCAATAGAAAAGCAGTTTCCAGTTAGGGCAAGTGTCACCAGCAGGCACAGTTGGACCTCCAGGGCTTTTTCCTCAGTGTACAAATCAGTTTTGTCTGTTCTTGTTATGAGGTTTACGGTCCGTGAGTGTTTTGCATAAAAGCAGCAGCAGGCAGGGCAAAGCCCTTTTGCTTTCTGCTGTAGGTTTGGATGCTCTTGGGGAGGGGTGGCAGCAGGAGATGGTGGTTCTGGATGGTGCCACATCAGCTCACACAGAGGTGGGAGGTTACTCCAATACTCCACTGGAAAATTAACTCCCCAAGCCCCAGTATTTTAAATCAGTTCATATATACCAGCAATATCAGGTCAGAACTGAAGGCTTTGCTTCAAAGAGCACAATATCAGACATTTTCTGTTTCTGTTTTTGGATCATCATCCAAGTAATGACACTGTGCAAAGGAGTTCACAGTGAGGCAGAGCTTCTGGGGAGAAATTATGCTTTATTTTCTTAACCAGTTGGAAAAAGAGGCTCTAAGAAGCCAGGGTTCATTTCCATTTTCACTAATGCCTTTCTCTCTTCCTCTTCAGCTTAAAGCTACAAAAGACCTGGATCAACTCCCATGCTGGCTGGCTGCATACCTGTGCAAAGACAACTCCTACCTGAAGTCACTTGAAAATTACTGATCAACAAACACCTCTCTATTCACTCCTGTTTATTAAGCAAGAAAAACTATTAAAGTTTTCTTTTTCTGCATTTGTGATCCAATATCCTCTTATTGCAGACTAGGGCTCCTAATTTATGTGCTGCCATCTTTTGAATGAACTATAAAGCTGAAATGTTGTCTTCAGTTATCCTTTGCAACTGTTCTTAAAAGTTGAAACAGCATTTTGTCTGCGTTGCAATTCAGTTTCATTATTTTCTTCCTTCTTAGCTTGATTTATGATTAAACCTGTCTCTTCTCAGCCTTCCAGGCTTAAAAGCTGTTTTACAGGAAGTTCTTCAGAAACTATTGTTTCCTACTTTCAGGCTGATGGCACCCTGGCAATATTATAACTACATGCTTTGAAATTATGTTAGATAGATATATAATGGCATTTCCCAAAGAACACACAATCTGATTGCTTGCTTCAGAGACCAGCTTTTATCACTTTTTAGTCAACTTACTTATTTGGTAAACTCTATTAGATCTTGAAATAAGTGGATATCCTGAGGATTTTTTTCTGCTGAGTTAAGTAGCTCCTTTTGCATCTGTTTTGACTGTTTTGACTCGGATCTAATCATTACTAAATTTTACTTCTTATTATTGAAGCTTGATTGTATATGATTACCTGTTAAGACACTTGGCATGTTTAATAACATTTGATTGCTATTATTTTATATCTCTGTCTTTCAGGGCTCAGTAGACTGAAAGAGTTAATTACTAATAATTATTATTAATAATTGCTTCCATTGAACCACCTTTTTTCTCTCAGATGCACCTCCTACCCACTGGTAAGCAAACTCTTCTGCACCCTTCATTTCCTTGTATCTCCCTTAACTTCTTAAATTTTGCTCTCAAAGTGAGGGCAATCAGGGAAGAGCTGATTCTAGGAGCTGAGTCAGCATTCCCAAAATCTCCTTTCCAAAAATACAGTGGTATTTTAGTTTGTACATTCTGGTCTGAAGTTTTATTTTAATCCATCTTTACTTAAAGGGAAGAAATTAGGAGGGAAAAAAAATATGAAAGGGCTTAAAAAAACAATTCCTCCTTTGCCTTGGCACAAAAACTTCCCATCTCTCTTGAGCAGGCTGGGTGTCAGGCACAACTCAGGCTGGTAATTTTTTGGAACCAGATAATGATAATAGTGAGGAATCTCTCAGAAAACATGTTTGGCTTCACCAGATTTAAACTACTCTCAGAAAAAAAATGTTTCTTTTATTCTCTAAATGAGGAAAAATATCTTAGAAGGTATCTCAATTTCTATAGAATACTTCTAGTACTACAGAATAATTCTTATTTATTTGGGTTTAGTTTTTTTTTCTTTATTAAGGTGTGTTCAGTACACAGCAGAACAGCTGTACTGGCTCCATCCATCTCACTTGCATTGCTTGGAATAAGAGCATCCTGACAGGAATGTGGTTTTCCCTTGGGACTGCACAGCCCTTAGTTCCCCCCCTGTGCTGCCTGCACTACCTGCATGGGTGGGATGGGGCAAAAGGACTCTTTTCCCTGATTAAAAAGGAGGGAAAGAGCAAAATGATGACCACCAGCAGAGTGAGAATGGTCAGCCTACCCACCTCCTGCTCCTCCACGGGGAGGGACCTGCAAGGGCTGGTCCTGCCTTCCTGCCTGAGATGGCAACCTCTGCCCCCATCACCACTGCTCTACAGGTACCACTACACCAACAGCCCCCCCCTGCTTCCTTTTGCTCTGTCCCCTCACCTTCTCAGGCTTTCTTTTAACATCTTTTAGGAATGCATTTCCACTTGTGTCTCAGAGACCAACAGCAACAGTGGCCATAAACACACTCCTGAGGAAGAGCAGGAACAAGCCATTCTCGTGATCTTTCCCCTGAGTGCTTTTCCAGCTTCCAACTGTTTGCAGCTCAGGGGATTTCCTGATCTGATGATGTTAGTCACAGCAGAAGCAAAAATGGTATTGTGGAGCTGATTGTGTGTTCTTTAAACCTCTGGCTTGTCTGTACTGGGTTCAGCCTAAAGTAGAACATGGCCAAAGCTACTGTCATAATGCCACTGGATTGTAGCTCCCAGGAGACCAAAGCCCTGCAGATCCTGGCTGTATGGCAGGCATGAAACTGTGCACGACTAGTTTTTTATTAAGCATGGCCAGTAAGAGTTCTTAGATTTACCAAAGTCCTATTTTGATTTAAAACATATTTAAAAGAAAAAAAAAAAAAGGGGGGAATTTAGTACCCAGCTGTGGGTCATTCTCACAGCATTCCATCCAATCCCTCCAAGAGAAATGCTTTCTTCCTACGTCAACAGAAGCAAATTTCCAACCCACACTCCATTGTGTGAGCAGCTGACAAGGGACCTCAGCATGAGAGCTGTGTGATGCCTCAGAGCCCCAGAGCAACCCACTGCAATCTGTTTCCTCCTCCTCTGAGAGGCTCATTCAGCAAAAAGCAGGTAATTTTATGATCACAACCTGACCAAGATGAGGTAATACAAGATTATTTTGTCCTAGTGCTAGAGGATTCAGTTCCACCAATTCCAAACACCCTAGACTGCCTCTTTCTTGGAGCACTGCAAGCATTAAAAGCTAAACCCAAGAGAGAGATTATAGACTAGCACGAGGCAAGGTAACCTTCTAGAATCCCAAGGGAGAAAGCAAAAGGAACAGGTTTTTTCCTCGTATTTACAAAGGCTTAATGAATTTTACATAAGCAAGATGCAAAATTGAAGACAAACAACGGAATACAAAGAGATCTCAAGATATATATGGTGAACTAAGAATTCATGCATAATATACAGTATTTCAAAGGCATCTAAAGAAGCAGTGTAAGAATCAGATGGTTTTGGTGTAGGCAGAGTGGTTTCCTTGAGAGATATTCCTCCTTAAGAGCTCAAACTTGAAGATGTATCAGGCCCAACACCCTTCCTGGACACAGGAGGGCAGGAAGGATCCCCTGGTTTAGGTTGAGTTCTCTATGGATGTACATTATTGAGGATCATTTCAATGTGCTCACTTGTAATTATCTCCAGAAATACTTGAATACACTGTTACAACAGCACGCTCAGCTAATTTGAAGAGAATTAATGACCTATTAAACCTGAAGCCAGCTGGTTTTAGCTGCTCTTTGAGATGTTACTGTCTTAGGTCTCAAATAATTGCATAGTTGTATAGTGCTACTTTTTATCCAACCTGATCACAGTCCTATTTAGGTTGATTAAAGTACCAGATTATTTTCAGAGGTAAAAAACTCAAACAAAACAGCTTTCTGGTTATTTAAAGAACATTCAATTTTCAAATGTTATTTTTTCATCCCCTGCATCACAAGGACTTTTTTTTAATCTTAAGACATTTCTAGATCTGCAGAGACAAATGTTCTCTAAGGCTACATAATATCAGACAGCTTTGTCATAAATGGTTTGATAGGTATAGAAAATTCCATGAGAAAGGGAAACCCAGAAAATTTGCCAATGCGATTCCTACTTTTCAAGACTGAGAAAACTTGTCATTTAAGAGCATATCATTACTTTGAGTCAGCAAATCTGCCAATGATAAGGAGATGTGCCCCAAAATCAATTTTTGAAGCCAAACATGTAAGACTAATCACTTTATTTCCATGGTTAACAGGTGCTGATACCAGAGGGGAAAATACTAAACAGCATATGACACCCTTGAGAAGCATGTAAGATATTTATCTGCCTAAAAGCTGTGACAGTTGCATAGAGAAAAGGTTGTGAACGTAAATGGGGAAGAAAGAGCCTAGGGATGGAGGGTGAAATCTTGCTGCTGCTGAAATCTCTGGCAACATCCCTGAGCTCACCCTTAGCCCGGCCCTGTTACAGAGCTCAGGCTGCCCAATCTTACAGGTCAGGTTGTAAATCACAGAATCACAGAATGGTTTGGGTTGGAAGGGACCTGAAGGATTATCCTGTTCCAACCCCCTACCATGTGCAGGGACGCCTGCCACTAGACCAGGGTGCTCAGATGTGTCTTTTCATTTTATGAAGGAGGTTTTGCTCAGGTCCCTTTTCCTACAACTGTGTCTTCTTGCTGGAGCAGCCCCCTGGTATCTGAGCCAGTTTTTAACCCAAGATGTTGTACTTGCTGCCTTGTCCAGGTCAAAAACCATTGCAATTCTGATGGAGGGGGTTTGAAACCACATTTTTATGATGATGGCATGTGAAATACAGAGCTGCACCGGCCAGGGCAGACACAGTAGCCGAAAATACCACAAAAGAGAGCAGTGCCCCACTCTCTTAACACATCCAGTGCAAGCAGCTGTGCCCAAAATCAGGGTTTAACAGCTCCGGGCCAACGTGTCAGCTCAAGTCCTGTGCACAGAGATATTCAAAGACTGACACATTCTCCCTTTCTCTCTCTCTCGACTATTTTATTTCCCCTAAAATATACTTATGTATCTGCTGTTCCTCTGTGAAAAGATGAAAGATTAAGCTGGCTTGTGGCTGGGTAAGAATGGTGAGATGTTCTACCCATCAGTAAGCTGTGTATTCATGGTAGAATATATTAAATGACCCTTGTATCATAAGAAGGGATTTTTTAAAAAAATCCATAACTGTGAGATTTAAGAGCATATCTCTCGCATTTGAATTCCCTAGCTGATATTTGGTTGGGCTTTAGAAACTGTCACACAATAAAGCCATTAAAATTCTGTGGTTAATTTATTCCTGCAGTATTAACTTTCCCATTACTCATGATGAATATCTCGAGTTTGGATATGTCTTAGAAGAACCTCTGACAGTGATAACTTGCTTTTTCTCCTATTTCCTGTGGAAATGTTATTTTTTTATATATATATAAAAGAGTAACTTTTCTAATAAACTTGCACAGTGAATTTTAAAGAATGATTTTGAGTTAGTATAGTTGCTACCAAAATAGGGAATGATAAGCTCTTTTGTGCGTTTGTTTGGTTAATTATTTTGATTTGTATTTCTGGGCAGAATTCAATATAACCGAGCCTTGGAAAATACAGATCCCACTGCCAAAACAAATTTTCTCACTCCTATATCCATTCATTTCCTAGACAATAGGTGAGGTCAGAAGGGAAACAAGGAGTCATTCCCATAATACAGGCAAACCACTAATGAGCTGCCATGCATCATATTCCCCTCCAAGGAAGCTGTAATTGCTTCCAGGACACCTGTATTTAGGCCAGATACAATCATGTGTAGGGGGGAGGGCAAAGGAGTAATGGTGCTAAAACAAGGAGGGGAATGGAAACAGATAGTTCAGCCAATGAAGAGTTGTTAAATTAAACTGGGCTTCAGCTTTGGGGTTGCACAATAGCAGAGGAAGCTCCCGGGTCCTCCAGGAAGACCAAGAGGTTCTTTCAATAGAAGGAAGGGCCAGGGCCTGAGGCATTTGGTAATCAGGACAATTTTTAGCTCTGTGCTTGACCACCTTTATGAGGTTAATCAGGTCCCTTTGCATCCTGAGCCTCAGTTTTCCTGCTTCTGTAACATTGCAGGAAGGTTTTGCTATATGTGCACAAATATGCCAATGGGTGTGAGAC
Source organism: Manacus candei (assembly GCF_025592945.1). Classification (NCBI taxonomy): domain Eukaryota; kingdom Metazoa; phylum Chordata; class Aves; order Passeriformes; family Pipridae; genus Manacus; species Manacus candei. The sequence goes on along the minus strand of NW_026138101.1, from coordinate 1,659,730 downwards.
ATCTCTATTACTGAGAAGTAGGTAAATGAGGGGCCAGAATTCAACTGCCTGCCCATGGGGATGGGTGTGGGGTTGCAAGTGACTGAATTACTGGGAGTTTTGCAGTAGGGGTAAGTTCACAGGACAAGCTCAATTGCTGTGATTCAGCTGAAAGGCACATGTTCATAACAGATACCAGAAATCACCTGCACTATTCCAGAAAACAATTAGATGCTGGAGGTCAGTTGAGGAGCAGGAGCTCCTTCCACAAAGGGGGCCAGTGGGAGAAAGGGAAGAAAAACAAACTCATTTCCATGAAGCACTTGCTGTGGAACATTCATCCCACTAGGCTCATTTTGTTCCTTCCCCAGCCTAGTGCAGATGAAGGTAGAATTAAGGAACAGTTTGCTTCTAGTCCAAGTAAGGATTAGAAAAGTAGCTGTACAGCACTGTAAATTGTTACTCTAGAATGCTTTACAGTAGCTCAGTTTTAGAAGATGAACATACATTTTGTTTATGCTTAAAGGGCTCAGTGATGCAAAAACATGCATAAATAGGGTTTATTCCTCAAAGAACTGAAAAAAAATGGGACTTGTGGTCATTATAACAGGGATTTTATGATCATTATTATTGTTATTAGTTAGAGGGAAAAGGGTGTGATGGCCTCTTAAGGATTTTTCCAAAATGTAAAATTCCTGTTTGACTCACCAACTGTTATTTAGTCCTCTTCTGACAATGAAACACACCCTGTTTCTTTTCACTGAAGTATCAGTTCTAGTTACCTGTGACTTGCCTGTTAGCAAGTATGAAAACAAAACCCTTTTACCATCCTAGAGCTTGGGCTGGGACGTAGGGGAACAGCAGACAAGGATTCATCAGTCCCACAGATTTTAGAAAAAGCTGAACTGATGCCAAACTTTCTATTGCCAGTAAGTCCTTCGTGTAAGAAATACTGGTAGGAGTTTGAGGTTATTATGGAGGCCCTGGCTTGGGTACATAATGAAAAGCTGGGGCTCAATTTCAAACTGCAAACCCCTTTTTTTGGTGTTTTTGTGAATCTTTCTTAAAGTAACTTCAGCTGTACCAACACTGAGAATCCCTGCTCAAACCTGTTTTGGCCGAACTGCCAAGCAGAAAACCAGAGTGCCTGGAAACACACTTCTAAACTCCTCACTAAATCAGCTCTATTGCAGTCTTCTGAATATCTGTCCTCCAGAATAAAACATTCTTGCAGCCAGTTGCTTCAGTTATTCCTGCTGGAGAATCTCAGGCAGGGAGAGGGGATTTCAGTCCTACTATGGATTTCACCTGTAGCCAGGTACATTTACTACAACTTCTTATCCTTGGAAAGTGGTGGTGGCTCTGCAGGGACAGCAGGAGGGTGATGTGCCAGACACATCGGGTCAGGATTGATTTCTTCTGTTCTCTGGCCTTTCTTGGAGAGAACCCAGAAGGATTTCAGAAAGCCCTAACCAGCATGGATTTTGTTAATCACAGAATATTCTGAGTTGGAAGGGACCCACAAGGATCACTGAGTCCAGCTCTTAAGTGAATGGCCTGTGCAGGGATTGAACCCACAACCTTGGTGTTATTAGCACCATGTTCTAATAAAAAGGATCATGTCAAATCACAGAATCATTGAAGTTGGAAGAGACCTTCACGATCATCTAGCCCAGTCATAAACCCAGCACCACCATAATCACCCTTAAAGCAATAAGTCAAGTGCAACACCCAGACATCTCTTGAACAGAAATATACTGCACCTAAACTTACTCTTTGCATTATTATGCTTGTCTGAATTTCTGTTTCACTACACACTTGGCCCATCTGCCCTCAAAGAAATTCAGCTATACCTGTTATTTAGGGACAGATGCTGATCTCATGAGGATTGAGTTGTTTTAGACTGCATTATTCTCCCACATCAGGGTGTGCTGGTTTTATGCCTTCTGTCCTAGAAATGCTTCACTCAAGCTTACATGACTCCAGTTGCTGCCCAGGGCTAAAACCTTTTTCTAGGCTTAAAGAAACTGCAGTCTGGTGAAGCAGCCAGGACTGTACAGATTGCCAGTACTATGGCAGGGGAAATTAGTCCCTTTCTCTCGCATCCAGGTTTCTTATGTGAGCCACTTTAATGGGAAATTAAACTTCTCTTGTTCTGATAGATTCATAGCAGCTGATCCTCAGCTTTTACAAAATAGTCAGGGCAGATCTTCTGAAGGTCAAAAGGCATTTCTGGCAGCCTACAGTTACTCCCTCATCTGCTAATAGGTCTATCTGTGACAACACCTTATGTGTTGCAGGTCATTAATACTGTTCACATTAGCCTCAGCTCAGTGTTGGCCTCTGTGGCCAGAGAATGTCACGGAGAGGGAGTGAGCTGAGGTACCAAGTTGTTCCAGATTTTATAAGTGAAAATGATGGTATCTTGCATCTAAAGACTGGAGAGCATGTTACACCCATCAGTCAACATGGGATTGGATCCAGAAAAGGTCTTGGCAGAAGTTTTCTTTGCTCACAGACCAAGACCCTCTCAGTCACTGCCTGAACTTACTACACACTTTGCATCAGCAAGGAAGAGAAGCACGGCTTGCCCTAAAAGGGAAGGTCTGGACCCCCTCCTCTAACTGCGCCCTAAATCTGAGACTGTTATTTCTGTTGCTGTTGCTCCATGACCCCACAACTTCACGTTTCATTTGTGTAGCAAAACTGCTTCAAGAGAGGGATTAGAGAGAGATCGCCCTCCATCACCTGCTTCCTGCCCGGCTCCTCACTGAGGTTGTGCAGAGTTTGAAACTCTTCCAGTCACCTGAGGCTGAGACAGACTGAGCAACCAACTATTAACTTCTAATTAATAACCTAACAGCTCTTCATTAATGAGCTAACTAGCAGAGAAGACTCTGCCGCTGACTCCAGAAGACACAGCTGGGCTGGGAGCCCACTGCAAGGGGCCAAACCCTTCTCCTGGGCCCCAGGAGCTGATTGTGGCAGCCACCCACCTGTGCCCAGTTAACCCCAGTAACCCCAGAGCACCCAGGGCTGTGCGGGGCTGGAATTCGCCTCAGGTGAGCAAAGCCAAAGGGGCCATTTCCCAGCGTGGCCAGACCCTGGGGGTGAGGGCTGGGGGGGACGCAGCTGCCCTCACGCTGGTGCGCCATGTTGTGCCAGGACTTGGCAGCAGCCTGGCAAGGGTTAACCCCTGGGAACTGCTAATCACCCCTCCAGAACTGGTTAATCACCCCTCCAGGATTGGTTGATTACCCCTCCAGAGATCTTTAATTGCCCCTTTGGGGGAAAAATAGGAGCAGTTGTGAGTAGAGACCAAGGCAGGAGAGAGAGAGAGAGACAGAGGCTTTGCGGAAGTGGAGAAAAAAGGTTAGTAAATCAGTTTTTTTTTTTTCAAAAATGCCTTTTTTTTTGCTTGTTTTGTTTTGTTTTGTAAGAGGGCTGTGATATGTGGCTTCTTTTGGCTGGGAGGGCCCCCCACCGAGGCAGGTCCTGCCCTGTGCCTGGTTGTGCTGCTTGGCCCCTCAGTGGTGAGGAGGGGTGCCATGGTGCCAGGGATGGCTGTGTTCTTTGTGCCTGTGGGAGCACTGGAACACCCCAAACTCCTTGTTTCCCTCTCTGCCCCCGAGGTGGAGTGGCCCCAATGCCCAGGCTGTGTCTTGTACAGAAATTGTTTGCTCTTGTTGGCTCAAATCTCATGTTGCTGCATGCATTACCCCGGAGTGAATCATCTACCCCATGACTTGGCTTTTACTTTTTTAAAATGAGTCCCTTTCCTGTGGAACAGGATGCAGATATGCCTTTGTTTCTTTCAGCCACCACCTATTTCTGGTTGGTCTGGTAACTCACTCAGCTGTTTAGCCCCTGTTTGTGGGGTTAAGAGTGTTCAAATTCCAGTGCCCCCATACAAATGCTGTGCACGCTGTGGTACAGATGGTGCTGTTTTCTGTGGGGTGTGACCTATAATCCCCCCCAGCCTGGTTTATAAACTTCCTAGGTGATCCTCTTGAGGCTGGGATTTACACTTGGTGGGGAGCTGGCTCCCTGAAGCAGCAATGGGAGGTGGTCACTCATTTTTAATCATAGAGCGCTCTAAAATTTTTCTTTTTTTACCCTGCTAAGCTGGCTTTCTGCCTTAAAAAAGGATGAAAAAGAAAGCAACCTACCTGCTTTATGTTTTTTTGTCTAAGAGGTGAACCTTTTGTGGTTATATGGAACGTTATTATTGCTGCTGGTAGTTCCTGCTGGGTTTTGTTCGGCTTCTAATCCATCTTGAGAATTTATAGTCGTGTGCAATGGAGGCACTGGAACAGAGTTACTGCTGCATGTGAAGGCTTGAACTTGGAATGACAGTGTTTTCCCTCAGTTTTGGTCCAGTGGGTAGGTAAAGGAGGATGTAAGCTGGGAGCAGTAGACTAGCAGTGGTGTATCAAACAACACTATTCACAGCTGGAAGCTCCTGCTGATGCTGAGGAACTCAAAGTGGTTGGCAGCTCCTTTGAATGCTTCTCCTGTAGTATCTGCCTACCTGCCTTTCCCTCCCTAGCTTTCTTCTCATCTCCACCAGCACAGCAGCCACCTGTGGTGGGGCAGAGCAGAGAGTGATGGCAGCTGGTTCTGCTGGATGAGCAAGCAAGGGAAAAACATCAGTCATGAGAGCTGAGGAGACTTCTGATCCTTCTAAAATGGGGGGAGGGTACTGCCAAGTAACTCTGGTGACTGCCAGAAGACAACTCAAAAAAAGACTGGAGTGTTGTGATAATGGGGAGTGGCAAGAGAGGTGGAGTTGGAAATGCAGGCAGGGGAATCCATTCCTAATCTTTGGTCCATCTGCCTGAGTTGCTTGCTGGGTTGCAACATAACCAATCCAGAGAAAGCAGGTCCTTGAGCCATCAGGTCCCCTGTTTCAAACAGGAGAAGTTTTTGTAATTGAAGGGCATGCACCCTCAAAACTTTGTCCCAGGTTCAAGTTCACTGAATGAAAAAAGCCAGTTCTGCCATTACCTGGGCAGTTAATAAGATCTGTTGCCTTATGATGGATTTTTTTCTGCAGGCTAGAATGGATCTGTCTTCATTATGGTTTGTGAGATTGAGGGGAAAACACAAAATATAATCTGTATTTCTACTGCACTGAAAAATTTCACTGTGTTCTCCTTCTAAGCCTTGGAAGTAGCCAAAGCTGCAGCAGTCATTTTTTTGATTTATTGAAAACAAAGCATACCTTATTAACATTTTAATAAAGAGAATCTCTTTGCAGTGGTGCTCAGAGTTGCTCTTATTGCTCTCTGTGCAATTCCATTTTCTGAAAGGGAAAATACCATCAAGATCTGTAAGGCATGATGTGTTAGACTGAAACTAAACACACAAATACACCAAAGCAAAATGCTTTCTAAAGGTGCTGTGTTTGTGAGAGGTGCTTGCCCAATATGTGTGATGCAAAATGGGGATGCTTTGTGAAGAAATCATCCTTGTAAAGCCATTGGTTCTGGTCATCAGACTCTATCCAATGCTTTAGTGATGATGCTGCTGATCTATTTGGGAAGTTGGCTGGCTCTCAAGACAGAGTCTCTTCTCAAAGGCTGTTTCACAGTGAAAATATGCTCAGTGCAGCCGAGTGCATGAATGAAAAAGCCTCTGGTACCTTCTAGTCTGGCAAAATGCAGCACAAAACTCAACTTACTCTGTCTTTTCTGCTGTCCCAGGTAAGAAATGTGTGTTTTTTCCTTGCTTTCTTTCATCTTTCTGCTTTTGTGCATTTGGATTTGAAAGTATTTGTAATTCAGGTCTGATTTCTGAGTAATTATACATTGCTTGAATTACTGTTTAAAGATGCAGGATCTCTGCTCTAAGCCAGTTGCTAGGAATGTAGAATCTCGTAGTTCCTTGATTTACAATTACAACCAATTTGCCGTGTGATATATAGCATTTTTCTGTTTCCCTTCAGGAAAGGTGGTGGGGGGAATCTTTCAAGTGTCTCGGTTGCAGCTGCAGCAGCAATATTTTCTGTCATATCAAATGCTGCAACTTTGATTTGCCTCTTCCCTCTGTGGCTTTTGCCGGGTAGAAGGCTGTTACAGGCAGCTCACGTTATTTATTGCTTGGTTTGTTCTTTTTTTTTTTTTTTTTTATAAAAGAAGAGGAGGGGGGAATATGGAGGAAAAATAAAATCAGACCTTGCAAGACGTTCCCTTCCCCGTACTCTCCTGATAGATGTGTAATACTCCGTTAGTGACTTGCTATGTAGCCTCTGTCTTATTAAATGTAACAGATCCCCCTCTGCCAGAAAGCAGAGGAAAAAACACCCAGCCTTAAAAACACGGAGCTGCTGAAGCCCCGCTGCTGCTGCCTGTCAAAGCACGGGGACTCGCTGGGTTCCGACTTCCCAACACCTCCTGGCTGCTCTTTTCCTCTTGCCGCCGTTACAGGGCTCACTCTTTTGGAAGCTCGGAGGAGGTTTGGAAATCCTTTGTTGTCCAGCTTAAGTGCATCCTTCCTTCTTTTGTCTCGGGAGCTCTGCAAACTCTTGCGTTTAGTGACAGTGGTGTTGATATCCTGAGTAGGGATAAAAGTTAATTCCTTTTTGACTTGAGATGGAGCGGTTTTGTGTTAACCCTTAGGGGGTTGGGGGGGTTTGGAGTGTCAAACTAGTGCTTGGGACGCTGAGCCTGAGCCCTCGTGCCTGTGTAGCTGCAATCTCCAGCAGGCATTTGGTCTGCTTTTCCAAAATAGCATGATAAGGCGAAAAATGGTGAGGGCTCATCACTGGGAGAGCTTTATTGCTGAGGGGAGCCACACAGTGTGTAAGTAGGAGGCAGTGGGGTGAACTGAATGTGTGCATGCTGTGGAGCAAGGCTGGGATATTTAGGTCCTGGTTTAACCTGATAAGGAGTAAACACATGAACGTGGGTGGCTGAAGTTATGGGACAGTGGGAGACTCGGTGACTGGGGATTTGCTGTGAGCAAGCACAAAGGCATTTGGGTTGGGTTAGGCATAAGAGCCCTGCTCCAGGGAGTGGAACAAATGAAAGCAGCTGCTTTGGGCCATGGATATGGTGCAGAGCAGCGTGTGCTGGTGACATACACAGGGTTCCTTGCAGGGCCACTCTGCCCGCCTGGGTTAGGGCTCTGTGGCTCTGTCCCAGGGCTGGCCCATGGGCAGCTCGCCAGCTCTGCTGGGACTGGCTGAGCTGCTGCTCCTGGGAGGGCTGGGGAGACCCAGAGGGCTCCTGGGAAGGAGAAGTTGTCACAAGTGGGCAGGGATCCAGCCTGGGCAGGCAGCTGGGCTGGCAAAGCTGCCAGGGAGAAGCAACACTCAGGGAGCAGAGGGGCTGGGGGAGAGGGCACACACAGTGCAAAGGTAACCTGTGGATATACTGAACTGGTACTCTCTCATCTTGGCCTGGAGACCTCCCATCTGGTTTCCTTGGCTTTCTCTGCTTTTAGTATTTTTTATTTTTTTTTTTGTGCAGCTTCTCTAGCACACCACTGAACTAATCAGCTAGAGTTTGGATTTTCTTTAGCGGCCCCTTGTAGGGAAAGCAATATGTATGTGACAGAACAGGACAGATTTTTAAGGCCTGTTAAACACAGCTGCATTTTTTTAACACTAATGTCTACTTAAAATTTGACAAGGTGCAGACACCTGGTTCTGAGAACAGCTGTGCAGTTTATCAATAACTTTCAACCATGTTTCAGAGTTTCTTCCCTTGCTGGGCTGAGTTCTAATGTAATGCAGGGCTGAGCTTGTGGTGCTTTAGCACTGCTTTAAGTGCTTAAACTGCACTCCACCTTCTTGATTAGCATATACAGCTCTATCTGGCAATGTCTCTACCTTGTGACTTAATGCATCTCCAAGTTTACTTTATAGATCATGTCTAAGAGTTAATGAATTGGGGAATGAATCAGGCTATAATATGCAAGTATATGTAATTCTGCCTTCAGGTATAGGTTGAGTATTGGCAGGTTAAAGCATGAGTTGAAGTTGATGGCATGTGAGGGAGAGAAATGAGAATTACTGAGAGGCTGCTTGGCTCCTCTTGTTGACAAGCCACATGCACAACTTTCATGTGACAGGAAAAGTAAACAGAAGAATGTGAGAAACAACATATTAAACAAATGCAGCCATCTGGCTGTGTAGTGGTTGTAACACGTTGGGGGTTCTTTTTCTGCAGGTTTTCTTTTTTTCTCTCTTAGGAGTAGCAAGACTGTCTCATATAATACAGCGCCAGTGGAAACCAGAAAAGCTCAATTTTGATAACATCCTTTCTGAGCAGCAGCAATCCAGTAATGCAATACTCTCTTTGGAAGGAGGAGATAGGAATAACTTAATGATAGCAAAATTTCCAACATAGAAAAAAGTTTGAGGAAATTCTTATGTTGGTAAGAATATGAACTATAAAAGGCTTATTTTTTATCAGTAGATCATGTCTAAAATTAGTAGCTTTGGTTTTGTGTCTTCTTGGTCTGTATCTAATTCAACTGCATTTTTAAGTATAAAATTTGCCTTTTGAGGCATTAAAAGGATGAGAAATCACTTTTTCATGTCAACAAAGCAGCCCATCAATTATGTTTGTAAAAACTGTGGTAGAGATGGACAATAAATTATTCTTTCCTCTTGCAAAGATTTAGTCTACACTACTGCTACCAACTGTTTGTCCTTATTTCACCAAAAGGAAAACTCAGTATTAGCTGGAGTAACTGAGGAAGATGTTTCAAGTAATCCTTTAGTTCAGACTCACCTTTAAAACTCCAAAGCATAACTATAACATACAGCTTTATTGATCTGAAGCTGACAATAAAAACGAAATGTACTCTGGTAGCTTATGCAGTTCCCTGTGCAGGGTACAGTAAGCAGTAAATACGCACTCTGATGTAGAGAGAGATTTAAAAATCTGTGTGTTTTACATTTTTCCCAAAGGATATTTTCTAAAGCCTATGTGCAAAATATTTGTTTTAAAACAAGTTTTTCACAGCCTTTCTTTTGTATGTTACACATTTTGTGCAGACACAAATCAAAGTAAAATTTGTAAATAAAGCTTACAAGAGGAAGAAACTCCACATTTTTGATAGTTGCAACACATTGAAACATGACAACTGGAAAATTGTATAGATTTTTCGAGCTTGTCGTTAAAATGAATAGAGAAAATTAGTCCTCAAACTCTCTCCCCTAATGCAGAGCCCTCACTGCTGCATTCCTAAGCTTTTATTTTTTCGGATTTCTCCAGAAGAGGGCTCCATGCACAGCTTAAAAGGCAGCGCCAGGTATTGAGAGCAAGAGAAATCTGTCAGCTTCAGGAAAAACAGAAACATCTTGTTCACACAGAGTCTGTTGGCATAACGTTAGAGACTGTGCTCAGATTTTGACCGAGTATTTCCCTGTTCTATCAAGTTGCTGTAGGTCTTGTTTTTTTGTGTTTTTTTTTTTTTTTTTTTTTAAGAGTTCTTATTATTTGGGAGTTCTAGAGAAGTCCTGTGTCTCTTGTGCTAAATAACAATTCTAAAATTGCTTTAAAGATGTTAGAAAAACTCAATTGCCAATTACTATGTGTTATTATTTGTACTGAAAAGCATTTTGTGAGCAGGCTGACACTTGATGCTCACAGTTTCAGGCCATCACTTTTGGTTATGTTGTCAAAAATGATCTTCCATTTGCATGTCTCACTGAAAAGATGGTGTTTCCCAAAACACAGAGCCATTCCAGCAGTTGGACTGTGCTATTTATCAAATATTACCTTGGAGGGAAGGTTGGCACCTAGTGAGTTAGTGTGACTTTTGGTAACAGCTCTACCCTGTAAAAATACCCTTTTGTAGGACCTGACCACAGTCCTTACTGCTAAGCAAGGAGGTTTGTTACAGTAGACAAGTGGCAACTGTTCATGAAAATGCTCCTGGAGTTATTGCACTACAGTTAAAACCCGCTCTGGGCACCCCCTGAGACTCAGCCTTTCAACTTAAGATGTAACTCAGGCATTATGTTGGGACCTGCTTTCTGTTTCTGATGATCAAAAATCGATAAAGGTTGTCCTAGCACATGTGATATTTGTGCTGTGATCCACTGGGAGTTATTGATTTGATTTTTAGTGACTTGAGAGCTAGGAAATTAGTATTCCTAAAAGCTATCTCCGTGGAGCAGTGCAACAGGAACTATTAGAACTACATAGGTGGCAACAGTGGTGCCTCTTCAAGGAGACATCAAGTTCTGCCTTTCCTTTTCTTCCTGTTTGTTGCTGGATAAGTAGGCTCTTCCCATTCCATTAATATGTAAGAACAAGGTAGAGAAGAGCTCTTAGTGTTACACTCTTCCTGCACTGCTGCTGGAGTCACAGCTCTGACCTTCAGCTGCTGGGTTGTACCAATGTGCTGCATGTCAGGATTTTGGCCTCAGGTTTCAGAGTTCCTCCTTTTAGGAGGAGGGGGAGCTTCATTTGGGACTTGAAGCAGAAAGGTCAGGTTAGTGAGTTTAATTGTTTCATGGAAATTATTTCTTCATTCCATCTTCGATAGCTACAAGCACAAAATTCACTGGTGTTCTAACCAAAGCTTAATCTGGGCAGGCAACAAGACAAATCTCCCATGTCCACTGGGGAGAAGAGACAGAATGAGAGGGATTTATCATCCTTAGTCTCCTAAGTGGGCTACAGCACTTCCCCGTTAACTCTGGGTGATATTAGTGGGTTCTTGATTGTGGCCATATGGTTGCCCTGTGCCCTGCCCTAATCAGCAGATGGATGGGACCAGCCCAGATGGGAGGCTGGGTTTCCTGTCACTTCATGTGTCCTGCAGCAAGCAAAATGGCAGTGTACACAAATCAGTAGGATATTAAATGCCAAAGAAGAGAGAAAAATAAGACTTGCTTTATTAACCACTGTTCTGTTATTCAGAGGGCTTGGAAATTTGCCTGCTGCTTTTTATTTTTTGTGTGTGTGATGTGGACTGCATTCTCTGTCAAATGGAAGGATCTAATTCTTTGAAAGTCTTACTGTTTTGTATGAGGGGAACTCATTCCACTGCTATCTTATCCAATATTCTACTCTTTTACACCAATGATTTTCTTGGCTAGAGTAAAAAGAAGGATTTTGAGATTTGGACTGAGGGAGCTGGTTAAAACAGTTCTATGAACAGACTAAAATAAATATGAGCTCTTAAGAGTAGGGTGAATCTTTTCAGCACACTGTTGTTATCAGTATCTCTAGCCACTTGGAAAAGCTGATTAAGGTGTTTAAATAACTTCAGATATCTATGAGTGTCCTTGTATGGGTGTCTTATTTGGTGTTGCAATGAGCTTTGTTTTTAGAAAGCTGGACATCCCTTCAAGCTTTTGAAATATCTCAAAATTGGACACCCAGCTGTCAGAAACGAATAAGTTGTTATTGCTTAAGTTTCCTTGGGCTCCATTTGATAAAGGTTCTACTCCCCAAACTATCATTAAAAAAGCCCAACAGACACTAATAATAGCTATCTATTTCAGTCTAAAGTCTTTTGTTCACTTGCTGTGAACAACTAATGCTTAATTCCTTATTAGTAATGGCAGTGTATATATTTCTAAAAGCTAATATTTAATTCCTGAGGACTTTGCAGCCTGTATGTAATGAAGAGCAAATAATTCTTGTGTGTGTGAAGGCTGTGTTAACAGTACAGACAGCAAGGGGGTTTCTAAAAGTTTGAAGATGTTTTTGGCTTATGAGAAATCATGGCAGATGGACCTTGTGGAACTTGTGTGTAAACCAGGGCTCCAAATGCTGCAAACCACAGGTTCTGGGTCATTAAGATGTCACAGCACTGTGTTGTGGCTGTACACAAAAATATGTGTACACGTGCAACTTGAATTTGGGATAAGAGGTGCTCATTTGCAAATATCTGTACCTGTAAGCTGAGGTGACCTCAGCTGCCACTGAAGGTTCCTGTTGGTTACCCCCTGTTCCTCCCCTGAGCTGTGAAAAGTGTGAGACCTCCTCACCTGCTCCAAGGCAAGGCTGCCAAACTTGGCTGGGAACACAGCTGAGGGACTGCTGATGCCATACTTGAATGGCTGTCTGCCATAGGGACAGCGACACACCTGTGGCAGAGGCAGAAAGAGGATGAATAACTCAGGTTGCTTCAAATCAAGCCTCAAAACTGTTGACACACAGAGGTTTGTTCAAATTGTTGTGGAGCAAAAAAATCCAAACATTTTACAATGTACTTATCATGCTGATAATTGGCTCATCAACTTTATAAAATCTTAATCTATTTCTTTTCACTTGCTTGGTGTGACTTGGAATTTCTAGAAGGGTTGCTGTGCACATTTTCTTTAGAGTCCTGGAGTCAGAGGTAGGGGTTTTTGAACCCATAAGTGTAAAATATAAGCTGGCAGCTGTCCATGTGGTCACTGTATAAAGACAGAAGTTCTAAGCTGCTGTAAGTTCATCTGGACCCACCAGGGAGCTATCCCAGCACAAATTAGGAGTATGATCCATACCTGTATACACAACATATAATGATGAAGATGGGGATATCGTGTAAAGTTGCCTCTTCCTTACCCTGCTATAGTTTTCTTGATGTAAGATGGTCTTTGAAATGTCTAATTATGTTTTAACTTGGTAACTGATTGGGAACAGAGAAAGCCCTGGCAAGAGTGTTCCCAAGACCTCATAAGGATTTTCCCATAGACAAACTTGTTTGCTTTGTGTTCCTCTACTACCAAATAAGGTGTATTTATACATTTCCCCAGAGACAGCCCTGCATTTTCCCTAAGGACCCACGTTTTATCAGACAACAAACAGCTATATCAAACTGTGGGAGCTGAGCATAACACTGCTCTGTAGCTGACAAAGGAGGAAATCCTGAGCATCTGGTACTTTGCTCTCCAAGTGTAAGGAGATGGAATTAGCCACTGGAATTGGATGGGCATATCCTTCCCCGTTAAACACATTGTTTCAGAGCTCTGTCAGAGGAAGCTGAGCAACTCCAGCCATGCTATGCAGCAGGAATGGATATCTCAGCTGCAGGTTGGAGCTGTTCACTATGGTGAGATAACTGGCCAAATTAAAAGGCATTCAGCTTGACCTTCTGCCAACATAAGGAAATGGTCTTCCAAGTGCCAGGAAGTCCTGGGCATTATCTACCGTCCTTATTCAGGTGAAATGTGAAATGAAAAACTTGTGGGTAAAGATAAATGAGAATGAAATTACAATAGGGCAACACATAAATATCAGGCTTGATTTCTGGGCATCTGTATTAGCCTGCTGCCTGAAGACCATTGTGCATCAGGCAAAGTGGGTTTTATTGTTTTCCAAAATGTTTGTGTTCATAATTCATGATCCGATTGAACTAACTGGACTCTGAACTCTATAAATCTTGATTTATGAATATCGATATTCCTGTCAATTTACTGATTGAGTCACAGCTCTGACCTGAACACTAAAGTAGTTAGGTGCATATTTGATCATCTCTCTTTAATACAGAATCATAAAATGGTTTGGGTTGGAGGGGACCTTAAAGATCATCCAGTTCCAACCTCCCTGCCATGCACAGGGACACTTCCCACTAGACCAGATTGCTCCAAGCCCCATTCAACCTGTCCTTGAACACCCTCTCTCAATCCATTCTCCTCCCAGCCTGTCCTTGTGCTTTGGGTTGCCCCAACCCACATGCAGGACCTTGCCCTTGTTGAATTGTGTGCGATATGTGGTAATATCATTGCAGGAGTCATTCTGTGGGAGAAAGCTGGAGGGATGGTCAGTAAAGCCTGTCAGCAATGGGAAGCACACCTTCCTACACCCACATTCACTGCTTTTCAAGGCTGTGACATCTGCTTCTAGTTTTGGAATCACTTTCTTCTGATGCTTTTAACTGAAAGATCTCACTTAAAAACAAGAATTCAATCTCCAGTTTTAAATGTCATCAATGCTTTTCCCTAGTTGTTGATCCATGCAGTTTAGCTGTAAGTATAGGAGCGTGGCATTCTGTGCAGTGAGGATTTACTTATTGTAATCTGATAAAAGAGCAGTTGATAAGTTTGGATACAAGCTGTTACCAGGAAGTAAGGTAAGGATGCTGGGAATAAATAGTTCTGTCTCTTGTGGAAATGACTTCTGGTGTTGCACATCTCAACTTCAGTTTTCTGTGTTTGCAGCAGCAAAGCACTGTTGCTCACACTAACACAGGAGCAGGTCTCCAGTGGGTGTGGATTGATTGCACTGCCCTGCTCTGTGTTATCCAGGTGAAGGATGGGGAATGTCAATGCCAGGTGCATTCCTACTGTGTACCCACTGGAATGTTACAACTGCTTCTATTACTGTGGTATCTGAGCACCCTACACACAGTAATGAATTTATCCTTGCTTCCCTAAAATAACTGCTCAGTTGTGAGAGGAACATTATTCTGAAATGGGAGACAGCCTCCAACATCTGCCTGTTCCAATGACTCGAGGTCTGTTATCTTAGTTGAGTAATGATGTCCGCTGCTGTCACTTTGGCTCCTGGTGTTGATTCAGTGGTGACACTTCACTGTACTCTGGAAAGATTAATTCTGATTGGAGGGAGCCCAGAATAAATCCAGTCTTCAGGCCAATCAGGAGCTGCTGTATTCTGTATTTTAATAATGCAGCTCAACTTTCAAAAATATAATTAGTTATGATTTGCCAAAGAGCTACTTATCTCTATACAGCCAGTTATTTGCATAGAGAGGAAACTAAGAGAAAATATTTAGCTAATTGTGACTGCATGGAGTTGTTTTAGGCAGAAGGAAGGGGAGTGTACTTGCTTATAACTGGTGTTTGTGTGATGGCTGCTGGCAGAATGATCAGCTGGAGCAGAGGAGGAGGATGAGGCTGGCAGAGCTGGTTACACTCATGGCATTTGAGACCAAAATGACCTGGGGTAAAAGACAAGGCAATCACAACCAACTATGCCTCCAGTGCTTGGGTAGGGGAGAGCTGTTGGATGTTTCCACTGAAATGTGAGGCATAATCTCAGTGGCAGAATATTTCCCCCACCATGAGTTCACTGGCAGAGGTTACAGCCTTCCTCCCTTCCCGCAGTTTGGAGGAGGCAGGGCTACTAAAACTTGGGATCCCCTGGCAGGAGGTGAGCAGGTTCATGGCTGTTCCACTCTGCCCAGCTTCTGGTAATGTGATGTTGCTGACCTAAAGTGTCACTGTCAGTGAGATGCACCTAATGCTGGAATTCCTGGGAGGACTAGGACACATGGATGCACCACTTGTTACATGCCCAAAACATGAGAATCTATAGACTTGTATGGACTATTGAAAACCAGTGTCTGACTTGATGGACCAGCTACCTCTTCCTGTGTGGATTTGTCCCTCTGAAATGAGGATTCAGTTTTCTTCTGCTTCCCAAGAAAACAATTTTCAAAGCTTTTGCTCCTTCAGGAATCAAAGGCACACAAGCACAGAACTTGTTTCCTGCCGTGCATGGGAGCTAAACATTGATTATGGGTAGCTGAAGGAGTTTGGGTTAAAACAAACTGACTTGGTTGTCTGCAATAGCTCATGTTGAACCTGAAAAAAATTGTTTCTCCAACTTGTTCTTGACTTCTGATTTCTGCATGCTGTGTGTTTGTGGAGTCTAGCTGGGATACGTAGGAATAAAAAGCCATCATGCACAGCATGAATGGTTCTCCCTTCCTTACCTCCAGGCTGCCTGGAAGCATCAGCATTCCTGTAATTTCCTTGCTCAAATTGCTTTTTCTCTTTTCTCTTCCATCTGCTTAAAATAATTTGGATAGTCTGAGTGCTTTTAGTTTTTATCCTCCAACTTTCTTCCAGAACTCCTGGTGTTGGGCAAAGGGTGAATAGTTTTTACTGCTGTGGTTTAACTTCTCTTAGATTGGCTTCAACAGGCACTATTGTAAAGTCCTTTGCTGTTCTTGTTCTTGGTACTTATAGACATTTTGGTGATAGATGAAAGGATGATGGGGATTTTTTCTGCACCATGAGGAGAACCAGACACACTGAAGGAGTTGCTTTCCTTAAACATGTTACATGGATACTGTTATTTTCACTGAGTAATGTGCAGATTCCCTACAGTTAGTACAGTGCTAAGCTATAACTTTCAGCTAAGGTTGTAGGCAAATGTAACTATTAGTTCTCATGTACTGACCCAAATCTTGTGCATTTCTTGGTATATTCATATTACCCTATTCCTTTCTCCCTCAGTCCCATATGCAGTCTAGTTCTAGCTGTATATGTGGAAAAGAGAGTTTAATTTATCTTCCCCATTAATGGTGTTAAGTTGCTGATCTTTGAAGCCAGAAGTGCTGGGACAGTTACTTGTAATAAACCTGCTGACACAGCTGCTGAACTTCTTGTCCCTTTCCTTGACTGACTTGCATTCCTTGAGGAATGCAAGAAAGAAGAGCAAACCTTAAAGCACAAAAATGGAAGGGAAAGCAAAACCAAAGGAAAAGGAAACCCAAAATGGTATTCAATGTGCTGTAACTTTTTGCAGCTGTCAGGATTTGGAAAGCAGCCTTTTATATTTGTGATACAGTTAACAGATGGAGCAGCATCCAGCCTATTTTTACCTGACTTCACATCTTCTTTTACACACAATCTTGCTTAATAGCTTAGACTGGCACCCATATCCAGAGCAAGGATCTGAAGCTGTTGGCATCAGGAAGTGCTGATACTGTTTCATACACATCTGTTGGTATCAATATCTGGTTTCTGAGAAGCAGGAAATTTAATCCTTTGTAGAACTCCAGACCTGTTTCCAGTATCCATTAACTGTCCAACCACAGAACTCTCCTCCCTCCTACACTTTGTGTTTTGCTGGGACTTAATTATCACTTGTTCTATGTGTTGATGGACAACATTTATCTCTACTGCTTGACATTTTTGTGGTTGTGATTGTTAGATCCATTCCACTGATGCTTTGGGAAACTTATCACACAAATGAAATAAGATTTAGGACATGCCTTTCTCTAATTGCCTAGTTGGAATGGGAATGGAGAGAAGAGAGGACAAACTGGGTGTAAGTAGTGAGGCCAAACCAGCCTTCCTGGCAGGAGAGCACACTGCAGTTTGTTTTGAACCTGTTTGCACATCACTTTAACTCTCAGAGACTATTTTGTGTGTGTCAGGAAGGTGACTTGCCACATGTCCCTCAGGTAACACAAGCAGGATTTTTAATGGCTTACTGAGCGTGTCCCAGAGGAAATGGAAAGGCAGGAAAGGGCCAGAGAACCTCAGAGTGGGAGGTACAACTCTGTTATGAAGTAAGCCAGATACTAGAAAAAGCTGAGCAATGTTTTGCTGAAACAGGGCAACTGTTATGAGGGATAAATGCTCCAAAGTTTTGTCAGGTGCTATGTGACTTCCCCTCTCCTACTGCTTTTCCTAATATATAGTTTCAGACTTATGTCCTTTCTCTTGTTTTCTGACAGCTCTCAGAGGCCAGCTGAAGAGCAGAGATCAAAGGGAAGAGAACCTGGTTTCAGGCACATTTGCAAACTGGCTGTTAGTTTTCTGCAGGGCCTTCCATGCTTAAAAAGGAAACAATCCTCCCCTGACAACTGAGCACACAACTCATGTACAATGGATCTGCTTCTGACACTGTATTTCTGGGGTGTTTGTATGACTCATGATTCATCTGGCAGTGCTTGAGTTCAAGCACTGATAAAGGCAACACAGCAGAGAGCAAATACATTTGACCTTTCAAAACATTGAATTGAAAACAAAAATAGAAAAATAGTTACTTTGCAGCTTTTCTTTGTATATGTGTAATGACTAAGAGCAAACTAGCGTTCTCATTTCTGCCTTGGGAGCCCTGGTAGCACAGACTTCTCATCCTGAGATCCACTGAGTTATACCTGCTGTTTGCAGGACAGTGTGTGAGTTGGCTTGACACTGGAGTAGAGGTACAAGCCAACTTTGATTTTCCCCAGTTCAGGGATTGGCCTGTAGTTCATGCCTGCTGCATCCCAAAGTCTTTACTGTTTGATAAGCTATGCTTGTATAATTGGCTGGTCTTGGCTTAGTTTCCTGAGAGGCAGGAGTCTGTATTTCAAGTGTAAATTTTCACTGCAAGTGTGACTTTCAATCAACAGCACTGATACAGAAGGCTCAGGGATCTGTGGAAAGTTTCTGCCAAAATTCTCAGTTAGCTGGGATGCAACCACCTCATAATAGTGCTGTGAGGAACTTTAAAAGGGGAGTAACTCTGTGGGTGCTCTGTGTCCCCCTGTTCAGTCTGTGCTGCAGAGCTCAGTGTTGCTCGAACCCCCCCTGGAAGGGCTGAGGATTTAAATAACAGTGAGGCTGAGTCAGGGCATGGCAGGCCTTGACTCTGCCACTCCCCGTGGCATGACTGCTCCTGGAGTGTGTGTGTAGTTCTGAATAAGGCTCCAAATATGATGGGAACTGAAGGTCCTCCCTCCTTTTCCTCATAAAACTGTGGCTGATTTGTGAGTGCATTCCTTTGCTTTACAAGCAGAGGAAGCACATGCAGTACATCTCTCCCAGCCTACAAGCTGGAGATGTACAGGGTGGGCAGAATTTCATGCCAGGTTATGGGGGTAGGAAATAGGTTTTGAATGATGTGATCAGGCTAAACTTTCATCCTGAGCCCCTTTGGGAAAGGGAGGGAAGGCTATGCAGCACCTGGGTAGGGCTCTGGTCTAGTATTGCTACAGCTATTTTTGGTATTTCTAAAACTACTTTGTAGTAGCTGCACTGGAATTTGGATATTTTTTGGATCTGAAATTTGGATGTTTTTGGTTTCTTAGCTGCAAGTGATTTATTTGTACTACCCTGGTGCAGCAGACAGAAACATTTTTCCCTTCTCATTGCATTTTGTTATTCCTTAGTTCACTGCACAGTCACCTGCTGTGGCTATATGAATTTCATTAACAACAAATATTGAGCAATCTGGTTAAATAATAATCAATTTGTCTTTTAATTTGCCCCTTCTCCATATATTTGTTGTGAAGGGATAAACTATCTGATCAGCTTCTTAGCACCTGTAAAGAAACCTCTCTGGTTTTGCTCAGTGCTGTTTGCAAGGCCTCTTGCTGAGCCAGGGCTGCTGGACAGGGAGGTGTGTATAGTGGTGCACCTAAAAAGAGAGGGAGAAAAAGTTTGACTGCAGTTTAATGGGTAGAGAGAATCCTTCAAGGAAGTGATTCCTTGGTGTTCTGTCTTATTTAGTGAGTCTTTGCTGTAAAATATGTAATTAATCCCTGGATAAACAGCACTAGTGTATCAAACTTGCTGTCTTTTCCAGTCAAGGTTTTAACTGTTCCCTTTGAAACTATGCTCCTTTTTGCTTATTTTTTGGACAACCTTTCTGGCCCAAGGCATCTTATTTGTGTAACAGCCCAGATTTGGCTGGTCAAAAGTAGGGTGGGGAGCTTAAAAAATAGCTGTGGCTTTGAGTGTCCTTAAGCTGAGGAGGGTTTTGAGCTTTGGTCTTCCCCTTGCCCATCCAACTCTGTGGGGCTTTTTATTTAACTTCTCTCTTCAGACTGTGCTGCTTTGCTAAGAATGAGGATTATAAAGCAGTGCCTTTTCCCACCAGCCACATGCATAGAGCTGACCTTTGGCTTGAATGTAAAGTTAGGTGTCAACCTTGTCTCATTACTAAATATAAATCATATTGACAAGGGGGCTGTGGCTGGGGAGAGGTTGGCAGTGACTGAATGGCAGGAGTAATTTCTGATCTTTGTACTTAGGACTGAAGAACATGCATGAAAACAGGCCCAGGAGAAGAGGGGCCTGTTGTTGCCCTATTTCCATGCAGACACCCTCCCTTGAGCTCTGCCTTGCCTTCCTGTGCTTGGCTAACGTGCCTGGGTGTCAGAGCCCACCCTTGGCACCAGGGAGTGGCTGCTGGTCCTGGTAGGGATAACTGCTCTCCCAGCACTTGGAGCTTTGCTTCTCTCTTAACAGCCTCATCCTTCGTGAGCATCTTGATTTCGAGTGTCTGCTGAAGCACTGTAAACAGATTTCCTTGGGCTCTGCAGCACTACATGCTGTGTTGCAATACATTCTGTCTACTTTAAAGCTGTTAGTGATTCATTAGTTTACTGTTCCAAAAACCAATTCCAAAGGGATCACTCATCTCCCTAGAGCAGTGGAGGTATTTTCAAGCTGGCTACACAGTGCTGTGGCAGTTTTTTGCCTGGTTGCAATCATGTGGCAGTGATACTGCCAAAGGCTGCCAATTCAGTGGAGAATTGCACACAGGTTCCATGGGTGGGAATTTGCAATATTATTAGACATGGCTAATAATAGCTCCTCTTGACTTGTGAAATGTCAGAGTGGTCTTGTGAGTAACTGCACTTTGCAAAGCTTTAACCTTTTTTTTGCCACCAGGAGTAGTCCTTGACTTGTTCAATGCTGCATTACACTTGTGATACAGAAAAGAAGTATATTGGAAATGAGGAGTCTTAGTGTATTTGTCTGTGAATTGACTGGTGTCAAGGTCTGAGTTGCAGCATCAGTCTGGGGATCCAGGACTATGCCCTGTGTGTGTGTGTACGAGATCTAGAAAGAGGAGCTTCTCCCATCTGGAGATTCCTGAGATCCAATGAGCATGCCTCTGCTTCAACCCCCCGTCTGCAAAGGCCTTTGGAACCTGAGAGTGAGAACTCCAGTGTGCTATTAAAAAAGAAAGTATGCTAACATAAAGAAGTAACTTTTTTTGGAGAGGGTTCAGTTACTGTCTGACAGACTGTCCTGGAGTCAGATCTCCAGGATTCCTGGTGTTTCTATCTCCCAGACCAATTGCTCTAGAACTGGGTTTTCTGGCAGGGAAGTCTTCTGATGTGCAGAGAACTTCAAAAGTTTTCAATTGTTTTATGAACCAAATGACATTAAAATATATATATCTAAAAAAATCTCTAAATGCTCTCTGGAACTAGGTTAACACCCTTTATTACACTAACCATTTATTTCCTTTTGCTATCTGGTGGATCCAGCAAGGTACCAGCTGCATGTCTCCATCTGCAGGGTTTGCTGTGAGATTTTTATGGGCTGCTGGAGGCCAGGCAAGGAGGGATTTTGACATTTTGGCTCCAGAGTAGCAGAAACTGATAAATAAAAAACTACAAGAAGAACTCAAAAGACACTAGCATTTAGAAGAGTGAGGAATTAAACCATGAGACTTTGCTCCTTTTGAGGCTATAACTACAAGCACAGCTCTGAGCAGATGAGCTGAGTTTCAAGAGATGCCAGACACTTGTCTCTTGTGATTTGACTAAAGCTGGAGCTCTTACCTCTTGCAAGTACAGAGCTGCATGGGAATTGCATGCAGCCAAGCAATGGAGAGCAATGCAAATACAGGGACAGATGACCTGTGTTCGAAGTGACTCTTCTCACTTGCCTTTTACAGCTGTTTATTGTAGTTACAGACACCCAGATGTACCTTTCAAGGCAGAGTGGCACTGCTGGGGGCTGTGACTAATGGGACAAAAGGAGGGTCCTCACTTTCTGTTTGCTACCATAGCTCTAATTTTTATTTTCCTGACTTCTGTGAGAAGTTAGATTATAATCTCACTCAGGGGGAACTCAAGTACAAAGCAAGAAAGTAGCTTGTGCAAAGCCCCATAAGAAGTCTTTAACAAGCAGTCACAGCTCAGGAGCCCTGAATTCTTCATCGGTACCTGTTGACCTTGGTACTGAGAACCCAGAGCAACAAGCCTTGTTGGGGGGTCTTGGAGGGAGTCATGCACTGGTTCTGTTTATTTGAACTAAAACTTTAATTACAGTAACTATTTCGTATCTTAATAAGCAATGCATCCCTCTACTTCTGCAGGGCATCCAGCTGCCAGCATTTAGTCCTTGTCCTAAATATATATTGCAGACTCCTTGTGACAATGAAGATGTATTTTTAGTGTGCTTGGGGAATTGTGGTTAACAGAATGACTTCAACCCAAGGGGAAGCTTGACTGTTGTCATTTTGTTCTTGTTCAATAATCTGAAATACATCATCAGCATCAATGCGTTACTAAAAGAAAAATTATTTTAGAATCAATGGGGGTTTAAGAATATTTTCCTTTTCCCCCTGTCTAAGTTTCCTTTACTTTTTTTTTCTGGAGCTCTGTCATTTTCCCTTCTTGGTAACTTAAATTAAATCTTGCTGGCGAGCATTTAAAGCAAGTTGTGTGCTTACAAATCTGGGAATAAAAGCAGGAAAGATTTATCTTGTAATAAGCTTTTACTCCTCCTGTATTTATTGTACCTCATCCCCTCTACCCTCTAAATCATGATAATCAGGCACTAAAAAACATATTTTATATGAGGATCCACAGGACTCCTGGCAGATGGACAACAGAATACTCTCAGCTGCTCTTTGCCATTGCTGGATAAACTCCATCTTGCACAGACTCACAGAAGTCATCAGATTGTCCTTTATTTCAAGTTCACCCTTAGTCATGCTGATAAGCCTTAATGGGCAGATGCATTTGGGGAATTTGGAAATGAAATTCTTAGATTTGCAACGTCAAACCACCGAGTAGCACTTGTGACAGTTGCCAGATCCCTGGTTTTGTCACACTTTAAACTTGTTGAAAGAATCAGGTTCCTCTTCTCTCCTTGTGCTGTCTGCAGTCAGCAGTGATCAAAGGAGAGAGTGGAGGTGGCCTACTAGGAATGCTTCTCTCCTTCTGCCTGAAAGAACAAATGACTACAGTTTTCTCCTTCGTTGGAATAATGTGCTCATCCACCCACTTCTGAGCACAGTCAACACTCTCAGTGGAATATCAGAGCAGGCACTAAATGCTTCTCAGGTGGCTCAAACTGCCACAGAAGTCACTCTTTCCCATTTTTTGTGGGTTTAGTTTGAGCTGGTCCAAGAGTAGAAGGAGTGAGAGAGGTGTTATCTGCAAAAGCTTCCCCACAGCACCAAGTTGGTGATCTTTCCATGTGTAGAACCCTGTGCAGCCCAGAAGTACCACATGACAATCTTTAGTGTCCCCTGTGAAATACTTGCTGAAGTCTCACATCAAACAACCTGCAGCTGGCTACTGCAAAGGGATTTTTTTTCCCTTTATAATACTAATCAAACTAGAGGTTAAACCCAATAGCTAACAGTGAGCTATTTGAATAATAATTCATCAGGCTCCTGTATGTGAAACACTTGGTAAGAAACAAAGTAATGATGGCCAATATAAGTGCTACAATTTAAATAACAATTTGAATTTATGGCAGCCATATGGCAACCATGTTATATTTCCTTATATTAATTCAATACTAGCTCTTTTTTAACTTGTAATTAAAATGCTGTATTCCACCTAAAACATACAAGACCTTGAAAAGAAATGCTTGGTTGGTTGTTTTTTGTTTTTTTTTTTTTTTTTAATTCATTCATATTTTGGCATTACATGTGACAGCAATAACTGTGGTGGCATTTCCAAAAATCCAAGAGGTATATCTGTCAAGTATCAATAACAGATAAGCATTTTGTTTGTTTTCTGCTGTTAATACATTTTGCTATTAGCAGAAGATAAAAATCAGATTTTCTTTCTCTGTTGAGTCCTCAAATTCAGTTAAGCCAGGATTTTGTAAACAACACCATGCTTTGAAAGAGGGTAAACCTCCCTGATCATTTAGGGAACATGGATATGTCTGAATGTCCTTGCTATTATCATAACTCTAATCGTTGTAAGCTGCAAGGCCATTCAAAATATTATCTAAGCCCTGACAACACCCTCAGGGTTAGTACAATGCATTAAAAAAAAAGTCTGTGCAATCTCTGTCTCAAGGACAAACCACCTAATTAACAGACCTGCCTGAAAAACACACTGTTCTGTTTGTCTTTATTAAGACATAATGAATTGTAGAATTCAAATTTGGGGTTTTTTTTTGGGTCAGAGTGATCTGGAGAGAAGCTTTTCTTGGTAGAGAGTGAAGAAATGTGCCTGCATTAGGTGTTGTAGTCAAGCTGAGTGTCTGACTATACATGTTGTATGTGTTATCCATACATATGTGAAGGTGTGGATGAATGTATATGAGGGATCCTACACACAGCACAGGTCAGGTCAAAGCAGAGGGAAGTTTTGTGTGTTTTATTATGCAACAAATGCTTTTTTTCTCCCAAAGGTAACACTTTGTAACTCATTATTCTCTTAACTTATAGTCACGCCTCAAGCTTGAGGTGAGTCCCAAAAGTTCAGAAGCTTCAAGTTCCCCTAATTGAGTCTGAGATGTTCATACAAAATCCAGTCAGAACACAGCCAGCACTCACTCTAAGTTTTTGAACCTGTGTGTGTTTTTGAACACAACTCACATTACTGGTATGAAAGCAAGTGCTCAAATAAGCTGTTTTGAAGAGCAAGGATTTGAATGTCTTTACAGCTTCAAAGTAACTCAGTCCAGCTGTGTATGAGACTTGTGGGGTTATGCTTGCTAAATTCTTACAGTGAAAGCAGTGATAAAGCAACAGCAGCTGCAGCCCAGAAAGGTGCATGGAGTAGTTTGCAGGACTGGTCTATTAGAAGTACAAAAACTCCCCAGGTTTGATGGCTTTTTCCAATGTCTGGTTGTTATCCTCAGGAGTGTCATTCAGGACCATGTGGATCCTTTTCCTTCCCGTGCTGTTTTAGAGGGCTGGATCTGATAATTTTTAACCACAAGTGCTCCCTGCCTAAATATGCAGCCTTATAGGAGGAATTTCTGCTCTGGACAAGCATAGCTGGTGTGAATTGCAGCCAAAAGGATTAGAGACTCTATAAGCCATTGCAATTCTCACTTTAAGACTCTGGAAATAGTCGTTCATGAGAGAATACTGATGTGATGTTTAAAAAGAGCCTGAGAGCAAAGTGTCAAAATATGTGCAGACCTTGGAGATACATCAGGTATAACTATATGCAGGGCAACTTAGAGCAGCCCACAGAATGGTGTTTTTATTTTCCCCTGTGGTGCGATGTTATAGCAGAGAATGGTGTGTAAAGGGGAAAATGGAATGTGTTCCCTTTCTTTCTCCTGCTTTTAAGTACAGTGACACGTCCTAATTTAGACCTAATTTTCATTCCTGTAACATTACTTGTAATAACGTCTAAAGTCCTCAGAATTAATTTGACTGGAAAAATTCCAGAAGGACTTTCAATTTTTCTCATTAAAAACATTATAGATGTCTTAATTAGGCAGTGTTATTAATGGTAATACCACTCAATTTAGAACTACACACTTAAGATGTGGTTACCTCTAGCGTGATTAGTCAGAGGAGCTCTGCCACGCAAGGATGCACACCAGAATTTTGAACAGTTAAATATTTAGAGCCAGATGCTCAGCTGTGTAAATTGTGTGGCTACTGCAGCCTCAGTGGAGCTAGACTAATATACATTAACTGGGGATTTGGTATCTAAAGTTATAAACAATCGTTTCTGGCTCAGCTCCCTCACTATTTCTCCTTTTCCTTTCCAGAGTTAGCTTGTCTTTTCTCTCCATGGGAGAATAAGTTGATGAAGTAACACACACATGTGTTCTTGTCTCCAGCAGAAGCCCTTTAACTGCTGTAACTAAGCTGGAGCTACTCTGCACTTTCTCTCTTTCCCCATGTTGGCCCAGGGGGGATTTCACTGACTTAAGTGAACCTGCTCCTGATTTAGAACACAGTTCAAGGACCTTTCCCCAGTGCCTTCGATTCTAATGGGTTCTGTTACAAGCTCCAAGTTGTGATAATGTGCTTTGCTTGGTGAGGACCTGCTGCTGCCACATGGGAGGGGAGAATTAGGTGGAATGTTTTATTTGCTTGCCAAAACACAAGTTTACACAAACTTCTGAAGTACTCTGTGGACCAGTTAATGCCTGTATTTTCCTGTTAGATGATTGAAAGGAGCTATTTAGATTTACTGTATTCGTGCTTGGCTTCATTATTACATAAGAACATGTGACAGGTTTCTCTGGCTGTTGCTCCTGCTTGATGTTACTTATGTTTATTGTGATTCTGGATGGGACAGGCTGGTAGCCACATGGGCTATTAGATGCTGCTCTGTGACTTCATTTGGGGAACTTGTACACAATAACACCTGTACTTTGATTATCATCAGGTTATAGGACTTCATTAAAAAAGTCACCCTCCGAGCCACCTAAAATCCCACAACAAATGTTCCAGCTTTTTTTAATTTGTTTCAGCTTTTTTAATTATTTGGAAAGTGAGGTGTCTAAATAAAATAGAATGTAACACAGCAAAGTTTGGTATGTTCTGTTCAGCAATCCCAGGGTTTAGATTCCAAGTGTTTTCAATGTGTAAAATGTTGCCTTAGTGGGGTACGAGCTCGTTTGTGTGGCAGAAAAAGCTGATTCTTCCATGAACTGTGTGAAACCCAGATTTGTGTCATCCTGCAGGTAGTTTAGCCATGAAAGGAGCAGTCATCATGCATTCAGGTTCAGATGGACAGATGTGCAGGAGGCTGTTAAAGCAAAAGGCATCTGGATATATAATTGGTCTATGGGATAGCACTGAAATCTCAAAATGGAACAGACATTTGCATCTGCTCACTGATGTATATAATGACGAGTTATTTGGGGTAGTGGGGTGTGAAGCTTAAAAGGAGTTTAATGGCTTTTCCTTTAATAAATCATTTGACTACAGCAATGTCATCTTTTATTAGCTTGTAATTTTGTGAAAGTTAAAATCGAGCATAATATAGCATATAATTCCAGGACATCTGGTAGCAATATCTAGTAGCAGCTGTTTAGTACCTGAAATATAAACAAAACATGATTTTATCCATAGTTGTTACAGTTAATTTTCCTGGAAGTGCTAGTTTTGGAGTAGATGCACTAGGAAATAGATCTGTCCAGAAGAAAGAGCGAGTGAAAATCAAGATATTGTTCAAAACTTGAGCAAATAGAACAGGGCTGCATAAAATGTGGACTAGGAACACTGTTGTGTTGATAAAAGGATTTTGTTTTCTACTGAAGTGAAAGAAAAAACTTCAAAAGAAATCCTAAAATGAATTATGGTCCTTAACTACACTGTGCTTTGGTACCGAAGTGCATTCTATTAAAAGTTTATGATCTGTTATAATTGAGTTCATATTGTTTTGGGTTTTTTTTCCACAACCTATTCCTGTAAGGGAAGTTATAATGTGTTGATGTGCATATAACTGCATTGCTGGTGCTTGAGCACTAGAAAGGAGGAAAAAACCCAACCCCACAAAGAAAGCAAAGTAAAAATGAGGTGACAGCAGTGGGTTTTTTTTTTCCCTTCTGCTTTTACTGTCTCACTCTCTCTTGGGATTCCAAGGAGATGTGTGGGGTGTGTTATCACAGGGCGACTGTGCCTCTGGGCTGCTGCAGTTTGGGCTGCACCTGAGACACCAACCACATGTCTGCTCTGAAGTTTCATGTTTCAGACTTTGTTTCTGTCCAGGACATCAGATGTATTTGCTCACGATGATGTAGCACCAGTTGCATCTGCTGAGGCTCCCCTTGACACGGGGAGTTTAAGTTGTGCTTCTCCCAGGGGCGTTGCTCATGCAGCGTGTGTCAGACCCACCTGGCAATGGCAATGTGCTTTATGGTCCAGCTGAACATGCACACTCCAGTAGTTTTTCATGTGGTGTGTCTCTATTAGCTGCTCCTTCTAAATCTTGCCTCTGTAAGAAGCAGAGATGTTAGCCAAGTCATCTGACTTCAGCGTTGCTGTAGCACATTCTGGTCATTCTGGAGTCAAAAGTGGGATTTATACAGAGGCAGAATAAGATCTCAGAATACTACAGGGTATCAAAAGCTGTACATGTGGCATTAGTATCTTTCCCTTCCCTTTTGATGCTCCTTTCCAGGTACCTCTGGGGTGAGAATTCTGTTTGGGGCATTAATATTCCAGCAATCTATTTATCTAGTCAGGTTTAAACTGCCTGTACAGAACAATATCACTTCAGGGAGAGAATAATGTTAATATTTGACACCTGAATAGATTTTCTCACTCTGTATTTCTGATAAGGACCCCTGGTGAGTGCAAATGGTTAACTGTGATACTGGGTGTCTGTTTTGCCTTTTCACTTCCTAGTAAGGACACAAGAGGACTCTTTTAGAACATGAGCACAATGATGTTTATTTCTGTCTTGGGGCATTGGTTTTCTTTTGATGTTTGCTTGTTTCCAACAGTGATTAAAAGTCACCCATCCAGCATCTTGATCTGTGCTTACCAGGAGTCTGTATATCTGTTGCAGAACAAATAGACCTGTGCCTGTGTAGTCACAATTTTTGATCCATTCTAAGCACATTTAACTAGAAAAATTCCTAATTTTCTATTGCAGTGAAATGACACTTTTAATGGATGATTCAGGTTCTTTACCTATAACTTCATTTTAAAAACATTATTCAGTATGGATGTTCAAGTGTAAATAATTTATAATCATAGCCTCATGCTAGAGGATGTTAAATATCAGTAATTTTGTATTATAACTCATTAGGGATGACATTTGGGCTCCCAGTGGGCTGACTGTAAAACTCCCCTGGCCTTGGTAATGTCAGGATTTCATCATAAGTATTAACTAAAAAATAAAATGATGACGTTTCACTTCTTACTAAATCTAATTAATCTCTGTTAATTGCCTAATAATTTTGAATGTAATCTTATTCTGAAGGCTTGGAAGTGCATCAAACTGTGACCTAGACCCTGTGTTTTTTAACTCCTCTATGATATAGAAGTTTTTGTCTGTGCATACATGCAGTACTTGTATTTCTAAGTGCTTACAGAATCTTGGTTTGATTGTGTGTACAGAGTATTGCCATGCAGCTAAACCCAAGCTGTTGCTGTCTGGAATGTGGTGCTCTTTCAAACAGCAAATGCAACAAATCCTCAGCAGGTTACAGCTTGAACAGGAGAGTTTTCAGCCTGTATTAACAAATTAGAATTTTTAGGTTGGAAAGTCCCTTAACATCAAGTCCAGCCATTAACCCAGCACTAACCATGTGCTTAAGTGTTCACCCTCCTTCTGCACCAGCTGCTGTGCCATGGCCTGCCTGCCTGACCTGCCAGTGGTGCTCCTGGTCCCTGGGACTCCCCAGGGGCTTCTTTTCATGTGGGTGGGGGGCCTTGGCCATGGATGGTCCCAGCCCTGTGATCTGCAGGCTCCTGAAATTTCTCTCAGCATCCCTGAAGGTTCCCCTGGTTTGGGACACCCCCCCTCGTTGCACTTTGCTAAAATGTTCTCCTGCAGATTGTGCTGGCACAATCTTGTGCTCACCTTGGCAAATGAGGCTCCTTTCTTGGCAAAGAGGAGAGTGTGGACTTGAGTCATCTTTGGAGGGAGAACAAAATGGGGTGTGAGTGAATGCTCGTGGCATTAGACAAGAAAATAAAGAGGATACAAAGCCATTACCTTGTCACATTCCTCTGTCCCTTGAAAAGACAGATCGCCTGAATGGGAAGGAGAAGGTCACAATGAAAGGAAAAGATTAGATCTTCAAATATCTCAAATAGAAGGAGCTTCATCCTCCAGCTCTTGAGGTGCCATAAGCTGTTGTCATACGTGCTTAGGATTGCTCTAGCACCAGTCAACTATCCTGCTGCTGTCTGTGCCTGTGCTACTAAATTCTCTTCCCCTGCATGTGGAGGTGGTTTCTGCTCTGTGTTAATTCCCAAATGGGCCAGGGTACTGTTAATGGGAACTAGCAGGGGTAGCACGGGTTTTACACAGAGCCAGCTGCCTCTCAACCTTTGCACACCTTACAGACTTTGTGTTTATGCTCTTTGGGGTGAGTACTGCAGCCTGTACTTGTGTCCAATGCTCCCTGTGGAGGGAATAGAGACCACAGGCACCTCTGGCACTCCTGGGTTCTGGAGCTGTGCATCTGAAAGGTGTGACTGACCTTTCCAGTTCCTTGGAGCCAATAAAGCCATAAAAGGTAATAGTTGCTTTACCTTAGGTTGTTTCATCTCAAGCTGGTTAAGATGGCAAAAATTAATTACATGTTGAGCACACATGCCAAGTATAACCACACCAAGAACTTTTATATTACTGTTTTTCTAATCTATTTTATCCAAAGCAAGCAAAAGATTTTAATTCACTTCATTTGGGAGAGCTTTGGTGAAGGTATTGCAGCACCTCTCTGTCAGAGAGAGAGACAGATTTTTGAGGCTTCAAAACTCCACTGGAGGAGGCCCTGAGCAGTGTGGTCTGACTTTGAAGCTTTGAGCAAGGAGGTTGGACTAATTGACCTCCAGAGTCCTCTTCCAGCCTCAAGTATTCTGTGACTCTGTGGTGATCTTGTTATTTGTAATGCTCTTCTTGCCAAATGCTCTCTTTTCTCCGTGTGGACCTATTTATCTTAGAAACTGCAATTGGCTTGTGGTGCAACCATAGCTTTTAAAAATGGGAAGAATAAAACTTATATATTGCAAAGGAAATGACTCCCTGGAACAACCACAGACTGAAAGTAAGTTTTTAATATCTGATAAACAGGTGGAAAAATTTCTTATACTTTGAGTATCTCTGCTCATGTCTTTCATTCCCTGTAATTCATGCTGGCTTTTTGATGGAAAAACATAACTGCAACCTGAATAATTTCCCTGGTGCTGTTGGTAGCTTGTCATGATGCAGCTTACATGTGATGGCCTTCAAATTTGGCTTTCTGTTCCCAGCAAACTAATACAGGTTTTCTACTTTACTGCATCTGTGCCTTAGTAAGGGGAATGCTATCATGGAGGACATTCTACTGTGCTTATACTTATGATATTTATTTTTTGGAAAAAAAAGTTCTTTTGGTGTAGAAGTAACTATGAAACCAATTCTAAACTTTGTGTTGAAAGTGAGTTGGGCTTGAATTGTGCCTCTGTGTTCTCAAGAGATTCAATGGCTTTGTTAAATCAAAGTTTTAATACCACTAAGTCAGGAAATCCTTATAATTCCAGCATTTGGTTATCTTGTTTCCTTGCACTGCAGCAGAATCTAGAGATTCCATATCAGAGACCCAGTATATTGCTTATCTTTTTAAAACAGTTCTTGTACTTCTCATTGAGAGGAAAAGGCAAGGTACTGATGGGGGGAGAGCACAAAGTACAGCTAAGAGTGTAACTCAGCCTTTTCAGCAGCTTAGCAGCCCTTGATAGTTGCTTTTTGCTGCAAGCAAAAGTGAATTTTGAGGATATTTTAGTTGAATAGTGTAGTGACTTCGTACAATTTTATTCTCAGATTTTTTTTTGGGGGGGGAGAGACAGCATGAATCTTCATCACATATGGACACTTTTATGGCCCTTTACAGCCTCTGCTCCTATTTATTGGAATGCCAGCTCTCTCCTCTACCTGTGATGTGAACAGTGATACAAATACTTTCTCCCCTGCTGCCACTCTGACCTGGGAGGAGCTACCTACAACCATTTACAACCACTCAATTGTTCCTCATTTAACTGTTCTCTAAAATTCTCCTCTGTTGTAATGAATCTGTAGCTGCTCTGTGGAGTCACTGGCAAGGAACACTACTCAGTACAATCTTCCCCTCCTCTCTGAATTATTTGTTGTGGCCTGGGCTGGGTGCCTGGGGTATATGATTTTTATCTTTTTTCTTCTGAATTTGTGTGTGGACAGGCCCTGACCTGGGGAATCCTGTCACTGTGTCTATAAATAACAAACATGGATGCAGATCCCAGAGAACTTGTTGGGGCATTTGATCCATCCAAGAGAGCTTAGTATGAAACATTCCTGGTCTTGACCCTGCACCTGAATCTCTTGGATGTGCTGGTGACACTTGCTGTGTGAATTTGCAGGCAGGTTTCCCAACAGGGTTTTCTGTTTTGCTCCCATCTGACACTTACCAATTAGTGAATAAAAGGCAGCTTGGAGAGCAAGATGGGAGGAGGAAATGCATTCACACCAAGCAGATTTAAGAGCCTAAGCTGGATACCTGGGCATTCCAATGGTAATTTAGCCTTTAGTAGGCAAATGAAAGCATCTGAATTAGGAACCTGCTTCTTTCTTCTGGCAGTATCCTGAAGCTGTGTGCTTGATTTTTGACATGTTTTGTAATGTGGATAATCTAAGCCACTGCTCATTTATTTGTCAAGGCCCTACGAGCATCAAGTGGGAAGACTGGGCTGTAACAGACCTCTAAATTCCTTCTCTGGGGACTTTAGAGTCTCCATCGAAATGCAAGCTGTGAAAGAGAGGGGATTAGTCTGTAGTGCAAGACCCAGGAGACTGGTTATGCTGGATGTGAATGCTAACAGAAGCTCTCCACACTCTTTGTTTTGTTTCCCTTTTTATGAGAACTGGGCAAACACCTGATGGAAGGATTCAGTTAATGAATAGAGAAGAAGTAAGAGTCTCTCTAATTGTTTTGCAGGCCTCTGAACTGCCTGAGGAGAGACCTAGAGAGTGTAATTAAACTTTCTTCTCCTTGTAATCATTACAAAAATGCCCTGTGCATTTTTGTGATTTCACTAGGTAAACTTCTGCAGTTTGTTTTTGTTGGGCCCTGTGCCATCTCTTAGGGTGCAGATAAATAGGTTTTGATATAACATTTTAAGTCTGGTGCACATGTGAGGGTTGTTTTTGCCATTTGCATGTTATACCATGGCACTTCAAGGCATGACCCTTTATTCTGCTTTATGCCATGGGATGCATCTCTGGTTGATATACTGGAGGTCAGACTGCTTTAGTGCTGTCAGCCTGCATCAGCTTGTAACTTAAATGAACACAGGTCAAGTGACATCACATGAATAACTCATGTGGCAAAATGATGCAAAATTCCACAGCTTCTCTCCTACAAACTGCAATGATTTATTAACAATTCAATCCAGATATTTTATTCAGATGCAACAATATGTTTTGTGAGCCAGGAAAGTGGAGACAACTCTGTTAGTTCTTTGCAGAGGTTTTTCTTACAAACCAGAAGTCTGTGTCTTTTCAAAGGATAATTCTCCAGGAGCAGCAATGAAATCCTTCAGGATGTTCAGACAGTCCTTGCTGGGAAGGAAGTGCTGAAATCCACAAGCTGTGGGTGAGCTTGTAGAGGTCTGAATTTGTAGTGTTATCCAAATTCAGCTTGGGTGATCAGTTTAAATGTTTTTGATCAGTGCCATGGTCAAGCAGCTTCTTGTTCTGAGGAGAGTTGTTGTATCTGTGCAAAAGGGTGTTAAGCAAAACGTCACCACCACCACTGGTAATGCAGTTGTGCATCCACCATCCTTTCCTGAGTGAAAGAAGGACCAGCAATACACTTTAGAACCTGGCTTATGAAAGCATCTTGTTTTTCTTCAGAATATTCTTTATTTAGACTAATTAAATTTTGCTATTCAAATGTCTGTTTCTCACCATACAAAGTGCAAGATTTTACTATTAGTCCAAAAAGCCTCTTCCACCTTCAGTCTCTGTGGGGCTTTGTTACTCTAGTGAGATGTCTGTTCTAGCAGCAGACAGAAAACCTATGCTAACACCTGGAAAATAATGGACTGGGCCAAAGCCCCAGAACCCTGGGGATGTGAGTGTTGGCAGGTGCTGCAGGGAGCTTTGGTATCAGATGAAAACCTGTATCAGAAGGTATTTGCAAACAGAGGGAAAACACAGCATTTAAGGACCAGTGCAATGTATCATAATACTCTGTTGTCATGACAGGGCCTGGATTGCTCTCGTGAGAGCACTAAGAAGGTCTTGAGTTGATCCAATGTACATGAATTAATGTGACCACTTAGCAGGGTTTGACACGTGAGCTACTTGTCTTTGTGTTAATGGAGGCTTCTTTTTTTTTTTTTTCCCAAAAGACAAAGGTTAACTATGTGACTGTTTTGGTACAGTGGGAATGCAACAACTTTTGCCTATTTAATGCAGTAGTTAGGAAAACATCCCAGTCTGCTGTGCAGTTTGTTATAGAGGATGATGATAGCAATGTATTCAGGTACACAATAATGGTGAGACATAGCCACAAGCAGCACTTTCTGCTAAATGAACAAGAAAATGACCAAGTAAAAAGGTGGTTCCAGTTATTCCATGCTTTTCTAGTCATTCCATGCTTGCAAAAACAGCTACCTAGGCCATGTGTACATGAACAGCAGAAACAAAGCAAACTGGACTTCAGACTTCAGGAGTGGTGATGGTGGTGCTTCCTCTACTGCACAGCCAGCTGCTAGATGAAAAAAAACTAGTGATTATAAAATCTGTATGTTGATTTATAGGGTCTCTAGTCTTCTGCAGTGCTGGGAGAGCTCTCTGTCATAGCCCTGTTACCCACAGGCTGCAGCTCACTGGCTTCTTCAAGTTCTCAGGGTGTTGCAGTCTTTGGATAATCTTATCTTGATTATTTCATTTGAAGAGGTTCTTGGGGAAAAGTGCTTTTTTAGAACTTGTCCTGCTATAAAGTGCATCCTCTTCCCCTTGTAACTCTTAGTGCCAAGCCAGAGGGACATTTGGACAAAGGTTGTCTGGATAATCAGGAACTGCCGTGAAAGATTAGACCATAGGAAAGAGGAGTGGGGAGAGGAGGGCATGTATGCAATAAAAATATCATTGATACAACAAAAAGGGGGTAATGCTGGAGTGAATAAAGATTCAGAGGCAGCTCTCAGTCAAGGGTTTATTCCAATGCTTCCTTTGCAATTCAGAGATGGATACCAGGCCTTCTCTGCTGGTCCATCACCCCAGCAGACGTGGTGACTGCTGTTGCCCAGGACCAGCTCTGGGCACCAGAGTTCCAGGGCAGTTCTTGTGCTGAGTGCAGGGAGTAACCCCAGCCCAGCAGAGCTGGGAGCCTGTGCCCCTGTGTGTGGTTTGCCTGGCTCTGGAGGAAACAGTGTGGCATCTCTTAACAAACGTTGACAAACCTTGTGCTCTGCAAATCCTTTTCCAGGCTTGCTTGTGATGCTCCCAGGAGGAACACTCAGCTCTGCTGTGCTCTCACCAGCAAGAACTTGAACAGACTTTCCCCCCCTGTCTAGCTGCTCATTTGACAATTTATCTCAATGGTTTCCTGGCATTTTTGCTCAGTTCTCATGCCAAATCAACTACTACCTGCTCAAACCTGGCTTTTGACCCTGCTGCCCCAAATCCAGCATCTTGGAATGCCTGAGTGCTGGGTCCCAGGTGGGAATGTCAGTGCATGCTATGGAGGGTCTGTGGCAGCCAAGCTGGTATCATTTTGCTTGGCATGGATGGAGACGTAGGGGGGCATGGCAGCCAGGGAGGACAGCTTGCTGTTCTCTGTTCTGCTTGCTTGGCTGACATGGGGCAAGATGTTGCTGATATAAGCATCAGCTGGTTTAAAAACTGAAGTCAAAAACAGAAATAATAAGAAAAAAAAGAAATCCAGACAGTGCTCCCTGTGGTTACAGTTTTCAGATTTTTTCTTTAAAAGGTTTAAAGGGAAATTAAATTTCTGCACTTGCTTTTAATTAGCAGTTTCATTAAACTGTCTTTGGAAGTTGATACAACCTGGTATAGGTTTGTCCCAGGAATTAGATATCACTGTCTCTGGTGTTTGCTTGCAGGCTCTGTTACCTTATATTCCCACATATCAAGATGTGGAAAGTGATACTGAGCTCTCTTATAAATCACATTAAGCTCTAGCAAGGCACTATTGAAGCTCTCTATAAGAGCTTGCTGTTACTGTTTTATAACCTCAACTGTAAAAACAAAAGATCTGGGATGTTGCTGTTACTGGATTGGGTGACAGGATAATAGTTGCTCTCAAATTAGTTGCCTATTTACAGTGTTTTATCCTAAAAGGTTTCTACAAATGGAGTCTCCTGGAAACATCCAGCTCTGACAACTGTAAATAGGAAAATGACAAATCTGTTAGCTTTGGGGCTTGGATATGATAGAGAAGTAGGAATTATTCCAACCTTCCACACGATTCCAAATGCTTCCTCTTTTAGGCTGGGAATATCCACAGGAGAATTATGTCTGAAGGAATTTGAGTATCTGTTGTAATTTCTGGGTTTTACATGAAGTGTTACACACAACTGATGAATTATGATATAGATTCTAACAGATGTGATCATCTGGAATCAGGACAGTGTAAGATTAGTCCTTATTTTTGTAATTAAATTTTGTAGGACCTGTCACTGTAACGAGCTCAGTTTCTGTTTCTTCACTGTGTCTGTGCATGACACTGACCACTTGCTGCCTGTTCTCTGTAGTTTTGTCCTCTGAGAAATGTTTCAATGCAACCAAGAATTCTTTTAATGAGAGAAAGGAAGTTCTAAGGACAGAGGAAGATCAGTAGTCATTCCCAAACTAATATGACTGTTAAAAGCATTGACAGAAGCAGTCTTTGATCTAGTTGTCTGAGAAGTTTTCTTTTTCAATGCTGAACATGTTAGTCTGACTTGTCTGTTCCTGGTTTAAGCAGTTTGTAGTCCATCCCATTATCTAATATTACTCCTTTAATGGCTTAATGCTTTATAGAGACCATAACTGATTTCTTCTTAAAACTTTATGTAGCTATTGCCAAACTTTTCAACAACTTGGAGAAATGTCTGTAAGGGTTTTTTATATTTTAGCCTTAAATCTGTGCCATTCATCTGAAGGACACTGTTAGATTTCTTCTCGCTGTAATCCTCTAGTTTTAAATTGTAAACCTTTCTCTAGGAAACCATAAATACAATGTTAAATCCATTGTGTGTCATGTTAAATCCAGAAATTTGGAGTCTGTAGGGAGAGATGTTGAGCTCCTCTGCCTTTGCAGTGAGCTCTAGGAGCCAACTCCCAGTGATGGGATAGGGAATTGCCCCTTTTCTATCCCAGACATACTTATGCTGCCAAGGGAAAGTTGGGAGTAAGAACTGGGAGACTGTTTGCCTTGCTGCTTGTAGTAGCTGTGGTGCTGTCCCAGCAGCTTAGGGGAGTTTGCATCAGCTGTCCAGGAAAGAGCTGATTGTCAGTTTTCATAATGTGGAGTACAAATTTAGATGAGAAGATGAAGAGATTGGTCTGGACTTGATGTTTTATGTAGGAAGAGTGTATAAAGCCAGAGATGAGTGTACATGACTTTGCGTAAATCCTGATCATCTCACACGGGCAGCTTCAGGTGATGATGTTCAAGGACTGGGGAAAATAGGGAAGCACACACCTGTCTTCAGGATGCTACAGTGACTGTAAAAAAACCAAACAAACAAACAAAAAAATAAAAACAAAAAATACCTCAACAAAAAACAAAACAAAAAAGAAAAACAACAAAAAAAAACAAAACAGAAAAAAACCCCCAAACAACCAAATCCTAAAACAAACAAACAAAAACCAAAAAAACCCAAACCAAAACCTGAAAATACTGATGCAGAGAGTTGAGATATTGGAACTCTGCATGCCTAAAAGTTGCCTGACTGAGCACAGAGAGGTAACACCCCAGTCCTGAGGAACACATTGTTATGAGTCCCTGCTCGAGCAGGGATGTTGGACTGGGTGATCTTCAGTGGTCCCTTCTGACCTTAACCATTCTGGGAGTTTTATGCTCTATTTTAATCCTTCTGTTTCTAAAGCCACTGGTAGGAAGCTCTGTGTATGCTCACAAAAGGTTTATCTTATCCCAGGATCCATAAATGTGTTACTAGTTCAGGTTAATATTTTGCTGGGCATAATGAAAGGAGATGGCCAGAATGTGCTTGGATAAACTGAGCAAGTAATGAAAATATATGGAACATGCACAAGGATTATTTGACAAATAATTAAGAAGCTAAACATGAACCAAGTAAAAGAACTCTGTAACAAAGAGAATACCTTCCCAGCCAGTCCATTAGAGACCTTATAAATAGGAAAATAAAATCCCTTTCCTTTGTGGGAGCAGGTGGGAGGAGCAGCTTGGGAATTCTGAAATAAAAAATCAGGGAGAAGAGTTCTGGGATTTTAGATCTGTCCTAACGAGATAAGTGAAGTGTTTAGGGAATGCTGGACCATGTTCTTTCTTTGCATGAGTCACTAGCTCCATCTATGCTGGTGGAGCTATTTATGTGATATAATGAAAAACGAACAGTTCATGGTATTTGGAACATTTTTGATTAAAGCTGCACTAGGAATTTAGTAGGGACTGTGAGGTTGTAAGACCAATGCAGTTGAGCCTGAATTTTTTATTAAAAAAATAATAAATTCTAGGTGAAGAAATTTGGCAAACTTATAATATACTCTTGTTGAAAGACAGAGGTTGAAAGCTGTCTCTGCTGGCTTTCTCTTCTTCTATTTTAGTCTTCTGTTTTCTGAGAGAATAAGCCTGGGTTTTGCCCTTTTTTCTTTCCTTGCTTACTCTTTTGATGCTGCTATTTTCAGCCTACCCTGCTGTATGCAGGTCACCTGGTTGTAGAGTGGAAAAAGGCTTCTTTAGCATGAAAATAGAAACTTTAATTTCTACTGTAAAATGCAGGTGTTGTTCCTGTGCTGCATCCAATCCCAACACAAGTGAAAACACCATTGCTATGAAGGACAGGAACTTCTTCAGTTTGCTCAGCTATTGAATATAATTAAAGGAAACTCCCTCCTTACTCCCCAAAAATTACAGAATTGAGGTATATGAGGTGGTCACGTAGCAATTTAAAATTAAGATACTTTAACATCTTTTAAGAGCTCAGCAATGCCATGAAATCTGATTTTTTTCAGAACCAGCAGCAAAACATTGAGCACCTTCCACAGCAGGGACTGACAGACCATGTCAGACCTTGCTCTGTGACTGTTTCTGACTCTCAGCAATGAGGTCACTCAGGACACACACAGTGGGAGTTTATTTGGTGTATAGTTCCTAAAAAGACTAACTGAATTGCTAATAGTCTCCCTGTTGTCTCCAGTGCAGTGTGAACAATATTCTGTGCATGATGGTTGTATTGGCACTGGGTAGTAATGAAAGATTTGGGGTTACACTGAACCAAACCAACTGTGAAGTTTTTATTTAGCTGCAGTCTCATAAATCATCAACCACTGTAAACTAAGTTCTATTTTTATTATTTTAAAAAAGTTTCAAAAAGAAAACTTGTCATGTATTAACTTTGAAATAATTGAAAATACTAGAGGTTGTTTGGAAAGGCTTTTCAGCTCATTTAATTAAAGCTCACCTTTCCCATGGAAGAGGAATTTGTTAGAGCAAGCTTGCTTTAGCTAAGAAGAACTCCCTGGTTATACCACTTATGACTTTTGAAGTGGCACAACTTGTACTTTTTAATGGTCTGGACAGTAAATTTGTATATACATGCACAGAACTTGCCAGGATTAGGCTTTTTAATAATCGCTTACAGCTGAAGTGGTTGCCTGGCTCCTCTGCTGCTGTATGGGGTGATTTGGATTGAAATGTTTTGTCCAAGTGCTTGCAAAATGTGACAGATTTCACAGCTCACAGGTCAGGAGCAGCAATGCTCCAGCTACGGGCAAGTCCCAGGGATGCCAATTTGAAGCTCCATGAAAATGAAGCAGAGCTGGACTAAATGAATGCTGAGTGGCCTATGGGATGAAGGAAAATACAGGATATTTGGGGTGCTCCAGTCCAAATCATACAGCCACACGTTGTGCTTCACTGTAGCCCATGCAAAGACAAGTTTGAGAGATTTGTTATGCAAATAAAATGTCATTAAGTGTTGGCACTTGAAAGGCCTGTGCAGGCATTTGCCATATAATTGCCTGAAGAAACAGGCTGTTTTGGATGTTGAGCCTTTATTTGCATTTGGAGGATTAACAGACTGTTTATTTTACTACCCTTAGCCTTTAAGTGCACTTAAGCTGTTTTTCCAACAGAGCTGAATTTATTCAATTCTAACTTCTTGATTGACAGAGAGAGAGGAGCATATCAACAAAATGTGCAGGACCTTGCTGCAAACAGCTCGTTTCATTTGTGACCTTGTAACGTGTAATGGGAACCAGTGGATTTGAATTAAAAAAAAAAAAAATAAAATACAGATTATTACTAACATTACAGGTATCCCAAGGAAAAAATGTACACAGATGAGGATAAAGATTAGAGCTGACAGAATAACATTTTTTCGCCTGTTAACTTTATCATATCTTAAAAATATTCAGTGCATATAATTTATTTTCATTTCTGTTATCTTTCCAGCTTAGGTGAAATGCTCAACTTCCAGAGAAGTTAATGGAAATCTCAGTGTTGCCTTCAGAGGACCTTTAGATCAGGCTCTAAATGACAAAGAATGAGCCCCAAGTATTATGCATATTTATGAATTCAATGAAAATTTTCTAAGGAAATGTTCACACACGCTTCATTCCGGGCTGGCTGTTCATTCCTCTCAAGAAGCCCATAAGGGCCTTTCTTTTAGCTTTCTGTTAAATGCTGACCAAAAAGTCAATGAGATTTCACTGGAATGAGGCATTTGGGATTTGGTCAGTATTCATGTACACAAATCTTTAATATTTATTGCTCAGGATTGCTGCTTACATGATCAACAGGCACTTTATGCATGGAAGAAAGATGTGTAACTTCCAGCCTGATCACAGCCAAGCTCTCCATTTCTGATGCCATAAACCCTGACCAGCCGTGACTTTGTTCCTCCACAGGAACTCCAGGATGTCCTTATTGCTTCCAACCTGCCAATTTTCCCTACTTGAATGAAAAGGAGACACTTGACTCTGTCAGTTTAACAACAGATTGGCTTATTTACACTGATGCAAAGCTCTTGCCTGTGAGGATGAAGCACGAGGCAGCTGGTAGGAAAAGCTAAATCCTTGCTCTCTAGGAGGGCAGATCTTCCAGGCTGAGCAGCTGCTGTCAGGGGATATCAATCATTGTGCCAAAATACCTTGACAGTGCCCCCTTGACTGTCTTTTGCAGAAGCAAAAAATTGGATTAGATATGACAAATGGATCTTTGCTATGGAAAGACCAGTGTCCCCCAGCCTGTGCAAGTGCAGTTCTTTTGTCTGTATGATACATAGTCTGGCAATGGATTATGAATTTTCCCCCTTCACCTAATGTAGAAACAAATGGGCTTTTCCCCCTCTTGTCCTTCTAGAGTTACTCACTGAATATTTAATCAAACTACTTTATATTTGCATCTTTCCACTCTTCTGACTTTGAGACTGTTTTGAACTGTCCCTTGGCATCAGCACTTGATTCCACCCTTCTCTCTGGTTTTATAGCCAAACTGCAAAAATGAATGTATATGTATTTCAGATACAGGATGCCTTATACAGGCGAGAAAGCATTTTCACACACTGCCTAATTGGGGCTGACTGGGATGGAGAAGGTCAGTTCTCGACCTTGCTATTGCCTGAGGTAGATTATGTTTAAATTATCAGTACCTGGCTGTGGAATTCTCTATTGCATTGGCAAATTACTTTTAAAAATAGAGATAAGCAATTACTCCCAGCCACTGAGCTTAGTTCCCTCTGTGCACACACTTCATCACATCTGGACCATGTACTGATGCTCTGTTAATTTGGGCCCTCTTTAAAAGACAGGAAACATGATCTGTGCAATTTTGCTGAGGATTTGACTGCTGAGGTGAGGTTAAGAGGCAGAGCCACTTTGGCTTCATAGCAGGGCATTCACCTGAGAGATGGTGGCTATTAATTATTTTCAATATGAATTTTCATTATATTAACTTAGTTAATTGGTTGTACGTGGTTCTTTGTCCTAGAGACTTCTCTCTGCCAATCTTCAACTAAATGCTTTCTTGCTAAAATTTGCACTGCTCCTTACTACTGACCTGAAGAAAAAGCCTCTTGGATTAGGCTTGTGAGACAGAATGGTTCTGTTTGAACAGCTCTTATTGAAACATGGCCAAAATTGTTCCATTCATAACCTTTTCTGCTGTTCCTTGCATGTGAATATTTGTGATATTATTAACTTGTAGTTTTGTGCTTTCATCATATGGACTGGTAGGGCAGAGACTTCTCTGATTGCTATAATTTAATAAGTTCCAGATAGATGAAGCAGCTGCTTGTTTATGCATAAATCTGCACTTTCACCAGTCATTAAGTGTGTAATTAAGAACATGCTTTTGGGGAGGCTGGTGATGCATCAATACTTGAGCCTTTGGTACACTCTGAACACCTCAGACTAGATGTCTATTGCCTGACAGGAGTGGATGTTTTGTTTGAACATAAACTGAAGGTGTTGCAAGTGGAACAGATTAGAGAAATGCAAAAAGTAACCGTAGCTCTCAAACAAGCCTTTTATTATCCTGTGGTCAAGGAAGAAAAAGTTCATGAGAAGAGAGGTTTTATAGCCTGATATCTTCCCACGTGCTGTTGCACTGGGCATGTTCCCCCAACCCTGACAGCAAGTTGAGGGGGGTCTGGGCCCAGGCAGATGTGTGCTGTAGGAATGGTGTTTTATGCATGCAGAATAGTGGCCCTTCAGTGGGTACAGTCTCCTGGAAATCGCACTGCAATCCTGCACAAAAATGTCAGAGGGAATGAGCCAAAAAGGATGAACCTAAAGCCATTCCTACTTCAGTTAGAGAACAGCCAATGCATTGAAATTTTTCTTTCTAGCCACTGCCAGAGTCCAGGAACAACAGCAACAGAGTCTAACTGGGATGCACCTCTCTCTGGAAGGTGATAGAGCATCCTGATTGCCCTTCCCAGGGACTGAATGCAATTACTTTCATATTTCCAGCCATCTAGGAATGACTCTTGATCTGGCCACTGCCACACCTCTGCTCTGGTTTGGGCTCGTTATTAAGGTGGATATTCAGCAGTTACAA
This sequence comes from Manacus candei, assembly GCF_025592945.1. Classification (NCBI taxonomy): domain Eukaryota; kingdom Metazoa; phylum Chordata; class Aves; order Passeriformes; family Pipridae; genus Manacus; species Manacus candei. Next base: position 1,617,234 of record NW_026138101.1, on the reverse strand, counting down.
ACCATGACCAACAGTACATAGAGTGAAGTTACACTTTGGTTATCTGCTGAGTCTCTTACAAACAGGGGCAGAGTCATGCTCAGTAGGTTATCCCTGCCACTTCAACAGGCAAAGTGGGACACCAGGGTATATTTTGTGAAATGATTAGTGTGAACAGCACCATATGACTTATGGCAATGTCTACATTATCCTGCTCGAAAATTACCTTCCGCTGATGTAGAAGGACAATGTTTCCCCGTGTAGTTTATAGCTCTCATAAACAACTTCTACCAGCACTGCTGTTGTGTCCTGTCTCTCACCTTCTCCTCGTGCCTGTGTGTAACAGGTGATGTAAAACTCTTCCTATAAGGCTTCAGTGTGGACTAAGTTACAAAATCCCAGGGCACTGCAGTGAAAGTATCAATCTTCTGCTGACTCATCAGTGATGACAGATCCTGGAGTTTTACAGACACACAGGGTCACTTTTGCTGACTTATTAATTCTAATTTAGCTGAGTTTTATTTGTTCTGGTCACTGTTATTCCAGGTGCTAATATTTCTTGGATGTGAAGGGAAATAAGAGCAAGAGCAGCCCTCCAGGCTTAGACTTATTAAAAATAGCAAAGGTGAACTTCAGAGAAATGTCTTTTTGATTTGGCTGTGCCTGTACTCAGTTTAGAGCAGTCAGGATTTCACATGCTTGTGGTACTCAGTAATTTAAAATGTAATGCAGTGTGTGAATGCATTGTAGTGCTTTTGAAAATCAAAACATACACCAACAGTCCTTTCTTTTTGGAGTATGAATAGATTGGAAATGTTCAGATGCCTCTTGAAAAAGGTACTGTAGTGACATTTTTTTCTCTTTGGCTACATCTTCATTGGCACTCATGTTTGCAGTTACCCAGCTTATTTCAAAGCTTGTCAGACTGAGTCAAAAAAAGTAGCTGAGATGATCTGTGTTGACATGAAATTTCTGTTTGCACCCCTTTTGTTGTCGTTATCTGCTTTTGTTCAGCAGATGCATTTGGAGTGGAGACAGGCTTTGAGTTTTCTCACTGTTGCATCTGTCTCAAGTTTTCCTTCTGCTCTTCACTTTTTATGGTCTCTCTGCCTCCCAGAGCCAGGGGGTGACTTGTGCTGGTGCTGTGGGAGCTGGAATGTGGAAATTCCAGTAGTGCTAATGGCCTTTAGTGCTGTGAATTGGAAAAGTTGGGTACTGTGGACAACAAACCTCTCTTCTTTCTATGAGAAGGTACAGTGGCACCATTGCATAACTACATGGCATAGTCCTAAAATGGTTTTCTGCAGGGTTTTGCTCCATGTCTTTTTTTTTTCCCCAGAAAATATTGTGTCTTTACATTGTCCTTTTATTTTAGTACTCTGCAAAGCCCACAAAAAAACCAAATCACTGTCACCAAATGGTGACTGCCTCTCAGAAGATGACCAAAGGACTTATACTTTTTTCCTGTTTCAGGATACGTTCTGGGATAAGTAAATAAGCCTCTCTGGCTCTTCTGGCAATGAAAACAAGTGTACAAATATTTTTCCCCCTCCCCAAACTCTTCCATTACCTACTGAATGCACATCCTTGTCTGCTCCAGGGTTATCTTCATCCACCTTTTGAAGACAACTGCAAAGTGGCATTGAAACTTGAGGGTAGTAGAACACAGGTGAATGAGGGTTCACCAGGGCATATTGAAAACAGAAAATGTTCCTCAGATGGCTCAGACTGGCCATCTGGAATTAAAGGATCTGTATTGTAACAAATTAGAAGTAATAATTAGAATGGACAATTAAAAAAAAAAAAAAAGCTTGTACTTGACTGACCACTAGAGATTCAAAGAAAGATTCCAGCTTTGGAAAGATCAGAGATAATTTGGTGACTAAAATATTTGTGTGGCGAATGGAATAGATTATTTTAAATTGCATTCTGACTGCAATTTCTGCCGTATTGCCTGAATTTGTTTTGTTAAATTTCTGTAGGTGTTCATCCTATACAATCTTATTGCATCATCCATGCTTGATACAGCAATAAACAGAGCTGGCAGCACAACATCTTTTGTAAAACCATAAATATTTTTATCTGCCTGGGAATGGGAACACAGTTACAACTAAGACAGCAATGAATATTTTATTTACTCAACAGAAGTGATGTCAGGCTTAAATGGAATCCTAATCTTCAATTTCTGTGTTCATGACACGTTTAACCTGAAGTTTTAAATAAAATGAGCATGTTTTAAGTTCCTCTCATAATTACTGGTGGTGGGAAGTGTAACTTCTCCCAAGATTCAGCAAAGAGCACTCGATCATAAATTGTAAAGCTCAGGTTGAAGTACTTGTAACACTGTTTTCATGGGAAATAATTTTCTTACATAAATGTTTGAGAATTTAATGGTTTTACTTTGGTGCTCTATTATGACCTCAAGCTCTTTTAAAGGTTTTTTGTTTTTTTTCCTTAAGCAATCAATAGCCAGTGGGAAAAGAATACTCAGAGCTTTAACTGAGCTGCTCTAAACTTTGAGCTGTTGGCTGCCTGGGAGGTGCCTGTCTGTACCTACATAAAGAGCTAAGGAATGTTTTTCTGACAAAACCTTAATCATAGCAGCACATTCCTACAAAAGGGTTGCATTTTAACAGCTGTAGATCATTCAAAAGGAAATTAAAGCCTACTAGCAATCCTAATTGCCTGTTAGATGACAGAAGTGAATGGTTGCTTAGATGAATATGGCACAGATGGAGGATCCCCATGACCTTCCCTGTGGATTCATTCAAACCATGTAGTCCAAAACATGTCTTCCCTGAATTTAGATATCATAGAAAAATGCTAATGTTGCTTGGCCAGCTGAGGAATTGGACCAAACTTGAGCCAAACTTGGTCCATCATTTTTCATGTTGGGAGCCAATCACTCCTTGTCAGTAGGAATACTACTATGCTTTTATTCCAAAAGCCTTGCTAATTATGTCTTGTAGAAGGATTTAAATGCAAGAGAAGTTTGATGCTTGTACCCCAGTAGGTATTGGGGCTGCATGTTCTCTTCAGATCTCAGTGTTTTCCTAAATGTGAATGCATGAAAATATTATGCCAGCAAAGGACAGAATGGAACACTATAATGTCATGGGAATGGATTAAAACTGAACATAAAATGTATTCCTATTCTCAGTGTCCAGTTAATATCAGTGTGATGGCATCAGCACATAATACCTGCTGTTGATTCAACTTCAGTTTTATCTTACTGCTCTTCCTTGAAGAGAGGAACAGAGTGACTGCCTGGAGAGAAAATCAAGTGGAGAACATGTTTGAATAGTTCAGCTTTTGTCTTTTTTTGAACATCAGTTTCAAATGGAAACAATAAGCTCCAGGAGTGGCTCAACATTACAAAATCTTACTCCTGATTCAAAGGACAGGGAAATTAATATTGTGTTAAAATTGGTTTTGCTGAAGCTTTCATGTTGTTCAATAAGAAACTGTTGAAGTGGAATTTGTGTCCAGGTGATCCATGACATTTCACTGTTGTGAAGCTTCAGGTCATGGCTGAGAGTGCACAACGAGAATTCTATTTCTAGAAAAGGACTTGTTCAGGTTTTTTTTTGTTTTGTACTTTAGTCATATGGCTGCTTAATCTGGTTTGCTGCCATGGCCATTATGTGGGAGAGAAATTTGTGAATAGTTCTCTTTTTCCTGTGACTGCACTGGAATGTCCAGAAGAGTAAGGGAAAGCTCATTAAAAATTCAAGAGTCCCTCTTCATGTTTACAATTCTAAAGTTACAGGTTGTATTTTTGGCATAGATTGTATCTCACTTAAAATAACACAAACAATAAATAATGTAGCATCAGTGAGGAACAATCTTAAACGAGAATCTTTCTTTGTTTCCTGATTTATACTTAATGAAACTCTGATTAATGTGGCTTTGTAACATCTAAGTAAATTCTCTGTATTTTATAGAAGGGTGAGAGTGGCTGTGGAGACCTAAGCAATTAATTTTCTTCACCAGGAGTTACTCTCATTGCCCTTCAAACCTGGCACATCCAAAGGCACAATGCCCCTCACAGATCCTTGCTTTGCAGCGAGGAAATCCTCCCAGTAAATGCTGGATGTGATTTGAATGAACCGGGGGGTGATGGTATCCTCTGCATGTCTCATGAAAGAGTGACCTTCATCTGCTCCTTTCTATGGATCCGTGGAGGAATCATCATCTTAACGCTTCCTTTGATCTCCAGAGTGTTTGCTTGTGGGAATAGAGCGGCCGATGCTGCCCTGTGATCTAATCTGTTCCGTGTGCCAGCGCTTTCAAAGGCTTTTTTGTCAGCTCTCGTGTAATAAGATGGTTATGAGCATCTCAGAACACGAGTGAGAGGCAGTGAAAGGGGAGAAAAAGGAATATTAGACTCTATGCAGTTTATAATTAAAATCCTAGAGAGCGATCGCTGTGGAGTGGGTAAAGAAACAGATGATAAAAGCAAGCAAACAAAAAAACTCCACTTGATCCTGGAAAGCACAAAGCCAGGCTGTGTCATCTGCAAGGCTTCCTATTTCAAGTCATCTTATCACAGGGACAGCTTTCAGTCTAAGATGACAAACAGGAAGCCCAAAGGAATTCTTTCCCCGTTCTGAGGGAGAGACAAGCCTTCCATGCAGATGCTTGGCACGTTTTGAGCTCTGTCCCATGCTGAGCACTTCTACAGTTTTATACCTCGCTGCTGTTTTATGATACTTCCAGGGGATTAACTTGCCAGGGTGAAAAACAGCAAGATGTATATTTGAATAGAGATTAAAAATACAACACAGAGCATTCTATTCTCCTGTCAACAATTTCAAGGTGAAAAGACCAACATATCAAGTAATAAAAACCACTTTGTGGAGGTTAGCATAATGTAACCAAAAAAAAGGGAGGGGAGAGAATGAGGAAAAGAGTGAAACATCTTTGGTATGCTTTAAGCATTAGAGCTCTTAGCTGTGGTCTGAAGATCAATAAGGCAGAACATTCCTTTCATTAGATATTAATACTGTGTGAGCAGAAAGCATAGTAACTCCTGGGATCATGTGGCTGCTGCTTGTACGTGCTTTTCCACTTTGTCAGGATGAGTTGAGTTAAAATTTCACTTTGTCAGGTGTGAATAGTTAAAACTTTGAAGGCAGTGATAAAACTTAGGAAGCTTTTCTCATACCACCTTAGAAAAGAATAGAGAGTCTAGTTGCAACTTTCTTTTGTCCAAGCCAGCAGCTGAAACCCTTCCTAATGTGGACTTGTGAGAGACTGACGGGGAGGTGACAGAGATGTGGATGTGAAGGAGTTTGACAGCAATTGCATGGAGACAAACTTCCAAAACTAAATGACCCTGAGAATTCCAGATTTTCGTCTTGATGTTAAGTTGCTCTCTTGTTTAGATTTTTGGCTTTTTTATAGCCATTGAACCTTCATTTAAAGAACTCAAGGTCTGAGGTGGAATCACATCTGCCCACACTCACCAGCTGACTGAGGATGCTGGGAAACTCACTGGGATCTGTTTTCCTTCAGAATTATGTTGTGCTGTAAGTTTGAAGTAGATTAAAGTATGATATGAAATTTGCATGCTCCTCTGCTTTTCAGATGTGCCTTTTCTGTGAGGTGAAGCTTTACACCCCCTGTTATCCATTACCAACAACAAAGCCAATCAAGATACGTATTTTCAGTAGAAATTAGAAACCTGACTTTTAAAAGAAAATACAAATTCATGTTTTAATGCAGATATTAAAAAGTAGTTCAGTAATAATACACCAAAAAGAATATTATCTGTGGGGCTACTGAAATCTAACACTGCAAAGATGTTTTTCTTTAGTCTCTTAATGGCAGTTAACACTGCTGTGCTGGGGAAGGGGGTCACATCTGAAACTTTAATGCTGCAGTTTCATACCGTTAATCAGAGTTCTTTGAATTGCATTCAAGACCTTGTCTACATCTGTCTGCAGCACTACTTCTGTTACAGAAACTCTTAAAAGGACAGTTAAGTCATTATAAGTTAAATCATTATAAGTTAAAAGTCTGACATTCTCTTGCAAATTTGTATTAAAATGATTCTGTGTATGAAAAGAATTCATGGGCTTGACAGGTGCATTAAAACTAAAACTTGTTTTCTAAGGTTACACGGCAAAACAAAAAAAAATCACATTGTTCCTCATGTTAGAGCTGTGGAACTAAGAGTTCATCACACGGTTTAGTGGGTTGGTTTCTTTACTGAAGTTGATTTGAAGCCACACTGTTGCATGGATATTTTAAAGCAATAATAAAACTTATGACCAAAGAATGAGAATTTCAATACAACATTTAATGATAAACATGAACAAAAGCCTGAGGGTGGCATTGCACTAAACATGTGTTACTGGTCTTCCTGGGCAACTGTGTAAGCCCATAACAAAGCTCCTAAATGTTTCTGTCACAGCAGAGTTAGGCTGATAATAAATACAAGAGGTAGGTTAATGTGGAATGACCTCTTAAATGGCATCCTTTAATATGCTGTTCCTTAATTTGTTGTAGGCTATGCCAAAGCCCTTCCACTCAAAGCTGGGATAATGCAGTGTTGTGTGAGCAGCTGATCCCTTCTCCAGCACAGGCAGTTCTAACTCTTTTATGTCGTTCCCCGTCTCTGCTGAACCCATCTTCTCGTGTTGCAAGTCATTCAAGGACTGATTAATTCATGTTTGCAATGCACTTGAAAGCTTATCAAAGGGAAAGTGTGACAGAAGAAACAATTTTATTTTTACTCCAGAACGCTGGCAGAGCTTCCAAGCTATCGCTGTGCTGGGGCTTTGCTGCTGTTTGTTTTAAGCACAACACCTCAGCTGTCATCCCCTGTGCCTGCACCGAGTGCCCGCCCACTGCTTTCAGGCAGCTCTTCCCCCTGCAAATGAGATTCATCTGTGCTCCCTTGCAGGAGCAGGGACAGCAACAAACCCCTCACCACAATGCTGACTTAAGTTCTTTTTTTTTTTTTTTTTTTTTTCTAGAAGTTCAATCAACAGTTTTATTTTAGTTGTGGCCTCAAGGAGTTTTCAGAGGAGAACTGTTGCAGTTGGTGACCTCTGTGGTGTGTCCACTGATCTGAAATGGTGATTTCTGAATCAGTCTTGTGATTGAAACACAGCTTATCTTTAAATCAATATTCAATGTCTTACTAAAGACTTGACTGATGGTCTAGCCCCTACATATCTTGGAAAGCTGGAGAGCAAGTCACTTAAGCTGTGATCCTATTTCCAGTCAGGCATTTCTAGCTTGAAATTCTAGCCTGTAGATCTTGTTAAGATTACAGATCAGGGGCTTGCACCCAAGCAGAGTAGAATTCAGGGGAGTATTTCTATTGAGTTTGACAAGCATAAAATCAGACCTGCTCAGAACATGAGAAATCACACTTGTAAATCTTTTGTAGATCAGTATCAATCATTCCTTATTTCTTGTGAATGTCTCCTCATTATTTCCATTGTCAAAACTTGAAGTTTTTCGTTTTCAGGCCTCTTCTCTTGGGTTGTATCTTGACAAAACACGTCACTTCATTAAATCTGTGTCATCCTCCTATTTCAGATAGTGAAAATAAAACCAGAGGGAGCTGAACATTTTGCTACGTTCAGTATGTAGTGTCGGGATGAAAGATCCCTGTAAACTCTTGTTTTTTGAATGTTGTACTTCTGTTTGTAAGCACAGTAAATGATAGATCTCAACACTTCACACTTGTGGGATAAAAGATGAGTGTGTTCTGAAGAACATTTTATCTTAAAACCCAAAAGCTGTAGATGATCTGTAAGTGCCACTAATGCCTTTGAAAGCCACTATTGTACTGATTATATCTAAAGAAAATTCTTCTTACTCTCCAATGCCATCTGTTACCTGTTTTGAAGCTGTCATGTCAAAGTGTGTAAGTACACCAGGCAGACTTGTGGCAGGTTCTGCTTTTTAGGTGCAAGTGAATGCAAGAAATTCGTAAATGTTGATGTGTCAGCTAGGCAGTGACTGCTGTCAGGATGTGCTGAGCAGATACACATCTGCAGCCCTTGGGAGGCACAGTCTGAAGTGTTCCCACACATTTGTGATGACTCTGAGTGTGTTAAGCCAGGGGGGTTTTCTCTCTGGTGCTTGGGTGGTGGTACTTGGTTCTTGGGTGATGTTATGAGAAATGAAAATATGTTTTTTTATGAAGTTGTAAGATATTCAAGTCCCAAACTGGGACTGGGTATCAGGGACTTTTTCGGTTGGATAAGGGAAATATAAAAGTTCCTAGAAACTAGAATTTTTTGGGGCCATGTGAGAATTTTTGTACACAAGGGTTTCTTCTTTCTCTGGGCTAAGAACAAAGGAAGATGCATCATTTTTGACAGAGGGTGCCCAGCAGCCAACTGAAAGAAAGGGAAAGCCCCTTTTCAGAGAAAAGAAACCTTTTTAGGCAAAAATGAATACATTAAACTTATCTGAAAAGGGTGAGGATTTTGTGAAACCAATTTAAACTGAAAGTGTCTTTTTCCTTGGAAACTCGGTGCGAGAAAGACCCAACGTGCTGAATAAATTCTTCCTTGTTTCTTTGTTCCCCGAGTTTATGCCATCTTTCTAAATTTAATAAGAGGAATATTTCCCACAGTGTTAATGCTGGATCAAGCTCTGGTTTAGTTTCTGGAGTTGCCATGGACTGAGCACTTCATTGTGACAATTTAGGGTGTGCAGAAACTCCCCAAACCTGGAAGGTTGTTTCGTAGTTTGCTGCACAGTTCCTGGGTTGGAGGTTTATTTTTGTGGGGAAGGAAGGTAAATACTTGAGCTTTTGTTGCTCAACACATAAAAATGTCTAGCACATAGCCTCCACCTCTTCAGAAATTCAAAACTAATTACATCTTAATTTGCATATCAAAGCAAATTACAACCTAATGAAACATTTGCCTGCCAAACATTTCTTTATCTTAATGAACAGAAAAAGAATACCTATTATAGCCTGATTAAAATGTCTTTGTACTTGTCCAACAGGTTACACTCTGTATATATAAAAATATTGTTTCACCATCTTGCTGGTAATGGGAACAAAACAGATCCTAATTTACAGCATAAATTTCATTGTTTGTATCCATAGATATAATAACTGATTGGGGAGAATGCTTTGGATTTACATTGGAAGTAGAAGAGAGGGAAACAGTTTAATTCTGAACAGATATTAATTATGCTATTTGGAGTCTTATAATGCTTAGAATTTGAGGAATTGGTGCTCTTAATTCATATATTACTACAATCATATACTGTGATTATTTTTTCCCCCCAACAATATTTATCTTCTGAAACTGGAGAGAACTCTGACATAAAATGAACTAATACTAAAAGTATTTCCCTGTAGGGAAAAATTTCTTTAACCTGTGTTACAATGAATTTATGTAATACACAAAGGTTACTATAACTTTGGCTATAAATACAGTGCCATAAATCTGTTTTACTGTGAGTACATGTATTGGGTGGAATATGTTTTATTTACTTAATTTAAAAGTCTACACACTGCAGCTGTTTTGGATTATTCTCACTACTCTTTAGTAATTAACCAAAAGCTGAAATAAATTTGCTGAACAGAACTGTTCTTAATACAAATGTTAAATCATTTTTCCCCAAGTGTAATTGTACCTGAATAGATGCAACTGTAACATGAGCCATAAAAGGAGATAAAGCAGCAACATAATGTACAATTTCCTACTGCATAATGGTAACTGAATACCACATGCTCCAGGAAGAAAAGTAATTTAAACTGTATTACAACAAATGTCATATTTTAAAATGGAAACCATCCATCATGTGTTGAGAGAAAGCGTTGGTGAAATACAATAATTCTAAGGAATGTACTTAAAAATCCTTTCAGGAGTCCATTCAAAATAAATTGGTGGAGTTAATTCCAGGACATCATAATTAATGGTGAGGGACAGATACATGTATGTCCCCTCCTCACCGTGTGCAAGGCTGATGATTGCAAACTTGGTGGGCAGCAACTGTGTGAAATAATCAAAAGTGAGTCCTGTTCTGTACAAGGTAAAGCCTTCGTTTTAGGAAATGATTAGTGCCTTTATAAATCATTTTGGTAAAAAGTCCTAATATTAAATTCAGATTTTTATTCCAGTGGGTGTTAGATTGATGGCAGCACAGTAAGATTTAACACTGAAAGCCAAAGCATGGGAAGTGGTAGTGGAAAACATGTATTTAGGGTTAGTAGTGTTTTTCCAAGCCTAGAAAATGTGCTTAGGATTGATTACATTACATGTTCATGCCAATGGAAAATGGTGACTTCTTATAGAATTTCCCTAAAACAAGTAAAAACTGTAATGCCAATTCAGTTGCTGTGATCAAGTCTTCTCTTGTGGGATGGGAAGGCACAAGAGGATGTCCAGCTGATAAAATGAGATCTGGAGCTCACTCTGGAGGAGGACATTAATGGAGGAGGGAAGAAGTAGTTGGTAGGATTTCAAGCATATTCTGTGACTACAGAAATTGTCTTTAACCCCCCATTTTCTTACTGCTGAGAGCAGATTTATGCACCCACTCACTGAGTAACTCAGCAGTTATCTTTAAGTCTGTTCCCTCCAGTTCTTCCAGATTTAAGACCACCTTTTGCCCAGAGCCAGTCATCTTGGGATGGTTTCCCAGTGAGATCTTGGCTGTTGTAACATAACTGTGTTTAAAGATTACAACAACAGACTCAGCCAGCTTGGAAGTCAAAGAAGTAGGAATCAACTAGTTTGAGATACTGTCAAACTTTCCTCACCTGAGTTCAAGGTGCTTCTACATTCAGCTACAAATTTATTAGAGATTTTTGAGTTCTGTTTTTTTCAGGATTTCCACAGGTACTCTTGCTCTTACCCACTGAAGAGGGTCCCTTCTTGATGATGTACTATCCTGCTCCTCTTGCAGGTGAACTTCCTGAGGGCTGGGTTTAGAATGCTTGGGCAAGGTGGAAATTTTAGAGCCTCCTCCAAATGGATTAAACTCCGTGGATAACTCCATTATTAACTCCATGTAGTGTCAGTGTGTGGAGGGAACCTTTCCTTGAACACCCACCAGCACTGGTAGTTGGGGTGCCAGGAGAAGCTTGGCCTGATGTGAGGTGTTTTGGAGATCTACAGTGTGCATTGGGGGAATGTCTCCCTGTAGGGACATTAAAACACAAGGAAATAAAGCATTTTCCCTTATCAAAATGTTATTTCTCTACAGAAGGGCCCTTTTGTTTCCTACTGCAATTCTTTGGAAGAGTTGAAAGTGTGCAGAGAGCTCTGCCCCTTATGGGAGGGGCAATGGTGGCATCCTGGAGCTTACAGGAGTTTGGTGTTGTCTCTTTGTCTATAGATTTGCTTGAATATAAAAATGTGGGAAATTCTATATGTTGGGAGTCTCCCACCCTCTGTAGTTTGCTATAATATGGCAAGTGCTGTTTTCAGCAAACTTTCTTTGTTTTATTGAGTCCTTGCTTCCTTACTTCTTGTCTGGATGGATATCTAGAACACAGCCTGTAATTTGGAACTAAATGTATTTAAAAAGAAAGTCTACCCTCAATCTCTCAGTTGGCTCCCATCAACATTTTGCCCTTCACTTCAGTGGCTTTGAGTTCTGCTCTTTTTCTGGAAGCTGGTTTCTATTTTGTTACACTGCTTGAGATGTTTTTAATAGGAGCTTCTTGACACTGCTTAAGAAATATTTGATATAGCCAGTTTGAGTCCATTCAAGCACTCGGAAGAAAGTGCAGGGGAAAAGGTTCTGGAAACTACCAGTATTTGGAAGATGAAGGGAGTGTGTACAAGTAGTGTGTGATTCCTGCTCTTGTGGGCTGATTAACACAGAGCACTTCTAAAACCAACATGAAGCACTGCAGAACTTTATGCTTTGGTCCAGAGAAGAATGTAAGGAGAAAGTATTTGACCTTTAAACTGTCAGCAGTGTTTTGGCAGACAGAATGCAGGCTGGAGTATTTCAATGGGGTGTGAAATATTTCTTTAATCTCTAAACCCTGAAAAGAGAGAAATTGAAGTCTACACTCTCCTGCACAGTGTGTGGATTAAAAACAAAACTTCTGTAAATGCAGATTTATTTTTTTTTTCGTTCTTTAAAGGTAGAAAGAAGGTACTGGAAGAGGGTTTTGTCTTTAGACATTACCTGTGCCACAAGGAATTTAACAAGTTTCCTGAGCTGCAGCTCACTTAATTATTTTTATTCAAAGAACTGGAGAGTGGAGCTATAGCCTTCAGAGATACACACCCAACCCTATTATGGGCTGAAATTTGCTGTATCCTTCCTGGGGTTTAGCTTTACCAAACAGCAGAGATTATTTGTTGAGGTGGTTGTTAGCAACACCAATGAAATGCATCAGCGTGCCATGACTCAGTAGGAAAAAACTTGTGTTTAAAACAAGGCTGAACAAAACTTGAGAAATGCAAGGGATAGGAAGAAACCACAGTTTGGATGAGATGATTGCAAGAGTATGGAATCTTATTTTTCCTGTGTGAAGTTTTGAAGAAGAAACAGTTTTTGATTAGAACTGAGTACTGTGTCTTTGGCTCACTATCCCATATTTTTTGGCAGATGACTGCCAGAGCCTGGAACTTTGTTCTTCAACTACCTGTGTGTAATACATAAGGACTAAAGACAGAATTACATCTCACATGAGAACCAGACTATATATACCTTTAATATCTTCATACATGTTTAAATCTGTCTATTGATTGTTATAGAGTGTAGAAAAAAGTGTAACCTGTTGTTTATGCCCAATGGTATCGAGGAAATCAAAGTTTCATCCTTCTTTCCTCGATGTGGAGATAGTAGGTGTGAATTAGCAATTACAGCCTTCACATACCTGACCTCCCAAGCTTAACAATTAGCATCTATTATCTGCCTCTGTTCTCCTGGAGGGTGTTTGCAGAAAGGAGGGCAGGTTTGCCGTTCTAATTACAGTGTGAGCAGCACTGATGTCATGGGAATGATTTAGGAGAGATGTAATGAGGTGAGACCAGTTGTGTGGAGACAGTCCTGCTATCACTTGCTACAGACTGAAGGGTTTTTTTTGAAATGGTCCCTTTTGAGTTTATTGAGGTGACAGCCCGAGTTTATTTGGGTTGTTACTTGTGACAGCAATGAAATGTGTCTCGTCTGATCCAGACTTCCTCTGTCAGTCTCAGCAGGCCATCGAGACCTGTGTCCCTGTTTTCCTTCCTCCATTCTCTTTGAAACAAAGTGTCAAACTTTCTTCTCGGCTGCAATGAAGTTTTATGAGAGTAAATTCATAAATTGAGAAGACTCACGGATTCTGCAGTGATTTGGTTTATGTGGAAAAAGAAAGATCTGGATAGAAAACTAGATGATGCTCATCATTTGAGAGATTATTAACAATGTATTATGGAGACAGATGCTCTGGTTGGAACTATAGAATGTGACCCTTTTTTCCAGCATTGTTTCTTGCCCTACCTGTACTGATACTTGAAATGAATTTTTCTGAATAAATTTAGTCCCATTTATTGTAAAGTAACTTATTTTTGCTAATGAGGTAAAAGCAAACAAAACTGATCTCAAACGTAGGAATGGAAGCTAAAAATACATACAAAAATTCCAGAGCTTGAATTTTGGGAGTGGAGATAAATTTTCACCTTACAAATGGGGATGAGGCTATCTACATGGAGCACTGTATATCCAGGAAATTCATATTCACACTTCCACTGTGTCCCAAGTCAGCATTTAATGCTGTATCAGGAAGTATTTTTAAGAACAAAAGCCTTTTGTGCACGAATCTGATACCCAGCAGCACATGGAGGTGGCTAAGAGCATCCACTCCCTGCTGTGATCTGGAGCTGCCTTTGCAGAAATTGGCTCTGCTGGTGTCATCTTTCTGCTGTGACAAGGTGGGGAAAAATCTTCACTCTGTGCTCCCAAAGCTGAGGATCTCCTTATGCTGATGGCTTTCCTCTGGGTTTGTCTTTCAGTGCAAACAGGAAGGCTCACTTTTCTCTAAGCAGGAAAGATGATTATTTGATGAAAAAGAAACTGTGGCTTTATTGAGGATAGAATGATGTAATCTCCAGGGTGCCTCTGTCCAGTCATATTTTTCTGTTTGAGAGAGCAGAGCTCCTCAGCCTCATCACAGCAGAAATGAATATGAGATTATCTCTGGGGAATGGAAATTTGGGGCAGGTTTGCAGAGCTGCTGAGATGCTTGGCAGGTAGTGATTTGAAACAAGCCCCACCAAATAAAGTGGTTTATCTCTCCTGTACAAATTTTTCAAACCCTTGGAATGTGAGTGAGTACTTGGGTGTTTGTACAATTCATTTGGAGTGTGTTAATGGAATGCAGGAGTATTTTACAGCACATAAGGGCAGAAGGCTGAAGATCATTATGACATGTGGTTGCTATTTCTAGTCTGTCTTTAGGTAATTATAGTCTTTTTGACTAACTCTTATGTGTAACCTGCCAAAACCCATATTTGTATATTCTTTTCTCAGGTATTTGTATGACTTAGTCACAGATGACTTGATAAATAGAAGTTGTAGTTATTTATTATTATGTGCAGTTCCTGGAGGAGAGAAGCACCTCTAAACCCAACTCCTTTAGTCTTTCATGACTTCACAGTGGCCTCTGTTTTTTTTTTTCTTTAAGAAATAATAACTGGAGTATATTTGTAACTAGTCTGGAATACTGATCAACTGTTGTTCCCTTATTTTATTTCTTCACAACTGATAATCGAACAATTAGCAACTGTAGTGATTTCTTGAGTTTTGAGTTACTTAACCAATGAAACAACATTATTTCCACTGTAAAGACCAGGTCATATGTTTGATTTTGATTTTTATTTTTAAATCCCTTCTGGCTACTTCTGTTAACCTATGTGTGAAACCTTTATGAATTCCAATATTTCCTTTTCCAGGTGCAGTATATCTTAGAGCTAATTTCCTAGATGAAGTGAAGCCTGATATTCCACCTTTTAACAGGTGCTCTTAAGGGTGCTTTAGCTCGTTTTGTCTGTGCCTTATTGGCACAACCTCCAAGTGCTAATCTTGAGAGCCTTCATATCTTCCTTTTGAGCAGCACACTTTGCTGAAGTGGGAGATCCAGCTCTGCTGGTTTAGTCTTCAGCATAACTGAGATCCCTCAAACCAGAGCAAAGCAGAATAACTTCTATGGAATTCCTGGATGCTGCTTCGTTTTTTGACCTTTAGCAGTTGCTTTACTTGGAGGCAGCGGATGAGATTTCACAGAACTACAAAGAAACCACCACATTTTCACTATCAGTGAATATTTGGCATCCAGGGGGTCTGCAGGTGGTGTGTGGTGGAGGTCAACTGCTGCCTACTGTGGCAGGTGACTGTCTTTGCAGTTCCAGCCATGTTGCACTGCTCTGTTTTCCCTGCTTGCACAAGGTTAGGAGAAGCTTCTTCAGTACCAAATTCAGGATACATCTACTGCTTCAAGTGTCAGCAAAATCGGCCTCAAGGACTCTGACTGATTAGGAAGGACTGAAAACCAGTGCAAAGTGCTTTGTTTATCAAATGAGTCTTTTTCTGCTCATATTTGCATGCACATAGCTGTAAAATGCCATCATTCAAGTGGCAATTAAGGCAGCATGTGCAAACTGGGCGATTCTGCATGCAGCTGGCCAGTTGTGCATGCACAATTACCCAAATTACAAATGCAATCACAAAGCCTAGAAATGCTCCTCAGCAGCGTGAAAATTGTCTCTATTTTGTATCACAGGATGGTTTCTGGATAAAGCTGTGATAAACTTGAGGTTGTGGATTTTTTTTGTCATGGTCAGGAAGTTATTTGGTAGCGAGGGTGTCATTTAAAATTGTGAGCTACTGGTGTCTTCTGTGTTTTTGAACAGGCTTAGACAGAGTTATAGATCAGAACTTTCCTTTCGTGGGGCAGCTTGTTTCTTCTTGTGTTATCATCCCATACAGTACTCCATCAACATCTTAATGAAATGGGTAGGGTGGGATATGGATTGAACCAGTGAGTTATCTACTGAATTAATCTTTAACTTACTCCCTGCTGATTCTGAATAGTCATGCACGTCATTTTATTTACCTTCTGAAACTGGGAAAGGCCACACTCTAAATGGGAGCATCTTGTGTGTCTTGTAGAATTGCTACCTCAGAGTACCTGAGCTTGAGATTAGGACTGAAGCTGAACAAGGCTCTGGAACAGGGCTTTTACAACAACCACAGTACAAAAAAGCTGTGTTTCCTACATCAACATAGCATTACATTTCTCCATGTCAGTCAAAAATAAGCGCATCCCCAAATGTTCCAAGTCCATAATAAGGCACAAGAAGAATGGGAAAGGGCCTTTAGGAGGTCAGATACTCTCTGTAGCAGCACACAGAGAAATTCTGGGAAATTGGAGGTTCTCCAGGGCAGAAAGGTGGCCAGAAGGAGCCTTATAGAGCTGGTGCTTGTTGCAAGAAGTGTAACTGAGAGCTCAAGAACACTGTCAGAAAGTACTTAGTATAGAAACAGTTGCTCACCTTGCTCTTCCAACAAAAAATAATTGAGCTTTGTAGTATTAGAAAGGATGTTTCTTTCTGGTAATGAACTAGTCACAATTCAGCAATTTTCAGTTGTGTAGATACGAAATTTATAATTAAACTTTAATGTTACAAATTACTTATCTCTATCCCTGGTTCCCTTACAGGAACAATGGAAAAATGCAGAGAACTGTAACACATAAAACTGAGTGAATAACCATCTCCTTCTCTTCCATTAAAACTCAATTGAAATATTTCACAGGGATAAGCAAACACAAAATAATGAGTTTTAAAATGCTCCTGTCTAAACAGGCAGATCTTGAGACAAAAAGGGAATCCTTGTTGCTGCAGAAGGGTTGCAGGCTGTTGGTGGGATGGGTAAGGAGATGGGAGCAGCTGCACTGCAGGGGACTGACCATGAGACAAGAACTGTGTGTGTAGGGCTGGGTGTCACAACCAGTGCTAGTGCAGGGGGAGGAAACAAACCACTGGAATTTTCTCTGTGGGGCAAAACCTCTTCAGAATAAATGAACATCTCCTGGGGGAAGCACATCCCGACTCACAGACGCACAACTTCAGGAATTATCAGCTTTGAGCATCTGGGCCAAAATGAATTCTCTGAACTGATCATTGCTGTGTGCACTGACACAGCCCTCCCTGACTGACTGCAGAGGCTCCCACTGCTAATGAAGACAGAATGCCTTGCAGCTTGTAGGCAGCAGTGCATGTCCTCCTGAGCTGCTCTGGAGTGCTAAATGTAATCTCTGAGATCTGGGACAGAGGCAAACTGTCCCTCAAGGATACAGCACTCGCTTTGCTGGACACATTTTTATATATATATATATATACGTCATCCTAACATTCAGGAAAAGGAAATCAAGCCAACTAAAGACTTATTTCTTTTCTAAGTTCTTATAATTGATTCGCATTTAGAGAAATTCTCCTTCAGCTCTACCTCAGATGTCAGTTTTAATAATTCTTCTGTGCTTGGACACACTTTAAAGCATTTGTAATCCAAATAGTCCTGACTGAGGAGTAGATCTATGTTTCAGTAATAAAAAAATAATTCTCTGTGGGGAAACTAAGGAATGGGAAGCCTTGGGGTTTGTAAATAGCCATAAACTCTTCCCTTCCTGTCAAATTTCTCTTTTTTTAGCACTCCAGCTTCATACATTGACCTTCTTTTACAAACATTCAGATCTTACCCAAAGACTCCTTTATGTTTTATTCTATAAGAAGAATATACTACTATATATTATATATAATAATAGATATACGTTACATTTTAAAATTATTTGGACAAATCCAGGGGCTTAAGTGTAAAAAAAGACAGGGCAACAAATAGCTTTTTGGGAAAACATTGTCATGATAAAGTCAGAAATATGAACCTTACATATTATAACTCCAAGTAGTGGAGCAAATTGGAATGAACATCAATAAAGAAAGCCATGATATCTGAAGAGATTAGTTTATTCATCAAAAGGCTGATTTGAACCCATCAGCCCGATGTGCACAAGGACAATCTCCACCCCAGCCACAGTTCCTCGAGCAAGAGTGGCTCAGTAGCATTAGATTGATTGCCTCTAAGTGTTATCTACTGTTCATAAAAGGCAAATTGCTCTTTCTCATTCTTTTTTGGCACCAGATTTAACCTTGTTCTGCCTAAAATATGATTCCTTAATGCATGCAATTTTAAAGTATTTGGGCTAACTATGAAGGCTAAAAATGTATATTGGTGGTAAATGTGATTATAAAAGGTTCTTTAATAGACTCTAAATGGTACCTTGTTATGACCCCAAACCGACTCCAGCTCGGGAATGTGGGGCTGGGCCTGTGCAGCTCTTACTCCTGGCTCTCCTGCCCTGATTTGTGGGCCCCTTCAGAACTCTGCTGCCTCTGATGTTCCAGACCCTGCCCATGATTATTTCATCCAGCCAGTTAATCAGTTCCAGGCTTTTTGGAATGGTAGGACAGGCAGTGGGGTGGATCCTGGTCAATCAGTTCCCTGGACCCAACCCCTTCCACACCTGGAAACAGCTGATACAAGAGGAGACTGGTGCTGCTCCTAAAGTCCCAATCTGACTCCCACGTGCTGGTTTAATTTTCTTTTTTCTTGGTACAAAACTACTTAAGCCTTCTGAACTTTTATAGACTTGCAGAGGGAACAGTTCTTAGCTGTTATTTCCTACCTCTGTCCACTTTGCACCCACACTTGAGTTGCTTGGGAAGAATTTGGGGGTAGAATTCAACTCTGTATAAAGAAAAGTACAGGATGTAGAGTGGCCTCAAATGAAGACTCTTTCTGATTAACTACAAATATTAATTTTTTTGGTGGTTAATTAACCAGAGTGATACCAAAGTGCTTATGCTATTTCTTATTCCTGATATAGCTTCAAAGGTATTCCAGTAACTTTTCTTAATATCTCCTAATTTGATTAAGAGTGTGATTCTACTTTTATGTAGTTGAATCTCACTTTTTACTCCTGATAATTAATTGTTGAAATGCAAAATGTGTATATTCTGTACTGAATAGCAGGATCCTCTTGTATTTTTGTATGTCTATGTTGCTTTGATTTTCTGTTTTCCTCTAAAAAAACATGAACAACTTTCCCTCCCACCCAACTAAAACTTTCCTGTGTTCCCCAAAAGACAGAGCTGTGCTGTGGGCTCCCTGTGGCAGGGACCCTTTCACATGTCTTTATTTTAAATTTGAGTTGAAATTAATGCAAAGGTATAAATAACTGGATATTTTATGCGACAGCATAAGTAACTTTGGATCCCTATGGAAGATGGAACTAAGAATGACAAAGTAATGAGGATGTTTTGATGAAAATACTCTCTTCCCCTTTGGAACCAGCCTGCAGTAACGAGGAACGGCTTCCACTATTAATGAGGAATGTTGGCTTCCTTGTCTCCTATTGCAACTTCAGCACTATTGAAATTTGGAGGGGAAAGGTTTTCATTTACTGTTTCTGAGTGCCAATACCCAAATCAAGTGGTTGGACAAGCCTGGAGAGAAGCACATCTCATTTGGAGACAAACAGGGCTGCTGCCGAGGCCGAGCGGTGCCGCGCAGGCACTTTGTCACGGTGGCGTCTGACACGGCTCCTGTGTTGCCTCTGAAAGGCCAGGCTGTGTGTTAAGACAGATAAACCAATTTGTTCATGTGAAAGTAGCTTGGCTCAGTCCTTCAGCCATGCTGACAGTGAACTGTTCGCTTTCCAATTCAGTGGAATTATGCCCAGTTACAGAATTACTTTAAAAGTTGTTTTAATGAACTCTTTAGCAATCAGCAGTGCAAGAGAAATGTCCCCTGTTCCTTATGCTCTGGAGAAGCAGAAAGATTAAATGGGCAGAGCCTCTTCTTCCCAGACATCAATTAATTCTGTTTCTTCTAGATCTTTGCTTTACCCACTCTCTCTTAGATCTCTTCCTTAGGCAGGTTGTTTGTGACAGAAGGAGGTTGTACCTAACGGGCAGCTGGATGTCAATATTGTCCTGTCACCCCTAGGACTGAAGTTTGGGAAGTCCTTTGGACTTCTGTTTTGCCTTCTACCTCTTCAACACCCTAAAAACCTTTGGCCCTTTCTCAGACCAGTGGGGACAAACAGTGAGGGTGATTAGTCTCTCCTGCTGTGGCCTCCCTGCCTTCTGGTGTGACAGGAGTGAGCTGTTGCTTGTGCCTGCCCTGAATCTCCCTGCATCTGGAGCAGGCACCTCTACAGCAAAAAAACTCCAAAACAACCAAACCCACAACTCTAACTCTCCCCCTCTGCTCTGCTGCTTGCTTCTCTTTCTCCTAGCTCCAGTGTTCCCATTTAATTGTTCAGGGATACCTTTTCCCCTGTTAAATGGGATGTTTCCAGATGGAAACCTCCCAGTGAGGTCTGAACCCGAGCAGTAGCAGTTCATTCATGTACATTGTGAATGAATAAACAACCTCTGGGACCAACCTTTTACCAAACCTGATCAATTCTTAGGTCAAATGCCACTCACCAAATACAATTCTAATTCTGTTGTGGATGCATGATAATTATTTCCACAGTTCCTGCTTTTGTGTGGCCTGAAGTTGATTCTCTTACATAGAATTTGAACCAATGCAAATTTATCTGATATTTCAAGCAACAAAACTGTGCCTTTGCAGCCTGTTATTCAGTGATGTTTAAAGTCACAGGTCACAGTGTAACTGGGCACAGATGCCCACCATGAGTGTTGCAAGAGGAATGGTGGCTTTTAGCCTTTGAGTAAACTGAAAGTATGCACTATTTATTTTAAGCAAGGCTCCATCCTTTTGAGATGAGTCACTGGCATTTCTGCCCAGCCCCAGCACACTGACAGAATTAGTTGTATTGTCTTGAATGGTAAGGAAAACATTTTCAAATTTAAAGGATAAATGGTTATGTGCCGCAGTAATCAGTTGTTGCAAACATTTTTCTAAATCAGCCTGATTAATGATTACCCTCTGATGGGTTCTATTTGGACACAAATCTGGATGTTATGATTTTGGCAGCAAGCAAAGACCTTGTGTTTTGACTGCTTGGTTGGGTTCAGAAATCAATATTCCCTTTTGATCAGTTCCTGTAAAGAGCTGACTTTGCTTTCTAACTGCCTGAAAGAAAGATGCAAAACAACTTATTACTTTCCATGGTCCAGATGTGAAAAAAGACTAGAGCTGAGATTCCCATTTGTATGAGAGTCTCTCTAGGCCTACAGACAGTTTTGTAGGGGATTGCTAATCTTGGAGAGGTTTTTGCTGTTTTACCTGAATATTCTCTTGAATGAGCCTACCCAGACTCCAGTCAAAAATAGTTGGAAGAATAAATATTTATATACATAGCGGACATTGCAGGCTGGCAAACTCCTTTTCCATACTCATGCAATTCAGGTGGAGTCCCCTGAGGGCTGGGGAGTTGATGAAGCAAAAACGAAATGTAAAACAACCTTCTGAATATCTTTACTACTAAGCAGGACAGTTTTCTGTTCTGGTTCATGAGTCAGAATGATGCGTGTTTGTAAATCCAGCAGAATGAAGTGCAGGTGTTCTGGGTTTAATGGCTTGGTTTCTTTCTTTCTTTCTTTATTATTTTTTTTTTAACCTCTTGATATTTCTCTGCTCCAGAGCTGGTGTCATAGACCCAGCACACACTGGAAACCAGGAGTGCTTTCCAGGAAGTTTTCATCCTGAACCTCTGCCAAGTTTTCCCACAGTGGTTTATCTGTACAGTGGAATCACTTACCCACTGTGCAAGACTGAGCTCTGCTTCAGGAACACAGCTTGGATATCAGTGTTACACCAAACCAAAGACCTTCTTGATAAAGTTCAGGCCATATTTCAATGGAAACATTTGTTTTTGAAAATAGCAGATTATTATTTCTGTGGAGAACTAGCTCTTGGATGCTCCCACTTAAGTCTTTATCCATTAGGAATAGGGTGTTTATAGATTAGAGATGATGAATTTTCAGTAGCAGCTTTTTCTATACTGATTCAAGAAACAAACCCTTCCTTCAGCCCTCCTTGAAGGAAAAATTAAATATTTCAACTAAAAGCCTGATTTGGTTTTCACAGGTGACTGCTGACTATTCCTATCTTGGTACAGTTCTTTTTCAGTATATTTTATTCTTCTTTAGACATATTGCAGTTAGGTTAAACTCTCTAATGAACTATTCAGCTGTGTATGAGAGCACAGCTGTTAATCCAGAATTTTTTAGTCATTAATCAGGAGTATTTCTGTTACATAAATGTGACTGTAAGGTGTAGCCAGCTCCATGAATCAAAGTGACCTGTACCAATGTGCTCTTCAGCATTTGGAAGTATGGGCAAAACCACAAATGTAACTTCCACTCACCTTGTACACATGGAGAATTTCACCTCCAAAAGTAATCTCTGAATGGGCTTTTTAAACATCTTTTTTTCCTGAGAAAATTAGATGGTATGTGTTTGAAACAATCTACCCCTCAATGTAAGTCAAAGTTAAGCCTACCTGCATTAACAAATATATTTCTTTTTTCTTCTCTCTCTTTTCCCCTTTTTTTTTTCTTCTTTTTAACTTATACCATTATCTACTACACCAGGGAGTAAAAATAAGTTAAGTAAAAGGAAATCATGGTTAAAATCAAAACTCAAGAATTAGCTCTCACTTCGGGGGGGAAATTATTGAGCACAAAGCAAAATACATTTTAGTGAACAAAATAATGAGAGACTTACTTATGAAAAATACAATCATTTTACAAAACCTTGTATACAGTGAGTAATAATCAGTTCTCCATAATATTAACCAGAAGGAGCACTTAAATTTTTTTGACATCCCTAATCATGGAGCCCGGGGAGAGCTACAGAACATTTGCATTAAATTACTCCTCATTTTCCCAGCCACGTCTGCCCCTTCCATAGGTTTTGCTGCCAGTATTTGTGAATTTGGCAGAAGCCCACAGATTTCATAGCTCAGATTGTTGTCCCCTGCCAGGAATATCGGGGTGAGGTGCCTTAGATGCTGCATGACAATGAGGGTGGAGGGCAATCCCACTGGTTTTCGTGTGTGGTGCGTGGGGGGTATTGTTCCTGTGGGATTCCTGAGCAGACCCTCGTGTGCATTGCTCCTGCTGGCCCGTGTTTCTGCCAGAGCTCAGGTGAGCTCTTCTGGGAAGGAGGTGAGCCTACAATTTCCACAGCAGCGGTGGCAGGAGGGCTGGAGTAGTTCTGCCTGCTTTGTGCTGCCTTTCCTGAGGTTATCCTGCAGGGAAAGCTGCCTGACTTGTGCTGCCACGTGCTGTTGTGGGATCGTATTCCCTTCCCAGGTTCTATTGTTTGGGCTCTTGCCTTAGGAGTGACAAGTGGGCTTGTTTCAGAAGTGTTCATTCCTGGCCTAATTCTGCTTTCATTTAATGCTTTCCAGTACAACAGAAGTTGTGCCAGGTGAGCTGTATCAGCAGAACATCTCTCTCCCAGGGCAGATCAGCCCTGTGGGATTACATTACTTTTATGCAAGCACTGCCTGTTAAAAGCAGGCTCAGCTGAACCATGTGGAGTAGAAACCAATGTAGCCAGAGTTGAAAACCTGGATAATTTGGGGCAATAAACTACAGCTGTAGAAATGTGTTAACACAAGGGTATTTGTGATAGGACAAGGGGAAATAGCTTTTAGCTAGATTGGATATTCCAAAGAAATTCTTGAGGCCCTGGCACAGGTTGCCCAGAGAAGCTGTGGCTGCCCCATCCCTGGAAGTGTCCAAGGCCAGGTTGGATGGGGCTTGGAGCAACCTGGGATAGTGGAAGGTGTCCCTGCCCATGGCAGGGCATGGAATGAGATGAACTTTAAGGTCCCTTCCAAACCAAACCATTCTCAGATTCTATGTGGATTTATGAGCTTGACTCATTTAGAGTTGATTATAAAAAAACCCCCAGTGTCTTTAGAGAAATGCAGTGGCTACTTTTGAAAATCAGAAGTAAATATGCCCAAGAACTGAGTAGCAAACACGAAAAGCAATTCAGCTACAGGTGTGTACATTCAAAAAGTACCTGTGAGGCTGATAATCAAGGTTTGTTTTGTTGGCCTTGATGCTACAAGCTGGGGAACCTTTCCCTGCTTATTGCATTCACAGAAGTAATGTGTGTTTCTTCCCAGAAGTGATGACACCCTTAGGAAAAAGGCAGGTCTAGAGCATCTGAGCTGGGATTTCTGAGAGGGAGTGAAACAAAACCTCAATTAAGTGGATTGGATTAATGCTGACTGGGAAGTGGAACTGATATTCTGAGGGAAAGGAAAATACTTCCAGAAAAAGATTGAATATTTCCCCAGTAAAAATTACTATAGAACTTAAATGCCAAAGCAAACAAATAAGCAAACCTCTGGAATTGTCTAAGTGCTGTATTATCTCATTACTGAAACAATGTATTTTGATATTAAATATTAAATACTTTGGCATTACTTAACTCAGTATTATGCAGGTCAAAACATTAATTTCTTTTGGCATTGCTGAAATCAGGTTTAAGAGGAAATAAATGCCCTTGAACTGCTTTATTCTTGGTAGAACTGCCTTTTCTAACAAAAAGCTGCTGTGTTGGAAACTAACTGGTCAGCTCTGTGTTTCAGCAAGAATCAACTCATTTGGGTATTACTGGCTCTCTCCCAAGCAACTTCTGCTACCAGACTTGGATTTCTATTTTCTGATCTGCAGAGTGGATAAAAGTTAGTTTTTTGGTAAGGATGTGTTCATGAATCGTGAAAAAGAAATAATAAATGTCATCCGCTGTGGGCTCTGTTTATTACCTCCTCTGTTGATATAACTTAATGTGGTACTGATTAAAATTGCTAAAATTAAGATTATCCTTGTTAAAATGCACTATATGGCTAAATTATCGTATGGACTTCTTTTGAGTTCTTGTGGGCCACCACCTTTAGCCCCACCCCATGGAAAGTCTCTCTGGGCTGGGGGAGGGAAGTTCCTTTCCAACCAGCAGGAAGAAGGTGTTAATATTTTAGCAGTTGCTGGAAGTTTCTTTCACTGCTCTGTGGCACTGACTCTGCTCCATATTTAGGGTTTCCATCTCATGAGGATTCTGATCTAATACTTTTACATCCCTTGCTGAAACTAAAGCCCTAAGTAGGCTATTTCAGTGAGAAACACCATCATCTTGTCCTTGGTGCACACAACTAAAGTCACCGAACTAAAAAGAAGAATTACTTGAGGGAAAGTTTTTGGCATTTGCTGTGTAGCAGTTTGGACCTGGGTGATCATTTTGTTTCTCTTTGCCTTTAAATCTGTGTTGTCTTAAGCACTGGAGAACTCTAAGAAGATTTATAATTGCTTCTTTGGAAGCAGTCCCAGTGATTGTCTCACTGTAACGTTACAGGGGATCCAGAGCAGTCCTGGAAACCACGAGCTTTGTGTGTCACAGAGGACTTCAGTCTATTGAAGAGCCCCCTACGCAGTGATTTTAGGGGAGGGAAATTAAAAATGCAGCCTGAAACTTGGGTTTCCAGCTGTAACACTGCAGTGATTTGCCACAGAGTTTGCAAAAGCAACAGGACTTCTAAGAACTCCTTCTCTTGCTGTATCCTTCTCATTTGTCACAGCCCTTCAAGGAGCTCCTTTTAGCAGAACCCCATTCCCACCTAGCTATTATGTCTTCTTATTGTGCTCAGGAATCCAAAGTGGAGAAGCAGTGCTGGATGGGGTTCTCTTCTGAAAGGCTGGGAAAGCTGCCTCAGGAGTAAAATTACCAGCCTGACAAATGTTTTTCATCCACTTTTCCTGTCTGCTCTCACTAAAGACACGGGTGGGGCAACGGGATCACTGCTGTGCCCCACGGGTGGGACTGAGATCTCTGCTGGCAAAGGCAGCTCTTCCCTTTGACAAGTGGCTTTTGTTTGCCACACAGGTAGAATTTGTGTTGAAATGGGCTTGTGAAAGTGAACTAGGAAAAGGAAATTCCCTTGCTGGGAGAAATCCTGGATTAGTGACCAAGCCTGGCTTAAGTACCTTGGGAAGAAGCCTAGGAGCATAAAAGGAATGGATCTATTTGCTGGTTGCTATTTAGTGTGTGTGCTCTCTCTGCGTCATCTCTGGGTGTGGCTGTGTGGGTAGATGTGCTCTGAGTGCAGAAGAAAGCTTTGGGCAACCTAGTATCTTCCTAATGTGATTGCTGTGTCTATCCAGGGCATGTTTTTAAGGCAGTGAGGAAAGGAGTAAGGAAGTTATAATCAATTTATATTGATACAGAGCATTTTCATAACACAGTGTTGAAAAGACTTTGTAGAAAGGTGGGTCAGTTGAGGAAAAAATGTGTAGAACTGAAGTAAAGAAGGCTAAAGAAGGTTCTCTGTGTTTGGTTTTTCTTTTTCTTTTCTTTTTTTTTTTAATTAAACCCTCTGGATGAAAAACTTCTGTATTCTTTATAGATGTGAAAAATACTGCCTGTGGAGCTGCTGGTAGTTCATTATTCAATTTAATACAGTACCCTGTTTCAAAGACTGTTCTTGCAAATGATTATTCTCTGCTTCTGTCAGCCTGTCCTCACACTTGGAGGACCCTTACTGAGCCAAGTTATTTAAAAGTCAAAAACTCAGTAAGTGTGTTGGTTTTCCTTAACACTGACTATAGCAGCAAACACATCTGGTGTCTTTGCTTTATTCCTTAAGTGATCTGGTTTATTTTTGCATTGATTACTATCGTGGTGTTAGTGCATGGGAAAAAGTAGAGACTTTCTCTCAGAGCCTGTTTCTAAGGGTTTGGATAAAAACTGAGAGGACTGGGGCAGCAAAAAGCTTAGGAAACTTTTCAGGAGGAAATTGTTGGATGTGAATGTGCTGGCAGTGGGAAGAATTCTTAGGGTTCTTGTCTGTGACCTGATCCAAGGAGAGATTTCCAGTAATGTTATTAGACATTGGATCAAGTTGGATATGGTTAGTGGGGCTTTGGCATTAGTAACCAGAAAAAGAAGGACTAATATTACCTGGATCATTGGCATGTGACACCAATGTGCAAACACCTGCTAGATGTAAAACCATCAATTAGATAATCTAGTTCTCATACCTTGCATCCTCCTTGGCTCTTGTAAAGTTGTACCAACAATATTAAACATGTTCCATAATGAAATAGGCATTTGGAAGCCTCTACTGTTGATTTAGGGAGTAGATAAGCAAAACAGAACAGCAAAGAGGAAAAGGAAGGACACAAACCAATGTCACTTAGTCAATGAAGTTTTCAAAGTCTCAGAGAAAGAACAGAGTAATACAGTCTATGCTGTAGGCTCTGACTGGCTGAGGTGAAACATATGAAGAAACATTTGCTATAGAAAAGGAATATTCATATGAGTATTAAAAATAATATATATTTGATAGTCTTTTCAGTGTACCTTCTATGACTCATTTTAAGATACTCTGCCTTTTTTTCTGCTTATATTATTTTTTCTATTGTCAGGTCCTACAATATTTTATCCTTTTCTATTCATTTATTCTTTTCTTTTTCTGTGTAGGAGGTACTGTAAAGCCTCTCTTTGATTGTGCATTGATGTAAAATTGAACAGTGTATATTATGGATGTACTGCTGTCCCCTGGCAAACACTGACAGATGTTGGAATACTTATTACTCTCACTTCATGATCTTATAAATGTGATCTCTTTTTATTATGAGGACATATTTCATTGCTTATCTGATCCAAACCCCATTACAGTTTCTGGACAGATTCCTCTTGATTTCCATAAGTTTTGGAACATTCCTTAAGATCTTTCAATTCAAAAGCAGCTTGTGGCAGTGTAGAAAAGGGAAGATCAGAGGGACCTTGGCAACTTTCTCCCTGTATTCCCTCAGAGTCTCTCCCTTCCCAGAGTCAAGTCACAGCCTCCTTTGCTGCTCCTGCCATCCACAAGTGCTTTCCTATAGCTCTCTGCCTCATTGATTCTCCATCTGTTTTAATCTGAACATCTTTCTGGTGACCTCTGTTCACATCTGCTGTAAATATGCTACTATTCAAAGTGTTTTCCCTCTGTCAGTCACCATTTCAGGGAATGATTTATTGTAGCAGGAGCCGTGTGCTCTGTGCTGTACTGAGGGATTCTGCCTCGAGGATTTCTCGTGTCTTGCTTGACTGAGGCTGGGAAGCACGAGGCAATGTGCTGCCAGGAGGCTTGACTGATAACCTGTCCCCCCAAATTAGGGGGTAAATAAAGGAGATGGGGATCAGACAGGCAGAGAAGGCAGCTGTTAGACACATTTCCTCAAAGTTGTGAAGGACCCGAGCCAAACCTTAGGGATGTCAGTCAGGAGTCTGCCAACCAGTCTGAAAGACATCTGAAAACAAATGCTGGAGGCTTAACCCATTTGTCTGACTTAGAGGACAGTGCCTTAATTACTTCTCCTTTTGCACTTAAAAACACAATATACTTCTCCTTAGCAACTTCTCCTTTTGCACTTAAAAACACAATATACTTCACATGGATGGAGCCACCACATTACTACCTAACAGCAATTTATATTCTGAAGTTGTACAGATTTTTTTCTCTTATTTCAACACTAGATTAAGAGGGGAAGGAATTGTGACAGAATTGCTGTTTGAAAAGGAATTTGAATACAGACCAGGTGGTTAATTTGCCCACATTAGTTAGGATGTTTAACGAGGGAGGGTGCAGTCTGCAGTCAAGTCTCTGGAAGAACATCTCTATTGCTATTTAGCATTGCTGCACAGCTTTGCATTTTTGCCCACATTCTTTTGTGCTGTAGCCTTTTTTTCCCCCCAAAACACCAGGCAAGGAAAATAGCCTATGGATGAGAAGTGGCATATCTGAACAGCTCCGTGTGTCTGTTCCATGAATTGGTACAGAAGAAAAGGATGCATCATCATGCTTTGATAACAAGCAAATCAGGAGCAATTACTTTTCCCTTTCAGAGAAAAGGGGATCACTTACAGTACTTCAAAATAAGATTTATTTTTTCCCCCTGGAGAATAATAATCATTCTCTCTGTAAGCTGAGACACCATCATTGCTTTCAGTCTCACTGAGTGTGGTGTGTGAATGCATCTCTGCACTCAGGAGAGAGGTTGCTGCTGTTGAACTGGAGAAGCTGTGGTGATGTCCCTTCTTAAATATCACTGACTCCTGATCCAGTTGGATCAGATTTTGATCTTTGTAACACATCCTCTATTCTGAAGGAGAAAATGAGTAGAGCAGATTGTTTTCCATAAGGTTTTGGCAACTACAAAACATTTGTGAAGTGATAATGCAGTGATTGCTCATGTCTGAATGAAATTCTATAAGGAAAGCACTTTGTTTCCTAGCAGAAACTCATGGCAAACAGATATATCTTACATCACAAATCACAGGTGGGGGAAGAAACCATATTGCTATTGTGCAATAAATGTCATGTCAAATAATGCAGATTGAAATTAAGAAGCAAAGAAAAATGTAAATATCAATCAGTTAAAACTATTCTTCTCCATGCGTGGCTTTACAATCAGTTAAAACTATTATTCTCCAGGTGTGGCTTTATTTGTATTTATTTTCTATTTTCCAGTGGGATTTAAAAAACTTCAACAGTTTCATGACAAGGCTTATTTCTTTAGTACTTGAAGAGGCTGCATGAAGAAAGCACGTTATGCTGATTATAAACACTAATACATTATTAATGAAATGAAACCAGCTAACTCATTAGCCAGTGTTAATACTTGCAACAGGAAAAGCTAATGCCTGGTTTCTTAGTAGCACTTCTGTGGGTGTTTTCTGTCACTTGGCTTTGCTGCAACACAGAAATATGCTGGAATAACTTCTTAGGCTGAAGTTACCAGTGCCTCTTTCCGTGTCTTTCCCTCAGTTAGGTGTGATATCCATCCTGGCCCGGCTGCCCCAGCTCCTTGCCCTGCTGGCCCTGCAGTGCTGGCCCTGGGGGTTTGTCCTGGCCCCAGGCAGTGGAGGCACAGCCCAGCTGGGACACTGCAACTGCACATTTGTGTCCTGGAAGCACAGACACTCTACGATTTTCTTCAAGCCTCGATTTCCCCCAATCGATCCCCTTTAATCAATCTTTTAAGATGCTCCCGAGCTGCTGAAAGGCTGTCTGAGTTCACCACCTTGCTCAGTCCCACTGCCCTCTTCCCGTTGCTATTATGCCAGAGCCACAGAGGGATAGCATTACACCGGCTTCTACTGTGCCTATGGAATTACAGGAATCAACAGAGCAGCTGTAAAGCCCGTGCTAAGAGGGAGCTAACGATGGAAAAAATGCTCATAATGCCTGTCTTTTGGTGTCAGTCCTATAGCAGTTGTTGTCTGTGAGGCACAATAGAACATCTGGAAGCAAGAGCCCTTCCATTCAGGTAGCTGGAATTGCATTAGCTGCTCTGGCATAAAGAACAGGATTAGAATGACAGACCTCCCCACTGAAATATCTGCTTCTGAATAAACTTGTCAAATGCAACAAGGAGTGTCATGGCAAAACTTTGCTGCCTCTGCTGTGAGAAGAGCCGCTGTTTATAGGCTGACAAGAGGGCTGTGTTTAATTGAGCTGCATTTTGCTGCCGTCTGCTGCAGGCAGATACAATGAGAGGGGACAAAGGGCAGGTTCAATTCATTGCTATCAAGCTTCCTTTCTTCTCGGAGCAGGTAACAGCAAAATAATTCCTGCACGTTTAAAACGGGTGCGTGGCAGCAAGAATGGGGGAAACAAGAAACTGCTGCAACAGCTTCACATTAATTTATGCTCAAGAGATTCACCATTCTTTATGGCACAACAGGGGACCCTAAATATAAAGGGGAATACAAACTAAGGAAGATAATGGGGAAGGAAGGCAACCTCCAATACCTTTAGAGTTCCTGCATTATTCCTGTTTGCCAGAATCCACTCTGGTGAGCGTTCACTTCAGCATAATGAAAGGGTAGCTTACAGTATAGCTTTGTAGAAACTAGGTCAGGTAAATTGGAGTTGCTATTGTAGCTTTATGTGCTCTTCAAGTGTAGATCTAAATTCAAATAAAAAATTTTAAAAGGGTACCTTTCATTAGTATCCATCACAAAGCTATCATGCCATTTGGTACATTAAATCCTGACAACACAGGTCTGCTTTGCAGTACTTTAGGAAGTTATGCAAATAGTTTTGTTGATACCTGAACTACTTCAAAACTCATTTCTGACTTGGAAATGCCTGCCTTTACACCTTAATATTACTATTTCTTCTCCCAGTGTTTATTTCATTGTTTGTTTTAGATTATGCTGCAAGAAAAAAGTAATACCAGTTTCACAGCCTTAGTTGGGGGGTTGGAAAAGCATCTCCACAACTGGGCAGTGCCTGTGTCTGCCTTGCTCAGAAAGCTGCAGTTTGGGCACCAGAAACAAACCTGTTGCATTTGTCCAACTTCCTTTGTGGGCTAAAGTTTCATCCCCCTTCTCGAGTTGTTCAGCCTGTGCTGGGAGGTCTCACTAATGTCCTGCCTTGTTGCTTTGTGCCACCTTGGTTTGTCTGCAGAATGCTCTGCTGAACTAATGAAGGTGTTATTTGCCACTATAATGATTTTAAACATTGGCAAAATCAACCAGAAACTAGTGCTTCAGTGAGCCAGTGGAGTCACACAGGCAAGGAAATATTTTATTATAACTTCTTTTTAACACTTTCTGAAGAATTTTACCTTTCTTCCTCCCCGAGAAATAGGAGTATGTTTTAGATTGTGTCCTCTCCAGTCGATGCAATTTAGTTTTGAAAGATTAAACTCTCTTTTTTTTTGTGCCAGTTTGTAGTGATTTGGGTTCCTGAGGCCTGTGGCCATCAAGGCTACAACTTGGGTGCCTCATTCATGGGCCCCGTTGTCCTGAACCACAGAAACACATCCAGAGTGGGCCTTGGGATGGACACCCTGTCACACATCAAGAGAGACAAAATTCCTGCCTTCCAGGCCATTAAACAGCAGCTGAAGTATAATGTTGAGCTGATGGGAATGAATTCCTACAATATGGCTCGTAAACCAAAAATGAAACACTCTGTTTTGGGAGTCTTTTAACTGCTCATTTTGTTCAAAAATGCTAAAACAAAATGATTCAACACTTGCAGAATGTGGTTTTTTTCCTGTACACTTCTAAATTTACAATATGTTTTGTTGGTTTTTATAGTTCCAGTGTACCCCCATAAAGCAGTGATATTACCCAGGGGAGGGGAAAAAAATCACATTTCATTTTTTTTTATAGAATATTTTATTTAGTTATGTGTAACAGATGACAACAAATGTCATTAATATTAACAGAATGGGATAGTTCTATTTAATTTCTGCTTTGTGAAATCTTATTCTCCATGCTTGACTCTGGGGGGAAAAAAACCAGTTTAATATAATTTCTGTTCCTAATTTACTGTTTGCTGGTCTCAGATGATCTTCTGCTCTCCCATTGCAGTGCTTTAAGAGTGACCTGCCTTAAAGATATGGACTTTATTGTTTGTTCCCAAGGCTTTTCACAGGTGGAAAGGTGGATATCAATTATTCAGTAGGAATTTTCTCCCTGACAAGACTTTCCCTTGATATCTTCTCCAAAGACAGACCTCCTCACATGCTGATTTTCTTGCCTAGAAAAGGGTGTCTACCAATGAGTTAACTAAGCTAATAATTTCTAGCTCTTCAAATCTTAATATATCAGTGTGCTGGCTCCAGCATGAGTTAGGATTGTTATGGAGGCAAAGGTTATAAATTATGTTGGTCTGGTTGTGGTCTGGCAGCTCCAGGGCAGTTTCCAGTGGAACCTTGAGCTAAATATTGTTGTGTCTTTGTCTGAAAACCTCTCTGAAGATGCTGCCTACAAGCACACAGCCCACCTGTGTTTTTTACAGCTGGCACCTGAACACTCCTTGGAGTGAAATGGATGCTCTTTATTGTAGCTCCAAAGGGAATCCAGGCACATGTGCCCCTCTCAAGTGCCTGGTAATCCTGGCAGCCTCTGTGACGGAGGACAAGGAAGCAGGAATGAAAGGCAAAAAAGAGAGACCCCAAATCTAGGACATAGAAGCCAGCTAGTGGCAAATTGCTACATGAAAAGGCCTAGAGATTAAATAAAAATAAACGGGATGGGATTCTGGCTCTGGCACAGATGAGACTTTCCTGAGGGGTTAGGCTGGATTTTGCCCTTGTTGGTTGATGGGATTCTCCATCCTCTGACTAGAGCAAGATATGGAGAAAGAGCAATTATTTCTTCTCCCTCACCTGCTTTTAACAGTTTTTGGTAAGCATGGAAACAATATGAACTCTGTTAGTGAAACAAAGTAGATGCCAAGAAACACTGATGTGCTTCTGTTGGATACAAAAGCACAGAGCCTCAGAGGTCTGTGACTGGTGGGGGGTGACTATGGAACCACCACACACACAGCACTTTGTGCAACATCGTCTGGGAGCTTCCAGAGCACACAAGGGAATTTTGCCATGTCCTCCTCCTCATTTCTCCAAGCCCCTTCTCTGCTGTGTTGTGCTTCCCCCCTGGGCCAATTGACTTTTGCTGATTTTTTTCCTCTAGTTTTTTACCAGCTGATTAGAAAAAAAAAACAGAACCAATCTGCAAGTGCCTTCTTATCTCACTATGTGAGAATAAACTATGGCAGCAAGCCCTTGCTTTTTAGGAACTTTTCTACCAGTAGATATCTACTGCCCTGTCTACTGGGCCTATTTTTCTGGATTTCACTTGGGCTTTTAAAATAAACTTGAAAAAAATGGGTGATTGTCCTCACATCTGATCAAACAATTTCTCACTCTCCATCTGCTACGTATAATATTGTTCCTCTTGCTATTTGACATTTATTTCTGTGGTCTGAGGGCTTGCAATTTTCTTGTTGGCAGAAGCAGAGATGACCCTCTCATTTGCATTATGCCTTTGTTTTTCAAAGTTTCTTTTGTCTCTTACAATGCAGCTCACTGGTTCAAATTAGAATTTTAAAATTATCTCCTGGGTGGATTTGAAATCCACCATCACAGACAAGCATCTTTCCAGAGCTTTATTCTTCAATCTTGTGTATTAATCCTGATTTTATGTCAGTTACTAATGAGGCCTTTGCTGTTATCAAGGCACTAATGAGTGCAAAAGGGAAAAGTAGATGTGAACTTACTGGAATGATTTCTGACTGATTGGTTGCAGATCACTATGTATAAAACCAATTCTTCTGGAACCCGTGGATGATGTGCTTGGTTTGCTTGTTGCTTCTTCAGTAACTGAAAGTTGGGCTTCATTATAATTTTTAAAGGTCATAATGCCTGGATGCTGGCCATAAATATCCACCTAAAAATACATCTATTTAGCCTAATTAGAAACAGAAAGAATTTGGAGTATCGACGTTTCAAATTTTACATTTTGTAGATATTTCTTCCTTCTGTCCTCTGAAGAAAGTGACTCTTCCTTTAGGGTTGAGAAATACGTGTAAGAGCAATATATAACGAAGTTACCAGTGGATTATAGATACAGGAAATGAAAATTGAGAATTCATTGAAGTTATACCTATTTTATAACAGCTCAGGTAACAATCTGTGCTTTAACACATCATTTGAAAACTTAGTTCTTCTGGCCAGCAGTGGAAAAACTCTACTAGTAGTTTATTGCTTCATTAAAATCTATGTAAAATAGCCCAGAAGTAGAAAAAAATAGATATTTGACAGATATTTCTTCTCTCATAAATCATTGCATTAGAGACTCTTCCACCAAATAAATATGTGGCCTTGAACTCTATTGTTGGGTTGTCTGTATTTAACAGGGTAACTTAAAAACATTTTTTTATTTAAAAAAATAGCAGTATCTTACATTAAACCCCTGACACTTCTTCTTGGTACATTCCACTCTGTAGACTCATGGTATTTTCCCACTGCAGAGAAGCAGAATTAAAGTGGAAAGCTCTGGATGTCAGCACAGAAGATTAGTTAGGACACTACCATCAGTAGTTTTTTACTGATATGCAGGAAGGGGGTGTTACAAGAAAATAAGAATATAAAGCAGATCTGAGAACCCTTAATGCTTTTGGCATGATCCTATTTCTTGTACTCTGAAAATGGTCACTGCTGGTGCCTCAAACAGGCAATATTTGGCAGCATTTATAACGTGCTTCTTGCTCAGGATTTCAAATCTCCAAAACACTGGGGTAAATCCCAGAGCTCCCTGTCCTGTTTTCATTTGCAGATGGGGGAGCTTGGGGAGGTTCAATGGTTTGTCTGTGCTGTGCTCTGAGTTGGACTAGAAACGAGAAAGGGAAATCCTTATCACAGCAGTTGGGAACATTGGGACTAACCTACAGGTCTAGGACTGAAACCTGGAGCCTACTTCTACCTCTGACACTAAAATGGCAGCACAGAACAAGTGAAATATAGGTGAGAGCATTCATAAATTAAAATGAGGCTCCAAATGACCCAATTTGCTGTGCCTTCTGGTTTGCTTTTGGCTCAGTTCCTAATCTAGTTTCTCACAAGAGAAACTCCTCCTGTGAATAGCTTCTCCTTAATAATAGAATATTACTTTACTGATTAATATTTGTGGGACACTTAGTCTAATTACGGTTTCTCACAGCTACTTTAATTACTATAATATGAGCTTTAACTTAAGCAAAATATTCCAGATGAGTTTAGTGACGCTCTGCAACTTAATTCCGTCCGTGGAACAGGGCAGCTGACTATTGGGAGACAGGGAGACACCCTCCTTCCTGAAGCCAGGACACGTGTTTTTGAACGATAAGATACATCAGAATTTTTGTTTCTGACTCAAAAGCTGTAAATGCCAAGGATTTCCAGGAGCTGGGAACTCTGAAAGCCCAGCCTGGGGAATAGCTGCAGTGAACACGATTAACAGGATAAAGGGGAGCTCCGTGTAGTGCAGTCGAGGATGTCAGTGTTTGCTCACTAATTGAAACTGGAGAGGCACAATTAAAAACCTGTGATTAGTAAGGCATGCCAATATCTTTAAGGACTAGCTCCCATCTTTTCAAATGTGCTGAGGAACACAGGGTGAGAAATTGTCCCATTTCTTCTGCGTCGCTTGTGCTGAAAAGCAAAAAAGTGAAATAGGAAGACGAGTCTTTGGAAGAAATTGGTCACTCATTTTTTCTTCCTGGGTTATTTTAAACTCCAGGTTAGGTCACATTCAGATTTACTGAATACCTCAGTGGGAAGTACAAAAGTACTTGGATTGGATATTTGCTTGGTAGTAAATACGAACATATTGGCAGAGTATTAATGGAGGAGATCAGGCAAGAAAAAAGTGGAGGACTCACTAATAAGGTGACCTGTCACCTCTAGTTCTCAGTTCTCCATTTATACATCTCCAGTGCTATTTTCAAATGTCACACCTTAATTTCCTCGCTTTTATAGAAAACTACTTAAAAGCAAAGGATGTTCTTTACCACTGAGAACAGCAACTTCATTAATCAGTTAAAAAAAAACCCTCCAAAACCCAAGTTTCTGCACAACAGTCCCGTTAAATCAGGAATGATGTCCCTGAAGTCCAACCTGAATTTTCTACTTCAGGTACTTAATATTTACCAGGAACTTGAACCAGAAGCTGTCGAGTTCTGTATATACACAACAGGGGACTTGAGTGCTTGTTTGATAAGATGTCTGATAAGACAAATGTTGTGGGAATAAATCCTTCTCATTTTTTCATGGACTCGGATTTCATTAAGACTTTGTTCTCCTCCTTTGGAATTGTTTATTGCACTTCAGGGAAGTGGAAGTGGGTAGTTTCTGAAATGCTCTTGCTTTGTAGGATGTAGGAAGACATGGGAATTTGATTATGGAAAAGGGCTCTCTTACAATATTTAAAACAGAAAAATTAGGTTTCTGCTTTTGCATAATGCCGATTTAGCTTGGAGTGTAATGCTTTCTGCTTTCCCCCTTGCAAGCTGATTCTTATTTAGGAGATGAAAGATTGTGCAAAATATGATATTCTTGTATAATTTAAACTGCCTGATAATGTGCTTTAGCCTCCCAGAATTCAGTCCCAAGCATGAGGCATTGATTTAAAAAAGGCATTTAAATAATTTAAAATTGTTCAGTGCTGAGCATGATCAGCACCCCAATCATTTTCAAATAAAAGTACCTCTAAAAAATTGAAGCAGTTGAATAATTTTAAATTGCTTTATACTGTGCAAGCAGAGAACCCCAATCACTTCTAGGATGAAGCACTTGAAAAAAAAAATTGAAGTGCTCCAGTAAATTTAAATTGCCCTATACAAAGAAAAGGGCCTTTAAATTATTGGACACTTGATATTTTTCTTTAAATTTTCTAATTTTTAGGTACTACTCAAACAGCTTTAAATGCTTTCTGTCCATAAATTTTCAACAGCAGTGTGATAATATTGATATTTAGATGTAGATATAGGTTACCAAAGCAAGATCCAAGGCAGAAATTCACATTTTTTCACAACCTCTCATGTGTTTTATGTTTATTGCTTGTGTCTGTTGCCTGTGGAATGTCAGGTGGAACAGATGATAGGTTTGGTAAATACAGATAATTATTGAACTGATAAATGTACTGGAAATACTGTCTACAATGTTAAAGGGGGAGGCTACAGAGGTTTCCTGACCACTGCAGGAACTTAATTTGTTTTAAACTATGGATTTCAAAAGCAAATTATAGTTTATTGTGGAGGTTCCATGATGGAGTTTGTGGGATACAACTGTACCTCTGTCCTTATAGCTCAGAACTGACAGCTCTTCCTCCACCTAAGGGAAAAAAATCACTATGTTCTCGTGGGTACAGAGAATTTTCTCTGATGGTTGTTTCTACAACAAACAAAAAAATCCCCTGGAATATTTAATAATTAACATCCAATATTTCCCAGAAACACCATTCCTTGATGGTTGAAAGGAAGTTTTCCTGTAAGAAGAGGAGGAACAGTTATTCAAAGGGTGTCACTAAACATCCTTCAGTACTCCTGAGATCTCATTCCCAACAGGGCAGGATTTTCTTTGGCTCCCAAAGACACGTGGGGTCAACAGCTGTGTCTTCTGCACAAAAAGATTTCATTCAGCTCTTAAATGGCAAGCAATTAGAAGAGAAAGGGTTAGAGACCAGGCTCTTGGTTTCATATTATTTATGTTCAATTAACTTACCAGACTGGTTGTTTTTTTTTTTTTTTTTCCCTTCCTGCTTTGGCTACTAAGTGTTGATCTTTAATAGTTATCACGTTCCTAACATTAATGGGTTTTATTTCTTTGGAAAGGTCATGCTTGATGTAATGTCACTGTTAACACGAGGGAGCCTGTAAGCTTTAGACATTTTGCTTTATTGTGATGTGCTCAAAAATGTTGAACTACTCACTGTCTTTCCCTTGGGCTTTGCTTCCACTGAAATCAGAAGCATCAGTACAAGTTCTTTTAAATTTTTGACCGTGTTTTTGCAATCTGTTAAAAGTACTCCTCAACCAGCAGCTGGCACTGCTAAAAAGATCTGGCTCTTTTTTTTTTTTTAATGCTTTTCTATTTGTTTCTAGATGACTCTAAGAGCTTGAAAATTGCTACCCCTTTAAACAGAGGCACGAGCCCTTGGCCAGTAAAATGAGCAGTGATGCAACAAGTTAAGTCATATCAGTTCAATGAATTAAAATTATGTCTGGTTACCAGCCTACTCCTAATTAGGTACAGTGAGTGCTCTTTAGGAAAGGAAAATAGAATCACTTAAAATCAACCTTGAACAAGATTTCTAAGCTCAGTTCCCTCTCCTATAGGTGTATATAATGTGAAAAACACAGTAATATTTTGACCTCTTAGTTAGCTAAAAAGATATGTATTGTATTTATTTTGCATCCTGAAGTTGCTTATGTCCCTAAACTTTCCCAGCTGGAATGAAAAGTGACATATCCATCTTTATTTCCTGGAGTTAGTTAGCAGGACAAGAAGAATCAGTACTGCAGGTGTGTCACAGGGGTTTTGGCCTGGTTTTCTCAGCTGGTATGAGCTTTATTCTCTTATTGCTTAACCTTATTTTCCATGATTCCCTCTCATAACACTTGAAACCACTGGGAAGTTTCAGAGTTGGGAGACTGAGCCCAGAGTGTCAAATTCACAGGATTTTCATGAGAACAAGAAACAGATGAGAAGATTTACAGGCCTTGTCCTTCCCAAAAGAGAGTTCACCTCTGAGCTTAGTTTTTTTAAACAGAAACCAATAGGAAGCCAGTCTTCCCAACCATTTATTTAAATACTATCATTTTGCTATTGCTCTGTTGTAAAGGAAAATAACCACTTGATGTGTGATAACTTTGTATTTTTCCATGGCTTGTTCTACAGAGCAGATTGTCCTCTTCCTGTTGAAGTCAAATAAAAGCATGTCAAAACTGGGAGACAGCTTTGCATTGGGCTTTTTGCCTTGCACCACGTTCTCAGTTTTTATAATGACTCTTTGCCTGTTGTGATTTTTTGTTGTTTTTTTTTTTTTTTTTCTCCAATAACCTCACTGGAATCAAAGAGATTGTACTTGAAAGTATTAATTTTTTAAAAATCTTAGATTTGTGAGTGTTTAGGAGAAGGTCAGAAAATGTTCAACAAATGGTTTTTTGAAGTTGAAAACCAGATATTTTCTCTTTTCCTTGTACTTTTATGAGTTCTAAGGGTTGATTCTTGATTTTTCTAGTGTTTCAAGGGGATAGCACTGCTACATGTTTAATCCTCAAACCTGTGTTATTCTTGGAAAGATTGTTTTCAGCAGGCTCATTTTCACTTTTAGCCAAAGACAGATGTTCAGTGTTACACCAGGTTCAGTTTTGTGGAGCAGTAATAATTGCTTTATGCTCCAACTTTGTGGAATCTAAAGAAAACAATAGGTGGAAGGTTGCATCTTTTTTTGATAACGATCACACTGTTGGGAAATTAAACATGTATCATGTTCCTATCTGCTGTAAGAAATATGATTTTAATTTTTTCTCTAACAGCTTTTGCCACATCAGTGTTTCCCTGTGTGGAATAATGACTTTGCCCCATGCAACTGCACGTGAAGGGTTATAAATATTTTGGAGGAATTTTTAATTTATTTCCTTTGCTGATAACCAGAGATCCATATTTTCATTCATTTAAGTGCTTCGTGAAGTCATTACTGCCAGAAAATAGGATGAACCTGTTTATTTCATTAGGCAATAAATAACTAAAATGTTTGTTATAAGCAGATCTTCGAGCAGGTTATTGCTGTGAGGCAGTTTAGGTTTCAGTAATTCCCCACCTTACAGTAAAACCAGTTCAGAACTCTGACTTTCAATGTTTCTTCTTTATGCCTCTTTCTCTGGTACAGGAGTGCTGTTGAACGGCTCATTTGCATTATTCTGTGCCCTGTAAAATGAATTTATTATGCAGCTTCTCTAAATAGGCTAACCAGTTGTAATCTCATTCCACTGGTGGATGGGTTTCAGCAAAACATGATTACTTCTTTCATAATGCCTAAAAATCAACAAAAACTAACCTTGGAGCCCAACCCATCCTTTTGCTCCAGTCTGGTGTGTTAGATGGTGCCATTAATCACCATGGGGAGGGATTGACTTGCTAAATAGTTGAGTAATTTAAAATATTACTTACTTTGAGCACAGGTAACACGTTTTGGCCTCTGTTATTAAAATACTTAATGAACCAGGGTGATATTTATTCCCTGGATTACAGAAATCTGAACAATGTTCATCATCATCCACGTTGATGGAACAGTAGGTTGATCCTGCACTCTGAGCCATGTGAGTACAACTCCTCTTGAGCTGGAAGCTCAGATTTAGGGGCAGATCCTTTGTCTCAGCTCATGATCTGCATGGAGAGGGAAGGTTAAGCTTGTGCTGTGAGATCTCTGCCCACTGTGAGCAGAGCTGGTTCCCAGCTGGTCAAAGGGCACAGATTTAGCAATACATGAATATTTATTATTTAGCAATGCATTTATATTTCATAAAGATTAATCCTGACTCTGTTTGCAGAAGCTACTTAACACTGTCATAGGTAAATGGTGGCAGTACCTCTGCCCATGTCAAATTTTTCTACTCTTTGTGTGCTGGTTAATTTGAGAACGATCGTGAGCATCAGCATGACGAGACTTAAAAAGAAAAAGTAGAATTTCAGGAAGCATTAGACAACATATTTTGGGCTTAAGGAAACATCAGGATCACCTACCAGACCCTGGAGAATATTTATCTGGAATTCTTTGTGTGTTTTGCACAGGTGTGAACTTAAGCAGGCCCACTGAAAGGCTAGTGAGATGATCACATATAGGAGGAGTTGGAAAGAGCTTGGTTTGTCTGGCCTGATAAATGGAAGATTTAGAGAGGACAAAGGTTAATTAAGTTATGACATGAGACTTGTAAGAGAATAAATGGCTGTAAATTGACCATGAACAAATTTATTCTGGAAGTTATGAAATGACCATCAGAATAAAGGTCGGGAATTATGGAGTGTAGGGAGAATTATTTATGATCGGGATCAAGAGATCCAGGCAGGAGTCTGTAAGTTGGGCCTGCTTGTGACACCAGAGGTGGTTCATTCCAGGCCTGTGTAAGGGTTTCACAGAACCTTTAGGGCTGGAAGGGACCTCTGGGGACCACCCAGTCCAACCCCTCTGCCCAGGCAGGGTCATCTGGATCAGGTGACACAGGAACGTGTCCAGGTGGGTTTGGAATGTCTTCAGGCTTTCCTTGGAGTTCCCAAGTTTTTCCTGGGGTTGTGAGTCAAGGTGAGCTCCAAACCAGCTCATGTTCTGAAGCATGGACAATGTGATAGTAAGAGTTCATTAAGAAGCTGAATTTTCGGGGGCAGTCCCAGGGCAGGTTGTGGTGCAGACTGGGGGGTCTCACACCCAGCTCCACTATCCCGTGGGCACTGGGTGTCACACCTGGAACTGTGACTGGGCTCAGGGAGAAGAGCAGAAAAAGTGACTGGTTTCCAGTCAGGTAGGTGCTGGGGAGAGAGGACTCATCCCAGCTGTGGCTTCAAACAGGGATGTTGTCAAAGCCCTCCTGTGCTTTCTGGTGCATTTCTCATTTTCTCCGCCCCGAGCAGGGGGGACTCCGAGGCACTTTGGGCTCTAAACAACCCCTGGAGTCACATCTTAACCCAGTGGTAGTGCCTCTTCCAGAGATCTGGAATTTCAGAGGACAAGTGGCTGTTCAGGCATCACCACTGGCAAATTGCTTCTTGAATAACTTAACGAGATTCCCGGTGTCGTGGAAGAGGCCCATTTTTTACTGACTGTGTGATAAAATCCGTATAATAAACATAGATTCCCCAGGAAAGTGCTCATAAAGAGGAAGTTCCTGTGGTAGGTAGTCTCACAAAAGAGTTTGTCACATTTTGTTTGCAGTTAATGGATGCCTGGTGCAGTCACCCAGCTTAGTGACAGGAGAACTGAATTCATGTGAGACAGTAAAGTCATTCTAATTTGCATTTTCATAGCCCACTCTTCAGTACTCCAAGTGTGACTCTGCCTTTTAGGACAGAGCTGTGCAGTAAATGGATAGGTAGGCCCTTTAAAAGAATATTTATCATCCTTGAAGAATCTTAGTGCCAAATCTTAATAGCATTTCTTACAAAAATGACTGGAATTCACTATCAGATATAGAGGTAGAGCTGTAGAGATTGTAAATAGTTTTTTTTTTTTTTAACTTCTCTCCTGATAAAAAGAAGAGAGGTTAAAGCCTGAAACAGTGAAAACTTCCCTCCAAAATGAAAATATTGAATAAAAAAAAATACCCCAGATTGTAACACTCCAGAAATCAAATTAATTCAAAAGAGCTGCGTGTTTTAATTCATTTAGTCACTTTCAGAGATAAATAATTCAACATACCTTCATGTAAAGTTAAAATACCTTTGCTAATTATGCCAATCAGAAGATAAGTTGTTCAGGCTTTTGAGTTTTTTTTTTTTTGCTGTTTTAGTTGATGTTAAAAAATACAGAAGTCAAGGAGAACTTCATGTCCAGCCTGTGTGTGATCTGATGAAACAATTGCCTTAGGACCTGCTGACACTCTAATTGAAGTCTACATAATGCAGAATGAGAACCTTCCTTAGAGCAGAGCTCTCTTTATTCTGCTTAAATCTCTCTCTGTTAACTTCATTTAAATGACTCCCTCACTTAAATCTAGAGTAAAAACCTAAAATCAATTAATAGTTCTTACTGATTTCATCATATCTGTGCCTGTGATGCTCATCACTTGTTTTTCTTTGATGGCTTCCTCCCTATCCATTTTTGGGAGGGTCTAATGTTGCAGCACCTGAAGATGGAGATGATTTTAAAATTAAAAGATCTTGATCTGCATGATAAAAATGTTTTGCCATGTGCAATTTAATTCAGTGTTGGCAGTTCTCATTATTCTGATTGCTTTTCTCTCTCTGCTGTTCTCAGCTTCAAGGATCACCGTATTTTAGATGAAAATCTGAAGTTTTCATATGCAAAACCCCAAATTTTGAGTTCTCGTGTTTCCAGAGAAAAACTCGGAAGCATAAATTTTCAATACCCGCTTCCAAGTAAATGAGTCACATGAATAAAAAAGAACCCCCAAAAATCACACTTCAAAAAAACCTGCCCTACCTACAACTCCAAACAAACAAAAAAAAAATCACCACTAAAAATCCAATTTCTTAGGAAGTGATTCATAATTTTTGAACTTTTGAGGTTATTCCTCTTATTAGAAATGAGTGTGATTTCTGTTTTAGCTCTTCCTTTGTGCTGGTTTCTGTTGGTTTGTTTTCATTTCAGGTTACTCTCCTGAAGCCAAAGGCAGATTGTGATCCTACAGAATATTGCCCTACGAAATGAGATTTGTTTGCATTTATTGTGTGTAAAATTCCAGTCTGGGCAGATGGCTTTCCCAGGTGTCTGCACCATCTACATCTCTAATTAAATAAAGCCTTGCACAAGGATGAATTTCACACCCTAAGAATGTGTGTGAAATGCAATTAATATTCTGAAGCATGTGTTTTTGTGATAGGTGATCTCCTGCAGGTAGGGCTGATGAAGACATGAGAGTGTTTACAGTAAAAGGTGAGAAAATTCATTTTCAGGGCGAGGACGTGGCCAGTCCAACTTGAAACTGTGCAAGTAGAAAAGGACATAAAAATTCTGAAATTCTTTGAAAGGGTGTTTCAGAGACTGACTTTGTCACCAGCAGAGGAGGCAGAAGAACCCTGGGTTTTGACACGTCGTGATACCCAGAGGTACTTTAACATCAGGGACTTTATTAATTTCCTCTGCAGTGTGGTATAAAATTGCTGTCCTTTTTTTGCTTTCCAACCATA
Source organism: Manacus candei (assembly GCF_025592945.1). Taxonomy (NCBI): domain Eukaryota; kingdom Metazoa; phylum Chordata; class Aves; order Passeriformes; family Pipridae; genus Manacus; species Manacus candei. Next base: position 1,573,084 of record NW_026138101.1, on the reverse strand, counting down.
TCCTGTGTGAGCAGCTTTCAGTGCAAGTGGGGAGGTCACTAAAGGTCCACCAGCAGGCGTGTGCTGTTTTATTAACTAAAAAAAAAAGGTGTTTCTTAGCTTGGTACCTCATCAGGAGTACAGTTCTCTCTCCGTGGCCAAACTAGGACAGGAGTTATCTGAACTAGTGACATTTCCTTAGAGTTGACTGGCAATAAATTCAGGAAGACAAATTGTCAGGATATTAAAACTGAGTCCTTGCTCCGTAGGGTTCTGCAAAGCAGCAGGTTATGAAAAACTTTGATTTTCCTTGTCAGTGAACACAGGATCTGTAGGTCTGAGTGGTCACAACTGTCTGGTTTGCTTTTCAGATTTCTAACCCTTTAGATTTTCATGAGCAGTTTGTTTGCTGCATAATTGGCATTTTTGTTCAAGAATTTGGCTTTTTTTCTTTGTAGCAACTGAAGGATCCTTTTGTACTAATTGTCCAACACTTACTCGACTAGATGTGTGAACAGTATTTATATATTCTGAGATCTACATGTGACACTTAAATATTATTTTCAGTGAATTTAGCTGAAGTTTTTCTTTAGACAGCTATCAGCCCATAAACCCTTTTATGATATCCAAAAATACAAAAACTACACGGTGCTTAAATTCCAATGTATTCTGCTTTGAACAAGTCTCTTTGCCTTCAACATATATCTGCTTGGCTTACTTTTTTCAAGATATTTTTGAAGACTTTTTTTCCCCAGCGTGAAGAACTTTAACAGGAATTATTTTAATGAGATAGACATTTAGTTCAACAGAAGTTACTTCATGGGAAAAATAAATTAAAAGAATAATTGTCGTTTTCAACGGTAATTAATTAAAAACTCTCCATGTGATGACAAATTTAACATTTTGTCTGACATGTTGAGAAAAGAAAGTGCCTGGAATTGCACAAGTGGAATAAAATGTTCTGTTTCACAGCAAGGCTGAGCCTGAGTCTTGTAATTATTTCAAAGGGAGTAAAGGTCATTTTCTATTTGCTGCATGTGTATTATGTGAGGCTTCTGTACCAGGCTTACAGAAGTTAACTCATGACCCATTTAGATTGCCCAGATTTCAAAGTCAACTTATCCTGTCACAAATCTGATAAAGTACACATATTGCCTTCTCTAAGTACTGACATAGATGATGTCCAAAGAGGCTTTTTATTTATAGCTCTGTAAGACAAGAGTTTCAGCTTTAAGACTCCAGTAGCTGGGAGATCAGAACACGATTTCTCCTCTTGCTCACTGTGTTAATCCTTTAGGGGGAGAGCTGTTTGGAGAGAAATTTCAGCATGTATGGCTTGGACTATTTTTCTGGTGTGGACTCCTTATGAATCTTTGCTTCAGTTGTTGCTTTGCATCTTGAGATTGGAAGAGTTTTCCTTCTGCTGTGATTGCACTTTGATGCATATTCATTCAGGAACACTCTGAGTCAGAAGGACAGGTACTTTAAAACTGCACCTGTGAAGATGTGTGCAGAAAGTGCATGTGGGTCTTTCTTCCTGTGCATGTGCCCATTTAAATGCATATAAGGCTGGGGGTTTTTAACAATCGGTAATCAAGTTTTACGAACAATTTTCTGGGCAGGCTCGAAATATGTCAGTTCATGTTTGCAAACATCTCATGTGGGAAGACTGAAGGGGACGTGCTCAATTCTCAACCCCTACAGAGTCCAAAATCTCCAATAAAATCAGTATGTCAATGTCAATAAGTGACTGAGGGATCAGGTGCTGTGGTTTTAAACCTTTTTAGAAGGGCAGCAGCAGTGAGAGTACACAGAAGGGAATAGCAGTCAAGTGTGTTGCACCTTGGTGTGCTTAAGTCTCTCTCCTTTCTTGGTTAATTCTTCCAAGAGACAAACATAGAGCAGGCCAGGATGGAAGGCAAAGGTGTCCATCTGCTGCATTTGTCTTCCACCAGCTTAATTGCCATGAAATATTCTGCCTTTTTTCTTGCAGTCTGCTGGCACTTCTAGCCAAGCTTTTAGAGCCAATGTCAGTGACATGAAACAAATGCTCCAGCAGTTGGTTTTGATAAGAAAACTAATGCAGAGCAGGTGGGATATTGCTGCCTTTGGCTTTTATAAATGGGATCCCCCAGAACTTACAGGGAGTGTGAAGTGCATGAAAGGAGGGAGCAGCCAATGTATCACTGAGTTAGCAAATGGACTGTGAGTGGTGGTGAAGAGGGGAACATGCAGATGTTAAAATTTCACAGGACATCACTGTAGGATCAGGATCAAGATCAGCAGGCGTAGGTGATAATGGAGTAGGAGCAGGACTGAGGGATGCTGCTGGGGAAGGGAGAGTGCAGTTTGTCACTTGAAGCAGAAAGGAGCCTTCAGCATTCACTAGTGTGGGACAGGGGAGAAATTGTCTTCACAGTCTGATTTGCAAAACTTCCATTGTGTGTTGAGGGTGTCCTGAGTAAACAGACCCACTTGTGCAGGGCCACCTGAATGTAAGAGCGAGTGTCACTCAGAACCCCCGTGTTCAACTGTTTCCTTCTTGGTTTCTATGCACCCTCTCTGCTTGATTTGGTTTGGACTGCCCAGCAAGCAGGAGATTGGCCAGAATGACTTGAGATCAGAGTACTCAGTACCCCACCTGAAAGTCAGGTTTCAAAATACACCTTTGGAGGTTCTGAAGTAGAAAGTGCCTCTGAAAATGTAGTTACACATGTTGAGGTTGGAAAATATGATTTGGCTTTTCCTACTCTTATACTCACCTCCTTTTGCCTCTCTCTTTAACCTTTTAAACTTTGCAGTAATTTTTTTTCTTGCTGCTTCTTCCTGGAGCGTTCTTACCTCCATGCTCTCGTGTAACAGCTGCCAAGAAAAAATAACCCTTCAGGTTGTTTTCTCTCCTCAGAAGTAAAATGCTTCAGAGACTGAGATTAATACTGTACCTATTTCCAAGCAATTTTATTTTGCTTTTAAGCTTCCTCCTTTGTCAGGGTGTTCCTGTGGTGACAGAGAACTTTGGTGACCATATACTAACAGTTTCACAAACTGTATTCAACTTTAACCTTCAGATCCACTATGATGCACACATTTCTTTTTCAGTCTTCCCTTGGTGTAAACAAGCTTTTGATTATAGGGAAAATGGACAAACTGTGGCTTGGAGGGAAAGAAGAGAAAAGCAAGAGTTTATATTTATTAGCAAAGAAGTTCTTTTATAAATAAAACTTCTGTAGGTGAAACTTTACCCTTAAATAAAGAATTTATTCTGTAACTTAGTGGTCAACTTTCTGAAACAGGTTTGGAGGTCCTAATTTATCTCTTATTCAAATCAACTTACATATGCTTAATTTAAGCATATATTTAAGTCCAGCTGTATTCAGCTAAGCTCAGTGCATGTGATTTTTAGGAGCAACATTAAATCGTTCAGGAAGATCAATAATATTCTTTATTGATATTCTGAACTGAACTTCACCTTGAAAGCTCCTATTTTGTAACTTCCATGCCAGCCCACATATATAAAAGCAAAAACCTTACGTAAAAAATTGTTTAGCAAGATTTGAAAGGGAAGTGTGATGTGATGGATATTTTGTTTTATGAGTATGAAGCCCAGTGTTTTGTTTTATGAGCACCGAGCCCAGGCCCGGTATCGTTCCCAGAAGCCAACATGATGGATGAAGGAATGGATGCTCAAAGTCTATTTCTGTTTTTTTTTTTTCCCCCCTCAGATTCTGCTGCTTGCATGGGCAGAAGATTTAGAATGTGTCCCTGGATTCCAGCAGAAGGTTTTTCATATTGAGAAGCCATTTGAATTCACAGAGGACCGGCTGGTTCTGAACCGTACGTTATTTTCATATATCACTATTGTGCAAAAATCAGAATTGTTTATGTATGCATTTGATTCCTGCCATTTATCAGAGAGCTTTTTTTTTTGTACTTAGGATTTTGAATACTGCCATGATTCTGTCTGAGTTCCCCTACATGAATCCTATATCTCTACAGACTTTACTCTGTTCCATGTATTAGAGATGACAAAATATGATGTATAATAATTAGGACTATATGAATATTATGAAAACTTAGAATATGTAACTTTTTAAAAAGCAAATTTACTCTTTTTTTTTTTTTTTTTTTTTATGGCCTTACCTATGAGCTTGAAAATCAGGACTTACCTATCCACATTTCACTATGAAATAATCTCTACAACTCAGGTTTAGAACTTTGTACCTTAAAAGTTTCATTCATATCTGGTGCAAGTCCAAGTCTTTACATGAAATTCAGAGGAGGCTTGATGGAGCTTGGGATCATCAGTGATTGCAGAATGTTCCTGTGTGTGTCACACAGCTGGGATATTCAGCAATATTTCCCCTGACCAGGTGCCACAACATAAAATCCAGTCTGGCACAAGGTACTCAAAGCATTAAACTGAGGAGCTTTAACTGGTGGTGGTTCATTCCAGCACTTCAGTGTCACAACCTGTTCATTCCATCCTGGAGCTTTGGGACTTCAACACTGTCAAACCAAGGCAGTGCCTTATCCAGTGGTACATCCAGATGCCTTTAAAGACTTAAAGGCTGCCATTTTCACTTCTCTCCACATATTGCTACTACATATTGATGCATTCTCACTGTAGGTGTAATTAATCTGTGTGCATTCACTTTAAAATAGCACTAACTTTTCAAAATGAAGCATCAGAATTAGTTGCCAAAGTCTATTTAAACGACTCCCTTAAGCTTAAGTTATTCAACCTCTAACAGGTGCTAAAATAAACCTTTAGGATGGCATTTTTTAGTCTCAGCATTTCGATGTTGCTCAGTCTGAGTTGCTTTTTCGTGGGAGATTTAGATCATGAGTAGCAATACTGCTCAGAGATGTGAGATGCTTCTTCAGTTTAGGAAAGAGATTTCAAACTTCTAATTTCTTTGGGCAATTTTGTTGTCTTTGGAATTCTAATTTTTGAAGAGCTGCCAAACACATTCCTGCATGATTAAAAGTCAAAATCTTACAATATAAGAAGCATAGTAGGTTTAATAAGCATGCAGGGTTAAAGACCTATGTAAAAAAAAGGAATATTGATAAACTAGTGTTAAATTGAACAAAAATGGCCTTTGTTGTATACTTTATCTGCTTCAGGCTGTAGTGTGTCTGTCCAGATCTCCTGCTGACTGGGAGAGGATCACCTGAAGGATGAGTTGGTTCAGCCAAATTGACTGGGCTGTTCTGTGATGACCCAGCAACTTGCACTGGCATAAGCCGAGCACAATAATTAAGATGCCTTTGGTAATGTGAGGAGGAGGGAAGAGCAGGAGGAGATTCAGAAATGCCTGGAAACAATCTTTGGAATGAAATTATTTTAATAAGCAGACACTAAATTGGCCTAATGTGCGATGTCTGACAAAGGCAGCCCGTCAGCGCGTGAGCCCCGTTAATTCAATCACTCGCAAGCCCTGTGTCCTTCATGCAGCAACATCAAACCTCAGCACAGTTTCTTCATTTTAGCTGTCAACAGAACTGATAATTTTAATTGTCTGTCTGAACACACTTTGCATGCTCTTGCATCTTTTTATCCCCATTACCCGAGAGCGGGGTAATTCAGCGGTTGCATTGCAATGTGAGGCTTACCCGGGCTGTGTAAATTAATAGAGCAAATATGCAAAGCAGGCCCATAGCAGTGATTGTTTTTGTAGTCCTCAATAAGCCAAGGAGCTCTTAATTCTTTTCTGAAGTGCAATATAACAGTCTTTTTCTTTTTTTTTTCTTTTTCAATTTAAACAAGGACCTACTGTACATTTCATTGCTGGCATCTCCCTCGTAATTAAATATAGGTTATGGATGCTTCTTATGTATTTATTACTTCTACATATGGCAATGTTAATTATATTTTACATTTACTGGTGAGAAGAAGGAAAAGATGCCCAGACTGAGGATACAGACTTTTCTCTTATTTCTTGTTCTGATTTGTAGCAATTCTTATCAAAGCCTGTAAGCTGGCCATAAAAAGTCCAGTTGCGTGTGCATATCCCCCTTCCAATTAGTTTCACTGGAATTTAGTTGCTATTAGTTTTTCTCTCATTGTAGTCAGGCTGAACTGGCTTTTTAATTCTTATTTATTTATGTACCTCTTGTATCTCATTTAACAGCAACCTCCAGACTTGGTCCATTTCATTTAACTATTCTTTTTCATTTATTTTTTTCTAATTTTGACCTTATTTTTTTCCTCCTCAGACCCCTTTATCTCCTTATAACTTGTGCTTTCTATGATCACAAACAAAATCAGGCATTGGTCATCTACTTTTGGCCTGCCCAATTTTTTTCTCTGAGTGCAATTTTCTTAAACCAGATGTTCCTTTGATGTAATGGGAGAGGACCCATAGACTCGTTTTCTGGAAGTAGGAGAGGGTCTGTCCACATAATTATTATTTTAGCAAGCAATTGTGTGACTGTTTTTGTCTTCCTTAGAGCTTTCTTTTGTTTACACCTAGGACCATCTCTGCCATCAAACAGAGAAGCTCATCAAGATTGCTACATTCTTGATGAAGTGCTAATTGACAGCATTTGATTACAGGTTTTACACCTGTCAGAAACACTTGTGGCCACGAAATGCTTCTCCATCAGGAAGCTTGTCTGTGGCGAGGCTGGCAGGTCACTGGTAGTGACAGGGCTCTGTCGTGCTGGGCTGATAGAACGTTCCTAATCAGACTCATCAAATGTGGAAATGTAATTGTGTTACATTAATCACGTTTATACTTAACATACATCGCTCTTGGCTTTTTGGGGGTGTTTTTAATTGACAATGAATCAAACAGTGCACTTGAAAAATGGAGGCAATTAACATAAAGCACGAGGTGATGTGTTGTGCATACTGAACGGGGGAGTACATTGCCAGTGCTTTAAATGTCAAAACAAGGGAAGTTTTGACCCTTACTTGAAAAGCTTTAATTTGGATGTTAATTAATGCCTGACCTCTTCTGTCTCTTACGTGATGGATTGCGTGTTCAGAGCTTGGGCTGCTTCAGGATCTGTCTGTGTTTGGGTACTTTTTTTTTTGTTCTGTGGATTTTAACAAAGACTTTTCTATTCAAATTGTTGTTTACCCATATGATGTGAAACGTGTTAGACTGCTCATTAGTGCTCAGAAGCAATTCTTCTGTTGTCTAGCAAAGCTATGGCCTCCAAGATTTCCTTTGTCCCGGGTGAATAAAGGCTGTGGGAAGATCAGAGAAGGCCGTTCCTACTCCCACAGTGCCACGTGTCCGTGGATCACAGCCCTGAGCACACATCAAGTCACTTGTTGATTCTGAGATGATGCCACGTGAGATCCATGATTTATCACATCCACTCTTCCCACTGATTCCATGCCATTTGACTGCACAGGTGACCTCTTCCCATGGCTCTTTCATGCTCCCAACAGCTCTGCAGTTGCTCCCTTGCTCGTTCTGATCCGTGCAGAGCGTGTCATCACACGCACTTCATTCATCTGCCCTGCTTCCCTTTTCCCTCACCTCGCAGAGAGCCAAGATAGAGGCCCAACCCAGCCCTCTGCAACACCCCAAACCCTCTGTGGAGCTTTGACACGAGCTTTAGATGCCAGTGTTAACTCCTTTTGCTGATTATTGCAGGCTTTGGGGAATTGGATCTGCAGGTTGCAGTTTTTAGCTTGTATAAAAAGACATGTTCTAGCGAGGTAAGATTTTAAGCTTAGTAATTTCTTGCAGGGAAAACTGTCTAGGCTTCTGGGTAATAGCCAGATAACTGGATTTTTCCCCTATCCAGGTGTACTTGCAGTGTGTCCTTGTTGAAACAAGCTGGCTGTTCCAAATAAAGAAGTCTTTAAAGCATTTTGAATTTTACGAACATCTTAAAATTACTTTCCATTCACATAAATCACTCGCTGTGTTAAGAATGTGCTTCAGAAAATGTTGAAAAATGACTTGGTTCCCGTTCCTTGGCATGTGGTAACAGATTCTGTAGAAAGGCATCTCAACCTTCCTACCCAGATAGAGCCTGTTATACTCTAAAATACATCTTAATAGGCTCACATACATATATAGAATTTGAATACCAGAGCTTCAGTTCTGACACTTGGGTACATGAATAAGGCCAGACATCTGGGACTCTCTTATTCTATGTGGACAGAAATATTGCTCAGGATTTGAAGCCACATATCCTGATCACACTATTCCCATGTTATTAAAATTCCAGGAAATATCTGGGGATATGCAAAATGGTCAAAAAATGGTAAGTTTTAAAGTGGGAGATTAAGAACTTTACGACATGTTCCTGGAGGCAGAGTGAGGAAGATCCTTTTGCACTGAAATACCTAAGGCATTACCCATTGGTTGAAGTTTGATGCAGAACTCTTACATGGAGGGAGAAAATTGTCTGCATATGCATTGCAAATACACATTGTGACTAAATAATATAGAATGTCTCAGATGTGCCTCTGAATAGATGTAAGCAGATTGCTGGTGCAACATAACCATGTCATATCATCTGTTAAACTGCTCTCACACATGATTAAAGCAAAAAAAAATAGGAGAAATGATTGTTGGGTTCCAGGTGGTCAGACAGTTCCCTTCCAAACAGTGCATGTCAGCTTATTACCAGGACCCAGGGGGCAATGAGTCAAAAATAGACTGTTTGATTTTTATGCATATATATATTTAATTAAGATAGTTTTTTTAAAGATAGGACTTTAGACTGAGCAGAGTGAAAGAATTATTTGGTCTCTGAAGAGTATCTTCAGGACTAGGTCAGAATCTCTCAGGGATGCAGTCACTCTTGGAGAGTAACAGAGGGAAAGGCACATGTTTTGGTGAAACCTCCTCTTGACATTACAATTCCAAGGTGGAGGAAATGAAAATCGAAACTTTGAGTGTCTTGTCAGTTTTGTTGAGAAAAGCCACACAACCCTGTTTAAAAACCAAACCAAACAAAGCCACAAAAGAAAAGTGAGTGAGAATCCCTGCAGCGACAGCCAATGCTCCTGTAACGGGCTGCTCCGGATTTAGGAAGATAAAAAGTAGCAGATTACTTGGTTTGAGATTTAATTTGTTTCTGGAGCCCTTCCAAGAGCCATAATGTTTCACAGCTAATATTTTTTTGAAATACGTGTGGGCTTTGGGTGGCTGAGACGGGCCAGCTGTTCTCCTAATAACCCAAATCGATGGCCAACTGCTCAGGATCAGCAGGTTGGGGCTCTCGCTCAGCGCGGTGCAAACCTCGTGTTAATAATGTCCCCGGGTGCTTCAGGGGACACTTCTCTGTTCATTTCCAGTTGGCAATTTCAGAACAACAAAAAATCAGATTAACTGAGCTGTTCCTTCTGAGCTGATCACCAGCACAGGCCATGATGCAGTTCCTTCTCTGCGGGTTGGAAGGCCAAAAATCTGTCTTTCGGGAAAATGTAGGTGGCTTCACTCGGGGCAAACCCCACAAGAAAATATTCTGACATTGCTTATGGTTGACAAAAATTTAACAGGGTTGTCTTCCTGTGGCTGCAGCACCAGCCCAACTTTATCAGGAGGAAACTGTCCATGTCTGACAAAGAGATGCAGCACAAATTACCACGCACCGAGGCCTTAATGCATTTCTGTAGCACATTGCTTGGGATTTTCACAGACTGCATTTCTGACAGAACTCTTAATTTGAGGATCTTAGGAAAGCACCATTCAAAAGAATCATGGTCAGCAAACCTTTTCCATTACATTTCAAAGTGCAGGGTGGACATTTAGCGAGAATAAATGGGAGTATGTGAGGTTAAATCTTCCTTTAAACATAGAATCTCATTTAGCTTAATGATATCTTAAAGCATGCAAGTATTCTTGAAAATAATTGTAGATGTAGTTCACAATTAATTCTGAGCTTTTAGGATTTCTCTCTGCTAATCCAAATCAAATTACAACTTTTCTAATGTAATTATGATCATGCTTCAAGTTGCAGTTTTTCTTTCCCTTTGCTTATTTAAATCAGTCTTTTTTCAGCCTGAGCAGTCTGTCTGCTTTAATGGTCACATCTCCTTTTTCATAGCTTTCTTGTGGCAGGGGATTTCTCAGCCTTACCTTGAGAATAAGTAACACTAGCTGTAAATTCATTAAGTCTTTCAGAAATTTCTCAGATTGAGTGATTTTTCTACCTGGAAGCCAATGCCTCTGGTTTTGCCTTATGCCTCTGTTCAACTTATCCACCTGAACTTTTTCCTCTAGAGAAGGGAAAAAAAAAAAGTAAATTTTAATGGCTTGATTCTGAAAACCCTGGCCAGTTTAGAATGACTTGGTGCATATTTGTGCCTTGGACCTGCTGCTTCTTGGGCAGACAAGTGAACCTGTAGATGGTGAAGTAAGTGTATGTCATGTTCTGGGATATGTGAATATCAACTGAATGTTTGTGTTGTGTTCTTTTAGTCCCTGCAACAAATATCAACCCAGACAAGAGGCAGGATTTGCTAAAATAAGAATCCCTTCTTGAAAGGGATTATCTTCAACAAAATTTGAAATTCCTTTACCAAAGAATTCTCTTTAAACAAGGTACAACTAAAACTTGGAGCCCTGGGAAGGCCTAAAAGATTCCTGTAGTGATGTGGGATGTTGGTTTTTACAGAGGAGCTCCACTTACAATACTAACTTTGATGTGTTTACTTTCTTTGGAAAAAAGAAAGGTAATAAAAAACCCAGTGCAACCTTCTTCTCTCAGCTGTGGAGAGAACTGGAGCAGAACTGAGGGGCCTTTAATAAGGCAGCAAAAGAGAGGCAATGCTGGAACAGCTCCCAGGCAGTCGATAGCAAAAGGGAAATTCCTCCCTGACGTTTGTAGCCAGCATTGGTAAATCTTTGACACTTTTGAACCACTTGCTGGCAGTACCAGAGCTCAAATACAGGTTAGACTGCAGTGAATGATAATCTGTTTGATGCACAGGACTGTTCTGCTGCCAGGGAGTCAGGTTGGTTTTACTGAAGGTAAGACTTATCAACAGTGATGTGGAACTTGGGTTTATGTGTAAGCTGAGTTGTCCTGTCTTGCAGTCTTTGCTAAAATACTGTAAAGCAGGTTGTAGAAAATGGGTGCATTTTTTACTTTGCTTATATTACATTCTATAATGACAATATATCTGTGTTCTCTACTGTGTCAATAAGAAATGTTGTTGGTGTGAATGCATTCAGGCACATGGACTTTGTTTACCTTCCTGTGTGTGGCAGTGAACCAGCAGCAACACAAGATGTGCTCTGGTCTGCTAAAAACCCAAATTGCCTGGTTGCAAGTAGGACCCCTGCCTGCTTTATTTAGCTGGAATTTAAATTACAGTGCCAGCTCTCAACATTTACAATAAAACAGTAGGGAGACAACTATAATTTGACCTTTATAAAACATTAACACCAACCTATATAAAAACATAACTTCAACTTTAATGAATAAATACAGTGGGAGGCAGAATTCAAGAAATTACGAAAACGGTGTACTTATAATATTTTTACTTTTGGAAAAAGCATAAAAATATGCTCGTGTGAACACCAAAATGATGTTGGTGTGCTTGGTTCCCTGCATCCATCTTCTGGTGAGGAGTTGACCCTGGGCCAAGTGCTCCTTTCTCCTGTTGAGACTCAGGGAAGGAGGAGGTGAGACTGAAAGGAGGAATGGAGCAGGACAGTCTGTGCTGGTGTTGGGTGGGAATGTTGGTGCCACAGCACAGTATTGGCTCCCAGCTGTATAAGAGCCATAAATGGCCACAAATCCAAACGTGTTTTGGGTTAATTCTGGCTAAAGTAGTCCCTGAGAAGTGGTGTGACAGCCTACAGCCTTTTGTAGTTCTGTCATCATGGAAAGATGATTAATAGCGTGCTCCAGGTCTTCTGTTGCAGTTAATATAATATATAATAGGCATAGCTAATAAATTTTACCCTTTTTTTGTAAAACTGCATTGAAGCTGTAAACATAAGGATACTTTAAATGAGTTGGTTTTTATGTCCCATAATAAAAAGAAAATTTGGAGATGTTTGAATGCCAAGGTTATAAGTGGCTTTTATGTGACCTGAAATACTTATCCCAACTCTATAATTCCTTAACTTTACAGCTGATGTGATGTTTCAGAACACATTATGTTTCTGATATTTACACAGCTGCTGTTAGTGAGGTGCACCTATTTCTGTGATTCATAATAATCCTGGAGACCAGGCAGGTGTGACAGAAGCATAAGGGGGTTTCTTTAATTTCTCTGAGTGTGTTTGGGTTCCAAGGTGATGCTGCAGGCAGACAAATGATCTGGAGGGTAGAAAGGCAGCTGTTAAGTGCTGTGGTCAGGAGCTTCCCAGGGATTCACTGAGGCTGAAAGAAAGGCCACAAGCTCAGTTGCCTAAGATTTGGTGTTTGGTTATCCAGTTATGATTTTTCTGGTTTTGGTTTGTAGCTTTTTGGCGTTTTTTTTTGGTTTGGGTATTTTTTTTTTGTTGGTTGGTTGGTTGGTGGTTTCTTTGTATCTGTTTTTAATCAAGGCACTTCTAGTTAGGATTGGTATTCAGCCTGGCTTGTGGTTATGGAGGAGCCACTCAAGTGTGTCATTGAAAAAAGCAGGAAATAGTGATTTTATAATATTTTTCTAGAGCAATGAAAGCAGTATTGTGGGAGTTATACAGTGTAATTTGCAACCAAAGAACTCATTTCATTTAAATTTTTAAAAGTTATGTTTGTGGCACAGGAAATCGTCTAAAATTATCTTTAATAACAGAGTGGATGAGTTCACTCTTCCGATTAATAAGAAAATGCAACTCTCAAAATGTTCTGTAAGATTTGGTATTTCTTCTGAGAAATCAGTCAGATCTCATCTGCAGGTAGGCAGAAGTTTTTTGGCATAACAGAATAGCAGCTCCTGCCAATTGTAAATCAAAATAAGAAACTGCATTTAAAATGAGATTATTACTTCTGGCACTTTACTTTTATTCTTTGAGCCACTGTCTTTAATAGCTTCTCCAATAAAGTTAGGAGAAATTGAAATATAGAAGCTTTAACACTTACATAATAAATCTATTAATCCTAATGCTTCTGAAAACATTAGGCATTGACTACTTGCTGCTGGTTTTATAAGCCAGCATCATTTCCCAGAACTGTGTGATGGTAACTACAGTTAGCACTGGTAATTAATTGAAATGAGATTACCTGTGTGATGAACGAGGGCTGAACACATTTGACTTAACTCTTTCTGGCACCGTAGCTTTGCTTTAGATCCTGATTTAGTAAGGTGTTTAAGTTCCTTCCACACTCTACAGAACTCTGAGTTTACTTCAGTGCACCACAGGCCTAAACTCCATTAACTTCAGCACCAGTATTTGCTTACACAGAGCGTGCTTTGGGAAAGGCTGAGCTGTGAGGAGGCTGTTCCCTATGCAGCCATGCAAAAGCAAAGCTAGAGGAGCTTCCCTGCACATGAATTTTCTGTGCTGAACCAGATGATTTGGGGTGATTATGCTCAGAACCATGAATACAGCAAGAAGTTCAGTTTTCATGGGTGAGCGCTGCTCCTGCTCAAATTGGGTTTTTCTGCGTAAATCTGTGCCAAAACTCTCATTCTTCCCGTCTGCAAGTGCTGCTGGGTTTTGAGTAACTGAGTAAAAAAATCTAGATTGGTTTTTTTTCATGTTCTCTTAATGACTTCTTAAATATAATGGTCTCTGGGTGGGGATGAGCACTGAAAATAAGGGCAGGAGGCTGGTGCTGCCCCCTCTCTGCCTGTGGTTAGGCAGGAGAGAGCCTGGGGAAGTTGGGCTCCTGAGGAAGATGGCTGGGAGGGGCCAACCCTTGCTAGAACAGCTGGCACTGCCCCCATGACAAGGGATAGATTTAATAGTTTAATAAAGATACAGATATTTGTTAAGGAAGATTAAAGACCAAACTTAATGTAGCCAGATTGGAAATGTTGGGTTAGGGGTAAAGGTCATGAAATGGCTCTCTGTGTAGCTTTAGTGGTCTCTAAAGCCAGATCTGCAACACAGGCTTGCTGCTAGAGCTGGGGGTTTAGAAAACCCAAAGTCAACCTTAGTTTACCCTCTGTGAAAGTGTCTGCATGAGTTTAACAGAGCCAGTTTAATTAAGTATAGTTTAATTGCCATTCTCCTGTGTGTAAAATATACATTAATTTTCCTTGAAGAAAAAGAGAGAAATATAATTGACTATTTTGCTCTGAAGGTCCCAAGGGTTTGGTAGAAAACTCTTGTGGTGTACTCATGAGATCTTACAGGAGCGATGAGAAGTGCTGAAAGCTGATCTGTGAATGCCATTTGTAGCTGACTTCATGCACTTCTGCTTTACCTTTGGAAAGTAAAATCCATTTCAGATTAACTTTGACAGGGAGGTGTTGAGGTGCGTGAGTCAGCACTTCCTCAGGTGCTGCTGCCAGCACGTTGGGAAGACAAGGGATTGTGATGGATATTATCAATAACAGTGTTAGCCTGAAAGGAGAATTGGCAAACTGAGTTAAGAAACACTTTCCTGCCTTGTCCTGGCACACTTCAGAAAAAACTAAATTATAAGTTGTTATCAGTGTAGAAAAGTGAAATTTATCTTGAGATTTAGGAACTTTTTTCCCCCTCTACTCCCCTTTTGCAAATTAACCCTGCTGCCCTTGCTTTTCTTGTGTTAGAGTTTCCATTTTGAGATCTGGAAAAGTTGTGGGGATTTTTTTTTGTCTGAAACAGCCTGTTTGGTAGGAGTCAGTACAGCATGATTGAAGCAATGAGGGATTTAATTCTTTTTATTCACAATTGTGGAACTATATTTAACAAGCCTTTCTAATAATCGTTCCACTATACTGAATTATGTATTGATTCTTTTCCTACAGTAGCTTCATTACAGAATTCCAGAAGGAAAATGGGCTTTTAGATGTTAACCTGAAACTCTTCACAATTTTGAGTATTGTATTACAGATAATTCTGTGAGGACCTAATCATACATTGTTTGATTTCAATGAAACAACTCTCACTGACTTCACTGAGAGCTGGCTGAGACTTGGGCTGAACTATTGCCTTGCTGTTGGAAGTAAAATAAGCATTTTGACTCAATTTTCAATTCTCATGCTTTCACATTTTAGCTCTGCTGTGCACGTGCTCCTGCTACATCATAGGGTTGTTTAAGTTAGAGAAACTCTCCGAGACCATCGAGTCCAACCATTCCCCCAGCACTAAATCATGTCTCCAAGTGCCACATCTACACATCTTTTAAATCCCACCAGGGATGGTGACTCCACCACTGCCCTGGGAATCCTGTTTCAGTGCTTAAGAACCCTTTCAGTGAAGAAATTTCTCCTTATAGCCAACACAACCCCCCCCTGCTGCAACTTGAGGCCATTTCCTCTTGTCCTGTTAATGGTTCCTTTCGAGGAGAGACCAATCCCCATCAGTCTACATCCTCCTTGCAGTTATTTGTAGAGAGCAATAAGGTCTCCCCTGACTCTGCTTTTCTCCAGGAAAAACATCCTTGGCTGCTCCTCACCAGGTTTGAGCTCCAGACCCTTCCCAGCTCTGTTGCCCTTTGGCCATGCTCCAGCACCTCAATATCTTGCAGTTCCCACGATGTGGAGGGGACTGTGAACCCCCACTGGAGCTTTCAGGGAGACACCTGTAGAAGAGACTTAGAAATTAAAACTTAGTTACACTTTTTAAATCATAAATTTTGTTGAGGGGGCTCTCACGGGTGCCATGTATTCCAGATGAGGAGTGTGGGAGCTGGGTTTGTGGCTCTGCTTGCACGGGCTCCTTTGGCTGAAATTCCAGGGATTAACAGCCCTGGGGCGTGCAGGGGTCTCACTTCATTGATTTTTAGTGGTTGCTGTTACAGAAAGTTAAGGGTGCCATTTAAGAGAGACAAACCACCATATTAAAATTAATGCCTTTGATTTGCTTCGAATCATCTGTAATCCATGTGGACCTGTCATAATTTATACCTTGCTTGGCTACAGCGATAAGTCTAAAACTGTCACATAATCTGCATCAACACTTGTGCACGAGAGAAATGACACATCCTGCCTGCTGCAGTAGGTGTCAGGGTATTTATCTCTCACTGCCTTGAAGATTGGCCTCAGCTTAATTGGTCTTTCTCATTATTTATATTGCTAGGAAAAATAGGATTAAATACCAGGAGAGAAAGATAACAGACGTTTTGCTTCATAAGATAAATAAAAATCAATTTCTGTTTGTTTCCAAACACGATAAATGTGGTTGGGTTTTTTTGGTCTCCCCTGCTGCCCCCAAAGTCTTGAGGGTCTCTTGAGGATAATCTTAATAGGATGAAGTGGCCTTTGGAAGGCAATTAGCAAGATTCCCATGAACTGGGCAGTGTGTGGGCCACGTTCAAACCCCTCCTGATTAATGCTCATCTTAATTCCATTTCTTGGGATTTATTTACTCATTTCACACACAATGTATTTAGTTCCTTCAACTCTGCTCTGTGGTTTGAAAGCATCCTGCTGCCTTTTGATTTCATGTACAGCTACACTTCTACCTGTTGCCCCAGTGAGCAGAAAACAGCCCCATAAGGGCTGTACAGCAGTGGAAAGGGAGCTTAGATAACAATCAATAAGTCTGATAAGTACCAATAATTAATACTGTAATGATGCTTAGGAGAAAGGGGATCAGCAAGGAAGACACTGGGCTTTTTAGGATGAAATTCAGCACCTTGTGTCAACTCTCCTGGTTTTGTTTGGAGGAATCATGTTTCCTGGGACCTGTGGAACTTTCACTGGAACAAAGCTCAGGGGGACAGCTCTGCTCTCTTAACACAGGCCTTGTGTGCTACACCCACTAAAATGGTTTTTATTTCTTTATTTTTAAACATCCTTCCTATGAAAGAAATTCCACAATTTGGCCCTTCTTGGCAAATCTTCTTCCATGGCCACATTTTAAGAATTCCAGGAAGAGCCAGGATCCTCTTTAGTGTCTCCCAGCAGATGCTATTCGGGTATGGCTAATTAATATTGTGCCTTTAGTACTGTAACTCCTCTGCTCAGGAGGACTCTACCTCCAGGAGGCTTTTGAACTCATTTGATGTGCTTCAACACCTTTTGTGAGCTGCACTTTGATTTCTTTTATGTTTATTTCTGTCTTTGGGAATTAGTGCAGCTGGGAAAGCGAGGTCCCTGCCACCCACCTGCTTCCTTGTGCTCAAACACTCCAGCACCAGCCCACCTACAGCCCAGAAATAACAAACAAACGGCTCTGACCAGAAGGTCTCAGCAATCAGCATGTCCCTCTTGTTCTAAAATTAAATGAGATGCAGAACCTGCCTCAAAACAGTCTGTTTGAAGGGAGGTCCATTATTGAAACTGCATCCAATTTACACCACATACAGCAGCATCCTGTAGCTGGTAAATAGTTCTAACTGCCAAAAGTAATATGACCTCTGAGGCAGGGAATGTCTTCCTCCATCTATTTTCAGTTGGTGAGAATCTTAGTGGACCACTGTTGGAAATAAATGGAGATTAGTAAGTTTTCCTGGCTTTACAGTACTTCTTAAAATGTAGAAAATATTAAAATAATTCAATGTGTTCTTGAAAGATAAACATGACTATGGCACTGGAGGCTTGGGAGTCTCGAGTTGGGATGTTTCTCAGGGTTGTTTGGGGTGCTTTGTCCTGTTGCTACCAGGCTGAGAACC
Source organism: Manacus candei (assembly GCF_025592945.1). NCBI lineage: Eukaryota > Metazoa > Chordata > Aves > Passeriformes > Pipridae > Manacus > Manacus candei. The sequence continues at coordinate 1,555,477 of NW_026138101.1, read as the reverse complement.
TAATGCTGAAGGGACCTTTACACCCAGATGGTCATTTTAAACCCATTGTGCTAAAATAGTGATGGGTCAGGTCTGAACTGGAGGGAGTTGCTGTCAGCACCTGCTGACTTATTCCTTTCTGGGCTCCCTCGGGACCTCTGCAGTGTTTTCTCCCTGGAATTGTTTTTATTTAGCTGGTTTCGCTGCGTATTGATCTTTAGCTGTCAGCTACTTTACAGGCAGCACAGTGTGTTTATTGTGAGGATGGGAAACAGGAATTCACAAAGTCCTGTCCCTGTTGCTCCTTAATGAGCTACAGCTACATTTCTGGTGGTGAAGGGAACGTGCTTGGGACTGCTGGATGGCACTGACACCAGTGGGCACTGATCTGCCTGTATCCATACATTAAATTCTCTGCAGGTGGCTGCAAACAAACTGTTTGCTGTGTGTGATCCCTGACCCGTGCATGCTCTGAAAGCAGGGCTGAGAGTTTGCAATTAGGCTGCCACAGGGTAGCACAAACAGAAAATAGGAGCTGGACCAAATGGCAATATGGGGTTAGGTGTAGCTCTTGACAGCATTTGCCAGATGCAGTAGCTTTCCATGGAGGATTCAAAACGGAGGGAAAATTTAAGAGCAGCAAGAGCTGGGAAGAAAATGCTTGAGGCTGTCAGAAATGCCTATGGTTATGAAGTTAAGACCCTAGAAAAATCAGTGCTTTTCCTTGGCCTTGCTTATTGCACTATGTACATAAGTACTTCCAGTTAAATCACTGAGACTGCTGGCAAACTTATGCAAGCACTTATGAGGAAAACATATGCTTCTGTGGAATGCTGACTGGGAGTTTAGCTAATGATCTATTCAGCTCTGGGTGCCATACACAGATCACGAAACATTTACTTCCAATAATTAACTGTTTTGTAGCTTGGGGGTTTTTATTTCTTGTTTCTTTTTGTTCTTTTTTAATCCTACTCAGGCTTATTGACAAACATGGCTTTCTGCTCTGCTCTTGGAGAAAGTTGCAGCTGCAAAGGTCCCTTGAGTTATGTCAATCATTTGCAGATGTTCTTCTGAAAGCAAAATTAAATAGATTTTCTTGATGCCAATAAATTAAAGAAAAATGTTAGATAAGCTCTTATCTCTAAAAAATGTGTACTTTGGTCACAATGCATCAAATACTGCTAATATAATGATGACCTTTTAAAAGAAAACACATTATACTGTAGCTGTTTTTGTATTATGACTGTGGAATGGTGGTATGCAAAAGTCAAGTTATTAAACAGTGGGAGAAATGGAGTGAAAACAATCTATTTTGCTTTCATCTGATATTGCAGTTCTGATAGGAACAGCCTTCTCTTTTTCCCCCTGTATTAAGTCACGCTCTTCTTGAAATTATAAAACAGAGAGAGAGATGAAATACACGGCAACATTTTGGAACATCAGATCCTACCAAGTTTTGATGAGTTGGATCAAAATCTCAATGACCAAAAGCTGTTGTTCAATAGCAAAAGTGAGCAGAACTGCAGAGGAAGATAAGCAGGATCCTTGTTCACACTCACCATGGTCAGAGTATTAGGTAATGAGGAACAAATATCAGCCTAGAGACCAGGCACTTGCTCAGAACTGAGACTTCCATTTCCTCCCCAGCAGCCTCAGGTTTCATGTGGGGAGTCATTTGAGCAAAGATCCTCCAAAGGAATTAAAGTCCTTTTGCTGACTTGTGCCCAGATATCCACGACAGAAATGTGAATCAGAACCTTTTTTGCAATTGTGTTCTCTGGTTGATTAAACTCACATTTGCAAGTTATTGAATACCTGCAGGTGCTGAATCAATTCTACTTGCATTCCAGATACTTGCTGGAGAACTGGGACTTCATTCTTAGGGCTGTTGTTCTGATGCCTTTTCTACCAGTTTATTCACTTGGAAAATATTTTTTTTTTCATTTTTCTTATCTGTGCAGAATAAAAGAGGAAATTTCCTTTTATTTGACTGTCTCCTAGTGGGGTGGGCTCAGACAAAGAGAACTAGTCTAAAACATCTGTGAGCTTTAAGAAGCCATTTTTAAGAGAAGAAGACTTGGCTTCTTGGCATGGTGATGACATAACTGAGCTACTTTGATGGGAGGGATATAAGATTTCACATGTTTGATATGGCTGCTTCTCCAAACACTAACTGTGAGGTTTGATCCCAGAGAAGCTCAGTGCCGGGTTAGACTGGCCGATGATTTAATTGGACGCCTTTGGAAGGTGGTGGTAACTTCCCGGGGGCGTTTAGCCTAGGCCTTCCTTCCATATCACTTCCCAAGCCTTGGTGTGTGGCTGGTGGAATGTCCTGTGCAGAGCCAGCAAGGAGGAGGCCTTGCTCTCCCTGGGGGCACCAGGGCTTTCACTGCCAAGTTGTTTGCAAGTGGCTCCGAGGCAGCGCAGGGACCGTGAGATTGTGCTGGGTTTGCACAGGGAGTTAAATAAACATCTCACGCTGTTATAATTTTCTGCTTTTCCCACTGTATAAACAGCTGCTGGTTGCTTGTCAATCAGCTTCTACTTTGGTGCTGCTAATTACAGAGAGAATCGTTAAAAACTGACTGGAAAAAGTTGCAAGGCTGATAGCAGAGAAGTCAAAAGGTTCTCAAATGTTGTGTTTATCTCCTCTCAAGATAAAGGTTTTTCAGAAGGCCTTTCAACCTGCAGGATCAAAGGGAGCATTTTGTTTGTAATGTGTACTCATCACTGCATACTTTAATTACCATTCTTGTTGCCTGTCTATTAACAAACCCCACCAGACTCTGCACAGGAAAACATTAATTTGGGAGTAACGGACAATGTTGTGTGAAACATATTGCTGGATATAACTTATCCAGTGCTTGAAGAATTAGACCAAAGTCATGCTTGGAATATTACGTGTTCTCCCCTCCAACTGACAGCAATTAACAGCAGTGCTTTGCCACTGTAATCAGCAGGAGATGTTGAATTGCCTCTTTGAAAGCTGGGCTCCTTTCTTGGGCTGTTCCCTCACAAAGGCTCCCAGTCTCTTTCCCACCTCGGTGAGTCTGGAGGAGACTTCATTTGAAACAAACCTGCTCTGTTCTGCAGAGGCCTTTCATATTAACAGCCCTCAAACCTCCTAAGACTCCTGAGTGAACTCTTACTTTTAACATTCAAATTAACCACCTCAGCACCATTTGGATCACCTTGGCCTGGCAGTTCTATGGATTCCGTGGTAGGTCGTAGGGAGACCAAATTTACTGCTTTTATTAACAACATTTTAGGTCAAGGCTGTTGTTTGTGTGCCTGGCAGTTGATTTGAGCACATATGGCAATGCCAGCACGTGCCAGGCACGTCTGGCAGATTTGTAACGTGAGGATCAACAACACTGATGCTCTGAACAGTCAGTAGATGAGCCTGGCAAGGAGATCCAGCATGTAAGTAGCCTTACTGAAGAACTGGCCACCCTAACTTCCCTGGGCTGCAGTGCATGCCCAGCAGGTCCTGACCTGTGTAATGAATAAGTTTAAATGCTTGTAGTAATTTTTTTCAAGCTGATCTCTATTTGTAAGGTTCAGGCTGCTCAGTTTGAATTAGCTACAGCATAGAGCCAATGCAATGGACACAGTTAAACACTGTAATTCTTGGTCAATCAATAAGCTGAATATGCTGACAAAACCTGCTTGTTTAGTCATTGCAAATGGGCAAAGTTTAAGTGCCCTTTCCTCTTTCATGGGTTCTGCAGTTCTCAAGAGTCAATTCTTTTCCTGGAGAATTCTCTACCAATACACTGTATAAATTTGACACTATCAGTCTCTAAGCTGGTGTTTATTTTGGAGGGCTTGTAAACCATGTCAGCTGGGTTGGAAAAGACCTCTGGGATCATCAAGTCCCAGCCTTGATCCAACCCTGCCGTGGTTCCCAGCCCATGGCACTGATGCCACATCCAGTCTCATCTTAAACACCTCCAGGGACGGTGAATCCCCCCCTCCCTGGGCAGCCCATTCCAATGCCTGATTACTCTCTCTGTAAAGAATTTCTTCCTGATATCCAACCTAAAGGTCCCCTGGCAGAGCTGAAGATTGTCTTCTGTGGCTTGACTGCATTGTCTGCATCTGTGAGTTCTTTGTTAATCCAGGGCATACAGCTGTCTTCTGATCATGTGCTCTTAGAAACCTTAGCACAAGGTAAATTGCTATTTCTGTTTTCACATTTATTTTTATCCAAACCCACTATTTGGTGCACGTTTGCAAATTACTGAGTGAAAGGCTCAGGTTTGGGTTTTTTCTTTCTTTTCTAGACTCAGAAAAGCTCAATCAAGTTTCAAAATGTCCCTTTGCTTTACGACTTCTCCGAGGTGTTTGCCACCTGTGGTAGCTCTGGGTGTCTGCAGGAGGGGAGACTCAAGGTCAGCAAAACTGAAGGCAAAGATTTTGTGAGGCTCCCCTGTCTAAATTGGCACTTTATTTCCAAGCACAGAGGGAAGAACTGCTGACATTGTTGGAAGTCATGGAACACGTTACAACATTTCAAAGCCTCTGAGAATGTTTTCATCCATTTTTCTTTTATTTTGAAGAAATAGTAGCACTTATCTGTCAGACTAAAGCTGAGTTCTCTTCTAAAGGCTGATGTTGAGACTGCTGGCCATCTTGAGGGAGAAAAATTAGATTAAGTAGAGGCTCATAGATGTGTTTTTAGTCCAGAGGGTTTTTTCCTGTCAATACAGTCTCTCTTGTGCACCTGCTAAATTATTTCATCATTTATTCTCATTCAAAGGGCTCAGTGAGTTACAGACATTATTACTGTATATTAGGAAGTTTAATTTTTATGTATACTGAGAATTGTTCAAGAATTACTTTCCTCTAACTATTAGAAGAATAAATTACTTTCCTCTGTCTTCCTCATGTATTGGGATCTTGATTGCCCTTATGAGGATGCTAAATTGTACAGTTTTGAATTTCAGATCACGATACCTGTCCCTGCTCCTCCAGAGTTTGTGAACAGTATTGGCCTTAAAAAAACCGAAACAACAAACTAAAACCCCCCCAAACCAAACCAAACATCAGCATTGAAATTTTGTTGTAAAAAAAAATTCTGTAAATTATTCCTAAACTGTTTATTATTAGAGTCTGCAATTATTGAAGTTAATGTACCTTAATGGACTTAATATAGGCAGAAACATAAGGGGAGGTTCAGTTAAAGTTGCCTAAGCATTTTCATTCAACTTATTAGTTTTCTTAATTTCTCATATCTGAGGCATTTTTCCTCAGCTGTTGTCTGTATTTTTATTGAGTTTCCATTTTATTTTGCCTTGAAAAAAAAACCTCAGCCAAAAAGAGTGAAACAGTTTTCAGCTCAAAAAAGGAAAACAGGTATTTTTGTGTGCAGGAGGAAAAAAAAATGTCCATTTTCTTTCTGTAAAAAACAAATCCTGTGCAACTCACAGTTCAGCATGTGTAGGAGGACAGATGAAATTCAGGAATGCAGTATTACTCATTGTGAAGAAATGTTTTTATTTGGGTGAAAGCTGGTTTTGATTTGGCAGGGTAGAGGACTTTGTTTAAATAAATAAAATAGCAGAATATGTGTGTTTATGGCTTGCTCTCTTGGGCTGTGTGAATGGAGCTTTTGGTACTTTTATAAGATGCAGGCTCAGGTAAAACCAGCTTATTTTCTCTGTACGTGGTATCATGTCATGTCTGCCCCAGAAGTGTGGGTTAAGTTCTTCTAGTTCAATAAATGATGATTCCAAAGTGCTAAAAAAGTGCTGTATTAAATGAACAGTAAATTCTTCCTTTAAATAAAAGTGCAAAAATGCCATAGGTAAGTTTACATGAAAACTCAGCTATTTTTCCCTGGCAAGAATGTTCTGTAATTGCAGAGTTGCATCCTAGTTGTGAGTGGAACTTTCTTACTTATATTTTCTTTTGAAACCTCAGCAAAATTAAGTCCATGAAATTAATTTATACCTTAGAAGCATTTTAGAAGGCTGTAGAAAGTGTTACCTTCTTGTTGCTGTGAAATCATTCTAAATGATAAATACAATGCTAAATTGTATTAAAAAGCTCCAGGATAGAGAAAACAGAGCATAAGGATAAAGGTCATATATATATATATAATTTCTCTTTTGTAGTTCAAGTGAGGCAGTCTGACATTGCACAGTCCACTGAAAGGCATCTTTTGCAACAAAATAGTTGGAAGGTGTATAAAATAATTTTTGACTGTTTATTCCAAGTCATACTTGGTAGTTTGTCTGCAGAGACTGTACCTCCTCCTGCTGATTCACTGGGGAGTGGAGTGTGAGGCAGTGAAAGGGAACTCTGCAACAGGTGCTAATTGAGGGACATTGTGGATCCATGGAATTGCTTTTGGAAAAGGGGCTGACTGTTCTGCTTCTAATTGGACCAGCAAGGCAGCTATTGCTCTCACACATTGGTTTTCTTGGCATGCCATTTTTCTGTTTGCTGAAATTTTTAATGCTGGGTCCTTTAGACTTTTACCTGGGTTACTGAGAAAGAAGGTGGATACACATCAATGGGGTGACCTGCTTGGGAATCCAGCAGGAGAACAGACAGAGCAAGACCCGGGAAGCACTGAGAAACCAGGCTGGAATGTGGTACCTCTTTGAGGACTTTTCTTGATTAAAAAATTCTGTGGTAGAAGCAGGGATTCTTCTGCCTGTGTGTCATGTCAGCCATAGTGGTCAGGAATCAGCACAATCAAGATTAAGTAGAGGCTCATAGATGTGTTTTTAGTCCACAGGGTTTCTCCTGTCAATTCAGTCTCTGTTGTGCACCTGCTAAATTATTTCATCATTTATCCTCATTCAAAGGGCTCAGTGAGTTACAGAAATTATTACTGTATATTAGGAAATTTAATATTTATGTATACTGAGAATCTTTCAAGATTTTCAGCCAAGAAGGGCTGAGTTGAATGTGCAAGTAAAAGAAGGTGTAGAAGCAAAGCAACCAAGCTATGAGCTGGCTTATGGATCTTTGAGGAGTTTGGATTGCAACACAACTGCCAAAGTAGAGGAACTCCTGCTACATCATGTTCTCAACCAGACCTAGAAAGGAAGGTGGTGCCAATAGTGTGCTCTTTGTTTCTGAAGGGAAAGCAGGAGTCAAAGGAACAACGTTGCCTGGAACACCCCACATCACTAGAGCAGTTAACAGGTTCTGGGGTACTGTCTCAGCAATTTTGGAACAGTTAAAAATAGTGATGACTGAGTATTATAGAGTGAGCCCAAGCCAAAGAGAGACAGATGTGGCAGAGATGTGGGAATCTGGCCTTCATGGCACAGCAGGAATTGAAATGTCTGACTCTGGGAGAACTTCCCAGGGTCAGAATCCTCTTTTGCCATAGAAGGAATGTGCAGTAACTGAACAGGGATTCTGGAGGAGGAGGAGGATGAAGACAAATGTTCTGTCACATCCCAGGCATTCAAATGACTGTTCATCACAAACTTCCATCTGTCCTGTCTTCAGCTGGTCCATGAGGTCAAACACTGACCTGTGTGGCAGAGAGAGCCCAGCAACTCTGGAGTGCAGAACTGTTAGGCTTGAGAAAGATGATCTCTTAAGAATGCCTGGCAAAATCATTCCAAGGCCAGTGCATGGATAAAGTGCAGTTATTAAAAGGCTGGAGTGATTCTCCAGGGTAAGCAAAGTTGTGAAACTTCTGTGGCAGAGATGGGAAGTGTCCTATATTTCAGAGTAACAAAGGGCAGTAGTCAGCTTTCTGGAAGAAAGAGTTCAGCCTCAGCAAAGAGACATAAAGAATATGAAGGTTATTAAACAGTGTGTGATGTGTGCAGCCCTTTGCAGATATGTCTTTATAAAACATTGGGGGGCAGAGGGAAGAGCAGCAGAACTAATCTGGAGAAATTGTAAAACTCAGAACCAAGCTCCTAAATTTCAGATTGTTGTATCTTTGTTTTAACAGCAATTCTTACCTTATTTTTTCTCTTTAATTGCTGTTTCCACTGTACACTTAAGGCAATTACATTCACAGATTTACTTTTTTATTTACAAAAAGGGTTTGAATATACACTGTGCATGTTAAACAGTCACCACAGCGCATTTTTGTCAAAACAGATGATTATGAACATAATACAACATGTTTTTCAGCTCACTTGTGTTGTATTAGAGCTTAATATCTTTTCTCTTTATGTTTATTCTAAGATTCATTCTTTAATCCCATTTTCATGGAGTTAAACATTTCCTTTCTTGCAGCTTTTTCCAGCTTCTTTGCCTGTCACCTTTGCAGCAGATCTGAACCACACTTTTAGTGTTTCTGCTTAGACTGACTCTTATTAGTTCAAAGCAGAGCTACATATTTTAAATTGATTAAGGGTTCTAAAGCAATTATAACAACTGCTTTTGGAGGACACAGTTGCAGTTTTCATTTTGGCATTATATGAAAGTGTAAGTTTCTTCAAAGTTGCAAACGTAAGCGAGTAAGAGGCAGCCGGTAATTATTTTCTAATAAACATAGGGAGTACATGAAAAACCTTAGGGGACATACACATTGCCTGCAGAGCAATTAATAAAAATCTCAGGAGGCTTAAAAGAAAATTCAGCCTGAGAATACATGTCCATTTGGCTGTGTATTTGAGTCCATTCCAAATTAACAGGTCTGTTGTGATCAAATTTGCTGTTTGTTTACAAACACCCCTTCGCTCGTTGTCGTTCAACAGACTTTTGGGGGAAATTTTCATTCTTTATCAGTTCCTAATTTTATTTATAAAATGCTCTCAGCCTCAAATATCTGCTTCTTCTAGAGCCCAAATAATTAAAGGTTTTATTTCTTAATTCTCTCTCTTTTAGCTTGTTTTGCTTGCAAACATTTGAGCACAGAAAAAACTTAATGAATCTCTGCTTAATACCAACTGGCAGAATTCATGTCCTCGTGAACGATTTGTTTTATGTGTATTATTACCTTTTCTCCTGCATTTTGCTAAACCAAAGGTGTTTGTTGCCAGCTGCAAGCAAAAGAGACACTCATGACCACTGGAGACCTTGAGAAAAGAGCAGAGAAACTATTTATTGTAGAAAAGCCACGCTCGTGGTTGCACTCGGGCTACAAGTGGTTTGTGTTTGCAGGGCTCAAAAGAGAAGGTGAAGCCAAAACTGGACCTGAGGGGGAGGGAGGCACAGGGACTTTGTCTGAGCCGAGTAGTTTTGTTCAGGGCTGGTAAAAACCTGACAAGCTGCAGGGTTGGGATGTCAAAGCAGCGCGTGCAGCGTGGTTTGCTGTTTTGTAAGGCAGGGATGGAGGTAACTGGATCAGGAGAAATGCATTCCAAGTGCAGGAAAAGACTAAGTGAAAGGAGCAAAAACATAAGCTCAAACTTCTGTAAAATTTAGCTTTCTCTTTGGGTGGAAGAGAATTGCTATGAATTGCTCATGAACCCTCAAATCAGTTGGGCTTGTTGTTACTGCCCAAGTACCAGACTCTGGGGGACTTGATAAAGGGAGTGAAAGATGTGAAAAATGCAGTGTATGTTCAGCCCCTGCTGAACCCAAAAGTTTTGAGTTTGATATCAAAAATGTGTCATTGTGGTTTTGTCATTTAAATCCTCTGTGTTGCAGCTTGTCATATTTTCATATTAATGCTCTTTTGTCATCAGCCCCATTGTTTGGCCTTCCCAGAGACTGTATTGCATCCTTTTGTGAGATATTACATCTCAGACACTAAAGCTGTGATAAATCAGAAGTTAGAGTTTTTGGAAAGCTGCTGAGTGTCTGGTGGTTCAGATACAAACTTCTCAGGTGCTCCTGGTTCTCTGCCTAATTTCTGCACCTGACAACGTGGTGAGACTTTAGCCAGTGGTACTGGGGAAATAAAGAGTGAATAAAAGAAGTGTGCAAATGTTTACACTCACCCCACCTTTCGCTAGAAATTATTTAGGATACCTAAGTGAGATGGACCAGGACTCTAGGAAATGATTCTCTCATCAATGGAGAAAAATGGGAACCATCAGGGAGTGGTTTTAGCCTTCCTGACACAGACACAGTCACTTCTGGAGGTGACCCATCCATCCACTGACTGTGGAGAGACCTTGAGTTGACTTGAGTTGACCCCTGTTGAGGTGTTTTATAAGCCTGAATTAATTGGGAAAATGCTGCATTTCTGGGTGTTTTCCTTGGTTGTTTTTTCAAGTCTCATTAGGAAAATGGATTCTTCCCGTGTTCCAAGCTGGATTGCACCAGTTTTTTACAGGTATGAGCACAGCAACCAACTGCACCACTGGCTCGTGGGTGCTTTCTGCTCGGCAGAAGGGACAGTGAAGGTTATTAAACACAGCTGCTGGAGTGTGATACAAACCTGTGTCTGCTGGAGCACCATAAATCATGCTGCTCCAAGACAGCAAGAACTGCTGCTGTGGCCTACAACCAGCAAGCCTCCCTCGTTTTCCCTTTTTAATGCAAACCATCCCATTACAAAATACCTCCTAGTTTATCATGTTCTGAAGCTCTTGCACCACGCCAAGTGTGCTGGCATGGAAATCACTGCAAGGGGCACACCAGGTCCTTTAATACTCCGCTTTCTGTCGTTGCTCTGGGAGCCAGATAACAAGTTGAGGATTGCTGCACACTTTATTTAGTTCTTGTGATGTTATTTTTCCTTTTACAAATAACTAGCATTTTAAAATAAACTGATAAAAAGCCTGCTCTCTGCTGATACGGTGGTGGTAACTGCTGTTGTGCTGGGTGTTAGGGAGGGGAGAGCATTCTGTTACTAATGGTTTTAAGTCATGACTGATGCTTTGTGCCAACAACAGAGATACAGATTCAAATTTAAACAAACTACCCAGGCAGTGTTTTACAGGATGTGTTTCTTGTTGGCAATTTGTTGTTCCTGACAACCTCGGCTCCTCGGGCCGTTGTTCCGCCAGCCGCTGGGATTAGAACACACACAGCCTGAGCTTATAAATGTTTCAAAGCCACCAGAACGGAACAGCAGAATTTTAAAATGCAATCAGATATTCTTTTGGAAGTGGTTAATGTGAAAGAAGCCAGATTTGGCAGGGTTTGATTTTATTTTTGATGCAGCATCAGTTTTAATACTTTAGTATGTTTTTCTTATGTTGGTCCTTGCAATCCAGCTGCTTCCCTTGGCTTCCAGAAATGAAAAAGCCAAGGCAAAGCCTGGAAAGCTACAGGAAGAAAAGCTTTTGGTGCTGGAAGACTCTTCTACTTCAGGTCCATAACAGAGTGCATTTTTATGGAATTGATCTTTTTCAGACAGACAGGCTCACAAAGCTTCTTTACAGCATCATTTCATTATTGAAGGCTTTCCTCTCAACTGTGCTCCAGAAGCATTTGGTATTTCTCACTGGACTTTATCTAATGACAAAGAAGCATGTTTTGAACTTTAGAATGCTGGGGTTTGTCAGTCTGGCTTTTTATTTATTCTTTTTAATTAGAGCAATTCTTTCTAACAAGATTAGCACACGGAACGTGGCTCTTTGAGATCTGCTCTTCTGGGGCCTTCACCTTTATCACACCTGAGCCTCAGAAGTTCCCCTGACAGCTGCTCACAAACTCCTTTGTAAAGTACAGCCCATTTCCTTATCTTCCTGTGGTAACGTTTCCCAAGTGTCTGTCCAGAGGCATTCAATTCCAGATCTCCAAATTAAAATCTGTTCTAAAGAAATACCTGACAGACTGGTGCTCTTTTGTCTCCTCTATCAGTTCGTGACATGAGATAAGGTAAAAGGTGTTTTTTATACAAAATGGGGTCTGCATTTCTTATCTTTGTTCATCCAAAATGACAAAGTTAAATGTATCAGGCATGAATGTTTTGTGGCAGGAGAACAAACAGTTTATCAATCTGGTTATGATTTCACTAAATCCTTTGATCCTCTTGATATTGCTGCTTACTTTAATACCAAATATCATTGATGCAAAGTTTTTTGTTTTAGGAGTCAAATGCTCAGACTTGGTGTTTTGGAGTAATAATGTGGCCTATAGTTGTTTCATGATTATACCTTTTGTTTATCCACATGTTTGAAGCCGTATAATTATAGAATTAATAGTCCAAAGCATCATGGAACTAACATATTGTTAATGTGATTACTGCAAAATATCACAAATTTGTGATATTTACCACCTTATTCAGTCCTTTGACTGTGGAGAAGCTGTACATTCCAGTTGGCAGAAAAAAAACCCAAACCCTGCTCTTGTTAAGATAGTTTATGTGAAACATATGGCCCTGGGATGCAAACTCTAACATTAGTTATAAAGTTAGACTCTTATGTTAATTTGCTCTAATAGATTCTTCAGAATCATGGTTTTTAAATATAATTATTAAGAATATATTTCTTTTTATTTTGTCATTGAAATACTGTTTTGAAGCTCTCTCTCTCTCTCTCTCTCTCTCTCTCTCTCTCTGTATGTTCTGCCCATACAAAGGTTTAGGACAGAATTAGTCACTGCTTTAATTATTGTTTCCTTTCTATAGTCATGAACTCATTTCACACACATCTTCCCCCACAAAGCCCCACCAAAACATGTTCTTTGTATGGCATATCTCTGGCTGCCATAAAGAGGTGGCATTTCACTGACTTACAACAACTGAAGCACTTGTCCTCTCATTTCAGAGGTCTTGGATAACTCTTACACAGGTTTTCATTAGTAATTGTGTTTCTAGGACTCTAATCCCATTCCCCTGGAAAATATGGCAAAAGTCCAGTTAAATGCTTTGAAGTCAAGAATAAGGGGACTGTTCAGAATCGGGTGATAGGAACCTGCTGGTTGTGTCGTGATTCTCTCAACGTGCTGTCTTGCACACAGTCATCTCTGACAAAGTGCAGTCAAAAAATGCAAGGTATTGTTTTCATAGTTATCACCTCAAATTTGATCTGTTCCAAGTCTCGCTGGGAAGATCCCTAAACGAGATGAGATTTCCCCTGCCTGTCAGGGCCGGGCTTTGGTAAAAACTCTGTGCTGTGACTTGGCAGCAGGTCCAACCTCGCTGCCCACGGACCATATCCCGCGTGGCTTGGGGTTGGAGCAGCCCTATGAAGCTGAGGAACAGCTGGACTTTTGGAGAGAGCACCATGATACACACTGGGTTTGGAATTAACCTCCACTAAACCAGCCTGGGAGGGATCTATTCTTAGCCTCGTGTGAGCGCGGAATGTTTGGCGCTTCCTAAGCCAGAATTAACCACTAAAACCCTCTATGAAGGGCTGGAGCAGGTGTTTGGAAATGAACAAAGAGCACATTCCACAGCACGAAACGAGCAGCCCAGCCATGTTTAATTCTGCACCTTCAGGCTGCTGAACCCTGGGAACCTGGATGTGAATATCTACAGCACCGGAATTGCCATGAAATATGATTTATCCCTTAGACTTAAAAGGGAGGAATTTGTTACCTAACTGTGCTTTAATTCATTGCTGTCATTAGAGCAGAGCATAATATGCTTTTTAGAGCTCAGGGAAGCAATGATAATGCTCAGCTTTTCCCCCAGTACAGTAAGAGTTGGGAGCCTGTTCCATACTCTTTATCTCTGTGTACAGTATCTGACTCCTGCTGCTGCCCGAAATATCTTCTGTGTGGCTTTTGGTGATGAATGGAGGATTCCTGTAGGACCTGCAGCCCGATGCTCTTTCTCACACACATTTTGAAAGCCCTCCTGCTCTCATGGATTTTGTTTTATCTGGAAACACAGCAATTCCGTGGCCTAACAACAGCACCATGAGATAAAGGCAGAGTTAGCTGAGCTTCCACACGGAGCTTCCTGGAACGCTCCTTGCTTTTGTGTCTCAGGGCAGGGTTATGTTTCTGTGTGTGCTGAGCCCTAGCTGGGATAGTCACACTAATTAATTGCTCATAACAGAGAAGTATATTAGTCAATAAACACCTTTTGTGTGTAATTAAATGGTAAACTGATGTGGAGGGATTTAGTAAGCCCTAGGAATACCTGTGAATATGCTGCAAATCATTGTGTTTGTTTCCTACAGGAGAGTGAAAAAAAAAAAAGGACATTCTGTGTTCCACAAGGTAAAAATAATGAGGAAAAAGCTCATTTTCTGTTGCCCTGGAGCACTTACTTCTTGTTCAGTTGTTCCACTACTAAGAATTTTGGCTTGTCCAAAGGCTTTTATACTTAAAAAACCAAGGATTTTCCTCTCCCCACAAATGAACCAAAACACACACTCGTGTCTAAAAAGGGAAATGGGAAAGTTTCTGAATTTCTTGATCATATTCTCTTGATGCACTGGGACCTTTCCTGGCAGATACAGCTTGACCCTTAAAACTGTGCAACAAAGTATCATTACCTGCTTTGATAACCAGAGTTATCAAAAATGAATTTATTTGAGGCATTTAAACAAATCCAACATGCAGGAGTCTGAGAAAAGTCTTTTACCAAAGCTGTTTTCCACACGTTTCAAGCCATAAAATCTCTACCATAATACCTACATTTAATGCAATATTCAGGAAGAAGGAATAATCTGTAACAGATTATAAAAAAAAAAAAAGGCAAAAAAAAAAATAAAATAGAAAAAGCCATCCCAAACCCAACACAACAGGTTTATGGTAATTAATTTTCCTGCAGGTGGTACCTTACTGTTTAGATGAATCCATGTAAGGAAAAAAAAATGTATTTTCTCCCCATCATTAGGCTCTCCTGTAAGAATGCCTTATTATAACTTTGGCAGCGCAGTGGGATTTATAATATTGAATACATTGTGTCAGCTCTCTTGTTTGCAGGAGGATAAAGTTCCATTATTCAGGGCTTTGCTTCAAATCCTTCCATTGTCGTGCAATTAAACACAGTCCTTTTTTTAGGACTAAACCTCATACTTCAAGAAAATAAGCTTTCAAGAGGGAGCACGTAGGGTTTCTGTCTCACAGGTAATGCTGAGCTCCTGCTGGGAAACCCATGAAGCTGGTGAGAACAGCACGTGGCTGAGGAGCCAAGGTTGGACACAACCTCTGTTCCTTTGGGCTCTTTGTCTGCCTTGGCCAAGGGCCACATCCAGGTTGCAAAATGTCTGCATTGGAGGGATTTTTTTTGTCTTCTTTCTGTATTTAATGATGGCACTAAAAACACCAGCAGGATTTTACAATGTTGATAACTGTTAATGAGGTGAATCGTGCCAAGGACCCCAATTGATTTATTTGGGCCTGGTGGAGATGTAGGGGATAATTTTGAAGGGATATAGAGGTGTTTTCTCTTTCTCTCTTCCTTGCTGAGGGCACAGATAAAGGTGGTGTGTGACTGTAGGGCTTCTGAGTACAGCCACGTGCCCCAGGAAGCCTGCAAGGATTGGGCAGTGTGTGAAGGAGATGTGGGGTAATAATTTGTGTTATTCTAAAATGAGATTAGTCACCTCAAAGGCAAAATGTGTACGTTCACTGAAGTTTCTGGTTTGGTCTGATTTTTTTTTTTAAGTTAGAGGATAAATCTCAAACAGGAATGGTTCCTGTCTCAGAGCTGGAAAGTTTGGGTCTTTTTGTATTCTTAGTCACTCAAACTTAAACTGAAAACTGACAGTTCCATTTCTGATCTATTTGATTATTACTCTCCTTAGGCAATGTGTGGTCTACACATTGTTATTTTCTTGTTGATGTGGAATTTGCAATCTTAATAATTTTGTGGTTTTGTTAAGCAGACCTATGACTTGGTCCTCTGACATCCAGAGCATTGAATTTCTGTCAAATTCGAGGAATTTGAATTTTTGTTTTTTAAATTATGTTTTTAAAATACTTACCCCTTCCTCGAGCTCCAAGAGCTCTTCTCTCTCACTTCATTCCTTCTTGTAGTTTGAAAATAAGTTCAGAAATATTTCAGAGCCTGGAAAAAGTATAAATGTTCCATCTGACAAAGTTCTTTGCCTAATGTAAGTCCCAGAACTCAGGCCTAAAGCCCATCTGTCACCACACAGAGCTAAAAACAAGCTCAGAAATAAGTGAATATCACAAACTTCATCATAATGAAGTTCTGGAGTGAAATGGGAAAAGAGCTGCTTCCTGTGTTGTGATTCTGAGGTTATTTATTGTAATAGTGTTGTTCAATTTCAATTCATAGAAACTTTTTCTTTTATAGTATTTTAAAAGTATACCTTAGATATTGTATCAAGTGATATGACTGAATGCTGGAAAATTTAGTTCCTGCTATATAATATTGCCTTGATTTCATAACCTAAATTCCACTCATAGTTCAAAAATACGAAGGAACATATTGGTTTTCTTGAAGCAGGCAATTTGGTGAACTCTTTTTGTTGATTTTCTTCCACTAATGTTCTTGCTGCAAGGGAATTTTCCCAATTGGAGGGTTTACAGATTGCTAGGACAGTAATAAAACAGATGTTCTTATAGATTTCCAAAGCTCTCCAAATTAGACTTTCTCCTTCCTCCATCCCTAATGTTTCAGCTCTGCTATGCTGGAGTTTGCAGTTATTTACAGCCCAAACTCCACTGCAGTTACAGGCTTCAGCCTAAAGCTTTCTAACCAGTTAAGTCTGTTGTTAACCAGCTTAGTGTATTATTTATAACCTGAACATCAGTTAAGATAAAGCCTCCACTGTACTGTGCCCTCCTGCCTAGGAGGGTTTTCTGCCTAATTACGGAGTCAAGTGGATTTTGCAAACATGGAATGAGCCATAGGGCACCTCTGAGTGTGCCCAGATGGTTCTGGGTCACTTATTTGTGAGCTACCACCGAGTTTTTCCCTGAATTCTGTGTTCAAACCAAAGAGGAATAGATTTGGTTTTGAAAGGAACGAGGTGGGAGTGTCACCACCCCTTTTATCCTATTGCTGCTGCTGGTTCTTCAGACCTAGAATAATAAAAAAAGTCACTAAATAATTCCTTTCTGAAAGCTGCCCTTCCCCTGTGCTTGCTCAGAGTTATCAGATCCCACCTTTTGTTTTCTCTTAGCCCAGCTTGATGTGTCTGGTTCTCTCAATCAGTCCCTGGGATCGATGTTCCTCTCCCCTTGATTATTTGTATTCCACTCCAGTGCCTCATCAATGCTTTTGTGCAGGGCAGTGCAATATCCTGGAGGCCGTGGCTATAAAAAGCACCACTGCTGGTTTCTTGGGTCAGGAGAGAGATTCCAGGGCCAAAACCTCTTCTCCCTGTGTTGGTTGAATTCAGGGCACTCTTCCCTGCACCCACAAAACACACTGAACAGCTGTACTATGAGAGCATTTTGTTTGCATTTATCCATCACTACACGAGTTGAATAAACAGGATTCTCCAAAAACCAAAGGTCTCCAGAAAACAAAGACCTCACCTAAATTCTGCTGGGAATTTATGTAAGAAATCCCCTTTGACTTCAGAGGTTTTTCAGTCAAGCCCTTGCTGGAACATTTCAAATACTGTTGTCAAGTAATTGTTCTGTAAATTGCTGTCTTTCTCTTGAGCAATTGCTCTTTCATCCTGAATTATGATGCATATTTTGGGTCTTACATGTTAAAATATCAAAAATGACATGTACAGAAGTTACAGCTATTTTTGACTTTTGTTTATGTTATTGAATATAATGTAGTCAGAAAAATAAATTTACACTTTATCCTTGGGGAAGAAGTATTTCCAGGCAAATGATTATTTCAGGGCTTTTCAAAGATCAAAGACGAGGAAAGCATTGAGAAAGAGTGAAGGCAATATTTTTTCCTCAAAATGTAGGTTTTGTTTTGAAAGGTAGGAGAAAGAAAAAGAATTTCTAAACTGTGATCCTAAAAGATATTGTTAAGAGCAAGTTCATTAGTGACCTGCAGACATAGGGTTGATATTACTTTGATTCCTGTCAGATGTTCATTTGATAAAACATCCACCCTTTTCTGCCAAAGCCTACCTTGGAATAATTTGGTGGCCAACCTGATCCTAAAGAAAGCAGGATTTTGAATGATGTGATGGTGACCTAGTTAATATTGTTTATTGTCAGGAATAGCTGATGAAATCCAACAGAAAATTGCAATGTATGTAGGGTTTGATATAGAATAAATGAAACAGAGCAATATGTCCAATATGGAACCATCACATGCCAGAAATCCTACTTTCTAAATACAGGGAAACATAATATGGTTTGGAAAGTCAAGCTGTGGTGACAGTATGCACAACAAACCAAACTAAGCATAGATTCAGCTCTCTTTTCATAAATTAGTGGCTATAAAAGAATGGGACAATAAAACTGGAAGGCCAGTTGGCTTGGAATGAACTCTTAATCCATCATTTAATTTACCCAAACCCCCAAGCTGATGAGAAGTCCCTTTTTAGATTCTATTTAATGTTAAATGTGTGCTCAAGTGCCTCACTCCATGTTAAATATTCAGCTTTGACTCCAGAAGGATCATTAGTGTGCTTGTAAAACACAAGGCTTTGAGTGTTGTTAAACTGGGCAAATAACACTTGGTCAGCTCGTGGAGGGTCAGGTCCAAACCTGGCCCTTCACTTGTTAAATGTTATTTTTGCCAGTATTTCAGTGGGTGTAAGACACCTCTCTCATTGCCTTAGGGACAGGTTTATGTTCCAACAAGTTTTCAGTTGCACCAGTGGAGCTACTTCACTTTAAGCAGGAAGATTATTCGGGTACAGTGATTTGTTATCATTTTTCCCTGTTCCATTTGGGAGGGAGTTTCTCATGAAAAGTTGTTTTACTTCATAGTTTATTTAAATGATCATTCTCTGGTTACATTTGTTGCCTGTACAGAAATAGGGGGAAATAATTTAGCTTAGAATTGCAGGATTCTCAGACCCTATGAAAAGACTGAACAAATTGTGTATTCTGAGGTGACCATGCTCTGATAGAGGAAATCCTCTTTTTACTTTAGGGTGAGATGTTCCTTTTCCTGTTGTTTTTGTTGTGTAGTTTATTCAACCATTCAAATTTGATGGTAGGTTTAAAATTGCATGGCCTTTTCCAAAGAGAAGGGTTTGTGGGTTTTTTCCATGTGTCCTCACCAACACCACTTCCAAACCAGGTGGTTTTTGGTCCTTTTGCTTGACTCTGCAAACTGGGTTTTGTTAGACCCAGAATTAACAAGAGGGGGTTTCCAGCCCCCAGCAGCATTTCTCCATCACCCTGGTGGAAAGAACACTTCTCAGATAGAATTCGTTTTGGTGCCATAATTGTTGTTCTCAATAAATAAAGTAATTTCAGAGTGACTAAGGAGGCATGTCATGCATCAAATACAGCATGAATGCACAGGGGATAATTATCTTAATTGTGTTATCCTTTATTTAGCTGGATGAATGGCAAGGGAGTGTGGGTTTAGTGGATGGGTTCGAGAACAGCAGTATCATTTTCACTTAACTGGGTGTGCCTTTGTGTTTCTGGGGCCTCTGCTCTGACAATCAATACTCGTTGTTTGCATGACAATAATGCAGAGATACCAGAGCACAGACCACACTTCCTCTGTGTTACATGTAGGATTGGAAGCAGATTTGATCCCTTCCCAGATTAATTTAAAGCCCAAGTCTCCACTCCTCAATTTCTGGGACTTTTTGTCCTCATGTTTTCAATTATCCATGAGGGTAAACACCCCCTAAAAGCAGTGTAGATACTGGAGACAGCAAAATCATGGTAATAGACTGACCAAACCAAATAAAATAGCAAACCCATCAATCTTGTTAATTGTGCTTTTCCTTTTGATTTTTATCTCTCTCTGATCCAGAAGCTCAGAAAATCTGTTATCTCGAAGGTATCATCTTTTTGAATCAGAATATAAAAGAAGCAGGGATATGCTGCTGTTGAATAACTTTAATATAACACTATATTGACTGGCTATTTTTAGCTAAAATATATTTTGGTGTCTGAGATATGAGATATGTAGTGCAGATAGCCTTGTTCAAGGGTGAAATTTAGCATTAAAATAAGAATCAGAGATGTGAAATCTTCCAATGGTGAATCAATAATCAATCAGTAACACTCCCCAATTAAGTGCCAAACAGTTCTCATCATTGGATAATGTGCTGTAAAACCATTCAGCCTGAGAACACTCTACTCTCTCTTTCAAACTGTGACTGGTGGTATCAGAGCATTTAAAAAATGTGTTAAAAAGCTGTTGGGGCAGTTGTTAGATTTTTCTGGAGAAGTAGAAAATTAAGCTTAATATTTTCTAATATAATTAATTCCATATTTGTATTTTACCCATATCTTACCTTTAATATAGAGAATTCTCTGTTTTAAAGTGATTTATGACACAAGCTTTTACTGAGTATGTTGGTATGAATTTGGAAAGCCTGATTAATATCTTCCATCCCACTGTGATGTCAACAAATGCTTCTGGTTTAGTAATTCACCTACTCTGGAGGAAACTCAAAAATTATATATCCAGAGAGGACCCCTGTGATGACTTATTTCTACACCCTGTTTTTGTGGATCAGGTGATTTCCCTGAACTGGTTTTTATTTGAACATAATGGGGAATATATCCAGCCCAGGATTTATCTGCAACCTGTGACACACACGGCGTGTTCACATCCCTGATTGTTTGTCAGCTCCATTATTTTCCTTCAGTGCACACATTCTCTCACATTGAGACTAAACAAAGCACTTTAACATGCATATATTCTGATAATAAATGTTTTCTTACTAAAGCAGATATAAATTAAGCCTCCTGGTTTGTTCTGCTTCAGTTAAGTTCTGTTAAAGGTGCTCGAGTCATAATTTTTTTCATCATCACATCAGCAGCAGACAAAGTTGAAATATAGGAAGTGGGACATGTGTTCCTCTGCTGTTTGATCCCAGACAGACTTGTAAAATCACCTCAGATAAAATCAACATGTAAGCAAATAACCACAGTGACAGCTTTATGTCAGGCTTTCTGGAAAGGCAACTTTCCCTTCCTGTTAATTTAGTTTAGAAGCAAATTGTCTCCTACAGCAACATCTCCCCAGCTGACATCTGAATTAATGTCATTGTTTCCCTTCTACATCATCCTTCTGTAGAACGTACAAATGCTTTCCACTGGCTTTTAAAAACCAAATTTTCAGCCAAAATAAATGAGGATATGTCTATAGACATAATAATAGACAGTGTTGTCCTGATTTACATCAGCTGGCCCCAAATACAGCAGACCTTTTGTTTCCAAGCAGAACTTCCCTGTTGAAATAAATGGAGACTTCTGCTAAAAAAAAAAATCACAGAATACCCCACTGATATTATTTTAAGACCCAAATGATTTTTACTTGCAAATCTATATACCAAAATAGATTTCCTTTGCATTTTTTCCACTTACTCATAGCATTAGTGATGTTGGGTTTGCATAAATGTTTTGGAGTCTGTCTCCAGCTCCAATTGCCAGAGTTAAAGTTGTAGTTTTGTAGCATCTTTGTGTTGTTTCTTGGTTGCTTAATAGAAAGACATGGTAAAAATACAGTAATGATCAAATAATTTTAAAGGTTTTTCAGGTGTGCTGTAAATTATTGTGTATTTTCAAACACAATTTTAGGCCAATTTCTTCTAAGCTACACTTAGCAAAGAGTGGAATAGTTCTGTGTCTACCTACACTGCACCTATTTTGAAAATCCAAAATTCATATAGATTTCATGTAGTCTGTACAGGGCAAAACTGTTTTATACATAATAAAAATGTGTACTAGGAAACAAATTGTTTTCTAATTGTTAATTAGCCCTAATTATGGCATTCAATGGACCACTGATAAAACCCTAGTCTTTCAGAGGGGAGCACTGTGTCCCTTTCAGAGAAATATTTTAGAAAATGTCCATTAGCACAGTTGTGAGCATTTCAGTGTTCATTTCAATCATGTCTTTGACAAAGTCCATGCATTATTTGTGTGTGGAACTGCTTTGAGCTCATTGAATTTCCAGCTGAGAACCTGCTCTGGGTATTGAATTTATGACCACAATGAAATAGGCCAGTTAGTGATGGTTTTCTTTCCACATCCATTGGTTTGATTGGGTTAATCTGAAATAAATAGGATCAACTAATATTATATGCCTTTTATTAGGGAAAAAAGAGGTTCTGAAATCCTGTGTGAACTTCCTTCCAGGAAGGGAAGTGAAGTTACATTCACACTGATTTATTCCAACTGTAAATAGTTTAAAGGTTCTCCCAGAGTTCTCATTGGGAGTTCCTTGTGCTTGATACCATGCAGAAACACACAGATTTCAAGAATTTGATGGAAAGAAACCCTCGATCCTCAGTGTTGCATGTTTGGCTGATGGGCTCCAGTAAGACTGAATTTCCCCTTGAACGTATTGCATCCAAATTCCAAGGACTCCTGAGGAAACATTCAGGAACACGGCAACAACCAAAACACACACAATTTTATTGTTCTTGAAAATATCTCTTTCTGTAGACAGATACCTCACCTGTTTGTTCCATCTGCTGCAAATCTGAGGTGATTTTGACTTTGAGCTTCTCCTGTGGTGCACTTTTTGCCAAGCAGGAACTCCCACACCCAGGGACCACCAGGCAGAGCTCACACAGAGCCTGAAAACCTCCTTTTCCTTTTCAGCCAAGCGACACTTACACGAAATATAATCTGTGACACCTTAATGACAGAGATCCCCTTGCATTCTGAGCAGTCATTTCTTTTGAATAGAGGAGAAATTATATGTAAGAGCAGAAAAAGAGCCGGGGCTTTTTGTCAGTCGTGGACCATTAGGAAACTTTGAAACAGCTAATTTGGTCTATGAACCTCTCTTTTTCAACATTTAAAGTGAACCAAAAAATAATTTAAAGCACAAAACTGGCATTTGAAAACAAACAAACAAACAACCCACAATGTTTATTTTTTTCTGGGATTATAGGAACAGAGAAAAATACTTAAGATAGACACTGCTTGTACATGACATTAAGGTTAATTGAATTTCCTCCCCCTGCCAAGTGGTGTACTTTCAATGTAAAGTTTTCCAAACTTTTCCAAGTTTCTAAAATACCTAAAATAACTTTTATATTGTGATATTTTGTTGGCTTATGTATGTTAAAAAATCCTGTTCATATACTTCTTGTTGGTATTGTATTAGTTGAAGAAGACAATGCTGTAATAGCCATTAATTCTGTCTCACATACTCATTTTCAATGCAAACACTAAATTCCAAACTTTATATTTGCCATTTGCTGTTCCCAGTTCCACTTAATGCATTGCCTGTATCCCAGAACACATGCTGGAATTAAGTGGGACAAGGGAAACACAGCACAATAGAAATTGCAGGTTATTGCAATTTAAAGATATTCAGTGGTGAATGAATTTTAAAAGTCTGTCGTTTGGCCATTAACAGCAGGAGAGAAAACTTGAAAAGGAATTGAGAAAAGGAAACTTCTAGCAAAGGTCTGGGGTGGGGGAAAGAATTCCTAATGCCAGAGAGAGGAAAAGTGGTGCAGGATGAGAGCAGCTCCAACTGCGGGAAAATGAGGCTTTGGAACAAACATTTTTGGAGGAGGTCAGAGAGATCTACCAGGACAGTGCCAGGAGAGAGCTAGAAAAGAGCAAAGGCTGTGTCCATGGGGTGAGATCACATCCATTACAGTGTGCAGAGGCACCAGAAAAATCTGCATGAATCCCGAAGTTGATGAGGCAAAAATATCATCACATTATATCTGAAGGCACTTATGGAGCTTAAAGACTCCTGTGTTTTTCAGCCCCACTGGTTAGGAAAATGGGATTGACCAGAAGAAATCATTTACCAAGGGGGGATTTCTCTTTTTTTTTTTTTTTTCTTTTTTTTTTCTTTTTTTTTCTTTTTTTTTCTTTTTTTTTTTTTCTTTTTTTTCTTTTTCTCCCCACTGCAAAGCGAAGCAGAACAATCCGTGGTGCTAAATAATGCTGAGCTCAGAGTCTCCCTCTGGACAGAATGTTGTACTATTATGTTTATGTTCCTAGTTAAGGGAGAATGAGCAAAAAAATGGTGACATGGAATTGGAGCTACACAAGGCAATGGTTTTGTGAGGTTTTTAGTATGGGAGATACACTTTAACATCTGCCAAGTAAGAGACAGGGATTGAAAACTCCTCATGAGCTGATGTTTGCTCTGCTATTTAGTTCTCCAAGTCAAAAATATGGAGTTCCTAGATGAGGGAGGCCTTTAGGGAACTTTGGCTGGGATGACTGGATGAAGAAGGAATCAGTGCTGGTTAAAGTTCCATTTACAAGGGGTGAGCACCAGAAAACATGGCTTTACTTACAGATGGTAATGTTTGCTACACTGTCAGAACAGGCCTGGTTTTGGGTGCAATGGCAGGAAATCAATTTGAATATGGCCTTGTTATAACATATAAGGTCTCTACAGTTTCCTTTAAGCCTCGTGTGAAATACTTTGAGGGCTTCAAAGCCTTGTGTTTGCCTCAGACAACTGCCCAGCAGCTCAATGACTGGCTGTTATGGCTGCTACAAAATACAGTGTTAACAGTGCTGACACCTACGTTGTGCTCAGTACCCTCTGGTGTGTCTTTGGCTGTATATGTATTTTCATTGTGCTTTAATCGTGGAGCCTCAGAGAGGAATTGTTAGTCTAATCAGCTCTCCATACTTGTACAGCCTGATTAATGCCTGCCAGGGCAGCTTGTTTGTGTTATAGGACAGATCTTCATGCTCTGATCTCAGTTGTGGTGTTTTTAGTGTTCCCTGGCTGGTGATAAAAAGGCCAAATGCTGAACAGCTGCCTTAGCTGCTGTTCCTCACTGATGCTGCTTCAGCAGGCTGTGACAGAGCTGCACAAGCTGCCATGGGGTCTGGGCTTCCTTCAGGGATGCAGGAAGGTCTGGAAGTCCTGACGGGTCCTCAGCCAAGGAGGGGTCATGTTAGACACAGGCTGTGGATGCTGGAGATACAACATTGCCACAGGCAATAATTTTCCTAATTTGCTCTTGATTTGCTCGCAGTGGTGGGTTCCTCTTGTGTATCTTCTGATGTTGCAGCCAATTCCAAGAGAAATTTGTAATACCAGATTGTATGGGGGTTTTTTTCTGCATTTATGCAGATTGGGGAATGTCCTGTCTGGTTGCACAAAGCATTAAGGAAATTCAAGTTCTTCATGAATCTGTAACTCAGTCAACTCAACTGCACTGGCACTGACTCATGCAGGCTGTGAGAAGGGGTTTGTCTGGTGGAATCCGTGGTCATTCCACCTGTCCCTCCAGCAGCTGTCCTCTTGCCCAGCTCCTGTTATCCCTGTGGAGTTCCTAAGAGCAGATCCCACTATTCCACTCTCAGCTTGTGGGTTGTCCTGTGTCCTGCTACCTTTTCCCAAGGAACTTTCTGACTTTGGATAACATGAGTCCCCAAGGAACATCAGACAGAGTAAAGTAAGAGCTGCTCCTTGGATATTCCGTGGTTCCCTTGGGAGCTATTCCTGATGTACAGCTCTTTTTGCAGGAGTACAGGTAAAGGCCGTGGTAACATCAAAGGGTTTTGAACATATGACCAGAAAACAAGCAAAACCTTTGAAGCTTTTTTGTTGCTTTTGCTGTCTTTGTTTCAAATCTGTATGTTTTAATGGTACAGCTGCTGTTTAAAATTAATGGGAAAAGTATAACATCAGGCATCATCGAATCCATATTTATAGACTGTTTTTTATGGAAAACACTGCCAACTGCAGAATTCCATCACTGTGTCATCAGGTCTTAGTCAGGCTTGGAGCAAGGGGAAAGAATGTCTCCTGATATATAACATATCTTTTGTCATTTGATTCCTGTGGATATAAAATCATTTATTCATGGAAAAAGCCTTTAAACCAGGCTGGTTTGTGTTATGTCCATTATTTAGGACCTTACAGGATGAGCAGGGCAGAGAAAGTGCTCAGTGGACCTTTGAGAATAATTTTGTCATTGCCTCAGAGGATGGACCTGTACAGAATTTCTTGTGCCTATATTCTGCCATCTGTTTTAAAAAGGTCCTCAAGAATCTGGCAGATATATCAGCAATTACCAGGATTTCAAAGATTAACTGCCCCAACACTCTGCCTTTTAGAAGAAATACTTTGCCTCAGCAAGAGTTGT
This sequence comes from Manacus candei, assembly GCF_025592945.1. NCBI lineage: Eukaryota > Metazoa > Chordata > Aves > Passeriformes > Pipridae > Manacus > Manacus candei. Next base: position 1,529,591 of record NW_026138101.1, on the reverse strand, counting down.
CATTCGGGCGTGCCTTGGTTTAAATTTCAACAGCTCTAAACCACTGAGCTGCCCCTATTTTGTCTGATACAAATGTAGAAGGCTTTAAAGAGTGGCCACTGGAGCAATCTCATTTTAATAGAATACCTTCAATCCTCTTTCTGCTGAGCAGTGTGTGTTTTAGGATTGCAGCCCTGGGAGCCCTGCTTAGCAAACAGGGACTGGGGGAACGGCTGCATTCGAGTCCTGCCATGGCAACCTCAGCGACTTTGGTTTGGTTTGGGGTTTTTTGAGCTGCAGGATGGGATTCATTAGTGGTCCTCAAGCCTTTCAAGTCCTTTCTGAGTTAATTTTTGCAGATTTGTGACCTGGGTTGCACATCTCCTGCAGTACCATCAGAATGTTGCAGGACCTCAGCGTGGCTGTGCTGGGTCTGTAGTTAAAGGACTAGAAGGTCCACAATAACCAAGATTTTCTTTAGAAGCCCACACATCCTACAGCTCTGCCTAACTTCACCTGAAGCTGTGGGACTTCTTAATGAAAGATGAAGAGTTAAATCAGTCTTTTCCCTTTAAGTTACTTGCATAGGTTTCTTTTAACTTGGTTCTACTCTGGAGGTTTTATGGGCCTGAGTGGCACGTGCTTGGCACTATTTAGTAGCCAAGAATAGAAGACCATCACAATACTACATGCAGATCCTTAAAACACTAATTGTTCTACACCTCAACATCAAGATATACTGTAAATGGTGACTTTTTTCCCTTCTGGATGCTCATATGTTTATAAATCTGCTTTCTCAGTTATTTATATTTAAAGTTGTTATTGAAATGGGAAAAAAACCCAAATGAGCAAAAAACAAAACCCAAAGTATTTTGAGAGGAAATTTGCATTGAAATGAAAAAAATTGTTTGCAGTAACTTATAGATTTCTCCAATAAGGAATAAAACTGGAAAAGATACACCTTTATGGACAGATATACACTTGTATCTGTTCTTTAGACGAAGCTATAGAAATAAGATTTTAAATTATTGTAAGCCTTGTGATTGATCATACAAGCAGAATGGCCGTTTAATTGTTACAGAATTTCTTGCACTAAGGAAATTACCTTCATTTTTTCTTCATATTGAGATGTAAAATAATTTCAAGGCTTAAGAAAAAAGGAAGGTCTGGGTGGATAGGACCAATTTTGTTTGATAAAACAAAGCTTTCATAGAGTGAAACTTTAAACTTAAATATCTATAGCAAGAATAATAATACTAATACTTAGCATTATTATCTATTAGTTATGTTCTTATTTACAGGCTTTTGTACTACTTTTTGGAGAACTTTGACACTTTATGCTGTTCTCTACCAAAATATTTTATGGAATAATTGCTTGAGGCAGAATGAAATTAACTGTTCCAATATTTGATTTTGATTTCTTGCTTTGCTTTCTAACACACAGCCTTACACTTGTTTCCCTTTAAAAGTTCCTAAAAGACAGAACTATTCTTCCTCCAAGATTCTGAAAGTCAGACAGAGGGTTTTGCTTTTCCTAGTTGTACATTTTTGTAGGCAGAAGGAAGGCAGGAGCTGAAAACCCTCACCTTCGTGTTCCTGACGTTCAGAGAAGGATTTGCCTTGCAAAGGACACGAGGGTTTGACCCCGAGGTTATTTCCTTACCACACTTGGCAAAGCAGAGGTTTGAATTTCTCTTCCCCTGCCTTTACCACGTGTCTGAGCTGCTCTCTCTGTGGCTGTGCTGCAGTGCTGTGGGTGTATTTTCTGGGATTTCTGTCTTTGCTGGAGCTGTCCAGGCCTGAGGCTGGGCAGGGAGCAGCCAACAGTCCCCCCAGGTGACCTCTCTGCAGCTAAAGCTCCGAGTGGAGAAACAGGAGTGCCAAGGCTGAATATGCACTGACATTTGAGGGAATTAAACCTTGAGAGGTCATGAAAACCCCCGTTCAGGGCCCATAGCTGGCTCTTGGAACTATGGAGGGTCTGTGAGTGCTCAAGCCTGATAATATGATTCATTATGAGCTTCTGGTCCTATTCTTGTAAAGCACAAAACTCAGACTCAGTTTTCCTAATCCTGAAGTTTCTCTCTGTTTTGTCTAAATTGACTCCCAGAGCTCTTTTCTTCTGTGTCTTTAAACCATTATTCAGTGTATAAGGAACAGAAGGAAAGTTGCAGTGTCTTTCTAGACACTTTTAAAAACTGCAGTGAATAATTTATTGTTCAATTGGGACAATACTTCAAGGGGAAAGCGGCCTTGGTGCTGCTGAAGAATTTCATGTGTGTGTGACCTCGATCGTAGCAGAATCAGTGGAACGATGCCATAACATGTAAAATGTGTTATTAACTCATAAAATATCTTGTACTTTTTTCATAGTTTGTGATCAACTCAGGACACATTATGCAGTGCTGCATAAAAGTGTGTGTTCCCTGTGCCTCACTGGGAAAGAATTAGACCTCAAAACTCTCCTTTGGTTTCCATTCCTTGGTATTTGCCAAGCTATCCCTCCTCTTCATACAAAATATTCCCTCAATAAAAGCAAGCGTGGCAGGCAGCAGTTCCCAAGGCAGCCTGCAGTGACCTTGCATGTCTCAGGGGGCTGGAGGCTGGAAGAGCCCATGAATTCACTTTCCACCATTCCTGGGAGGATAATCAGTGGGAAAGCCCACGGAGGAGGCTGATCCAGTTTTGAAAGTATTGAAGTGCTGCTGTCAAGTGTATAGAAAATATAGTCAGGCAACCATTCTCTACAATTTCTTAATGCATGACACACTGGAAAGCTCACAGTGCAAGAGCACAATAAATAATTGGAGCACAATAAATAACTAATTGAAGCTCAGAGGTTGGTTTTTTTTTTTTTGTTTGTTTGTTTGTTTTTTGTTTGTTTTTTGTTGTTGTTGTTTTGCTGCAGTTTTGTAGAATCTGTGCTAAAATTCCAAAGTGTTCACTTCTAGAAATTAACACAAGGGATTTTGTTTTTTAGTTATTACTAATCAGGTGGATTTGTATGAATCTTTTATCATGGTCCTTGACATCTGAATTAGGTCTGTTTCTTGGGTTTTATTGATCAACCTGATCAACTGTTCAAAGAGTTATGTAAATGTTGTGACCTGGTGTGTTTCTAACTCCCTAAATTGACACTTACAGCAGAGTTCTTGGAGGATAAATATCTTTCAGCCTTATCTGAAGTCCCAGTTGCTTGCATGCAACACTAATATTCAACTAGGACAGAGAAAAGAAGATCTCTGTGCTAAAAACAAACAGACAGGTTTTCAGCACTTCACATGCTCTGAAGTTTGGCAGTTCTCAAAGGTACACAAGTAATTATGGTGAGTAAATACCCAAAGAGCCATTGGGTGTGCAGATATACCCCTGTACCTGGGACCGAGGGGAGCACGTGCACAGCTGCTTCAGCATTAATTACATATATTAGGGCTTTACAGCAGATCTTATCAGCTGGCTCCAGTTTTTCCAGAGAGTGCCTGGGAAAATGTGTGTTTTGTAAAAGTGTTCAGGCTGGGGAAAGGTACTGTCACACTTTGCAATTGGGAATCAGAGCACACAACATGACTGGGTATTTATGCATTCAGTGGTGGCTGGGTTAGAGTAATGGAAACCAGAGAGGCCAAATGTGACTGCCAGTCTTCCTGACCACAGATTCCTGGGAACATCACAGACTCTTCACTCAGAATTCATTAAATATTTGAGAAGCATTAGGGACAAGTTTCAAGTGGATCCCACACTGTTAATATTTATTATAAAGGAGATATTTGCAGACACGCTCCACATTTGGTAGCATCTCTACTGAATAATTTTTTTGGGGCAAAATCATAGGAAACCACATAACTAATGGCAGAACACAGAATAAGTAGTGTGAGCTTTAAAAATTGTACTTCTGAATGTTTTTGCAGAAGAGATTTCAAACCCAGCAAGATGGAAAAATATTTCAGAAACTTATTGTGATTATTGATATTTTTAATGAAGTGGTTTATATATCATTTTAGAAGTGTGCTCAGTGCTTCACCAGTGGGAATTCCACCTGGAATTTCTAACGAATTTTTAAAAAAGCATAGTTTAAAATCATACTCATCTAATATCGAGAAGGTCTTTTTCAAAAAGGCTACTCAGCTAAATAAAGTGAGCAGAATCTGACTTGAAAAGCACTTATTGATAACATATTCCTTCAGTGTTCTCTGCCAGTGCAGATGCTGATGTTGTGCAGCACCTTCCTGCAATCAAATGTGCACTGTGGGTGGGAGGTATTGTCAGGCTGGGATGGCTGCTGACAACTGAGTGTTCATATCAGTGTTTTGTCTTTAAATCACAAAGTATTTTTAAGCAAACACCAAAAGGAATGAAGTTCCCTCATGTGAAGGTGGTACATGTGGGTAATTGTGAGCATGTGTTAATGGAAAAATAAGTGTACTGGAAGTAGGGCTGCAACTGCTTCCACAGCAGGCACTTCTTTTGAATGAGCAAGGAGTGATAATGGGGGACAAATCCCAATTTCCCTCATTCACTGGGTTGATCTGAGAGAAATCCACCTCTCGTGCCATAATCTGGGTCCCCAAAACTAGGGAGTGGGACTGAACTCTGGATGAGGCAGCTTCCCTGTAGGCTCTGCATGAAAGGTCACCTATTAAACCTGAATCTAACACCTTTGCAGATGTTCTTGTGAGCCTGGGACAGTTCCTGGGCTCTTGGGCCAGTTCCAGTAACACTCCCTGTCACATTGCAGACAGTGGGAGCCGTAATTTAGGATCAGTGGATCAGACCCCACAGAGTCAAACACATGGAACTGCAGAGCCAAATGTGATAAACTCTGATTTGGAGTTCCCCCAGTTTTATTGGTAAATATTTCAGTATTACACCCAATGAACTGGACACAGCTGCAGGGTCCCTCATTTTTTTAGGGAACCCAGTGGTTGTACTGTTTAGTGACTCAGTTTGTTAATGGCCAGGAGAATGTATGTCTGTACATCAGCATCAGCAAAATTACAATTTGTTTTCTTTACTTAAGACACCAACCTAGCTTATATTACAAGGTTAACTTTGGCAGTTCTATTATGGATGTCAGATTTAGAGGCTAAGAAACTGCTTTGTTGAGTAACATTCAATTTTAGTTGCTTTTTCAGTGCTTATTCTTCACATTTTGCCCTGTTTTAGCCTTGCAGTGCTCTAAGAGGCTGCAACAGAAACAGAACCTGGTCGAAAAAAATCTTTGTCCAACAGAAATTTCCAAATTTTGTAAAAAAAAAAAACAACTTAAAAATCCCAAACAAGAGATTATTTTCTTTTAGATCTGGATAAGAATTCAAAACTGTGAAACAACAATGGAAAAATGTAGAAACATAGAAACATTACTGTAAAGACAGCAAAACAAGCAATAGTTATAACGACAAAACTTTTGCTTTGCATATTTACCAGATTCTGAATAACATCAGTATTGGATATATTTATGAAAGCTCTGTGTAGGACCCCAAAGAGCTTCTTGACATGAATCGAAGTGAAGAGGAAAGTGAAATGAATCTGTACAATCAAAAAAGAGGGAAACAAAGCATTCTTTTATTCTGAGTTTTCAAAGTAAGCATAACATGCTTCTGTGAAATGTTTGTACTTTGATATTAAAAGAAAATAAGATTCTTGAGGTTGGTTTTTTTCCCCCCAATTGTATTACAGAGGTTCAGGTAAGGCAAGTAAAGAAATGTCACTTTAATAGTGTTATAGAAAAATGAAGATTTCCTTTACCGTGTTAAACCCAAACGTAAGATCTAAAAGTACTGATGCAGAAAAATCCATTCATTTAGTAAAAAAAAAGTATTATTTACTACTACCTTGCTAGGTTCTTTGTTTCTGATGGAAACAATTTGTTTTCCTCAATAACTGTCAGGAGTCATCAGTTTATTTGGAATGGAGTTTATTCAAGGACTCAAACGAACGGTGCTCTCACATGAGAGGGAGTTGAGAGGTGGGAGAAAAACAAATCATTTTAATGCCATTCACAACAGGGCCTGACTAATCAGATTGTTGTTCATGGCTCCCTGCTGCTGGGAGGACAGAATAGTATAATTTAGTGAAATATTTGCACTACAATGCTTGCAAATTTGGGGAAATGGAATTTGGATTAAGCTGGGATTATTTTTGATCTTATCCCTCTCGGCTTCTTTTTTTTTTTTTTGGTGACTGTGAGCAGTGCTGATGTATGTGCATAAAGAAAGTGGCTTATTTTCTTTGAAGTGTCAATAACATTGTCAAGCATTTATCTAAGTAAACACACAGCAGAATGATTAAGTCAGGGTGAAGCTGAATGCCTGAGATACAAATTAATTTTAGCATTGTTTATAATCTGTACACTACACAAAAAAATCCGGAATGCCGAGCACGGGGGAAAAACACCGAGCTGTGTAAAAAATGTCCTGATCTGAGGTGAGAAACCAGCTGTTATGGAAGGAGTTTTGGAAAGGAACCCTGGTTTGGGTGGGTGAAATCATTAGAAAGGGCATTACCTTGCCCAGGGTTGATGTGGGTTCAAAGAATGGCATTTTCATAGGATCTGTATCCCAGTGTGGCCGGGGGAGAATGTCATCTGCTCCTGGGGTGTCTTGCACTGGCACTGAAATCTCTCTCTAGATTGGGCATTACCAACGTGTAGGTGTGAAAATGAAGAAAGGCGAGAAGGAAAAATGTTTTTGTGAAGGCTGGCATGTCATAGAATCCTGGAATCACAGGCTGGTTGGGGTTGGAAGGGACCTTAAAGCTCATCACATCCAACCCCCCGCCCTGGGCAGGGCTGCCACTCACGGGGTCGGGTTGCTCAGAGCAAACAGCCTGGCCTTGAACTATTCCAGGGATGGGGCATCCACAGCCCCTCTGGGCAACCTGTGCCAGGGCCTCCCCACCCTCTGAGTAAAGAATGTCAGCACAGTTACATCTCAACAACAATATTTTCCAATTCCAGCCTAATCCAAACCTTCTGAGAGCAGTGAGAAACCCCTTTGCCTTTAGGGAGCCGAGCTCAAGTCCAGGAATCAGTTCTGCCAGAGGGCACAAATGAACTTGCAGCAGGCAAGGCTGAGTATCCTCTTGAAATATTCCAGTGTACAGATAAAGGCAGACAAAAACTCTGTGTCCCAAATCTCTCTGAAGCAAGAAAGTAAACAAAAAAACCAGGCTGTGTTTGTGGCAGCAAAGAAGGTTTCCTAGAGAGGACATGGAGAAGCCACTAAACTTCAGACTCTACTTAGAAAATCTTTTATAATATCAACTCATTAATTACATAATTACTTTCTGTTTTATCAGATAACTTATTAAGTTTGTATTTAACTTCCCCAAGAGTTGTATGTTAAAGATCCAAGTTGTGTTTGTGCACAGGGTGGGTGCTGCTATTTTGATACTGCTCGTTATTAAAAAAGAAACTGTCTGTAAAATGTAAAGCATTTTAGCTTTATGTTTACACCATTTATTTAAAAACACACAGCAAAAGCAATTTACTAAAATAGAGGAAAAAAGTTAAATCACTTCTTCAAGGAGGCATCATCTTATATTTATAGTTTGGTAAACATAACATTAATCAGCTGGAAAATGTTCAGCAGAATATAAAACCATTCTGGGCTCTAGCTCAGAGAAATATATGTAGCAAAATATATCTAGCTGCTGTACTTCAAAAGGGAGTGCAAAGCTGCAGAACCTGTGGGAAAATCAATTTTCTGCGGCATAAGTGGCTTGCACAAAATTTTGCAATGCACCATCCAGATTTTTTTTTTAATTTTTTTTTTTTTAATTTAACTGATTGGCTTCTGCTCCTCTAATAAGTATCTGGGCTCCAAAAGCAATCAGGTCAATCCTGCAGGTACTGTTGAAATATTATTGGAATACTTATTGGAAAATAAAAAATAAAAAACTTGATGCTGCTGAAAGAAATCCCACAAAATGCACATTTCTTCCAGGGGGTCCCAGTGAGGTGGCTCAGTGGATAATGCCCTGGGTGACATCTCGTGTCTGGTGTAGCAGAGACGTGACTTATTCCCAGTTCTGTAGCACCAGTGCTGCTCTTTGTACTGAAATATTATCAAATAGCTGTGATTTGATCAAATCTTCATTGAAGGCAACACACAGAACCTGCCTCTGTGTGTTCTGCTGAGAGCACTGACAAAATGTGTCCCCAGCACAGTTTTTCTGATTTTTGAAGAACCATCCCTAGAGAATAAGCATGCTATATTCCCTCTTTGATGTGCTGCCCGGGGACTTCAAAGAAAAACTTCTACAAAATACATCCTCTTAAAAAAGTGCTTTGTTTCTAAATCCCAGCTGCAATTCCTTCTGTAATTTCAGGTTGACTTTTTAGATTACATTAGATTTAATTTTAGATTATACTGCTCTTTCTTTGACTGCATTTTGTCTGTACCATTACAAAGGTGCATTTCTGGGGTAAACTTCCCTCCTGAAAAGAGCAGTGTGAGTGTAGTACATAATCTATCCTCATTTCACATGATGAGACTTTCATATTTGGATCTTTTTTTCCAGTGAGTGCCCCCTCCATCGCTGTCTGGGGGAGAGAGGGATGTATTACAGTAAGTGCTGTGGCTTTACTGGCTTGCAAACACTGTTCAATCTTGTGAAGGCAGATCAGGCTCTCTAATGTAAAATGCATTACAGCTAACATGGGGAGATTCTGTTATAATCGTTCTCTTCTGAAAAGTGATGGGGTAAAGTAAACTGTTAAAATTTGGAGGAATGGTGATTTGCCATTTTGAAACTTGCAGTGTTTTCTGTCCCTCTGTTTGCTCTGCCTGTCCCTCCTGATCTCTGTTTAACCTCAGGTCGTTTGCCCATCGTCGTGAGGGTCACTGGGCACAAAGCAGTGTTTTAATAATAAAGGTGCCAACGTAGATTCACAGCACGGGTGGCTTCAGAGATTTTGAGATGAAAATGTTGTGTGGCCTTCAGTAATGCTGATATTGAGGTGAATCACTCCTCACGTTCCCCCTTCCACTTGTGCTTGAAGTGGGTGCAGTGAAACCCAGAAACAAAACCCAAGGAAAGGGAAGAATGAGAGCCCCTCGGCCTCATCTTGCATCAGGGGAATTGTAGTTTTGATCTGGTAGTGAACTCTCAGTGTCCCTAAGTTTCCCTACCTCTTTTTTTTGGCAGAGATTGGTAGGATCAGTAGTGAGAGCTTCCCCCTGTGCACACCCGTGAGCTCCAGGTGCTGGAGAAGAGTCGGGACTTGTGTCCAGGGCTGGCCTGCTGAGATGCCAAAATGCTTTAGCTAAAGTGATTAACAGCTCCTTAGGGCAGAGTTCTCCTTCCTGGGTGCAGGGAATGGCCTCATGAGCCAAGATCTGCACCTACTGCTTGGAAGGACAGTTCTTTGCTGTCCCCTTCCCTTCCTGCTGGGCTCCAGGGCTGTGATCTGTTGTGTTCCTCCCTGAAGGGCTGGGGACACAATTTAAGGCTGGCTTGAGCAGCAACCAGCTGGGATTGTTAACAAAGCCCTACTGACTCAGACACCTTTATAAATAGCAGAAAACACAGAGGCAGTTAATGTCTAAACCCTCTCCTGTCTGTCTTATGTGTTTTGGTAATGGCTTTGGCACTGAGAATGACTGAAATAATGCCACTGAAATGCCCATTGAAGCAAGATATAACTGTGTCTACACTAGAGCTTTTGTCAGTATGGAAATGTCAGAAAACATTATATTCAGAGCACAAATTGCAAGTATAGAACTGACAAAGTAAATTTTGAACTGTGTACTCAAGTGTAATGTTTGAAACCAATTCCAAATTGGCAAGTGGTGACCAATCATGGAACAGAACCAGTGCTCCAAAAACCTGAGAGAACCAATGTTGAAATCTGAATAATTGCAACTACATTTTCCTAGTAATTTAAATGGGAGAAGCACTGGCAGAAATTCATGAATAATTTACATATAAGAATTTAGCAATCTGTGGCGAATAGAAAAATAAATGGCAAATCCCATAAATAAAGGATTGCTGTGAATTATTTACTCTGCTCTGATGTTTGCTAAGAAGTTTCTTTTTTTTTTTGGTGGGGGGGCTTTCTTAAAATGCTGGATTTGAGTTTCCTGCTTCTCAGGTGAATGCTGTCTTAAAGCTTCAGCAGAAATGTTCATATCTGCCAGAGAAAAAAACCCCAACAAACCACAAGCAAAACAATGGGAATCTGCAACATAGGCTATTTTATGGAGGATACATCTAAAGAGACCTTATTTTCCATGCAGCAGCTGCAATTGCAAAATCTGTAGCCTTAATGAGAAATGTTAGCTGATATATGTAATGATGAGTTATACACTGCAACAGTTTTTAATTAATTATGTATAAACCTTTAAGATTTATGGAGGAGGTAACATCTGAAAAGAGAAATCCCTAATTCCCTTCTGTGCCTGTGGGAACGTGATATTATTTTAATAAACAAGAAGTTAATTTACACATCACCAGTATTTGTTTCCACATAGAATGGATATTGGGTCTGCTTAAAAAAAAGTAATAGAGAAATAGTTTATCTGGATTGCCTCACACAGTACTTGAAACAAGATAAAGAGCACTAAATATTTTCACTGGTTGGAAGGTGGTGGTTTTTTAATGGGGTCCTGGTGATTTTGTATTTTTTGTAAATGTATAAATCTCTTTTTTTCAATACTGAAATTCTGTTTCTGATGTGACTCTCAAGCAGTATCACATATCAGTTTACTGGGGGAATGCCTCATAATTAACCTTTTGCATGTGTGAGAATAATTGCTTTTTGGCCCAGAAATTTGTTTAAATTTGAAAATCTGGGGGATTTTTGGGGTGTTTTTCCCCCCCCTTGCTAAAATTAAAAAATACTCTTAACATTAAATATTTATTTTTTTTGACCTAGAATGAAAAATCACGCTTGAAATAATTGGTAGAGGCAGAATTAAAAAACCCCCACGTGATCCTTTCACTAAAGTAGCTCTGGCAGCTCAGCACCAAGAGGACTCATTTTGGGTGCAGTTTTTCTGTCATGTAGAAACAACTCTCCCCATTAATGAAATCTCCATCTGTCCTATGGCCTAAGAATTAAAGAACTTGCTCAAACGACCGGTAACACTTTCCTTTGGAATATGTGCATTTCTTTACCATTTGTCTCTCGAGCAGAATGTTGTAACACATTGCAGAATCTAATTGCTGCTTTTTGATTTTCCCTGCTGATGTTATTCCATGTTGTGCCATTTGGAGAACTGGTACCTGCCTGTTAAGAGCCTGGTCCATGATGTATAAATACTGCCTAGCTGGGAATGGGAACGGAGCTGTGGTATTTGAAGTTTCTTTGGGGCATTTTATTCCACTCCTAATAACCATTAAATGCACCAGTTTGACTTTTAAAATATTAGTGTCTAGTTATTGTCTGTATTCAGCACTTGGATGCTCATGTTGGTACTACTGAATTTCAAATATCCTTTTTTAATCCTGAATATCAATTTGAACATCCCTGTCTAACGTTTTCAACACTCTTTATATGTGCTTGCCCTTGAGATGAACTTTCTCAGGCAGTTTGTGTGGCTGTGCCTAATTCCTGTAGGTCATATTATGCATTTTGAACAGAAGAATTTTCAATACTCGTAGCCAAAACCTATTTCAGTGCAAATAAAAACCCGGTGGCTTCTGTACAGAGACAATGAAGTAAATTTAACACGATTCTGCACACCAAAAGCTTTGCCATTTCTGAGAGTGACAGTCTTTGTGACACCATCTACTGTCAACCGGTGCTTTTAGGTGGTAGTTAACTTTCAGAGCCTAGTTTGGAGATGCTGATCAATGATCCTGGGAGTTCCAGGTCTTTTCCTAAGCAAGAGTTGATGCTTGTGTCAAAATGCTGCTCTTCTGGGGTGTGGGCATCTTCCCCTGGTGTGCTGATGAGACTTTTGTAGAGAGTAGTGCCCTGCAGACCTGTGGGCAGTTGGCAGGTCCTGCACTGGCTCTGGAAAAACTTCTTCACAGAAAGGGTTGTAAAGCATAAACAGCCTGCTCAGGGAAGTGTTGGAGTCACCATCCCTGGAAGTGTTGGAAAAAACGTGTGGATATGGCACCTGAGGACATGGTTTGATGGTGAACAAGGTGGTGGTGCTGGGTTAAAAGTTGGACTTTATGATCTTAAAGGTCATTGCAAGCCTTTCTGATTCCATGGTTTTATGGAACTGACTGGCAGTGTGAGCTCAGATGAGCAATTCACAGCTACAGAACCTGCAATCCCTGACATGTTAATACAGGTAAAAGTTGGTTTATTTTCCATGGCTACCAAGGAGAGTTTTCTAGACACATCCAAAGAGAAAGGAAGAGAAACGTAGAGTCTCCTACTGGAACAGCAAGGGAACGTGATAGTAAAATAATGTTTACTCCTCTGATGGTTTGGAAAGCTGGAGGAGTAATGTAGAATTGGGAAACAACTTTGGAAAGGTAACTAAGTAGAGCAGTGCAGTTCATTCTCAGTTGCTGTGTAGGAGTCTCTGTGGAAAGGAGAGCAGGTGGAAGGGAGGTGAACTGGAAATCATGGCAAGAGAAACCCTTCCTTGAAGGACTGAACTCATTCATCCTTGGTGCTGAGTGTGCAAACAGCAGAAAGTCTTGTTCTTCAAAGACAGGCACAGATGTGGGGAAGGTAAAGAGTCTATATTTTGTTCCTTGATTGCTTCTCAAGGCCAGGTAATCTACTTTCACTGAACCGGGGCTGCTGGGCTCCAATTTCTTCTGCAAGGAAAGGTTCTCCTGGGTTGGGATTGGGATACATCTGGGATAACTGTTCCATGTGTAGGAAAGGGCTGGCAGGGCTGTGCTGCTTATGCCAGTTCAGGATCCAGCTCTCTGTCTGTAATTTACTCTTCTCTGAAAGCTTCCCTAGTAAAGAACGTTCTCATTCCAGACTTGTCTCTGGCAGAACTTCAAAACATTAATGGATATCTATCAGGGTTGTCATGAAATCTGGTTTTGTTCAGCTTTGAAAGGAATTTTTTTTTTTTAATGAAGAGATTTGCAAAATAAAAGGTCTTGGAGGTGATGATTAAGAATCGCTTTCCAAAAATTATACAAGATGAAAACTTTAAAGTATAATGGTAGCACTGCACCTATATCACTCTACATTTCAGTACAATAGCAGCCATTGCCTCTGCAATAATAAGTATCACCAGTTTCCAGACAGCAGGACTTTGTAATAATAGAGTATTTATGCAAAACACTGAGGGGAAAGAGAAGGGGAGGGAGGGAATGAAAGTTGTCTATCAGGCTGAATGCACAAAGCCTTTGGTACTTGAAAACTAATTTTTTTTTTTTTAGTTAATATTCATTGATGCAAGTTCTAGCCTATTGTTAAACGATTCTAGTGAATAATTACATCCATCACTTTGAAATGTTTAAGACAAGTGTGGAGTTGTAAAACCAATCTTTTGTATTGGAATCATCACCAAAGTTGGGTGGAGGGAACCGTGTTGACACTACAGTCTGATCATGTTCTCAGAGTCTGCAGGGCTCCCACAACTGCCTCTGTGCATTCGATTTCCCTGTGTTATCTGATCACTCTCCATTCCTTGGGAACCACAAGAAAGTGTGTGGCATTTCTGTACTCTCATTTCCCTGGAATCTGTCACCTTTTGAATGTGTGGATGACTGAATGGCAACTGTTTATTCCTGAATAAGAGTGTGCTAAAATGCAAACATACACCCACAGAAGCACTGAGCTAAGTTTAATTAGCTGTAGAGTTCATTTAAACTTCAAACTCCCAAGTTAACTCACTTGTCAGCAGAGTTTATAACATATTTCTTGCTGGATACGTGCTAGACAGGGGAGCTGAGGATATTATATTTGTTCCTAGGTGATGAACTCTGATAACCTTTCTATTCCTAAATCTATAAATGTCTCACTTTCACTCTCTGGCATGGCATAATTATTTATTTACGCCTCAGTGCCTGACTGGAACTACTACAAAGTCACTAAGCAGCCACTTAAATAAATATATAAGTGCATAAATAACGTCGTGTCACTCGAAAACTTTTGGCAAATCAGGTTTACCAAATGAATTCTCTGTGTGTCACAGTTGTAGCCATTAGCAAAGTGGGACAGGAATGAGGAATATCAGTGTTCAGAAGGATGGTGCTTTATTTGTCACAAGAGACTAATGCTTTGGAAGGGCACACGAGCTGGAAAAATGCACAGATACAGTGGTTTGGGGGGTTTTGTGTTTTTTTTCCTCTTTTTAATGGCTTTGTAACCAGAAGCAAACTAAAGACTGACTGATTATTATCTCACCTCTTTAAGCTTCATAAGCATTATAATCGTTGCAGTTATTCTAATGGGAAAGGCAAGAGACATTTATTCAAACAGATGTGCTGAGGTTTGTGCATTCTAATGCTGCACAGTCAGGTGAGAGCGTAGGGAATCTGTATGACTGATCCTCAGTGCTCTCAGCAGAGCATTTGCAATTAGTGGCACCTATACCCAGCCTAAGGAGAGAAAAAGGAAGGTGAGAAATCATGTTTTTTAATTCTACTTGACTTGGAAAAATGAAAGTAGTCATTCATAAAAAGGAATTGGGTGGATGTGGAACTGCCACTGAACAACTGGCAAATTTTGTTGTGTTGGCAACTATGATGGTGGATGGAATTCAGTTAGTTTTAGGGTTATTTATTAAATCTAAGAGATTATCTGGTAATAAAATTTTAGCCACATTACTGACCTGGTGATTAATCTACAGTTACTCTGTGGTAAGGCAGCATCTTGTCTGATCTGTGGCCAGTGCCATATGAAAATGAGTATGACCCGAATCAGAAATAATATAAAAGTATATTACTGAAAAGAAATCTTATTCAGCAGGGGTATTCTGGTGCCCTTAATCTCCACACTAGAGTTGTCCTGTTTTCATTTTTCAGGTAATGTTTTTTTCTACCCAGTCCTTGTTGTGGGTGTTTATATCTGGGAAGTTGGCTCAGATGGCTTTTCACTGCACTCTTTTGTTGACTGTGGAGTTGAATATAAGAAAAAAATACTATTCATTGGTCACAGATTTTGTGTAAACTGTCAGTCATGGCCTGATCCACGTTCCCGAGGCTGACAAAAAGTCTTGGAATCAAACACTGCATTGATCCCAATCTTAGCTTGTGGTTCCAGTGATGCAAAGTGCAGGTTGGTTGACAACCAGACAACAGCAAATGGCACTCTGAAGCAGAGAGTATATTTGAAATACAGATCATATCAAGTGATTGGCACAACTTTTCATTGTCACTTGTTTCCTATACAATACTGCTTGTTTAAACATGAGCACGTGTGGCAATGCCACCCATTTAAGTAGCAAACATAAATACCCGTGTCACCTGGATCATCAAATAATTACTATTGTGTTGTATGTTTTCTGTTGGTTTTTTCTTTGCTTTTTTTTTTTTTTTTCACTGTTCCTTAGTTACTAAAAGAGGCAGAAACTTCAGTAGCCTGATAGTCTTTCCTTGGTTTATCTATGTAAACAAATTTCAGGTTGCTTATAAATGATCCTGACTGACAGAATATACTTTCCCTCAGGTCAGTTCTTTTGTGGAAGATGCCAAAACCTGCCTTTCTTTAAAGTATAAAAGCCTGTGTTTGATGTGAATAGAAACTGTTCTGGGAATGACTGTGCAGAGCAAGATTACATGGTGCAATTTTAATTACATTGTTCTCAGCAGTGCGACTTGTCTGATCTTAGTGTGAGAGTCAAAATTCAAACCAAGGTTATTTGGTTCTGCAACTGTTACTCAAGCACTGGTATTGTTTGAAATAGATGAGAATAAGTTTAGCAGGTTTAAAATCCAGCAGAGTTTTAAGAGGTGGCTTTCCTTGTTATTCTCAGGAGTTTTGTACTTTAGCAGGCTGCAATTAAGCATTTGATTTTTTTACATGGTTTACAGAATGATCCGTGTGTTGTAATTGGCTTGTTACTTGAGTGAAACAAAAGCTTAATTACCAGCTCATTTTATGAGAATTATGAGAAATTAAATGCAATTTAGATTTTGAAGGCATTCTGAAAAGCTATTCATAAACTGTGTCTGATTTTTAGACTGAGGGCTGAAAAGGATTATAGGTCTGTTATTTGAGCTTTTATCAGATCTGTCTGCAGAAATCAGCTTTATACTGCTTCCTTGAATAAAAGGCTGAGGGAACTCGCTTGAGAGAACTTGGTAAAGCCACTAAGAGAAACTGTTATTTCTCTGTCAGATTTATTGATGGAGAAGACAAGAAACCAAAGATTTCCCCTGAAAATGGGAGGAACCTTGTTTAGGTTTTTCACAGGGAAAGTTGAACAGTCCACAGAATAAATGGTTTGAGCAGATTTTCGGGCATGGCATTACTCATTCAGCAGCTGGCAAAATAGGCCAGCAACCTACAGGATCCATTTTGAAAGGAAGATATTACACAGTGGATTTATTACTCACTCTCATTTCCTTTTCTGTCTCGTAAATGATGCGTCACTCTCTATTTCTGAACCAAACTCCTACCACTGAGGGCTCTTTGGAGATCAACTGCACATGGGAAAGCTCCATTCCTGGGGATGCCTTTTCAGAAAATATTGCTGCACACTGGGGGATGCTTCTATAATAATAATTATTATCATTCCAGAAGAAGGGCAGCTGTGTGTAGATGCCCATGTTTTTGGGTTTTTTAACATTTCCTGGCCAATAACTTTGCTTCTTATTAGGGTGGTGAGGCAGCAGTGTGCTGAATTCCAGATTAGTTGTCACCTCACACATGAGGTGAAAGCAGGACCCCAGGCTGAGGAGGTGGAGGCAATATTGCCTGGCACAGGATCTGGGGGGAATGTGCAAAAAGCACTTGGTAGTGATGGCTCATGTAATGAAAAGCTCCTGCACTTTGACTCCTTGTCTCCATGCACTGCTGGAGCAAGGCAGATATCTCAAGCAATATTTTTTTCTCCCATCTCTGATAAAAGCAAGGGTATAAGGGTGGGAGAAGCTGCCATGGATTTGGTGTAGAACAAAAGATATTTTTTACAATGGTAATTTCTACTTCCAGCCTCAAATCACTGAGTTATTTGAACTTCCCACTGAAGGAGCAGAGAAAGCATCTATTTCTCCAGTGAGGCCCCATATTTCATTTTTATCACTTATTTGCCTTTTCTACTAATGGCCAAACTTCAAGCTAATGTAAATTCCTGCATAACAGTGAACCTTCTGTTCGTCTAAGAATATATCATAATTTCTATTAGATTAACTTAAACCTCATGTAAAACTGACATTAATTAAGTGTTGACAGAAGCTTGTGCCATTAAAAAAGAAAAACAATTTAAAAAAAGGAAAAAAAGAAGTTATGACAGATCACATTAAGAAGTGACAGATCACTGTAATTATAACAAACTCATCTTGAAGACAAACAGTTTTAATTGTGAACTTGAGGAAAAATATCCTCATGACCTTTGACTAATTGTCTAGTTAATGGAAAACCCTTACTAAATAAATCTGTGGCTTTGGAGGCATTTGAAACACATCCTGGTGTAAATAAGGTACTTTCTGTGCTGGTCGCACTGCAGCTGTTTCCTGTGAGTGATTGCTTGTTGTTACTTTTTGACATCTGCTGATAGCATTTTATTTATATAGTTAAATCTCCCGGGACACTGTTTTTTCTCCTGAATGGAACCTCAGCTGATTAGTTTTCAATAAATTACATACGTCAGGACACTGGATTTCGTTCGCACTTAAGGCGACTGCTCAAAGATCAGAGGTGTGCTTGTGCAGAAGACAAGAAAACTCATGGTCAGTAGTGTGCTGCTTCTTCCAGCTTTATTCAGCCAGCATTCAAAGGAAATTATCCATTATATCCCTCTGGGAATTCTTGTACAAACTCAGATTTTTGTCTAATCTCTCTCCACTATAGGGTACAAATAATTTCATATCGACAAACTTCTCACAGCAATCTGCAGAGCCACAAACGTATTGAATGCATTTGAATGTCTTTGATTCTGTCTGCTTGTGTCTCAGACTCTGCCAGTGAAGATTTTGTAAGAATCTAAACTTAATTTCATCTCGTGCTCTCCTGGGGTTCTTGGCACAACGTTGTGGAAATCTGCTAAAATGGAATATTATCGATCATTTGCATTGCAGTGGGAAACCCCTTCTCTGTAACTAACAAAGTCAAAAAGAGACTTTTCTAAATCTTGCTGCTGGGTTTGGGGTCATTTGGGCTGCTCAGAATCAATGCAGCATTAGCAGTGAAATGTCATATTCCTCCACAGATGTGACAGGAGGTCCACAAGTGTACGATCAGTCTGTGTCCTCTGCATTTACAAAGAGGCTCCAGCTCCAGTTAAACTGAACTGTGTGTTGTGCTCAGAAGATCAATGGCTGTGATACAACATCTAAAGTTTTGATTTTTATGTTTGTTCAGACATTGACATCATATTTTTGTTGAAACCATAATTTTTCTCTAGGGTTTGGACCAGAAGCACTGCCGTGCCTTGTAACACAGCCACTGACCCAGGAGATCAGTCAATAACATGCCTGTGTGGTAATGAATAAGTCAAGGAAACTTCCAACTGAGAACAGCTCATTACAACTCCTTCCACTTGATTAGGTTTTTGCCCTAAATAAGACAATGGGCAGCAAAATGAAGTGTGAAGGTATCATGTAATGTGAGATGGTGAAGTCTGCTGGGGGGAAGAGGGAATGCCTTCACTTTTGATTGAAGTGTCTGTATTTTCCTGTAATTTCAAGCAACCAGAGACTGTATTTTCAGGCAGCTGATGGTAGAATAAATCTGCTGAAAAGCATGAGAGGCCATTGAGGGATCTTCCTTTCCAGGAGAAAGGAAGGAGGGAGTGTGGTAGGGAAAGGCAAGAAGAAGCAGTGACGTGAGGAAAAAGGCAGGAATCCTCGAGTTTGGTGCTGATGGACCATCTTGCTCACATCATACTCTGTGCAAATACTCACTGGAATCCCAGAGAGGAACCCCAAAGCTGCAGGGCAAAGACATTTGGCTTCAGAGCTGGGCTGATACAAGTTGTGCTGCTTCTGGCTTCGAGGCAGGGTTGTCCAGCTCCAGCTCAGGGTCCCTGATACTGATTCCAGACAAGTGGTGCTGTGATGTGCCAGGAGAGGAGAGGCAGAGCTTGGTGAGATCTTAAAAGATGCCAAAGTGCAGTGTTGAATATAGAAGGTGAGGAGAGGCAGAGCAGAGAACTGGTGATGTGGTTTTTCAGAGGGCAGGGAGTCACTGCTTCTGGAGTCACATAACCATGACACAGAGGCAGAGGGAGCCTTCAGTCAGCCACCACTTATGGCTCAGCTGATCTGCGCTACACAATTTCAAGTTGTTAACAATCTTCCAGCTCTTCAAGGGCTGTTAGTGGTGGAGAGGAGATGCAGGAGAGAGACCAATGTGATTCTTATGGTAAAAACATCACACTTTTTCACTGCAGTGGTTTCTGGGTGAAATGCCTTGTCTTTCTTCATCTCCAGGAAGCTTATCTCCTGTCTGTGCTATATCCTTGGGATGAATTTTGACAGCACAGAGAAGACTGTGACTATTAATAGGTACCATTTTTCCTGTGGAAAGGCTGTTCTCCAAAGGGTAGATATCCACACTCCAGTGCCCACTGGATGAACTGCTGGCCCAATTTCTGCATTGCAACAGAGCTCTGCACAAATCTGATCACCACACATAAATCACACAGGGATGTTTGCTAGTTTAGGTAATAAGTTTAGTTTTGTAGACTTTATAGTGCAAGGATGAAGTCTGTTGTTTAGTACTTGTTCTTCCAAAGAAGTTGAATATAAATGTGTTTTTGTCTTAATTCTTTTTATGTTCTGACGAACATTGTGCTGTTGCTCATGTTTCCTCAGTTTTTGACTATCTGGATGCTAAATAAGGCATCATTGTAATTTACTTCAGGGGCACATAAAGAAATTATATAAACACAAGAAAATCATAAAAGTGCAGTGGGAGATAATAACTTACTGTTGCTCATTGGATTTCTGTAGCAATTCTACTGCAGAGCTAGAATTTAGCATTAAACTGTTTAAAAGCCTTCAAAAAAGGTTTTCATAAAATTCATTTCACTCATTTTATTAAGTGTTCAATAACATTTTTGTGCAAAGAAATATTTTAGTCAAGCTTGTACTTTTTCTAAGCCATAAATCCATTATTTATAGAGCACTTTTAGATATGAAATAATGGCAACCTCATATCTTCAGGAGCAACCTGTCTGACTTAACTGTTGACAGTGTCTTGTCTCCCATTAGTCTGCCCCCAGAAGCATCACAGGGCAGCACTTTTCTCTTTCTATTCTTTTTCCTTCTGCTGTTCAGGTATTCTTGCAGGAAAACAGCAGAAACACAGTGGCTGTGGGCTCCCTGCCAAAACTCGTGTTCCAGAGGTGATTTGGAAGGCATCACAAAGGCAGGGAAAGAAGCTGTTTCTCCTGATGGACTGTGTTGTTGGCTTGAAATGCAAGATTTCTTTTGTTGCTCAGCCCCTGTGCTGTTAGCTGCTGTCACAGCAGCTCTCTTGTTCCTTGATGGGTTTAGGTAGTCCAGATGTGTTGGTTCCAGGCAGGTTTCATCCCCTCCACAGGATAATTCAGCTCCTGAAGGTTCAGAGCACTTTGCATTCCTGCAGTTTGTGTGGAGCTGCTGGGAGTCCCCGTGCCAGAGTCAGGCAAGGAACAGCCCATGGGGCCTGTTCCATCTCCCCCTCCCCTCCTGCTGCCTGCAGTCAGCAGCTGTGTTTGCTGCTAACAAGAGCTTCCCTAGGTCATGGTGCTTTATGAATTTTTATACACAACAGCAGCACTCAGAATCATTTCCTTTTGCTTCCACCATCACTTTTGTCTCTTTGTAGTTAATGAAGCTCAGCTTCACCACTTTCTGTCCAGCTTCTCTATTTTGCTAATGTCGTTGAGCAGGGAGGACTTTTGAGCAGAGCTGACGAATCCCTGCTGGGCTGGGAAGCTGAGTTGCCTCTGTGCAGCTGGAATGTACTTTTCTTGCATCTCTGGACCTCTCACAGATACAGCTTCTGACTTGTGGTTCCAATATGATCCAAAGTTATTCGCAAAAAAGGATGAGAAGAAATACACAGGATAATATTTGTTTGATGCTGTAATTCCCACTGATTTGAGCAAGGCTGGGTTATATTAACAGAAAGGTTCCTAATCTTCATTGATAGAGTAATTAAGTCTGTATTTTCAATGTGAAATTTCCTCACTGAGGAACCATTTTGTTGCTAGTTATGATCAGCTAACAGAAAATATGAATACCTGTACATAGAGACATACTGAGTAAGTTTGGGTGTGCTTATAGATAAATATGTATTTTTATTTATTCAGAATACTTTTGTAGCAGTTTCATCAGAGACAACATTATAGATTCTGTATTTCTGTTCAAAACAAATTACACTTTTGAGAATTAAACTCAGGAAAAAAAAATTACTTTGGAAGAGGAATATACCAGGCTAATATACGCTTTTGAATACAAATCTATTTCAACTTGTTTTCATTTTATAGTTTACAAGAAATGCAACTGCTAACCTTTGAATGTTTTAAATGGTATTTTTTAAACATCTGTGGTTTGTTATCATAAATATCAGAGTTGTGTAGAAACCTCACATAGCTGGTTTATCATAGCAGTGAGAATGGGGTGCACTGAAATGGTGAGTCCCAGGACCCTGAGTTTTCTTGCTGAGATCTATAAAGGTTAATATTTCCAGCTTCAGTTTCCCATCATTACATTAATGGACTTGGGATGTTGCACAAGAAACCTTTTTCCAGCAGGTTTTTTTTATGATAATAAGCTCAAAGTCAGTATTAAAGCCTTGGGATGTATGCAGGTATTACTAATAATGAATATTGATTGGTGGGCAGAAATATTCTGTACAATTCACAAGTGAATGGGTTTTTTACAGAAGGGAGTAAAAGTCTGACATAGGAGGCTGAGAAATGAACAGAGGGTGATGAGTGACACTCGTGTTGTTTTTCATTGGGAGCTGCTTGGCAGTATTTTCATCCTGCTTGCGTGGAGTTTTGGAGCCTGTCTCATACCATGTGGCATATTAGGCACAATAAAGATGTTCATTTGGCAGCTGGAGCACGACTAGGAACATCCAAAGAGTCATATACGTGTCAATAACTGGAGAACTCCACCTCCACATAAATAGATATTAGATCATTGTTTTAATTGCCCATTGAATCCTTGTCCACAAGACACTGTCACCAGTCACTTCAGGTGTAGCATCACTAATGTTTTAGTTTGGGGCTAGAGCTGAACTGTTACTATTATTCATTTTTTACACTTTTATAGCTCCTCGAGTATCAAATATGAATCATTTTGTTGCAAGTTCTGTACAGACACAGAGCAAACAAGTGGCCTTTGCTCTGAAGATTTTACAATCCCGTTAAACTCCTTGAGCTCAAGCACAAAGTGAGTGTGCAGGAGCTCTCCATGAACCTTGGCAGAGTCCCTAGAGCGTGTGCTCTCCAGCCAGCTGACGGAGATTTTGGTAACTATTCTGGGTTTGGTGTCTGGGGATTGTTTAAATATAAATCTGAAAAGACCTTATTAGAAGAACTCTTTGTAACAGGATGTTTTATTTCTGAAAACAGCTATTCTAAACCTTCTTGAAACCTGGCACTTTCTGTCATTTAGATCATTTTTCAGTGGAAGAACAGTGAGTTTTCCTGTGTGCTTGTTCATCTTGTATTCAGAAGTTCTCAGTCCCATGCCCATTTCCCTCAGTCTTGGGAGAGAGGGCAGTGTCCAGGACTCAGCTGGATGAATAAGCTGTGTAGTAAGATACAGTGGATAGTTCACTGCATTTTTGTAATTTTTCTTTTCTTGAATGAACCCCATAATGATAGGCCTAATGTAGACCTGAAAAGAGAGGGATATTAATTAAGATCTAGAACTTTTATGTGTGGAAAAGACTTTAAGGTGTCACCTAGTTCATTCTCTTGATTTGAAGCAGGATCAGGCGCTGAAAGTGGTGTTGAATGATTTTGGATTAAGCTGCTATTTGATTAAACTCATGTTAAAACCCTGTAATGGCAAATATTCAGCATATCCTCAACACCTTCTTTTAATGCTTAGCTGGAAATCTTTCTTCAGTATCCATCTGAAGCTTCCCACAACTGATATCCACACACTTCTGTCTAGTTTCTTGTTACGCTGATTAATACTAGGAGGAAATAAGGAGTGATTAATTAATGACACTTTATAGTGTGCATAGAGATTTGTACACAGGCTTTATGTACAAAGCAAGACTTGTTCACCAGAGAATAAGAACTAAAAAGCCTATTTACCCTATATTTAATAGGCTATGATTTTTTTAGGGCATCAGTGATGTACAGGTTTGTTTAAGGGATAGATGTAGTGCTGCAGAGGGAAATCTAAGTTGAGGAAGCTGGAACTCCTCAGATCTCTCCTGAGTGCCTGGCAGGGCAGGTAAGTGTGCTCAGTGCCAGGGCCAGCTCCTTTGGCTGTGCAGCTGCTACTGGAGCCTGCTGTGGGCAGCTCAAGTACTGTAAATGTTGGTTGTTTGCATCGGCTCCTCCCCAGAAGCCACATGAGTTTAAGGAAGCAAACATTCCCAGGGAGGGGCACTGTAAGAATGGCTGGGAATGCAATGCAATCTCATTCAATATTTCCTAGTCAGCCCAGTCCAGGAGACAGCATCATTCTGATAAAGTTCCTAACTTCTGATTAGGGATTTTATCTAAGGCTACAGTTCTCTTCAACTCTCAAAACAATTGGCTTCCATTTCATCCCTGTTGGTCCTGAGGCCAAATAATCTTCAGTGTTCTCTGTCCTTGTGATCGCTTCATCTCCTTCCACCCACTCCTGATGTCACTCCTGCATATCAGTACTTCTCAGAGCCTTTTCATTTTCTTTCCTTCTCTTTGCTATTAACCTCATCAAATAGTCTTGTTTCTGTGGTAGGACTGGGAATTGGAAGCATCAATGGTTTTGGATGAGGTAAGGTAAGAGAACAGTTTTCCACTTTCAAACAACTTTGCTTCTACCCTTGTCGGAAAAAGTTGCAGGATTTCATAAAACAAGATCAACAGATGAGCAAAATATAAAAGGTCTAAACCTGCTAAATTCCTAGTTGCAAGGGAATATAGATTCAAGTGCTTCTCCCGATTCCACGTGTCAAATCTGCATGTGCTCTTTGAACCTCTCCAGTGCACTCAGATGGCAGCGAGGCAGGAATCGCCAGGTTTGGGAATGTTGGGCAGCGAGGTGGGAGAAGTGAACTCCCAGCCAGGGTCCTCCCCCTTTTGAAGTACAACACAATGTGTCCTTTTCTTGAAAGGGACCTGTAGTGTTTGGCTGGGTGATGCTACAGCTCTGAACGATGACATTTGGGTTTAAGGGGTGACTTTATTATAGTTTCGTTCAGATTTTTTAATTTTTTTTTTTCCAATTTTTACTCCTGACATAATTTCCCAGAGAGTGATGCCAAATGTTTCCAGTTGTAACCTATTAATGTATTATTAATAGATTATTATTAGGTCACCAGCAGTTTTTGACTATGAGAAGAACATATTTATTCATAGAATCATAGAATAGTTTGGGTTGGAAGTGACCTTTAAGATCATATAGTTCCAACCCCTTGCAGTGGGCACGGATGCCACCAGTACAAGAAATTATTTTCAAATACCCTGCTTCATTTTTAAAATTTATTTATTTATTTAAATTATTTTTATTATTATTATATGGTTTGTTTTTTTTTTCAAGGGAATAAAAGAATAAGTGAAATTGTAATTCATAAAGGCTGTGATCTATGGAGTGTACAGAGATATACAGTGTATGTATCTATCCAGTGATTACTGTAGAGAATTTCAACTTCCCACATTTGTGGTGACAGGAAAATTTTGCTTTTTTGTTGGTTGATAGCTTTAGGAGATCGCAGTGAGTCTGTTAAAACACCTGTCATGTCACCAACATAAACTGCAACGGGTGGTTTTCACCAGGGAGGCCTTGCTCACAGAGAGCCTTCCATCAAAATCCTACTGCGAGCACGAGACATTTTCTGAGAGGAGTTCCCAGCCTTGGAGAGCAGTGTGGGCACCAGAACAGTCTGAGCACTCTGAAATTGTTTTAAACTGCTGCTGCTCCCAAATTCAGTGGCTTTTCCTCCCTGGTTCCGCTGCAATGCAAGACTTTGCAAGCAGGAGTCTACCACATGACAGCCCGAGATAGGTTTGTCTGGAGGGATTGGAGTATCTGAGGGGAGAGAGCTTTTTGTCTCTTTTTTATTTATAATCCTCCTTTGCTTTCAGCAAAATTCAATGAAATGGCAAATGAGCTGATGAAATTGTGGTTTCTGGTCCCACTGCGAATCCAAGGATAGCTCTCTTGCCCTCAAGTAAAGCAGAGGAAATGGGAGCAGTTTTTAGTTAAAAACATGTAATCGAGCTTAAACCTTGTGCAGCAGCAGATCCTTCAGGTGCTGGGGGAATTTTTATGCAAAGCCTGTGGTGACTATCACGGAGTTTGGACTGTCATTGGGAAGAGGACAGTCCAGTGTGAATTCACAGGGTCACAACTTTGTTCTTTCAAAATCCCTCCTCAGCTCCTGCTGCCCTGGTGGGGGTGTGGGGGCTGTGGGGTCTCTGTGAGGGAGGTCAGGGCTGTCCCCAGCCTGGGCAGAGCTGAGCCCTCAGAGACACCGGAACTGCCGCTGTGCCAGAGGTGGGAAATGGGAAAAATGGTACCTGGGAATACAGAGTGAGGGGGAAAGTGTGAGGTGTGAGCCCCAGGGAGAGGAGGATGAGGAGGAGGAAAAGGAGGAAGGGCTCCCGGTGTGGAGCAGGGATTCCAGGCAACCCTGGAGGACCCCAGGCAGGAGCAGGTGGGTCTGTCCTGAGGGGACTCGGGCTGGAGCAGGGGAAGTGTGAGGAGGAGGGAGCCACAGAGAGGAGCCCTGAGGTCCAAACTGTGACCCCCTGCTCCCCCTGTGTCCCCACTGCTCGGGGAGAGGAGGCTGAAGAGCTGGGAATGACAGAGTGACACTGAGCCTGGGGAAATGGGCCAGATGGGATGACAGGGTGGTTTCAGTTTTGCCTTGTTCTCACCACCCACCTCTATTTTAATTGGCAATTAAATGAATTTTCTTCAAGTCAGTTCTGGTTGGCCATTGATGTCCAAATAAGTGGCCTCCCTGTCTTTATCTTGACTCAGGGCCTTTTCCATCTCGTTTTCTCCCCAGTTTTGCTGAGCCCGGGCAGTGAGGGAGGGCTGGGTGCTGGTCTGGGTGCAGCCAAGGCCAACCCTCCACTCTTGCTTTGGTAAATAGTGCCCCATGTCTCATTCTGTGCCTCGTCCTGAAGTTTGGATGTTTGAGATATTGGCATTGTTTGACTTTTTATTTAACCTTTCTCCTCAATATTTGTCATAAAAACGAAGTTGTATTCAAATTCCAGGGCTAGCAATGGTTCTTTTTTCCTGTGGTGTTCTGGGATTCAAACTCAGTGAATGCCCAGAAAGGAAGGATCTCCTCGAGGTCCTCTGGCAGCCCTATCTTCAAGCTGGTATGTGCTTTAAGACCACTTAAGAGATTGTATAGTCAGAAAGAGCTTAGGTATTGGCCAGGTTGTGAGACACTATGGGATTATTTTTCTTCCTTTAAAAATAATGACCCAATACAAGAAGTCTATAGAGTGACTTTAAACAATTATGCAAAATGCTTTATATTCACCTAAAGTCCATTGTCATTGGTTTTCTGTAGTCTATATCCCTGTCTGTAATCTTTTCTGAAAGTGTAATGCAGTTTTTAAAGAGGCAACAGAAATGAAATGTAAAATCAAAATAGTGAGAGCACACAGGTAACTGAAAAGTCTGCAACAGCAGTAACTTGAAGAGCAAGTAGGGAATACAGAACAGATTGTCTGCAGAAAAACCTTTCACTTGCAAATATATTGTTCAGAGATGTCAAAATCTGAAAAGTTTACTTAGCAATTGCAAGTTTTTGGTGAAAATCTCTTAATCATGTATTTTATCCTGTGATTTGTGCAAAGTGAATCTACTGGACTCAGAGAAGGAATTTGAAGCAAAGTCTCAAACCTTTGTGCTTTGGGACAATTTTCTCTTTATGCCAGTTTTCCTAGATATTTTAAACCCTTAATGTAAAGTGAGACAGGATTATTGACAGCTACTGTTCAATTAAAATTATCCTTAGCTATACTGTTGGTGCAGCTCATATACTGTATGACAGTCCTGGTACTTAGTAAGAAATGTTATAGTTTGGTTTTTCTACACTTTTGCAGTAGACTGAGGTTGAATATTCTGCAAGTATTCAGTGCTAAGCATAAAGATGTACTCAATACCTGAAACCACTTTGCCAGGAGAGCCTTTCGAGATCCTGGGCTATGATGAGGAGGATAACAAGGTCTCTATTGCTGCTGCTCAGATTGTGAAACTGGGTGTGCATTTGATTGATCACAAAAGGTTCATGTCCAGAGTGTTTTGTTTACCTCCTACATCCCCAGTTAGCCTGGTCAAAACCTCTCCATCCTCTTGAAAGTGCATATTCATAAGATTTGTTTATGAATTAGAGTTCCACAAATATAAAACTTGATAAGTTTTCCCCCTTAGATTGAGAGACATTTCTTCCCAAAATCTGTAAACAAGCCAATAACATCGAAACATCTGAGGGCTCTGTTCCGAAATGGACACTCATAATGTGCTTTTTATTATTTTTCTTTTCCCCCCAGTGAAATTTGATGACTGCAAGGGGAATAACCAGTTGAACTTCGAGGTCTCTAACCCAGACTTTCGGGTGGAAGGCGACGGGTCTCTGGTTGCACTAAAGAACCTCTCAGGAGCTGGCACAGCCTTGTTCGTCCGCGCTCGCTCCGAGCACGCCGAGGATACGGCCGAGATTTTCATCGCTGGAGCAAACGAAAAGCACGGGGCACTAAAGGTGAGAGAAACATAAAGGACTAAAAACAAGGACCAAGGAGATGCTGCTAAATATATACATGTGCCATCTAGGATTGTAAGCAGTTTTAATCTGTTTGCAGAGATCAAAATCATTTTTCAATCCAGCTGTTGCTGTAACAGTTCAGCACTCGATTTAATTCAAGATGCGAATTTTCCGGGTTTTCAAAGACGTGTTACATCTTCAGGTGCAGATGCTAAACATTCCTGTAGAATTGATTCAAATGACAGAGCCCAAGTACAGAATTGACTGGTTCTTCTGGTGTATGTTGTGCCAGGTAGCTACAATTTGGCCATAACTGAAAATGTAAAATCATAGTTTAAATGTATAATTTAGAATTTACAGAACCTTCACGTTCACTCCAAGTCTAAGTATGTGGGAATGAATTCTATGCTGTGAAATTTAAATTTTCATGTAGGTCTGCTTATCTGACATTGTTATGTGTTAAACTGTATAAACATCTACACAGATAACAACACATATTTACACTGTCTCTTTGCACTGGTGATTTTTGTTCTGCTCTGTCCACTGTGTCTTTTCATTTCCACTTCTGAATGTCAGTGTAAAACAAACCTCATGCTATGGGGCAAAAAGTGCTTCACAAATTGATTGAATTGTTTTCTTCACACCCAGGAAAGTAACAAAAGGAAATGTGAGATAGTCTTCACTTCTGTGTCTTGGCATTTAGGAGAGAGGTAGGAAGGGCAGTGGCTTACTAGAAAATTAAGCCTGGTACCTTTACAGACCTATAATTTCACAGAAGCATAAAGAAGCCACGATAAAAATGATTGATCTGTTGTCTTGATTTGGTATTTAGATGTTCTGTTGCCAGCATTCTCGTTATTTTTCCAACAATATGTTAGTATAACTGAAGTCTTCCATTAAAAAAAAACAAATTAGCTTTAGGGGAAAGGTTGAACTAACTTCTGAAAGTCTGTGACTGAGGAAAGGTTTTGCTCTGCACTTTAAGCAGCACGTGATGTGAATATAGATTGCAAGCAGGAGAGAAAGTACCAGAACATGGAACTGCAGAAGGTTGATCAGAACACTGAAATGGGTTTTAATTTTATTTAAATATGCTGTTTCTTCACAAAATTAAATTTTGACACAGTCATGCTTGAGAGAGTCTCTTAGGTGGAGGAGCTGTGAGTTTAGGACCACAGACTGCCAAATTCAGAGTAGGAAAGCTACACTTGTAGGAACAAGCTGGGCACTTGGCTGTCCTGTGCCTCAGGCTAGCAAGGCATGATCCTTCTGGTGTATTCACAGGAACATTTAAATGATTCTGTTTCCACCTCAGGTTCTGAAATCTTAGGAGCACTTTCAAAATTGGGATTCTCATTCTCCAGTTAGAAGTTATGGAAACCACAGAGAGGTTTGAGACATCTCTGACAGGAGGTCTGGAGTTAAACTTCAAGGGATTGGTTTATGTGTGAAGATCTGACTCTCTGAGAATCATATTCTGAAGCTTTATTCTAGTTTTCTCAGGGAAGCAGCCCTTCAATGTCTCTGAGGGGAGATAGACTATGGAAGTTCTAAACTAGGGGAAATCATGTCTCATGAGTAGGAGTTAAAAAATGTGTATTTGCACAGACCATGACATAGCTTTGCCAGTGACCTTTACGTCCTGTTTGGGTTCTGGGTTTTCTCCCCTCAAAATGTTCCAGCAATATTAATTAATACCTAGTGTTGAGATCTATCTGCAGACTGCATTTGAAAGCCAAGTCTGATTTGGCCCCACTCCTGGATTCTGTTCCAACCACTTTCTGCTGCTTCAGACAGAGAAAACCAGCCTAAATCTGGCATATTCTGCCACTTGCCAGTCTTCCCTCACAGGTGACTCCTCAAAGCAGTATCACATCCTCTCTACCTGCATTTGTCACATTTTTAAGGATTTGATATTCAGCTCATAAACAGTTGATTACCCTTTTAGGATGGTGATCCTTGGTTGTCTGAAGTGCCATTGGGAGTTACATGATGCATTACTGTGCCCTGGGAAACCCATCTAGTGAGGATCATCCCCTTCTTCAAGGGAATATAAAGGTCTTTGAGGCTGGTTGTCCTGCTCTGGCCTCAGCCAGCACTCTGTAGCTGTTAAACCGGTATTTTTTCCCCAACCTTTTCAGCTATTTGCCTGTTTTAAACACAACACAGACAGTGTTGTCTTTCTGTTTGTCATCCTTGAGAAGGATATAAAGACTCCAGCCTCCTATCTAAAGTGATTTTATGATAAATTTGAACTTAATCCTGTACTTTTGCAGTCTAAATGTGTCAGCATGGAAACAGCAGAACTGCTCCATCTGTTTGTGCAAGGAGCCTTGGCTAAGAAATGCTCAGATGGAGCCTTAGTAATTCAGCATATTTCTGTAGGGTTAAGATGAGCACATGCTAGAGCACTGCTTAGCATTCAGTACTTAGAGTACAGTACCTTGTCTAATTAGGGGATAAGTAGTTCTTAAGTATTTCCCCTCTGCCAGCAACTGCCATTTCTTTTCTGAAAGCATGTAACCTACATCTGTGAAATCCCATTGTTAATGTTTCTAATTGCAGATTCCCAAAGTGTTTGGAAATGGCTCTCAACGATGATCTCCGATGTGCTGACTGGCAGCCTGAGCCAGAACAGAGCATAGTTCCTAAAACTTTCTGATTGCTACCAGCCATACTTTAGAGGAATATGGGAGTTATTTAGAGGTGCAATCTGGAGTGTGCAGAAAAGCTTCTGGTATTCTAGGGGTGAAGAGGTGTGGTTCTTTCCTACTAAAGATGGGGGAAGATTCCAGCTGGCCTCACTGATCAGTCCTATGTGATTAACTTACATTAACTTCGAGGCCATAGTATAATGAGTGGCTGTTAGAATAGCACTTACTGTTTAACTCCATTATTTTCATCTAAAGGACACATTTCCTTACCCTTCTACCACAAGCACAATAGATGTGCAGAGCCTGCAGCTTTCTAACAAAGGGTGGCCATGACTGCAATATGGCAAGAGAGGTGGTTCCTCAGCATCATCAGCCAACTTGGCTGCTGCTCTCTGATCACACAATGTTTTGCAGGGTCTGGTGACAGAAGAACAAATACAACACTACTGCTCTTCCTGATGTCTGGATATTACTACAAAATAACCTAAACCCCATGAATCTCTGTACCTACAGATATGCAGACATGCTACAGAGCAAAAATCTGTCCATCAGATTCCAGTTAGATTGCTTTCTGCAACCTGCTGGTTCACCTCTTCCTCCTATGATTTTGGCCAGATATACTGGTCTCTGTCTGTCTTGGCAGAAGAGAGTATTCCCAAAAATCTACAGTCATTTCTGAGGGGAATGTAGAGTGTGAGTGCAGAGGAGAGCTGCCCTGAGCCTGTGGAAGGTGTAACATCACTCTTTAATAGTTATGTGTGTTCACACTTGAGCCCTCAGGCAATCAGAGTGCTCAGTGAAAGAAGGGAAGTTCCCTTGCATTCCCCATGGAGTGGAGCTGGAGAGCTGGGAACATCTGTGCTCCTGCTCTGCTCTACCCAGTGCTCTCTGGATACAGCCCCACACAGCCGGGACTGCAGTGCTTGGTGATATTAAAGAAGTGTTTTGATTCACCCAGGATTCCCAAAATGAACTTTGGGTGCATTCTGAATAATTCATAGAATCGTTAAGCCTCAAATCCTGAATGGAAAAATAAAGCACTCACAACCCTAGCTGGGAACAAACGGGCTGAGCCAATGACTGGCAGCAATATTTATTTATATTTTGGGCGTCTGTCTTGTCCAGTCCTTGATCCTCACTTTATTTTATGGATGTAGGAGGACAACTGAAAGCTGGAAATTCCATCACATTTGGACATTTTTTCAGACATTAGTAGATTTATGTATTTATTAAAGGAGCCAGTTTTTGTGGAAGACAGAAAGTATAGCCAGCCTTTTGTAGAGCCTCATAATAAATGGGGAGTTCCAAAAGGTAGCAAGCTGGGAGTTGAACTGTGTCCTCTAAGGCTAAATAAAATGGTTGTCTGCTGGTCCTTCTCCCCCTCTGAAATCTAATGCAGGTTTTAATGAACATACCCTTAGTATACCGGGAGCTGAAAGAAAGCCTTGGGAAACAGTCTGTCTCTGCCTTTTTCTGTGTGTTGGCAGGTGTTTTTTTTTTTCTTCTTTTTCCTTCCCCACAGCAGAGGGAGTTATTTAGGACCTTTTTTTGTTACACCATTACAGACACAGGGTGAGGGGTGGAGGGAAGTGAGATATCAAGAGTCTGGCACCAAAGCAGATAAGAGGGCAGGCAGATATTTGGAAATTCCAGGCTGGTAGTAACTTCCCTGTATGGTGCTCAGCAGTCTGCCATACAGAAGGATGAAATGATTAAATAGAAGCTGTCAAACCCTCAGGACAGTTTTTCAGGCACAAGATAGAAAAGGACTAGGAGAAAGAAAAGCAGAGATAAGAGTGAGGAGCACACCCTGAGACAGCATGTTGCAGACAGAGTTTAAAACCACCTCCAGCAGCAGCTCAGATTGAAGGAAATGGAGTTGCCCTCGTCCTGCTACTCTGTCCAGTGCACTTTGTACCAGGCAGGGGCTGGGCAGACAGGCTGCTGCTGCTTTTTCCCTTTGTCAAACCGTTGCTTTTCCTGACTGTGTTTATTGGAGCAGGGACAGGAGCTTCAGCAGCCTGGCCAAAAATTTCCTCAGCCGCCTTGCAGCCCCAAATTCTGATTCCTCCCGAGTCGCAGCCTGGATGGAGATGTTTGTGCCAGTTGCTTTCTGCCTGTGCCTCTGTCTCCTAAAGTATCAAACAGAAATAATGAAACTAAGCTCCTTGGATTTAAATGTTAGCATTTCTTATTTGTGCCTTGCTCTCTGCTTTATCCCCAAAGGATGGAGATTGCAAATATTATGGATACGAGATAAAAAGCGCCCGGAGCCACAAATCCTACATGTGTGGCTTTCTGCCTCAGAACCGCTGATAACGGATCAATAATCTTATTATGAATCAGGATTCTCTCATGGAAAAAAAAAATATTTAGGCGTGGAAGTGTGAATAGTTGAGCTTAGTCATCTGGCAATCCAATAAGTTATTTGGAAAATAAGATCAAGAATCAGCCTCTCTGATAGAGCAGGCAATCGTTCCCATTAACGTAGATTAGCATTTTTTCAGTTTAGAATAGAATTCCAAATAGGCTGAAAATGACTGTGCAAAGTCTGAAGATGGACTCCAATATGAGATATTGACAAACAGGCTCCAAGAGTTCCGTGTTATTAGATTTTGCATATAGCAGTTGCTGCAGAAAGCGCCGCGCCGCATAAATAAAATGCCATGTTTTGCATTTAATTTTAAGGCACAAAATAGAGTAAGTCACAGGGGTGCATCAATATCTACGACAGAGTTATGAGTTATTATACTGATCAAAACAGTGTATAGAATATCAGCTTCATAAAAGCCACAGAGAACTTTGGATACGAGGGTGTCCTTCAGGCATATAAAGAAGGATTTTCTTACAGAACAAACAAAAGAAAAGTAATTTTATCACTTCTGTGTTCAGTTTGACAGGGAGTTTAACATCCTAACATTCTCCTAGACATTAAGTTATTAAGTTGTTATCACTTGTGTTACTTTTGTTATCTCACCGCAAACACATATTGACTTGGAATTTATGCATTAAAAACTGAGGTAATTTAATACCTTTGTGTTGATGGCATTTTGGTAAATGATTTTTCCCTGCTTTAGCCATCCTTGAATGGATGCTATTTTTTTTAACTTTAAAATCTGCAATGCTACATTTCAGGTTTCACAGAACACATCTTAATTAATGTCAATGAAGGCAAGAGCTTATTCTTGTCAATGGGTCATTCTGTAGTATCATTTAGCTACCTTTTTGATTATATTTTTATAAAAATCCTCCATGCAGACTACTTGCTGTCAGGGAAACAACAAAGAGATCCTTTTATATAAGAAATCTCCTTAACCATTCTTTTCCATAGAAATTCCAGTCACTTGCTATCCCTTTTTATCCTTCAGCCAGATCCTGAACCTGCTGAAATGATGAGATTCCAGCAGGCTTCAGATCCAACCTGGAAGCAGGAGTTGTGTCTGGCAGTGCTGTGTGGACAGGGCTCCCACACCCCTTTGCTGGGCAGTTTCTGGGTGACCCTGTGAGTCCCATGGCACAACAATTCTGATTTTCTATGTATTTCCATATATTTCCTCTTTTTGCTGAGCTCCACAGCCTCCCCTCCCCTCTGCTGACAGGCTTGTGCTTCCTCAGGCCTGGGCTGAATTTATCCTTCCAGCTTAACACTGCAGATTCCCAGCACCAAAGAAACACAGGTTTCATATACAGTGGCTTTGGAGTTTGCTCTGACAAAGATCCATTTATCTGGGAATTATTATGGTGCCAAGAGATGTGGCAGTTGCCATAGCAACAATTACATATTGTGTTGAATGCCAGAGTAAATGCTATAAAGAACAGGGGCTACTGGTGGCTTTCATTAATTTAATGTTCCCTTTTTCGGACCAAGTGTGACTCGTGGGTTTATTCACTGGATGTAAAAGTGCTTGGATCAAATGTGTGGGCTCACTTTGCTTCTCTTTCCCTCAGTGAGCAACTGCAGCATGTAAATGAGGAGTACTTGGTTATTTAAGGAGAGAAAAATGGTCTTATAGACTGGAAATGTGAATAATTGACTGTGAAACAAGGTGTTAACTTCTGTGAGCATTCAGTGCTTTTCTCTCTGAGTAATCTACATTCACATTTTATGTGAACCAGGGATGTATTTATCCAGGAAAAGGGAATTCGTGCCCTTCAGCAGCAAGCAGAGCTTAGGCAAGTATCAGATATGTTTAACAGTGATTCAGAGGTGAAATTTAGATTATTTTTGAAACAAGCCTTGTTAATTATTTCAAAGTATTTACAGGCTGATGTAAAGTGACAGGTAAAATTCTTTGTAATGAAAACTTTTTATTAAAACCAGCTAAAATCATAATTCCTTCCAGCCCTGAGCAGCATTTAGGCTGCTCCCTTAGTTCTCCCTGCTGCAACAGGTACTATAGAACATTTTCACTATTCCTTGGTGTGCTTCTGCTGTAAACTTAAGGCTTTCATAAACTCTCAGACCCAGATGCAGTTCTGGAATGCAACCAATTTTACTCTATTTTCTTTAAAAACACACTCAGATCTTATCCTCCATCCAGAAGACCTAATGGCAAAGCTTCCATGAATCTCAATGAGAGCAATTATTCAAGGATTGCTGAAGAACTAAAATTCATCCTGGCACAGAATGTCAAGAAAATACCTATTTACCTCTTGGGCCCCAAACATTTTTTTTTTCTTTTCGAATTTGAATGGTAGATAAGTTGTGGAAAGACATTTTGAATTGAATGAACTTCTCTTTATGATCTATGACACTAACTCTCCTTTTATCCATTAAAAAAAAAATCCACTAAATTTTGTGGATTAGTGATAAACCATCGTGAACTTACACATCATTTTTTCCAAGTTTTTATTGTTCTGAGTCCAGCCTGAAAATATTCTGGGATAGACAAAACCATACCAGTCCTATGCATTGATCTTCAGAGACTGATGGGCTTGTGTGGAAATTTGTGCCACTGATGTGGGGCACGTGTAAAGAAACCCTTTGTGAAAGGTTTAGATTTTTAATTTATTGTAGTAAATGAGGATATAAGTAGGAAAGCAACAGGCTAAGCATGATTTAGTAGGACATTAAGCAAGATCATAAAGGATAAGTAGATGTCTCTTAGGATATGTAATGTCTTTCATTTAGAAAGCAGCTTTCATCCTGTAAGATCCTTAAAGTGAAACTATTAAGTACACAGAGAGAGAATGTGTGTGTGCAGGTCTATATACATCTGTTAAGAGAGGTATTTGTATAGATATCTTTATTTTTGATACTTATTTCATAATACTTTTACACCTCAGGATAGGACCAGAGTCTTTTGGAATGAGGAATTTGGGAAAAGGACCTGATGATTTTGATATGATGCTAAAATTGCCATGACAGCCTTCATGTCCTCAAATCCATAATGAAAAAGAGATGTCACAGACACCAGAAGAACATGTGAGACTTATGGTACAGAAAAAAAATTGTCCTTTTCTTCCATGGTAGTTCTCTCCTCCGGAATGCAGGAATGATGCAGTCGGTGTATGACAACTGCCCCAGTTCCACCTGGGAGGCCTCACATTTATTAAGGACCAGAGACAATTCCAAGAGGAAATCAGACCAAGTAGTGTTCAAAACTAAGCTCAAGGTTCCTTTTTTGGTGTCAGAGACACAAAATATTGCTGTTTTTTCCCCACTGTAAGCTTTTCCATCAGCTCACAGAAGCAGCGTGGAGTTGAGAAAGAGCCATGATAGGGGAAATTATTCACATGAAAAGATGATTCCCTGAGTAAGAGTTTAGTCATTTCTCTCCATCAGAGGCCTCAATAATAATCCCTAATGATTGCCCCAATAGTTCCATGCTGATTTTCACAAACCTGAAGGAACATTTATTATGGTTATTATAGTAACACCTATCTCAGCACACATCTTAAGCATTTAATGGAGCATCACAGGATAAAAATCTACATTTGTCCTCCCCCAAGAATTGATTCTGCCATTGCAAGGACAGATGGCTCCTTTTGGACCTAAAATTCCTTATTTGTTGAGCATTACAATTTTGTTTCTTTTACCATTATTCCTTTGCATCTTATTTTGCAGCCAGATTTTTTCCAGTACCTGGAATAATGTGGCAAGTTGAAGAATGACAGAGTGAAAGCTTAATATAATTTGGTATCTCCATAATAAGCAACTCTCCTAATGCTTACAGTCACCTAGGAGTTATTAATCATCCAGCTTCTCACTTATATCACACCAAATAAAACTGAATAACCTTTGCATTAAACAGTTGATCCATACTAGAATAGTTTTACTAGTTAGTTTATACAATTTCTCCTTCTTACTGAGAAGGCCCCTGGGGTGGGGATTGCACAGGAGGAGAGTGGAGGGGCAGCAGGTTGATTTGAACTGGTCCTACTATTCCAGTAACTAGTTGCTGCTAATAATTTTGGCACTGATAACATTCCTGAGTGTCCTTCATCACTGTTGAACTGGCAGGTTCTCCGTTAAGGCAACTGGCAAATGGTTTTACTGTAGGCAAGGAGAGACTGGATTTGGCCCCCAGCTTCTTCCCAACCTCACTGTGGCTGTAGTTTGGGGCACAGCAGGAAACAAGAAGTTTCCTGGTGAGTAGGAATAGATATGCTGAAATATTTTTAGCATTTTCTCTGGTAACTGGCTTGAGTCAAGTTCTAACAACAGAGTCATTCAGGCAGCAGCTGGGAGCAGATACACCTCAATTTACCTGCAGGTCAGCAAACATCCTGCTGGCTGGTGGTGTCCAGTCCTTGTTGGACTGTTTGGCTGAAGTCCCAACTCAGCAGGAAAGTGTCTTGAAATCATTTTGTCTTCTTTTTCTTTTCCATCTCTAGAATTACCTCGTGGTTCTGAGATAAATGAACCACGGATCTGTTATGTGCAAGTTTTCAAGACAAGGAATGGACTATAATGCTTTTAAAATGAGAGTTAGATCTAGCTTTTGGTGAACCAGCCTTCCTGTGGACTAAGTTGTGTGATCTTAGGGCAATACTGTAAATACTTCACTTGATTTAAAGGCTCTCCAATAGTATCAATCCCACTGGAGATCTACTGAATATTTTATGTGGCCAAGCACCTTGTTCTACAGTTAATGTCAAGGCACTATGCAAGAACTGGTTTGTTTTGTTTTGCTTCTTAGATGTGATCAATCATGTTGTAACATAACCTGTGTGCTCACAGATGGAAGTTTAGAATCTGATTTGTGTGTGTGAACTCTGTCTTCAGATTACTCATCTCTCCTATCAGTATACCTTTATAAATTACAGGATTTTATGGTGCTTTAAGGACTTTGCTAATAAGGAACATCACAGAGTTAAGCATTTTCATGTCCAATTTATCTTTTTTTAATTCTTCTAGAACCTATTTGGTGCTGTATGTTAACATATTAAATATTTGTGTGGTTTTTTTTTTTTTTTTTACAGTTTTGCTTTATAAGGATTTATCCCTTAATCACCTGGAAGATAGAGGATAGTACAAGTTTTTTTTTTTAAATCAGGAAGACTGTACCAGACTTTTGTTCTCAGATACTGACTTAGAAATTCTTTCTATATGGATTTCAGGGGTGTGATCCCATGAAGTACTAGCCTGTTCTAGGAGTTGATTTTACATATATACTAATAACAATGTGCCTTAGTATCACCTGACTTTTTTGACCCACCCCTAAAAGAAATGCTAGTAAGAAATCTTTTAGTGTTTGCACTGCTAATAGTTTCAAAGGCTGTGTCAGGATGCAGAGGGTTTCCTTGCAGCACAGTGGTGGTGGTGAAGCAGCACATCACCCTGATGAAACAGGGCACTTGAGTGCTCTCCTCAGTTGTATCATTTTATTTTGGATATTGTTGAACTCACTGACAAAAAAAATCCACTAAATTCAAAATTCCTGATTGGCTGACAAATCCTGGGCATTGAAGTTTTCTCTCTGCACAGGAAGAATATTCTCATATCTGTGGCTTTTTTCTTTTCCCTGGAGATGAAATAAAAATTCAACTACTTCTGTTTGATGAGAGACTAATGACTGCTGAAAGACTGTGTTGGTGACACAATCCCTGGTGGCACCAGGTCACCCAGTGAATGTGCTCCAGTGTGACAGCATCTGGCAACAAGAATATTCAGACTTGATCTGTTCTTACTGGATCATCTTCTTGCTGCAAACTAGAAACTCTTGCTGTAGATTAAGATGATTATTACACTAATATTCTGTGTTTGCTTTGGCAGATGTTAATCCTGCCAGCCCTTTGCAGCAGAATTGCCTGCTAGAAATTAAACCAGATTGAATTTTTGGTTTAGGAGTTGGGGATTTCTTTATTTGTTTTGGTGCTGTCTCAGTCAACAGCCCTGGACTCATTCATTTACTGTCATTGATTGCATCAAAACCTGAACCTCCACGTTGAGAGGTTCATTGCAACTGTTCACATGGATTTCATCTCCAGCTATGTCTGCAAACATTAATTATATACTAGTGTGGAAAATCTTACAAGAGAGACTTTAACACGTGTTCTGCTCAGTGCTTACATTGTAGTTTTGTTTTGAGAAACATAATAAAGATATAGGCATAGGTATAGGTTGGGTTTTTTAAATAAAAAAGAGGAACAATATGTGACAATTTTTCAACAAAGTCATGTTCCTGTAACTTAATTAAAATAATAACCTTATAATTTATACAGTTGGTTGTTCTATCCACTCTGTTTCAATAATGGCTGCAACTTGGTACCGAGAAATTTTTATTTGTTTGTCCCTCTTTTGGTTTTCAGTGGATGTGAACTGTATCAGCAGCAGGTCAAGGGAAAAGCTGTCAGCTCTTCTGTGGATAGTTGAGGCTCTGTGTCCTTATCCCTCAGGGAGCTGAGCAGGGCAGCTTAAAGAACTTTCTGACTTTATCTGCAGATGACTTTATTTTCTCTGTGCTGCTGTATTGTGTTGTCCTACATGGTTTTCTCTCTTCTCCTCACTCCCAACCCCCATCTTTTTGAAGCTGATATGGTCATGAAAGTCAGAAAAGTCTCTTACGCTTCATATTGACCCTCAAATCAGGAATTCAGGAAAAGGGAAAGGATGTTAAAACTTCAGTTTAAAGGTTAAAGGTCAAAGGTAGGGAAGATTTGGCTCTGAATTTGCCTCACATCTATAAATCTCAAATTCACTGCTGCCAAAGCTACATGGATGTGTGAGCAAAGACTTGGAGCTTTGAGTTACAAGGTTGATTTTAGGCAAGATTATTCACAAACCCGTGTAATTAATCTGTCATAGGAACACACAGAAAGCAGAGCACCAAATGCAATCCCCATTAAGGCAACAGGAGTCGTTCCACCGACTTTAATGAGCTTTGAATCTACTCATAAATCTGCTGTGAGGAGTGTCCAAATCAAAATTTATTTGAGGGTGACCTTGATGTTAATTGTTAGTGCTCCCATGTTGTTTAATCACCGGGAAAACCGAATGCATTAGTGGGACCATCATATGGGATAGTCCCTTCTATTGGACACTATTAGCATCAAGTTGATATATGTAATATTAATTGTGCATAATGTTAGTGGGTAGTCACAGTCTGCCAGTTATATTTTGTGTCTATGAAACAGGGGGAAAAAAAATCTGTTCAGTTATTTTTAATGTCGCTTCTGCCTTCAGCTGAATCCCTGCAAAATTAATGCTTTTTTGATCAGGCAGCTCTTCAGAGGATCTCAGAAGTTTCACATTTATTCAGTGGCTTTTAATCCCAGATTTTGTGTACTGACTGTAATTACTTTAAAATTATATCTGAAATTTGTAAATAACATAAAGCAGATTCTGTTCAGTCCTATGATGCTGATTAAATTTAACATCTGCCAGAAAAGTTCAATCATCTGTATCCCAAATGGAAATGTTTCCTTCTTTAACATGTCATATTTAATTCAATTAGAGGAAAAATATGGGAGGTATATTAGAAGTATAAAAGGGAAAGAGTTCCTTTAATTTTTGTCTACTAAACAGAAAAGTAGCTGGTTTACTTGAGGGAAATAATTACTGTAACTTCTAGAGGTATGAAAATATGGGATAGTTAGAGGGTTGAGAGGGGGAGAAATGATTGGTTTTGTTTAATGGCTTTCTGAATTCCTTGTCAGGGCTGGTAATTATTGTGTCTTTCCTTTTTGTTGGCACTCAGAGCATTAGGCTGCACTTAGGACCATTTCATTAATGGAAAATGTGTTTCTGAACAATTGTGAATTAGATAAGTGACTTGATTAAGACTCAGTCTTTAAAACTATAAAATGAGAAAATAGCCTGAATTAATCTTGACTTTAGACAACAGGAAGATAAGATTCTGGTTTCCAGTGTAAGAGTCTGTGTTTAGAGAAATGGAGAGAGCAAAACCATTCTGCATTTACATGATTTCTCCTTCATTTTGCTGTAGTATTATAGAAGCACTGAGAAAGACTGTGGCTTTAGAGCTTGTTCATACATGCAGTAAATCCAGTGTCTGCCCAAAGAGCTCCCAGAAAAGAACACAAGCTGGACAAAAGAAAAAGTGTTAATTCTGACAATCTTCACTTTGATACCTCTCTGCCCCCAATTTCTGTGTGTAAAGTGGAGATACTCAATAAGTACATTAAAGGAGAGATATTGAGATACAGGGTAACAGGGACCTTTCCCCTTTTGCTGGCAGAGCCCTGGTGATTTTGAAATGAAGGCTGTTCCACTGGCTGGGTTGGTTTAACTCCATTCCAGGCCACCTGCTTGGTGGGTGTCAGCTCAGCTCAGCTCCAGGGGGCACAGGCAGTGGCTTCTTGGAGCTCTTGCCATGGCCTGAGGTTCCCAGGTGGAGCTGATGGGCTTTGTTCCTCTCTGGAGAGTAAGAAGCAATCCAGCAGACATGGGGATATCCCAGCAGATCTTTGCCTTTACTTCATGCTCATCTCCAACAAATTTCCTCTGGCCTTTGGCACCCCATTATTATAATTATTATCTAGTCCAGGAAGACTGATTTGTAATCCCTTCTGATAACAGTGTGATTTACATGCTGAGTTCTGTGGAAGTCATTTAGCAGATGTCTGTCTCTCTCTAGACATACATGGATGTGCTACAGAGATTTTGTGCCAACTAATGAGTATGAATGATACATTCTAAAATGCTTCTTCCATTTATTAAGCTTAATGAAATTTCTTAAAATATCTGAAAACAAACAAATGAAAAAGGGGGTTGGTTAAAAAGGTTTAACTTTTAACACACTGTAACTTTTATCATGGGATGACAACTAGCTTAATTCACTGTAATAATTCTACTAAAAAAAATGGCATTACTAAGCATGTTTTTCCAGCAGAAATTTTCATTTTGATTCCCAATATTTCATATCTGACACTGTTCTAAATGAGAACAAGGCTTTCCAGTTGATATTGATTTGCACATCATTTTTTTCATTTCACTTTCCTATTCAAAAGGAATCAGTGCTGACAAGTTAATGAACTCCAGCTACAAATACAGAGATAAGCCACAGGATAGGTTTAGTACCTGCCTTGTTCTAATTATGGAAGGTTTTCCTTAGGTGACTGTTTCATGTTCACTACAGGGAAACTGGAATGCTCTGTTTTATAGTAACTGTCAACAAAGCAGACATCTGGAAAAGTGATATAAAGAAGGCTATTTATAGGAACCTTTAAGCAAGTCTAAATCAATCTCCTCCAGTATATTTAAGTTTTTAATATTTACACATGGAATACAATTACTTCAAATGAAAGTACACTGAGCCCTAAGGTTCTACATGTAGTGAAGATCCATAAACCCACGCTGCATTATATCTTCTATTTTTAAATTAACTTATTGTATAAATTAATAGCTTTGGACAGAGTAGTAGAGACCAGAAATGTAGAACCAGCTCTCACAATTTTTTCACTGAACTCGTTTGCAAATCTTTTGCCCCTGATACACTCTCAATGAATATATCTGGTGTCTAGGAAGTTATTCCAGTTTCTGTTTTGCTGTTGTTTTACAGACGTAAACTGTTGAATCTCATCCAGTTAATCTTTTGGCTGATATCTCCTGCTGCTGGGAGTTATGAACTGGTCAAATACAGTTCAACCTCAGAAAAAAAAAATCTTAAAATCCTGGGGTCTATTTGGTATCCTTATGGGTAGATCTTTCTGCCTGTATGACTCGAAGCTGCTTCCAGAAAGGAAGAACTGTAAAACAGGGTAAAATGAAGCTCTGCATTGCCTGATGCCAATCTCTGTACCTGAAGTACCTTTGGTGCTGGCAGAGGATGAACAGGCTGTGGGATTTATCTGTGGTGTAGATTTACTAGAAGGGAATTCTCCCTCAGGGAATTCTCCACCACCTGGGAATTTCCTGCCAGACCCTTTCTGCTCTACCAGCAGCAATACAGACAGTTAACCTGATCAGGAAATTTGGCCACTAAGGTCACTTGTGCACTTTTGGAATTAAAAC
Organism: Manacus candei; assembly: GCF_025592945.1. Classification (NCBI taxonomy): domain Eukaryota; kingdom Metazoa; phylum Chordata; class Aves; order Passeriformes; family Pipridae; genus Manacus; species Manacus candei. Next base: position 1,486,609 of record NW_026138101.1, on the reverse strand, counting down.
CCTTGCTCTCTGAATGTTTAACATGAGTAACAAACCACGCAGAAGTGGAGTGATGGTAGAGAGAGAGGAGCCTTGTAAATCAGGGAACTTGAGAAGCAAATTTCTGTGGTGACCTTAAAAGGCAGGGAACGGGGTGTTTCATACTTTCCACCATAGTTTCCCTGCTCAGAACAGGGTGGGGATGGTCATGGCTTGCTGCCCAGGATTCCACGTGCAGGCCCTGCCAGGCGTTGCTCTGGCAATGGCAATAAACTGTTGCCTCCCAGGAATACACTGGGGGGGTTTGGCCAACCAGGCAAGTGGCACAAACACAAGCTCCAAACTCTACTTTCAAAGCTGTGCCTGCACAGTATGAGATGCCAGTCCTGCTTCCCTGTCACAGAATCACAGAGTGTTCTGAGTTGGAGGGGACTCACAAGGATCAAAGTCCATCTCCTCTTCCTGCACAGGACACCCCAACAATCCCAACAATCCCAACAATCCCAACAATCCCAACAATCCCAACAATCCCAACAATCCCAACAATCCCACTGTGTGTCTGAAAGTGTGTCCAAATGCTCCTTGAGCTCTGAACAATGCTCCTTGAGCTCTGTTGATGGGCAAGGGCAAGGAGCAGTGGGTTCCTTGACTTCAGAGGGCTCTGATTTTTTAGTAGGGTGCAGCAAATAAAGTCCCTTTTTCTCCCTCCTCCCCCCCAAACAAACAGAACTCAAAACACAACTAAGGAGAACCAGCAGCCACAATGTAATTAATTAAGGATGCCAGGCTGAGAGGTTGAAGTGGGTATTTTTGAAATCTTTTCCCCAAATTGTTATTCAGGTCTTGCAACTGGGTATGCATGGGGATAAGTCTGATGAAGGATTCAGTTCTGAGTCATTTTGGTATCATTCATGTTTCCCTAACAGGAGAAAAATGTGAAATAGCCAAAAGATTGTCCTTTATTTCAAGATTAAAGTTTCAAAAGCTTAAGATTTGAACTTTACTTAAATCTTTTGAAGAGGCATGAAAAGCTATTATGTAATCATATCTTTCATTTCAGCTACAGTTGGAAACAATACTATCAACATAGCATAAAAATATTGTTTTTATCTTGTTTCTATTTGTATTGCAAGGGTAAGTATCTCACAGGACTCTTAAATGTGCAGGCTCAAGAAGTTTGTGATTATTCAAGATAAGCTTGAGAGAAGCCTATGAAAACCCTGCTATTTGTTTTGTGGAAATGCAGATCTCCTCATGTTTTTGAAGTGTAGCCATGTGAGACATGAGTAGAGAGTTCACTTAAAGTCTTTATTGTTTTTAAAGGTAATGATAGTTTCAGAGTATTTCTTGTATTTCCTTAAGAACTTTAAATGTCACCTCGAGGAGCTGGAAATAGGTGGGAACTAAAATGAATTAAAAATGAATAACAGGAAGGAAACTTGTTTGTACAAATTTTCTAGGAGAGGAACTGAGAAGAGAGGCAAAGGCCACAGAAGTGGAGATGTGGAGGATAATAACGAGGCAAAAGTTGCAGCAGACAGAAGGGGTCGTGAAGAGCCCTAAAATTAAAAATAAAAGAGAGGGGCTGAAGTAGCTAGATGGGAAATCAGAGCTCAGGAAAAAAAAATAAAAAGAATGTAAAAAAATATCTATTCTTAGAGGTTTCCTCAAATTGTTCATGCCCCATCCCTCTGCTTTATTTTCTCTTTGCAGCCTGTAGCAGGAGTCTCATAAAACTTCACTAAGATTATAATGCAATACCTTGGCACCAATTTCTCTTGTTTATGTGTCCATTAGTTCAAAGCCACAGACAGGCAATTTATTGGGTATGAAAAATGTCACCTATGGCACCTTCATTTGCATCTGAAAATTGATTTTTGTCACACTGGGATTTTAGGACAACCTTTTTTGGCAGCCAACATTGCCACAAAGCATAATAAAAATAATTATGTGCCCACAGAAGCAGGTGAGATTCACAGTAAGTTTTTAAGTCTCCCCAGAATTGCAGTTGGCAAGGCATTATTGATGAGTTTGGGGTCCTTCCTGAGCATTAAATAGTGACACCTAAACTTAAACCATAACTTGGGATTGCCAGCAAAGTGTACAACAACATAATGGGGCTTGATTATGTTCAGTCAAAGCTTTCAGCACGATGGCAGAATATTACTCATGTCAGCTGAACGATTGATGAACTAGATATTAAGTTTTTTTTTTTAAATTGATAATCACTGAGCTGTGCAAGGTTTTCTTAAGAAAGTACTTTTAAACACCTTTTGAGGATCATTTGAAACACGTCACCAGCTTAGCATTTTTGCTAAGTGTTAAGTTAATTCATTAATTTTCTGCTTTCTGATGTGTTTGGCTCTTGGAGTCTGCCAAGTTTTTGTCTCTTCACTGGTGAGATGGTTAACATACACGGGAAGATGTCATTTCCATTGTGATACTGAAAAAAATCCTATTAATTATCAGTGTTAAGTTGTTCAAACACTTTCATTAGTTATTTTGGCAAAACAATTCCCCAGGGTGAGATATATTTATACAGCAAATTCCTCTAAAGCTGAACCAACCATAAATGGATTATGCAAACTTGTTTCCTTTCTTGTAGATAAATTGTTTTACAGCAGTGTTCATTATGAGAAAGTTCTTTGCCCACTGTAGTACTTTATCAGCACAAAATAATCTACAGCTTCACTTTCCATGGTAAAAAGGCACCATTCTTTAATATGAATCCAGCTTTTAATCTTAGCCTTGGATGTTGGTCTTTTTATTTATTTTTTTCTGCCTTATTTAAAGCACAGGCAAAGGGTGGCAATTTATAAGCTGATATTCCTTAAAGCAACTGTCTGTATGCAGTTATGAAGGGAGCAGTGTACTCTTGGAAATGGATGAGAATGACCTGGTTGAGGTGTGTGTTAGAAATGGAGGCAGGTAGAAAAAGAAGTAATTTTTGGTGTTTAGGAAACGTGTACATTTTTATACAAACATGGGAAACATGCAGTGGAGAGATTTGGGATTACTGAAGAGTTTGTTTTTGCTAAAATAAAGATTTATACCTTTGTTTTCTAATCAAATTCATATTTAGTGTTTGAATGGCTCATTAATAACCCCTTGGCACTGGAGTGGGTTCCGAGGGAAGTGCCCGGAGTGTGACACAGCTCCTGGCTGCTTTCATGGAGTGCCTTTGCTGGGATTTATGAGACAGAGCATTAAACAGTAACCAAGAACTGCAGGGACATATTTCACACTCACTCAGGGCTGCCCTGACAAGCAGAAGGATTTGATCTTAATCATGGCTTAGTCATAGTCCACTCCAAACCAAGCCTGTTTTAAATCACGGGTGGTACAAATATTTTGCTCTGATGTCAGGCTTCAGCTGTCCTCTGGGACCCATTGGCATTTGTTCCTAGCAAAGATGCTGCCCCAAAAGGGAGCACCAGGAAAGTCAGTCACAGCCTCTCCTCAGCAGTGGAAGGAGAGGATAGCTTACAGGAGGTTTCTGTAAGCTATCACAAGTCTTGCTAAAAATCACACCCAATCCTTTTGTATTCCCTTGTAGGATTAGAATGCAGAAAAAACTCAGATATATTTTCTTCTATGCCGATGGTTTTACTGTCCTTGCAGCCTGAGTCTAAATATTTCTTGGGGGAAAAAAAACCCCAAACCCATCGTTTTCTAACTTTCTCTTCATTGTTTTAGCAGTATTTCCCCCTCCAGGGTTTGTTTGGTTCAGTCTTCAGGACTTTGGCTGTATTTCGAATGTAGGCTTTATAGTCTGTAGAAGTGGCCTGGATCTCAGTCTGAGTGTGCTCAGTAACATTGTTTTACCATATTTGGTTCTCTTCAACTGAAAGAGTCAGTCTCTGCCTGTAAAATCCTATATTGAGTTTCAAACCAGTGATTTTGATTTTATAAGTTGTTGCATCCGATAGAGAGGAAGAAGCATTGCTATCAGCGTAGAGACACTTAGGCAAATGTGAGAGATTCTTTTGCAAAGTTAAAAGAGTAAAAACGTGTGAGTTTCCAAGTCCTTCATACTGATAAAATCAGCAGAAAAATGATTCTATTGTATCTGTACATAATCTATGTTAAAATACCAGTGAATACTTTTTTCAGCCTTATTGAATGACACCAGGCTGTTACAAAAATACTTGTTCCTCTTTCTTTACTTGTTCAAAACTCTAGAAAAGAAAAATAATAATCTAATTGGGTCCCTGTGATTTTTTTTCTGACCTACCTGTGTTTTAATCTAGAAAGATATTATTCCTTGGACAGTGCTAATCAACAGAAGAGGTTCCACTGCATGGAATCATTTCAATCAATGGAATCGTTTCAATCCATAGCATGACTATTCCAAACCTCATTTCATCTTTTTAAAATTTCTTTTGGTTTTGTAATTTATGCCACTACTTCTCCAATTGACACAGGCATTGCTTCCCCTGTCAAGTCATTCAGATCACAGAGATAACCTTTTTGTTTTCATCTTGTGCTGTAAATGTAATAAATCAAATCCTTGCCAAAAGCAAGGTCTGAATTTTATATCATGAAATTTGCATTTCACGCTCTGTTGCTTATTCACAGAAACCCTCCAATCTGAAAAGACAAATAATACCACATGACTTGTGTAACTAATACAGACAAATGTTTCCAAGCAACTGCCTGAGCAATCTGAAGATCAAAAATTACTCATCTGAGAAACTTGCGTATAATGGGAGATAATGTATTTGTTCACAGATTTCAGGGTCTGTTAATGGACAGTTTGTAAACTGAGACAGGACCAAAAATGTATCAAATTATGAATGCTGCAATTTATTAACTTGCATTAGATGAGTTAAACAAAACAAAGCTATTTTAAGCTAAGGAACTGGTACTGTAATTTACTCCACTGTGTGATGGTCAGGCAAGAGCAACCAGAACCTCGAGCACTGACCTGAAGGGTTGGGTTTGGAGCAGAGCTCCCTTCAGACACCACGGGGAATGGTGTGAAGAAAGTTGAATAGCACAGAGCAGAATGAATTTTCTTCCATTCCTTGGAAGTTGTGCACTTTATTGTAGCAACATGCTGTGCATGATCTGACAGACACAATGGGTCTTTGGTCCCATTTTGAGGCAGAACGTTTGTACTTGGCATGTGCAATGAGAAGAGAAGTATTCATCTTACAGATTCATAAAGCCATTTAAATACTGTCCAGTGGAGATTCTTCTGGGGCTGGCTGCATGATGGATAATTATGAAGAGTGGAGACATTTTGCTGATTTAGCTCAAGCTGTGAGAATTCAGGTTTTTGATTCTGGAATTGTCTTGTTTAAATTCCAATATGCCAGTAAAGGCAGCAGACATCACAGGCTTGGCTTTAATGACTTCAGTTACTTTGGGAGCAAGAAAATGTGTATAGATAAAAATAGAGCTTTTCTGACAGAACTGAACAGATATGAAATATGAACAAAGAGATAAAGTGGAAATAAAGGGTGAATAATATTCTGTTTTGGTCAGAGCCCAGGTTTTTGAATGCATTTGAATCTATCACTGCTTTCTCAGAAACACACTGGATTAGAAATCAAGAGGCCTGTGAAGTGGAAGTGTTAAAATAACACGATTCACTGAAGGTCTCTGGAAGCAATTATTAGAACAATACTGAACCTGTGTCTCTCTGTCCCCTGTGGAGGCTTTGGCTGCTGGGCTGTCTGTCCCTGCTCAGTCACTCTACTGCAGTCAACAGGGAGCTATGGAGTGTTCCAACCCTGCTCTGACAGTTTGGAGACTATTATTTCTTTTTAATAATCTTGGATGCTGCTTCCCACTGTTCAGAAACACAGAGTAGGTAACATGTGGCCAGTGCTACAAAAACAAGTAGCAATGGAGTTGCCAAACGAATGCAGGGGAGTAAGTTTGGATCTGTCTTCTCTTGGCCAGCAAACTTTAATAAAACCTATTTATTTGGTGCTTGTGTAGGTGGGGACTGTTCTCATCCCACAGAGATGCTCAGTTAAAGGTCAGCAGGTGTGAAGTAAGGAATATAAATATTTCCATGCTCCTATGGCTGCAGGTTGTTAGGGCAAAATGCTCCCATCCAAACATATGAATTTTAATGATATACAGTGGAGAATTATGGGTGTCACATTTCATGTATTGTAAAGCTGTGCTCAACTTGAGTTTCAGCAGAAAAAACAACTTCAAACCATTGTAAACTATACTCCTGCCATTTTAGGCTCTTTTCCCTGAAGTATGTGGCAATTAATATTGTTAGCAGCTTGATGCTACAGCTCATGAATCATTGATCTGTTCCAGTACAACAATTAATTTGCCTCTGATTCCTGACAGGTACAATCTTTGAACTTCCTGAAGTAGACTTAATTGCCAGCATGTGATTAAGGAGAAATGTGAGAATCCACCAAGATCTCCAAGCCTATGTCTGGGTCCCATCCTGCATGCTTCACTTTTCTTTCAGAAATGTTCTGAGAAAAATGTTCTGAGCTTTGATTTCCCACCCTAAAACAGAGGCAGCAAAACCAAACTAATGTTGCTATTTTGAACTGGTGTATTTTACAGGATCCTTAGGACTTGATTCCAGAAGTCAAATTAGAGTTAATGACTGTGATTTCTTTACATATCTTGGTAGTAATACTTTTTAAAAAGTTGCTTTACTGCAGGTGAATTTTTAGGTTAGAACCTCACCTGTGTTCTCTCTTCTTCAGCAATACCATGTGGGGCTGAGACTGTCCAGACTAACGAAAGGTTTAGAATTAAGAGGCATTGTCCTGTGAATTTAATTAGGTACCTGTGGTGGGAACAAATAACACAGGGCATGTTTAGGTGGTGTATTTTCATCTCTGACAAACTCAACCTGAGTTCAGCACAAACCCCAGCGGGTGGTGATGAGAAGCTGCCCACAAGAACCTCCAGCCCCGTCTATTGTAGCACAGCACAGAGCTGAGCTGCTGCTGTCAGCCACGTACTGGCTGTTAATTTGTTTGTATTGAAGAGTAAAACTACAGCCCAAATTGTGAAGTGGATTAATACACTGCAATTTCAGCTTTTTGGACTCAGTTAATGCCTGTTAATTAATTTGTTCCGAGGAGCTGGGCCGAGTGCTGAAGTGGATTAATGCACTACCATGGCAGTGCTTTCCACCACATTCCAAACCCAGCCTGGTGACTGAGGAGCTTTGCTGTAGCCTGGATCTAAGTGGGCATTTTGTCTTCATCACAGACTAGTGCTTCATTTGTCAGCCTGGCAGCTCCTGTGCAGGCCAGCACAGGCAATGCAGCTCTGCAGAGCATCCTGCATGCAGGGTCTGACAGAACATATCCCATCTGGTTTATTGTGCAGACCTGTGGGCTAAACCAAGTGCATTCCTGCTTGGCAGTCTTAGGGAACATTATTTTTGCTGGTGGGTCAGTACAGCCCTGCTCTAATGGAAAGGAGGAGGGAAATGGTGCAGGTGTGTGACTGCAGCACTACATTGCATTTAAGAGTGCACCAGTTCTAATGGAAGCTACTGAAAGCCCCTCCCAGTTAAACTGTCCTTGAAAATAGAAACAGACTTCTCAGACTATTAATAAAAGGGGTCTTATTTTGTTTTCCAGCATGAGGTAATGGGCAATTTGCCCCTAAGTGGGTCTCCTGTATGTAATTAGTGCTGTGCAAAAAGCAGGATTCAACTGGATGTGCCCAGCTAATGGACACTCACAGTTCAGGTTGTCCAAATGTACGGGGGAGGGTTGTAGGACATACAGCCAGTGTCTGCATTGTGATTTTTTAGGTGTGTTTTGTGAAATCTCAGGCCAAAAGCTGAATTTCTCATTCCCTCCTGAGGATTTGATAGCATGGGAAAATAAGATGTTTTTCTGGACAGTCAGGATTAGTGATAGGTGGTGAGAGAAGGAAGAGATAATGTTTAATGTGTGTATCTGTCCAACATGTCATGAATTCTCATTTTAAATAGAGACCTGCTTTTATTTAAAGTGACAAATAATGATGTGGAAGGTTTGGAAACCCTGTGTCTGCTGGGAGCTTAACTGGGCTTCTCTGCCTGCTGTCCCACTTCAGGAATTGCTGCTTCCAATATGCACACTGAATTTAAAAAGCCACTGTTGCCATTTGACAGAATTTATGCATTTCTTGGATTGGCTTGGGGGTGGCTGTGCATTGGAAAAATGGCAGGGGAGGGGAGGACAAGGTCCTGGAAGTGTTATGGTGGGATTTCACAAGCTCCAGAGTGATCTATGGCATATACAAATCTATTTGCTGTAGTAATTTCATGCATGTTATGTCAGCTCCCGATGAGAAAGTCAGGGGTTAAAATATGGCATTATGAGGAATTGCTGTTACTTACCTTGTCTTAAAAGAGTTATTAAAAAAAAAGAAAGAAAGAAATGTAAATTTAAGATGGCTTCATTTTGGGTAAAGTTGTATCACCAATGTTCACGAGAAACAAATTCAAAATGAATGTTAAGGAATGAATATTTTTGAAAGAAAAATAGGACTTGTGGAATTACACTGAGAGCTGGAGCAAGAGAAAGTGAGTTGTTATTTGGGAATGCAGGAGGTGACAGTAAGAACAGAAGGATTGTGCAGAGTTTAGAAAAGAATTGCAAGGTAAATGATCAGTGTTTGGAATTAGAATTTACAAAGGCGTGGAGTGATAGGACAAGAAATAATGACTTTAAGGTGAAAGAAAGTAGATTTTGAAGGGATATTAGGAACAAATTCTTCCCTGTGAGGGTGGGGAGGCCCTGGCACAGGTTGCCCAGAGAAGCTGTGGCTGCCCCATCCCTGGAAGTGTCCAAGGCCAGGTTGGATGGGGCTTGGAGCAACCTGGGCTGGTGGAAGGTGTCCCTGCCCATGGCAGGGGGTGGCACTGGAGGGGCTTTGAGGTCCCTTCCAACCCAAAGCATTCTACGGTTCTATGGGATGAGGGGCTGTTTAGTTGAGGGAATGAAGATGATGAAGGAATTGAGGGATAACAAGGAATACATGGCAATAGTGCTTTTAGAGAATAGCTGGGGAGCAGGACTGAGAAGGCTTTAGTTGTACAAACTTGGAGCTTGTAGGAGGTAGGAAGCAGAGGGTTTATGCATCCACACAGACACAGCACTGGCACTGCAGCTGCCAGATCTATTAAACAGCATACATGACTTTATCAGACTTATATTGCTTTAGGGTATCATGGAATTGCCTTTGTGCAGCACTGTTAGAATGCAGTGAATTCTGCAGCACTTGAATCCAGAACACGGCTATAAAATGTGTTGGTTTTCTGCTGTATACTTACAGCTGCCTGCCCTGCAGCAAGACACACAAAGCTGGCTTTCCAAGGTAAAACAACTTCTTCTGTGAATAGCATTTCTTTTACATAAGAAATAAATTTGCTTTATTAGAAATTGCCCTTATATCCCAGAAGTGAAACAATGAACAGCTTGTTCCTTGCTCCTTGTGTTATTCCACATTTGGAGTTGTCAGTTGTGTGCTCCTGACCTGTAGATTTTGTGGCTCTTTTAGAGGTATTGCCCCAGCAAAAGGGTTCATCTTTGATTCATTTAACATGCCCTAGAACTGAGAGGTGTGTTCTATGAGTAATGGTTCCTGCTGCTGGGGAGCGACTGGGCCATTCATTCAGGTGTTCTCCCTCCTTGCTGGGGGTGAAGGGAAGCTCTTGCCTTTTGAGTTCCTCCAATATAAGTGGAGAAAGGAGTCCACTCAGTGGACTCAGCAGGAATATTGAGAGTAAGAAGTTAAGGCCTTGTGTCCATGCTGTGAGATGTATTTTCCACGTGGCCTTGGTTAAAGCTCGAAAGGATCAGGTTTTTGAAATATTTGAATTGCTCCAGAACTCCACTGTGTGTCCAGTGCTGTTTTCAGTAGCAGGTTGGTATGGAACCCAATGGCAGATGCTGTCATTAAAAGAGAAAAAACTCCCAAAACCACAAAGTCAAACCCTCCTGTTTTCCATGTAAATTTTTATTGCAGGACAGTTTTCGTAAGGCTTGTATGCCTTGGCAGTTGCATCAGCAAGTGCTTTCCTTATTTAAATTACATTTCCTTCAGGATCTGAAGGTTTTGGGACATCTTGAAGAATTTTGCATTTCTCCTGGCATGCTGTAAAAGCAGCCTGGTTTTGTTTGCTTCGCAACAAATGTAAGCACAGGAGAGATGGAGACAAGGGTATTTTTACCAGTGATAAGTGCTGTGTTGTTAGTTTATCCTGGTGAAGACAGAGGCATAAGGTCAGCAATTGTCTTTCTCCTTAAGCCTGTATTTCACTGAGTTTGACAGATGAGGCAGTCAGAGCATATTTGGTTGGTTGTGTATAAGGGACACCTCATTATATTTAATGAGCAGTGTGGAACCAATACGAGATTTCCTGTAAGAGGGGGTGACTCACATATGATTCAAAATGAAAATAACACTCTAAAGGATGACAAGAATAGTCTGAAATGTTAATTTAAAAAAGGGAAAGGCTCTTGGTCATGTGTTATTCTCAGTACAGGTAACTCCCATGGTTAATGTGTACAAAAGCAAAGTTAATGGCACTTTGTTACCATCTTAGAAAAACTTTTCCCTGACACAGAATAAGGCAGATGGGAAGATAAATGAAACTTATACTTAAATAGAAACAGGACTTTTCCATCACAAAAAGATACTGCTGAAGTTCAGGGCAATAATTGGATGAATCATTTCACAAAGCAAGAGTTCAGATGTGTCTCCACGACAGTTTCTGTCACCTATGTATAAAAAATACCCTAGAATATATTAGCATTAAAATACTTCTGATTTACACATGACCAAATGATTTGAACAGGAATAAATTTTTTTCCTAAAAAAAGATAACAGGAACCTCCATCCTATAAAAATGCATCTGGCACAGGGAGATGAAGGGCACCTGAGCAATGCTGGGCTCTGAGATCCCCAAGGGGCTGTGCAGTTAATGGATGGATCAGTGGGGCACTGTAAGGCTGGGCCTCTCTATTTATGCACCAATTATAATTGTAGAAACACCCAGTGTAATTAAATCAAGTTCCACCAGCAATTTCCATTACCCAGATGTTGTATCTGATTGTGCTTCATAAGCTTGGAAACTTATATTCTCTGAAACACCTAATCCCCCTCAGCAAGCTGGATTTGCACTGGATTTGTTCCTCTCAAGTATACAAAGTGATTCTTAAGGTGACATTTGCAGGCTTTGAGGACAGTATACTTTTGAGCAGATGTTTGTGTGAATGCCATTGACCTTTAAAGTCCTTCAATTTATTCACTGAGTTAATTATTTGTTAGACAGTTGTTCATTAACTCATGAATAAAGTTCCAGCATCTTCCTTAGATTTTCGTATTAGTACCAACATGAGAGAATAGTTTTCTGTTTTGGCACATGTTTTAGAAATAATTTATTATTAATACTACTGATAATAACAACATTCTGGTGATAGAAATAACAAACATAAAGGAACTAATTATTACAGCACACTCTGAAATTTCAGTTGAGAATTGTATAAAATGACTTCTTAAGTTGGTCTGCGTGCAGCTTTAATTGATCAGTATTATGTGGAGATGTTATTTTCTGGAAAGACTGATACATCTCTCATTAAACATCCTATTTCAACGAGCATCCAATTATTTTTACTTTTTGTATTTAGGACTGACCCCATTTCATACCATCAACCTTAGTCTATAAAACCAACTGAATGGCAGGAAACTCCAGGTTTTTCTGGTGCCCATGGTGGATTACTGATTGCCACTCCAGTGGTGCTTCCAACCCTCACTGTGGCAAATCAATATGAGTATTCAGCCACCTCATTCCCATGACAAGTTCTAATGAAATTTTCTTTGTCAAGAGTAATGGTTCCTGCTGCTGGAGAGTGACTGGGCCATTTATTCAAATATTCAAGTATTTGGACACTCCCAAGAACCCCTGGTGAAAAGAAAGAAAAACAAAAGGAAGAGCAGAGTTCTGAAGGGATGCAGGGAAATTACAACTTGCATAGGATTGGAGTTGGGGCAGACTGGCATCTCTCAATAAAAATCTAAACTAAATACTGGAAAAATGAGGAGGCTGTTTGTAGTAAAAAGGGAGTCAGGTTTTCCTGCCAGTGAATCAGCACATTGGGTGCTGAACGGTTGTTGTGCCGATTCCATGCCTAGAAAGGGAAATGAATGAAGTAAAAAATAGGGTGTAAAAGCTGATTCTGAAATGGTGGACAGTGAAATATTAGTTCTGATCAGGTGACCCACTGACCATGAGAAGGGCTCTGGAAATATGGTGATCACAGGTGTGATATTGTAGTTAAATAGTAAAAGTAAAGAAGCTGACAGGATTTCTCTCCCACCATTTTGGCTTAAAATACCCCAAAACAGTCAGAAAGATTAATTTTTTTTTTTTGGTAAATTTTCTTAGGTTAGTGTGTATTTATTATAATAATTTTAAATTTTGCTTGTGGATGGGTGTTTCTGGACACACACCTCATGTTTCTGTCTACAAAGCAGAAGGTGTGGAAGAAGCAGATGGTGACTGTGGCCATCCTCTCTCTGTTTTATATACTGAACTGAGGATCGAACCATCAGTTGCAGCTGCTTGGCATTAAGCAAAATGTTTTTTCTTCTCCCCTGTTCTTTACAAACAGGGAAATCATTATGAGACCACAAACAACAGTGAATTATTGAAAGTGTTGGTGAAGTGCTCTTGACCTTTTCTTCTCCTCTGTTTACCTGCTTTCCACAGTGATGCTTTTGGCTACTCATTTAATCAGTCATTGCTGTTAGACACTGGGGGATGATAAGACAGAGAGAAATCATCATGAAAAATCACTGTTTAAAAAAAACACAGAGAGATTTGAAGAATAAACAGTGTGAAACACACTCAGAGAAGAAGCACTCACGTTTCTCTGCCCAATCTGCATAAGCTTTTTTCTCCATGTAACAGACTAATTGTGCTTAGAAACAAAAATAAACAAGCAAACAATTCTATTTACTTTTTCCCCCCCCCCTGTTCCAAAGTCCTGCTTGGAAATCTGGACTTGAAGGCCTTAAGTCTTACCACCTTTCTGCTTTCCTTTAGAACTTCACTTCTTTATATTAATGACTTCAGTGTTGATTCATTGGATATAAATAGGGCTTTTCTTACATTTGTGGACCTTTGGAAAAGTGCAAGGATAACCTGCCATGGGAAAGGGATGAACTAATTGCTTAGGGGTCTATGACTACCAAAACTGGGAGATCTATTGAACAATCTGAAAATTCCCTTTTCCTCCTCAAACCAGCATAGGAAGAAACATGAAACAAAGTCATGGTGGATGGGGCTCAGAGCAGAGTGATCTGGTTGGATATGTCTTAAGCTCTGCCAGGGGAGGTTTAGGTTGGATATTAGGAAGAAATTCTTTACAGAGAGGATAATCAGGCATTGGAATGGGCTGCCCAGGGAGGGGGTGGATTCTCCATCCCTGGAGGTGTTTAAGATGAGACTGGATGTGGCATCAGTGCCATGGGCTGGGAACCACAGCGGGGTTGGATCAAGGGTTGGACTTGATGATCTCAGTGGTCCTTTCCAACCTGGCTGATTCTGTGGTTCTGTGATTCCATGTCCCTGCTTATTGCAGAGAGTTTGGGCTGGGTGATCTTAAAAGGCCTCTTCCAACCCAAACCACGATCCAAAGCTATGTAAATGTGAATGGCTGCCTCATGTGCAACGAGCACGTGCCTGGGAATTCTCCCTGACACCTTCATGAGCTGAAGGACAACCATGAAGGTGGGAGTGAAAGCTGGGAGCAGCTGAGCCTTGCTGCTGCTGAGCTGCAGAACTGGTATCTCCTTGTGGATGTGCTGATAGTCCCCATTCCTGTCCTCAGAAGTGTCCCAGGCACATGCCAGCCAATCTGTCTGCTGTGTTTACAGTGTAAGTGATTTTGAAAGCTCACTGCTCTGGGCATTTGCCTTTGGAACAGAATTCAGCTCTTTCCTTTTTAGTTGACACTTCAAATGTTTTTATCTTGAACTTTCTCATGAATTTTTATTAAGGAAAATTCTTTTGGGAGAGGAGTTGAAAGACAAAAATAGGGACCCGAGTGGCCTTCAGACTGAAAGATTAGAGAGAAGTGGCAAAGCCTTTGGGAGAGATGGGAAATCTGTCAGGGGGAGCCTCAAAAAGTTATGAAAATTGGCAACCTTGCGAGAAGGGATTCTCTGTGTGGTTCCCACTGCTCTTTGACTTTATCATGACTAAAGCAAATGGGTGAAAACTTGAGTTTCCTTTGCTGCTGTTTGTTGTCAAATTTGAGAAGTGATGCTACAGCTGGTGGAGGTAGAGCAGAGTTTTGATGATGGGAGACTTGTTAGATGGGAGGCACCGACACAGAGAGCAGCAGGAGCAGCCTGTGCAGATCTTGGCTGATGGATCCAATTTGTGCCACCAAGAAAACTCATCCAGCTTTGAAGTTTTATAAAAATACAGCCTAGGGATGGTGCTTTTGTTATGTAATGAAGTATCAGCTATTAAAACAACAACGTGGATTACAGAACTGACTGAGAAACTTCAGTTTTGGGAGTTTGTTCATTAAAAGAGCAAAGTGTTACCTGTAGGATGTAACAGCCTTATTGGAATTAGACATTTAATTCAACTTGTAATTTTTTGGGGGTAAAATTGTCGAAACAACCTGAATGAATAGTAGTGATCAAAATCTTTTTCAGTTCCACAGTTCCCAATACACTACAAATGTGTACTTTTGTTGCTTTTGTTGGGGTTTTGTTTGTTTGGTTTGGTTAGTTTGGGGCTTATTGTTGTTTGTTTGTTTGTTTGTTTTGTGTGGGTTTCTTTGTGTTCTTTTTAGTTTTTTTTTCTTCCTAAAAAGGGGCCTAGATCAAGTGAAGAGCTCTGGGAGATGGGGAGAGGCTGGTTTTGACCTTGGTAGTGACTGTGCTTGGAGAAGAGAGTTGCAGAGACTGTAGGAGGAAGCAAAAGAAAAAGAGGGTGGAGCTGGGAAGTTGCAGCTCCTGCAGGGAGAGCACTGAGAGGATCAGAGAGCAGAAGGGCAGAGGAAGCAAAGGTGTGATGGACAAAGTTTTCCAGGGGCCAGAGGCTGCTGTGAAGAGTTCACTGTGGCTCATAAAAGTGCTGAGTTGCCTGAAGCTCAGCTAGAAATAAATACTCCAGGAAATGCAGCAGGAAAAGCAATGCCTGTGTTTAAAAAGCTTCCACTTTTGTTCTTTCTGATGATACAGTGTGAAATTTTCTCTAAGGAGAAGAAAACCCCAACACAAAGCACCCTACACCAATTAACCTGCTGGCTGATATTTTAAGTTACACCTGGGGTTTTGGAGTCTATTTTGAAGTTACAAGCTTTTGGTGTTTATTTAGAGTTCATTTGCTGACAGTGTCTGCAAATTCAGTGTCAGTTCTGTTTGATTGAAAGCCTGGACTGGGAAGCAAGTGAGTAGAGATGCAATTTAGGACATGAAAATTATGTAAAGACATTTGAAGTGTGGCTTTTTACTTGTGGCTTTAGTATTTGAGGTAAGCCAGACCTTGCTTAAGATTTATGATTTCAGCAGGCATCAGGTTAGGATGGTAACACACTTTCTTAGCTTTGTAATTTGCCTACATGAAAAGAAAATGAATATGGGCTGTCTGCTGTCGCTGTAATAAGTACAGTAACCTGACAGATTTAAATACCTGGTTTGATATGTTATCACTAATTGCTGGGGAAACATGTAACACAGACCTTAGAATGTGGTGGTTCATGTTGATTGTACCTAAAGATGCAGTGGATGGCAATAATGACTGAATAGTGGATTGGAAGTTTTTGTAATTGCTCTTTTTCTTTTCTTTTAGGAAATCCTAAAACTAGAAGGCAACGCTGGAATTCCAAGACAAAAAAGGGCTATTTTGGCAACTCCAATATTAATTCCTGAAAATCAAAGACCACCATTCCCCAGACAAGTTGGCAAGGTAAGTCAACCTAGACCTGGATAGAATTCTGTTATTAAGTAGTTGAGCTCTTTCTCTTAAGGCTTTGCAGTGCCTGTCACATTGATGGTAATATTCCACCAGCATTTGGAAATATCAAAGTGAATCAGGAAGATTGTTTTTCTGTCTGTGTTGTGTAGACAAATGGCAATGGCTTGTGCAGACAGCTGGCCATAGTTTGTGCTCATGGCAGGATTTCATGGAAAGGGCTTTAATCAGAGGGGTGGTTTTAATGCAGCTGCTCTCTTCAGGAGAGTTTGCTGCCCACCTGTGTGTCTGGGTGCTGGGCTGGGGCTGAGATCTTGGCCAGGAATGTTCTGAAGAATATCCCACTGCATAGTATGGAATATCTTGTTTCCATCTCAACTCCTGGAAGGAAATCGTAAGGTATTCCATGTAAAAGCAGTTTTTTTGTTTGTTCTTTACATTGGTTCATTGAGTTAATTTCTCATGGCCAAAGGCAAAATACATATCAGTAGATGTTTCAATATATATTAGTAGATGTTTCCATTTTTATTTTTGGTTGTTTGTAGAGGTCTGAGAAACAAGTGGAAAGTATTTTTTCTTGTGTCTGCGGGTGATCAGAGAGATGAGGGTCTTAACAGCCACTTTTCCAGAACTTCAGATATACAAAATAATAAAAAATAAACCACCAGTAGTTGTTCAAATGGCCATGAAGGCATGAGAGGTTATAATTACATGGATATAGTTTTCATGTTGGCAGTTTTGACACGGGGACTGCTCTGCCTCCCTCAGACTTTAGTTGGTGTGTTAATGCCCTGGTGGCACACACAGATGTGGAGTTTGTTCCTAACTCCCATTGTGTGATTGCTGGAGCCAAATACACAGCTCAAGGGCACGATTTTACTCTACAATTGATCCCATTTAGTGATGCAATCATGTAATTAAGCCAACAGGCACCTAATCAGTTACTTAAATAATTAGGAAAATTTGTTTCCTTATCAGTAAAAAGAAAGAATAATCTATGAGGATTTCATTTTTCTCCCCTCTCTCCACCAATAATTTATACTGGTTTCATAAATTTCTGTAAGTTTTTTATTTTTTAACATTTTTCTAAACTTTCCAAAGCTATTTCTGAACAGTGAAGGCCTCCCTCCACATTTCAATCTTTGAGAATCAATGATCAATAACTATCGTTGTGATAAATAGTTAATTTTTAAGACTTGTTCAATTTTAAAGCTGCCAGAGAATAGAAAAGGTTACTTATACTCAGCCCTCTTCCACCCTTTCTGCTCATGAACACTGAATATTTGGATCTCAGGCAGCCAGAGTTGCTTTGTAGAAATGCCTTCACTGTTTTTATTGGAAGTTTGGGATGATGGTTGTGGTGACTGAGGCTCCTGAAGCACAAATGAGACCAATCAGATCCTGAAATGTTTTCCTCACCTCCTGTCAGCCTGATCTGTTGCCGTTCCTGAAGTGCTACTGGGGGATCACAACACGATGTGCAAACACAGGAGTGGAAGAGCATCTGTCAGGCTGTTTTTCAAAGGCCCTGAGAAAACCTGTCCTCCACTGATGTTTAAATTATAGGAGCTGCAAATGATCAGCACCCTGAAACACTTTGAGCTGTCATAATTTTTATGATTCTTTACAGGATTCTTTTTTTTTCCAACATAGTTCTAATTTAGGGATCAAGCTGAGTATTTTGGCTGCGGTTACTGCAAGTAGAAAAATAGATTGTAAACGTGTCATGCGAGACAAAAAGTTTAGAGGTGTTTGAAATAATGGAATTTTAGGTTGAACTGCAGTAATTTGCAACTGAATGCTGAACAAAGTATAAATAAAGAGCTTTGGAGCCTCAGACACACTGATGGGAGGGAAGAGTTTGTTGTTCCCCAGCTAGGAAATTCCATTGGAGTCAATGCAAAAATGACCTTAAAATAAAATAAAAGCAATTCTTTTATTCTTTTTTTGACTTGTCACGGATCTTCTAAGATAGGCTGTGAACTCTTCCTGAGTAGAATGAATGCTCCTATTAACCCAGATCACTTGTTTCATGGACTTGTTTCATGGATCCTGCACAAAGTGTACAAAAAGTTGATCATCTGTCTCACCTAAATTTAGGTGTTTGTTGTGAAGTTTATGTAGCTTCATGGATTTGAAAAAAACCCCCACATTTATTTGCCCACTTCTGTAAGGCATGAGGAACACATTTCCTCTTCTAAAACATTTTGGGACCTCCACAGGGCACCGCTGATGCATCACAGGCTGATGAGCTGCAGCTTCTGCTGGGGATGGATTTCTCTTGAGCTTCAGCTTTGCCACCTCTGGTCTGTTGTGATCCCTGCAGAGGGACACTGCAGATGGATTCAGGAGCTGTGCTTTCTTTAGTGTTTTGGGGAAGAGATAAAACACTCAGAGAATGGATAATTTGTGCATTATAATAGAATTTCAAAAATGAGAAGGAATGTGAAGTTTTCCTGTCTCAATGAACTGTATTTCAGACAGGACTCGTTCTGTTTGGATGTTCACAGAGCAGTTAAGTTTCCACTGTGTTATTTTCCCTTTCTTTTGCCTGTTTTAGGGAATTACCAGTGCATTTTGTGCATCTGTCCTGACTGTCTCCTGCTTTCCACCCCATGCTATGTTGGCTGGAAATGCACAAGGTTGTTTGGAAGAGATTGCAGCAGCCAATAATTGAAATTCTTTTTAGCACTTAGTTGGGAGCAAGGCAGATGTGCAGAAACAGGAGAGAGGGGAGAGGACAATTAATTTTTATTTCACAATTCAGAAAAAAAATACCACACACACTCAAAAAAAGGGATTTTAGAGCACATCATTCATTTGGTTATATGTATCAGGAAGGAGATACTGCACTGGACAAGTGGAAACATTGCTTTGTTTAAATTAATTACAAAAATTTGAATTAGCATTTAGCTTAACAAGGAAATACATGTGTAGAGGCTGTTCTCTGTGCTGTTCCTGCCTTTCCAGCAAACCCACTCAGGAATTGGATTATTGCCTTGCTATTTGCACACCCTTCATTAGGGGATCTCTTAATTAAATAACTATCATAGGCATGCTGTGTTTGGAGGTGGAAAAAATCTCACCTTTTAGCAGAATTCAAGATTTTGCATATCATCCTTCATGCCTGAGGGAAAATAGTGAGATTAAAATATTTTCCTACAATCCTGGTAATATGGGCCTTTGTGACCAGATGGCCCAGGCTACAACTCTCGACTGTTATGGATGTGTTTTGTTGAGCTCTTGCTGATATAGCACAGGGATCTGATATTCAATTTTCAGTCTCTCTCCATATGTTACTTTTCTGGTTATGTGTCCACATCAAGCCAAATGAAATACAAAGCAGTGGGATGCAGGATTAGCTTGTGACTGCAGTGACAGGTTCTTCACCACCAGGCTGTGGAAGTGTTTTCTTGAGAGTGGTGGTTCTGTGCATCCACTTGAGGACAATCTCATCACCTTTAACTGTGGTGATGAACTGGATGATGGCACTTTGGAAGTTTAATCCTCACACTAAAGCAGAGATCAAGGAGCAGGAAGGTGACTGTGAAGGTGGCCAAAAAGTTCCAGCCCTTTTTCCACACATTAGGAGAGAAGGACACCTGCGAAGTGAGACCGTCCTTCTACGGGCTCAAAGGATTTGCTCTCATGCTGCTGATGGACATGTGATGACTCAAGGATTCTATTCTTTAATTTAAAGGAATTGTCCTTCATAAGAATGAGTATTGTAATTCTTGGCATGCAAATTCTGGAAGCCATGAGTGGCCTGGTAAAAATTGGCAGGAATCTTTATGCTCAGTGAAGGTCAGAACACAGAAGGAGAGAAACACAAGAGACTTTGAAGGAAACTGTTGAATAAAGAAAAAACAAAACTTTTCTTTTTTGACAGTAAGTGAAAATGTTTTCTTAGTTATTTGTCTGTTTTGTCCTTCTGGAAGGAAGGGATGTTTCTTCAGGTATTTTGGATCAGAATTGTATATGTCCTTCCTGCCTCTGATCTGCGCTCTCAGCTGCAGTGAGGTGGCAGGACTGACCCCAACAAAAGTTCAAGAGTAGACATGGTGCAGCCTAACAACAAGGATAGAAATCTTTAAGATCTGTGAGGAAGTGGGTTTTTTGGATTTTTTTTTTTCCTCCTCTGAGCTGTGAATTTAAGGCAAAGAGAAAACACATCTTGTCTGTTAATGCAGCAGTCAGAAAAAAACCTGAAGAGGGGTGGAAGCTAAAGATAACTGGATGGAAAAGCTGCTGGAAGCTGACTATTTTCTGAGTGGCTATCTTAGTGAGACTATTTATACAGGATAAATTATATGCTTCCCAGAAGAGAATTGTTATGGACTGAAGATGCAGCTGTAAAAAATGTCAAAATTCAGGCAAAAAATTGAAAGGAAGTGTCGAGAGAGATGATCGTGATCCATCAACCTGTGAAGAGAACTTGGAGAGAAGGTTTATAGATTAGAGGAGGACATGTGAAAGACCAGAGAGGAACAAGAACAGCAGTGAAATAAAAGCTGAATTAAGAAGTGCTTTGGTTCTACTGGAAAATTAGGCAGAAAGTGAGAGGGTAGGGAGATGGAATCTAAAGAGAAGTGGAGGAGGAAAGGAATTAGTAGCTAGGATGGGGATGTAACCTGGAAGCTAATGGTGTGTGCTGGCAGAGAAGGGAATGATGTGCAGAACATATTTATACCCCAAATCCTTTCCAACCCCAAGAGAGAGATCTGTGGGACTGCTCACCAACTGCTCCCTTGGTAAAGTCTGAGTCCCAGTTCTTGGTCTAAATCTTTGTGTCTGCTACTAAAAATGATGTGGAAGCAGGAGAATGTGTTTCTCCAGCAGAGCCAGACGTGGGTCTGAGGTCTGGGGGAAAAACCTGCTGGGTTTTGGAAAATTATTTTCTATGATCCATTTGTGGTTTGTTTTTTTTTTTTTTGAATCATCGCCACATCAAATGGAACGATGGTGCTGTTCCAAAGAGGATGCTCAGAAAACAGGAGGTGGTATCAGCAGGAATTCTGACTTGTCCAAAAGGGAAGAATATTTCAGTGAGAGCTGAAGTGGTGCCATCAGGGAGGTGGGGAAACCATTGTCTCCTGGGAAGCATTGCAAGGTGAGGGACTTTTTCCAAAAGCAGATGGAATTACTCAGGGACAAGGAATTCAGGTTTCTTGAGTCAGTCTGATGGTGCATAAGGAGAGCACTCTGCTGAAGTGTGTCTGTTATTCCAGGCAGGAAAAGGCACATCCACAGCTGAGGATATCTAAACAAGCAGCAAACAAGGTAGAAAAGGTGGGAGGAGGAAAAAGGTGTTATTGATGAATAGCACTTAGGGAATAAAGAGAGTATTAATAAAAGACAACATTATAAATCTCTTACAAATCCAGCAAGAAAAAAAAGATTGGGATTAGAGAAAAATCAAGTTCTGGTACTAGTGCAGTGAGATTGGGCAGAAATATATATGAGCTCAATTTGTTTGGCCCAGCACAGGCATTTTCTGTAAATCCAGAGCGAGTGTAAAAATCATTTGAGCAGAAGGAATACGCTGGTGTAATAACTAATGGATATAAATTTTGGCATGAGATTAAAAGAAAAGTTTCTGGTACCCAGAGAAGAGGAATTAATTTCCAACAGAAGTACTGAGGAGGGAACACAAAGTTTGAGAAATATATGATCACAGTTGCACGATGCAGCAGCTTCTGCTCCTGACACAAGAGACACCTGGAGTTCTCCTGCTGCTCTGGTGCTCTGGAAAATGTGCAATATCCTGCTGAGCTGGGCCTGAATGGGCAGTGGGAGATGTCAGAGTTGAACATCTGATTAAATTCCTGGCTTGCATGGAGGAATGTCACACTTCTGACCTTCATGGAAAAACACCAACCTCCCTGAGCAGTGAGTGTAATGAAAGGAGCAGCACTCCATTAAATTAAAGGGCTTTCAATGCATGTACATGAATTATTAAGCTACAGCATATTAATTTTCATTAAAGGGTATGTATTTGATGTCCTAACAAAGCATTAAGTGAAAGCAGCACTTCAGATTTTCTCTGAGAGGTCTCTCTTCAAACTTCCCTTTTTGAAGAATACTTACAATCACATAAACAATTCCAAGAGAATATATTTGTTCTCTTTCAGCTGATACAATTTTAAGGGAAAATCTTGTTAAAATACACCCCTTTACTTAAGACCTTCAGAAGAATCTTGAGTAGCATATGCCTTGGAAAACTGGAAAACAATAAGAATTATAAGAATTGTTGTTAATAAGAATAAAAGAATTTTTAAACATTTCAGGAATACTTTCTAATCCAGTTACTATGGTTACAAGTTTGTTGGAGATAAAGCAGTTATATGGCAATGATGGAATTGAATTTTCTGACCCATATTGATATATCCAGTACCTAATTTCCTGCTCCATAATAAATCATGCTAATGACCTTAAGGAGAGCAGCAAACAAGAGATTTTTATGCTCTAAAGCTGTTCAGCAAAGCATACACAGTTTAACTGTCACACTGTTTGTGTTAACTTTGATCTCAAAAGTTGATAGTCACAAACTTTGCTGCAGGTGACAAAAAGTCTGTCCCTGCCAGTAAATTTCCTATATACATTAACTAAGATGAAATAAAACTCAGACAAATAATTTTTCATTGGCACATCAATTTAATTGTAGAGTCAAGTTTAAAATATTTGGGTTATTTTTAGACATAACAGCTATTTCACCTGATGATACCCAGTGTTAGATACCTTTCCAAGGTGTTTTTCTTAAATGGTTGATTATGGTCATCTTGCAAAAGCAAACCTGAGACATCTCCCCAAAATTCCAGGCCTGTGTCAGCTTCCTCACCCTAAATAAATGGGGTGTGACTCTGTCCCTGCTGTTCCTATAAATGGAGGGTGCTTTCGACAGCAGCAGCCAAAATCCCTTCCAGGGATTCAGGATAACAGAGGTGCAAAACACAGAGGGGGGGAAAAAGATGCAATTAAAAAGACAGGAAGAGAAACACTGTAAGAGTGATTGAGAACAAGTTATTTTCCAGTACTCAAACTGCAAAAACCCACAAGGTTATTTTTTTCTTCTTCCAGTGAAAATAATGGGAAGCCAAATGGCAAAGACAAACGTTTGCTATTTAGCAAGGGCAAAAATTCCACTAGTAGCCACACATTATGTGATAAATCATTAACCTGACCAGACAAGCTACATAGGATTATGTTTAAAACACATTAGTTGAGTACTCTAGAAAATACGACATTTTATTCTCTCTATACTATTCAAAGTAAGTTTGCCTTCAGTTCTGCCATTCTCTAACTCTGCTTTTCATGAAACTACACTGATTTTTTGGTTAACTTTCATCTCTACCATCTTCCAAGACAATTCCATATCCTGAGTTGACCAGTGGGAAGTTGTTTTTATCCACTTGACTTTTTTTTCTGTCTTGTTTTAATTCAGTTGTTTGGAATGCCCACTCAAGCTGTCTGGTTTCTAAAAGTTATTTTCTTGTTGAATGGATGCTTTTGAGCAAAGACTTGATCTCTGTGTTCTTAGCAGGGCTGAGTTTGAACCTAATTCTGTAATCCTGGATTGGGAAAACGGGATGGTTGGTTCCAGCATTTCTGTTTGGTACCTTTAATTTGTGATTTTTTTTTCCCTACAAATCTACTTATAGGGACACTTTATTTCAAAGTAGGATGAGAAATTCAACAGACTTACACAGTGTTAATTAACAGAGTGCTGAGTTAATATGTGACTGGTAAGGAGATGACAACTGCAGAATGTTGAACTCAGGGGAGAGAACATGAACACAGAGCTTCCTTTAAATCAATTAAGATATTTATTTGATAGCTCTGAACTGGTTCATACTCCTTCAGATGTGACCTGTTTGTTATCTGAATACTAAACCTTCTCCACCCAATCATTTTCCTGTTCCATTCCAAGTAATTCCTTTGGTTTCTTATCATACAGTCAGTTCTTAGCAAGTTTATATAAAGCAATATCCAAATGAATGACATTTTAGGGACAAAATTAACTTATCCCTGCCAATTTGCAAACTAAATACTGTCATACTGTCAACCTTGGTGCCTCCATTAATGAAAGACTTTAATAAAGGCATTTTGCAGAGTGGTCTGGCAACAAATTGGATATTACCAGCTGTGGCTTGTTAAAGTGGCATCAAGAAAAGATGGTTGGCAGAGTATTTCCAGAAGGAAAAATTATATGTATTGTGTATGGCTCATTTATAAGGTGGAGTAAATAGCTGTCACTTGGGAAACAATGGCAATTTTCTTCCTTCTGACTAACTGCTGGTTCTCTTCAATGATTAGTAACTAATTTTAACCTTTTTTTCTGTGTTTTGCTCTTGGTTTTATCATACATAGATGATTCTTGATTTTTTTTTTCTCTTGCATGACTGGAATATCATCACAGCTTAAATTGGATAATGAGGACATCTTTTTTTTGCCTCACCTTCTTTAAAGACACGCCAAAGTCTTTTATCACAGTTAATAATATGTCATTTGGAAGTAAATGTTGCTCTACTCTATTGACCTGTTTTTCTTTCAGGGTCAAACATATAAAAATGTGAATTATTTCATTGTAATCAAATGATCCACTGTTGACCTAAAATTTCCAACTAGAGAAACCCCTTTAATAAGCAATTTCCTTTTGCTTATCTTTTGAAAAGGAGACTCTAATTTGACCATCTACTTTCTTTAAATTCACTCACAAAGAGAAAAGTCACTTTGTGCCACTGAAACATTGCTTAAGAAAAGGCAAATGAAAAACTCAGATAATATTCCTTTTGGATCAACCTCCTTTTTCCTGTTCTGTCATTAAATTATCAAGAGCATTGATTTTTGGTTTGACCATCGTGTTTGTTATATTTTCGGAGGCTATTGTGGAGTTGTGCTAATTATTGGAATTTCTATATTTGGAATATAGTTCCAGGAATTATGCCCTCTAAACTGGATTTATATATACAGGTGCATAACAATGAGGACAGGCTGATACACACCCATCCAGACTTTCAGGAACTCTCTCCTTGGCTGATGCTTGGATGAAGCTTCTCATGTATACATCAAGTTATACTTTATTCACTATGTTTTTGGGGAAAATTTTTTAAAGCACACTTGGAAAATAGGATTTTCATCAAGGTTCCAACTGCTTCAGAAGTTTCTCTTTTCATTCCTACAAAGCATGGACGAAGCTATTAAGCTTTACATTTTCAATTGAGCCTCTGAATGGGTTTTGAGAATAGAAATCTGTTCAACAATGAAGGCCAGAAATTGAAAGTAGTAGTGATCCCTATAATCCAATAACATGTGTTTTAATATATTAAAAAAAAAAAAAAAGGCAAGTGTGGGTGTAGCTGAGTGTGGCTACAACTTGAATTCAGGGGCTATATTAATTTAACAGAAATTCGTGTTCCAGCCTGATTTACAATATGTTATAATTATTTTCATGATAATTGAAGTGATGAAAGCTCATTTCTACAAATAATAGTTTCCTGCAACAAACCCAGGTCCTCTATCTGTGATAACACCTCGAGCACGATGACCTTAAATAATCCCAGAGTGCCCTCAGCACCACTGGTGGTATTTTCTGCTTCCTGACATTTCAAACTGGGATAAGAGGGAGCAGCTCCAGCTGACCTGGCTGGGAAATGAATATCCATGAATATCCATGAATATCCATGTGCAAAATGGAAACTCTTCCTCCCTTTCTGCACAGGTGTCAGTGGGTCTTTTCATTTGCATTGCTACAATTTACATTGAACTTGGAGGAACTTCGTGTCTTGGGTTGGTTTTGGACAAATTTGGGTAAAACTGAGCAAAAGGCTGAAAATGGATCAGGGAGCATCACCACTTGAATGCTGGGTTTTTTTGGGAGATCAGACTAAGGAAGCAGATGTTTGGCACAGCAGCCTTTCCTCAACAGATCCTTTCTACTTGAAAAGGAAGCTCTCAAATGGTACTGGAGATGCTGTTCCTGGTAGGGTTGGGATTTTGGTTAAATCAGTCATAAGCAGTGGGGAAATCATTAATTATGTAAAGGAAAAACTATAAGGATCTGGATGAATGTCATACAATGAACTGAACAGTACAGGGCATGATGAAGTTGTGTAAATAGGAAAACATAATGAATCAACCCTGTTACTGCTGTGCTGTTGGGTGAAGCTGAATTTGCTAAGGGTCACTGGAACATGAAAATCAATTTGTATCAATAGAATTTATTATACATATTATTTCTTTAAAAAAGGTCATATAGTACCATTACTGAATTTTATTAATTTATTTTCTTTTGAGAATCCTAATTATTAGTTAATAAATTATATACTTTAAAAAAAAAACCCAAACCCAATACAAACAGTTTTGTTTCCACTGGAGGTTCAAAAAGAAGGTTCTTCAAAATCCCCAACCTCCCTTAATAAAGTGAAAGTCCTGTTGAAGTGGAAGAGTAAACTGAACTACTAACAGTAAAAGTTTTTTCTCAAGATTCTGGAAATCAACATTCCCTTCCAAGGGAGGCTGTGCCACTCTGCAGATGTTGTCAAAGGAAGGGGACAGGAGTCTGAAGGAGCATCCAAAGTGAAGTGTCAAGGGGAATGGATTCAGAGCAAACCAGAAAAAATGAATATTATAAAACAGCGAAGACCAAGTTTGAAGAGAGCTCAAAGCAGGAATTGTTCAGCTCCTGACTGTGCCATGGAACTGCCTGTGGGCCTTGGTTTCACTTGCACTGGAATGTGGGTGTCACATACCTCTCATTCTTTTTAAAAAGCACCCTAGGAAGCCTTGGAAAACATTAGGAACTACAACGGCCCCCTAAATCCCATTCCTGCACCAGGAGATCAGGCAAAGCCAAGATGTAGCAGCCACTGGAATGGATAAACCTTTGAATGATCATGAAGTGAACATCAATGTGGAGCTTTTGAAGGCAAATCATATCTCATAAATGTATAAAGATCCGTGGAGGACTCACAGGTGTGGATAAATCTGATCAATAAACCAAGAAACTTGGATTTCTCCACCGAGAGGAAATGACTCCTTCAGCTAAAAGAGATTGAAACATCAGCGTGGAAATAGATTTTCATAGGGAAGGTTTTACCAGGAGATATTTTCAAGGGTCTTTACAGTGATTTGTGCTGTTTAACACAACAAAAATTATCTGGCAAAGGAGACAGTGAGGTGACAAGAGTTTGCAGATCATCCCAAACGAGTCTGACAAGGAATGAAAAGCTTATGGTGTTGCAGAACGATTTAACAGCACCGAAGGATTGAGGCTGCTGATAATTTTTGTCAAGCATTGTGATATTCTTATAAATTGTCACAAGATGTAGAGGCCAAAGGGAAAGGGTGTCCTTGCTGTTATGCCTGATGGTTTGGGCTCTGGTGTCGGTGCAGGATGGGACTGGTCACCATTAAAGGCAGAATACAGACGTGTCCTGGGACTCACCCACGACCACTCCTGTGTCATTTGCTGGGCATGGTTCACCCTCCAATTGCTTGTTATTTTTACTGCTCTTTGTAAAGGAAACAAACTGCAAAAAGATTTCAGGGGGGCTGCACAAATAGTTGCTTTGCAGATCTGTATTCCCACAAAGCACCCCAAGTTTAAGCTCTTGTTCTTCTCAATACAGTTTATGTTACCCAAATGTATCTGGAAAGCAGAGAGAAGGGGGTTGGGGAGGAATGTCTGACTCATTATTTGTCTTCAAATATTGCTTTATTATTTATAGAGTCATTCTGCATTTCAAAAGCATATTGGCAATGGTAGAAATAAAAAGCTGTTTCTGAAAGCAGTGAGATTTAAGTTGCCAAGACCCACATTTTCAGGGGAATTGAGGTGCCTTGTTTCCTTCAGCCTGACAGTGTGTGTAGTCCAGTTAGAATTGGGAGGTAAACAGTTACTTCTTCTGACATTTGTGATAATTTGGGCTCCTGTAGTGTAAAAGGAGGTATTATAATATCTGATTATTGAGCCACTCAGTCTTGCACTGATACAATCCCTGGAACAGATCCCCAAAAACCTCTGGGGAAGCTCTGGGTGCTCCTGAGTATTGTGGAGTTACTAGAGCTGTTCAGAAAGAGGTCCCTTGTCTTTGGGTGACTTCTTTTGGAGACAAGTGCTGTCTTGTATGGTAAAGGGCTCCTGGACTTTAATTTGGTTCCTTTCTGCTGTTCACACCTGTAATCAGGGCTGACAGACACACAGTTTACAGGTCAAATTGTCCTGATTTGTTGACTGTGCAGTTGCCTCTGGAGGCTGGGGGTCATTTGAACTTGGGCTTTTTAACGAGGTGATTTAAAGCTTCAGTTCTACCTCTTCCTTTCCTGGAGATGGGCTAAATTTAGCAACTAAATTTTCTGATATAATTTCTCCTAATATTTCTTTTCTGTAGATTTAGTTTACAACTGATACACCGTGTTGCCAACTGGAAATTCCTCAGACAGGCCAAAGTGACAGATCTGGAGAAAATCAGTCCTAACTGATGAGAGATCTCTTTTCTTGCCTATTGATTTCTCTGGCTGGAATTGAAATGAATGATTCATAGTTGAACTGACTTGACTGTTCTTTCTAAACATCAATTTCAAAATGATCTCTGCTCTTCATATTAGCTGCTAATCCTGGGAATGTTTTACGAGCTTTCTGTATTCTAAACACAGTAAGTGTAGCCATAGAAACACACATATTAAGGGGATTTTGATTATTAATAACCTTAGTAGACTTTGTTAAATTATTTTGGTACCTCCACAATGTGTTGTTGACTAATTTTTTTTAAAAAAAAAGTTCCTAATACCATTAAATACTTTTTTTTTCTTCTATTTGAGAATTGTGATCACATGCCTTCAGCCTTAATTTTTGGTGAGATTTAAACAACAAAACCTGATCCTGGGGAAACTCACCTGCTTCATTAATCTAGAGGTTTCTTTCATCTCATTAATGATTGCTACAGTTTTACCTGCATTTCCCTTAAATTAGAGGAGAGAAACATATATATTTTAGCTTTACTGCTGAATTCTTTCTGGGGATGGGTGCACTCTTGTGCCTCCATCTTTATAGGTGTCAGCATATTACTGGGAGGATCTCCAAATATTTCAACTCTATTTTCATATGAGACACAAATATTTTAGATAAGTTCAATCCTTTTTGCCTGAAAGTGCAATATGAATGTTACTACATCGATATATTGTAAAATTAAAACAGGTGCAGTGCTATAAGTAACATACTTAATATTTGCTGTAATTAGATGTTTTAGACTTACTATAACTGCAGTTTAATAGAGGGAGACAGCAATTGGGTACATCAGAAATATCTGGTAACTCTTTAATTTGTTCTAAATAATGGAACTAGGGTAATAATCTGTATAAACAGGTGAGTATGGATTGGGCTGTCTGTTGACACTGAGTTAAAGAAATGTCTATGACAACTGGGTATATTTTGGATTCCCCCCTAAGTGATTATAGATTATCACTTAATAATGTCACTATCAGTAACAAGTTGTTGTATGAAGTGGAAGCAGCCGGGAAATTAAATTATGTTTTTGGTTTTAGGTGTGTGTTCTCTTTACTCTTTATTAGCTGTAAGCCAGTACCTTGTTATGGCTTTAAACCCAAGGCTGGGTTTTGAGCAAAGTGTAAAACCAAGGCCCAGAATAGTTGTGGCTGTTATTTGTGGCTAACAGTAGTTGCACAATAAAGCTGAGTCCTCCACAGGTGGAGCAGGTACTGGTTGGATATTTATATTTTTGCCAGCTTAAAATGCCACTGGAGACCTGTGTTTCTGTTTGCTTTCTGGTTTAATTCCATCATTAGAGGATAGATTGCAGGTTTGTTGGGCAGAACAGCACAAAGCCCTGGTGTGAATCCACCTCCAAGGCCCTGTTGTGTCAGACATTACCAGAGCACAGATTAATGTGGCTTTTTCTCTCAGAGGCTGATGTGTCTCAGAGTGGCAGGACCAGACTCTGTCACATTCATTCCTACTAAACCCCTCTGAGCAGCTCTTTTTAAGACAGGTTTAAAATTGCTTAGGCTTGTCCTTGTAGATGGAACAGATCCTCCTCACCCCAAGCTCATCTAGAAGCAAGACCCTGTTGCTGCAAGAGAGGGAATTTCTTTTTTTTGCTCTGGTTTATTCAGTGTGAAGACTTCTGCTTCTTGAATGTCTCTATTCTTTTTTTTCTTCAGTCTCAACTAAAGTGTCAAAATGATTTTTTTTCCACACTATTAGCTCCATTTGCATTCTGCAAGACAAAGAATGCACAGCCATTATCCACCAAACCCATGTACGTAGCAGTTTCATAATTTAAAAGTTTAAACTTTCACAAAATCTTATTATTAGCTTTAACTAGTATTTTTTGACACTGAACAGTGTTATGGCAAGCAATTCTGTGTGACTGGAAAGCATTTAATTTTGTCAGAGTTAGACAAGATGAAGCTGCTGCAGCCTGGGTAGTGTATTAATGGTTCAGTCTGGAGCCTCCTATAAAGATCTTCTTGATCTTTGGGAATACTTCATATTTAAAAAGAGCATCTACATTTTCAACCCTCTAATAAATATTGGTTAAAATATCCAAAGATTGCCATGTGTGATCTTTAAGGCAGCCATTACTGCAGCTTTTCCAAAATTGTGAGGTTTTAGGTTTAATTTTTTTTATTGTTGGAGCCTTTTTCACAAGTGGGCATTGCTGATTGTGGCAATCATTGTTTCATGTTGTTACATAGTAGGTTTATTTGTTAATTAGTGAAACTTGAGGAGAAGATCTGTATTTATCAATGCACTTTGAAAACTGGGAAAATGTTTTGAGGAATCTACCTCACCTGGTATTTTTTTCTTGTGATGGTCAAGAAGACACTGGTTAGGCTGATTTCTTGCATAAGGCTTCTAAATCAAAGGGATTATTGAAAACTTTAAATACACTCATTCTGTGGATTATTTGTTATTTATTCTCAGAGATATCAGTAAATCTTATTTATACTATTTATAATCTGTCAGAGCTAAAACCAAGCAGTTGTTCAGTTCTTGCTGATATTCTTGATATCATTTCAATCCCACGTCAAACTGTGTCTGTAGATGCAGGCACCAATCTTTGTCCACACACGCATATGTTGGTGCAGACAGATTTATACAAATATCTGCCTCAATAGGAGAAGAGACTAAAACAAAGACACCCTCAGCTTGGAACAAGGACAACTTTTGGCTTGCTGAGTCAGAGAATGGGGATGTTCTGCGTGGTTAAATTTTATGGCTCAGCTTCTACTCTTTTGAGGAAGGAAATTCTAAAATCTACACGAATTATCGCGCTGAACCAGAGCGACTGTTTGCTGCATAAATTAAGTTTGGGTAATTGGTGTTGTTGCAAAATTGAATTAAATAGTTGTGCAAGTTCAGAATTAGGTTTACTGAGCCATCTTGATGTGAGTAAATATGAATAATATCTTATTGTCTGTGATTTTGTGGCAGAGAGCCCTCGTAAAGGCACAAACAGGGCAAGACCTGCTTACAGTCTACACCCAGAACAGATTCTTGGTGCTCACCAGTAGGAAGAACCTCCTGATTTCATGATACCCACCAGAAATTTGTGATTACACTTGATCCACTTGTGGGCTTTTAGAACTTTATCAGTAGTTTTAAATGTACACTCCAAAACCCCTCTGTATTTTTGTCAAGTACTTTGGAAAAAACAGATATTCCATGGTCTGGGTCTCTATGAACCCCTCAAGTTACTGTGTGTTTAGCATATGGTATCTTTAGATATAGCATGCTTACACTGAAAATTAGTTAGAAATAAAACTACCATGAAATACATGGTAAAACCTCCAGTGAAATTATCAGGATCAGAGATTCACCCTTCTTTTTTCTATATATTTAAGTAATGATTCTGCTTTATGAACTGACTATTGACTTTACACAAACCAGGCAGGAAGCAGACTGGAAGGTGTTGCATTTGTGTTTTTTTAAATCTCTTTTCAATGGTAGTATGAAAAGGTTTCTTACTAGTACAATAGCTTAATATAATATTTTTCAAATTGCCTATTTTTAGATTAAAGAAAGGCATTAATGCTGTCATTTAATCGCTATAGACTGCTTTTGTTTCAAGTTAGAAGCAGTCAAATTTCTCAAGGTGTACTTAAAACTTTCTTTTGAGTATATAACCTTATCACTAGTTCCTGCCAAGTAGTTTTTGTGTTAGATCTCCAAACAGAGCCAAGGTAAAGGGGACCTGATTAAACAGAATTTACAGGAGACTTTTCTATTGACTCACAGACTTGGAGTTGAGGATGGTCACAGTGTGTCCCGTGTTGTTGAATTGAAACTCTTTGCTAAAATGAACTTTAACATGTCCCACAGTAACACCAGGTAGTAAATGAAGGAGGAGAGAGGGGTGGGAAGTCAACCTGAAAGTGCATTCGTGGAGATTTGGGTTTTAAATTTTGATATTCCTGTTGCAGGTTTAAAACTTGCTGTTTTCTTGTAGATCTGTAAATTTAACAGAACAAAGTAGGGAGCCAAAAACATTCCCCAGAGGTATTTTTACAACCATTTGTGTGCCCATCCAGTGATCCAAGGAGGAGAATGGTCCAGGTTTGTGGTGTTAGTGGTGAGCTTGGATCTGGATGGTGCCTTTCCATGGGGATAAGTGGAATAAGACTTGGAGTCAGGACCTGGGAGTCAGTTGTCAAGAGTCACTGCGTGTTTTCTGAGACGTGCTGACAATACAGGCTCCCTTCTCATTTCCCTCTCTGACTTAGCTTAAAACCTTTGTTTGATCTGAAGTCAGGCTGAATATTATCCTTAGTGTGGGCAGGATTGTCCCCTAATTTTATACCTTTAGAACCATCATTGTAGGTGGGTCAGGATAGAGCTGAACAGTGGTTTTGTGTTACAAATGAGGAGGAAAAATCTGACAAAGCTTCCCTCTGCCACCCTTGAATTCATTCTAATTTACCCCTGTTCAAGTTCTGTATTCACATATATCTGAGTTTCCAATGAATTCTATTTTGTCTGTTTTTACAGCAGTGAATTAGAACTAAATAATAAGTAGAGTAACATTAATTATTCTTTTTTTTCCCCTAAGGCTACTGCAGTTACAGGCGTGTAGGTAACATTGATGAGCTGGTTTGTGATCATATTGTTAATTAAGGGGCCAATATGAGAAAATACAAATTATATTTACCATTCATGACTTTGTTACATTTCTGCCTATCATTTTTAATAAGTTGTAGCTACTTACAGATGTTTTGAACTGACATCTGATAGTTAATCATCTTAGATGAAAAGTGAGGTGGACTCATTGTTAAAACCTCAAATGAGTTTAGAGAACCAAAGTTAAAGTCCTTTATTTACAGCATGAAGTATCATAGAGCACTGTTACTCATAGAAGTATTAAGTGCTTCATCAGATTGAAATGTTTAAAGTTTTAAATGTCCCAGATAAATGTCAGATGTTGTTGCCATCTGTCCTTGACAGAAGCACCAACATCTGCTGAGATGCAGACCTGTGACCTCTAGATAAGTTTCTATACACAGAAAAATATTTATCTTCCTCCTATGACCTTCCATGCACAAGACATGAGCCATGGATTTGTTTCCTAGGGAACTAGTGACTGAGGAAAATCTATAATTAGATCTGTGGGTTGCTTGCTACAAATGGGAATTGGGTGCTAAGCAGGTTCTTAAAGTGTCCAGAAGTATTAGATAGACTTCATGTAATGGAACCAAATTTAGCAAAAAATACCCTTCACCATGATATTTCTTTTTTAATATCTTCAATTGAAAAATTAAATACTTTTGATAGAGTACTTATTCCTCTGTGTTAATTTTAATTGCAAAATATTTTCGAAAGTCAAGGCTCGGCAGGTTGCTAGTTAAAGCCAAAATAAAATTAGGCACAGTCTTCCAAAAAATTTCTTCAAATTAAACTGAGCCTTAATTTTCAAGAGGGGTTTTAGGTGAATCATTCTCATCAGCTCCATTTCTCTCACTTTACTGCTCCTATTCACCTCCTCAGGTTGGCTCTGCGACTTCAGTGTCTTATTCTGCAATTCCAATTACTCTGCCCAGCTGGAGGTTCCCACTTAATCCAGACCCTGATTTCTTTCTTTGCTGCTTGCATGGAGGATCTAAAGATAACTTTTGTAGCCAAATCCCACGGGCAGTAAATGTGGCTGCAGGGAGAGGAGAGCAGCCAAATTTTTGGTATTCCTTGGCCGACCCAGGGCAGAGTTCTGCAGCCCTTCTCAGAGGGTTGGCTCAGCTGAAATGCTCCCCTGCTGCTCCCAGAGCTGGAGCTGAGTGCCCTGTGCTTGCTTGGATGCTGCAGGAGTGGCCTTGAGTAATGAATTAAGATTTTGATCTTATTCAGAATAAATAGTACAGTGAAATACCCGGGGAAGGTGCTGTAAATTGGGTCTCTTCTCTTTTCTCCCAGTCCCTGTGCTTTCAGCTCCATGAGTGGTAAGAGCACATTGTGTATTCTGTCCCATGTCCTGAATTCTGCAATTACAGACCAATCCAGATAATCCATTTGTCTGTTTGTTTTTTAAGGGGATCTTTTGAGTTCTTCTTCATTTAATATTGTCAATCACAGTCAGATTTTTCCTAACTAAGCACAGCTTTTGAGCTACTCCATCTGGCTGTCACTCAGAAGACAGTGGTCCTTGAATTCCTTCAATTAACAGGTTTGCTAGTTAGTAACTTAAATGGTAATTAAAATATGGTGATTAAATGGCTACTAAAAAGCCATGTCAGCCAGTGAACTAACAAGACCTTCTGTGACAAGTAACACTTCTAGGTCCTCTTCCTTTGAGATCCCAAAAAACTGTAAACTCTGTGCTGTCAGTAGGAAGATGTTGTTGTGTCCAGAATCCTGAATTTGGAGAAATATATTTGGAATAGACAATTAAGAACAAGGGAAGTGAAAATTATTGCTAATGAATCTCCTTGCTCTTTACAAATCAAGAGTACAAGGGAGCTGAGAAATTACCTGCAATGAAAGATAGTGCACATCTCAATGTGTTCATTGAATTCATTTGCTCCCATCTATGAGCAGATGCTCACTGTTAGCTATTTATATGGGTTAAATCCTCCCATTTAAACCCCTGCAACTGGTTCTTCGGGGGGAACTGTTGCATCTGTGTTCAGCTGCAATAATGAACCTGGGGCTGAAGGGCCCCCCCAGTGCACAGGGTGCACAAATTCAGTTTGTTTCCCTTGAACACCTGCACATCCTACTGCAAAGTTGAGCTGAATTTTGTAAACATTTATGCATAATTAGGATGAAAAGCCATTATGTTGAGTAGATAGTTTTCTGGTTGAATATCAAATATCCCATTTGTGTTGATTATCCTAAAAAGACCTCAAAAATGGCGGAACAACTTCACCAGATTTTAATATGTTGTGTCATTTTCATACATTAAGATACGTTGTTGAAATATGGAATTTGTTAACCTCAGTGAATTCCAGCCTTAAAGTTGGTTTTAGTTGGTAAAATGTTATATTTGCCCTGGTGTAATGAAATCATAGTTGGTATAGTACCTTTTATAGGATGTAGAGCCCAAGTCCAACAAAAATATTTCAATAAAGCCCCTGCTTTTCAAGCAGTGCAAGTTCTATTTCCTTTGTGTGTGTAAAGTTCTGAATGTGGTACCTGATAAGAATTCCTGCAGTTTTGTCTCCATTGCTTCAGGAGAGCAACATTTGAACCTTTTGCAACCCCCAGTCAGTCTTGGAAACGTGCAGAAAAATATGCTAAAGCTGTGTGTTTTAGTTCTCCCAATGTACTTCCTAAATCTGACACTTCCTGAAATGTTTTGCATGACAAAGCTCATAGTTAAGATGCTAAAAAGAGCCCTCTTGAGAATATTGTTGTATGATTTTTCATTTTTGTAATTAGTTTAATTTCAATTGCCTGATTTGGTTAGTTCCTGTTTCACATCTCTGACAGTTGGGAGGAAAGTTTCCACCTTCAAGGTGTTGGTACACCCAGCACTCAATACTTCAGATATTCTATGCAGATATTAAAAAAAGCTGCAATAAGACATGTGTTCCTGGGGTTTTTTTGTAATTCATAAGAGTCTTAAGAGAACCAGTGCAAAAGAATGTAAGTAAAAAGTAATTGTTAATCTTGTAATATGTTTTAATCTATGTAATATGTTTTAAAATGTATGAGTGTATAAGAATAAATAACAAATAATCCACAGAAGCAAACACAGGATGTAAACTTAGTTAAGGGATTAATGACATTGTGTTTAAAGTTTTAAGTAATCTCATTGATTGAAAACATCATGCAATAATTCAGCCGAATCAGTGTCTTAAAATGCAACATTCAGACATTTTCCAGTCATGTGTTTCACCCAGTTAAAATTAAGTCTTGGGGATCTGAAATAGAAAATAGACCTTGAAAATTGTAAATAACCAAATTATGGCTTTCTTTACTGAGTTAAATCTGCTGTCTATATGTGTTTCTCTTTCTCTGAGAGACCTGTATATGTGCATTCTTATTGGGACTGGCAACAGCATCAAGCAAAATACTTGGAGTTGATGGCACAGAAACAATCTCTACTCTAATAAATATAATTTTCCCCGGCTTTGGCTCCCCCAGAAACCAAACTCTTCGCCTTAATTTTGTGTTCTGTTACCCTGGGAGGTTGGGCCACTGCTGTATATTCAGATTGCAGGTTGAATTTCATTTTCCATTCTGTGTCCAAGGTTTCTGGAGTGCACAAATATTAGGATTTGAGTGAGTGACTGGCTGATTTCAGCTTTGCAGTGGAAGCACGTGGAGATGTTCACAGCTTTGAAAATCTTGCCTCATCCATAGGCTGGAGACTGAAAACTGATCTGGAAATATTTTGAAATTTAAGACTGACATTACCTGAGTTGTTGTATTGCATGAACACATTTAATTGCTGAAGTTTTCTTCTGCTGTTTACTTGAACTGTGGAAATATTGTTCATCCTTGTCTCCATCAGCTCAGCTGTTGTTTGAGGTGACATCCTGAATGGGCACTTGTCCATTTGTGTTTTGGTTGATAATATAATGTAGCTGAGAGCTAGGCTGTTTGTGTTTGTGAACATGAAAAAGTGTTACCTGAAAGGTATCCTGTCATATACAGAGTGTTGGCTTTATCCCTAATTATCATGAACAAGGGACAGAGTTGCTGAGAAAAGCTTTCTAATTTCTGCTACCATGATGAGAATAAATCACCAGGGTTTTCTTGGCTATCACCTGTATATGGAGTGAATCTGGAGAAAACCCTAATCAGAGAGAAAGCAAAGGTCAGGTTTAATTAATGGAGATAGAAGTAATCATTTTTCTTGATAAATTAATAAATTCAGCAGATCATATGAATTCCTTTCTAGCCCCAGGTCTGGCATGCTCAGCTTGCAGCACCCAAGCAGGTTCTGTTGGTTAATGCTTTTGAATAACGACGAGAGTATTTTGCATTTGTTTTGGTTGAAAGAGTATTTGAGTCAGTGTGGAGCAGATGGAGCCTCTGACTGTAAAGAGTGATTTTCAGTATGGCAGGACAGGAAGTGTCTGTTTAAATATTTATACAGTATCTAAACAATGGGCCTAAACCATTGTTTTGCTCTGGTGGAACACAGTGATTAAAGGGAAAAAAACCAGTTCATCTTTAAATATTCCATGAATAAATTTGCCTCCTACGACACATGGGGAAGTGGAAAACACCAAAACCAAACAACCCTACATAAAATAATAATAAAAATAAAAAAAAAAACACCAGTGAGACACGCTAACACTCTGGAATGGAAAGAATTGGAGTGTGAACCAAATATTCCTGTCTGAGGGTGGGATTTGTTTTCTAATTAAAAAGTGAAACTAATATGATGCATCTCAAATTCACCTGGTGTCAAGAACTAAGAAATCATGGCAGTGGTTGAGGCAAACACATTTTAAAGAATGAAACTGGTAAAGGAGGATGGTAAAGGACAAATTTGCTGGGGTTGCAGAACTGTGAAGTTTCTCTCTGGGGGCACTGTGGGTTTTTTGTACTTCCATTTCTCTTCCTCTCTTGAGAACACTGATTTACTTTTGTGATAAACCCGTAACAACAGGGGGATCACATTGCAGAAATGAGTTTAGCTGCAAGGGATACATAATGTCAGCTGAAAAATAGCACTTGGGAAATATGTTTTGGCCATGGTTCAGCAAAAAGCAGATCCTGTCAGCTACGTAATGCTCTGTTTTCTTGAATGTGTCTTTTAGCTGAGCAGAATCATAGAGTCTCTGCCTTTTTGGAAAATAAAAATGCTGCTCTGTCACGGTGTTATATCTGTGGCCCTGACAAGGCTGGTGTGGATCACTTCACTTCCAGTACATTTATTCTCTCACATAACCTCGAGATGGGAGAAACGTGGGGAAGGGAGTGGCATCTAAGTCTACACCTGGGACTGTCCCCTGGGTCCTGGGTGAGGAAATAGCCTTCAATAGTCTGTATTATTGTGGGGTGCTCAGCTGGCATCTCTTCTGTCTGTGCCATCTGCCCATGCAAAGTCAAGGCTGTTCTGAATTGTGAGATCAAAGCAAGGGAAAATGAAACAGGTAGAAAGTGGGA
This sequence comes from Manacus candei, assembly GCF_025592945.1. Taxonomy (NCBI): domain Eukaryota; kingdom Metazoa; phylum Chordata; class Aves; order Passeriformes; family Pipridae; genus Manacus; species Manacus candei. The sequence continues at coordinate 1,448,126 of NW_026138101.1, read as the reverse complement.
ACTTAAAGAGGGTATGACTGCCTTCCCCATATCCTCTGTGGGTGGGGGAGAGGGTCTTGTGCTTCCTTAATGATCATCCCTAAGAATGAAGAGCCTTTCTATGCAACACTGTTGTGTGGTGCAGACAGTTCCAATTTTAGAGCCTGCACTGAAGTTCCTGAAGCTGGAAAAAAAAAAATGATGGAAATAACTGTTTCTTGTCGGGCCTTCAGGTAGCTGTAACTGTGGGATTTCATTTGTGCATTTCAGAAATGTAAAAAATGAAACCCCAAAGTAAACATTCCAGCAGTAATAATCTGACCTTGTTTTATCTCAGCCAGGAAATGGGGAGAGCATTATTCTGCAAAGGCATTGTGAACGAGGACATTTTCATGTGTTTATGCCAGTGTTCAGAATATCAGTCTTGCCAGAGGAGATGTCAGGCAATCCTCCTGTTTTCTTCTTTGCTCTTGTTGAAGCACCAAACCATATGGCAAATTAAGCCTGATTTTTATTAAACTTTTCATTGTACCGAGCTTAGTGCGAACTGGGAAATGCACTTTCTTTGAACTATGCAGCCATTATATAAGCATCTTAATTAGGAGATGTTAATGTTCTCCCTTGTATTCCTGGGAGTTTGCAGCTCCCTCTTGTGGCTAATTAAGCGGTTTTAAGAATCTGAATATTCCTTTTTGTGAGATGACAGCCATGCAGCTCCTGGGCTGTGATAAAACATCGAGCACAAGGTACTGTGCAATAACTGGATGCACAGACATATATATAACACAGATAAAAGAGAAAGGTCTGCACAGAGTTGCACCCTGGATGTGACAGATCCCTGAAACTTTAAAAAAGCTGAGTGGGCACATCCAGAACAACTCTGCTGGCTGGGAACTCTGTTGTTCCTGTACATTAGATGCTGCTCGAGTGGGGGTGAGCTATGGGATGTGTCAGAGCTCCAAGGAGTACAAATCTTTCAGGCACCACGTTGGGATGTCATGCAATCAAATTCAAGGTTAAGATCTTTGCTAGATTTGAAGTTGAGAAGAAATTTTCCTTCCAGTCAGGTTTTCAGGGCCCATTCTTAATCTTTCTTATTCTTATTCTTTCTTATTCTACTTCTACCTTTCTGTCTGGCAGATTTTTGATAAATTCCCTTGCAGTGCTCAACATTTGTTCTGCTTTATTTCTGTGGCTTCTTAGAACTGGGGCATTGTGCCTATACTGCATCTTAAATTTGTCATAAACAGGTAATATTTGATGGCTCTGGTGGAAATGGCTGTAGTGGAAACATCTCTGAGTTAGATTTTTGTACTGGCCTGGGGCTGATTTGGGCCTTTCAAATCACTGTTCTTATACTGGATGGGAAGGTGCACTTGGCTTGGAATAAGTCTCAGACATCAATTCAACTTTTTCCTAAAAAAGTGAGTAATGATCATGGCACTGCAAAATCTTGAGCACAACTTTGTGTTGAGAAAAACAGATGTTTTTAGGCTTCATGTAAAAAATACCAGATTGACCAGCAGGTAACTTTTCAGTAGGAGACATTAGGTTTCAATCTCATCACGAAACCAGAAATTGCAAAGTGACTCTGCCCTTTTGTCACCTGCAGTGTTGGTTTGGCATCCCACACTGAAAAATACACAAGGAAATTTCTTCCATTAGCGTTTCTGAGTGTTGGAAGGAGGAATTAAAGAAAAAAAAAAAGTGAAACAGGTTTTTACTTTGAAATTTCTCCCATCCCCAAAGGGTTTGTGAATGGAAACTTTATCTCCGAAAATGCTGATTTCCTATTTCATAACTTGTGGCAATTTTTTTTTCAATTAAAATAAAGGAATAATGATTATGGAGTTAAGTCCAAAATCTCACTGCCCAGTAATCTGCAAACCAGTGTTGCTGAACCCACAGCAATAGGGCAGCAAACATTTATTTCCTCGGGGACATTATTAAACAACCTGCATATTTATTATCTCCAAATTGGAGCAGGTCCAGACTTCTAAGGCGACTTTTTCCCTTCCTTTTCCTGAGCTGTGATTCAGACCAGCATATCAATTTTTGATTTAACGTTTCTGCAGAAATATTAGTGATGTGAAATTGCCGGAAAACAAAAGAACATGAAACAGCAGCGGGAAGGAACGAGTTGGTAAAATAGTCAGCCTTGAAGGGCGAGATTAATTGCTAATCCTTCAGATTCTGATGTACAAACACAAACTTGCAATGCATGTAGCTTATAACCAACATTGTGTGGCTGTGGAAGTTTGTAAATGCTGCTGTCACTAATGAAATCGGATTTTTAGGGATTTTTTTCTTATGGGAAATAAGGTGATGGTAACAAGGAGTTGTGCGTATATCTGTAGGTACAAATTTGGGAAGTGTTCTAATTCCAGCGGTGTGACTGAGCAGAGTTCTGGGCAGGATACTCAGATATTTGCATGTGGAGTTTTTTTCCCTTATTTTAAAGTCCTGGGAAAGGAAGAGTGTAAAAAGGAATAAAGGGGGAAAAAAACCAACCTGAAAATAGTCTATTTTGTAGTGATTAATGGCTAATAAAAAGGATGGACTAATTGGAAAATCTTGTGTGATGGCTCTCTGGTATGGTAAAGGTTGTTGTGAAATAAGTGTGTTCCATGACAATCAGTACAATATATCTCCCTTCTTTTTTCTTTTCTTTTTTTTTTTTTTTTTTGTAAGTTTGTGCTGGTTTTATCAATTTAACTAAAAAAAATAACATTAAATAAAACATTAAATTCTAGACACAAAGTGACCACAGTAGTGCTGGAATAGTAGAAGCTTTAAGTGGTTAAATAGAAAACACTAAAGATAACATAGGAACTGGCTAAGGACATGAGTAGCTTTTCCAGGATTTAGCACAAAACTGCAAAGTGTTTTCTGCATGATTGAAATCCTATTTTATAGTTCCATTTTATTGGCAGGGAATACACCTCAGCATTAGGTAAAAGACTGAAATGACTGCAGTGGTTTTAGAGTGATTTTCAAAGATGTTACATTACGGCCTGTCACTTGTTTTCTGCAGGTCATCAGAAGTGAAGGGACAGAGGGAGCAAAGTTTCGACTCTCTGGGAGGGGAGTGGATCAAGACCCAAAAGGGATTTTTAGAATCAATGAGATCACTGGGGATGTGTCTGTGACCCGAACCCTCGACAGAGAAGCCATTGCCAATTATGAGGTGAGTGCTCACAGCAATAACATCTCTGCCTCTGTGTTGATGGTGTGTATTTTTTGTGTGTTTGCTCTTGAAAGATGTGCAGTTAAATTGAGGACCAAATTGCAGCTACTGTCCTAGAAAATTTCCAGAAGAAGCATTTTTCCTTTTGGACGTGGTAAATGTGTTTATTTTTACATGCAGCTGAAAGCCTCCTCTGCTTTCTGAATGGAACTTCTGCCGTTTATCTTTAGCAGAAATGCTGTCTGAACATTGTGTGTGCATTTTATTGGTGAATATGAAATTTTGTTTGGACAAAAGGACATCTTTTGGGAAAGTTGCCACTGTGGTACTACAGGGTTATACTTCATTATTGTCAAACAATCAATGGAATGTACTATGGAACTTCACCACTTTTAGTAATGGATATCTTTAAGAGAGATAAAGGAGATTGTGATAGTATGAAAACGTTAGCAGATATATTTCTGTCAGATGTACATCACCTACGAAGATTCCTTTCCTTGGCAATAAATGCTGTGTTTCTCTCCATTGAACCTCTAACAAATGAGCTCTGAGATCTGCAAAATTACTGCTCCAAAATGTCCTGAAATGCATACTGTGAACAAGGGTCTGCCAATTCGTGTTCTCTATCTTGCTCTGGAAATGTGCAGTCAGATAAACTGTGTCTGGCCACCTGGATACAGAGGAGCAGCAGAATTCCACATGGAATTGTGTCACAGCTTGGGGGACTGATCTCCAATGCCTCTGGCAGCAGGAAGCCCCTGGTGGGGCACTGGCTCTGGGGACAGCCCTGCCTGCTGTCCCTGACCTCTGCTGTGTTCTGCCGAGCTGTGATCAATACTTGTGCTCTCAGTGCCGTCCCTCCTCCTCTGGGAGACTTTGCCAGTCAGATGACTAGTCATCCTTCCTCAAACAGCACTGCTAAAATTTACCATATGTTGGTTTTCAACACTTAAACATCCACTTCTTCTGTGGGTCTGCAGTGAAATGTATGTTAACCGCTCACACGGGGTTTATGGGAGATGCTGACGTCCTTCTTGCAGGGAAAACACTGCACTTTCTCTTTTTAACACTGTGCCTTGTCTTCATTTACCAGCTGTTTCTTATTTTATCAGTAGCTTCCCACCTTAGTGTGTTTGGTAGAAACCTTGAATATTTTTGTGCTGGAAAGCCAGAGTAGACTTTTCAACTCAATGCATCAAAACACAAATGGCCCTGCTATCTGATCTGGCAAAAGATACACCTAAATTAAGACAAAACCTTTTCCCTGGAGGACCCTTTTTGAAGCCACGTGAGTGCTACACAAATAGTGTGTTGTAGCAGATTATCCAGAGCAATGTGGATGTGCAGCCCATTCCTAAGCTGTTCCCCAGGCTCTGCTCAGCAGGCTCACAGCCCCCTGCGGAGCAAAACCGAGTTTGAAAGTTCTGCAGGAGAACCTTCAGCTTGATGACTCTGTCTTTGAATCCAGCCCATTGTTTTCCAATGAAGATGTGTTGTGGTGTCAAGGAGACAGCAGGATTTTCTCCCTGATTTCCTTGGTACTCTGAAAGATGAATAACCTGAAAAGTCCTTAACTTTCTCTCAGAAAGTGTTTTCTGGTTTTGTTTGAGCTTCTCCCTGCCCAGTGTTGATGCTCTGAGAGAAATATCAAAGCAAAAGGCAAACAAGGAAAGAATAGATCATTGTGAAAAAATGCATGTTCTTTACAAGTCATCATACTATCAAGTGTATAATCAGTGATGATTATAATTTAAAATAATATATAATATAAAAAGTATTTTATAAATACTATAAAAGGATGAAATCTGTTTGAATCCTTCAGCTACACAGAGGGATGCTGTGCCTGAGCACTGATTTACTCCCTATGCTTAATGCATATGTACTCAAGGGGTGAGAATTTAAAAATGTTAATAAGGCATGAAATAGAGGTTTGGTGATCACAGTATTTCATAAAACTTTGCAGATTTTGCCATCTCAAAATGTTTTACATTAGCTACGGATATTTAATATATTATAAAAAATTGGGTGTTTTTTTCTTTGACTGTTTGAAATCCTGTTTTTTTGCTGCCCTCTTTCTCCTGAAGGAATGTTGAAAAACTTGTAGGAGTTTTTTGTGTATTCATTACTGGAGAAAAACTATTAAATTAGAGGAGTACTGGATTCCACACAGATGATTGTCTGAGTTACTCCCTTCTTTCTGCAAGTGTTTTATTTCTAGAAAAAGCTGGAAAATATTTTGAAATAGAATGAAAAATTCTGTCTGAGGGTCAGGGCCTGCCATCTCTTTGGTGCTGCCCATTTGCACGACAGTTGTGTTTTCAGAGGAGTTTAAAATTTGTTTTTTAGCAAAGGAAATTCAAGCTGGCAAGAGGAATATGAGGTAGCTTATATTAATGACACCACCCTGAAATAGATTATTTATGCAATTGATTTATAAGTTTATTTTTTAGGAATTCAGTTAAATTGATCAAAAATGGACAAGTAGGTGAGATTTCACCAAAATATTAATGTTGGGGGGATTAGTTGCCAAAGCAGCTCTAACTTAATCACCTGTAAATTTGAAAATGTGATGGTTTCTGCTGAGAAAATGAACCTGTGCCTGGGTGGGACAGCAAAGCTCCAAATGCCACCAGGGTGAGATGTAACGATAAGTAATCTTTGCTCTCGTGTGTATGGAACTATGCTAATGCAATCCTGTTTACCAGAGGAAAAGGGGAGATGCTCCTGGTGTGTTCTTCCCTGTAATTTTGTGGTTTGTCTTCTTAAAGGTCAGAGAATGTCAGTCAGCCTCAGTTTTAAGTGAGAGCTGTCTCTGAAGAAGAGCAGGAGGATGCAGGGACGATGTTGTGCCAGCCTGTTTTAGGGAAGTGTGTAGTAACTCATTTTTCTTACTAAAGAGTTTTGATAAAGAGCATCCTGATAGGAATTCTCTGGGTCAGAGTACACCAGGGGATTTACATTGAATGGTTTTGCTTTGGGGCTTGCTGCAGCCTGTTGACAAAACCAGCAAATGATGCTCTGAAGAAGGGGCTTAAGCAGGCTGTGGGCACGTTATTGAATTGCTTCTGGGCTGGGGAGATAAGAGGTAGCCTAGAGCCCCTATTTAGTGGGAGCAAAAGGTGTTCAGCTGTACAAATGTGCTCTCGAGCATATTTGGTTTTCTCTCAAAATTTGAATAAATAAGACTACTCAGAAATTGCAGACAATGGTGAATAATTTATTTATTTCCTATTGAAAACTGCAGATGTGTAAAAGTAGATGAAGGAACTTGGTGGGGAGACTTAAGATGGATTTTCTAGTCCAAATCAAGGAGGCACACACCACCCAAAAGCTGCCAATAATCTGTGCAATTCAGAGTTCACTTCAGACCCACAGTCCTTCCTGATTCCAGTAGGGAAGAAATATTAGTGACTTTTTAGTTCTGTCTTTGAGCAAAATAAATCAAGTGCTTGTACAAAGAGCTGTGATATCAGGGCTAAAGGATACCAGTGAAGCTGGAAGGCTACTTGTGTTCAGTGTTGATAAAACAGCAGTGAATTGGGAAACAAAGGGTCAAATAGAGGGCCAGTGAAAGTAGAGGTCTGAAAATCAATGATTATGGGGTAATCTATTAATTAAAACTCCTGAGCTCATTTTCAAACCCTCACATTTGCCTGGATAATGTATTTGTAGGCAGAATGGTTTCCTGCAGGTAAAAGCAGGAAGAGTTGCATAGATGGATTACCATGACCAAGGTGACAAAGTTGCTGAGTTAAACTACATGTTCTTTACTCAAAGTTTGTTAGGTACAGAAGAATTGGGAACAATATTTCATTGAGTTTTTACTGAGGTGCATGAGATTTTGGGTTAGGCATTCCTTGAGTACAGGACAAACCCAATTCTGTAACCTCTTAAGCATCAGTGCCACTGGGAGGTTCCAATCTCAAGATTTTAAAGGGTGTTGCCATTGTTGGTTGGCTTTTTCATAACTGCTTGCCAAGTGTAAATATGTGTGGAAGAGAAATAATCCCAAAGTGATCCTCTGCAAGCATGAAAGGAAGCAGCTTGATAAAACTATTCAGTGACAGTGTGCAAATTAGAGCTGTGACCAAATTTACCTAGGCAATTTGAACTGCTAATGAAGAGTTAGCTTTAATTATTTTTTAAATAAAGAGCTTTATTTGCTGTAGAAAACACTTAACAAGCAGAGGTGTGAAATCGGCTCTGAGCTTTTTTTATAACGGCGGATCGCACTTCTGTTAAAGGATGCCTTGCAACTGGTGGTGACAGACTGAGATATTTAGAAAACTTATGTTAACAGGACTGAAAAAGCAAATTGGGAGTATGTAGTTCTGGGTGGTATTGTTTCTGTAAATTGGATGACAAGTAGGTTGAGAAGAGACCAGAGATTTCAGAGCCATCAACAGCCACCAGCTCTCGGTGTGAGCTGCCTCTCACTTCAGGGTACACGTGACTGAGCCAGGCACTGAGGGGGATGCTGCAGTCCTAATGGGCTCTATTTCTGTGTTGAATTTGCAACAAATAATGGAAATGCTTCACAGTGAGGAGGAAAACTAGCTTGGTCAGGTGCTGAGGAGTGTTTTGTGAGCAAGATTTGTAAGTGCTTTAATGCATTTTTGCAGATCCGGAAAGCGTTGCTGCAGCGAAGCCCCCGAAGGGAACAGCTGTAACTTATTGTGTGCAGAAGAACGAATTTGTCTTGTGTGTGAGCCTGGTTTAGTGCAGCCACATCCTTTCCAGAATGATTTATCATACCCTGGTACTGAATCCCTGCAATGTGCAGGGTGGAGATCTATGGACAGCACACAGACACGCTGCTCTTTCACAAGGAAAACCGTGGCTTTGCCTCTGACTTCAAGGCTGGTCTGAAATGTAATTTAATCTTGGTTTTCTGCCCTGGCAGGTTGGCCTGAAGTGTCAGGGATCTGCTCTGTCCTGAGCTGAAACCTGATGGGCAATGTCAGACTTCAGTCATCTCCCACTAATATCCCCAAAAATGAAGGCACTCTTTCATGGGAGGAGGGATTAGGTCTTGTAGGGATGTAAATTTTAGTAAAATTGCATCATTAATACACAGAGAAAACCTGTTAAAATACTGGTGCTCTCAAATTGCATCTGTTCCATCAAAAAAGTTTGCAGTAATGGCAGAGTGCAAAGTTTCAGGGAGGAATCCTGACTACTTAGCGAGGGGAAAAGAAAGGAAGTATCACCAAAAAACAAAAAACCAAAGAATTCTCTTGGAGCTGTAAAATCTAATTATTAATGAGATAGAAAATTGTTTATGTACATGAGATGCAGAGAAAAAGATCTCTGTATTTGTGTTCCACATGTATGTGCAGAAAGGACATGAGATATATGTTTTTCCTTTATAGTGCTGTGTTTACATATAAGTTCTTTAGTGTGTTCACATGGTAGGGTACCAGGTAAATTCAGAGAGGGCTGTTTTGAATGAATTTTATGTTTTGACTACAGAGAGAGGAATGAACACTGACTCAAAGAGCCATTAGTGTTTTCTGGCAGCACTGCTTGCAATTTAGTTCCCTCTACAAGAACTTTTCAGTGAGGGGCTGACAAGATATAAACACAGGGGGTGTGTTTTTAGGATGCCACAAACTGGAGAAAACCAGCTATTGTTTCTTAAACATAATCAGTATTTCTTATTTTTTTTTCCCATTATGAAATGACAAGATTGAGTATTAACAGATCAAACACCATCAAACCTGGAAGCAGAAACAAACTCAGCAGAAGGAAAGGTCCAGATCCTTCACTGAGATCTGTGTGGGCAGATTCCTGATTTCATGGGGAACTTTCTGCCATTGATTGTTTCCCAAGGTCAAAACCAAAGTGATCACTGGAACTGAGTGCATAAATCTAACTTGGGAGCATATCAATTTTAAGTGGAGTCCCATTTCTTAGAACTACAGTTTAAATAATTGCTTGCACAACCGGGATATAAATGGGATTTCCAACTGCTGGAAATCTCTCTCTTTCTCCCGAGGTTGGTTTCTGGGAGAAAAAGAAACCCTGACAGGAAATGAAGTTAAAATTCATGTTATTCTTATGTATATTCTCCCATTTTGTCTTGGGGGAATAAAATATTGTATATAAACTCTCCAATTTGCCATTTTGACTGGAAATAGTCTATTCAATTCATACTGTGTGTTATTCAATACATCTTAACGTTATGAGATATCAGCAGGGTACTGTGATTCCTTTCAGAAGCCAGTAGCATCCTCACACCATTTATGTGGAAAACATGCAAAAGTCAACAGTTAATTTTGTTGGAGGGCATTTGCTTTGCTCTTAGTTCTGCCTGCCTGCATGGCTTTGACGTTCCCGCTGTTCAGCAGCACTGTCATGTCATGTGGAGGAGGAAGAGAGGGAGGTTTTGTTCAAGGGAAAAATCAGAAAGGTTTGGTTATGACCCATAACTGTCAAGACAAGGCAGTGGGCTCGGATTTCCATCCTGACAATAACACAAACTCCAAACACCAGGCGAAATTAGGATTTATTAGTGAAGAGTGGGAAGTGGGAACACACAGCAGCAAGAAAAAAAGAAAAAATTAAGTTTACTGACACAGCAGCAAATGACATAAAATTTGGTTTTGTGGCTGTTTAGTTTTGTTTGTTTGTTTGTTTTTTGTTTGTTTGGGGTTTTCTTTTGGTTTTTTGGGTTTGTTTTTTTTTGTTTGTTTGTTGCTTTTTTTAAATTATTATTATTTTCTAATATAACACCACTCCTGGAAAGAATAATGATGTGTTCAGTAAGACAAGAGGAGACTAATAACATTTTTTGTCATATTATGTTAATAGCCTATGAAATCACTTTTATTAGTGCATATTAATTGCACTATAAGGCAATTACATATCATCATGATACTTCACTCTTTACCACGCTCAGTTTATTTGTTTCTTTTCCTTGTCTGTGTTATTGCAGCCCTTGGAATATCTTGCTGAGGGCTCCCTGGTCCAGGTGCACCATCAATATCTAGGAGATATTTTGCCCTTTCCCCAGCCCTCGTGTTTTCCTGCAGTGACAGGAATCCTTGGGAATTTTCCCAGCTGTGTGTGGGATGGACATGGCAGCAATTCCCAGGGGTTGCTGTTGGATTGAGCCTCTCCAGAAAGGGCAGGGCAGGTCTGAGTGGAGGGGAGGGAAAAACCAAGTGAGCTCCCACAGCTCAGGTCTGTCCTACCTGTTACTTTGGGGACCCAAGTTCTGTGCAACTTTTCCCCCTTTTTGGTGTGCTCTGGACTCAGATGTGCCTGATTCACCCACAGGTAAAAGGTGTGTTTTAAAGGTTTACAGGAAAAGTGGGATCATCTCTTTTTCTGGTTGGTTCAAGTCAGACTTGGTTTGGAATTTTTTTTCTACTCATAAACTTTTCTTGAGCCCATTTTGATATATTGGCATTTTGTAAACTAACCATAGATCAAGCAGGAACTATTAATCTGGTCTTCACGAATGGTCCTGGTTCACTTCTTATTAGGTGTATATTTTTGTTTGTTTGCTTTTCTGAATAAGTGCACAAGCTCTGAGCTTCTTGATTCTTTGCTGAGTGTGCAAATATGTTGCAGTGGGTATTTTGACTTGTCCTGTGGCTCAAGTCAAAGTCTTGAAAGTCTGACCTTGCTGTTTTGCAACACTACTTTGATCTTTTCCTGGTCCATTATCAACATTCAGAATGTAACACAGACATTTTTGAAGTTTGGTTGTTCCAATTTCCATTTATCTTGTTCCTCCTAATACAGAAAGAATTCTCTCTTATTTACATATTTGGTAAAAAAATCAGAATCTTAATGTTCTAATTGCTGGAAAGACCTTGATTTCTATGTCTATTTGTTGATCTTGGAAATGTGGGTCCATAACAACCTGTTGCTTCTGTTTCTAAAGAAGACAAGCATGGGTTGAAATAACCACTTCTTATTTTTATTTTTTTTTTTTAAGAACTGAAGCAATGAATTCATTATATCTTTTTGTCAGTAACTTCCTGCCTGCACTTGGAGCACCTGCTGTCTCCTTCCTGCCCTCTTGTTCTTTATGAACCTGAGGAAAACCATAAGACCTGTCTTATCCTTGCCTGCAACCTTCCTTCCATTTCCCACCTTCTTGCATCTTATTTCCCCCACACTTTTACCTTCTCTCCATAACCCTTTTAGCCTCCCTGTCTTTCTTGATGTTTTATGTCATCCACTTACACTCTCTGGGTTTCCTTATTCCCCCCCACTGCCCTGATTCCTGCTCTCTATAAACAAGGTTACCAGGGCTGCACACAACCATCAGCTGAGCATAAATTTATTTGGTTATTGGGTAGAACCTTTCCACTGTCCCTGCAAAAGCTGGGTTACTTTAACCATTCTAATCATATGTGCTCAGAGATAAATCCCTTCAGAAGCCTGTGTTCTAGAAACCCTGGACTTTGTATTTCTTCCCACCTGACTCTGCCTCCTCTGCATTGTTTGTGACACAGCCCAGGTGGTTCATATCAGATGCTAAGACATTTTGGTGGAAAATTGAACTTTGTTTCCATTTTAATACCTTTAAGTCTGTGTATCTCTTCCATCAGCTTATGGCTATTAATTCAGGGAGTGTATGATTGACTGGAAACTCCCAGCATTTAATTCATTAAAGTAATTCTAATACACGGTTCTGTCAGCACTGGAATTGTGGTCTCCTCAAAAGTGAGCTGTACCAGAGCACCTGATATAATAATTAGTTCTGTGGCTTCAGAACAAGGAGTTTAATGCTTGATCTCTGTAAAATTATTGTAGGATAATAGGCCATAATTTTAAAGCTGTATCTGCATGAGTTTGTGACAAAAAAACACCAGGTGGGTTTGTAATTTTTATGCAGAGGTAGATTTCAATTAATGCAGTGTGATATTTTTTCAAAATGTGTGAAAAGAATCTGTATAAAATTAAGGAACAGGGATGCTTCAGTCAGTTTGTGGATTCTGTGTTCCAGTTGCAAATTACTGTAACATCATTAAAAGGAATTAGGCTACAACAGAACTCTTAATTTAGATATCATTGTCCAGTTCATTGTGCAGTTACCTTCAAAATCCATTTTTTTTGTACCTATTCTTTCTTCCACTGAGAAGCCCTAAATATGCTGCAATAGTTTCACAGGATCCCTAAGATGGCATGTTCATTGTTATGAGTTTTTTCCTGTAAGAGACTTTGAGGAAAGATGACACTGTGGACCACGAGGTCTCCCCTATTGAAACGTTGCTAAAATTACTATGTGCTACAAAAAGAAATTAAAAAAGGAGACATAAGGTTGGAGTCCAGGATCCACTTGGCCATGTCACCTTCAAAGCTTTTTGACTGCTGTGTTTTAAGTCTGCAAGGATCCATCTGTATCTCAGGCCCACAGATGAGGCATGTGGCCAGTTGGGGGTGGGTGATGGTAAAATTTTATATTTTGAGGTGTGGAAATGAAATTAGAGCTCTTTGTGGATTGTCTCCCCCCGTCCCAAAATACATCAAGTGTCTCTGTGTTACCACGCTGCTGGCAATGAACTGTGCCATGGGTGCAGCTAGAGCAGAACTGGGCCCTGCAGCTGCACAAAGGTAATAATTTAAAAGTAAATTGACTGATTTTGCAAGAGCAGAAATAGAAGCCATTTCTCTGTTGCATCATGGGTGAACTCTGTAGTGTTAAAAAGAAATAAAATGTAAGGAAATGTATGTTTTGTCACTGCACTTCTGATTCATATGTCAAGCCAACACTAAGATTGGTATAATTTTTATACCAAACCATTAAAAAAAATACAACTGCACATCAGTCTGACTGTTACATATGTGTAAGTGTTCAGGTTGCTTTTCTGCTGTACTTTGATTAAACACCCAGAGATATGTCTAAAGTACATGTCAGTGCATAAACACGAATGTGTGATATCATAAACATTACCACATCCTCACGGATTTATGTACAACTGCCTCGACTGTTCCCCTCAAATCTCACTTGGAAATCTTCTTTCTGTGCTTGACAGCATGAAATCACTGCCAAACTCTCATTATTTCTTAATTGCAGCGTTTCTGGGTTATTTGTGGAGACTTAGATCTTAAGGATCCTGCTCCCACCATCCAGAATGTTGCCTGTCCCAGGAATTTAAAACATGTCAGAGCCCTAAAACTTGCAGGAGAGTTTGAGTGATGAGTTGAGTTCCTCCTAACCTGGCTTCTGGAGGGGTTTTTTTGATCCACGTCACCTGAACTCTGGAATTCTTTTTTTGGTAGTTTTATTTTTAATTCTTTAAAGTGAAAACATGACAGGGCTCGACAGGTGGAACTTTAGCAAAACCAATACCTAAGGAAATTTAAAAATGGGAGAGTTGGCAATGCTGCACATTGTGAGCAGAGAATCTCCCTTTTTCTCTTTATTAGACACTTGTGGTGGAAACGTTGCTGGAAACAGGTGATTCCTCTGTTACATTTACATTTTTTCTTTCTTAAGATCCACGCATAAGAGCAAGTGAGTGAGAGAGGTTTAGAGGACTGAAGTTATAAATATTTAGAGAGCACTGTGTGAAGAGATTTCCAATATGGAAATTTTACTTGGCACCATTTTATTAGCATGTAAATGATAAAAGTCTTGCTGTATTTGTCCTGGTTTACTCAGGTCATTACTAATTATTTCTTAATTAGATAAATTCCTTAAAATTAAGCTGTATTTATGTGAGTGTATTGATTTATTTTTTTGAGTAGCTCATTAATGAGAGATGTGACTTTAGTTTAGGAATTTTCAACAGATAATTTGCTCATCTCAGTTCATGTAAAACACCATATGTTTAGACTCACGTGATGGATCTTCTTCTTTTGAGGGTTTTTCCCAGTTTTTCTGCAGAGAACAGAACAGGTCTCAGTAGGTAGAGACAAAGCTTATTTTGTGCAGGTGTGTGACTGCAAGTTTGCAAGGACAGACACATTAAGGGAATCCTGTTCTTTGAGGTTTCCCCATAGGGACATTTCTTCTCTGAGAGCACCTCTATCATCTTCAAAACATTTTGTCTAAATTTGTTAGTCTGCTGGCAGCAGGAGCCAGGGCTGGTAAATGTTCTGCTTCACACTCTCCTGAAGTGCAGCTCTAAAACACAGAACATCAAACATTCCAGTTGGGACTGAAGGCCTCTGCATGGGAAAGAAGGGTAAAATATTGGAGAAGGTGCTATGGAGCCAGAAACCTCTCCTTGAACGGGTTATATGCGTGGAGAAATATAAACTTGGAGAAATATAAGCTTGGAGAAATATAAGCTTGGAGAAATATAAGCTTGGAGAAATATAAGCTTGGAGAAATATAAGCTTGGAGAAATAAAAGATGTTTCTACTAGTTTTTGTTGTTAACAAGTGTGATATGGTGTACCCTGCTCTGCACTTGTATTTGCAGCTTAAATTTGCAAACCAGAGCTGGTTCATCTTTGCAGAATTCTCCACAGCCTCTGCTCTTGACATTATTCTTAATATTTGTTTTACACGCTGGTAATTCAGATATCTGAATGCAATGCATTGTAAATACCTATTATCTATTTAAGGCTCTGCCGTTGTAGATATCTCTTAAATATATTATGTATCCATAATACCCAGGTGATCTGTATTCATATAGAGATTTTATCTGTGGATGGGAACAAATAAAGCAATGTATTGCTGTTATATTTCCGTCAGATTTAGAAGATTTAATAGAATTAAATAACAAGATTATGGTTTACTATTTGGGGATTACTGAGAGGGAGGAAAACTATGACAGTTTTAAACCACCAATTTTTCTTGTTATCTAAAACAACCTATAAAAAACTTCCATTTTTCCCTTGCTACTAAGAAAACCTAGTGGAGAGGCTGAAAAACAGCTAAAGAAATTGTTCTAAAAATAACATATATTTTCTAAATGCCGTGAAACTTCTTTGTATCTTATGTTTACTCCTCTAAAGAGGAAAGAAAACATTTGATATGGCAGAATGCCATTTTATATGAGTTTCTGGTTTCCCTGGGATCAGTTATCCCCCATGGATACAGAGAGGATGAGTTTCACTCAACAGCATTGGGATTCTTGGGTCTGAAGGCCTGAACCCAGCAACTGGAGTTCTTCCTCAGAGAGGGTTACAATCCTTTGTCTTGGTGAAAAAAATTAGGGTTTCCAGCAGAGATTTGGAGAAAAACCAGCAATTTTGGTGCTTGCTGGGCCTGAGGTGTTCCTGAGTTCAGATCTTGGGATGTGCACATCTACTCTGTGCTCTTCAGGATAGTCCCAGTTCCTCTGATCTTTGGGAATCGTGGATCTGCTGTACACCAAACAACAAATTAAAGCACAGTCTGATGTTTAGGGGCTGTAAGACCCAGCAAACTGGTTCTCCAGAGGTGTCACTTGTCACTCAGCTCTGCAGAACAGAGCCATGGCACCACAGGAGTGGGAGGCTGCAGCTGCATCTGTACCCTTTGCTACATTAATTGTGTGTTAATTTGAAAAGCACACTGCACTTTGTCAGCTTTTCAGTTGCCAAATTAACAGTCCCTATTAATTTTAAGGTGCTGAGCCATCTTTTCAGTTCCTGTTTTAGGCCTGTTGGCAATTGATTTGTGCAATGCATTTATTAAAGGGATGCTTGAAAGGGATGGAGGTGTTTGAGGACATGCATTTCATTTCCCTCCACTTCTTTCCTGGGAGCTTTGATCAATGCTGTGCTTTGCTGCCTCTGCCACCTGCTTTGAACTTGGAGGGGCAAGAGTATAAATAATTTCCCAGGTCGATTCCTGGCTGATCTACCAGGGCTGATACACCAAAAGCAAGTTGTCTCCTAAATTCTAGCAGTGGGATTAGTGAATTGATTAGTTGAATTCTGAACGAAAATTGCAATTAAAGGCAAAATTGTATCTCTTAGAAAAGGCTTCAAGTCATTTGACCAAAGTGTAGCAGTCAGATTACAGGCTTTTGACAAAGGTTTGCATTAAGAATAAAAACTGTCTTCAATAACCTTTTTTTTTTTTCCTGTTTGTAAATCAAACTCTTAGATTAGTAGCAATTACCAAACCAAAAAGATGTGATATGTTTTTTGCAGTTTTTCAGCTTAAAGAGGAAATTCCATTGATTTTTGAAAATACTGAAGATGTGATTCAGAGAACATAATTACAAACAAATGCCATCAGTAGCATATAATGATTTTTTCCCAATAGATTCTACTCAAAGTATTTATAATGACAATATGGGCAGTGTATATTCAATTGTAATTAGTATTTACAGTGTACTGATACATATTTTATAGCAGACTATAGCAGACTCGGGACATACTTCAGGCCTGCACATTTGCATTTGTGAGTTAACCAGAAGCTTCCCTGATGACAGATAAAATGTCAAGAATTTTATGAGCGTATTTATCCCTTAGACTGGCAATATTTTGCTGCTCTGTTATGAGGTTTGCCCCTTTCTTCCTTCCTTCTGTTTTGTCCTGGGCTTTATTAGAATATTCATAAATGTCATAGAACCATAGAATAAGCTGAGTTGGGAGGGACTCACAAGGATCATCCAGTCCAATCCTGCTCTTTCACAGGGCACCCCAACAATCCCACCCTGTCCCTCAGAGAGTTGTCCAAGCACTTCTTGAGCTCTGGTAGCCTTGGGACCGTGACCACTGCCCTGGGGAGCCTGTTTAGTGCCCAACCACCCTCTGGGTGAAAAAAACCCATGTTTTTCTGAACAAATTTTCATCATTTATTCCATCTCCCTCATCTAACCTTCTCACTCTGTACATGTGATTGTCCAACATTATTGGAAGCGGCCACACAACACGACTTTTTGATCTCAGCAGGTCTTGAAAAATACACACTTTTTCATCACCCCCTGAGCACCCAGAGCACACTCGAATCCCCACAGAAGTCGTTTTAGTGATTTAGGAAATGCTGCTCCTCACACAGCATCAGCAGTGACTCGACCTGCAGCGATGCTGAAGGATCCTTTGCTCCTGCTGATCCCATCATTTTGGTTAAGTGAGAAGCAAACGTGCTGGGATGAGCTACTTAGGTTTAATTTTTGCTATTCAGCACCATAAATTATAGTATTTTGTGTTGAATGTAAAAGGTATGATTTGACCCAATTATGCATTCTGCTCCCAATCCCCAAACTTTTCAGAAGCATATAATTATGGCAAGTCATTTCCACCGGGTCAATTTTCCTTTATCTGTTCACAGGGAACACCAGGACATGTGTATGAAGCTTATAAGCATCATTTTTAAGCTGGACTTATTAAAGCTGCTTATTAATGAGAATGTTTTCCTTTTCATAGCACAAATCTTGTCCTGTGTGAGCAGCATAGAGAATTCACCAGCTTCTGCACAGGCTCTTTGCTTTACTCAAACAGGAATGAAATGGAGGAGTCAGGATGGTAGCAAAGGAAGCCAGAGGTTTGATACAATTTGGAGATGAATTATATCACTTAAAAAAACCCCAAAACCAACCACCAAATCTCTCAGCATTTATATAACTCTAGAGGCCACTGATTTTATTTAGTGTTAGATTGTTAGATGTAAGAACTTCTTAAAACAAGATTTAGCTCTTTAAAAGATGTGGTGCATAATCTTCCCATTTTCTGTATTTTATAGGACACTGTGTAATTTTTTTGGTACAGATTTTTTAGGGTTAAATAAGGAGGGAAGTAAATGCTCATTTTATGTCTGTGAAGCCACTGTTTCAGTCTCACTTGTCTGTTGTGCTAGACTTGGTTGTAACTTTTTTCCTAGCAGTTGTTAGGGAATTCAGAGGAGTTAAATAACCATTTTCCTCAAGGTGTCAGGATCAGTTTTCTTTCGTTATTTATGCTGTCACCTTAATCTCACAGATTGGCTGCTGAAAGCTGAGCACTAGTGCAGTTAGTAGTAGTAAATGTTGATTTAGCCTCTGACTGATGCCAAGTGGTGTAAGTCACACACACATTGCTCAGCAGTGGTGAGGTTGGCAGGGAAGTGATGAGAGTTTTTGTCTTGATATCTCTCTTTGGGGCAGCATAATTGTGTCAGCAATCCAAAACAGAACCAAGACTAATGGTTGTTTAACTGCTTCCCATTGAGACTGTAATGCAATAATTTCAATAGGATTGTTGATGAGATATAGTTGGACTTCCAACATGCAAAAGGACAGAAAAAACAGAGAATTTGAACTGAACTCTGCCAAAGAGAAACAATTCATTGCATTAAACATGGTGCTTGCTAATAGATGTGATTTCTTTTTCTACACCTGTTAAGGTGTTTTTTACTGTATAATGATTCTCATTGTTGAGGAGAAATTAAGAAGAAAAGTGAATGTAAAATTTGGGATTTAAAAAAACCCAGGGTGTACAAATTTTTCAGAGCTTTTCTATATGGGAATGATTACAGAATGTACAGTGCAGTAAAGAATTTGGCTGGGTGCATTTGAAATCTGTGTGGCTCTGACAAGCACAGTTGTTCAGGAAACTAAGTTCTGGTGTTGTGTCTCAGATACACAACATGTGAGGTGCCAGGTCCAATTAACGGTCTGATGGTGGTAAATCCATTATCCTTGGAAAGAGAGTCCACCACCAGGAGACATTAATTCAATGTGACACCAACTGGGGTGTTTATATACAGCTAATTGCAATGTCAGACATTCTGCCTTAATTGAGTTTAATTGTGGCAAAATTGGAGTTAATTAAAACTTAATGGTATAGAGCACATCACGTTATTATAAACTCCTGGTACATGTTTCATATCCATATTATTGTTGTTGAAATGGTGCTTTCAATTACTGTGCCTTGTATTGGCACTTTGGAAATGGGCTGTCATTGTTTTCACATCGCTGAGAGTTGTTGTTCTGAGTAGGCATGAGTAGAAATGTGCTTATTTTTAAAAAACTGGACAAACTTGAGGGTGGTTCATTATGTCCCACTGTAAATGTCACACGTGATGTTTCCCACCACCTTGCTAAGGGAAGGCTTGACTTTAGCAAGGGGGTTTGTGAAATAGGAGAAGAAAATTCTAGTTCAACTCAAGAGAAGGATACTATTTTTGGCATTGTCCATCATCCTTCTGTAAGGAAATCTCAGTTTCCTAATCTTTAGTGAATCCATATTTTTCTAATTGTTTTTTACCTCTGGGTGTTCTGTGAGCATCTCTGTGAGAATCCTCTGTCTGTCACTTCCTTCTGTCTCTGCACCCTTTGTTTACTCCAGTTATATATTATATATATTCCAATTATACATTCACTGACAGCTCCATCTCTACCCTGACCTCTCTCTTGATGCAGTTTTATATCAAAACCTTTCTGCTTGACGTGTTCTCCTGGATGCCTTGCTGCCAATTCCGAATTAGTCCTTGCATCTTCCCTGTCAATAGAGACAACCCAACCCTCCTCCTGTCAATCAACCCAACACTGGGTTGATTTCCTTGCTTTCCTCCTGTAGTTTTTCCTTCATGTGCTTGTTTAGACCTGTCCAAATATAACAACAGTCACGTGAAATGCTTGTTTCCAAGAAATATGGTTTCACATACAAACCTGGTTAGTACAAGGCAGTTAAATGGTGTTCTAAAGATACAGATGAACAAATAATGCTGTGTTTGAACCAACTCTTTACATGGATAAAGTGATGCAGTAAAATTACTGATTTTCATCAGTTTTAAATAGACTAATACTTGCTTCCATTATCTGTTGTGGGCCAGCAGTTTCCTCAGCCCTTCATTCTGTGAAGCTCAACAGCCTGGAAAAGGCAGAATGTTTCAGTAACAGATAGCACAGTCACTTCAATCTATTCCAATGAGAGGAAATCTGGCTCTGGAGCTGCCTAGTAGAATTTTTTTTTTTTCTTCTGAGATATTTTTCATTAATCTTTTTGCTAAAGTAAACTGTTGTCCCTGTGGAAATTAATTAACACGGTATCAGGAATTTTAATTTTCAGGAACCACCAGTGAGATGCACTACTGTTTCTTTAGACACTATCACACAGCAGGGCAATAATCTAAAATAAGCAACAGGGAAAAAGAAAACCTGTAACAGATATATTTGCCAATTCTCCTTTCATTGCATAACACTAAAAACTGACCCAAAGAAGTGAGCAAAGACTAAGGTAAAAAAAGTTCATAAAAGTTCATTGCCATAGTTCAAAAAGTACAGTGAGGTCTTTCCTGAAGTCTGAAGCAGGACAGAGTAGGTGGGGAGTAGATTTGTATTCAAATCTTTTTGTTTAATTTATCCCAGCCAGCAGATCTGGGTTTCTTTATTTAAAGGAACACGTTTTACTGAGTTGTAGGTGCATCTAATAAAAGACACCTTTTGTCCCTGTCGGGCTCCCGGTACCTTCTGTCTGTTCCATTCTAACAAAAGTAGGGCAGTTTTACTTCCAACCTCCAGATGATGCTGGATCCAACATGTGGGGTAATGAAACAACTGACTTTTGTAGAGTAAGTTGATGTCTGCATGGTCACAGATATATTTTCAAAAGCCTGTTACATTCATTACGACATTGGAGAACATTAATGTGACTTTGTACACCAGGAATGGAAGTAGCTGTGAAAAGTAGGGCATAATGGACCATCAAAAAATATAACATTGTGAACTAGCCCAGTCTGAAAAAGTGGAAATACCTGATAATGCTTGCAGTGGAATTCTACTGTTCTAAACTAGTTGCATTAACAGGTACTTATTTTTCTTCTTTCTCTTTGTTTTTTTTGCCTCACCCTCAGAACAACTCGATTATATACTTTTCATGGTTATGAAACAATTCTATAATTTTTTTGCAGAAAATTTTTTATGAGTGTAATTCCTTTGCAGTGAGATAGATATGAACATGCTCCTCATTTCTGTATTTTTCAGAATACTCATTTATTGCATTTCCTGGCTTTAACTTCTGCCCAAGTGTGATTGTTACCAGAATAGTTCCTTGTGAGGAGGAAACAAGAATGAAAGCAGATGGGATGTGAAACATTCCTAGCAGCTATAGGCTCAGAAAAAAAAAACAACAACCAACTTAACAAAGTTTCATAAATTAAATCCCCAGCTCTTTGATGTTAAGATTAAACCAGGTGGTTGACAACAAGCTCGAAGTAATATCCAAGCTGCCAATAAATCCCGGATGGGAAGTTCTTCAGTGAAATTCAAGAGAATGAGCCAACTTCTTGGCTCATGTCTGATGAGTAGTGTAGTAGAAGAGGTTGCTGAGAAGTTCCCATGTTTTCCCATCTGCTTTCTCCAAGCAGGGAAAGTTTCCCTTTTGCCACCCTTTGGGTCTCCAAAGTGAACTCCTGAAGCTTTTCAGCTCCACTGGCTCCTCCTTCCCTTCTCAGAAGATTCAACAGCAAAAGTTGGACGTGTTTAACGTGGACTTTGGTTTGGGTTTGTTCCTCTCTTGTAGGAACTTGATTTTTTAATTGGGTAGAAAGGCAGTGAATTCTCTCACGGATCATTTCTGTCTCGAGTTGTGAGAGGGACTAATAGTCTCAGTAACACGGAGTGGCTCCTGCTGTGACAGCCAACCATCAGGAGCCTGGGCCTTGGGAAATAGTCTTTTTTTGCTCTTATTTGTCTGCTTTTTCGATTCTCATTTAGTTGTAGCCTCAACCACAGCAAACCTCTCCTTGCAATCTTGTGTATTATTATTATTATTCACTCAGAAGAAATGTACAGCAACCTGAAAACAAAATTGTCCTTTTGAAATGGATTGGGATTGCTTTTTTTTTGTGTCCAACCCATTCCAAGCCCTTTATAAGATATTTAGTAATACAAATATTAATCCTCAAACCGAACTTAACTGCCTTTTTTCTTTTTTTTTATGTCCATGCTTCTCTAAGGAGAAGCAATTAAGGAGAGATGAAAGAATTTTCTGGAGTATACATTATGTTTTTCCTGCACAGTCATGTCAAGCCTGGCATTGGTTTTCTTTTGAATTCTACTGTCTTATATGTGTCCAGTTTTATTTTTAAAAAATGAAATACTTTCTGGGATCAAAGAGCCTTAGTTTTGATCCAAACAGCTTAAAAAAAGGTACTCAGGGAGTCATGAAGTAGGAACAGGCAGTAACTTACCTGAATGGTCTTTCCTCTTGTTGGTTAAATATTTATAAAAACCAAAAAAAGCACCCAACTCTCTACCCTGCCCAACAACTCCTCTCCCTCAAAAAAACCCCAAAACATGAAAATAACCAACCAACCAAACAACCAGCTTTTCTAATAACCCATTTTTCCACGCTTGGGGAACTAAATTTTAATGTAGATGGATTTTAGATGATAGACTGAAGTGCCTTTACCTCTTGAAAGTAGGAGGTTCTTTCTGCAGTTGTTTTCTGAGTGTCCTGACCTACAATTTCACCTCTGAATTAATGCCATAATACCATTAATAGGAGGTGTCAAGGGAAACTGAACTGGGACATTTGTCCCACAGACGCTGCAAAATTAATCTATTGCTGGCAATTGGTGTCAGAGAGGATGCATTGGTGCCTTCTTAAAGAAAAGTTTAAATGAAAACCCAGACTTTCCAAATTCACTGTCTGAAAAGTGATCCTGTTCAGGAAATTCATATAGGTTGTTGATTTAACTAAGCTCATTCCAATAGATATATTGCAGTCAAGGATCAAAAGTCTGTGAAGATCCAGTTCAGCTCCTTCTTACAAACTTCAAAAAAAATTCTTCTTTACTGTGTCCTAAAGCAATCTGAGCAATTTCCTTAATAATTTATCATAGTTATATTTCATAGAATTGAAACCCAATTTTGGCTTCAATTTCCAGCCAAAAAAAATAAGTTTCCAAATTCCCGAATTTTCTCTGAAAGAGAGCAACTCTCTGCACTGTTTTGCTTTTTATCCCCTACCTATATGGGAGCTGCAGATTTGTGTTTTATCTTTCCAGTGG
Organism: Manacus candei; assembly: GCF_025592945.1. Taxonomy (NCBI): domain Eukaryota; kingdom Metazoa; phylum Chordata; class Aves; order Passeriformes; family Pipridae; genus Manacus; species Manacus candei. The sequence goes on along the minus strand of NW_026138101.1, from coordinate 1,425,121 downwards.
AGCACTGCACTGGCAAGTCCCTGCTGAGGCCTCACATTTGTGTCTCGCCTGCAGCCCGTGAGGCAGTTGGGGCCCCACGTCCCAACGTTTCAACCACGGCTGAAATCCCAGGTTATAACTTTGCAGCTTGTAAGAACACAGACTTTGACAGTAATCAGCTTATTCTTTCAGCCTGGGGATTGCTTTTTTCGTTGTGTTCTTGGTTTGGAAGTCCTGGTGAGCTCTCTTTCTGTCTTAATCTATAATTTTATTTTTTTTTTTCATCTGGAAAATAAATGGTACTGTGATATGAAATCACTCCTTTAGTGCCTGTGCTAAGATCCATCTCAGCTAGTCTGAGCCTTTGCACCAAAGCTAACAGTTTTAAGCTCATTAAGTAACCTCATTAACACGCTGAGCCTTTGTTGAAGGCACACTGGATATCTTTTATTGGAAGGGAATTTGGTTCAAACCTAAATAAAGAGTGACTGAAGAAACTTCCACACATTTGGGAAGGGGGGTTGTGCCTCAAGAAAAGGGAATCAGAGTTTAAAATGTGGAAAAGAGTTTAATTTCAAATTTTACCTGATTTAAAATTATAAAATCTGGAATTACAGAATCTAGACTCAATTCTGCTGTTATGACTCTCTTAGCTGCCTAATATTTCCTTTGCATTTTTGAGGGAAAACAACCTGGGAACATTCTGTGGGTTCTGCTTTTTCACTTTGTGTAGATGTACCAACCAATTTGAAACCATTTGAACTCTCCCACTTTGTCCAAGTGATTTTCTGCTCCATTTTCTTGTGAACACTCATTTTGTTGTTTTGGTGATGATCACTATTACATCCTTGCACTAAAAAGAATATACTTACCTATGTATGTAGTTGTATGAACATACACATATTTTAGAATGGAAATTAAATCAGAATTTTCATAATAGTTGTGTTTTATCAGCAAGGGTTTTAATATACACCTTAAAACAAAACCCCTTCATTTGATGGGGAAATGTTAAGGATTCCTAAATAAAGCTTTAATTATTTTTAAGGTGGCTTCTATTCCACATCTTATCTCAAATTTTAAGTCTGCTCTAAAGGTTCCTCAGTGCAGGACAGAATGAGAGAAGTCTGAGGAAGCTGGAATGACTCTGCACCAATCAAAAATGTGTTTATTTCTGTTCAAATTTGCTCACCTCAGCCAATTCTCACTCGATTTTCTGCTTCTATTATTGTTCTTCAGACCATTAATTTGTTCAACCTCCCATCATTTCAAGTGAGGGGATCACAGAAGGTGTTACATCATTCAGTGCCAAGGAGTGTTTCTGATTTAAACAACTCTCCTGCAGACCCTATTGACATTACAGGATCTTGCAGGATCTGAGTGACCAAAGTCATCATTAGCTCATGAGGGTGATAATTCAGCCCTATTTAATTAGAGGTAAAGTGCTGAATAACTTTCCATTGGAAAAGGCTTTTGTAAATGCCTTAGGAGCAGCCACAATGTGGTAAATCATGATTGTTGAACTCCTGAATTTTGTTTTAACTAAGGGATGAGAGATTTAACAACCTGTAAGGAGATGAATCCTCCTGAATAAAAAAAAAATATTTAGAGGGATTCAATGGAACTGAAAAGGTGGTAGTCTTAGTTTTTTATTGTATTTCAATGAGTGGTAATTTAATGCTTTGTTAAAAAGAGATTCATCTTATGTTGTCTTTTTAAGATTAATTGACTTGTCCCAATTTGTGTGCTTTATGACTACACCTAATGTACTGGCAAAAAATAATCTTATTAAAGTAGGAAATGCAAAATAGTCTTAAAATCTTGGGGTCAAGAGTAGCACTTTTCAGATGCTATGAATTTTTGTATTCAATTATTTGCTTATTCTTACCTAAGAGAAAATAATGTCTTTTAACAAACTGTGCTGTTACATTCCTCTTTAGCAGTCATCTGGAGTTATTTTACATACTTCACTTACTGATAAAGGTTAGAGGGGTCTACCTGAGTGGAGGGGAAGGTGTGAAGCTTTAAATTCTTTATCTCTCCGAGCAACAGTGTGGTCCTGATGAAATAATTTCCTGCAGTGAGTGAAGCATCAGGGGGATGTGACTGGTCCAGAACAGCAGTGGCACATCTTGGTGCTGTCACACCAACCTTTACACACCCATATGGACACAGAGATGAGAGAGACACACAGGTGTTTGTCATGCACATGTAGGAGCTCCAAATTTCAGGTTCTAGCTTAATGGGAAGAAACATCTTTTATAGTAAGGACTGGATTTAACTGGCTCAACACCCTTTGTCGCTGTTTTAGCTCTCTGACAGCAGCTAAACAGGCATTTCACAGTTTAAAATGCTTTAATCAGGGAGCAGGGCTGGTGTATTGTGAGCACTGAAGGAAACAATACATCCCTCAGCCTGTTTCCCTGCCTGTCAATCTGGCAACATATTTATTTCACAAAGGAAAGCAGCACCTTTTCATAATATATATTTCAAATATAACCGAGTACTGTCTCTTAGCAACCAGAACTCAGAACTGGTGATCCTGAGAGGAGCCATTGAATGGGGTGAGACACACATGGGCTGGAGAACCACAGGGCTTCAATTAGCAGGGAGCTCACAGAGGAAACAAAGGGTTCCTGATGGCTGATTTCTCTCAGTAATTGTTGTTACTTTTACTCTGGAGAGTAAAGGACCACTCCTTGCAAAATCTTGGTCTTCACTGGGAAAAGAAACCTACTCTTTCCCCTCTTACTGAATAGACTAAATCAACTTGAATTGCTCACAAAAACATGTGGGATAAATGTGACCTGACTACAAAACAGATGTATTTTATGAATAGAACCTCAAGAAGTAATTACTCACAGCTTGTTTTAGAGAGACCTACTTTCTTCCACTCTGAAAAGAAAATGTGTGCATGTGTCATATTGTAACAATAGCTTTGAGTGCTACTGATAGGAAAGAACTTTAAAGATAGTTGAGCACTTTCTGACAAGTGGCATTTTCATAGACTCCTATTTTTACTCTGTGGCTAGTAAAGGAAAAGCAGTCTGGGGAAAAATAAGCACTGAAAAAGATAATCTGGCCCAGCCTTGCAGCTCTCCCCACATAGAAATTTCCATCCTGGATCCAGATTCTACTCCTTTTGCTCTTTCTGAAGTGTTCCTTACTGTTTAAATATACACTTTTGACATTGGTGGTGTTCATCACAGCTCAGAATATACCAAGCCTCTGCAAAGGGCTTCAGGAAATTAAATATTTGTCATATAAAATGTCCTTCCCCGTGGGTTTTCTACAGAGCAGAAGGATGCACGAAATTATGTGAAATGGCTGTTTAGGGTAATTGACTTTTGCATGTCAAAAATGCCATGGGAGAGATGAGAAAAATCTCCAGTTCTCACCTTGAGAACCCTGCCAGGTTCCCGTGGCTGCTCCTTCCTGTGGCAAGACTATAGAACTGATAAAACACATCATATTGCCATGTTTTCAGGGGAGTTTACTGTAGCAAATACTGTAGCAAAATAATACCAAAGGAATAAGGGAGACTTCCCTTGGCTTTTATGGTCCTCAGATTATACTCTAAACATGTAATTCATAGGTGAGAGATGAATCCATGGAGAATTAATGTTAAGGAATACGAATGTGGTTGTTCATCTTGAGTGTCATTTCCTCAATTCATGACCAAATCTTTAAAATATGCAAAAATAGTTTTTGACTGGAAAATTTTTAATGTCTTTCAAGTCATTTCAAGGGGAGAAGTTCTCAGAATCAGTGAGTTACTGTTTTACTGTCAAATTTCTTGTGACTGTTTGGACAGACCTTTAGTTTTGCTTGAGCTTATTTTGCTGAACATATGTATGTGCCTTTAATATTCATCCAGTTCATTGTAAATACTATCTATTACTATTTTGTAAATAATTGCTCTTCACTAATGGGATAATAATACTTGATGTGGTGGTTAATACTAGATAACAGAACCCATTTGTAATTAAATAACCCTGGTGAAGTGACAGCATTAAACAATCAAAGGGGTCAACTACTAAGTATTAACAAGTAGTGCATTACACATTATAGTTATTATGGCAGTAATTATTGTTCAGTGATACATTCTACCATTAGAAGTGTATTCACAAAGGCATTCCTTATTGAAAAGTCACAGAATTAATGCAGGCAATGAGTGTCTGTTGTATAATGTTGGTTCTTTTTTAAATAACAGTCCTTATTTTCTGCTCTTCTGTACTAAACCTGTGCTAAATGTTACCACTGATTTAGTTTGTTGCAAGACATAAAGTGCTGTGTAAGGTGTGCTTTGTTTATTTGTGCAAACCCTGCAATTACAGGGGACAGCACCATGAAATATTAAGAGACTTGCCATCTGTCTGTGCAAAGATGTTAGGTGTGGCTGTAGTCAAGGCTGAGTGCTCTGGAGTAGGAGGGAAGTTTTTATATTTACATTCCATATGGTGCAAACAAAACATGGAAAACAGAGTACTTTCAGGTTGCACCCCCAAGGTGAAATCCTGACTGTCCTGCAGCCCAAGCCAGATTCCTCTCCTGCTCTCAGGGAGTGCAATTGTCTGTTTGTTGTCTCAGCTCTTAATTCTTATTAACTTTAAAAGGAAAATATTTGCATTTTAGCTTCCATTAGCACCTTAAAAAATTCTGTGCATTTGCAGAATCCAGCAATTCCCATCAAAAGATTAGAAACTCACAAGAACTGGCAATTTTGGTAAAAAAGCCCAGAGGTGACTGGAGCAAAGACTCTGGAAGAGTCATAGGACACAGTGGCCAGAATGTGTTGAAAAATTGTCTGTTTTTTTCCTCAAATGTGACATGAATTCTTCAAAGATAACATGAATAAATAGGGTTCTTATTGATGACATGGAGGACAGTATCACTTGGTGCTTTGCTGTTTCAACATCTCTCTGCCACAGGGAAGAGAAGGCACAGAATGAGACAGCTCCACCAACCTGGTTGTAAATCTTTGGGAAGGAACTGAAAGGAGTCTTTCTATTATTTGTTTTCATGCTGCCATCACCCAATGCCTTTAATTGTTGTTTTGCTTTCATAATGTCTGGTCACATCACAGACATTTTTCTGGGTGAGTCAATCCCTAGATTTTGAGTACTGTGCCAGCTTTGACTTCCCAAAGCTGGGGTAGTTCTCTGCTCTTTCAGTAACTGCTCACCTGTAAGACTGCTCCTCTTCCTTTATAGGTGGTTCCCTTTAGGCTGACCTGCCTTTAGTGCTTCCTAAGTGAAGATCTATCAAGATCTAGGAAAATCTATCCATGGATTTTTCAAAGGGCTTGGTTGACACAATCAAGGCTAACATTCCCTCTTCCCAGCTCAGACCGTGGCTCAGTGTCCAGGCAGCACAGCATAAATTGTTTCTGAAAGATTACTCCAAAATCAGGCCCAGAGATTGTATTTTAGTTTGACATAATAGCACTGTGATGCCTTTCTTGTAGTCACAAGGGTATTTTTAAATTCAGATTTCAAGCTTATTGGAGCAGGACCTGTCTCTAACCCCACGGTTTAGTTTCCATGCTGCTCACCCCAGTAAGGATCCCAATTTATTCCTGCTATTACCCTAATAGAAATAATAAGCAGCAATAAGGTGAAGTAATGTGAAAATAGAGAGCAGAGATTTTGGTCAGCAGTCTTTAAGAATGTTGTCTTTCACATTCTTAAAGTCTATGCTGACAGTTTACTGAAGGAATGAGGGCAATTTACATTTTAAAGCTTAGTTTACAAAATTGGCTTGGCTTATTAGAAAGTTATGGATGGGATTTTACAAATCTGTCCCCTCTTATCTCACCCTCTGCACTGTTCATGTTTAATCTCTGCATATATGCACAGCATTCCCATTCCAATAATAGAGAAAACTGCCTCTAAACTCTTCACCACATAGGTACCCTGCAACAGTCTTATCCTGCAACCTGTGGAAGAGATTTCACTGATTTTAGACTTATTTGTCAGCATCCATTACCAAGCAACCTACAGGATTTCATCTGCAGACAAATCAGATTTAAACCCACTTCATTTTTAAACAGCATAATTGAGAATTCCATTTAATCTAAGTGTGTACCACACTGACTTTTACATCTTCCTGAAGCTTCCATTCCCACCCAAGATTTACATGATGTGTTACCTGCTTTTCCTCTCACTCTTTTTTGTCAGCTAATGGCTATTCAGAATGCACATTTTATATGAAAAATTGTTCAATTATTATCTTTTTCTCCTGGACAACTTGAAAAAGAGGAAGGCGAAATGAACATTAAAAGCTTGAATTCTGACTTGTTCACAGATAAAGCTCAATATTTAGATTTTTCTGTGGGCTGCTTTCATTCCAGCTTGTATAGGGAGGCATAAATTAAGCCCTCTCTACATAACAGCCTATTTTCCATTCGAGTTTCATCTTCATGAAGGACAAACAACTTTATGTATGAGGGGTTTTTTTTGCATACCTGCTGTTCAGACAGGATGCAAACATTTCACACCACGGGCTCCTCTTGTGAGGAAGCGAGGTCAGCAGTGGGCACCATCCAGGCTGAATTGATTTGGAAGGTGCATCTGGGGATGAGTTGCACGAGGCTTTGCAGGGCACAGGTTGTGGTGCCAAGTAGGTGAGAGAGTGGAGCTGACCCGAGGGTGCCCCTTCGTTAGCTTTTGGTTCAGACTGGGAGGCGGCTTTGGAAATGAATCCTCCAGTTCCCTCCTCTGCCTGTGGTTTGGTTCAGATTGTGCAGTGAGCTCAGGGATCATGATCTGCCCTCTGTTAGAATGAAAGCAAACTGAAAGGCGTGCTTGGGAGCACACTTTTCATACTCCAGCTCATCAGCAGAGAACAGAGAGGTGTGCAGAGGGCAGGTCTGGGGTCCTCATCCCTCACTTGGGCTCTGAGCATCTCCTGTTGGCCCATTCTGCTCCTGGAGCTCCTGCTGCCTGAACACAACCCCCCTGTAGCACACCACTGGGAATAATTGTTTGTTCTCTTATTAAAGACACGCACTAGCTTGCAAGCATGGATTCCTTTCACATTATTGAGGGGTTCCATAAAATGCAATGAAATTCCCTTAGGTCTGCAAAACCCTGTGTGAAGTTTTTCTACAATTATGTGAGAACTGCAAAGGTGATGACAATCTGTGCAGTAATTCAGCTTTTTAAAAAAGTAATAAATAGGGCATTCATCTCTTCTGAGTTTCAGAAACAACCTGTTTTCCAGAGAGAGATTTTTCTTCTGGTATTAAAAGGGTCATACTTTATCCAAAGCAGAAACTAAACATTTAATGTATTGCTGTTTATGTTCTTTTTATGTTTGTGAGTGTGAATATTTGTGTTGCTCTCCCTAATAGGAAGTCAAGAAAGTTGTTTGGGCATATGGGTTTCCTGTCAAATATACAAGACAAGTGATCATCAGAAAATAGGCTACAACAGAGTATAAAAACAAACAAAGAATATGGATATGGAGTTTTGTTGTTCAGAAACCTTGCAATGTATGAAAATGATTTCACTGAAAGTCCAAGAGTCCTCCTTTCCTTCCCCTTGTCCATTTTTCATTTTTGTTACATTGAGCTGGAGCAACTTGGGTGAATGTACTGGATGGAAGTTGGGGACTGAGAAGTTATAAAGCTTTAAGAAATGTATTTTGTTTAACAATGGGATTAATTTCTCCACTTGCTGTTGACAACAGAAGGCATTCTCCAGCTGTCATTAACAGTTTCAGCAACAGTTGATTACAATGTAGTTCTCTAATTTTGGAATAATGGTGATAGAGGATATATGTGGTCCAGGTCATCTCTGCTGCTGTCACTGGTAGGAGTGTGCACTGCAACAGATAAAAAGCTTGTTCTGTCTGTACAAAGTTCTTTGACACTGGAGAGCCTTCAGAGTCATTTTAAATTCATGTCCTCAAATGAAATGCAAATGTTCAGCTGGTAAAAATCAGTGCATGATGCCGTTGAATCCTAGGAATCAAAAGATAATGTTATTACTGATTTTACAGCCTAGTGCGACTTCCCTGACTTCTAACGCCGACATACAGGGGCCATGTCCTTTCCTGAACTGTCATCCCTTGTGTACATCTCTGATCTTTATAAAAAATCACAGCTTCTCAAAATTTAGAAGGTTAAAAATTAAGGAACTGAGTGAAGCAGTAGGCATTGTTTCTTACAGTCGGTTCTTCCTTTATTGTTAAAAATAAAGATGATGTTTTGGAGCCGAGTTTCCACCACGGGGTTTGCTCATGGGCTGTATTAAGCTTTAAGTGGTTCCATATGATGATCAATTGTTTAAGTAGCTTGCATTTCAACAGCACTTAAAACTTGTACTCGCATGATTGACACTAATGATTCTGAAAGAGACACTATAGTCTGTCAAGTGAGTAATTTGTTTTTTTAAAGAATTGCTTGAATACCTGTTTACTTGGTAGACTGTAACAGTGGGGGTGACACTGTGAAGATACAACCAATAAATAAGATGGTTTCCTTTTTTTTTCTAAAGTATTTGAAATACATGCCAACAAAATCTGTCATGATGGCTGTGAGGGAATGGATATTCATATTTCTGCAAAATTCTGTAAAATCAGAGTTGTGTTTTTGATCTAGATGCCTCTAGCTTTTAAAAATTAAAATTATTAGCACCTTAAATACTGAAGTGAGATAAACTTCAGTAAACCAGGAGATCATAGTATTATTGCTTGTATCTTCTATAATGCATTTATAGATGATATTTGTTTCATTTCATGAACAGTTACTTCTTAACAAATTGTTGGCCAGATCTGAGAGCATGTGGAACTTGGAGGACTTTAAGCAAGAGAGTATTTGTTAATGTGGTTGATAACATCTTGCCTTATATTTGTTACTCCACTTGGAACCAGATTAATCTAAATAACTCACAGTGGCCATCAGTGGGGAAACAGTCACATGTGGAGTAATCTGAGGAATTAGCAGAGACTCCTCTAGATTTCCTTCCCATTCCTCATCCGCAGTGCTTTCCATGGCAGAAAACACAAGCCCTGTGAGATGGATTCCCAGGCATTTGGTTCCCCACCCCTGTCCAGAGGGCTGAATGCAGACCCCCAGGGCAGGGACCCACCCTCAGCATTCTCCAGACTTTTCCTTGCCCCTGGAGGCCCTCTGTGAGTGTGGTGTGGAGCCGGGGGCTGCAAGCACTGGGGCTGTTCTGCAGGGTTACTCTTGCAAGGTGTCTGCACAGCAGAGTCTCTGGTGCTGGTAAAGGCTTTGGACCCTGCAGAACTGGTAGGATTTCGTGTTGCTGCTCGATGTTAAGAGCAGAAATGTGCTGGCAGCGTGAAGGACAGGATGGCTGAGGCTGGGAGAGGCTGGAGGGTGATGCAGAAGCGTTGGTCTCACCTGCTCTCTCAGCACAACCTCCCTGGGTTTGCAGCCAAGGGGCTGCTCTTTGGAAAGTCATGTCTGAGAAGATCTTTTCATTCTTTGGACACAAAAGGAGAAATAGACTGGGGGGTAGAGGATCACCTCAGCTTTTATCTTATATTTTTGTGACTTCTCTGGTTTTAAATACAGCCCACAGGATTTCTGTTCCTCCTCAAGCCTGTGCTGACCTTAACAGGAGCTGTGCACACTCCTCAGTAACATCTTAAGACCCTTTGGAGTTTTTAGGTGAGGAGCTGCCTCTCATCCATGTGTTAAAATGTGCAGATGATCACACACTAAGGGCACAATTTACACAATTCCCCTTGCTTTTAACTGTTCCCATAATTTACTTCTTGAGTGGAATAAAGGAGAAGTTACATAAGGCCCTTACTAATACTTGGGATTAGGAATGTTGGATGCCTCTTAGACACAAACTGCAGGCTCTGCTCAACCTATGATGCATCAGGAAATCAGATTTTATGAGATTATAACAACTTCAAGCATCTGATACTGGCTGAAGTTTTCAATTTCTGAATAGTAATCTTTTGGTTAATGTTCTTAGTGTATTAAATCTCCTTAATTCCAGAAACCTTTGATCTGTATATTTAATAAGACATTGCTGTTGAAGTGCCAAATGCTTTGTTTGCACATTTTGAAGTTTCAGGGATCTGTTGAAAGCACCAGAATGTCCTTTGTAGAAGATTATTTAGATCATAGTCTTTATTGACTGGTGAAAGTGTTTATTTTCACAAGAATACGCAGGAGCTTTAAAGCAGAATGAAGAAAAACACTGAAAAGAAGTCTCCTTCCACTCCAAAGTCTCATTTGTTGAAAGAAAATGCACATTAATTAAAAATTTAGACACTTCATTTCTGTTGCAAGGCTCCTCGCAAAAGACAAATTATTTTATACATCTAGTATGTGTTAGAACTGACAGATGAGATTAATATGCTTCTTAAATTACCATTACCAAGGGTCAATTAATAAGTGAACTAACCTTGTGAAAGTCATTCTGAAAGACTAGTTACAGATCTGTAATAGTCCCTGTCAAATTACATAGAATTGAGAAAATGAGAAAGCTGTCAAATAAATAGGATACCTACTAATTGCATTCTGCTTAAGGTAAATGAGCCTTTGTGGTTGTTGTTGGAAGGAATAAGAGATAAGTCTAAGAAATATTACCAATAATAATATAGAAATTTGGACTCAAATTTACCTGAGGGAACATGTATGTACATCTTGGTAACAGAAAAGTCAAAGAATAGGGGGTGTGAAGGTTGAATGACCATTAGAGAATTATTTTTTAATCCATTGTACAGATTATCACCTTGGTAAATGCAAAATTCTCCTATTTTTTTATTCTTTGATTATGATACACATTTTAGTTGGCCTCTCCATCTTTAGATGTTAAGTTACTTGTGCAAATTAAGATTTCATGATGCTTGAAAGAAGAAAGCTCAATATGCTGTGGGACTTGACAAAAAGGACCCCTGATAACAGGTTTCTCTCTGTGGGAAGGACTTTAAAAATCCTCAGCTCCAAACCTTCAGGCTACCCAAGTGTTGTATTAGTCACCAACCTTATTTCTTGTCATCAGTTTGGAAAACAAAGATCACAGAAAAAAAAAAGTTTGCATTCTTCCAGAAAATATGGAAGACTGAAGACACTTCCATCAACAAAACCACCCATAAACCATTTCTGGGTTACAGTTGGGTGTTCACAGCTGTTGGCAACTGCAAATAGGATTTTGCACTGTAGGTTCCAGCCCAAGCCCATTTGTAGGTGACTGGGTTGTGTCTGTTAAATTATCCAGCTACTGAATAAATATTTTATACCAATGTTAAATACCATGAAAAAGCCCAAAGTAGCTGTATGATGTGAATCTTGAACAAGCAGCAAGTCAAACACTTCTTGGTACAGCAAACCCCAGGCTTATTGTGATGGCAGCAGTGGCTGATTCTGCGTCTGTTTTCTAACAGTGTGAGTTAAGAAACTTGGTGTTGATATGAGTGTTTCTAAATTAATACTCGTGTTATTGGACAGGGTAACCACACCAACATATGGTGCCATGAAGCTTTGAGCTGGAAGTTGGATATTGCAGCCCTCTAAATGTTTGTAAGGGAGGTTAAGTCAGGGTGTAGCAGCCATACCATGGACTGAACGGATCAGTCAGCACAGCTCTTCAGCTCTGAACTAAGGCTGAAATATGTTCAATTGCAGCATTTGATGGGTAATTTTAAAAGATAGATGTGGTTCTAAAAAGGAACCTGTTCAGAGAAAAGGTTAAAAAAAAAAAAAAGGTGTTTCCATACATTTATTCATTCTGCTCTCTGTGATCTTCTGCTGGGTAAAGCAGAACAAGAAGCAGAAAAATAAACTTAATGTCACTTTTCTTGTCTGTTGTTTCATTAGTAATAGGACAGTTTTCTAACATTAAAAATCGTGTATAGATCAAGATATTTTTGGTGAACAATTTCATTTTAGTTAAGCTCTTACAATATAATTTACCTGCTGTCAAATCCAGTTGGAGCGACATAGTTTGGTGTTATCATATTCCAGAACGTGTCAGGATTTGATGAGCTATGAATATTGTGTTTAGTAGTATGCATTTTGATAAGATTTTTTCCAACCTTCCACTGAACAGTCAGAGAATCCTTCTCCAAATGTCTTTTTTTCTACAGGAAAACATCCCTCTTATACAATTTTGTTTCCTTGCTGAAGAGGCAATCCACATACATGCTTAGTTTTGACCTTTTAGTGAGAGATGAAGGTCTGATCACTTAAAATATGTTTCTAACAGGCATATTTTCTGTGTTTCAAACTTCCCCTTTCTTTGAATTGTTCAGTATGAAGCTCATTTATCTTCTGATAAAAAGTAATTCTTTTTAAGTGGTGTCTGTAGTAAAATTAGGGCAGGTGAGTAAACTCAGTCCCCCTCACTGTCTGTCAGCTGCTCCATTTAATGGTGTTTGTAGGAGAACACAGAGTGCCATCTATTGAACATTTGTGTGAGCCAGCAACCCTGGTGAGACACAACCATAGGTATAAAATATTTAAATACAGAAAAACTATCAGCCTACAAGAGGTTTTAGTGTGTTTTCCTTTGTTTTCTTCTTTGAAATAAAAGGAAACAATAATTCTTCTTTGCCTCCTTTAGGTTTGGGAAAATATTTGGAGATCTTTCTGCTTTCCTAAGTAGACTCAATAATTTTAAGTTGTTTTTTTTTTTTTTTTGCAGCTGATTTTACTTTCCTTATAGAATCATAGGATCATTAAGTCACCATGCCCACTAAACCATAGAACAAAGTGCCATCTCCACTCATTTTTTGAACACTGTCAGGGATGGTGATTCCACCACTTCCCTGGGGAGCCTGTTCCAATGCCCCACCACCCTTTCTATGAGGAAATTTTTCCTGATGTCCAACCCTGACCCTCTCCTGGTACAAATTGAAGCCCTTTCCCCTTGTCCTATTGCCACTGCCTGGGAGAAACAGCCCCTACCTCACTGCACCCTCCTGTCAGGCACCTGCAGAGAGCAATGAGGTCCCCCCTGAGCCTCCTTTTCCCCAGGCTGAACAGCCCTGAGGGGATTTATCCCAGATGATAAACTGTATTATATCAGTTTATGCAATATATTTATTTAATTTATGTCTTCAGTGAATTCACTGAATAATTTTTATATTAGTGATCATACTACAGTGATCTCTTTGTCCCTTCATATTCCTTCAGATCCTGCACTGCCTGCAAACCCCTTTAGGGTTTAGCTCCACGATTTTAGATGCCTTTGGTGATTCCAACTCCAGAGGATTTACTTGGTGTCACAGCAACAAACCTCTGGTGCTACCTCAGTTACAAACAGACCTGTTTTACTGTTTTTGAGAGGCTCCATATGGTTGATGGATTGCTACTGATTTCAGCTCAAAAATCAAAGCCTTGGGATCGATGGGGCCGAGTTTCTCTGTGTGTTTTGCATTGAGCTGGCGAGTCACTTAATGGTGATGGATTTATAAATAGGTTACTCCAAATAAAAGAAATTATCTTATGTTTGAACCAGCAATATATCGATGAAAAGTGACCTTACCAAGAGTGGAAGGAGAAAACCGTGTTTTGGTGATGTAGCAGGATGGATTGAAGGAGAACTTTTATGCGCTTTGCAACTAATTGTTGTTTTATTGGATGTTAAAGTCCAGTCCTTGTGTGTCCCATGTCTGTCAACTTGAAAACAAGAAGGTGACAGGAACAATGGAATGGAGACCTAGTCACAGACCATACCAGAATTTGGGGAATAAATACTAGGTGTTATTTTGTTTTCCTCTTTTTAGAGAGTAACTTTGCATTAAGACACTCTTTGTACTCACTGGGGCTACTGGCAATTGTATTGGTAACAATGGTGACACTTCGAGCTATAATCAAATATATTTGATGTAAATCATACTATACTGTTAAAATACCTCCCTATTGCTTTAGAAAAGTTCAGATTTTAATACACAGAGGCTCATTATTTTTAGAAAAGATCTGTACTGTGATGTTAAGGCCCTTAATTGCCATAGTAAGCCTCAGGAGAGTGTAATGGAGTAAAACACCAAGGTGTTTTCCATTCCTTTGTGAGTACAATGCCAGTTTGGAACTAAATACAAGGAGGTTGAAGAGTCTGTGCAAAAAGTCACCGTGATGTTCTGAGCCTCAGAGAGTCTCTTCAAGGACTTCTTGTTCCAGGTCCTTTCAGGTTTACAGGAATTGCTACACCCTGGTAGATTTTAACGGGTCAAAATGATGCACGATTTCTCTTCCTTTGCATGTTTGTTTCTGCAGTATGATTAATTTTCCAGTCTTACTACAGCAAACCTACTTGTTTAAAATTAGTTACCTTTATTTAATTGCTCTTACTTTGTAACAGGGCATACTTTTATTTCTATTGTGGCATTAATTCATTCCTGTATTCTGTTAGTGATTATCTCTGTGGGTTACAAAGATACTTTTCCTGTTTTTTTGAGTTACAGCTTTGCAATAGGAAAAGTAAATGTTAATGCAACAGCTCTGGAAGTTATTCCTTTTATGATCATTTGGTTGCTGGATACATGAAAAAGGGTCTTGCTGATTATTGTAATTCAAAAGGGTTTTTTTATTTGCAATTTTTGGTGCAAAGAGCATCTAATGAATTTTGTGACTGACTATTCAGGCTTTGGTTTTTTGCTGCAATAACTACGACTTTCCAATTCTCCCTTTGCTGCCAAATAGGTAATATAGGCTTTTTTTTTTTCCAGTTAATGCAACTTGATGCAAGCTGTGAAAAAAAATAGATGTTTCCAAAGCGTTTGCAAAATATCTTTTGGTTGTATTTTTGGACTCAAAATCATTTCTGTTAGCATTGGTGAAAAATAAAAGGGCTTGAAAAGGTTAAAAAAACCACAACAAAACAAAACAAAAATGACAATTACATTGTGAGTCTTGGAATTCAGAAAAATTGCTCTGATAAGGTTGTCATAGTTTGGAGTTTAGGAGAAGCAAGAGGAAGAGAAAAGAGCAGCCTACTTTATCTCCAGAAACAAAATAGTTGTGGGAATGCACTATGGATAAAGTCCTGAAAGATAGTGAGAAATCAGTAAGTCAGATCTGTGTGGATTTGATCTGAGATCTGATTTTCTGAAGATGCAGCACAGGAGTTGCTGCTGGTTTATGTTGTAAAACACCAAGTGAGATCTCAGAATGAAGGGAAAGTGCTGGTGAGTTTATGGTTTACTGAGGAGGTGCCCTTCTAACATGTTCAATGCAGTAAATTATGGTTGACTGAGGTATTTGTAAATAAATCAATCCAGTGAGGCATCCTAGAACTGCTAATTACACCTTAAGATTAATAGTTTTAACAGGTAATGTTGCCATGAGAGCTGAAGACCAGTGAAGCATTTCAGAAAGTTCCTGGGTGAAATGTAACCAATGGAAATAAAAGAACATGGAATAAATTCTGTCCTTTGCTGTGTCACTACATAGCAGAGGCTTGTTGATCCTCAGAAGAGACTATTACTGTGTTAATTTACCTAATTTGAGACTCATTGAGTAAATCTTTCTTTATTCACAGTTAATGTAGAGAGATGGTCCAACATGTTAAGAGTGAGAAAGGTTCATTTTAGAGAGAGAAAAGGGGTAATTAGAAGCAACATATTTTTTTGGATCAGGCTGCCTTTGGCATATCTTTCCACTATATTCATGTCTGCAAACTATTTTTCTACTATAATAGTGTGGAAAGCATTCAGATATTTCCTTTTATATATATATATATATATATATATATATATATATATATATATATATATATATATATATATATATATGAAATATATGCTACTAAACTGTTGCACTGAAATGGAGAAGCTGCTAAATGTGTGTGATCTGGGGGGGTGCTAATCCTTTTAGCTGTTCTTACCAGGAAGATCAGCACTTCACAGCAGAGACTCTTGGTCATGGGAGTCTTGCAGCTCTGAAATTTGGGTGGGTTTCATTACACAAACCCTTAGGATTTTCAGTATTTTTTTTTTAGTATGGTCATCAAGATCCTATAAAGCAGAGACAAATAAATCTCATTGAGTTCTCTTTATCTGACTTCCAGAGTCTAACCTTTAAAAAGGTGAAGCTTAGAAAGGCTACAGAATTGTATCTTACGAGGGTGTGACTATATATAATATGGTGGTATAATTTCAAATATGGAAGGGCAATTTATTTACAGAATAAGCAAATCTTTCCAGGAACTCCAGTAGGAAAACCTTGCTTCCAAATTTTTCTCTTCATTGACACTTCCATCCCAAGCACTCTTCTTCTCTTCTTGGATGAGGCGCTCTGGCTGCAGCTCCACCACTCGAGCACTGACAGGGTGGAGAGGATGAGCTGTCATCCCAGGAATGCTGACACAGCCAGGGACTTGGGCAGCAAGGCAGCAGGATGCTGGGAAGTCCAGCCTGCAAAGTCTTCTGTACAAGTGCTCTTGTAATTGCCTGTTCTGTTGCTTAAAAATAGGGAGACCTGGTTGGTTACATCTGTACTAGCCTGGTATAAGCTTGAATGATCCTTGACTTCTAAGACCTTTCTCTACTCATTTGAAGGAACAGATATTTTAAGCAATAATAACAAAGAAAAATATATGTATGTGTGATATATACCTGACATTTACACTGACCTTTATTTCTTATGCCTAAATAAGTCAGCTTTCTTGTCACTGATGCATTTTAGATCTTGCATTTTTGTTCTTGGTCTGATTAGCTACGGGCTCTCTCTGACCCTGTTACTTCTGGAATCCTTCTGTGAGATGAAACTTGTTAAACTCTTGCCACTTCCTCCCTGTTTGGAGTTATTTTTGAGCAGTGAGAAGGGTGAGCAGTGTTGAACACTGCCAGGAGCTATTTAAAAGTGCAAAGCCATTTTTCAATTTTTCTTCTGCGAGTGTCTTTGTTGTTTTGGTGGTGCAGCACAGAGTCTAAAAATTGTGGCACAGCTTATGTCTTAATCCTTTATTTCAGTCCTACTTTGTCTCTTTCTGATTTCTTTAATATTTTTGTAGTGATTAGACTTGATTGCTTTGGTGAGTCCTGATATCTTCTCTCTCTCCCCCACCCTCGCTCTCTTTTTGAGGGGATCAACATGTGTTCTCTTGTGATATGGGAAGATTTTAATTAGTATTTGTATGATCATCCTTAATACTTTTGGTCTGTGTGAAGTACACATGGCTTCTTGAAGAGCTGTATTGCTCCACAGATTCGAGGGATGTTCTTCTCATTTGTTCACCGAGGTTATTTTTGGAGTGGGCATTCTCATTTCAGCTCACAGAAAACATTTAACAGGATATATCCTTCAGAAGTTATTTTAATTCAATCTTTTTGTGGCTATTTGAGAGGCTCTTTGTGGCTTTCTGTTGTGAGGATGCATAACATTATTTTCAGTTGTGGTTTTGTGTCCCTACAGCTGTAGAATAGTGTGTAATGGAGGGAAAAAATGATACACTGAGAGGACAACCAGGTTTTCAAAGCTCTTTCAAAGGTGTTTTGATTTTAATAGAATATATTATCCAGTCTCATAAGGCACTTTGAAAAATCATACTGTGCCCATGTTGGTAGCTTAATAACCTTTGTAAATCTAATTTTACATTACTTGCTCAGCAAGAGATAGAAATCAGTCTTGTATCCAGAGATCAAAAGCCCAGATTCAAGCTTGACTGAAATTTTGTCTGGTCTCCAGCTTTGGTGAAGTTATTTCATCTCTGTTTCTTCTCCCACCCTTTGCCTGTCCTATTTCTGTGGTTGATGCTCTTTGGGAACACTCTGCTGTGTCACATCAGCTGGTTCCACCAGTTCTGTCATCATCAACCAGGATGGTTCTGAGCAGTTTGAGCACCTCACACCTCCTTTATGCTCACCCCTAAAATGGGATTTGGTGCATTTTGGAGGGTGCAGGAGGGTTTCACACACACAGAGAGCCTGAGGGGAAGCTCTGCCAGGATGGCAGGACCTTGGGGCAGCCTCTGCCCACCCACCCTGCCCTGTCCTGCTGCCACAGCGGGGTTTGGGTTTCCCCCACAGCTGGACAACAACAATGCCTCCCTTTCTCTGCTCCAAATTCCTTTGTTCCCTGTGACTTTTCCATAACTAACCAGTTAAGCCCAGTTGCTAGATAAGAAAACAATAAAATTAGAGTAATAATGTATTTTTAAAGGAAACAGAATCTAATTTTTGAGATGGATGCATTAGCAAGGTAAAGCCTCTGGAAGATACTGATAGGAGTACTCAGAGTGGCTAATTAACACCTTCCCACCTTGGCTCTGACTCTGAAGGTGAGGTTAAATTCTCCCATTGCAGGTAATGGTGCCATTTTTTCCCTCATCTCTACATCACACTGTGGTAATCAATACCCTGCCATCAAGCTGTCTGAGATGGAATCATGCTTACCTATGAGACACAGTGGATTTTTGGTTTGTATCCTCTCCCTCCATCTATTCTTGAGCCACATGAAAATTAGCTAATGTTTTATTCATATTCATAAATCAGGAAAATTTAATTGTAATTAGTTTCTGTTTGTCTGAATTATTGTCTTCTCCGAGCTTTGTTAGGTAATTGCATAACATTTTTACTACAACCTTTCATTATAAAGAGATTTTCTTTACTGTTTTTTATGAACAGGTGGCTGTATTTCTGTTTTCCTTACCACGAATTGCCTACATGAATGATCCTTAAATCTGTCTCCTTTCCTTACTGTCAATCCACACTTAAAAATTGATGGTACATAAACCTAACAAGTATCCTCAGTCATAATTCTAATCAAATTAGGAATAAATAAAGCCAACACTGGTCTGTACCTATGGACAACAGTGCTCCTGTGAAGCTGGGGCTGAGGAACCTGTAGAAAAACTATCTGTTGAAACAACTGGAAGAATTCTGGGAGAAACACTCTTATCAGCAACAAATTGGAAATTAAAATAAGAAGGCAGGTAATGACTAAATAGCCTGCCTTAGACTTTGAAGATAATTAAGCATTAAAAGATATTCCAGATTTACTTATGAAAAACTTCAAATTTATGAGGTAATTTTATGTGGGCCATTGGCTGGCTGGCTGCAAAGTAAAAACAGACATTTATATGCAGAGAAGGAAGGTGGCTATCCAGAATCATTTCACCCAAGGCAATAAATGAATGAAAACAACTGTTCTGTGAAGAGAAACTTTTGAAATTACCTTAAGTAATGGTAAGAATGAGGCTGGTTATCTTCTCCTGTAAATGTTATTGGTGACTGCAGAGTGGAAAGGACTCAAGACTGTGAAATAAAGCAGAGTGTTTAAAACAGGTTTGTGTAATTTTAAATAAGCTTTCTAAACTTCTGGTAATGTCACTATATTTAGGGTGATGGAAGATTCTGCTTTGCATGTGGTGAGAGAAATTGGATGGGGAGTCAAGAAAGCCATTTTGAGAAGGGAGAGTATTAAGTAAGAGTTAGTCAGGCAGGCTAAAGTCTGTTCCTGCCTGCAGTTTTGGGGTTTACTCTGCTTTTCCCTATTTCATTAGTGTGCTTAATTTTATCAGTGTTTCTCAGATATGTTAGGGGCAATAGCCAAAGTCTGCTTTGTATCCTGTCATGGAGACTTGTGTTGTGAGGTGTAACCATTCTCCTAAAACCTTGATTATCCTTTGTAGTTTGCATGTACACTTGTGTCAAAAATGAAATTGGGATTTAGGCTCAGGAGTTCCTGAGAATCGATTTGGGTTCTGATGAACAAAACATCATTATCATAGGATGGTTTGGGTTGGAAGGGACCTTAAAGATCATTTGGTTTCAACCCCCTATGAACAAAATTCCATAACTTTCAAGTTGGAACAGTGACAACATAGCAGGTTTTCACTAAATAAAAAGGCTACAGAGCTCTGCAAGTTTTTTTTTTTATTAATTTGTCCAAATCTCTCTTTATACTTAGCACTTGTCCTTGGAGCTCTGTTGTTATAGTCAGGTAGGAACTTACACACTCTTTGAACATGCCATCACAATCTGTTGTTATCAAAAGAATTAATTGAGTCTCTTCCATACATCAGTCAAGTTTTGCATTAAAACCAGATAGGGTTTCCTGCCTTCTGTGTTGAAAGACTGAAATCTCCCTCTTCTGATAGTGAGGCCCCATCTAATTTTCCACTCACTGCCTGCTCCAAGTGCCAATATTGTCTTTTACTTAAATGCTTTTCTCACTTGCATGTGTTGGGTGTTTGTAAGTAACAATATATTTCTGTTATTTTGTGAGCAGTGGGACTTTATGGAATTTTTTTAGGTGGTTTTTTTTATATGTTTGTTTGTTTTGTGGGGAAGCAAGATAAAAGACAGCTTCTTTCACTGACTAGTCATATAAAGATAAATGGTCATAAGTTCAGTGCTGCAGGCTTTTATTTTGGAGACACTGCAGGAGAATGGGTTTAAAAAGAGCTGCTGAGTTAACCCATAATGCTTAGGGCAGGCCTGAAAGTTATTGTACAAAGATTAATAAAATAAAGTCCTCTGTCAGCTTAATAAAATGAAGCAGAGATCATGTAACTGTTCCTATGGACCTGTCAGGCCAAATTTTTTGGACAGTTGGTCTCAGATGCAGTGGACTTGGCAATGATAAAGTAAATCCGTTTCAGTCATTAATCAGAATCTCCTATTCTTTTCCTTAATCTCTTCTACTCTAGGAAAAAAGTCTAAAACCTACTGTTAGATCAGCCTTTGTTTTAAACGACTTACAATTTTGATAAAGCAGCTGAAATAGGGGTTTTTTTTTTAAATTTAGCAAAGCCTTTGTTCTTTCCAGTGAACAGAATAGTCACTTGATATCAAGAGATAGATTAAGACCAAATTATCTTGAATTTGAAAATTAATTTGCTGGAATTTCACAGAGAAATATTGCTATTCTTTCACTTCCCAAAGCAATTAGCAAAGTTTTGGTGAGTCAACATTTACCAAGAGAAAAGTGTCCAGCTCCAGAGTCCTCAGCATGGGAAAGACATGGACTTGTTGGTCCAGAGGAGGCCACAAAAATGATCAGAGGGCTGGAATACCTCACAGGCTGAGACAGTTGGGTTATTCAGCCTGGAGGAGAGAAGGCAAAGGCACCAGGAAGACCTCAGAGCCCCTTTCAGCACCTAAAGGGGGGTTCCAAGAAAGCTGGGGACAAGCATTTTAGGAGGGCCTGTTGGGTAGGATGAGGGGGAATGGTTTTAAACTCAAAGAGGAGAGATTTAGACTGGATATAAGGAAAAGAAAATTGCAATAAGGGTTCTAGGCCAGGTTGAAAGGGATTTGGAGCAACTTGTCCTTGGTGAGAGGGTTGGACTGGATGATCTTTAAATGTCCCTTCCAACCCAAACTATTTTATGATTCATTTTGTCAACAGTTTCCAACTGTAGCTAAAACTTTATCTGACTTTAATGTAGTTCAGAAATAAGACTGTTTTTCTTCCTAGTCCCCATCACATCATATGCCATCAAAGATTCCTGCAATGGCTTTGGAGTACAGGGTTAAACAAGCCTGGAAGATGAAGGGGTGTGTGCCCTCATAAAGCTTCAGCTGTGCCAATGCCATGGGAATTATTTGTCTTCAAATCAGAGTATTTGTTAGCTTTTAAACTGTCCATATATATATGGAAATATATAAATATATATAGGAAAATATATAAATATATCTATAGGGGAAATAAGGCTTGTGAAAGGCTTGCAAGAACAATTACCAGAGAAGTGAGAATAAGCAGGGAGTAGATGTTAAAATGGACTGTGACACTATTTACAAACAGTGTATTTGAGTAGGTAGTTGACTCGTAACAAATACTCCTACTCACACCCATCACATTGAATTAAAAATGTGGAAAGTATCTATAAGCAGAACAAAATACAGAGAGAGGTGATAATAAGCCATCCATTTTAATAAGGAATTAAAATTCTGACCTAATTCTTTCCCACTAGGATTTATCACTAAGTTATAAATAACTTACAGGTATAAGACATGGCAATGAAGAATAAATTAACAGTATAAACAAAATGCTCAGAGATTTCCAGCCCCTGCTGTTACCACTTTCTCAGGAAAGACTGGAAGAGAGTGATATTAACATTGGAGCTCAGGTTCATTTTCTGGCTGGCTTAACTCCATTAAAGAGTTGAGTCTGGGGATGGGGAGGGCAGGTGAGAATGATAGTGCTGCCTCTGACATGTTTATTGCTGTATTTTATTGATTTCTTGGTGAGGGCAGAGAACTGCAGGTACAGCACACAACTGTAATCTTTTCTGTTGAAAAATCAAAATTGATCTTTTCTATTATTTAACAAGTTTTGGCTTGGTTTGCCCTAACAACAGACAAAGCTTTGGTGAGCCATTGTGGTTTTCCCTTGCACCTGGTTTGGAGGGTGGAGATATACAGCAGGATCTTTCTCTCCAGCTTTTGGAAGCAGAGGAAGTCCAAACCAATCCTCAACTGCAGATGTCAGCTTTCTGTTCAACACTGGGATGTGGGTGTTTGCAGTTTGCATGTCTTCTGCTTACAGGAGCCTGCATGTGTTTTATCCTTCCATACCTTCCTAGAAATGCTGGAGAACTGTCAAAATTGCCTGACTTAATACTCCATGCCACCATCTCTGAGAAAATACATTTAATGTCTAATGAATTCTTGCAGGTTCGTGGTTTTGTTTTGTTTCCTGTTTGCTCTGTTGTTAAAAAGCCTTTAAAATGAGCATTAGGAGATATGTCAGTTGTACCAGATAGTTCTACACATGTGCACTGGAAATGGGATTGAAAAAAAGCAAAGAAACAAATTCTAACCAAATTTTCACACGATTAGTACCAAATTTGCAGAGTCTTTGTTTTCTTATACTCTGGTCTTTTCATTCTTTGGGTAATATGCCATTTTCAAGCTGCCATCTTAATTCAAATGTACATCTGTCTTTGTTTCTTAGGTTAGAAATCTGCTCTGAGCCCGCTCCAGAAGATTGGGCTGCAAGTGTCGCCCTGGGCAAGATCTGGTTCCAACAGCACTGATCTGAGCTGTTTTTTTCTTACTCTCAGCTCCCTGTGATGATGAATTAATGAATTCACTCCTCTCTTTTCCTTCCTACAGCTTGAAGTTGAGGTCACAGACCTGGGTGGGAAAACCATCGACGGCCCAGTGCGCTTGGATATTTTTGTCATTGACCAGAACGACAACAGGCCAATGTTCAAAGAAGGGCCTTATGTGGGGCATGTCATGGAGGGATCTCCCACAGGTGAGTCCATGGCAATCATATCTCTATAAATAGTGCACAAATTGACTTTTGAGAAATGTATCATTATCATATTGTGCAACTTTTCTTGCTGATTTTGTGGCTCGGCGAATCCTTCCCCTGCACAAAGAGGTGGGACCAGCAAACCTTTAGAACAGCAAGTCCAAAAAACAAAGTCTCTGCTGCTAAAGTAAAAAAAAAAAGTTTGGAAATAAAAGCTTTGATTTAGGTTCATTTTTTTTTATGCATCTTTTAAATCAGCTAAGAAAACCCCTAGGATATGATTAATATTCAGACCAAATAGCATGTAAAATTTCTGTTCAGAGTGGGAATTTCAACTTTTTTTTCTTTAAGTTTAGCTGCTGGAAGAGTAATTTTTCTTTGTTTATATAGCAGGAATATAGTAAATACTAGAAATAAATTGAAAGCTTATTATGAATAAACTAATATTGTAGGGCAGATTGAAATACTGAACAATGTTGATAAACAGATGCTGTAAGTGCAGATACAACAGTTGCAACAAAATAAAAAACACACTTGGAGAATTAAAGTTAACAATGAATTGTTCTGATTAAATTTACCGTTGATTTTGTCTGATGATGAAATTCTATAAGAATAAGATATTGTTCAAAATTTCAATTTGGGCACAACCATCCTATTTAAACTCTTCCCACAGGCTGAATTAGTTTGGTTCGACTGTTGTTCTCAGCTGTTGTGTGATTTTGTTGAATTATTAACCAACTTTTCACTTCCACTTGAGAGGAATCTCCAGAGCATTCTTAAGCAGTAATTGTATGAACAGATTATCTGCTGGAGTTAACCTGGCTCTTGGTGATAGAAATCTAAGCCAGAAGAAGGTCTTACTAATGTCAGTGGACTGACAGTGATTTCCCTGAGATCAGAGTGGTGGGTCATATATTTGGATGTCTGTCTATACACCATTGAGCACAGGGCCTTATCCTCCTTATACACTTGAAGGTATGAGCATGAGCTTAAGGTTTTGGCTGATGGACTTATATTTTCAAATGAAAGCTGGAAACAAGTGTATTATATTTTCATGAATATTTAATATTCATTGAAGCTTAATGTGGTGACATCTGCTTTGCTTACTGTGAACAAGGATAGACAGTGCCTTTCACTCCCATGTATTACATACCCATAGGACTAGAAGTTATTTGTCCTTATTTTATTATTTATGCAGTTTCTAGAAATGATGTAACCTTTTGGTGAGTTTTACTTTCCCCGTATTTGAAAAGCTGCAGGTATTAAATGCATTATGAGCTGCTCCTTCACCAGGTTAAAATTTTAAGGTGAATGTTTATTTACCTCACTTGTGACAAGTGTACAATGAACACAGGAGAGGCTCAGGGAGCTGGGGTTGTTCAACCTGGAGAGAAGGAGGCTCAGGGGAGACCTCCTCACTCTCTACAACTCCCTGACAGGAGGGAGGAGCCAGGTGAGCTCAGGCTCTTCTCCCAGGCAACCAGCAGTAGGACAAGAGAGTTGGGTCTTCAGCTGTGCCAGGGGAGGTTTAGGTTGGATTTTAGGAAGAAATTTTTTACAGAGAGAGTAATCAACCATTGGAATGGGCTGCCCAGGGAAGTGGTGGATTCACTGTCTGTGGAGGTGTTTAAGATGGGACTGGATGTGGCGTCAGTGCCATAGGCTGGTAACCAAGGCAGTGTTGGATCAAGGGTTGGACTTGATGATCTTGGAGGTCTTTCCAACCAGGTTGATTCTGTGATGTTATATTGATGATATTTTCATTCAAACAGGGAATGTGTTTCGTATATGAGAGTACAGCTGCAAGTGGAACACTAACTCTTTTCTATTGTAGGACTCCAGTACACATTCTTAATTTATTTCAGGTATTGATTGCTTCTTTGGAATTCGGAGGAAACTTCCCTAGACTGTCCCACTTCCAGTTCCCTCCAGGTTTCATGATTAGCTCCAACACATTGCTCACAAATGCCACCGATTCCTTTGCACAGCCAGTCAATAGTTGTAGCACAGCGTGAGTAACTAATCAGATCGAGGGACCAACTTTATTACATTTTCACCCAAACAGCAACATCTTCTTGTCATGCCCACTTAGATACACACTCCTAGACCACTGAGCAGGGTGATGTGATTTAGGAGATTCACAGCCTCCATATTCATATTTCAGGAAAAGAAAGTGGTGCCAAAGAGCTCAAACTGCTCAGTGGTTCAGCTTTAATCCTGCTGGTGGTCCCTGAGCTCTGGCTGTGAGTGGGAGCTCCTGAGAGTCTTTCAGTGGCCTCATCTCCCTCCATCAAAGCAGAGGTTTACAGCTCGTATGTACCACATGTACCCAAACAATATTTAGTCTAATGTTTAGATTTGACTACTAATTCCAGGCTATGGGACAACATTGAACTGTCCCCTGCTGTAAGTTATTTTCTCAAATTCTATACCAAAATTCTCTACTCTCCCATGGATATGTTTTTTTTTTTTTTTTAAGCTGCCAGTTCCCTGTGTTTGCTCATTCATAAACTATCTTTGATTTACCACGTTGAAGTTTATGGTTCTGATTCACTTGACATGTTTCTCAGACCAAATTCCAGTGAATTATTCTGTAATCGCTTCCATCCATTTTCTCTCATTGCCTTTCCCTAGTGATCCATGTATCATTTAGCATCTTGATTGTCTTTCCTGTTAGTCAAAGTTGTAAATTTTTTCTCAACTTTCTTTCCCTTATCTTATCCCCCTTCCTTCCAGGTGTCCATCCCACTAAACTTCATAACCTCATTTTCCTGGTGTCAGGAACACCAGTGCTTGCAAAATTACTTTGTTCACAAATGAACCTGTAGAATCAGAATTGGCTGGAATCAGTCACAGTTCTCTGTGCAGATGGCATCCAGTCAGCCAAGATTTCACATTGTTTACATCTGTTTTCCATAGTTCTTCACATTTTATGGCATATTTCTCAAATTATTCACCAGGTTCTGCTGTCTGGCTGCTCCCAATCAATGGTTGCACTGCAGAGCTTGATAGAAATCTTTGTGTACCTATGTTTGTGTGTAAGATTCCTGATTCCTTCCTTTTGGATTACAATTGTGTTGTTGTATTTCTTTTTTGAAGCTGGAAAAAAAAAGGCTTTGCATTGTATGCATAACCTTATTTCCTGTCACAGCCACCTTCATCTTCATTCATGCTCTGAATTAAACCCTTTCACTGAAATAGTTCTGCTGAAAATGAAGGATGCTCAAAAAACTATCTTGGATTTGTCTCTTGATGTTCACTGGGTCAAAGTGTAAATGTCCACTGAATGCAAATAGTTTTCATTTCTTTTTATTTATTACATCTCTAATTTCTCTGTGAGACTGAAGTCAGCTGTATGTACAGGAAAATAATAGCTGAACCTGAATCAATGACACCTGTAGCTATTTTTTGACTGACTGTAATGGGTTTTGTGTTAACTGTACTGCTGATTTCTCATGGTTTTGTCTTGTAAGTTGTGACAGAGTTTATCCCTATAGATCCCTGATCTATCCAGCTCAAGGTTTTAGGATCTGTCTCCTGTGTCTGACTCACCTCAGCACATTAATGAGAGAGACTGTAATCTTATATATTCCAAAGGCACAAACCCTTGGATGTCTCACTCTTTAAAGGTTGGGAAGTGAAGGCTGGTTAAATGAACTTGGCAGCCACCTCATTTCACTTGCTGCAGGCATTCAGCAGAAATTAGTTTAAACACATTTGACATTATGTGACTTACAACAATACGCTGCAAACCCAGTGAGGTAAAACCTTAACTGCAATGCTTAGGAAAATTGCTGGAGAACTTCATTTAAAAAAAGTAACTTGTTTTCTGTGCTGCACAATAGCCTGGATACGTTGGGTTCCAGCCATGGAACCTGAACTGACACGTCTAGAAATAATTGCTAGAAATAAAGGGACACTTGAAGGCATTTAGAGAGGAAGCAGAAGGAATTAAGAATAGCCAAGAGTGTTCTTCAGTGTCATAAAATAATTATTTGTAAAGATGGATAGAGCATGAGAATATAGAAAAGTCTTATACTTGGACAAACAAACCTGTTTAACATATTTTTTCCCTGGTCCTTCCCTACTGAAGATGGGATGCTCAGTTTGGATACAACTCAACAGAGCAGTTTTCAAGTTCCTTTGCTTACAAATGTGTGCAGTTCTGGGCATACTTTAAAACTTGCTGATGGCAAACTTTCAGCAATCTTTTCCTGGGATTAATCATCTTCATTTCAGCAAAAATATACTCAGTGCCTTTTGTAATCTGGTCTGGAAATGTAACAGATTTGAACTAGGTAGAAACATCTGTAATGTCAATATTTAAATTGCCAAGCAGAAGCCAGGCTAATTATGCACAGCTGCTTGTATATCCCAGTAGGAATTTTTACTCATATCTGTGTGGAATAAAATACAGCTGCATATGAATATGTGTATTTTGTGGATGTAGAGATGTATATTTATATATACATGTAACATATATAGGATGTGCACATATTGCAGAGAGATGAGCATATGCAGACAAAATTACTTATCTGGTCCCTTAGTAGGGTCCTGGTATGTTTTAGTTGCTGTGTATGTACATGATGGAAAGAAAAGCTATGGATTTACTAATAATGTATTGTATTATGGCAGACAAAGGTGCACATGCAGTCTAATCTGCCTGTGGTTTTTTTGAGGAATAACCCATTAAAGTATTATCCAGTAATTAACAGGTGTCCAGTACATTTTGAGAAAATTAAAATAATCTCATTTGTAGTAATTAGCAGTTCACTCCAACTGAGTCTGTGATGGGAGTGTTGGAAGCAGGACTCTACAGCCCACTCCAGGGTTCAATTAGTCTTGATTTTTGGCATAAAGAGGTTAAACTCAGAAAAGGCTCCAGATCAGCTCAGGTGCACAGGTCAGAATTACTGGTCTGTCTGTGAGGACTGGAAATGGTGAGTCACCCTCTTCAGTCCCAGACAGAAAATTCCCTTTAACTTCCCTCTAACTGCACAATGATTTGTGTGCTCACTGTCCCTCCTGCTAAAACAAGCTTTCATCTGCTTTTCTGTAGTTATACACTTGACATACCAAAAATCAGTCTAATGGCCAGATCAGAGTTAATGCCTGATGTTAAAGGTTGTAAAAACACTATGGTCTCTCTCCCTTGGACAATTGATGTAATAAAGTGCTCATACTTCCATGCACAGAACAGTGGAAGCACTGGTGGTTTGTGCTTTTGGCTCTTTTTGCATTATAGCCCAGGTTCATTAAATAAAAATAAGCATGTTTCTTAATTACAATACAAATGAATTTTTTAAAAAATGCTGGAGTCCTTGGTGGGTACTGAAAACCAAGGGCTCAAATGAGTTTGTGTAATTCACTGTGTAATGGTTTGCAAAGGGAAATTTATGCACTAAAATAAATTTACCAGTGCCTTTTGCACCTGGGCTTTTGCACCTGTTTTACACATCTCTTTCTGTCCTCTCAGAAAAGAGAAGGATGAGCTTTAAAACCCCAAGCAGTTTGGACACATGAGACAACCTCATTCGTGTCATCCGTTAATTGAAAGACACCAAAGTGTTATATGGAAAAATGCCTGGCCCTGTGGCTGAGCAGAGGAGGAGAAGGAGGAGGAGGAGGGGGAGGATACCCTCTTGATAGGCTTTATTACTGGTATAAAACCTCAGTTTATGTTTATACTCTTCTAAATCCCCATTTCTGGCTGCTGCCTTCCCATCAGCTCCTTGCAGGCCCAGCAGCCCCGCAGGCTGCCTGGCCCTGCTCTGTCATCCCTGTCACCACTGAACACTCAATGGGGTTCATTCAGACCCTTTAAAGGGCATGAAAAGGGGGATAAATCCCCACAACTTGCAGTCATGTGCCATAAATTTATGGTATGATCTGGGGACTGATGACAGGAGAGGCAACGGCTGAAGCCCTTTCCCGCCCACCGTGTCCTCCCCCTCAGCTGGATGTAAATCCTGGGGTTGTGTTCCCAGGGCTTGGAACAGTGGGATATCATTTCCTCTGGCAGCAATTCCGTGGTGTGGCCGCTACTCCAAGTGCCAAATGAAAAAAGCCTATAAAATGTCAGCACAGGCAGGATTTGCCTTAGTGTGCAATGCCAGGATCAGTCAACAGACACATCCATCCTTCCTTTGTTATGGAAGGAGGCTGAGTGGAGAACTGACCAGTGCAGAGTGGCAGGATTATTTATTCTCTTGCAGGATAATTTGATTAATTTTCCCAATGTTATTTGATAGCTATTATCAGGTAGATAGTGTATTTAAAAAGAAAAAGAGATAGAAAAGAGATACTCTCTTTCAACTGTGGGTTCATATTTTCTTGGCTTTTTTCCCTCTCATTTCTCCCTTTATTTCAAACACTCACAATATCTCTTTTCCCACCATTAAATATAGTGCTTGGGGTTTAAATTGCAGTCTGTAATCCCGTGAAGTCAAAGGATAGTTGCACATTACATTTGGAAGAGTGAAAGCAATTGCAATAGGAAAAGAAACCTTAGTGAGAATGACCCACCAGGAAAAAGCAAACAGAAGAAATAATGACAGGTAATCTGGTTTTACAGTATGAGAAGTTTGTGGGGTTTTATGGGAATATTCAAAATAGTTCACATGGCTTTCACACATTGAGCCCAACTTCTAGAAAATGAAACTCTAATTTCTTGGTTCAGATTATATCTTTTAAATACAGAAAATGTCACCTTTGCACACCACCATTCATTTCCACCCATAGTTGCACCATTTCTGTGTAATAGTTTTCCGTGGCTGTCCACTGAAAATAGATGGGAAATTACATTTATTTTTAGAAATCAAGCCCTCCTAGTGAGCACCACTAACATGCTCAGAAGTAAGTAAGGGATTTTTTTTTTAAAATGGCACATTTACAGACAAAGAATATTCTAGTAAGGATGAAAAGCTTATTTTTGGGTTTCTTGCAGGGGGGAAAAAGTTGCTGTCAGCTGGTGTGTGTGATGTGCAGAGAATGCATGAGTGAGTTAGAATCACACTTAGGGAATGTGACAGACAGGTTGAAGGTGAAATCTCACAGTGGTGCACAGTTCTTACTTCCCATCCATCTTCTGCTGGTTGGAAACTCCCAGTAGAAATGTCTTTTAAATATGGATCTAAGAAAGTATTAACAGATCCAGATTCAGGACAGTGATATCTTTGAACTACAGTTGTAGCTCATCATTACTCTGATTTAAATATGCAGCAGTAAAATGTGTGGGACATCCTTTAGATGGAAACTGTGTGACCTCAGTCTCACGTTTTCAGCTTTGTACAAGTGAACACTACAAAGACCAAAAGAAATCTTGATTCCAAAGTACAAGTAGAAAATAACTTAGATAAAACATTTTAACTGATTTTTCCACAATCCCTACTTATTATGCTTATAAACCAGTTTACAGATGGATAGTACCATGTGCTAAGAATTATGCTGGTAAAGACAGTACATGTTTTCTTGGGTTGTTCTGTCCCAGTTCCACATCTGTTCATTAACAGTGTGCTTATACTGCTGTTCTGTTCTAAAACGTAGTGTGGGTAAAACATGTTCTTAAGAGTAGCACAGTATTTGATAATTGTTCTAAGAAGTAGGACTGTTATAAAAAATATGATTTTGTATAAAATAGGAATATTTGCCATGCAAACATTATGGCAGCACATCCAGCACCTCAGAGAAAGGAGGTGGGACATTCCTGGGAGAAATACATCAGTTTCCTCTGTACAGTCTTGGAGAGGAAAGCAGAATATCGTGTTTACTATAAAAGTAAAGAGCACAGTCTATTTTTAATATAGTTTCATTTTAATCATCAAAAGCATTGTCAGGAAACTTGGCAAGGAAATGTATTTTTGACATGGTTTTGAAATCGAGAGACACATCTCAAGACAAAGCTACCTTAATTAATGAAATAATTTATGACACTCTGCAGGGCTTGTCTAAGGGGTCATATGATTACTCATTCAATTAATATATATTATAAATGTTCTTCTAGTCCACTCGAGGGTGTAATTTTATTAAGCACACAGGGAAACAGGATTTCTTGGCCTCATTGCTTTAGGCTTTGAAAGGGCAGAATATGCTTGATCTCACAGAGGGAGGTAAAAGACATGTTTTTACACAGTTCGTTTTGGGGAAAAAGAAAAAAAAACAAACCAAAACCAACCAAACAAAAAAAGCAACCAAAAACCCCCAACTCTGCACATTCAGTTGGTCAAACCTCTTTTACTTTTCCCCACTGAAGATGTGTTATTTATTTCTCCAAGCTGCAGTCTCTCATTTACAGTGACAACCAGCTCCTTTGGGCTTTGAAAATATTGCCAGACTCTCAGTGTGATTTTACAATCTGAATTTCCTGATGTTTGATTAAAAAAAAAAAATGTCTCTTGAACAGTCATTTTCTTTTACCATTGGCAGTTATAAATATAGCATGTTTCTTTAAAGCAGTTTTAAATTTTTTAAGAGGTGTTGTTTAAAAGTTTTTTTATCTGTCATTTCTTGCCATCAGCCCTGTGCTCCCAAGTATCTGAGAAGTTTGGAAGGCTCTGAAACGCTGAAGTTAAAGGGAGTGTTAATGAAGGATCTCTTTGTGTTTTCCTGTTAAATGACAGTTCTTTGTGTCAGCTGAGATTGGCATATTGTGAAATCAATGGATGTAGGAATGTCAACGAAATTCATGCAGGCTTGCTGTTGCTAAAAGCCCCTGTACTACAAATCCCAGTCTTTGCAGAGGAAACCTGCAACGCTCCGTTTTTAGCACAGAATAAAAATCATTCCTGTTACATCACCAGCTCTTCCATTCAGAATGTGGAGATAATGTAGGCCTGGCTTGGTTGATAAAATCCACACAGATTACAGAAGGGCATCAGCTGGATTCCCTACAGGACTTTTCTTTCAAAATTTAATTCACTCCCTTGATTTTCTTTTCTATTTTATTGCCTGAACCGTTAATTAATGTCATTGATCTAGAGGTTTGAATACTTTAGCACCTGCAGCACCTTTGCTGGGAAGCTTCGTAGCTTAGGACTGCTACCCAAAGCACTCTGTAAATTCTCTGATTCAGCACCTAAGGTGGCATTTTTTACTCTTCAAAAAGTTCTCCTCTGGGGCAGAGCACCAATTATAAAAATGCAATCACAGCAGTTGCATGATATTAAAATAAATCTTACACAGTAGCATATAATAGCAAATCAAACTATTAAACAATAGAGAGTTTTTTCCTATATGCAAGAATAGGTTCTTACTCCCCCAGGCTGTCCAAGTGCTACAGTCGAGGAATTGTGAATGTTTACAGGATTGGACTGGGATTGAGCAAGCCCTGGAATCATAAAATCAGAGACTGGTTTGGGATGGAAGGGACCTCAAAGCCCATCTCATTCCACCCCCTGCCATGGGCACCTTCCACTAGCCCAGGTTGCTCCAAGCCCTGTCCAACCTGGCCTTGGACACTTCCAGGGATGGGGCAGCCACAGCTTCTCTGGGTAACCTGTGCCAGGGCCTCCCCACCCTCACAGGGAGGAATTTCTTCCTAATATCCAATCTAAACCTTTCCTCCTTCAGTTTAAAACTGTTGTCCCTTGTCCTGTCACTTATACAAAAGGTCCCTATCCCTCTTTGTAAAGACAAAGCCAGGATTTAAGGTAAGAGGAGTGAGCATCCTACTGATGTGCTTCGACTGAACTTGCTTTGTATTCTTCCACTAAGAGACAACAACTCATTGTTTTAAGGTAGAAAAATGCTATTTAGGTACTTGGTTATCTGGGATCAACATTCCACTCAGATACAGTAACTCCAGTACCAGTAAATAAAACTGGTTTGAGGTTTTCATCTGACAAATTGTGCAATAATTTTATGAACAATTTGGAGGAATACTCAGACAAAATCCTATTTGAGAGAAAGCTCATATCCTAAAGCCACTCCGAGAATTTCTGTTAATTAAAGAGTGACCAGACACTGAATAAGAAATAACACTAAAATAATGTAGTTAAGTTAATGAAGGGAACTGAGATATTGAAATGCCTGTGGTGTGGCTGGGAGTAAATGGATTTTGCAGTGCCTACCATCACGGCTGTACAATGACAGAAAAACAAATGTAGGTTCAGCAAGCAAAGTTTGTAACAGATTTAACCAATATGCAGTGGGCAGGACTGTGACTGTTATGTCAGCTTTGTGTGCAGATGGGATGAGTCCCCAAATCTGCTTGGCCAAAACTTGACACAGGAGCTGATTTTCCAGCTGCAGCAGAGAAGGGCCAGAGCTCTGGAAAACAAAATCTGTGGAGACACCTCAGCATTCTTTAACAGACAGTGTAATGGCTCATGAAATTGCATATATTACTGTTTGGACACACTTGCAAGCATTGTTTTGCAAACTTCTCGTTTTTTTAATTTAAACAGTTTTGCCTTCTTGATTTTGAGCTGAACTCCATCATAGTCTCCGTTCGCAAAACCCCACAGTACTCAAAATGATTATAAGACAAAAAGATAGACATGCCCCTTGGGCTTGTTGTAATCTTGCTTATTTGGCAGTTTCATTTGGGGAGGTTACACTTGGAGCAGCTGGGTGGATGCTGCAGGCTCAGTGAAAAAGAACTGCAGAATTGAAAATTTGATCGTATTTTTTTTTAGCCAGGGAAAAAAGTTAATAGTGTAGCTTTTCCAATTTCATATGTTGAAGGTTTGCCCTTGCTAGTTAAGATAATATAGTTTATCCATCCTTTGGGCTCTTATTTTCTCATTGCTACAGCTGTATCCAAGAAAGTCGAAATTATCAGCTTCAGGCTTCATTGCTATTGAATAAAGTTTTAACTCATTTTTCTTTTCTTTTCTTTTCTTTTTTTTTAATATTTTTTTCCTTCAAACCGAAGAATCCTTTTGGAAGCAAGCAAGCCTTTTGTTTTTTCCCCCTCTTGCTGGTTTCCAGATCACAATTTCTCTGTCAGTTCTTTAACAGGTAGCTACTCAAACCAGAAAGTGTAAGGGAAAGACATCAAGATTCTGGATGTTCTCCTTGATCATTATTTGGATTAAACCAGCAGTTCCAGCACTACACTTTAGAAACCTTTTTTACAAGAACCCTTACTCAGACTGGTTTGAATGTAGATGTCTCTACATTCAATAAATCAAATTTTCTGACAAAGGCAAGGGTTGTTTTCTCAGACCTCACCCAGGGAGGGATGTTCCCCACACAGGCTGGAGCGGGGAGATTGTTCATTCTCACTGTGGCTCTATATTAAATATATTGTTCCATAAAAAGTGGTGTGATATTTACTCAGGGCTGGTATTACTTTGGTGTGTCCTGAGGGTTTTAAACAGTGTGTGCTGGAGGAGAGGAAAAATATCTTCCTTAACTTAATGGATTTTAGCATTTTCATAAGCACGTCTGTGAGGATGGGCTGTGGTGATGCTGCTTAAACACTTCTAAATTTGCTTGGATTGCAGCTGCCAAAGAAATGAAAACATATAAAAAAGCATTAATTAAGAGAAACCGAATGAAGTAAAGATTTCTCTGTTATTGTAGCTTTTCTCTTGCAAATCTGCTCTACCTTGGCTGGGGGCTAGTCCCTCATAGGTCCAGGAATTACAACCTGTTGAATGCTAAGTAGGTGGTGTGGACCAATATTAATGAGGATCTGTGGAGCAGACTCCTTATTACTGCAGCCAAAAGGAAAAAAAAGCAGGATATTTCATGGTTTGGTGCTCTGCCTAGGGACACCAAATTTACATATGGCCTAAAACTGCTGATCAGAGCTAATCTCCCTGATCATCATAGCTTGAAGAAAGGTTTAATATTCAGGATGTTCTGAAATATTTTTTTTTCCTAAACAAAAATAGGCTGCATGAAAGTGGGCCATTGGCAAGCCAGGACTGTGTGCTGCTGCCAAGAATTTTAATGGCCTGATGCTAAGCAGGAGGACTTGTGCTCCAGCAAAAGTTTTGTTGTCACACACTTGCTCAGTTTATTTTGTTTTCTTAAGTCTGCACTGAATCACATTTTTTCCCCAGACTGATCTGATGAGTCTTCAGAGTAAAACAGACAGTGGGACACTGCCTCTGGATGAGTCTTGACAGCAGACATGGCTCTTGTGATGGCCATGGGATGTCCTTAAATTCTCCTCCCCTTGACCCCTTTACTGGTGGGATGTGCCAATCTGCAACTGAGAATGGCATCTTCCTATTATTGCACAGAAACAAGGGGTACAAAGCTTTTTGGGCTGGGGCATCCTCATTTCTCCTCACTGTTATTTTAAAGGAGTGCAAATTAATTTTGCTAGCTTTTATCTTCCATTCTTTGTGATCCTGGGCCAAGGACAAGGTAATGTGCCAGCTGGGAATCATACTTGCTTTCCAGCTCTCCCTGCTGTATCCCCAAAATTCTTATCTGTGTCACATTCCTGAGAAAACCACAACCAGTCCCTTTACTTCTAAATGACTTCCTGTAATTGGCAGGATTTAGTCTGTGGATCCATTTAGGTTTCATCTATAGATGCATTTACAGATCCCCTGCAGTCTTGGTACAACTTCTACCAATATGTGGCAGTTGCTTTTATCCAGTAGCTAAAAAATTAACATCTTTGATCTT
Organism: Manacus candei; assembly: GCF_025592945.1. Lineage (NCBI taxonomy): Eukaryota > Metazoa > Chordata > Aves > Passeriformes > Pipridae > Manacus > Manacus candei. The sequence continues at coordinate 1,389,417 of NW_026138101.1, read as the reverse complement.
TGCTTTGTGCTACAAAGGGGGTGATAGTTTTAAGAAATAAAAGTCCTGGACAAAAATTACAACTGCAAAATTTTGCCCACTGAAAATAACTGCTCAGGGAAAGTAGACTGAAAATTAATTTGTGTTATTTTTGCTGATTTTTTTTGTCCTGGGGGCAATAAAAAGCAAAAAACTAAACAAATAAACACTCCACTCTATATCCACCCACCACTGTGCAGAGTCCATGACTGAAAGGTTTGCAGTGGCTGATAACATGAGGAGAATTTGGGGGGGGGGGGTGTTTGCCCCATTCCAACCAGACTTGGTTTTGTGGCTTCTTTCTGATCTCTGTGTGGTATCTTTTCTTCCCGTGGCTGTAGCAAATCTGGGATGCCTCATCCCTACCAGAGCAGCAGGTTTCCTCCCCTCTCTGCCCCTGCACTGCTTCTGTCGTGGTTCTGGTTGAGGAATAGTCACAAAGTGCTCCTGAGCTGGGAGGGCACAGCTGGAACGTGGAGAAGTCAGGAATTGAAATAATTTTGCCTTACAGCACCTTTGGCCTCTTCTGCATCACATATGCTGGGTATTCTCTCATGTGTTAAACTGCAAACCCCAGAAGATGTATTTTTTAACTGCATTTTTGTTTAATTTATTTCTTAAAGGGTAGAAATATGTTGGGGGGTTTTTTTGGTTTGTTTTGGGTTTTTTTGAAAGGCATGTAAGGATTTTTTTTCGAGGGAACATCTTGGATATATGAACTGGCTTTGATAGTCTCAGCTTGGATGTGATTTGTGACCTTGCTGGTAATATCTGGGACAGAGTAAGAATTTTATTGCCCATAAGCTTCCCAGCAATGAATATTTCTATGTGTTGGTAGGTGGCACTTTTTGAAATACATCTTGCTCATGTAAACACATGTGCAATGTCTTTTTTTGCAAATCACCACTGGGAATTGTCCCATGAAAGCTCCTCTGAGATACTGGTTCCTAATTTTTCCTGAAGTTTGCTGAGCACTTTTATCTTTATGTCTTTACTTTTAAGCACATCATTTGAGCTTTTTAGACCAGTCTGGGAGAACACTGACATACAGAAGTTGTTACTCCTACTTTTGACTTTTCCAGTTAATTTTCAAGAACATAAATTCTTGCTTGCTAATTAATTTTTTTGCTTGGTTGGAAATGACTGCCACAGTTGGGATCTGCAAGTTGCTATGGAGATATTTTCTGCAGGTTTTAAAAGGTGAACGAGGATGTTGAGATGTACTCATCACGTACCTGGAGTGTGGATAGATATATTCACACCTTAATTCATAAATTCCCACTCTTTGGTTGAGATTTAATATTTATTATAGTTAAATAAAATGGCTCATATATCCCATTTGGAATGTTCCTTTCAGAGCTGGACAAATAACTCTGCATTATCCACATCTGGTTTTAAAATTATTATGAAACATGAAAGTTACCTCCTTATAGGTCAAACAAATTCATTTATTATTTGGAATGTTAGCAGAGATGGTTGGCAAAAAGTGCATCAGCTGTGTTTAGGTCTAATAGAAAGCAAGTAGGGAAATTTGGCCACACTGGAGCTTAGAGTAAATTTTCTGTTAATGAGAAAATATTAACTACTTTGTACATAGATTTTATAGTGAAAATCTACATATTTGAGAACAAGCACTTGCTGGTGTTAACTGGAAAATCACTTAGGGAGGAGTTTGCAAGTGAGGTCAGACTGTGATGAGCTATTTAGAATAAATAACTGTAAAGGATGTGGAGTCCCAAAATAATGAAGGAAGAAAGACCTGTGGAGATTGGTTGATCCAGCCCCTCTCTCAAAGCATGGCCAAATTTATAGTCAGAGTATTGCAAAAACTATCATGGAAAGCTCCTTTGGGACATAGAAACAACTTAAACCAGATTCCCTGCATAGTTTCTAAAGGGCAAACTTGGTTTCAGAGAGAATACAACTTATTTAGGTGGAATAAAGGCCACACAAATCCAGACAAATCCACACAAATTCAAATTCTGAACAAATGTTTGGTTTGACCATATTCACGGGCTCCTTTTCTTGTAAAAGTTCGTGTTAACAGTTTGTTCCAGTTAACAGAGGTGGGAGGCAGATGCTTTTTATTGATGAAATCTGTCCTGCTGCCACAGGTCAGCAAAGGACTTGTGCAGTATCTAAACTCCTAGAGCAGTTTCCTTTAAGGAGATTAAATAAATTCCTACTTTGCAGCCATAACCCCCTCCCTTATGTTTTCAAACAACTGCTGTTCAGTTGTTATTAATTATTTCCAATTTTTGATCATCTCAGAAATTCAGTGTACTGTCAGAAAACCCAAATATTGCCAAAATTTGTAAGGGAGAGCTGCACGTTAATTCATATTTTTTCTTATAAGTTTAGTTCTGTAAGCAAGAGAATACATCAGAATGAAAACTCACAACGTTTCAAAGTCACGGGGAAAAGCTTAAAAATACTGCCCTAATTAGCCCAAGAGACTGAAGAATTAAATTGATTTTCATACTCCTGTTTATTAATTCATTTTAATCTCCTCGTTTTGAGGTCAGACTCTGGATACACAAAGCTGAGTGTTACTAAGATAAGGAACAGTGCCTGGTGATCTCACTCCAAGCAAAGCTTAAAGCTGACAGTGTGTAAGGCTCAGTCAGGGAATTCCTGGGGTATATTCCTTATGTTCCCCAGGGAAATGCAAACAATTGAGGGGAAGCCTTTGGGATGCTGCAGTTTCTCTCAGTGCCTGAGAGTTCACCCATGGTGTCCAGGTGGCAGGGTGGGCAGAGGTGTTTGAAACAAGGGGTCACAGGGGGACTGAAAAGCTGCTTCAGGGCCTTCCTAGAAATGGAAAATGCCCGTGAGATGATGGAAGTTAATGGGATTGACACTGAAACCTCATTCTCTTCTTTGACACCCCTGCACATATACTGATTTTCTTTTTTTTTTTTTTTGAAAAGTGTGTATTTCAAAGCTGAAAGGAGTCAGTTTGTCATATCAGCTTCAAATACAGTTTGCTGTTACGGATAACTTTATGAACCCAGTAGTGAAAAGAAATATTTAACACTGTAGTCTTCGAGAGACTACTTTGAGATTAAACCCCTGCTTTACCCTTCCTATTTGTGTCTGAAAAGCACTGCTCAGTACAGAGGGGAAAAGAAAAAAAAGAAAAGCATTGTTTCTCTGTTATCAGCCATGTTACCCTGTGACCAGAATCCTAAACCTGTCAGATTTATAAACCAAAACACTTTGGGGAGAGCTCCAATGAAGAGCAGTCCCAAATCATTCAACTGTGGCAATAAAGGTGCATAGAAAAGGGATCATTCAGGGATATTTAAGTAGTTCTAGTAGAATGTTCCAAGTTTTAAAAAGTTCATGTTATATTTTATTATATGAATAGGTATCCATGAATCTCCCTCATGTCATGCAGTAACTTGCTGCAATATTGGAAGTCATGAAAGGCACAGTGTTCAGAATTCCTTAGTCCTACAATGGTCAAGGCTACATTAATATTTACATTATTTATTTGTTAAATGCTGAATCATGTTGAACCTACTGTTATCTTTATAACACTTATTACAGAGAACAAGTAGAATTTTAAAGAAAGATACAGGGAATTCACAATTCTCTCTAATTATTGGAGAAAGATGTAATACTTTAACTGTGATATTATATGAATTACTAATGTTTTTTTTAAATGGTTGTCAAAACCCAAATGGTCATGTTGGCACATATTGTCATAATAGAAACAATACTGAGATATAAAGGCTGTTTAGAGAAGTTTAGGGTTTATTTTTCTTTTAAAATGCCGTTCACTCCAAGGTGAAATACTGCTGCTGGTGAATTCACTGGGAGCTTTGCCACCAAACTCAAGACTCTAAAGTTCATTCTTAAAAATATTTAAGGTATTGTGTCAAACTTCCTACCACAGTCAATATCCAAAGAAAAAAAGAAAAAAAAAAAGGCAAGAATTTAAACTGTGGAGGATCCTGGGACACACCTCTGCAACCATCTTCAAAGTGAGGCAGGAGAATACACTCGGCTGGAAAGCGGGAATATTGATGTGGTGCAGGAGATGTGTGTTGTAGCTCGGTCCTCTACTTCCCTCTAGAGTCGGTGGGGAGAAATAGGTGCCTCCAAAGGGTGATTAATCCTCCAGTGAACCAGTGTGACCATTGCAAACGGTGAAATGGCCAGTACCAGGAAATAAATGTCACCCTGGGTAACCGAGTGTTTTAAGCTGGGTGGCAGCAGGCTGAAAACAGGCAACTGCTGAAGCCAAAGCAACGTTTGTCATGAAATTGGTGTTGATGTCTGTCATATATTTATTTAGGAAGGGTAAACAATTGGTTGGTTACTCAGACTTTTAAATCACGTGTGACTGAATCACAGATACCCAATTCTCGCAATGGTCACATTGTGCTACAGAGAAACAAAACAACGGGAAGGAAAAGTTCAGATCCTCTCTATTTGCTCTCGATTCATCTTTGGTTTGCTCATTTATTTACTTGTTTTGCTGTTGCTGGGAGCTGTGATCAGTCATGGTGTGTTTGTTACCTGTGAGCACAACAGGAGGGTCTCAGATGGGCAGCTTTGACGTGCTGAAACTTTGCACAGTTTTTTATTCAATTTGAGCACAACAACGGGTTTGTGAAGTTATAACATCCTTTTAAAATTTAAAAGGGAAAATCATCAGCGTTAGTTCAAAGATGAGAAGCATTTCTACACACCTATGTATTTCTTTTAATTCTTATATTTCATTAAGATATTTGATCTTATGGTTGTCAGTACTCCTTTCTTGGTTCACCAATGACAAAACATTCTGTAGTTGCATTTACTAAGTCTAAATCTTACTTTAAGAAGATTAGATTTGGTTTTGACTTCATCATATTTCGCTTACTGTAAGCTTGTGTATGCTTTCAGTTTAAGTTTGGGTTTAGCAAATATACTTTTACTTTAAATACAAAACGATGATAAAAGACATGATTGTTCATACCACAAAAATCACCCAATCCTGTAGTGAAAAGATACAAGTCAAAAGGAAGCTCTTCTTTCTATAAAAATACCCATATGTAAGTATCCCAGTATGTCAAATGCAGTACAAATTGGTAAGCTTACTCCATTTTTTTTAATTTTTAATTTTTTTGGCATTATACCTACAAGTTATGTGGGGTAAAGGAAGGTAAAATAAAATTAAGAGAAATGGTACAGAGTAAGAAATTAAGTGAAATATATAACCCAGCACTGAAATTCAGTTCCCAGATGATCTCATAGCTCCTACTTTTCTGGTCTGGGTGATGTGACATTCAGTATATCTGTCCCTAGTAGAAATATTGCAGGATTACCATCCTTTTTGTAGGACAGGTCTTGAGTTCTTTCCTGTGAGATAACTCTCTGTGTTCCTTCTGTTTTATACACCATGAAATTAGAAAGGTTAGAGCCTGTTCAGGTTTTTTGGCTTCTAATAATTAATCTCACAAAGCCTTTCTGCAGGTTTTTTTATTATCACAGCTTGAAAGAAAAGCTAGAAACAGCCACAGTGAGGGTTGGTTGTTCAGTGTTGACTCTCTTGGTTCCATGTGCTTGTGGCTTCATTTCCTTTGCTGTTCACGTGGTTGCAAATTGTGTTTTGTAAAACTCATCTTATTTACTGCAAAAGGCAGAGAATGTGAATGGAAAGAGGGTGTACAGTGAATAAACCAGGCACTGAGAGCAGAATTAAAAGCAGCCAACAAACCCACTTTTATTTTACTGCTAAACATTAGTTATTTTTACTGCTTAACGTTAACAACTATCACCTGAAGAACACCAGTGGCACATTATTCATTTGGTTTAGGTTCAGCACAGAGTTCTTGGTTTTTACATACCTTTTTCTAAGTTCTTTGTCACAGATGAGTTAATGACAGACTGGATTTCATTTAGGCTTAGCTAAGGCTATCTTCTCTATCTCCAATATCTTTTTATAAATAACAATTCTTTAGCAGTCTCACAGTAAAAGCCCTCAGCAAGAACCAAGCTGATAGTACAATTAATTTATATTGAGTAAGATGCTTCCCCTTGTACGCTTGGTTATTTGGGAGTTCTACAAACAACAAGGCAAACTATTCTATAAAATTAGCTCTCCCCGTGTCCTCCAACAAGAAATCTCAAATAACCTTTAATGTGATACCTGTTAATTAATTCATTTTCACCCAGACCTGTAACCCAGTGAAATATTGAAAGCAATGCTCCTTCACTCCCAGTGTCATTTGTAGGGCCATGATTCCCCAAACAGCTTCCATTTTTTATAACACTAAAGAGATAAGAGAAGATCTAAAGAGATAAACATTTTGTATAATTCCAGAGAGATAAGCAAAGATCCAATGCTGGGGAATTGGAGAAGGATGAAGAAAGAGCCAGACTATGTCTTTGTTGGCTACTGGGTATTTAGGGATGATTCAGTAAAAATGGAAAAGCAGACAGATATAAAGTGTCATGGCTTTGCATGTGCTGTGTGCTGGGGTACTGCCTTAAAATAAAGATCATTTTGTTCAGGATGTTGGTGTTTATCAGGCTTAAATTCAGAAGTTCTTTGATAACTTTGCACTATCATTGCCAGAGTGAAAAAATTTTATTGGTAATCTGAGGGTAGATTGGCACTATTTCTGGGTATTTTCTTCTTTAAAAATTATGTTGCTAATGCTGTCCTTTATCCTCACAAGATTCTTAAAGTTCTCTGACTTAACAGTTGCCACTTAATCAGCTCTGCATGTCCTCTTAAATCTGCTTTGCAGAGGCTCTTCTTCAGATTCTACCAAGTCTAGGTCTGGAATAGAGGAGGATAGCTATGGTATTAAACTTTCCAAAAAAACCCCAGGCCCCAAAGAAGTTATAGGAGATGGAAGAAATATCTGATCCTGTGGACAGGAGACACGAGATCACCCTGGCAAAGCCTTGTTCTGTCTGCAGCTCCAGCAGAGTCCTCTGCTGACACTTGGCCAGGGAAGTTCATTTTCAGCAAGGTGAGATGAAAGTGTTCTCCAGAAGGAGGTTCTCGTCTGGATTCTCCAGATAGAAAGACTTTCAGGTCCAAGGCACTTTAAGATCCAGGTTTTCCTTCTTAAAACTTTCCATGGCCATTAGTTTCAAAGTCTTGATAGTCTTTAGTGCTCCTCCAGCACTGAATAACAGGAAAAGGACTGTTCTGTGTGAGGTTACAATTTCTGTCCCAAAATGGAGTTCTAAACACAGTTTTACAATGCTTGAGACTCTGACTTCAAACTTTAATTCTGATTGTTATTCTCAGTGCCTTTGTTACTGTGCCAGGGAACGTTTGTAAGTGAAAACTGCATAGTCTAACATAGATTTGATTTTATGTTTTTCCCCTTTACTACTCAAGAGAAAGTGAACTTGTAGGCGTTGTCCTTGTGTTTTCTGTTGTCCCAGGTGTTGTGATGACTGTTGTTGTTCCTGTTCTACCCAGGAAGCAGCAGTGTCACCCTCCCAGCCTTGTTACACACTGGGCTGTGACAACTGGTACACTTGGAAAAGTGCATCTTTTTAGAGTTGTCTTTGATGAGATTGCTCAGCTTTGAATGTGAATTTAATAGCAGACAACAAATCTTCCTACAAGTGCATTTTATGATGATATTATTATTATTTTGTCGATACTGCTGTAATTTTTTATCCCTCAGTCACGAGGAAGAGCCAAAGAATAAAGGCAAATCCCAACACACACATTTCCTCCACTCACATATACATCAGACTTACCAGCAATGCTGACTCCTGAACAGACACCAGCCATCAAACACATGTTCCTTCTCATGAGAGGGGAAAAAATGATGGTTTATTGATTGTGGTTTTGTTTCAAAAGGGTGTGTGTAAGGGAACAGGAGTTTGCCAGCCCTGCTGGTCCCAGTTCACTCAGAAAATACGATTAGTGACAGAGTTACCACAGACTGATTTGAATGTCAAGTAGAAGGAAAAGCACTGCTATATATCTCCATCCAGCAGCCTGCCATATAAATCACATCTTATGAGTACTCAGCTTTCCCTTAGAAGTAATTGCAGATGCATTTACATTTTGCATAGAAACAAATGGCCAATCTAATCTTGAGATCCACAAGAACTGGGACGAATCTGCTTCCCAGCCTGTGTCCCTTGTTAATCTTCCCTGCAGACAGGCAGCTTGGCAAAACAAGCCAGCAAATGTATCCCTCTGCTTGATTCGACCTAAAGCTGAAAGGCTTAATAGGATGAATATTTGAATTTAATTATACGTTATACCATGGAAATAATATTGCAGACATCTATTAAAAAAAGAAACCTGGTCCTTCATTTGGCTTATAAACTCTATCTATTAGGAATGCTGGAACATCAGTGTAAGCCAATATATTTCCTCAGCTGCCTCCCTAAACATTAAAGTGACATAAAATGCCCAATGATCTGGAACTCCTTTGCCTTGAGACCTCTGTTAACAAGACTTTCAGCTGTGGCATCGGATAAGAGAAGTTATTGGGAGCTCTCTTTTATGGGGTGGAATTATCAAATGGCTGATTATAACTGACTGCTTCTTATTTCTTGGTTTTAATATGCTAACCCATCCTGGAATTATTTGTAAAATCAAAATGCCAAGTTCTTTCCCTGCTACATGGACAAAGCTCCTGTCAAAGACTGAATTAAAATCTGCTGTTACTGAATATCAGCAGGGGTTGATTTGACCATTTAAGGTAAATAAGAAAGCCATGTACTGGGAAAACTAAATTCAGGCTGCCTTTTAGGACTTCATAAGTAAAAATTTTATGTATATATATACTTTTCTTTTTTAGCTTAACCATTGACTTGAACAGGAGCTGGATTAAGCCAACAAGCCAATTTGATGTTGGTTTTTAATAAGTATGTACTCTGGAAAGCTACATTACAGCAACCAGTCTGTAAAACAGTGGGAGTTTTGAAGGAATCTTTCATTTAATTGAACTTTTAGGAGCTAAGAAAAAAATTACATTATCACTCTCTCTCTGTCCTCTTTTTACAACACTTTTACAGAAACAGTACCTTTTATAATCACAGAGGGCTCAATACGTGAACTCGAGGACTTCTACAAAGGGAATTTTTTCTCATTGGTTTCTCATTGCTTTGATGTGCTAATTTCTGTTAAGAATAGTTTAGGAATAATTAAAACATCTTCTGAAATAGACCTCTTGAGAGGCTGGGAGACACCTACTAACGATATTCAAGAACTACTGAAGGTGACATCATTCCACTGTATTAAATATACTGAAAAACCAGAGTATTAAAAACTTGATCTGTTGTTTAATGCCTCACTTAAGCTATGAGAGAGAAATGAAAAAGAGTAAGAAATAAGAGGGACATCTATACATTTATGGGTATGGGATTGCCCTATACAAGTGTAGCCTTTTCTTTATTTCTGTGTCTCATTAACCCTTTTTTTCTTGATGGCAGCTGGTGAATTGTAGACAAGTTACACCTCCTATAAGCTTTTAAGCTGTGGCATTTTTTGTGGATTTTTTTTTCATTAGTTTCTTGACTTTTTGGCATCACACTCCAGCTGTAAAAATGACAAGGGAAATCTCTTGCTAAATGTATCCAAAAGATCCCCTGCTTCCCTTGCAAATGACCATCCTTTGTAGAAAAAAAAAATATGTTGCACAGCTTGTAGCTAATAGAAGGCCCAAAAAGATAATGAGTTCTCTATTGCAGAACAGATGTATACTGCTCCTTTTATCATAAGGAATAGATTTACAAGAGAAAAAAAATTACAGGAACCCTTGAAAATTCACAGCTTTGCTGGCAGTCCTTGCTGTCTGTTGTTACATGAAAAAGGGCACTGTGGTAGCTGAGAGTCAAAAAGCAATTAAATAAAAGCTAAAAAGATACATACCAATGTCTAACAAAGACTGTGAGTTGTTGGAGAGTAGGGGAAAAAATGGAACAAGACTAAGAGGAGGAACTATTAAATGACAGAAAATATTGGCTGGTAGTTCCCTGCAAACTCATTAATCGGGGAGTGATTCAAACCATAGGCAATTGCCAAATGCTACAGTGGAGAACTTACAGAAAATATTATGATCATAACAAGCTTTTTTATCCAAGCAATACCACTCACTCCACAGCTACAGTGCCACAAGTGCCTGGAAACCACAGGCTCACATTCCCTTCGGGAATAGCACTCCAGGTCTGTGCTTTGAGCCCCCGTGGTCTCCACCAGCAGCTGGATCCATTGCTTTCCCATTTCTGATAGAAATGAGGTAGAAGAGTGGTCCATTCCCTGTTTGGAATGTTCTCCCAGCTCAGCCCAGCACAGAAGGGATTCCAAACCCTCTTTCCCCAAATGCCACCAGCAGCCCAACCACGGAGCAACCTTCATTTGTATTCCTAAACACAGGAACAGGGAATTTGTCCTGCAAACTGCCCTGATTGCCAAAGTACAACAGGAGCTACCACTTATGACTGGGAGAGTGCACAGGTGTGGTTTGAAGGAAACACAGCTAAAATGTTTTGTCCTTATTTCCTATCCTGTAGAAATGTTCCTGGTTCAATGTCAGCAGCGAGTGAAAACAGTGAATAATTTTGCAGCTCTGCCACAGCATCACTCTGTGCTTCCCTTCCAGGGCTCTGTAAATCAAGATGCAACCACAACCATTAGGTCCAGCTCTCTAATGTGCCATTTTGGTGCTAAATTAGCAGTTATCTGAAGGACAGAAAAATTCAGAAGCAGTAGGGTGTAATCATTTCTTAATTACTTAGCATTTTGGCATGAAATTGTAGGTTGGACTTGGAACTACGGTTGGAAAATAAAGATAAATCACAAAATCATCTAGACTCATGAAAAGCACCTTTAATAACAAGTAATGTCAGAGCTTTTTCCAGCTTTTTAGATTTAAGGAGATTGTTTCTGGATGTATGCTTATTTTGAAGGCTGTATTTCATCCACAGCACTCAAATCAGTTTGGAGCATGTTTTATTTTTAATAGTACAATGACAATTTTCCATGGTCTGCCTGATTTTGGATGTGAAATTACTTCTAAACTGTTTCAGTTTTACTCTAACAGCATTCCTCCCGAGTCATGAGCTAAACATTCCTTAAATCAGTGTGGTCAAATAATAAAAAAAAAAATTAGTGGATCTTTTCTGTGTTGGTTTAGCAAGAGACAAAAGCATCTCCTTTATGACAGTGATGTCTCAGTTGTCATTTGAAGTCGTGTTCCATCCTGTCCCTGTGGATTTCAGTGGCCCTTTGTGTGCTCTAAGCCATGTTTTGCCCCAGCTGCCTGTTGAACACAAGGTATCTGTGACTCACTCAGTCAACTATTTGGGCAATATTAATATCTCTTGAATCAGCAACCTTGTCTAAACAACTTGTGTGTTCTTTGGAGAATTGATTGTACAGGATAATCATTAGAAAGATATCAAAGAGGTGGCAAACCTGGGCTGCGCATATATTTTATTCAAGCTCACAACTCCTGGCTGTGTCCAAACCAGTTAAACCTCTGCTGCCGTGTCTGCAGCAGCCACGGAGGTGGAACTGGGTGGACTTCATTCCATGTGCTTGTGGGCTCTGGCTTTCTGAGCATGAAATGCTTTCAGATTTCTTCTCCCTGAACCACTTGGAATTAAATATTCAGAACTTGATTCTGAGGATGTCCTGACAAACAAGTAGAACAGTATGGATTGCCACAGTAATAAAATATGAGCAGTGTACAAATGGCTGTGCTGTTTTCTGGGATTCATCTTCTATTGATTTTTTTTATGCCTTTATCTTGTTTGGGTAGGATTAGGCAGGGATATGAACCCCTCATGTACAATAAGAGCTGTTTTACTGTATGAGCTTTGTGCTAAACCTTCATGCAACATCCTTCCAGCTGAGGTACAGCTCACCTGCTGAAGCAGAACTTTGAAGAACAAATCCATGTTTAAGTCAAGTTATAAGAAGTAGCAGCAGACATCAGTCAGGGACAGTGGCCCTCTCCAGTTCTGGAGAATGGGAATTAAAAACTGTCAGCTATCACAGTAGATAATGGTGGAAATATCAAGTATTTTTGGAGTTGAAGATTCATATGTAGCTCTATAGAATATATAATGTAGGCAAAGATAAATTTTAAGTGCAGAATGACTGTATATATAAAAAAGGGTAATTGCTTTTTTTGTCTCCCTTGTATTAACCTTGTTGACCTCTGGAGCATTTTTCCTCCAGAATACCAGAATATGCCAAATGCTTTGAATCTCACCTTCATGGGTGGAATAGAATCCAGGTGTAGTTTAATTTCTTTACTCAATATTCCTGCAGAAGTCAGTGCTGGCTGGTTTTTGTAGAGGTTTTGCCATCTGGAGGTTTGTGTGATTTCTGGCAGATGACTTTCCTGACTAACTGTACAGATGATATTTTGATTTTGGCACAACCTCTGCTGCCTTTCTGTGTAATTGTGATATACCAAAAAAATCAGACTCAGCTGAAGGACCCTGCAGGGGCAGGAAGAGAGCTTTTATTCCATTTTGGAGATCTATCTATGCACCACACCTTCATTAAGGCACGGGTTCCTTAATAAATCCCTCCTCTGGAGCTGTAGGTGCAGATCTCCTTAGGGAACAGTCTGATCTTGCTCACATTTTCAGGGGTTTGGTCCTTAAGTTTGGGGGGTATCCCTTTTTTTCCATATGTTTGGTTGGTTTTTTTTCCTCAAATCAAAATCTCCAGCTGCTGGATTGCAAATGGAATTTAGTGGCTGCTTCTCTCAGGATCTGTAAGCAGACAAGGTTCACTGATATCTAAATTATCAGCAAAATCTAAAACCTTGTCCTGCTGTTGAGTGACATCTTTTCATTGCTTTTGAGAGGCTTTATAGCCTCAAATCCTGACAATTTCTTTTCCTGCAATTTTCTCATTTTCCCCGGAAGGCTCAGCCCCTCCAGGGTGCTGAAGTGCATCCATTTGGCTCTGTGGGAGGAAAGGAGCTCAGCTTTTCACCGAGGCTGCCTTTGCACCTCCCGAGATTGACTTTGTTGTTGAGTGGGACAGAAATAGAGGGGATCCAGGAGGTGATTGGAGGGAATCAGGATGGTTGGTCTGGACACAGGAATCAAATTCAGTGAGGGTGGGTGGTGTGAAGGTCAGGCTTTTTTAGGGTTTGGGTGAGGTACACCTGGCTCAGAGCAGAATTATTACAACACTGATGTCCCTGAATGCCAGCTGAATAAAAAATTAGGTGTTATCTACTCTTGGGGACCACTCATTTCCTCCTCAAAGAGGTTTTAGGGCAGCAGATTAACTACACTACCAAAGGGATGCTTGCTCTCCTTGAATTTAACAGCAGTTTGGGTTATGGCATTAGATTGTGTGTTTAACTTTCCCATGGCTACACTTTGATTAAATTAATTCAGTTATTACTGAGCTGGGATGTAGCCAGTGTGCAAAACTAGACACGTGTCTCTCAGTCAAAGGGTTCCAGATCTTCCTCTGGCATTTTGGGATGACTGTCAGGGTTTTGCTGAGTTTGGGTGACATGCTGTGCCAAGAGACATTCCTTCTTGGTGTTTTCCTGTGCTCTTTAATGATTTTTGCAGTATTTATCAAATGAGTTGAGAGCTCTGCTTCTACAGCACTCAAACAGCAGAACTTTGTGGATGTGCATTAGGGGGCTGATACCATGTTCTTTAGGTCCCTCTCTGATTCAGCAGCTGTTATCCAGAGCAATACAGAATCACAACTGATATACTGAGTTCATTGGAAAAAAATATTGTCTTGACACTGATGTTTCCCTTCCTGTTTTCCTAGAGCTCTCTCAGTGACACTTCAACAACAATTTTAAGGCTGGATAAATGATTTAGGACTAAATGTGGTTGCTGCCTCCAGTCCTTAGGAGGGGAAAAAAAAAAGTAATTCTCAGTTATTGGATATATATATATATTTTATTATTTTTAACAATATAATTTTAGGCTGATATTTTGACAGCTGATTTGCAGAAAGAATGAATAAATTACAGCCATTCCCACCTGCCATTTAGGAAATTTCTTTTTTAATGACATATATCCAGTTGATATGCCAATAACACAAACGAATACATGCATGTAATGCATTCAGGAATAAATTCTTCATCACATTTAGCCAGCTGCCAATCACATGGGTTATACAGAGAGTAATAAGGGACACTCATTTTGAGACTAAAGTGCTAATTGTGATGGCAAAAGGCCGTGGATGGGGATGATGGCAAGGTGGAAATTTTGTCCATGTGTTGTCCGTGTTTTGTCCATGTGTGGCCTTCCCAGGCCACAGAGAGCCTGGGAAGGGCTGCAAAAACACCACAGGAACTGTGATTTGAATACTTGGAACAGGCTACCCAGGGCAGTGGGGGGGTCACCGTCCCTGGAAGTGTCCCAAAGGTGTGTGGATGTGGCACCTGAGGCCGTGGTTTGGGGGTGACCTGGTGGTGGTGCTGGGCTGGTGGTTGGATGTGAGGATCCTGAAGGTCTTTTCCAACCTTAGTGATTCTGTGATTTGAGCTACTTGACTATTTGCTTCTTAATTAACAGCCTTGAACTCTGGGGTGGGTTTCCCAATAAATTCTTGCAGCCTTTGAGACGAAAGCACAGATAGCACATATTTGAAAAAAAAAAGGGTTTTTTCCCACTTCTAGGATAAATGAAGCAACACTTCCTGATGTTGTGATCTTCTGCAGCAACCAATAAAGCAAAAGAATTGAGGAAGTTCCATTCCCAAATGTAGATTTTGTCCAGCAGTGCAAGTTCTGCAATCAAATCAAAATTCAGCAATACCTCAAATAAACTTGCAGTTGTATGAAATGCTGAAAAAACTGCCCAAAATGCTTATTGCTGCCAAAAAAATCCCACAAAACTGTGTTTTCGGATGTTAGTCAGTGTGTGAACTGTTCAGAGCAAAGCATGACACCAGCACTTTCCCATTACTAACCTTTCCATACAAACTTCCAACTGGAATCTTGTAGCAGCAAAGAGATTTTCTACACCTCTCCCAAGGCTTGCTTTCAGTGCATTTGCATGAAGTTTGAGCAGTTAGGAAGTTTTAATAGGTGAATTTTTTGTTATACAGTTATAACCTGTTTGCCGAAGATTTTATTATAAGAAAATTATTTTTCTCATTACTTTATATTTTAAAATGTTTTTTTCAGCATCTCTATAGTTCTTTGGTAAATATGCAAGGCAGGAAGATACTCACTTCAATTCTAAATAATTGGGATTTTATATTGTAATTCCATTTGTTTCTGCAAATATTTTAAAATTATGATTCACTGGGGATGAATTTCTACTAGCCTGTTTTTTATTATCTCATTTCATACTACACCTTTTTAATATATTTTTAATGTGCTATTAGTCATTCCAATAACTCTTTCTCATTTTTCCCCATTGGCTTCCTGAACTGCTTTAATACAAAACTATTTTCCTTTCTGTGGGTTCTTTTTTTTTGGGGGGGGGATAATTTTGAGGGGTTTGTGACCAGGAGAACACCAGAAAAAAAAGGTAAAAGCACAGAGGTTTAAAAGTAACAAATCAACCTGAGTGAAGGTTTTCCAGTAGTGGCCCCTAATTAAAATTGGAAAAGGATATGGACTTTCCATCAGTGTTGTGTTCACTCTGCTGCTCTTTGATCAGGTGAGAGACACAAAGAGTGAGAGAGGAACAGGAACAAACCAAGTGTTTGGAAAAAAGGTCTTGAAACTCTCCTTAGGTGTTTAATTACACTTGATTGATACATAATTGTTCATGAGTTCTCTGCTCAGAGACAGGTATTCTATATATTTAGCAAACTTGCTAAAATCACTTAGGAAAGAGTAACTGGAATCCCTGAAACATTCGAATTTTAGCTTTGATTTTGGAAGCTGTGGTGAGTGTGGGCCTCATCTTCCACCACATTATCTGACTGCTCTTCCAGCCAAACTAGACCTGCCAAAAGAAGGGTTTTCCCAGATGATCTTTAAGGTCCCTTCCAACCCAAACCACTCTATGATTCTATAATTTTTTTAGGTACTTAATGTTATTTCAAACCAGCAGTTAGTAACACCTAAGGTGTTGTCCTGAGCATCTCATTATTTTATTAAGAATGCACTGCCTCATGGGATTTTTTTTTGATAAGAAAACATATTCTTAAAAAAAAATATTTATATTGAAATGCAAACGAGAAAATGAAGTTCAGATCCACCTATGTTGTTTTCACTTAAAATTTGTCATTACCTTGATCTCTCAAGTCTCCAGCTGATCAGGAAATCTTTTTAAAACCTTCATGGTTTCTTTCAACTTGATGATAAGTTATGATACCCTTAATGTGTTCTTGTTCCCAGCTGGTATTTCTCCTGCTTAAGCCAAAGAAGTGGAGATAAGAAATACTCTGTGATCTTTAAAATGTGTGTACATTTACTTCATTATGGCCTTGGGTTCTTCTGGTAAAGTAGGTGTTGGACTTGTGTCATACTTATGTATGAGTTATTTATGCTTTCAGTGTGTTTATTTAACTTTTGAGTTGACTGTTGAAAGTATTCTAAAAAAATAACTTATTTGGTCTAAATGTTTTCCAGCCCATCATCTGTATGGTCCTCATATGGGCTGAGCATATTTCACAAATGGGGGATCATAACAGAAAAAGGGGAAGATTATAAGGTGTTTTGCCTTTTTTTCAGGCAACACTGGATGTTTATCAGAGTTGCAAAGATCCTTCTGTTCCCATTTGAATACTATATTTAGTTCAAACCTGCCCTTTTTGTTTCTGTTCTGTCTTGATTTGTCAGATAAGAGCTGCTCTGATCACAGAACTTTACAGGATTCTACCTTTGTGGAGAAAAAAAATTTGGCCAAACATCTTTAAATGTTGTGTTGTCTGTTTTTTAAGATTGAAATCCTTATTTTCTTTAGCTCCTTCCCTTAGGCAGGAGCCACATTGCTGTGATAAATTTTGTATGGCTTTTAATGCTAATCATTGTTGATTCATGGCAGAGACGAGCAAGTTGTAAAAGGATATCCATGAGGGTAATAAACAAAAGGTATTAAAAAGCATCATAAACAAATAAATACTTAAGCAGCTGCTTTTCAGCGCTCCATTAAATCTATTATAAATTAAAAATGTACTTGTATGTTTTGCCAAGTTCACACAAAGAAACCAGCTTCTTTTAAAAGATGGATGAACCCAGTCAGTCCATCTCCTATGCTGTATCCATCTGATTTCTGTGATGGCTCAAAATCAGAATTTCGGGTAGTTCAGGACATTGATAACTTATTTAGCATTTCGCTTTTGCAAGGAAATTTCTTTTGTTGTTATCATGTGTTTTAGCCAGTACCTTTTAAAGGTACTTGTCTTTTTTTAGGGTTCTGTTCCCAGTGGAGGGCCCTGCTCTGACATGAATATCAAAGTTCTTGGTTCCATCACCCCATTCTTTGGCTCTTAGTTTGTACTGGTCTAAAGTTATACCAAAAACATAGACTGCTCTAAATGAGTATGAGCTGCCCACAAGAAATATTAACTCTTTACATATTTTGTGTTTGGGATTTATCTTTCTAATGGAATACTTCCAGGGAAAAAAGAAGGGGGGGACCATCCATGTGCTCTCAATATGGAATGGCTTCCCATGCAGAGTTACACATAGAGGAAGAGTTCCAATTAACATCCTTTAATTTTTACACTTAGTGCTCTGGGCCTTAATTCCTAGTCTTCACTGTTGCTGTAATTCCTTTGAAAACAGTGGAGCTGGACTGGTCCAAGGGTTAGAGAATATATGTCTACACTTCGCCTGTTGATGTTTGTATTCAGTGTTTTCCACGGTCCCTCTTTCTTTCCTGAATTCAGAGGAATTTAAATGATACCATTGTAACATTTTTAATCACAGGCAGTCCTCGTGCTGGAACTCTTGTTATGTTTATTTCAGTCTGTTTTCAAAGAATTGCTGTCGGTTGACAATCTGTATTCTTTTTGACAGAATGATTTCACCTTGTTTCAAGCACAATTTATTATATGCTGTTGAAATTATAGCTCTTAAGTTTATTTTAGAAGCTGACTTTCACTGTATGCTTTCAAGTTTGTGTAGTTTCTTTCTCCCATATGGCACTGAGGGTAAAATATTAGCTTTTTACATGAGAGGCAAACTGAAGTGCCCTCTGGCTGTGCTAATAAATCCTGGAGAGAACCCAGGACAAAGTATGTGACATTTAAATTGAGGCAAAACTTCCATTTACCATTTATGTACCACAGAGTCACCTCTGGTGATTGCTGGACTACTGGCATTAGGGACCTCAGTATAGGTGGATATCCCTCCCTCCCCAGGAATTCGTGAATATTAGTTACCAGGGGGGTTTATATCAGTGTTGTAGCATGCACAGGGTTACTGTTGGCAGAGGGAGGCACATTTTCCAGGCTGTTTTAGTGCACTGCTCCATAATGAGCTGCTGAATGTCTACCAATGGAAATGTGCTTGGCCCTGAGAGAGAAACCAGTGTCAGGCACTCAGACATGAAGACAGGAATTAAAAATACACTTTTTACTGGTTTAGAGTGAAGCCAGGAGTGAGACTGTCTGCTCCTGGGAATAGCTGGTGTTTGTGAGGGGATGTAGGCAGTGCCTCTGACAAGTAATACCTTCCTATTCCTCTCTATTTCCTTGCTCACTTTGCTTTTTCTTCCTTACTTTATTGATCTGATGTGCTTTTGTCTAAATTGATCCCTGAGGTTATAGATCAGCCCTTTAAAAAAATCTCCTTGATAAATGTGGAAACTGGGAATACCCTTTACAGCAAGCATTTGGTGAATTTATCTACTTACAATGTGTTCAAAAGTCGTGGAGGCAGAGTATGGATCTGATCTTCAAAATATCTCATTAAACCACAAGTGTGAACTGGTTTTGAAAAACCAGTACAAGACTTGCTCACTTGATGCTGGGCAACTCAGAGAGCAAGGAAGAACTGTTGTCTTTATACCTGAAATTTAACATTTCAAGACTTCATGGAGTAACTATTGATTATAGAACAGTGTGTTAATTAGAGAAAGCTCAGTACTAGGAGATTCTGAAAGACTTTTTTTTCAAAGACGGGATTAAATTTGGGATTTCCAAAAAATATTTAGCACATTAATATGGAATTTCTCTGCTGTTTTCCCTTAAATTATGGCTATTTTATGTATATTTTAGATGAAGCCATTGCACCTGCCAGAGATCCATTCCTATTACCAAGACAGTTGACTTTACACCAACTGAAATATCTTTTTGTCTTCAACCAACCTTTTAATAAACTTATGGATTCATTCACAAACAAGGAGTTTTATGATTAATCAGCTTATCTCACTAACAAATGTTTATTGCATTTAACTTGGTGCCACAGAGGCTGCCCAGGTTGGAATGGTTTGGACCCCAGACTTTCATCCTGTTGGCAAAGGATTTTGCTAGTGAGTTGTGGTTTTGCCACAGGTAATTTCTTCCTTCAAAAACTGTCCATAAATAAAATATTTGTTCACGCTTCTCTCCGAGTGAAGCACAGAGGAAAATCTTTACTCACTTATGCAGAAAAGCGATATCTGCTGCAAAGAGTAAATCCTCATTTTCATATTTAATGAAGCCATAATCAATGGTAATGGCTGAAGATTGCATTAAAGAAAAATCTTAATGTTCCTCTCAGGGGAAAGTAATTTTACTGGAAACAAGCTAGTTAATCAACCTCAGAAAAACTCTGTGTGTTTTATTATACAGGCAGGTTTTCCAAGGATGGAAACATAACAAACACAGGAGTCGATTTTCATCTTCAGGAATTTCTCACGTGTGGCATTATGTAGATTTGCTCCCAGTACTAGTCCTCTTGTTTAAGTTTACAAACAAAAAAGGCTGACATTTGTAAAATATTTATTTCTGCCCTATAGTTTATACGATTTTCATGCAGATGCAGTTAAATTTCCCCATGAAACGAGTCTTGCTAAAACAGCTGAGCAGAGCACAAAGAGCAGCAGTCAGCCAAATATTCCTCTTGGCATGTGTTATATATTTACATCAAAATTTAACTTCAGTGGTGATCTCATCAGAAAAGCCAGAGAGTTCTGTGCAGTGGGATCTTCTGTGCATCCCCAAATCTTCACTGCAAAGGGGAGATGAAGCCCAACCATTTGGAGGACTCTTGTGGAGGGAGAACTGCCTGGATCACAAGCCAGGTAGGAAGAGTCTTGCAGTGGAACACCCTCCTGCCTGGATTTGGGCTGCCAGTCACACCTTCCCTGTGGTTCAAACACGGAATCATCTGATGTGAACCAGAAGAATCCAGGAACGATTTTACTGCTGAGATTCCACCGTAGGACTGAACAACCACGGAGGATGTTTTGTGTCTGTCTTACAGCTGAAGGGCAGGACGTGTTTGGCTAAAGATTTCAGTATATTTCAGTATAAACCTCTTTTGTGCATGAGTAGCTGTGATTCTGATGGTCTAAGAGTGTGAGTAGCTTATGTTTGTAAGGGAAAATAATATTGGTTATTTGTCCAACTACCTTTAGGGCACCAAGCCCCATTGAAAGGTACCCTTGAAGTAAGAGATAGGTACTCATATCTATTTTCTTCAACCTTTTTTTTTTAGTCAGTTAAAAAAAAATAAATACTGGTTTTCTGGGGAGAAAATTGTTTTGTTTGCTTTGGAATTCAATGGGACTTTCAGTTCCCACAGATATTATAGAGGACTCTTAAGGTACAGGAGTTCCCTAGTCTTGGGTTCAGAGTTGTTTAGTGAACTTAACAGCCAAAAACTCCTCTCAGGAATAGTTATCACTGTTACCACGAGGACAAGGAAGGTTTCAGAGGTATAAACCCTGAATGTTCATCTCCTTGCTCACTGCTGGAAGACCTTCAGTATTACTTTGATGTAGCTGAAAATTGAGTCCATTTCTTCTGCTTTTGGAAGAAACACTGAATCAGCCTTTTCAGCTGATATGTTCAGAGCGAGCCTCATTTCTTATACATGTTTCTTGGAGCACTTTGCATTATGTATACATAAGGAGAATAGATTGTGTTACAATTTTGTAATTAAAATGCGGCTGAAAATCATTGATCTGAAAAAAAAATCAGTACAGAGAAAAAGAAACATTGCTTATGATTTCAAGGAGAAGCTGAGAATAAAGCACAATCTGTAGGGTGCTCTGGGACTGCCACGTTTCTAGCAAGGCTCAGACTATTTATAAATGCATTTATAAATACATCAGTGGTCACTGCTGCATGCTGTGGGGAAGTGGAAGGAGAGGAAAATCTGGACTTAATGTCAGTGAAAAGAGTTTATTGGAATTGCCTTTAAAAGGAAGTATTAATGTTCCCACATATGTAACCTGAAGAGAACAAGAAAGGAACAGAGTAATGATATAGACTTGATGATCTAATTGGTTTTCTGGTGCTCTCATGTCTGTGATTCATTTTAAGAAGTCTTTTCAAGCTTCTGTAGTTGCGAAATAAATGGAACAAATTGGAAATGTGGAACCTAAATAAATAATGATCTGCCCATCATGTTACTACTACTGCTGTCAGTAGTAGTAACATTTATTTAACAATTCTTCTCTATTAACAGGAATGTATTTGCAATAAAATTTTTCAGAGAAGTTGATCTGATGTCAGCACATCTGCTGAGCCAAACTCCATTCAGAGAAAGACTTACCCATTGCAGGAGAAGTGTCACTACCCTGGAAATATTCATGTGGACAGTACTTGGGAACCAGTTTGCTGGCTAATGTGGATTTAAATTTAGGACCTTAAAACTCTGTGGTTACTTAATATTTGAAGGAGGTTGAAACCTGCCAAGTAACAGCCTATATTTAAGGGCAGCAAAGATGATGATACTTTCATTTTATGTTGTTCTTGTGCTGATTTATTTTGTAATCTGTATTTCCTTCTAAAACCTCTTGCCTGGTCTCTCTGCGTAGGTTGTAAATAGCAAAATAAATATTATTCTTTTTAAGTAACTCTCCAACAGCCAAGTAAGAGACCACTAATGAGTTGTGCAGTATATCAAAACTCAGTGGACCATAAAGCAGCGTGACCCTGCACAGCCCTTGGACCCATCACCACGAAGAGCTTTTCATTCCCTCCTCTTCTGTGTGAGGAAACAGCCCCTGAAAATTATGCAAGGCTAAATAATTTCGTCTTTCAGAATTGCCAGTAGTAGTTTTCCTAGACTGGCTGTTTAAGTTTCCCCACTCACATTTCCATTTAGTTTCCTCTGCCTCGAGCATGTTTCTGTAGAACCCTCTGACTGCAGAGGAGGGCTCGGGCAGGAGAAGCAGAGCTCTCCCCCTGCCTGGTGCCAACCCTGCCCACTTCACCCACAGCCTTCCTGTGAGGGCGATGCTGCAGCTGCCAGAGGAGTGAATCTGAACAGCAGCTCTGTGTCAGCATCTTTTCCTGGGATGCTGCCATCCCGAGGATTCCTGATGGACTCAGAGGTCACTCAGTTCACCACAGCTCCAGGGTTCTTTTGCTCACGATTTCCCCCGTTGTCAGCGAGTAAATGATGTCTGGTGGGGATGAGGGAAGGACAAGGGCATGTCCTAAGTTATTTACTGGCAGGGGGTGTGATCCTTTAGGAACAACCCAAACCTGAACATCACAGCCCTGGGCAGGAGTCTGTCACTGGAGCCAGGTGGGTCAGAGTTTGGGAAAGCAGCACAAGTTGGAGAAGGAGCTTCCAGGGTTGTGCTTTACACACACTCAGGGTGGAACTAGTTGGCCACCTTCACTTTTCCTTAATTCCTGCTCCAAGTCCTTCCTTCTGTTCCATTAAGGACAGGAGGAAGCACAGAGATTGTCAGGGAGTCACAATTCCAGCCGTTCTGAACAACATTTGAGGTGGTTCGTTGTAAGCACGAGTATCCCCCTCTCATGGAAGCTCTGACTCGCTGTATTCCAGAGGCATAAATCTGTTCCTGATTATGTGGATTCTGTTTAAAGGAAGGAATTAAGTAGTTCTGTCTTACGGCAGGATGCCAGGGATGTTTGTACTGCAAATCCTCATTTTGTGGGTTTAAAAAACAAGTGTTTCATTACTGAGTGTAGAAGTTTTTATAGCGCCGTAGGGAATTCACTGATCAGGAAAACATTCCAAAATATCATAAAGGAAAATTAGACTTGTAGGAGATTATGCAAATGTAGCTGTTTTCTTACAGAGAGAGAGGAATCTTTAGATTTTCTTTTGTTCATGTTTCATGTGTTTCCCTACATGAAACAAATTGGGGAAATCAGAATTTTTTTCCTCTCTTTAAATTCCAGAGCTGCTTATTAGTGCAGTAATTCTGTAATTACTTCTCTGTTACTATGTTTGAGAATCGAAACATTAGTGGAAAAATTTGCTTATGATACTTTCTAAAGTGCCTCTGCACACAGAAGTCAAGAGCTTACATTTTGTAAATATTTATGGCTGTTTGCTTTAGACATTTGTATATTTTCCAAATATTCTAATTGAATAAACGCGGTAAAGAATTAATATAACCACTTTTGTACATTAGAATTGCCATTTTTAACAACAGATATATTTATTGTAGTGTCACATTTCAGCTTCCAGGGATTTTAATGAAATCAGGAGCAGAAATGATGTTTTGTTCCTCCTCTGTAATAATTGTGGTGTAGTTGTTAATTTTTCATTAGTACTAATTGCTTTCGATGCAGCAAAATGTGAACAACAGGAATGCTATATCCCCATAAATATATGCTTTAAAAAGCATATATTTTTTAATTCCCATAACTGACTGATCAGGTAAGAGTTAAGATTTTGACCAGGGCCTTTGGGTAAAGATAATATTTCTACTTCAGAAAACGAAAGCACAAGGACTTGAATTTCTCAGGCCTTTGATGGTTTGTGCAATCTCCCGTCTCTAAACTCGGCTCAGCGTGCCAATAGTGAAAAGCTTGGATGCCTTCCTGGTAACCTGTGTGAAATTCCTGGCATTCCCGGTGTTTTTCCCAAAGCCTGAGGGTTGTGCAGGCCGTGGGTGCAATGACAGAGCACGAGAGGAGAGTTTGCAGTGTTCCCTTCCAACCCTTTATCCGTCACTGCCCAGTTCTGTTTTCTGGTATTGGCAGAACAGTCGATAAATAAATGCCTGGAACAGGAAAAGCAGAGGAGGGAGCAGCTCTTCCATAGGGCTGTGGGAGTTTATGGGATCATTTGGCTGTTGAGCATCTTGGAGGTGCACAGGGCACATGGGAAGGATGTTGGTACAGCAGCCAGGAGGTGATGATAAGCTTCCTATTTCATAAAGGTTTCTTTTGGAATTAAATTTGAGTCAAGCCAGGGGATAACTCAGCAGATGAAAATGTCAAGGAAAAGACCCCAGTTCATTTGCACTGATATAAATCAAAAATAACTTTGTTAAAAATCTATTTATTAATATTTTTCCACATCCCTATTATCTTATGTTACGCCAAGTATGTGTGTATACAATACAGAAATTAACTCCCTTACATATTTAAATAGTACCATTCAAAATGAAATTGTATCAAAGAAAAATACACAGGCACTCATAATTATACATATATTAAAATATCTCTCTTTGCTTCAGAGCAGCACATTTAAATAGATTTCAGCTTTAAGAATGTATGTACCGTCAGCTCTTAAAGCATTCATTTGCTTTTATGAGCCTGTAATGCTCCTGCACTATTATTCAAAGTGTCATCCCAGAATCATGAAGTCAAAACTTGCCAGAAATTACCACATATCCAGTATTGCAGTGTCTCCACACGCAGTAACTGGGACAGAAGATGAAATGAAAGTGCTTTATAAAGTTTGCCCAGAAAATTGAAAGTCATCATTTATACTCTGTTTCCACACAAGTGCCTTATAAATGGTTAACTAGTTTTCAATAAATCTTTCATAAATGTTTAATTGAGGGTCACTGGGTTGATTCTAATTATGGCTTATAAACATCTGTAGCGTGGTTAATTTGTAATGCAATTTGTAGCCTTGCACATAGATCTCCCTGCTTTAGGAACAGGCATACAACCAGAGAATGAAAAATTCCCTTCACTGCTTTTTGCTAATTACTTTCCAACCCCTGGACTTTGTAGCATCTCCTTTCAAACCCTGATGGAAAAACACCTTCATGGCCTACACAGAACAGCTGGGAGGGGTTTTTTACCCACTGCTCAGACGTTGGAATATCAGGGAACAAAGCATTAGTTTAAAAAGGAGATTTTGGGAAATGAATTATAACAGCACACGCACATTGTGTTATTCATGATGGAACTTTTCTTCCTGTACACGGGAATGTTTTTTGTTCTGGAGCAGCAGGAAGTGTCTGTGTGTGGAGCTCCAGTGCTATACACAGTGGATTCCATAAATGATCTGCCACAGAACATTTATCAATTTATTTCCTCCATGTAAATGTGATAAAACCCCTCTGAAATTAGCATAACTAGGTCGTTCTGCAAGTGGGATGCAGCTGAACGATATTATGAACTACTGCTAAGATTGTTAAATTGGAATAAAAACTTCAGTGGTGCTTTTCTACAGCTTCTACAACCTCTTAATTTTAGAAAAGAAAGAACTGATTTGTGCACAAATCTAAGCAGAGAATGGCAGCACTTTTCATTTTATTTAGTGCAGAACCCAGGTGTGAATGGTGCTTCTAGCAAAACTCTCTCATTTCCCAGCCAGAGGAGAGAATTTTGGCTCAAACTGTGCTTCAGGCAGCAGAGGGAACCTATTCCAGTTGGATATAGGCACTTTAGTTATTCAGCCAGCCTTTGTGTTGTATTTGTATGCAAAACATCAGAATAACCAGTTTGTAATTGTCATTTTTGCAGAGCAAATAAAACACTGGTCAGTAGGGCCACGGTATTTCATGGTACAGGAAACTGAAATTTCGGGATTTCAAGTCAAACTTAGTCTCAAACCATGATTGTTCCGAGGACAGAAAATATCCCTGATATCTGAAATAGAGAAATTAATGTTTCTCTATAAGATCTTAATGTGTATTATTAAATATATTCTATTTGAGCCAAGTATTTATGTATCTTTTAATACAGGTGGAATTTAATTGAACAAGGAAAGTCTGAAAAATTCAGAAAATATATACAGAGGAAGTCACATATCTGACATCTTTGAGAACATCCTTCTGTTACCCCCAATTTTTTTCACAGTGCTCTTGGCACCTGCATTTCTGTGCTTTCAGCAGCATAACTTATTTGTCACCAGTTGTGCAGTTCTAAAAGTCAACACTTGCATGAGTGTACATGATTTTTTTCTTTCAATTTTTAACCAATATTAGTATTCTGCCTCATTGCAGTGTAACTGAGAAACTTGTAAAATGTGCCATCTTTTATTTGCTTTAGCAAATTGCCCATTTGGTTTAATTTGTAGTTACACTGTGTCAACAGATCTATTCAGTGCAAAGAAGATCATTATCAGATCTGGTTGTTATGGGCTTAGAAAGCACAATATGTTTAAGAGAATGCTGCTGGGATTGGTATCAATGGGTGAGTTCAGAAGTGGTGGAAGTGCCTGAAATGACAAACTATTCTCTCTTTAAAGTAGTACATTTGAATAAAATAGCACATTTGAATAAAATAATACATTTGAATAAAGTAGCACATTTGAATAAAAAGCACAGTGAACTCCTGGAGAAAAAGAGTTTGCAGCTCTTTAATATGTGTTTCTGGTAGTGTAATAAAATACAGAATAACTTCATTTGACATTGGTACATGTCACTGGAACGCCTCTCTCCTCTCAGACTTCCCAGATCTGTCATGAATCTATGATTTAAGCTACAATTTTTCAAATTTGACATGTAATCCATAGATACAAATCATTGTGGCTCATTTATAACTGTCACAGGGGTTTTGCTGCAGATAAACAGACATGAAATAATTACAAAGATATCAAAGTTGATAAGTTTGGGGGATTTTTGTTTGTTTGCTTGCTTTTGGTTTTTTCTCTTTAGCAGGGGTTAAGTTTGAGAGGGTTTTTGGAAGTTACTGGTCTTGCCAAAAGTCAAGGAATTTACAGTATAGTTGTAGTAGGGGTCTTGTGATCCTCAACTCTTGAGTTTATATAAATATCATATGTAATAAATATATTGATGATCTCATCCAGCTGAGAAGGGTATGGCAGTGTCAGGGAAGGACAGCAGCAGAAATCTTGGAGACCAAAACTGTGACTCAGTGCTGACCTTGACTTGTTGGCTGCCAGGGAGATTTACAGCTCACATCCATAGAAAGTAGGGTTTCATACAAGTTAGTGGAAAAAACAAACAAATAAATCACAGGAACACAAGGGGCAGGAAGTAAAATATTTCTTGATTTTTTCTAACAAGTTTTGCATGGAAGAAATCCCCTCAGGCTCTCTGAGATTGCATCCTGGAGGTTGATTTCATTTGGAATTGTCATTCTTCCACACACCTTGAACCAGGGCTCCACCTGAAATTACGAAAGAACTGAGGCTGAGGGGAAGATTTATGGAGGTCTTTGACAAATGGTGTTTACAGGTTGCCTTTGAACTCTGTGGTATATTGCTATTGACATTTTTAACACTGGAAATTGTGAGGGCAGATGTCAACAGCGAACCCAAGGCAGGGCCCTCTCTGTCTGCTCCCAAGTCCTGTTTGCCTTTCAATTTATTTCTAACAGGGAAAGGTGAGGGGTGGAATGGACAGTCACCTGTTATGGCTCCATCCAGTGCATCCTTTACAGGGGTCAGACCCACCTTCTCCCCAGAAAACAATATTTTGTTGAAGTCCTGAATTGAAAACTTGAATTTAAAGTGTGTTCAGATTGAGGGCTGTGGAATTTTACTTGGTGGAAAAGTAGAAGGGTGTCACCACTTGAAATCTATTCCTGGGTCTTCTTTCTTGAGATGATACAGCACTGAGTGATGATTTCTGGGGGTTTTGCACCTGAGAAAGAATATATGCATATGTATAAATGTACTTGAGCCAGCCTGTGGCTTAATGACTTTGTATTTGCACAAAGCTCCACAAATCTTTATGATCTCTAAGTATCCAATTGCTGACAGTGATATATCAGGAGCTGTTCTGTGCTTAATTATTAATTTTACATCAAGGAGTTCCACAGTCAATATTTACATGCTTTATGACATACAGAACCCTTTCCATACTCATATTTTCTCTGCAGGGACATAATGTAGCCCTTTCAATACTAAATCAATTACACACAAAGTTAAAATAACTTGATTTGTTGCTTAAGGTCCTTTCCCAACATGATGCATCAATTCTAAGGGAGTAAGAACAGTGATATCATGGCCTGCTGCTAATCCTTGGAGACCTGCAAGGGTCAAGGGTCAGTGCAGACTGGGAAGATGTGCAGCCCAGAGCTCCCTGCAGCCCTAAGTGGTCATGAACTGGAAAAGGGAAAGTGTTTTGGAGTGTGTGGTATTAGAGCAAAAGTGCAGGAGAATCATTTTATTCTAACCCAGTTTTCCACATCTGTTGTGATGGGCAGAATTAACAGGAGTGACATCACCTATTTTAAGTGCCCTGGAGTTTGATGTCTTTTCTGAGTTAGATCTCATCCAGTTAATCACTTCTAAAGATGCTTCATCTCACTTGTCCTAAATTTTTGGATTAGAATGGGATGAACTGCATCCAAAATTGTCACTCCCTCTGCAGTGACTATTAAGAAACTTGAAAGACTTGACTATGAAATAATCTGAGCCTAAAGTGGTTGTAACTGAGTGAAATCAATCACAGGATCACACTGTCCAACCCCAAATTTGCTGATCTAAGTGACTTAATCAATGACTTAATCCAGGAAAGAATATCAAGACCTGTTTGAAAACATACATCACACACTCCAAACTGTATTATTGTTAAATGTATGAATAGAGTTTTGAAAACTGTGATTTATATAAGATGGTTTCCAAGACCTGCTTTAAAATCACAGAGCATACTCTTTCAGCATCTGAATCCTTTATTAAATCAGCTGTAGTGGCTCTAAAATATAATTTAACCAAAAAGATCATTTGGAGTATGGCTGCAAGGATTTCTATATGCAGATATTCAATCTCAAGATGGGGAAAATGGCTGAAAAGCATTCCAGCTTCTATTATTCTGGAATGCTATTAAGGAATGAGTTGTATGCCTTGATTTAGAGGCTGACCAATTCGAAGTGGAGGTTTTCAGAATGACTGACTGTGTTTATCCTTCCTCCCTGTGGACTCCTTAACAGTGGGAAGCTGTTGAACTTGGTTCAGAAGAATGTATGGGGGGAAAATGAATCCTTTTTCAGGGAAAGAATATCTTTTCAAGACATGCCTTATGATCGTCTATGAGAATTTGTTCAATACTAACTTGGAGGCTTTAAAATATTCAAATATTCTACTTCTGTTTGTAGTTTTACCAGGCATTACTGCATCTTTGATATGAAAAGTGCAATTCTTGGGATGCAGAACAGGGAGAGTAGTTGCCCAATTTATTTATTGGGTGCAGCAGTGAATTCTTTATGAAATATTGCTTGGGCAGGATGAATTTTATTAACTTCAACAGGGCAGACAGTGAGAGACCAACCAAATAATTTATCCAGTAGTTCATAGGCAGGAGGGGGGAGCAAGAAAAACAAAACTCACCTAAAAAGAACCTGTATTAAGATGGAAACACTTATCCCTCAGATAAAAACTCTCAGATGTTTAATAGATCAAATGGCTGGGACTTGACTACAAAATCAATACAAAGATGAAATAATACATTCGAATTAAGTGTGTGCTCTGGTTCCTCCAGATGAGGCTGGAAGGTATGTAAGACGATTTACCTCCTCATTAGGATGTCTGACTCTTCTTTCATCAGCACTGCTTTTATAATATTGAAGCCCCCTTGGCTTCTGTGGGTTAATTTGGGATTGGTGCAGATGGGGAGAGTCACAGTGACAGAATCACAGATAACAGGGATGGGGGTTTCAATTCCATCCCCACTTTGTAGCAGGAGATTAAAGCCCAACCAGCTCATATTAGTTAACAAGGCAAAGAATAAAGAGGAGAACTTCCAAGGTGCAGTAACTGATGCAGTGGATGGAGGTGCATGATCATTATCTTGTATTCATATGAAGAAAAACTGATGCTTGTACAAGCTGCTGGCAGCAAGAAGAAAAAAGGCTCTAATGCAGGAGAGGCACGAAATAAAGGCACAGATCATCCTTTTGCTTTTCTCTTTCATTTCACATAAACTGAAGTGAGAAATTAGGGAGGTAAAAAGGGAATAAAAGCAATGTAATGCTGTGTATACCTCATGCAGACCTTCAAGGTCATTTCTGTATTCCACAGCCTCACCCAATATAAATCTTTGCTTTAGTAGTGCTGGGCTGAATTAGATCAACAGAAATTCTGGCCCACTGTCTCAAAAGGCATTTCCAATCAGGGCAGATTGACCTAGCACTCAGAGATCTTATTAAAATGTAATATTACTACCTTTTAATCAGGAAGGATGCCAGGGTACCTTACTTGGACATAGAAGAATAGTGGAAAGTGATTTCTGTGAAATGATGACGTGTTTTTGATTAAAGCCCACTGAGACAGGGGAGTGTAATTGCTGCCTTTCTTATGAGATATTTTTGAGCCAGTCAATTCCTTTACAAAAATAGATAATTGGAGGAATGAGATCTTCCATCTATGAGTGTGGCCCTGATCAAAGGATTACTGAAATCTGTGAAAACTTCACCTTCTTAGAAAAATCTCTCCTTTTTTCTGTTGTTCTGGAACAAGTCCTAATACAGAGTATAAACACAGAGTAGTGTTTCTTATTAACCAATTCTCACAGATTTTATTTTTAGTGTTTAAAAAAATTAGGCACTTAGTGTCAATACATACATAATTTTTCTTTTTTTTTAATTTTGAAATAATTTTTTGTCAGAATGAAAGGAAAAATATACTTCTCATTTTCATTCTTAAAGCGTTATGAGATTTTAATACATCACTGATTTAAAACTTATGTTTGGAGCTGATCTCTTTCATTCCCATGAATTTTATTTGACTGGTTTCACAGACAGGTTTTCCTTACAGACAGTTCTAGATAAAAAAGAAAATATGACTGGCAAACATCTCTGTGTTGGAGCTGATGTTGACATGGGATTTCTCCATTAAAAAAAAATAAAATATAGCAGTCCAGTGTTGCCTTGATTGTGTCTCAGCTCCAAGAGCTCCAAGTGCTGGTAGGTCCCCAAATTCATGGCTTGGTGGATTGCTGGGTGTGAACTGGGCTCCCAGTGATTGCCTGTGCTTTGGTTAATAAGGGCTGAGAGAAGAGTCTCTGCTTGTTTTCCTTGCTATCCCTGTAAATACTCAGAATTCTAACTCTGCTCAACAAGGTGAAAGTGGCTTGGAAGAGAAAGATGGCCAGTTCTCTCCCACAAGTTCAGAATGCAAATAATTGACAATCCTTTTTTACTAACCTAAGTGAAGCCTCTGAAACCTCTATTTTCTTTTCTTCATTTGTCTTGATTAAGAATGCCTCCCTGCTTAGAGGCTGGGAGAAACTGGATATTAACTTCTTCTTTGGAGAGAAAGTTAAATGATTAATCTAATTTTGTTGGGTTTATTTTCTGTCAGGAAGTTTAGGGGAAGCTTTCTACCACGTTCAAAAGGTAATTTCCCATGGGTGTTTCTAGATATGGAAATTACATCTGGCTTTATTTATTTGTATTACTTTAAAAATTGCTGTCTATTAGCAATTTGCATTGCTCTGGCCAGAACTATCCCACCCAGGTAAACAGGGAAGAGCAGAAGAGTGGGAAACTATTAAAGAAAAGGTAAAGAAAAGCTAAAAGAAAACATTTGGATTGTAAAACAGAGATAAGTGTGGGATATACATTTTTAGTAAGCTCTCTGCTTGGCCATTCTTAACTATAAAATTTGATCTGCATTTAAACAGCTCGTGCATACCTGAGATCAAATTGGAATGATTGCAGGCAATTCCAATTTTCCATGGGAAGTAGGAGAACAGTGCAGGAACCATGTGAGGTGTAACATCCCTGACCAAATATTTCACTGTCGAGCAGTTCAGACCAAAGGGCTCAGGGAAGGAGCAGGAATCATTCCGGGCAGGAAGCGTCAACTCTCGGGCTTTTCACCTCTGGTAGTTGTAGAAAACAGGAGGAAAGAGCTTCCCATCCCTCATGTCCCCAGTGCAGTGGTGTTCTGGAGTTTAGCTGGCAATGACCAACCTCCTCTTGGGATTTGGGCTGGTTTTCTGCACTTGTCATGGTCACAGGTTATGTAGGGATTGTGGGAATTTCTCCACTGGAGGCTTTCAGAGAAGAAGAAGCCAATATTCCTGTGTATCTTTTCGAGGATGGTCCTGCCTTGTTTTTATGGTGTTTTAATGTCTCATCTAGTCTTCATTTACTGATTTTTCTGATTGATTTCTAGTGCTAGGCAAACTCCAGAGAGAACACGGGTCCTTTGTGCTTCCTGAGTATGCCTAGGGCTGAATCTTGCTCTTTGTATGTCAAATAGATATTCTTTCACACATAAATCACTGTTCTGTCATGTTCGCCTGCTGCGAGATGTTCAGTGCATATCATCCTTTACATTAAAGCATTTACTTCAAGAGAATGGGTTATATTGCTTTATGAATTATGTTATCTGACATAGAAGATTATGTTATGAATTGGCACTTAGCATATTAGAACAGTGGGACTTTTTATAGCTTATGGTCATGATCCAAGAAGTAATTCATGCCTCTTCTTAATAAACTTCCCTGGTCAAAAGGGAGGCAGACATGAGAGTGGGACATTTTTACAAGGGATTCAAAACTTAGGAAGAATCCTAGTTAGGAAAAAATCTTTGGTGATTTGCTTAAATCTGCAGCCTGTTCATATCTGGAGGAAAGATATAATTCTTTTTCAGCTGCATCTCAGTTGTCCTGAGTCCTCTTTCCCTAAACTTGCAATTCCCAGTCCATCTGGAGGGGTTGGAAGTGAACAAGCAGGATGAATTCCACATGTCTGAGCAAGGCAGGCTGGTTTGCTGAGGGGGTAACAGTATATTGAGTAGAACTGTGGGAACTGTTGAGGGGAAGGCAGAGTTGTAGCAGGACTATTTTTGCGAGGAGTTTCTTACACCAATAGAACTGTCTCTGCTCCTCTCCTCTTATATTCCCCTTATTTCTCTTTTCTGGATGTTTAGATTCACTAAACTTGGTTCAGGAACATATCACAGCACTTTCTTTCTTGGTATTAAAAATTGTGTGTGTTAAAATATTAAACCCTTTTATTTTTTAAATGTGAAAAGCTATCATTTTTTACAAGTGTAGAAAATTTCTACCAACCAGCCCTGTTCCTCTCACAAAACAGCATTTAATAGCTCTGTCACCCCATTTCAAGGTTTCTGTTGTTACTCCTATACCTGTGTATGTTCAGATGAGGGGGAAGATTAATAAGTAGTACATTTAACACAGAGAAAAAACAGCCTATTGCTTCCCCTGGACGGACTGACCACTTGGGAATAGTTTTTATTTTTGAGTTTGACTATAGATACCTGTTGAAAAGAAACTGGCACACCAAAATAAGAAAGCCATCTGAGCGAGGTGACTTTTAGCATGTGTTTTTAGCTGTGTGTGTGTCAGTCAGTCCCTCAAGACTTTTAAACTCAGCACTCAGTTTCGACTAATTTTCTCATAGGGATAAAGTTCTCAGAAGGATTTCCTTGAATTCATACAATTCACACAATTGCCATGAAAATAAAAGAGGAGAAAAAGATCCTAATGGTGATCTTGTAACGGAATGACTGACCTGAGCCCCCCTAAAGAGATCATTTTGTCCATGCAGGGGATGAGCTTTTGGACAGCAGATAGGAAATTAGACTTCATTGATTTTACTCCTCATGGAACTGCTTATTTCATGCTATCTGTAGTCTATCAGTCAAATACAAAGACTTCATGCTTTTTTTTTTTTTTTTTTTTTGTTTTGTTTTGTTTTGTTTTGTTTGTTTTGTTTTTTGTGGTTTTATTGTTTGGGGGGTTGTTTTTGTTTTGTTTGTTTGTTTGTTTGTTTGGGGTTTTCTTGTTTTTTTTTTTTGTGAGGAAAGACTGCACAGGGTCTAAAATGTAGGTCATCTCAACTGGGGATCACAAGTCTTGTACAACACAAAATCTGTGGCGTGGATTTTAGTGTTATGAAAGGATAAATAACATTCTTCATAATTCCTTGCATCTGCAAAAAGTAGAGGATAAATTTCAGCATATATACGCTACCACAAAATATCATAACCTGTTATGGGCTGATAATACACACAATATTTAGGAAACCTTTGTGGGGCTATGAATTTTCCATGTCTTCACCAAACAATTTGACTCTAAAGAAAGAAACCTTCATAGCACTGGAGACAAAGCACAATATACCAAATGAACATTCGTGTCACACAACTTCAACTAATGCAAGTTCATTTACTGATGTTTCCCACATCAGTGTCTGGCCTGGAGCAGCAGGTACCTGAAAGCTCTTGACAACATTTCCAGCAGTGACAGTGGCTGCAGGAGGGCTGGGGACAGTCCTGTATATAACTCATGTTCTGAGGAGTGAGTAATTCATCCTGCCAAAACAGCTGTGCTACTCACGAGAAAAAAGGTTAAATACCTGTATTGCCAAAGGTTGCCCTGCCCATACATCTTCACTGGCCTGTCAGAACCTTCAGCTGGGAATGTCCCATTATTTCTTACTCAATTTATGTGCTTCTGCCTGCATTAACCCTCTACAGGTAGTAACAATTCTTGACAGTTCTTCATTTCTACTTAACGTTACTGAAGTTTCTTTTGTGTACCAAGAGAAGTTTGTTTGTTATTCATTCCACAGTTGATAGTTCACCAGTGCATCCCTCCAGACCTGCTGGCTGCAGCACCTTGGCATTCCCAGGGTACTGCTCAGTGAGGCCAGCTAAACTAGAGTTTAAAAAGAATTGGCCATACATGTAAATAGACAAAGTGAAGAAGTCCCACAGGGTAGAAAATTATTGCTCCGTACAAATATAAATATGCCAAAAGCCTGAACTCAGTAACTCTTACTAAATATTTTCTCTGTTGAGCAAGGCCTTCAAGTTTTTAAGAACACACATAAGTTTAATAACCATAGTAGCAATTCAAATGCCCTTGACTGGAACCATAATAGACCTTCCTTTTTATATTTGTTTTGCTTCCCTGGGGCTTGTCTTAAAGTACAAAATGACAGTCAGACATGTAAGTAGTTATGATGAGAACATAATCAGGAGGGTCCTCCTTTGCTGCATTTTCTGAAGGTTGGGCTCTAGAGATACAGGTAATCCTCTTGATTTCTTCCTTCTTTATCTCATTTTTCATTCTTTGTTCTCCTTCTTGGGTTCAAATGTCTTTACTTTTGGAAACTATACCATTGTGCAAATGATTATCCATTTACAGAGGTACAGCTGTGAAGAAGGTGGAAATAAACCTCAGCAATGAAGTCATGTCACTTAGGAAAGTAGAACCTTCCCTTTCTGTGACACATGTAGAAAACATTTAATGTACTGAACACAGAGTAGGGACACACAGAAAGAGTCAAAATAACATGAGAAAACTCCAGTGTGAAGTTTTTGAGCATTGCAGCTCTGATAAAGTTACAACTTATCAGTCCTTAAAATGGATAATATTTTAATATGAGTATTCAAATTCAGAGTCTTAAGGCTGTAGACTTAAGACATTCATTCACATTTCATCAAGATAGAAATAGGCCTCACTTCCACTGTGTTCCAGTCTTATTTGTAAATCTAGCAGCTGAATGTAGTAAATAAATAAAGGTTATTAGTAATGTACTCTTAGCATACTGACAGAGAAAAAAAAAGAAGAAAAAATGAAAGAAAATAAAAAAGAACGAAATAGAAAGGTTATTAAGAGGTTATTAACAAAATGCCAATGAGTTTTTCCCAAGAAACCGTCTGCTCCAATCCCCACAAAACTGTGCATGTGCTGGGTTTGACTTCTTAATGCCTAAGGGAAGCTTTTTGCCAATATTTCCAAGCCTATTTATGGGCCAAATGAGCAACCAACAGACTGATGGCTGAGCCTCCAGAGCAACAACCTGGCTGCTGGGATCTGTGTCTGGTCAACGAGGAGCTCTGGGAGGGGCAAGTGGAGGTTCTGAGGGATTCTGGGAATAGTGAAACCGCTCAGGAAGAGTGACAAATAAACTCTGAATATTGAGATACAGCAGGACATGCCCACACCTGTAGTGAGGGAGTTGCCTCCAAGGTGTCCGTGCGTCATCGGCACCGCCGGGGAGCTGCTGATTTTGCAGGCATTTCTTCCTCAGCTTGATAAGTTGATATATATTGTTTAACATGATAATGCAGCAAGCTGTTGTTTTGTGGTTTGAAAGCCAGCTGCATTTGATTGATGCCAGGAATGGAGGGATTTGCAAAATGACATCGAATTAGATGTAGTCGGTTTATGGGTCTGGGGAGATGAATATTTTATGAAGAATAAAACTTTGTGATGAAGGAGGAATACTGAGGAAGTGTGCATCTTGAATGAAACTCTTTTGGACTGGTGCATGCTACAGAGGCTTTCAAAATACACATTTGTGTCACTAGATTTCTAGGAAGGAGATCTCTATATAAACACTCCTTTGTGATGGTCCAACCCCAATTGTGTGGTCATTGTGTGTTCTCTCTGTGAACACCTCAACTAGAATAAGAAACATCTTCCCTGAAAATATAGCTACTGAACTTCTCCCTGGTGTATATTTTAGCTGCTGGTTTAAATCTGATGTGATTTTTGAGGTGTCAGCCAGAAATATGGAAGCACATGGGTGATGTTTAAAGAGGTGCAGGTTCTGTATGTTCCCAAACAGACAGACTGTTAATATATTATGACATTCAAAGATAACCCCACGTTTTATGTGCATTCTTCCATCCGTTGTGTGCACTTGTGAGAATGGAATAACTTCTGCTTAAATGTAAATGACACTTTGATGGTAGCCAGAAACCAGTAGCTCAAAACTTTTGACAGAAGCAGCATAAAAAAAAAAAAAAAAGTGGATCTAATTCTCTCCAGCCTTGCTCCTGGAGCTGGCATCTCTATGCAAAATGAATGTAAAACTCTGAGTTGCTGGAATTTCTTATCTGTATGCACCAAAGGAATGATTGCACGGAACAAGATAATGTCTAGTGAGTTGAAAGGTTAAAGAACTGCAGCTGGCAAATCAGAATCAGATTCAGCCATTGTGTTGAGCCAGTTCTGTACCAGAGTAACCAGAGATTTGGGGATTTACATCACATCTTAAATGTTACACGTGCCTTCCACAGTCTTATCATCAGAAATATTTCAGTAGAACTATCTGGGACAAGGGTATAAAGAGGATTTCTACCTGAGCATACATTGTAATAAGATTCTAAATCTCTCCTGAGCATCAACTCATCTAATAGATGAATAATAACAGCAACTGGTACATTCATTTAAAATGTTGTCTGATGTACTTGAGTATGGCATCTTATTAAACTGTATTTTTCAGGAAAGCATTATGTACTGAAACCCATTAAAATTTCACTTGACCTTGGGCACCCTCTAAGATCTCTTGAAGATTTGCCTTTATCCTTATTTATTTCACTGAAGTCCTGTGTTTAGAAGACCTTCATGAAGCACATTATCTAAGATTAACACAAGCAATCTTCTAAAAAACACGATAAAGGTCTAAAAAAATAACACGTGGTGTTGTACTTGTGAAAACAGGGTGAATCTTCATTCCTCAAAATAGAAAGCTGCTTTTTTCTGTTTTCCTCTGAAATAGTCTCAAACAAAATAGGTGAAAATATCAGGGCTGGGATCATCTTGTAATACTGGAAAACATGGCATGGTATCCAGCAGTAAGCTTCTTTTGGAGCTGTCTGACCTTTAATCACTGGTGAATAAAACCAACATGCTGTCAGATCTCTGTTATTTTTCTCAAGGGGGTAACTCTGCCTGAAGTAGCAACGAGGCAAAACCTTTGAGAGCTTGTAGTCAAGGTCACCCCAAGAAGAGACAACACTTTGTACTCTGGGAAGCACAACAAAAGAAAAAAAAAAGGCAGAAATGTATCTAAACAAGCCAGTTGTGTTTGTTTAACAGTGAACCAGGCAGTTGTTGTATCAGCCTGTAAATAAAGCTGGGTTTGTTTTTATTTTTACCACAATATTTTGGGGTTTTTTTTGATTTTTAACTTCGAGACCTTTGGAGAGAATGCAAATTCACTGGTTTTCATTGCACACGAATGATACACATTCCAGTTACTGAGGCACTTCCAATCTGATGTCTTAGGCCTTGTCTGTATCAGAAGGCTTTAATCACTAATACTTATTTCTTCAGTTATTATCTCTGTGCAAAGCAGATAAAATGCTTATGACAGAATTTTGCAGGCTGTGCCAGCCTCTGGTGTGTGCCTGTGTGAGGGAGAGGAAAGGACTTGACCCTGGGATGCAGGAGTACATGTTCCACCAGCTAAGCACAGAATCAGAAGTGGATCAGTCATCTATTAACTGTCATATGGAAGCAGAAGGAGGTTTTTCCTCTGTCCAGCATTTAAGAACCTGTTCCCTTGTTGCACTCTCCAGCAGAACTGTGTGCTGTAGGAATTCCATGTGACAAAACTCTTCTGCCTTGGAAGGACAGTGGGGCTACAGAGATGGGGGTTTCATTGAGGCTGACAGAATAAACCCATATCTCAGTGCAAATTGAACTTAGAATAATGTAGGCTTTAATAATTACAAAATCTCTTATTGACAGAAATGATGCCCAACAAATTTTGAAACTGTGAGACTTTACAATGAAAGTAAAGACCTTTCTCTTATTTCAGAATTTGCTTCATCATACCCATCTGTAGACTTTCTGCCTGCAAAAATTAAAGGGAAAAGGTGCACCTGTAGTTCATTTAACAAATTGCAATAAATAAGGATGATTTCCAAGCAGACATGGGGAGTTTATGTCAGAGTCACATGTCCTGCTGTAAACCAGAAGCACTGGGTCTGTTGTCTGGGAAAAATAATAAGAACACAAGTACAACCTAAATATCAGGTGGAACTACTTAGTGGTCTTGATGAGATAATTTAGATATTGAACCCACCTGGCTCTCACAGGTGAAAGCAGCATCATTTCACCTGGTTTTTGTCCCCCTTTCCCTCAGGAACTACCGTGATGAGAATGACGGCGTTTGATGCCGACGACGCCAGCACGGACAATGCTCTGCTGAGGTACAACATCCTCAAACAGACCCCCACCAAACCCTCCCCAAACATGTTCTACATCGACCCAGAGAAGGGGGATATTGTGACAGTGGTGTCTCCTGTGCTGCTGGACCGGGAGGTGAGTGAAGGCTTTGCTGTCACCGGGATCTTCTGGGATGTGAAAAGAGGTTCTCAGCACTGCTGGGGGGGGGGATTCAGATGCTTGACTTTGAGGAGTCTTTTAATATTGTTGTTGATTTCTTATTTGGGTGTAGGAAGTTGTGTGTTTGCTGTTTGTGAATTTAATACTTGATGAATTCTTGACGTGCTGAATGGTGAGGGCAAAAATCTCAGGAATAAGCAGAATTCAGCTTAAGAGTTGCCATCTGATTCTCTGGAAGTAAAAAACCTCCACACCTAGTTGTGCATACAGCTTGCTCTGAGATTGCTGTGGTTTGGTGCTTTAAATCCTTTCCTAGAATTTTCTTTTTATGGGTGAATTTAATGGACTAATTAACTTGGAACCCCATGGTCAAAGAAAGAAAATACAAAGAGGAGTAGTAAAGAGACAGGTTGTCTGCATGTGTTTTAAGATGAATAGGGCCAAAATCTATGTTTATTACAGATCATTAACATTAGGAGAGCAAAAATTGATAGCAAAGAAAGCTTAGGTATGACCATTTAAAGCTCAGAATATAATAAAATACACCTAATCTTCTAATATAAAGGTTTAGTTATCAGAATATATGAGATCTGGGCACCAATACAATGATGACCCTAAACAGCTACTCTGTAAATCACCATTTTCTTCAGTTAAGTAGCCCTGGGTGTTCTTAGACTCCTGGAGACAACCAAATTCTTTTCTTATAGGCTGTATGTGCTGTCACTGAACTTGTCCTCTGGGTTGGTTAGATTCATGACTGTCCAATGTTCTCAGTATTCAACTTGTTATTTCTCATTTTAAGCAGAGAAAATGTTGCCTGTACCACTTCCCTTTATCGATGGGTAGTTTTTCTACAGGCTTTTCCAACAGCAAATATTTATTTATAAATCAGGCATAGATTCCAGATGCTCAGTACAGTAAAACTAAGGTCTGGGCCTGTAGGTCTGTGTTTTTAGCCTTAAAGAGATTCCAAATTTTTCATGTTTGGGTGTCTGGCCACAGAATCATGCCTAAGTTAAGGTTTATACAATCACTACCTTTTTTTGCCTCGTGTTTCCCTTCCAAATTTATTGTTTCGGTTCCAAAGCTTCATCCTGTTTTCTACAGTCAGTTTTAGGTATTTTTATTCCTAATAGATAACTATTGCCCAGATTAAACCATTTTACTCAAAATAAGAAAATCAATGGAAGGGAATGAACATGCCTGCTTCTCCCAGTATCTTCCAAAGGTCACTGTGATTCATGGAATAATGATTCTGTCTCTGTGTAAGAAACCTGCCCTCAGTCGAAGGGGTGCTGTGGCTGGGCAGTATATCCTGAAAGCAGGATCTGAATTCCTCATGATTTTTACTAATAGTCAGTTCAATACCTTTACTTTGGGGGTGACATGAGAAGCTGCAGTCTTGTTGAAGCTGCAAAGGAACTTTTGTTGTTGCTGCAAACGGTGTGTGTTTTATGAGCCAAAATGTAGGGCTGTGGACAACTTTAACACTAAAACCCAACCACTATCTGCAGGTAAAATCCAGCCTCATATTGTCTTGTCAGGGGAAAGGTTTGGGAAAAAGGATGTTTTCCATTTTTTCCCGAGATGCTCTGTGCTCTCTGCCATATTTGTGGGCTCAGCCTCTTCTCCCCCTTCCTGCTCACTTATGTCTTGTGTGGGAGTTGCTAGTCAGGACTCAGATCTGTGGAGCTGGACAATCATGGTCAAAGATGTCCCTAAAAGCTGATATTGTGGTTAAAAATAGAAGCTGTACAAGTCTAATGATCCTAATCTGAAAAAAGTCTGGGTACCAACATAACTTTGATGCCCTATAAGTAACTCTTCTGTATTTCAGTGTAGCTCATGAAACTTAATTATTGTAAAAAATTGTCTGAGGTGGAGAGAATCAGGAGTAACACCTGGAGGAGGAAATGTTTGACTATTTTTCTGATTAGGGAATCAGGTGTCTGCATATCACCAGGCTTGGATAAATGGCTTTTTGGGAGGTTTTGGGCCAGAGGGAGAACCATGTGCCACTCTTCTGCAGGATGGCAGCTGATATTGGGGCCTTATTGTTGTGAACCTTTGTAAGTCTTAAATGGTTTAGCTTTTTTTCCACGATCTACCATGAAATGTGTTGTAGAAACACGGGAGAAAGAAATGTTCTTTGCCCTGAAAGCCTTGCAAGTAGGTGTGTAACATCAGAGGATAAAAAAAATGTAGATAAGGGACAAGAATCTCTTGAAAGAGTGTTTGTGAGCAGGAGACAGGAATGGTTTTACCTCTGCAGTTCTTACCCTGCTTTTCTTGGCCTCTCAGTGGACAATGTGTTAAAGTGGAACACCCAGGGAACAGAAAGTCTTTTCCTCATGTTTTCCACTGCTTGGAAAAGAGACAGTATCAGCTGAGTTGTTCCACATCTAGTCTGACTGGGGTCTGAGTCAGCAGCATTTGCAGGTGACTGAGTGTAGCTCATGAAGGAGAACACAATATTTAGATGAGGTGGGGGAAGGGGAGATTCTGCTGGGGAATTTTGCAGTCCAGAACCTGCAAACACTAGTCCTGGGCAATCTAATTATTCCTGCTTTTTGGGGTTTTTTTTAGGTCTTTTTTTTTTTTTTTTTTCATTTTATTCCAGTTCAAAGCAGTGGTTTCTTCCAGGTTTTACTTAAACTTTTAATTGGGTCAATCACCTGTGATTGTAGGTGTGCTCCTTAAAACTCTACTAGCCCTAGACACCAATTAAGGAGCTGAATGAAAGTAAAAATTTCTCTAGGATGGACATGGAAAAAAGCAAAAACTATTTCTTATTATTAATTTGTATGTTCTCCAGAGGATTATATGAAGTCTTTTAAAGCATGCTAAAACACTGATTAAAATTATTTCTCTTTTCCATCTCTCTGTAAGTTTTACCACTGCTTGGATCTTGATGCTTTTGGGAAACTCTTCATTAAATTTAAGACAAATTAACAGAATGTAAATTCTTTGGGGTTTTTTTAGGCCTTTTTTTTTTTTATTTTATGTATCATTTGGTTCATGTTTGTGCATCAGAGGGAGCAGGAGACCCGGGGGTTTTGCCCAGTGGGAGATGCTGAGATGTGGAGAGAGAAAACATCTGGCAGGTTGTGCACAAACTAGATAGTTCATATTGTTTTTCCATGCTTCAACATTTTCAGAAAAAGCTACTGTGGCATAGCCTAGAAATCCTTGTTCCAGAGCAAAAAAATGGAAATACAGATAATTTACTCTAAAGTAAAATCAAGTTTGGTCATCTAGAGAGCTCAATTTTTATATCCAACTAAATATGAGTGGGAGAATCTTAGCATGCATAAGTAAACATCTATGTTAATAATTTTAAGAGATGAAAATGAAAGAAAACTTTCTTTTTTGATAAATAAAATAAAATTAAATTCTAAGTAGACACTTTTAGAATAGAACAAAACTTAAAAGGGAAAAGGAAAGAATCAGCTTTTTTCTGGTCAACTTCAGCTGTACATTGTTTTTTTTATTTTAGCAACACAGGATCAGCTCAAAGGAAAGACAATATTTGAAATTCTTACAAGCCTTTAAAATTTCGTTCCCTGTGAGTGTCATTTATTAGGTGTGTTGGTAAAGGGGGGGGTTTGGAGCTGGGAATGCTCCCTGGTAGGAACTGACTGGGTGTTTGTTGTGGGTGACAGTGTGTGCTTTGGAGCTATTTCTGTAATGTAGGAACTCCTACAGAAACATGAAGCAAAAAAAAAGCCCTTCTCTCCAATATGCAGGAAAAGGGTGTGTGGGAATCCCCCAGATCACACCCAGCAGGCTGCTGAGGGAATGCTTCGTGCCTCCAAAGAAACACTCACAACTCCCTGGGATTTGTATTTATGTACCAGAGTATTTTTATTTATAAATCTTTTTAGATTCAAAATTGTTTCCAAAAGTACAGGATCCTGGAGGGTTTAAAGCAAAACTCAGATAATTTCTCAAAGAACATCCATTTTCATTTTCAGAAGGCAGGTAAGGACATATTTTTGAAGATTGATGTGTTGGGTTTTTTTCTTGTGGGAGTTAGGCATCCTTGAATGTGTCAGTAATAAAGATTGAAGAGTGTTAGGGGGCAAATTATACCTCCAGGTATCTGTTGGAGAATACATTTTGATTCATAAATTCAGAGGAGAAGGATGCCCTCCATCAAAGTGTGTGGTCTAAATGACCCGAAATAGAGCACAACAAGGAAACAGCAAAAGAGAAAGGAAAAAAAAGGGGGAGGGAAAGGACTTGAGGGGAAAAAAAAGAGGAAAGAAACCTTGAGGAAATGTCCTAAATCTGTATTTCAGGGATGGAGATTTCACTTCAAAGTGACACTTTCCTGCAGTGAAAGAAAAATAATGCTCCTCATGTGCATAGGTGAAGAAAACACTTGTAGTTTTGTAGAAGCAACTCTTAAATTTCCTTTATGGATCAGTAATCAGGTTTGCTGCTTACCCACAATGCTGTTTTACCAGTGTTACAAACCCCCTCTGCTCTCCAGGAAAGTGACTGTGTGATTTGTATAAATTTTATGACTAAGACACCCTAAGAAAGCTGTCACCACAGTTGCTTAAGTGAAATATTTACTTCTCACAGTTTGAGGAATAACCTGCTTTTGCTTTTGATAGGAACTGCTGTGCTTAATTTGAGTTAAAGCTAGCAAATAGTTTCAGATATCTGCTGTGTGCTGATCTATGTGCTGTCACATATGTTTTTAAACACCTCAGGGAAACCAAGTTCAGGTGTTCTGTGATTCTGAGAGAGCCTGGGACAGAGTCAGGCACGTGTAATGTGTGTCCCTGCATGTGTCACCAGCTCAGTCAGTAAGTGCTGTGCTCTGGAACCACTTGAACCAAACTTGGTGCATCAATCTGCCATTGCTCGAATCACATCAAGCTTTTCTTCTCTTTATGACTTGGAAAAATGGAGCTGAAAGCCTTATGCCATAACCTGTGAGAAAGCTGGGGTTACATCAGCCCATCCCGCTCGTGTTTATGTGAACAGCTCGTGATAAAAAGGCCTCTCCAATGAGGAGAGACTGCGGGAGCTGGGTTGGTCTGGAGAGGGGAAGGCTGAGATGGAATCTCATCAACACTTAGAAATATCTCCAAGGCAGGTGTCAGAGGATGGTTCCAGACTCTTTTCAGTGGTGCCCAGTGATAGAAGGAGGGGCAATGACTGTGAAGTAAAAACACAAGTTCCACCTCAAGATGAGGAAGAACTTCTTTCCATGGGGGTTGTCAGAGTCCTGGAACAGCTGCCCAGGGAAGTTGTGGAGTCTCCCTCTCTGGAGACATTCCAAACCCACCTGGACATGTTCCTGTGTCACCTGCTCTGGGTGACCCTGCCTTGGCAGGGGCTTGGACTGGGTGATCTCCAGAGATCCCTTCCAACCCTAAAGTTTCTGTGTTTCTGTGCTAACTGGCTGAACCTCCCGCTCAGCCACCGGCTCTAAGACTTAAACAACAACTGCAACAAAAATCAGTGTATAACAACCACCCAATGCCCATTCCTGCCTGTCTAGTGATGAATGACTGTAGGGTGGGGAGCAATTTCTCACCTCAGCAGCAGCCCACTGATAC
Source organism: Manacus candei (assembly GCF_025592945.1). NCBI lineage: Eukaryota > Metazoa > Chordata > Aves > Passeriformes > Pipridae > Manacus > Manacus candei. Next base: position 1,344,589 of record NW_026138101.1, on the reverse strand, counting down.
ATATTCACCAACATGCTGCTCCCGAGCAGCAACGGGTGCTTGGCATGAATGTTCTTTACAGTCTGAGCCCAGCTCTGCTGTGATAAGTAAATCACACTGTTCATGCTGATAGTGCTTGAGTTCTCTGAAGGGGTAGCAGTAGGAAATAGAAAAAGCTTGTCCATCCACTTCTGCACATGGACACTACCCTCTTTATCCCTATTTCCCATTTTGGAGATAGGTGTCTTAAGCAGTCAATATACTTATTACTTACTCGATCTAAATGCAAATGCTGAACCAACAGTGCACTCTCATTTTTAATGAAAAGATATTAATCTTCCCAGCAAATGCATTCCACATTTGATCTTCATATTAACCTCTAAAATATTCATATTTACAGCAATTGTGGGAAAACATATACCTTGGAGCGTAGCAGCTCCGAGTTGGAATAATTGTATCATTTTGTCTTGTCTTCTCTGACAGAATTCCCACTTGCACACCTTTAACTTGTTTTGCAAAGTGGTAAATTTTGTAGCTGAACCTCAATTTCTATGGTTTAGGGGTTTTTAGTGACAGATATAGCAATATCTCATATTTTCTTGCTGCTTAAAATACAAGATAAACAAGGCATTCATCCTTTTCCCTTGATTAATGCATTTCTTATATTATGGTTTCTGATGCTTGCAAACCTGAGGAGCAGAGGGTCTTGCATCAGAGGAAAAGTTTGGGGTCTTTGGCTTCTTTTCAGAGATTATTCTGTAGTTCATTTTATCTTAAATATTAGAAAAGTAGAGAAATGGGCAGAAGAAATCTTTCAATTATAATGCTACTTATGGACAAATGGACAGAGAGATGGAAAGTGCCTCTTAGCAAGACATAAACTCAAATTTAAATTTAATTTTATGATGAACTTTTCCTTTAAGCTTTTGGGTTTAAATACCCACAGTAAGAAAGGATCTTATTTTACTAGATGCACCAGTAATTCTTAGTTTGATTCCTATTACGTTTTTGATGAGAGAGCTCATTAACCTGTTCTTAAATCTTGAAAGCAGCTGTGAAAAAGAGAAATAAAAGTAAAAATGATACGTCAAAATATGGGTAGTATCATTTAAGTTAGAAATAGTAAAGGTTCCTATTGAGAGAAGAGAAGAGAAAATGTTCATTAAAGAAAAAAAAGTCTGATCTATTTGAAGTTTTGTGGCAGAATTTCTGCAAATCTTTCATTATATTGTTAGATAATTGATGATTTAATTTAATCCATCACATAATTTGATTGTCAGATTTTGTTAAAAAAAAAAAAAAAAGAACAAGGAAAAAAAAAGACAGTTATCTGACAATAAAAGGACCAGAGTTTCTTTTCTATAAAAATCCACGAGGGATGAACACATCACATCAGGAGCCTCTCAGGCAGCCATGGCAGCACAATGTTCCTCTCTCCTCCCAGGCAGGGAATACAATGCTGAGATCCCCAGGCAGATAAATCACTGAATGTCTTTTCTTCCAAACACCAGGCACAACATGTAAGAATCCCACCTCTGGAAAAAAAAAAAATAACCCTGGGTGAACAAACGGGTTTGTTTTGTCTGTAAATGAAAGGTTCCCTGAATATTCTCCTGCTTCCGCTCCGTGTGTGCCGTGTTCCCTTCTCCTGCTGGGACTGGCTGCCAAACCCTGGAGACCCCTGGAGCTCCCTTGGAGTCCCTGCATCGACCCCTCTGTGTCTTTTGCAGTGCTGAATCTGAAAAATCAGCCCAAAAGACTGCTCAGAGACCTTTTTTTTGTCTTGAACCAGCAAGGTATTTGTTTATTCAACGTTGGGAGCAAGCCAGCTCACGCTGGGCCAACTTGCTCAACTTGCAAGTGCGAAACTAAGCCATTTTATACACTTTAGATACATGGTTACATCATTTATTATACATATTAATAAGTAGGCTGGTCTCTGGGCAGAGTCTTTCCAGACATGCTCAGCCCTCTACTGTGAGGGTTTTCTCCTCGAACCTTCATCCCTCTGGTGGTCACCATGGACGTCTTCCTCAATTTGACCTCTTCAATTAAGTGACCTGATTGCAAAATCCTGGCTCTGGGCCTTCTAGATCTTATTCAAATGTCTAGTTTACCTCATTTATTACTATGTATGTACTACTCCTATTCTTTCTATAATAAGGCCTTTGGTGCAGTGAGCAGAACAGAACATGAGATTAACCAGTGTTCCTAAAATATTCTTCCAGCAAAACAGGTGTTGGGTTTCTTAGCAGGCCAAGATATCTCAGTTAACTCTTTTAGGCCTGGCTCCTGTTTCAGCTCTGGTTTGCTGGAAACAGCTTTGCAGGTAGGAAGCCTCAGACCCCCCACACCCCTGTGGGTTATCCTGCCAGCTCTGCTACCTGCTGTCCCTGTGGAGGTGATCCTTTACAATTTCATCCAACAGAATCTGGGATAATCACTGTATATACTTAAACTTTTTAAACTGGAGCTTGCAAATGTGATAAATAATCACTTAACAGGCAGAGCTTCTGCAAGGACATTTCTCTGCTGTGTGTAGGTGATACACATTCCAAGCCTTCTCACAAAGGAATCTTTTTCTGTTTGTTGTTGCTGTGTTTGTCTGTGAAGGAAGAAATCATTCCTGGGTCTTCATTAGGATCTCTGATTTATATCTTAGATAGGCTCCTGGCTCTTCCCTCTTCCAGTATGTTAACCACCAGGATGAGAAAACCAGGGCATTCTCAGCTCTCAGTGATTTTAAACATCATTGTAAAATATACACTCCTGTCATAGCTTGTTTGCTGGAAAACCTCCATATTTTGCACAAGAAAATGTGAATATGCTTTTTCAAACCATCAGCTCTCTGTAGCTGCACTAAGAAACATTTCTATTCTCCCTCTCGTGGTTTGGAATAGGAGTTTTGGTATCACTGCCTCCTGGGGCAGAGAGTTTGCTGAGCCTCCAGACATGTCACTCATCTGAACATCCTGAGTTTCTCTGACACTGATGCACTGCAGAGAGATTTAAAATATATCATCTTGAAGACACTTACAAAGAGTGACACAAAACATATCAGCTGCTTTGAATAGAGGTTGATAACTGCAATGTTATTTTGGGGTTTTTTTGGGCTAAAGTTTCTTTATTCAAAGAATTGAAAAGAATATGAGCTCTAGAGATGTTTAGATGTTAAAATTCCACCGTGACAAATGGCTGTCTAAGAGGGGAATAGAAGTGGTACACTTAAACCTGCTGCTTGAGGACTTTTTGGTTTTGCAGAAGAGCTGTTTAATTGCCAAATGCTGGCTCACATTCTGTCAGTACAAAGAGCACAATGGTATCCAAAGTTCATCTGTGATGGAAGATTGTAAAACTTAGAAATTCCAGGTTGGAGACATACCATGCCCTATGTAGGTGTCTGGGGTAATAGTTTCAGTTCAGGGAGAGAGGTTAGAAGGGCCAAAAGGTGAGAAAAATCTGAATTATTCTCACTGCCAATGTTTTTCAGGCCTTTCTTAGGTCCAAGGAATATGACTCCAAAAAGTAGAAGTTAGTCACTATTGATTAATCCCAATAAATCCTCTTTTTCTTGCAAGAATCCCATTTCCAAACAGGTTTTGCTGTTTGGCTGAGATGAACTTCCTGTTATAGCAGTAGTAAGGATGTATCAAAGTCAATGCTTGAAAAAAAGGCCCTTTTGAATTTTCTGTCTTAAAAGTTTGATTTTTTTGCGTGGAGAATCGATACTTACAGAGCGCTCAGTGCTTAAGAGAGCAAAAGGGAAAACATTTGGAAGTGGTCAGTTTACAACCAACATGACTCATGTTTTTTTAGCAGAAAAAGGGTTTTGTCAAATCCAATGAGGTTATTTTTGGTTCCATTAGCACAATTCCAATTTCCCTCTGTGTTGTGGGGGGATAATTCCTCCGCCATCAATGGCATGTTGCTTTTGATTCCCCAAATGCCACCAGAAAACAGGCTCATCTTTCTTGTTTTTTTATGGTTTTCTGTTTTTAGAGGGTACATAGAAAAAATTATTTAAAATATTCTGCTTTATCGGAGGTTGTACCTTAATAGCATCAGCTGGAAAGTTTTCTCTCAAAATTCTGCCTAATTTTAACTATCTTTTGTGCTGGAGTATCTAATTACAACACCATTAATTAAATAGGGGGTGTGTTCAGCTTTTACTCTCAGCGTAATTGTGTTCTTTTGGCTTCTGTGATGCATTAGGTAACATTTCTCTGTGTGGTTGTGTCAACATCTCATAATCCTCATTTTGTACTATAAAGTGTTATAAAACTCTATTCAAGCTTAAAATAAACCCCTCTTAGTCTACATGAATAACATTAGTTTTTAGTTTCCTGTTTATATACTCACTACATCAGTTAAAAGGTAATTTAAGTAGGCAGAATGTGAATAAATATGTTAAAGTCATGTTAATCAAATTTGCCTCCGCTTCTCTTTTGAACTGGAGAACCCACTAGTATTTCACTTGTAACACATTCATGTAACTTTTTGCCTATTTGTTTTTAATTTTTATGTATTAAGCAAATTACAAAAATTGAAATCTTAATTAAAATATAGCTGCAACATCCTAGAGAGACCAGTGACAGCCTTTGAGCCTGTTTTTAGCTGTAAATGCCCATTACATCCATATTATGTACATTTAAACGTCTCAGAAGCTCCAAATCTAAAGCATAAATGAAGACATTCAGCTTTGTCACGGATTACTGGAGAAATAAAGTTCCATTTACCACAGAGGGCCTGGCCTTTTCCTTTATATACATTTTATACTTTTCTTTTGATAGAGCTATGAAAGTTCCCTTAGTGATTGATTTTTTTTTTTTTCCCTTGCTGGAAGATCACTGCATTTCCTGACTCCCTGTCAGTGATCACAGTGCTGCTGTTTGTTCATGGAACCCAGTTTTGCTGATTCCTTTTTACAGTTTGCTTTGGACATCTTTAACTTGATCTGTCTTTTGCCATGACTCTTTTATATTTTATTTTAATTTTTTTTTTTTTTTAAGAGAAACTATTTCCTTGAGAGGAAATCCATAAAGCATCATTCTCCCTGAAGAACAAGTATAAGCTGGCTCCCTGGAGACCACATATAAATCACTTTTAAGGGAAGATATTGCTCACTCAGAAAAGTGATTTGTAAACACTTGAAGTTTGTACCATATTATACCATCATCCTCAAATAGGTACCTGCATGGAAAATGCTAAAATATGAATTCTGCCTTGGAGGCTGATGGTACCAGGGAGCAGAATTTATGAATGGTGACTTTTCTTTTTTGGCAAACAGCACATGATGCCTTCAGAATATGTGGCCTGATGCTGTTTATTTAATGATTTTTAGAATGCTGGGCCACAACCTACCCTAGATGAGATGGTTTCAGCACAGGGATTGAATATCTTTGCCACTTTAATTTTTTTTATAGTATTTATCCTGAGATGTTGCCTTGCATAAAGTTTAGAAGTAGACTTAGGCTGGGCAGATGAGATGCCAGTAGTAGCAAGGAGACTTAGTCTTTGAAATGAGGGATAATTCCATTAACAATCGTGGAAATATTCCAGCTTTAAGGGACTGCAACACAAAAGAGGCCCTAGACTCTGCTTTTTGCTTCTGCAGCGAAGAGAAGTAGTAAATTTTTTTCTAAATGTATTTCAATTTAATAAACATCTGTCGTGTATATTTAAAACTGCCATTTCAGGATGGTAATTATATCATCTGAAAATAAGTCCTCCTCAAAAGAGAACTGAAGTGACAGGCTGAAGAAAATGAAACATGACGTTGCTCGTTCGCCTTTCATCCTAAAGCTAAAATTTAAATTAATTTTCGTCTTCTTGTCAGAAATTATTTTCATTGGAAAGTACTTTTGATTGCAGTTTTCAGAGAGGAATGGGGTCCTTCCCATTGTGTGTGTACAGAAGTTGTTCAGTGTCTTCGTAATATTTTACTTAAATTAATCATTTGCAGATATTTTAGACAGTTGATAGCTGTGCAGGCAATTCTAAAGAAAGTTAAAAAAAAATAAGTCCCAAAACCCAACCTGAGATAAATGTAAAGATTGTCACTTTTTTTGTTACTTGGCACCTTTTCATACAGCCATGGTGTGTTTGTTGCCATAGTTACCTGCTTGTTGAGAGAAATGAATATTTGATAGTAGCAGTAACTAGACTGTAAAAATTAGATATGCTGCTTTGGTTCAATTTAGGTTTAGCACAATTTTTTTTACAGCTGAATTTCTTTTATAAGTGTTGAAGGAAACTTGTGGAATCATATCCCTATGGGAACTACCAGTCTCTGTAGTCCTGCAGGTTCATTCACACTCATTCCACAGTCCTCTGATGAGCTGAAAGATCCTAATTAAATTTTCTTCCAATATACTTTAATTTTCAGCTTTCAGACCTCCCATAGTAGGAGTTTATTCTATTAATATCTTAATTTAAATATCACAGAGGACAACAGTAGTGATGCTGTGGCTGTCACAGGTGGTGGCTTTGTGTGCTGAAACAGTGACCCAGTTTATGAGGGACAGAATACAGGTGTCTGGCCTAATATCCCACTTCTGAATAATTGCTTTTTTTGGCATGATGCTTTTTGACAAAATCACCAGCCAGTGAAGCTCCAGAAAGTACAGGAATGCAGCTTTAAATAGCTATCCAGGTAACAATTCAGTGGAAGCTGCACGTTAGAGAGGAAAAGGGTCTTCACAGTAATAAAAAATATGTGGTTTTATAAGAAAAATTCCAGGAGTGAAGCAGTTGGAATTTACCTTGGCATTGGTACTTTGCTGCATGCAGTAAAATCTTCAGCAGAAAGAGTGACTTGAGGAGAAATGATGCTCTGAGTCATGTTTTCATGCAGTGTTGCCTCAGACATGAGAAGTGACAGAAATCCTGTTGGCTCCATTATCTTTCCTTACCCTGATTTCTGTTGTGTCAGAAATTTCTGAATTGTCTCTCTGTACTCTCTTTGATGTATCCTTGATAAAATACACACCTTGCAGAAGAGACAAACTGAAGGGAGATCACTGTTTCCCTGGAGGATTTGTGCCTTTTGGATGAACTGTGAGTGACAGGTGGCAAGAAATGAAACGAGAGAGAGTTTTTCAGGGGAATTTGTCAAAAACACACCTCTAATATTTGGAAGTTCAGAGATTTCCACTAATGTGATTAAATATTTGAGAATACAAGAGAAAGGCAGTCTAATCTGTGCTGATGGTAACAGTGGTCTGATTTAGACTTTCTTGAGGTAACTGGAGAGTTGTCACCTTTGTTTTTTTGCTGAGGACTTTGCAGCAGGTCCAAGGCAGCTGCCCAGGGGCTTTTTGTTGGACACTTGACTTCTCACCATAGTCTAATTTTTACATTAAGGCTTCATGTTCCTGCCTTGAAAGAAAAATAATCACCAGGCTCTGCAGAATGTCAGACTCAAAGGCAGCACTTTTGCGTGGCAATAGATAAAATCCTTGCTTTTAGCAGCGTGGCTGAAGAGATGCTTCTGAGAGGTTTAGAGAAACAAAGCAGTGGGGTTCAGTCAGAAAATCCCAGCTCTTTAAAACACTATTTTTTTTCCAGTCTGTGTTTTCTCTGAGAAGTAATAAGGTCTAAGTTTGATCAGAGTTTTAGACACTGTTCTGAGTGGGTTTGAGGAGCTGGCAGGGTCACGGCACACAGGATAACGTGACTGATGTCTGATGCACTCTGGTGCTCCAAGAGGGATGCTCTGCTCCCCCCATCTTTCATGTTAGGTCTCTCCACACATCTGTCTGGCTCCTACCCTAGCAAGAGGTGACCAGCTAGAAAAGCTTCCTGGATGGCTGAGTTGAATTGACTCAGACCTGCCCAATCCCTCCCGACACACTCCCTGGGATGGAGCCGTGTGGCTGAGCACAGGACAGGATGGGAAGCCTTTTTTCTCAGCAGCAGTGAGTCCTCCCTTATCTCAGCAGCTTTGGGTAATCCTCTTCTCTAGCTCCTGCCTTCCATTCACTTATGTAGTTTTATCAGTGTAAAATGTTCCTTCTTTCGAGCACGTGTAATGCCTGGAGCTTATTTGTTAACTTAATATAAAGTTTGACTTAAACAAAATTTCTAATGACACCCTCCACCCCACCCCAAAAAAAACAACCAAAAAAACCAAGCCACCAACCAACCAAACTCAACAAAGCTCCCAGAGTTACACTCCATTTCCTCCAGCAGCAGCCAAGGCTGGCACAACACTTTCTCCTTTGTAATATATCTCAGATTTTGCTGCCACTCTGCATTCTCTGTCCATGGCTCTGGTTCTGCAACGGGCATTGATTTCCTCCTGAGTAGAGAATGACACAGTTGAAGGCACTTTCACCTTGTAAAAAAAATGCCCCCAGCACTGTGTCATCACTGACAACATGGCCCTTCTTCCCCAGCAAATAAGGAAAGGAATTTGTTTCTTACACAGTAGACATTTCCACTAACAACAGCCTCAAGCCTGCAGTGGATTTTCCATCTTGCCTTATTTGTTAAGGACTGGGTAAGATTTTCAGAAGTGTCTTCTAGTAAGAAAAATTCTTTAAAATCCAGTTCTTTGGTTCACTGGATGTAGGGAGGATTCAAAATTTGTTGTCGAACAGGGATCCTTGAACTAGTAATTGTGAACTTATTAAGTACATATAGATTTTTATATATGTAAATCTATATATGTTTATATGCTTTTTTTTTTTATTTTATTTTGCATTGAGAATTCTTTGAAAGATATTTTATAACTGCCTTGCCTTCAACTGGAAAATGGGACAGGGAATTTCAAATGGTTGTGTTGTGAATGCCACACCTCATCATGAAAAGTCAATCCCATCTCGTGGTAAGGTGTAGACAGAATAAAATCAAGCTTTTACCAAAGCAGCTGCAAATGGAATCTCACAACTTGGTTTGAGGAAGGAAGCAATCTTTAAAAAACAAAGCCATGATTTAAGACTGTGGAAATAAGCAGAATTTCAGTTGTAAAGCAGGTCTGGTCTCTCTTTGGGTGGAAGGAGCAGAATAAGGAATACGTAAGTCCAAAAAGTTTTAACAGAAACTCCTGCCTTGTTAAGTACTTTCCACTTGCATCAATGTATCAGCTTCTTATTTATGCCTCGTAGTTTGTGTCTCATGTTCAGTTTATCAACCTCCATGAGAGGCAGACAGGATTTGATTATGTGCTCTGACATGTCAATGTTATTTTTGGGAGGCAAAGGGGAGTTTGATATGATCTCAGTGACTTGGTAAGTTACTCCTACTTGAAGAAATGGGATTTAAATTAAACTGAGGAGATTCGTTTCCAATAGATAAAGCAAGGTTTCTTTTTTTCATCCTCGAAATGATAGAAAGAAGTGTGTAATTTTTGTTTTATGAAGATGGAAGACCAAAAACTGACATAGATTTTGGAATATAAATTAAGAATTTAGATGGCATTTTGGGGAAATGGATAAGCAGAAGATACCTTTTGCTTTAGTTGGAGCAAAGCCTGTCTTTTTCAATCCTATCCAGCAAAGATAAATTATGTAGTATAATTCAGACTATTACTGATAAGTGTAATGGATCAAACAGAATATTCTAAGTTTCAATAAACAGTAGCAAGAAAGGTACCTTTCTGAACATTTCCTATTTTCTGTGCAACCCATCTCAGAAAATGCTAGACAGTATCTTTAAAACAAATCATAAAATGCAGTGCAAAAAAACCCACACTAGAATATTTTATATAATTTAAAACACATTTTTCACTCAGTTATAATATTGGAGAAAACTGGAAAAGTGTTATAGCATTTTGCATAGAAATATATTTCCTATTCCTACCTGGGCATGTCGGGAACCACTCAAAGGTGCAACAGCTGATTTAAGACTTGTAGTCAAAAAGCAATCTCCTGCAAATAGACAGTAAAGGCTAAGAAATTAATAGTTGTTCTTTTTAGAATTCTGGGAGAAAGTAATGGGTAGACAAGAAAATGAGTAGCAAATTCGAAGTGCTCAAGAATTTGTGAGAGGATTTAACCTAATTTAGGCTTTTGAGCAAGGTGTTCACTGATATACTCAATGAGAAAAGGGATGTTTGGCTCTTAGGTGTGTTACAAAGTCCATTAAAATGCCTGTTTCTCTCCACTGATAAATGACAAGCCAAAGTGGGCCTACAAACATCCCCTGGTGTGAGCCCTCTGCTCGCAGATAAAGGGGTGACTGTGCCATCCACTGCCCCCAAAAAAGCAGTGTGCAAAGGGTTGAAATGAAAAAGACCCCAGGCCAAATTCAGTTTTGCACAGTCATTTCCTCTCTGTGCAGTCCTGCTGGGTGGCTCTTTACTGCTGGGCAAACATCTGGAGAGGTACAATGGTGTGGGTTCAAAATCTTGCTCGCTTGAAGGCAGTTGGAACTAATTCTGGGAACTCCTGCATTTTGGCTTTTAGCTCGGTGTGTATCTGGAAATCTCAAGAAGGCAAATTTCTTTCTGTAGTATATGGATTATATTGTCTAATAACAATTTCTGGCACAGCAGAAAAGAGTAGCAACATCCTTAGCAGATAAAAGACAAGGCTTGTTCTGATGGAGCCTCAACCGGTGACACAACCCACTGCTGGGGGTTTTGGCTGCTTGTGGAAGGTTCAGGAACATTTCTGCTGCTACTGTTGGCATCCATCTGGGTCTTCAACAACATGCACTGAAGAGCACATCCATTTGCTGTTCCTATTCCATGTTTTCTTGTTGCTGTTGAATACTCAGTTGCTTGGTTGGGACCCAGCTAATGCAGAACAATCCGTTTTTGCTTTTCCAAAATCCTGGAGGAATTTGCCTGCTGGTGTTGGTAGAGACCGACCAAGGAAAGCACCACTAGGATTTATCTCTTTGTTCAGTCCTTCCCTGCAGTGGGGAAAACCTCAGGTGGCCTTTCTACCCACCTTTTCCTGGGTAATCCATCTCTGGAAGAAATCTTTCCTGTGTATAATTGTCTCCTTGGGAGGACCAGAGACTCCTGTGCTGGTGCCATCCTGATTTACTCCTCTGCTAATCCTTGTGTGGTTGGCAACAGAACACTGGAATGTTAGGAATTTATGTCAGCAAGAAATAACTTGATGGATGATGACAGAATAAAAAAAGATTGGGTTTGAACTATTTATCTTAAAGCTATTTTCTCATCTGGTTCTATTTGTTTTCCTTTTTCTTCTAAAGTTCCAGTCTGATAAATAATACCTTTTCAGTGGCTCTCACCTTCCGATGAGTTTCTCTTTTCCAGGAAAAAACACATATTTAAGTAAATAACATGTTTTTTAAAAATTCAACATAAGTGAGGTTAAAGAAAAAAAAATGTAAAGAAATAATGAGGAGTAACAGGTGTATTGCTGCAATAATAAAACGTACATCAGCTTTCTACTCTGGCATACATTGGAGCAAAACTAGGGAAAACAGAGAAGAGGAACAGGGATAGGGAAATTTGCAGAAGAGACTGAAGCATAAAAATAATCTGATAGATTTAGAATTTTGGTTAGCTCACTTGTGTAAATTGTATTTGTGAGTAATGGAATGGAACTGGATAAAGGAAAATGTCCAGGAACCTTTTCTAGCAAAGATTACACTACAAAATTCCCTTCTAATGGAATATTCACATGTATCCTTTCAAGGAGAACTGAAAAAACCCAACAACTTCCAAATGAGTGCTTAAAGAAAAACACCATTGATGAACAGTGTACCAGTCTCAAAAAAGTAGTTTTCAGGGTTCAAAATCTTTTGTTTCCTACATTTGGAGGTGTCTTTTATATATATATTTTGAAATCGATAGACAGCTTTTACTGTGGAATTAAAAGTACTTAGTTTTGAATCTTCATGTGCAGCTTTGTGTTTAGGTTTCAAAAAGATAGAACAAGTAATTAGTAGATGAGATATTGGGAAGAAATTCTTGGCTGTGAGGGTGGGGAGGCCCTGGCACAGGTTACCCAGAGAAGCTGTGGCTGCCCCACCCCTGGAAGTGTCCAAGGCCAGGTTGGAGGGGGCTTGGAGCAACCTGGGCTAGTGGAAGGTGTCCCTGCCCATGGCAGGGGGTGGAATAAGATAATTTTTAAGGTCTCTTCCAACCCAAACCATTCTATGATTTTAAAATACTTATTAAAATATTTCCTTGAAGGACTACTGCACAGTGTAAATCAGTCAGCAGGCAGCAGCATCCTCAGATGTGTGAGGTGTATCAGGGCTTTTAATGGAAAAGTAAACAGGTGAAAAGCATCTGTGGTAGTTCTGAAGAGCCCTGATGACTTTTGAGAAGAACAAGTTCATTTCTTAATCATCCAGATGTTCAGATAATAAGGTGCTATTTAAAGTTAGCACAAACTTTCCTATGTGTCTCTAGATAGCATCAAACTTCTGAAATCTTTTAAAAGATATAAATTGAGTGCTTCAGAAAAAAAAATGCAAATCAACACATATAGCGTGGCAGAAGAATAGAAACAAGAAAGGCTTTGAAATTGTTGTTTTATCCACATTGTTTTAGAGTTTGTGAGTCATCCAGGCTTCTTCTCTGCTGTGGAAAATTGCTGCAGAAATTGCTCCAGGCAGTTACTCAGAAATCATGTTTCCAGATTTGTTCACAGACTTGCAACACTTGCTCACATCTGTTCACTCAAAATGGACACCTTACAAATGGGCTTCATCCCACACTTTGAACTTAATTAAGGTGCAAGGTTTGCTGAAACCTAAGCATGATTTTTAATGTAAATATCTGAGATTTGTATTAAGGAATTCTTTCTGTCCCTCCTTTTGTAACCAGCAAACCAGCTGCCATGTGGTGAAAAAAGTGATAGTGATATTGCTGAAAGTAAAAAATCTGGTAAAGTTAGTGCCTGGAATCACTATTTGCCAGAGTCACATAAAGAAAACCAGCAGATAAATAAAATTTCCAGCCTCTAAAAGTATCTGGTACACAACGAGAGAGTCAATGGAAATAGAAACCTTTGGGCAAATGCTTTGCTGCACCCGACCCCATTTAGTGTTGGGGAGAATACTGATGAATGTTGAGGATGATTTCTTTCTCCTCAAAGAAGTTTGGGTTCCAGGTCACCCTGCAAAGACTTGCTTTGACATTCACAGTTTAAGCTTTAGAAGAAGATTGGCCTGGTGGAAAGTCACTGAAGTTTTTACTGAAAGAAATATTTTTTTTTTTTTTTTTGGTGTGTGTAAAATGTGCTGAATTTATTTATTAGCATTGAATATTCTTTTGGATATTTTAAGTGTGGTTTGATCATCCCTGGAAGCATGTCCAAGCCTGGCAGTAAAGCCAAAGATACTTTCCTTCAGCAGATACACAAATCTCTGGCCCGTGTAAAGTCCTTGAGAGAAGTCATTTTCCCCACATTTTCCCCACATTTTTCCCACATTTTTCCCATGAAATGAAGCCAAACAAGGGGAAGGTTGATGGATACAGTGAATATATAACTTACCTGAGCAAGACCACAGGGCAGTATGAGCATTGAGAGGGCTGAGCATTAGAGACTGGAGGCAAAATTTCCAAGGCAGACGGGTAAAAATAGGTGTTTTCCTCCATATTTAATCACTTAAACAAACAGAGATTCGAAAGTATTGACTTTGCCAACAGGTGGGACTGCTCAACACCTTTGAAATTAAACTGTTTTCCACATGGTTGGCGAAAGGAAGATGTAAGAACCTCATTTCAGACAACCAGGATGTCAGATTCAATTGCATTTGCTTAATCTCAGCCATCTCCTGAAGAGGAAATGGCAATGGAATGATCATATCAATATTCCAGGTATCAGCAGAGGGGAAGTAATATTTTTAAAATATAATTTATATGAAAATGTTCCTCCAAGAGACGTATTACAAATACAAAGGAGATGAAGGATATCAAATGAGCTCATAGAAGGAGGAAGACAGCAATGCCTTTTATTACATCCCCTTTAATCACAGGAAAATCTATTTTCATCTAATCAGCTATTGATATGCAGAATGATAGGTTCTCACGAGTTCAGAGAAGTGTTTCATCTGGAGATGCCCCACTCTGTGGCCTGTAGTTCACTTGATCTGTTCCTTTCACCCACTTTAGCAGATAAGAAAATAATAGAAAAGATCTGAAAAATGTTTACCTAGGAAAAAAAAAACCAAACATGCTGAACTCTTTTATAAGAGATCACAGCTTTTGTGAGCAAAGTGTGGCTATTTTACCACCAGCTGAAGTCTTTTGAATCTTTACTTCACCAACAAAATGGAAGTTAAGCAGACATTAGTATTGGGGCAAATGGATCAAGGTCCTGGCATCTCAGAACTTTCTTTTGGTGACTGTTTCTTTCTCTACAATTTCTTTGTAAACAACATATATGAAGGTCAAGACTACATTGTGTTTCAGCTTTAAACACACAGATAAGAGTCCTCTCAGCACTGTGTTCCCTTGCAGAGGTCCCACCACTCCAGAGCTGTCTGTGAGACCCTTATTATACATTAATAAGCAATTCTGTGTCCTCAGTTATCGTGAAGAGGTTTGAGTGGATGGAGAGTTGTTCTTAGGTGGATGGTAGAAGTGATTTTCTTTGGAACATATACAAAAGGACTGTTATGCACAGGGAAAATCTTATTTTGGTCCACAGTCTTGAACTATGAGTCTCAGACTGAGATGAAATTTGACTGTCAAAATGGGTTTATTTTTTTCAGGCTTTCCGTTTTTCCCAAACTTGAGTCATTGTGGTTGTGTGATGTTTAAATTAAAACACACTGTGTGCACAAAGGTGGTGATCCCTTTTGTTTGATAACATGATCAGATTCTAGATCATATTTTACATAATTATACATTATTATGTTTATTTATGCTATATATATATTCTGCTTATTGTAGTTGCTGCATAAGTTCAAAAAGCCCCATTATTTACAAAAAGAATAGTTTTGACCGTTGTAAATGTTTTTGAAGGTTGCAAATACTGGAAACCAGGTGTGTTTATTCAGTAGTTACTGCATTTGGTTCACATTTACTGAATCTGTAAGATTAAGTTAATATGTAAAGCACATCAGAGTGGTTTAAGGTAAAACAAGAAAATATATTCAAGACAACTAATCCTTAAGCCAATTACAGAGAAATCCCAGATCCAGGTGTATTTATCTGCCTGTACAGGCCCTCACCTGAGGCAAACAAGTGCACAGGGTAAGGTTAATATTTTACAGTAAAAAGGGCACAAATGTGCACCTCAAATTTCAGTCATGGTCCAGATTTGTGAAACAAGACTGCAGTGAAAGGGCAAAATATCAGACAGTGCAGCCTGAATAATTCCTAGACTGAACAAAAACTCGTTATCTAAAGAACACACATAGTTTTCTGGGACACTAGTAGAGGAAAATCTGGTGTGTTGTTATCCTGATGTAGGTAATAAAAGAGAAGAGTTTTAAGTTTTGCCAAAGTTCAAGTGTTGAGCATTTCCAAAGGTGGTGGCAGAGCCTGTCCCTGTAAATATTCCACCCCAGGAAAACTGCTGCTTTTCTTATTTCATTCTGTTAATTAGGGTGTCAGAAATACTCATTCCTTAAACTCAAATACTCAGATGCTAATTTTAAACCTTGCCTTTTGCCATCTAAGACTGTGTGCCGTGTT
The DNA here is from genome assembly GCF_025592945.1 of Manacus candei. Taxonomy (NCBI): domain Eukaryota; kingdom Metazoa; phylum Chordata; class Aves; order Passeriformes; family Pipridae; genus Manacus; species Manacus candei. The sequence continues at coordinate 1,329,036 of NW_026138101.1, read as the reverse complement.
TACAGTGTTTTTTGGAAAAAAAAATGAATTAAAAAAAGAGCCAAGTTGCAGAGAAATGGTTTACAAGCTTGTAAATTCTCATAGGGCTTTGCATACAAACCTTCTCCTCCTTGGAGAGTGTTAGATGGGTGTGCTTGTGGAAGTGGTTTTATTGAACTGCAGTAAATAGAGAATTCTTTACCTGTCCCAGATACTCCTTTACCCTCCAAAAACTTTTCTGTGTGGCCTGATTTTAAGTGGGCTGTTTGATTTCTTGTTAGCTTTGGTCTGTACAACAAACAAAACACAGGAGACAAAATCATTTTTAGAAGACATTTTGAGCGTGGGTAATTTAGTTAAAGAGTGAAGCATCATTAATTTTTATCAGGCCATATAAATGGAAGGGAAAAATAAGTCTAAATAATAGAAAGGTCAAAATCATGGGTATCTACACTTATTAACAGAGCTTTATGGGGCATTAAGAATTGATATTCCCAAGTGACTCCTAAACCTCATTTTATAATTGACAAATAAATATAATTGCTTGCCTCACAGCCATGATTATTTTTTTTCCCTGTAGACCTAAGCACTAAATTATATTCTGCCCTCACAACTTGGAAATGTTACGACTGAAAATGATACCTGGGTCTCTGTTTGAACCTTCATTCATCTTGGAGCTTTGATGTGGTAAAAGAGCCTTTGGGAGGGCTAAAATCACACTCTCTTGTAACTGTGTTTGGCTCTACAGGGCTAAGAAAAGTTAAAAAACCCGGTGTGGAGCTTATTTCAGGCAAAGATTGTAGACATACTGACTGAGAAGAATCTACAGGCCATTTTCAGCACAGAAACCTACTGAGGGTTTTCCTGGCTGACCAGCACTGAATGTGTGAGCACTCATGTGCCCCAGGACTGCAAAATGAGTGTCCTGCATTAAAATTTGGTTCTGGAATGTTGGTTTGTGCAGCTGAGTGTGGAGCACACTTGCTGCCTGTGCCTGAATATGCATGGCCCTTGCTAACCTGCTCCATCTAGGGGATGCTTTACATAATTCCTGTTTTCACATGCACTTTAAGCCTTTTAAGTCTTTTAACACCATTTAAATTGGATTTACAGTAGTGTAATGAAATAAAAATCTAGGCTGTGAACAGCAGAAATCTACTTTATTCATTCAACAATATGATCACAGCACTTGTTTTTCTTCCTGGTACTTGTTTCACCTCCTGGTTTTTAGTAAATGTACAAAACTAGATTATTGTTTGAGGGTCTGACTTCCAGTGTTGCTTCAACAGAACCTCCATTTAAACTGCTCAGTGAAATATTTACAAAATGTATGCTTGGCCCACGTAGGGGTTTTATAGACACTGTCTTGTTAAATGAATCCAGTTTTGTAAAATGTTTAATCCAAGAACGGAATTTGAAAAGTTTCAAGGCATGTGAAAATAAGTTAAAGACAGATCTTATGCTGAACACACAGTTTTCCAAAGGGTGTTTTTACTGTCTTGTACAGTAGTCTAGGAATAGTTTTAATGTATTTGGAGCAATTTGCATGACCTAGAAGCACAAAGGCTGGTAATAAGATGCTTTTTTTGCCTTCCTTGCCTCACCCTTCTCTATGCTGACCCTGCATTATAGAGATATTTCAAGTGAAGGGCAGTCAGTGATTAGTTGTAAGAAGCACACGTCTCATCACATTAGACAGTGCTAATTTGCTTTAAACTGATGCCTGTGTCCAAATCAGAACACCTGACTTTCATCTAGCAATGTTATTTCTTACTCATTGATACTGATTTTAATGTATGAACAATGTAAAATTATTTTAATTGAGGTAAACTTGTGCATGTTCTTTTCATTAGTAATACTTGTGCCATTAGCTGTATATTTTTAAGGTATTTAGTTGCAACAGGCAAAATTTTATGCAAAATTAGAATAAGTTACATCACTAGTTATAACCACCCAAAAAAAATTTGAATTGTGAAGTAGCTCATTCCTAAATGTGAACTCAACACAAAACACAGCTTCTCTCTGCTACTGGTTTTAAAAATCCAAGGATCAAGGTTAATGATAGGAGAGTGAATAACACCAGAAACGAGTGTGAGCTGCTGTTCCTGAGCTGAAATGTGAGAAATAACACACTTGCAGGGACTTGGCCACTAATAAGGGTAGAAAGGGGAGAGAAAAAAAAAAAAACAACCTCTAAACAGGGAAGCCACAGCAGTATAATCTCTGGATGGTGGAGGAGATAATGCTAAAAAAATGCTGCATTCAGACACAGTTTCTGGTCTGAAACCTGTTACATTCCCAATCCAGCTGATTCTTCCCCCCAAAAGCCCCTGCTGGTGTCAGCTGTCCCATGTTGGCATGCAGAGCAGGGTCCATCCTGTGCTGTCCTGGGGGGTTTGTGCTCTCTGAGAGTCACTGGGTCACCCAGTGACACTGGTCAGGCAGTTTGTGCCCAGTGGTGACTGAACCAGCAGGGCTGTGGCAGCTGATGGGCAGCCTGGATTCACCTGGTTAAAAATACCTGTTCAAACTGTGGGATCTGATTGAGAAAGAAAATCTTGCATTTTGATTATTGTGAGGAGGACAGTGACACTTCCATCACCTTCCATCACTCTGCACCAGCCCTTAGCTCAGAACTGTCCCTGGTTAGGCCCTCTCTGCTGACTTACCCAACTTTGTGAGCCTTGTATGGAGAAACATTCTCCCCCCTGCTCCAGCCATGACCTCCTCCATGCTCCTGCCCTGGAATTGCACAGCCTGGAGTCACGTTTTCCCCTGCCCTCACCCTCACAAGCCTTTGAACTTTGCTGCCTGTCTGTGTTTGACTAAGAGAGTTCCTCACAGGCCTGGCATTTCCCTTTAACCTTCCCTCGGATTCACTTCTGGCTGTGCCCTCCCTGCAATGCTCTCTGTCAGGCACCGAAAATATAACTTGTATTGTCTTGCAAGGGAAACAGCAAATTACTCTTATTACTCATTTCTAGTCCTTTGCTGCAGCAATCCGTTAGGAAAGAAATAACCACTAAAAACTAACAGCAAAGGACAAAAAGAGCAGCTGAGCTGAAATCACAACTGCCTTTCCACAGTGGTGGCCACTTCCAAATTATTCTGCTGTTTGTGGCCCCTCTCACTCAGGATTTCCCAGGTGATTGCCCCGTGCCCACCTTCCAGCACGTCTGAGAGGAAAAATAATCCATATTATGCCAGTTTCATAACTGATGAATAAGAAGGATGAAGTGTGAAAATATTGAGTGTCTAGGCCAAAATCAGCTAGGAAATTTAAATTAATAAAATTTACTTGAATCACTATTAAAATAGAAGGAAAATATACAAATAAACCTGGACACAACTACTCTTACACAGTTTTCTAAATTACACCCTGTGAGTGTTCATTTTCTCTTGTGATTAATATGGAAAGAAATAAGTGACTTCTCACATTATTTTATAGTTTCATAGCTTGGTACTTAGGCAATGCAGTAAGTCAACTGCAATGAAGAGCTCAATACTTTGGATATACTTGCCATTTTTCTGACAGGAAAACCTGCACAAGTGAGGCCACCATTTTGAAAGTCAGTTTTCATAAATAGAAAATTGGACTTGAAACCCCACAAGAGAAAGCTTTTTGTGCAATTTTAGGCAGCTTCTACTTTGACTTGGTTCGGAATCCCACACAAATAATCCCTTGTGCAGCAGACATCAACAGTTATGGTTGCCTTAGATGTGGGTCAGGAGGGGTGATAAATATTAAACCTAATCTTCTTTATCACTGATACAATCCTAGGTAAAGTTGTCTGCTTAAATGGATGATAGCATTGCAGTAAGAGGCAGGTAATAAGTTTCAGTGTGTGTGGTACAAGGCATTTGATTCCAGGCATTGCTACATATTTTATAGACTTTATTTAGAAATCAAAAGTGAGAAGTCTGAGTACATGTCTGTACGTCTCAAATATTTATTTGTCATCCCAGCTACGGCTTAGTTGAAACATTTGGGGCTTCTCTATCTGATCCCAGGAGATGTCCCATAAAAGAGTTTTGCCTGTGGGTATCAATATCTATATGCAACACAGCTGTTAGACTCGGCAGCGTGGTGGATCCAGCTTTTATGAACATAATGAAATGGAATTTTTAAATGCAGTAAAACCAGACATAAGACAGCACATCAAACGGAATAGAGTCCGTCTGTGTTCTCCCTTTCAGGAGTGTTGCACACACTTCTGTTGCGTTCAGAACTAAGGACAGCTCCGGAGATTCTGCATCCCGCTTTCGGCGCTGGAGCAGGGGCTGATCTGCTCCGCACAAATCAAATCGGGCTGAACTGCATATTAATCAGAGCCCCTTTAGCAGTGCCTGCCACTCAGAGAGACTGTAACACTTTCATCCTTGCACAGAATGTGCTGTCATAATTGGTTTGTGTTAGGCGTTAGAAACATCTTGTGACTGAATGACCTGTAACTAATAAGAAGCAATGCTCAAATGAGATGAAGGTCCTTGTCTTCCAAGCACTGTACAAATGGGTTCCATCTGGCAGCATAGTGACTTAATGTGTGATTTATGTTGGACTCTTATGTGTGAGAGTTAAAGAACCTCATCAGAATGCAGGGGTTCCTATTACAACTTTTAAGCTTTTTGAACCCGATTTGGAAGCCTTAAAGGCAGAAGTTTAATCAGAGAAAAGAGAATTTTTAGCTTAGAGATTTTAAGAAGAGTTTCATTAGCTTAGGACAGAGCCCACCTCTCCTATCCTGTTTAGTTTAGTTTTCCATCATTATCTGAATCAGCAAAAGGATGAAGTACAGACTGTTAAAAAATGAAAGGTAACAGTGACCAGGTGAAAATATTCACCTGGAAATCTCGCTCTGTGCTTTCCATACAAAGACTTGAACCTCAGTCTGTTTTTTAATGAGAGTTTGTTTTTAGTGAGACCATATTGGTGTTGAAGATTTTTCTTGATATGTATTTCATTGAAACCAGTGCTTTCCAATTAGAAATGGTCTTCAAAGATCTATGTTTTCTGATTATTAAAAGTTTGTTTAATACTCATACAATTGTTAATGTTGGAAAAGACCTCCAAGCTCATTGAGTCCAACCACTAACCCAGCACTGCCAAGCCCACGAACTAAACCATCTCCTCAAGTGCCACATCTACACATTTTTTAAACACTTCCAGGAACTGTGAACACTTCCAGGACACTTCCCTGGGCAGTAGAGGGAAGTTCCAATGCTTCATGACCTTTTCAGGGAAGAAATTTCTCCAAATATCCAAACTAAACCTCCCCTGACACAACTTGAAGCCATTTCTTAACTGGTTATCATGAGAGCAAACATCGTGTCTTATACTGGAGGCTGAGTAAAAATGGGAAAACATTTCATAAAATGAATGGAATACTTACTTCTTGCCATCACATGTTCAAAAATCAACGTGATCAGCACATTGGATTGTATTTGAAAAGAGTTCAGAAAGGTCACTGGTGGCTTCACGGTTGCTGATCAGCTGTAACACACTTTGCTTTTCACCCTGACAGTGACTATTTTCTCTCTTCTCTCATTCTTAGTTCCTTGTTCCAGTATCTTAAGGTTCTTCATAGGAACCCCCTGGGACAGGAGGTATTTCTGCTGTATTTTCTTGTTCTTGGGTGGGAACAGCGTGGTTTGTTAACACAGTAGGTCAGCAGCTGAAAGGGATTGCCTTATCTTGTTCCCTGCATGTTGTGATCAAGGGGAGAGCAGTGACAGGAGGGTTTTTCTTCCTCTGGGGAGAGCAACAAAGTGTGTTAATTTGGGAACAGAGCTATCAGGAGTGCAGGCATGAGAGGAAGACAGCAAGCTGAGAGCCTCTCACGCAGGGAGCAACAGGACACACAGAAAAAGAGCAGGGAGCAGATCTCCAGCCAAGCCTGAGTCATTATGGAGAAAGAGAGAATTCCTAGGAGGTCTATGCGAGTTTGTTACAGACTGAGAAGGCAGTGAAAGCTGCTGGAGGGAGAGCAAAATTGATCCCCACCAAGAGTGCACAGTGCTCTGGCAGTGAACCTTTTTTCCCCCCAAAGCTTTTTATAAATCCATTTCACCCACCAAAGCTGAATTTTCCCTTTAAGAAAATGAAAAGTCTTTTAACTACCCCCCACCACACACCCCTCAAACCTTACTATAGTTTGTATTCTGAGGTGATACAGTTCAGAGACTGATGATTTTGTCTCTGCCTCGATGCCTGGCTGACCTGGGAGCTGTCACACCCTTGGGTAAAGACAGTGTGCAAAGAGCACCTGATTCTCTGGACCTTAGCCATCCCCTATCCAAACTTGTTGTGATGGATTCAATTTGGTTTCCAGATTAGATTCCTGTATGTTGTTTGATGATTTTTCCCCTTTAGGTCCAGTGGAATCTCCCTTTGAAATGGCACACTTTTTTTTTTTGGCTTCCCACCCAGAAGGTTTTGGTATTTTAATCCTGTCCTTAAAAGAGAGTGCAGGAATTGGGACTGGGGTTTTCAAAGAAATATTGAAATAGCCTTAATTCCTTATCATCTCACCATCCCTGACCCATAAAAAGTAGAATACCATATTTTTTCTTTTTTTTTTTTTTTCCTGCTCACTATTTCCCTCCTTTTTCTCTTAATGTGAAAGTTTTATATTAAAAAACCTGGTTTCATAACTGTCTGGTGAAGACACAGCATCCTACTGCCCTGTACTGGTACTGTTATCATGTCTGCAACTGAGACAGTTCTTTCTACATCCTCCTATGTCTTTACTGAGAAATGGGTGTCTTACCCTTTTCGGTGGTGTGGAGGAATAGCTTTGATTACATGAAAGATCCATTCAGATTTTCTTTATTGCACTACTATAGCATTTCAGGCAACAAAAGAAGCAGGCTAGCACTTCTGTGATGAGGCTTTTATACAAAAAATAACAAATTAAATAAGAGCAATGTAAGATTTAATCCATCTCTCTTCTGTGGGCTGTTCACTGTAATTGAACTAAGAAAGCTTTGCAGACATGCTGCTGCAGGGAGCTTGACTTGGACTCCAACACATCACAGACTTGTATGAACATGAGATAAAAAGTTCTTAATCCTTCAAGAAATTGTGATAAATACATAGGAAAAGCCAATGGGAAATGCAGATACAGGTGAAACTCTGGATTTTCTCAGCATGGTAGACAGGAGTTGTAGCATTCTGAAAGACCAAGTTGTAGGAGAGACTAAAGAGGGTGCTGGAAAACCTTCCCTTACTGAGTTTTGCCTCATGTGACCAGGGGCAGCAGAGTAGGAAGAGCTTGGTGTCTGTACTAAATGAGAGTGAATAAATTGGATTATAATGGACAGTATTATACCCTGATACAGAAGGACTTTTTGCTTGTTTCTTAACTAGAGTTACCTCGTATTTCCTCATGTGTTCAGTCTTGTGCCAAACACTGAATCCTGGTCTGTCCTTAAGATACCCAGATCCTCATTTCAGATGCAGAAGGTGCTATGTGAGCCATTATACTCTCAATATCTTTCCAGGATGAGTTTATAGATATACAACTGTGTTGTCCTGGAGACATTTTATCATGTATGCCATCCTGTAGTAATTGGTCTTTTTTCTACTTTTTTATTACTTTGAAACACATACTTTCTTCCTTCTGTGTTGTAGCCACCACCTCTTGCTGGTTGGTTGTTCCTCATGTCATAGGGATGCCCCTAAAGCTTTTAAGTTGTTCTGAAAGGAAGAGGGGCTGTAACTAACAGCACTATTTTTTGAAAAACCAGGAAAAATAGCTGAGTGTAATTCTCATTCCCTGGAGGCCTGTTTTTATAATAGATTTCCACTCACCCACCTGCCTTCTGTGCATGGCAGGGGATGTGCTTTGTATGATTTGAAGTGATAATTAGAAATGATGGTGGGTGGCCACAGGAGGGACTGCAGATCCAAAGCAATAAAAGTGTCTCCACAGAGGGACACATCACCTTCTCACAAGATGGTTTAATACTACAGTTCCCTGGAATTAAACCTGGGAGTTCCAATTAAAGACCTTAGAAGTAAAATTGTACTTTATAAATTACTGATAGCAAATGGCAGCATCAAAAGTGCACAGAGAAGTCTTCCAAAACAGCATTAATGCTACTGTAGAATAGAAATTATTTTTAAAGAAGGCTTGGGCCTTTGGGGGTTTTTTTGTTCGTTTGTTTTGGTTCTTCTTTTCTTCATTTTGTTTCATATTTTATGCCTTAAAAAAGTATTTTAGGAAGAAGTCACTGTTGTTACTCTATACATATATTTGAAAGGATCCACTTTAAGTAGAGGATCTAGTCTGGTGAATGTGCAGCTTTTTATTTGGTGACACAGCTATTCCTTGATGTCCCGTGGAGAAAATTCCTTTACGGTGTGATTTGCAAAGCCTGCTGAGGTGTAATACAGGCAGTCTGAGACCTGCACCCGGGCTTTTGCAGCACCAGTCCTGTGCAGAGCTGACTCAAATCTCTTTGGAGGAACCTGTGATACCTTTCTGCCTTTAATGTTAGAGAATATTAGTCCGAGGTGTAACAAATGTAATTCGGATGGCACCCGTTTGAACACTGCCTTGGCTGGAATTTAATTTTGCTTCCCAAATTAGCGTGTTTCATTACTGCCCTTTTCCCAGTGATAAACAAGATAATTCATTTTGGGTATCTCTGCACCGTGGAAACATAAAAATTTGTCAACTGTAAATTGCTGTAGGTGTCATTAAAATTCTCCCTAAACAACCTTATACATTCCATGTATTTTTTTCAAGGCTCTTGCAGCTATTTTTAAACCACCTGCTGTGTCTATACATATTCAGACTGTAATGGGGAGGCACTGCTGAGCAATTCAATAAAAAATCATTTAAATAGAGAGGGGCATAAGAGGAAGTGATAGGAAGTTCAGTAAGTTAATGCACTGGTTTTAAGTCTTCTTCCCCCCTGTGATCTCCCAGACACACAGTTTTCTGCATGGCAAGCTTCAGATTTGGCTTGTTTTGCCCTAAAATAGTTTATCTGTGATTGCCTTCGGTCTTACAGAACTTTCTAAGTTAGCAAGGCAGTACCTTGTAGCACTGGGAAAGTTTATGCTTTGTCCTTACAGAGATGTTGGTGCTGATGTGCAGAACAGCTGCTTGTGAGCACAGAAATAGAGCAGCTCAACTGCACAGTTTGTCCTGTGCTTTTGGCAATAGTGAGATCTCTTGGGTATATTTGCCCAAGTGCTCAGACTCCTTTGTAATATCTGCTTTATCTTTTGTTCTTGTCTTCATTACACGTTTTTAGGAGACCCCCTATTTGCACTTAGTCATGACCCTTGTTCTTAAAAGATAACTCTTAGAAAACAAAGGATTAGGTTTTATTAACTTCTTCTAACTAATAGGAAAAGAAACCAGGAAGGGAGAAAAGGCATTTCTTGCTTTGACCACTCTTCTCTTTCTGGAGGTGTTATAATTTCTCCCAAGTTCTGCATGCCCTGGGTACCTATGAGCCTTCAGTCAGCCTTATCCTTGTAGCAACAAATTTTTCCATCCATACTTTATATTCAAGGGATTTACACACACACACACAAACACACAAAACCCATTTAAGTAGCAAAGGGATAATAAATATATAGTCAAAAATGGAAGCTAATCTGGCCATGGCAAATGCTGATAGAGTGGATAAATATCAGCTGACTCCACCCATTTTCCTGTTTCTAGGTTGGAGTACAGTTTAATTTTTTGAAGGATATTGCAGCAGATGACTTTTACCAATAAGAAATTCTGAATCCCTCAGGCAGCAAGGTAGTGACTGACAGTCCCTGACACCAACACTGCCCAGTGCAGCTGATGCTGAGAGCCACTGAGTCCCCAGTAATGGTAAATGGCACCTCCTAATTGAGTCCCAGGTATGGAGCAGGAGCAGTGGCAGAGTGGGAATTGTGTTGGATAAATGATCTGAAGGAGTAACCTGAAGTTGACTTCTGCTGGCAAGTTTAGTAAGTCAGGACAACCTGAGATAAGATTGTATTATCCAATGGACTCGGGAGATGAACTCCTAGCCTGTGGTTTTATGTGGCAGTCAAGAAGCTTTTAGCACTGCTTTTATTTTTCTTGAGTACGTTTTTGTCCATTTAAAATGAACTCGTTCACTTATCTTTTGTAAAGCCTCGTGACTCAAATATATTTAGAAGGGCAAGACAGAGAAAAAAAATAGAGTTGAATTTCTGTGAGCTGACAATTATATTCTAGACAAAAAGCCAGCTGAAGAGGAGCACAGAGCAGTGGAGATCCAGCTGGAGCATCAGGCAGATTTGAGCTAGACTAGCAAGTTAATGCTGGGACTGGAATCAGTGTAGCTCCCTCAGCACGTTGGTGAGCTGCCACTAATTAGCTGTGCTACCAGGCAGGGCTGATGAGGTCCAGCAGGGCTGTGTGAGCATCCCTAGTCCTTACAGAACACCAACCAACGTGATTTCCTCTGCTGCCCTTTGCTGCATAATAGCACACTCTGGGATCACTTGTTGTGCTGAGATCCTCGTTGTTAGATGTGCCCCGGGGTGCTTTGGTGGATCAGACTCATTGGCAGGCCTTAGAGCAGAAAAGCAGCCCTTTCCAAAAATAGCAAAGGCACAGACAGGAGTAATATTCAGCCCAGGATCAACAATCAGTGTCGGGTTCTGCCTTGAAGGCTGTGTAAACCAAAGCAGTTCCTTTTGATGTCCAGTTCTTCTGCAAAGTGTTTGTAACTGAGGTGGCACAGAAATTCATCTTTCTGGTTGGCTGTACCGTAGAGTCAGATGTTACTAAAATTGAATTTATCCCTTTGCCCCTTAAAGTTTGTGATAAATATGGACTAATCTGATGAGTGCAGGTGCAGGCTTAAGATGTGTCTGCAGAGTGAGGAGGGCATGGTTATATATAACATTAAGGCATTGCTGTCTGCACAGACCATAAAATATTTAATTAATTTCTAGCATAAATGAAATGATAGACCAAATGACCGAAATGAGGCAGCCTTTATATTTATTTAGTCTTAACTTTAACTCCTAACAAGAGCTTTATCATATTTAAACAGTCTTGCACCATTAGGTCAGTAATAGACTGTAGTTTGTGCTGCTGGTGACTGGAGTTCCATTATCCTCAGGTTGGGTCTTTTAGTGGCCATTATTGTTATTATGCCTTTTTAACAAGTAAGGGAAAATAAAGTAAAAGAAAGCAAATCAGAGGAATTTGTTATAAGAGGAGTCAGTGACTCCTGTGTTCAGGTAAAAGGCAATAGAATAGGGGAAGGAGATTGGTGAGATGAGGAAGCAGTGTTTTGAAATTCAGATGTATATGAAAGCAAATACTATTTTTAAAACATGAAGGACTTAAGTTTGATGTTTTCAATTATGTTTCAGTATATTCTGTAAACACATTTAACTCTTAATTCCTGACTATTGTACTAATGCGGGATGTTGTTTCTTCCCAAGAGGAAGGGAAGAAAAACTTCTCTGCTGCCCAGAGAAGTTGTGGAAGTGTTCAAGACTGAGTTGGATGGGCCTTGGAACAACCTGGTCTAGTGGAAGGTGTCCCTGCCCATGGCAGGGGGTTGGAATAAGATGATCTTTAAGATCCCTTCCAACCCAAACCATTCTATGAATTCTAAGAAAACAGGATATCTGGTAGTCATTATTTAGCAATGGTTGACAGAATCAAAGTGTAAGAATTTTAAAACCAGACGCAATCCAAAGCACTCAGCTTTGCATGAAGTGGGGGACGCTGTCTGGGCTGCCACAGGAGTCAGAGTAGACAGACTTTTCAATCAACTCCAGCCTCAAAAGTTGTTAGTATATCAGGGACTGCCTGTTTGTTTATTGCCAGTGCCAAGGTATGGGATCACTTGTCAAAAAGCCTTACTAATCTCCAAGCACAATGTTCAGCAGCACTTCAAGAGGTACCCGTTGCTGAAACGAAGTTTCTTCCTTTTTATTTGAGGTTTCAAGTTAGTATTTGAGCTGTTTGTTCACTGGAGTAAATATATGACAATTTCTTAAAATCTCTTTTCCTTCTCATCCTTCTCCTCCCAGATATAAACTGGGCTGCACATGTCTGTGCCTCAGTTCATTCTCTGTAGAGAGCAGGGGAAAGGACTGAATGTCTTTGCTAAATAAAAAGCTGCCTTGTATTAGGAATCAGAAGCTGCTCCAAGATGCACAGATTTGCAGTTACAGCTTTGTCCTGGGAGTGAGAATTCTAGAACCATTTGCTGGCACAAATTTGCTCTGTGATCCGGGGAAAACATTTAAATACTTTTTGCTTCATTTTTCTCCTGCTGCTACATAAATTTTTCAGTGTTGCTTCTTACACCAACTGATTTGTGTGTTCTGTTTAATCAGGTAATATAAAATTGTCCTAGTTAGGACAGCTGAGATCAATTCATCATTTATCCTTTTAGCTGTATAATGTGACTGAATGACTTTGCAGAGGATTCATCAGATACTGGCCTGAAATTTTTTGAATTCTTTAAGTAATTTCTGTCTTACCATGACTTGCCTGTTGTTTTAGAATAGATTGAAAGAGTTGGAAAATACTGTTCCAATATTAATTTGTATTCTGAGTGTTACTTAATATTGGAATTACTGACATACAGTTGTCTTGATGCAGGTGAATCAAAGTTTGCAGTGTCAAGTCCAATTCTGCTTCTATTTAAGATGATAATAAATCACCCACTGAGCTCTGCTGTGCACGTTGTGGTCTGTACTCTGAGCTGTTACAGCTTGTTTAAATTTCTAATGAAGACACAGAATAATGTATGCTCACATTATGGCTTCATTACACAATGTAAAACGTCTGCAGGAAAACACATCCCGAGTCAATCAGCAGTTGGAGAAGTTTTCTCTTCCACTGACTAATATTCCATCACTTTGGTACCTTCCAGGCAGGTTTTACATTCACCTCATGTCCTCAGTGTCTACAAAACAGCACAGAAAAATAAGCTGGTGCCCAATACCATTACAGTGGATGCTGTGAGAGCCCATATGGTGTTAGCTTCTCAAAAATAAATCACACCGAGAACTGCTGGAGACAAACAGGGACCTTTTCCAGTCCCTCTTGGAGGAAATGCTACACGAAAATATTTTAGGAGAGCAGCAATGCATGCTTTGTAAGAATGATAGGAAACAAATGAGCCTGGGATGGATTAATATTCGCAGCATTAATAAAAATTAAATTTTAATTACTGTTTAGTAAACCACATGTTTAATAGCTAATTCAAAATCAAAATTACGGTACTTAAGAGCAAGTTTTTAGACCAAGAAATTATATCTTCTGCACAGTCAGCACAGTCATGCTAATGTTTTAATATATGTATTAGGTAAACCTGACTGACACCTCCATTGCTCTTTTGCATGCATTATATAGACAACTTTCTTATAAACAAATTTTTCATCTTTTGGGAAGCAGAGCCTTTACCTGCAGGTCTAGAAAAACAAGTGGAAGTTCAATACCTCCACAGGGTTGTGTTTTCATCAATTCTTAGAGCTTCATCAATTCTTAGAGCTTCCTCATGGCACACAAGGAGCACCCAGGCAGTTGGGAGGCAAGACTGTTTTTAAAACTCCATGTTCTTTCACAAAATGAAATCAAGGTATTTTTTTGGTGACATATAAAACAATATTCTTCTCAAATTATCAAGGGAATTATGTAGGCAGTGTTTTCCAGCTTGTCTGGCCTGATGTACATCAGGACACTTGTTACCTGTGAAGTGACACCCACCTAAAATTCAGAGTGCCCTGTCTTATATCACAGGTTCATCTATTGGAATCTGTATTTATCTATTGTAATTACTTAAATCTCAGTGTTTGGTGCTTCCTTTTAGCATAGCAAAAACAATTACCAAGTAGCAAAAAGCGAAAGCAGCTTGTTGTCATGTCGCCTTTCAACTTCAGTGCTAAGAATTTTCACTATTATAAATCTGATCAGGATTTTTCAAGAAGATCCTTTGTTGTCAAACCTCTTGCTAGGACAGATTAAAAAGAAACCGCTGGAAAGGAAGAAAACAAGAACAAAAAGCAGCTTCCCCAAGATGAGAAGGTGATATCCCAGCTGGACAGGAACAGCTTTGTTTTGTGATCTTGTGTTTTTTACAGGGTCATTCGAAAAGTCAGTGCTTTGTTCTATGGCACTAGAACAAAAGACAACTAAACTAAAACAAGAGAAACATTCTATATGATATAAAATCTATCTGCATTTCAGAAGCTGTCAAAGTGAAAAATGAAACCACAAGCTTGGCCTTTAAAAATATTAATTCACTTTAGAGATGAAATGTAAAAGTGCTGGGAAAGAAGTAACCTTATCTTCAGGAAGAAGCAAGCAGGACTAAATCCCTATCGCTCTCCCTGGATCTCAGATGGCACTTTCATGCCACCCTTAAATCTAAAAAAGAATGTAATCATCAGTTCTGGCCCCCATAAATCCCTGAAGCGTTTTTGCTGTATTATTAATGAGACAGTCATCAAATGTACTAACCTGGGCTTGGGGTATTCTAGTTTAAATGGAGTTATTTATCAGTTTTACTGAGTGATGTGGATTCAGCTCAGTGTTGACCTACAGCAGTATTTGGAATTACAGCCACATCCTACTGACAGCAGAAAGCACTGACCATTAGGATGTCAAAAAAGTAATTGGTGATTATTCAACTAATAAATTGTCAATATCCAGCTGTATCTAATGTACAGTTTTCACATGCATTCATTAAAAGCCTATGTTTAACTATCCAGCAAAGCATAATTTAAGGGGTTTAGAGATCATTCTGCCAGTTTGACACTATTGATTCCATACAGCAAACTGACAAATCTGTGATCTTTGGTCACAGTGAAACAATATCACAAATGAATATTTCTGTACTATTTTAAGCAGTATCTTGATATTGTTTTTGTCAAAATATATTGCAGATGTTTCTCAAAAATTATGTGTCTTAATTTCCTATATTGGGCATCTAGGCTTGGCTTTATTTCCTTATCTACCTTGTACCAGTGAAAAAACAAAACCTCCACTAACACAGAAAGACTGAAGGAGGTGATAAAGCAGATGTACAAGTTTGCTGCCACAGTGGACTAGTTTTTAAAGAGTTCATCTTCTGTGGTTGTCACAAATAAATTCAAGTTCTTGAAATGGGTGTAAACAACTTGCTGCCAAGTGCCTTCTCTTGTCCTCACGGAGTGCTCTGATTATTGGATCTGTTGGTGTCCCTGGAGCTCCTGTTCCTGCTTCCTGAAAGAGCAGCAGCTCCTGGAGATGGGGACAGGAGGGTTGGATCCTCCTCAGCTCTAGTGCAGGTTTTTGCTTTCCCTCAGGCTGTGCAAGATCCAGTCTCTCTGGCTGGGGTTGGTATCTGCAGCCGAGCCTGGAGCTGTCCCTGTGTGGAATCCTGTGAATCCCACAGGGAGAAATCCATCAGAGACACTGTTTCAAGTGTCTCCAAATCAAGACTTGCCATTAATTTTGCCCTTATGTTGCCTTAATCTATGCAAACTGATGAAGAAATTTAAATTTTCAACATAACAGGCCCAAGGCAAAACTTTTGTTCCATTAATATCTTTTTCTGAGATGACTGTTTAGTCAATGTAATTTGAATTTTCTAATTACTAATACCTTCAAATTTGAGAGGACAAATGATTTTTCTTGAAATACTGGCTAGGAGTTTTATTTTATCATTTTCCAGTCATTTGGTGGAGGGTTTTTTGTTGTTGTTTTTTATCATCTCACCTCCCATATACCGCCAGTTTCTCCTCTTAGGCTGCCAGCTAGTAGTGGAAGTGAACAGAAAACTGTTGGATAGATAAAGTAAGCCTGTAGTGAAGAGTGCTTACAGCACAACCACTGCCAACCAAGAGGAATAGAGTCTTTAGTTTGTCTTTCACATTCATAAATAAACCTGCCATTTTTTTCTAAGGTTTAATTTTCCTTGCAGCTTGTTTTAATACTTCAGCCAAGTGGAAGTTCAATACAAGAGCATTATAATGAATATTTCCCATTGTTTTATTTCCCAGCACCATAACCAATGAGGCAAATAATCCATGGTCATTAAGCTTTCTATATAAAGAATTGGAAGGTACACAGAGCTTACAATAGCATGAATAACAGAGATCTTTCCTCAGGCCTTCAAAGGTTGACATGCACACACACAGTATTTTTCAAGTGTGATGATCTCTTTTATATTAGAATATTTTTATTATATCTTCAGGGAATAGTTGTCACTTGGGCATTGAGAAATTTAGGGCAAGTGGCTTAAGAATTTCAATTTTCTTTCTTTATTTTTTTTCCCAGTTGCAGTGAAGCTCAGGGGTTATCCTCCAGGTAAAGACCAAATAAAATATTCCAGCCATCTGAACACTTACACATCAACCTTTGCATGATCATCAGAGAGCTCTGTCCCATCAAATAAAAAAATAGCAATTAAATGGTAGAAACTAACTACTTCCTAGAGGCTTAGAGGATTTAGAGTCAGTCTCAGGAAAATAAGCATGGGAATGTTGTTTCCTTAGATCTAATAAGCAAGGATATACCTAAACCAAACTAGCTATGCAAATATCCTCAAAGCTTATTGCCTTTAAAATTCTGAGGCAAATGTTCCAATTAGAGTCACTCAGTAACAAGCAGTCAGCAGCTGACCTGTGTGAAACCCTGACATCCCTGCTGCCTCCTAAGGTAATTAAACTTTTGATTTTACTGGAACACTCAGTAAAGATTAAAATATTCAAACAAGAAAACCACTGAAACCCAGAAACCCCGACCAACAGAAACAAGGGGGACACCTGCTGTTTTCTTTTGCCATAATGGTATATTTGTGGGGAACACGAATTTCCAAACTGTGGATTTTTAGCCAGACAGGCCAACTGGCAAGGGAGGAAGTTGAGGGACACGTACATCAGCCATCAAGGAAATTATGCAAGTCATTATAAAAATAGGAAGGCAGTCTTAATCTTTTGATTTATGACTAAAAGAGAGGAAGTGGTTAGAGTTACAGACTGGCAACTGGAACCCTCCCAAACTGCTTCTAAGTCCCCAAGTGATTTTCAGCATGACCTCAAGTCATGCCATTTATCTTTGCATCAGTTAACCTGCCTGTGGGGGGTTGCTGCATGCAGTTAATGGGTGTTTGTGGTAGACATCAGGTTGGTCATGTAAAGGCCCATTTCATTATTCTGGTTGTCACTCTGCACACAAATAGATGACATTGCTCTGTCAGATTTTAAGAGTATGTCCTTTAACAGCTGAATCCTTACTGCAGTGCAAGGCTTGGGGGAAGAAGTCCTGCTAAAAAAGGCATTTGTAAGGATGAAACCTTACTCTTTTTAAAGTTACTTGACGTATACTGTTATTTCCTAAAGGTGTTCATTGACATGAAGCCATACAACTGCTTTCACAGGAGTTATTGGGGTACAGTTCACCGTGAGGGTGGATTTCTTTGTGGTCTTTCTCCTGCTCCTTTCTAGCCTGTAATCAAGAGATCTCAATTTATAATCATGAGCAAATTATATTTCCTGATAACTTGTCTGTGTGGGGAAATGAGTGACTGGGAGAGCAGTATGAGAACTTCCGAGGCACTGGATCCCTCCCACGAGCAGCCCGTGTGCAGTTCCTTCCAACAGAAAGGCAGCATTTGGAACCTGCTGCATTTTACTTCCCAAGGGGAACCAAAACCATCCTGGCCAAGTCTTCCCTGCACATTGCAGCAGGTCCCTTTGAAGGCAGGATTATATTTGAAGGTGCCTTTATTTTTAGCCAATTGTTTCTGGGATTGGTGGCAAAAACGCCACGGGTTACATTCATATCAAAGATTCCACAGTATTTCTTTTGATCCCTGGAGGGAGAGATTCTTTACCTTTGGTAAACAGGGCATCTCTAAATAGACTTTAAGGGCAAAATTCTGTGCTCTTTTAGTGTAGGGCTGGTTTTGGAGAAGTCATGTTCCATCTAACAGAATGATCAGCTGTCTAGTTTCAATATGGATGGAGGAATGTCTCAGTTGTATAAAATTCTGGTTAAAACGTTTAGATTCTGTGGAACCATACCTCAAAAATGTTGATTAAACTCAACATAACCCTTCGTTCTTCTAGGACTCACCAAAAAATTCTTTGTAATTTACTGTTATTTGGAAGCACTTTAAAAACTGTATATTTTCCTTTCCTAAGTGTATCATGAGGGAAAATTTCTCTTGTGAATTGTGCAGTATGACCCAAATGATGAGGTGTTAGTTATCTCTGTGTGGGGACTGTTCAGTGCTCTATGAATTATCTGAATGCCTACTAAAATGGGTGCTGTTTGATGCTGCTTTTCACCACCTGGAATCAGAACCACTGAAAAAAAAAAATATGTGTTTCATAAATTCCATGGATATTATAAATCCATTTTATCTACTCTGTCCTATAAACAAGACTAAACCTTAGGTCTGGGGAAATCAGTGGAGTTCAAACTCGTTATCCCCTGATTCTCTTTTGTAGGTCCTGCTTCACACAACCCCCCCCACATTTTTAGGCAAATAAACAACTTATCCCAGGCAAAGCTCCACTTGCACCATATCCAGGCTCAGCTGGAACAATCTTCAGGCAGCCGAGTTCCTGTGGCACCGTTCTCATGGTCCCCATCCTGAGGCTCTGCCAACTCAACTGTTTATTAAGAAAAGATTTTCTGTTTCTTGGTCTTAATAGCCGAGTTCATTGCATTTCTGAGTCCCAGGGAAGTGCAGCACATCCATCCTGGGACACACTCTGCTCCAGGGCACGTTCAGACCTCACAGGCAGTTTTTAGCGCGTTGCATAAATCATCATTAGCTGAGAATTGTGCATTTGGTTCAGCTTTTCCTCACGGAGCCTGGAGAGCTGCAGACAATCTCACTCCCAGGGAGAGATAACCTTGCTCAGTTTAGTCTCCCATCGTGATATCCCTCCTGACAGGAAGCACAGCTGAATGTCTGAGTTTCTCATTCAGTGCCTTTGAAATATTTTTGAAACAAGGATAGATACAGAGCAGGCGAAGCTCAGGGAGAGGGGGAATACTGGAAGATAACTGAATTCTTCCTTGATTATCTGTTGCCAGCCTTTGAATTCCCAGGGAGAGAAACCTAGCTGCTGATTTTTTATTCTGCTTCACTTTCATTTGTGTTCCACAGTTCTGCTTTCTAATGTTAACACATAACTAATACGAACTTTATTTAACATTTTCACCAGTAATTGCATTCCTGCTTTGATAAGCAGAATCTTACCAGGCTTAAGATGCTGAACATTTGACAAAGGTGGTAATTTTAGAAGTGTGTCTTCTCCATCTGTTTATTAAGCTAACTGTTTCACTTGTAGCTTCCCTTCCAATTTGTTCTGTTTGTTATAATGTTAACTCAGTATTTTCTACCTCTACAAATCTGTTTAATTGAAAGTGACCTAGATAGGCCTCTAAAAAATTTCAATTTTACAGTTTTCTTGTGAAATTGAAATTTCTTTGCTCCTTTTCTTCCTCTCTCAATAAAGTTTATGCAAATAACACTAAAATTTATAATAAGACTAATAGTTGTTAATCTCAGTTCAAATAGTGGATTTGTATTAAAACATAGTTTCAAACACTTCCATTGAGAGTGAGAAAGTGTATTGCTTTTAATACTTTCATTACCGTGCTGGGTGTGTTAAGCTTGAATTGTCATTATGATTATACACCATAATTTTTAGTATTCAGTGTTAATTATATTTAAATCCCATTAGATCTACAGTTACTGTGCCCACTTTGATTCCCATTTTACAAGAATGTTTTGAAGTAGTTCCAGCACATGGACCTGATCCTGCAGCTCTGGCTCATTTGTTGGTTTCAGTAGATTTATGCACATAAATCAATTATGGGAATAAGATTTTCTTGGACTCAGTAAAGGTTGTAGGACATTCCAGAATGACAGATAGTCTCTGACCTGCAGAAATGTCAGGAATTAGATCTGGATCTGGTTGAGGTCACTACCAAATGTCCTGTTGGTCCAAGGGGTGTTGAAGGACACCCTGAAGTGGGAGGTGCAGGTTTCCCACACTGCCCTGGTCCATATTCCAGACAGAAAATGCCAGTCTGCAGAGATTTGAAAAGGTGCCTCAGTCATTTATTTGGCATAATTGCAAACCTTTCTGAGATGTCAGGCAGCAACAGGAAGTTACATTTCTCCACACATGTCTAAGATGTACTGTGCTGAAGAGATTTTGACCCAGTTTTTTCCATGCTGTTAAAAGCTCTTGCCTTGCTCGTGGGCAAACTTGCTTATCAAAACATTTTGACTCTGCACAGGATTTGTCTGTATTGTAGTTCTGTGTGAGTCTTCTGCCATATGAGCTGTGCAAAAATGCCATGCTGGGGAATGCAGGGATGTATGGATCCTCTCAGACACCCCTGCTCCTTGGATCAGGCCTCCAGGCAGACAGGAGGGAGCAGGCACCACACACTCTCTCCAGAGCAGATGGGTGTGGGTTTGGCAGGGCTGAGACAACCCAAATGCACAGTCTGAGAGCTCACCATACCCACATGGAGCACAATGTGGAAGTGCTGCTCAGATCCACAGGCACAGCTCAGTACTTTGAAAAGTTCTTTTAATAACGTTATGGATGTCTCTTCCCAGTCCTTCAAAGGGCTCAGGTATTCTTTCCTCCCACTCCTTTTCTACTACCAGTGCCTCCCAGACCGTTCTCCCCTTTGTTGGTTTTATTGCTTTTGGTCTACAAGAACTGCCTGGAAACAGGACTTCAAGTTTGCAAACTCTTTCTTCATGGACTCGCTCCATTGTAGTTCCCTGACCTCTGCTCACCCCCACATCCTCTCCTATCCCATCTCAGATATTCACCTCCCCTCTGTCTCTCCATGATGGAGCTGTTTTTCACTTCATTGCAGTTTGTCCTTCTTTATTACAAAATAGTGGATTTCTCTCAGTCATTAAGTCTCATCTTTTTTTCCTTCTTAATTTTGCAGATTAACAGTAATTTCTTTTGCTTTATGGTGTGTCTTGGGAATTCTCCTCAAGGAAAGTTGTATAAAAACCACTTTGTAGAGCAACAGGACTCCAGAAATTTCTGACATTGAGTAGCGTGAGCACAGCAGGGAAGTCAAGTTTATACTGTGGTATTATTTTTCCATTTTTGAGAGGAGAAATATGTATCCTATATTTTGTGTCAAATATCTTATTGTTGCCCAAAAGCAACTGTACTGCAGTACAAAATCTGCACAAGGCAGTGACAGACTAAGCCTGAAAGGGAGAATAACCTGTAAATCTTGGTTTGGTTGCAAGAAGACAAAGCCTGACTTTGGGGTGATGGTGGAGCTGTTTGGTTGATGGATGTTCTTAGAAAATAGAAAGGATTGGGAAAGTTTAGCAGAAAGAGAACTTATTAACCAAAACAGAAAGTGTAGGACTTCCAAATAAGGCGTTTAATTATTTTTTTGTGATGAAAGGGGGCTGATAAAAAGAGATATGTAGGAGTAAGAAAGAAAAGAATGTAATTGACTGGAGAAATTTTAAATGTGAAATTCCATTGTTCTGTCTTTCACCGGAACACAAACCCTATGGAGGGCTTGATTTTTCACCCCATAGTGTGATAAGCTTTTTGGTAAAACAGCAATAATGTAATCGAAATCCATTTTGCATCATTTTCCCTTGGATGATTTAGAATTAGACCAATTTATATTCTGAGGGTATAACCCAATGAGAGTATAAATGCAACCACTAGAATTGTTTTTGTCCAGGAGCAAAGCTGGTATCATTTACTGATTCATTACACTCTCAGCAGGGTCCTCTGTTTCAAAAGCTACCTGGAATTATTACTGCCAACAGAACACTAAACCCTAAAATAAGATTTGCATAAAAAATTAAAGGAAAAATGATAATAGTGATTAAAAGTAACATTTGAAGACTCTTTTGATTAGAATACCATGTTTAAAAGTGGTAAGTGCTTCAAACGGACATGGAGGTTTTTTTTTCCCCTCCAGCTCCAACTTCTAATGCACCTATTTAACTAGAATATTATGTTCCTGATAATATGCCTGAAATAATAGACAGTGCTTCCATTAATATTTAACAATATAAACATCAGGCAAAGGTTGTACATCTGGAATCATAGAATATGCTTTTTGCATTAGGGTACTAATTTTAGAAATAACCTCTGTCTGCCCAGGCCTGCTGATGTATGGTTGTCATAGCAAGTCAATAATTGAGTTTTCTGGGCATTTTGACCACTGGTACAAATTTGCAAAGCAGATTACACAGCAGAAATACAATTTCCATCCTGACCTTTATAGCGTTGCTTTCAGTTGTGGGAATTAGAATGTTTATGGAGGGAAATATAATCTAAGTGTGCCTAATTTGTGAGAATGCAATTTCTGACGTTAACCCAGTAAGCTTCATTTTGATTCATTTGATAACAGATTATGTAGATTTGGCATTAGGTAGGTATCATAAAACTTATTATCTTTTATTACCTAGGCAGAGAATATTGGTTTAGGTGATTATAAGTTGAAACTCAAAGAAAACTTTCATTTTCAGCTGCTGCACAAAGATCCTCAGGAAACCTGTTTCCCAGTGACCAGTCACAGACCTTGGCAAACAAATGGCCTTGTTCACATCTTTTAGGGTAAACTGGAAAGAGGAATAATGCTAAGGCATTGTAGATACTGAAATACTGTTTGGGGGTAAGAATGAAGAACCTACTTGAAAAGCCTCTGCAAAATGTCCTTTCAGGTGGTTCATCCTTGTCTTGCGACCACCACGCTCTTGTGGTGTCCCGGCCTTTGGGACTGTGAGGAATTAGGTGATTCCCAGGGCATGTTCTCCAGATGAATTTCAGCTGCAGAAAGTCCACTTACCACACTCTCAGTGTCAGTGTAAATGGTGGGAAAGTTCACTTCCAAAGGTCTGTCCTGGTCGGTGCTGAAGCAACAACGATGTTCACAGACCCTGCGTGGGCAGGTGGGCCAGCAGCGCTCCCTGGGGCTGCTGTTGTCAGCTGGATGCATTTAAATGAACTTTTCTTGGCTGAACATCCAAGGGGATTTGCTGTTTGATGAAAAGGTGAAGAAAAACTCTGTGTGGGTCTGTGGTTTCTTGGAATGACAAGGTAGATTAGTGCAAGTGTTGCACTGGAATCCAGGCAGGTCTCGGTGGTATAAATTTGATTAATCTAAATTCAACTCTGGTGAGATGATAGAATGTTTGATGGCAGAAGATCATAAAATAATGAGCATTAGGTTTCCTGCAATGCATTCCTTCAAAAATGTGTTAATAAGGGCAGTCTGGGAGAACAGAGACCTGTAGTGTCAGGGTTTAAGCTGTGACGTTGGTTTGCTGCTTGGTTCAGACCTGAGAGAATTGTGAGACAATAGAAATACTGAAAATAAGATTAGGGTGAACTGCTTTAAATTATCATAGAATCACAGAATGGTTTGCATTGGAAGGGACCTTAAAGATCATCTCATTCCACCCCCCTGCCATGGGCAGGGACACCTTCCACTAGCCCAGGTTGCTCCAAGCCCCGTCCAACCTGGCCTTGGACACTTCCAGGGATGGGGCAGCCACAGCTTCTCTGGGCACCCTGTGCCAGGGCCTCCCCACCCTCACAGGGAAGAATTTCTTCCTAATGTCTAATCTAAATCTACCCTCCTTCAACATGAAGCCATTATCTTGTTCAGACCCACTTGTTGGCACCTCAAGAAGATAAAACTCCAGCAGTGTTCAATATCCTCCTCCAAAGCCTGTAGGAAACACTTCAAGGCTTCTTCAGCCTAAATCAGACTCCAGGAGGAGCAAACTCAAGCATGAGAAATGTGCTTGTTCCTGAGCCTTTTGTTTCTTTGCTCAGAGAAGGATTCCCCTGGCTCAGGGCTGCAAATATAATGTGTGTTTATCAATGAGATCATTGATAACCAGCATTGGCTCCTGTCCACACAATTTAGGAAAGCAATTTGTTTCCAGTAAACAGAGGGGAGTGCTGACCAGCTGCACGTTAATGCTTTGGTATGAAATATTTATAGCATGGATTGATCCCCCTCCCCAGTGGGTTACAAGCCTCGAACTTCTCATTAGTTTCCGGGGTCTGTGTTGCATGAACACAGGCACAGGCCCCCTCCTGTGATTACTGATGAACAGGATTTCCCTGATTCTTATGTGATTACACCTGCAACAAGGCAGGAGATATCACCTTCATCCTCCCCTTTTGAAGAATTTGGGGACTTTTTTTCAAAGTGTGTGTTTTGGGACCACTGGTTCCCAGTCTTTTGGTGTCACAATGATTTGGAAGGACAGCCTCTTGCACTGAGTTCTGCCTTGGTTTGAATGCAAACCTAAGGGAACCTGCCAGTTTTACAAGAGGGACAAGCATCTTATGGCATTGAAGCATATGTGCGTGTTCCTTCATAAACTTGGGGGGTTAAAGCTTAATAAATGTGTCAATAAACCTTGGAAGTCCATTTAAAGTCAGTGGAGCTGTGCTGATTTATGTTGGCCTGAGAATCCTTTCAGGCTTGAATACTTTTGGGGTTGCTCATGATTTTTTCTCTCTAAGTTACAGCAGAGCACCTCAGCTCATCACTGTACTGATCCATATTATCTGACCTTCACACCCTCCATATACTTTGGGAATTTTTGGCAAGGGGTTTTTATAGAGATATTTGAAAAGCTGTCTCTACTAAAAACCATTTTAGGTTACTGTGTAGGAGAAACTTGTCTCTCCTTTTATGTTTTTGGATTTAAATAGACTCATTTCTACCTATGGCAGGGACTAGGAATGATTCAATAATTTGCAACTAATAATTTATTAGAACAACTTTGCCCTTCTTTCTCCTCACAAATTGTCTGCAAACAGATTGTACAACTCTAATATGTTAATGGCTGAAAATTATTTGGCCATTTTTTCAGCAAATACCTTTTGGCCTGCAGATTATTTGAATTGCAAATTATGACAGTTAAAATGAAATATGTAATTAACACTGCAAATAAAGCTGATTGGGTGTTACAGGAGATCAGTTTTTATGGAAATATATTGGTTGCCAAAATGAGCATTTGTTACAGAAACATAGTGATTTAAAAAAAAAAAAAACACACAACTTTATTGGAATAAATATCTGTAATTGAGAAGGGAATTCTTGAGTGCTCCTTTCAGGTTTTGCTGGCCAAGACAACCAGGTTGAATGTCCTGTTGAGAAAATAGAACTGAATCTTACCTTCCCACATCCAGCCAGGTGTGCTGATGCAGACACTTATTTATTCCAAGACACGGTTCTTTTTATATTCTCTGTTCAAGCTCTTACCTTTGTGAAAATAATTACGTATAAATTGGCAGAATTTAAGGTAGTTTTAATTTCCTTAGAAGTGTATTAATGAGGGCTGGGGAGAACAGTGGCTCTGTCAATGAGACTCTTAATGTCTCTAACCACGTATTCTAATTTTAATGAAAAAGCCCTTGAGATTTTTTTGTTTACTAGCATTTTTACAGTGTTCAATATGCAGCCTTGGAAAATGTTAAGCAACAGGGAAACTCTTTGCCACCCAGTCCATCAGTGTGGTGAACAGTGGCAGAACCCGAGGGAATGGGCTGAAGTTGTGTCAGAGGAGGTTTAGGTTGGATATGACAAAGAGGTTCTTCCCCCAGAGGGTGTTTGGGCACTGAACAGGCTCTCCAGGGCACAGAGAGCTCAAGGAGCATTTGGATACTCTCAGGGTGTGACTCTTGGGGATGGTCCTGTGCAGGGCTAAGGGTTGGACTTGATGGTCCTCATGGGTCCTTTCCAACTCAGTATACTCTGTGATTCTGTGATAAATAGTTTTTATCTGAGTGCAATTAATTAATGTGAATAACATAGAGTGTTTTCTACCCAGCATCAAAAATTGGAGTATAAAAACTGGTAGGTGTCCAGTCAGCAAGGAAGAGAAGTAATGCCAGAGTACCATGGTAAAATACCAGGCCAGGAGAATACCTGGGGCTTCATGCACAGGTTCTCCTTGATGCAAGCACTGGGAAAGGGGAATTCCATGAGGAACATGCAGCACACGGGACGCTGTGTGTGATTTCTGTGGTTGATGTCCCAGACTGTGGCTGCAAGAAGAGCAGGAAAACTGTAACATGTTCCTCCTTCTCCTGAGGGAACTCAGGTCTAACAAGGGTGATTATATGTGTTCTTTAAACTCAGCCCAACCTCTGGAAGGGCCCAGCAGCAATGACAGTCAACATGTCAACACAAAGGGAATGTTTGCACATATCAGGGCCTATATTTGCATATAGACCATCCTGTAGTTGTCTTTTCTTTAATCCAGCCCATTAGTGGGGAGCAGAGACTCCCCACAGCTATTGTCTGCTGCTGACAGAGGGTTTGAGTGAGATGAGTGTGATTGTTGTATTCCTGGCACCTCTGAGTGTGGAATAATAGCAGAGTGATTAAATGGTCTAAAATAAGCAAAAGAAGTTGCATAATAATTGATGCTTTCACACTGGAGTGAAAGATTTCTGTGGTGCTGTTTAATTGTGGGGAACAACTGAGGGTTTTTTTCCCTGAAAAAAAAAAAAAAAAGAAAAAAAAAAGAAAAAGAAATTACATACCTTGGTCCAGAAGGAAAGCTGAAACATAGCTTGTGTTTTAAAAAGGAAAGTGTGATTTAAGAATGTTTGACAGCAAGTATTTTCTTTGGGACATTGTGATTCTTGTTCTTGCCTGCTATTAAAAATTATTATAGTACTTTATGCTTCTAGCACAGCTGACATGGAAAATTATTCTTTTCCCAAACCATGAGCATCTAGTGAGTAGCTGCTGCAGATCAACATGCCTCTCTGTTTCAAAAGGATTATACTCAGGGAAATATATTTTGGCTGGTAAAAATCAGTGTAGGGGTACTGACTTGAGTGCTTTATATATTTTATGCGGTTTTTCTTTAGAATACTGAATATTTGCTCTCTTCCCTCCACTTATTTTTGGCAGGAGCCTAACTAACAATAATAATTTAAGGGGAAATATCTCCAGCTAAACCCAAGCTTCAGTCACTGTTCTGTCCTAGGGATTGGTGATCTCTGCCCAAGGAGAAATTCTTATTAATAACATTCTTATATAAGGAAGCTCCCTTGAGTGGTGTTATTATATATCCAAGAGCCAAGATGCATTTGTGTGTTCAGTGAGGGTGTGAACAGTCAGCAAATAGTTTTTCTCTGCAGTTTTCTAATATTTCTCAAAGGGAAACTTGTCACCACAGCATGGCTGGCAGCCTTCTCCAAAATGATATGAATTCAATGGCAACTTTAAATCCTAATTTGTGTGCCAGTCAAAACTGGTAATTTTACACAGACTATTGGAAACAGTTCCTGTATTTCCATGTAACATTAATAACCCCATATACCAGTCCTACAGTTATGTCAGCATTAGGAAGAATGAAAGTCCTGATCCTGTACATCCTATGTATTAAATAGTTACAGATTTCCTCATGATGGAAAACAAATATCTCTGGCCAGGGAACCTATTTGTAACATGCACTTTAGAGCAATTTCTTTTTTTTTTTTATTTAATGGCTGCTGCTGAAGGAGAAAATTTAGTCTTCCTTTTCCTTCCAGACGTACCTATGTCTCCCATGGGTAGTAAATAGATATTGATTTTCTTCATAACAGAAGTACATTATTACAGTGATTAAACTGTAGACCTTCCTTTATGATATAAAAAAAAAAAATTGGAAATTGGTGAGCTAAAGAGGATTTATGTTACAAAATTGTTTGGGGTTTTGTATTCATCAAACTGTAATTCAAGCTCTAAATGCAAAGCCCCTATGCATATTGCCCTTTTTATGCAGCAGCAATTGGTATATAAAATAAATGCTGATATTATAATTATCAAAGCATTATATCTGTTAGAGCTGTTAGTAGTCACATTACTTCATTTTTTAATTTTACATTTGTCAAAATCCTGACAAGCATACTCTGGGATAATGTTAGATTCAATATTGAGATTGTTACTCAGCAAGAACATTGATTATGTCTTAATAGGACACATTCAGTATGCATTATATGCAATTATCATCTTAAATGAACACAAGCATTTATTTAGCATGCACTGAAAATATTTGAATCCTAAGAATTTTTCTTTCCGGTTAGCATTATATTATAAAGTCATTAGTACAAATATGATATGGCAGCACACCACTGATACAGTATTATGCATGAATACATAATTTATAAACAGAATTATAAATAGAAGTGTTGAGGCATTTTTGCATCACTACAGAAATACTAATATCCACGAAATAGTAAGAAAACTCTTCATTGAAAATTAATATTAAGATAGGCCTGAAAGGATACTTGAAACCCTTGTAAGGATTTTGAATGTTCTGTGTGCTATTTGCTTCCCAAACATTGTTTTGATCTTAGCAACTGAGCATTTTCTGTGAATTTGGGAATTTCTATTCTCCCCAAGTTATTTTTTGGATGAGGCCTGAGCACTAAAGGAAGGTTTGGGTGCTGTGATATTGAGTGTGCCCTCTTTGGGATGTGCAATTCCTGAGTGTCTCACAGTGACAGGAGAGCACTGCAGGAAAACCTTGTGTTAGGTGATTCACAGGGACACCCAGCCAGGAGGGAACTCTGGAGAGTTGGGTTCTGGAGTCCTGCTCTTGACAGACTTGTAATCATCCAAGTAGTTCCACTGGTTTCCATCTTGCATTTTGGGTCCCACTGTGCTGACAATGATGTAAATTCCAGTGGAATTTAAAAATAAATCCTACAACCTAAAAGTGATAGCCAGAACCAAGACTTAGGCTTGGACTGTTGCTGCTGGTGGTGTGAAATACTAACCAGGGCTTGCTTCTCTTCAATCACTGATAGTTTTTTATTGTATCTGTAGAAAATATTAGAAGATTCAAACCCAGCAGAAAACCATCATTGTCTGCTTTCAGTCAGCATCACCTGAAAGAACTCCCTGGGTTTGTTCCACCTGTGTGTGTCTGCACTGAACTGTTTGTTTCCCTCTGTTGGGATTAGATCCTGCTGGCTTTGGCAGGAACCTGAACCCTGGAAAAGTGCCTTTTCTGGCCTCTCCTTGTTTTCTGGTGCTGAACCAGTTATGTCAGGGCAGCAGGGGAGGGAAATCTGGTCGGAATGTTAACACTGGCAGTGGGTGGACATTTGAAGCAAAGCACTCAGGACACAACTCACCTCCTTGGCAAAGCACACATTTTGGAAGGGTCACCCCTGCCATGGCTAAATGACAAGAGTGAAAATTTATGGGGAAAGGAATGGCTCTCCTGCTGTAATTATACAAACCCTCCCAACAGTGTTACTCTCCATGAAGTCACGGTTGATAACTAATAAGCCACACAAACAGTGACTTGATGTTCATTAATTAAAATAATCTATTTTCCTTTTTAGCTGTAGATCCCACTCGTTGAGGGTTGGGGTGTATTTTGATGGCCAATATCTCACTATCCAAATGGTACTGGATTGTTTTTGTAGGAGTGTGCTTCAGAGTTTAGGTTACTTAGCAGCAGGTCTGGGTTAAGTGATAGGCAGTGACAAGGTGGGACAAGAGTCTGAGCCACAGGGGGGGACCCAAATGCTGCCAGTTTTGGGTGCTGCATTTCCCCCTCCCCTGCAGGGAGAGGAGAGGATGGAGATGGCAGGGATGGAGAAAGTGAAGGAAGGCTCCACTGCTCCTATCCAGGAGCACTCATTCCTCAAAGGATGGGAGCAAAAACAGGGAAAAGACCGTGCTGGGGTAAAAGGTTTGAGCCTTGGGAAAAGGGAAAAGATGAGCAGGTGCCATGAGAGCTTTTAGTGCAGCCCCAGTCCTGGGGGAGGTCTCAGTACAGACCCTCCTCAGAGGCATCAGCTGAGGGAGGGGGTTGGTGGGAGCACAGGGATCCAGGCTCTGTCCACAGATCCTGGGATTTACCAGCACCCTGGGAAATCACACAGACCCAAATAATTGCTACGAGTGCCTGAATTAGCTGGGCTAAAAGTACAAGAATTGCTAAAAAGTCCTTTACATGGTATCTCCTGGTATGAAGAGAGCATCTGATGGGAACCTGCCTCTGCTCTGGGGTTTGGGTCTGTGAGGAGCTGCTTTCTCTAACAAAGCAAATATTTGGGGACAGCACTAGACGTAGGAAGTGCTGCATAGCAGTGAAGTATTAGTAATGATATGAAATACTACTCAAATTCAAGGTTTTCCACATTTCATTGCGAGCTTGAACATTGGACTCCTGTCACAGACATTTCTGCTACAGTACATGCAATTTCTAGAATAAATGGGCTGGCTTTCAGTAGAAAATGGGACAGTTTTCAAAGGAAAAAAGGCCAATTTGTGAGTAAAAATGGGCCTCTTTCTGAGCAAAGAGACTTATAAACATGAAGTGATAAATGGCTTTGCAAGTTTTCCATACAATAATAACAATTTCCTAATCAATGTAAAAGTTGCAGGTAAGGGAGGGGAGAGGAGCTTCATTGAGGTTTTAATACACTGAATGCATTTTAGAAAATAAATATATGAAAACAGTAAATTTTGTTCCACTCTGTAATGTGAGTTTGTGTTGGAGACATGTCCGCAATATTTCTTTGCGTGTATTTTTATGATGTTATAAATCAAATTCCTGTTCTTGGTTTGCTGCCTTCTGAGATGAATTTCATGAAATAATGTTGCAAGACTTAAGGAAATACATTTTTTAGGATCCCATGTGTGGCAGTGGCATCTGATTTTCTAGTAGTCCATACATCTTTAGAACAAAATATATCTTCTAGCTTGACTTATTGATTTTACATAAATATATTGCTTCATAATAGCTGATCTGATGAGCAACTGGTGGGGTTGCTTTTCTCATGGCCTAAAAATGCTTCAAAATCTGAGGAGTTGGGATCTCCTTCTTACACATGCTCCAGAAAAGGTGGCGTGATGTGCCCAGGAAAACACATGATGCAGAATGCACTATTTAGGGAATGCTTTCAAACCACTTGGCCACAGAGATTGTGTGACCTGAGAGGTTGCTCTGCCGAGCTGTCTCCCTGCTAATTCCCTGGAAAAGGGATAAAGGACACAGGATGAGTGATGCCAAAGATGTGCATCCTGGGTCTTGCAGACACAGTTGGCTCAGGGATCTGCTCTGACGTCATTCTGTCACTTCACCCCAAGGATCCAGAGGAGGTTTTGTTGTTCAGGGGAGTTTTGAATAAACATTCCTGAGCACATGAGATGTTCTTACCATGCAGTTTTGAAGGTGACTGCAGCACTTCCCAGCTGTGCCCTCTGCTGATGGTGCAGCACACGTGACCTTAGGGCAGATGGTCCCATATAGGCAGCCATACAAAATCCATTTTAATGAGGTGCCCAGCCTTGTCTCCAGTGAATCCATGTCAGCACTCCCTTCGAGTTCCATGGGAGCAGGTTCTGATGCTGATAATTGCTCCCTTTGGTGGAGCTGTTACTGACCCACGGTCCAGCTTGCAAACAGATGTGCTTTGATGTGAGGGAGGAGAATTCCAAATGCTGTCACATTCCCACTGCAGAATGGTGACCACAGGTGTTTTTATTTTTTTCCAAGTTAAGGCTGTTTTGGGAGGAGGAAATTAAGGGTGGCTTTTGCTCTGGCCCTGTGCTGTCTGGTTCCACAGCAGGGAGGCAGCCGGGCAGGTACCCATGGCACCAGAATCAGAGATCTTCCATGTCAGCAAATACACTCTGTGTGTTTGCTTTGGGCAACAACTGCCAGTCCCTGCCCATTTTAGAAACTGCTTTTTTGTTTCTTCCAGTGAAGCAAACTTAGATTACCAGTCTAAATGCTAATACACAGAATGAATGGGATTTAATAGAGCGAATTTATATGTAGATTGTGACATTAGTATTTAATTACATACCCATCATAACACTGATGAAGCAAGCTGCTAAATATTGGTGCACTGAAGGTAGAACTTACTTGTAAAGAGCAAGGATATTTTAATTTCTTGCCTCTTTCCTAATCTTCTTAAATAACAGGATAAATTAGGTACTGTTTACCAATATTCACCTTCATGCTGTATTGCAAATGAGGGCTGCAGAGTAGCAGCTGAAGCTCCTGCAAAGCTGTGCTGCTGTTTTGGTAAAACACTGTGATAACAGATCTGTTTCTATGCTATGTTTTATCGGGCCAAATAAAGTTTGAGAATTTTTCAATTTATTATTTTAATATGAATTAAAAGTAGTATGTTATTTGTGTGAGGGTTTTTTTTTTTAACCCTTCCTTTTCTGTTCCTTTTTTTTTTCAGACTATGGAAAGCCCAAAATACGAGCTGGTTATAGAAGCCAAGGATATGGGGGGTCTTGATGTGGGACTGACTGGCACAGCAACTGCCACTATTCTTATTGACGACAAAAATGACCATCCACCAGAATTTACCAAGAAGGAGGTAAGAGTTTGCCATCTGTGCTCTACAGAACGGTGCAAGCAATTGTAATTAACTCACTTCTAAATATAAAACTGTTCCTTAAGGAAAGGAAAGACTTCCAGACGTGTTTTTAGCTCAGTGTGACAGACTTTCCCGGAGCTGCTCTTTTCTGGTTTTTTACCTCAGCAAATCTGTATGCATCGTTTCCAAATCAAAGTGCAACCACCAGGTAACAATTTGTGTCAAGGGATGCCATTCAGAGGTTGGCTGGCAGGGTGAAAAGCTGTAAAATAAATTTGCTGGTGGTAACTTTCTCCTTTTTCTCCTATAGGGGAAAATAACAAGTTCTCTTTCCCTACCTTCTAGCTCAGGACTTCCATGGTCAGGACCAGGGATGAAAGCAACACGTTTTTTCCCTGTCTCCAGCACTTCCCCTGTGAGCCAGCAAGTGTTGGGAGCTCTGTAATTAAAACCCTAGTCCTGAAAGCTTTAAATTTAACCTACAGGTAGAATTTGCACTGAAAGTTGTTTCCCTGCAAATTGAATTCCACTGAAGAATGCTGGAAAGTCTGATAAAACCCAAACCAAAGGTATTCCCTGACTACAGGGGATGTAATAATAGTGCCATAGCAACTCAGGCAAAACATCTGCCAAATTTCATGCCCTCCTCACACTGTTCTCTTCCTTCCTCTACATTTATTATTAGTCTGACATTTACTTTTTTTATTTTTTTTTATTTTTTTTTACTTCTGGTACCTGGAGGGAATGGGAAAGTTTCAAAAGTTTTACTTCGTTTGGATTTTGCTATAAAAGTTTTCTGGGGCTCTGCAGATTTTTAAGGAATATTCCCAAAAGATGAGAAGTAAGCATGAGGGATGCTGATTTGAAGGTAATTGTGGAAAAAGAAAAAGAAAGCCTGTAGAATTCTTGTAGAAGGCTGTAGAAGTCTTGCTTTTTTTTCCTTGAGGTTTTACCTTTTCAACATTTTTTTTTGCTGGCCTAATATTAGCAATTGACAACGGATTACTTTGAAAAAAAATACTGCTATTTTATTTGAATTATTATTATAAAAGCAAAGTGAACACCAGATAAAAGAATGGCAGAGAAGGGTTATTAAAAAAAAAAAAGGAAGAAGAAATTAGAAACAATGACAATTTTGCCAAGAGGAATATTAATTTTCACTAATCAGTGGCAATAGTTATAATTACTTCAGTCAAATGCTTTGGCAAGTGTTTCAATCATCTAAAAAGTATTATGGAGAGCCTGATCCAAACCTTTTTAGTACAGAGGTGACAATTAAGTGGCTTTGATCAAGCAATTAATTCCCTTAGAATTAAACTTTAGATCAGGTTTTTAATGCTCTGTTTCCTGACAACCAATACTTAAAATATGTTTAAAATACTGTATTATTTAGCCTTCCTGGACATAACAATGTCCGAGACAACTCAGTGTATTTAGAAATAGGAATTTATTGGATTAATGAATATTGATAGCAATTCATGAGAGCCACAGTCCACCTACTTGAATTTCCATAATTGGAGATTTCTTCTCTTGGAGCAATCTTTCTGTGTATCTTTCAACAGAATTCTTTTCGAGAAACCTTTCTATAATTTTATGTCCTATTTGATTTAGTAGTTTGGTAATTTGGGCAAGCATGTTAAAAACCTCGTGTGTCTGCTTAGGCACAAATGTACTGTTAGTACCTGTTTCTGTGGAAATTAATGTTTATAAATGAAATGTTTATAAATTCAGTTGTCAGTGACAGTAAAAGGGTCTCTGTACCCTTGAAATGTTGAGGGATTTTAGCATAGAAATAAAATAGGTGTGAGGAGGCAGCACTATCTAGTTTTCTTTCTGGTCTTAGACATTCTTCTTGCAGTTTATAGTTTCCATAGAGACATATATGTATATACATATTTTATGGTTTGGCATGGGTTTGAACCTTTCACTATTTAGAGATGTTAATGACCTCAGAAATCTTCCCTCTGGCTTGCTAGGTGATATTCTTAGCCCATGAATAAGGCAGGAAAAATCTGTCTTTAGATGTATGATGCCAGGTCCTTTTAGAAACAGATGCTCAATATAAAAGAAATAGTATAAGAGGTGTCTATTAATTGAGCCAGTGACACTTTATTTGGTTTATTGCCTTAAGTGTTTAGTTATTGTATTTTAATACCAGTTGTATACCACAGGCTGCAATACTATTGATTTGGATTAGAGTTGAAAGGAGAAGGCACATCCTACAAGATAACTTTTGAAGTGGAAAGCTCAACTTCAGTAAACCTGAAGGTTTGATTTCAGAGTGCATTTTCTTCTCTTTACTTTGAGATTGGCTGCTTTAGGCCTAGGTTCTTATGGTATTGACATGTTTTCCCAGCCAGTTTCCTTCTCTCTAAAGATCCTTTTTCTCAACATGTTTTTCCCTTTTATTAAAGAAACACTTATTTACTGCTCTGTGTTTCCATCTGACAACATAATTTCTACATACAATAGCTCTGCCTTTATTTATCATGTGCTGTTGATGTAGCTCATTTAAACCAAGTTTTCAATGTGTTCTCTTCCTCTGGCAGCACAGGGGCCAAACTCATTCCTGATTTGACACAGTGAAAGGAATGAAATCAGGAGAGCTGGATTTGCTCAAAAGTCTGGACCCTGTGTAGGTTCAACACTGGGTACCCCAGAGAGTGCAGTAATTGCTGTTTTGAATCTTATTAAAGATACATATGATTACAATACAACAGAAGTTTAGTGATTTTACACATCCTTCTCCAACGTTGAAAATTTCTATATTTCTATATATTTCTATTTCCAAGAAGTCTTATATGTGCCAAGAGATATCTGGTTCCTCAGTGCAAGGCAATCTCAGCCATGGCTGAGTATGTCTCTGTCTGTTGAAGATGAGTTTTATCTTTTAACACTTGACTGATCTCTCCCACTTTTTTCCTCAGAAACAACATTATGAATCTACCCCTAAGCAATGACACACTCTGTGTACTGCTTACTGTGTCTATTCTTTGGAGACTGGGTTCTTAAACACTTATTAAAAATACTTAATAACAGGTTTTATTTGAGTTTTTTAGAAAGAATCATAGAATCCCAAAATGGTTTGGGTTGGAAGGGACCTTAAAGCTCATCTAGTTCTACCCCCTGCCATGGGCAGGGACACCTTCCACTATCCCAGGTAGCTCCAAACCCCACCCAACCTGGCCTTGAACACTTCCAGGAATGGGGCAGCCACATCTTCTCTGGGCAACCTGTGCCAGGGCCTCCCCACCCTCACGGGGAAGAATTTCTTCCTAATATCCAACATAAACCTGCTCTACTTCAGCTGAAGACCATTCTCCCTTGTTCCAGCACTACCTTCTCTTATAAAAGAGTCCCTCGGCAGCTTTCTCATAATTCCTGTTTAAACACTGGAAGGGGTTCTGAGCTTCCCAGAGCCTTCCCTTCCCCAGGCTGAACAGCCCCAGCTCTCTCAGACTGCCTTCACAGGAGAGGTGTTCCAGCCCTCTGATCAACTTGGTGGCCTCCTTTGGGCTCCCTCCAACACATCCACACCTCTCTTGTGTTGGGAAAGGCCTTAACACCCCTTTGTTGCTGTGCCTGGTTTGGCAGCAGCTTCTCCTGGATTTCTGTAGATCTTGTTGGAAGAAGGGGATGTTTCAGGTGGTTGTTCTTTCAGGACACAATCCCAGAAGAAGCTGAGCAGCCTGGCTGTGATCCAGTACAGCACTTCCATTAACTCCAGAGGAGCACTTTAAGCCCATGAGGCTGTCAGTGTGTGTCAGGCACTGGGATGGGTTAATATCTGAGACACTGCTCTGTGGGATTCAGCCCAGTTAATTATTTTGTTACTGCCCCATCACTCTACACACTCCCAAAATATCTGCCTTGTCCTATTTCACATATACCTTACAGCTAATAATGGGCTTGAGCAGTGTAAAAATCCATTCAGGTGTGCAAACAGTAGCCTGTTCCCTCCAGGGGGTTAAATAATTTCATCCTTAATGCCTAAAAGAGCAATGTTTTAAGAGTTCCTCCAAAAATCCCAGGTGAAGTGAAAAGGTCTACCTTTTAAAAGGTCACAGTGGCTGGGATATTGTGCCAAATTTAAATTATAGAGACTGAAAATAGAGATGCTTGTAAAGTTAGTGGCCCCTTTTTAAAATTTACAACTCTATTTCTATAATAGGAAAGAGTTTTCAAATTAATTTTGCGAATTATTACCGAATGCAGCATTTTGTATCGCAAAGAGCAATTTGACCTTTCCTTTCCAGCAGGTCAAATTTTGTTCAGCAGCAAAGGATTACTTATGTGTGGGTAAGGAATGAAGCAGAGCAAGGAGCAGGAGTTGATCATTCTGGAAAATCTGATCCCTGGCCTGCATACTGCAGGATATCCCAGCTAGGTGGGAACGACAGACTGAGAGAACATTAATGGTGCTGAACCTTGTTTTTATACCTAGAGCATTAACAAAAATGAGAATTATTTTCTTGTGTCCCTGTGACAATGGGTGACAGCCAACTGTAGTGTTGTGTGCCTGCAAACCAGTCATTTTAGCCTATAGTTATATGTTATATATTGCAGTGTCCCTGTGGTTGTAGTGGGATGAAAAATTAGCACTGTGGCTGAAAGCCACGAGCAGGCAAACGCTCCTCTTGTATCTGTTCCTGTAGGTTCTGCCCAGATGTTCCCTAAGACCTAGGGGAGAAAGGAAAAGAACATTGTTTTAACATGAGAAAGATATGGACTTGACCCCCTCTTGTCTATTCTTCCTCCTCCAAAAGACTAGTCCAATGAATCCTTCTTATACCACTCAGACTGCAGAGTATATGCTCAAAAATGAGATTCTTCTGAATATATTTGCCT
The DNA here is from genome assembly GCF_025592945.1 of Manacus candei. Classification (NCBI taxonomy): domain Eukaryota; kingdom Metazoa; phylum Chordata; class Aves; order Passeriformes; family Pipridae; genus Manacus; species Manacus candei. The sequence goes on along the minus strand of NW_026138101.1, from coordinate 1,291,856 downwards.
TTTTATTCTGTCCTATATTTTTAAATCTTCCATTTTAGCTCTTTAATATGTTACTTTTTCCTTAATATCAGATATATTGTCTTTCCTTAGCAAACGCTACCAGGCACTGGAGAGAAGAATGCAGTGATGTGGTTTAAGGGGATGATTTTTCTACAATCCCCCTTGTTCTTGCATCTCTCCTTTGCCACAGATTTGGGACAGCAGCCCATCCCTAGTCATGCATTGAAAAGTGGGACTTGTCAGAGTGTTCTCACTTGCATATAAGAAAGAGAGACCTTGTTTGTTCAGGGAATAGTCATTCTTGACACAATTCCTCTTTGTGCCACTTCCATTCTCACCTTCAATTTCATCCATTTCTGGGACAAAGAAATGCAAAATACAAATAATTCTGTCACATTGGGGAGAATAAGAACAGGGAAAATATGTTTTCCTGGTATAGATTTTTTTGAATCTATGTTCTTAGAAATGACTTTTCCAGATAAATGAAGAAGCTTGCCTCCTGTGAACAGAATAAAATTCGTGTAATTTGACAAAACATTACCACAGTGAGATTTGAGATATACTAGTGCTGAGTCTTAAGTGAAAAATATGATTTTCTCACATTTTGAATACCAACTGATAAATGGTTTATAAAAGGGTAATAAATGACTAATGTGTGCTTTAATAAATGATTCATCAGTTCCTACAGAGACCTGTGAGTGAATAGGTTGCTTGTCACCATGATTTATGATGACTTCCAGCACTGTCTTCTGACTCAGTTGTGTTACCCACTGGGGCAAACCAGCCCCTGGAGGACAATATGTATCTCCTTCTGCTCGTGGTTCAAAGAGGATATGAGACTTTCACAGCACCATCTGGAGAGATTTATTTTTCAGCTCAGGCTGTTGAGAAACAGGCTTGTAGCTCTGAAAGTCCCTGCCTTGTTTCTTGGGATTGGCTAAACCATATTGAGGAGCAAAAACTGAGCTAAAGGCAGTTGTAAGGTTACTCCAGGCTCTTCTTTCCACACTTCTTTTACAAAAATGTCTCTCTCAGACATGATACTCTTATTTTCTGTGGTAGACACACCTTACCAAAGCAGGCCTGATTTGTCCATTCACTTGGCATGTTTAAAAACCGATCTCACCTCCCCTTTTTGTGTGCTCTGAAAGTCAACCCTGGTCCTTATGTTGTCTTACAAGGAAAATTTTTGTCCTTTGGGATCCCTAATTAATCTTATTCCTTTCTCTGCTCTGTGGGTCTTGCCATTGGGCTGGAGCTGGATTCTTCCCATGTCACGTAGTGTTCTCTCCTGCTGGATGTTGGAAGGGCAGACGACTGAGCTGAGGTGCTTGAGCAGCAAAAGCAGATCTGAGCAGATGAGAAGAAGCCATTGCCAGCTGACAGTTAAGAAAAAGAGTTTTACTCTGGCCTAAATGTTATAGGAACCTGAAATTCTGAAATTCTAGCAGCCTGTTCGAACTGGAGCAGACAGTCAGATTTGTCACGAGAAATAGTTTTGTGGAAGGGATAAAACTCTTTCAGCAAAATCACACGAACAAAATGCATATTGGAATCTCCATTTGGCTCCTGTTTCTGGGCTGTGAGACAGTTTACATGCAGAGAAATCAGAATTCACACAGAAACTCAACAGAGCAGGGCAAAGCCTCTGCAGCTGTTGGTAAACTTTGGCACAAAGAGCAGCTTCATGATGGCTGGGGATCACCAGAGAGGAGCTCTTTGGCCATTCCTTGTTTTTTCTAGAGTTGTAAATACAACTGAAAAAGGCTCCTGGAGCGTGTCTTAACCTTCAGAAACCCCTTACACCAGAGAGATATTTGCACTGACCTTTTCACTCAGCTTTACTTCCACTTCATACTCCTGCAGCAGTTCACTACCACACTTGACAACCCTCCAAGTGCCCAAAAGTCTCCTGGAAAACAAACTAAAGATGTTCCCTGGTATGTTTTTCATATGTGAAAGGTAGAATTCGAGGATGATTTCTCTGGTCATGGAAAACAGAGGAAATGGGATCAAGGCAGCATTGCTGTTTCTCTGTCACCTTTGTGAGGTACCTGTTTCACCTGTTCTTGAAACATCCAGACATCAAAAATTGGAGGGTTTCTCAGGCTAATCCTGCACAAATCTGAAGAATGAAAGTTTCTGCATTCCTGCATAGCCTGAGCTTGATTTCCTTTGCTAGAACTTAAAATCATTTCATCTTATGTTACCCTCAAAGTTATGGAGGAGAGATTATGCCCTTGATACCATTCTTAATTCTTGTATAATGACAATTCATGAAGAGGAAACACGGATCTCAGGATATATTGTCTGTTTCTTTAAATGAATAACTCTTGTGTTAAAGCCATTACGCTCATGGTTTTTTTTTTCCCCCAAAATATTAACCTAACTATTGTTTTGATGAAAACACAAGATCAAGTTATCCAATCTGCATTTTTCTATGTTCAAGATGAGGCAAAGATGTAGGTGTATATTTGTTTCTGCTAGAGTCCATTTGCCAAGTATCTGGTAATTTAGTTTAGAGAATAACTATTAGTCAAATGAAAAGGTATTTATTAAATCCATTTGAAAGGAAACAAGGATCTAAATAGTGGCAAATATTTTATTTTCCAAATGAAGACTGTGAGCATTCTGTTGTCACTGCAAAAATGAGACAATATTTGAAATTTTCAGTAAAGTTTTATTGACTTTTATGACCATTTCTTCATGGTTTATAATTGGTCATTAGTCTCACTCATGTTGTAGTCCAAGGCATTCAGAATTTCCTTAGTTGTCATGACTTACACAGTAAGCAGTTCAGGAATCTAAAAATCTAATTAACAGAATTTTAGAAACCTCCTTATTTTTTTCCCAAAATAATTTTAAATATCAAAGATAAAAAAGAAGAAGAGCTTAGTGGACTTAAAAAAATAACTGTAAAGACATCCAGTGTCCACTGGAGTTTAAAAAACTGGGCTTAGGAGCACAGATTGCTTTGACTCTCAGTGCAATTAGGATTCTGAATGTCTGTCTCCCTTATAAACACTTTCAATTAATCTGGAATAATGCCCAAGATCAAGAAAATTGTTCATTAATATTTCTGATTTGTGTTGTGGTGGTACCAAACTAGGGACATCTGGAAGGCTTATTTAAACATTCTGGCTATCTGGGTAATGAAATTACCTTTTTATTATTATTTTTTAATTTTTCTTCATTACTGTGTGTCAGTTTTATCAGAATTAGCTGGTTTGAGGATTGTCATGTGATGGGAAGTGCTCAGCACCACTCAGGATTGAATTGCCAATGACCTTAAAAACAAACACTCTGCTGTAGTGCTACAAGAAGAGAATAATTTCAGAGGAAGAAAACCAAATAGGATTATTCTGTGCATTGACTGAAACAAAGGGCTGTTCAGTAAAAGAAAAACCTAAACCAACAGCGTTTGGAAGACCAGTGTCTCCTGTACTCCTCCAGGTTCACACTGTGCACATAATGATCTGCGTTCGTGTGGCTGTCAGTGAGCAATCTGTATAACCACTGCAAGCACTTTGTTCAAGAACTTTTGCAAAATATGTTTAAGGCTGAGTCCATCCACTTATCCCATAATTAGGGCTGGATCCTCTGCATAGCAGTAGGCAGCAGACTTTGACATTTATCTTTGCTTCTGAGGGGCGAGTTCGTTGCTTTGTTTCCCTCCACCAAGGTCATGAAATACATGAAGTTGTCTGTTTAATCTCCAGATAAACACATTACAGTGGTACATAAAACAACAGAGTGCCTGCTTTATAAGCTGAGAGCAGCTGAGAAACACTTGTACAATACAGGAAGGGTTCTGTGAATAGAAATGATCATTCAAACAGTGTGAAATTGGGGAGGAACACAAAGCCACTGCACTGCTCCTCCAGATCTGATTTGCTTCCCAGCACTCTTGCTCCAAGCATGCTCTCACAGTAAACTTGTATTTTTGCCAACCCTTCTGCTTTCTTTTTTTTTGTTTTTCCCTTTGTCACTGTTCCTTTCCTGCCCTTCATTTATTTCATTGATTTCTTATAATCAGCTGATCTGAGCCATCCTGATGCAAACTCCTGTGTGAGCCCCTGCCTTTTGTAAGCCTTTGGTTCTGCTTGGAAGGTCAGCAGCAACTCAGTGGTAATAACAGCAATTCTCACTGCAGCTGGTAAATTCTCACCACAAAACCGTTCCAATGCTGACTATCCTCTGAAGAATTCTTCCATCTGCTTCTGCTAACAGCAAATATCCAAACACTGTGAGCAACAGAAAAGCCATAAACCCACAATTTATTGCTCTCTTCTACAAGAAGTGAAGGTTAATATGCTTCCTCAGTGTGGTCTATGAAGTGTGAACTTTACGATAGATATTAAGGTCAGAATTACAAAGTAAACAGGAGCAGGAAGAGTTTTGAGTACATGTAGCGCAAATACATTTGGGGAAGGAGCTGGAGAGTAGAAATTAAAAAGGAAGGAAGGCTCTTGAGAGAAGCACAAGCTAAACAAAGATAATGTAATGTCTCCAGACCTAGTCTTGGACCACTTATTCAGGGAAGCTGTATAAACATAATTATTACCAGCCACTGCCAGGAGTGGTTATGTGATTTTCCAATTAGAGAAAAAACCTGCCAGCTGGAATTTTGCAGTTGCCTTCAAATCAAATTAGGACTATTTTCTAGAGATTTCAATTTTAATGTAAATTTTAAAATCGGTGTCTTTTACCTGATTTTTTTTTCCTCTGAATATGGTGCTGAAGCCCTCCATGGACATTTCCTTTGGTTTCACTCTCCTCCAAGAGTGTTTTTAACATGTACCACAGTAACTGTCCAAGGAGCTCAAGCTTCAACACTGAGTGCAGGCAGGTGACACTCAGACTTCCAAGAAACTTCACATGATTACTTTCAGATCAAAATATTGAAAGAACCAATCAATCTTTTCTCAAATTAACTTTGGGGTTCTCTTTTGGGAGACTTCATTTGACTTTGTGACATCCTGTTGTTCAAACCATGTGGATACCCTGTGATTTCTGTATGAGGTGTTCACTGCAGAGTGACTCCCAAATCATGGTTGTCTCATTCATAGCATCATGGATTGGTTTGAGTTGGCAGGGACCTTAAAGAACATCTAGCTCCATGTGCCATGGGCAGGGACACCTTTCACTAGCCCAGGTTGCTCCAAGATCCATCCAACCTGGCCTTGGACACTTCCAGGGATGGGGCAACCACAGCTTCTCTGGGCAACCTGTGCCAGGGCCTCTCCACCCTCACAGGGAAGAATTTATTCCTAATATCCAATATAATCTACCCTCCTTCATCTTAAAGCCATTCAGCCAGGACAATATCCAAATTGGTGGTCAGGTAGAGGGGAACAGATGCCGGGTGTTCCTCTGGTGGTGCAGCCAGCAAAAATTCTCTGTGGCTTAAAGGACTTTCTGCTTCATGTACATAAAGAATCACAGTCCCTCATGTGGAATATTAACAGAAATACCAAAATCTCCTTGTCTGACACAGCACAGCTGATTTGAGGAGTAACAAATACAGGAATTTTTAGATGTGTTGCAAAATATCGCTCTAATCCCGCGAGTTAAGAAACCCACACTGTTAATGTGCCTCCAGCATCTGTGGGAGTTCTATTTTAAAAGTAGGATTAAACAAGATAACACACTATAGATCTTAACATATTCAATTTGCAGCAGACAAAACCCTATTTAATACCAATTACACAATGTGTGTGAACTGGTATTATAGTTGCAGTTTATATGAGCAGAGGGAATTTATAAAGCTGAAGTCTATTCATTCAAAAATAATAGTTATAGAACTGCTTGGGTCATTCCACTAGAATGGAATGAGTTTTGTGATCAGTTTATCAATTCCTTCACTGACAAGTGAGATTTTAAGATTTTTCTCAGCAACACTAAAACTGATTTGGCTACTACAAAATTTTCTAACCATCTGTGCACACGAATCAAAATGTCAGGATTATTTAGACAAAATATCTTTTTTCCTTCTGCTCTGAACCACTAAAATGGTGAACCGACAAAACTCACCAGCTGAAAGGAGCTGTAGGTTTGTTCAAGGAAAATTTTTTTAGCAAGTGCCTGTGAAAGATTCTCATTTGGAAAGCAATAAAATTGTGTAGGGCTGATTTCCTCCTGAACTTACTGGAATGAAAACGGTGTTGATACATGTAAGAAAAAGCAGATTAGGGGGTTCATACAGAACTCCCTGCAGTTATAGTCTCAATTGAGGAAAATGGTTCAGGAGTGTAATTTATTCATATCCTTGTACTTTCTACTTTGGCTTGTTTCCAGGACTTGTTTGCCTTGGAGTTCCAGATGCTTATTTGCTTAAAGGGTAGCCCTTTCTCCAGCCGTCTGTCTAACAGTCACTTAATATTTATTTGTTTTTACAAATGTTTTCCCCTGTGTTCTCAGTCCATATGTCACAAAAAAAGTATAATCCCAACTCTACATGGAGTATTGATATTATCCTTTCTTCCCAACTCTAGACTTTGACATGAGCATGAAAAACCCCTGAATCTCAGTTGTTTTCCTGACTCTGTGTTTCCCTCCAACACAACTGCTCTACAGCCAGTCCTTTGCAGTTTATATTCTAACTCCTGTTCTCCTCTTGATGCAGCTTTTACAAAGGTGTTTTTGTTCACTTCTCTGCATATTGTGGAAGATTTCTTCCAGCTAACTATTTGTGAGGTCTGCTTGATATTTAATTTGCCCAGTGCTGAAATTTATCCTTCAAAATCCCTTCTGCCTGCTTCAACATGGTCTTTTTTCAAAAAAAACAACCCACCTCAAACCCCCGAACCAAACAGCAAACTCTCATCTGTTGGGTTTTCTCCCTTTTGAGCCTATTCTTTAGTCAGCAGCCTGTAAGGAGCCTTCTCTGAATTTCAATAATCAACTTTAAATATCCTTCCTCTCCAAACTCCTCGAGTCTGTCCTCAGACTCTCAGAGCCTGAACATCTCACGTTCTTCAAACCCCTCTCTGCTCCTCTTTCCAGTCCCTGCTTCAGAACTACCAAGATAAACTTCAGTGGCATATCCATTAACTTCAGTGACATATCCACTGGCTCCTTTCTGCTCAGTGTGATGTCCCCTTTCTCTCTGCTCTTATTTCCATCACTTTCTCTGCTGTCTTTTTATACAGAAAACTTTCCTTCTAGTATTTCATAAAAAGCTGTTTCTGACCTTTGTCATCTCACGATCCTCTTTCTGTCCCCAAGATTTTGCCCCTTTAGGGTTATTTCTGGAAGACCTTCCTTTTTCCATTCCTTGATACTTTCCCTCAGGGAATTCTCCTTCATCCCCTTGCTCCCTGCTTCCTTTGGGAAGCACCCTTTTGTTTTCATGACTTAAATTGACTGTTTGCTTATGACTCACAGAATTCCATGTACACTCTTTGCCTGCCTTCTATAAATCGAGTGCCATCACTGTCTCCTTCCACACATCATCTCGTTTCTTTTATGCTTTATTTCCTCCTCCCCAGCTCGTTTGTTCTGACCATCTCCAGCCACTGAGGCTGGCAGTGCCCATACTTTATGTAGTACTGTCAGATGTTCTCAGATCAATGATTTTTCTTTATTTAGAAGACTGATGGAAAGGAGACTGTTGCTGTCCTCAAGAAGTTTAAAGGGTTGAAAGCAAGCTTTTAGATAAAAAAAAAAAAAAGTTTGGAAAATCTGAGGAGTTATGTGAGAAACTTTCAAAAGATACATAAGGAGAATCAATCCTGCTGAATAAGTTTAAATCTAAACCAACAGTTTTCTCTTGCTGAAATAATACCAAGGAAGAAGATTTATCTACAGTATTGGTATTCTTAACTGTCTGTATCCAAGCTATGGCTCCCATCCAAACAGGGTGCTCCACCGAGATGGGAATGCAGGATTAGACTACAAAACAGATCTGGATTTTTATACATATGCATATCTGCATAAATGGAAACACAGGCCCACAGATGTTTGCCTACCTAAACTGAGGACCAGATGTTCTATCGTCCTAAAGTTGCATTCTCTAACACAGGTTAAAACAAAAATGAAATTTGGTTTTGCTTGTCCATCCCTTAGGTTGGAAAAGACCTCTAAGACCGTCGAGGCCATTTGGAAATAACATAATATATTTTCATATTTGGAAATAACACAACTGGCATTTGAAAACAGAACACTGTACCTGATTAATTGATTTCTGTTGAACTAAGCTAAGAAACAGTGTATGTTTGAAGACAAATGAAGGGCAGGCTTTCTCAGTTAGCAGCTCTGACCTTTTCAAGTTTTCCATCTTAAATAATAATTGAAGCCATAAGTAAATAAATTCAACTTTGCCTGCAGATGTTGAACTCTTTAATGTCCTTTCACTCAGACATAGGCAGTGCCTGATATTCCTGGCACAAACAGTTTTATCATGCCCCGTGCTGGGGCTGACTGGCAGTCTCCAGGAACTGTTTTCTTTCCTCCAGCCATGATAAAAAAGCAGTTCCAATCAATAAATCCATACGGTTTCCGTCAATGGGAAGCGTTGCCTGGGGGTCTCCTGTGTCCCAGAGGGATTTCTTTTCTTCAGTTCTCCTGTACTCACAAGAGAACCAAATTACAATGAGTTTTGTTTACCTGGGCTGCCTGTTGAGGTGGGTTTTGGGCTGCCTGCTGGAGCTGGGGGGAGCAGTGCAGAGCACAGGGAGACGCTCACCTGCTGCTGGATACACAGAGAGATGTTCCTGCTGAGGTTCCTCTTTGCAGCATCACCTCAGTGAAATCTCAGCTTTGGGAAGATCAAATATTTAAATAAATCCAAACACACACTCCTAACTCGTTTGGCCTGTTAGTGGGAAACAGTGTAGGGAGCACTGTAAAAAGGCCTCGGGTTCTGATGTGTGATTTCAGCTGAACTTCACCACATCTCAAGGATGTCAGAGTTGCCTGTCCTCCCTTTTCTTGAACCAGGATCATCTCAGCTGATCAAAGAGCAATATGTGAGCATCTAATCAGTTTTAGATCCTCCTTACTCCAGGAGTAATTGCTTTAATGCAATCGATTAAAAGGGAATTTTAATGATCTTACTAATTGTGCTTTTAAAGGAAACACGACAGTTATTATTGAACTCTTAATTTATTATTTTTCATGGAGGTCAGTTTGGAAAATCAAAACATAAGGTTTTAAAATGCAACATCCCCTGGAGTCTCACTTGTTTATATCCTAAATTTCCATGTCATCTTTGTAAATAATGGTAAAACAGAAAGAATGAAGCAATTGTATTCGGCTCATAACTTTTTTCCATTTCTAACTTCTGGGTTATGGGAGACTCAAGAGAAAGGTAATATTCCTACCTGAATTCAGCAGAAGGCAGTACATGTTTCCATGCATCCATACAGCCAAGGAAAGCATCCAGTTTGTATCTTTAATGGACTACTTTCAAGGGAAGCACTAGCCTGTAGCTGCCTGTAAACACAAACACTGGGTGCTAGTCAGCAGAAATAAATGCATTCAGCTCCATTCAGCACATCTGAATTATTTATTCAGAAATAATAAGCATGCTTTGTCAACACACACATAGAGGATTATCTGTGTTACATAGAAAAGCTATTGCAGCCTCTTTCCTCAAGAATTCCTGAACTAATTTAAAGTATTCAGGAAGCACCTTATTCACTTTTAAATGCCCAGAGTCCAGACTATAGGTTGAGGCTCACTTACCCCATAAATTTATTTTTCTTAAATTCATAAAGTATGGGCAGCATTACAAATGTTAATGCTACTATTATAGGATCATAATTTAAAAATACCAGCATTCTCCAAAGGCTCCAGCAGTGTGTCATTTCCCTGCTTTATTAAAATGAATGAACAGATGTACAATTTATTTCTGCTGAACTATCATCTAAATTCATAAGCTATTTCTCATGTGCCTGAAATCCGTGTTGGTTTCCCATTTTCTTTGCCTTAGAAAAAAAAAATTACACTCTCCCATTTATCACTCTGGGGATAAAAACGAGAAGTGTACTCTCCACTTCATTCACTTCAGACTAATACCCTCAATACAATTTAAATCCCATCTCTTCAAGGCTATTCAGCAAAAGCCAGGCACTGGGACACCCAGGATCAGATTGGAAAACTCCCTTGCCATCCATGCTGGAGATTGGCAGGTGGACTCCAAGGACATTATCCATTCTCCCTGGCAGAGCAGGGGGGCACAGAGCAGCTGCATTTCATCTTTGGGGTTGGCATTTATGGTCCGAGTGGAGTCCATGCAATTTCCCGGCTAGAAGTTGGGGAAAACTCAGGAAGGGATGAATAATGACTGAAAAGTGGGTGAGGTGAGAAGGTTGGGTGTAGCTGCAGTGACATTTGCAGCCAAAGAACACGTGTCAGCTGGCCCCAGACACCCCAAATGGGTTTGATGTGTCCTGCAGCAGCCCAGGGGCACGGCAGGTGCTCCCTGGGAGTGACGAATAAAACGAGACAAGGCAGGGATTAGGTGGAATAAAACTGTGGAGGCTTAAAAGCATGTGAAACAGGCGTTTTTCCAGGGGAAAAAAAACAAGTATAAAAATCCCAGACAGTGTGCTCTCAGCCTGTCACAATTCTTATTTGTTGGCAAGGCTCGTGAGCAATGTAAGGGTGGCATTTTGCATTAATTCCATGTGAGGAATGAGGGGATGATGACATGTTCTAAAGGTTCTGGCAGCATTTCTTCTGTGAATCCTATTGCTGGGGGTTTATATTGTAAGAAAATCAAAAAAATCTCAATGGTTTGAAGTTGAAAACTGAATTCTCAGGCTCAGATTCTGGTTTTTTTTTTAGTATTTTTCTTTTCTTTTTTTTTTTTTTTTCTGATAAAAATCACTTTGGCAAAGAGAGTAGTGGAACAGAATGCAAATCAATCTGCTTTCTTCATTTGATAGCCGCTCCGGAATTTAAATGCAGGCCCTTAAATTCCTCTTTGCCAGACAATTCAGGAAAATGATGAAGTAATGGTTGAGATTTGTTAAAAAGCACGGTTTTCTTCAGAAATCTTGTCTGCTTGGCACGAGCAGTTTGTTCCTGTGGGAATGCAAGGGAAGAGTTTTTAATTCTCTAGTAAAAATGGAGGAGTTCTTGCTGGAGCAGGAATTTTGCTACAGTGGCTCTGTTGCAGACACCCTCAAAACAATTAAATTCGGATATCTGGCTTTGCCATTCTTGTTCCCTTAGAATCCTTCCCCAAGCTGAGATCATAATTATTTTCCCCTTCCCCTTTCCTTGCATTTTGTTGCCAAGAGAGAACATGACCAGCCAGGAAAGCAAATGCTAGAGGCACAATTTTCATCTTTTATCTGCAACAGGGAGGGCAAATGTGATTTTGCAGTTCCACTCTGTGTCTCCAGCTGTCAGCACCAAATCCAGTGTAATGAAGAGTCTTGTACAATGGGGAGTTTGAGACTGGAATCTCAGCTAGGAGAGTCCTTCCTATCACTTGCTTTAAAAAAATCCTGGCAATCTAGGGAGCTTCCTGGAAGTTAATGAGGATCATGAACCTCGAAAATGTTCAGAAATTAGGCAGAAGTGCTTTGCTCTGTACAGATTATTGGATTTGGGTTTATCGTGACTTTTGCAGAGAAGGGTTCTCGAGATAACTTCAATTCTCTCCCTCCCATCTGTAAAATTTTCAGTATTTGTTTATTTTTCCTTCAGGAACTTTGAGGTTACAACCTCTGTGATCTCCCAGCAACTCTGTGATCTCCTTCACCTTCCCTGCTAGTAACAAGTTTTCCCCTGTCTCTGATGGGAATTTTCCTGGCCTCCACTAAGCCCATCCCTTCTTGACCTCGTCCACTCTGAAGGTGACACACAGACAACCCTTTTACCCCCAGCAGCCCAGGGGGCATTTGCTGTTCAGAGTTCTTCAAGGCCACGGCCTTTAGACATCTGGCTCTTTTTTGCCTTCCATGCTGTGGGCAGGAATGGGGTGCTCTAATCCAGCTGGGGCTCCCCAGTGCTGAGCAGATGGAAGAATTCCTGCCTCTGCCTTGTGCAGGTGCTACTCCTTGCACGCCTCAACAGTGGTTTGATGTTTTTACAACATTAAATTGCCTTTATTGTCCACGATCCTTTTGCAGTACAGAGTAAGTGACAGAAGTAACATCTGCTGTGTGAGGTTTCTTCTTTCATCCCCAGCACAGGAGGGGAGGAGTGTGTGTATTTTGAGCATTTGGATCTGATGGGGTTTTGCTGCTCTTTGGTTTCTTCCATACGTGTGGCTTTGTGTTTAATATGGAGAATTGATTATGCCATTTGGGTCTTCTCTTTATTTGCTTCATATTTCGTTATAGAACAGGCTGAGAATGTTTCACACACAAAAGAGAGTCTGTAGGCCTTGTGCAGGGATCTATAGGCACTCTCTATAGGCTCCCTAGCTGTATGTCCCATTTAGGCACACTGTGATTTCTCCATATCTCTGCTAATACACCAAACTTCTGACCTGCAATTTTCCTGTAGTTCCTATTTTGGGTTTTTCTTAAGGTAAGGGAGCCTGACAGCCGTGTCAGGCTGTGGGCAAATGGACACAGGGGCTTAGGAGGAGATTCATCAATTCCAGGGTTAGTTGAGAGCGAGTTTCATTAAGAGAATGTTTTATAACCATATAGCATTTTTCATTCCAAAGAACCCCTAAGGAACATGCAGAAAATGGATCTTCTCTGTGGGCAAGCAGAAGATTAAATTGCAACTTTCTGCTGCTTGCAGGGAAAATGGAGGTGTAAGACTTCATTTCCTTTATTAAAGAATCCTACTCAGGAAAGTTGCTTTAATTTCTAAAGAATCATTGCAAATAATAGCGAAGCCCGGTGTTGTATTGTCACACTCAAAATCTTGTTGATGGGCAAAGGGAAAGCCCACCTTATATATAAAGCCAAGAATTTATTATTAATAAAACTGAACACTAATCCAAGTCCATCCTAATCCAAGAATCGTTATTAATTCAGATTGAATTACTGAAAAAGAGAGAAATATTTTTCAACTTAGAAATATTTTCAATAGTGATAATACAACAAATACAAAATTGTTGTACACACCCTTCTTAGCTCCTACCCCTTTTCCTGCTGTTGCTCCCACTGATTCCTTGTTCCTCTGGGTCTTACATTTGGTGGTTTCATTCCAGTGTTTGTGGTCAGGGTGTCAAGGCAGGTTGTCAGCACCTGCAGTGCTTTGCCAGGACAAGCACAATGCTCATAAATTCTTCTTCCTCTCTTTAGGGTCATTTGGGATCATGTTTATGTGTTTGCTGACGTGCTTTTGCGTGTTGCTCTCTCTTCATTGACCTGAAGCTCCATGTTATGCCCAAATTTCCTATGTATGATGTCTCTTACATTTGTTAACTACTCTACTGCCCCTTTTGAAGTGCAGTGGAAGGTCTCCATCCTCATTAGTCCCCTGAAACTGTGATAATCAGAAAGCAGAGCTGTGGCTGTAGCAGCAGCCTCAGGACTCCCAGTAAGGAATGTCTGTGTACCAGCAGACTCAGGATGGTTGTATAGGATGCAAAACTCACCAGCAGGAGTCAAACTGAGCTGCTGAGCATTTGTGTGGGAAGTACCTCGAGGCTTTCAGGGAGTAGTGAGAGGTCCTTTTTTATGTTTCATCCCATACACAGCACTTGCTGCTTCAGGTGACTGAAGTCCAGAGCTGGTGCCTTTAATGAGCTCCCCAAACTCCACCTGAGCACCCACGAGGGTGCTGGGCTGTCTGAACTAGGGCTGTGCTGGATCACAGCTCATCAAAGGCTCTGCTTACAAGACAAATGATCTGGTGCTCAGCCAAACAACATTAAAAGCCATCAAAAGTAAGAGCAGAGCTAAAATCTGCCAGTGGCAAAAGGGATAAATGGAGGGAACAAAGAGGGTTTTTCTGAGCCACCAGTAGAGTGTTTAACCAGGAAAACCACAACTGAGCCATGAAAATGTGTGTCTGTCAGCAAAGGTTATTGTACAGGTTAATGCAGGCATCTTTCCTTCCTCTGGTTTTCCTTTCTCCCTCCAAGCTCAATGCCTCTGACTTTATGGGTGAAAATATCACAAGTAATTGAAGTTGCAAACCCCAGCAGAATATTAAATTAGAAATTAAGCAAAAATGCCCATCAGTTGGAGCACGGAAATCCCGGGCAATTTTTCTAATGCAATATTACAGCAGTTGGAATAACTTTTTTTTCCCCAACTGCTTCACTAACTGAATTGATTGAATTAAATGTGTTCTGTGATGCCAGAGAACCTCTGACCCCAGTTACTCAGGATAATCAGGGGGTAATCAGCCTGCTGTGATCCGAGCTCCAAAGGAACAAGAATATTGTAAGGTTCAGGGAGCCTGTGCTGGCATTAATCAGATGTCGTCAAGGTTTGATTATAAATCCTAAAGACCACCAAATTGATACAACATGGTTTAATCCACTAAAAATTAGGTATCTACATATTAATCACCAAGCTGAATATCTGAAAGTGATTGCTTTTCTAGTAAGTGAAGTCAGGTGTCAATGCTTTGGAATGTCCCACAGTTTAGTAATAAATATAATGATCAGCATCAGCACAAAAGTAGCATTAGCCAGATTAAAAAAAGATTTTGTTCTAACCTCAAATAGATTTTTTTTTTCTTCCTGTTGGAGTTTTACAGCTCCACTGAAATTGTTCCTCATGTTTCTACTCTAATTACCAGCTTACTCAGAAGCAAGAAATAGGATATGTTTCTAGTTACCTGCAAGCACAGCATTTTTCTGCCTTCCAAGGGGAGGAGGGTTGACTGCTTACAGTATATCACACTGCTGTGTATAGAAATAAAGTGGTATTTATTGTCCCTTAAAATGATTTCCCCTAGAACTGGCAAGCTCAGTTGAAAAATCTGTATCTGGAAGTGTGTGTTAGGATCCAATTAATTTCCAGGGTACTTCTGTGCTCTCCTTGGGAAGAGTTCAGTGTGGCAAAATTGATGCAGATGTATGAGCAGGAGAAGGGAAAACAGTCTTAAGAGAGAGGAATAGCACAGTCACTTAATAAACTAATATTCTTCATATATGTCCTGATTTAATAAGCACTCAACCCTCTGGAAAAGCTCTTTGCTATAAACCAAAGATAATACCAAATGCTTATTTATCTCCTTGGTGTCACCTGTATTTCCTGGGAATTGCATTTATTTGCATGTTTGGTCTGACAGGAATTGCAGAACTTAAGCTGCTGCTTTAGGGTTTCCGAGCACATCGCAGCACTGGCTGTGACCAGGATGAGGGAATTGTTTGAAATCTGGATATCCCAGCAAGTCTCAGCTCTGGTGACTCCTGGCTGGAAAGATGAATTGTCCTGCCTGCTCCCACCCAGACTGGCCATGGAGTACCTTTGTGCTCAGGGTGTGACAGTGATGGTCTGCACAGGGACAGTAACCACTCTGTGCCACTGGGACAGGCCACCTTTGCTGTTCACAGAACCACACAACAGTTTGGGTTGGAAGGGACCTCAAAGATCATCTGGTTCCAACCCCCTGCCATGAGAAGGGACACCTTCCATTAAACCAAGTTGTTCCAAGCTTCACCCAGCCTTGAACACTCACAGGGATCCACAGCTTCTCTGGGCAACCTGTGCAGGGCCTCACCACCCTCACAGGGAAGAATTTGTTCCTGATATCTAATCTAAGCTTAAAGCCATTCCCACTTGCCTTTCCCTGCGTGCCCATGTAAAAATTCCCCCTCCAAAAATTCCCCTCCTTCTTCTGGGCCCCCTTTAGGTATTGGAAGGCTGCCCTAAGGCACCATGTCCAGGTGACCTCTGCAGGCTGCCCAAGGTAGGTCTGACAGGTTTGATTCACTCTGTGTGGGCTCCAAGGTGTGCACACACACTTTAGACCGGAGCACAAATGTAGTGCCTTGGCCTGCTTTGACCTCCCTGCTAATTCTTGGTGCTCAGACGCATGAACTGGGGAGCACTACCACCAAACTGTGCTCATTGCCAATCTCTAAACAGCTTAGAGAGAATTCAGCATCAGCCATGTATAAAAATCCTTCCTTCATTTTCATCCCCCTTATTGTTAAAAAAACCCAAATGGATACTTCACCATTTGCACAAAAAATGTCCAGCTGAGGCTACAGCGGTGCTTGTGTTTGAGAAGGATGTGTGTACAGAGAATGTTTGCTTAGGAAAACATAAATTGCCAGGGAGAAAATGAAAGGGCCTTAATATATTCCCTTTGTGACATTCTAGACATGAAATAAGCACACAGCAGGCCCTTACAAGAGGAATGTTTCATTCTCCTTTATTACAAATATTTTTCTTTCAAGGAAAGGTGAAATGAGCACTGGTAAAGGGAGCTGGGTGGTGGGAGATGGAGACCATCAGTATCCTTAGAGCAGAAGGCAATACATCCATTTAACACACCTTGGGTTTTTTCTGCCCTTTTCTCAGCTCTGCAATGCCAACCCATACATCTGTTGCTGCATCCTTCAGTCAGTGGGGAAGCTCAGATCACCCATAGCCATTAGTCAAATATACTGCATTTATTTCTATTATTCTTCATTCTTGACCTTGGAATCAAGACTTTTTCTGTGCTAATAGGGTTAGAGACCCCAGATCCTCGCTGTTCCCTGTCAGGGTAACGAGAGCTCTGTGCTTACTGCATGCTCAGGATATGATACAGATTTTTCTGCTATGGGAGGAAAACAGAAGTGGAAGAGAGATCGTTAATCATGAAAGTTCACCTATGTCTCTGATCTCTAAATTCTTCTTGTATCATAGCTTTTTGATAGAGCAGTGATGGTTTGCTCAATGAACGTTGAGCAAACTGGATGTAGACTAGATAATTTGAGGAAAAAAAGAATCCTGTATATCCATCGGAAGGAAGTACATGCAGTAGACTTCATTCATCACTTTGTCAGCAGACTTGGAAGACTTATTGTGTTCAGATGGATTGAAATATGGAGTGTTCAGCCCAAATTCTCCTTTCCCCGCTCAGATTTTCCCAGAAAACAAAATGCTGGCTAGCTATTTCGTTTTTAAAATTCAGACAGATTCTGTATCACTGCAGATAATACTGCCTGTAAACTTCCATCTGCACCTCCTGCTTCCACTGGAACAGTGTGAAACCTCGCAGAGTTCTTATCTGCTTCCAAAATAGTTTTCATACTGGGATAACTTCAGACAGCTCTCAGCTGGAGGGGCTTGTAAATCTAGGGCATCTCATCCCCATCAGTTGGCACAGCCTAAAATGCCAGAAGTTTGGGGAATTGATGAAATTTGTAGCTGAAATATTTTAGAGATACAAGTTGCTTTGAATGCTTTGGTGCTGCTCACCAAAGACCCCGTGAAGAACTTTAACCACCGTCAAAACATCTGTTGTTGGCAGCTTTGGGTCATGATCAGCTGCAAACTGGCACAATGAATAACTCTCTGCTTTGGAATCCGTGTCCTCCCGGGGCAGAAAAGGCAGGATTTCTCATTTGGATGCATATGCTTCCCTTTCTCAATGAGGCCAAAGATTCTGCCATGGAGAAAGTCTCATTTATATTGCAGTTTCCACCTCTCTGCAAAGACCAGGCTTCTTAACCCGGTAAGAACATGGGTCAGTCTTGAAATATTAAGGTGCCAAAACAAGATGCCTCTAGATTTTTTATCCAGAATTTTTTTTGTTGTTTTATCTATTTAGAATGAAACAATTCCTTTCTTTTTGTTGTTTTGTTCATTGGGTTTTATTGTCTTCCTTTAGTTTGCTTTTGTATAGCACTAAAATATAGTTTTCATACATGTATGAAAAGAAGTCCTGGAAGTTACCTTTGTAAAGAGAAGTCACAAAATCCCATGTTTAATTCCTAAAGTGAAACATGATAATAATTTAAAAATCATGAGTAGTTTTCATCTACTGAAGCTCTTGTCCAGTCACTGCCCAGCTCCCTGTCCATCAGTACAGAGGCCACATTATATTTATTTCTGCCTGGGAGCAGAATAAAACCATTAGAGGAATTTCTCCTTCACTCCTCTCAGTCTCTCAGACTTTACCAAATTAACTGGTGTCTGGATATGCATTTTGTGGTTAATGTTAATTAAAAAAAATATTTTTATTGCCACAAAATTATCCTTTTATCTATCATTTCAATGTGCAGAGAGGAGTAAATTCACCTGTCCTGCTGTTAAGGGCCTAAATGATAAAGGTAAGAGCTTCAACAGTTAAAGAGGGCGTGGTTTTGGAACCCATTCCTTGTCCAGACCCCAAAAACGTGACAGTTTGGGAACTAATAGGAGGAAACTGTTGCTTATCGGTCTGATCCATGGAGCAAATGCATCCCACCTGTAACTGGGGCTGTAGGGGCAGTGAATGGTATGAATTCCTCATAGGAAGTAGGTGGCTTCCATACATTTTTCTCTTAGTGAGGTAGTTATCAGTTATCTCAACCATATATATTCATATGATAATCTTCAGCAGCAGAAAAGTTGGTTTGGGTGTAAAAATGTCTCTGCTAAAAATGAAAGAGGAGCATTTGACAGGACCTCCTTCCCTTCCCTCCTCACCATCATCAGGATAACTGGGAACTGCATGGGTTGAGGGGGGAAAACAGCCTGTAAAACCTTTCTGTTCCTGGATGAGAGCGGATGCTGCACTGGGTGTAAAAGGAAGAAAAATCCAGCTAGGTCTATTCTATTTAAAGTTCATTCCATTTAAAGAAGACATCCAGCATCTTGGAAAGAAGATGGGCTGAACACTGCTCTTGATGGGAAGTGCACTGAGGAGGAAATAATACATGGCTGGGTTGGCTGAATGCAGCACAAGTGGTCTCATAAATGTGAAAGGCAGAGCTCTCTCTGGTCCCTTGGCAACACTGATGCTGGAACAGGTGAATAGGTGTAGTCAGGCTTGGTCAGATCATCGTTTTCTATGATGCTGTTGTTTTAAACATAAGGTTTGTTCTACCTGGGGTGAAAGAATTTTTTATAGCGAAGAAAATAACATCGCTATTCGAGGTTTTCTCAAAAAATATCTTAAATGTGATAAAAACAGTGACTTTTCACTGTCTTCTGTCCACCTGGAGAAGGAGTATTTGTTTTTCTGTGATATGACCATCATTCTAGAAGTGTCCCTCGTATTTGTGGGTACTTGATTTATTCTAGAAACAACTGAGTGCACCTTGCATTTAAAGGTGGAAAAGTGAAAAAGAATGAATCCTTCCTAAATTATTTATATATTCAGGGAAGAAAAAGAGAGTATGTTTGTCTTCCTTCTGAATCTTCAGACAACTGTGCTACATTTGATGTATACCTGGAGGTAAGAGGCTTTGAAGCAGGCATTCAACATATGATTAATACATGTTAGAATTATCTTTTTTGCCTTCACTCAGCAAGGCCATGAGCTGGGCTGAGACAGAGCCAAAGCCTGGTGTAAACAAAAGTCTGAGAAACAAGTAAAATAAGTGGTTGTTTTCAAGTATCCTTCACCATCACTTATTTATAGTCCCTGAATGGCTTCTTAGTCTTCTGCAAGCACTTAAATGAGAGGATCGAATCCAACATCAGCTCCAAGTGGGCTTTCAGCAAACCTGTGGGAAAGAGGCAGGAAGAAAATTCCTTAAATCAATTTATGAATCTTTCGAGGATCTCATTCTGTGGATCTTCCAGAGTTTTCTAAGACTTATAATCTCTGCAAGAGGAATAGAAGGACTCTTCACACTGACAACCTCACAGGCAACTCTTGCCGCACCCAGGAGGTCATCCATCCATCCCTCCATCCATCCATCCATCCCTCCATCCATCCATCCTTCCATCCATCCATCCCTCCATCCCTCCATCCATTTCACCCCATTATTTTTGCATTCTGATCCTGTCCTGCTCAATCATGAATTTTAACACCCAAAGAGTCCTTGAAGTGGAGTCACTGAATCCCAGAGATAGCTTGGCTTTAACCTGATGGAAAACTGCTGGCAGAAGGACTTGCACCTGGAGCATGGGGAAAGAGCCTGAGGATGAGGTCATGTTAAACTTCCCTTTTTCTGATCATTCACGATTATTATCAGTGGCATTAAGCATTTTTGTGTCTTTCAATAAAAAGGCACAAATTCATAGAGCCTGCAGAAGTTGTAACCCTGTTACAGAGAGCAGAAGTGGATCTTTTGCCTGCCTTTAACTAATTGATCTTTTGGATTTGTTGCTCTTGTTGCAGACTGCAATGAAGTTTTTGCAGGCAAAAATATTCGCTCAGCCCTTCATCATTGAGTCCTACTTTTACTTTGTAAAGTAACTGGTGCGTGCCTTGAAAGATCACAAGGCATTTACAATGCAGAGCCTGTGAAAATCACTCCAAAGCAAAAAGTGAAAATGCACCCAAAATTATTATGATCAATTTCATATATTCAGAAAGGGGTTTTTTTCTAAGCTACAATTGAATTCTTTCTGTAATTTCACTGGGGAGAAGGGAGAATATTATGTACTTAGGAAAAAATATAGAATAAGCTGAAAGAAACACTCTAAGTTAAGAAATAATATAGTGCCTACGAGCCAGCATTATGGCAGTAAGACAATGCCAATAACTAAAGCCTGTTTAGGTGACTCACAGCTATAATTTCTGCTTTGCATCTAGTTTACACCATCAAATCCTTGTCATACTATGATAATGCTTTATATTTACAGAGTGTCTTTCATCTAAATGGCTTTCAAAGTGCTCCGTGTGTTGCTTGATGTGCAGCTTCCAGAAATTGAATCCATTACACTAATACAGAGATTTTTGTAGCAAAACAGCTGCTATTTGTGTCCACATAATAAAGGCTCTGCACAGTCTTAAGAGGGAAAATACCTTCCAACTCTATAGAAGAGATCAGGGAGAATGTAATACTGGGTTACAATTTGCCTTGGCCACAGAATTGTCTATTAAATTGCTCACGGGGAGAGTTCAGCACAAACTGCAGTCGGTCAGGTCCTGTTTTCCAGCCCCTGGGGGCCCGTGAGAGCAGAAGAGAACACTGGGTCCTTGTGCTGAGGTGAAAGGTGGCTGAAGAATCAGCAGCATCACTTTGTTCAATGCACAAATATTATGCCAAGTGTTCCCTCCTGGAACTCCAAGCTCCAGGTGACTTGATTTGTTGTTATCCAGCAAGCTGGGCTTTGTGTCCCACTGAACTCCACAAGAAATGTCTATAAATTACATTTATGAATTCTCATCCCAGATTGATTAAGAATGCAAACCTTTGTGATCACTCTGAAAATTCATTTGTACTTGGAGATATTCCAGATACAGAGCTATGGAAAATACATTACTTCCTTAACAAATAAATATTGGAAACTGAGGGGCACACATGCTGAATATCAGTGTGCAAAGGAAAAGGCACAGGCAAAAAGCAAGCAGGTTGCAAGCACTGGCTTATCAGCCTATTTTTAAGAAATTAGATAGACAAACAATGGTTGCAAAAGCAGTGGACTTCAGTGGAGGAGGAGAATTACAACAATACAATTTCCCCGTGGAATTTCTAACAGAGCCATAATGAATTAATACATCCCATTATTTTTCATCTTTCTTGTTATATAGATGAGGAGACAAACACATGATAGCAGCACAGAACACCCTCCGCCGGAATATCACCCTGATAAATGCAAACTGACACAGAGTTTTAATTTGTTTGTTCTTGATTGGGAATCACAGTGTGCAGAATCCTAATGAGCCGTGGGGTGGTGATCAGCAACCCCAGACACGTTTGCCTTGCGTTGTGTTTGCTGCTCGTGTCAGCTCTTTAATTTGGGGATGTCAGTGCCCCACTCTGAGCCAGTTTTTTAGTGGCTTCATAAAGGTGTTATTACTGCCTGCTTATGCCATTGCTGGACAGCAGACACTAAGGTGATTCTGATTCAGTTAAGTTCATTTCTTCCTCTGCTTCGAGAAGTCAGTAAACAGAATCTCACTTGCTACAGAAGCTTTAAGTAAGGCTGTCAGATTAGAACCCAATTTTCATACAGTCTGGGCACCATTGCCAGCTATGCTTGAGACTGAGGTGGGGTCAGTGCTTGGATTCTCAGGTGATAACATTTTACAAAGTGATTTTTCCATGGACCTGCCCCATGGTGGAAACGAGACAAGACTGGTTTTCTTGAGACCATCCAGAGCCATTTTGCTGCCAGTGAGAGCTGCCACTGCAGCATCCCACCAGTTCACCACAGAGCTCAGTGTGGGGGAGGATTTGGCAGGGTGTTATATCCTGACTCCACCAGGAAACAGCCACTAAAATTAAGCCTGCAAGATGCAGGGAAGGGAGGAGTGGTTAGCCTGCTGAACTGAGGTTATCTCAGCTGCTCAGGGCTGTGCTGGCTGCTGGTACCTGGACTGTGCTTTAGCACAGTTGTTTTGAACATTGCTTGTCTCCTTCCCATCCCTTCAGTGACTCCTGTATTGTAAGATGTAGAACCTGCTTGTTCTCACTCTCAAGGACCTCCATGGCCAGTGGAACTGTACCTGTGATCTGTCTTGTGGTCCCTATTTACTGCCCATCAGTCAAACATTGCTGACTTGTTACATTTTAAAGTCTATTTGTGCATCCTCACAAGCCACCCTCACACCCTTGGGGGAATCCTTCATCTACACCCATCACTGTATTTCCTCCATGTCTTTCCGCTCCCTGTTAAATACTCTTCACTCAGTGTTTCCTTCTGAGTTGCTCCCATTTGTCTGTCTTTGTGCATTTTGACATAAGATTTTGGGTACAGAAAAAAAGGGAACGAAGTCCTTTATTTCCCTATATTTATAAAATCCTAATTATGACAGAAATTTCTAGGCTGTGTGCATGATAGGCACAATAAATGACAGTATGGTACACCACTCCACAGAGCAGGTTAACCTTACATATTCAAATACTCAGTAGTAGTAAATGCACACAGCTCTTTCCAGCCAAATCCACTCTGGCCCAGGGTATTCTCCTTCTAAGTTATTATTTTTAATATGAGTCCAAATGACAGCAGTTTAAATAAAGTACTGAACTCATCTACTTTACTCTTAATTTATAGTGGTGCTTAGGGGATGTGCAGATATTTAAAACGAGTAAAATCAATTAACTTGTGATCCAATTATTTGTGTTAACCACTGTGGGGTTTTATTTTAGAGCACTGGTTCAGACTCTCCCCGTCAAGCCCCGTGCTTTGGGAGTGTAAACCTTTCAGTGTGAGATACAACGAACCTGTGGTTGTCTTTTCTCTATTTCTAATCTAATTCCTATATTTGTCCTTTCATAGCTTTTCAATTCCCTTCTTTACTTTTGTTTTTGAAAGGGACCCAGTAAATGCTAGGAAGTCTATTCTTTATATAAAGGTGACTGAACAGGCAAAAGGGTTCACCTTCTAGGTATATTTTCCTGGGCCACACTATTTCACAGTAGATATGTGTCTTTTGCAATCACAAATCTGTGATTTATTACACTTCTCACATTATAAATTTAGAGCAGACCTATGTGACATTTTCTGTGATCTGATCATTCTGCTTTTTCATCCATCTTGAACAGATTTTAGTCTAATGTTCCAGACAGCTTCAAATACCCTCTCTATTTATATGGTCACTTCTAAAATGGGAAGGATGCCAGGGGTGAGTTTACCACTATGCTTGGGATTATTTTTCTTGGCACAGCCTTTGACTGTAGACATTGGCATTTCCTTGACGTGCAGGACTCAGAGCTGGGCAGTTTTGTGCCCCCAGCAAGTCTCTGTGCCCTTTCTGCACCCCCAACTCTCTGCAACTGAAGCTACTGAGAGTTCTTCCTAAATAAGGAGGAAATAGGGGTGCAGAAGAGAGCCAATCCCAGCTGGGATATCCTTGAATTAAATATCCTTCACCTGATATTCAATATTTTTTGAACTATCTGGGACATCAACCTTTTCCATCACAGTCTGGTACTGGTGGGGTAAAAATAATAAATTTCTCTCGTGGCTTCACAATTATATAGCTAAATAAAACAGCCAGATCTTTTAATATTTTACCCTAAAAGGTCTTCCTGTCCCCAAGGTGAGCCAGGGAGTATTGAACACTTAATTGAATCAGATGAGAGGATTAAGGAAAAGATTTTTCAGAAGGATCAATATGAATTAGGAGCAGATGCCCAGTCAAATCTAAGGGTTAGATTCTTTAGTATCAGGCTCCTTGAAGTCTAGTCACCTTTTTAATTGTTTGGTACTGAACACTTGTAGGGAAAAGTTCTGCCCCTTATGGTTCTGATGTCTCATGTTATACATGCTTAAGTTGAGACAATATGAAATAATATAAAAATATCAATCAGGTTAATTGCTTATTTTCAATTAGAGAAAGAGCTGTTCCAAGTCCGCTTTCCAGTCACAGCATTTGGCTGAGCTGGAAGGAATATAATCTTGGTAATCATTCTTCTGTTATTTCCAAGATTCTTCAAAGAGTTTTTCTTTTAATTTGTTTCAAAGCAAGTGAAAATATTGTTACATTATCATTTAGAGTTAATTAAACTGCAAATGAGCTTAATGAACTGTCTGAAACAAAGCTCAATCACAACCTGTTACATATTAACTATCAAAATCAAAAGAATCCTTTAATTCTTTGTTAGATATACCACAGAAGACAGAAATAGCCAATTATTAATGCCATCCTTTTATAAAATCAAGTTTGAGGCTGGAAAGATTGAACTGAATGCACACACTCAAATTATACAGCAAAATTGAAAAAGGATTTGGAAAGATAAGTCAAATCTATTGGAAAAAAAGGCAAACAAAGACGACTGAACACAGGGAAAGACACAGTTGTCCTCTCTGTGTTTTAGTGTGAGGAAATCCATTTTACCTACTATTTGTCCAAATTGTTAAATCTCTACATTAATAAAACACCATTTTCAGGAGTCAGTATTCTCACAAAATCTTCTGTAGTGTTATGACTTCATGTTGTCTGTGAGACAGAGCAAAAGACACTTAGTGTTTTCCTCTTTTAGTCTTCAACATTTTAGTCTTCAAGGTCTGGAAGCCACCTGGGTGATCTTTGCCCTTGGGCGATACGTTGTCACCGGTGGTGAAGCTTTTAAGCAGTGCAGGTACAGCAGAGCCCATTTGTGTCATTAAAGTTTGTCATTCTAGACTTTTGAAGGCTTAATCCCCAGAAATGCTAAGATTTTTCTAATGATTTATAATGGCAGTGCTGGTGTTCAGCACTTCTCAGGATCAGGTGTGTTATCACTCTGGTTTATCCACCTATCAGGCCAAGCATTATCACTCTCATATCCAGTGCTTTTAGCACATCAGCCTCAAGTGCTTGAAAGGTGAGGAGTATTATTAAGTCTGACCCTTACAAGCTTTTCCAATGGTTTGCTTAATGTTTTTCCCTACATAAATAAGAATGATGTTATACACTCTTTGTTTGGAGAGTAAATTAGAATTTTCTCGTAGGGCTTGGCTGGTCGAGTCATGCAGCACTGGAACACATTTCACAAGGTCATAAAAAATTCTTCCACTCCAAAAAGGAAAGTGGCACTGACTTTTAGTTGTGCAGACAAAGTGGTAGCATGAGGTCCAATTATTTTTGAGTGTCTTAGAGCAAACCCTCCAAGAAATGCTCTGGGAACGCTTTTTGTGAGACGTGTTCTGTGTCTTGAGAAAGGCGTAGTGAAAAATTAATATGGCTAGGATAATTTATGAAAATAGGAGTCTGAAATGCAAACCTGGGTTATTTGTAAATAACCTGAGGAAAGAGTGGTCTGTATCAGTCAGCTTCCTCTTCCCTTAGCTGGGAGTATAATTCCCTTTCTGGTAGTAAATGCACCTACGCAGCACTGCAAATATTTTCGTGTTTCACTTTCCGTTCGTATGAGATGTCTTGTCTCCTTGTGATCAGAATCTCCCAAAGCTTGATTCCTATCACATCACTGCTTATCTGCCATCTATTAAGTGGAGAGCAGCTGTAATGTGCTCCCTCATATTTCATGAGTGAGAATGTATTATTTAGAGCCTATAACATTCACTTTCGGTCAAGGATTCCATCTTTCTCCTGTTGGGGTAAATAATTAATGCTGCCTTGGATATTTCTTGTCTGTGTGTGTGGGTCATTAATTGAAAATAGTAACAATTTCCTCTGTGTTTTTTTTCTAGTTTCAAGCCACAGTGAAGGAGGGAGTCACAGGTGTCATAGTGAACTTAACTGTTGGCGACAGAGATGACCCAGTGACTGGAGCATGGAGAGCTGTCTACACCATCATCAATGGAAATCCAGGGCAGAGTTTTGAGATCCACACCAATCCCCAGACTAATGAGGGAATGCTCTCTGTTGTCAAAGTAAGAACAATTTCCTTTTTTACTGTATTGTTGCTGTAAGGCCCATCCACTGAGCTCACTGCATAACAGGAGGCACAGCAGGGATAAGTCATTATAAGATATATAGTTGACTACCAACCCTTGTCCAAATATATGTATAACCCCTTTTTCTGTAACAGTAACCTTATTTTTTCAGCCTGTTGCTGACTGTATTGCTACTGTGTTAAATAACAGCCAGATTTGGAGTAAGCACCACAATTAATAGTGAGATTTTACAACAAGGTTTTGTTTGTAGCTGAAAGGATAATTAGAATCCAAGGCCCCCATTTTCTTCTCAGAGAACACAGATGCAAATACCAGGGAATTGAGGGATACGGCTTCAGACTGAACTGGAGAGCTGTCTTTGGTCCCACATTTCTCAAGTCTCATGGAAATGTTTATTATCTGTCTTTGTATGAAGACAATTCTATGTCTCACACTTAAAAAAAACGGTCCTGGTTGCTGCCTGTGCCACAATTCTCTCTGTTTGACTTCTGAAGAAGCATTTTCAGTTCTTAAGACAAATGGAATGTATTTCCATGGCAGTGCTTCTGATTTTAAGACAGCAGTTGAGAAAGCAGCTGGTGTTATTGTCATAAGTAACTACTAAGTATGACTGATTTGCTTGTTAAATGCATAGTACATCATAATTCACCATGTATATGTGAGAATTGAATTATTTGTATGAGGTATGGCAAAAAAAGAGTATATATGCTCTTGGACAGAGGGACATCTCCATCTTTTTTTAAGTCCATCATGTTCATTATAGGATATAACTGACATTTATATCCTAAACTAAGCTAAGTCTAATCCTAAACTCTGGCCAAGTATCAGGTGCAGTGAATGCTGTTGTCCCTTTCTGGGTAATTCTGCCTTCTTGCAAGTTTGCAATGGGCAAAGGGAAAGAGTGAAGAATTAAGTTGCACCTTGCCCTCTGACTTTATGACGTTTTACAGCCTTTAGACTACGAGATCTCGGCGTTTCACACGCTGCTCATCAAGGTGGAGAACGAAGACCCTCTGATCCCAGACATAGCCTACGGCCCCAGTTCCACAGCAACGGTCCAGATCACCGTGGAGGATGTGAATGAAGGGCCAGTTTTCCACCCAAACCCCATGATGGTGACAAAGCAGGAGAACATCCCCGTTGGCAGCGTGGTGCTCACAGTGAACGCCACCGACCCCGACACCCTGCAGCACCAGACCATCAGGTGAGTGCAACACCCTCCAATTTTCAACCATCAGAAAGTGAGGATGTCTTTTGTGCCCAAGAATTTGCCTGCCAGTTCAGAATTCCATCAAAGTTGGTTTGGCCCTGCGTGGTAAAAAGTTACAATTAATTTTTCCCCCCCTGCAGGAAGAGATTCAGTTTTATCAAAACAAAGAACTGTATTAGACAGGGAACAACAGTTTTCCAGGTTTGGAGATTCCTACAGTAGCACAGCTTTGCACAGAGTTTCAAAATTACTTTTAACCTGTTTGTTTATTCCTCTTCCTTCACGAGAGCCAAAGAAAATGTGTAAAAATTGAAAATGTGCATAGAAATGATTTCTCTGTTTCACATAGGGTTTCAATCAGTTTATGATCATTTATACTGTCCCTCAGTGAAATAATGACCATCCATCCACATTCAGGAGCTGAGAAAATACTTCCCAGTGAAAGACTGAAGCTAAAGTAAGCTCAGACTTGACCTTGTCCAGACAAATGAAATTAAATTATTATTATTTCTGTGCTATGATAATATAATCCCACACATGTGCCGTGTCAACAAGAGCAAACAGGTATTAGGTGGTGCCATCATCTTATATTTTGATCCACCTGGTTTGGCCTTTTGGTTTTAGGTTTGTAGAAAATGAAAAATCAACCACTTTGTTCTCTAATACTTAATTGGCTTTCTGGACAGCTTTTCTCAGCTTTTGAGGACTGTAGGTTAGGGTACTACCAATAAAACCTGCAGCTGGGTTTAATGTTTCATCCTTACTAATTTTCCCTGGATACCAGTGCATAGCAAAAGAGCATAAACACCTTTGTGAGAATGACTTCAAACCTTTCCTGAGCACTGTACACTGTCAGTTTATCCCACAGACATGGATTTCTCTGCTATCCCAAGTTTTTTTGGCAGTGATTGTGCAATTCTTAAAGCAAATTTGACACATGTAGTGTTCTACAAAAAGGAAGCTGCTGATCTGGAGGACGTTGGTACTGTCATTACAAGTGTTGGTAGGCATGTCCCTGCAAAGGATTTGGATTTCCATGATGAGAAGGTGAATTTAAGCAGGAGAGAGTGCTCATGTCCAAGGAAAGAGGGAAAAGGCAGGGCAGACAATTCAGAGTTTCAATTCTCTGCATCACCTCAAAGATACATTGTTAATAGCAAAGGAGTATTTCAGTTTTTCTCTATCAAAACCACCTTTGACTTCTACCCTTGAAATATCTGAAGGATGATTCTTACCATGTGTCATTCCCCTCGTTTTCTAAATATATTTATTTACAGGATGAATTTTTATTCTTAAGTTTAGCTTTTGCTCCAAAGATTCTTTACTTCTTTCACTGTGGTAACACAAGTTCATGTCTATGGTTAGAATTTCTGTTGCTTGCCAGATAGAGTAACATGACCCTCAGCAGTTTTATTCAGCACCTGGCTTGTGCAGGGAAGAGATATTTATTTCCTTTGGGACTTGAACTGAGTTTAAGAAACATAATTATTGAAGTTCTCCATAACTTTATGTGTTTTCATAGGAGATAAGAAGAGTCATATTAATTAATGTAACAGTTGATTTTGTGATGCTAGAAGAGAAAAGCTGAGAAAATGTAAGGATTTGGTCATCAAAAAACAGTTCAGAAATTATTACCTGACATTTTGCCCTTGACCTACTGATTTTGCTGGATTTCTTCTAACTACATTGACACTGAAATTATGGGGCATATCATGAGTCATTTAATCCTCTTAAGTGAGTTTTAATTATTGTGTGTAACCAGTTAAGTAACACAAACACATTTTGTAGTCCACCACAGCTCACAACTGGCTGGGAAGGGATTCTCGAACCTTGACTTATAAGTGACCCAGAATTCCCCAGAAATGTTACTATATCTGCATAGAGCAATGGTCATATCCAAAAACTGTGTGAATGGAAGTGACTGTATAAGTTAGAAGAAAATCCTGCAAATGTAATGGAAATCTGGGAAATGGGAGAATACATCAGGAAAGGCTAATTTGACTACCTGTAAGTCCTTTTGCTAAAATGACAGGAAAACATAAACTAGCATTTTTAAAAGGTGGTTTTAGTACTGGCAGGTGTTATTGAGACACCTGGCTACTAGCAGTGGAAAAAAAGAGGACTGGAATATAAGAATAGCATCTGCAATAAAGGACAGGGTAAAATTTCATGTATAAAGACCAAAGCTATTCCCTAGTTGGAGTCTGACTGAAACGTTCTCTCCCAAGTTCCTGCAGGCAGGTGTGTGTTTAGAGTTTGGGCCAACATCCAGGACTTTTGTACAGCACAGAAACACAACTCCAGGGTTCTCAGCCTGTGCTGCTGTAATTGTATCAGAGTGCTTACTGTGATTATGCTGCAAAAATAAAGGCCAAGCAGGGACAGCACAGATTTTAAATGAGATATTACATTAAATATTAATGACCATGAGCAAGCAGTGTTTTGTCTGCAAGAAGCAATGAATACCAGATTTGTGCAGTGTATGCTCTGTGAATAGTGTACATCCCCCCAACAAGGTACAAATCTGTTTAAAATGGGCAGAACAACATAGAATTAGTAACGTTGGTATTTGTTTTTTTTTTATTTTCAACCCATTGCAACTCAGGTATCTCTAACTTCAGGGATATTTTTAGTTAATTTTCTATATAAAACTTGCAGAAGGGGCTGATGATTATTTGTAATCAGGAATTTTAGTTACTCTGCTAGATATAACACCATAAATGCATTTCAAGACCCATGAAAAGAGTAGAGAAACCATTTTTGCCATTATCTGCAACTAGATTGAATTTATTCTTTGAACAATGCATATCTGAATCAGATGCAAATTACTTATCTCTGGAAAACGTGGCTTACTTTGTAAAATTTCCTAAAGACAGCTGTACTTTTGAAGCAATTTTCCTCCTTATTCTTCAACTTGAAGTGTTTTTGCCGCCTGAGAAAGAATTTGATTTAAAGGCTCAAACAAGCTGGCAAAAATGTGTTGCACTGTAAAAAAAATAAGACTCCAGTATTCCCAAGACTCTGAAGCACATTCCTGGAGCTCTGGTTGTAGAGAGGAAGGAGCAGACAGGACCACAAGTTTTTCCACCTCAATGTTCATTCCACTGTGATCACTCCCAGCAGAAAAGAACCTCTTCAAGCTGGATCACATTTCTCAGATTCATTAACCTTTCTTTTTTTTTCTTTTTCTTTTTTTTTTTTTTTTAAGTATTTAATTCTCTCTACGGTTTCCATCTTTTTTAGAATTAAAAAAAAAAAATGAAAGAAATCCAGCAGGCCCCATTTTAATTATAACCCAACAATTTATTAATAGAACAGTAATGAAGTTTCTGAAATTTGATTTCTTAATCAGGGATCATTGTTATTTTTGTGCCAGATTTAAGAGTTTAATTTTGGGTACTTCTTCCCAACCTCTGAAATTTTAATCAGAAGTTTCAAGTGTACATGTCAATGAGAAGTTAAAGGCCAAATTTAATAACATTTTCTACCTTGGGAAATTAAAAGAAGAACCTCACTCAGAAATCCATTATTAACAGTAGATCTTAATTAAACACAGTTATGGTTCTCAATATTTGTCTGTGTGAAGAGATTGGTTTCAGTATTTTCCCCTTTTTTGGATTCAACAAGTCCAGGATATTCAATAGTTAGACTTTTAACACTGTGTAAGCAAGTTGTTTACTGCAGTGTATTTGTAATTTTTAATTAAAGCAGTGTTTTTTTCTGGTTTCATGGCTTATCATGGCAATATATTTTTATTACCTACTGTGCTGTTGGATTTTAAATTATTTATGTAAATATATTGTTGCAATATTTATTCCCAGTAAGCCATGTGACTCAATGCTTCAGAAACATCTTCACAAGAAAAGTTTATTGTAGCTCTAAAGCACATCTAATTCATTAAGCAGAATTAAAATGCAGTATTTGAAGCTGGAGAACTTAGAAACAGAACCCAAACTGCAGTGAGTTTCACGGGAACATGAAAGGCTGCAAAAAATATGTGTAAATGGAGTGATATGTGTAAATAAGGTGTGTGTTTGTTCATGTGAGTCTGTGTGTGTACAATATTTATAACTGCCACAGAATCAAGCTGCCCAAAGAGTACAAGTGGCTTCTGGAAGCACAGGGCCATTGGCTTAGTGTTGAGGTCTCAGCTGTAGGGATTTAAAAGCCAATTTTTGGCTTGGAAGTCATCATCCTTTTATTTGATTTTGGTCTCCTTATGTCATCATGTCATTAATTTATTGTAATTGCACAAGTATGATGTCAGTAAATCCCCCTTTGTTTGAGAGTTATCATTTCAGGTTAGGGCAGCCTGTGATGGATCCAGCTTCCCAGCAGGAGGTGGGTTCTCCTGGCCCTTGGGCTGCTGTGGCACTGCCTTTGCACTGCCTGTGTGTTCCACAGCTCTGCTGCTCTGCAAATAGGAGCAAAGTCATTTATTACGGTCAGCCTTTCCAAATAACAGCTCCTGGTCTGTCTGGAAGGTTCATAGACTCTGTTTCTCTTTATATAAAGTGCATTTTTCTATACTGCAAACTGTGTATTTTAATGAGGCTTCATCCTGCGCCATCACACTGAGGGGATGAGGCTGAACCCAAAGGAATGCAGAGGGATCATGTTTGTTATTTGTCATTTCTCCAAGAGCCACTGAACAATGGACTGACTTTGGGAATGGAAATTTTTACTACTGGGCCACGTTTTGGTTTAGATCAGATGACCCTGACTTCGGGGTTGGGGCCTATGGAGTTGGTGGAAGTCAGTGGAAATATTCCAGACTCTAATTGGAGGCAACCATGACCTGTATACTCTTTGTCAAAAACAAAAAAATGTCTGCCTAAAATTCTGTAAAATAGTGCTGAAACTCCACTGAAGTGGGATTTGTAGTTCAGTGAGTTTCTCCCAAATCTCAAATGGCTGAGAAAACTAAGGAGAATTCACTGGACAAAGTAAGTTTTGCTTTTATTGCTTTTCTTTGCTGCCAGTCACCACCCTTACAAGCAGTGAATATATAAGCCATGAATTGCAAAGACAATTCAAAAAGTCCTTTTCATGTCTCTTGCCAGGATTTTTTCAGAGATCCTGAAGCCCCCTGAACAAGGATGAGGCTTCACATCACATTGCTCACAATCACTTAAGGGATCAATTTTGCATACTTTCTTGCACATCAAGCCTTTTTAAAGCACTTTTGTTGCTGGTGGAGGTCAATAAACTTGCTTTTTGGGATACACTACAATCACTTACAGAAATACTACATAATGAGAGAGGGATAGGAAGCCTTAAAGAGTAAATGCTTAGGAAGTAACACACTTAGTCATTGTTAAATATGTCTCCTAGAGTCTGAAGGACTTGTCTTTGATTCCTAACAACAGGAGATTTGTTTTCCTTGTGCAGACAGAAGAATAGTCCTATTGTTATAAATGAATGGCTGAGCCTGCTCTCAGCATGCAGCACCAGAGTTTTTCACTGTAACTTACACCCACGAGCATCTCAAGTTGGCTCTGCAGTTTTATTTATGGCCTGCCTGAACCAGCCACTGGGAATTTGTAGCATCTCTACATCTGAAGTTGCCGTGTATTGGACAGTGTACGTTGTTTTTCTCTCCCTTTCTCTTTTTTAAGTTAGATGGAAAGGCAAGGAGAGAGGGAATCTGCTTGAAGCAAAAGAAGTTTTTTTTCTCTTCTCTCCTTGTAAAATCTGAAAGACAGAAACACTGACTTGCAGGGAGCTGCAAGTGTTGGGGTATCCAGCAAGCAGTGCCACAAAAGGAGAGAACTAATCAGTTCTGAAAGAAAGAACTCGGCCAATTCCTTCATGTTACACAACCACTACCTGTAATTGCAGGTATTCACTGGTCAACCAGTGGCTCAACAGTGTCCTACACAGCAGTCTTTTTACTGAAACTGTTCCTTGAAGGTGTTGATTACTATCTGAGTTGGTAATTAGTGTGATGCTTATATTTTATTATCATAATACTAATATCTGAAGGGGAAAAACTAGTGAAAAACATGCATTGCCTTTTTTTTTTTTGGTCGTTGTTTGACCAAACTGACTTCCACTGTTTGTTTACTGAACAAAGTAAACAGCTCCTCTTTCCCCATACAGAAAATTCTTTAGGCTTACAACAGGATGGGAAAGAAGCAAAACTGTTTCTGGAGTTGTGCTGTACCTCCTTTATTCTCCTCTCATACTCAAAACCACCCTGATGTAACCCTGGAAGGGTGAAAATGGCTCAAGAGCAAAACCAGGACCTGTTTTTCCTGTCCAGAAAATGATTTGCAGCTAGCCAGCACTGTGTGAATTCACAGAGGCTGAATTAATGGGAAGGAAGCAGCTGGTAAAAAAAAAAATAATAAAAAAAAAATCTCAGGTGGGAGCCACTGAGATGAGACTGGAGAATAAATGACTGGAATTAAATCCCACTGCTGAGAGAATTGAAACATCTGCCAAGCCTGGAATGCAGGTCCTCTAAAAGCTGTGGACAGCGTGTGATGTGAGCGCTCAGGAAAGGCACTTTCATCTCTGTCAGCTCCAATACCTGAGCTGGAGAGTAACAGGACATGCTTTTCCTCAGAGCTGTGAAGAGATGTTGATAGCCTGGCTCCCAAATTCTGTTATTCAGTCCCTTTGTTACTCACAGGCTTCCTTAATTTACAGCCAACCTGCCAGCACCTCCCTGTTCGCTCTGTGGAGGGTCCCCGGGAGTCCTTAATTGTTGCTTGTGGTGTCTCTCACAGTGTTGAATACCTCTAAGTTCCCCCCAATGTTTCTTTTTACCCTCTTTTTGCTGATATCCTCTGTCTCTGTGTTGGGGCAGATGTTTGACCTCTTCTTTCCTTGTCTGCTTTTGTACATCTTAATTTGTAGTGCTTGAGGCCAATCCCAGCTCACCAGTGGGTGCTAAGCTTTGTTGTGCTGGCTTTTGCTTTGCAGGGACGTGGGGGAGCTCCCACACTTGCCTTATCTATGATAACATCTTGTCTGACTTCTTCCTTCCTTCCTTCCCCTTCCTAGCAGTTGTCAAGGTTTGAGGAAGAGATGAATGTGAATAAAAATGTTTGTATAGCACCCATTTGCTTACCTTCTCCTGGTAGAAAAGAAGGCAGGGCAGAGAGGAGATTTTCAGCCAGGCTCAGTGAGGCAGTTCCTGGAGAGCAGTGTCCCTTTCCTGAAGAAAACAACCATTAATCCCTCTCTCTTTGACTGGTCTCTGAAATAGCAGAAGTGTCTGAATTAAATTATTAAAGACTACCTAAACAGGAGGCCCAGGAATTCTCAATCCATGATTCATAGTTTTGCCCAAAACCCAGATGCCTGCAGCTGCACTTCATCACTCCTGACAATACTTGTCACGAGATCCTGTTCTTAAAATTTTCTGCTGCTCTATCCTGTTGGCATAAATCATACTTAATATGTTGATATTAAAGCTGTAGATGACAGTATTGAAAATCTGTGGTTCCATGAAATCAAATAAACCATAGTAACCTCTTTTAACTTCCCTTGCTATTACCTTAAGAATCCTGAATTCTTGATTAATAAGGATGAATGTAACATTTAAGGGGAGTTTAATTAGACCCTCTGTCTTTATCCTGCATAACAATATTATGCCACATTATGATTTCAACCATGTCAGCACTCAGAATGGATGCCTGTGAACTGTGAAATTATAGGGCACATTTTTCATGTCACTGACTAAACAATATTGCAGATCTTCTTGAGAAATATGACAATAGGATCTATCAGTCACAAGTTGTGCTTGCAGTGGAAGTCAGATCTTGACAATAACTCACTTTGTCATTACTGTTCTCTTCTAGTTTCAGAAAAGGCAGGATTTTGCCTCTGGAAGAAGGAAAGAGTGTCTTGATTATAATAAGTTAGCTATCGAGTTTGAGGACACTGTGTGAGGAGTCGTGTTGACAGGGAAGGGGGTGGTAGGAATTTTTCTTAATATTTTAAAGTCATTGAATTCTGAGTCCCATTAAACCATGTTTGATCGTGTGGGAATGTCTGTGTGGAGTTACAGCTTTCAGTGGTGCTTGGACAGAAATTTATTTGGACTGTTAAAATGTATAATTAGAGCTCCAGTGACCAGTGGTATTTTATATGAAGGCAAAAACTGGAAAAACTAAAATCAAAGTTTTCCAGGGAGATTGATGATGCATCTAGGCCTGAATCCTGTCATGGAGACCAAGTATCTAATTAAGCAATTCAGCACTTCTGCCTCTGAAGCAGGTGTAGATCTTGGATGGCACCAGAGCAGATGTTGTCTGGGATGTTATGGTTGTATTTCATTAATTTACCATCTCCAGAATAAGGGCAGAATAAACAATGGACACCCCCAGTTCAGTGGCAAAATTCCCAGTGAACCTGGGTGTAGGTTTTCACCTCAGAGCAGAAGCTTACCCAAAGGCACAGAACTGCTGCTGGATGTTTACAGCCACTGCTCAACTGCAAGACAGCCCTGGGCTGTGCATTGCAAGGCATAAAGACCCATCTTCTTTCAGGCTCCTGGAGTGGAATTAGAGTTCAGTGAAGAAATTGTCAGAAGGTTTAAGCACTCATTTTTACTAAATGGAGCTCTGCAAAGTTACTGTAATAGGAAAAACGTCTTGTAGAGTTCAACGGGAATTTTTCTATTAACTTGGTAATAAGGATGCCAATTTCTGCAAAAGAGTTTCTGAGTAAGAGTGAAATTATGCACTTTATTAGGCAGCAGTAAGCCTGCAGATCCATTCTGGGCTCAAATGTGAATTGCTAGGGACTAACTTTGTCCTAATTTTATGACCAGTGTGCTCTAGGTAAATATACCTATGGAGACATCTATGCCTACTCTGCATGTAGCTGGATAATTATTATCCATGGGATTCCTTGGGCAACTCCTTTGGGTAGTGGTTAACATCACATCACCTTGGAGTATCCAACCTGTCTCACCCAGATTTCACTGAATACTCCACACCCTGAAGAATCTTTACACATTTACCTATTTTAACGGACCTGTCAGAGTTTTGTTTCCTCTTTTTCCCTTTCAAGTGGGAAATTTCCAACGGAATTCTTCCTGCCTAAGGCCCAACCTCTCTGGAGATTCAGCCTTGGCTCGTTGGAAGCATTTTATACATGAAAACAAAATGCAGCCCCAGAGTTTATCTGATAATGCTTCAGGGCTAAATCAAGAAATTTTATTAGTAGTGAACAAGGTGTGCAGCTTCAAAATGGAGCACTCAAACATTGCTTCTGGCCCTGGAATTTTCTGAGTTATTAACTAGTGTTTAAGACACAGTTTAGCAGAGAAAGAAAACAACAGTTTTCCGTATCTCCATGTCAAGGTCGTTGAGTTAGTTTGACTCATGGAAATTGTTACAGAGTTTGGGTTTTCAGTGCAAGGAAAAAAAAAGAAGAAAAAGTTCCTAATAGCTTTAATTCTTGTATAACTGTAGCCCTTTGAATAAGTCCTTCTTTAAGCAGTTAGGTGAGTTTTTTCATTACAGCTTCTGACATTTCAGGAAAAATTTAGCAGATTCTTTTAGTTTTGCAGTTCTTGAGGTTTCCATTTTTTGTCTGTCAAATCAAAACATTAACATTCATCCCACAGTGATGCTCTGGACCTTCACTGAAGGTGCCTGGGAAAACACTCAGATCCCAAATGACACTGGAAAAATATATGAGAAGTTTAACTCTCAGGCATCCAATCCAGGGTTAAACAGCATGGAGTAACTAAGACATAACAGTTAATAAAAGCATAGGAGAGGATTCAATACCTTCGACTCACAGAACACTATATCTTTTGTGCACTGAATGCAAGAGATATCAAGCAGAAAATAAAAGTATATATGACCAAATAGTGGAATACTTTTGGTAAAGTATTTACCTCGTTGGTCCCACACTGCAGTCAGGCAAGGCCTGCAGAGAAAGTTTATCAGCAACTGTCAGTGTGGTAAATTAAGGTTAAACAAACAACTGTAAATCTTCCATTTCCAGTCCTTTCAGTGCTTAATCCCATAACATCTAATGAAAGCTCTTTTTGTGTCATAAATGAGTACTTATGTGGAGCTTTCCCCTCTAACCTGTTCACATTTTCCATCATTGGCCAGCAGATTTCTTAAATGACACACATTTGTCATGTTGCTTAATGTGTGTCTGGAAGGGGCTTGGCTGTTACGATGATGAACACGAGATAAAAATTGTGCTGTGCAGAGGAGATTTGTTGTAGGCTGTACATCAGAGCCAGCATTCAGATGCACACAGGACATGCAGCAAGAAAGATGCTTTCTAACCTGAAAAGGGATATTACTGAGACTTCTTCAGTGTGAACTCACCTCTTAGCAAGCAAAGGAGAATATTCCTGTCAACAATAAGCTTTAAAATTTTATTTCCTTGGAAAACACATGTTTTTTAATATGTTAAAATATATATGAAGGGGCCATTTTCTAAACCCTGCCATATCTTGTGACGTGCCTTTCAGAATATCTGGCATGATTTAATTTTGTTCAGCATTCTCTGTTTCTATTTACCCGTGCAAGGACAAATTTGTTTTGCAGTAACATCAGTTAGACAAGGGATGTTACAATGACTATCCCAAGTGAATATGAAAGAGTGTAGGATCTGACTTCCAATGTTCTTGTTCAACAAGTGAAAAGTAGTATTTTGTTCTCTGTCATCCCTCAGGCATTAGATGATTCCTACAGGCAGAGAGGGACAGAGGGGGGGAAATTCAGCCCAGCTACCTGTAACAAATGTAACAGTCTGCACTTGATGGCATGACAAATAAAACAGCTAAGATATGGTTATACACAGCCTTGAAAACATGAGAGGAAGAGGGACATCTTTGCATTTTAAAGTGCATTTGGACACCCTGAGTGCCTGAGAATCTGATTCATTGAGGTTAGAAAAGGTAAATCACACTGCCTTGTTCATTTGTCATGGTCGTTACAGACAGTGAGTTAGGCAAACAAAAGACACTGCCCAAAAATAAGGGAAAAGATGTGACATGATATCACACAGTGCTCCAAATCCAGGATAGAAAGTGGCTGCATGGTTTTTGTATAGTTCAGTGTAATCAGTCAAATAAAATTCAGATAGATGATTCCCAATTATTACAAAAAGAATAAAATAGAATTAATCAAGTTCCTTCTGTAAGAACTACACCCATGAAGAAAAGAGTGTATTTAAAATCAGATGAGGAAAAAAAAACCCAAACACTTAATTTGCGTTATTTTTAGCCAGGAATAAATTCACCATTTTCTTCATTTTCTTCAAGTGGTAGTGTAATTTTTTCTTGAATCTTATATACTCACATTATCAAACATGCCACTAAATTTCTCACCTACCCTTTCCTTCTTTTTGTTATTGAATGCTACAAGGTTGGAAAGTATTTTCACTCGGTGGGTATTAATTCCTCTGAGCTACATAACGATACAAAAGCATCAGGACAGTCTATTTTCCTATTATGAATACAATTTTTTTAAACAAAGCTAAACAAGAGAACTAAAAGGAAAAACACCTTAATTTTTACAATATTAATAGCAGAATGACATATTTTGTTTTAGAGAATTCAGCTTTCATAATAGATGCTTAGTGGATTAAATAGGGAACAAGGAGTTAAATAACTCCTAACTAACTCATTGGTAGGCATCCAAATGTGACCAAAATCATTCTGATTTGATTCTTTTTTCATTCTAAAACAGTTTGACTGGATTTAAAGCTCCACATAACTCCTCCCTAGAGGTAACATTCACCAAGACCACATGAAGGGCTTGAGCCTGGATAAACATTTCATTCCCCATCTCCTCTTTCCATTGTCTTGTCCAGCATTGGAACAGGGCAGTGGTGGATTCACCATCCCTGGAAGTGTTCCAAAGATGTGTAGATGTGGCATTTGGGGACAGGGGTTAGTGGTGGGCTTGGCAGTGCTGGGTTAATGGCTGGACTTGATGATTCTAAACATCTTTTCCATCCTTAACAATTTTTTGACTCTCTATACAAGGAGGAACTTGAATTTCCAGCACATTGCTCTGCTTCTGTCGAGCTGCCTCCCTCAGGGTCCCAGTGGGGGGCAGGGAAGAGATGTAGTGGCATCCTGTTGGTTTAGAGCTGGTATGGATGTCCTGGTGGATAGGGGAGATGTGCCAGTGAAACCTTCCTGCCCACAGGAGCAGAGTTAGTGGGGATGTGTGAGTGTGTGTGCTCGCTGTGTAACGGGGTCTGGGGGCTCATGAGATCCCCAGGCTGTGGCAGCAGGAGCAGCACGTGGCTCTGCAGGAGGCAGGAGAGGCTGAGGGTGATGCTGCTGGGGGGTCACACAGCTCTCCCCACTGAACAAACCCTCTCTGAGAGATGTCAGTGATTAGTTCTGTTACTATGAACATGGAACATCCTTCGGGGGCTCAGCTCCACACTCAGCAAAGACTCCAATAATGGCTCAGGCAGTGCTATAATGTGAGAAAAACCCAAGATTTCAGCCAGGTTTTGCCTGGATCAGGTTCAGCTCAAGTCACAGGAGCAGTGTTTCCCCGTTGCTTCAGTGAAGTCTGGATTCCAGCGGGGATCTTTGCCACTCAAGATTATGCCTGTCAACTACATGAAAACACATTTATAATCAGAGGATTAGCAACCAATATCTCACCAAAATGAGTGTCTGCAGGGAAACCTGCACCAGCAGCTGTTTTATACTGCCTATCCCATCCAAGTTTAAACAGAGCTGGGGGACAGTGTTGAGTGTTTGGCAGGGAAAGGGGAGGGAAGGAGCAGGACTGGGGCTGTTTTTCCTGCCAGGCCCTCACTGCAACGTGCCAGGAAACTCAGAGGCTTTTCTAAGTCAGCAGAACATTATTGCTCTCCCATCATCTCTGTGTTACAGCCCTGCCTTGGAAATAGCTGAATCCCACAAATGAGCC
This sequence comes from Manacus candei, assembly GCF_025592945.1. NCBI lineage: Eukaryota > Metazoa > Chordata > Aves > Passeriformes > Pipridae > Manacus > Manacus candei. The sequence goes on along the minus strand of NW_026138101.1, from coordinate 1,251,504 downwards.
CTGTGCGAGTTCAGCCAGCTCGGAATGGCCCAGCTCTGTCAGCACAGGAAACTACTTTGATTGCTTTTCTGTCAGGATCAGCTTCTTCACAGATTTTCTTTTTGAATTGCTACTTCTTGCACAGTCAATTTATCGTGTGTTAAATTTCATCCTTTCTTATGCTACCCCGTTTTTTCCTTGTCTTTTGTTGCTAAGCTAAGAAAAAGCAAAATACTTATGCTGGTTCACCACAATAATATCTTTTACACATTTTTTGGGGGGCTGACATACCCAGTATAATCAGGGGAGTCCTTTTTGTTTGTTCATTTTCTTGAAAAAAAAATCTCATGGAATAAGAACCCAGGCCTCAAGTAACTTTGTTTGAAGTATGTGGTCTTTATAATTAGTTTTGTTACTGAGGAGTGATAAAAGTGTCACATGGTGGATATCACTGGGTCTGTCCTGTCTTGTGGTGACATGTATTGCTTGCTCCTCTGGCAACAGGGAGAATGGCCTGTGGTAATTCTAGACTTTAATATTAATTATTTTCAGAGTGACGAAGCATTATTCCCCATCTGTGGGATAACCTAGTCCCAGCATCTTCCAGATTTATCCTGGACTGTAATTCTTTGAAAAGTTTTGATGAGAAAAGGCAACAAAAGAGGCAAGGGAGTGTGCAAGAAGCAGCTGAAGCAGTGCCCAGGGGTGCCTGCAATGTAACCTCTGCTTTGAGGCATCGGTGTCACAAAGGCTTTAGACTGGACATAAACTGTGCTAAAATGATCAGTCAGCACATTCAACCCCTTCCCCTTCCCTCTTGGAAATCAATTTGCAGAAACATGAATCCCCTTCCTTCCTTCAGAGGCAGGTCCCAGAGTTAATAATGTCCAGGGTTGGAACTTGGCAGTGTGTTTGGATGGCACGGGCTCAGGATGCAAACCCGTGCTGGAGCCTGCTTGTAGCTCCCCTGCCCTTTCGGGGGGTGCCTCCGGGCAAGGGGGTTTTCTTTGTGACTTTAAAATTAGCCAGGGCAAAAGGGAGTTTTTATGGAAGCTGGCAGAAGTAACCCCGTGCTGGGCCTGGCCAGTTGCTCCAGTCCAAGGGGAGCTGTATGGATCCAGACAGACTAATGCCTCCCAGTGGGGAGCCACTTCCCACCTCTTCCCTGCCCATCCCTGGGTAAAAAATAACTCCCGGAATCTGCAGAAATGTGCTGTTTCATGGCTGTGTTCAACAGTGACATTTCAGCAGTGAATCTGCTGGGCTCTTATAAAAACTTGCCTGCTTTTCAAGAGCTCCCAGAACCCCTGATTGAACAGGGAAAGCAAGGAAGGGATTTGCAGTGGGAGCAGCTGCCTTTGCTGGAAGCACAGGCACAGAGAACAGGCATGTGCAGAAACTTTTGATGGAGTTTTACTGCCAAAAACCTTTTCTGGGTAGTTTATAAAAGAACCTCCAGCTCATCTAACGTTGATTAGCTTTTGAGGCACAATTGTTACAATGAGAAAACTTTTACTGATTTGCATGTGTTGACAATTATTCTAACAGTAACAACCTGATTATAGCAGCGTGTTAGTCCCAGATATGGTGTATTATTCCCTAGCTTTAGGAATAATTCAGATAGTTATAGCCTCTGGGTTCATTTAACCATAGCCCTAATCACTTCTGATTAAAACATACATAAATGAGTTTGTGGATTTTTTTTTGTTGTTGTTACACCTCAACTTCTAGGATATTTTTACCCTGAAGGGAAGAAAACAAGAAAATTAGATTTCAGTATAGAGAAATATTTGAAAGACTGTACAATAATAACAAAAAATATTTTCCTTTTCAGAACATTTTATTTAACTGCCTCATTGCTGCAATTTTATTATCTTCATTTGATTAATTGCTGTAGGTTTTAGGTCTGGGTTTATTTTATATTCCAGTTGCAATGACTCTCTTGTTACTTTCTTCATGTTTACCAAGGGGCTTACTCCCATTACTTCTCCACACAAATGACTAATTAGTCAACCATTTTCTCATCTGACATGTCTCAGTGGCAGGGGACTGAAAACTGAATTTCCTCTAATTTTTCATTCTGTTTTGATCATATCACTGTAGATAGAGCATTGCCATGAAAGCCAGCCTGCTAAGTCCCTGATGTGACAAGCAAAACAAAGATGAGCTGAGGAATCTTTCAGCTCAGAGGGTGAGATGAGGTGCAGAGCTTTAGGAGTGCCCTGCAGATGGAAACAGAAGCAAACACGGACTGTAACGTGGTCACAACCTGCAAACTGTTCCCTCGGGGCACGGGAACCACTTCCAGGGCTAAAGTCTGGGAGATCAGAGCTCCAGCCTGAAAAATGCTTGGTCAGTGGTGTCTGAGCCCGGCAGCCCTTCCCCACCCCACTCTGGTGTCACCAACAGTGACATTTATAACCCCAGTTTCCACTGCTCCCCCTGACTGGGTGAGCAGCAGGAGGCAACATTGGGTCTGTAGTGATCTGCCATATGAAACATATATATTATATGTTTATAGCCCAAATAGAATATATATTGATATTGTTATAAATATCATAAAGCCACTGAATGGTTTGGGTTGGAAGGGACCTTAAAGCTCATCTTGTTCCACCTCCTGCCATGGGCAGGGACACCTTCTACTAGACCAGGTTGCTCCAAGCCCTGTCCAACCTGACCTTGGACACTTCCAGTTAACCCAGTTAACTGCAGAAGTAACTGAAGTAAGAAAGCTTTTTGTTCTTTTTGTTTCCTTGTTTAAAGCTAAACAATTCCTGCCAAGACTTGTTGCCCATAGAAAATATACTTTTAGGGAAAGAGGGGTTTAATTTTATCCTTTCTCAATGATTTTTTTAAAATTATAATTTTAAATAGAAATTTACTGTTGTAAACTGGAAATAGAATGTTAGAATGTTTCTAAGTGTCATGGCATGTTGGTATAGACCAAGTAGTGTTGAGTTCCCATTTTATTGTTTTTTCTACCTTTTGAAATATGCCCTATCAAAAACGTACACTTTCAGTTTAAAAAGCAGTTTTTAAAAAAATCGACTAACAGCTGAAGTATTTCTGAAAAATCTGTATTACACTTTCAGCAGACTTTCCTGTGACTTATTGACCTGAGACAGATGCCAGTGGAAAGGCTGTAAGAACCAAGTTGTCTTCCAAAGCAAAGGGTAGACTCCTTTTCTTGCTATAAATATCTATTTCTTAGCCATAAACTGACAGGGCACCTGAAAGAAGGCAGCTCAAATGGAAGCTTTTTCCAGAGAACATTCTGTGTTTATACAGTTTTAATAAAAACTACTGATCTTCAGTGGTGTGCTCAGCCCTGATGTACCACAGCATTCCTGCTCTGGTTCCCCAAAAATACCCATTTCTGTAGTACAAGCTGAAATGCTTTGGAGTTTTTTTTTTTTTTACTATTAAAAACACCGATTGAATCAATGGAAAACTGATATTAGCAACAAATAGCTGACCAAAATCTGAATGTGCGTAAACCTCAAACCTTAAAAAGCAACGTATCAGCCTCGTGCAGCCCTGCCGTGTTTCGGAGCAATCCAGTCCCTTGCACACCCTAAGGATGTGCTTTGGAGAGGATTATTGCACCATTCCATGGGCCAGACTGGCACTGAGCCAGGGAATTGTGATGCCTTCTCAGATAGGACCAGCATGAAGCACGTGCAGGCTCAGGTCTGTACAGAAACTCCTGGAAACTTTGGGGAGGCACTTTGGGGTCGCCCAGGGAGAAGCGGCTGCAGGGAGTTCCTACAGAGCCTGTCGTGCCCTGCCTGCAGAGCTGAGCCAGGCACTGGTGCAGAGCTAATGGATTCACCCTGGAGTGTGTCCAGGTTATCAGAGGAATATGAATTTTCTGTGGCCAAAAACGCACAGAGTGACTTGTTGCACACCGTTGATGGGAGGTTTAATTTATTTTTTTAAATTGTTACTCTAAGTTGACATTTCCAGCCTGTGAAAATACAGACGGTCTGCAAGCCCATAAATCTGTTCCACAAAGCTGAAAAATGGCTCTTGCATAAATCCTCAATCTCCAGTAAGTTTAAAAATGCATCTGACCTAACACCTTTCTCAATAGTGTTGCCAGAAAATGTGATTTATTTCGAGTTTTAGATTTTGTTAATGATATATTTATTCTGATTAATAATAGTATATATTTCAGTTAAATCTGATGGGTTTTTTATATTTTTAGGGGTTTTTCTTTTAAATAATCTAGCCCAAGTAATTTTAGCATGTCTAAATCTCTGCAGGAGGGCACTGCAGGAGGTATTTCACAGCCTGTTGCACACGTAGCATATAGTCACACTTTTAGTGCCAGCATTTCAATCCAAATTCAAATCCATCCATTTTTTATGTGTTCATATATTTAATGGTATAAGGGCTAACCAGCTTAGCTTGCCAGATGTAGTGTGCAAGTTAAATATGGGGACTGGAAAGTGCAAACAGATGACAGTTTAGATTTTATTTTCCTTTCTGACTTTTTAACCACATCTTTTGAAGATTGTCTTAACTCTGTGTTCATACAGCATGTTTAATGTTTACCAGGGTATGTTTATGTCAAGGTTTAGGCCAGACATAAACCAGTGAGGTTTAAGATTCACAACAGGTCTTGAAAACAGTCAGTGATGATCTCCAGTGGTTCCTTCCAATCCCAATCGCTCCATGATTCTGCGGAATCACAAAGTTAGACACACAGAAGGCAGTTTCTGAAAGCCTTGAGGATCAGGAACCCACATGTCCATGTAGACAACTGACAGGAAAAGATCTGGAAAAGCCCTTTAGTGGGTTGTCAGTACTGCCCCCTTTATCACTTCTCCTATAACCTGCATAACCTGGCCTGGAGTTTTTGAGATGACGGAATTCTTACGTTTTGTCTCAGTAATACTCTGTGATGAGGTACTTGTGCTTCTGTTCTCCCTGTGCTATGAAACCCTTTCAGTCCTGACCTGCAATGGAAATGCTTTCTTAGGCAGTGTCTGCAGCATGAGGGGCAGATGTCAGGGTTAGCTTTAACTTGGCAGTACCAGCAACAGGCTGCTGTTGATAGCACTGTGCTTAATGCAGGATTTGTTTCCCTGTGATTCACATTATAGAGGTGATAAGACAAATGCTGCAGCTAAAGAACCTACTCATGCTGAGTAGGGCATGTGTTGCTGTATCATTTTATGGGTGTCCTACACATTGGAGACAAACCCCTTGCCATTATTCCACAGGGATCTGTATTTGTGTACATATGAAACCCAACACCCATCAGGTTTTGCCCCTCTCTCCTGACACACACATATTTACCTGTTGACACACTTATTTCAGGCAGGGTTATTGAATTGCTAATAAATCAGCAAAAAAGTCTTAGCTCTAAATTATTACTCACTTATGCCTCCATAACACAACACTCTGAGCAGCAACAGAGTTATGCTGATATTGTCATGATTTGTGCCCATCATAGAGGTTTTCTAGTGCTGACAACGCACTTACTGCAGGCACTCATTGCAAAGGAAATGCAAAAGAAGGCACAGATTAGGGCAGAGCGATGCCAGCATTGACACTTTGCTGAGCTACAGACTATTGCTGACTGCTGGGAGAGACGTGGGACAGCCTGGTGCTCACACACTGCTTGGATCCAGGCGTTTCCAAATGGAACAGCGAGTTCCCCTCACATGGAAAGGGGTGAAGACACTCTGTCATGTCACAGGAGAAACTGTAGAGTTCTTCAAGGGTCATAAAGAAATAAAAGTGTATTTGGATGTCCAAACAGGAAAGCACATGAGGAAGAAGCACTGAAAGGAGGTATGAACATAACTGCTTCCTGGGGGTGTAGTTTAAGCTGCTGTAATAAGGTAAATGTGAGGCCTACTGGCAACTTCTTTATGTCATGGCCAGAGTGTTTTGGTAATGTGTTGAGTTCAGTTATTTCCAACAATGCCTCCCTTCTGTGTTTAAGACATGTTTTGTCACACTAAACACAAGAATCATGGATGATATGTTGCTGACCTGTACAACATTGTGTTTAGGGGCTGCAGAAGTTTTTAGACAGTAGCTGTATATCTGGGTATAAAATGGAATGTGAACCTGTATATTCTCTTGCACCTCCAAATTAATACATTTCATTAATCCACATTGTTTTGCAACATCTGAAAAAAAAAGTGAATCATAGAATGGTTTGGGTTGGAAGAGCCATTAAAGGCCATCTCATTCCAATCCCCTGCCATGGGCAGGGATGCCACCCACTAGACCAGGATGCTCAGGGACCTGTCCAACATGGCCTTGGAAAGTGAAAATCTCCAACTGCTCCAGCATTCTTCCAATGGCTTTAGTGCCACAAACATTTTAAAACTAAAAAACAGTCTTGGAAGTTGCATAAAAACATCTTTACAAAATCAAATGTCAGTATAGTTACAGAACATTAGCTGTAATATACATTAGAGAATTGCTATTATTGTTTTCATTCCACATGGGATGGCAATCAGAGACCCAGCTGTGCAAGGCTGGGAATATACATATAAATATACGTATATGAAAGGCAAATTCCTCTCTCCAGAGCAGCTTGGGAGCAGGAATACCTTTGTTATCATGTAGCCAAATAGCAGAAGAATTGCTGTGTGTCATCATTAATGAGTGTGGAGTGTGTTTCAGCTGGAGAATTGCTGTGCTGCAATAAGGTTCCCTCTCTGCTCCTCCCAGTGCCATATGCTGCCATAATTAGTGCAGGCAAAAGGTAACGAGAGCACAGTGGAGAAGAGGGAGCTCGATGGGAAGCAGGTTGATCTCTAAAGCTCTACGTTATGTCATCCCTACATAAAGCACAATGCAGTTTTAACCCGGATTTTTTAGTGTTGCACTTATATTTTGGGAAGTTTTCTTGCCTTGGAGAGCCACCATTACTTACCCAGTTTGTATATTTATGCTGTAACTGCTGCACTGTTGTCTCCCAGATACCTGTGAAGCTTTTTTCAGAGGTAGTCATTCTTGGTTTTGCAGCTGCACTTGATATAATGAGATAAAATTCATATTGACTTGATTTAAAGATTACAGAATGTCTGTATTTAGAGATTCCTTCATTCAGAGACAAAAGGGTGTTCTCATGCTGAGATCACAGGCACAGACATACAAATTTACCTTCTCCACTATCATTTTACCTGAATCACTCATGAAGAGCTCATAAAAAAATTTCATGTGCTGCCATTATATGTTCCAGTGCCAGAAGGAGCAAGGATTCATAATGTGGATAATGTGAAGGTTTTTCATTCCAAATACAAACATGGAGCTATACTTAGGTGAAATATTGGCTCTGGTCAACTGGTAGTTTAAATTTATGTCAATGGGACCAGGATCCCTGAAAGGAGCAAGTGTGAACTGGATATCTAGTGTATGGAAAAGCTTTCTTATATTTCTGATACTGACTCTTGCCAGATTGAGATGCTATGAAAATGGTTGCTATCAAAGTCTTATCATAGAATCACAGAATGATTTGGGGTGGAAGAGATTTTAAAAATCACCTCGTTCCAACTCCCTGCCATGGTATGTTGACACTCTCAGCTTTGCCCAAGACCACAAAGTAAACACACACATATAAATGTGTGTATCACAGAGAACAGGAAATTTTTACTCGTCTTGGTTCAACTCTATTTTAAACATAGTTTAAAAAGAATTCAGGAGATAGGCAATTTAGATATGAAAATTTAGATAGAAAATGCCAGTAAATATCTTATTGCATCTTTAGAAAGCCATTCAAATATTCTTTTCTATTCTGTCTATCTCGGTACTTTTGATGTCCCTCATTGCTGGTGTTCTAGGCCTTTTGCAATGATTTACAGATTTTATCCTTTTAACAGCTTTTCAAGGTAGAAATACATCCTCACTGTTTTAAAGATGAGGTGAGGATGTAGTATGGATTAAAGACTTCCCTAATTCCATTGTGACAGAGCTGGGACTCAAAAGTCCAACGTCTGAGTCCCAGCTGAACCAGACCAGCCGTGCTCACTGGTCCACCATGGTGTCACCTTACTGCCTACAGTCTGCCGTGGTGACAAAGCCTAACTAGAGTGTCAGACTGATATTTCATGGGGCCAGTGTCACTGCAGGACTTCTCCTCTGTTGTGGGTTCTGATGGAACAGTCCCTGCAGGCCATGGCTCCAGCGCTCTCCAGATGCCCCAGGATGAACCCCCCAATGCTGACAAAGCCTGACAGACTCACTGCCCTTACCTCTGGTCAGTGCTGCACACCAGACTGGCTCAGATGTGTCATTCAACACAGATTTGGCACTGCTTCGTTTTGCCTTCCTTCTCATTCTGTCAAAGCATACGAGCCAAGACCCCTTGACTCAACATGGGAAAAGTCTGGCAATTCCCAGGCTCTGGAAGGCCTTGCCAGGAGCAGCATCTGACTGTGCCTGGCTGCTGGCCTGGGACACCCTGAGCCATTGCACTGTTGGCTGGGAAATCCTTTTTGTGGCTGCTGCAGGGCTGTGGCTCTGGTTTGGTTTCCGTGTCCATGTCTGTTGTGTGAAATGATCTTTTTGCTAATCAAGCCCTGCACGTCTGTGAGCAGCCCCAGGAGCTGTTCTCTGAATTATCTTCCTCTGTTACAGGAGGGGGGAGAGGCTATTTATAAATTTTAAATTATTTCCATGTATTTGCTGCTTCATTTTAGTCCTGCACCAAACAGACCAAGTGCATAGTTTGGTTTATGTTCTCTTGTTTTGCATCTACAACCCCTCTGCATCTGTTTGTGGGTCTTTGTTTAAGGTGTATATTTAAACATTGCCAGAGATGAGTTCCAGTCTGAGGGAATTGTGCTGTTTTCTTTACAATATCTGGCTTAAACATATTGCAAGGACAATAACCTAGTGCAAGGAGGTCACAGTCAAAATATGTCACACCCTCTTGTCATACAAGCCCTTGGGAACAGTAAGCTGTTGGCATGGTTGAAAATTTAAAAAAACCCAAAACAAACCACGATGAGATAAAGTCCACAAACAGCACTAAATTTCACTATTGCAATGTAGAATAAGACAAAAATAAACAGTAATTGGCACACCAGAGAACATAGTTTGCACACATCCCTACAGATGTATCAGAGTGCTTAGGATTGAGACAACCGAGCAGGTACACGCAGGCAGGTAAGTTCATGTTTAACCACCAAAAAAAATGGTCTGATTTTCAAAAGTGCTGTGCAATCAGCAGGTCCCACTAAAGTCAAAAGTGGGAAGTGAATCTTTGTATTCTATACTTCTATTTTTACAGTGTTTTTCTGTAATGGGTCTATTCTAAACCTTTCGCTGGCAGAGCCCTCAAAAAATGGAACAAAGAACAATCATCTTAACTGTACTGCAATATGCTCCTACAATAAGTAAAAAATGTGGTGGGAAAGACAAAGTACTACTTTTACGATATCCTGTACCAAATCACAGGTTATACAATTCAGTTTTTTATTTGCACAGCCAACAGTGCTTTGTAGAGCAATCAGGGAAGATAATACAATCCATTTTACATTCTCATTACTTTGGAAGTGTTGAATCTTCTGAAATTGTTTCAGGGTTAATTGAGAATTTGCTGGTTTACAATAGACTAGGAATTGTTTAGGCTGCCCTTGTTTCATATTTTTGTGCATACCTTTGTTGCAACGTTATAAAAACAACTATAAAAGAAGAAACAAAGAAGCGAAATGAAATAATGATCTGCATTGTTGCTATTCCAGGCACTCATTTTTACTGCAGATAAAGCTGGGGTATTGATTAATGTTTAAATGGCTATTAAGTGGAAGGACATGTTGGGTTGATGGAATATCTCACTATGCACTAGCGTTTTCCTTTGCTTCTTTTCCACATATTCCCTAAGGAATCATTTCCGCTCCTGGGGAAAGCAGTGGTGAAACTCTGAGTGACTTTTGTGGGAGCATAAGTCAACAGTTTTTCCTATTTGTCTCTTTTTCTCATAAATTCCAAAAGGCCCTGGTTTCCAATTTTGTCCTTTAACTTATTTTAACATAAAAACAGCTCATAAAAATGTGGAATTTTTTCATGGCTGTGTATACTGAAGCTTTGATCCTGGCTCTGGCTGCCCCTGTTTACCACGGCAAAGTCAGGCAGGCTCAGCAGCCCTGGGGAAGTTGTATTTTTGAAGCCTGAAGCAAAGCCTTGGTAAAGAACAGCAGAGCTGTGGGCAGGGCTGCCTGTCAGCACTTCCTTACCTGTGATAATGGACATCCCAACACTTTGCTCCAGGGATCTAGCAACTTATTTTTCCTCTGTCCAGAGGGCACAGCACCAAGCAAAGGTCTGAAACACACATTCAGTGAGACTATGTCTGTCTTTGTTAGCTTGCAATTTATTCTTTCCTCTTCTGGCAGCTGTCATTTTATTTCATTTTACTTACTTTTTTTTTTTTTTTACCCCCTAAAAATCTGTTATTTTTGTTTATTCCCTCATGGTTGCACTGATACATCTTTTTTTTGGCAGGATTATCACACAGGACACCTTTCAGGTGAATGCCACTATGAGGCAGTGCCTGGGCACAGACTCACTAAATAATAACAGGTTCCATGTCCATTACTGGTAATTTAAAATGTCTATAGAAGGTTGTATGGCTGTTTATGACCTATAACAATTCACTACAAAAAAGATAAACAGGTTATTATCCTAAGTATTGATTATATGATTGGAGTTTTGGTTTAAAATATTAACACATTTAATTGAAGAGGGAATTGGTACCAGTTAATTCAGCTCTGTGTTGTTATATTACTTAATATATTTAACTGAGTATAGAATTAAGCCCTAATCATGAACATTCTTGCACTTATTGCTTCAGTCAAGTAGGGAAGTTCTTAGTGTGTAAACTCCACAATGTCCCAAAACATTTCCAGTTTCAGGGTCTGAATATTTGTGCTGATTAATGGAAAAAAGCACAACAGGGAATTTCTTACTGGGGGATCTTGGAGACAGTATTTCCAAATCCTGATTTAGGCCACATTCATGTGATTGAATTTAATCATCAGAAGGAAACTACAGATCCCAGACTGCAGAACAAATGTGTGCAAACAGGGTCTGAGTGTAACCACCTCCTGTTAGACCTGATGAATTCATTGTCCAATTCTCTTTTTGCTACCACACCCTACAATTTAGTACATGTCTAACTAGTTGTAAGAAAAAAAAAATGAAAAACACTCAAAAAAGTAAATTAAAAATACAATTTCTAGTTGAATCAGAATTTTGAGTTGGAAAAAAGATGACCATGATGGGATTCATGAAGCCTGTAGATACCAGTGTTGATGCAGAGGCCCACTGCAAGTGTTCAGGTACTCTGGCTGTATAGCACTGGTCCAATATAATGTTTTAAATATTGAATTCTGTACTACTCTTTGAGACAAATATGTTTCCAAAGGAATTGTCTACAGCTTCTCCTTCTGTCAGCTAAGTTTAGCAATAAAGAACTATCCCTAAGGGAAAGCACAAGGTTTAGATTCTACTTCTGAATTATTGAGAGATCCACCCACGAAAACCAGTGAGTGCAAAGACATATTCCCTTGCAGTAGTGTAATTGTTTTATGTTTAGATCTCTAATTTGTTAACAGCTGCTGTACTTTGATTTAGGTATTCAGTTTACAAGGACCCAGCAGGCTGGCTGGAAATCAACCCTACCAATGGCACCATCGGCACCACGGCTGTCCTGGATCGGGAGTCTCCCTACGTGCAGGACAATGTGTACACTGCCCTCTTCCTGGCAATAGACAGTGGTGAGTAACTGGCCTGCATAAGATTATGAATATATTGTTATCAATAATAATTTTCCCCCCTGCTTGAAACTTTCTGGTCTGGAAGGTGCACATGTGAACTTAAGCGTTTGCTTCAGCAGCTTTAATTTAAGTTTACACCTCACAGGTTTATTACTGCACTGAGGTCATAATTCTAGGTATAAATAGTCTGGGAACATTCTAGGAAAGTAATAAGTCATCTTTATCAGAGTTAATTTCTTCACAATATTTGAACAGTCAATAAGCCTGAGGCTCCTAAATACCAATAACAACTCATCCCTGATATGCTGGATTCTATTCTACTCAATACAATTATAGTGACAACAAAAACATAAGTAAAACCCCTTGTTAAAATGCAACAATTTTTGCATATTGTGTGTGTTAAAGTTCCTTCTGTCAAATAGAATCAAAATTAAGCTGTCTAGGAAAAATTCAGCAAGCAACTTTGGAGTAGAGAGAAAGAGAAAACCTTGAACATTCCAAATCTCCAGACCTAAAGGCACAAAATAAATAAAAGATTTGCCTGTAATATAACAGCTAATATGCTAAGGCTTTTTCACAGCTGCAGCCGGTTTAGCCCTGGTGATGAATTGTCAAATGTTCTTTTTAGGAGAGCAATTCTACATTTTTGTAACCACATGACTCAGGGAACACTTGCAGGGCCTGACAGGAGAAAGAAAATATTGCCTTAAGTGTAACAGAAAAAAAAAATCTGCTGAGATGATGATTTACTTATATATTAATATACATATTTTCCTCAGGAAATTTCCATGGAAAAATGTAGCACTGAACATATTTCTGTCATTTGTTTGCTATTGGACAGGAATTTTTTTTTTAAATGCATCTTAAAAATCTGGGAAATGTCATCTCACAATGAAAGTAAAAATCTGGGATAATGTTACTGAGGGGTTGCCAAAAGGACAAAGTCACGTTTTAAAGGTGGAGTGAGATATCATCAAAGAGAGTAGATGGAACAAGAGGCTGAATGTTTTTGTCTGTGGAAACCAGCCTGAATGAGGAGGATTTGGGGGAGGCCTTTCTGCTGTGCTTAGGGCAGTAACATGTGTTGCTCATCTGTTCTGAGCCCAGAACCTCACTGATAGGTGACCCCTCTTAATTCTCAGAATTTTTTCTGTTCTGGAAAAATGGGAGAAAGAGAAAGAGGTGTCTGTGAGCTGAGCAGCAGTGCAGGAGAGAAAAGGAATCCTCTTCACTTGAGGCATTGAGTCAACACTCCATTCCAGCAGCTGTAACTGTATTTATTTGTGATTGCACAGCTCCGTTAGTGCAGTTCATCCACTCCAACATTATTGACTTCCTTGAATGAAGTAATTAGAAACCACGTGTGTGCATTTAGTACTGTCATGCCAAGGTGTTAATAATGATCATTCCCAAGCATTGCACTCCTTCACTGTGTGTAGCCCAGCCACACACGTGGAAGTGGGAATAAACAGCACAATTTAAATAGCTGATATTCACCTTGTGGTTTGCATCACCTCTGGATTAATCACCAAACATTAAGCTCAGAGGCAGGCTCCCTGCCTTGTCCCCTGCAGGTACAGCTGGGACAGACAATATCCCTAGAGATTGTTCCCCCCAACTTATCTCCAGGCAAAGCTATGAAGCCCATTTCATTTCCTTACCCATCAGAGCTAATGTCCATCTTGAAAAGAAATATTACCTTAGATGAGAAGCCAAATTGTGTAGAACGATATGAAATGAATACAGAACTCTTCCAGAACTTTAAAAGAAGATTATGTGAACTTAAAAAGGAAAAAAAAATGAGATGGCTGTATGTGCTCTCTTTAAAGCATTGTCCACAGACTGCAAATCCCTTTCTTCAGGTTAATAAGTGGAGCCTGTCTAATGCCAGTGAATATGGTGAGGACTTTGGACTGAGAGGGCAGCCAAAGGCAGGATTAAGAATTGCCAAATGAAAGAGAGTAATAAAGGGAAAATTTAGAGGCATTTCCAAGAGAGCAGGTCATTTGCTTGGACTAAAAGACTTGGGATGAAAAGGGAGGAAAGGACAAAAACACCCAGTTAAGAAGACATGCTTTCTTCAAAAGCATTCAATGGAGGTTACTCTTTCCTTTGGTCTCTCATCTTATCTCTTAAGTCAAATCTGAAGCCTGAGATGCCACAGGCTTTCCTTTTCTTCCCTGGGGAATACAGAGAACTCAGGTGATGCCCATGGCACAGTCCAGCAGTGGGAATTTTTACCCAGGCAGCTCCAAGCAGAGCAGACACTGTGAGTGTGTGCTGTTCTGTAACAGTATTTATAGGGAATAAATCTAAAATCAAATAAAGCCTTGAACCTTAGACATTGCTAAGTGACCTTCAACATATGCTAAACCAGTAAATAAACATATCATTATTATTTTGGGTTCATAGCATATAGAGTTTATACACAAACATGTATATACACACATATACATATATATGTGTAGAGAGAGAGTTATACAAATGATACTGTTGTGCCATCCTATTCCACGATCACCTCTTTTTAAAATGACCTTCCATTCATGTGCTATCTTGGGTGAGGAGTGGAGACAGCTGAAAACAAACCTCCCAATGACACTTTATTCATCCCCTTTTGCTGATGTCAGTAGAGAATCTGTCATCAGTCCCAGCAGCACTGGCTCCTTGTCATTGCACTTCAGTGCAGGGAACAAATGTCAGGACATCTTTTTTATTTGTAAAATGTTAGAGATTTCTGTCAGAGGTAAAACCAGGAGCTTCATGCTTGGTAGTTCTTTATATAAATCCATCACATCTTTCTCTCTTTTTGGTAAATCACAAAACTGTTCTTTACCAGTAGCACAGTAACCATGAATGGGTCACAGAAAATGGAGTCGTTCCACTGGAGGAAATAATTTTGTTCTTTATGAGATTCTTTTTGACCTTTATGATATTATTTCTCAGCATTATCAAATTAACTACAGGTAAAGGTAGTTAAGTATGAATTATATTATATCTGATCTAAATAGTTCCTACACCTTCACAAACACACTTGAAACAACGTGTAAGACCAAATTTGATGGAAATAGTGTTAATTTTATAGATAATAAATTTTGACCATTTATGGGAGTGAATTGCACTTTTAAAAAGGACTTCTACAATGAGTATCCTAATTTTCTCTGTACATTTGATTTCAGTAAAAGGTCAAGGTAGTGTCTTTAGAATTTAAAAACTTTTTATTAAAGACCTGTGTGGACACAGAGTCTCTGGTCTATTAAAGAAGAAATTAAACACTGGTAGGAAATATCATGAAGCAGAGTTAACACATTAAAGTGTCATGAACTGTGTTTAATCTGCGAATGAGCTGATAATGGGACAAAGTCAGGTTTATGCAAACTTGGGAAACAGCAGAGGTTTCATTCAATTAGCAAAAGTGATCATTTTATTCCCTGAATTTAGCACTAATCGCTGACCCCAATGCAATGTCACAAGCACACGGGGCAATTATTGGGAGTATATCTGTAAAACACATCTGTGTGAAATACAGACAAGAAAACATTTGAGTTGGAGAAATCTGCATGAGCAAACCTTCCAGATTTGCTGCATGACCATGTGGTGGTGTGTCCTGGTTTAAAAGTTAACCAGCAGGGGGAATGAACCCAACTCAAAGGAGAGATTATAAGTCAGAATAACAATTTATTAAAATAATACAGTAAGTACAATAATACAAACAAACAATTGGTCTCAACCCACAAAAACCCAAATGTATGACCCAGTACCCTGGGGCCTGAACAAAGTGGTGTTCCTTGGGCCCTGTTTGAGTCCAAAGTAAAGGGAGAGGGGAAGAACCTGCTGGTGGGAGAGCTGCTGCAGTCTGGCCAGAACTGGTGATCGCAGTCCAGTGGTGGTCTAAGTCTGGTTGAGAGCGATGAGATGCAGCCGTCCTCTGGATCCCACGAGTGGGTTGAAAAATGTTCCAAAACTCCAAGATTATATATCCTCCAGTTCAGGCAGGAATGCTTGGTACTCCCCTCAGGGCGGGGAGTTCACAAAGGGTGTGAGGACAGAAACATCCTTCTATCTCACAGGCCTCTTAACACCTAGTTTATAGCCTGAGGAGTCAGGCTCTATGGGCAGAGGGTGCGAATAGTCTATTAACAACAATAGTCTAGTTTCTGGGAAATGACATGGAAGGCTATAGAATACAGTTTTGGGTTACACCCACCATGATGAACTGATCTCAGCTGTCCTAACTAGGACATGGTGTCATCCTACACATCCTGTTGTACACCGGAGCACTTTGGATGACTATCATAAAGCACAATATCTGCAGGTTTTCTTCATAAGGTCAGTCATGACAAAAAGCCTACAGGAAAGGTCTTTATCCCTCTGTATTCTGAAAGTTTGAGTCACAAGTTAGAAGAAGGAAGGAAGGAAGGAATAAAACATGTCTGGAGGTGAAGCTAAAAAATACCTGGGAAATATATGAAATCTTAAAAAGCTAAAATCAGTTTCTCCCTTTTCTTTAAGAGGCATGAATAACAAAATATCCCCAGATTCATCTTATTTATGCAATAATCATTCCTTTTGTGGAAGGGCAGGATGCCCCAGTTAATATCCCCATTGTGTAGCTTTTTCTGTCTCTTTAGAAGAAAATCTTTGGTTACCTTTCTTTGCCTGGTACACAGAAAAAACACCTGTGCTGTTCAAGTCTGTCACCTGGTGACAAGTGAAGACACACTAATCTTGCTGGTTGGGTTAAATGCAGTTATCAGCTTCACTTTTCTCATGCCACCCTGGTGGGCTACCACCCCTCCAAAGCCAGGGAGAAATATTCTCCCACAGAGACAGATCCTCTCATCCAGAGTGAGGGTGGCACCTTCCTTCCTGATGTTCTTATCATCGGGGAGCTCCTGAGACAAAAATTAGGAATATAAGCACTTCTGCTATATGAAACATAGAGAATAAATGTCGTTAAAAATGTGCCAGCTCTTCCAGATGCTGAAGATGGTCAGGGATGGAGTTAAGGGTTTGAATTTTCAGGTGATGTAGCTTCAAACCCATGAAATCCCAGTGAGCCCTGTTTCTCACAGCAGTACTGCGTGGGGGAAAACAACTGTTCTCTTCTCTGGAAGTGGGTTTTTCCCTACATGATGTCACCATCCCCAGCATGTGACATCCCAGTCAGGGCAGGATGTCCCACAGGAGGGCTGAGCTGGAGGAAACAGCCCTGTTTGTGTGTGTGTTTGAGCAAGGGAAAGGTTAAGAGAGCCGGAGGGCTAGAAAGAGATGTGATGCCGTAGGTGTGGTTTCAGTGTTTGCCTTGAGAGCTTCACTTGCCAGTTAAAAACAAAAAGCAGCTCAGATGTAGCTTCTATGACTGGTAGTTGTACATGTGTGAATTGGCAGGATGAGGAGCATTATTTCAGTATTCCTGAGCAAAATAAAGAAGTACTGAATCAGGGTCTAGTGCTCATATTTTCCCTTGTTTCCAAAGACCAGCTGAGCTACACCCAAGCAATTCCAAATCTCATTTATTGTGCAAGTCTTGATGCTACTACTCATTAAAAAGAAAAAAAAATTATCATTCTGTTCTCTGCCTGATGAACAGTAACACCCAACATCTAGAAAAACATGGAATAACAAAGAGATGTGTAGCAATTTGCAATTAAAACTTTTCCTTACATGTATCTAACCTGTCTTTTCGCTTCATGATGTACCTAATTAAATTACCATAGATGGATTCCACCTAAAACATGCTATTTTTTGAAGAAATCAGGCAATTAGTTACCATGGCAACCCAATTAAGCCAGTTTTAGACCCCTTATCTTAATTGCTGTATTAATTGAGAAGAGAAAATAAATTGAAGACTCATCCTTTTCTTGCCGTTTGAAATTTCAGTAAAATATGAATTGCACACAAAATATTGTTTTAATTTGTCATCACGGACTCATGATTAGAAAAAGAAATTAGAATGTTGAAAACAGTATTTAAGACGGATGGCATATGTCAGTAGCAATTTGATATGCTGAAAGAGCTGTGCTCTTTGGAAATGTAATTACTCAAAAATAGGATCTGCATATATTATCCAAGGGAATGAATGAAGGATTGTAACTTTTAAAGGCTATTTATTTTATGCATTCCGTAAAAAAAAATATCTATATGCCAATACATAGAGAAAATGCACAGGAAATTTCAACTCCTGGGAAATTGGGGATGAAAATGTCAGCATATGGCATTGATGAGAGCAGTTTTCTGAGCAGCAAACCCAAATCTTGGTGTCTTCCCACTCTACTGGTTCCATTTGCTTTGGCTGAACCATTAATAGAGTTCAGCTTGAACACGAAAAGTAATGGAATCTGCCTGTCTGAGTGGGATTGTTGCCTGCAGAGAGGGGACCTGCTGCCAAATCACCGAGCATGCACACATTTTCTGAGTAGAAAAACAGCATATGGAGGGGGAAAAAAAAAAAACATGAGGGACAAGACAGAAATTTGTGTTTAGGTTTTCATTAGAAAGCATGAAGCCCTTTTTCTCACAGTCCAGGTTGGAGGTATGTAAGTCACAGAGAAGTAGCTGAGGGAGATGGGAGGGCTCAGCCTGGAGAAAAGGAGGCTCAGGGGGGACCTTATCTGCTTTTACAACTCCCTGATGGGATGTTTTAGCCATGTGGGAGTTTGGCTTTTCTCCCAGGCAAGTGGTGACAGGACAAGAAGATGTGGCCTCAAGCTGTGCCAGAGGATGTTCAGGTTGGATATCAGGAGGAATTTCTTCATGGAAAGGGTGCTCAGACATTGGAAGGAGCTGCCCAGGGAGGTGGTGGAGTCCCCATCCCTGGAGGTGTCCAAGGAACATTCTCTAGAATGGTTGACTTGTCCCCTCTGGAAATTTGGTAACTATTGCCAGAATCCAACATTTCTGATGTTCTCAAATATAAATCAAACTAGAAAGTATAATAGTTCAAATTAAATACCTTTATTTCATATTTGTTCCTAATTACATTTTGTTAGTAAAGGCATTTACATGAATATTCCTTCACTTTGATGCCTGTGATGGAAACCTTTAGATCTGTAAATAGATGAGGTTTTCTGTGTTTAGCTTTCAATATTGTGAGGTGAACTTCCTAAATAGAAGTGAAAACCCACAGGCTCAGTGCCTCCCAGCTTTAACACTTTTTGACTTGCGTGTCTGACATTTTTCTTGGTAGGTGATTATCAGTGCTTTGTTCCTTAGCTGTGCCACTAAATAATTTATGTTATTTACATGTAAACTGACTTTCATCTGATTCATTTAAAGTCCATTTTCACACAGCATGGGGAAATGTACTTTTTTTGTGGTTGATAATCCTTATTGTCCCTTGGGCAAGTCGTTCCATTTTAGATCAAGTCAAATTTGGTAGCAAAAGTTGAAAAAAAAAAATCAAAGTAGAAAGAAAAATGCTTCTTGAGGATTTCCTGTTGTTTTTCACAAATTAAATGAAATTTTGTTTACTGGGATGAAATGTTCTTATCATACCCAATTTGTTTAGTTTATAATATCCATTAAATATTAAAATGAAAATATTTTAAAGACCCAATTTTAAAAGAAAAAAAACACACCTGGTTAATTCCAAAGAGGGCTTATAATTTAAGACTTTACAGTAATAATTCAAATAGGATTCTGCAGAGCTTTTCATTAAAATTCAACCATGAAGAAGTATGCAAAGTATCTGATTCTATAATATTTCTTTTGAAAGTATTTTTTTTCACTAAATGTAGCTACAAGTGACCTTCAGTGAGACTGAAATGCAAGATCTTCCAAGTTAGGGTTCCCAGCCTTGCCTTAGATTATTAAAATCAGGATTCAATGCCAGGCTTTCACTTTGTTTCAGGATGAAATTATTCATCCTTCAGCCTCTGTTTCAGCAGCTTTTACACACATCAGTAATGCTGTGCCATTCCTCTGTTTGCCATAGTATATTCCCAGATATGCCACTTGTGGGAGCCTTAGCAGGAATTTGGGATCCTCTCTATCCCAAATGGCTCTAAAGACACCTAAAGGTTTAAAGTGTTCGGCCTCAGGAGGGAAGGACAATTCTGTTCAGGGACAGAAGTGGGAGCAGAGCTCTTTGGAAAAGCTGCTCCCAAGGGTTGTTGGACAGAGCCCTTTATGTCTGGGTTTACACACTAATTCTGCTTTCAGCTGCAAGGTTTTAAAATACAAATTAAAAGAAGTTTTACTTTGGAATTAAAATATGCTGTGGATATCTTTCATTTCAAAACCAAAGCTGTCTGGAGATCATGGGATTTTTGAATTATTTCTACAGCATAATACTGTCAAATTTGTGAAAGTCCTACATTCCCAATGGATATGTTGTGACCATTTTTCCTTGATTCACTTTTTGTTATATTTTTGTGACACGTGCGATAACAAGCTTCAGTTTATGACCTTGACTTTTGCTTATTTTTCTTTTGGAGGTCTTCATAAAAATCACCAAAAGATTTTGTTCAAATCATCATGAATAAACCAACCGAAGAATAAGTCACTCAAATGAACAAAAGCAATTTCCTCTCTCTCTGTTTGTGTGTAACACTTGCCTTGGCCCTTACAAGGAGTGAGACATTTCCATGGCAGGGAAAATGCAGCCGTATCTGCGCGTGACAAAATAACAGGACATCCATAATGCTGTTGGCTTCTTCATTTCAAAAGGCAGATTTTAATATTACTGACTTCAGAGAAAGATAAGAAGGGCAGTGCATAAGACATTATCAGTCCAGTGTGGAAATAATGCATTCAAAATTAAAGACAGCAGTTTAATTAAGTGCATGAAAGGCTGGCTTTTATGATCATATTTCAAATACTCGACTGTCTTTTCATCCATTCTGCCGTGTGACTTTACTTAATAATATATCAAGAACAAAAAATGCATTGGAGTCTTTCTGCAAATTCAATTAGTCCAATAAAAAGTGAAAAATAGTTTCTTTTTCATTAAAAAGAGCTCAACCCTAACCCTTCTGATGACAAAGTGCAGATGAGAAGGGAGGGCAAAGCTGGAGAACTATGAACGTTCAGCCTTTGTGATGCATTTAGGTGAGAATGAAACAGATGAAGTGTCACCATTAGTAACATTTGTTATTGAAAGGACTAATTGCATTCTGCTCAGTTAGCAGTTTATCAGATCCAGACTACAGGGTATTTACTTCTCCCTTAGGATGCACTCCCAGCACAGCAATAACTCCGCAGTTTATTGGGCTGCTCTGGGCAGGGTAATTATGCTAAAGTGAAACCTCTTCCAGGGCTCAACTAGAAACTGTGACACATCGCTCTGGTGCTTTACAGGTTAAGTGCAACCTCTTGAATCCATTCTACCTGTGAAGAGTTTGTAGCCAAGGGAAGTGCAGAGATCACAGTTCCTGGGTACCAAACCGGAAAAACGAGGATAACAAACGGTCCACGAGTGCAGCGTTTCAAATGAGACATTGTGAAGTGCAGTGAAGGATGTAATGTGAATTTAGAAAACTTTGAGGTGATTAAAATGGGGTGGCAAAGGGATCTGAAAGTAGCTGTTGAGTTTTAGGCTGAAAGCAGTGGGTTACTGGCCCAGCCATGGCACATCTGTAGAGACTGAAAGTCGTTAGCTCCTGTCGGCTCCTCTGTGACCCTGGGAAATGAGGGGCTGCTCTCAGCCCGGCTCCCAAGGGCACACTCTGCCTCCCAAACACTCCTGGTGCCACAGCTGGTTTGTCAGTCACAGCCTTGGCACTGAGCCTTGTAGTGGTACCACGGTGAGCAAACAGCACCCTCACCCCTGGAGCTGGCAGATCATTGGAGAAAGCTGGAAACTCTGCTGCTGACACAGGGTGGCTCTGGGTAAATAAACCATCCCTGGGTTGCTTGTTGACAGATTTCACTTCTGCTGACATAACTAAATGTGGCCCTAAGGTTTGTTGGGGAATGATCTGCTCCTGTTCTGGGCACCCACCAACGACCTGATTCCTCTCTGCTGTCATTTTTCCTCTTACTTGTCTTATTCTTGGTTCCTCTAATACTGTGTTGTCTAGGGGATGTTTCCCTCTATGTTTCTCTCAGTAGGTGCTGATGAACAGATTCTGTTCCAGATATCTATTCATGTCCTATTCTCATTTTAACTTCAAAATATTCCTCTCCCAGAGGTTTCCATAGAATAATTTTCCATAATGTAGAGAATCAGACAGGCTGCATTCTGAAAATACAGCAGTGAATTTACAAGTGACTCAACAGTTTTTTTTAAGCAATCATTTTCATACAAAAGAGGTAAGAACTATAAAAATTATTTCCCTTTGCAAGCACACAGGTGCAAATAAGAGCAAGAGTTTATGAAAGAAGTATGATTTAATAAATAAATGTTTGGTTTTTTAAATAGGTAACCCTCCTGCCACGGGGACAGGAACTTTACACATCACCTTGGAGGATGTCAATGACAACGTCCCGTCCCTTTATCCAACGCTGGCAAAAGTTTGTGATGATGCAAAAGATCTCAGGGTAGTGGTACTTGGAGCATCAGACAAAGACCTTCATCCCAACACAGACCCTTTTAAATTTGAACTGAGTAAGCAGTCTGGCCCAGAAAAATTGTGGAGAATCAACAAGCTTAACAGTAAGTCTGTTACTTTTATTATTGTGCATTTAGTCCTCCCACCATTGTGCATTTAGTACATCCCAGTGTACTGAGGCACATCCCTCCTGAGGCACTTTGTGAATTCTGGAGCAGTTTTGTAGGAAAGTCTTGCAGGATGGACCCATTGCTGCTGCTTTACACTGGGCTGGGTTTGCTGGGACCAGCTGCCTGTGGAACATAATAATTTTGAGAACTGAAAGTTTTTCCTCTTCTTGATATGTTGACCGAAGTTGCCTCTTTTAGCTTTGCAGTAAAGAGAGGCTACTAATGACTTACAGTTTTGTAAAGATATTTCAGGGCATGGAATTTGCTTGCATGAGGTGCACAAGGCCTAGCTATAGGACAGCATGGAAGTTTTGCATGGGCTTTAACAATATAACTGAAAAACTTCCTAATTTTAAGTATTTGAACTCTCCACAAATAAAATACCCCAACACACTGGGACCTTACAAGATTCACGAGAGGATCACAGCACACACTGTGCAGTTGCAGAAGGTTTGTATGGCAAGTTGTGGGCACAAAGTTCAACATTTCTTTTTAATGTAGATCATTCCTATTTTTTTTCTAGAATGTGTTATTTATCTCTGCTACTCTCCAACGCTTTAATTCATTTCATGCCTTACAAAAAACTGGATGTGATGTCTGTCCCTGCCTGCAGGACAAAGTGAAGGAACCCTTTTATTTATTTATATTTTTTTTGCAGTTCTCCAAACACCAAACCACAACTCTGTTCCCCCTCTAAAAGAGTTGGCACACCCACCTGGGTGAGTCTGCATCCTCACCTGGGTACCAGGAGCTGTTATAACCCTCTGTTGCTCAGGTGGATCAGATCTGTGGATTTGAAGGGGTTTTACTTCCTTTCACTGACTGTTCAGGAAAATCAAGGGAGTGTTTCAGCAGCTTTGCCTGTATTTCCTTACAAGAAGGGGTTTTTTTTACCTTAGGCAAGTAAATATATTCTTCCCTCTTCATGCTTTGAGGGTGACATGCCTCAGCATTTCATTAGTAAGCTTTCACAGGCAACTTCTGCCAATAATTTGCAGACCAAATAATGTATTTAAACAAAAGGGGCTCTTAGAAGTCTTTTCTTTTGGTGGGGTTTGGATTAAAATTGCAATTAGCTATACGGGCTCTTCTTCCTCCAATTCAATTCTTTTACCTTTTTTTTTTAAAGTGTTATCATTTTCTACTTAATTTCCATGACTGACTTTGGCATGTCTGATATTGTTTGCAGATTCCTCTTCCCTTCCAAGCAACCAGCATTTGGTTAATTCTCACCTCATCCTTTGCAGATACTCACGCCCAGGTCATCCTGCTTCAAAACCTGAAAAAGGCCAATTACAACATCCCAATCTCAGTGACAGATTCTGGAAAACCCCCTCTGACTAACAACACAGAACTGAAATTACAAGTGTGTACCTGCAAGAAATCCAAAATGGACTGCAGTGCCACCGATGCCCTTCACATCAGCCTGACCCTCATCCTCCTGTCACTCCTCAGTTTACTTTGTAAGTCTTTTGCTGAACTGTAAGTAATGAAGTGTTGTTAACCTGCTCATTTGTACTCTCCCTAAGAAAACCTAACAAGGGAGAAGTTAAATTCCTCCACTGATATCACAGTGCAGTAAGTTTGGGTTCTTTTTCCTTGAAGGAATAGCTGTGAGAAAGGTGGGGGGAGGGTTTCTTCCACAGTCAAAAATAGTAACGAGTGCCTGATTGTCAAATTAAGAAATAGAAGCAATAATTTTAAGAAGAATCAAAGAGAATTAGAGCCAGCATATGATAAACTGAGAAGTACCAGCTGTAGTAGCAGATTTGTGAGACGCTTGCTTTCATCTCTCCCCACTTGAATTCAATTCAAACCCAGAAACAGGAGATTAAAGGTGTTCATGTAACAAAAGCTGTTCTGGGTTACCAGGAAAATGAGGACTGTCTGCTCCAATTTATTCCTCTGCATAAAGTGTGCAAGTGACTGGAACATGAGGAACCTGTTGGTGATTCTGGGCTTCGAACCACCCAGAACTGAAAATCAAATTGCCAGTCTGGGTTGGAGGGCAGAGAGAACTGGCAGGCAAAAGAAGCTTCTGCTGCTTCTAAGAAAGAGTCACAAAAGAGATTTACAAACTTCCTAATTTGAATTGGAAGAAGTAAAAAAATAATCCCAGAATGACTCAAGAGTAGGAATTCAAAGCCATGGAATCCCACCATCTAACCTGGGGGTGTCCCTGGCTTGTCCTGTGACAGCTGCCAGCAAATTTTTGATACAGGATTACTTTTTATTGCCTTACCTATTAAAAAAGTATAGCTGTTTCCTACAACTGTAATAACAAATCTGTTATTCAAGGACTATTATCCTCGTCTCATGTGACTGAAATACATTGTGTGATGACTTAATACCTGAGCCATGGGGAAAGGCCTTCCATTCTCCATGAGACAGAATCTACCACAAGGCAGAGAAGATTTACATATCTGAGCTTGGTGTATTCTTGATTACACATCTGGTGCATTTTTTTCTTATTGTGTACTGCTTTTATCCCAAAAGGTCACTGTGAGAGAGCTGGTACTGTCTAATGTTTGTGCTGCTCTTGAAGATGAAAAGGACTGTATAAATGCTAAGTGCAAATTCATGTTCTTACTTTCAATCAGTGACATCTAAAGTATCTGCACTGCCTTTGGTTCAGCTGCTCTGGGTTTAGTCTGCTGGAACCAAAGGCAAACTTCAGCTGTTAGAAGTAATATGTTAAAGATGTTTGACAGGACGTGACACCATTGCACCAGTGAGGGAAATGTGCAGCCCATTGATTCAAATATATTCCTGTTACCACTCCATAAATGTGACTGGTGCTACACTGGGCGTGACTTTCACCACTGGAATTATTTTCTTATCTGATGTGATTTGCACTTGAACTTTATTTACATGAATGCATCTGAATATCAGAATAGAATGAGGTAGAGAAAAGCTTTTTGCTTTAGAAAGTTGCTATTTTCATGGGGGTTTTATAGCTGATCATTTCCCTTCTACTGAATTATAAAACCGCTTCTAGGTATTGGAAAGCACTTCTTGAGTTGCTCTTTTTGACTATAGATCTTCTTTGGCTCAACTATAGGTAGGATACAGCCCCTGGCATCTGAAAGGGTATTCCATGGCTGGTATTCCATCTCTGAAACTGCTACTTATGCAAAGCCAGCAAGCATTACAACTTTCCTAACCATTTTCCTCAGGTGTAAATGACTACCTGGAATAAAAGAATGAGGCCGGGAGCCACTTAAAATAATGTGGTTCTGTGTTTGAACTTCTCTAAAATGTGCTGCTATCATTGCATTCCCAATTCATTTCCACACACTTTTTTTTTTTATAACTGTGATTAGTTCCATTGCAATGTTTTTGTATAGTCCAAATATTTATCAGAGTAATCAAAGATTATGATGCCATAAAAACAAAGAGAACTTTAGTGCTTATTGAACAGATGAAACGTCCCATTTCTAGTGGCAAGTTATGGGTTTAATTTTAGCAAAAGCCCTTACGTGGCTCACTTTGCTCCCAGTGTTTATGTTTTATGAGGCTCTTGTTCCTGGGAGGTAAATCCTTCAGTCAAATGAACTTTGTTATTCATGCCAAAGTATTTCTTTTTGTATCTGACATCTGGTGTGAGGATAGATAGCCCTGTGAAAGAGCTGTTCATGGGAAAAGTGCCCTGCATGAATATCTTCCCTCTAGAAAACATCTTGGTATTATCATTTAAATGGTGCAATTATTATCTATACTTAGAATATGTGCCTCCTTCCTAAATCATGAAAGAAGTTCAGATGTGGCAGATTTCTGGAGTGTCTGAGCACAGAAGTGAAGAGCCTGATTAAAACTGTAATACATGCAAAAACCAGCAGTTCCTCCTATTCTGTGGGTACCCTGCTGTGTTCAGTATATTGAGGGATAATGGGATACAGTCTGCAGGGTTGCCCAGGAGCCCTTGGAAAGGTAGATATACTTGGAACAAGAAAAATTTAGGAGTCCTTGTCAGCCAGAAATAGAAAATATAAGATGCCAAAGTATCTGGGCAGATTGCTGGTTTTCCATATCAAAACAGTAAAGTGCTTGGTGGGATTGAAAGATGGTGAATATAGATTTGATTGAAAAAAGGAGCATTTTTGTATAGTTTGTACTTAACCTAACTAACTACTACTGGGAATCAGTGGAAATATGTACAGTGGACAGGTGGAGGACTTTCCAAAGTTACAGTAATTAAGGCTAACAAATATTGGGAAGAATATTCAGTGTCACCTGTCATTAATGCAGACACCACGTTTCAGATGAGACCTGATGGAGCAACATCTTGTGCTCTGTCAGCTTTTCCTCACCACTTTTAGTGACAAGACAGGACCAAAATGTTCAGATATAATTTAGAATGTATTAATTCAGATTGAAGAAAAACAACAGATAAAAAAATAGGTCTGGGTTCCTCGTCAGGGAGAAGGACTGTGGAAATGAGTTACTTTAAGACAAGAAAGAGTGGAGAAAAGAGAAAGTGTGTCATGCAGCATCTCTGGTGCTGGGTCTGAGGTTGTTCATGCTGTCCCTTAGTGCTGTATTGTCTCAGTCCTCTCCTGGTTTCAACTGACACAGCTAAAATAGCTCTGATCAGAATTAATGTAAGCAAAGTGATGCACTCAGCACCACCAGAATTATGAACAAGTTCCCTCTGCAAAGGTCCTGATCATTTTTAGTAAGAGAACAACTATGACATTCCAGAAGGATGAGGGGTGGAGATAAGGGGAAAGTAAAACAAGCTAAATAGTAAAAGATTAAGATAAAAACAGAGTTGTATATATTGTCATAACAAAGTCAGCAACAAAAACTGCCACTGGCCTTGTGAGAGTCTGAGAAAGAATTACTCTAGTTGGCAGACTAAGCTTTAGATAAATTACAAATCATTTATATTGTAATTATTTAAAAGAGTATTTGAATTCTGGACCTTTGATTTTATAATAACTATTTCACTTAATTGCATAGTCACTGAATGATAATTGCATTTCATATTTCCTTTTCTATTCTGACAACATAAAAGACCAAGTTAGATTCCAATGTGTGGAATGAAGGGACTAAAAGGATGACCAAAGGCACAATAGTCATGTCAGTAACATTTTACTTAAAATTCCTAGTTAGAAAAAGGCTGGACTTCAAACACTTCATGCTGAAAAAAACCCACAATTTTGTACCTTAGTTGACTGTCAACCATTGGTAAGACACTTCTTTCTGTTCACAGTGGAATACAGAGCTGTAAGTTGAACTTACTTAAGTAAAGTATTCCACTATTCTGAACAGAAAGTGATGTGTGAGACTGAGGGGGGGGAAACTTCCATGAAGAAATTAAATAAGCTGGAGGTCTCTCCATTGGAATTAATTTGTTAAACTGAGGGTGAAAGGCCTCAGGTGTGTTGAAGAACAGAGACTCACACAGATGTCAGTGCCGTGATTGCAAAGGAGCCTTAGAGATACCTTTGAATTTAATTTCCTATTAATTTCCACAAACTTTTCCTATTTAATGCCTGCTGTCCCTCACCATAATGTTTTTCTAATTTGAGGAATGCAGCTACAGGGTCAATAGAGAAAAAAAAAAACTTTTTTTTTTTCTCCTTGGAAAATTATGTATTTGTTATTAAACCATTATAAAAAAAAAATTTGAATTATATTAACCTGTGGTTTTGAATTTACATGAGCCTGGACAGCCAGAGTTACTGCTGCAGTGTTATCCTTCACCTGGTTCATTTTTCAAAGCAACAGCAGCATTTGTTTCTCTTGTATATCCCATGTTATTTGTGTAGGAACATCAAATGGCTGAGGCTGAAACTCTGAATTCTTGAATGGCACCAGAATAAGACAAATCATAGCAGGTTTCAAATGGAAAACACCTTTAAGGTCATTGCTCTTTCCATTACCTGGAGATTTAGGGTTTTTTATTGGGAGTTACTTGCCTTAGTTTTAGACAATCAGGTAGTATATTGTTTTCAGGGCTCAGCTACTGTTTAGTTTTTACAGTAGAATTTTGGCTTTTGCCAAGAAAAAGTTCATTCCTATTCCATGCAGCTCCTTCAGAGGAATCATTCCCGTAGAAGAATTTGCTAAAGACAATACTTTGTGTTTGTTTCTTTCTTTTCTTGTTTTAGTTCTAACTTTCTACAGCAATTTTCTACTTTTCAGAGCAGTGATATTTAATTTAAAAAAAAATCAGTTTAATTAGCAAGACTAGGGAAGCTCGCAAGATAAATTTTCCCATTTTTGAGAAGTAAAAGATGCCTGTAGTGGTTAGAATTTCAAAAACCACCAAGATGGGAAGAGTTTTGCTGTTCAAGGTGGTTTGTTGGGGTGGGGTTCATTTTGCACTACTGTAATTTGAGTTACATTCTGTGTTAGAGCAGATACCATGTAGGTACTTAAGGTAGCAGTAAATTATGCTACCCATTTGTAGGTTACTGATATTTAGTGGGTTCCAGTGATATAAATCTCATCTCCCCAAACCAATATAACAGCAGCAATATCCACTATCATTCTTAATGCTTATTATCTCTGTTACAGAGGCTTTGCTCCATATTAACATTATTATTGTTACTGCTAAATATCAGTGATATAGAGGCTTTTTCAAATGCCTGTATGAGAAAAATACCATTGTTGTTGGTCTCCTTAATGAGTTTGGTTGATTAAACTCTAGTAAGGAAAAGATGGTTTGGGGGTTAAGGGATTTCATTCGATTTGAATCTCGCTTTCAACTCAGAGCTGTGTCCATTTTCCTGATTTCTCTGCAGGTTTAGTCAGTCCTGCAATGTATTTGCACTTGGCTTTGGGAGCCCACCTCAAGTTAATGGGGCTTGAAATGGCACAGAAGGTCCATATGGATGCCCATAATTGGAGACAGGACGTTTATACACCCAGTCATACAGACATGACAAATAGAAATACCCCCAGTTGTACACCAGCATATTTAAAATGTGCTTAATGACATTACATTTTATTGAGTCAATTAGGTGGGAAATGGCATTTTACACACATTTTAAACCATCCAAACATGTTCCAGAAGTGCAGACATGAAAAAAAAATACAACAGTTTAGAAGATGTGTGTTTGGAGCGCAAAAGAGAACAATGTTTCCAGCAAATACAGCTCCTTCCTAAGAGCTGCAATATTGTTCCTGATGGTCATTCTGTAGGCATGAAATGGACATTTAAAGAGATTGGTTTGATAGACCATTTAGTGCTGTGAATTCAAATGAACACTTTTGTGTTTTCATTTTCTCAACAGTACTCCGCAGTTACTGATGAAATACAATATTTTGTATTTCTTTGCTGAAAAACCTCTTAAAGGCACATAAATATTGAATTGTTCTGGAGTGGCCTATGACTTAAAAACTAGAACTGAATAAATGACCGAGTTAAGTATTTTTTCTGTCCTCAGTGGCCCCTGTACACCATGGGGTGTTTGTTTCTTTGAACTGTCCCTGTCCTTGGATATTTCTCCACTCTATAACGTCCAAACAACTCAACTGTTTGCTGTTAGTTTTAGATGTGATACTAAAGATAAATGGAGGAGATTTTTTTTTTTTGTGCCTAAAGGTTTAATGATGTTGGGTTTGCTGCTTCTTTACTTACAAAGTCCTTTAAAGGGCCATTCATGTTTGGAGCATTTCAGACTGCATCTTAAAGCCTTGCTTTAGATCCATATGTTTAATTTGGATATGTCATTAGTTAGTGCTTATGTGAGTACCATGCTTATGAATAGCTCTTCACAAACTTTGAAGCAGGCAGGTTTTCTCATTTGATTTTCCCTTTTCTCTGGCTTATGAGCATTATTCTTTCCTCGCATTTTTTTTCTATTTTATTCTTACTTAAAATGAATTTCTTCAGATGATTATTTTAGCATTTCAAGCTGGGATAAGCCTATACCTACAGAACTGAATGTGTCTGGACTACTTATGTTCATGTTCTACTTATTTAAAACTGATGGTGAACTAAGCTGTGCTGCTGTGGAAGATGAGCTCTACCTGCCTGAGCAGTTACCCATTCCTTTAAAAGGCTGGCTCACAGGTACATTTTGATGCATTTCATTTTTCAGCATAAATATGAAAAATCAGGAGACTTGTTCAATGCTGCTATTTCAAACCTGTACTTATTCATTTCATTTGCTGAATATTTTCAAGCATTCAGATAAATCTATCAGATTAGGGCAGAAGAAAATACAGGTCCAGGCTGCAGGCAGCCACCTCTGCAATTATTTAGTTTTGATGGAACTGGAAAATGAAGGAAGCATTTATTGCCTATTGGTTAAATGAACATGACATTGCTTTGGCAAAGTATCCAACTAAAATTCATATCAATTTTAAAAAAAATCATCATCTAGTACATCTTAGTGACTCTACCCTAGAAAATGCCCCCACCCCCAGTAAGATACTTCATATCCCCGGTGAACAGGAATTTCATTAGAAGATGCTTTATTTGATAAATGTAGCAGTGCACTGGGCTGGGTGGAACATGCTTCTGAATTTCTAAGCAGAGTTAGGATTTTACTTCATCTGAACAGCTTTTCTCTTGGATGGTGCTTCTTTTATACATTCCTTAGGACCAGCTCGTTCCGTGGTGAGTGGATGTGGGTACACAACAAGGAGGAGGGGAAGCAGAAACCAGGAGCAGCAGTGAGCAGGGCCATTGCCAGGAGCCAGAAGAGCACTTTGTGTTCTATCAGCCCTGCTTCAGATCTGCCACTACAGTCTTATAATAAATTAGTTAGGAGTGGGAGAGCCACTCTTGGAAATACCATCTGCTGGTGTCAAAGAGGTACCCGGTGAAAATGGCTTCAGCCTGAGCAACTTATTCCCCTGTGCAGGCTGATTAGTTTGGATTGGCATGTGTTCTCCAATCTCTTGCCAATTGTGGCCACTTGCACAGCACGTACCAGCATTTTAGTTCTTGGAGTTAAATATTGACATTGATATACGAGAGCCCACTGGAGCTGTGAGTGCAGTCATGAGACACTCATTTCACACACAGCACTAATGCAGACAGTGTTTTTCCTGTCATTAAGAACTTTGAAATCATTTCTCACATAAATGGAAGACAAATTATATATTATGTCATTAGCTGCAAATTTTCGGGATAAACTCATTTACTGCTGTAAATGAGTTCCTTATAAAAGTTTAAAAGTTCCTTATAAACTTTTCCCCAGGGTGTTGCTGCCCGGTGAGATCACCAGTTCCTCCAGCCACAATCATCATACCTACTGCTCTGGCTGACAACTAACCCCAAAGTGTTCAATTGCAGGAATGAGGACACAGGGTATCCACCTGGGAATAGTTGTTTCAGTCTTTCAAATTCAATGAGATTTGGGGTGAAATATAATTTAAAGGCATATGGTGCAGACACTGGGAAACTTCTGTGTTGAAAACTACAGGTGACTAATCAACCAGTGATGCACATGAAAATCATTTATATTTCTCTAAGTTCTACATGAAGGCTAAACTAATAACTGTGTATCTAATTAATGACCTTTTATAGCTGGTAAATCCAGGAAAGAAGTACCTGGGTGTTGATTAGCTGCCTAATCAGAAACACAGTTCTGATCTCTTCTCTCATTTTTGCATTACCTCTTCAGCGTTACTGGGGTTTCGATGAAGTCCATGATGTAATGCAGGCTTCTAATTATGCAAAATTAATATAATATTTCTGATGAAAGGGTAATTGAAAGAAATGGAGCATGCATGAGCTGAACTCCAAACTCTAGCTGCATTAACTCTCATATTTTAATGGGAATTAAAGGATGAACGCATCGTGGATAAAGCTCATTCCTGTACAGAGGGTCAGCGTGAAACTTAAATGCCTTTAATTTTTATGAGGTTTTAACTGCAGTGTAGAAGCAGAGTCTGTGTAATGGGGGATGATTTTGGTCTCAGGAGAAACACATCTTTCAGAGGCTTTTAATTACTCAATTTAGACCTGTTTCTTTAAAATAAGCAGGGAATTGAATCACTAATATAGAAATATGTTCAGAGAAAGCTAAGGCTGCAGCAGGGAGGCTTGGAGTCCCTGGGACATTCCAAAGAATTTTCTGAGATCAGGAGTTGCTTGTTGGCTGATGGGAAGGGTTCTGCTGGAATATGAGCTCTTGGCAACCTGAACCACAGAGAATGAGGTTACAGGCTACCAGTTGCATTTTTCTTGGGATGGGGCGTTGTGAAATCTTGTCTTAAAGTGCTCTGTGTGGTTTTTTCCTCCATTTTCTTCTCTCATGGGGATCAACATAAGGAGTAAACCTTGAGTTAGCCCACTGTGAAACAAGCAGGTAGCTGTAGTCCTTAAAAAAATCAGTATTATAAACACTTGGCTTGCACCTTTTCCAAACCAATGACAATTCAGGTCTGTCCTGTGCAGTTTGTGACCAACATCAACAACTCTTTTGACTTTCCAAGCACAGCCAACATCAACAGACTTCAGTGGAAATAAAAACAGGGGTTTATTCCACTTAAGTTTCTAAATTACGAGTCTCCCTTCCCTAAACCATCTACCTAGCCCTCTATTCCTATAGCATTATTATTAATATTAATTATTAGTAGCACTATTAGTACATCAGCAAAAGCAAACATCATCTTCCACTGCCAGAGCACGAGTGCTAACAGACACCAGCTGTTTGTAATGTGCTCTGCTTTCTTATCTGAGACCATTAACCAGGCCAGTAATAATTCTGACAGCAAACACAGAGCCATAACCCTGGTTTTTTCACTGTTATCTTGCTGTTTGACTGTTATCTTAAAAGGAACGTATCTGTCAGGTGTTGAAGAGGTAGAGCAGAGAACTGTGAGATAAAATTAGTGGGGATCACATTAAAGACTTCAGTGGGAGAGATTTCTGGAGAAATAAGTCCATATAGAAGTGCTGGTTTAGTGGTGCTTGTGCATCCCCCAGATCCCTTCAGGGAAAGGTGGGGGGTGGCCAGGTGAGAGCAAAGATGCAGCCCCACCTTTGTGGCTTGCAGGTCTCCAGCTTTGGGCAAAAAAATTACCTGTTGTAGGCACAGAAATCACATCTGAAACAACACATGGTGTTGTAATAATTCTTGAGTGCTGAGACCAGTTATGGAGACAGAGCTAATAAAAAGAAAATAAAATTATTACTAGGTGTAATTATCATTACTCTGCAGATCTGCCAGGCACAGGTTTACTAGGGCATTAAATTCTTAAAAGAAATTGTTCACCCTGATCAGCAAATGTGTCTCTTGCACACATTATTTGCACATTTTATGCTCACAGTGTTCTTTAAGTACTAATATCTTCTATGTGTTGTTGCCATCTGCAAACTTTAAATCATATGTATTCTAAAATACATAAGAATAGGTTAAAAAAACTAAAAACAAATACAACCCCATTGAAGTAGTGGATCAATACTAGGATTCTTTAGGATAGCTCTTTAGAAACAGAGCTCAAATAAGAAGTAGATGCTAATAATTTGGCTGGGTGTGTGCTTTTCTGGAACTTTCATTTGGTCCTTCTTTATAGGGAGAATAAAGAAAAACAAAAGCAAACAAGAAAACTACAATTCCTACAGAGAAAATAACAGACATTGGAAATCCATCTGGGAGAAGAGAGATTTTAAATATGGACCAGAGACTTATCAGATTTTATAACAGAGTAGTTGTGTTGGTTTCAGCAGATTCAACATTGATTTTTTCTGTACAATCTGTGGTTGTTCCTGATTTCTGCAGATTTTGTGTTAAGGGAGTTACTGGCCAGAATGTTTGGCCAATAACAATTTACATGACTATATCAGACTATTTGTAGGAAAAAAATCAGTAACTGACCCTCTCTATTAAAACCACAGAAACTAAAATTTAAACTAACTTCTCTATAGGACAGAAGCAATTTTTTATCACCTTTATGTGCAATAGAAAGAGCCAAGATAGATTTGAACTTGTGTATTCTTACTTACCAAAGCTGGTTATCTACTGAGGTTTTAGAGCCCATAATTTTGAAGGTTGAATCTGATTTTTAGAGGCAAACCCCACCCCTTCAGCAATCCACCTTTACAAAAGGGTGGATTAACAAGCAGAGACCTACTGTTCTTCCAGGCAGTGTTTGGAACAAGGTAATTCTTTTAACACAACTTCAGCCGAGGCTGGTGAAAGGGCTGAGCTGAATTCACAGCACTCTTGGCCCCCTTTGCCAAGGCCAAGAGTTTTGCAGAGGTGTCAGCAAAAGCAGCTGTTAGGAGACAGCATTTTATGGAGGCTTGCAGGGAGCTCCTCCCATATCACAGGTTTCTTTGAAAACATGTCAGTGAAAGCTATGAATGGGAGGAAAACAGGTCATGTAGAGATAATCCAGGGACACGTGTGCAGTAGGGAAGAGGCCGTGAAGGAGTCGCAGCTGCAGAGGTTTTGTCAAAGTGGCAGACGAGGAAAAGGCTCTGTACAGCAAAAACTGACAGGGTATGAGCACACAGGAGCTTCAATTTGTCAAGGGCTCAGAAAAGATGCTGCAAACCTGCTCACTGAGGAGAGCCTAGGTAGGAGATTTAGCTGTTTGAATGGCTAGAGAAAGCTCTTTGGGACAATGTGTGAAAAAGAATCCTCTAGATTGACATAAGCTAAATATACAGACCTGGAGAGAAGATTCCATGACAAAAACCTCCTCCTGTTTGCTTCTGTTTCTAGGCTTGAACAAGAGGCAGGATGATAATGTTGTCCTGAGCAATCAAAGGAAGAACTAGAAGGGAGTGCTTTAGGGGAAAGATTTAAGAGCTGAGTTTTAGCTCTGTAGAGCTGTCAGCTAAACATGCAAAAGGTATCAGGGCTAGAGGCTGACACTTTGGACTAAATGGAAAAGCAGGAAAAGAGAGTAAGATCTCTGGACTGTCAGCACTGATGTGGTTGCTGAGGGGTTAGGAATGGTGTCACAGAGAAAGGGAAGCAGTTAAAGTGGGGGGAAAAAGAGTTTCCCAAAAAAAATGGAAGGGAGAGATGAGACAGAAGGACACGATGGAAAAACGATTAGAGAAATCATAGTAAAATGACAGGAGGAGATAATCACAGGAACCAAGGGAATATCAGCTTTCCAGGCACGTGATTAAATGAGTGGAAGGGGGATGATAGATCAGGAAGGTGAAGTTGAGAAGCAATTTCAGTAGAAAGAAAGTCTGGCCAGGGACAGCAGAGCTTTGAGGTAAAAGGGTAAGGGGATGGGGTGGTGCTTGAAGAGGTAGGTGGGGTAACAGGGAGGATCAAAAAGTGCTTATATTGTGAGAGAGAGAGAAACTGGTCTTCAACACAAAGAACTGGCACAGGAAAGAACAGATTCATAATTAAGGTTGAACTAACTAGTTTTTATACATCATTTACTCAGGAAAGGCAAGGTGTATGAGAAGGGAGTAACATTCATTATATCTGTCAATATGATGTAAAATATACAAGCTTTTCTTCAGGTCTGCACATAAATCACCAAACACTGCCCTTTATTTACAAGCTGTTGGTGAAGCAGTCACTGGCTGCTTGAATTTGTGTGATACTTATAAATTTTGTGCTGACAGATTCCTCTGGTGAAGTTTCTATGGATTGTACAGAAATTCAGTGCCTCAGCTGCTGTTCATTTATCATCTACAAGTGCCTGTCCTTACCAGGAAGACCTCCAGGGATCTCCTAAGGATTCAGAGTAGCTTTGCCAATCCAATAGTTCTTTTGAGCCAGGTTTAAACAAATGCCCTTTAATGACACTAAGCTCTGTTGAGATCTGGAAATGCTATTTTTCAGGTGGTCTGTGAGATCAGAGTCCCAAATTCTTGCTTTGCACCAACCCAGGAGATCAGGTTGTTTATGAGAATTTAGTCCTAGCTGGAATCCCTAATCCAAATATATCCACACTTTGGCAGTCATGGCCATAAATCTCCTATATGTAAGTCAGGATCCTGATTCTGTGGCCAGACGTTTTCTTTAAGCAGCATGCTAAAAACCTACATACCAAGCAATTCCAGATTTCAGCTAGTTTGGAAATCTCAGTGAAACTTCTCGCTTCAGTGAGCCCCATCCATCAGTCCCTCCATAGATTTCTTACACTTGTGTAATTTGCTTTACTTAACCTTTGTTTTCCAAAGCTGAAGTGGTGCTGCAGGGAAAGACCAGGCAGGTGAGGGCCATCCAGGTGCCTGCTTTGCTGCTCAGCCCATCTGGACAAGCCCCAGCTAGAAAAATTCAATATTGATGTCAAATCAAATGATAACAAGAAAGAAACAGATAAAGTAAAACAATCAACAATTATATTAAACTCGATTTGTCCCAAAGGACAAACAGATAATTAAAACTTATTGAAGTGCACAAGCAACACCCAACACTGACCATTACCTTCCTATTTGTGCTGCATGTGTCTGTGCTTGTGACAAAACTATTGATATTGAATCTTTTAAGTCTACAAATGCAACAGATATTAGAAAAACATTTTCTGGATGAGCCTGGATGTGTCTTTCCCCTGGTTTTATAGGCTGAGTGTGACACCACATGGTGTGGGACAGGTGGGGTTGGCTGTCCTGGCTGTGTCCCCTCCCAAGTCTCTGTGCCCCCCAGGCTGCTCCCTGGTGGAACAGTAAACACCTTGATATTGTGTAAGCACTGCCCAGCAATAAATAAAATACTACTGTGTTATCAACACTGTTTTGGTCACAAATCCCAAACACATCACTGTACGAGCTACTGTAAAGAAAATTAACTCCATCCCAGCCAAAACCACTACAACCAGTAAAACACTGTAGATTCAGAAGTTTTGTTTTGTTTGAGAAACAATCCAGTTTAATTATGTGTTTTGCCAACACTGTTCTTACTATTCTTATGTGGTTTTACTGCAAAGCTGAATATTTGCAATTTACTGGTGTCTAAGCAAAATTGCAGGAAAATGACACATTAGCTACAACTAATGTTACTTTTACTCCTCAACTCTCTTTCCTGAATTTCTTTACTGCCTTGGTATCATCAGAGTGCCCATCTAAAATAGGCAAAAGAATTCAAGTTGTGCCACTTTCTCTTCATTTAAATAAAAAAAAATCCACATAAGATTTATACTTCTATGGCAACATTAATATGATATACAAAGTTTCTTATTCTCTGGTTTATTCATAAACTATAAGGCACTATAAATGTGTTATTTTTCAAAAGATATTGTCTGTTTGCTCCTTACTTGTCAGTGTATGTGCAAGTGAGGGAGGGACTCACTGGCATTTCCTTGTGCTCTTGCAGTGATCGAATTGTCAAAGGGGGACAAACAGGTCCTGGCTTGGGATTTGTGCTCACACCTCCTCACTACATCTTCCAGAATTGTGCTACAGTGTCTCTGAATGCCCCAGGTGACATTTGGGGTTTTCCTCTTGGAGATTTCTACCTTCACAAATAATTGCTTCTGAACCCAGATAATTTATATTTAATTACTGGCAACGTATGTGCACTCAATCAGTGATTTAATTGGGGGAAAAAAAAAAAAACCAAACAGTTAAAAGCTCCTGTGATTTGCCCAGCAATACTCACCCCCATCTCCCGTCCTTTAGGTCTGTAAGAATTCCTGCCACTCGAAGCTGTCCTGCCGAGTTGCCACGGCAACGAGAAGAAGGAAACCGTCAGATCTGAAGATTGCAGTTTACAGTTACTGTTCTTCACTACTCGGCCTCAGTTGCTCCAGTTTAATTTGCAACCTCACTCAATCTGTCCGACTGTACCTTGGTGTTCGAGGGCTTCTGCCCCACTTCCCTTTCTCCATGGATTCCTCTTGCCAGACACAAGGTTTACGCCAATTTTCTCTGAATGTTAAAAGACCATGACATCTAAACCCGACCCTGGGGGAGCAGAAAACAGATTGACTCCATTTTTTTCTATCTGTTGACTTGTTGCTATTCAACTGTTCAGAAAATATTTTGTCTGTGGGTTAGTATTTGTATATGTATGAGTGTATGTATATATATATATTTATATAGAGAGTTCTACCACAGGTTTAGCTTTTATAAAATATTCATCTGGATCGAGGGAGAAAGCAGAATAATACAGCCACAGATGAATTGTACCTGTTCTACCATGGCTAAACCTACTGTATTTGCTGTTTATAGTGTGGCCAGGAGGAGAGACCCCGTTGCCATCCCACCACTGTGCTGACACAAACCAGGCAGGCCCAGGGCTCTGACATGGCTCTTCTCGTACCTCAGGTTCAGCAAACAAGAAATGCAAGTCCCCTGGGCTTGTTCCTGATCTGAACTGCTTTCCTTCTGCCCCAAATGGAGTTTATGACCCAGGAGGAGCAGCCAGCTGGGAGGGTCACCGCCTACAGCTGGGCCTGATTTTAGAGGGGCTAAAGGGGGTAAATCATTTGCTGGGGCTGCTGACAACATTTCAGCCTTTGTCAGCTCTGCACACAGGGGGAGGTGAGCAGATACCTGCAGGTGAGCAGCTGATCCAAGCAGCAGAAGCTCAGTGTTTCCCAGAGCACTGGTCTCTCTCTCAGCCCCTGCGCTGCCCCGTCCCCCACGTGAGCTCCAGGAGGTCACAGATGCCCCATTCTATAAATATCCTCACAAACACACATTATATATATACTTTTGAATATATATATACATACATACACATGTACACACAGTTTCCAGTTAAGAGTAACAAGAGCATTTCTTTGTGTGTGTAAACTTACCACACTCGTTTGCAGACATGGGAAAAAAAAAGGGTGTTCGTTCTATATGAATATGGATCCTTTTTTTATTCTGTGAGCATGTAAGGTCAGAAAAACCCTTCTAACTGTACGATGATGATCATCTTGTTAATAAATTGTAAATGATCCATCAAAGCTCACACCAAATTTTTATAAAATTAACACAAAAAAGTATACTAGTGACAGACTGTGGCTTTTATTAGAGCTTGCCAGTAACTAGGGTAAGGTAAGTGTCTTAGAATATTTTAATAAACTTGCTTATTTAAAGTTTAAACAAGAAAGCTTCCTTATGCAATAGAACTTTGCAGCTGCATTCTTTAGTTAGCATTTTTACAGTACTTATGAGTCATACTGTATGTCATCTTTACTACAGTGAGATTATGAGCATATCTTCCCCACCACATCTATGTTTCAATAGTAAAGATTTTTGGAAGCATTAAAAAGTCCAAACATACATTTGGTTTTCCATAATGCTACACTAGATATTAAATGTGTGTTGGTGGTTAAAATTTGCTGTACAATAGCTTTTCTCTGACTTCCTGTATTGTACCAAATATGAAACAGGTTTTTTTTTTCTTTCTTTTTTTAATCAAAAGGAGTAATAACAACAGCGACAGAGGAAAAATGAGTTTGTGTTGTGAGCTTTCCTAACGTTGTAGATTTCCTGATAAGATATGAGCTGCCTTCAGACAGGAACTTATTTTTCTCTTTCAGCTTAACTCCTGCAGTTCTGACCAAGTGAAACCTCCCCCTGACCCCGTTTCTCTTGCAGGAGGCTCTCGGTGTCTCAGTTACCAAAGTGGTACTTCGGGGTTTGCAGGGGCTTCTCTTGGTCAAAGACATCAGGAGTGGGCTATTGGCAGCTGCAGGCATTCCAGCAGGGAAGTGCCTGATCTCAAACACTAACATGGGCAAGCTTCTGGTTCTCGTTCTCTGCCCATGCCTTGTGATAACCATATGCTGCTGCTTTGTCATCAACAATCACTCGTCTTTTTAAAAAAATATATATATTATTTTCAAGCAAAATTTTTCAGAAGGGAAAAAAAAACTCAACCAATGTATAACACCACTGAATTTCCGACATGTATGTTGCACCCAAAGATTTTCTGCACCCTGTGCTTTGATCTACAAAACCTCTATCTTCAATAAAAGAAATTATAATATCCTCCCCCACAAATACTCTTTTTCTACTTGCTTTCTTCCTCTCTCTATCCAGCAAAACCCTGGAAAGACACCCCTTGACATTGGTGTCATTTCTATTGAGCACCAGAGAAAGCTGCCCTTCCCTCCTTTAAACCAAGGCTCACAGGGCATTTTTTGGGTCGTTCCATCCAAAATGAGGAACAAAGGAAAAGCTCTTCTGCCTGGAACTACGCTGACAATGGGAAGAACTCTTTCTACCACTCTGTGCCCAAGGATAAGAGATCTTTCTTCTTGGATAACTCTGCAACCTTTGGACGTGCAGAGAGGTGGCTGAAACTCTGAACCAAGATGCATCAAAGCCTTCAGTCACGTTCCCCTTTATCTCTGCACCCACATTAAAGCCTCCCAGCCTTTACCATGTGTCTGGGCTTCACACAGAGCTGATCACTGGACTTACCTGAGCATGCAAAGAGAAGATGAAGCTGCCATGTTAATGTTTCTCCTTCTCTGTACCTGAGAACATGTAACACAAGTCCGTGGCACGTCCTGCAGCGTTACACAAGGAGGAACCGTGTCAGAAGCTGAGATTTCCTCCCTGAAGAAGGTTGTCATCTCTGGCTCAAAAAAAATGATGCCCATTTCCTGAAACAAAGGAGCAACAATAATTTATTTGTTTGGGTTTTTTTCTACAGTATAATGAAAAAAATAGAAAATTTACAAAATTGGTTGTATTATTTTAATAGTTAATTATGTTTAACATCTATTCAGCCAAGCTTGCTGTTTTTATGACATACCACTTATTCCTACGTAGCTATTTAATCACTACAACATTTGTTTCTGTCTGTGTTTGTAGATACATAATGCTGCCTAGAGTTGGAAAGGCAGGGAACTTGATTATCATTTTCTAACATGCACAAAACTTTTTGTTTAAAAATCATTTCACTTGAAATCTGCCATTGAAACAAAAATTGGGAATAACCATCAGTGAGAGGAGTTTCTTGGCAAGAGAAAGATCTCGTATTTGGTGCACTTGCTAATTGAACCCTTTGTACACCTCGTGTGTGTTTTTACAAGATATCTGTGTGCATTTATTAATGTACATTTTGTTCAGTAACTGTAGAGCTGAAGAGTAAAACAAAGGGAAAAGGAGCTGAATTTCCTGCTGGGTATCAAGGAAAATTAGGTAAGAGTGGAACACTGGCTAATGCACCCTCTGAGCCCTGTTCTCATCATGTTTACACTGCTGTAAATCAAAGAGCAACTCCATTGCTGGAACTGAGACTCAGTTAATCATACTCAGATGAAATTTTTCATCTAAACCTCCCCACATATTGCTTTTACTGGTGGGCTCTGCACAGTAAAGCTGCAATATTTGTCACAGGGTTGCCGAGTGCTTACACAGTATCAGAAGTCTGTCTTTTGTGGCATACAGAGAACCTACAGCTCAGATGCCTCGTGTCCTTCACTGACCACTTCAATGTGTCTCTGAGGCACCAAGAATAATTGGGTTTAACCTTTATTTCGAGTGGCTGTGGCCAAATAATTTGTCCTGTTCCCTTGCGTAGTCACTCAAGTTCAGGATCACTGTAATACAAACCTCATCTATTAAATTATGGACTTACAATCAGTTTTTAGGGTCCTTGATTAAATGTCTTATCGCTAGAAAAAGACATATTATACTGACAACTTTTGTCTTTCCTTTTGTAAAGATCTCCTGTTTGGAATACTGAGAAAGCTGCCAATTTTCTTCTCAAATGTTACTAATGCACTCAGCCCCTTGAAACAGCAGAAATCTGTACACAAATAACTTTACAACACTTTGTCTAAAGGCCAAGTTATTTTCAGAATGAATTCAATAATGTCTTATTTAATTTAAAAAAAAAAACCTCTCACAACATAAATTATATTAAAGTCACATCAACTTGAGAACACCAAGTCGAAAGCAAAACTCTGATTCTATCTTGCTTTTATTGCATCTCTAGAAATTCAGTTGTCTGAGAGATACTGTCCAATGCTAGCAAAAAGATAAATAAAATAGCAATTATTTTCTTTCAATTAACTCTGTGATCTATAATCTTTAGAATTAATATGCAAAGTACTCTAGTAATTATCGTTATAACCATTCTACCTAAAGCAGATATAGCTGATTATTTCCTGTGTAAAGCACATAACCCACTGACCACACACCTCTTGCTTCCCCCTGGGATACACGAACTGGTTTGTGCTTGTCCACATGGAATGGATGTACTCATGCACTCTCAGTGG
Source organism: Manacus candei (assembly GCF_025592945.1). Lineage (NCBI taxonomy): Eukaryota > Metazoa > Chordata > Aves > Passeriformes > Pipridae > Manacus > Manacus candei. The sequence continues at coordinate 1,209,060 of NW_026138101.1, read as the reverse complement.
AAAGTTACTAGTTGCACAACTGCTATGTGTGTATATATGTAGATATATAGAGATATACACATATAAATATATATATATAATATATGCAGGTGGAGGGAGACTGATGCAGCATGGAGACTTGGAATAAGCAGTTTAATTCCTTCAGTTATGGATGAAAATGTGAGTTAAGGGACAGCATGTGTTACATGTGCTGGACTAATCTGATTTAAAGCAAAGAAAAAAGGCAAAAGAACCCACAAAGTAAAACCCAGACTTATCCCAACTCTCATGTTGTATTTATACTGCCTTTAGCTGTCCCCTCTTAACATAATTATATCATTTGAAGATATGCATAATTGTTTACTGACTCATTTTTAGTTGTCTGTTTATCAGCAGGTCACCAGTAGTGGAAAGGGAAGGGGTTAGAGGCAGAATTCTGCATTCCTGTGCTTTCAGTGGGACAGCTGTTTGGGAAAGCTTCGTCCAGCCTTGAACATTACACTCCTCCTCTGCATCAGCACATGACTGTATCTGATAATCTGGGGTTAAAATGAACGTAGCCAAAGGCCAGACTGAGTGTGTGTCCCATTCACACCCTGCCTGGGGTTGGGACTGGAGAATAAGACCCTGTCTGGTGGACTGTGATGGTGAACTCAGTACAAACAAGCTGTGTTTTTACTGCCATTTCAGACAGAACCCTCCTGTAAATCACATCTACCCCATAACAACGCTTGTCTTTTTAAGTTGCCATCAATATTTTTTCTTTTTTATGATTTTCTTTCTTTTTCTTGAAGTTCAAGCAAGGAAGAAAATATTTTGTTTGATTTTAAAGATACTTAATTCAGTTACTTTTCCAGTTAATCGTTCCTTTGGGCCCTAGTTGCTGAATTGCTTGCTGTTTCTGAGGTGTAAATAAACGTTTTGATTTATGACGTGGTTGCAAAGAAACTTGTAATTTATTTGTGAAATGCTCAAATAAAGGATGTATGGGCTTTTACCTTCTGTCTGGACGTAGACCTTGCTGATGCAGCACAGCAGGAAGGGAGGACTACTGACAAAGGACTGGAAGAGCCTGTGGAAAATACCAGAAATTCCCAGGTTGCTCTTAGTGAGAGAGAGAAATTACAGCCTTCATCATCATCATCATCATCATCATGACGTGGGTTTGGAAGGAGAATCTGGAGATTAGAGAGGTAAATAGAATCATAGACTCATAGAACGGTTTGGGTTGGAAGGGACTTTAAAGATCACTTCTTGAATGATCTAAAGATCATTCCAATCCCCCCCACCATGGGCAGGGACACCTTCTACCTTCCAGGTTGCTCAGGGCTCCCTCAACCTGGCCTTGAACACTCTCAGTGATGGTTTGACCACACAAGATTAAGGTCGGACCACACAAGAAATCAGCAGCTGAATATTCAGGTAATAACTATAATTTGCCCTCTAAAGGCCCATTTCCATTACAAAGGCTGCCTTGAGCCAAACTCGGGGTAGATGTTCCCAGAATGAAATGTGGGCAGGAGCTCGAATGAATTTTTGTTGCACTTCCTTTCTGCTTCACCTGACCACCTTTCCCACCTACCACCATCTGTTGAGCTTGTAGAGAACAGCCAGACACAAAAAGTGCACAAACAATGCAGAATCAGGCTGAACAAATGTCTCTTTACTAGGGAATTCTTCTTCCAGCATAAAGTTAGAGCCTGTTGGCTTTCAGAAATTCCTGTGAGTTGTTTTTTAGATCCTTTAGGAAGTTATCTAAAGTGACATAGCCACATGAAGATAGAATATCCCTGAAAATAGCCTTTTAATCCGTCTGAGAATAGAAGAAGCTGGGGAGGGAGGGCAGCAGTTGAAGGAAACATTTGAGTACAATCTCCAGCAGCTTGTACTGCCACTGCCTCCTCCAGCTTCTGCCTGTTGCTGATGCTTTATTGGACTTTGAACCTAAAGGGATTTTTTCATGTGGTCCATAATAAGTAGAGGTTGAAAGAATGTACATGAAGCATGTGGTGTAATTGAGCAAAAGGTCATTACCTGAAAGCCACAGCCAAAGTGTGTCACCTCCTTTTGTCTCAGCTGAAATCATTGTCCTAAACTAATGCTGTGCCTCGTGCCTGAAGAGGTGTTTGAAAAAGCACAAAGTGAAATCACAAGCAATGAAACACTAACAGAGATAGAAAATGCTGAATGGTTTTTAGCTGGATAGAAGTTTTGTGCTGCTCTTTCAACCTTCCTGTGTCTCCCCCAACCCCACACGTTCTGGATTGCACTCTGCTGTGAGTCGGTAACCTTGCACTCCTCAACCCAGTTATGTTTTTTTACCAGCAATAGCAAATCAGATCAGTCCCTTCTGCCTTCAGTACAACCTCCTCACCTGCAGAAACAAAGCAAGGGTCATTGCTCCTGCTGCAAAGCCATTGGGATGCTCTTCCTTGACCTCCACGACTCTGGTTGGACTCCACTCATCCAGCTCCCAGTGCCCAGTGACCTTCACTGCCCCTGGGGCCGCAGGGGTGAGTTACTCCAGTCCAGTACAATTCCTCTGGATATAACAGCACATCTTACTATTTACTACTCATTTCACAGCTTACTGTTCCCACATGCCATTGTGGGCTATCACCATCAGTTCTGTGGCTGGATGTACTTTTTATGATAAACTGTCCAAAACAAGAAGAGAAAAAGCATTTAGACTTTTTGGTTACTTCATGTTGAAAATTCAGAACGTAAAACAGAGCTGGACATTTATAATTAAGTGTGTAATGTAATTAACACCAGTGATTATAACCTGCCTTGGGGTTACAGTGTGCAGTGTTGGCTTGGTTAGCACCAAGGGAGTTAGCCTTTGGTGGGATTTAGACACCCAGCTCCCACTGGAATCACTAAAACCCCAGAAGCCTAACAGCTGAACCCCCTCCCTTCCCCAACTGATAAAAGAATTATATAACTACAAAGCATTTCTTTTCTTTAAAGCCATCATGAGCTAATATACACTAAAATTTTCCCTATATCTCCAAGGTAACTTAATAGTCATCCTGTTTCATACTGAGCAAAACCTCCAGGGAGCAGGTGCCCCAATTAACAGATTCTCAGCCTTTCATATCAGTGATTGCCAAAACACAAAAGAACAACATGTAATTCATGTGGGGATCATAGAGAATGTGACAGAATAGATAAAGCACAGTAGAAACTATATATTGCAGTAATTAGAATAACCCTTGTTACAAGGCAGTGTGTCTAAAGGAAAGATTAGATTTTTTTTTTGTGCCATTAAATTCACATGTGCAAGCTGAGACCATTTAGCTACGTCATGTAAGAACCAGACAGTGCTGAAAAGCCCAGTCATGGTGCCTGGTAAGTTTTACCATTGTTGCTAATGCCAAAAACTGCATTAATCCATGTGAAAACACCTTGCTCTTGGATCCTGCATGGAGAAGTCAGAAGAGAGATGGCTCTAGCGAGAAGTCCTTTGAGCTGGGCAGAACCCCTGTACCCTCAGCCCTGCCAAGGGCTCAGTGCAACTGCTCACCCTCACCCTGGCAGAGTTGACTGCAGGGGTTTGACCTGTGTGTGCCCCCCAGGCCGTGTCCTCTCGTGCCTTCAGACCCATCAGACCACAGAGTGCCCCTTCTCGCTGTGCCAGTGACAGAGCTGCAACAGAGGTACAGAAACAGAGGGCACAGTTCCAAACCACCCTGGCAGTGGATGATTGACCTCATGCCACTACCTCAGGCAGGCACTGGCCAGAGATCTGAACCCTTCCCAGAGGAGGCATTGCCACCTCAGCCTCCAGACACAGGGCAGGAGTTTTGGAAGCCCTGTTGTCACGTGCCAGCTGAGCAGAGTCAGTCTCTGCCCCAGAATGCTGCCAGATATCACCCCTTGGATCAGCCCTGGTGTGCCTGTCGGGCCCCACATCCTGCTGTGCTATTAGTCAGCAATGGTACAAGATGATCAGACACCCACCCCCAGCAAATGGAACAACACTGTTATGTGAAGGGTTTTCTCTTTGGTTGGGCAATTTCCCCCTCTTTCTCACTTTCTTAAGACAGTTCTCATCCTGTTTTCCATGCACTGACATCCAGCCATCACTCTTGCAGTGGTGCTCCAGCTTGGCACCTTTTGAAGACCCATCAGGGCTTGATCTCTTCTCAGCTCTGTAATGAACCTACCTTTAATCGTGGTTGTCTGTCCTCACTCACACACCTGGTGAGCTGCAGCACTGTCTCACACTCCTAATTTCTGTTCCTTGGCACTGGGTACTTTGTTCTTTAGCAAATGAGCACCGAGTACCTGCAGCCAATGCAAATGTGTGCTGCACTCAACTCTGTCTTCTGGGCTTGAGTGGAAGCAATCCAAGGCTTGTTTTCTTCAGGTCTTTCTCCAGTTCCAAAGTCCTCTTGTTACTGCAGCTCTTCTTTGCCTCTTATCCTGCTTAAGCTAAATAAGGGAGGGAGGCATTATGTGCATTTAGTGAAGGTATAACTCACTTATAACAAAGAGAGATACATGAGTGTAATAGATTTTTTGTTCAAATCAGAGTAATAAAATCTGTATGTATATATATAAATATAAGCAGTTAAGGTGATGAGCTTCATTATTACACATACACAAAATAATAGGCTATTATTTTAATTGGTTATTAAACAGTGGATACTCATTAAAAGCTCAGTTCATTGGGAAAAAGAAAAAAACCTACAATGCAATTAAACTGTACTGCAGACTAATTAATATGGGAATTGGGGCAATTCTGGTACCTTTAAAGAGATGGAGGTGGGGACAGTCAGCAGCACAGACTTGTACTACTCATCTTCATTAGGTGAGCAGATGGATTTTTCTCCTGCTTCAGGGTTTTGATGAAGCTCTATTTTTTTGTTTTAGTTTCAAAGGGAATGGGGGTGGAGGAGGAAACTGGACTCTTCACACAGTCTGGAAAAACACTCCTAAAAACAAACAAAAAAAGTGAATAGGTTCATACATAGGCCCCATAACAGTCATCCCTCACTTTGTTTCTGTACAGACCCACTGTTAGCACTCTGCATCTTTCCTTTAAACAAATAAATTTGAGATGCCCCAAGACTTAACATCAGAATTCTCAGCCTGCTTAGTTCCTCAGCCATGCAGCATCTTTTCCCTCTGGAAGATCCCTGTTAGTTTGTTCTCACCAAAGGCTGCTGTGTCATGAGCCATCCTTACAAACTGTCCAATGTCTTGTGAGTCAGAAGACATTTACTGGTTATAAACCAGGCTTTCATGGAAAGTATTTTGCTTTCTTTCTCCTAACTGACATGAAAGAAGGATGCCAAATCTCTAAGGAAACACCACTGAAGAAGCCTGCTAGACTCTTGCTTTTTGCTTGTATTTTTAAGCACTCAATCCGACAGATAACCTGCCTAGAAGTAGGATGTCTCAGGAGTCAAGATGGTGAAAACAGCACAAGCATCATGTAAACAGTTAAGTAACAGAGGGCTCTCTTGCAGACATTTGCTAAGAATAGTTGTTTACACCCAAACCCAGGATGGGCTTCAGGCTAAAAGCCAACCTAAAGCTTGATGGTGTTGGTGGTGTTCTGAGCCTTTTCCCTGGAAGTGTAGGTCTTATATCTTGGTGGGAACTCCACAAACCTACCAACTCTGACTTCTGCCCTGTGGGGGTCAGTCTTTCGTTACATAAACACAACTTTACTACTGCAACCAGAACTAAAGCACAGGTCTAAGAGGTTTTTAGCATCTGATGCTTGACTGATCTAAGGTTTTGGAAGTCCAATTGGCTGTTTCTATTGCTTTACACCTGCACACATTTACACAGCTGGTGCATTTACACCAAAGCACAGGACTGTGAATCAGCTCAGCTTCCTTCACCAGTATTTTCCCCCCACTTTGTAGAACTGGAGTTGGCTCTGCAGGATGACACAGACTGGTCTGACATTGGATTGCTGTGCTCTGTAGCTGTGGTGTGATGCAGAACCCTTTTCACAGATACTCATTCAAGAGGCATGTCACTGGCCTTGCACAGTGGGCTTCTTTCGAGCTCTCCCTTGCATTTTATTGTTATTTCTTTGTTAATAAATAAGTAAAATCCCTGTTGGTTTATGGCTGTAAGAGATGAAAGAATTCTTTTTTTCCATGTCAATGCTGTGCAGTGCTGACAGAGCCTGGCAAGAGCCACATCCTGGCTCAGACTTCTGTTCTATTTTCCTTATTAGCATTTTGCTTGGCTGTCCCTGCCAAAGTCTCCTGGACATCTCTGAACTCTGTGAATTGTTGCAAATATTGCAATGCCCAAGTGTGAAATGAACTGCATGGAAACTCCTGGGAACCTGTTACCAGTGTATTAACCATAACCTCAGGTTCACAGGAAACAACAGGCACCTGTTCAATGGGAAACATGTTCTTAAACTGACACTCCATTATCGCTGCATATTTTAGCATAATTCTTGCACCTTATCTAGGACCTGCCATGAGCCTGTTTATTAATTTTAAAGCAGTCTACACAAACCAAGACAAAACTGAGAATATGAAGGACTGGAGTACACAAATACCTCAGCATTTTAACAGAATCCCAGAAAACCTTCTGTTGAATGTTGCAATTGTGGTTTAGTTGAATGTGAATGGAGATAATTTATATAAGCCAGGTGTTTGATCTTAATAATTACCTCTAAGGTATCAGAATCATCTAAGATTTGCTTTAAAAAAAAAAAAACAAAACCAAAACAAACACAAAAAAAAACCCACAAAAAACAATACCTCAAAATAACAAAATTAGGTTGAACAAAGAAAATGATAAATAATGCATCAGAAACCCTTCTTTTAACCATGGAATACCTTAAACGTTTAATAATTATAGCCAATATTTTTGGACTGGGAAGTTAAGCTTACTGTCTAAAACAATTTAAAAAGTATTACATGTTTTCAACCATTTAAATAAATCTGTATTATCAATAGCCTACTATAAAATTAAAAGACATCTATATTCATTTAGTAGCCCAGGAATGAGGGTAGCCCTAAAAAACAAAACAACCCAGCTCTTATTCATATCTACAGTAAAGGGGCTCTGAAGGGACATCTTTTCAAACTGATATTTTCAGAGCTCATTTATATTTCCTGCAATTCCTCCAGCCTGATCCAAACTATCTCTGAATAATGGTTAATGATTAATGTGCTATTAACCACGGTCTTACTCCTGAATATTTAACTGCTTTGACAGTAGGATGGTGTATTTGCATTTTATGTTAATACCAGACAAATTTAACTTCTCAATTGAATGTGGAAGCCTCAGAGTGACAGGTCTTTCCAGCCACAAACAGCTGTGCTTAATCTGAAATCCTTCATCCTTCGGGACTGGGACACAGAATTATTGCCAGGAATAAGCATTCCTAAGGATGGGGACAGGATAGAGATAATTTGCCATGACTGAGTGAATAATATTGAATCCTTGATAGCTGAATTATTGTCTATTTGCTACATAGAATAATCTGTGTCTAAAAATATTTTCTACTTCTAGAGATTGCAGAGGTAGGCACCCACACACCATATATTAATGTATATACACCATATATGTGTGCCTTCTTTCCAATTAAGCTTCTGAGAAACAAGCAGAAAAGTCAGATAATGGATCCAGGTAATTTGCAGGATCCAGGTAATAGGCAGGTTAAAATATAAATATATATTATTCTTTATCATGTCCCAAAATAATATTGAAAATAACATCTGAGCTATTACTCAGGATGTTTCATCCTACTCCAGCAGAAAATTTTACCATTGTATCAGCAATGCAAAAGAGGCTGGAACTGCACTTAAATAAAATCTTTCTTCCATCAGAGCCAGGAACAGTTCCATCACAGGAACAGTTTTTATCAGGGGGCTCTTATGGCTACCAAACTTTGGGATAGTCTGGAAGAGCTCCCTGCTGATGTCAGGCCTCAGGGATTGCATGGACAGACACACAGAAACAGTTTTAGGGACACGATTTGCATCTTTTAAGAGATGTAAGGGACTGTATTCTGGAGTGCAATCATTCTCACAGCAACGTGTCATTTGGAACCTACAGGCTAAAAATATGCAATTTGATCTCTAGAGTTACATTCATAAGGGACTTTTATTCTGTTGGGCACAGGAAAGATCTAGAAACACATATGAAGACTGCACAGTTCTCCTGATACATTCCTTTTTAATTTTTCTTCCTCTCAACTTCTTAGATTTCCCTTCTCCCTCTGAAAGAGATGCTCTGGCAACTCTTCCCTGCTTTCTTGTTAGCATTTCAGATCCATCTTCACTCCTGAACGTGCATTCAGGCAAGTCACACTGACACCAACATCAGATTTTTAAAGAGAAAAATGTGTCCATTTTACTGCTAATTACCATTAGCTGCCATTGTTTCCTGTGTTAAATAACTTGTATTATCATCCCTGCATGCTTGATCTCTTACCTCCATTACTCATCCTCTGGTAACTCCTGTCTCCACCTCATTTCTGGGTTATGTCTTTGATGGACCAAGTGATTATTTTTCAGCCAATGATCCAATTTACGAATAAAGTCAAATATCCCTCAAATCACTCACGTTTGCCTTCATTTCAAGTAGCTTAATCTGTCACTTCTGAATGGTGTTTTCTAATGGAGCATCTCATTTTCTCCTTTTCTCTCCCTTCTTTGTGGTCACACCAGTTGTAACCTAACGATGAACGAGATAAATTGATTAAATGGATGAGTTCTGCATGAAACAGTTCCAACTGGAAAAACATTTAATGGTGGTTAAATATTCTACAGTTGTATACAGCACCTGAAAAATGAGCATGACTAATACAGCAGTCAGAGCCCTTGAAAATGCCTTTCTGGGCAGAATTGGGCAGGTTTACTGACATATATTTTGTCATGCCAGCTCTAATTAAGCCTGTCTAATTACTTCTCTTACAAGGGTTTCAGGCTGAGCACATAAATTCTTGGGGACATTATCTGCTGTAGGTGTATAAATGTCCTGCAGAATAACAGGGAGGAGAGGTCTGGAGGGAAAGTTAACACTTTTCATTAGACTATGTGATGTAACTGGGAGAACAGACAAGATTTTGGACACAGAGGATTTCTGCTGAACATCAAGAAAGAGTGATCTCACTGTATGTCCAAAAGAATGTCCATTTTTTTCCTTATCTCTCTCACCTGGTCAGATAAAAGTATTAAAGACCTTTCCTGCCTCATACTCTTCTAACTCTGAAACCATTGACACATATAAAACATATCTAGTGGAGAAAAGCAGCTCTCAGATGAACAGACTTCTCTTTTGTTGGGTCTGTTTGCAGCAAACCAAAAAGGAACTAAAGGAAATGAAATGGCTTCTGCTCACATGTCATCTCACCCTGGGAAACCTTTTCTGCAGAGTGGAACAGCTCCAGCCAGCAATGGCATGCCCAAAATTGCCATAAATTGGTGATGAGGGCACACTGCTGTGAGATGCCAGATATTGGGTGTTAGGTGCTTATAAAGGCCCGGGGAAAGAAAGAAATGCAGCGTCTATTTTCTCACTTTGAAGGACCCTCTCCTGCATCCACTGGGTGTCTTATGCTCTTTGATCTACAGGTAGGTATGAGGACACCTGAAATTCAGCTCTTGCTCAGCCTGGCCATAAAAAAAGGTTTAAAAACCCACCAAAACTGAGCTGAACAAACAAAAAACAGCCCAAACCAAGAACTGAGAGTGCTTGAGGTGAAAGAGGTGGCGACTATAGACCAGCAATTGAGAAGCATCTGTCCTTATTGCCCTGAAAATATGGCACCACTTTCCATGAATCTGCACAAGATCATGGAGAATTGTCCTCTCTGAACTCTGCTCTTAAGTGCAAGTGGCACTGAGTTTGAGCTATGAACTATCAAGAAGCAGGTTATTGTTTTTACTTGCTGTCGCTCGAGGAAATGGTGCCACCACAGTTCCCTGTGCCTCTCACCAAGTCTAGAATTTTGATTTGCATTTATTTGATCAAGTGAAGAGGTCAACGAGGGTTAAAAGTGCAGTACTTAACGTAAGAAATACGGGGAGGAGAAAACAGGGCCCAGAAATTAATTCCACTTTGCAAATTCATGTGCTAATTTAAATTGGGGGAAAAAAAGCCATAAACTTATTCTCCAGGGTTCAATTGGGAACAAGGTTGGGCTGCAGGTAGAATTTAATTACCACATGGCTTTAAATGGTTATTGCTTGAAAAGGCTGGTGCCAGAATCACAGTTAGTTCCTACTTTATACAGGAAAAAAAACCTGACATCATGTCCCAAAAATACCTCAAGAGCACAAAACTCCCTCACTAAAATCTTCACACAAAGGTTTACACTACTGTCTGTAAAGTGCACACATTTAGTAGCAAAAGGCTTTTATTGTACACAGTTACCATATTTTAGTCTGTGTCATTACTTGAATGTTGCCATTGTAGCTGTTTTACCGTGGCCTTGGCTCTTCTAATTTAAATACCTCTGTTAGAATTTAATTTGTCAGGGAAAAAAAAAAAAAACAAAACGAGAATATTTGCAAAATACACGATGTTCTGATCAAACCGATAAGAAAGCCAGAGCCTTCCAAGTTTAATCATATTCAGCATTTTTGTGCTTTTCTTTTAAGTGTAGAAACATAATGAAATAATTCCATACTATAAAGCCCGATGAAAAGGGGCAATTAAAAAGGAATCGATCTGATACATCCTGTTCCTCACATTACCGTGCTCTGGAAAGTGTAAATCACTCTCTCCATTGCTAAAGCTTTTGTTTCCCATCTTGATTAGGCAAATATTGAAAACAATAATCATTTTTCACCAAAGTGAGCCTTTAATATGGAGTAGAAAGGGAGTACTATGGATATTACATTTTCCACAGAAGACTGGCTTTCACATTAGTGTTTGCTATTAGCACATTTCATGTCACTCCATCATAGTGTCTTTCACTCAAATCCTACATTTGTTGGAGCAGATGGAAAGTTAGTTTAAATTAATTGAAAGCATGCTGTGCACAGCTTGTGGCACCAAGAACACACAAAGAAGAAAGGAAGATACATCAATTTCCTTTCTAACATACCTATAACTGGGAGAAGAGATCTCTTAAGAAATCATCAAGATATTATGCTGCTTTTTTTCTCTCTCTCTCTCTTCTTTTTTTTTTTTTTTTTAAGAAAGCTATGTTGCTTTGATTTTTACAAGAGGAGGATGCAGTGGAATTGGGTGGATATTCATCATTTGAAAAATAAATTCTGCCTGGGATGGTTCCTAATACAATGATGCAGAGAAAGTTGGTTTGTTTCTGTAGCCTATTCTTAGAAATACTGACAAGTTTGAAGGTTAATTACCTCTTCACTTTAGTTAACACCACCTTCCTGTATTTGGATCCTCAGCTTTTCTTCTGTCTTCACTGAAAATTCAGTGGCCTCCTCTGTTCTCTGAGCCAACAGGCAAAGATGTTATTAATTCCAGAATCACTTAAATGCCTGAAAATCGGATGGATAAACTCATCTGATCAGTACTGGGCCATTCTTCAGTATCTTCACAATTAAAACCAGCTTCAAAACTGCCACAGAATAGGTCATGTCATGAACAGAGACTCTTTGACCAAGCAATAATGGAAAGTGTTATCAAATGATTAATAAAAATAAATATTCCAAGTATTTGTATTCCAAGTATTTGTATTCCAAGTGGTGTGGAATTGAGGGTGGGAGGCAGCAGGGGTTGGGAAGGGAAATGCTGGATCTGGCTCTGTTTGGTTGGTGTGCTCTGCTGTGCTGAAAGGCTGAGCAGGCAGGAGGAAGGTTTGTGTTCACATCCGTGTGGCCCAGGCCAAGGTGAGACCCTCTGGCACAAACAGGAGTTGTTACATCTTGTAAAGCAACCGAAAGTGCAGAAATCAATGAGGAAAAGCAGGTCCTGGGTTACAAGGTGGGAAAAACAGGCAGAAAACAATCAGCCTGCAGCAGAAGGCTGGTGGGTTTGCTGGGGAGCAGATGCAGAGTCAAGCTTTAGAAGCGAGGGAAAGGAAACAGTTCCCCAGAGGGACTGAGAGCTGGAACTCGCTGCAAACAAGGAACACACTGAAACTCGCTGGGCTGAGAAAGACCTCAAGGGTCCTGCATGACAATGGGGAGAGCTCTGCCATTTTGATCTGTCTTGCTGAGTTTTCTCTGTTTCAAATGTTGCTCTGTTCCAGTTTGCATTCAGATAAAAGCTGACTTTCGGGTTTTAGAACCCTCTCGCTCACCTTGGTGTCTCTTTCTCACACAGCTCATCTCTTTGGTGTCTCAACCCCAGACACGCTTTGCTTTTCTTCTCCAAAAAGGTCAAAAGGTAAGAAGAAGGTGGCAAAACATTTTTTTCAATTTGCTCTTTCAGTCTTTCGGTCTTGAACTACTCCAAGGCTGACAGGGAACAAAACTAAACCAATACGTTTTGGTTTTAGAAAAGTAAAAAGTTTTGCTGTAAAAACTCAAAGAAACTGAATACAACCCACATTTTTTTCCCAAATGAATAAGGTTATTTTATACCGAGGCATTTGTGCCCTCTCCATTCTGACTGTGAGTATTGAACCTGTACTGCTGGGGCTTTTTTTCTGCCAGTCACTGAATGCATTTTACCATCTCTACTCCTTGCAAATCAAACCCAACTCCAGCAACTGCAAATGAAAGAGATAAAATAATGCAAACCTTTCCCAATCCTACCTGTCTGGCTTCAAATTCCTTCTTTTCAGAGACCCTTCAGACACTGCAGCTGAGCCTGTCTTCCTTTTTTCATGACCTGATGACATCAGTTATCCCCCAAGTTTACTTCTTTTATTAGATAGCCCCAAAATTCAATTATACTCTTCTAAGACTTTACAGAATTTTTACAGCATTTATTTTTTCTTCCACAGCTATCTTGATATCTCCTTGCTTTTCCCAAAACTTTTTATTTAAATTCTTTCCTTATCATTTTTAAGCACTCTCAATTTTATCCTTTAAACCACGGTGCCTGCAGAATTTTCACTTTTTTTTCTACATTGTACAGGTTCTTTATGGGCACCCGAGCCAGCATTTTCCTCTGTTCTTAAAAAACTTTATCCCAGCCTGTATCACAAGTCTTTCCTGCTTAATTCAGGGCAAAATTATGCTCCTTCCTGCCTGCCAAACTCCTTGACTCATAAGCAAAATGTAGCAGCAGAATGCAAGGGAAAATTTGGCTCTGAGTTCATAACTTCCCTTGAGCACATGACAGGTGTGTTAGTTCATATTAACAGAGCTCTTTGGAAATTCAGAGGGTTGTACAGGTAATCACTGTTTGATTAATAATTTACAACACCAACAGGACAGAAATGAAAACCAGAGAATGACAATCTCAAAGCAGCTGTGTGCCTGTCAAATATGGTAATTTTTTACCCTTCTTCCTCTGTTTGGGCACTGCTTAACCCCATGCTGAGTTGCCTTTCTAGAACACAACCCCTACAACACTGGTGAATAATTAGATAGTCAGAAAGAAACAGGGAATGGGCGAGAATTAACTTCCCACCTCCCAGGGTCACTTGAAGATTAATTTACCTAAAAACTAATTAGGGCATACCACAAGCACAGAACCCTGAAAGAAATGAAGAAGAAAGGGAAAAGAAAAAAAAACAGTTAAACCAGAACCTTCCATCTCTGAATCTACAGACAAGCAATCTTAGTTCTTCTGGGAAAAGCTACCAGATTAAATCCCCAAAGTCTATTTTTACTAAGGAGTAAATGAAACCATGATGCAGCTGGAACAAAATCCTTCAGCCCTTTCACTGACACCTGCAAGAAAAGTAAATGTTATTACATGAAACTCCTTTCTGAAGATAAAAGTCCAATCTAGCTTTAAGATTAGAGGGTTTAGATGGCTGTGGGCACGTGGAGCCCTTTCACTGAGTTTGCCACTTTGTGCCAGTTTAATAGCAGCCAAGCCATTAGTTAGTGGGGGTTATTAAGGAGAATAAGTGAAGTCAGCAGCTGTATCACAGAGCCAATGACATAATTAACACCTTGGTTTGGAGGTGATTCTTTCCCCATCAGGAGGAGAAAATTAGGCAACAGGGAGATTCCCTGCATGGAAGGATTTATTCCTACGGCTGTGAACCTGTGCTGGGCACAAAGGCCAGATTTGCTGAAAGTTGAAAAGAAAAGAGGATGAGTAGAATTCAAAATACTAATTAGGGCAGTGAGAGTTTTATGGCTGGTTGAGTTTTTAATAGATATTGGAGGGTAAGCCAAGACTAACAATCTGAGATAGACTCTAGCTAAGTGAAGGTGAACGATCGTGACATTTCTCAGACCTCACCCAGGATGCTCAGTGGGGAGCAGAAGATTAAGGAACTGATTTCTACTGCAGGAGCCACTTCTAGAAAGAAGCAAAAACACAGGGATATGCAAAAAGTCAACATTTCAGTGAACTCTTCCATATCAGCCTAATAAAGTTATACCAAACATTGTAAAGCAGAACAATAAACTGTGTAAAAATATTATGATGATGTTGAGTATTAATTGGGAATTTTTTAGTATTTTTTTTTAGACAGAAGAAAAGTAAGGTAAATATTCCTACTAAAGGAATATAAGTTCATCTTGTCAGTTTTTTGTATAAGAAACCCCCTGTAATATCACTCCAGTATGGAGACAAATAATGAATTTCAACTATCACAAAAAGAGAAATACAGTCTTTCCTTGAGAAGTTAAAGAAGACAGGGAATCTAGAGATTCCCTATGCACAGTGTTTCTCTTATGGTTTAAAATTTTTTTCTCCTAATTTCTCTGTGTTTAAACAGCAGTCAGTTCCTGTTTTCTCTTTCCTTAGCAAAACTACCTTTTTTTACCTGCTGTGCTTTCCCCCCACTTAATTATTTCTACATGGTAACTGAATTTGTTGAGTGTCTTTACGTGCTATTTACCACCTTTATTTCTCTCCAGTTCTTAAAAATCATTTTAGGGCCTCTTTTTTCTGTTGTCTCTAAACTTACCATAAATCTAAAGAAACAATAAAGACACTGGAACTAAAACATGGTTTTTGATAATAATCTCAGCAGTGCCAAATTCCAGAGAGAATCCAGTTCCATCCAAGGCAGAATTCCCCACTTTTAATTTTACAGCTGAAATGTGCAGCTCTGGAAAGATGACTTTATTTTGGTTGAGTGCAGCCAAGCCTCCAAATTCAACCAAATTGAGAGTGTGTGACCAGAGCAAAAGAGAGGATGGGGAAGAGAGAATGTGTGAGAGGACAAGCTCGAGATGAGCACTTTACATGTCTGCCATTGACTTTATTTGCCTCTGGAGCTATTAGGGGAACGTATAATGTGTTTAGTTGCCTTTTGGTGAGATATCAACAGCTGGAAACACAGGGAGTGAAAAACCGTCTACAGCCAGTTGGCACTTGGCAGTTCCAGTGGTCCATGGAGGGAAATTTTGGAAGCTCTGTTCTATAACTCTCTATTGCTGTTATCTATTAACTCCACAGCCATCTGAGGGCTTTTCAGCAGAGAAGAAGCTACTGATGCAATTCAACATTAACTGTAGCAACTGTAGTAAGGTGAATGAGCAAATTTTATAAATGCTGCTGCCTTATCCAGAGAGATCAGAGGTTTCAAGTCCTGTCAAATTTTGTGGTTGCCAGGGTAACAGGTTTGCAATTCTAATGGTCCCTGAGAGCCTGGGAGGTTGTACAATACACAATCATCTTCCACTACCTCCCTAAACCATGTAGTTCTGGACACACATAACTGGTTTCAATCAAATATGGCAAGAATTTTCATGTCAAATGTCCCTGAGTAAAGTTAAGAACAAATGTTCAATTAAACTGCGTGTTTAGTCCTTCTCTTTTGATACCAGCCCTGCACAAATGATTTGTCCTTCTGTTTATTGGAAAAATGCCAGAAGTTATAATATGAATCCCCTGCATGTGTGGGGCTCAAGCTTTGCCTGCACATTGTGGAACTGACTCTATCCCATCTCCATGAAATGCAGCACAAACATCTAAGGGTAGGTGCAATTAGCAATTTTAAATTGGCTTTCTTAAAAAAGAAGAGAGCAACATAAAAGAGGAAAGACATCTGTGAAACTGCCACGAGTGAAACACAAGCGAGACTACAAAATCATGAAAAATATATTTACCTACTCCTTTGAGGGCAGTTACCTTCCTGTTTTTCCTCAGATAAAAATGACACCAATTTGCTATCCATGAGGTTGTTACAATTGAACAAGCTTGAAAAATCGTGAGCAGAGAGAAACTTCTCCCTTTTCACAGATAAAATTTTTTCCCTCTCTCTTTCTCTTGTTCTCTTTTATTTTCTTATTATTTTTTTTTTTTTTTTACTCCTAAAGAAATTCAGAGAATCTAAAACACTTCCAGAAAATGGAATTCTGGAATGGGAATGTGCTCCCTGGTCCAGTGGCAGCCAGATCAGCCTGTACCTGAGCATTAACATCCAGTCACAGCTGTCCCTTGCCAGGACACCACAGCTTCAGGTGACCACACCATCACTGGTGGTAAAATGGCATCATGAAAAGATAAATAAAGGACTTGCCATAACAAAATGAATGCTACAAACTGCTCCTACGTGTAATTGAATTTCTGGGAGCACAAAACACTTCTGAGGACTCGAACAAATATTCTCCAGCCATTTTCTCTCTTTGAGCCTCTTATACTTCCTGTAAACAGGTAGCTGAGGGTTACAAAGTTCATCATAAACAAAGGGTCATATTTTGAAAAAAAAGTCACCTCTTGCCCATTTGTGTTTTGTTTCTGTCATCTCTAAAAAGAACAAATAATAAACAGGGAATGGCTCTCAGAGCAATGGGCACTTTGGATTGTTGGTGTAAATTAAATTTCATCTTCGAGCCAAAAAGCAAAGGGTATAAAATATGAAAACCTTTAGCCATTTGGAGTGAAAAAGTAACAACAGGTGATTGAGCAGCCACTCAAAATAGCCTGGAACTGTAACAGCTCACTCACAAATGACCTGCAAATCAAAACTTACCAGTAAAGAATTACAGCTAATATTTTGAGTATTTAAAGTATATAACCAGGCTAAAATCTGTCTCCAGATCTGCCACCTGTAACTTATGTATTCAACATCATTCTAGTTTCATTATTAAATAGTTCCTTCTTTCTTTAAAAAAAAAAAAAAAGTCTCAAACAAATCACGTGCAGAGGGAGGGAGAGGAGAAGTAAAGTTATTTAATACATTATTCACTAGAAATTACTCTAACAGCTTTATATTCAGCCTCGTGGTATCATTGCTTGAGGCAGAGATAACCTTCACCAAGTGTTTCCAAATTAGGTGTCACATAATACCCTGGCTGATATTGTCAATCCGGCCCTGTACAGCACATGCAAATGGGGACGGTGCCGTGCTCCACGAGGCACTGTGTAAAAATCCAACAGAAGGAAACAAGGCTGGAGCACTTATCTTGCAGGAACAGAGACGAATCTTTGGGGGAATTAGCTCAGGCCACTGCTGTCAGGCTGCTCTGCTGCCGAGTTACATCCGTAACAATAATTCATTTTTTAATGGCTGGAGACCTGCAGCTGTAATTCCGCACTAAAGTCTATCCTAAAATTTATTGAGGAAGTTTCAGTGTGTTGGGGCTGTATTTCTAGATGGGATCTAATCTTCATTAACTCTCAGGAGGTAGAGCTGCAGGAGACCATTTGTGCCCAGCTCTGGGAGCACTGAGAACTCACCCCACTGAACACTTACCTTGGCTGGGTCCTGATCCTGCCACGGGGGTTGGTGTGGGACCAGACAACTGAGGAGAGACCTCAGATGCTCAGTGGACATACTCGGGCCTTTCAGGGAAAGGCTCTATTCCATTCCTATCAGAAGACAGCACATGGTTACAAACAAACCCTTGGGAAAAAAATTACACACACACACACACACACATATATATATATGCTCTCTTTACTGAGATCTTCAGAAAAGCCTCATAAACCTGAACTACTTATGGGTGACACTGTGCAAGCTTATTAAAATAAGATGGCACATATTCTTAGTAGCAGGAGACATTAAAGAAGGACTTGGGAAGGTCCTTTTTGTTGTTGTATTCAAAAATTTGTTACGGGAAAAAAGAAGGGAAATCACTTCATACCAGGATGGGAGAATGGAAGGATTTATTGCTGCTCCAATTAAAATCAAGCAAAAGATGTTACTCGCCCAGTTAAATGTCACCTGCACAGCAACACAAATTGTTTGATTAAAGGAGGTGGGGGAAAGAATTACTAATGCAATTAGGACTGTAATATATGGGATATGCCACCTGTTATCTGTCCCTGTTATTTGGGGGTTGTCCCTGCTCAGGGGTCACCATCCATGCCTTCCTGGTGCTGTCATGCCTCAGGAAGAATTTGGAGTCAAGAAAATTCCTGTCACAACAGTCTCTGACTGACAAAACCAAACTGCACCTCCAAACAGCCTCACCCACCTAATTTTACATATAATCTCTTACTCTCAGCGTGCTGACCACAAAACAGTCCTTCCAGTTTTAATAATGGCATTTTGGCATCCTTACCTGAGACAGGGGAAGCAGATGGAGTTAATGGTGGGCATCAGGCTACAGGTTCAGGGTGAATAAAACGAGGTGTTTCCTAGAAGAGATTAATGAGATAAAAAGCATCTTAATTTGGAAATGCAGAAAACAGGAGTGGCTAAAATTCTACCCAGACCACTGCAAGCAGTTGGGTCTCCACTTCCAAAATTCTGTTAAGGCCATGAAAAAAGGACAAACCAATTGCATCTGGAGGGACCAAGATGACTATTTACTGATTTTTACATTTGGCCACATAACTCTCCACATGTGCCATCATCCCCTGCAATTACACATTTCACACGTGTTGATGTGTGCATTAGTCTGTTTTGCTTGATTGAAAGATGGGTGATTGCAGGCACTTCTTCATTTAAAACAAAACAAGCAATCAAACCCCACTAAATTTCAGTGCCCTGTAATCAAGAGTAGCCCAATGTCTCATGTTTGGGAGGATTATCAGGCAGATAATGCTTTCCCAAAGGCTTGGGTTTTTCAGAATAGCACTCTGGGGTGAACAAAAGCTCCTCCAAAGGGTTACCTCCTGCTTCTCCCAGGCTGAACCCAGAGTTCATCACAGCTCACTGAATGACCTTGTTGGGTGCTGCACTAGCAGCAATTTGGATAATCCACACCAATAAGCTCACACGTGGAAAATTCTGCCCCCCTCATGTTTCTTTTTATTTCATCACTGTGCACAATGCTGATGGGAAAACACCCTCATTCTGTTATTAAGCATTTATGCACATTTACAGGTGTAGGTTTTTTAAAAGATATCAGATATGGTCTGTGTTTATCTTCTAGAAAACTTCAAGGCAAAATTCTGCGTCCCCACCTCTCTGGCTTTGAAACTGGACATGCCCAGCAAAAAACCCACCTGCTTCAAAGCCTTGCTTGGTGCCTCAGTACCAATGGCAGCAGCTCCCATTTCTGCAGAACTTGCTGTCAGTGGGTTCCAAAGCTGGAGAACTGATGTCTTCATTTTATTCATCTGCTGTTGCGAGACAGATACTGCTTTTGCTCCTCTTAATGTGTTATGATGCAACTGTTAATTACATTTTTAAAACCTAGCCATGTTTCTTTGAATCCTCTTGCAGAGGCAGTATTTTCTGTATGTTTATTCCAATTTCTTTATGGGATAGTGGTTATGCATGACTGATTAATAGGCCCCAAGCTATACTCAACCTGTTACCCGCAGTAAATTGTTCTTTCCATTGTCTCTGTCATTTTCTTTAAAATATCAAGCTGTTTTATAATTAAAGAGTCCCTTGAAGGTCTTGTTTCAATAAACAATCATTCCTTCCACTGTGTGAAGTTCCTGTGCTAATAAACAATTTAACAACATATATTATTTTTCCTGTCTCCACAACCAACCTTTTATGGAAGACCCACTGAGGCAAAACCCGAAATGTGATGCCAACTACACGTACAGATTCAAAACTTCAGCCTGTGTTGTGCAGCTCAGGCCTAGACCTGCTCTTAATCTGCATATTGTGTGAGTTATAGAAGATTAATTGCTCACAGTAGTGTTTGGACGCTTTCATATGTCACCCAGAAGATGGCTGAAGAGTTACTTATCTCCAGCAGCTTTATCCTTAATTACCTTTCTCGCTGATAATTCCAAATTTGGGATTCAATGCACAGCGAAAATCTCCTGTATTAATTAGAGATTGTAACTTTGTTATACAATGTGTTTTCTATGATAAACGGCTTTTCCTCGAATACTGAATATTTTTGTGGAAATGGCAAAGTCTTTAAAAGTTTTGCAATGCTGCCAAAAACTTTCCCCAGATTTTTAACATTGCAAAATATAATACGGTGACACTGGGGCTTATGCATGAGTGTACATAATTTTTTCAGTCACTCATAGCCTTGAATATAATTACATTGTTCTGGGGGGGAAAAAAAGGATAATTACTGTGGGCTTTTTAATTTTTAATGCAATTTAATATAAGTGTTTCCCTAAAGTGGTAAATCATTACAAAAATTTGTACAAAATCAGGAAATCAGATCAATTTGAGGTCCTACCAAAGCATCTA
Organism: Manacus candei; assembly: GCF_025592945.1. Lineage (NCBI taxonomy): Eukaryota > Metazoa > Chordata > Aves > Passeriformes > Pipridae > Manacus > Manacus candei. The sequence continues at coordinate 1,188,530 of NW_026138101.1, read as the reverse complement.
TGAGTTAGGTTTTTAATCACTGTTTTAATGAGCAACACTTTGGCAGCAAGCTTAAATTTCTAAATATTTGATCATGACAGCTCTTTGATTTGGGTGCATTTGAATACCAGGATGTCTTGTTTTTCTTTCCAGACTCTACTTTCTGTACAATTTCAGACAGATTCTTTGGCTGATACAGGATGTCATCGTTCTTCTGAAACACTGAAGATACAGCAATTTGTGTTAGATATGAACTTGCCCTAAAGACATCAGTTTTTTTCACATTTAAGAGCATTCTGTAAGAAAAATAGATTAGATACTACAATCCCCACTCTGGTATTTTTTCAAATTACTTTGGATACTTACCTGCCTTCACCTATAAATGTTACACAGTCCCTGTTTCCTATTGGTAAGTGTTCTCTGTTGATGTAATCCTGTATTATAAAATTTTGCACTTGCTCCATTTTCACTCTCCTCTATTACATTAAGTAACCTACAGATCTGTGGCTCACTTCAATACAAATATACATGTGACAAATTGCTGAGTTCCTTGGGTACACTTTCCAGATGCAGCAAAGAAAAACCACAGCACTGTGCTCACATTACTCAGAGTTAAAAAATATCCTTCAAAGACAACGCATGAACGCTCCATAACCTGCAAAATTATTTTGCTCATTTCATTCTCCTCTGCTTTCAGAACTCTGATTTTTTTTTTCAGTGGCTGTTGGCTTTTCATTTGTCCAGCAGCCTTCAGTTTGGTGTAGTTAGACGGGAGTGTGCTGTTTTTAAACTGTTGATTCCACTTCAGAGCTGCCTTGTGGCAATCCCGGCGGAGCATCCTCGTTCCTCATCCTCATTCCTCATCTCGAGGTTCACCACTTCAGAGGATCCTGCCGCCCCCGGTTCAAGCCCTAACAAAGTAAAAATGTTCTCACGAACAGCCTGAAGGCTTTTTGCAATGTCTTTGAGATGCGAATTAAGAGGGTGATGAGAATTACTTGCCCAAAGCCCCAGGATAACTGTTGCCTGGTGACACAGGTACTGCACGGTGTAAAAGGACAGACCATCTCTTGTTACTGACAAATCCTCCCCCTGCTCCAGATTTTGGTCATTTTTTTTCTCCCCTCATTTCAACCTCATTACACAGACATGCCAATAAATTTGCACCTGATTTCCTTAAAAGCTTACCCACTCACTTTTCTGGCTTTTTTTGTTGTAGCTTCCTTTATGTTGATAACAGAGCAGCTTTTTCATAAATTCCCCAGTCTATAGGCAGCATCTGAAAGCATATGCAATACTTTAATATACCCATCTCTGATCATCTGGCATGTATTTTATCAGCTGCTGAACATAACCAATAGCATAATGGAGTTTTGTTTCTTCCCTCCCAGGAGCTACAAAAGGATATTCTTCCTCTCAATGCCTTCAATGACACCCGGTTTTCACTTTATTTCTGTGCAATGGGAAAGTTTCGTCTCTTTTTTTTTAACCAGATCACATTAGAATTTTTATCCATTTTCTGCCTCTACCCAGAAGACACTCTAGCAATTCCCCCCTAGGGTAAGAGTTGGTCCAGCTACATGAAAATCTTTGGCACTACCCCATTGTTCAATACCGGACCTCAGTCCTCCAGGTATTTTTCTCTATATGATCATAATCTTATCATTCATATCTATGTCTATGGTGTGAGATGGTGTCATTAGTCCTTTATGTTCTCATTTTTGGTTTTCAGGATGGTTCCCTGCCTTGTTTTTCACCAGAGGGACTTGGCAGAATTGGACACCCAAAGCAGGGCACTCAGGACAGGGCAGGGATCATCTCCTGTGCTGGCAATGGTCAAGGGAGGCAGAGGAGGTGTGACACAGGTACAGAGATGCAGGTAGCTCAGGAAGTTTCAGTGGAAAACAGTTGCTCTTTCTGGGACCCAAAAGCAGAAGGAACCCAAAGCAAACCTTGGCAGAGAGATCCCAGCATTGGAGAAGGGGCACTCCTGCCCAGACTAGACATGCTCTGATTCAACCCACAGCCCCTCCAGCCTCTCCCTTCTGTCTGGCCAGGTGACACCCTTCCACCTCGTCTTTTTCTACTTTCCAGTCCTGTTCTAACAAGACAGGAACAGTTCTTGTCACAAAGTGCAGCACAAATCCCCTGTGGGAGGCTCCTGTCTGAGGCTCCATTGCTGTGCTGGGTGACCTGCACTCAACTCGGCCTGGTGCCTTCCTCCATCCACCAGATAACTTACTCCTAAACACAGGGGCTTTTGGCATGACATCTTTCCTTCCCACGTTCATCTCAGATTAGCCAACTCTCCTAAAAATGCACCATAACTGCTCCTGATCTTTCAGCGGGGTTCATCCCTGCCAGCCACAAAAGGGCACGTCCTTAGCATGAGAAAAAGGTCTCTGCAAATAAGCCAGAAGCATCCTGCAAACCCAGGAGCAGAGTTCAGGCAAGGTAGGTCTCCAAAGCTGTTTGGGCATCTCTTGTTAGAAGATATTTGAGGCCTATTTAAAAAGAAAATCTGGGAGGATGCCCTTAGATGGTCCCTAATTGTGCTTACAGTAAAGTCATATGTGATGTCATTAAGTGGAAATACTTGGCATAACTAAATTAACCCCTTTGCATGCAAACAAAAATCAATAGAAGTCCATAGATGAGAGAATAAGTGGATATTTTTAAACATTACTGTCTTCTTTCAAATTCCTTCTGAAGATTACCCCGTTCTATTTTAATAGGGATTTTTGAAGATGTACAGCCTATTCCATGTAAACCATAGTGAACAAGTGCCCTTCCACTGATAAATGCAGTGTACTGGAAGTGAAAAAAAAGAGTGTAGCAAAGGTCTTAGAATTCTTACAACTACTAAAAGAAAAAAAGGCTGCCATGTTTTAGAAGAATAGATCCGTCTGCTGCACCTACATGAAACATCAACTATTTACTTCACCTTGTCTAGAAAACGGGTCACTAAAGAAAACAATAAAAATCAAAGCAAAGCGTAAAACAAAGCAGAAAACCCCTAGAATATATTTGGATTACAAATACAACAGTTATAGAACAGTTGTCTTCCTCTGAAGCACAGAGAGCCAAATGACTCATCACAGAGGGTTATATCCCATCAGAGATGAGGATTTTAACCCCAGCTTTGGTCTGTGCTGAGTGCATTGGCACAGATCTTCCAACCAGAGTGTCAGAGGAGATTTGGAATAACATTCTGCCAAAGAAGGGCTGGACCAGCTGTCTAGTGCTAAGCTCTAAAGAATTTTTGTTTCAGGGCCCAAACGACAATTCAGGACCACAGGGACCCCTGTGCAGTCACAGCCACGAGCTACAGCCAGGACCTCAAGTAAAACCTATTTCTCCCTAGCTTGGAGTTTTAGAACTGTCATAAGCAGCTATCAATTTTTCTGAGTGAGCATGCATATATACATATTTATTTGTTTATAAAATACACATATATACAGGCATATGCACCATACCTTGATGGCTTGGCAGAAGGAAATCCCAATAGCAGTATTTTTTAGTGACTTGGTGCAGTAAAACATCCTTTTTCTGTTTAAGACCAAAAAAAGGAGGGAGAAATATCAAGACCTTAAGCTAAAATTGACCTAAAAACATATCAGTGATTTAAATCGAGAGATCCACTTCTTGTTATTCTTTGACACCTTAGGTCTTTTTTTTTTTCTTTCCTTCTCACCCCTCCCTCTTACTTTTCACCTTTGTTCTCAGTTTCTTTGTTCTCTTTAATTATAATCCTTCTAAGCCTGGACATCTCTCTCTATTCTGCTCCAATCATTCCCTGAATACTAACTAGGAAAAGAGAGTGAGCAGTTTCTTCTCTGTGCTCTCAAATGTTAATATCAGAGAAGTGCTGAATCAAACACCAGTCATGCCACAGCAGTACCTCTGAGCCAAAATGGGATGATTAACTCAGCTCCCATAAGCAGGCTTGCTTTCAAAGCAGAGGGGAGGTCCTGGAAGAATGAAAAGGGCAAATATCATCCCTAATCTCACAAGGAGGTGGAAAGGAAGACACAGACAACTGGAGATGAGCTAATTTAACTTCAGTGCCCAGAAAAACGCTGGAACAAAATTCTAGAGAATTAATTTGTCAGTGCCTGGGGAGTAAATAACTGACAAGAAATGGTGATAGTTTTCAAGGATCTATCATGTCAAAATTGTCTGGTTTCCATCTCTGGCAAGGAACTTTGCCTGATGGATAGATAAGGAGATGCCACACATTTTAAATTTACTAAGACTTCTGGTTAATAATTCCTATTCAGCAGCATAGACCCTTGAAGCTGTTGTTGAAGGATTTATGCTGCAGATGCTGCTGAGGTGCACCTGGACATGCCACTGTCTGGTGAGCAGGTGTCATCTTCACCAGGCTGATCTTCATCAGGTGCCCACCAGTAGAGCTCCTCAGGAAATCACAGAATGGTTTGGGTTGAAGGGACCTTAAAGTTCATCTCATTCCACCCCCTGCCATGGTCAGGGACACCTTCCATTAGACCAGCCTGCTCCAAGCCCCGTCCAACCTGGCCTGGAACACTTCCAGGGATGGGGTAGCCACAGCTTCTCTGAGCAACCTGTGCCAGGGCTTCCCCACCCTCACAGAGCAGAACTTCCAAATAGCCAATCTAAATCTACCCTTTTTCAATGGGAAGCCATTCCCTTTTGTCCTGTCACTGCAGGCCCTTGTCCAAAGTCCCTCTCCAGTTCTATTGGAGCCTCTTGAGGTACTGGAAGGGGCTCTAAGGTCTCTTCAGAGAATTTCCTTTTCTAGAATGAATGATTCCAACTCTCCCAGCCTGTCTTTTCCTGGCTTTAGGGGAATACATGGAGCACAGAGCTCTTCTGTTGGGCCATGGACAGCACATGTGCATTTTCCCACCCAGCACTCCCTTACTGGAAGGAGGGAGGACATTAGCTGAATAAACCTGCTCCAAGAACAGTCATGTGGTTAACAGGGCACAGAGGGCTTGTCTGGCCATAAACTGCTAAAACAATGCAAAGTCAGACAGGCAACTAATAAATACTTTTGAGGAAAAGGGTTATCAACTGAGCTACTAAAATAGAGAAATATCCCAAAGTTCATCAAATTTGTTAAAAGGACAAATGCAAGTGGGTTCATTTTGGAAGGAAAATTCAAACAGACAAATACAACATTGAGTAGGCAGGAGAAATTCAGGAAAGGACGACAGAAGGGGCCACAAACAACAAATTCGTATTATGCTGTAATTTTCACTTCCCAAGTCAAAGCTCTGAAGGATCTGGAACCTACATGCTCTTTCCCTACGTACTCCAGGTCCTCTAGCCCAGGATCACAGCCTTTACTTATGGGTCATTTGCTGATGAAAAAGCAATTGCTGGCTGCTAAGATGTGAGTTTTCAGAATCTGAAGTTTGGCACCTTAGGCCTCAGTAGCTCCTATTTAATGAAACATTCTCCTGTAATCTCGGGAAAAAAGGGTTTTATCTTTTGTAATAATTAAAATATCTATTATAGAGACTTTGGGAAAATTGATTTAAAATTAATAAATCATTAGTTTGCTTAGTTAGGTACACCATGTAGAATATTCTACCATCAATACCACCTCAGTCCTCTGTCGAAAGGTTTCTACTGTTCTTTTACAGGAGATTATAAATCACTTGAGGGCTGACCCAGCCCATGATCCGTTGTTGCTGGGTCTATCCCTGTGGAACGCTGTCCACGAGGAGCACATCGAGTTGCTACTCCAACACAAACAATAACTATAATAATTTGTCTACCAAAATGCTCTCAGCCATTAGAGAGAAGAGCTGATACAACACAGCACTGATGAAAGGAAACGAGGCATTTTTGTAATCACCTTGCTCCCATAACTCTTGCAGACTGAGCTCAGTGCTGCCGTATTTAATTCCCGACGCCGAAGGGAAAACTAAAATCCCAAATATTGCTGCCATTGTAACAAAACCAATCGCTCCATCAACCTTGTTAAAGTTCTTCAAACTACTCCCAAAGTTAAACTGAGTGTGGCTGTTGTGCTGAGAGAGGAATTTGACCCGTGGCAGGGTCTGGTGCCAGCATATTTATACATCCATTTCCAGAGTGGAGCAGGTTTTGTGGTTTGTAAGCTTTTTATTCCCCATAAAGATGCAACCTAATGTGCCTCTGTAATGCTTTTCACTTAACTTGTACTGAGATAGCTCAGAGTGTATCTAAAATGTTACATAATCATTTCCAAGTTCTGACTCTCTTCCCCCCCTCTTGGCATTTAGCAAATGCTATTTTTGCACATGTAAGTCACGTTCTTCCCAACTACAGAGCCTTTTCACAAAAATCAAATTAATCTTCCACAAAAATCAGATTCTCAGTATGAATGTCCAATTTCATTGAATTTTTTTATCGCTTCGTGCTCGTAGGGCAAGCCAGTGAAAATAGAACTGAAATGTCAAGTGAAATGTATGGCAAAGCAATTAAGAAGAAACTTTTAGCATTTGTTACAGATTAATATGTTAATTATGGCACATATTGTGGAAAAAGATTAAGTATCACCAAAGCAAATTTATTTTTAACCAGCTTTATTCCTCACACTTCATAAATTAACCAGCAGAATACGTAATGGAGAAGAATTCAGACACTGAGAGTGCTCGAAATTATGCAAAACTCCAAAGCGTACAAGGATGCAATAATGTCTCTGCTTTAAAATAAACACTTCATCAACAAGAATTACGCTTCCTCTGAAACACCTACTTTTATAAACTGCTTGGAGGTATCTCTAACCTTGCCTTTGCCACGATGACAGTGCCAAAAATCGATATTTTGAACTCTATTTTTGTCATGTAACATATGAAGACGGACAAAACGTCGATTCTAAGCGTAACAATGCAAACGCCCATCTGATGGTAAAAAGTGGCTGAGAGAAACAGCTGCACTTGTAAAACCAACAAAAGGCTGCAATGGAAGGCAGCTCTGAATCTTTAAACACAGCAGCACGTGCCAGGAGACGCTGATGCTGCATCAACTTCTCATTCATTCCTGAATTTGTATCTACGTCCAAGTTGGAAAAAGTCTTCAAACCCAGCATCTCAAACAAAAGCCATAATGAAGACCTTGGGAGTTTTGCCATGGATTTCAGGAAAAGTAAGGGTTTGAGTTATTTTCAGAAAGTTATATGGATTCAATGGCCACTAAGTCAGCAGAAGTTTCTCCTCTAATCTCAACAGGTTTGGAGATGGGTTCATACAGAACATGAGATAGGAACAACTTGTAGGCCTAAGTCTGATCCTCTCCAAAAGCACAGTTTTTGTCTGTCTCTGTACAGCTTCTCTACTGCATCACCAAATCACAGTCCTCATGCTGACATGCTCCTCAGGATAAACCAGTAGAGAAATGGGAAATACAACCCATATTGTGTAATTTATAGAGCAGTCAATATAACTTACATTAAAACTAAAGTTGGATGATGTTTGCTAAACTCTTGTTCTGGGCAACTTTCCGAATATTTTGACACATTGAGTATGACAAATAATTTCCTCCTGGTATAAAGTATTATTTTTATAACTAGAAGAAGAAAGTGATATGCTAAATTAGAGATCCATCTGTCAAGAACAATCCTATGTTGAGTGATACGTGTAAGCATTCGAGGTTAACAAAATAACAGCAAATTTCAAGCTCATTAATCCTGTGCTTGGTAATTAGTAAAGAATGATGTCCCCATTTTTTGAGGGTTTAGAGGACTTTTTGTAACATTTTTGAAAAGTCCTTCATTAGATTTCCTGTAAAATATTAATTCTACTTTATTTTTGAGGACAAACCTGTAATAGAAACTCACAGGTTTGATATCTGGAAGCAAACCAAGGTGATGGGACCAGACAGGAATATCATTTTACTACTATTTGAGGATCTGCCTCCTAGAAAAACACCAGAGCAATCGAAATCAGTAACCTGAGTTCTAAGAAGCTATTCAGCCATCCCTCTCTCTCTGGTAAGTGCAAGTGGTACAGTGTTCTGATTCTATTTGTTGTTTATTAGTTCCCTGGACTGAATCAGGATCCCTTTGTCCTCAGTGCTCTTTCAGCACATAAAACAACACATCACAAATTTTAACAAAACTGATGAATCTTTAGCCATTTTAAAAAACAAGAACAGAAAGCCCAAGAAAAATTCTGCCTCCCTTGGCTGTTCCTGTGAATGATGCAGAAAGAGAGAGACGTGGGGGATAACATTATTGGAATTGCAATTCCAGAGGTGCAATTACAATTTGTTAGAGCATTGTTAGACCATCATGAAAGAGATTGGTTTAGCAGCCATCACATTAAGAGAAAAGAGTCTCAAAAACTTCAAAAATCTTGAGTTCAGGCCCAGAGAAGTCCTGCCAGTGGCACTCCCTTTGGTACATCTCCCTATTGCTTTGCTTCCCTTCCAATAACCCATTTGTCACATGCTCCTCTCACAGATGATCTATATCCTCCTTGGGACACTGCAATGCTGACAATCAAATCTGTTCTTGGCCGCTTCAGCTGCAGCCTCTGGAGTTTCAAATTGCTGAATAACTCTAAACATATCTGGAAAGCCATTAAAGATCAATCCCCTCAGCTTATTGCAAGCATATAAGGGGTTATTCATTCTTAAAGTCCATAAACCTAATGGTTTCCTCAGACACTCAGCCAGTCTCTACTGTGCCTGTAGGAATTGAGACGTATGTTGGTCATTCTCCACAGTTGGCCTTTTCATAGAGTGTTATGAGAAAATCCAAGTTGCTCAGTTTGGAGTGTAGTTGAGGCCAGGCAGGTTGTTAAGAAGTACGAGTGCCAAGTGCACTTGGAAGAGAAACTGTTATATCTTCGTTAAAACATATTTTCAACTTTCATTTCCAACTCAGTCATGTGTTTAAGGAGCCTCTGACTGATTCTCCCTTCCATGGAGAGCAGGCAAAACTAGCAAACAACTTCCATAAGTTCCCTATATCCTTATAGATTTTTAATTGAAATGCAACTCCCACAGCACCTCATTAGTTCATTGAATGTTGTATTAGTTTAATTTACTGAAGGGGTTTTTTTGCACCTGCCTCACACATTTACCCCATTAAGCGTGTGCAGTTTTATCAGAGAACTGCTCAATTAAACTAAACGATTGTTCAAATTGAATATTTCATTATAGTAACAAGGTAGAAAGCTACTTGGCAGGTATTAGCAAACATGGCTTGCTGCACTGAAACATGTTTTCAGATTAAACTGTGGCACTTGGACACTTCAGCCTGCAATGTCAGTGGAAAAAACTCCAAGCAATTCCAATAGCCTTTGGATAAACTTTTAAATTAGATGATGTTTCTTTAAGATTGCATCTCTAAGAGAAGCTAATTAAAGAATGGGCTCAAATAAATTTGGTACTTTTTGCCTGATTTCCTGTACCCAAAGCTCTATAGATGCACCCAAAATTCAAAATAAAACTCCTGAAAACTGGAGAGTTCTGCTCTGTGTCATTGCTTGGGTTTTGTTTGAAACTCAGCACCATTTTGTGGACCTTAATGACAATTCTGGTTCAAAGGCAGACTCAGGCTGACTCACACATTACACACTGCAGCATCTCAGAGCACACTGTTCCTGGGAACAGGGGACATTCATTTTCCTGCAGAAAAGTGGGAAAGTTGTAGGTAGTACAATTTAAATTGTGGTAGATTTTTGTAATTCTCTGATGGTTCAGTTCTGTCATCCTCATTCACACTGAACAGTGGCTTAATTTGAATTTAGCCAAGTGATTCATTGGGGAAGCATTTGCAAGTGAAATATTATTCTGTACAATCACCGCCTTGGAGCAAGGTCAGGAAGCCTCGCTGTAAACAGCATTTTAAAAAGAAGACAAGAGCTGAACAAAGAGATCAGAGGGATGAATGTAACCATTGCACAGAACACAACCTCACTCTGCTCCTCTTCCATGCCAAAGCAAGTTCACCCACCCTGCCCACAGCTCAATCAGACACCACAGAGTTGTCTTACAGCTGAGTCAGGGCAAAGCAGAGTGTACTGTTTGGTGTGATGGGAACGTGTCTTGGCACAGCTGATGCCAACTTCCCATGGAGACTGGGAGGGAGTGTGTCCTGGTGGGTATTATTTCCTCAGAGCTGCCTCACTCCTAGCTGGGCTAGGAGGCTGGATTATATTTAATCACCATCTTATAGTACATCCTAAACCTTGCACCCTCATTATACACTCTCACTTCAGCTGACACAGTTTAATCAGGTGTCTTGTTGTAAAAGGTACTTCACTAAATCAGTGCAAAACTCCTGTGCAGCCCATTACAGCTTCATGAAGTGCCAAACAGCAATTATGGAACAGGAACATCTTCACTGATAATCCCACACAACTCAGCCCTTGCAGGGGATGGAAGGTACAAGGAAATACAGTAAACTGCCTCACTGGAGTTATGTTTAATATCTCAACAAAGCAAACCTATATCCCAGCCTTTTACTTTTCAGAAACTCTTATTTGACCTGGTACAAACCATAAAAACTTGGAAGCAGAAATACGGAATCATAGAATGGTTTGGGTTGGAAGGGACCTTAAAGACAATCTCGTTCCAACCCCCTAGCAATCAGACCAGGCTTCTCAGAGCCCTGGTTAATATAATGTCTAATGAACTTGCTAATAAATAAATAAATAAATAAATAAAAGAAAAAGAAATTAAAAATCTGTTTTGACAAAGGAAACAACAACTAAAAAAAAAAACCTATATCTCAATTAAACATTTTATCAAATCTGAAAAGACATTATAAATATAGATAAATCTTTCATACAAAATCATGCACTAAATGTGACTGTTTCTCGGGGAAAACTGAGAATTCCTCAGTCTGCAGCAAGGTTGTTCAGCTACCACAACCACTGCTGCAGTGCTTTCTCTCCCACTATTTACTGGTGTTGCCAGGTGACTGGCATCACCAGCCAGCTTGCAGCAAGAGATTTAAGATCCTCTTGATTCAACAGCTTTGCTGGATTGCTGGAAATTAATTACTAGAATTACTGAGGAAATTAAATATATCAAGACAGGAGTTTGCCAATAAATTGAAAGAGAAACTGCAATGTACTGTACTACTGCAGTGAAGTAAATGGGAATAAGGGCTGGACAGCTGTGCCTATCTTTCTCTTGGTGAAACAAAACAACTTCCAGATCATTATCAACCAAAACTGTCCCATTAAAGATAAGGAGGTTATCAGCACCGGCAAAATTAGCAGGATTTGTCTGCTAATTTGTGACAGGTTGATTAAAGAGCTTTGCCTTGAGGGACAGCAGGGTGGAGGTTTATCTCCCTGTGGGCACACCATGGATGGGCACAACTAGTTAGTGATGGAGTTGAAGGTGGTGATGTGCTAGTGATGACAAAGCCCCTCTTTTGCCCTGAGAGAACAAAACCCACAAAGCACTTCCCCAGTCAAACTTGACTGGAGTCTCCTCTGGGCTAAATTCCTATGCAGATTCCTGTCCATGGATCTGCAGCAGCTCCAGGGCCTTTGAGGTGACAGACACACGTGGCAGCTCGAGGAATTGTCCCCAAGGCAGCTGCTTCACTAAACCTCTGTGCCTGAATACATTTAATGTGCTGCCAGTCCAAAATTATTACACAATCATTGCAGATTTCCTCAGCCTCTGATGATCCATGAGCATACCTGAAGGCAGGTAATTAAGAATCTAAATTAGAATTTTTATTTCCGGCAGTTAATCTCAGTCTGAGTTGACAGAGGATTTGTTGCAGAGCTAAAAATAAAAATTAAAATAAACAGGCCCTGTGAGTGACCCAGCAGAAAATCTCTAACTGGATTTTTTTTGTTCTAAGTTCTACAGAAATCTCTGATAAAACTGGTAAAAAAAAAAATAATAAAAAAGATTTAGCATCAGCAGTGCTAAAAATTCAGTTATTAAGTATGTGTTTGTTCATGTCACCATTCTTCACCTTAGTCTTCCTCTTTATTAATCTAATTATTCTTATCACTTTTACACTGCAAAGTCTCCAAATCACTTATGTGTTTAACCAGAACATAAGAGTGAAGACCAGATCTGTGTCATCTTCCAGTAATACAATGCAGACAATAGAAAAAATAAGGAATATAATTCCATCAGGAGTGACTGCAGTACACAATTAGAGATATAGCAACATATCCCTTTGCTCAAAAGTTCCTTTCAGAAACACAGATAACATGGAAACCACTGATGAATGTTATTGCTGGAGATATTTTTTTAAATATAAAGAGAATAACCCTGAGGTTTTCCCTTGCCATTCAAATAAAGATGATGCTTTAACCCTGATAATATTAAGAATTAATTCAGCTACAGCTCTGAGGCAAGCATATAACTTTTTTATAAAGAAAGCTTATTTTTAGAAATGCAATATATTATTTCAGGTCACCAAAGAGAATAATATATTTAAAGTCACATACCCAAGCTACATTAAAACAGCTACAGAAAAGCATTAACATTGAATCCTTCTACTTGAGTCATTCTTTTTTACCCAGAAAGGGCATTTTGTCTTTGAATCCTGGCTATTCCCACTGACTTTGAATCAGTGGGTCTTGTGGAAAACAAAAGATGAAGTCGTGGCCAAGGGCCCTTCAGATTGAGAAAGAATAAAAAAACAGGCAGAATTAAACCCAAAGACTCTTGACAGCCTCACAGTCTTTTCTTTGCAAAAAAGAAACAGAAAATTTTAAACTGATGGCAAGAAGCAGAGCTTGCAAACTTACAGCCTTTGCTGCATTTCAGGAGGCATCAGATGAACAAGATACAGGGAACTGGAGCCAAATTTCTACAGCTCAAAGAAAGAAGAGCCTTCACTTTGCTGCAGACAAACCCAGCATGAATGTGAAAGCAGTTTCTGGGCATTGGTATGATGGAAATATGGAAGTAGCAATACACAGCTTTCGATGACAATTAGGAGTTTATCCACTGAGTGCTTCCTTCAGAATTCCCTCACGTACCTGCCATATGGTTTTTGTGGTCTGACAACCATTATGTTTGTGGAATTTGGGTCTCAAAATGCATTTTTCAGCCTACAGTGCAAAGGCTTCCTCTAGAATCAGCTCCCTGACAAACAAAGCCAGAGAAACTCCCGGAAGCAAATCCATCTCAGTCTCATACCTGCGTATCCTTAACCTCTCTCTCACATCTAGGCTTGTTGGAAGTTTTACCACCATGGTCTGTTAACTGCTGGTTAATGTGACTTTGTTTTATAGCAAAATGTCTGAGGAGATAAGGATGTTTTTAAGTACTTTCTTAAAAGGATGTTCCTTTCTAATGCTTAGACTTCTATTACCTTGTTAGTTCCTCTACATCCTTCCAGGGAAAAGGGGGGTGGAAAACAGCAAAAAGGCAGGAACAACACAAACCCAAGTCAGCTGCACGGATGAGGAATCTCACAAACCTGACCAGAGTCAAAGGAAGAAACAGAGAGCAATTAAATGAACATCACATATTTTACTATATTTCATAAGAATGTCACTCAGAACTTGTGTTTTGCTCCACCTGAAGTTACAGAATGGCAAGAAGAGATCACACTCTGTTCTAGTCTGCATGAGAAGTACAACTGGCCCAAAAATGAAAAGCCTGGCAGCTAGAAGGGAGAATGGAAATTTTATTGTTGCTACTGAGATCTAAAAGGCAACGGCTGTTCCTCCTTTGCACACACTTTTCTATCATCTCTTCCCAGCTGGAATCAGAAAATGAAGGGCCACATTCCTTGGAGCTCGAACACTTCCATCCATTTTAGTTCTTTCTAGTGTGCCACTCATCTTCACTACTGAGGCCTTTCCAGAAGTGCATCTGGCTCAAAGCAGGTAGTAGCAAAAATCTCCTAAGAAAGCTGGGAGCTTCTGACAAGTTTTCCAGCCCAGTCTGGCAGATGCAAGAGTTTCCGATAATCATCAAAACAGTTGGATGCTTTCTGAAGCTTATCTGAGCCAAACAGAACCTCAGGCCCTTCTGAGGTTTGTCCTGCACTGGTTTGAATAGGCTTCAGACAGTCATTGTATCGTATTTTGAAAGAGATTTTCTTTGTTGTGCTCAGAGCAGCAGCCAAGGGAGTGAGGAGCCTGCACTCCTGTGCCATATCGCCCAGGCTCATATGTTTGCTTTTCCAGCCTCTGCTGTTTGATCCCCTGCAATGGATTTTGTACAGATACAAAAAATTAGCAGTGACACCGGGGAATACACACAAACGAAACAGAGGCTACCAGAAAAATTATTAAAAAGAGTATCAAGGATGAGATTTCTCTGCTAAAGGCTAAATAATGATAATTTCCCAGACACTGATCCAACCTTTCTACTCGGTGGCTCAGCACTGCAGGCAGCACATCTGTTTGCTGCAGGAAGGTCCTGGCTTTGGGAAGGACTTGGCATCCTTCCTCCTGTGGTCAGCAGGGTGTCTAGAAGCTGATGCTTCACTTGATGCAGCAAACGGCAGGGTTCCAAGAGTAATGATGTCTGAAGCATTATCCAGAGAACAAACAAATATTTTTTTCCCTTCTTCTCCCTCGTGATAAAGCCTAACTTGTGAAATTTAGGGTGGATCTTTCATCATTTATAGATTTTAGCCTGATATCTTATCAGGGAATAAGATATATGAACGGGTATACAACCTGCCTGTCTTTTACTAAACAGCTTTTAAGCTTGTCCAACAAGTTTCCATCAAATTTGATGGGGGGAAAGCTTAAAAGATACAAAATACCTGCAAGCTGTCTAAAGAGGAAGCACAGAAAGAGAGAGGTTATGTAGGTTATCCACTGAGAAAAAGGCTGCACTGTGAGCCAGACCTTTCCTGGACACCAAGTCATCTACTCTTAAGGCTTCTCTCACTTCCAAAGGATCATTTAAAGCATCCCAAGAATTTGCTCCATGTGGGCTCTGATGTCTGATCAGGGCTGTGGCCACAATGCAACATTTAAAAAAAACCCAAACCCTTCTAGATCAATGAACCAGAGCCTCAAACACACGGAAAATCAGAATTCATTAAATTCTTTACCCATACAGGTCCCTATTAGAGGTTTTTTTAATCAAAACAAAAATCAGTAAACAGCAATTTGAACAATACAGTGTGGAATGTTGGCTCTTGGCCTCTGCCAACACATCACTTCCCGGAGCTTCTCTGTGTCTCCTCCTGTCTATTTACTGAAAGCAGCACTGAAAGGACTCACTTAAGAAGATGGTACAAAATCCAGCCCTCACTCCAATCAAGGTCTGTCGTCCTGCAGCTGAGAGATGGATTGTCAGTGTAAAAGGGAGGGTCTGTGCCTCTCGAAAGAAAGCAAATTTCTATTAATGCAAGAGGCTGCAAAAGCTGAGAAGCACAAGGTCGGGTCAAACTCAGACAGCACCCAAACAGCATCCCTACAGCTCTCCACCAACCCCCATTCCAGAGTTACACTGGATCACAGGGAAGGATTGGAGATTGAAAGCTTGAGATGGGATGTGATGGGAGAGGGACTGAGTAGCAATTTCCTCTGACTGTATAAGTATAGATCACATATTAGATGTACACTGACACCCTGGCATCTTCTATGGATGAGTGGTTCCAGGGACAGTGATGATCACACCTGTAAAAGGCACAGGACCTGTCAGCTCTCTGTGAAGCAAATGCCATTATTCCTTCTCATACCAGGTATCCAGCAGCCAGCAGGAAACTATTTGATTGTGCTCACTATTTACCTGAGAAACATATGAAATGGAGGCCGGGATGTAACAGGTTTTTCAGTTCACTGTCCATTCCTAAAGCCCAGCCAATGAAAAGCAATTCTATTTTTATACTGCCCTGACATCCAGTTCCTCAGCATGGTACACACACTACTCTGGCAAGGAGCTGATAAGAAATTTGTACACCAGTGCATGAAATGAAAATGAAACAAGGCTGAAATTCATCCAGCAAAACAGGAGTCAACTCAAGGGCTTGTTGGATGCATGAGAAGATGCATTTGATACCTTGAGTCACAGAAAAGCACAGATCACGTGTAATTAAAATCTGCACAACGGAGTTTATACCTGTCAGCCCCAAAGTATCACCATCACCAGGTTCTGCACCTCTTTGAAGAGAATAAAAGGTTCCCTTTGACTATGACAGCAGCAGGTGTTGTGTTGGAAGCTTGTGTAGCACTGGCTGCTTTCAAGTACCTGATTGGTTTTAAAGGTATTGAATATTTTTATATGACAATCAAAACTCAACCACAAATGTGTTCCTTTGGGGATAATTATTATTGTCACTGAGAGTACTATGGTTGGAGATCATGAGGAGATGGAAAGGAAAATGTAAAGCTTTGGCAGAGGCTTTTGAAACCCTGCAAGGACTTGCTGGGTAACTGCTGCTGCTGTACAGGGGACAAAAACTGCTCTTGAGAACTCAAAGGGGCCCTTCACAGAGAGGCACTGGAGGAGAACCCAAGAACTACTTCTAGCAGCAATTAATATTAGCTGCCATACACAAATGGAGCTTGCAGAAGAGTTTGCTGGCATAAAAAACTACATTTTAGACTGATAATCATTAATTTATCTGTTGCACCTTTTTAATTCCATCGCTTTGATTTTCATAACGCGTTAGGTGTGTTTTGACTTCCCGCTTCATTTGTTCTGTTTGTGGTCACCTGAACAGTCATATTCATCAAAAGTGGGTTTAGAAAGGGGTCGTGTTCAGCAATAAAATAATAAAAGTTTTGGAGAATGATAGGTTTTACCACCTCTGTGCCACCGCCCCCCCAAGCAATTTATCCATCTTCCTGTCTTATCCTATCTCCCGAAATACATGAAGCACAGCGTAGAATTGCATTTTAGCAGCAGGTTGGAGTAATAGATGCTACAAGGAACAGTGACATTCCTGGTGCGTGGTGTTCTGTGCACCACAGGGAGCTGCAATCTCACTTTGTGTGCCTTATGGCAAGCCATAAATTCCTGGCTTTATGTGCTGATGTAAAAACCCGTTTAACAAATCCATTGGAGCAGACTGCCTGGATCAATGTTATGACAGGCAACAGACTCCCCATAGCATTCCTGTGAGAAAATATCCACACATCTTGATTCACAGGTATATATTAATTTAATATGTTCATGAGAGCACATGTTAGAAGGAATTCCTGTTTCCATCTGCAGTGAGTGAAAGCTGTTGTATCCATACAGCAGCTGAATAAAAGGGCAAATGCTGTTTCCAACACAGCTGCCCTGAGCACAGTTTGTGGACAGCTAGTGACACATAACAGCATTCTCCTCAAACTCAGAATGTTCTGTATAGTTAGTGCTATTTTTTTTTCTTTTTTGCCAGAATCCAGCATATTTTTAAGGGTGGAATTCATCACTGTTCTTGTACACTCAGAGAGACAAGGGGGAAATACAGATGAAACACACTGATAGCTTTGAGAGACGACTAAGCAGGAATCATCCTGAACCATAACCAAGCAGTACACTACAATTTTATCATTAAATGTACAAAGAAATACTAGGAAAATCATCTCATTGTGGTGAATTTAAATGTATGCATGCCTGCATGCACCAAAGAGGGCCTTTGATGTGAAGGTCCTTAGACAGATAAGGAAAATATGAGGAATGGACATGCCCTAACAACTACACATACCAAATATGTAAATTGTTGTATCACTTGGTGGAGGATATTATTAAAACATAGTTAGCTACAGCTATTCAGGCCTCATGCCATAAATTTTACAATTGCTTTGTGTGCACAAACTTTGACTGACAGTTGTTAATCCAAAGCACCAAAGGATCTTGCAAAAATCATGAGGTTTGAGATATTCAGAGGAAATGTACACAAGTATTAATGATTAATCGCTCAACAACCAGCCCACAGAAACACAGAGCTGACACAAGAAGAACAAAAACTACTCAAAATTAGCTCAGTATAACAGTGGTTGCAGAAAAGTGCTGGGAGTTGAAGGACAGTCCCAAATGTATGCAGAGTATCTGAGAATTAAATAAATATGCCTTTTGCACTTGCTGCAACGAGGAAAAAAAAAAAAAAAGTATGATCTTTATCCGAGTGCTTAACATTTCTCTGCTTAGAAAAAAGTCTTAAAAGCCCTGGTTTTCTGGTGGATTTAGCTCTCAGGAATAAGGCTTGGAGAGAACTTTCATCTTTGTCGCAAACCCTGCAGAGGTGCGACCTTGTCATTATAAAGCCAGAGAGCACATTAGAAAGAGAACTACCATGGCTGTAGAAGGGGCTGTGAAGGTGCAGTGGATCAAGCCTTGTAAAGGTGAGAGTGCATTAGGTGAGAGCATTTCCTCAAAACTAATCATCTCGAACCAAAGCAATGTAAAATTCAAAGCCAGGACTTTTCTCCACCATGTGAGAGTCAGGTGGGTTTTTCTGCCTGAGAGAGCATGCACATTATTCAAGCAACTTTCAGAAATGTTGCATTCACTGCCAGCAGATTATCCACCTAAGCAAGCAGTTCCTTGTTTCAGATGTCATTTGGTTCAGCACATAAAACATTCAGTGAGGCCAAGACTCAACATGGAAATTAATGCACAATCCAGGGATAATTGTGTGCTGATGGCTTGCAATGAAATCTTCTGCTAATAGAGAATACTGGTACTGTCCATGAAATGAAATGCCTTCCCCAACACCATTTAACCATTGTCCCCAGTGCCAGCCAGGCTTGTCCTTCGCCTGACAGGAATTAAAGTCTTAAATTAATTGTTGTAATGATAATCCAACTCTTTACCCAATTACACTGTTGCTTGAATCATTAGGGTTCTGATGAACTGGAAAACTGCACTGTGGAAGCCCAAAATTTCCCAGCTGCAGGTTCTCAAACAGTCCAAGAGGAGAGGAAAAAGAGACATAAAGCAATTATGTTATTGCAGTACTACAGTGCATTGCAGTCAGGAAGCTTTTAGCCAGCAGAGCCTTTCCAGAACCAAGGATAGATTGCTGCCTTACACCAATTTCTCTCCTGCTTTCCTGTCTTCAGGTACAGGAGATGAATCCACATGTACAACTTGCTCAACCATACCTACCAATCTAATAAAGTGAGCAGCCAACTTCCAGTGCTTTTGTTTTGTGCTAATGTATTCCCATTTCCTGTGCAAAGCAATTTATTCAGCATGAACAATTTGTAATAACCTACAGTACGTGTTCTGTGCTACATAAGTCTTTTCATATGTAATTAATATTTTATTAAATTTTTAACATTAAATTACTTTCCTTACCAAAGAAAAGATTATATTTTCCAGTTCATGGATGCAAATCTACTGATAAATAATGTAAAAAATGTTAAAATATCAACAGATATCAGTTTACTACAAAATAAATTACTTACTTCCCTAGAGAATGTTTAATCTCAATTATTGCTCACAGAAAGCACACACCACTAACAAGCAAGCCAAGAACAATCTCCTTTCTGAACAGCCAATCTACTGCAAACATGTTTGATAACTAAACTGCAGTATATTCTTAATAACTTCACCCCAATCCTGCTCCTAGGAATAGGGAATTCACAAAGCTGTCCAGCTCCTTCAACTCTTTCTGTTTGCCCAAGAGGAAAACAGGTACCATGGGGAACATCCAAGGGAATTCTGCAAATCCTGCCTTTGTGGTCACTGTCAGAGCTTGCACACACACGTCACAGTTGGTTTGGCACCTGACTTCTCAACTCCACTGGAAGTGTTCAGGGCCAGTTTGCAGCAAATCATGGCAGGGGTTGAAACTAGACAATCTTTAAGGTCTCCTCCAAACCAAACCAATCTGTGCTTTCATAGGCTTCTGTAACATGATTGGAGGTGCTTCAAAACTCAAATATGGGCAGGATAAAGTCGTGCTGAGCTGACAGCTATTGCATTCACTCTCCACATAGTGTGGCAGAAGCAGCAGATAAGTTTTTGGACAACTACTTTGCAGGTAAATCACTCACCAACTCCCAAAAAAGGCCACAGGGTTCTAGGCCTTCCTTACCCAAAAGGGATTGACTCCACCAGACCCACAGTCCAGAAGAGCCCTGTAATCACTGACTAAGAGGCTGCTTACATTTATGTTTTTGATATGTCAGAAATGAAGGAAGGGATGTAAAATCTTATGGGTAGGTGGGTGGAGTGTCTCACACACTCAAAGCTCACTGCAGTGTGATGTCCTGCTGGCCAACCAAGTTTGAGGGTAACAGCAGACAAAGCACAGCCTGGGTCTCTTGGTAGAATAGGTGCTGTCATCAGCTTTGCCAGCGCTCTACAGTTTATCACAGAAGTGATAAGACAACTTAACACTTCCAGGCTTCAGTGGAACTAGTGCAGCCTGACAGTATCTGACAGTATCAGTTGCTTTATTCTCCATGTTCAATGGGATAGAAAATGAGAGCATTGCTGTCACCAAAAGAGAAAATTAGTACCAACACAGAGCAAGTGCCAGGTCTATAATGACTGTACACAGATGTTACCAGAGTAAACTTGAGGAAAATATGATAAAGGCTGAACAATCAGCCATCCCCCATTGGGTGAAAATATTCGGAGGAGCTGGTTGAGTGGGAACATGTGCAAAATGAGTGAGTCGTGCATGGACCCCAGATGCACCAGAACATCTGTGATGATGGTGCTGGCATTGAGAACTACTTGCATATTCATGCTGTCATTATCACCCCTGCTTCTGCGCAGCTCCTTACTGCACAGAAGAGCTACAACTCTCATATCTACAGACAACAGCTCCCAGATCATTGGGACATCCAGTGAACAGCAACATCCTCGGGTTTGATCAGGGCAAAACAAGTTAGAACACAAGTAGGCAAACTACTTAGCAATTCCAGCATTGCAGCGACACAAACCTGTTGGTGGCCATCTTGGCCACCGTTTGTGATTGTCTTTCACTCACCACAAGCAGAAAACATCAGCCTTTAGAAGCTTCACAAGCTGTCCCAAATCACATTTCTCTAAGGGTCAGAGTTTGTGTGTTGGTGCAGTGTGTCATGCAAGGTCATTCACACTTATGGTCAAAGCTCCCCTCAGCTTCCAGAGTAGAAGCATAAAGGTGTTTATGCTTTAAACAAATCAAACTCTTTGTCTTTGCAGGTGCAGGAGGTGAACTGAATTGGTTTGAGTGTAACTGTACAAGACTGAGCACGGTCAGTGCTATCCTGGGCAGCCCCCTTGACTCGGAGCTGCAGGGGATGGGCACCTTGTCCTAATGGCCACTCAGGCCTGCACCACAAATAACTGCAATCAATTAGAAAAAGAATAATAAACCACTGTGTGATACACAGAGATCATGAAAACAGTTGTAGAGCTTGCCTGGAAATAAACTCCTCATCTCTCATGTTCTTACAGGTAACTGTTCCTTCCCTTCTGCTGCCTATTAATCCTTGTGCAGATCTGTGTTATTTGTATGAGATGAATAATAGAATGAACTCCACTCCCACTGTTTGTGTCTCTGCTATCATCTACATTTTCTAATGTAAGTTGACATATGATGACAAAGCTGGGGAAGGGTTTCTGTCTACACCAGGTCAAAACCATACCATACCACCAGCTATTGTATGACACATGTATCCCAGTCACTGCTATCCTGTGCTGCCTCTGACCAATTAGCTACTGTCACACACTTCTATGCTCTGAAAATGATATTAGGAGTTTGGGACTTGTAAGCTCAGTGCTGCAGCAGCTACTGCACCTCCTAAATTAACATTTATTTGCTCTGGCCATAACCTTTTGACACAGGTAACACACAGAGGCAGCCAAGGGGGCACGCTAATATACTGGAATGGAAATTAAGAACTAAACGTAACCTTTTAGTAAGTAAATAATCTATATAAAAGCAGAGGGATGACCCTGCCTGCCTGATGCAGAAGAATGAGCTGCTAAACCAAGTCTGTGATGGAAGACAGAAAGCAGATTGACTATTATTAGTAAATAACTTCTTTCCCCCAAACTCAACAAATGACAACGTGTATTATGCAACTGTTTCTTTTTCCTTAAAGTTAACCTCTGAGAGTATATAGTCAGTGCATATATAAAAATGGTTATATAAATTTGGATTTGTTACATGGGGGTATAAACTGGAGTATGAGGAGCAGCATATCAGGTGGTTAATACAGGCATTAGTGCAACTTTAAACTGATTTACACAGTTCAGACTGTACTGTGATGTTTGTTTACTTCTAGATTTTTGCATGGAAATTTTTGACTTCTTACATAAAGGTTGTTCTTTTGTTATTTACCACTTAGTTAATGAAAATGTTATGCATCTAAAACAGAAAACATCCAAGCTCAAAATAGTCAAACTGCAGCACACCAGGAGCACTGAGGGACCCCATCCCACACGACTGCCAGCTTTATCAGCACCCACGTTGTATAGCTGAATTTTGCCAGGCACTATATCATAATTTACTGAATCTATTGCTATCCAGAGAAAAAAAAAAAAATCATGTTATGTCAGCTGCAGGCAAACTTGATGAATTAGAGGTTCCAAAGCTTTTCTTGCCCCACTTTTTTATCCATTTGCTTCTGCAGCTTGATGCACAGAGAGCTCCAAGCTGCCCTTGCTGAGCAAACAATCCTGTCCAGGGGCTGTGGTACTACTGGGCATGGTCTGTGCAGATCCCTGGGCCACACACTGTCCTCTTGAGGTATGTTTTATGTCCCCCCATGTGTTGGGATTCAAGATAAACAGACCCTGTAAGTAACACTGACACCTCTCTCCAAGTGGCTTTGGGCAAATCATTTGGCTTCTTAGCATTTCCCCTTAAGTAATGAGGGTGGGGGCAAACCTACTTCACAGAGATCTACTGAGGGGAAAAATGCTGGGAATTCATTGTTTTAGCACTGAATTCCAATGCCTGTATTCCTCTGGACTTATCTCACCTGTGCAGGGACTGCACAGCAGGGAGAAAGAAAAAAGCAGTGAGGTGACAACAGTCAATGCCTGATCAAACTAAGCTGCACCTAATTTGTTTCCATACATCTCTCAAGCTACAGCTTGTCAGAGTCACCTGAATAATCCTGGTATAATTCCAATCCATATTTCTACCCAAGAAATCGAAAATCTTTAGCATGCAATTAATACAGCTGGCAATGACACAGCACATCCTTCTGCCCTCTGGCACCAGGCAAAGTTTAATAACCAATATACCCGATGGGCTCAAATAATTTAGAGCCCATATTTATCCTCAGGAGTGGCTCTTGCTGGCTAAAGGTTTCACCACTTCCTCATAAATTTAAGGACTGAATGTGCAGGGAGGGGGTGGGGGTGCACAGGGGAAGAGATTTGTGGGAGAAATTCTGTGTATGTGAGTGACAGTTTATAACGACGCCTTCTCACAAGAAGTTGCTTTTGTGGGGTCATTTTGAAGTATTAAATTTTGATAACTCTTTAATCACTGCAGTTTAATGAGATAGAGGCAGCAGGTGAAGGGGGAATCCATCATGTCACTTCAAGTACCTGGCTCTCTTCCTGCTGGGAACGTTTAGCGTGGCACAGTGGGCTGGAGCTGTCCTTTTGCAGCTGCAGTTCAGAAAAGGGATTTTTGTAGCCTTCTAAGAATCTTTGATTTCCCTAAAGAAACCTCTTTATGTAATCTATAGTCATCCTTCACTTCCCAAGGTAAAAAAAAGAAAAAAAAGTGTTGTTCAAAAAAGTACTTGGATTTAAATGTAAGTGCTTTTAGTTTTAATATTGGTCAAGATAGATTATTTTATCCTGTCACAGTGTTTGTTGCAGGTGTCACTGCCAAAAACACATTCCTGGAATAACCACAGTGAAAGCTTCTTTCCTTTGCAGAAGGATATTGCTTGGTTATTTCTGTTCACACCGGTTTATTCCATGTGGAAAGCTTCCTGCCAAGGCAATATTGGAGCAGCTACACCTTGCACCTTTCTCCAGTACCCATTTGCTTCTTGGAGAGTGTGAATCTGGACAATCTTTGGCAGTGGGAGAGTGTGTTCTTTGAGATGACATCCACACAGCCAAAAATATTCAGCCAGTTCTCACTACCCACCCTTTCTGTCAGCACCTAAATTCTTTATTTATTAATATGATGTTAAATTGTCTCAAGATACAGAAAAAGTATAATAAATTTTTTAAATTTTTACAGCAACTGCCTTCCTCTTTGTCCTGTCAGATAGGACATTAGCAGTCTGTCAAACAAAATCACAACACAACCAGATCTTCCCACCACTTAAGGAAATAAAACTAAATTTAAGGTTTCACAGTTTTCACCATCTAATAATTCTTAACCTATTCTGTTACCAACAACCTTTGGAAAAAACAGTACATATTTATAAGAGCAGGGAGGCAAATATTATGACAACTGAACTACAACTTTAGGATCGCTTCTATTGAACACAGTTTGGCAATTCTTACCCTAAGTGACATCTGTGTAAATATTCCTTCTTCTCAAACACTGACTCATTTGTTGTCTTCTACTACATCTTCTGCACTAGGCCACTGTTGCTTCCTTCCTCCTTCCTAAACCTTGTTGCAGAATTTAAAAGTGTTAAAAAAATAAATCCCTTTAAGAATAATGTTCTGCAAAACAAAAAACTGAAGATATCTTTCTCCATTTTTTTTTTAAAGCTTGAAAATACAAGACTCCTGCTGCAGGTTTTTCCTGCCTTCTTCCCCAGCACTCTCTTTTCTGCCACCTGCCTATAAACCCTCAGTATCCTGTGTGACTGCCATTGGTTCAGTGGATTCACTTCAGCTTAAGAAGGCATTAGAAGTGTGATTTTAACATCTGATCATCAGCCTTTGCTCTCTTGGAACAAACCCTTTTGTTTATCAGAAGGAGAACCTTTTAATTGTTTTATTTCAACCATTCGAAAGAAAACATTCCTTCATTAAAAGTCAGATTTCCAAAGACACTCTGAGTGCAAAACTTATTACCATTTTCTTGTCTTTTACCTATATGTTTCTCTTTTTTTTTTTCCTTTTTGACACAAGCAGAAAAAAAATCAGCTTCATTCCCTTTATATGCAACACTTCACAAACAGTATTGCTGAAGCCAATTAGAAGTCAGGCTTGTCATTTCCAATCCACCAACAGAAAAAGAAAGAAAGAAAGCAACACTACAGGGTAATGATGCCTATTTTAACACTGATGGCTTTTTTTGAAGAGGGGTTGAAGTGCCATTTAGGATACATATGCTCACTTGCCATTATTTTGCATGGAATTGGTTTTAAAATGAATAAAGCCTCTTGGGTTCTCAGGAAAGAATGGTTCTTTTTCTTTCCCCCTTCTCACAAACAGCAGTTGGGTCTGTATTGTTTTTCTGAGAAGTAAGTTCTGCTCAACAACAATAATCCTTTCTATCTCACCTGCTCCTAGGGCCACCCTCCTCCTCCTTTTATCTCTTTCTCAAAATTATTGGTCCCTCACACAATCTTTCACCTTTATACCCTTTCGAAAATTGATTCCAGGCTTTCTAAAAACCTCTCCAGCTCCCACTTCAAAGCTTCAGATCAACAGAAAGGTACTGAGAGGACATACTTTATTCAACTTCCCACCATGGTGAATTATGGCAGAAATAGAAGCACTTCTGATTCCCTTATTCTCTACATAAACTCCAGTCTTCACCAGTGCCTGAATTCATACCTGTATTTTGGTCATTCCTCTCCATCTTATCCCAAAGGGATAAGGGAACTTGTGAGGCAACACTATTTTAAAACAATCTGCCCAGCCCTGAGATCTGTCTGTCTCCCAGGGGTGACAAAAGTCGAAACCAATCCCCAGTGAGGAACAAGAACATCACTGGGGGTCAGATCCTTCATTCCCTAATGGTTTTATGGAAGGTGACTCTATCCTAGACAACTTGAAGCACTGAACTTCTCCAAAGGCTCTCCATGTCAGTGCATGGACACCCACACAGCCCTTCCCAGGAGCCACGTGGGCTGTGGAGACTGGAGGGTCTGGCAGTGTTTAAAACACCTCCCTGAACATTGGGATGGCATTTCCTTCCAACTTCTACTTTCCCTCACTTTGTGTGCTTGCAGATATCAGGATTTAAAGTTCTTGCCTTCTGGTTGTTATCAGAAGTATCCATTTGCTGTTGATAGCTTTTAGTGAAAGTTATTATTAGGCAACTTTTCACTTTTATCTCTTATCACTTTCTGCTGCAGAAAACCTTATCACTCCTTTCACTAAGTGTATGATAATTGGAGCTTTGCAATTACAGGTACAACACACACAGATTTAATGGATCAATTTGACAAAGTGAAAGAATTCTAGTTCCCTTATCTATTTAGCATTTAAATAGTGCTTTTTCCTAATTAGTCTGTAGTTATAGTTACCAAAGTAATTGTCAATGACTATAACCACAAATAAAGCAGATCTGTCAGAGCCAGCCTCATCTTACAGAGGATCAGGACCTTTTCCAGGAATGAGTAAACACACTACAAAGTTTCAGTCACAGCCAATCATCTCCTAAGGTTTTAGAAGAGTTGGATTAGTGAACAACTCTCAAGAGACACCAGTGAGTAAAATCAGACACCTATTTTCAGTGCCTTTCAAGCAGCAGTGAAGGCAGAAAAGAAGTCAGTTTTTTCTATGCACCATTTTGAATGTCCATTTGCACCTGAAACTCTGTACCCTGGTTTAAATCTTACACACAAGCTCTCACAGGAGCCTGGAAAATGTCACAGTGTTTTGGGACACAGGTTAAGTGTGTCCTCAAAAAAGACTTCCCAAAGATTAGAAAAGTAACATAAGAAACCACAGGAAAAGAAACACCAGGCATTTATCCTCCCATTTCATGTTTGACCCAATGGTAAAAAAATAAAAATATTTTCTTCATGGTATATAAAAAGCATTTTATCTGTCATCCCTAAAGATCTAAACCTAAAATCAATTAAAAAAAAAATGACAGGAAATTTTTTTTCCCTTCACATGATACTTTTGTTCTCAGGAGGGGTGAATCAGTAAAGTTAGGCTGTAAAATATTATTAAAAACTGAAAACTCAGGACAGGTAAACAAGAAAGCAGTTGTCTCTCAATCTAGTTGGTGTATTAACTTTTTTTAATTTCTACTTTTTTAATGCCTGTGAAAGCATCTCTTTCAAGAAAAGGAAAACAATGCAACAAACAGAAGTTCACAACCAAGGAGGAAAAAGAACACAGCAAATCATATATTTTACAGAATAGGTGCATGTGTACATCCCCTAATCAAACAATCTCTGGAAGCTCAGTTTAATAAACCAGGGACTGACAGGCTGTTTCTGCTTCCATGGGGCAGAACAGCAATTAGCTCTACTTGGTTCAAGTCCTAGTTCCAGAAAAAAACACCAGTGGTGGACTCAGTATTAAGTGAATTAACATGTGTTCTTGCAGCAGACAATGTTTCAGGCAAGGTAAGTGATGGGACATCTCATAACTTGTGGGAACAAAAATGTTTTCACAAGCCCCAAGTGCTGGCACAAAAGCAGAATTCTCATATTTCTATCAATGCAAAATCCAGGGGTCAGGAATATACATTTATTTGATCAGTTCTTGTTACTCAAGGGCAGAGGGATTTGTACTTTACCTGATCAGAAGTTTTTCTTCCCTTGCCCCCATCCTAAGGTCCATTTCCCTGAGGAAAATAGTATGAGGATGATGCTTCTCACACATAAACTTTTATCCTTCTTCCTGTTCCCCATCCTTCCCAAATTACCCATTTCTAATCACAGCCTCACCAAATACATTCAATTACACACAATTATTCAAACATTATTTATGTGAATAATTTCCCAAGTATTTCAATTGCTAATGCTGCAGGATGTACAATTCACTCCCTAGCACAGGCAGTGAACTTTAACCAAACCACCACAAACTCCAGTATCATTTGTAACTACTCTCGTACTGAAAAATGAAATATTCCAATTGGAAACCAGAAACAGAAACATCTCTTTCAAACCGAACCCTGCCTCTCAAGTCCTGAATGCACACTCTGCCATCCCACAGAGTGAAGGTTCACCACTGCCATCCTAGAGTCACTCCTCAGGAGTGAAGACTGGAAATCCAGTCTAAAAATTCAACTCCCTCACACAAGCAAAACTTTCCAATTTGTATACAGATTATCCAAAATAACCCTCTTTGTGCATAGTGAAGACAGTGAATTTTTATCATTTTTTTCCTCAGCATTTTGAGAGAGTAAAGCCATCTTTATATTGTGAGGGGAGGGGGGAAATGAAGCTATGCTACAATACAGAAAATTTGGGAGTTTTAGCATACTAGCTCTGAAAAGATATTTTCCAAATGCTTTTTGTATAAGGATGCAAAGGAAAGCTTGTCAACCAGCTTCATGCAGATAATCATGGCAGGGAACTTGTGCTCATGGCTGGCAATCCCTTTGAGGATGAATATGTAGCAAGATTTCCCTCTACTTTACAGGTCCCTTATGAAGACCAGCAAGAACTTTCCAACAACACTCACACACACACTGCTCCAGCTCTGCAATCTGATTTAGCTTCCTTTTAAAATTTTGTTGCTTTTATACCTACACAGAATCTTGCCCACTATTTTCCTGTAGCTGCTTTGCTGCCTCCTTCCATCAGAGGAATTTTCTGGAAAAATAGGAAGTCATGTACATCCCAGAACTTTTTTCTTTCTGAAGACACAAAGTTTGATGTTCAGCAGCAATGGCCAGGTGTTATTTCTTTAAACCTCCCCTGCTCTACAAAGCACAGTTTTGCCCTTGTTCACCACAGAGAAGTTGGGCAGATCTGAG
The DNA here is from genome assembly GCF_025592945.1 of Manacus candei. NCBI lineage: Eukaryota > Metazoa > Chordata > Aves > Passeriformes > Pipridae > Manacus > Manacus candei. The sequence goes on along the minus strand of NW_026138101.1, from coordinate 1,159,915 downwards.
TGTTTGAAACACGAAGCTTAAAAAAAGTTAGGTATTGGGTATCTATCCAAACCACACAAAGCTAAACAAGCAAATCAACACGTTCCAAAATTTGTTATTCTCAAGCAATATAAACCTCTCCTCAGCTTTAATGAAAATTCGTTTGCATAAGGCTTGTGGGATCACGCATGGAAGGGTGTAATTAAGGCCTACTGAGAATCTATACAGTGATTGAATTCCTGACTAGATATTCAATCACCCAGTGGTCCTGCTGCAGAAACTTTTCTCCTCTATGAAATCCTTTTCCATCTAAGATTGCAGAACTTGGAAAAGTCCTCAGTTTTGCATATTGAAATCAAATTTTTATCTTTTTTTTTTTTTTGTTCTTCTCAGGAAAGCTTGAGATTTCAGTGAAGACACAGAAATTTTCTGTGAACCTGAATATCATTTCAAGTGTGTTTATTGCCTTCAGAGCAGAAAGCAGAGAGTGAAATCTTATACAAGCTCAGAAGATGAAGGGAGAGCAGAACACACATCTACACCAACTTCTAATGAGGCTCAGAGGTCTCAAAAATACATCACATCTTTCCTTAGAGGACAAGTGTGGCTGTGAAGATTGAAAAATTAAAAAAAAAAAAAAAACAGAAAGGGAAGCTATAGGGGAGAGAAGTCTGTTTATGACAAAGTGATATGTTAAAACTGCAGCAAGAAAAATCACATTAGGTAAGAAGAAATACCTTCCCAGACTCAGTAAATATTAAAAGAGTGACTCTGGAAGCTGCAGAGTCTGAAGGATCTTGAAAGTATTGCTGACCCTGATGGGGAAAGAATATGAGCAGGAGGACATTTTGAGACCTAGTCTAGGTCTTATTTTCCCTTTCCTTTGCAGGAACCCAAGGTCTGACAGACCCTGGGTTTATATCAGAGTTGTACAATTCCCACAAGTGTTCACCGTGATCAGAGGGAAGGTTCTCCTTACACCTCCTAATATAGGCCAAAGAACTCTTATAGTTAAATTATCCCCCAAACTCACAGCCCTTAGTTCCAAACTCACATCATTCAGTTTGAAATACAACTTGATTTTGTTTTTCAGTTGTTATACTTGCGTTTAAAAAAAAAATTCTATTGCAGGAGCTGTCATTGAAAAAAATTAAAACTTTTAAAGAGTGTCAAAATATACCTTCTCTCAGTTTTTCAGAACTGATCTCAACCTTCTTCCTGTCAAGACTGAGACACTTTTACAGACTCAATATTAATTTATTACTTGTTTTGAGCGACCTACTTATGCAACCAAAAGAAAAAAAAATTAATAACCTCTACAGTACAATTTCTCCCACAAAAAGGATACACTCCCTCTGTGCAAGCATTCTCTGCTTCCCAGAAGGGGTGTTGGTAGTCTGTTAAAATGGTTTCTCATCTGAGATTAACCCAGCCTGTTTGTATAATTTTTTTGGTTTTGGTACCAAAACTCATAGTGTACTGAACACATTCTTTGGCTGTGACTTGTATGAACTCCTGAAATAAGGCTCTTTCTCACCTAACCTTGCTCTGTCAAAGAGTCAGAAGTGACAACCTAAAATGGTCATTTCCAGGTAGTTTTCATGGTTGGAGCGCTGCAGTGGAGATATATATATATAAATATATGTTATAAATTTTTATATGTTATATAATATATATATAATATTATATATTATATATTTATATGCATAATATATATTATATATTATATATATTTATATACACAAAATATATATAAATCGGCTGACAACCCCACTAGTTTTGTTCGTTGAGCCTCTGCTGCTTCCATTTTCAGCATCCTGGTTTATGACTGCAATCCATGGAGCTGCAATCCAAGGACTGGCTGGTGCTGACAGAGCCAGTCCCCACCTCCAGGCTGGTTCTTCCATCCCACCCCTGTGACTGCACCAGACTCACACAAACAATCCCAGCAGGGAGCTCTCGTGGCCATTGATCATTTCAGTTGCTGGTTGTTGTTGTTGTTGTTGTGTTTGTGTTCACCAGATCATTTCTTTTATTTGTGTGTGACCACAGGGCCGGTGCTGGCACAAGGAGGGAAGTACCTTTTCTCACCCCTGTGTGTGTCTAACAGTTTGTTTGTCTCTACACACTCTGAAAACAAACATTGCGACAGCAAGAAAAAGCTGCTCCTATTTAATTTACCAACACTGTGTGGATGAAGGGTTTGACACTGGTGCTTTCAAATGGAGCCAAGCACAAGTTAAGTACCTGAAACAGTGAAATTCAGCATCTATCTACAGGAAACCTGAGAAATTTTGTGCTGCAGACAGCATCCTTACCTTCTAATGTTACAGATGTTTAAGGAACATGAGCTTGAGGGTGGCATGAAGGGGATAAATATTTCTGTTTACATATCATGCATTTAATATTTTCATTTCTGTATCACTGAGGGCCAGCTGGAGTCTATACAGACACAAAAGAAAAAGGTGGCCCATGGCAAAAAGCAATACATGAGTAAACAGATAAATTTAGAGAAAAAAAAAAGGAGCAGAGATAAACAGCAAGGCAGTGCTAAACCCACATCACACGCCAATGGGCTGTCTCAGGTGATCACACAGGAATTTTGAAGGCATTATAGCAAAATGGAGTTTTAGAAGAGATATTTATTTAAAAAGAGGAATTTCAAAGAGAGCCAAGATGTGGCTTTGAGGTGAGCATGGGAATCTTTTCCCCAGCGATGAGGGAAAAGCAGAAAGTTGTTTGCTCATCATATTAACAGCTGGGAGATAGGGGCTGGCATCAGATAGGGGAGCTGACTTTGGATACCAGCCTTGAGATAAGGGTTAAGGCAAAGAGAGGCTGCAAATAGCTTTAAAAATAAACCTGAGAGATTTGATTTGATGTGATAAAGAAAGAGGCAAAGATGGAATGTAAAAAGAGAGCAGAGACATGGTCCATGGAGTAGATAAGGTAAAAAGATCTTTGCAAAAGAATGGATTCAAGTATGAGCACTGAGGGGAAACAAAGGGATGTTGATTCCTCTCATATACAAACCTGCTTGAGCATGTTACCTGCAAGGATGGTTAGGAAGAGCTTTATTGTTCCAGAGATCATAGGGAAAGAATCTGAGCTTTCAAGTTTGACTTTAAGAATTTCGCAAAAAATATGAAAAAATAAAATCTATAAAATAATCATTTTTGGAACAAGCACTGTAAGATTCTCTAACAACATACAGCCTCTTTCTATCCCTTTTCCATTAAGTCACAGTTAAATCTGAATCTGCAACTGTTGCCTTGGGATGGAGCATTGTGTTCACAGGAAGAAAACGTCTTAAAGTCAGTTTTTCACTTCAGTTTGAAGTATAATTATGCAACAGCACAAGTGAGGCACAACAAGCTCTGGGGAAAGGAGAATACGAGTGAATAAAGACAGCTCTGGCTGCCTTATGAAAATTTCTTTACTGCATCATCAAGGGGGAAAGGAGCTGGTAGCTGTGTTTCCATTCATCTCCAAGGGAAATTCCTGTTGACTTTAAAGAGGCGGTAAGCAATGCTCCCTCACACAAAATGCTTATGCACCAGAGAAAAGGGAGAAGAAATTATTAACAATTCAGACAACCCACAGCCAAGGCACCTGCTGGGCACGGGCAAGGACAGCCCTGTGTGTCCCCTGGGATTTTGCTTCCCAACCACCCCATGTCCTCTCTCACAGCTGCAGGAAAAGCAGTAGCAAGGCATGTCCAGGGTTATTCTGACCCTGAAGTGCTGCATCACCCTTTAGCAGAACAAAGGGAGGCCAAGAAAGCAGCAGATATTCCTTGTGCAGCACTTGGGGCACCACCACGTCCCCTGCAGGCACCAATTCCGTCCCTGGGGAGGATGCAAACAGAGATTTTGGGGAAGTGTTAAGTCAGTTATGGGGTTTATCCACATGAAAGCATGTACAGCAAACACACATGCTTAGAACAGAGCCAGACTTCCTCCAGTGACCTCCTCTGCAGGGGCAGCATTTCCATTGCCTGAACCCAAATCATCCTTGTCCTACACGAGGCAGTTTTTGTAAAACAAGCACCAACAAAACACAGACAAAGCACCCCAGGGCCTCTGCTGCAGTTGGCATCTCAATGAAGCCAAAACTAAAACATAAACCAATGCAGAATAAATAAATAAATAAATAAAAAGCCAGAATTCTACTCAAAAAAACTATGGAAACAATTTTACATCTCAAGTCCCCAGGGAAAAAAACCAGTCAACCAAACGTATTTTCCATATCATCTGCTAAAATGCTGGTTATACTAATTCACACTTAAAGGAGCACTAAGTAATTTTTCACAACTGTTTTCAGACATAGTAGAGTTTAAAAGGAGTTTTATATGCCTGTTAACAACTCAAAAATTAATTTTTCCTCCATACTAGAATTTCCATTTGAAAATGGATTTACACTTTTTCTCCCCATGATCTAAAAATGATCTAAAAATTCTATCTTTGAAGTTTAAACAATTTTAGTTTCTTGAAAAGGAAAACTTAAATAGAACAGGAAATTGGAAATGAAAAAAAGTAATTTAAAAGTAAAAATACTGCATTACGGAAACCTTGAAAAAGACATAGCTGAAATTTTTAATTTATATTTCTAAATGAGATGTTTCAAGTTAGTATATACTTACAGGAATCTCCAATGTAAAACCCAACTATTGACTTTGTCAGACTAACATTAACAGAGATTAATTTATATGATGTTCAAAATGGGACTTTAACATTGTCAGCACTGTTGCCCGGACGAGATTTTCTAAAAAGCTAAGCTGCAATTTATGCATCTAAGAACGAAATTTTAGAAGTCCCAGATGTTTTCACAGAACTCTGTGTCAAAGGTGTCCTTGCTGTGTTGATATATTCTGAAAAGTGGGAAACTTTGGTTCTCAAGCAGCACATGAGATCTTTTGACAACACGGCCTGAAGGAGATTTCTGCTGTAGCATCTCGGAGGTGAAAAGACACATGAAGGAGGAATTTAACCTTGCTGTGTCTAAGAAATATTGCCATCAGCTCTACCACGAACAGACAAAACCATCACAGAGTGAGGCTGTTCATTGCATTTCCATAAGGAAGAAATTCACGTCTTCAGTTTGAAAATCGTGGTCAATCTAAATATCAGAGTTAACAGAAGTTTTTCAGGAAGACATGCATTAGCTTTAGGCATCAAAAAAATCCCTTAGAATGACATCTAGCATAATAATGAACTGTGTTTAAAAACAAAAGGCAGAAGGCATCAAACAGTAGGTCTTCAGGCCAAAGCCTCAGCCTTGCTTGCTCTGTTTCAGTAGGAAAAGTAGAACTAAACCCACCTGAAAGGCAAAACATCACTGAAGCAAGATACAGACAACAGGATCTGTAGCTGGTAATGCCAGTTTGGAATCAATTAATCTGCAGAGCAGAAGAAACAGTGTGACCAGAAGCAGGTCTGAAAGAGCAGCTACTTGTGAACACCAGCAATTCTGCTGCTGAAGACATGACAGTTGTCTCTGAAGTCTGTGGCAGCTCGTGGGCACCAGGAGAAAACAAGGCAAAGCAAGGTCAGCACAAAGGCCTGTTTCTGCTTTCTTTCTCTTCATTTCTACATGAAGGAAACCAAAGGATGCAACTTGCAGCATTTTAACAGCAGACCAGAGCAAAGGCTTGTATGGTCCTTGCTGGAATCCATCAAGCAGGGCCAGGTTTGAGCACCATGACATCCATCAAGCCAACTGATGGTCTGCTGAGGAATGGACATTCATTACTGAACAGCTACTCGGTGTCAAAACCGCAAATCACTTTAATTTTTCCCTGCTGACCTTTCTAAATCATCAGGACATTAAAAAAAGGTTAGATATGCAAAAAAGCATCACTGCAAAATGCGACTGTTGGTGATTAAAATGCTTAATCACATATTGCCTAAATAGGCAACAGGAGGGGAAAGAATTTGGGGAGATGTCTTGCCTTTTACTGCACTATTTTTATTTCAGGGCTGCACAAATCCCAAGTAGCTTTATCAGAATAATTTGGCACAAACATGACATTATGACTGAGTGCACAAAGCACAGTGCAGGTACCAGACAAGAGCACTGTCTGCAGCAGCACTGGCAACAGCACACACTCAGCATCTCCTGAGCAGGCTCCAATGTTTTCTTCATGCTTAGGATGAGTTATTTTATCCAGGTCTGTTCCTGGTGACATCACCCACCCTCCCAGTGGCCCTTTTGTGTTCCTTTGTTGACAAGGGTGACAGTGGCATTAACCTTTTTACAGGAAATAAAGACATTGTCTTGCTAAGAAATGCCTTAGTTTGTTTTGTCTCCTTCGGCCCTTTCTTCATGATTTATGATTTAGGACACAGTTCATGCTGTGAGGGTTGAGAGCCCGTGTACACACCATTCTGTACAGCTACACCACTCTACTTGCTCAGATCTTCCTTTAACATGAAGTGGAATTTGAAGATTTTATTTAAGTAAACTTGCAGTATGCCTGACAGGACCCTGAAAAGGCTTTCAAAACACTATAGTTATCTCTGGAAGGGACTGATTTTTCCTTCATACTCATCCTTTTTTATTTTCAGAGGGCCAAGGACTCACAGGAAGCCTATACATACTTTCAGCACTATCAAAATTAGGAGAAAAAAAAAGAAAAACAAACAAAAACAAACCAACCCAAACGCTTGTTACTTTGGAATAAAGCAGGAAATGTAATTAAAGACCTCAATTGCAATTGGCATTTCTGATTCTGTTGCTTCAGGAGGCCATCTTACCAAAACCAGCAAAGCAAGACTACCTAGAGAGAGGCTCTAAACTACATTTCAGACCACTTTATTAATCATTTCAGCATCATCATCATCAAAACAGTTCTAGTTAAACTCAGTATTTGGTGATTAAATGTTACACGTTAAGGGTTGAATGCTCAAAGAGATCCGGTTCACACCATTTGTGCTTGTGCAGCTTTCCACACGCACACCTTGCCCTGAGTGCATGGACTGGCTCGTGTGCATCCACATTTGGCTATTAGGGCTGAGATGAATCACTGTAGAAGATAAGATTCCAGTCCTATTTCTGCACCTTGGTGCTTTATTTCCAAGAACTACAACTGGAATAAGGTGATGTGGAACCTGACACCTCCGTGCGCAAAAACCACCACGCACATCTATGGAAGCAGATTTTCAAACTTCATTTTCAAGCTTCGTTGCAGGGTCTTCTGGCCAGCTTTTATGCTATTACTGAGAAGACTGAAACTTGATTTACATTTTCTTCCTTTGGGGGTATGACACTGACAGGGAACAAGTGACTTCTTTTTTCAGAGAGTACTAGAGTCAGAATGGATGAAAGCCTGAGGAAGCTACTGTGCTACACAACCAGGCTTTGTATCTGAGTGAAGCTCAGACGTTCCTGTTACCAAGAATAAGTGCCTGTGTCAGGAGGTCTTGTGCCCATGTGTATCTATCTCTCGCTCTCAGGTACTTAAGCACCATCACAATAGATGCTGTGAAAGCACTTCCCAACCTTTCCTGTAGTTAACTTCACATCTCCCTCAACTCCCCATTATCCAGGCCGGGGAGGGAGGGAAGGGTTAGGACAAAGGGTTAGACAAAAGGGAAACACCGACAATGCAAGAATTTGAGTAGCAATACACCCAGGGAGGAAAAGGGAGGAGATAAAGATCGGCACCACTGCAGAGACTGAGAGAGTGTGATTCCCACATGCCCGCTGACTGAGCATCTAAGTTTACAGGGCAAATAACACACTCAACACAGAAGGCTCTGTTACTTCCTTAGGCAAACTGGCTCCTCAAGGGACAGGATTGGCGTTTCTGTATCCAATCTCTGCAGTTCCTTCACAGCCTCACATCCAAGAGATGATGCCATGCTCAGCTTGCAGAGAAAAGCCCGAAGTGCAGCACAAGGGGAGATCTGTCCAACATCACCAGAAGGTCTGTAGTGAAACTGGAAGCGAATCCAGAAGCCCAGAGCCTTGGGCTTCTCCCCTGCAGAACCACAGCTATTTCTCCTTAAAACACTGTACTGATTTACTCCAAAACTTTCTTCACTGATCCTGACTATAGGAGGAACTTTCAGCCCTCTACTTAGACATGGCTCAAGAACCTTCAGGCAAATTCTTCACCCTACACTTCACTTCTGCTGGAGCTTTAACACACCCTTTAGAAAGTCATCCATTCTGAAATATGTCCGATTTTATCTACTTCATTTCTACCCTGAAGAGATATACTTTGTTGCTCTTTAACACATCATACTGGTTTCCTGTGCAACCAATACTTCATTAACCCTGGAATGTGGAATATAAACACAAAGAGCCCAGACATGATCAGCTGAATGCAAATTTCCATGACCTGAGTTCACGTCTATTAAGCTCCTGGCCTGGAATTCATCGTGGTCAGAGTCTATCTAACATCCCCAGGTAAAACTTCTGAAGCGGGTCCTGGGATGCACATTAAGAACATTAGTTCTAAATTCATCTTTTCACCAAATCAGCACCGAAAAAAATAGTAGAAAGTCAAGCAAATCCTCAAAGCTTGCATAAAACAACCTTACACAAATGATGGCAAAGCTGGTAACTGAATAATCAGTGATGACAAGAAAATGTGTTATCCTGTATTTTACCTAAAGGATATTCTAATGTTCAGTTAAAAATTAAGTCTGAAAAGTCCATCAACAGTTGTTTGGAACTGATATAGTCTAAATTCTCTCCCTGGTGCCCTTGGGTTCAGCAGTCCATGAAAACAGCAGCTCCTTAGATCTTAACTGACATCTGGTGGCAAACTGAACATTCTCTGATAAATAAGGGTTTGCAAAGTTGAGAAGGTTCAAAAATCAAATACAGGATTTATTGTGAGCTTTTCATGGGTTTGGTTTTTTTCGATATTGGAAGAGGAAGTATATATTTTCATGCATTTTCTGGTAATTCCACATCTAGACCTGCTCATCAGGCACAATTCCAGCTATGAAAGCCTACAAAGAGTGCCAAGTGTACATGAGTTATCATATATCAAAATATATAGAGGAACAATTTAATTTATAATGGTAAAATTTCTAATGCAACTAACCAAGTGAACTTTCTCAATCCATTTATTCCCCCAAATCAGTGATTCATATGTTTTATGTGACAGAAAATGATAACTACACATCCCCAGCTGAAAGATGGGCCACTTTTTTTCCTTTTCTTTGATGACTGTAACACTATTAAAGGCATGCAAATAATTTGAAGTGACTTTTTCAAGGCTAGCACAGTGCTTAAATATGCTTCAGTGTGTCAACCACCTGCCAGAACTTTAGCTGAATCAAGCAGTTCCAGATCATTGGAACTCTAATTATTATAAGCACAAGTGGCTTTTGGAACAGCAGTGAGCTCTACACGACAGTGTTGGCAAGCACTCTCCAGGCAAATGAATTAAACCCCACTTGCTGTTTCTGATTGCAGGATCATTCACCATTTTCTGATCATTTGGTTTCACAGCAAATTAGTGCCAGTGCAGAATGTTTCCAGCAGGAGAGAAGGGGTGTTTTTAAAAAAAAAAAAAAAAAAAAAAAAGATAATATACTTAAATCAGGTAAAAGCACAAGGTTTTTCTCCGTGTGACAAGAAACTCAGTTGATGCCTGTGCCTGGAAGGAGCTGCATTAAGTTATAATGCAATAAGCAATTTTTGCTGCCTATTCCTTGCTTATTCCAAATGCAAAGTAGGACACATTAGCTGAAAACACCTTTGGTGGTTGTGGTCCCCTCTCTATTAACACCATCACACAGTGTGACAGGAAAGCAACTGTAACACAAACAGCTCATCTTTGCCTCCCTGCTGTGATTAAATCTTTATTCTGCCATCGGGTGTTTTCAGGCCACCACAGTTTGTTGGGTCATGACTTACCTTGCCCGCCAAACAAGAGGTAATTCCCAACACAGCAGCAAGATGGAAGGCAATTTTCAAAGGATACCAGGATAAGGATGATTTAGAATTATTATCCCTGAGACATTTTCAACAATATTTGCAATTTCATCTGAGAAAGCTCAAGAGACAATATATACATATTACACGATAGAACCAGAGATTTTTCAACTTGAGATGTTATTATAGCAAGAGATTTGTGTTCATTCAACAAGGGTCACTACAAAATGACAAAAGTCTGTGTATATTGAAAAGTAAAGAGCAGATCAAGTTCAGGATAAAGTGTACAAAACAGTCTGTTGTCTTCCACTGCAATTAGTCAGTCAGCTCCTCGGAGTTCTGGCTGGAAGGGACCCATAAGGGTCATTGAGTCCAACTCCCTGCTCCTTGCAGGGCCAATTGATGTGGAAATTCGACTCCTGTGTTGTTTCTAGCAGGTAAAGAGCTCTACACTTACCCAGTGCCGTTAATGCTCTGTGTTGGCAGCGGTCACATGGTCACAGTGGGAATTGTAAATCTTACTGGAGTTTTATTTCACTCCTAAATCAAAATGCTACACCAACTATTGTGTTATTCTGGGTTTATTCTTCAGAGAACTAGCAAACAGTATTTCCTTTCCCCTGGAATTCTGTGGCTGTCACAAACCTCTCAGTAACTTTCAGTTCTTGGACTCATAAATATAGTGAATTATATTAAGTAGATGAAATCAAGTCTATTCTTAAAATACTACTGCAAATTAAGTGCCAAAAATAACGTCTTTTGTTGCTTAAGCAGCATTCCAGCACAGGATGAAAACTACAAAGCAAAATTTAAACTACTTTTTTATTTTGGTCACTCAATTTTAAAGCATGGAGATATTATGGGGCGGGCAGTAAAATTACCAGATATTTTCCTTTATATCACAGTATGATTAAATCATCAGAATAAGGGTTCAGCATTCCCAGGGAGACTTAAATCCTATGTGCTCTGTACTAACAAGAGATGCAATTCTACCTTCAGGCTTTCAGAAAAAGCAGTGCAGTGTTTTGTAAACCAGACTCAAACAAAAAGGAAACGAGCAAAGCAGAACGAGGAAGCCATTTGTTGCTCTTCCTGCTGATGTGAGGAACTGGCAGTCAGACCAACAAGCAGAGCATATTTATAGGCTGCCAATTCCTGAATTTCTCTTTCCTAAATTTTCATCTTCTTTTCCTTTCTCTTTTGTATGTTTCCCTTGGTTCTTAGTACATTATCTAGCACAATCCATGCTGAGGATCTAACCATAGGCAAACTACAATTACTGAAAATGCACCAACATCCCCTAATTTAAAGCTTCACATGACAAGGGACTTGCCTACTTGTAGGAAAGCTCCAGTTTCTTGGTATGCATTGGAATATAACTCATTTTTATTTGTAAATCACAAGGATCCACCGAAAAGCAGGACATTCAGTGGAAAAATACCAGGCTATCTCTAAACAGCAGAAGTAAGAGACACACCTGTGATAGTACTTTGGGTGCAGCTAAGGAAAGGTCATTTTTCCCAGTGGCTCAGGTGCACTGGTCTGTAACTCACTGTGCCAGCAAAGGATGGCAGCAGGAAGTGGCCAGAGAAGCAGCAAATGTTTCCCAAGCTCTCCTTAATTTTGCTTGCTCAGGGGAGAGCAACACAGGCACAATGAGCCAGGCTTCTGATTGAGGTTGTTTTTTGGGCTCCCCAGCCCAAAGCCACACTTCTGTGAAACTCTGCAGCTTCTGCTGCCCAGCAGGCAGGTGACAGAGAGTTGTGCCTCCTGTACAACCACTCCTGGGACTGCAACACAGACACCACTTGAGTTGTTGCCAAGTGTTCCTCAAACCATCCTGAAGCAGGACAGCAGTGGGAAGGAAAAAATCTCTCTCCAGTTTTGAGGCAGAGAGGATGGCACAGACCACATTTCATCTGCACAAACAGGCTTTGTTCCTGCGCCTTTCATTCTGTGCTCTGTCTTCTGACATCCATCTGGTGAGAGATAGCCCAGAACAGTCTCACTCCACTATAATAAAGTTCCACCGTGCTAATCCCCCAGGAATGCAGCAATTATCTCCTACCAGACAGGTGTTAAACTCTGCCTTCCAAGAGATTATCCCATCCTCTCTCATCCCCTTCTGCCCTAGCTGTTCAAGGGTGCAACAGTAAATAGAATTTACCACTATCTCAGTAGGTAAAGAAGAGTCATTAGCTCCTGATACCATGACAGGGATTCTGAGTAAAGCAAGGATGAGACAACTTCACACTAGCTCAGTCCTTTCCTTACAGTAAGATGAAAAAGAAATATTTTTCCATGGAAAGCTTTTCAACTGTTTCATTTTTTTCAAGGCTTATTTTCCTTGACCTTTATTTCTCCTCCCATGTGACAAAGTGAAAAAGAAGACGGATTGAAAACACACACACACCAAAGAAATAAGGGAAAAGTTGCAGAGAAATAATTTGTTTCAAATTTACAATGCTAACAACACAGAAACATTCATATTAAAAGACCATGATCTATTAATTTCACTGTTCAACAAAATACCTGTGTCTCCCTTTACCACTCAGCTTCTTAAAGCAGATATGGAAGAATTGCTTATTCGACTGTCATTATAAATTTTCAAACCACAAGCCCTTTCCTTAACTAAAGGTTCTTGGGTATCTTTTCACAGCAGCAGTGATTTCAGTCCAATTCAGATGCTTTCTCTCACCTCCCTGGTTCTTCTTCCCAGAGCCCAAACTTTCCATCAAGTGAGAACTTCAAGAAACTTCAAGATTTTATCTTGAAATGCCTTTTCTCCATTGTTATAGACAATGTTAAAAAAAGTAACACGTGAAGGTGAAAAATCAAAATCTCAATTAACAGACAGCCTCTGCTTTAGCTTGTGTTTGCCACCCTTCCAAAAAATTATGAGAGATATTCAGCTTCCAGAGCTCAGTTGAAATCCCCACCACTATGACTTTGTTAATGCCAGTCCCTTGTGGCCACGTCCCTTAACAGAGCTGCTGTTAGTCAATCCCTTGCACTCAAGAATGATGAAGACAAGGATTAAGGCAGTAATCTGGAATCTGAGACGGTGCCAGAGAAAGAATTCTTGATATTAAAAAAGGCTTCATGAGAAAGGAGACATCAAACTGAATATCTGAGTGCTGCTGTGCAGCCACCCGTCACTAGAGAGAGAGCAAAGTCAGTGTCAGGGTAACAGTGTGTTCCAGCAAATGTGCATTTGTAATGTTTTTATGACATTAATGTCGCCTTCCCTGCTCTATGCAGCAGCCTAAGCTGGGGATTAAGAATGTTGATGCTGCCAATTTGCTGCTCTCTAGCTCAGGCATGCTATCATCTCACTATCAAACTGCTGCTTTAATGCTCAGGAAGCCTGCAGCAATCTAGCAGGAAAAACAAACATGCAGGGAGAGGAGAAACGGCACAAATAGATCTGATGGTTACTGAAAACATTAACAGCTCCTCTGGCCTGCTGGAAAACCCACCTTCCCAATAATGAGCGCCCCTCCAAGAAAACCCTCAGAGTGAAGGAAGCTCTGCCCTCCAGAAAACCTGTGGGTGCCAACACTGCTTTCTGCAGTACAGCCCAAAACTGCTCCTCTGTCACAGGGCCTCCTGCACAGCTCCAGAGATCTCAGGATGCTCTTTTATCTTCACCCTGCCCTCTCCTCCCATAGAGCCAGGCAGCTCTCCACCCTCCACTCTTGTACTTCACTTTTACTGTCCAGAAGGCTCAGACATCAGTAAACCAAGTCAGACAGTTCCTTACCAACCCCAGCTGCTCCATCCCCTGGACTGAAAGCAGGGGACAAAACAGAACATTTATCTCCCCTTGTCCTTCACTGTCACCACACGAAGCCTCTGTGACCCTGACAGAGCAGGAAAAGCAACAAGGGGCAGTCACTGCAGTGGCTCTAGAGCACTTTTCCTGCCAGCCCCAGAGGGCTCTTACAGAGGACTTCAGAGCTCCTCTGCCCCCACCAAGATGAAATTGTCTTACCACCACCTGGACCTGTCAAAACCAGCACAGGTTATGTGGTAGCAGTTGTTCCCAACATTAAAAATTGGCACCCAGGGGAAGTCAGGGAACAGCAGACAGACAGGAGAGCTTCTGGATCTGCTCCCTCCTCACCTGTGCATACTGAACTGAAGTCATTGGGATTTACAGGGCAGCAAGAGGGAGGTTGAGTTCAGCCTCACCAAAACTTAAATAAAGAGTGTAGAGGAAAGATAGTTTGGATTTATGACTTCATGACTTTCTGTTCTTTCCCTCAGAGGAGGCAGTTTATGGGCCAGGTGCATGATCACAAACTGCATTTCTTACTCCCTTCGCACAGCCCTTACCTGCAGACTGTAAAAGGACTTTTTGTGTAAGCAAGATACAACATAAGACTGTCAAACACACAGCAGTTATCCCACTGTGTGTCATTTCCCCACATGATGCCCATGAAATATGTAAAATAAGAGCATCAGCACCATATTTGTACTCAGTTATATTTAGTAATGTCTTCTTTCCTATTAACTCAGTGTTATAACTTCCTTACCTCCCTTACATCCTCTTCTGGTATTTATCTGCTATCCATGTGCTTCCCTGGGGATGTACATTGAACCATAAGTATGTGTTTACTCCTTTTTGACCAGAATTTACTTTTGAGTTAGTTGTGGCTACTTTTCTTGGCACTGCTTGCTACTACTGGAAGGACTCCCTATGGAAATGTTCTACTCATCTCTGCTTTGCCTCCTGGTGATAGGGAGGCAAAGTTTTATGTCCCTCACCTAGACAAACTTTCTCCTTCTTTTTATGAAATCAGTTCTTGTAAAGTTAAAATGTCTTTCCTACAAAAAAAAGAGAGGATTGAATTATCACTGATTTCACTTCCCTGCCACCTTGACCTTCTGTCACCATGAGCACAGCACTAAGGAGGATACTGGAATATTCTTTCTACCTGTAGCTTTCATCTTTTAGTGATCAAAAATAAAAAAATAACAGCTTTCATTCAAAAATGATGACCTTACTGTCAGACTGGGGGAAAAGGACTGAAGCAAGGGCACATAGTGGGGTCAGAAAAAGATGATCTTTAAGGTCCTTTCCAACCCAAACCATTCTGTGATTCAAACCATTCCATAGTTGACCTTTGAGATGAAACCTGTGTCCATGCAAGGCATTAACGTGGAGGTATAATCACATTAAATTCTCAGATGTTTAACAAAAGAAGCTTTGTGATATGTAACACCCCATGAACACCTAGACTTTTACATCAGGTGAGTGAGAATGGACAATGCCAGGAGACTTGGAAAGTCTCTTTCCTTGGAGAAACAGCAGACTAAAAAAGGACAAACATAGACCAAAATGAGGTCACAGTAAAACTGTAAAGTACTGTGATTCCTCACGTTTTCTTAAAAATCAGATAACTACAAAAATGACACAGTATGTGGTTTTCTGTACAGACTAAGAAAATTAAAACTGGATAAAAGTTACCTATTACCTGATTTTTCATCAATACACACTAAGCCTGTCCTACTATTAGACTTTCAGAAACAACTCAGCTTGGGTTACAACATTTCTAAAATCTTACAACCATAACAGCATGGAATCTTCTGTCACTTTTAAAAAAAACCTAAATCTCTAATAACTCCCAAGACACATCACTGTGCTTTTTTCAACTGAATTACTGGCCAAAGACTGGTTTAGGCCAAATTCCTTTTTTAAACAGCTATTCTTTCTCTTCTTCCCTCACTCACAAATCTCATGACTCATTTTAGGACACAACATAAAGGCACAGTTTTGGGTTTCCCCCTTCACCAACCTGGTGTGACATTGCCAAATCTGTCCTTGCAACCACTATGATAAGAAGTCTTGACATTTGTTTTCAGCTGGTGTAGGACATGTAATTAAATACATAGATTGTGCTTTTTACTTCATTAGTAAATGCTGGAGGGCACTGATCCTATAAGCAAGCAAGCCATTTCTGCAGGTAGTTGGAGGATCAATACAAACTGCTGGAGGATGATCAGAGAAGAAAAGCTGCTATGCAGAATTACAAAGCCAGTGGACATCCTGCCATGTCCACCTATAACCTTTTTCTTTAAATCCTCTGCTTCTTTCCCCTCATCTGCATCAACTCTTCTACCACCTCCCCAGATTACCCAGTGCCTCCCATTTGTTCAGGAACAAGTGTTATCTCTGCTTTTTTCAATACAATGACCAAAAATAGTTCAGAGGCCTCATTTTTATGCAAGTAACACAATAAAACCTTTCAGACTGCTTATTACTGTATGGATTTTCTCTCCAAGTCAGCAACTGCCCCTGCAGCAAGGCAATATACTCTTTTCCTTGCCAGAGGCTTCTGTGGCCCAAGCCAGCACTGTGTGTGTTTTATTAATGCTCACACTGGCATTCACCAGACAACCCACTAGATCCAGATTTTGCTGTTCCCATTCCCACTGAAGTAGGAAAAGCCAGTGGTGAGTTGCTGGTGGGGAAACATGCACTGACTGGGACATGGGGACAGGAGTGAATGACGAGGACAGGGACAAATGATCCAGGAAAAGGTTCCACTGCTGCTCAGCCAGAAGAACTCAGGCACAGAGCATGTTGAACCCTGCCAGAGGTTCCTTGTTTTTCCTTCACCACAGACAGCAGGGACAGAAGAACATTTACACTCATACACTTACAAGCCACCCTGCACATTAATTGGCATCAGCACATGTTTGTTCTTATTACATTTGGATTTAATGAACCATTTCTCTTGAGCTTGCCATTACAATTTAGACAAGCACGCTGGACAAGGTTAACCCCTGATCACCTCCCAAGAGGCACATGTTTGGTAGATTCACTGGAGCATAGGAAACATTATTCACAACTAAGGTTTCAGCAACAGAACTTAATTTTTAAGTATCACCACTAAAATAACATCCTACAAAACAATAACAACTTCTCCTTTTGACAGGGGCACGTGTAATTATATTATCCAAAGTAGCCTACAGTCTGCTAAGGGAAAAAAAGCTCACAGGCCTTTGATCATAGCTTTGCTCAAATTTTCCATAATTTCAGCATGATTATATTAGGAATGGGTGGTATTAAACCTTAAGAATGCTGCCTTGTGGCATATCCCTGACTCAGTATTATGTCAACCTCTGTGTCTTCTCTCTTAGGACGACTGAATCCTATGAAAGTCAACTTCTTCAGTTCAACACAACCAGAAAAAACATTCACTAGAGGCTCAAAGTACAAAGAACTACCTACAACTTTTTGTCAAATATCATATTAGAAATTTAATAACAATGTCTTTAGATTAGCCATTTCAGTCCACAAATATTTGGTGACACACTGTGTTATAAAATACTTGTCTAGAATTTATCTTTAGAAACTGTCATTCCCTCTGTCCAGCCCATGACAAAGCTATATCACATGTACTTTGAATATTTTCCAAATCATTACTGGAAACAAAAGGACAACTGGATACAGCTTGTGTTCTGACTTATATAGTATTTAAAGACTCACTAATAAAACACTGAACCTAATGAGGTGACCAGTTCAGGGCAGATCTTGATAAAGCACGTGCTGCAGCAGCAAAGCCCTCAAGAAATGCAGGCAGGACAAAGCAGCTGCTTCAGACTGAGCAGGAGTATTTAACGATATTAATTTTCATAATAGAGCCTTGGTTTTAAAAGTTTCTCCTTCCTAGGGTTTGAAATAAGGTTGATCTTCATTGTATTTCCATCCCAGACCACCAAAGGGAGTTGCAGGGATTTTGTGCAAGAAGCAGTGCTGGCTAATCCAGATTGCTTGTCAAGCAATGGAAGCGTGGAGAAAATTCAGTAGATAATCCAGTAGACCCAGGCCACAGTTCTGAGTGTCACACACTAGTCTTAAAACTAAGGAGAGGAGCTTTACAGCTTTCTAAATGAAAAAAAATACAGTTTCCTATTCTTAAGGATTAACCTTCTAAAACCTTGGTCCAAAGCAGAAGTCACTAACATCAATTCTTTCAGAGCCTGGCCTGTATTCTGTAAGCACAGGATCAAGGAGAAAGTGCAGAAATAAGGCATTAAGTTTAAGCAATGACTTATTCAATGGCCTGTGGAAGAAACATGATGCTCTGCGCGTGCCCTATGCACAGCATATTAAGAAGGATTTTCAACATTGGTATTCCGATTAAAGACTTCAAACATCTGTGAAGAGAACTTTGCAAAAATCCCACACTGAGGATGAAACCCTGACCTCAGCAGAAGGAAAGCTTTGCATTTGTCCTCAGCTGATCAAGGATTGCTGCCGTCTGCTCAGGATAGAGAAACCCCTCTTTGTAACTCACTCGGAATTCCTTTGTCAGACCTTTTGAGCTTTTAACAACCTGTCTTAGAATCCCTTTGAAGTGCAGCTGAAGAATTAACTTTACTGCAGCTGATTTGACTGAAGGAGCTGAATCAAGATCGTCCCTTTCAGTTTTGTCACCTGTGGAGCAGCATCGAGTGCCCACCATTTCCTTCCATGAGATTTGGGAACAAAGAACTATTCAGGATGGCCATGGGCCAGCTCCAGTCACTCTGGATATGACAGATGTAAGGCAAAACATAGTGAAGTCCATTATATGACCTACAGAGAAATTACTGTGTCACTCAACAGACAGTAATATATTTTAAATACAGGTACTAAGACCTTCCAAGAAAAAATACATATATATGTGTATATACACACATATGTATGGAGGTGCTGTCCTCTCTCTTGAGTAATTCTTTAATATTAATACCTTTAACAGGAAATGCTGGTAGTAAAAAAGTCTGAGACAGGATAAGAAAAAAAAAAATCTCCCTGTATTCCCAGATGTCATTTTAACAACAACTGATATATTACAATTGTATGCACTTTTTAACTGCAAGTAAAATAGCCATTACACTTGTAACATTTTATGTGCAACGTTATTGGAGAGAAAATGGCTTTGACAATATATATTTGAAAAATTGTTGCTCTTATTCACAATTCATGAATGCAGCCTTCCTGCAATATATCAAATCTATAGCCAGGCTTCCATCACGTTACCTTTTAGGCACCAGTTGAGCTGTTAGTCTGTGGTTTATAGAAGAGGAAACCAAATTATACCCTACAGGGGTGGGGGCAGACTATTTGGGTAGTGGTAAAAAGAGGGATTGATTTCAAGTTTTCCATCTGTTTTCCTTAAAGCCCTGAGATCCAGGGATCTCATGACTGGCCTGAACACAGTCATGGTCACAAGTAAAGCACGAAATGCAGAGGATGTGAGTACTTTAACTGCAAAGGATGGAAGTTATAACTGTCAGATTTCCATTTTGTTCACTTGACATTACTCTTTGCCTGGCCCAAAAAGGAAGTAAAATTATAATTCACAGGTATTTAGTAGAGATCAATGACCAGGGAATACAAAGCCCCAGAGAATATTGTGATGCCACTAACTTAAAATACAAGAAATTCTTCTGCAAAAGGGTTCATCAGATTGTCATTAATAACATAATTATTTTTAAAGCAAAATTAAGGTTGAGAAGTGGAAAACAGGGGTATTGTTAAGTCATTTTAGATCCTTCAAATCATTATTATGTGAGAATAAAGGGGACTAACAATGGACTGATTTACAGGTTCATTTCTGTCTTAGTGCTTGAATCCAGCCTACACTAATTTTGTTTTGAGGTTGTTCAGCAGTAAACAAGAAATGAGTTTGGTAGTTGGGACTCCTGATCCTGAGCAAACAGACTTCTCTGATTTACTGGAACACTTCAGTCAAGCCTTATCAGCAAGAATTTATTGCAGCAAATAATTAGAATTACCTAAAGTATATGGTATGTACTTTAAGTTTCATCTTATATTGATAAAGCACCAGAGAAGGCAGAGAGACAGAACAACAGGGTTTACTCTTGGTTTGTGACACCTGCTAAAGAAAGACTACAAAGCACCTGTACCCACAAAACTGGAAGAGTTTCCATAAAAACAAACTGGGAGATGTTTCAAGCTTGATCCCTACTCACCAGCTTCAACACTGGGACTCTTCTGATAAAGTACAGCGAGGTAATGTGAGACAAAATGTAAAGTATCTTCTCTTCTTTATTCATTTAATCTGCTTTTAAACTGTATAATATGCATCATATGGTTTCTATGTTAAAATTCCTTGGTTCTCCCTTACATTAAAATAAAAAGCAGCATTATCTCATCCCTTTGCCCATTAAAGTCA
The DNA here is from genome assembly GCF_025592945.1 of Manacus candei. Classification (NCBI taxonomy): domain Eukaryota; kingdom Metazoa; phylum Chordata; class Aves; order Passeriformes; family Pipridae; genus Manacus; species Manacus candei. Next base: position 1,139,849 of record NW_026138101.1, on the reverse strand, counting down.
CTACACGATCTTTTTAATGTGGTATTGCATCTGCAACTCAAAGAGACACCTCCAGTGTCTACCCAAAGCATATCTCTGCACATATATATATGTGTGTGTGTGTGTGTGTATACACACACACACACACACACACACAATGTGCATGTAGAGAATTTGGAAGTAGCAATTCCCACTTAATGATCACTTAATGTACACTTGCTCAGTAAACATAACACCAAACATAACCTGTAAGTGTCAGCACATCCCAGAAAGAGCTGGATCATTTGGACAGAGATGCTGCCCTCAGCTCCAGAGGGAAGGGATATTCAGAGCTGTGACCTTGGTTTAAATATACTCTATGCAGTCAGCCACAGAAAGCTCACTGGAATTTTCCAGATATATCCAAAGCATAGTTCTCACACATACTAAAGGCTTTATTCCATTCTGCTGGCCATGATAACGTGTTCACGACAAAAGATCTGCCAGGGGAGGCTGAAGGAGAAATTAAGTTAAATGAGATTCAAATGGACAGATTTCATGTACAGTTACCTCCAGGTACACGCAAGGAAAGGTGCACAGATACCAAGCACTGTCACTGGCAGCTGTTGCCCCACTTTCAAAAGAAAGCAAAATAAATTCTGGCTGGCCTGAATCAAAGTGTCAGTAACTCTTTAAAAACAACAGGGAAGAAAAGTTTCAAAATACGTGTTCCATAAAAAAAATATACAAGTGGAAGCTGCAACTGCAGTATTGATCCCAGTTGTAAGCTGAGCTGTAGAGAACTGCAGAGCTGGCACTCACAGTCTTCTGAACTGACAATAAATCCCAGGTTTGCCAGTATCCAAATTACTATTCTGCACCTCTCCAGTTGGAGAGAAGTCATTAATTAGGTTGGCTTCCTTACTCAGGAGGTAAAAGTAGAATTATTCCACAATGCCCTATGGCCAACTCCTTATTTACAACTTGTGTGGGACCTTCTGCAAACTGATGGGTAAAAATCATCTCTCAGTAAATGCAATGTGGTGATGTAAAGCAGAGCCAAAGAAAGAGAAAGGTAAAGTGGTCTAATAAATTTGTGGTGCGACTGATTACTGATCCTGAAAAAATGAAAGCTGCAAAGATACATGGGGAGGGCTTTTGGAACAGACAATAAATCTGAGTTTGTTTGCCACTGTAGTCAAGAAGAGTCATTCAATTGTGGCACCAAGGGAACAGAGTTGCAAGTATTTTCCTGTGTGTTTTCTAGTGATTTCCTATAAGGGGATTGAGAAGAAGCCTGTGTGCCTTATGAATTCAGCTGGGAGAGAGGCAAATGTATCAATACATCCTCTAGATACTCTTGAAAACAAGAACTCAGCTGATGCATGTGCGGTGCAAAGTGACAGAGTGTCAACTTTTTTTTGTCAGGAAAGCATTTTTCTTTATTTCTGCGTTAAACACATATTTATTTCTCCTCTGTTACTTTAATGCAGTCAAGGAACCACCTCAGGTAGCTCTTTTTACATTCTACCATCTCTCTCTGAAAACATCCTTAGATACACAAGGCGTTGCCTTGTAGGACATATTTTTCAAGTCTGTCATTTTGAAAGTAAAGAAATCAACGTTCAGAAGATGATTTTATAGTTTGACTCAGTATAACACAAAGTTTTGCACCTTTTCATGGCAGATTTGTTTTGCTGTAACTTAAATTTCTACACATTCCGGATGCACCAGCAAAACACCTACAGATCAGTGGGCAGATGAAGGAACCAAAGCTGGGAAAACACCAGACATGCAGGACACTGATTAGACCCCTAGATTTGCACTGTAAATACTTGCATGGCCAACACCTCCCACAGTTACATTTATTTGCATTCTGTTAACATTTCCCCCGAGTCCCACTAAAATCTCACCTCTCTCTCATGGTGGAGAGGGAGTTTTTAAAAGTAGCCACCACCAAACCAAATTAGCTCTCTCTCTAATCAGATCCTAGAAGCAGCTATGGTACAAGTCAATGTGACGTGAAATTACAGGCCCAGGTATTTTCTGATATGATATAATGCTGCAGGGAAGGAAATATTCACTTTCTTGGAGGTAAATTAGCTACAGATTGGTTCCAGACATTACCAGAACTATGAGAGGCACCAGAAAATACATCAGCTTGCCTTGATCTAACTAATGCTCTTGTACAGGAAGCCAAGAGGAACAAAACCTTTCCTCTGGACTAAGTCTCCACTTGCTTAAGAGAAAGTTTCAATCATTGCAGGGGTTTTAATTAGCATCACACAAAAAGATTTATCATCATGGAGAGGAAAGCCAACTGAGGCAGAAAATAATGATAAAAGTATGAAAGAAACAGGAACCACATGCAGGGGAACCACAGATCAAATGTCATATTTCATTATCATTCTGAAGTCCTGGAAAACCTGCCAGCTGCTTATTTTCTAAGGTGAGAAGTTTCTTTGCTTTAGTGACAACGGGACAGATCAGGTCACTGCCTGGCTCGGATTTCCTTGTGTGACAATCTTCAGGCATCAATTAGTGTTGCCAAGTTGAAATGGTCACACCTGATGAACTCAATACCTCCCCTCCTTGTACCAGATGCCTTAGTGTAATTTTTTTTTTTCTTCTGAATAGATGTTATTTCACAGCTTAGGAAATATTTTCAACTGGATAACAGTGACTTCAATCCACACACCTATGACAGAAACTTTCTGATCTTGCCAAATCTTGGAGCAAGTCAGCAAAGTACTTGGTCAGGAAATCACAGGGGAAAATACTACACTGTTGCTAAACTAGGACTGACTGCAGGGCTTTCTTCAGCAATAAATGCAAAAACAGCTCCCTGAAAGATGCTCCATTTTTTTGCAGCCTCAGTCAAACTTACTGATTTTATTCCACCTTTTCCTAATACAAATATTCTACAAACAAAGCAACAAGACAGCTCTTACTCCCACTAGCTTCTCAATCACTCAGTGATTGGAAATTAAAAGAATAAAGCTTACAGGAACAGAAGGCAAATAAAAATTGGAACCTAACATTGAAATATCCATACTGAGAAAAAGTCTGTAAGAAGCCTCAGTTCTCCCACATGTCCAAGGAAAGATGAAAATTGACTTTCTATTACTTGTTCAGGCATACCAAGATGCATAATCACTGATGGAAAATAAATACACATAATCCTGCTGCAGCCCATTAATGGAATAATGAGATGTCATTAACATGTTAAAAAAAAAAAATTAAGGAACTAGCATAATTTGAGAATGATTGACATGTGAAAGTAAAAAAAACCTATATATTATTTGCTCATTTCATTAAATTGTTTAGAAAAAATCTTTAATATTTAATCCAAATTTTCAGTCTCTAGTTCATGAATTACCCATAAGCAACTTTATCTTCTGTACTCCCAAGGAAAAAAAGAGCTTCAGAAAAAGCTGAGGGAAATGAGACAAAAAAACCCCTGCAGACAGTTAAACAGCTAATCAGTATTTTGCCCCTCACTCCCAGCTTCAGGTTTCTCATTTTGGTGATCAAATACAGACCTGGCATTATGGAGAGGTTATGAATTCACATCTTACTCACCTCCAACAGAGAGCTGGGCAAGAAATCCATACCCCAAACAGCTGCTTTTTCACCAGAGAGCTCCAGCAACAGCAAACACAAGTGTTAAGTCCAAGAACAGCAGAGATGCTTCTTAGAAAAAGTGTATTTTTACAAGAAAAATTCCTAGCAAAGAATTTCTCTTCAGGTTTGTGGCACCTCCATCCCACTACAACATCCCTAACCTCCTATTTTATGTGCAACCCATCGACTACACCCTCCAGAAAGCATTAATAGAATTCAGGTGGCTAATCCAGGTGCTTTCCATTAGGAGAAAATACTTCTTAGGAGGCCTTGACTAAGATCTAGAAAGCCCTTTCAGCTGTGCTGAAAAACCCTTATCAAAGTATTGAAGCCATGAGTCAGCTGAGCTGTTGCATGTGGGTAGTAATCCATGTGGAAAAAAAATATTTTAGACAAAATAACGCTCTTATTTTCCTCAGGGAAGGCCTGTGTTTGTTTTCTATATACTTATGAAATAGCTAAATGTAAAACATTTGTGAACAAAACCATCCTGATGGACTTAGTAACTGCCTACTTAAGCTCATTCTTTTTCTAATATCAATAGAAAAAACATGGAGGAAACTGGTTCTCTGAGACACACACCCTCATTAAATTAGCATTGCCTTTGCCATAAAAGCAGAACGGAGCAGTTTTGCACCATTAAGTTGTGCTTTCCTGAACTCACCCCTGAGATCTGCTGGGTTGACTCAACACACCAGAGACCTGAGGCTCTGGCTGTGCTTTAGGGACTGTGGCTGAGCTGCACTTCAGAACAGCTCCCTGTGCACTCACAGCCAGAAACCATCCCAGCCTGAATTCCTAAGAAAGGGATTTTTTTCTATTCCAGCTACTGTTTAAATTAAAGAGACCATTTCTACCACCTCACTGGATTCTCAGCTGGTGCAAGTCAGCACAGCTGCTTTCTTTTCAGTGTAACAACCACAGTTTACCTCCACCTGAGCTTGGGCTCTGCGGCTGATGGACTCATTTAATCTGGTTGGGGAATGGTGTTATTTCAGGGAATAAAGGCCCTGAAAAGAACTTTAAAAGTCTACATATCTGCAAAAACTCCTTTAAGAGACCTGTTCTTTAAACCTATTGGGACCTGAAATGCATAAACTGAAAAGGGAAGTCAGCTACAATAAATACCTAATCCTAGAAACCTCCTTTACCACAGATGGTGCCCATTAATGTCATAAAGCCAACGAAATTTGTTTACTGTTAGTTCAAAGCCCTTTGGGTTCTGTGTAACTGAGTGGCACAACTCAGACTTCACAGCCAAAGCAAGGTAGAGAAAACACCTTCTCTGAGGCAAATCTCCAGGAGCAGCCAGCGAGAGCAATCTCAGCTCCCCCTGGGCAGCCCCCAACGGGAGAGTTCCCTTCTCTGCTCCTGCAGCTCCCTGCTCTCACTCTTTTGCTGCCACTTGCTCTCATAAAACCACCACCACAGCAGATCAGGGCTGCCTTTCAACCAATAAGTAAATAAGTGCCCAAGATCTAATGGGCAGAAGGGACACATGAGGAGTTCTTGACAGAACTACGTCCTTTGGTGGCTACTGAGTTTTAGTCTGGCCTGTGCCTGGATATGTAGATTGGATAGATAGATAAGGTAGATAATCTGCCTATTCCAAAGCCTGTGCTGCTGCAGCCCGGGAGCAGAACACCCCCTTTGCTTTAGTTTCCCCACTTGAGTCTTCCAAGGGTTTGTCTCCCTCAAGAATCACCTCAGTGTTCCACTGAACAGATTCTCAGGAGGAGCTCAATGTGTTCTCAAGACAGATTTCCCTTCGATTTTCATTCTTCTCCCCCCTCTCTGTGAGGATGGTGCAGGAAGCATTTAAGTAAATAACTAAGCCATGATAGGGGGTGGAAGGAGTGACATTTCTGGCTTCTCTTCACAGTCACCTGTCAAGACTTGGGTTGCAGAGAATTACAAAGCTCAAAGTAATAGTGGTTCAATGTCCCTGTAAGACAGAACTTCTCACTGTGACTGGCTCACTGTCAATTTATAACCCGGAGCATGAAGTCTTTTAAATCCTCTGTAATTTCTGAACTGCAAGGGATTTGGGGATCTTATCAGGGAAGAAATAATATTGTTAAGGTTTCCTCCTTGCAAGTGTTTCAGGCTTCATATTAAATCTGTGAGCTCCTTGTGTTAGTTGGATTTGTCTAATACTTTAACATTTCAAAAGTTGCAGACTAGAAGTTGTGCAGCTTGTGTGCTGCCAGCACGAGGCCCCTCCAAGTCACCTGGGCTACAGCTGGATGGACAGTCATGCACAAACACATCAGTTTTTGTGTTAATCAATTAATCAGCTTTTTTAAAGATTAACAACAGCGTTCAGCCAGAATTTCTAATAAAGGGAAACGTGCAAGAGTATAATCCAAGTGATGGCCTTGCTGCCCTGTGGTGCTGATAAGAGCCTGTAACATCTGATATCCCAGCTCCAAAAGTGGCCTCTGGTTCGTGACTCCGAGGTGGGAAGTCTCTCCACCTTGGCCCTGAGCTGAGACAACACTTGCTCACCTCTGGAATCCACTGTACTTGCAGATTTTCTACTAAAACTATGCACATGAATTGTTACCATTTCTGCTCTAAAGCCATCCTCACATAACAGCTCAGTCTTCTGTTTAAATCCATCCCATGGCAGGTGGATTCCTGTGCCAGGGTTCTCTCAACCAGCCACACATTTTCTGCAAAGTACATCCAGACCACGAACTCTTCTCTCTTGGTTGCTTTAGTATAAAGCCATATTAAACTAAGCATTTCAGCTGGAGAGCAAGCCCAGCTGAGCTGTGGTGCTGATACAAGGCCTGCAAGTGAGATTAGTTGCTGTGAAATGCTACATATTATTTTTTTCAGGGGGTCTTTAATGTCTCCAAGCCAGACCTGCGTTGACAAAAAGGATTACTGCACTTTAACTTATAGTCATGTTTACCACATCAGCACCTGAGCACGTGAATAATCACCTGTGTTGCTGCTATAACCAACCTGGTGCTGCTGCAAATACATTTTCCTCCAGCTCATCCACTAAAATAAACGTCCACATCAGTGTGGCTTGAGAAATGCGACATTCGAGACCTGACCTCAGAAATCAAAACCAGAAGCCCACAAACAGATGAGAATAAAATGCTAAACACGTCATCTCAGCCAGGAAAAAGGTTATTATTAAATGTTTTCGTATATATTTATATATATTTAATCTAGGAATGGGTTCAAAGTATTAATCAAAGCTATATTCTGGCTCCTCTCCCAGCATTGCTCACTGCAATAATTTTATTCTGTGTACATGTGCAGAGAAAACACAAAGTCTTGGCATTTGAAAGGCTGATAAAATTTAATTTGTAAGTTTGCCTGATAAACACTTCAAACATATCAAAATGAAGGAAAAATATTAAGCTTGACAAACAATATGGTTAAGGCAGAGTAAATGAAGCTCTGCCATGCAAATCCAGCCTGTCTGCTCACCAGAGATGGCATATTCCAGAAAATTCAGGTCTGACCCAGAGCACACAATGGCATTGGGAAGACTCCAAATCCTTTTAATTTTCAGGCAGCAGACTAAGAAGCTGTTCAAATTATCTTCCTGTACTAGAATCCTTGGGGGTTTTTATGGTTGCTGCTTTATTCAAAGGAGGAGGTGGGGAAGACACAGAACTGTCTTTTTAAAAAGCAGTTTCCAACAAGTGAGTAGAGGGTGTTGCTGCTGTGCTGGTGTTAAATGCTGTAATAAATTGGGGGTGATTTGATTTGACTTTCATGATATCTAAGGGAAATGAAAATAAAGTCTGCAGGAAACGTGTCAATTCCTCACACAAATCAAAATAGAATGATTGTTTCTGTAACAATAATAGAGTTTGCCATAAACATTTCTATTGGGAAAGCACTATTGTACTATGATCACTGCAGCAAATGGCATTAGAAAATATTCATGGAGCAGCAGAAAATGATTTTATGAACTATGCAGTTAAGGATATAGAAATGGTGCCTGGGAGGAGGGGTGGGATTTGTGTCTGTGAACACAATACATGTAGCTGTGTACAGACATATATCTCAAGCTAAAACATAAAAAGCAAACAAACAAAAGAAAACCCAATAAAATGTTAACAAAAGAAACCAATGGGCACATTTCTCTGTGGGATGAGAAAGGAAACAAAAAAAAAAAGTGAGAAAGGACATTAACAAGATTCAGTCTTCAAGGTCTTCCTTCTTTGTCCATCTTTTTACAGAACAGAAAGAACTACCATTTCTCTTCATTGATGATTTAGGCTTCCAGCCATTTCCCTCCTTGTTCTGGGTGTTTGTGTAACGTGAAATCTAATGACATTTCTTAAAAAGAAACGAAATAAACAAAATTGTTCAGACCCTATAGTTATGGCATAATTCCTTTAGCCTTCAGATTTTCCAGGAGCAAAACCTGGCAAATGTTTTTCTGTTGCACGTTACACGCTGATTAGCAAAGCCGCCTGCTCTCTAAAGTATTTTCTCTTGGTTTAAAAATATGCAGGTATTTTCTGCAGAAAACCAATTATTTCCTGCCGAAATATGAATAGAAAAAGGGACACTGCACAGACAAAACAGCAGTTTTCCGAATGGAAAAGCGGATCAGCTGGATGTCACCTGGTGCTTGCAATGCCCAGAAACCTGGAGTCGTTCCTACAGTCTGGAATACCCAGGAAGCAGAGGATGGATTCTGTATGAATGACTGAAATCTCCTCCCAGAACACATCATGACGGTTTTCAGCATGACTCAGGTCTAATATAACAGGATAGTAAGGAAAAACAGGATGATTTTATGATGGACACGAATTACTGAAACCAATTAAAAGTTATACAGATCATTTTATCACAACCTCCTCCTCAAAAAACCAAAACCAAACAGTAGATTTTGCATCAAGAAAAAACATAAAAATAATAAACAGCATCTGTTGGATGTCCTTTTGTTCCTCTGCTGTGTCATAAGATACAGGAAATTTCTTAATGAAAATCAAGACTAACTTAACCAATCAAGTCCAAATCTCTGTCAATATGTGATTGAGACACACAGTCAAAAGTGCTGACATAATTCTGACTGGATGGATATAAAATATACCTTTAATATACTAGAAGTACTTTAGAAAGATAACTGTTTATTATTCAGCTTGGACTGCAAACATTAGGAAACACAAATTTAATGGTTTTTTCTCTTTTCTTAACAAGTATTTAGGGGTGTTCAGCCTTTCGTGTCCCAGTCCTGCAGACACACATAGTTTATTGTCTAATTGTATTTTTTGTATTTTTCCTGTGACTGAAATGGATGATACTTCTCAGATTAGACCATTTACTTTCACAATGTACCCACGACTTTTTCTTCTGCTAAAGAAAGCAACAAGCAATTTTTAAGTGCAACTTATTCTTCATCTGATTATCATGATGTTGTTGGCCAGCACCTGAGGCTGCTCTACCAAAGCCTGGATGAGTAAACTCTACATTTCCTCTCCAAAGGGAAAGGGGAAATGTTGAAACACTGAGTTAAAACACATCTTAAAGTTCCTGGGTTTCAGAGCCTTGCCTTGCCAAATTCCTGGTTATGTACCTGCCTAAAAATACAGATATCTCCTTTTCCAAATTTACTTCTTAATTTAATATCCCATAATGATTCCATTCATCTCCCCCCCCAAAGAATTTACTTTCACAGATATCAGTTTTACTTTTTAAGCAATCTCTATTAGAGTGTTTCAAGCTGAAAAACTCATTTTTTCTTTTCAGAGATAAAAAAAGGCCATTATTATGCTGAGACAGAAAAGTCACCCCGAAAAAAAGAAACAACAAAAAAAATGTGCCTGTTGCCTCATTTTAACTTCAAAACAATCAATCCCATTGTATCAATATTTCTTCAAAAATAAAAAGCTTTCCAAAATTATGACCTTCTGCTGCCTCACTCTCAGCTATTTCATGGCTGACTTATAGCCTTGAGAAAAAATAAAAAGCAGGTCATTACAGAAAAATTGGTAGAGCCTCAGCTCCAGTAGCACAATCAGTTGCTCCAGCTCTTATTGTGACTAATAATCACATTATTGTGAATGAATTGGGGCAAAAGACGGGTGGTGAGAAATGCAAAGAAAACTGTGCTCATAAATATCCATTACCAGCAGTGGATGCCAAAAATAAAATTAAAAAGGTATCTAATGGGAGATAGAGTCCTGTTTTAAAGGCCATTATTAATTCCTTTTTAGTTCAGATGGACAAATATCGATTAATACTCGTGGCTACCATAGTTACAGGAGGAACTTCAACAGCAGCTGCTCTCACAACACCCAGGGGAGAGGAATCCATTAGTGCCATCTTGGGTTGGCCACTGGAGAATTCCCTCTCCTTTTCCTTTGAAACACAACAGAAAATAGTGCAGGGTTGGGAAGGGTTCTCAGTGACAAATGTCACATTCAGAGCTGCCATGAGCTGATGGTTTCCAAAATCACCCTCCAGGGTGTGGGAAATCTCCTGGAGGCCTCCTTTGTGTGCATCAGGGGCTGCAGGAACTTCACCCAGGATGGAAATATTCTGCCTTGAATTTTTCCTCCCCTTCCAGATGTCAAGATCTATGGCCAGACTGGGTCAAAGAGTTGAGGCTATAAAGAAAAATCCTCATCTATTTGTCATCTTAGAGTGCCTAGAAAATGAATGTATCCACAAATAGTTTAAAAGCTGCCTGGTAACTTGCTGTAAAACTTCAATTTTGTCTACTGGATGCCATGCAAACATGTTTATCACTTTAAACAACTCCTACATTCACAATATACAAAGTAGTTGTTGTGTGCAAACCAGCAAAAGGTCATGCAACAACTATTATTTTTGCTAATTTTTCTTGATCAATCCTCAACCATTCTGAACTCTAAAAAATATACCTGTTTAGTAGCTACATTTTCCAGAAAATAGGCTTGATTTGTTCAATTCAGAAGGACTTTTCAATTAGAAATTATTAGCTAATAATTTTATAATTAAAGGTAAGTTAATTCATAGCAGGCAAACTACAATGACTTTAAATGACACATTTTCAGTTTGCCAAGGAAATATTAAATTTCCTTTGACAACAGGGCCCTTTGTCAGCCTAATTCCCTTTTTTGCCACTTTTACAACATCAAACTCTACATTCAGAAATCCACTATTTGCCTGTTTTAATTTATTTAATTCTTTCTTTCAGTAAAACCCAATCCAAATCAACTAAAAAAAAAACCAAACCAGCAGAAAGCCTGGGAATAAATATAGGTCTCTTCAGATCTCTAAGGACTTGGGAACACAGGAACTGTATTTGAAAAAGAAAGTCATATAGGTTTTATACTTTATACTTATTCTGGAGTTCAGACCTGATCCAAAACCTGTTTCACTAAGTGGCTAATTCTAATGGTTAAAAAGAGCTATGAAGTTTATTCTTTATTACAACTTTGCTCTCCAGTTGCCTGTGTCTCACACTGATGAAAATAGACTTTCTATGGCTTCTTATTTCCTTGCAAATTCTGACAATTCCCACAGCACTAGTTTAGGATTATCAGTGAATGAGCTCTGGTACTGCATGATTTGGTAAAAACAAAATCTAAATTGTATAGATAGGTTTATATCCTGTCCCTATTCCCTTGCTCTCACTGTCCTCTCCCTGGGATATTGCTGTGATTGCATTCCAGTTTTGAAAACTGAAAATTCCAGACTAAATAAAGGGAAAAGCACAAACCCTCAAAACACCTGTGGTCCTTATTTGTGAGCTGTAACCATCCTGAGAGAGGTGGGGAAGCATTTCCCTGCAATCCAGTCCCAAACAAGGCAGTTTTCCTCAGTTCTCAGGTACCACGGGATAATCTCACCTGATGCTCTCCATTCCTTCCATGCTTTTTCTTTTCTCCTACAGGTTTCTGCTTTGCTATAATTTAACAGCCTCATGTTCAGAAACGTCACTCATAAGGAGAAAAATTCTGGCTTTAGCTCAGCCTTCTCTGAGTTAAAAAAAAACCAGTGACTGCGTTTCCATCCTGCTGTTCACAGTGGTGGAAGGAAAATGCAAGCAGAGCTCCAGAGGATGGTGGCCTTTGGCTCCCTGCACACTCCACTCAAGGCACAGCCAGGTCTGTGCATGTCTGTGTTCTCACCATGGAGATTTTCCAGCAATCAATCCAGTTCAGTTAAAAGCAGACAAAATCCTGCCTCCTTTTTTTTCCCCCTACTAAAACCCCGCTCGCGTCACCGCTCTCCCAAAACAACTGTCGGTGTTGGGCACTGCACAGAGCCAGGATGAAAAGCCTCACAATCAATAACAACAGGATCCCTGTCGGCCACAAATTAAAAGCCCCTTACCTGAGAAAAATCAAGGACCTGTTCTCTCATTCCCCTTCTTTCAACTCAGCCAAAGGGAATAATTCAAGGCCCAGGTGTGTGAGGCTGGGGAAGGGAAAGGAAATGGTTGTTATGTGAAGCAGGTGTTGAATGTTGTCACAACTGAGGCCAAGTTAATGACGTTCTAATGAGCAGTAATAAAGAGTCAAAAGCGATAAAAAAGAAGAAAATAACCTCTGGAGTAATCAAGCTGTACTGAATATACCCAGAGAGCTAAGGACTCTATTGAATGGGGGAGGAGAAGGGGTGCAGAGAGTATTGGCTCTCAGTATTTCCACTGGAAAACAGGGAAAACTGTGACTCCCAAGAGGACTGTAAACTCCAAATTTTGATAAAGTAGTGGATTTCCTAATACCAGCACACAGCACATTTGTGATCCCCAAAGCCCCTGGTGTTAGCTGGCATAAACAAAAATAATTCAATATCCACTGCTTGTCTCCTTGGGTGTTGTTTTTTTTTTTTTTGCAACCAAACAACTTCCAGAACCCAAACAAGTGTGACTATACATCATCACAGCTGTGTGTCTGAAATACCTCCTGAAAACAAGCAGTGAGGATGAAGAAGGTACATGTGCAGAGACTGCACATCATTACTGTCTGTGTACAAACAGAAGCAGGGATTACTTGGGTAAAATATCTTTCACATTAATTAATTTTTATTCACCATAAAAGCAAGTCACTTCTGTCTGTATGTAGGTATTAAGAGGGAAATCAGAATTATCTGCTCTTGTGGAGTAGCCAGTCATTTTCAAACACAGCCTCATCCAAATGTTATAGAAATCATCACTGGTGGTATTTCATGGATTTGAGCTGGGTTTGGATCATAACCTATGAGAAAATATGTCTATCTAAAAGTGGAAGGAAGGGAGGAGCAGAGAGGCTGTTGTTTGCCTTTGCTCATTTTGTAACTCTTATATTTATACTTCTGTGAACAAATATTCAGATATCTTGAGCTGGCAGTGAAAAAGAACCATTTTCCCCTGTAAATATAAATTGGTCCTTCTTCCTTGCTACAGGAAATTAGTTTGATTTGTGTGTTTTCTGTACAGTTTGAACAGTGTTAAAAAAAGTACAGCAGACTGTTTCATGGAACTTGGCATCCCTATACCACCTGTTATAAAAGTTACATACTTTTTGCAGTAACTAGTGGACTTTCTTTTTAGCATGTATATGTTTCAAATCTTCCTTTCAGCTCTGCTTTCTGCAGAAAGTCCTCAATGTATTGTTGGCAATAACAGCAGAGGCACTGATTTAATTCTCTTACTCCTGGCTACCATATAAGATGCCATCTTTCCTTCTGTGCTATTTCTGTTTTTCCTATCAGCTGCCTGCAAAAATCACTAGGCTTTATCCAATCAGAGTTTTGATGTCGTGAATATACATCTTTCTCAGAAACTTCAGGGAGAAATCAAGCTGTCCAAAACTTCTGGAAATCAAGATATTGTATTTATCTTTGACTTTTCAACCTAATTCATCGGGTAAGCAACTAGAACCAGAGAGACCTACCTCCATCCCTGTCCCCACAGGGACAATATGAGCCTGTTCTTACACTCCTTGACTTGTCTATGCACCAACTCTGAATCCCTGGTTGCACATTTAATGTTGATTTCCCCATGGAAATGCCCAAATCCCATATGTTATATAAATTACAGGGGCCTTTTCAATTTGTTATTCCAAATTTTATTGCCTCATTACTTGAATTTAACTGGAAGGATTTGAAAAGAAACCTAAATAAGGATTCAGAGTTTAGACAGCAACTGTTTGGACAGAGGAGGCAGAAAATAACATGGACAATTTTCTTGACACTTAGGTCTTTGCCTCTGCTTAGCAAACTTTACTCTTGTGATCCAAAGTGTCATTATATTGCCATTATCACTAGAGTAGAATACTTGTTCATAATTGAAGAATGATTTAGGAACTAAGTAGCTTGACACGGTGGCATATTTTATCCTAACAACTCCTAAACATGCAAATGTACTCCATGTACTCCTTTTCCAGGAAACTAGACAAAAAAGTGGCAGTAAAAAATATTTGAAGAGAAATGAATTCACTGGAAAAAAAGTATTAAAATACACTGAAGGTAAATGTAATTGTTTTCAAACCCAATGTTTTTGTAAGATAAATTCAGCATTGGACAGGCTCTTTAAAAATCAATTTGCACTTGCTTCCTCTATAAAGATTTATCCCAGAGAAAAAAAAAATCCATTAGTATTAAAGTGCTTAAAAACTTGGCAGACTATCTCCAAAGGCATCAATTTCTAGTGCTAATTAACACTAATTATTCACTCAGCAGTTGTAAGTTGCATTCGGTCCCCGAGGGGAGAAGGGAGATTTGTCTCTCTCCGTCGCAGCGCGTTTCCCGTGTTTGTTCCAGGAGATTTTTACATTCAGACACCAAAATCCCATGGACTTGGAGATCTGCAGGACTTTCCTGCCTGCTTCCAAGAGTGGATCGAGATTTTCATGTAATATAAAGAGTCTGTGCTGTCCCTCAACATCCTGCACGTGTCACGAGGGGTTTTATCTCTCCCGTTCCTTGGCCCCGTGGTACAGACTGGACCTCACACGTTCTTTCAGTGCCTAAAGGGCTTCAATTTAGGATTTTTCTGATTGCTCAGGGTTGGTGTCTGGTGTCCAACCTGGCTGTTAAACCACTCTGCCTCACAGCTTGTTGTTCATGACCACAGTTACCGGAGAGACCAACACATCCCAGACCTCCAAGGCTTGGATTTGGACTCACCCCACCCCCCCCAAATCCCTTGAAACTCACTCCTTCAGGCACCCCGAGCAGCTCAGAGGCTGGGACATCATCAAGGGATGATTCAACTCTTTCTCCCCAAGAAAGATGAAAACTGAAAAAGAAAGATATTTCAGGGAATACATGTTTCCAGAAATGTTTATTTAGAAGCAACAAATCATTTCATTCTCATAATGTTAACCCAGACCAATTAAACTAGTGTTCTCTAATTTAAAAGTTTATCTTTCTGATGCAAAATTAAACTGAAGTGACCATTTTATTCTCTCCCCTCCTCCAAAAAGCAGTGATAGTAAAGAACCCCCTGTATTCTGGGGAAAAAATGGGGTTTTTAAATGTCCAGATTTCCCAGGTTACCTTTTTAAATACCTCTCATATGTCTATATTTTTTTTCATAGTCAAGCAAGATCTAACAAAAAGGATTCAAGTTTCTTGATGCAAGAGGGAAAGAAAATGGGGCTGGCTAGAAAAGCTGGTGAAAATGATATTAATGCAGCACGACACCCCCTGTGTCCAAGAACAAAAGATAGATGCATGTGAGAGAGAGAAGCAATAAAGGGTCAGTAATAAAAGAAATATATCACTTGTAGAATTGACTAGGCTTTACTTGAGATTTATAATCCATTCTAACTGTAGTAATTTGTGACTCCTGGAGACAGACTGCCTATTAGACATGATATTTTTGTAGGGCACCACCCAGGAATAAGATCCATTAAATGCCTGAGTTTCTTGCTCTTCCCTTCTGTTCTTGTAACTAATACTCCTTGAACCAGAATTTTTTATTTAATGCCATTAACTATCAATCAAATGATGACAAAAGCAGACAGAAGGGGTTAAATGACTTGCCCCCAAATTACCCAGTGAGTCAGCAGGTGAATTTGCCTGATTCCTCGAGTCTCCTGAGCACATCACAGCTTCCAGGCTTTTCCAAACCATCTATGGATCTGTCCTGTCCGACCTTGTCCATCACAGGTTTAGTAGCTTTGACTCAGTGTTATGTTAACACAGTAACAACTCCTGGTGAGCTTAGACTGAGTTAGGACAAGCTTATGTCTTCCCAGAACTTCTACCAGTCAAATTTGGACTCTACAACATTGTAGGGAAATGTCCTCTGAGTTTGTCAGGACATCATTCCAAAGCTCACATTCACTGCTGCTTCACAGGGTTAAGCACTTGTACAGTCTGACTTTGATAAGAAAATGAACACATAAAATGGAGATGAAGGAGCAGGGAAATTTCACCATTTCCAGTAAATGCTAAAATTTAATTCCTCAATAAAACTCATCTCATCCTGCAGAAATACAAGTGGTTGCATGAATCCATTGCCTTCATGTGGGCTTTACAGAGGAAGAATTTAAAAGATGTGATACCTTAGTTTAATGCAGCTTGGGGTTTGTTTGGGGTTTTTTTGTGGGGGTTTTGGTTTTTGTTGGGTTTTTGTTTGTTTGTTTGTTTGGGGGTTTTTTGTTTGTTTTAGTTGGTTGGTTTTTATTTTGCTCTCTTTACCTCTCAGTTGTTTGACCAAATTTTGTAGAATAATCCTTGTTTTGCTCTTCCCCTTGGCTAAGAGGGAAGTGTGTCTTGCCTTTTTAGAGAGTAATTATGATGTTCTATTAATCGTTTCATTAATAGGAAAGGACCATAAGTGACTCTTGAGGGTTTTGAAAGTCCTTATTGAAAGAAGGAAAGTTGGAATAATAATCCCCCATGGACATCACTTTTTTCATGCATTCTGAGGGACTATTTTTTAATTAAAAGAACCCCGTGCTTCTGTTTCTGGTCAGTGTGAATAAATTAAGGTGATTAAATTCAAAGCCTTGCATTAGTTGAACTGACAGTTCTACACTTGCAAACTGAATGTAGAAATCTGCCAAAAATAGAAATCAGTCATAGGAAATTGTTCTCCTGTTGTGTTTGCATCTTCCCTTTGCAACATTTTATTTTTCCATGGGACCTTAATACTTTTTTTTTTTTAAAGGTAGACTTCTGCATGTCTACATGCAGAATGCACGCTTAAGTGTTCTAAAACAACAATTAAGAAAAGTTTAAACAAGCTGTTTCTTAAACAATCTTACCTCCTGCTCTATTGAGCAATCTAAAGGATGTAGTAAAGGACCAGATTTATAAAAGTAGTGTGATTGCATAGTGCCTCTAAGGATAAAGACACAATTTCACTTGGTGTTTAGGGATAAGAAGAATTTCTCCCAAAAGACCAGAGCTGTAGAACTTCATTTGAAAGCACCACAACAAACACAATTGAGCTGATTCTGACACGAGTTGCAATTAAAAAAAGCTTCAGGAGGACCCAATTAAAATCCACCTTTAGTTCCTTAGGGGCACTGTATTTGGGATCTACAGGTTCCTGGCTATTTCCATAGTAGAGGATTAAGAATGAGCTCCTGAAAAGCCTCAAGAGGGAGCTGTGACCTGCAGCAGTTGGGGTTGGTGGCAGCCTGTCAGTGCGTGGTGAGTGCTGGTCCATGTGCTGCATCACACAGTACGGGTGTCAGATGAGTCTGGACACGAAAATAGGCTCCAAATTGGCCTATTTGAAACAAATATTGTTGATAAACATGCACAGATGGATGTAATGATGATTTTCATGGCAGCTGAGAAAACAACCTTGTGTATTCTACTTGTAATTTAAATTTTTTCGACGGGAAAACTACTATTGTAAATGCCTAAATTCCCCCAAAATAAGCGTTTTGGAGATTCTCACAGAACTTTTTCTAAATGGTGAAATATTTAATGAAGCATGCAAGGGTCCTTAAAAAAATACATGATACATTCAAGGCACTGAATCTAGAATATGTTTGCAAAAAGAATTTCGTTGATCTGGATCTGTGTAAAAAAAGGATCAATTCTCAAATGAAAACTAGTCCCACTGTCAGATTATGAAAACATGGAAAGACATCAATTGACTTTACCAGGCTTTGACATTTGTCCTTAAATCAAAAAATGGTTCACAGGTGGCAAAAGAAGAATGGAACCCCCAAAACCTGTTCCCTGCTCCGTTGTGCTTTTCAGTGGCCAGCATTGCTTCATATCCACACAGAGGGCTTTGGGGAGCATTTGGAATTGGAATTTGCACAAAGACACAGTTTTAGCTTTTCAGTGAGCACAAATCAGACTCAACACTCAGAAATGGTCATCAGAATCACCCAAAACATCTTCTCAAGGTGTAACTAAAAGGAGCAACGTGCACCTTAAAACACAGGGTAGGTCTGCTTATGGTCCCTGTAGTTCTTTCTTGAAAACTCCTAATGACCAGTGATGGTGGATTAAAGATTTTTCATTTCCGCTGCATTTGTGGAAGAAAATGAAACTGCAGTTCCTCCAGAACACCTGTGTTTGTACTGAATCTCCAAAGAGCTGTCAAAACAACTGCTATCATGTCACTGTATGGAAATAAACTCCTCTCTGAGACTCTTAAAATGTTAGCAGTGGCCTGAATTTGGGAAAAAACCAAAACAAATAAAGATCAGAATGGAATTCATCAGAGGGGAAATATTAAACCATGAAAGAGGTGGGTATTTCAAGAGACAACCCAAATGCCAATATGAGCAGCATTTCATCTGGGATCAATAATGAACTTTAGTATATGAGGAATATATGTTAATAAGAGCCAGTAAAAGGTAAAAGCTGATCTTTAAAGTATCTTTTAGTAATGCTGACTCCAAACCATTCTCTTCCCCTTTCCTTCTTCATTTTTATTATTTCTATATATTAGAGTATATAGTTATATAATACATTATATAGTTATTATTTTATGAACAAATGGAAACAAATTTTAGCTCTGTGGCAACTGAACAAATCAACCATTTTTTCTCTTGGCTGCAAAATATTTCAGGGGTGTTTGTACAGACAGGAAAACAACATGTGCCCAGGCAGAAAAGCATTTTCAAAAAGACTGCAGTGAAGAAGCTATCAGACATGAATCCAAGGTAAAGATTTCTCTGTCATTACAGGGTCTTGCTTGTGCCATCAGCCTCGAAGAGGATCCCACGTGCCATTGCCAACCCACTGCTCCTTAGGGACCAACAGCTGCTGGTGCTGGCAGCAAACATATGAGAATTGGCTATTTGGCTTCTCTGAGCTCATCCATATTAATACCTTGTTTCCACAGAGCAAAATTTAGGTGCTTCTTGAAAATGCCCTTGGTGTCATCACCTCCTAAACCTTGCCAGGTACTTCACTCCAAACGTTTATTACTTGCAGACAGAAAAGATGCTCCCCCGTGTCTTTATTTCAATTTAAATTCCATTTGTGATCTTTTGTCAAATTTCCCACATTGAGTTATGAATAATGCTGACATTAGCTCTACCATTACAAGGTTTGAGCTCTTTAATTAGATTCCCTTATTCAACTCTTTTTTTCTAAGGTTAAGGTTTTCAACTAATCCTCATTCTTTTAAAGCTGAAGGCACCAATGTCGATGCTTTACTCTCACATTCCTCTTTTTTTCAAGCACCATAATATTCCTTCCAATGCATTGACTGGAATTGCCTACTTTGGGCTGCCCACCCACTGAGCAAAGACAGTCACATCCATGACAGAATTTCCCTCGCAATTCAGATTTCCTCTTTTATTTGTGCCACTTTGGAAATGAATACTACAATACAGCCTCAGTTCTGCCTGCCTAAAAGCCAGCTCTGATTTCAGGGCATCCTTTTCTTTTGCTGCCCCAATCACAATGATATTACGTCATGCAGAATTTAAACTTTTGGATTTGCTTTGTTCCTTCTGCTTTTCCCCATCGCTTCTGTCTCTCCTATTCATAAGCAGACACCTTAAAAATTCTGTGTTGCAAGGAAAGAGAAGTGCCAGGAAATATCACAGTGTTTCTGGGTCTTTTAGATTAGTCAGAACCAGCTGCAGTTTGAGAAGCACCAATAAAGATGTTTTCTATGTGAATATCACCAAGTCCTCTTTAGGAGCCTTGTGAAGGATCCAATTACAAGTTCACCTTTAAAATATGCAAGTCCTGTTGCTCCTCTCTGGCAGAGAAACTGAGCCTTGGCGTTGAAGCACTCAGGGCTAACGAAGAGAGAGTAACAGCTGAAAGGTCAACTCTCCATCTCTGACTTCTCTACCTACTTGAAAACAGTGCACTTGTGAAAATACCAGTCCCATTTGCTGTCCCTGCTGTCTCAACACCAAGTATGAATTCATTGGTGCCATTGCTTCTGTCTTTTTTTTTTCCCCCTGGAAGTGAATTTTTGAAGCTATTAGAACAAATGATTCTTGTCATAGGCAAATTTCTCAAGGACACCTTAAGATGTAGACAGTAAGACATTTCATGTCTCAGTGTGCTGGGAGTAATGCATGAAAATCTCTTTTTATGAAGAACAGAACTGAGTCATTTAACCAGTCTGTCCAGAAGCTCTGGCAAGACATTCCTATAGACTATTTAACCCCCCAGTGGTTTATATCTTGGGAAGTGATGCTAAGACAAGATAATGTCCAGCCTGCAAAAGATTTGATGGTAATGATTCCAAATGGTGGGTATGAAGAACAAACTCCTTAGGCTATTTTCTAAGTTTTAAAAAGATTTGGGAGGGGGAGAAAGGGGGGATGGATAAACTATACTATCCATTGTTTTTTAT
Source organism: Manacus candei (assembly GCF_025592945.1). Taxonomy (NCBI): domain Eukaryota; kingdom Metazoa; phylum Chordata; class Aves; order Passeriformes; family Pipridae; genus Manacus; species Manacus candei. The sequence continues at coordinate 1,119,565 of NW_026138101.1, read as the reverse complement.
AATAGCAAAATTACTGTGGAGATATGGATTCAATATATAGGAAAGATGTTATACCAAAAATCAAATTGCAGTGTATTGTCTATTTGAAAGCAACTTCTGAAGCGGAAATTAATTTTCCACTTCTATTGAGAGGATCCCTGACAGTTTGAGAGAAGGGGAAAAAAAAAACCCAGTGTAAAATGATGTGCTAAATCCCCTCAAACAGGCATGAACAGTAATGATAAGGGACAAGCCATGGTTCTCCAGTAGAAACAAGGCAGCTGAAATCATCCCTTCAGTGAGTGTTGCCTCCAAGATGGATGTTCCAAGTGGTGACACAAACCAAAGCATGTGCAGCCCCTTTGGCAGCTTGGAAAGCCAGGTGGAAAAGCAGAGTCTGTCTGTGTCCAGCAGCCTCGATATGTGAATCCATTTGTATTCATTACAACCTAATCCTGCTTCTCACCTGCCAGGACAGGAAATAAATCCATCACGAAGGAACAAAAGCCAGGTTGTGATTTCTCTCTAAGGAAAGAGATGATGGGCCAAACTCTGCTTTTGTGACAGTGAATGGAATTGTAGCAACATCACCAGAACTGTACCCACTTGGAAAACAGCTGAATTTGGCCCTTCATGAACAATCAGGTGTTACCTGTCTTCAATGCAGGCCATGGGAGAGACTTATTTGGAGGAATATTGTGAGGAACAATTATGAGAGGAATGAACAGAGATGGCCTGAGCTGTAACAGTGGTGGTAAGTAGGTAAATTATTGTGGAGGAGCTGGTGTTTAACTCCCCACAGCATCCAGGAAACTCTGTCCCTGTGTGTTGATTAGTTTGGACAGGAGCACATGAGTCTGTTCCTTGCAATGCATCCTTGGACACACAGAAAAGAAGAGGAAGATGCTTTTAATGTGAGTGTATATTCCAGTGTCACGTTCTCACCAAGCTTGAGAGGGATGTACCCTGCGATATTTAGCCAGGATTTATACAACTTTTTAACAACAAAATATGAAGCATGATTGGCATTGAAACTGCTCCCATGAGAAAATAAATGTGTGCAGTGATTACATGATGGAGAAAAGGAAAGAAGGGAAAGAGAGAGGCCTCAGAATGGGTGCAAGGTTGGACAGAAACTATCCCCACACAGACATTTTTTCCAGCTACTCCTAAGCAAGGCCACTTCTTAAACTGTACTTTACTGTGTCACTTTTTCTGAAGCTTTATTTAAAAAAAACAGCTTCTTTTTCTCCTTTCTTCCTCTTCCCTTCTTGCTTCTCTTTCTGCCAAGCTGCATCTCAAAATATTGAGCACTCAGCTGAATTCCAGTTGCTGTGCTGGAGGCCTCTAAACCCCATCAATTCCTTCAGGGTGTGTAACCTGCAGGGTGGGTGTGACACCTAACATTTCTTGCAGTAGCTGTGGAATGATTTAATGTATCTGCTCACAGCAACTCTTTATACCGGGTGTAATCTCCCTGTAAAGGTTTTGTGGTTGGACACAGAACAGAAGGCTTTGTTTTTCACTTTGTGATGGCCACTGCACCCAGCATGGGGAGATCATGGGACCTTTTTTGGGAGGAAACGAGGGAAATAACATCCAGCAGTGCAAGATGGTGTGGGCAGGGGAAAAACGATGCAGGAGGCAGGGACCTGCAATTTCTGCAGAAGGAGATGTCTGAAAAAAGGGAGACAGGAGACTCAAAACAAGTTTTAGATGCATTAGAAAGGGGAAAAAAAAAGAATTCAAGGTATGAAAGAAAAGTATATTGATATTGTGGCAGCCCAGGAAGCTACTTGAGGTTGCTGGGCTGAGAATAAACCTGAAAAGAAGGGCAGCTGCTGCAAAGCCATAAGGCGTGTCTATGGGGGGGATGAGTTTTCATATTGCTGCTCTGCCTCATTTAGATATTTTTTCTCTTTTTAAAGCTTGTAATTCTGGGCTCTCTCCTAATCAGACCCAGCTCCAGAATTTGTAAAGCCCTTTTGGAGTTCTTGGTACATTTGCAGGAAGGACAAGAGGCAAAGAGATCCAAGGCAGAGCCCATCCCCTCATGGCAAGTCATGAAATAAAATAAAAATAAAATGTCTCAATACATACAAGTGGTTTACTACCAGCAAAAACTCCCTCCTTGTCAAAAGCTCCTTAGCACAAGCTGATAAAAATAAATCAGCCAGGACTGACTTGCCCTGAAGGCACAGAGCTGTACCCTCAGCCCTGGGCACGTGCCATGGGAACCTCACCCTGGAGGTACATCCTGAGCCTCCTGCCTGTCTCAAATTAGCACAGCACAGGCAGCTCATCCTCAGCTTCTCCAATCAATCAGTTATGCACACAGTCCTTAAGGATCCAGGCACATCCTATTTGAAAGTATAATTGCCACAGCAAGACAACACAAACTAGAAACATGAACAAATCTCATTTTTTTCACATCCCCCTTCTAATCGAGAACCTGAATAATTTACTATGGGTTGGCAGCTCTTGATTACGTTTTTGCACCTTTTTAAACTGTCTGAATGAAATTTTAAGTCATTTAAGCAGCAAGTAAAGATGGCACATCTTTGTGTTCTGCTTGTGCAGGAAATAACACTGAAAGTGTCAGTTTTTAGCAGCCACAAGTCAGATTCTCCAGCATTTTTCTGCCAAGACAGTGAAATTCCTGACTGGTCCTGGGTAGAAGATTATTGATGAGAGTGAGAATTGTAGGGGTCAGTCATCACAAAAAGAGAGTAAGAATAGTTTTTAAATCATGACAAGTTGGCTGTGTATCAGTTTACTTGGTTGCTGGGATGAATTTTATGGAAAGACAGGACTCAGTTTGCAGGCCCACCTACCTATCACGGGTTATTGAGGTCTGATCTATCCAAGGGATTGAGGAAAGTGTCATTCCCATAACTGGCACAGAAAAAGTGCATGAAAAGTGTCATGCAATGGGAGAAGCTGCTGCTCCCTCTCATCAACAAGCTGCATCCAGCCTTGTCAGCTGCTTTATTTGGGCAGGAAGTTCATTAGGAAGGGGTCTCTCCTGTCTCTGCTAAATGATATGGGAGTAAATGGTATTATAGAAATGAAATCTTTGTAATTAATGTTTGTACAGGTCTGGACTGGAAATATCATACAAAAAAAAAGATTTTGAAATTGTGGCTTTCTCCCTGACCACCAAGAAGCAGATTTCCTTGGGGTGTTTCTCACACACATCACTGAAAAGTTAATCTGACATTTATTTTTTTTTTACTTTTTTTTTTCTCCTATATAGGAGAGCCATTAAATAGGATGAAAGAAGTGCTCCCTTTCAGTCTACAGCGAATTTCACTTTTCAGCTTCAAACCCAAGGAACACAGAAAAGGTTGCAAGTGCTAGGCAGCTCCCCAAAATAGGTCCATTGCCCTTCAGAGAAAGAGGAAATAGAGGATTGTAAGGAAGTGAATGCTTGCAAGATCTTGGAGCAGTTTTAAACCTGTTCTTCCAGATTCATCTCACATTCCAGTAAGAGTCTGGTTCATATTTTATCTTCTTCAGCAGGTCACACATCTATAATACACAGTCTTGGGGATTTCTAAATTGTCCTACTTAAAAGGGAAATGCATAATGTGATCGATTCTTTTTACCCTGTTAGAAATGGAACTGTGCTAGTCCAAATAAATCATTTGTGTGTGATGGGCCCAGAGCAAATGAGGAAAATATTCTCTTCTACCCATTATGTCTAAAATTTACAGGGTTTTAATGAACAAATGAAACTGGAGGGCAGAATCACTTAAGACTACTAAAGGAACTTGAGGAACACCTGGAGTGCTTTGTCCTTGCTATTACCTATTGATTAACAATGGGAGAATTTTGAGTACAGGCTGAAAAAAACCCCTCAAACCTCTCTTATGTAAATCACAGAGAATCAATTCCTCCTACAGCTGCACCATGAAACTAAACTGTGGATAGAATAAATCTGGGTAATTTCTAATAGCAAAAAACGATCCTGACATGCATAAGATGCTATTGAAAAATAAATTCTAGAATCTGGTCATAACTTAAAAAGTACAAAGAAACTTATGAGGACTGGCTTTCATCTCCATTTTGCTGAGGCCCCAACTCTTCACAGAGTGAATTAATACCTGATGTCAGTATGGCCTTGCAAATTGCAGCTTCTTTATAATTTGCCCTCTTAGAGCACCTTTCATTGAATGGCTTCAAGGCCCATTATTGAAATGAGACTGCACAGCTATGGTTATGTTTTAAGGCAGTTCAGAATTTCTCCTTCAAAAAAAAAAAAAGAGAATTTTTAATTTTTTCTCATTATTCTGACTAGGTTTGAGGCTCCTTTTAAAAAAAAGGGGAATGTGTTTTATTAACAGGAAACTGAAAGTATTCAGCAAAAAAAAAATTAGTATTTTTTGCTAACATATTTTTTTAAACAAGACTAAGTAATTGCCAAAGAAATCCCAACAGCAACCAAAGAAAACAATCATAAAAATTTCTGTGAGAGAACCTTTTCAAACTGCCCAAAGGATTAGTCCCATTTAGCACTATGTAAGGTCCTTCAAATTACAAATTACACACATGAGGCTAACCCTGGAAATCTGATTTGGTTATTACCTTTTCCTTACACAGAACAAACGAAAAGAAACACAGAAGCACAGAAAAAATGAATCCATCAGAAACTGAAGCATGTCAGCACGAAGCACTGGCGTTTCAACTCAATTTTGCAAATAAAAAAGAATGTTTAGGGAAGGAAAGAATTGAGGAGGGAGTGCTGAAGGAAAGGAGGCGTTTATTACACACCCCCTCGTGCAGAGCCAGAGCTGGTTAAGAGCCAATGCTGCTCTCTGTGCAGTTGGGTGTTTGTCAGGTTAAACTGAGCCATGACAGCCAAGAGTGGAATTTTATTTATTTTTTTTTTTTATAGTGCCGCAGAAATATAATCAGCTTCCAGAAAATTCTCACTCATCTCCCTACACAGCAGAACAGCAGAGTAATGCCTGGGGAGACTGGGCAAGGCCAGGGTGGTCTAAAGGGCCACCTCACTCATCCTGTTAGACCCCAACAGGATTTGGTGGGCAAAGGTGTTCACTGACCACGAATTTCAAAATGAACTTTCCCCCCCACCCCTCGGCACAATCATTCCAGCCTAATGAACTATTTTCAGGATTCCCAGAGCAATGAAAGTGGAAGATTTGCTACCTGAGGGACCCACAGGCTGAGATCTTGCCTTGCTCCCATTCCTGCTGGGCACATGGGGGTTGTTTCTACCCCAGGCTCTGGCTTTTGAAACCAAACCTTGCAGGTCAACTCTCAAAGCACTGACATGTCAGAAAATGGGACAGAGATCACATCAGGCTGATGAATTTGGAATTGCAATGGCTGTGCCCCTCTCCTCCTAAAGCCATAAGTTGCAGAGAGTCACTGTAGGTAGAATATGACCACTAAGTACAGAGGAACTTTGAGCTGCATGGATGGAAAAAAAAGCAGTGGCTGGCAGAAGTGATGGTGCTGTGTGTTTGCCTTGTGCCTGCAGTCCATTTCCTGAGCTATATTGCAGGATGACATCCTTATGAACACAGGTATTATTGCTGCTGAATTTCGGGTGATTCATTCCCTCAAAACACTAAGCATCATTAAACTAACTTTCAGAGTATTCCAAAACTCCTCACAGAGACCAGCACATCATATAGACCTCACTCAAAGGACTCCCCCAGGCACCACTCAGGAGCCTCCCCTGTGACAGGAATTGCTGCAAACAGTAGCTGCTTTGCCTCCCTCTGTATTATCTCAGAGCGAGCACAAGCGAAGGCTGTGAATCAGGCTGCCATCACCAACCCAGGGATAATGAAACAAGGAATAATTAGGGCTCCACAAGTACCATTTGGCACATATAAATTATAAGTAATTTTTTGAACATTGGTTTTCCCAGCTCCATAAAAACTTCTATTCTTCCCCAGTGAAACGAGGCTGGTATTTGCAGCACAGAAACTGTGGCACAAGTTCTCCAAACAATTATACTCACTTTGGACTTGGGAACAGAAAGGTTTCTGATGGAAGAATAAAGTTGCTTCTAAGTGTTTACAGGCAGCTGTCTGAGTGACAGACTCATGTGCTGGAACACTGTGAAGTGCTGTCACTTTGCTTTATGGAGCAGTTGCTTTGGAAAGATTTCATTTAAACGAGAGAAAATTTCAAATAAGTAGGGCAATTAGAAAGCAACCCTTGTTTTCCTTTCCATTCTAGACCAACACTAATGCTTGAAAAAATGGTCATGTAGGCTGAGGTGGAAAGAAGACTTTAAAAATGTTCATTTTTAGGAGTAAAAGTATGCTGTTATCAGGGGAACTGTGAGTATTTGCTTAACAATTTGCCCAAAGAGATGAATATTGCACCTGGCAAGTCCCTCTTCTGCCACATCTTGTCACCTGAAGGGTGACCGCCCAATATGGGACATTTTTTGACCCAGTGGTGCAAGTCCTAGAGGTGATGGAGGTAACATGAGGTATGAAATGAGTCTATGGCCAGAAATATGAAAAAATTATGTGCCAGGAAATACAGAAAATATATAAAAATTTTTGGCTGGGGGGGAAGCTTTGGTCCTCTGTCTTTTTGTCACTGAAAAGTGATTGGCAAATGTCCTCAAATCTAGTAAAAGATCTGTAACTTTTAATGTTTTGCAGAGGAACAAAAGCAATTAGGTGCCACCACAAGAGTCTTTTTCCTCTCATTAAATGTATCCAGGGAAAACCAGAAAAAAACCCCTTTGCTTTGCAAAGGAGATTTTTTTTTTTAACTCCTTCACAAACTGTTTTGTTCCTGTGGCTTTTCTTTTAAATTCCCGGTGCCCAGCTGGCTTCAGCTCAAACAGCACATGTATACTGAATTTACTGAAATCAGAATACCCAAAAAGTCTTTCTAAAGAAGTACTGTGGAATTTGAAAAGCAGGAGGAAAGCCTGAAGGACAGAAAGGTTCTTTCAGCAAAACAAATTCTTACCTTTGTGTTTTAATTGATCAGGAAAAAGAAAGAAAACAAAACCCACAAGTGCAAGGAGAGTTCAACAGCAAGTGACTGGCTTTCTATTTAAATCTTATTTTTATAAGTTTTTTACGCTCCAATGAAAGAAACATAGAAGTGCTTTCTAGTCATAGGGATTAAATACTTTCCAAGAGTATGTTCAGTAGTGTCTATCAGAAAATCAAAGACCAGAAAGAAGGGATATCTTCCAAGAGTTCAATGAGAACAGGCTTAGGAAATACCTACACTATTCAAACAAAGCACTGAAAAAATTTGGAAATGTGTGAGACTGGAATTGCTGAGCCAGTATTCAGGAAAACCAAGTGAAATGACTCAGGTAAGGCTCATTTGCTCATCATCAGAGATCTGAAAAGGAGCTCATCTGAGAAAGAATTAAAAGGGACTGTGAGTCACCAGGGTTTTATAACAGAAAGTTTTGCCAGACTGACCTGGTTTCGTATCCTGGTAAAATTACAAGTGTGGTTTATAGAGATAAAACCTAAATTCCTATAAATGTAATGTTAGAGTAGTGTGATTTACAATATTCTGTTTCAATTCAGTATTGTACCATCTTAAGATAAACATTAAGTGTATCAATAACCAGCCATATGGCAGAGTTTACAAACCTTTTTTAAAGGAAAGTTGTCATGGAAAAATGGAATTTTAGTGCATCGCTGCCTCCTAGAATTCAATCTTTTCATCAGTGATCCAGAATTAAATATAAAATCACTACTGAGAAAATTGGTGGCTGCTGTAGCTGTTGCTTGAGAGAAAAATTGGTAAGAAACCCGAACAAAACTGCTTGGTAAATTGGGGGAATTCGAGCAAAGGACACTTACACACAGTCAAATGCAACTGGATGTAGTGAAAGGAAGGAGAGAAGGAAGGAAACACAAGGAATACTGGCCATGCCTATCACACAAAGGATTTATAGCCTGGAAAGAAATTCCTCCAAAAAGATTTGCTGCTCAGAGTGGATATGGAGCTGACTGGATGAGTTTCCAGGAGGATGCTGCAAAAAAAAAAAGAACTAATGAAATCTTTGTATAAACAGAGGCAATGTGAGTAGAAACAGAAATGTGATTTTTATCTCCTCCTGAACACTCAAGTCTGATAGAGAAATTCTTGCATTCAAATAGATTCTTTACAATAAAGTGCTCAAAATCTCACTCCATTTAGCTTATCACAAAAAAAGAAAAAAGGTGTCTTGAGGACGAAGAAGATAAAAATGCCATGTCCTGGAGTATTTTTAATCTAGTGGAGTAAAAGACAGGAAGATAAGAGAATGGAATAGAGGCTTGGAACATTCAAATGCTTTTTTTCAGATCTGGTCTGGATGTGTTTTTACAGAAGGTGTTTTAGCAGAACACTCCTCAGCAAAAGCAGCATGGGAGAAATCCTGAGCTTTCATTTCCATGGAAAATTTAGATCATATAGGCCAGGTATAGTCATAGGTCAGATCTCAACTACAAGGTACTTCCATCCAGCCTAAAACCTTTTTCCCAAAGTTTGTAACAAAGGTTTCCTTAGGTAGTGGACACTGTTCCAGCAGACAAAACCTCTTGGGTTACACCTGAGTGTTTAAGAAGCCTCTTCTGCTTCCATAGATCAGTTGAGTAGAGGAACAAAGGTGGTTTGGCACTGAGATTGGCAACTGTGTCCTTGATACTCCACTGCATCTGCAAATGCCCTGCAAATAAGATAGTTTAGTGCCATCCTGACAAATAGTTCCAAAAAGAAACTTTTCAACCAAAGAAAACACCTGTTTTCACAAAAATGTCAAATATAATTTGGGGGGTTTTGCCTTCAGATCCTGTAAAAGGTCTTGTGCAACCTTCTCCTCTCCTGAGTGTCTTGTTTTCCTAATTAAAGATTTTCTTGTCTGCTGCAACATGGTGGCTTCCACTCCTGCTCTGTGAATGTTATCTGCTCTCAGGTGCTTTCTTTTTGGCTGAGTGCGGGGCTAAAGTCTGGAGAGACAAGAATCCTTTTCCCTGCAAAGGCTGTTCAAATCTTGCTCTTGGACACTCAAGCCCAAGAGGAGACTGTCACAGGTCACCTTCACTCCTCTTTTCATCTTGCTCTCTTCAGAAGGGAAAAGCACAAGAGCTTTTCTCCTCTCACTGTTGATCTGCTTTTTGATTTGTGCTAACTGATAGGGGAAAGAGAACACCCAGAAATGAGATCAGGGCTGAGTGACATCTGTCTTTACCCTGTGGGGGAAAAGTGGAGTATTTAAGAATTGATTTATGTATGCTTTTTATAGAAATTTAAGAAAATATGTAGGTTTGCTGGTACCCTGGTGTGCCTAATCCACTCACCTGCAACGAACCTTACCCTGCAGCTTGGCATAAAGCCACTGGATTCCATGTTGTGTTGGACAGCAGGTTATTTCACATCCTTACTGACACAGTTATTCTTTTAAAAGGCTTGAGAATTTAAGAGGAATACAATCTACTGACAAGGAGAGGGGCCTTTCTAAATTAGGACCATTGTATGAGCAGATGTGAACAGAGTGATCAGAGCTACTGCTGCACAGAGGAAAAAAAGAAGGGAAGGATGATCAGTGATTCTGCTGGCAAGGAATGCTCACTGGAAGGAGTACAGTCTATTTCTATAAGGCTGGAAATTTAATTCTGGAGTGCTGCCATCCAGGTAATGAGGTCAGGGAAAAGGAGGCAGGAGCATGAGGACTGCAGTGTATAGACTGCATTGTGCTGCATCCAGGACGAGGGAATGTGGTGGGAGACTGTTTTCTTATTGAATGACATTGCAAGAAGGAAATGCATTTTCTATCTACAACATTTTACTACATCTTAGAAAGGTATTTTTTCCTATTTGCATAACCATTGTATGAGCTTATCCCCAAAACATGTTGTGGCAGAGCATTTGGATTAGATCCACAGTGGCAGAGCAGAGGGATGGGAGGTGAATGCTCTTGGTCTTGTGTGGGTGGTGTCAACCAAGTAGGAATGAAAGTTGTGTTTGAAATTCCCTGCACTTTGGCTGGTTTGGGGTCTGCCAGGACCACACTGGCTGCACATCACCCAAAGCCATCTGGGCAACAGGCCTGAAGGAGAGCTTTGACCAGATCCTGCTCCTCCAAACCACACTCCTGTTTCTCTGAGTCACAGCTGGTGTTGAAAATGAAATGGGAAACAGTCCCTGAGGTATCTCTCTGGAGAAATCAGCCCTCACTGATCTGGATCTCTTCTCTTGTCACAAACTAACACAGTTCCAGAGGGAAGGGGTGAAAATGCACTCTTTTACACCAGACACACAACCCAAATCAGCTGCAACACCAAGGAATCAGATCTAAGGAGTCAGTTTGATTTCCTAATCATAATGTCTCAGCACATTATCACACATATTCAGCACTGTGGCACTGGGAAAACCTCTTCAGAAAGAATTCATCCTTTTGCTACTGATGGAGAGTGTCAGAGAGAAAGAGAAAATGAGAGGGAGCCAGGGTGAATGTCTTGGTACAGAAAATTCAAGCTACAGCTGTACATTATTTCACCTCTTTCTTTCTGTGAATTGTACGTGAACAGCTCATAAGTTTCTGATGTCATTTCAATTCCAATAAATTTCTTTGAGTAGTTATTGCCTGGGTGCTCATTTACAAATATTCAGGATGAAGAATATAAATTGTTTCAGCTGCATGCATAGAATTTATTGTATATTTGTGTTTCCCCAAAATTTAACATCTAGATCAAGGCTTCTGGAATAAACCTTGACAGTTACAAATGTGCTTTCTGTTAAAATTACTCTTAGGTTGGCTATTTTGATTAAAATTGCTTGGTGGAAGATTCAGAAGAAATGAAGTCTGGAGAAGGATTGAACTCAATTTTGATGAAAGTTCTTTTCAGAACTTCAATAAGTATTCAAGAGGGATGGTGGAAGTGGAGAAGGGAAAATATTCTACGAGCCTTCAGTCCAGCTGCAGAATAGTGAGGCATCAAAATCATGCTATTTGTCCTCTGTGTACTTGATCCAAACCCCAGATCACACACACAGAGAGGATAAATATTTTGCAGTGTAGGTGCACTGCACTAAGGAATCCTAATTAACATCCTGAAATGCATTTACCAGGAAGGGATGGTCATTCTGCACTTGTCACATCTCACAGATGGCTACAGCTACTGGTGTGAGAGGATTGCTCTGGCAGGAAATGCTGACCTGGAATCTATGGGCAGTTCCACTTTCATTTTTTCCCCTAAGCATTACAAAAAACAGGATTCTCACTTGTGCTTCCAGGGAGAGCTGCCACGGGCTGCTCAGCACAGCTCCCAGCTCTTTCTGCTGTTCATCTTCCTGCAGCAAGTCCTTCTAGTGTTTCAAAGTCCTCCAGAATGCTGTGTTCAGACACAGGGCACTTAATTACCCAGTCATTCAACAGATGATTCACTTTAGCATCCTGAATTCCTCATCATCCTTACTGCAGTTGCTGCCCTTAAAAGTCAGTGATACCATGGTTACCACAAAGCTGTGCCTTCTGCCAAGGCTGGGTCTGACTTACAACCTGTGGGGACTTTTATTGGAATAACATGGGCCACTTGTGTGCTGAGAACTGTGTGAATATTTCATTCTTTCCCTGAATCAAAGCTTAAAAGTCCCACAGTTCTTCCCCCTTGCATTAAATAGTAAATCATTGTGTTTTATAATCCACCATAAATATAAGCTACTGACCCAAATCATTCCTCATTCCAATCAATCCCTCTCCCACAAGCCAACACTAAATCTGTGTCTCCATTGATGCAGTAATCAGCCCATTCTGTTTGATTTCTCTTCCTAAGTAGAACTATGAAAATATCTTTTCCAATTTTAGTCTCTGTTCTAGTCCAATAAATAGGGCTAAGTAATGTATGAGAAGAGTAGAAAAACCCTAAGCAGCACTGCAAGCCATTCAATATGTATTTTTGGTATCTTGGGCCATACCTGAGAGGTGATGAAGAAAAAAGAGAATTAATAGAACATGTATAATTTATTTGTATGTGGGTAATGTATGCATGATCTCACATTAAGACTCTCATCTAAGAAGCCATAATGTAAAGTCCATATAAAATATATATAGAAATGAACATATATCTTTAGTGAAAGTACAGTGAAATATTGTATGGATTATAAATGAACTAGAACTAGAAAATAAGCTCCTGCTGAGGTTGATTGCTGCAGTCATTCGATTATGCAGGGAACTTGTCATCTCTTCAAAGGATCAAAGTGAAATATTTCTGGCTTCTAATAACCTGCTCATTATGGCCTCACAGGTGAAAATTCTTTCACAAAACAAATGAGGGTTCACTGAGAACCATAACAAAGGGTTCACCAGAAAAGTAGGTAATGCATTTTTGGGGCAGAACAATTAGCCCCAGTGCAGCCAAATATCCAGAAAGAACCAATTAAAATGAAGGTGGGTGTGCCCACAGTGCATCTGACACGGAGGGGGTTGAAAATTTAGATGGCACTGGATTGCAGCCATAACAGGAGAGAGAGATCCAAGATTCAGATTGATGACAAAATAAGCTTCAAGTTTCCTATTTTCATTAATTTTTTTGCCTTTCAGAGAATAAAAATAATAGGAAAAAACCTGGAGAGAGAGCTGGGTTCCAAGTAACCCTGTTCCTTAGCAATTCACAGAGAGGGGAAGTGCTGCTCCTCTAATTGTTTTATGCTTCCTCTTGATAACAGTTATTTGGTAAAAGGTGCTCACCTCAAAAAGCAAACTGACAAACTGTGTAAAGAGACATAACAATATTTCTGGAATATTTTTGAGATGCCTATAAGAGTCAAAGAAAGAAAGAAAGAAAGAAAGAAGAGATGATTTAATGAAGCCAAACTCATACAAAGCAAGTCTAAAAGCCCTTGAGGGGACGCCTCAGAGACCTGAACATCTCAGGCCCACAGGAAAGGGAGGCCACAATCCCATGCACCATATCAAGAGCCATGATAAAAATAAAAAAATAAAAGGCCTTGAATACTGGACATAGGGTGGCTCTCACCTCAGAAAGAACATATTAAAAGTAGAAAAAATTCAGGAAGTGGAAACTAGGCTGTGTAATAAGTCTGCATAAAACAGTAATAGAGTAAATTGTGACTACTCAACCTAGGAAAAGAACGATTCAGTGGGATATGAGGGAAGTGTACAAAAATCTGGAAGGATGGAGAGGCAGAAACTTTTGACTAACTGTTCACTATCTTGTTCATGCAAGAGCAGGGACATGGAATAAAGGGGCAGGGGGCACATTCAAAACTCCTGGCAGGATATAATTCCTAACACTGCACATAGTAGGTCTGGGAAACAATTGCTAAAGGAAGCCACAGATGCCAGAAAATTACATGGGCTCAAGGAGGAACTGAACATGTACTTGGAAGAGAAATTAATTGCATATGAAGGATTAACAACCAAATTCCGCTCTCATTATGCGTGACCACACTGTCAACACTGAGACTAAGTAGATAATGGATTACTTCTTTACTCTGCACAATGCAGCATCATGTACAGCTCCAGGCACTGGAGACAGAGCAAGTGCTGACACCAGGAAGCTGCTGGCAAGGTGTTCCACTGCAGGGTGAACAGGCAGGATTAGGCATCAGCACAGGGATTGCCCCACGAGGATGTGTCAGCAGGGCTTTCTCAAGACTTGATCTGCCCTATCGACTGTGTGCAACGCTCTGCTGAGCACTCAGGGCACCTCTCCCTGTGCTGCACCAGCACTATTAAAGAGCATAATTACTAAGTCTCATTTTGTTCCTGGGCTCGTAACAAAGTGTCCACTACTGGGACTTGTGGGCAAATGTTTGACTTCACCTACAAAAGCTTTCCAAATCGTGTGCATGGGGTTAGTTTTGTCAGTTCATTTACAGCCAGACTGAGACCCCAGTGATGATCTTGATGTCCCACAGCCATCACAAGGATCTTGGGCAGCTTAATCTGAGCACCCTTCTTCAGGCTGAACTTGTAACAGCAGTGCAAGATTTGTTACTAAATCTATTAGGCAAAAGCACATGAACTTAGAGTACTTTAAACAGTGTTTGCTTCTGCAAATGGGATGTCATTTGGGGCCACAAGCAATTCTGGGAGTTCCAAAGATCCTAATGCTTGAAATGGTGACCTGATATAACCATTTGTTTATCAACCTAATTAGAAGTCTACTAATTAACTAGCTCCTTTGTAAAGTAAATGTGAATGGATTATCATCTGATGTTTGGAGAAAAATTAAAATCAAGTTTATTTTCTAAATGTGATGTGAAAAGCAGAACAATGGGGATGGTAGCTTGATATGTACAAGACGTGTCAATATTTTCTCTGCACAATTGTTTCTCTGAAGATTAGAAGGGCTGAATCTATGGACCTGGTAGATAATTTGAGCTGAATTCCACTCCAGAACATACTTTTTGTTAGGAGGATCTGCAGTAATAGATTCTGATTAGCCATTCAATTAATAGCCAGTACATGAATTCCAATTACTGACCCAATATTCAGGGAATATATTTTCATTGAAAACTTTTAGACTAAGAGTGAGTAAAGCCTTGCAATAGTTTAAGATTTCCTGAATCACTTCAATTAATTTGTGGGTCTGTAAAATTGGTGTAAGTCTGCAAAGCAGATTTTCACCCACACCCTTCAATTTAATCCCTTTTCTTCCTCCAGAGGCAGCTCTACTTTCCCCCTCCTTCTTTACCCTCATTCACTTCTCACAGAAAGATCTTCTAGGAAAGGGAAGATTCTACTATTGAATTTCCCTTTAGCTTGTAAAAGCATTAAGATGTTACCAGAGGTGCTTCATGTACAATGCAACAATATTTGCACATGTTCATAAATACTGATTTTCATACTAAATATTTTCTCTACATGTAGCGTCCCCCTGCTATCCCTCGAGTCTCTCTTTAGTTGCTTATTTCATCCTATTTTTGCTCCACCTGATGCAAACAACAACAAAACTCCTTTTCAAGGGGTGGGTTTAAAGCCCTGTTGGACTCTAACAAGGCAGAAGCACATCCCAAACTGCTTTCTGGATTGGGGCCAAGCAAAGGAAGGAACTTTCTCACATGTCTCCATAAGGAAGTTGAGTTTGGTCTTTTATCACTGTAGGTTAAGGCTGGTTTTAGAACAGCTCAAGGCATCCTCAGGGGGAGGCTATGCTTAGTGAACTGCTGTCTTGAAGGCACTGAACAGCCACTAAAAATCTTTCTGAGTCATTTTCTTGATGACTATTCAACTCCCTCTGCTCCCAAGGTCTGATACTTAGAAGATCTGCAGCTAAGACTTAAGAAGCCAATTTTCTGTTATTAATTGTTGGATAATACCTTAACTGGTGCTTTGTGAGTTGGCTGAACAAGGAAAAGGTATTTCCAGCAATAGCCATCTGTGCCTACAATGCTTTATCTCCCAGATTTTGCACCAATAGAGCGAGAAGCTGCACCAGAACAGCCAAGGATGTGCCTGTGTTGTAACACAGACCTGGGGACAGGCAGAGAAGCTGTAAACAAGACTGGAAGGAGAAGAGCTGTGGTAAGAGAGTGCTCGCATCAGGTTAGTTCATTCCAGTCCTCACATGCACAAATCAACAAGTTCTGTGATGCACACAGGTATCTCACTAAAAGACAATTCAAGATAAAAATAAAAGTGGTGGTATTTGTGTAGTAAATTGAAGTGGTAGTACTTCTAATCACAGTAAAAGCACTATTAATGGTTAAGTCTGCTCAACTGGAATGCAAATCAGTGCTGCAACCCATGGAAATTTAGTGTAATATAAACCCAACCCCTTTGAATTAATGCAATTTTGAGTGGCAGGAAAAGGAAGGGAGGAGAGAAAAAAACCAAATATGTATTTGGTGAAAACTCTTGCAATAACATGCTGGAATTGATTCAAGGTAAATTCCAGGGAGCCATAGACAATGATAAAATATTCTTGGACTCCTCATTAAGTCCTTACTATACTTTACCACTTAGAAAACTCCAGCAAAATACAGGGAAGAATCTTTTTATGACCAAACTGTATCCAAATTGCTTCATGCAAATAAGCCCAGTAAAAGCAGATTCATTCAGTGCACACGAATCCAAACTGCTAGACCCAGAACTAGGCTCATCTGGTGTAAAATTAGGTCATTCTCTCCAATAGATGAAGGAATCTACAATGGCCAACACTTTTCAGAACAAATGACATCCCTCTCAAATTGGCCTCATTAGCCTTTCCTGCAGACTCGTAAAAAGGAATTTAGTTTCTTAAAGGGACTTCTCTCAACTGTAAAACTTCCAGGGCTTGGCTTATGGAATAATATTTTTTTTTTCTGAGTTCTGATTAAAACATATAAACTTAATAATCCGTAAGGCCATGAACAACCTTTGTTTTCAGCACAGGAAGCTTTCCAGTTAGCTGGAACGAGCATTTGGGTTTAGAGACTTCCAGGCCATTAAACTAATTGAATAAGCGAGAATTCATTCTTCCAGAATAACCAGTTGCTCCAGGAAGTGATACTGGCAATTAAGTAAGTGACACTCTTCATTCTGTAGCATAAACAGCAAGAGCCCCATCAAGGAGCTCTGTTGGACCACACATCTCTTCCCAGAACAAATCATGAAATGGAGGCAACTTCACAGAAGTCCCGTGTTTGCCCCAGTTATTTAAGCCCTTCCCGAATTCTGGGGCCCCACAAACTTCTCTCTGACCAAAGTCTGGATATTTCAGCATTCCTAGGCAGGGATGACAGATGGGCTGCCATCCATCTCCCCACACAGCAGTGGCTGCTGCTGTTTATCTGTGAGTGTTTCTCATTTCAAGGGAGGCAGCTGAGGATATTTAAACTAGGGATATGGGAAAGCTAAAGTGATTTAGCTGGATGAGCTTGAATTTAACAGGATTACTCCTTATTTTTATTAGAAAGGTATAATGTGATTCTGCTCTCTTTTTTTTTCCCCCCAGAAAAGTCATCATGGTAACAGCAGAATTATCTGCATTCTATAGAATTCCTGCAACAATATTATTGCACAGGCTCACAGTGCTGTGGTATATTTGACTGGTTTCACCATCCATCATAGGTAACTGTCTACTGCACACTCAAGCCTCTGGAAGATTCAAAATTACATTTTTCAGCTCTTTGAAAATTAAGAGCACACAGAGTTCAAGGAAATCTTGAAGCCAGCTATCACACACAAAAGAAGTTCAGATGAAGAAGACAAGAGTGATTAAAAATATAATAGAAATAAAACTGCTGCAATTTTCCCTTTTCCCCCCACAGAGGAGGAGATGGTTTCAAAGCACTGTGTTGCAACTATCATTAGCAGAGCTGAATTGCTGTAGCATTGCTGCCTTAGGAGAGGGTACCAGGCAGGGCTATGCACCTACATCCAAAAAGTTGACTTTGTGACACAAAGCCTGGATGACAGACAAGTGGGCAGTCACCAACTGGGACATATTCAAGGCCCCCCAGTTGACACTGTGGAAGGAGACCATGCAATGGCTCAACCTGAGAGTGGGATCAATGACTTTTACATAAAAATAGCCACCACCTTTCTGAGTAAAACAAGGAATTAGTGGGATTGTTCTGTGCAGGAGACAGAAAACGGAGATGTTTTGTTTTGAACAGAAGCTTTCATTTCTGAATGTCAGAGCAATTTTCACACAGCGTGGGTGAGATGGAGGGGTTGGTTTGCTCTTACTCTCTGGGTAAGAGGCACCACTTTTGTTTTCCCTTCTCTAACAGGGAAGGCTGTGCACCAACAGAGTTGGAAACACTGTCAGGTTAATGCCATACAACCTCTTTAAATGCCTGTTTTGCATCCTACCTTTTGAATCAAGTTTCCTGATCTGTTCTCAACAAGATGACTGTGGTTATACAACCAGACAGCAAAAAGATAAAAAGCCTGGTCTCATTGCTTAGTGACTTGGTTTTTAGGGGAGTTACCTTGGAATACTTTAGAAACCTATAGGATGGGCCATGCTGAACAGATATCACTGCTTTTTGGACTAGAATCCTTCAAGTACCACAATAAATCCCACTGAAAGCTTGAGTACAGCTTTCCTCTTTGGTTCTGAGTAACCAAACAAGATGTTTGAACACGACTTTTGAAAGACTTGAGTTTCCCTGGAGAAAGTTCAGCCCCTTGTCAGCCCCTTCAAGCCCCATGAAAAGCACTGACACTCAGTCTTTTACAGCCTGATTGGTGCAGGAGTAACTTAATTTATCTGATTACATAATTAAGAAGACACTTAGACTTGTCAGCATCAACACAGTCAGTTTGTTCTGAGTTTAAGCTCCATGACAAGGAAGATAACAATCCTCAGGCTTCTGAGCATATCACGTTAATATAATTGTTAATGTCCTGCTGTCATTTTTTTCTCAATTTTGTTTTCATTTCCCCTCATTCTTCCTACCCTTTCATTTTTTTTTCCCACCATCAAGGCAAAACTGCATTAAGAATAGCTCTTATCATTTTAATAGTCTTTAAATAGGGCTGGCAAAGCCTTAAATAAAGAGATATTTTTTGTGGGAGGAAAAAAGAAAATAGAGAAACTGTTTGTAAAACATAACTCTTGCGCCCAAAGGGACATATCATTTTCATATTTTAAATCTGAATGCATTTTAGTTATTTCGTGTTTTTGCAGCAATCAGTTCACATTATGAGAATAGGGTAGTATAATTATGGAAATTAAGTACAGATTTCAGTTGAATGAACTCATCAGATGGAATTACAGCCTTTCTAGATTGGTCGTCTGGCTTTATGTCAGATGATTTGCATAAAACATTTAGCTTAATGAGAAGTAAACAACAAGACTGTGGAATGTATTAACCCAAGGGGGTCTGAGCTGACATGTAAGAAATATTAAGGTTGCAGCTTCTTTTTTTTTTTTTATTTTTTTTTTATTTTAAAGACAAAAAGGAAGTCTTGAGAGCAGATTAGGGACATAAAGGTAATTCTGGCTTGGATCATAATTCTTCATGAGTGGTATTTTTCACCACCTACAGTCACATGCTGCAAAGTAATTTTTCAGGTTTATTTACTTTCACTTGCCTTTAAGCAAAATCTGACATAATCTAGTTACCCTGTCAGATAGTGTTCATGGCTGCAAACATGTCTTTGTGTTCAGGAGTTGAATTTTCTTCTGGTCACTGGTCTGGAACTTGCTCAAATTATGTTCTGGGATATGTAATCATTTATCCATAATCTCTGCAGGGTCTAATTTTCATTGGGAAGTACAGAACCAAACCATACTCTTGCATCTTTAATCATTGAAGTCAGAAATGTTACCATCCTAAAAGCATATTGACAGCAAGTCTACTTTATGTACAGAATATTAAAGGACTCTTTCTCGCTGTTCCCATGGCAGCATCTACTCCTGGGAGGTTATTCTCCAGGAGGCCTAGAGAAAGTATAGAAGAGGATTTGAAATCCCTCTTCTCCCTGTTAAGATTTCCAGGCTGTGCCTGTGGGCTGCCTCCCAGCCTGGTAGAGCTGTGCTTTTCCACACCACCATTAATTCAATGCTTCATTCCATTGCAGATCCCCTTTAGATGTGTCTCCTTCTCATGCCAGAATTTTAATGTAGCCATTTAGCATAATCCAGAGTTGCACTTGCACCAGGACACCTTGTCCTCTGTGGGCTCTGAAGGACAAAGACTATGGAAGGAAGTAGAATTCCTTCCCTAATATTTAAGGGACTTAACAAAGGTTTCAACACTGTGCCTCCAACAAGAGCAAGAACACAGACAGACACAAGAGACCAAGGTGGAGCATCTGAAGACATAACACTCATGAGCTGACAATGCCCACCCTCAGCAGATGGGCAGCACTGCTGATGGATGGGATTGCTTCTGATCACCTGGCCACACCTCTGCAAACTCCAGTCCCTCTGATGGCAAATGAGGCACTTGATGGCTTGAAAGAAATGTTCCCAGTTAAGGATGTAACATTCACCATCCTCACACGGGGAAGAATTGAAGTCTGCAAAGACAAATTATGCCCTGTGGCTCTGACTTTCCGTGAACATTCACAGCTTGTTTGTGAGGGGAAGAGGAGGGGCAGGCACTGATCTCTTCTCTGTGGGGACCGATGACCAAGGGAATGGCCCAAAGTTGTGTCAGGGGAGGTTTAGGTTGGATATTAGAAAAAGGTTCTTCCCCCAGAGGGTGGTTGGGCACTGAACAGGCTCCTCAGGGCAGTGGGGAAGCCTGACAGAGCTCAAGAAACATTTGGGTGGTACTCTCAAGCACATGGTGAGACTTTTAGGGAGGTTCCTCTGCAGGGCCAGGAGCTGGACTCGATCATCCTTGTGAATCCATTCTAACTTGGTACATTCTGGGATTCTGCGATGTCAGGGAGAAACCCAGGTTAACCAGTGGCAGTTAATTCCATAGAAAGTATTTTGATTAACACAGCTCTGATTTAAAGGCATGAAATAAACTGCAATGCTTAGACAGGACCCTTCCTGTATTCTCAAAAAAAACCCCAAAAAATCACCATATGAGACTGTCTGAGTAGAAGAGTATGAATAATCTTTCAACTAGAAGGCAAGGTTTCTATTACCTTTACCTAGGAAGGAACAATACTGGGAAAGATTGCTTTTCCCCAGTCCATGATTGCTAGTGACAACATACAGAGAAGTGAGTTACCAATTCAGTGGGTTGAAGAACAGCATGCCTTGTGTTGTGTTTAGATTTCAAAATAAAAAATCATATGGCAGTAGGAAATGGAAAAAACTACTCTGCCTTTGCTGCCTCATGTGTTCTTTCTACTGCTGAGCTCTCCTTAATGAAAAATTGGCCCAGGCTCGAAGAAGCAGAGTAGGAGATGAGAAAGAAATGGTGGTGTGGAAAACTACTGACCCTTGTGTCTGGTTGAATACAGAAGCAGCATAGGCAGGGGGGTCCTTAAAAGAGTATCTGTGAATCTATGAGCTTATGGCTGGCTGCATTTAGGGAAACAAAGTGAAATGAGAAAACTTCAGTGTGCTGGATGAATATGCAGATCTGACAGGGAAGGATGAGCTACAGCAAATTAAAGGCTGGCGGTTCAGTGGCCACAGAGCCAGCACAGGGAGAGCAGGATCACTGCTCATTTCAAAACATGCTATATAAAAAGCATTTGGGACCTGTTCCTGTAGAAATTCAAATCAGTGGGAATTTTAGTTGCTGTAAAGATGATTTGGTGCTCCATTTTGAAGTCAGACCATGTCCCCTCACCACGAACACCCCTGGAGACTCTCTCACCCTTCTGGCTGGTCTGGTGAACATCCCCCAGAAATAAATCAGTATCACACCTGCAGTGGTCTCTTTAGAGAAGACTAAAGGACTCTTTAACTGTCACTTTTGAAAAATGGTCCCAGTTTTGCCCTCAGGTAACTCTGAGCTTCTGGACCATCCACCTGCTTCAGACACTCCAGAATGGTCCAGCTCACAATGAGCAATTGCCACCATCTGTCCTATGGGGAGTGATTCCCCTACAAAGTCTCAATACAGAAAACACTTTGGGATGGTTGGGATGAAGGAGGTTGCAGGAGACTCTGAGGCTGGCGTATTTTGGAGATGTGAAGAAATCAAGTGTCTCTGATACCAGAGAGAATGACAGTGATGTGCTTTTCATACAGCTCGAGTGACTCAGCAGCAAAGCTGTGCCTCTTTCTTTCTGTAATTGAACTGAATTATTGTTTCTTTCTCTTTGCCTTGGTTTATGCTCTGCTATAAACCTGTACAAGGCCCTCAGCTCAATCAGCAACTAAACAAAGTGATACTTTGTGCTTAATAAACACGTTCCACCCATTGATCACAAAATCCTTTCCAGAGGTAAATGAGCATTCGAGACATGGAGAAAAACTACATCCAATTATAGTCTATAAAATGAAGCTGAATCAGAACATAGGTACCCAAGTACAAAGTACACTCATGCTCCTTCTCCTGTCCTTTAGGCCCTTCCTTCACAGAACTAACAGAGCTTTCACTCAAAATTTCACCGAATACCTAAAAATTCTATTTCAGAGCATTCGGTGCAGAATCACCTTTTTTTTGGAGAGGAATGCATTTCTTGCTCCTAGTTCAGGCTGCACAACCTACACATGATTACAAACACAACATTCAGCAAAATTTTTAACTCAATGAAAGCTGGCCCAAGGTAGACTCTGCCTTGATACTGCTCATCACTTGATTGTCACCAGCTTATCCCTATGAGATACATTATGTCCCATCTTCCCATAAATTTCTAACACTATCTTTACCTTTAGTTTGGGAAAAATAAAATTTCGGGCCCCTGCCCTAGGAACAGCTCCCATTTGCAACTGAGCACCATCAGCTGCAGAAATTAGATGTCCACCAACACTCCTGTTGATCATATTGATGTGGTCTCACTGAGCCATTCCTCTCAGAGATGCAGTCCAATGAGTTTTCCCAGAACAGCTATATCCTAGGGACTGGGAAAGGGTCTGAAAAAATAGATTTCAGAGGAGGAAAGACTGTCCCAAAATGGATACTACCCTCCAACTGTCCTCTTAAAGCTGACCCCTGTGCATAGAGGAATTCAAGATTCATTAAACCAGACAGGGGACCAGTAGAAAGCATAGCTTGGTGACTACAGTATTCAGCTAAGATAGTTTGTGGATGTAATTTAAAGATTGTGAGCAATGCTCAAGTGGTTTACTGAATGTGGTCTCAAGTCACTTGTCCCATAAATCAGTGTTAGAGCTCCTGATGCCTCCACCGGTGCCTCATCCATCTGTGTTCCATAGACTCCCCTTCTGTTAACTACAACTTTTTATCAATATTGCAGCAAATGAAGTAGGGGGCAGAAAAATTCCCTGCTCTTTTTGGAACCAAGAGAGTGATAATGAAGCTGCAAACTTTCAGAACTACGGGAAGGAAAACTGTAACAAAATGTGAATCCCTGCAGATCCTGAGCAGGCCATGAGGGAATGATCAGAGACTTCTTACATCTCTTGTCTTCTCCTCATAATGAAAGATCTGAGACTTCTCCCTCTCCATGAAAGTTTTGCTCACAGTTCTGACAGGCAGTGCTATGACATCCTGTTCTTAAGGCAGAAAACAGAACAGCATTACAGGATACATGAGTGCTTTATATTTGGAACATTAAGTGATAACTGTGTTGATACTGTGAGGGGCATTTTCATACCACGTCCTCTGTTTGAAGTCTGTACAGTCAATTAATGTCATACTTTGAGCTTGTTCGTGGAAATATCTGCTGCTCATTCCAGAACTTCCCCCATGTTTCAGGTTATATCTCTTGTGACATAAACTGCTGCACCGCTCAGAAAAGCAAACAACATGTCTTGTAATCCCAATTTCGTGTTTGATGCTGTCTGAGAGCGCAGAAGGAAAACTGTGGCTGGAATCACAAGTGTTGGTTGTGTTTCAGCAGCCGTTAAAACGTAAGAAAATAATAGTGAGGTTTGCACAGATGCTGCTGCTCTCACAGGCAAACGTGGCATTTCTGAGTGGCATCTTTAAACCCAAGAGGAGGAAGAAGGAAACCTTCTTTTGCATGTCTCTTCTCTGACATTCTCTTCCCCTGGGTGTTCTGGCTGCAGAGCAGCTCAGCCACAGGGACTGCTCTGACTTGCCACCTTTGCATCACAGAGTAACTCCATCCTCCCTAAACACTGCACTGCAGTTCCCACAACCCAAAGGAAGTGATGGGCATGGAGAACTTAGGCCCAGCCTGTTTTAAAAGATGACATTTGGGTCACTTGCCTATAACTAAAATCATGATGGATTTTTAATTTTCTCCCTATATAAACCCCTTCTGCCCACACATTTCTGGGGTTTTTTTGTATTTATTTAGGGCTGTAAGGTGTGCTAAGAGCACAGATTTGAGCAGAGGGGGTGGTATGGGTGTGCTGCTGTTTGAGGTGTCTTAACTGCTTACCATGGGCTTTGTAAAAATGTTGAAAAATACCTGTTGATTGCATCTGTATATAATTGCTGGCTGTGGAATCTGAATATGCACTATGCATTTATTGAATTATGAGTGGGAATAGTATACTGCTGCTTCTTAACTGCCTGCTCTGATAGGGTCTGACAATGGGGTTTTTCATCTCATCCCCCTTCTGCAGGAAAATAATAAATTGACTTCCTCTCTTTTTTCTTTTTTTTTTCTTTGACAATATGCTGACATTTTGTCATATTTTAGGAAATATTACTTCAATACCAGTGTTGCTTAGTAAATTTTAAGGGTGCTAGGGAAGGAACCAGCAATAACTGAGACAAAAGCACTCAAATGCAGATATGATGAATAATTTTAGTGCTTCCTGAAGTGCCCATGGAGGTCACTGAGACTTACTGAGAACATAAAGGAATTTTGCATCATGTTCTTATGTGTTTTGCTCTGTTGTTCTTCTTTTTCCAAAACAAGGTCAAATTTTCTGCCAATATTAAGAGTCTGAAATCTCTGGATATGCACCAGCTTATGCCAGAAGCATGTATTGTCTATAGTATTTCTACATAAAGACCAAATTCAAATAAAATGGTTCTATATAAAATATCCCCATCCATTTCACTAAAGAAATTTTATAGTGATCATACTCATTTATCCATCTCTGCACACAAACAGTGCTCAAAAGTCTTAAAGTGGCAAAATTATTCTCTGTCTCACGGCATATCCTCAGATCCATTCCACAATAAATATTCTAAATACAGATAGAGATGTATTTTTTATACCTGCAGCCATTCACACTAATTTAAAAGGAGCTTCAGCAAAGGGCACCTTAGGACATGGTTTAGAGGTATTGACAAATCTCCTGATTTAATGCATTACCACATCCCACATGTGACTGGAGCAGTTTTATATCTTTGACAATAAAGGAGACACGCAGCTTAATTGAGTTCAATTTAGAAGGGCTGTAGAACAAGCCAGATACAGTGGAAATTCTGTATTTTATAGCAGTACTGTAGCAATTTTTTAACAGTAGCTGAAACTCATTTCCACACTTCTGACTTAACAAAAGAAAACACAGCCAGGGCTCCCAAGTATAATTAAATTGGTATTCATCATTCAGCCATAAAGAGCACCATAGCAATGTGAAACAAAATCTCTGGCAGGGGGTCTTAGCCCTTCTGTTTCAATTTCCTGAAGGCCAAGACAGTTGAAAGAAGATAAGCAAACATCCCTCCAGAAACAGGAAATCAAAATGTATTTCTGTGAAAGACTGGACAAGCAGCTGCATAGCAATGAAAATGCTGAAGTGTTTACAAATACATCCAAGGGATGCTGCACATTCTGGGAGGTGGGGACTCTGCACACAGATGGTTAAACTTCTTTTCTTTTAGGGAGCTAATCCAAATCCTGCTGAAATATGTGCATGAACTGTAGTTCTGGACACATGGATTTGAAAATGTCCCCATAGTTTGTGTCACCCAAACTATAGGACCACGAGGCCACGATAACTACTGCAAGATTTCCATATAATAATGGGAAACTTTAAGTTACAGACATTACTGTGGACCAGAAGCACAACAGTCATTTCCCTCACACATTTAAATCACTAAAATAACTATGGAATTGATCTTCCAAAAAAAACTACTACAAGTAACTAAACTCCAGAAGTCTCAGAGCCCAGAAACTCATACAGCTGACCAGGGGGTTGACTTGTTTTCACTATGACTGTCAGAAAAAAAACCCCAAACCAACAAAAAAACAACTTTACTTTGAGTAGAACTCTCTCATTTCAGGTAAGAGTTCTTACTTAGTGGCTCTACAGCTGCAGTTTCTTGAGCCCTGTCTTTGAACCTTAGTAATGTTGAAACCAGTGCTAACAAATGCTGTGTGTGCAGCATTGTTATCTGCACTGCTCCAAGTCCAAGCAGAAGTTTTAATCATTTATGTAAATGTATGATGTAGTGCTTTATGGCATATTCGTGAAATATTGATTGCTGCTTGAGACTTGTGTTTATGCATTCTGTGCTAATGAAATTTGCACCAAAGACCAAATTGGACAGTGATGTCAATACACATACATATAAACAAGGCTTATTCTGCAATGGTTCACTCTCCACAATTATATTAAGTACTTTTATGGGAATAAAAGCAGTAAGCAGTAAGTTAGTTGAACTGCCCTCTAATGACCAATGAAAACAACCCAGATATTCTGTTTTAATTGCTCACTTCCCAACATAAACAAGCAGCCTTTCCCAATCTTTTGCACTGTCAAAGCCTTTTGGCTCAAAGTGAATGCACCAAGGGTGGCTCCTGAGACACAGGCAAATCATCTGCTATGCAGCATGTTGCATCCCAAAGCCACCTGAGTGTTGGGAGATAATGCAAGGCATTCACGTGACAGAGTGGATCCTCTGTTGGGATTTTCAGAAGTTATATCTAAATAAATTTCTTCTGCCAGGTACATTTGATGGGGTTTCCAACCAAACGATAACACGATTTTTCTGAGTCTTTATTAACTCCACGGCCTCAGTGTGTGTTTTTCACCTGCCTCTCTGCTTTGATTTGCATCAATGTTCTTTTTTTCCCTCTTGCCTCAGCCAGGCTCTCTTGTTTTGCTGACCCCCTCGCTGTTGCACAGCCTGTGTTTTCCAGTTCTCTCACACTAACTTCTGAACCGGACCTGAATTGAGGTGAAGGGGATTCTCAGCTGCCTTCAGTCTGTGTTGGTTTTGAGGATAAGACTGCTAAAATCTTGCTTTCAGAGCTGAATTCAGTAACCACCCTTAGGTTTCCAAAAGAAATGATAACAAGAGCAGAAAAGTCCAAGACTTTCAGTGTGGGGTATGAAGGCATGAATGACAAACTAATTTGAGAATGTTTAGACTCTTGGAGACAACAAAACGGAGGGAAGGCAGCTTATTTTGGTCCATGAATATGTTTATCAATTAGGCATATATGAATAAAACTTTGTGTCCTGTCAACATGGAAACTTCCTGTCCTCACAGTCAGAGGAACCCTGACTGATAGACAAAGCAGGCAAAGGAGTGCTCTGATCACTGCCTTGTTTCTTCCTGAGAACAGACAAACACACCAACGAAATTCTACCCCAGATTTGAAACATCCTTCTTGTCAAAACTAGAAAATATATTCACATGAAAAGGTTTTATTTCAACAGAACCATGTTCTTTTCCACAGCAAAATTCAAACAGGCTGTGCTGACTATATATAAGGGGAACATTTTATCTGATGAGGGTGGTGAGATACTGGCACAGGTTGCTCAGGGGTGGGGTGGTGGATGCTCTACCTCTGGAAACATTCAGGGTCAGGTTGGATGTGGCTCTGAGCAACCTGATCTAGTGCAAGATTTCCTGGTTGGTTGCAGGGGGGATGCACTGGATGACCTTTAAAGGTCCCTTCCAACCCAAACCATTCTATGACTCTAAGAAAATGCAGGTAACAATGCAATCAGAAGCAGATGGGTGAGGCTACAGAAGCCTGGGGTACCTTGCAATTCAAATTCTGCATCCTTTCTAAAAAGAACTCCAAGACCTTGTTTAAGGGTCTTTGCATTCAATAAACAGACCACAGTGATTAAATGGACTTTGAATCATTGTCACTGTTGAACTATGAACACTCCTTGTTAACGAGGCACAGCCTGGTGACCAAGCTCACCCACCCTGCCAGTACAGCCCAGGGCAGGGGAAAGGGCAATTTCCAAACAGAGCCATTTGGGTTCTGGGCTGACACTATTAACAGTGATGCCAATGGCAATAACACTTTTCATACAGTGGACACCTGTATGCTTGGAATGGGGTAGAGAACATCAGCTCATTTTGTTTTGGCTTGCAAATAGCTGCAGGTGGCAAAGCTATTTGCTTGCTTGCAGCACAGAATGGACTTCAAGTACAAAGAAAAAACCTCTATTATTCCACATCTCCCTCCTGTCCCTTCCATATATACTCATTTAGGATTTAGCAAGACTCAGATGTAAAATGGAATAGGTTCCTCAGGAAAAAAAAAAGTATGAAGTGACTTTAAACAATTCTGTAAATATTCTGTAAATACAGTCAGAGCCCTGCATTGTGTGGCACAACTACAGCTTGTCACAGCACAGTTATCAAATTTAACAGCACTAAATTTAACAGAGCTGTTTTACAGAGGTAGGAATGTCCCACAGTGAAATCAAATGCTAAAAGCACAGGTAAGACCTGAATTCTGGCTCAGACTTGTGAGTCCACAAAGATCAGTCAAACCCCTCTCTGTGCTGGCTGTGTTTGGTTATCAGGTTGTGTTATATTTCCATTAAAAACAACTCAGGTGTAGCGTGGGAGTGGGAGGGAATGGACACAGCTGGATTCTGCTGGGAGCTGAGAATGCTGGGGTTTTAAGGATAGTAGGCAGGAGATTTGCAGCACAGCTGAGAGTCTGTGGCTCATGAGAATGTAAAGAACAGATAATCAGGCCACAGACAAAAAGGAAAAATATTTCTGGAGCTATAGAGAATTGGGTTTGCTGTAGCTCAAACTCATTGAATGGACCAAAACCAAACTTGGAGGCAAGAATCCATCTACTTGGACACAGTGGACAAAGGAAGCAATCTATTTCCCCTCCATTTTTAAAAAGGAGACAAACTACATTTAAAAACATATGAGTTTGAGAAAATAATAATTTGTGAAACACATTCAGATTTTCAGAGGAGGGAGGAAGAAAAAAAAAGCACAAATGAAATTGAGTGGTAGGAATATAAAGAATGACACATTACAATTATTTTCTACAAACAGTCTCAGACAATATACAAAACATGGTTAGAGAAAACAAAAATGCTTTTCTCAGCCCGGGTCTTTTCCCTGTGTTTCATCTCAACCAACATTTTTGCAGCCACAACCAGCTCTGCCTTTTAGATTATGACGCACAGAGCAGAACAAGACAAGCAGAATAAGTGTAACAGAAACACATTTTTGTCAATAAAGGAAGCAACTGCAAACTGCAAGACTTCCACTAGCACAGACCCAGCTCTGCCTGCCAGCAACTACCACACCTTGCCTCTGAAGCCTCAAAGAACGTTCACTCCCCACTGCACTGTGCAGGCAGCCACAGATGGAAGGAAAAGGCTTTGGAGAGGTCTCTGCAGTAAGGCCTGGGAAGGGGAAAAAAAGCATAAGGAAGAGACAGAGAAAACTCAGCATGTTCCATCATTGCTCTGGTGGGCACAACAGCAGCTCCAAAGAAAGGCTCAAGGATGCCAAGTGACAGTGGTGGATGCAGAAATGAAGCACAAGCAGAGGGAATCCTCACAGTGCTGCCACTCAGCACACAGGGGTGTCTGCTCTGGGAGAGCACTGTAGCAGGACTGTAGGGTCAGAGAGCGTCCTCAGTTGGGAGGGAACCACAAGGATCATCCAGTCCAACTCCTGGACACCCCAGCAATCCCACCCTGTTCCTGAGAGTGTTGTCCAAACCCTCCTGGAGCTCTGTCAGCCTTGGTGCTGTGCCCAGTGCCCTGGGGAGCCTGGTCAGTGCCCAACCACCCTCTGGGGGAAGAACTTTTTCCTGAGATCCAACCTAACCCTGCTCTGGCACAGTTCCAGCTGTTCCCTCGGGTCCTGTCACAGAGATCAGTGATTGGTGCTGCCCCTCCACTCCCTCTTGTGAAGATGTGCAGACCCTGCCAGCCCTAAACCAACAACTTCACAGTGTCCTTGCAAAGGCCATGACTCCAATCTCCCTCTGGAGTGGGATTTGGAAGCACAGATGCTGCTCTGCACTCAGGTAATGCACCTGCACTGAGCTGCTGCCAATTTCTCAGAATAAGAGTTCTTCCTTCTTGATTTGCATATGCCAAAAAATATGCTCTTTTTTACTGCAAAGCTGTGTGTCTTTAAAGTATCCTAATTTTTAAATTGGAGGCATGATTTTTCTTTTTCAATTCTGTCATATAATTTAGCCAAATTTCCCTACAAATTTGCCCTTACACAGTAGAAAAATCATTTTCTATAAAAGCTGCAATGAAATATGGGGGGAAAAATCCCTATTATTATACAATCTTAATTAATTATATTTTTTAAATTACTTTCCTCCTGCTTTCCCTATAAAATGCAGAACCCCACCGTTCACCTTGTTATATCTAAATTAGCAGCCTCCCCAAGCAGGTGTTACATTTGGAAGACAACATGTTGTAAGCAATTAGAGAATTGTTTGTAAATACGTAATTTGTCTGAGGAAAAGAAAGCTCTTTGGTGTGATTAAGTACCATTTACAAATTTTCTGTTAAAAGAAAGCAAACAACTTCCAAAGTGGATGATGCAGGGTTGGAAAATGTGCTTCCCTGGAGGATGAGGCCAAGGAGCACACGGTGTGTCTCTCTGTGATCAGGTGGTGAAAGGTCTGAGTGTGCTGGCTCATTTTGCAATCTTTGCTCCCAAGAGACTTTGCTCTTGGAGGAACTGATGAATTAGAGTGTGATTACTTCCCCACTAGCTGCTCCTTAATAAAAGTCCATATTTGTGGCACACACACACTCTTGGATACTCTTGGCATGGGAGAGAAAGCATGAGCAGACAGGGAATGCACAAGCAAAGGTGGACAGGAATGTTCTGATTTTTAACATCTAGAGATGTTAAACCTGAGCCCTCATAGAGATATCTTTTCCAGCAGATTTCACATGGAGTTTTATCCTCAACTTCATAATACTCCAAAGAGAAGAAGAGTCATGGCCTTTCAGACAGCTGCAAACACATTACACCTACCCATGGATTCATATCTTGGCTTACAGACCTGTGTAAAACCCTGCAGGAGACCTGTGAAGGACCTTGGAAAGCTTCTGCACTCCACAGAACGTCTGTGAGAAGTGTGGGTGGAATTATCCTTATTTTACTATTGGATAAACCATTACGAAAGATGAAAAATGAGTGAGTATTCTCCCTACCTAATTTTGGGAGTCCACTGCTTTCCAAATGAAGGAAAATGCCCACCCTGATGCATCTCTCCTGTCAAATGAACACATTTTACCATGAAGACAATGAAAAAGGAGTGATTTCTATTCCTATTTCTGCCACTAAGTATTGTAACTTCACAGGCTCTGTGGATATTTGCCACTTTAATTAGACCCTTGGGGCCTTGAATGGTTGAAATCACTTCTCAATAATGCTACACCAACAAGTAGTAAAATCAGAATTCTTTTTTTTTTCCATCCCAGTGTTTATTGGCATTGCCTATTAAGCACACTGGGGAACTTGCAGAAATCTTTTTAATAGCAGAACAAGAGACTTCTATAAGGGCTGAAGTTTCCCTCTCTCTCAAGTCAGAAATCTGCAGTCCCAGTGATTGCCAGAGCCAGCAATGATGACCAGAGCACAATCCTAATAAAGTGTGACTACAGCATGACCACAACCATAGCAGCAGAATGTAGCTGTGCATTAAAATACCACTTACCCAACCAACACTCAGCATGGGAGAAAATTCTCCAAATCAATTTTATTTACTTTCAGGGCGTATGAAATGCATCACTTTTCCCTTCTGTTTACCTGTCTAACATACAGATTGCCTCTCTCATAGGATAGGAAAGAGCTGAAGTTCAAAAAGTGAAGTTTTTCTACTGGAAAAGCATGACTTATAATCTCAGATCCATTTCAAATATGACATTTCAGGATTCAATGTTAAATACTTGGGGATTTTTTATACAGTCGATGAGATAGAGTAAATTAGGGTTGTTGTATAGGACGGGAGCTGAAGTACCTTTAGTATCTGAGCTCACTCATTTGAATTAAGCTGGGCTGTCTCTAATATATTGTACTTTGCAATGAAAATATACCCTGATTTGGTCATAGAGAAGTTGTTCTGCAAAGATATTCCCAGTCCCCACTAACAACAGGAACAGCACTTTTTTGCTAAGGGCAAAAACAAACCCATGAATATTTCTTTGGCCACCTCGCAGGGAAGCCAAAATAATGCTGCAGTAATTTAGGAGCAAATTGGTAAACGTGTAAAAGTCTCAGACATTCACACCTTCTCCTACCAACCAGCACATCCAGCTGGTTCCTGCAACTCAGCCTGGAAGAGAATGTAGTGCTGTCACCTCAGGATTTCACTGGCCATGCACTGGAAGTTGTATCCTGTGAATGTGTGACAAGAAGTGGGGGAGATGCAAGTCTAAAGAACTGGCAACTCTGCACCTTGCCTGAAAAAAACCCTACTCTCTCCTTTTACTTGGAGCCTTGATTTTGCCTTGCCTTCACAGATTACAGTGTTGCACATGATAAATAGCATATAGCAAATTAATATTTAAGAATTCATCACCGAGAGGTAATTACTCATCTACTGCAGGCTCACGTTATTGATGCTTGGCTCCTTAAGAGGTGGTGGTGGTGGTGGGGGGTTTTTGGAGTGCCTATAAACTAAATTAAGACACTTAAAACATTGTAGTATTATACATCATTAGTTTTCCTGATCTGCATATTTTAGCAATTGTTTATGTTATGTAGCATGAAGAGGCGTTTCTTGCAAGCCATTTCCGAGAAAAGCTTGGATTGGATTATCTGTTTGTAATGTCTGATAGGAGAGAAAGTGTGCCCCAAAGTGTACAGTGGGTTGTGTAAAAAAAAAGCTCCTTCATGGTCCCAAAATGTGAAGAATAACTCTTCAAGGCTCTGGCTTTCCTGTGACCACAGTGGCCAATTCCACCTCTCTCTAGTTCTTCAGAAAACACCAGAGAAACTCCATGGGAGCTGTTACACACAGCCAAGTACAAGTTCCTCAGTCAGTTAGTCTTAGCTTTAGTCAGAGATTGATTTGTCAAATTACACTGTCTGAGGGGTCCTGAGTTCGTCTTGCCAGGATAGGAATGGAAGGAATTCATTCCTCACACTTCAGTTGACGCAGAAAGCTGTGCCCCTCAGCCACTGGTGTGCAACCAGGAGCTTAAAATCTGAATGGTATAAAAGCTCCAAAAATATCAGGGGCCAAAATGGAGAAATAGTGTCACAAGAAGACACTCAGGAATGTAGAAGTGAAAAGTATATCAAATACACAGGAAAAATCCACAAAGAGCTTGCATGGTACAAGAGATTTGACTGATTTTTGGAGCAGACCACTGACAGTAGAAAAATGTTTGGATTTCCCTGCACGTATCATTGTATGTTGGACCAAAACCCCACAGTCACTGGTCATAGTCAGTTGAATGAGAGAATTAGGATCCTGAGGGCCTGATGTGGAGTGGTCTTGGGTTGGAGCCAGGTAGAGCTGGAATCACTCTTGGACCGATGCCACAGGGCGAGAGGACTATACGAAAATAATTATACCAACAATATTTTGCACTGTTAAGCAACAAAGGCATGATTTTGAGGGTATAATGTCTATTCACTTGCAATTGATCCAAATGGGATCTCATTCTTCATGGAAAGGGCTTGGAAAAGGGCCTGACAAATTGTCAGCTTTGTGGTGTACCTACATATGTTCCACAGCATACAGGGGTATAATCTTAAATTAATGCATTTTATAACTGGAGCAAAACTCATCTAGTTCTGTGGTGTAGAACTGAATGGCTGCACTTGGCAGGCATTTTTAGGCATTTAAGACCTCTCTTTATAGGCAAAATAACAAGACTCATCAATCCCATATTGTGCTCTTTGAGAAAAAAACAAACCAACAACAATCCTGACACTGGGAATACCACTTATGAAGTATTATTGCATTAAACTAAAGGCTTTAATTGGCTCTGTTAAATTTTATCTGATAGACGTGCAACCAATAATTCAGTAGAACCGAATCAGCTATTGGTGTTCTCAGCCCACCAGCTCACCCAGTGCTGGTTTATTCTGTGTCCTGGGGTTTAACTGTGAAAATCCCTGTCCTTGTGGCAGTTTCATAGTTACACGTTACGATCAGAGGGGAAATAATAATAATAATAATAAAAAAGACACCTATGCGTGACACTGGAGCCCGGAGGAAAAGGCAGAGATCCGTGCATCTGTTCTGCGCTAGAAGGTTGGATCGAGACAGAAGGAGGGCTCGGCGGGGAGAGGAGCGGGAGCTGCAGGACGGTCTGATGTACCACGGAGCCATCTACCGGGAAACACCGCTCTGTGCTCCGCTCCTCCACCTCCCGGGCTTTAACCCCTCCACACCCACACCCAGCTCCATCTGCTGCCTCTCCTTGTGCCGCACGGTACAGGCGGCTGCTAAATCTCAGCTGTTATTTGCCACCTTTCTAGTTGTGGGAAAAGGGAGAGACCCGCGTTTCCAAGCTGGATTCACAGAGGAATGGCAGTCCATGGGTTCTGTGGTTTGACTCAGGTGTATGCCCTGCTGCTGGCCACACTCCAGTGATGTTTAAGGAAAGGAAGCAGGAGAAATGTGTTGTGCTGCAAGACTGTCACTTGTTTCTACAGGGAAATGGACAAGTTTTGCTTTTACAATGCACTAAAACTTGTTTTAGGATGGTTTGTTTGAACAGTGCTGAGAATCATTTCTTCTGCTTTGTTAGAAGAAATACTGAGTAATCTCAGCTTCTACCGAGGTGGTGGAGTTTTTTTCTTATTCTTCCTTTTTTTCTGAGTTTTTTTTCTCCTCTTTTCTCCTCTTTTTCTTTCTGAAAGCTGTTTGTCTACCCAGGCAGGTGTTTTGTCCAGGTAGCACATGCTACTTTTCCCCCAGAAACTACTACATTTCCTATAGTCATTTTAAACGAGGTCTTAGATTAAAAGAATCATGATCAGCCACCATTTTAAACATAACCAGAGCTGCATTTGCATCTATCTTAATCAAGATGCTTGCTAAATTAAACAGCACTCCTAAAACAAAGCTGATTGCTTTTCATGTCCCACAAAATGACTTGGACAGACAATAACTGAGCAAATACTCTCTAATCTGCTTTGATAATAATTTTACATCTATATTTGAGCTTACCACTGCATTGGTGCTTCCATGCAATGAGCCTTCATCCTGGGGGGAGGAATAGTTGAAGAGTTCAAGTGATGCCACAGGGAATCCTTGTAAACACGCAATTCCTAATGATGCAGAAGGACTCTGTTCTCCAGATAACTGAGGGAAGAGCAAAGCTCTAATTTAAACACAGCCAGTTCCACATAGCTCATCAAAATTTAATTTTATTAAATATTATGTATAATTTACGTATGTGTAAATAATAAATACATTAACCTTTATTCTTAATATTACATGTTGTTATTAAGAATTTTATGGAACCCAGTGGGACGAAGTCTTCTGTGCCTGACCTAAACTTTTGTAGACTGTAAGGGCAGCTGTGTCAGAATAAGGGCAAAGAACTCCAAGGTTTGCATCAATACAAAAAGAAAAAGTGTGGAAGTTTCTATAGATGCAAAGTAAATGTTTGTTGGGAATCTGCTGTTTGGACCCCACACCAGTTATAGGAACTTCATGGGAGTGCACAAATCCAAAAGCCAAATTGGCACAAACCTGAAGATTGAATTGATAATCCTCCTCTGCAGCCTAAATGGCAGGTACATCAAAATAAAGGAACACACACTACCAGTGGAAAGTTAATTATGTCAAGTATAAAAAAGTTGATTGTTCCTATTTTTGAAGGCACAGCAATAGTGCATTAGTGCATTAGAATTGCACATACAAACCACCTGGCAGCCTCTAATCACCTGCTGCAGGAGTCCTTCACTGGCTCTGTTTCATTTGCTTATTCACTCTTGGATTTGAGCCTTTGGAGCTGGCAGAGCAGCAATATCTGTTTTACCAAACCTATAGGTGTGACCTTCTACCTGAAGGGTGTAGGCAGGACACCCCCTGCTATCAAACTTGGTCAGGAATCTGCCTCTGAGTGTCCAGGAGAGTGTCACAGTCAAATGGGTTGAAACCAAGGACGAGGAGGATGAAATGTTAATTGCAGCAGGATTTTTTTGATGGGAGCTGGTGATGTGAGAAGTGGGAGCTGTGCCCTCACAGCATTTGGAATGGGGAGTTTACAGTGCTGGGTAGTGCTGACCATCAAATTTAAAGAAATAGTAACTGTAGGTTACTGTTTTTCTTCCCCTCCACTGAAGCAATGGGTTCCCCATCTATTTTTTATCCTATGCTAGTTCTTCCCACAGATGATGTAGTCAGAGGAAAGCTGTCAAAGTATCCTTGTAAAAGAAAAATTGTTTCTTTCTATCACATCATTTCATCTTTAAAAAAAACATCCTTACCTTCACTTCGTGGAAGACTTTTCTTAGAACTATTTTATGACCATCAGAAAAGGTATTTTAGTTCTTTTTCTTCCCTTAAATCCTGAAATCATGATGAGCTTGTAATTAACCACAGTTTGTAGGGCATTTGTGAAACTATTATGCTGTGCTATAAGGACACACACTTTATCAAGGCTTGAGCATGGTCTAATTAATAGAGATCACATGCAGCCCATTAATTAACTCAACATGGTAATCAAACATGCAGAAATAGTGCTTAACTAACCTCTGGGGCACCCAAGGGCAAGGCATCCACTGAAGAGGTGCTGTGTCTTATTGCTGCAGGAGTGCAGCAGTGTTACCTTCCAGGGTGGGGTGCTTGGGGATTAATTTGACAGAAAATACAATAGCAAAAGAATGTGTTTGTAGGTGAGTTTATGTGCCTGCGAAAATAATAAATTAGCCTTAATAGAAAGTTAAAGATTTCTTGAGCAGCAACCCCTGGCTACTCATCTTCTTGCTCTAATTATTGCCCATTATCTCCCCACCCTCCTGTCACAGCCTTGCAGCAGGGATTAGGGCAGTTCCCCAGGGATTCATGTCACAGCTCCACAAACAGCTGAATGGGCAGCATGGAATGAGAGTCCATAGGCAGGGAGACAGATCTGTTCACACCAACTCTGAACTGTTCTTCTGTTAGAGTCTAAAAGTCAGGCATCTGTTCAGAATGCATCTGATTACATGTAGTAATACAGATATTTCTAGAAGTTGTGTTAGCCCACCTCTCTCAGGAACATATGACAGGACAATCATCTTTGGAGGTGCTTAATTCTTTCCTTTGGGCTCTATGGAGATCCTGTATTCCTAAATCAGACCAGTTTTACCTTATACATGGGAAAATTAAGTGATGTAAATCCCCATCTGAGTACTTAAATGTGACTGAACAGTGGCCAGCTAGTAATCAACAGTAGCTATTATCATCATGATGGGAATTACCAAAAGAATCCATTCCATGTTCGTATTTAGGTCGTCCATTTATTTCCAAGTCCCTTAGATCTCATTTGTCCCCTTGGCAGATTGCTGCTTCACCAGTGTTATATTTGGGTGAATCACAGCTTAAAGAAAACTAGTCCTGTTTTCCCTTACACTCAGATGAAGGTCACTGTAAAGACAGAAGAAAACAAGAATAACTGAGCTAATGAAAAAACTACTTCTAAAGCAGTTTCCCCTGCTCTGACTCAATGTACTTATATTACTAAGTAAATCAAACTCTAATAAAGCATTGTCCTCTGACATGAAATCACCGTGCTATAATTCTGCTTCTAATCATTTGTGGTGCTAGGAGACAGTGAACACTATCATTACAGGCTGTGATCTCATTCAGCCTCATGGAATTTTTATACCAAAAGGGAATACTACTTTAATCTATGTGACTGCCAGCGTAATCCAGGTCAAAATATGTCACTTGGTAACTCCTTCATCCTGAGCATCTTTTGTGGTAGGAGTTGGGACAGATTTTAAGGAAGATAATAAAAATAAATAATGAAAACCCTTCTATAGGTCTCTGTAAATCATCCCAGTACTTGGTTACCTTCTGTGTGAAATTTTAGCACCTGAAGTCTGACCCGAATTTCTGCTGGCTCCAGTTGTCTGCCACTGGGTCTCATCCTGCCTTCAGTTGCTGAGTTACTGGTTTTTGGCTCAAAGTCAACACAAGGCACTTATTTTTCCACTGACCTATAGGGGCAGATCTTCAATTGGAATGAGTCATTATAGTTTAAGCAAAATTAACTGGATCTCATCCTGACTTGGCTCGTTAAATTAAGGAAATATCTGCTGTGCCTCATACAAGCTGTTCTCTAACATGGGCTTTAATCAAAGTATATCAGAACCTTCATTTCAACCAGGTAATAAAACAATTACCTTGAGTTTTCCACATCAGCATGTATATTCTGAAGGTTTTCAGAAAGGAACTAGACACCCTCTCAGTGCACCACCTCAGGAGAACTGAGAGAAAGAAAATCAGATGGAAAAGCTTGTGGGTCAAGATAAACACAGGAAGATCTCTTACTAGCTACCACCATGGATTTGACTTGGCAAAAATTAATTTATTGCCAATTAAAATAGACATGGGTGGTGAGAACAAGACAAGATTAAAGCATCATTGTCCATCTTCATCTTTCCCCCCAACTACCCTTCCCACCCGCTTCCCCAGGCTCAGTGTCACTCTGTCATTCCCAGCTCTTCAGCCTCCTCTCCCGAGCAGTGGGGACACAGGGGGAGCAGGGGGTCACAGTTTGGACCTCAGGGCTCCTCTCTGTGGCTCCCTCCTCCTCACACTTCCCCTGCTCCAGCCCGAGTCCCCTCAGGACAGACCCACCTGCTCCTACCTGGGGTCCTCCAGGGCTGCCTGGAATCCCTGCTCCACACTGGGAACCCTTCCTCCTTTTCCTCCTCCTCATCCTCCTCTCCCTGGGGCTCACACCTCACACTTTCCCCCTCACTCCTTATTCCCAGGTACCATTTTTCCCGTTTCCCACCTCTGGCACAGCGGCAGCTCCGGTGTCTCTGAGGGCTCAGCTCTGCCCAGGCTGGGGACAGCCCTGACCTCCCTCACAGAGACCACAGGGAGAGTCATGACCAAAAAAACCTGAAACTCATGGGTTGAAACAAGAACTGTTTAATAATTGACATAAAATAAAATCAACTATTAATACTAAATCTATTAAAAAGGAGGAGGAGATAAACCCCTAAAAAAACAAGTAATGTCAATTCAACTGCTCACCACCCACCGACCAGTGCCCAGCCCATCAGCTCCCAGCCAATTCCCTCCAGTTTATGTACTGGGCATGGTGTTCTACGCTGTGGAATATCCCTCGGGCAGTTTGGGTTCCTCTCCTGGCCATGCTCCCTCTCGGCTCCTTGTGCACCTCCTTGCTATCAAAGCTTGAGAAACTGAAAAGTCCTTGATTTAGGGTAAGCACCGCTCAGCTACAATGAAAACATCAGTGTGTTACCAACACTATCCTCATACTGAATCCAAAGCACAACACTGCACTAGCCACTAAGAAGAAAATTAACTCTATCCCTGCTGAAACCAGGGACCTTCGTGGGAGTTTCTGTGCCCAACCCTCAGCGAGACCTCAGAGGAACTGGAAACTTTCCTCTGGTGCCAATCTCAGACTTAGAGCTTCCTTCTGCAAGCTGTCATCGAGACACTTTGGGAGCCGTTTAATATGTGCGACACCAATTTTGTAGAGTGATAATTGTTTTTAATCAGAATGTTGTGCAGTGCTAAGTCAAACACATTACAGAAGTCTAAATATATTATGTCAACACAGCTACTTTAAAGGAAGCAGAGGTAGACTCAGCTCAGGAGATCCATGGAATACTGTGATTCATTGGGAAGCACTGTTGATTTAGTAGTAACTATCTTGTCCCAGAAGAACCATCCTAATAATGTTTCTTGGAATGGAACTACTGGAAGGGAAAGAGAAGAGGTTTAGGGAATGTGCTCCCTCTATGCACTGTGTGATGTGGGGTACAATCTTTCTGATACAGCAGAGGATAGGGCAGCATGTTGTGTAAATCACAGCTACATCCAGTCCTGACCATGCTATTGCTGTTATCTCTCCAAGAGCAAAGGTAATGAACATCACCCCAGCTTTCTGCAGGAATTAAACATCAAGGCACCTTTTTTGAGTTTAACAATATTATTGGCGAGAGAAAGAGTCTTAAAAGCTGTCCAGGGGTTAATTTTGTACATATATTGGTTTTTAAAAAATGGTTCATAGAAATATTTCTTATAGAGAAAAATGGACAGATTATTTTTATTTAATTGCAGCAGAAACTATGCAATTAAAAGGAAGGCCCACCAAGCTCCCATCTCTGCTATTCCCCTGCCACAGAGGGAAAACAAAGTTCACTGCTTATGTAGTCCTCTGGTACTTACTTGAAATCAATTTAAATTGGGTTTGGAAGTTGTAGGTACCGTTAAGCATGCAGAAAACAGACAGGGAATGATGAAAAGGGGATATGGTGTGAGTAACCAGGCTCCTGCCTCCGGCCATTCCCTCTCACAATGCCTTCTGTGGTCTCATCAGGTAAAAAGGGAGGAAAAGAAAAGAAAACCATTTGCTTCAGCTGGCAGGGGGAACCAGGAACAAATTGTCCTTAAGCACCACTCTAAGTAAATTAAAGTAACAAACTAACCTTAATGATCCCTTTGGAAGAGACAGAACCATTCAGCATTTTACTTCTCTAATTCTCCACTGAGGAACAGCACCTGCTTTTCCTCAGCTTCATCCATAACTCTCACAATGCTGTATTTTAGCCCCCATCTCCATTGGTGTTCATAGTCCATCACAATCTGTTCATATTAAAGGTACCACTATTATTCCTAAGCATTTTAAGAGCTTTCTACTTTTTCCCTTCGCAAAACCACCCTCCTCCAGCAAAATATATAATAGATAAAATGGATCAAATACAGACATTTTCAGACCATTCAAAAATGATGGAAAAGAGCAAAGGAAACATGAAAAAAATGGGAGCTTAAAAGCAATTTCCAGACACTTTTGTTATGCATTCGTGAAATAAAACTGTGCAGCCTGAGACTAATGATATGGGAAAGAAACAGACCCATTAGGATGGAAAATTGTGTAGCTTGGCTCTAGAAGAGAAGTTTCACCTGTCATTATCACTAATCCCCCAGAGCCAGCACCCCAAGGAGCAAGAGCTCTCCCTGGCCTTCCTCATCTTCCTACAGGGAACCAGATGATCCAAAAAGCCACATGCAGCAATAAATTCCACGGCATCCTTCACATAATTCTCTCTTTCTCACATGCCCATGCCCACCTTATCATTGCCCTTCACATGGCAGTGCTGAGCAGTGAAGGGCAAGAGAATAATTTAGCAAAACTTGCACTGAGAAACTCCCAGTGAGTGCCACATTAAGTTGCCACATTACAGAAATGAACTCCCTTTAAGCCCAAGAGCACGTCGCCTTGCAACAAAACCATTCAGCAACATTATGGTTATGGCACATTTTCATTGAACTATATTTTTTTAGGAAAAAACACGTGTTTCTCTCTGTGTTGGGCACTCCAGATCAGTAGGAAAAAGAAGAGGCTGGATCTGCCTGTTGTGTGACAACTGCTCAACACACCCAGTGCGGGTTTCAGCTGGAGACATCAAAATCAACTCACCATCACGTTGTTCCCATCCTCTGTGATCTTTTACAGGGTCCTTCTCTCAGGGGCTCATGTTTTTGGA
This sequence comes from Manacus candei, assembly GCF_025592945.1. Classification (NCBI taxonomy): domain Eukaryota; kingdom Metazoa; phylum Chordata; class Aves; order Passeriformes; family Pipridae; genus Manacus; species Manacus candei. Next base: position 1,078,297 of record NW_026138101.1, on the reverse strand, counting down.
CACAACCCAAGGTGCACCACGTGTGTAACACCAGGCTTGTGATGTTTGGAACAGTGAGATAGAACCACCCACCACCCTGGCTAAAATTCGGATTAATTAGGACCCCTCCAGTCTCTGTTTTCTAATGATTAAAGGCTTGAGGGAGCCTGCAGAGATGACACCTGTCAGCAGGAGTTATCAAAATACATTAGCCACATATTTAGTGGGGGCTGGCTTGGTTTTTAACTAAAGGAAGCACTCAGTTTAATTCCAGCACTTTTAAGTACCATCAGCATAGTTCTTCAGTATCAGAAGTTATTACAAAGCTACAACCCCTTTTGAAAAGGGAAGGCAGCAAGGCCAAATTAAACTGGCAGATTTGGAAATTCAAATTCCGTGGCAGTTCAAGTTATACACTACGCTTAGGTGAAAAAAAAAAAAAGAAAAACATCCCTAATTCTATTTTAAGGGCTCATTTTCCACAAATGGCTGAGCTGTTTAAGTTAAAGTGAATAAATAACTAATGAGCCATTAAAGTCTATAAGACTGTATGGCCTCCAGGCACTGGTACCTGGATTCAGCCAATTATAGGCCCATAAGATAAGATGAAGACATCAGGTTGTTATTGGAATATGTAAAGGTTGAAGACACTGTTAATAAGTCACTACAGGATGTGATAAAATTGTTTAAACTGTTTAAAAACTCTCAATGTGCTTTGCTAGACATATTTTTACTGCTGGCTCTCCCTTCCCCGGAAAGTCTAATCCTTTCTTTGCACAGCCTTGAGAACTACACTCTGCAATATTGCATTAATACCAAAAGGTGATTTGTTTCAACATTTCCATGTTTTTAGCACATACTCTGGAGGTTATGAAATATTAACAGTGGCAATTCCTCAACCATGGCATAGAGAGAATAGGAAGGAAAGGAAAGAAATTAGGAAATACTGGGGTTTTTTTAAAAAAAACCAAACCCGAAGCAACCATCCAAGAGAAGAGTCATAAATAGTGAAAGCTATATTTGCCTTTAAGCAATATCAATCTTATGGAAATTATTCTCACATAGCTCCTATATATCTATCCTTAACATTTTTCTAAGATGAAGAACTCAGCCTATTCATAATCAGAATTTTCTTGTGCTGAGTCTGTTTATTAATCTTTAATTATTTTCCCCAACACAAACACGTAAGAGTTGACTACAGAACCCAAATACATAAGGAGAAACATGAAAAATCACCCTGAACACATGGGCACCAATCCTATTGCAAAGATCTGTGGATACTCACCATTTTCATCCCACTGGTTTAAGTTTTCCAGGGAGAACTTTTATTTGTCCTCTCACTGCTTCATCCCTGAGGCACCTTCCTATTTCCCTTCTTTTGAACCCTTCAGCAAGTTCAAGCTTGCCAAAAGCAGGCCTGGATAGACTTTTGACTTTCAGACTGATCATAACATTTTGGCACTTTCTCTGCTCTCTCTGAGCCTGCTACTCTCTATCCATCTGCTTTCCCTTGGCTTTACCTTGGAAGACTTTGGGGGTAGAGTCTGTCTTTTTTATTGTGTGTCTGTGCAGCACTTAGTGCAGCAGCATCCTGATCTCTCTCCAGGGTTCCTTGCTGTTCCTGGGCTTAACTAAGTGATATTAAAGCAAGGCATCAGGGGGGCTGTTAATGGGACAATTCACAGAGCTCAAGGTTAAGCATATGAATAAATATGTACAGAATAAAAGGCTGCCTGATGAAGGCAGAAACATTTCATTTGTTAAAGTCACAAAGCCTTTTAACACGAGAAAATTATCTCAGTGCAATTTTCTTTATGACTCTCTCTCCTATGACTTCAGTATCAGTTATTTAAAAAATGGTGATTCTGTCCTAAGAACTGCCATATAAACCCATAGACCACAGTATATTTTTACAAGCATATTATAAACCTCCTGGACTGATCAAGGTTTCTGACAGGCACATTTATACATTTTCATTCCCCCTACTTTCTCTCATAAATGTGCTGAAGGTTAAAAGCACACAACATTGCTGGCATAGCCTTATTTCCCAGCAGCATAACTTGCATAAAGACTTATGTGATGCCCTGAACTAGGGAGCACCTCCCCTAATCCCCTCTTGTGCCCTCAGTAGAGCTTCAGGGCACTGCTTCTGAATTATCACCTATGACTAATTCAGCTTCCCACTGTCACAGTTCTATTCTGCTTTGGCTTTAAGTCACCAAAGGGGAATAATCTTTCCTCTAACTTCTAGGATCAGATCCTCAGCTTGAGCAAGCCATTGTAATTCAAGTGACATCAGCAGCAATAAGGCACGTTATGTCAGTTTGGGGGCCAGCCTGGGCATCCTCAGGACAAATCAGCACAGTTGTTGTACCAAATCATATAACTCTGCCTCAGTGCTGCAGCATGAACTTCTTTATTTCCCATGCATGCAACCCTGATCACTTCTGCAAAGGCTGCCTAACTCCACATTTACTCCAGCTTGAAAATCTGGGATATCACAGCACAACAGAAATTCCAGGTCCCTGTGGGAATGTTTTACTGTTCAGAGCTGCATCTTGCCAATGAATATGTGACTGTTGATGCCACAGGTGGGATGTAATGAAGCACTTCAGTAAGCAGCTCTTCATGGCTGAGCAAAGGAAAGGCTTGATGGAAATACTGCACAATATTCATCCCAAAGAAGCTTCATCGGTTGAATCTCCTGATTTTATACCTGACCCTCTCATTAATGCCTTGTGGCACTCCCTGACTTCACAGTGGTTTCTTTATGACACTGCAGTCTTTCCCTTAATGGCAAATCACCAGCCCTGGATTTGTTACAAACCCAAAGAAAAAAAGGAGTGGGGAAAAAAGACATGGTTAAAGTGACACAGCAAACCAAATAAGGAACCTGACAGTGTGAAAAATATATTCTAAAGTACAGCAACCCTATCTCAGGCAATAAAGGGAGGCTGAAAGTTGGGGCATTTGACTACTTCCAAATTACTTTTGCATGAGCCCTGACTTCTTGTGTGTTAAAGATTGCTCAGAGCTGCAAATTAAATATTTCAGGAATTACAGATAATGGAGGCCCAACATCCTAATGGCACTTGGAGCCATGACTATGTAATGCAATCTCCTTTTTATTAAGGGAGATTATTTTCTTCTTTCTTGATTGTATTCCCAGGTTATTTTTTTGTCTTTTATTTACTGTTACTATTGTGCATGACAAGCACACTCTTAGCTACAGGCCAGGAACATCTTTTAGAACCTGCTTTGAACATCTGTATGCTTGTTGGCCTAAAACATATTGCTTTATAAGTCTCAAAGTATATTAAATACATATATGTGACAGGAAAAAAGTGCAGCTTGGGTTTGGGAGAGAATACTGGTGGGATGTATAAATTATTTCAAGATTATTAAAAATACTTTTGTGATGTAAAGGATAGATTACCCATAAGTTCTATTCAAGGGTAAGTTAGTTTTTATTATCATTTTTAAAAGGCTGTTTTCTTGGCTTACTACAAGTGGAGTAACATAAGTGGCATTTAATAACAATGTAGTAAAATGCATGCTTAATTTTCCCCAAGAAAAAGAAGAGAGTCTTTTTTTGATTTTCAACTATTCAGATATTTAGAAATTAAAAGGCTGCAAAGTATAATAGTATAGAGTGTAATCTATGATTTACCACCATCAAAAGAATGTAATGAGAGAACTACCTGGAAAGCCAAACTGAGCTGGGCAAAACTCTCCCATCTGGTATGGAAGTTAAAGAAGAGGAAATAAAATAATACCTATACTAAACACCATGTTGCAGATGAAGACCTCAAATTCTGCTTAAACTGTCATCCTGCTTTACTGGGGATGTGCTTGGATGAGGTACTGGAACATTGTCAGTTTTGGAACAATCTATTAGTGCCTGAACAAGCCATTTGGATCTAGAATGTTCTAATCCTTCAGCCTCCAGCTGCAGAAGCTGAGTCCATACTTGGTGATGCTGCTTCACCCTCAGCTGAACCCCGGTGTTTGGAAGTTCCACAGCAGCTTCCATTTCAGGATCTCAGTGTACACGGAGCTGGACTTATGGGAGCAGGGACAGAACACTTCTCATTCTGCAAAGGAGCCAAAAGAGATCAAACAACTTCTGAAAAACCACTCAGCAAATATTAGCCAGGAAGGAGTGAGGAAACAAACCCTCCCGTGCCAACCTGTGCCTGGGAGCCAAAGAGCTCTGGGAGCACTCAGAGCTCCCATGTTTATGCTCCTGAGAGTACATTTTGCTGTTCAAGATGTCCATGGAGTGGGAGCTCCTATTTGCTGGATGAAACACCCAAGCAGTGATTCTGTATTTATAATGATTCTGTCAAACTGAACCTTTCAGAATACCATGGGGAGAAAGGTCTTCAGTTATTTGCAGCATAATCAGGAATGCCTGTCCTCAAATCCCTTACCTCTGGTGAGCAAGCAGCTGTATATTTTCAAAAACCCAGAGGAGCAGAAAAGAAAATGACAACAGATATATTCTCTTCAGATCTTAAGACATACTGAAAAGACTTTTTAAACCAACATTTTAATGCTATTTACTTTTTTTTTTTCCTTTTAAGAGCTTTGAGAGAGCTCTCAAAGGATAATTTATATTCCTGTGAACTCTAGGGTTTTTTTAACACATATAAAAAAAATCTCCTCTGTGTTTTGATGTTTACCAGCCTGGGCAAGAGGTAAGCCTGGATCTCAGCAGTGTGATGGATTGGTTTAGCTGTCTAGCTGGAGATAAAGGCCACTGAGGTGTTTCCTGTGCCACTGATACAGCACAAGGATCAATCTCACACCCCAGTGCCCCTCCAGCCTTGGATGAGGATGGATGGCATTATGTGACAGCCTCATCCACCTGGATTCACTCGCTGAGGGCTTAGAAGGGTGGGGCCTGTGTCCCTCCAACCTTCTGTCCAGGTGGACACAGATTATCTGCACAGACCAGGGCCCAGCACGTCTGACCCCAGCAGTGCAGATTTAAGATCCTCTAATCTCCATTTTCTCATCCTTAATTAATGAGACTCCTCACTCGTCACAATAAATTGGACCCACAAGCTAAAACGTGGACACCAGGTTTTTCTCACCATACACAACTACAAATGTCCTTCCTCGAGCTAATGAACAAAACAGGGTCACAAAGATGTCACAGAGGAAATTCTTTTGTCCTCGGATTTGCTAAATTTGCTCAGATGGGACAAAAGGGTCTGCCCATCCAGACATTTCTCCCCAAGCTCTGTTAGCAGAGCCATCTCACAAGGGCAGAAAACATCATCCTTGAACTCAGCATCCATCAAAGGCAATTCACTGAGAGCTGGGCAATGTTGCACAGCCTCTAAATGCACCGAGCATTCCTTCTCTGGCAATTATATTTTACAACCACCTCACAGAAAGGTAAATCAAGACATACAGGGATTAAGACCAACAAAACACTGATTTCTCAGCTATTCTTGCTTTTTGGGGACACCAAGAAAACACCTCCTTTCTTATACCATTTTAAGTTGTAGCTTCTGACTGATTTGCTTTACAGTCCAGAAAGGAAGTGGGAGATGGATGCGAGACCTGAGCTTCCACATCTAACTACAAAACTGATCTGGCTCCTAAAATAATATTACAAAGAGGTTTGGAAGGTCCTTTGAACTTGAAATAAAATAGATAAACCAAGGAGAAAAATTAATACACTTAAATTAAATATGGCAACAACAAATAAACCAGACAATTTGTTACACAGTATGGATGCTGAAGGAAAACACTGCATCCATTATTTCTTATCATTGCTCCAGGAAAGAAATTCACAGTGGAGGCAAAAAATGAAGTTAGCAATGATTTTTCACTCATGAACCTTTCTCCAGGGATGAGTTATAAAGGAAAAATATGTTGCCTGGAAGAAGAGAGAAAGCAAGGATTATCTATGTTTATATATTTAGCAAGACACTTGCACCCACACTTACACTGCTATAGGAAAACCATTAAACAGCCCTTTTACACTTTTTCTAATTTTTTCCTAATACATGAAAGAAATATGCAGCCAAGAAGTAGCAAAATATGATGTGAGCTGCTTCTGTGTTGGTTATATCTTATCTGGGGAATGTTGAACAGGAAGGCTCTCTAAATATCTGCTGGTTCACAGGGGAGCAATAACACTGACACAGATTATTTGTATAAAAATGTATGTGGGACAGGCTGAGACCTCAAAGACAAGTGAGCAGATGGGAAGACAGACAGCAGCTAAGAGGTGTGCCATAATCAGAGTAGGAGAAGTTTTCAAACACAGAGGGCTAGGGGAGGGGGTGCAATTAGAAAAGGTTAGAAGTGTTGATTTTAAAAAGTAGTTCAGAAATATCAAAGAGCAGGAAGCCAGGAGTGACGACAGCGATAGCAGGCATGAGATCAAAGGTAATATTACATGAAGCCCAGCATCAAACATCACACAAAACAGTAGGTACTGAAGTGTAAAAAATAAGTAAACAGAGAAAAGGCTGGTGGAAACAGGGAAAATGTGGAGTGAGCACTCTGCAGGGAGCAGAGCAGCCCAAATCCAACAGCAGCCAGGGCAAAATGCTGCTGCCAGTCAATAAGTTTCCCCAGCTGTTCTGGGGAGGATTGGAGGGATTATGTTCGTTGTTTTATAAGTTCCATCACCAAATCAAACCTTAGAATCCTTGGGTGTGTTTGTCCACTACAAACAACAGTAAACCTTTTGCAGAGGCATTGAAATGAAGCAGAAATGTTTTCTGCCCCTGAAGGGGGTTTAACCAGGTGTGGATCAGAATCCTCAGTACTGACCAGTCCAGAGCCCTCCCAGCCCAATGCTGTGCTGGGGGGATCAGTGTCAGTGTATGTCCAGGTCCAGACAACCTGTAATCCTAATTCATCCAGGTGCATCACTAATTAAACCAAAGAAATGGGATTACCCATAGGATTAAGACCCAGCACACACTTAAGTAGCTGGTGGCACTGGAGCTGGTAAAATAAAGGCTCTGAGAGATCCCTTGACAGTGTCTTAACTCTCACCTGAACCTCTTTCAGGGGTTTGTTTGGGAAATATCCCATGTTGATTTATTGTTCGTATAAATAAACAGAGATGGAGAGGACTGACACACTTCCAAAGTGGCAACGAAGAACAGAAAGGCAGGAAATGGTAAAGTACAGAAAAGCTGAGGTGTGGAAGCATATACATTACACATTTTAAAGGATATTCATGTTATTCCATGACAGAATAACAGCATTATGCCTTCTGGCTCATGTTGGTACTTTGGTTAAATCCCTTAAGTAGATTAGAAGGAATTACAGACACTACTGGACAAAAAAGCCCATAAAGACAGGTAGTGTGTGTGTGTCCAGGATATATAGCTACCAACAAAGTGCTGGCATGGTACAGATACACATGAAGAAGTGACTTGCTTGGATTCGGAGTGGGAAAGTTAGGAAGAAAAATGGAGGCTTGGAATTTTAAAACTTGTTCCCTTCTGATGATTTCCATGCTCAGCTGCTCCTCATCCCTTTGGATAAATTTTGAGATAAATTCTTTCTCTCTTATAAAACAGTAACCCCCAGTCACTTACAGAAGGATTGTAGAAACCATCTTCATGCTGCTTTATTTCATATCTTCATATGTTGTAATATGTTTTTTACACTTATTGAGTTCTATCCTATATCCACAATAAGCTGGAAAAGTCCCACTGAATCAAAAAGGTGGTGCTAATTCCTCTAAAGGTTCCTCTCATTTTTAAGCTATAGCTGGTATTTTCACAAACTAAACAGATTACATTCTCCTGCATTTCTCTGTTCATAAGAAAGGCTTCAAAATATAACCCAGATCACTGCTATAATAAGCTGCAATAAAAATATAAAATCTGAACAGGTATTCATGTCCTCTTCAGAATCTTGGATATATGGATGGGTTTACCATAAAGCAATAAATGTTTTTTTGTTAGCATTCAAAAGAATGTTTGGTTGTTGCCTCCAGACATTTTTCAAGCAGTATTCAGTATTTATCAGACCTCCTCATGCTTCTCTAATTGGATTTTTGCCCATTTGAAATGCACAGCAACATTCTCCTCAGAACAATACATCCAAAAAGAACACACCTTGTTTAAAAATACATAAGTACATTTCTTGTTTGAGCACAGAAAAAAACCCAACATTTCAAATTCCTCAAGAAAAACTTCAAGGACATCAGAAGACCCAGGGCAGGCTGAGACTGACCCAGCAGAAGTGAGACCTGTGATAATTCCACTTTAATCCAGTTTTCTCCTACAATCACCTACTGCTTATTCTTGGTCGATAACTTTGTCTGTATTTTGAAATTCCTGAGACCTCTTTGCCAAACCCTGAAGTGTCTGTGCTCTCCAAGAAGCAGGAAAGCACCTGAAGTCCAAGGCAGGTGCTGAAAACACACAAACCACTGTCTGGTTATTCGGGGGGGTGCATCCATCCCACAAAACTGATAAAATATAGTCAATATTTTTCCAAAAGATGACACTGAATTACAATTACACAGAAAAATGTACTGCCTGAAGTATTGTACGAAAAAATGACTAAAGCAAGAGTAGCAGTGCAGTGTTTTATAGTGCACAGCAAAAATCTACACAAATGAGAGAATTTTAAGGGCCACCAAAGAAACTGTAAACTCTGTAGTGGTCTATAGACATCTTCTGAGGGTTCCAACTAAGACAGCCTCTGTGAGATTTGGGGTAGAACCATAGAGAAGTGCAAGGGAAAGGTGAACATTGGTGTGAATGGAGAACAAATGGGAGTATCTGGATGTGGAGGCATCACAAGGAGCACAGAGCAGGTCTCAGAACAGCCTGTGTTCATGGCACTCAGACTCACAGCTCATCAGGGCTCCAAAAGGGTTAAAAATACATGTTTGAGACCTGGAAATGGTCACCAGTGTAAGACAACCCCAGGAGACATGAGGGGACTTGGCAGCTGGTGCCTCCACATACCTTTAAAAATTAATAACAATTAAAAATAAAAATAAAAGTCGCTTAAAATGTTGTTTGTTGTTATTTAGGTATTCATCCACTCCTGTGTTCTGCCATGGGTATTTGCTACACTGTTGATACTCTGGTGCAGCAGTGCTGCCTACAGACATTATGAAAGAAGATCTGGATCAAGACTTTAATCCTATTACTGATTACGACTCTTTTCTGATTTACTTGGATTAGTTATTCTGAAGATTTTCCCCCCGAAATGTCTCAATGCCTCTTGTTGCTGGATCCTTTGTGACCACTCCAGGACTGTCTGTCACTCACAGAACGAGCTCACAAAGTTTGCTGCCCGTGTACACACATACCTTTGTGGGAGAAGGCAAATATCATTTTTCCTTTCTTTTTTTTTTCTCCTTAAAAAGGGCAATTCCCTGGAATTTTGCAGTAATATGCCACAGTTTCACGTGAAGAGCTCAGCTGAGACTGTAATAGAAGTGTCAGTCACTTGATTGGCAGCATGTGAGGAAGTGTGACTTTTTCTTCCTCACCCCAATGAAATTCTGATGACAAATATATCTTTGAAAATAAACAGGGGTTTTTGTTGTTGTTATTTGTGGGTTATGAGGTTTTTTAAAGATACCTGTTAGAATTCTGGACTTCTGGGAACTGGAATTCACAAAAAAAACATGTAAGAAGTAAACATCTGCCCCAAAAGCATGGCTCTGGCACACTTGTGAAAACTGTCCCCCTGGTAGTGGCTACTGAGGACTTTGGGCCCCCAGTTACTCAGGGCACTGGCTGCCCAGGCAGTGAGGTGATGCTGGGATCTGGAAATCAAGCCTGACTTTCTTTGTATCTCATGTATTCCTAAAAAGAACAGACCTTACCTGTGTGTGGACCTAAGGCATGCACTGGTAATTCCTCAGTGTGGGAGGAACTGGATGAACAGAGACTCCAGAAATCCAGCTGATCCATCAGGTGGAGGGAGCAGCAAGGACTTGGGGTCAAACAGCTCTGCTGAGAGGAGTTAATCAATCAGACATGACAAGCTGGAATTTGACTCCATATGTGATGTTCAACTTAATTTCAAAAGTGTCCTGGTAGACACAGACCCACCCCATTTGCTCTAAGTAAGGTCAGGATTTAATCCCCAGGGTCAGAATTTTCAGAGGACGATAATTAGGGCTTGTTCACACAACCTCTTCCCATTCCATTTGCTACCTGAACCTCCCCATCTGCCAGCTGGTACCCTCGTGCTGGAGCTTGGTACCCCTTCTGACATTCCAGCTGAGATGTTTTTCCCACAAGGAGATGCTTTGGCTCCAACAGTTTTAAATGCCTTCAGAGCCCTGAAATATGTGTGTGGATATTCCTGACAGCCACTGAGCTGGAGGGTCTTAGGGGGAAGTAAGTGCCTGAAGTGATGAGGAGGAATGTGGGTGGGTAGCACCTCGGGGAAAGAGAGTGGGCAGGAAGTCCTTAGGGAATGTGGCATCCAGCCCCCTTGGAACCTCACTAAGGTTTAAGGTAACATTTTTAGCCCCAGTTGAAAATGTCATTCTAACGTGACACTCCAGGGTTTCCATTTCAGTTTTTCTGCTCATCCCTATGATCCTGCGAGTACGTGAGAAGCAACACGCAAATTGGGATAGCAGACATTAATCACTCAGTTAAAATAAGTGCCTGAAATCCAGACCCTTTGAAATTAATATCCAAGCACTTTCACCAAGGGCAGGACTTCACTTACTGGATGTACTCTGGCACAGAGCCAGTGGCAGTAGATCAGTGTCAGGGTAGCTACAAGTGACTGCTCTGGCAGTGATGGAGCACAGGCACTTCCTATATTTTCATTTCCTTACTCCCATTAACACATGCAAATGATGTGCCTTTCTGTGTCTCTTTGCTTTAACAACCTCCAGCTAATTCCCTGTTAACACAGATTTTTTTCAGGCATCTTCAGTAGACATTTACACAACCTTTTTTTTTTTTTTTAATGTTGAGGGAGCAGAAAGAGAGAGAAACAAGCAGTGATGGAGGGAGATGAAGAATGGCAGAGTAATGAAGCACAGGAATGAATACTGAAGGGCCTTATCCTTATATTAAGCACCTGTTCAGCAGTAATGGACTAAAACACTCAGTACAGAAACATCCAAACAGCAGAGGTGTCTGTAAACCCCTGAATACACTTGTCAGGTAATTCCCTGCTGAGTCACTTTGGTGGATGCATCCTTATAAGTGTTCCAGAACAATGGCCTTTGCATATGCCACGGCCATGTTTGGAACATATTTTCCAGGCATATGCCATTCAGGGGTGGTTGTTAAATGCTCCATCCCCAAACCATTATGCTCTCCTATATTGAGGTTTCACTGCAACAGGCAGCTGTTTGACAGGGAATAAGCTCCTGGGGCCAGCAGCAAATCAAATTAAATATATCTCCACAGAGCTATCATAGGGGGTTGCATGGCTTGATAGGCTGCATCAGGAGCAATAAACACACACAGGAAGAGCAAACCTGAGATAAATCAAGATAGACCAAATGAGCAAGCAGACAGACAAATCACCAGTGCCTCCATGGAAGTCATTAGGAGTTTCCAACAGGACCAGTATTTCAGCTGCCTATCTGTGGGCAGGAAGGTTTTAATCCTATAAAAGTCAGAGATTATCTAATTAGTGTTCTTTCCTCCCTCACTTTATAAGCTTGGTTATGGGGAATTATACTCACTGATATGCCTAAAAGTTCACTGAGGGAAAAATAAAGAAGTGGAACATGATAATAGTTCAGACTCTGTTCAATGTCTTTTCTAATATTTATTTTCCTTATATAAACCTGTAACCTGAAGTTTAGTAGGGGCTAAAGAAAGAAAAGGGCTTGATTACCTCAAGGAACAGACCCAAACGTGTTCATCTCAAACACTGGCATATTGTCATTAAGAACTTTTTTACAAACAAGGCAATATGAATGTTTTCTTTTCTCCTTTTCTGTGTGCATCAAAAAATATCAAAGGCTGGTAAAGACACTCTGCACTAGGGGGGCAGGAGAAACAGCAAGAGAGGTGTCAATATAGTGAATAAATTCCTCTTAATTAACAAATTTCATTACATTAACAATGCTGTGGAAGTGAGCACTTCAGGGAAGTCCAAAGTGCTCATACCATATTTTACTTCAATATATTCTATATCAAAAACCTGCTCTTTCAATACTCCCTTTCTCAGCCACTTGTGTCAGCCTGAATAGACTCAAATCCTCAGAATTATTTCCTTCTGAAAAAGAAATGATAAATCTGTGTAGCAGCCAGGACAACTTTGTTCTGTTTTAAAAGCTTTCACTCCTACATCATTCATCCTGTTAAGGCTCCCTCTCACCTAACCCTGCACAGGCTCCTGATCCATCTGTGTAACTGGAGTCTACAACACCATATTTTTTTTTTGTTTTATGTTTTTTTCTGAGTGATCTTATCCAAATCAGATGCACATTAAAAAACAGAAATACAGCTATGCTGCTCTGACTCACAGAATAATTTCTTATCACCAAATACCTTTGTTTTTCCACCATGGATCTGTCAAGCATCTCTCCACAGGCTGGTTGGGAAAAGGGAAGATAAAAGCAGTGGACAGCTGTCCCTAATTAGGTTAGTTTGGTATTATTTTAAAAATACTGTATGTTCATTGCTGAATTAGTCCATTCAGCTTGAAAGTTCCTGTGCAACTCTGACACCACCAGAACGTTGTTGGCAAAAACTTTCAGCAGGGAGAAAAGCCTTCGACACTTCTGTCAGAACAAAGTTAGGAAGGGCAGGTATCATTGTGCTCAGCTGTGTATTATCACTAGTTCACAAAGATGCTTTAGCAGCTTCTCCCCCTCAGTGCTCTGGTGATAAAACCGGGAGATAACCACACTCCTGTGAAGGATGGACAAATCCGTCCTGATTTTAAGCCTCTGAAATTCTTTGCTTGCACAGGTTCAGGGGAAATGGAACCAGACAGGTAAATTCTTTGAAGCATTTAGCTGTACCCAACGTGCTCCACTGCTTGGGGTTGCAGGGGCTGAGAAAGAATTTCCTCTCCAGCTGTGTCCCTGGCACCCAGAGCAGGATGCAGCGCTGGGAACTTCATCTGGGTGCAAACAAACTGTCCCCTGCAACATCAGTCCTGCTGCTGGTCAGCAAAATAAACAGGGGGGATGAGGAAGGGGGAGAGACCTGAACCAAAGGAAAGTAGGAAGGAGAGAGGTGGTGTAAGATTGTCAGTGGGAGCTGAAAATCACCCAGCTGATGTTCACCCACGGAGCTGAATTTCGCTGGGGGGTAAAGGTTGGGATAAGAGTGGCTGGAGAGCAGCCCTGCAGAAAGGGATGTGGAGGTGCTGGTCTGCAGGAGGCTCAGTGAGTCAGCAGAGTGTCCTGACAGCCTCAAGAGGGCAAATCCCATCCTGGGGGGCAGCAAACACAGTAGAAAGAGCTGGGCAAAAAGGTGATTATTTGTCACCCAGAGAAGCTGTGGCTGCCCAATCCCTGGAAGTGTCCAAGGCCAGGTTGGACAGGGCTTGGAGCAACCTGGGATAGGGGAAGGTGTCCCTGCCCGTGGCTGAGGGTGGTTCTTTTAAGGTTCCTCCAATCCAAACCATCATATGATTCTACAATCCCATATTTTCTCCAAGATCCTGAAGCCCTATCCCCAATCCAGGCTTTCACAGGCACAGTGGGGTTTTTTTCCCATAGTTTCTGTGTCAAGCAAGAGACAGATGAGCCCAAACCATGAACCTGTCAAGTGTAGACTGCAGACAACAGGCAGAAACTCCACTTTGCACAAATAATGTGCTACAAAAGCCCAGGCTGGGATCCACTTCAGCCACCTCAAGATGGGCTCTGGGGCTGAGTAGGACATTCCTGTCAGGCTCAGCTCTGGGGATCCCCCTACTCCTGACAAAATCCCATGCTCCAGGGAGGCTGGAATGTTGTGCCATAAATAAAGCAGAGAGCTTCAGATTTCGAGTAGGAGATCAAAGATCTCTGGTGTAATAAGTATTTCAAACGCAGAACTATCTGAAGTTTGGGTAGAACTCAGAAGATGATTATTCAAAAATCCAATTAAAACTTTATCCTTTGCCTAAAGCCATTCTCTTAACTCTAACATACGTCGTTAGGAGAACTTTACTTGCAGTGAGAATATGAAATTTCAAGCCCATCTTGTCAGGAGAATATTCTTTGAACAAAAACCCACAACAACGTTTATTTAAAAAATGTAAGCAAACATACCTTAAATATTTAAATTGCATTTTAAATACTGTTCTGGAACATAAAGTCTAAGTGTATTCTTAGATACAGACTGTAATAACGTAAATAAAGTTCTTGCATCATTTCCCCTTTTTTTTTTGGTAATTAAGCAGAAACAACCAGGGTCATTTTAGTTCTGTGTCTTCCCCTTCCTCCACCATTCCCCCAACACTCCCAAGTTCTGACTCTGGTTAAGATTCAGTAAATGATTCAACCTAATCCCCAGTAATTGGGTTAATGAGTTCTCTGGTTTAAAAGTCACATTTGGGTGAGAACTTTGCATATCTTTTTTGGCATATCAGTTACCTTAATTTTACTTTGCCCTTCCCTTTCTTCCAAAAAAAAGGACCCATTAGTTTAAACAATTTAGTAAAAATTGCTTTTTTGACTGCCATTTCTTAAAAATGGAAGCAGAATGTCTTTTATTTTCTCACAATCTGACACCACCCCTGCCCAGTTTATCTCTTTCATCCACTTGTTGCAGGTGCTGCCTTTCAGAGATTTTGATTTTTGATTCAGCCCACAATTAAGAGATGATAAAGAGGAAGAGATGGATATTGATTCATATTATATGTAATATAAAAAAGCCACACAACCTTCTGTTTTTCAATAGTGACCTGTTGCAGGGAGCTAATGTATCCTGCAGGCAGTTATGGCATCTCCAGAAACAGCCAGATGGAAAAGGAATGCAGCTCCTTTGAAAAAAAAAAAATCAACATAAAAATCTGTATTTGCACATGTTCATTACAGTCTTGGTAGCAGATCTGGAGTTTGCATTTGTCACTGTGACCAAACAATCAACACAACCCAAATCCCACTTTTTAAGAAAACAAATCTCCCCTTGACTTCAACAATGGCAGCACTTGAACAAAATCAGCAGATTCTGGCATTTAGCAAACAGGGATTAAGAGGGAATTTCTGAGCTTCTTTCAGCAGCCTGCACAGCCAGCAAGCCTCTGGAGCTCCCACCAGACTTCCAACCCTGTGGATAACAAGGGAAAAGCTGAATGAAATGCCAGAAGCTGTTCTGCCAGCCCTGCCCCGCTGAGGGAATTAGGGAACCTCAGGAAACCGGCCCAAGCTCTTCCCAGGAGGAGCAGCTAAATGAGTAGGTTGGTAGTGAATCCAACGAGCCACTGAACCATCACAACTTCAGCAGGGCTGGACAGGAGTTTGTGAACTGCCCTCTCCTGCAGGGCTTGTCAGGTGGGAACAGCTCCCTGGCACTGCCTCAAATCCCCCTTGCTGAAAACAGGGACTGAAGAGAGAATCCCACATTTAACTGTCCTCTGGCTTTCAGCCACAATCCCAGTATGAGGTTTAATAACTTATCCAGCTGTCAGATTACATTTTGCTGTATCTCAGCACTCTCCAAGCACTGATCAGTGCTGGTACAGATTTATTTCAAGAGCAATGAGTATGCATTCCGCTCCTAAATAATGTGGCAACAAGTGATTTTTTTTTTTTCTGAACAATTCTGGGTATCCTCAATATAAAACAAAACCTAAGCCTGACTAAAAACCCAACCCATTTATGCTGTCCTTAATTCCTTAACTGTAAGCATCAAGCTTGGAACTGACACATCAAGAAAATTCAACTTTCCCCATAACCTGTGGATCATGTAGTTGATGCCTTAATGGCAAATTTATGGCAGCTGCATGTGGAAAAACACCAATCCTAAAACTCTAAATTGAGGAAATGCAGAAACACATCTGAACAAGCTCATGACATGGTGCTTCCCTTTAGATCCATTTATGAGTCTTTTTTGAGGGCAGCTCCTCAACAGTGCTGAACATTTATACAACATCCCCAGGGGTCACACCCTTGCTTGAGAAATGTTTGGGTTCAAATTTCTTGAAAAATTCAAATGCTTTTGGAAGCAGTAAAAAAACAGACATTAAATGTGATGGTTTATCCTTTATTTTCTAAAGGAAATAATTCTAAATATGTGTTAACTGCTCCTGGTATGCTGACCATAAAACCCTGATCTCTCCCTTGCTAGGGGTTTCCTTATCCAGAGGCTGAAGAATCAGACTACCTTAACCTAATCTATCTGGTTCAACAGACCTTTGTCCCCATTTCCCCAAGGAGGATTTCCCATTGGAGGCATGTTTTGTAGCTTATGACAGTCAGTAACTAAAATAAACTACAGTGATATACATGGAAAATTTGTTCTGCTTCAAGTAGCACTTACTCCTTTCTTTTAACAAGACTTTGTGATGGCTCAGCATCTGCAAATAAACTGAATATCCCCCAGTCAAGCAATATTTCCTCATTGCTCATCCAGGGCACGTGGAGAGCACGGATCCAACTCAACTCCATACAACGTGCTCAAAGAGAGGCCCTACTCCTGTGACAAGAGAAATGGCCTAAATTGATCATAAACAAACCTAAGTGACAAAGTAACATAATTTCTATTGATTTGCTTTCAAAAGCAGGATACAGCTGTGGAACTGAGGTGCTTTTATATGCTGCACCTTCCAGCACAGCAGCTCCCACTGCTTACTGAGGAGCGAGCCTGAAACCAGCCTCCCCTTTTCCTTCTGGGCACATGGTAACAGAAGGTGCTCTGTAACATCATGTACCTGCTCCTCAGAAATGGCACTGCAAATGGCACACAGTGAGAGGGAACTGGACTTCTCTCTTCTTTCTGAGCTGTGAAGACTCCCTTTGATACTCTGATCCTCTCAGTGACAGTTATTGTCCCAGGAAGTGGTACAGATGGCAAACATTTATTTTTTTCTCTTCGGCATCCTTCATGCTGAAATCACTCTTTAGTAGAAAGCTGGAAAACCCAAGCAGTGCTATACAGCTAAGAATCAATGGCCAATGAAAGAAAAATAATAGCATTTATCAGCTGATGGATTTTATGAGCAGCCTGTCCCACTCTCATCTTCAAATGATCCGTCTGCACTTAAATCCGTGCTGTGACTCTGGTGCAGAAATCACTGCAGGGATTTTTGGCCTCACAATGCTCTAATTTATCAATATAAGAGATGAATTGATCTCAGAGAGCAAAACACAACCAATAACCCAAACCATAACAACTGTTGAAAAGGAAACAACTCTGCAGGTGCTGGAGTTCTGATGGAGACCAGATGTCATGTAACAAATGTACCCGTCCAGAACAGCTCCAGGAAGATGCTTTGTCTGTCATCTCCTTGCCAGCCCCACATCACAAGCCCTTGGAATAGCTCCTGGGAAGAGCATCAGATTAAACTGACTGCAAAGCAGGAGTGACTGGGTAGTTCAAGGTCTAGAGGAACGTGGCACGTGCATGAGGTGAGGGAGCAGGGACAGACCTGCCTGTGACCCACCAACTAAACCACTGGGTCAGCAGCTGAGCAACCAGTCCTGGAACCACAGGGTGCAGGTCTGAACTGGAGAGAAACTCCCATGGCTGCTTTGCCATAGCCAAATGCCAGCAATCCTCCTGATTTTAAGGTTGGTAGGGAGAAAAAGAAGAGCTGTGCCTGCTGCCCTTAAGCTGAGGGCAGGGCTGGGTTTCTGCCCGTGTCAGATCCAACAGCCAGAGGGGAACAGCTGGGGAACAACTCAAGTGTTAACAAAGCATGAGCAGCTTTGCTTTTTCTTTGCTTTTTCTTTCTTATAAGCTACAATCACTTCATGTCACTGAACCAATTCTCATACAATTGTCTGGGGCTCCAAGTGGAAAAAACTCATTATCCTTCGAGTCCAGCTGTTAAGAATATGGGATTATGTTGTATTTCCATCTGCAACAGAGCAGAAGCGTTGGCTCTTTTTGAACTGTGGTCAGGAGGATGCACATTTAATTGCCCTCAGAGCTCCTCCTGCTTCAAAATAAAACTGTCTTTCAAAATCATTGCATTTTCAGAACCCTTTGACTTGAAGTAAATGACCAGGTTTCCTCAAACTTGAAGAGCTTCATGTAACAGAGGGTTGTCTTTCTCTATTCCTCCCAGCCAAGAAAGGCTAGTACATGTTTATATAAGCAGCTAAATTTCACCTTGAAACCTGAATTCTAAGGCAGTTCTAGAAAACCCAAAAGCAGAACAAAGCCATCCTCTGATCACTGAAAAAGAGGAGTGTCCTGTAGTGATTGTGTGGTGAAAATTTCTGTACCAACTCAGTGTTATTTCACATTAAAAAATTTGACAAGCAAAATGCATATGCCACAGAGAAAAGTGATGTGGGAGTAGTTTGGTGTGATATTCTGATACAGGTCTGACATTCTCAACTGTAAATAGTTACTTTTTAGGAAGCTTTTCATATCAAGGTGCTAAATACACACACACATACACACACTGTATATTCCCTAATGTTCATGTTCCAGGACTAAAAGTTGTACACAAATTTTAGAAGGAACTTAAACAGAATTCTAACAATGCCTTAAAAATGTGGGGTTTGCAATAGAAGTGGCAACCAGGTTCTTCATGTAATAATAAATAAAAATGCCAGGAGAAGATGCCCTAATTAATCCAAACCATTATACACATTTGACTGTGCCCTGCCTCTTTTCCAGCCTGAACTCTCCTCTGGACATGCAATTGTTCAATACCTGTGCTCAACTTCCAGCATTTCTTGAGGGTAAAGCCCAGACTTCCATATGAAGCACTAAACAGACTCTACTTACCTGTTGTTGTGCAGAAAACTTACCATAACTCCTGATCCAAGAGCAAAAACTGACAGTCACTCTGAAGTTACTGCCTCAGGTTGGCCAGGTTGGAGTTGCCTGTTCAAAGTCTCTGACTAAAAGTTCCCAGTGGGTTTGAGTGTTTAATCCTTAGTTCCCCTCATGAATAAAGTGTTCCCTAAGGCACATTCAGCAAGATATCCAGAGAAGGTGCAAAAACCCCAAACCAAGACCAACTTATATTTACTCCACCACCACAGTTCAAGAGGAACTTAACTTTTCTTTAGTGGTTTTGGCAACCGGACACATTTTTGTTTACCAGGGGATGACACTTCTTTGGTATTTCTTTTAATCCTATAAAAATCAATAAACTAACTCTGTATAAGAAAGATGCTGACTTCTGAACTATTCTTAAAAACATACTGAAGGCTACATGGCATAGAGAGTTGTCACTGTTAATGTGACATCCTGCCACTGATGGCCAGATGCTGCCTCTGCTCTCAACGGAATAACAGGCAGTGAATATATTCTTGTCCTTTAACTACTGCTGTTAAAAATCCACCATGAACAGAAATCCCTGCAACCTGTTCCCAGAACAGGTTACCAGTGTGGAGGATGGAATTTGTTTCTAACAATGACTATGAAAATAGTGTCTCCAATTAACTAACTGCATTCCAGGAGAAAGTTGGACACTTACAGATTTCTTCACTTCTGTTTTCATACACGAGCAAACACTCCATTACTTTTGAATCCTCTGTGTAATTCTTTTCTTGAAAACAGGACTGGAATTGGACCAGAATAAATCAGATATTACAAATCAGCATGAAATCCTTTTAAAATGGGCCTTCTTCTGTGGTGAAACTGTTATCAAGAAGGGTCACTAAGTGAGGGGAGATGTTGAAATACAACCAGACATGATTTATTGAGAAAGTCTCTTTTATTGATTTACAGGTCACACCTACCCCTTTATTAAAAAAGCTCTTTGTTAACTTAAAACATTATCAGAGCCAAAGTATAACATACATATTTAGAAACTTCTCAGTTGATCCCCAAGTATCAGTCTCTCTTGTTCTCCTCTCCTGTTTGAACACTTCCTTATTGCTCAGCATATTTTAGCAGCCAGAAGATGGAAATACAACACAACATACCTGCTGCACTGAGAGATCCTGGGTTTTGAACATTAATGCAAGGCTTTTCCATGCTTCAGCAAAGCAAGGATTCAGTGAGATTTTTAGTGCATTTGAAAAAAGAAAATACCTAAAAAGGTTTTACATGAGAATTTTCTAAGGGTGAAAAAGATAGATATTATAGAAATAAAATTGCAGATTAAGGTTTTGAATAACAATTTACCTTCATTCAGTCCTTTCCAGGTACTTGTGTACTGAACAATCTACAGCAGCATTATGACAAAGTGCAGCTCCTTACAGGACAGTTTATACAGGTTTATTACCAACAAAATAATGCTTGGCTCAAGTATTGTCCATTCAATTACTGCTGAGTTGTAACTGATTAAGAGAATTTTACTCACCCTTTACTACACACCTCCAACCCACCTGCACATAAACAGATGTCCAGAACTTGCAGAGCCAGTCAGGTTTTGAATATATGGCCACAGAAGCAAGACAACTGACCATCCAGATATGTAGTGTGCTGGGCAAATTTGCTTTACAATACATTCTCATTTAAATACAGGCACTGCAGATTCTTACAGCTCTTTATGGGTGAGGAACACTCGTTCTTAGCTTTCAGAATTTTTAATTACAGTTTGCTATTTTGCTGGAATTGGGACACCAAGGCAAGCACCTGCTCCGAGGCTTTGATGTGTTTGGTGCCCAGGTAAGCTGCACTGTTGCTGGCTGTGTCCTCCAGGAAATACCTGTAGTTCACCATCATGCCACAGGAAGCCCCAATGCCCCGAGGGCTCGTGTCCCCCATCCAGTTTATCCGCCACAGCACGGAGCCGTTCTGGAGATGGAAGTTTGCCACGGGATTAAGGGCATAACCACGGTGTTTCTCTCCATACAAGTACCAGGCACAGAGTCTCATCAGTGGAGGATTCAGCACCTCGACTAATTTATCTGATCTCACCCACTCGTTGTTGTTTAAGAGTTTTTTCAGTGTCTCAGTGGAAGAGTCTCCTGTGATCGCAGAGATTTCTTGCCATTCGGACTCTGTAAAAAGTTCATTTCTTCCCTGTTCTTTTGTTTGGGGGGAGAGGAGGCCAACAAGCCATTTTGTGAATCCTGGGATGGGTGAGAGAGTAGAAAAAACTTTTATCTGAGGAAGTTCTTTCTGCAGACGAAAGGAGAGGAAAAAAAATCATAAGTTTTGTCACGGCTGACACAGGGAAGTTTGAGTGAAAGAACAGCTTCAAGTCAAGGGAAAACCAGGGATTCTGACACGGAACTGACTCACACAGACACAAAAAAGAGGTTAAAAATCACCCTGCCAGTATCAGGTTAGTGAGTAGAAAGCACTCAGGAACATGAAGAAAACTTTAACACTGACTGAATTACAGTCCTCACACCCAATCTATATAAAAGTACTTATGCAGTACTTACCAACCCTGAGCTCTGGTATCATTTTATAGGCAGAAATAAACAAATAGAATCACAGGCCATAAAGAAGTTATTCTGAGGAATATTTTTTTTAAATAAACCTACAAGTTTTTAGAACCTTTTAAATGCCATTTATTTTTTATATGTAACTACTTTTTTTAAATCAAGGGCAGTTTACTACTTCAGTCTACTGTAAAATGAGGGCAGGTACTATTTTTAGATTTTTATGGAAAGAAGCATTCCCTGAAATTTTGAATTAAGTTCTTTATACAAGGCAGCTACTTTTCATGATAGTCCTTAAAAATAGCAAGATAAGAGATACATACTTGCAGTAACAAAAAAACATTCACACAGTTCTTGTTTTAACAAAGAGAAACTTCTACTGTACCCCTCCTAATTTATGATTAAAACCTATAAACTATGTAATTAAAACCTGTAACTGTGTAACATGAAGCAAAACATACATAAGGAGAGCTGTGTGTCAGTTTTGGGGCACATCAACATGAAGAATATCCTGTCACTTGGAACACTTGGAATTAACAAAAATTACATCAGCACTTGGAATTAATAAAAATTACATTAATCAACCCTTCTAAAGGAGTGGGGGGCAAAGGAACAGAGGGAAGACAGAGCTGAACTGAAACCACCACAGTGTTGGTTTAATTACTGCTCATACAGGAGGAAGTGGTGAGAACCAAGACATTCATCAACATTACAGAGGCATCTTAATGTCAACAGAAAATTGTCTTTAAATGACTACAAATTGCACTTTTTGTGCTTTGAGGATTACTGAGGTAAGCATTAAAAAGCCATCAGGGCTCAGATGGTGCCTCCTCAGCACGTTAATGGCTCTGGCAGGGACAGGTTGTCTGAGCTGCTCCTGCACCGTGGCATCCTCAGGTTCCCTGTGCTCACATCTGCTCCAGGAGGATGCAGAGCCAGGGAATTCTGCTCTAGGAGGATGCAGGAGCCAGGGAATGCTGGCCTGGCTCACCTCAGGCTGGAGACAAGCACCTTTCCTAACAACTTCCATGGCTGGTATTCACAATATCTTTTCCCTGAGCTGAAGCTCTGATTGTTATACAGACATGTAAGCTGAAGAATCCCTTTTGGGAGCAGGTAGGAACAAGAAAAGCAGACCAAGTTACAAACAAACACCCCATTTTATCTCCTCAAAGAATCAAATAAAGAAAAAAAAGCAAATTATTTCCTAAAAACACTAATTTCTGTATCTTATTGAACAAATCAGAGCACTCAGGAGATCCTGACTGGATCAATAGTCATAACTGCTACAGCTTCCAGAGTCAGGGAGTGCAATACCAGGAAAGCAGCAGAAACTAGGAAAGCAGGAACTTTTTTCAAGTTTCCACTAAAGGATATGATGATATTTTACTTTTAAGAGTAATTCTGAAGCTGATGTCCTTAACACAATCTATGAAATACAACTATCAGGTTTCCTTGCATGTGTATTTCATAAAATAAAAAAAGAAAAGTTCATTTACAGACATCTCTTACACATCTTCCTACAATTTTAGGGAATACAACATTTATAAAAAAATGAGTTTATTAGGGTTGTGCTCTTACTGTAGACTGTGGATACTAGAGGCACAGATACAGAAAGTATGTTTTAATTAAAAGAATGTTTCTTAGAGTAGACAGTTTAGACTCTTTAGAAAAAGTTCTCCCTTTGCTTTTGAAAAAGAGCAATGACACAGTAAATTAAAAAAAAATATATCTGGAGGCAGAAAAAGGGAAAAAATAAGCACAGAATAAAGCAACTCCACAGACTTCAAACATTTTCCTTCTGAGCCCTGTGCTAAATACTTCCCCATGGATATAAACACTGTTTATCCACAAATCAATTCAAAGTAACTTTATAAAATTTTAATACAGAATCAAATGCACTCACTACATCTTCCTCTGGTCACCTTTCGTTCCCCTCCTTGTGTTTCTTAATCAAGAAGCACACCTAATCATCACCTCTGGAGTGCACTTTTCTTTCAAGCAGCAGGATTTTCATTAGCCCTGCAGAGGAGAGCTCTGCCCATGGACCCCCTTGTCAGCTACACCTTCCTGGACTCAACACTGCTACACAAAACCATGGATCTCCTGGAGAAGGAGGAAGAAGAAGCAAGTTTTTAAAGGCCACTCCTAAACTCAAAGGTGTTTGTTCCTGGAGAAAGAGCAGAGGGCTTTCAGTTCTGTCAAGTCAGTGAGGAGCAGCATCACCTTCACTGCCCCATCAGCACCCTGAGGGCTGAGCTGTGCTGACTCTGCTGGGACTGGACACAGCTGAGCTGCTGAGACACTTTGCTGTCCCATAATGTGACCTCCTGCATGTCAGCTGGAAGAATTTCTGCCCAGAATGGAGGTCACAACTCCCTTCTGAAGATTCAGTGACCCAGGAGCCTCCTGCCTGTCCACACAGTAATGATGGATGAGATCTCAGGGACCACCTCACATGTGATAGACCTGCAGAGGAACCTCAGGGCACAGAAACACAAACCCATCATCTATAATGAGAAGTGCCCTTTTCATGTCCCATCCTGAAGCAGCAGCCAGCTCCCCTCAGAGAGACTGGCCTTCAAAATGGGGGTTCACTCTTCTTCATTTTTTTTTGTGCCTTAAAGTTCCTCTTCAGTTCATAATACAAAGAGCACAAGACAGGAATAAATGGGTAAAAGTTTTCAAATTAATGACCTACCATGACAAAACCTTCATGTGCTGCAGGAGGGGCTACAGATTTTACTGTTGTACAGTGGGGATGAAAAAGGGGGGAAAAAAAACCATAGAGAAGAAGAAAAAATTGTTAGAGGCTATTTCCTCCAGGCAAGGATTCAAGGAATATGGAATGTGTTTCTTTTTGACCCAAAGATAGGATTACACTCCTTAAAGGTTTGCCTTTTTTCCTAACTATATCACTTATCCTATAAAAGATAGTGCCTTTGAGAACACACTGCTCAGGTCTCTTTCATGATTTCTTCACAGATATTTAGGGTTAAAACCTGAGAGGGGAATAAGGAAGGTAATGCTGAAATTTGAGAAGCAGAAATTCTTCTTTCAGGCCAAAGGAAAAACTGACTGGACCAAGAGAAAAGGCTGCTTAGCACAAAGACTGAATCTCTTCTACACTCTCTCTGCTAAGAAAGCAGTGCTTGAAAATACTATTTTGCCACAGAGCATTTGCCTGAGTTTTCCACACAGGAGCTGAGCTTTGTCCATAGCTCCCATAAAGCAACAATCCCAATCTCATCTCCCAGCTTGCAAAGCCCAGAGGGCACCTGAGCACCACCCACAGTGACAAAAGTGAGAATGAATGATTTCTTCCCCTATCTGTGTGTTAATAATAACCACTGCAAAGTTCCTAATTCAATAACTGACACCGAATCCTGCTGGTGTTGACTCCTCTTTGTTCATCATCCCTTTAAGGAGTGACATGTTCAGCAAGACAACCCAAAATATTTAACAGGAAGACAGCAGCTCCTCCTTTATTAATAAATACAAATTGGGAAATTGTGCACATTTTTTTTACTTCTTAGGACAGGTAAGACATGGCAAAGTGACCCCCTTTTGAAGCTACAGTACAAAGTACCACATATCTGATAAATGCTTGAGTTTAGGAGCTTATCTGGGGCGGACATTTCTTGTGGAAAAATAAATAAATGCAACAGAGTGTGCACATTTATGTTGTTGCTAAATTGATGTGCTAATTTCTAAGGCTATTGTGGAAATCCATTAATGTTTACTTTCCTGTCAGAAACCCACACACCATTAAGTAACAGCTGCTAATTTTGGTTTGGGGTAGATTTCTGTGTTTGATTGTCTTTTTTTCTAGGCTTTTTTTCCATTGCAGAACAGCACAGATTTCTCCTGTTATCCATATCTCATCTGAAACTGTCTTGCACTCTGAAAGCTGTAGTCCAAGGTCACATTTTTCATCAATGAAAGCAAAGCCTGTTTTGGAAATTATGATCTCCCCAGGTCACCTAGATCAAATTAAGGTAGCAATTATCAACAGCCCAAGCAGAAAGCTAAAATCTGCCACCAATTGTTAAGCATTCTATTGAGTCACACAGCAGCTATCAGTTTTCTCCCCCAGATGCCACAGGCTATAAAATCTTAAGCAGTTTTCTCAAAGGCTTCACCACAGTTATCTGTGCCTGTCATCTGCAGACTGAATTGCCATGATGTACCTTCTGCAGAGCTCCAGAGCGTTCAGAGTGGCTATAAACACATTCTGAATTAAATGTCTGCCTAATGAGCAATCTAATTGTCTCCACCTTCACCAGCACCTCTCAGCCTGCTAGAAACAATCTGCCTGCTCCTCTTCCAGCACCCAGTTTGGGGTCGGTTTGTTTGTTTTCTTGTAGTCCTCTAAAATAGTTTCAAAATCCAATTCGTTTCTGGGAACGACACAAGCTTGAATTTTAGAAACACCAGAGATTATTTTTGTTGTCTGCTCCCTGCTTTATATACATTAATATAACCAAGGGAGCACACACAGAATGCCTACACAGCCCATTCTCAGATTTGTACAGGGAGAACTGGGACCAAAGTGGTATCAGTGGAATAATGAATTCATCCCAAAAAAATGCAAACGGGATATGCTCAGATAACAACAGAAGCCTGTATATAAAACCCTTCTATATTACTTGTGTAGCAAACTTTTGTGAAGAAACTACCAAAAACAGAACAATCTGCTCCTGAGAGCAGCCCACTTTCTCCCAGGATGCCCTTTGTATGAGACACCAGCTACATCCCTCAGGTCCTGCTCTGATTTCCAGTATATCCCTCCCCTTCACAGAAACATATATAGCAACACCTGTGGCAAATTCCAAATCATCATGTCTAGGTAGAGATCAAGGATTCAAACTGCAAACTGTGCACATTTAAAGAGAGGAAACCGAGGACCCATTTCAACTTCATCCATCCTCCATCTGCTTAAATTAATGAGAGACCCAAAAGCAGGGGTATTTAACCTGTACACAGTGCCCCAAACTAATAGTGCTCAACACTGGGGGTTGAAATCCTTCCCAGAGCCTCCACTGCTGCAGTTTTCCCAACAATCCTAATAAAAACCCATTTGCAAGGAATACTTTCACGAGGGAACCAGCAGGTGACATTCTCTGAAGGTGAGAAGTGCTGTCCTACACCAGTTCAAGTTCAGCAGAGTATGTGACCACCTCAGGCAAATCAGCAAGAAGATTTCTAAAAAATTAAGCTCTATTTTAATTGTCCATTAATCAGATTTTAAGGAAGAGGGTGCTAACTGAATTTACAGCCATAATTCTGTAGTTTAGATACCTGTTAGATCAATGTTTCAGTACAGTTTCTTGTCAAATGAAGGCTTCAGTGGTGGAAGCAGAGTGGCTGTTAACACACTTCTAATTTGTGCATATCTTTTTCTGACCTAATGATACACATTCATGACTAGTCCAATCTGGAGTTCTCCTTATGAAGAATGACAGCTGAGACCTCAGTTTTGAGGTTACAGTGGGACTTAGAAGTGTCAGAGCAGGTTACGTTGAGGCAAAGTCAGATAAAGGACATTTACTAGAGAATAAAAGAAATTATAAGTTTGCAAAGCCTTGGGAAAAAAATGAACCCAATAGAATTCTGCAGAGCAAACAGATGTCCACAAAAGTTAACTCAACTGGCAAGTTATAAAAGTGTATTAATCATCAACAACTCAAACACGATGGGAAACAAAATCCTCAACCCCTTCAAATGGTCTTCTCTTCCCAAAGGATTTTATTACCAGTTAAATCAAAGACAGTCTCAACTTCTGTAACTTGGAACACTCAGTGATTTAGCAGCACTTTAAAAAGAGATTTGTTTATTGCAAAGCCATGAAAAGGTTACATAGAAAATCCTCTTCCTATCAGAGACCTCACCCATCTATTTTTGCAAAGGCTGCTGGAAGCTTGCTTAATGAGATGCAATTTTTGACCCAGGACTTTTTTGCTGAGCCTGTATTGTTTAAGCTGCTGCCACCAAGTCAACTCAGCACTCCTGCCACACCATTTGTCCCTTTTAAAGCCACTGTAATGCTGCTCCAAAGAATTATGTCCAGCCTGAAAATACAGACAACCTTGGAAAGTCCTTTGCTTCCACCTGACCAGAGAGAAAGAGAGCACATGTGTGCAATTAATCCACTGAAGTAGGACTTCCAGAGTTTTGGGAGACAGGTAAAACAGGCTGCCAAGAATATTACTCATCATATTCTCTACCTTTGGCCTTCACTTTGTAGAAATTTTACAGGGAAAGCATTTGGAAACTGTAAATACACAGGGCTTGTCTCCTCTGAGGGGAGAAATCCACTGAGATGGAAGGCACAACATTTAAAGCTAAAGCTCAGCAAGGAGGAGTTATAGATGTGCATCAAATAATTCTGTAACAACAGTACAGTGATTTAGGGTCACTGCACAGATGTAAAATATGTAATGGAAAATGGTTCTTGCAGAATTCAAGAGTAATGCTTTAGAATGAAGAGGGAGAAAGCATGGAGTGGCAAGAAGAGACAAGAAAAAAATATTAACATCATCAAAGAGTGGAAGAAAAACTATTAGAGAATCATGTCCATCATGGACAGACACTCCTGGATTATCCTTTGTATTTTCTTTAGCCCTACAGTGGTACCCAAAAAAGGAATGGGGTAAAAGCAAGAGATAAAAGTTGTTGTACCTTTATTATATAGATACAAACTACACAGAAACAAGCTGTTCAAGTCTGGCCAGCACTTCAGAGTCAACTAAGCCCATGTTCAATTTGCCACATAACACCTTACTAACAACACATTTTTCATGACACCTTAAAGCAGTGCATGGAATAGGGAGATCTCCATCTTTGGCACTGTATGGACAGCACTCAGTTTTCAACATAAAGTTATACGACTTTGAGGCATTAATTTGTGATTAGAATGTATTTAAAGGCATCTCAGCCAAAGTGTTTCCCCTTCATTGTCTGTTTGATGAAGAGAGGCTGGATTTTACACACTGAAATGCAGAAACTTTGTCCTAAGTATAAATAAGAAACACATTCTTCTGTTGGACACACCAAATTTCAGAACTTGCATTAGGTTATCTCAGCATGGTGTGTCCGTTTGCCTTTATAACTCACAATTTTGCAAGTGTTGCAAGCAATTAGTGATGGACAGATCTGATGGCAATAGGGTTATTTTATGAGAGCAACTCAATTATGCAGAAATTATTTTCCAGATCTGAAAGCAGATAACTGCATGGATTTATTCCAACTTCCCCTCAGTCAAGATCAGACAGATGGCACAGCCTAATTATACCTGGACTACTGCACTTTCCACAATTAATCTAAAAGCCATTCCAAATTCAAGAAGCAACAGAATTCAGCCAAAATAGCCATTAAAAATAAAATAAAATAAAAAACTTCAGAGCAGACAGCTATGATTCAGCAGTTAACTAATCAATCATTTTGTAGCAGTAGAAATTTGGAGCATCCACCTTTAAGTTGTTTTTGTAAGCAGAACCTAAGTTCTACATCACACAGTTTTCCAAACATCATTACTAATCTAGATGTGGAAGAATAAATACGAACACAAAAAGTGATTATCACTTTTAAGTGGCAGGTTTGTTAATAATTTAAGTAGTAAAGAGTATTAAATAAAATTATGTACTCAGTGCAGAAATATGACTGTCTCTTCCACACCATTCTATATACGAATTTTCATCCCTTTCTCAAGTTGCTTAGAAGAAGGTTCTATAAGAAGTACTAAAACTATTAACAATATTCCTAGGGCATGTAATGATATTAAATTCATAGATCTGACTTGTATAAAGCAACTGATTCTTGGACTATCAAGACATTCTCTTAACTATATTGCAAGAAATGCCTGGGCAAAAAAATCTTTTTATTTTCCTAAATAGAGATATTCAAGGCAAGCATGCAAACTGCATAAATAACCAGAGGCAAATCAATATAACAAACAAAAAAAATGAACAAATTAATGTACAGGAAGTATTTTTGTTACTGGAGCAGGTGTAAGATTTTGAAAAAGGCATTGTCAGGTACACTGAAGAGAGAAAATGTTGATCAGGGGCCTGGACGGAACCTGCTTGCAGGGTCCACCCCCTCAACAGAGAGGCAACAGTGAATCCTAACATAGACAACAGTGCAAAATCCAGCTGTATCCAAGTTACCTTCAAGAGAAATGGACTCATTTGACTTTAGGTAACCTACATGTGAGGAGGCAAACACAGGAATTCACACGGGATGTGCCAGCTGTGGAACAGAACCTACACCTGGCAGACATTAACCAAGAGCAGAAAATGTTCTTCCAAGTCCTTGCACATCTTCCAAGGCTGACCTGGGAAAACCCAGCAGCTCCTGGCCTTGAGCAGGGACAAGAACTGGAAACCCAGGAAGGTCAGGGCAGCACAGTGGGCAAACAGCACCTCAAGGACCCCCCATCAACCCACCTGCAGCTCCTTGACCACCTTCTTGATGAGGTAGGTCCCGAGTTCCACCCCCTGCAGCCCCTGCTGAGTCAAACTGATGGAGTAGAAAATGGCTGTTGATATTTTCTCTGTATCTTCTGTTTCTAAAGGAGGCACTTCTTTCACTATGGCCTGGGAAAATTAGAATTTAAAAGAAAAGTTATTAATGGTTATCATCATCATTATGGGGAGGAAGTCTTTCTTTTTAACTTTTAAATGTATTAGCCCTTTTCCCCACTCTTTTATTCATAACCCTCTGTGAGAAACAATAAGAATCTAACGAAAAAGAAGAAAGAAGAGCTGTTTATCCATTAGTAAATGCTGCAAATAACATGGTTTAAAATTTTCAGAATTAACTGCAACCACTTTGGAATTTTAATCTCATTTGCTCCATTTTTTATATATTTCTTATTTTTTCTCATTCTTCTCCCACTTGAGCAACTCCCCTAAATGTCAACTTACATAATACAGCTACATATACAGATTATCCCTGTAATTTTTACAATTCTCTCATCTCTTAAAAAGATGAAGCAAACCCAAATATTCACAAATTATAAGGAATTTTAAAGGAAGCACATTGCAATTTGAGCACTTTGCTGTGTACTAAATGCAGCAGTGACTGTACCTGGATGTTGTTGGAGATGTCACTGGTCAGAGCCACATGCAGGACTATCAATGGTTCCCCTGGGATTGCACAGTGGGAAAAAAAGTAACATCTTCTATAGGCCCCAACTCGACGCTTCATATCAACCCAGTTCCTGACAGGATGCACAGCTTCAGAACTCAAGGAGAAAAGAAAAGTACAATTATTATCATTTTTTCAAAATAAGAGGTCAGCTGCCAACCCTACAAGCTCCTCATTTTTCCCACTGATGTCAGGGACAAAACTCTCCAATGAAAGGAGGAGAATCAGGCTGTGAGTAAAGTAAAATTCATCAGCAAACTGACAAAGTGGATTGTGAAGGCAGATTGCACATCTACTCTTTAGTGTGTTTGCCAAATTCCCTTGAAGATTAATTCTTACTCATTATTTTTATTTGGAACCTTTAGCTGGTATACAAGATCTCTTTTCTTTGCCTCCTCAACATTTAAGTCACATACTGTCAGAACTCTTGAGAGATGCAGTTTTCTTCAAGCTTTCTATATAACAAAGTGGCACAACAACATAACTTGAGTCCAATCATTTGCAACTTCCTCACAGCTTTGACAGAAATTCAGAAATAAATGTTTTAGAGCACATTACATAAAACCCAAGGTTCTCTCTTCACACACAGGTCACAGGTGATCCTGTGCACCTCACCAGGTCCAGCCAGGAAGGGGAATATCACTGGATTAGAAGTAAAAAATGCTCTTGAGTGTTGGGCTGCACGAGATTTAAATGTGCTGCTGGTGCAGACTGAGGAGAGATGGGGGCCCATGGAAGCAGCAGCAGCAGCTGCAGCATCTGTGGCAGCAAAGGCAAGGATCTGGGTTTGTAGGAAAATGTGTAAAGAGTAACTGGGAAAGCTGGAAAAAAACACAGCAGTCTACAAGGGCAGCGTGTGAGCTAAAGGATCAGATTATGGGACAAATGATCCCCTTTACTGTTCTTTAATTCAGTTGTTAAATGTGTGCTCTACAGAGTGTTAAATGAAAATATTCCATTATTATACTTTGCCTGTGGTTCAGTATTGAAAAGCAGAGTTTTGAAAACAGTGGATCTGTGCAGTCCCAAGCATTTCATCACCTCTTCATAAACGAGTCTTCCCAACCTTTAGCACTTACTCACTAATTTTCTGGAGTATTTCACAAGGGGATTGCCAAGTGACCCTTTCCAAGTTCAGGAATCCTGTGCAGAACCACTCTGACAGCATGTTCTTCAGAACTCCACTCATTTCCTGCAAGCAGAAGAAAGTTGGAATTAAATAAGCAAGGTAGAACACAGGAATGTGAGTAAAGAGAACCTTGATTGATTCAAACTACAACACTGGGAAGTTAAAAGAAACTAATGCTTCTGTTTGAGAAGATTTACCAGTTCAGCTGGACAATTTCTATAGCAAACTACACAGAAGATAAGGCAAAAAAATGCAGATGAAAAGCAGACAATAGGTAGAAGTATTTGAGCAGTCTTGACCATAAGGCCACAGTTGCTCAGATTTAAATACCATGAGAAAATATCTTTCAACAGGAGGCAGATAGAACTTTATAGAATTTTTTACAGGTTTTGCAGAATTTTTCTTCTCTGGAAATATGAATAGTTTTGAGCAAGAAAAATAAAAACAGCAGCATAAGACCACAGAACTCAAAAATCAAACCAGCTTTGGAACAGTGTGAAACAGATGAAACCCACCTGAAATATCAAATACTTTCAGAAACAGTCAGGGTGATTTTTATATTCCCTACTAATTTCCTGCTGCCTGTATTATTAAAGATTTCCTATCTAAAATTCTTTGAATTGAAGAAGTATTCTTGAACTCAGTACAGCATGAAAATCCCTTAAAGAGAGTCCAGAGCCTGGTTTTTTTGTCTTCCATTTGCCTTGTCCACATATCAAAGAAGGTTCCTGCTGGCCAAAGCAACTGCTACAAATATGCCAGGATTGAATAAGAGAATGGTTTTATTCCTTAATTCAACATACTAGAAAACCTGAAATTTATAAACACAGAAGAAACAGCCATTTATCTGCACAGAACAATTCTGTCATGCATGATTATTTTTTTTCTCCAATACCTTTTTCCTAAACAAGTATATTCTGATTGGTTTGTTTATTCTGACTTTAAGGTATCTCCCTTGTGAATCCACGTTTCTGCACAGCTCTGAAGTTTTTAGATAATAACCATAAATCATTTTGGTCAGATACCCCTTGGTGTAGTCAAAGTCTCCAGGATTGCTTGTTTTGTTTTCTTTTGTACTGTAAACCAGAAAAATGGGCTGGATTTGTCAGATCTGGGGTCAAAGGAACAGATCCTTATGGCTCTCTTGTCATCCATCCCCTTCTTGGAACACCATTTCAGCTGCAGCCCAGCTGAAGGAGGGAAAAGTGCTGATGGCTGCACTCCTGCTGGGCAGGAACTGAACACTCTGCTCTGCAGCTCTGGCAGGAATGTGGCTCAGGGAGCAAGGAGAACACCAGTTATCCTGCATGGAAACTGGGAAAAGGGGAAAACATCCAAAATTCCATGATTCTATGTTAACCAAATTTCTTGGTGCAGAAAGACATAAAAATTTATACTATCCAAAACCGTGGTTAACTCAGCCATCTAAGAAAAAAAATCTGAGTTGTGTTTAATATCACAATATACACATTTCCAAAAGGTTTTACTCCAACAAGGACAGTCCCAATTTTGCATCTCTTGTAGACTTAGTGGTACATTCTCTTATTTTGTAAAGGTAGTGGTAAGTAAATTCTTATTTTCATTTCAGAGGCCTTTCTAGTAATAAAAATTACATCTCCAATACTTCACTGAAAAGAAATCACATATTTGTTATTCAGCATCCCAATTTTAAATCTGAGCAACAAGACATACTCACATTAGTATTTCAAATTACCAGTTATACTTCAATTTATATTAGCCAAGTATAATAAACTGTGATTATTTTTTCTCATTCTGTGTTCTTGCTACAAGACAGCAAATTATAGGCTTTTTAATCTTCCCAACAAGTCCCTATTTATTGGGCAACAAATGGGAGAACTCTGATGAAAACCTTCAATTAATTTTTTTTTAGTAAGAAAAAATGCCACTTTGGTGAGGGAACTATTTCAATTTCCCTCTCAAAGTACTAAATAAAAAAGCCCTCAGATGAGTCGAATTTCAACATGTTTTTGGGGTTTAACCTGATAAGTTTCATTTGGGACCTACAGATCTACTCTGATATGGCCAAGTGTTCTAACGTGTCTTTGGTGGTGGGAGGGTTTAGTTGGGGTTTTTTTGTTTGTTTTGTTAGCTTCAAAATATACACAGAGAACATCCCTGGTGAGATTCTGAAAAATATCCCATCAGAAAACCAGGATTCAATAGTTAGACATTAATTTAAAGGGATTGTTTGCTGCTTTTTTATTGCTAATAGTAATTACTGCACTGATAATGGTAGTGCTGAAAACTCCCCTGGCTCTTGTGTTCTATATTATTTCATGTCTTATTCCTAAAAAAAAATTAAAGTTGTTATTTCCTTTTTTCCCCCCTATTTCTGCTCATTTAGCCAATGAGTAAAGTATGCACAAGCATTTTCAAGTGACTTAATCACCTGCATACAGCATATACTTTACTGTAATCTCTTGAACAAACACGAAATAGAAATGTTTCATCCACCCATTTCTAACAGTCCAAGTTGTTTCTGTGTTGATAGCTGTGGAGGAAATAGAAAAATATTTCATATTTACAACACAGCAATGGGCAATCCTTGTTTTAATAGGTCTTTCAAAATGCAAAATGAAAACTAAGGACTAAGAAATATTTTAGACAGTTTGGGTAAAACCAAAATCCCAGCAGGTCATATAATGCATTCTGTAATTTTCCTCCAGCATCAGGAAGATCCATTTAATTTTATGTCCACATTTCCTCGTCAGTGCAGATACAAACATGCAAAAGTTGTAAAATTCTTGTTGCACACGAGTTTTTATGTCTGTTAGAATTTCAATCAAATCTACACTAATGAAATGGCTACACAGGACTTTAGAGAGGCAAATACCAAACACGTTTTTTATAGAAAAACTTTTAATAATTATGATATTTCTTTTTTTTCCAGTAGACCAACACCAGACCAAGATTACAGATACACTCCAGCTACTGCTTAATTATGGAAGCAGGTGTATTTATAAATCAATTTGACAAAAATGCTCTCTTTTTCATTATCTTTTTGCCAGAAGCTTGAACTTTCCACTGACTTTTTCTAAATCATATGGAAAGATGAAAAATATTTTAAAAGCAATCGTTGAATGATTTGCTACCTGAAATAATAATGTTGTGAATTTTTCACCAGAGTCATATTTCGAGAGCTGAAATATGAGTAAGCAAGGGAAATATAAAACATCTCAGGAGGAAAATGCTGGCACAGAAAAAGTAAAGCCTTGCAGGCAAGAGGGTTCTGAACAATAAAAGAACTACACTCAGGAAACAGATTTTCAGCAAATTTTGCTCCGTGCACTGCAAGGGCTGATCAGAAATTCAACTTGTTTATAAGGACAGTGGAAAATGAGCCTGTCCTGGGGTGGAAGGAAAGAACAGGACACATGAAAAGAACATAAGAGAATGAGGACAAAAATTCAAACAGCATCATGAAAAAGAATTCGGCCCAGCCTCACTGCAATTTAACTTTTTAAAGAGTGTACGATGTGGCAGCACCTTTTTTTTTAAATGGCCCTCCTAACGTTATCCACGAGGCTTGTGATGGTAATAATTGATTCATATATTTAACAGATAAGAAAATCCACCTCTGGGACAGATTACAGAGAACTTTCTCCTCGTATGTCCTGTATGAATTTTTGGTGGACTCTTTGGAAAAAGAGCTGTACAGCTCCAAAAATACAGTTTACCACTAAATTTTTGATTTTATCAAGACACCTGTGTCAAGACATTCCTCATCTTTCCCAATCCACATGGGACATTTACTACATCATAACCTGTCAATGGATGCCCATAATTTTTCTGTCTTGCTCTGGGTGATGATTCTGCCCTCTAAT
Source organism: Manacus candei (assembly GCF_025592945.1). Taxonomy (NCBI): domain Eukaryota; kingdom Metazoa; phylum Chordata; class Aves; order Passeriformes; family Pipridae; genus Manacus; species Manacus candei. The sequence continues at coordinate 1,042,797 of NW_026138101.1, read as the reverse complement.
AACCAACTTATATATAAACTAAAACTTACATGCAGCACATTCCTTCTCTTTGCACAATCCATCATTTTAAGAATTTCCAATGCATTGTTCAGGGTTTATTTTAAGATCTAAGGAATTCTTCCAGTAAGGCAGACAGCATTCTTTTTCAATTGCTTATAACTCAGCTTTTTCCTTTTGTTAATGATTTATGAACAGTGAAACCAGTGGAGAAACAATCAGAAGTTAATTTGCATCTCCTTGGTTTCAAGTAATACCTTTAGAAATTCAAGAAAGTAAGAATTGATCACATATAACAATAATACAGTGACTTCTGATGTGTTATCATCCATCCCAAGTTCTGGAGCTTCCTAATAGCTCCAGAATGTCTCTATCCTGCAGTCAGGAAAACTAGCAAAGAAATTGTCCACTGCAAGAATCTAAAATATATATTGCATCACTAGAAAGGTTCTTTACTCAAGACTGAAATTCTTTATTAAAAAAGAAAGAAAAAAAAGAAAAAGAACGTTAAAAAATGTTTAATAAAAAAAAAAGGGAAAAAGAAAAATTTACAATCCCACCCCCAAATTTAGAGCCTGAATATTCTGCCATACAGTTTTCTCTGCTTTTGACACACAGTCTCAAACAGGTAATGGTGTCTCACACCTATGGCTTTCCGAGACCAAATTAAGTATTTGTGTCCTCACACCCCTTCTTCACAAACCACTTGTCAGTCAACACCTCCTGGGGTTTTTTGCTCCCTTGGGTGCTCGTAGTTATTCTGTCACTTACTTGCAACAGAAGCAAATAGATTTTAAAGGCTGAGCAAGACACTTATTTCAGAAGCAACAGGTAACACCTTTCCCAGACACACTAGCAGGAACACGGGAACAACACACAGTTCTGGGTCTTGGGTTGATGTGGCAAAAGATGAGAATGACCTAAGTGAAACTCCAGGCTGAAAAGAAACAGTGTCCAGAGTAAACCCTTACAGCCAATATGGTCACAAACAAACCCAATGTAAACCAGTTCTAGGTTTTGTGCTGACTTATGTGCTGCTTATCATCAACTCTCGTTTTTAGACTACATCGCATCTGAAAAATAAAACTGATCAACAAGCACAAAACTGACTACAAGAACGGAAATACAGAACTGAGTCTAGTCATCTGACGAACCCAAACGTTTAAGAAAATATTTTGAGAAGATAGAACGCCCCTGACAGCCTTTTATTGATGCTTTAGCTTTGCAGATAATGTTTTCCTACTTTCAAATGTCTTTAGTATGTTTCTGCGTTATCTGACACATGTACATTCAGCTGTTTTACATATTTTTACCCTGATAATTTTGCAAACTCAGTCCAGTTTTACTTAAGATGATCCAACTGGATGTGGAATGTTACCAAAGCTGTTGTTGCTTCGGTTATGTGATGACTGTGGTTCATTGACAGAACTGACACCAAGAACATCGTTTTCTTGTCAAACCTAATTTGGATCTGAATATTGGCAAATAACTAATGGTCATTGCATCTGATTGACTTGCTGTCTCTCTTCATTGCCTTCCAGGAAGTCCTGTCAGCTCCTGCCACTGTCATGTCCTACAGCAGTCCTTCCTCCACAGCCATGTCACCTCACTACACCATGGAACCACTTAGGATGTTTCACTTCACCTCTGCCTTCTCACTCTTGAGCCAAATCATGGCAACTCCTTTCTCCTGCTGATATTCCTCACCATTAGCACAACACAGTGCTGTGTCACTTGTGGCCCTGGAACAGACTAAGGAGTGAGGCCACGACCGAGGGAGTTCCTGGCACAGCTTGGCAGCCCCAACACGAGCTGCACTGCACCAGCGTGGCACTGCCCACAGCAGCCTCCCACTGCCACTCTGGAAAGCAAGCCCATTGCTTCACCCCACGGGCCACTCCCTTCCTAATATCAACACAGGCAGCTCTCGCTGGTGCCGTGGCTGTGGGATGGGGTTCACTTGTGTCCCACCACAGAATTGATTAGGTTGGAAAAGAGCTCTGGGACCGTCGAGTCCAACCTGGGACCAATCCCCACCTTGTCAACTAGACCAGAGCACCGAGTGCCACACCCAGTCCTTCCTTAAACACCTCCAGGGATGGGGACTCCACCACCTCCCTGGGCAGCCCCTTCCAATGTTTAACTCTTTCTGTGAAGAAATTCTTCCTGGTGTCCAACTTAAACCTCCCGTGGCACAGCTGGAGGCTGTTTTCCTCTCATTCTGTCCCTTATTCGCTGGGAGCAGAGCCCGACCCCCACCTGGCTCCATCCTCCTGTCAGGGAGTTGTAGAGAGCGAGAAGGTCCCCACTGAGCCTCCTTTTCTCCAGGCTGAGACCCCCCAGCTCCCTCAGCTGCTCCTCACAGGACCTGCCCTCCAGACCCTTCTCCAGCTCCGCTGTCCTTCCCCGGCCCCACTGCAGCCCCTGAACGTCCCACTTGAATTGAGGGGCCCATGGACACCCCAGCATCGAATCGGCTTCACGGCATACTTTCCATCCCACCGTGGCTCCAGGAACAGGAAGCCCCAAACCACATCCCCGCCGACTTCCTTCAGAGCCACCCACCCTCATCTCTGCCCTCACCTTGACATGAGGCCCATCCACCTCCTTGCTCGCCAGCCCCTCCACCAGGTCGCCCCGGAGCTCCACGAGGAAGCGCAGCCCGCCCTCGAGGCGGCCCAGGTGCTGGAAGAGCCCGCGGTACTGGGGGTTCAGGTAGTACCGCAGCCGGTCCTCGGCCTGCAGCAGCGCCCCGGGCTCCCTGCGCTGTTCCCGGGCCTGCAGCACCTTCCCGGCGGCCTCGGCCACCCGCCCGTGCTCCACGCCGAAGTCCTGGGCCAGGCGGGTGAGGAGTTCTGCGCGGGGCGGCCCGGGCGGCAGAGCGCGGTAGAACTGTACGAACTCCGCGCCGCGCAGCTCCGCGGGAGGCGGCGCCTTCTCCTTGGTCTCGTAGGGCGGCAGCGGCGGCACCGAGCGGCGCAGCAGCTCCTCCATGCCCGGGGCGGCCGCGGCCGAGAGGCGCCGCGCGCCCCGCGCTGCCCAGAGCAGCGGGCGCGGGCCCAGGCGCGGGCACAGGCGGCTCATCCCTCTCCCGGCCACACACCGGCACCGGCCGCGGCACCGCCCACGGGGCAGCGCTGCGCGCGCTGATTGGGTGGAATCGCAGACTGACAGCCCGCCTCGCCAATGGAAAGCGAGGATATTGTGGCGGGGCTGGGGGGTGTGTCGGCCGCCATGTTGAGTGTGGGCACAGGGGTCACCGCGCGGCCCCGCCCCGGGGCGGCACCGGCGCGTCCTCAGCGCTCGGAGCTCCCCGGCACCGCCCCTTCCGTCAGAGTTCAAGTTAGAATCAGAGTCATAGTGAACATAGTCTAATCACAGAGAACACAGAGAAACAGGGGAGGTTCAAGTTGGCCATTAGGAGGAATTTCCTCACGCGAGGGATGACTGGGCATTAGGCTGCCCAGGCAGGTGGTGGAGTCACTGCTCCTGGAGGTGTTTAAGGAAAGACTGGACAAGGCACTCAGTGCCATGGTTTAGTTGAGGAGGTGGTGATCACTCACAGGTTGGACTCGATGGTCTCAGAGTTCTTTTCCAACCTAAATGATTCTGTAATTCTGTGAATCATCAAGGTTGGAAGAGACCTTTAAGACCATCCAGTCCAACCCTCGACCCGGCACTGCCGCTGCAACCCCTGAACCAGTAAATCACATCACCCTTCCCCTGAGCATGTGTAGAATTTAACTTGGGTTGCTTAACTTGTGTGTAAATTACTAACCAATCCTAATTAGAGGGACTGTACTTGGAAAGTTACTAACTCTGAATTTCTGCATATAATGGTGTGAAAAGTCTGATGGATGTGTTGGATTTGTGGAATACCACCAAGCACCAGGCTTCTGTAAGTCTGAAATAAATAACCAATGTCTCTCTCGTGTAACTTATTGGCTTGTTGCACTCTAAGTAATGAACCCAGTTTTGTGAACAACACCCCCATGGCCTTTGGAGGTCCTGGCTCCCGAAATCCTGCTGGCTGTCGGTCCCAGTGTCCGGCACTGAGGTACAGGAGCCACTGCTCAGCCCCAGTGAGCCCAGGCCAGCCCTGCTGACAGCTGTTTGCTCTGAAACGACTGCAGGAAACCACACAAATTTGGTTGTGTAATTTGAGGTCACAGTCCTGAAAGCAAATGTGCACTTTGGGCCCCGTGGCAAAAAACTTGTCATGAGCCCAAAGTCCTCCAAAGTGTGTCAGGACTATTCATGAATGAAGCTAAACATCCACATCCTGCTCCCAGTTCAGCCCTACAAAGGTGTGTTTGCCTCCTTTTGACATCTCCTGAGCTCTGTCATTGCTACTGTTATGTACCCATTAAACCAAGCAAAACACATAGGTCAGATTGATGCCAGTGAGATTGGAATTGAGCACCAGTTGTCCTTCAGAAGGACAGGGAATTTGGGATTCTCAACATTTGAAGTAAGAATTGAGAAGGGAATTGGGCCCTCTCTATCAGTGAAAAGACAAAAACAGAGCACTACCTAATTACAAATTTTAGAACAATATGTTAGAGCTTCCCAAGGAAGACGAGGAGGGAAAAAAAGCTATGTGAGCAGTATAGCCCTGGGGAACTGAGGGTCATAAGGTAAGATAACATACCATTAAGAGAGAGAAAACATTACTGAGAAACATTACAATATATGAAAAAGACTTTAAAAAAAACCAAACACTTAAATCACACAGGCAATGAATTAAGTTCTAGAAATTCCATTAACCACTTTATAACTTCATTTTCAGCCAAAATGAAAGCCTTCAAAGTTGGCTGGTTAGTCCTCCTGCTTCAGCTCTTCAGGAAATGGGCTGTCAAGGACAGCTTCTGTCTGTGTCTGATTCCCAGTGTCTTCAGAGACAGAGGAAGACGTAAGAACTGTCACCAAAAACCATGATGGTATTTGTATATGCACTGCTTATAGACAGAAACGTTGCAGTTTTAAACAGAGATAATTAGCCAAATACAACTTTTTCCATTGGAAAACCAAAATAAAACATCTTTTAGCAATGCTTCTTAACAAGAGATTGTCAGACTTGGTGTTTTTCAATAAAGGGTAGCTAGAAATTGACCTTTTCCTTCCATAATTATAATAATGATCTTTAATCCACTGTAATCCACCCTAATAAACTTCTTTACAACCCATGATACAGATTTGGTTAACATAAGCCTAAAAATTGTGCTAAAAGTCTTCATGAGCCTAATTTGTGGCAGTTGTGGTTAGTGCACATCAGCTTCTGAAAACATTAGGACACATGAGCCAGAAAACCTGGATAACCTTATGCACATCCATAGCCACAGGAAGACACATCAATGTCTTTAGTGCCTCAAGACACTCTTGTAACTCCATGTAAATGAGCTAAATCAGAGTACTGAGGCATTTACAAAAATATTAGTAGAAAACCTTATGGATGAGTTCAGCTTCTGTATCATTCAGAGATTCCTGGAGATTTCAAGAAGCCTGAGATTGAGATATTAATACAGGGAGAGTGGTGATGGAAGCTGAAGGCTTGCAGCCTCCCAGGAAATGGTCAGCATTTCTCAGGATCAATTCCTTTTAAAAATCCTACATAGAAATCACTTCCATTCTTTTCATTTTGACAACCCTCTCAGACTGGCCTTGGGTGGGATTCTTGCAATAACAGAGTTCTCTTGCATAACCCACAGGCCATGAAAACAGCTCCCTGTATTGTTCATCGACAAAACCCTCTGTGGTGTAGGTTATAAGGCTTTGTAAAGTAAGACATTCCTTTTGAAATCTTCTATTGCTCCTTTTCTCTTTCCCCCAGGGAAAACTATTATCTGCTTCAGCTGCTGCTTGAAAAATGAAAACACATCTCTCTCTGTCAGGACCTGGGGGCACTAACACACTTTACTGGCCCTGACCAGCCTCACCTGGGACGTTCTCTCACCTCTGTGGGCCACAGAGCTCTTTTTCAGCTCTGCCAGGAGGGTTTGAGTCCTTTCCTGAGCTGTGCTGTGGGAATGTACATACCTGTACCTGGCTGCAGGTGGCCCTCATCCCAAACTCCAGACTTGCTTCCTTGGATCTGCCTTGGACATTCCTGACTGGGCTGTGTCTGGCTGGTTTCTGTCCTCAGTCCTGATCCCAACTCGGGTTCCTGGTTGGATTTACACCAGAGAGTTGCTTGTTGATCTTGACTCCTGGTTGAACCTGGCTCCTACCTGGGCCTGCCCTGCTCACCTTGCTCAGGTGCAGTGGGGCTGTGTTATAATCCTTGGATCTCTGTTCCCAAGGGAGCAGCCAGCCCTTGCTACTCCCTTCCACTTCCTAAGAAAATGACACACCTATCCACAGGAAGTCATTCAGGTCCAAGAATTTATTTTGCTTGAAATAACAAAGACCTTGCTAAGCTTTGAAAATGAATTTGTTACATACTTATAAAGTGATTTTTTTTTTTGCTTTATTGAAAGCAAAAAACTGAACATTGTTATTAGAAAACTGGGGATTGGAAGAGCCTAATTGCACTTTAGGAATACTAACTTTTGTCTCCAAGCAAAAAGAGAATCGTGTAAAAGATGGAAAGTCAATCTGATCCTTTTTTTCCCCTCTTTAATCTGTTCCAATGCTAAGTAAAAATAAAATACACGTTAAATAAAAATAAGATACATAAAATAAAATTCATTACACTACAATGAAGACAAACTGATTTATGATGGAAGTGAACATAGTTTCCGGTGTTTGTTTGGGTTTTTTTTTAAGTATTTGTACTTACATGTAGAGTGCCACATAAGTGTATATAGGACAAATGGGGAACTGATGCTGTTATTACTAAAAAGAATAGAGGAACTTCAGTTAACTCCAAAGGAAACAAGATGGATCCAATGATTTCCAGTAAAGTCTGTGTTTGTGCCTGCATAGTGTTCATCCAAGGGAGATTTATCAGGCAACATCATTCCCCACCTATCATAAAGGTATCATGGCTATGATTTTCTTCTTATAATAATGTGGTTTATACATAAATTCCTTTTTCAGGCATAGTTCTCAAACTAATTTTTTTTTTAAAAAAATATCTACTCGAAAATATTAAAAATATCTATTTGTTCAATTGACAACCAGCCCTTTTTGGGTTGATATGAGGAAAAAAGCTGAGAGGGTAAAAGGCCTCTTCCCCTGTTTTTCTTTCAGGAAGGAGCAGTGCTTGGAGAGGCAGAGCATAGAGGGAAGCTCTTGCAAGCTCTAAACACATTTTGTAATACCTTGAAAAAGAGTTTGTAAAATGACTTTAAACAAGAGAATATCCCATTTTGAAGATTTCATAAATCTTGTAAGATATTGGAAAAAGAAACCTTGCTGCAGTTACTTAGGAAAAAGCAGGATCTTTTCAGCTTTCAGACTGCTCTTCAATTATTCAAACCCTCCAGATAAGCAATTCTACGTGGCAATTCTGAGGGTTGTTTTGCTCCAGCTCCCAAAGCTGTTTGTTTAAAATTAGATAGCAAGGTCCCATTGTTAGAGCTGTAGCCAGTGGTTAGCTTTAATCTTAATTTTAGATAAATACAATATTGTTTTATAGAATTATCTGGTTTTAGGCACAGGAGGCTTGTACTTGGAGGATACAGAATCAATTCTGTGCTTCTCAGCTGCACAATTTTAAGGCCACCTGGGTTCAAGGTTTCATTCCTGATTCTTCAGATCTTCAAGTGCTTGTTTAATTTACCTGCAATGAGTTTTCTCTAGGTAATGAAATGAAGTACTGAACAGGATAGGTGTCTGTCTTTGAGATCAGATCATCATGATATTTGTTTCAAGTGATTAATCTCTTCATATTGAGTAGTTCTCTGAAATCGTGATTATAAAGCTGAGGATTTTTATTGAGGTGTCTGTAGAATGAGAACTTTTATGATAAAACTCTGGTTTATATGTCTTTTTCTACCAACTTTAAGTATATTTATAACTGACGGTGGAGAGATTATTCTAAGACTTAAATATTTTATCTTTTTTTAAAAAGGAAAAGGAAAGCTCTCGGAGATTTTAAGAAGTATCTTTAATATCTCAATGTACAGTTAAAATGACTGTGATACTTTTTTATTTTCAGTCATGGGTCCTAAATACAATGTTGGAAGTTGCAGATATTCTTATGAACATTGACTTGATTTGCTTTATTGGCTGATACTCGATTTTGCTCTTACATGGTTGGATAGTAAATAAAAGTGGAATATAGTGCATGAATTTATATGTAAATGTACTTCACCCTTGTTACCACAGAATTCTTAATATGATCATGGAGATTGGCCTCATGGAGGTTCCAAGCCACTCATTTCCTCCCTATTTATGCTACTATCATGAAAAAGAGCAACAAAACCCTAACTTCTGGTTTAGAATGAAATTTAAAAGGTGAATTTTAACCAGAGTTGTTTGTCCTCCACTCCTTTACAAACATCCCTTTCCTTTTTTCATTATTTTGTCCTTTCCTCACTTGGATAAGTCTTAGTTGATGATTCAGTTCCTAGATAAATCTAAATTAGCATTTACCCAGTTCATTCAGCTCCTTGATATTAATTCTTGTTAAGGCTCAGATGGCACATTAGAGGAAAATGAGGCCAAAAATTTAAGCAGATACTTTTAATTATGTCTGGCTCTAATGCAAGATGGACAGAATCCTACAGGGCAGCATATGAAGCTAATCTTTTCTGCATGAAACTTTTATGCTTATCACACAAATCATTCAGTGTAGTAGCAAATTCATCCTTATAATAGTTATTTCTAAACTGATGTTTGTCATTTTTCTCCTTCATTGCTAGGCCAGATTTTTAACTTGTGTGAATTTGGATGTCAAAGCAGTAAGTTCTAAATTAAATTCCTTCTTAGCCTGCAGAAATAAGGCTGGTTGTAAGAATAAGAAGCTTTCTCCCTGTTTTCCTGCTTGCAGTGAAAAGATCTAGATTTTAAACATAACAGAACAGAGCAAGGAGGAAGAGGAACAGAAGTTGTCCAGAAGGGGAAGTTGCAGGGTTCAAATATGGAGAGAATGACACAGAAGTCGAATGAGAAATTCAACAAAATATTTGTGATTTTTTGGGAAAGGATGTATAACTTCCTTTCTGTTGTGACGGGGTTATAAATGTTGGGCTGAGCTCACCTGGGCTCTAACTGGGATTGTGAACAGTACAGAACTCCACAGGAACTTTGTAGTTTTCATTGCTCTCTTTTTTTTCCTTCTCCATCATCAAAGATTAGATGAATAGCTCATTACAGCCCAATGGGTCTGAGCTGTGCAGTGCTTAGGGAAATAAATGGCCTGAAGCACTGACAATCCAAGTGTTTTATTGAAGTGGAGGCCTGGTTTCTTGGAGCTGGCTCATGTGTAAAGTGTTAGGATGTCCATGAATGACCTTGGCATTGTCTGTCTCTCTCTCTCTGGAATTAGGTTTTTTTTTCCAACCCCCTCCAATTCAACTTTAAGCATTTACTGTATTAAAGGATTTACCAGATCATACAAGGAGTTCAGGATTCAGCATATTTATTGACTGTATAAATGTTACTTCTTTTACAGTTAGCATTTAAGTCTGCAGGGATGAATGTGGGCTGACTGTTATAGTCCTATGCAAATTTATTTAGTCTGTGGTATGCTAAAAGCATTCATTAGTTTTAATAAAATAACACGAGGACTGGGAAATTGAGGGATGTGATAATTGCTTTACCCAGCATGGAACTTAATAATCAGGAAAAAAAACTATTTTAAAATCTTTTGCTTTATGCTAGTGGCAATGGAGCTTTTATACTACTGTCTTCAACAGAGCTGATTTTTAATGTTGCTGGAGTTTCCTTCAGGTAATTATTTTGGAAAATTATCAGTTGGAATCATTGTGGTGCCTGGACTCAGTTCTCTTGTTTCACACTGACTTGCTCTGTGGCATGGAAATACCTACATGGTGTTATTTCATAAAATTCCCAATGGTCTAACACATGGATTGCTCCAGCTGAGGCACTGAAGTGTTTACAGTGTTTACTTTGTGTATAAATCCAGGAATACAAAAATTGCAAGGATGTCAAAATTTATGATACCAACCTATTAATCTGTCACCAACTCCAAAAGCCTCTAAAAGCTCAATTACCAGTGAGGTGTCTCCATGTTATTCCCCCAGTTATGCATGTGTGAATCACAGTGAGGAAAAGGGGATGGTTATTTTGGTCATGTTTATTGTGGATGGTTATTTTGGTCATGTTTATTGTTCCTGTGTGTTTACTACATACTAGTTGTTTAGTTTCTTAAAGTTGCTACGACCGTGGAATGAAAAATATGAATCAGTGCTTTGTCAGCCAGTTAACCTTTTAAAATGAAGTTTGCAAAGGAGCTATTACTGGTGAATGGGAAATACATGTAGATTAGCTTCTGTTCTTCTGCTGAGCTCACTAAGTTTAATTCCACAGTCAGAGCTGTTCTTCTAGAAGTTAACTCAGTGTGTTCCTCTCTCTCCGTTGACTGTGGAGAGATCCTGATCTGCAGTCAATGTTAGCCAAGCAAACTAGCCAGTATTTGTTCCCTCACACCTTCAGATCAGGGCAGAGACTTCTTATAAAATTCATAATTATCATTAATAAGATGCAGTCAGGCCTCAGAGACAGTGGGAAGAACTTTCCCTGAGCTCCAGAGGAGTCTGTGTCAGGAAACCTGAAAAAGCTGCTGAAGCTGAATGGCACTGGAGGGATGGGCCCACCATCCAGGGCCTGGTGGGTGCTGAAGTGGTTGTTACTAAACCTTTAAATCTTTTTTAATTAGTAGATTTGTTTTCCCTGCCAACAATGGATGTAATTCTGTTTTATGTATTAATAAAATGCATCTTGGAGGTTGGAAGTGGTTTAATGTGCTCAATTCCAGGAATTGTGAGTGATTTTGCTCTCAGGCTCGAGCCCATTTTTCCCCATGACAGAAGGTCACCCAGCAGTTCAGACAGGGTTCAGATGTTGGGGGCTTGTCCCCAATTGCCAGAATAATTTTTCCCTTCAGGTCTGCACTCTGTGCTTTGCTGTGAGCAGTGTTTAGGAGCAGCCTGGCATTCAGCGACACTGGGATGTGGAGAAAGGGGGAATATTTTCTGAATTTTATACTAACATGAATGAAATTGCTGTTATGTCATTACTTAGAGATATAAATGCAGCCAGAATATAGTTCATAGTTTTCATTTAAGCCTTTATTGATTATTGACCCCAAAGAAATTACCCACAGACTGCAACACAAAAACCTCTACTGTGCAGATTTGTATTTCATTTACTGTGATAGTAAATATAGTTACACAAGAGGGAGAAGCATCCCAGGGAGACTTGTCTGATGCTGCAGATAGCTTTTTGCAAATATTGTACTGGTGGCTGGTGAAATCTCCAGAGGACAGAGGAAAAATAAGTGAAGGCCACAACCTCAATTTACAGCACACCAAATTAGAAATGGAAGGGATTTGGGAGGAATCCACCTCTTCAGAACACACTGATTTTGTGTGTCTTGGTGTGTGCCTGTGTCTCTGCCCTTGTAATTTAATGTGGAACTGGGGATGGACAGTATTCCTGCTCTTCCTTTTTCCTGTGGTTAGAGACTGAGGCTGGTGGCTTTTGGGGTTTTTTTGCCCTGCAGTTCCAGTGCAGGATTTTAACTGTGGGTGGGCACAGTCACGTGCTTTAGCTGGCCATAAGGTGATGCTGCACGTGTGTTTAGTGAAGTCATGGTGGGTTCAAAGGACTCAGGTTTGTGCCAGGAATTTGCACTGATAACCCAATGATCTCATTCCTGCATATGGAGCGTTTACATCCACCTGGAATCAGCAGCTTTGATGTGTGTGGATCAATGGGCTCATATGTTCTGGTTATAAGTGTTGAATAGTACAGGAACTAGAGGCTGAATCACTGAAATAATCTTATTTTACATGCTAATTGCTGTACTATTTGAAGTTTTCTTCAAAGTAGAGGCTTTTATCACCAGTTTAAGTTGGGTGGATTAACAAAGATTAGTACAGAAGTTTAAAAAAACCACGGAGTGTAATACATTGTATTATATTCATTCAGGACAAGAAAACACTTAGATTAAGTAGCAGAATAACAATTAATTGTAGGATATTTTTATAATTAGTAGAATTTTACTTTTATGTTCAAAATACTTAATAAGCAAATGTCTACACTATAGATGAGGTGTTGGAAGAGCAGCTCGTTTTGTCACCTGCATGATATTCTGGCTGGGACTAGCACATGGAAATATGGGATCCTTGTTGGGAAGCTGTGTGCCTCTGGAATTGCTAAAGGTCTTTGGAAGTGGCATTCAAAGTGTGTAATCATTTGTGTGAAACAAAAGAAGAGAGAAGGCTCAGTGTTATGATTCTTTCGTGGATGTTTTGTTCCCACTTATTGGAAGTGTTTGTTATATTCTTCTGTTTTCCTTTCTTTGACCATGAATTCACCACCTGCAGCTTGAAGTGCAATTCATTCCATGGTTCCAGTGTTTTCTCGTGGATGATAATGAAGAGATGTGTAGGAGCAAACAAATTCACTTAATGTTGGCTGCTGGGGTCATCTGTGTCACTGAACAAAGACAATGAGGCAGGACTGTGTTTTTTCCTAAATGCAGGACTTGCTCTGTACACAAACTTCCTCCCTTGTCTGCTGTTTTGCTTTTCTTAATGAAGAATTTATTTGCAACCCCTTTCCCATTTGATTTTTTTACTGTATCCTAACAAGATGTGACAGGGGGTAGCAGACTGCTAAAGCATGAAGACCTGTAAATAAAGAACTGTTCCCTCTTATTGAATTTGTGAGGGGAAAAAAAAAAAGAAGAGAGAACTGTTTCATGTGCTATTTGATTATTCCCTTGCAGTCACAGGTATTTTGATGACAGTGGTTCAGGTTTAGTGTCAGTTTAATGTATTAAACATAACTCTCTTGTTGTAGCTATCAGTCATTTTTTTTTAACAGGAATTAAATGTTTCTCCTTTTTAATTATTCCACAGATTAATATATTGAAAATGGGCTCATTTCTATGCCTCAAATTAAGCTAGTTCTGTTTCAGCTTTTTCTCAATTACTTCTGTAATTAAGACCCATAAACCCATAGCAAAGAATAAAATAAGAAATTAGAAACAAAAATTAAAAGTGGAGGGAGCATCTATTTGGCTTCCTTAATCATAAATTGCTTAAAACTCTTTCTGAAACAGCCACTACAAGGGAAATAATGAAGGAACTTGACAGCCTATATGTAGTTTTGAAAAGAATATAAAGTTTTCAGAGAGTATCCCATCAGGGATCCCAGTTGTAAACAGTCTGGATGTACCCACTTAATTATGTGAAAACCTGGCATGGTGCTCTGGGGAAGAATTAAAAAATGCTAAACCTGCCTCCCACACTGAAGTGGAATATTTAATCAAGTCAAAAGCTTCATTGCACCCTATAGCAAGCCAAGTTAAATCTAGGCTGTTAAATCTTTTATTAGTGTTGCTGTTCATTCTGGCCATATATCAGCTCATGGTAACAACAACAGAAGGGTTTCCTTCCCTCACAGAGTGTGGGACTCTCCGGGGTGATTTTCCCTGACACTCAGGATGGTTACTATGGAAAGTGGCCTCGAGGAGAGCTGTGCTTGAGATGTGAAGTGGCCCTGGCTGAAATGTGTGAAGATGGTCTGGATGCCGTGCAGGAAAGAACAATTTGCAAATGTGTACCATTTTTTTATTCTTTTTACACTGCTAGGCACCATTAACTACATTAATATAAAAAAATGAGGGCATTGTAGTAACTCACTGACACACGGACTGTTTTTGCTCAAGCCCAAGGACACATCTAAAGAAAAAAAAAAAAAGAGATAAAAGCATGTTCTTTGCTTCAAAGCCAGCTCATATAACTGAAAAATATAAGTTTCCTTCTATGATACTTGAGAAACCAGTTGTATTGAATGTTTTTTACTTTTTTTTTTTTTTTTAACCACTCTTTCAGTGCTTTGACCAGCAAACTTGGACACATTGTAAGTTTGTGCTGCAGTTCAGGTCAACACCCACCTTTATTGACTGTAAATTATTTGTAGCTGTTCAGTGGTTTACAGTACCTGCACTGGAGGGCCCCCATAAAAGCAGTTATGCACATAATATGTCAGAAATACATTTTTCATACTTTTGAGATCCTCTAGGACACTGCTTAGGGGTTATTGCATGACTGTGCCATAAAGTTAACTGATAGCTCTCTGCCTGAAATGTTTATCTCGAAATGCACCAAGTTTGGGTTGAAATATTTCTAGACACTAATGGTCATTACAAAGTGTCATTGTCTTCAGCAGCCTGCTACAGATAAGCTTTAAATTGAAAATTAATAGCTCTTCTGTAAACACAGAGCTTAGTTTAAGCAGCTTGCAAGAGGCCACATGTGCTGATGGGATAAATAGATTTCTAGTGACTTTCCCAGTTTCCTGCCATTGACCCCGAGTAAACAGCAAAGCTTTAGAAATGCCAGTTAATTGAAAGCACAATTGAACTCCAGATAAGTGAAAGCAGTGCACACCTAAATCCCAGTTCAGCATTTCACTCCATTGTCTGAGTCCTGTTCCCACATGAGCCCCACATCAGGTTGGGGCCACAAAAGAACACAGGACATATTCTTGTGTCCACAGTCATTTAATTTACTGAAGCAGGGCTCAGTTTTCTTTCTGAAGAAACAAGTCAATAATGATTTATCTTTCTGTCATTTTATGCCTTTTGAAATCACCTTTTTCTTTCAGGGCTGTGCAATAATGAAGCCTCCAATGCTGCTCCATTATACATTTGTAAACTTTTTGGATTGAAAATGGCCTCTTGTTTATTATGTTCTACGAAATAAGAGCAAATACAGAGGAGAAAAAAAAGACTAATTACCTCTTCTTGAAAATAATGAATACCACACTAAATATCCCTCTGACTTACCTCCTTTCAGGGATGAATTGTTCCAGTTATTGCTGCCCCTGAGGCATGTCCACAGGAAAAGTGTGGCTGAGTTTCCTGACTGCAAAGTGTTGGAAATTGCAATCCAAGGGATATCTAAACATACAGCTGATATATCTCCCAGCCCCCAAAACTTTAAACTTTAGCACCTTAATCATGTCCTTATTGGCCCTCCTGTAACTTTATATTTGCTAATAGCATAATTTTAAAATTTCATTGCACTTCTTTATGTTGTTATTCAAAGTGGACAACAGTTGGTTGAAATAGAAAATGTTTTTTTATTTAAAGAGAAGAAAAAGCAGGATCCCTTGACATGACTAGGATAGAAAGCAATTACACAAGGACTTCCATGAGCAGATGTGGGAGGATAGTAACACTTGAGACAATGGGAGGGAGTGTTGCTGAGGTCAGTAAAGTTGTAACTCAGCAGCCAGAAGAGCAATCCTGATGCTCTGTTCCCTTGGGACACTGTTGCTTGAGACTTTAAAATACTTTTAAGAAGTATCTGCATCTGCATAAGATTTCAGTGTTCAATTAGTCCCTGGGACTTGTACAGAAAAGATCACATTAAAGAACTTTTAAGTAGAGGCTAAATTAGTTTAGGGACTGAGGAACTGAACTCATCTGGGAATATCACTGTGTTAGTTTTAAGACCTTTTGAAGCACTTTTGTGAAGCCTGATTATTGAAGTTGTTCACCTTACAGATGTTTTCTTTCATTTCCTTCAGTAAACTGTCATGAGTGTGCCCCCAACCGTTTTAAGTGTCCTCCATGGATATACTACCAGGGTATGAAGAGAATAGATATTAAAATGGGGTCAAACAATGAGAATGAAGTCTTGCTAAGAGAAGGGTTTTTAATGAAAGGACAGTTCCTTGATTACCAGAATTGGAATCTCCAGCATATGACCAGTCCTGCTTGCTGAGGTGTGAGAAAAGAAACTCTTTGTTTCAAGCTCCGTAATCCATGTGTGTAGGGAATTTTGGGGTTGTATCTCAAGTACACATTTCAACTGCTTTCTTAGTTAGAAACAAACCATGACTAAGTCAGAAGATGATTCCCTTAAAGTCATGGAGAGCTGTACTCCTGCAAACATCCCTGTGGGCATGGACGTTATTCCCCTTGGATAAGGATAACCTGAGGGATAAGGCCCTGTAATCCTTTGGAGCAGTTTTTCTCTGTCCATGCAGATGACTGACATTTAATAATTTTCGGTGCTGTAGGTCATTGTGATTCTCCTGTGTTCATTTATGCAGAGGAAATAAGTTCCTGATAAGCAGGTTTGTATCTTTTATAAGCAAACACAGAGTTGGCTGAATTGGGAGTTTCCTGCAAAAGTGTCATTTTGATCTATGAATCTTCACTGTAATGAGAGCAGAGAATAAAGCCACCACAAGAAAGAAACTAATGAAAACAAAATCCAGCTGCAATAAGAGACCAGTAGGAAGAACAGGCATTAGATAATTCTGGCTTCAAAAAGCTGACAGTTTAATTAAAATTCTTATTGGGAGCACTAGGTAATATAGCTTTGCATTTAATAGGAATATTTTGCAAAACAAGTGTGTGACTGTATTTCAAAATATAAATTAATTGGTTGCTGGCTTGAAAAATGACTGAGATGAGGAGGTGTTTGTGCCATCATCCTGCACCATTTGGTGTCTTGCCACGCTACAGGTGCTGGGAGATGGTGGTCTAATTTTGCGTGGCTGGTTTTGCAAAATCAAGCTATTTCAATGTTTTGTTACATCTAGTTAAGTCTAGAGCCTTATGCCATGAAAAGAAGAAAAAAAATAAGAGGAAAAAAAGAAAAGGTGATTAGTTTTGGTTTACTCCTGTTGACACAAATCAAAGACCTGCATAGTGTCTTAAATGTTTTTAATAAAACTGGGCTGAGTTTCAGGTAGGAATCATTTGGAATGTAAAATGAAAGCCTTTCTGAAAAAGAATATTGATATTTCCCCTTCAAACCTCATAGACAGTAGTTTCTAAGCTTATCTTTACAAAGTTCATGCAAAGCCTGGTGTATGTCTTGCTTATCTCCTGCATGTTGGAGTGCTCCAGAATGCTGCCTGACAATCATTTATTTTACACCACCACAAGTGGGGAAGAATTAATCCAGCTTTACAGTCAGGCTGAAAAGAACAGAGGCAAAGTGATTTGCTCAAGGTCATTCAGAAGATTATTGGCAGAACCAGGATTAGAACTTACTTTTTAAATCCTAAAAGATGAGAATTTTTAACAGGACCTGGAAGTGTGTGTGTGTGTGGGGGGGGGAGGTGTCTCTTATGAATATTAGCAAATTGAAACTCTTTCTTGTGAGCTTGATCTGCCCACAGTAAACCACGGGGGCAGACAAGAAAAGAAACATAATTTTTCTTCTCTTTTGCCTTTCCTCTTTAATTTGTTGTGCTTAAAATCAACGGTAAGGACCAAATTCTTCAAAGCTTCCTTTCTTATACCCCGATGGGTAGATACCCTTGAAATTCATGTTTGCATAAGTGAGGAGTGCAAAATTGGAGTCTGACTCAAAAGACATATTTATGTGTGCTTTATTTTTAACCTTCATATAAATTGCTACTGTAAGAAGATTAGAGTCAATGTGGACATGTGAGGGGTTTAAGATATGTCTGTCTATGTGTCTGTTTTGATAATTTTAGTTGGCTCTGTGTCAAATACAATTTGATTCTGCTCATGAACAAAATACCTTCTTTTTAGGAGTGGGCCTAAAAGAATCCAAAGCCCTCAGGGATATGTATCACTAGTAAGGTGATTGTTGCTGTTGTACTGCAGGGGTTAAATGCCAGTGATTCTCTGGGTGGTTACCCAGTGGGTTGGTTTCTATTTATACTCTAAAGCCTGTTAAAGGGTCAGGAAGCTGAACAAGAGGAGAGTCTTGATTAGCACTTGTTACTGCTGGTTTAGCCCTGTTTTCTGTGCAGGAACAAAGCAGAACATGGGCTGCTTCAGAGTTCAAGCAAAACTGGTAAAAAAGAAACATAAAAGCTGAAAGAGTCGAGAGATGGTTGTTATACAGTTGGTTGTGCCAGATGTCTGTAGAACAGTTATATCTGTGGAAGCACTGACAGAACAACAGTACTGGGGCTGCTTTGTTTTAAAATCTTATTGCACTTATTTAATGCTAAACCATGTTTAAGGTTCTGGCTTTAAAACCTTTTGTAATGAGTACTTCTCGAACAAACCTTTAGAACAGATTTCTATATAGGTTTATTTAAAAGCTTCAAACCAGATTGCTTTTCACCCTCCAGTGAGCTGCTTTGTGATGCATTTTTGCCCTTTCTTGCAAAAAGAGCCCCATCCAACCTGGCCTTGGACACCTCCAGGGGTGGGGAGTCCACAACCTCTCTGGATTTATGTATTTTCTCAAAAACCTTCTTTACTACATCTTTCTAAGAGAAACAGCCTCTCTGTGTCCTTGTAAATCCAGGACATATATCTGCAACTTTTGCTGAGTTCTTCCAAAGTGTGATGGAGAACTTTACCAAAGAGAAAAGAAGAAAAGGTGAAAAAGCTACTAAAAAGGAAAAACATTCTTAAATCAGGGACCTGTCAATAGCATCAAGCAAACTAAATTTAACAGCTAATTTACTCATGACAGAAATATAATCCATATAATTTATGCATCTAATATAATCTGTCATTTGTGTTTAAGGAGGAGAGCAAGGCAGCATCTAATAAAATGTAGAAGAAAAATGAGTTTGTAAGGTGAGTGACAGAAATGTTCATTACCTCAGTTCTTTCCTGTGGTGTTCCTCTCTTTTTCAGGCAGGAATCTTGAGAGTTTGATTCTTATGAAGTACAAAATTATTACTTTAAAGGACATCTTTTTTTTTTCCCCCTTTCTTGTCAAAACTTAAAATTATTCCAGTTCAAAACCAATCAAAGAAGAAACAGAAGATTCTGACTTCATCCCTGTCCAGAGAGAGCAAAGAGAAAAGAGGCCAAGGGCTGTTGCAGAGATGAAAGACCTGTGTAAGATAATTTGAAATCATCATCAGTCTTTCCAGGTCGTGCTCAGACTCTGCCTGAGATACACACAGGTGAGTCAAAGGGGTTTGGATGTTCTGCAGCCTGCACTGGATGAGAGGAATCCTGTGAAAGAGCTGTGACTCTGTGGTACATAACATTATCCTAAAATGAATTTGTATTAGAGTTGAAACACAAACCAGGAGTGAAGAAACTGTGGGATATTGAAAAAAAACTTGAAACAAAAGCTAAGAGAGATCCTGGACTTCATTCCTAATGGATTTCTCTGTTGTTTTCCCACATGGCATGTGATGATTAGTGGGGCCAAAGCCCTAAAGAAGCAGCATCCCATGGCTGTAGAAACACAAAGTGTTGTAGACTTTTCCCCCTAATCCCAGTGTAGGTGAGAGGTCTTGATAATCAAGATATTGATTATCGGTCATTGATTTCAGAGCACTGACTGTGGCCAAGAAGTGAGAGGGCTGTGGAAGTGTCTGCTGTAACTCTGACTAACAGAATTCCTGTTGCATTATGATTTGGGGGTTTTGCTCTCTGCAGGTTTTGGCAGCATCCAACAGCCTCACAAAGCTGAGTTAGAGAAGAATTCTGTCACAGTTAATATGTCTGAGGGAAGACATGACTCCTCCAGTTAAGTGCATCTTAATAACAATATAAAAATAAGAAGCTTCTCTACACAATTGTGTGAAAGAAACTTTCTGAAAAATCTAAATCTGGTGTAAAATCCTTCTTACTGTGACAGGCATTAGTTCCTCTAAAATGTTTATTATTTCTTGTACGTTGGCATTTGGGAGTTCAGAGATACTACAGTGCATTGCAGAAACGTGATATTTTGTGACATGATAAACACATTTATCCACAGGCATTTTCC
The DNA here is from genome assembly GCF_025592945.1 of Manacus candei. Classification (NCBI taxonomy): domain Eukaryota; kingdom Metazoa; phylum Chordata; class Aves; order Passeriformes; family Pipridae; genus Manacus; species Manacus candei. Next base: position 1,022,980 of record NW_026138101.1, on the reverse strand, counting down.
TATTAGATTAAGAGAAACTGTTGATTCAAAAAAGGAAAAATGTTGTGTTTGCGGAACAGACAATGGAGCAAGCAACCCCTGGCTTTTTGTTTATTTATGTTGTAATCCTATGATATTATTCCTTTAAAGCAAAAGGCAGCTCCCTTGCTAATTGTATCTGTGGTATTTATCAACATGGAATGAAGACAGTTGTTCTTAGAGAAACATGGAAACTCAGAACTTGCACTGCAGTTTTTAAAACTAATACTTCTGGTAAAGTACTTCTTTAAAATGCTTCAAACGCTTAAACACTTAAGCTTGAATAGGCAGATCCAACTTTAATTGCTTTTTTTTGAAACACAAGGACGAAGTTGGAGATACTGAGTTTCAGCAAAATTGTGGATGGATGTATCCCTTCAGGCAGTTTTACTCCAGATGTTACTTTGGGGAAAGAACTTATTACTCTAGATTTGCACAATGCCTGTTTTTCTACTTCATAATCTAGTTTTCTGTAGGGTCTTTGAATACGTATTTGGCTAAAGGTGTCACCCTTGAACTGATTTCACACCCATCTCATTGGCCATATATTATAATCAAATGGTCATTTATTTATCAGTATGTTTTTTGGGATCATCAGTGACGTTATTCAGTCATAAAACCAAGAAACTTCTGCTTCAGAGCTGGGAATCCAAATAGGATTGAGGAAAAGAGGATAAAAGAGGCATTTACAGTGCAATTGTTGCTACCTTAAACCTTTCCAAGAACATTTTCTCACAAGAAAACAGTTTTTCCAAAAATGTAAACTTCCCACGAGTCCACACCATTCTCAGTAGCTGAGAAAGAGAAGTCAAAAGGAGTCATTTCAAGGAATGTCAAAACATTTGTGAAGTAGAACTTGTAGGGGTGTTTTTAAAGCGTTTTAATTTTTATACTATGTATTTTAAAACATAATAGTGAAATCAAATGTTTCTCTTGACTCAAAATGTCAGAGTCATAGAGAACTCTAAGTGACAAATCTAGAGGAGAATAGGGATGAAAATTGGTTCCACAATGGAAGTTTTTCTTGCCTTTGACCAGAGCTAAAATCCAGAATATCTTACACTCTTATGCAGGTATTTATGCTTTTTAGGGTGAAAATCACATCTTGAACGTATGCAAAGGAAAAACATGAAAGAAAAGTCGAGCAGGAGACATCAAGTGACATATTTCAAAGCAGAAGAAGGTTGAAAGGCTGAAGCAAGGTTTGCAGGACAACTGGAGTGAGACTGGAGAGAAAAGATGCAAAGGGTGGTTGGAACAGTGTTGGGAGCTAAAGAAAGTGTCAGAAAGTCATTGCTTTTTCTATCTTTAGTCTTTTATCTCCAGTTTGGAGGCTTTCTCACTTCTAACCTCAAGTCTGAACGTTTCATCATGGTGTTTAATACCACATACTTAAGTACTGAATCACTGAACTCAAATCTAATATGGAACCATATATTTTGATTTTTAAAGTCTCTGCAAAATGTCTTGTTCTTCAGCTAATAAAAAGGATGAGCTCATATCTTGCTGTGTCATCAGGTTAAACCTTTAAACATACATTGCCAGGTTTGTCACAATCACTGCCAGTGAACATTTAGTATGTCTGCAGTGAGTTGAGTGCAACAACGAGATATTAAGCATTGTGAAGGAAAGCCGGGCAGGGTGAAGTCAGAATTCCCCTGTGCCCTTTTGTGGTGTGACAGCCAAAGCTTCTCTACCTGTCCTTGCTGTAATCCTTGCCATTAATGCAGTGCTAATCACCCCAGCAAGGGAATAGCTCTTAGGTGGACAAGTATGTTATGCACCAAAGTGGCTCTAATGCTTTCAGATTTACTTTAAATCTGGGTTTGGTTACAGATCCCAGAGGACAATGTGCATTGATGCTGTCTCATCAAGATGACTTCTTCAGATTAGGCCTCCTCAAGTTGGATGAAGCTAAACAGAGCACAGAAAATTCTAGTAAAAAGTCCTTTTTATTTCATATGTTCTTTGCTGTGGAGCTCTTTGTTTTAAAAATTAATTTGCATCTAATAAAGACGGGGAAGATCAGGTGAAAATGCCACCAATCTTCACTGCAAAGTCAGCAGCTCCTGGAGGCACCAGTGGGATTTCTAATACTATAAGTTTCTAATGTGCTTTTTGGATAAAAAATAATATATATATGTATTTCCTTAGTGTTCAGCTGAAATGAGATCCCAACAAAGCAGAATTTCTTCTGACTGGAAAAGCACTCTGTGCTCGTGGAAGTGATGGGGAAGTATGAACTGGTGGGTAAAATTTGGTCATTTTTGATTCAGCTTAAATATGGCTGCAGAAAAAGGACAGTCTCCAGTTCAAGACCTGGGGGAGAAAAACAGAACTGAGTAAACTTCTTCAGATAGAATCATCACAATCATAGTTGGTCTACCAGGATTGAGGTCAGGAATTGCTTCTGTCAAAGGCTGGGGGAAGGGAAACATGACAAGTCCATGTGAGTAAAGCCCAAGGTTTTCCGGGTGAAGCTCAGCTGACCTCTACTGGGAAAAGTGAAATTTTCTTAAGACAGATCCAATTCAGTCATAAAATCATGTTCCCACTGGCAGCTCAAGTGCCATTAGGCTTTAAAATTCAGAAGGAGCAAGTATTGGAAATGCAGATACAGTTAATTTTCTTAGAGAGGTTTAGATTTGGTGGGAATAAACTATCCCTCTTTAGCATGATTTGCAACGTTCTCAAGACCTTTCTCCGAGAGAGGAGATTACTGAGAGGTTTGGAGAGCAGTTGCCTCAATGATCATAATGTTCAGGAGATTAAAAAACAAATAAAAATAATAATATTCCTGAGAGAGCCAGGGAAGTGGAGCCAAGTGAGTTATGAAAGGCTTGCCTCATGATTGCTCTAATTTTGTAGAAAGTGCTATACCTAATACAAAAGCTGCCTTGTATTCAATTTACATAAAGTGTTTTAGCACCAGACCAGAGAGTTATAATTTGTCTCCCCAGAGGATAGTAATCATGCAACAAAAGAAGATATAATGGGTAGATATAGTGGTACTAAGCTAGCAAAAAAAACCCTCTAAATAATCCACTTTTGTCACCTCAGCACAAATAAAGGACAAACAACTGGTGTCGTCATTGTATTTGTATGAAAAATAGAGCTACCAGTCTTTGAGATTTCCATGCTTCTCAGCCAGTGGGAAGTTCAAGAGCCATATTGCATTGGCTACAGCTTTTCCTCTGAACAAATATTCAGAACTCTTAAAAAATCAAGTTATTCCTTTTGCTCAGAAGCTGAAAGAGCTGCTCTTTGTAATCAGCATATAATGGGACTGCCTAGAAATCTTAAAAGCGAACAGAAGTATCCCCTGTAGTGGTGTGGTGTCTGTGAACAATTGGCAGAAGTTTGGGGAGAAATAGGTGTATTTTTTACAATGATTATGCTTCTTAGAACCAATGGCATCTGCCTTTAATCATCAGAAAAGCAATCAGACAAGAGCTTCTTAACCCTGCCTGTTTATCACTATTGTTTAATTAAGTTTCTCACAAGAAACTGTAGAACTACTAAGCCACACAAGGATAGGTGACTTCCCTAAAAGTAATATGGTTTAGTGCATTAAAACTGAATTTTCTGAGTTATAAAACAATGAGAGAGAAAGATTAAGACCAAATTATAATGCAGGCTTCTGCTCCTGGTCTAACTTAACTGGGTAAATGTGTAAAGTTTATTCTTTAGTTGTCCCTTTCATTGCCCCAGGTGGCTGATGGTTTGTGCCTCTGGTGTTACACCACCCATCAGTAGATTTAAGATTTTCTCTACTCATTCCTTGTGCTTTGATGAGCTGTACTTTCATCTGATTTTAATCCACAGCATAGATTTGAGAAATGTTACTTCACTGACTTCAAGGTAACTTGCACTCTCTGAGGGAGAGACAATTCCTAGAGTTCTCAGAGCAGGTAGGAATACTTTGACTTATTAGGAAAACACATAAAACACATTGAAATCAGTGACTTCTTTTTTGGAACGGAAACCTCCTGTTGACAGGAAAACCTTTCTTCCTAACAAAATAGAGGAGAGAAAGAGTTTTGAACTTCTGCTCAGCTTGATAAGGAGTTTGTATTTTTTACTTAATCTGTCTAAAGGCCAGCCTGTTCCTGACCTGCTTCCTGAGGAGATAGAGGAGCAATTCCCAAGGGCAGCCATCCTGCACTTGCACTGCCTGAACACTCTGCTGCCTCCAATCTCCATCCTCCCTGAAGCAGCAACTCCTTCAGATTAGAGGCAAATCTGCTCTGATCTGTCAATAGGCCTTTCATGGCTCTTGAGCAGCTCTAAGAGCTTGTAGTTGGGTGCAAGAACCTCAGTGCAACTGCAGATTCTGGGTCTGCGTCCCAAAATCCCGGTGTCTGAGCTGAGGAACTCAGATTTCCAGAACTGCCCATGAGGATTTTAACTTCAGCAGGGGTAGGGGCCCAGGCTCTCTTGTTTTGGGAAGATTTTTGTGTCTTGGTGTAGGGAGCAGGTGGTCATTCCTGGCTTTGATTTGTTACACTTTTTATCAAGTTAAGGCCCTTTCCCTGTTTTACACACCAAACATTTCATGTTTGAGAATTCAGTAATAAAGCAGTATCTTTGAATTTGTCTTAATGTATCAAGGCTGCAAAGAGAATGAGGTAGCAAAGATTCCACTTTTTTATAGCCCTTGATTTTTCTTCACTGTTACAAAGCTGCATTTATTACCTTTTAGAGCAATTCATTTTATGGGGTTTGTGTGATAAATGACTTCAGGCAACACAATACATTTTCCTTTCCTGAGGTTTCCTTATGTGTGTTTGTATGTCTGTGCTTAAAGGGAGAGTGGAATTATCTAAGACAGTAAAAAAGGGAAGCTGAGGGATGAGGAGGGAATTGTTCTGTGTCGAAATTAAAACAAGAGAAAGAGCAACAAAAGAAATGGTAAGTACATATTAGAATTTACATTCTAGTTGAACAGTAAAGCACCCAAATGAGGAAAATCTGCTCTCAGATTCTTCAGCACTCTAGGTAAACATATGCAAACTGCCATTTAAAAGATTCACTTGTCTTTTGTTGACAATATAATCTCTTCTTTAATTGACAATCACAGTTACACTTAAAAAAACTGTTTGAGTACACTTACCTCTGCAAATTTATCACTGTGATGAAAGCTATCAAAACAATAGAAACAGTTGTATTTAGTACTTCATATCCAAATATTTCTACAGATTTAAATTGCTTTGTCTAACCGAAAGTAGTGGTTTTAATGCTTTTTTTTTTCCCCAAACAGTTCCAAATGTCCCCATAACAGTAGATTTCTACCACTTTGCTTTGTAAGCAGAATCCAAACATGGTAACACAGACTCCTGAAAGTTTCATAACAAAGTGAGATGTTCTTCTGATGCTCTCTCAAGGAAATGCAAGGAGAATATTCCAATGCACTTTCCCTACACTTTGTGTCTAGAACAACATCATGAGAAGCATCAAAACCCTTGACCAGACTGATCTTAGAACTGAAGAATACCAGAATTATTAGAGAGATAGTTTATAATGCTTGTATGGGCTTTTAGATGTCACTTTTCAGATCTGCTTCTAACTGATAACTAGAACTAAAGGCTTAAATATATAGAAGAGAACACTGTATTTGTATTTATTAAGGGAGGAAGGTTCAAAAGTAATTTTGACTCAAAATTAAAGTTGGTGGGTAAATGGAACTGGTGCACTCAAATCCAAATTTTGTGTTGATCCAAATGAATAATGAAAAGTAAATTATTATTTATTCAAAAAGTATGTATATATGGCTGTAATTTTTATAAGACATATAAGTCTTTTCTCCCAGATAACAAGTGACTGGACAAGAGGAAATGGCCTCAAACTGTGCCAGGGAAGGCTTAGTTTAGAAATCAGGAAAAAATTTTTCACAGAAAAAGTTGTCAAGCATTGGAACAGGTTGCCCAGGGCAGTGGTGGAGTCATCACCCCTGGAAGAGTTCCAAAAATGTGTGGATGTGGTGCTTGAGGATGTGGTTTAGTGATGAACATGGTGGTGAGTCTGGGTTGATAGTTGAACTCGATGATCTTAAAGGTCCTTAATAATTCTATGATTGTTACTTGTTTTTTACATTGTTGTCAATGCTGTCCTGCAAATGGCAGAGCTCATTGGACAGTACTGAAGAATCCAGGAGCTGTGCACCTTAAAAATATTCTGCTACATTTGAACTAACTTTACAGTTTGGATTAGAAATTGCTTGTTTCCACTGTCCTGATTGTTTCCAAATAAATGGTTCACTTCCAATATTGCCTCTCAATTGGTAAGTCAAGGCTCAAAAAGTAATAACAATAAGAAAATTGCAAGGTAGCTTTAATGGCTAATGTATAGGAACGAATTTTTTGTGACTCTCATAAAAATCAAAAGATTGAGCCAAATGAATTCTTTTACTTCTGAATTTGCAGTTGCAAGTTGAGTGCTTAGTGTATAGAGGGAGATGATAGTCTTTTACATGTAATGGTGTTTCATTAGCTTCCCTATTTATTCAAATTATGCTTTTACTGTTATAGAACTCTTATGTTTATATTTACATTTTATAGTCTTATGTTTACTTAAGAGAATAACTTGAAAACATTCCACAGATGTAGCAGCACTGGAAACCTGCCACAATCCAGTGAGAAAGTGCTTAGTTAGTAAATGTCATTTAATCAAAACCATTCAAACTGTTAGCAGAGAAAAAAACCCCCACTTTTATGGTAATTGCATCAAGTAAAGGATATGCTGCTGTTTCTTGACTGGCATGTGGTTGGAAAGTCTGTGTTCATGCTTTTGGTGGCCTTAATGGGGGGGTTAAATATCTGCAAATGGCTCAGGCCTCTTCAAGAATATTTTAGGTAATTTAAAACCTCTTCCTGTGACAACAGAAAATGGACTTGGTGAAATATTCCACCCAGTGCCCAGAGAGGCACTTTGTTGGTATTGTCATCAGTAGGCTTCAGGATGGAGGGAAAAAGTAAATAATGTTCAGAGGGGAAAAGTAAATAATGTGCAATCCTTCTGTAGAATAGCAGCAAATACCAAACTATGGAACACAAGAGAGAGGAAATCCTTGTCTCCTAATTAAACTACTCACCCACCTACCAGCATTTGCAAATGAAATACCTAAAAGATGTATTTTTTTCCTTGAGAAGTCTGTTACTTCCCACTTGAGAAAGCTGGATGTTTTCACACGCTTAAGCATGAAAGCTGCAGCACCTTTTTTACTGGGAACTATTCTGGTCTGATGTTCAAAGACTCCTGTGGGCTTTTCCAGGCGTTTAAAAAGAAACTCTTGAAGCGTGGAATGGTTGGGGTTGCAAGGGAACTTTGAAGGTCCAAAAAGTTCCACCTGCCTTCCTCGTGCAGAGCTGGGGCTGCTCAGGCTGGTGGAGGTGTTGGAGGACGCCGAGGTGGCCAGGTCAGGATTACTCAAGTTCAAAGGTGCTGGGTTTAAGTCACGCTGCAAAGCCTCAATGCAGAGGCACACAATTGGTTATAACTGTACCATCCTGAGGAAGTCTGTGCACTGCTGGATTTCAGGCCAACGATTTGGATGTAAATCCTAAGCTTGGAACACCTGCACTTGGACTCTCTGTGCTTGAGTTGCCGGGTCAAGCTTTGCAAATGTTTTCTTTCCGGGACAAGCAAATCTCCAGAGCTTGTGGTGGTCTGAATTCCACTGCATGAGAGCTTGGACAGAGATTTTAATGCTGTTTATGCAGGAGGGAAAGGAGTTCTGGGAACCTTGCTGCCTGGCTTTAGAATTATGTTTCAAATTTGTGGTGGTTCGTGGTCATTTCAGGCCAAGCTGCTGTAATTCCATAAATTGTGTCCTTGGCTCTGTTCCGGCTGCTCAAAGGTGTTTCTCTTCAATCATGAGAGGGTTAAAGCAATGTGTTCTCTATAAGGACTCTGAGGATTTCACCTGTTATAGAGCAAGATGAGTAAAGATCATGATGCATAATCAAATAATTATGCATTTAATCATTTATCTAGCAAGTCTTCCACATTCTCATCCATAAGGAGAGGGGAACCTGGAAGCATTAATTGATATTTCTAATTAATTGACAACATTTGTAGATAAATTCCAAAGTATGAATTTTGGCCAAAGTCCCCGTTTGAGGTGTCAGACTTTTCTGTGTGATTTGTAACTGAGTTCAAAAGGTCTTCTTTTTAAGTTTTGCCTTACTGAGTCTTTTTAAAGAAAACTGAAAGTTAAAAAGCTCATTTTTAAAATGTGTTTAAATTAAATATCATCCTTGCAGCTTCAGGGCTCATAAATGTTTTCAGACAAACCAATATCTATTAGAAAACATTTAAACAGACATTACAAATATAAGTATAGAAAGAATTAATTTGCAACATTTTATCATAAAGGCATTTGCAAATTGCTTCCTACATGGCTCAACTATTTGTAGTTATTTGTTCTTTTTCCACTGGAGCAGAGTAAAATTCTTCTTTCCAGCTTCTTGCTGCTGTTATCTCTTAAAATGAATTGTGTTCCCCACACAGCACCCACGATCGATGCAAATATGCTTTGATTTTTTTTCACAAAGCAATTACCCCTAAATACCAGAGTTCATTGCCAGGTTAGTGCATCTTGTGCTGCTGATTTCAAACTGGAGGACTCATTTGTAAACAATTTCTTTTTGCATTACCATTTAGGAGTTGAATGATGTGATGCCTCACTATCCGTTTATTTCCAAACACAGTTAAATGCTTGACTCCATCACCTGAACGTAAGAATCCCTTTTCCCAATTTTTCATGAATGCATCACACCTTCTTTTGACATGATTTGGGTTGTGAGGTCTCTTAAAAAGAGTGGAAAGATTTATCACTTTTTGATGAATTTGACTGAAATGCAGAAATCCTGGGAAGGGTATTATAAAAAATCAAACAGCAGCGAGGAGTATTTTAGGTTAAACTCAATAAAGTCACAGCAAAGGTGAATTTGAGAGGAGTTAAATTATTCAACTGTAATATTCCTAATCTCTATTTGAGGCATAGAATCATAGAATCATTAAGGTTGGAAAAAGACCTCCAAGATCATCTAGTCCAACATACTCTTTGTCTTTTTGGAGGTACAGTTTTAAACAAATAAACAAAAAACAAAATAAGGAGTTTGGCATAGTGAAAACAAGGTCTTGTTTGTCAACCTACTTGGTCTTCCACCAAGGATAGAAGTATCTATGTGCAAGTACAACTGGCACAGTTTATTTTCCAAATAAACTTTTGAGAGAGTTTTAAAAAGAAATTTGCACAGTGTCAGTGTTTGGGGAGATAAACTGCAGCTCCCTGAACTCCGAGCACTTCAGGGACACCATTCAATGCATAGCAAGGGGAATAAGAAAACTGTTTTCTTATCTCAGTGGAGGATCTTGGGTTTTTTAAAGTGAAAAGTTGCCCCTTTCCCGAGTGAGGACTTATTTCTATCAGCCTCCAGCTTCACTGAGACACAAGAAGCTGCTTTGAAGGCTGCTCTGCTCTTCATCACAGACTTGCTACTCACATATTTCCATTTGTTTCATAATGTTTCTTTTCCCAGACTGTGCCATTTGCAATTAATATCTGGGCTGATCCCCAGATGAATTAATTTCTTTAAATTCTTACACTGTAGGTAACATTCCACCTATATTTATTTGTTTGTATTTATATGCTTTTGATTTTTTTCCCTGGAGCAAGTTACTATTCAGCAGATATTCAATTCCACATTATTTTCACAGACAAGAAGCAAAGCAGAGGGTTTCCTCTTTGATATCCTTTATTTATTGTTCCAGAGTTGTAAAGGGACTGGTTCTACCACTGTTTGGAATGAAATACAGGTTATCTCACTAAATCAATGTCAAATCTGATAGTCAGGAGGCAGATGAGTTCCTGGAAACTCAATACAGACAAAGTTTTGAATTAGCAACATTTTGACTTTTCACCCCAGAATTATAACGAAGGAATGTTTTTAATCCTGGATCAGTTGCATATCCATCACATTTTAAAGCTGTTTGCTTACAACAAGTTTCCTGACTCCTCTTATAACAGCTAAAAAGCACCGTTGTTAATGTTTTGTCCTGGATTCCAGCACAGTGTGTTTAGCCAGTTTGTATTTATGTGGAAAAACTTTGAAATGTGACATACTAGATCATTCCTACAGACTCATTGAGGTTGGGAAGTGGCCATTTACTCACTTTTATTTACCCCTAAACTTGTCTGCTGGGTGTTGCAGGGCTGGCAGTGAACATTGCTAAAGCTACATTGTCCAAAGAAGAGGAAACCTGGTTTAATATTTACCCTTGACTCCTCTACTGCAAATGACTCCTCCAGTTTTCAGGAAAAGAGTTTCCCTCCTTGATTTAACTCCAGTTGCACTTTGGAGACCTTTTCTGAGGGATGTATCTCCCAGGATACAGATGTCACTTAGATTCTGATGAAAGCTTTTCCTGTGATTCAGGTTTCTATGAAACTCTGTAATTGAGGTTTGGTCCCAAAGGCTTTAGTGTTCCTAATTCAAGACACTGAAAGCAGTTGGACTCCCTCCTTCCTTTCAGAAATGCCATTTCCTTCATATGTAGGACTTTTTCCCTTCCTCCCTTCCAAATCTGGGTGCCTTGTTGAGAGGTTTAGTTATAAGGAACCAAAGACCAGGGTGGCTTGTTTGAATGATGGAAGAAACAGGAGACAAAACTGACCAACAAATCTGAGCCTCCTAATTTTATGGTGGTGTCCCCCCATATCTATAGGAGCAAGGAAGCTCTTACAAGATCCTGGCCTAAGAGAGCTCCCAATGAGCAAATCTAAACTGGATTTCTTACTTAATCTGTGGGGTTTTTCTTGTCTAGCTGTTAAACTTCTCCAGCTTTAAAATGGGAGCAGTTTTCTTTCTTTCGTCCCATCTCGCCTCAAACATGATCAAATTTTCCATCTGCCCTAAATTTAACATACCAGTGCCTTATTTCTGCTAACAATCATTTTTGAACTGTATTGAAGCACCACTTCACACTTATTGCCTCAAGGAATGGGCAAACCTTTCAAATTGCTCAGTCCCCTTGGGTTACCAAGCTTTATTGTATCCATATTCCTCCTGTCTGATACCAAGGAGCCTCATGTACTGTACAGATGTTGAGGGCCTCACGTTGTAGCAATGATGAAATTTTTTTTCTCTGCATGGTACTAATCTGCCAGTTTAAATCTGCTTTTTCATGCACATTCTACATCTGTGTATTGCTCTTACTCCTGCATACAGGGGAAAATGAGGACATTAAACCCCACTCTGTAGCTGTAAACGTTCTTCATAATTCTGCTCTTTCTTCCCTCTCAAAGGTCTCAAATCACGTTTTAGTTTAACTGTTTCATGCAAGGAGATGTGTGTAAATAAATTTATGGTTATTTTGTCTTTTATCAAGTAAAAGAAGCTGAAGTTTCTGAAGTTACCTTATGGTGATGTTCATATAAATGAATGTAACTTCCAAACTCAGTTCCGTATTTTTTTCCAGTTAGGTTATTACTTGAAGTGTAAGGTTATAGATAGAATTCAACAGGGTTGGCACATATGGCTGAATCTCAGAGCTGGTCAGAAATCAATATCTGCACTCCACATCCAGGACAGCTCAGGCAGAAGGGCCAGTCCAGCCTAAGGATCCCAGAGGATGATCCTGAATGAGTTCAGAGTAAGGACACTGCCCCCCCCCAACACTGCCTCTGCCCCCTCAATGCTGCCACTGCCTCCCACTGCTTTGGGGAGTCAGAGCAACACATCATTTAAAGGCAGCTCAGCTCCCAAGTCAGTGGCACAGTCAGGCAGAAGGAATTGGAGCTGTGCTGTTGAAACAGGATGGATCTTTTCTGCAGAAAATCCTCCCTGCTAATAGGATGACCTGTGCCTGCAGTATTTTTCTTTCCTGTTTGTGTGATTATAAAGTTCAAAGGTAATTTCACAAACCTGCATCCGAATGACTCAACGCTGGTAAATGTTCCAGCACCCGCTGTGATTTAGTGCAATAATCAATTTAAACATATTTTATATAGAAAAATGATCAAGCATTTTCTGTATTCAGCTCCCCAGGGTTTTCCAGGGCTTTTACACTTAGGCAAGAAAAGAGCTTTCATAGAGAAACCTCACATTTTTATTTAAAAAAAAAAAAAAGAAACAACCTACAAATTTGTGCTATTGTCCTAATAATTGCTTTGTATTTGAGGTAGGCATTTTTCTTTAGCTAACCTTCTGCTATGCACATTAAAGTTCAGAGGAAAACTTCTTTAGTGGAGGTGGCATCATGGTGCTCTGAGCATGAATTTGCTGCATTACCTGAAGGAGCAACACTTATTTACAGGCCGGGATTCTCGTGGAACATTTTCCTGAGTGCTCTTGAATCATTTGCCTGGTAAAATCAGCAGCTGGAAGAGTCCCATCGATGGCAATCACGCACAAGTTGTCATTAACGCCACGTTACTGAAGTAAATTACATTAATGCCAGATTTTTTTAATTTTTCATGTAAAGATATTTGGTGATTCTATATTCCTGGACGCTGTGATTTTCCATTATACCAAAACCATCACTGTCACCAGCATTTTGGGGAATTGATTCTCTGTGTTATTGTAGTGACTGATAAATATTCTCTCTTCTGTAAAATGAAGATCCTTTCTCAATCCTTACCGAGCATAAATACTTGGGCTCTTACACATGAAAACTTTATCATGTTTTTGACTTGGTGTTGCAAAAAAAAAGAACCTTGGAAAGCTGAATTTAACAGAGGGAAAGGAAAATGTGGGTTGAGCCAGAAATTATCTGGTTTGCTTTGGGGGTGAGACAGTTCTAAAATCAAGCAGCAGAAACAAAACCTGCCATGACCTTATGCTTCACTTCAAGAATTGTAAAATCTAGGAGAAATAACTGTGCCATGTGCTGTAAGAATAACAGGAGCCTGGGTGATAAGTTAACGTGACAAATGTCTCTCCAGCATTTTACTTATCTGTGGTGTAAATCTAAGAATACCCAGAAACTGAGGATGGCATTTGGCTTTTCCATTGTTAATGGCTCCAATAGGTGTCTGTGGAAAGTTTACCTTCTCTACTGTGAATTTTATCATGAGTTTGGCAGCACTAATTGTTTCACTATGGGGTTTGATTGGGTATCACTGAGAAAAGTTTAGTCGTTTATATCATTGATATTTTCCAACACATCCTGCTGAATCAACTGATGACGGTGTATTTAAAAAGAAAATAAATTCATACCTTAACTCTGCCAAGGAAATTGTTTTCTGCTTTAAAGTAATAATTGACAACAGAACTACGAGTGAGATCAGTAGAAGGAAAATAGTTTATTTTAAAGAATCTTAAAAGTTTTTCATTAGAGGAACCCCCATTTATAATGATGTGGCAGATCATCCTCATTCAGGATAAATGAATGAATGCTTGAAATTTGATCCAAAATGGCAGAGCTTGGTCAAAATAAGTTCTGAAATGCACTTAGCTTTTGATCTGTAAACTATAAATGCCTTGGGTTTGGGGGTGTTCTACAGAACAGTTTCCAATTTGCTGATTTTCCCCACTTCTAGTAAGCTCTGAGTATTTTTCAAAGCAGGGAATGTAACTGCAAAGCCACTGAGTTTTGCATGAACTTAACAATTGATTCAAAGTTAAACAAAAGGTGATGCATGTGGAGAGAAGAAATTAAAATTTTATTAGGTTCAGCTGCATCAATTCTGATATATTTTCCACTTTGTCTTTCTTTCAGCTGGAATTAAAAAATGCTGCTGTTCTTGACTAATTTTATTATTTTATAACTCGCTTCAAAAATTTATATAAACTTCAGAGGCTCAGCATTTCTTGCAAATGTTGACCCATGACTGGCCAATTTAAATTTCAACAAGGTCAGACCTACCACCCATAATTCATATGATGAAATGCCTCATAAAATCTGAAAAATAATGCACTAGGAAGTGCAGAGGGAACAGGACCTTCTTCAGCTGCTGAAAAAAGCAATAAAACGTTGCAGTATTTCTCTTCGTAGGAGCAATAACAAAACCTTTTCAGCCAATAATCTGACTTGATTTTAAAGAACATTCAATTTGCTTCCTAGTGAAGATATTTTCTGAACGTATTATATAGATAACCCAGAACTGGGGGCCAACCTGGATGAATAACAAGGTGCCTGGTCTGATATTTCTGTAAAATAATCTCTGCCCGGCTTGGGTTTCCACAGCTCAGTGCCAGTGCCAGTGAAGAGTGATTGGGACTCAAAGCCAAAATATGTTGTGGGTAAAAAAAGGCTCCCAAAACTACTTTGTGGGGTTTCCAGAATCACAGTAGCATTTGTTTCATTAATACCATTGCAGTGGAGTGGCTTTTCAGAACACGTTGGAATCATCCTGAACTGTTGATTTTCTGGCTGCAATTAAAACTGGGGTTTAAGAATGAATATGTGGGGTGAGGGTTTGCAAAAACTCTTTTGGAATTTTATTAAATTAGGAAGTGGAGAGAGAATGTTGTGAGTTTTATTAATGAACTGCCTGTATCCAGATGACTAAATGCCTTCTCCACTCACAGCCTGGATTCATTTGATTTCTTCTGGATTGATGCTGGTTTAATTGAGATCATTTGGGGCTTCCATTGCTCCCCAAGGATAAATGCAGTAGCTGGAAGGACATTTGTTGCTATGTGATGCCCTGCAGTTGCTACAGCATGACATAAACCCACAGTAATCCACAAAACACTGTCTCATATGAATTATCTCATATATATATATATATCTATATATATATCTATTCTAGTGCTGTCTATGTATTACTTATGTATGTGCTTGTCTGTAGATTGGAATTTTTCATTTTTTTTTATGTGAAGCATAGGAAGGTACCAATAACTTATTTATATTTGCATAGATCTTGTTGTGACAAAGCACAGAAGTCCCCTATTGATCAGCAGGATTTAAATGTGTGTTATCCATCCTGCTGAGCTGCAGCCAGCATTTTTTAGTGCTCAGTGTCAGTGGGACAACTCTCTTTTGTAAGCTATGAAATAGGAAATTTGCGTGAGGAAATTTCTTTCCCACTTCTCCAACACTTAGAATTATTTACATTTCAAAGCAAAATGGGTTGCTCCCCTGTAAGTGAAATGGGATTATTTTGCTTTGCTCTAAGATTGAACTGACTATCATGTAGCTTTGGAGTCTTGGACAAAGCCTGAAACTCGAAGTCGGAAGAGTATAAATGACACATTAGAGTGGTGTGTCATAAAACCTGTGATAGGTTTAAAAAAGGATCCATTTTAAGGAAAAAAAAAAAGATGAAAGGGCAATAGACATAATGGCATTACTGTAATAGCAGTCACTGTGGAGCTGAGTAAGGGAAGCCAGTGGAATGATTCCATAGTTTCAGCAGAAAATGCCCCCTAATTTAACATACTGATTTATATATATATATATATATATTACAGTTTCAAAGTTTCAGGATTTAAAAAAATCAAATTACACCTACCAGTGACACATAGCTTTGCTCTGCCTGTGACAGCCCTGCCCAGAGCTCAGGCAGGAGAAACACAGATATAACCAGAACCCTCGCTGCTCGGGATCACTGATTTACAGTTGCAAAGTTCATTGGAACCGCTCTGAGGTTGCCATTAACCTCTGATTAGACCATCTGAAATTATTCTGGTCTTGATTCAGTTGTCTTGTGCCCACCCAGCCCCACATTTGGGCCTGGCTGATGTGCCCTCACCCAGCAGGGCTACGAACACAAATAACTCCCTGTGGGGATACTTGACTTGCCCTGGGCAGCTGCTTTTCTCCCTGGGCAGGAAGGGGGGAAAAAAAACCCAAACCAGAAAAAAAGTTGTTTGTTTTTTTTCCTTTGTATAAATAGCTGTTCTAATCTGACCAAAATGAAGTGTCTTTTCTTTTTTTCTCACAAAGACAGAAATCTGAATACTCTGCAGCTCCATAACCTGGACACTTCATTGATATGTGGAAGGTGGAGGGTCTGGGTTCAACCTGGTCCTAGAGGGAGTTAAATTTGTCTCCTTATCTGTAGCATTATTGGGTGTTTTGGTCAGATGCTCCATTGCTGTGTTGAAGTACCAAAGAAATTGGTATCGATTTTTGAAAAGTTGTTGATCTTCATAAATCTGAGTTCTCCTGGGAAAAAAAGAAAAGAATGGAAAGTTCTGGTAGCTTTGTTGTTAAACTCCTGTCTAAGGTGGAGTGAGAAGGGACGGGCAGCCCACGAGGTGTGAGTTGCTTTCAAAATTGTATTTTTTAGCATAAAGAAATGGCTTCTGCAGTTGCCAGAGCAACACTTTTGTATGCCTTGAGTTCAAATGAATTAAAAAATGGTCATTTCATTTATGGTGGTGCACACACAATACTCATTAAACCCTGGAGCTGGAACAAACTATAAATCTGCTGGACCCTGAATGTCTCAGTGCTCAACCAAAATGGCAGCAGGTTTCACAGTCTGTGTTGGCTCCCAATTTAGTCATGGCTCTGCTGTTGTCAATCCAGGCAACATGTTTGCAGTTTAATACATTTAAAGGTTATGACCTGAATAATACAGTGATCAGGCAACTGATTCCCTGTCAGATTGCTCCCTGTTGTCAGATGTCTCCATCTCCTGCTGTCTCCCATCTAGGCCTGTCTTCTCAGGCACATGGACCACCAGTGAGTGCTGAGAGCAGGACTGGACCAAAGCTCAGGGCTTCTTCAAAGCCATATTTAGCTTGGCAGCTTTGTTATTTCAGCCAATCTGTCCGTTCCACTTGGGCTGAAATGCCACCCTGTTTCTCAGCATTTCTTTCAGCCATCATTCCTATGCCAACAACCAAACATTTGGTCCAAATCACAGGACAGAGAGAGGAGCCGTCACTGGTTTGAGAAACTAAGATTTTTTTTACTGATAGAACCTTAAAACTTTAAAAAGGATGTCAAGGCCCTGAAGAAAAATTCAATTTCCCTTATTGTCTGTATTTAAAAAATAGATCTAACGACCTGATTGTGAGAGAAGTCATGCTTCCTGGGCTTTTTGTGTAGCTTTGAGTGCAAAGTAATTGTTTTTTGATGAACATCATTTTCATCCATAGGTCATCGAATTTCTTTGACCCAACTCTGATGCACTTTTAAAGGTATTGTAATTTCTCAGCAAACATATACCTCAAGCTCCTGAAATGTACAATTTGGATACACTGCAGTGAAGTCTTTATGCTGGGGTTAAAACCTTGAGGGGATTTTTCTGGCATATCAGTTCTCAGCTGCATCCACATATGAAGAATAACTTTGTAGGAAAGACAAAAACATTGTTGGTTCTCAAACTTACCTCTTTGCTAGTAATACTCACTGGTTGTGTTTCAAACATTCAGTGTAACTTCTTGCCTTTGGTCTCCTGTTACTTGCCAGGAAGAAGGGCTTTGCTATTCAGTCCCAGCACTGCCTGAATAGTTTGATCTCTGGCTTATTATTTTACTGCTTTGTGCCTTGATGCATCCCTCTGAGAAATGAGTATTAAAAGAGAGACTGTCTTGAGAGGAGCAGAGGAACTGCCTTGTGTTGAACAATTATAGAGCTTTTTCAGAGCGTTTAGATGAAAGCAATCAAATGCTATAATGCTTCCTGGCACTCCCTCCTGGTTGAAACGGAGAACTTTTTATTGGTTATTTCCATTTTAAGCTAAAAAGGTGCCAATTAGAGTAGGAAAGTAGTGTACTGCAATTCTTAAAAATAAAGAGAGTCTGTATACACCTTCCTGTTCCCATCCAAAGGACATTACTCACAATGGGATTTCAGTTCAGGATGTTGTTTTGGAGGCTTTTAAGTGAGCCTTGTCAGCTGCTGCTGTCGTCTGTCCTGAGACACCTGTGGAGAGCATTGGATGCCTCATGGAAAAGACTTTCTAAACTGCTATTGCACCTGGCATGAGCACCACTGCTGGGCTTGGGGTGAATCTTTACAGGGCCCTGAGGGGAGTGGGTGAGCAGCAGCATGGACAGGGAAGCTGGAGGGCTGTCACATTGCCATGTAACCACCTGCCCTGAGCTGCACGACCCTCAAACTTGGAACCACGGTGTGTCACTCACCCTCACTCCCTTCCACTCTGTGTCTGCTTCCACTGCTGGAATTTCTTGGTAGTGTCCTCTTCTTCTGTCAATAAGCTGTCAGTTGCTTGGTTGCCTTTCCCACTGGATTGTCCTGGCACTTTGCTGCAGGGATGGGCTCAGATTTGATGCAGCAAATTCTGCTATTACTGCCCAAGTGCTGCTACTCTCTACCCACTGTTGAGTGGCATCAATCAGCCCCCAAACCCTGCATTTGGCTCTCCTCCCCTGCCCTATCTGCTGTTTACAGACCAGTCCTTATGCCAGTCTGGTTTTAATGTCTGTAAGAACCGTCAACCCTTCTACAAAGCTGCTCCTACAAGACTTTGGCATCACCATCTGAAGTGTCTGTGAACTCCCGAGCTGTTCCTCATCTCGTGTCCACTCTGCAGATGGCACCAGCTCAAAGTCTGCCAGGCACTCTCAGCTCCCAGGCTGATCCTTGTGCCAGCACCGTTCTCCTCAACCAGGAATGCTTTTGCAAACCTTGGGGCTGCTGCCTACCAGCCCTGTGAGTGCTGTTACAGGCACGTGGTGGTTCAGTGCAGTCACACACAGCCCGACCTCGGCTCTGTCCACCCCGGGCACAGGAGACAATGTCACCTTACATTTTGGTGACGTTTTACAAAGAGACAAAGATGCAGCATGGCCCGGTGACAGCAGAGGTCTCTGTGCTGCTGGTGTCAGTGTTCTCTGTGAGGCTGTGGAACGCTGTGTGTGACAGGGATCCTGTTACCTGGAAACAGAGCTGGAGGAGAAAGCTGGCCTTTGGAGAGCTTCAGCTGAGAGGTGACAGCTGACACCCTGTATCAGACTCTTGTTTGGTGTGTGCTGATGGTTACCAGCCTGAGTGAGATGCACAGGTTCCTTCTGTCCCTTCCCAAATACTCCTGGTCACTCAGCTACTTGCATTTTTTGTTATCCTTAGAGATGCAGCAATTTCCAACACAGATTTCTCCATTAAATACCCCTGAAGTAATACAGTGCAGATGAGGAAAAGCCTGTATTTTTGTAATTGACATAATTCTGTTAGTTTGTTAGGAACTGAACTAAAGGATGTTTTCTACTTTGCTTAAATACTAACTCTATTTAAGGAAGTTTTCAGCTCCTTCACATACTGTGATAAGATGCCCTGTGGAAAAAATGGTTTTCTTTCAAGCTCTACTTGTATCAGTACAAATTAAAGAACTGGAATTAGAGTACAGATTTTTTTAGGCTGAAGTCTATGTTCCTTCTAGGTGAGTGCATATATCTTCCTTCTAGTTTTCTCCCACCGGAGAGTTGTGTTTTCTTTTCAGGCCATTAAAAGGAACAAGAGAGAGCAAGAGTACTTACTCTGCCAAAGGTGTCAGACAGACTGGCACCTACTTCTTGGTCGAATAGCACTTTCTGTTTGAAAAAGAAAAGGAAAAAAACAAACCAAAGGCATCAGCTGCTGTGTGAAATCAATCTTCCAATCTGCTGTAGGACAGAGCTTGCTTTGTAAAGAGGAAGAAAAGAATAGTCTCATAAAAGACACCTCATTTGTGGGTTTGCTCTCTGGCTTCAGGGTCCTTCTTGGCACTTTTCTTTCAACACTGCATCAGATACTTAATAGACTACAAAATATTAGATGCCATTAGGACATGCAGCTGTCAGGGTAGCTGCAAATGATGGAGTCATTGCTAAGTTAGTCATTCTCATTTTTAGGAATGATTCCAGCTTTAAACTTCTCTAGTTGTCTCCAGGGACTGTTTCTTGACTGTTGGAGGCTCATACTCATTTTGAGAGAATATCACTTGAGAGGTGGAAGGCATGTTTTTAGCTTGCTGGAACACAAGAAATCCTCTGCAGGTTGTGCATTTCCATTTATTCCCCTTGTCAAGCTCTGTTGAAGAATACAGCATCTCCTTCAATAGCAGAAGGAATCTCAAGTAACAAAGTTAAGCGAAGTTCAGCATTTCTGGGCTGGGTTCTTAATGTGAGTAAAGTGAACTCCTCCCAGGTTAGCTCGAGCTTCAGAAGTCTGCCTGTGTCCTGGACTGGGGTCCCATTAATGCAGCTCCTTAAAATAATTAGGCATCTCTTTGTTTGTCAGTTATGCTGGGGAACTTTTGTCTAGGATGGGAGCCTCTTTCTTCTCAGGGAAAGGCTGGGAGAATAGGGAAAGGCAAAGAGATTAGTGCTGCCTAATTTTAGTAATATATATTAGAGGCTTAGAGAAATTAATCTTCTAATATGATAAATAGAGAGCAGGGCTCTGAAGTTAAACTCGTGCTCTGAAATGTCTGATATAGGAATCTCCTTCTCTTCCAGGGTACTGGAATCCAGACTTGAGTACTTGGGGTAGATGTTTTGGGTCTCTGCCTCCTTTAGAAGAGTGACTGGTTTGCTCAGGGTTTTGAAGAAAAGAGCAATAACACTGAGCTGGCTGTTGAGCCCTGGAAGATTTCCTGTGTGGGGGTTTGTTGTGGGATGGCTGCTCAGCTATTCCCTGTGTAACATTACCTGAGTGCTGCACCTGCCTTCTGCTGCTGATCCCAACCTCCCAGGCAGGGTTCCAGCAGGGCTTGGGATTGCTTGGCCTTTCTCAGGAAGAGACAGACTTAGCTGTCCACAAGCAATCAAAGAAACCCATCCAAGCTGCACATGCTTCCATGGTCAGCAGGCACCTGAAGAAATTCTTCTCTGGTGTAAGTTCCCCTGGTGCTTTTGGCATCTCTGGATAAAATTGTCATTAGTTTGGATCTCAGCTTTGTCAGAATGCTGATCACACAGCTAGATGGGAATACTTATGTTAGTGGTGTGATTTCCCTCATAGCTTTATATATGTAGCAAAACATAGTGTATCAAACACTGTAGCAACTCAGAGAATTGCTTTTTCCATCTCACTATTTAGAAAAATAAGGCAACAAGATAACTTGTGATCCCGTGGGTGATGTTTGTTTAGAATTTTACTAGGCTTCCTTCCAGGTATTTTTTTTATTTACCTATCCTTGTGCTTAAACAGACAAGTTTGATTTTTGGCTGTTCATTTCTGGCAGGAAGAAATTCTACAGAGCTTGAAATTGCATGGACAGTTCTTCTACAGGAGATGAGAACAAGAGCACAAACATCTCACCCCTCTCCCAGTTCTGCCCAGAAGGCTTTAAATTTTTCCTTTAAATCCCTCTTGCACGACTCAGTTCACATTTTTCAAGCTGTTGTAAAAATTTTAGCCCTTCAATAATCTTTGTACTAATTTCCTAAGACTGAAAATAAGTAATTACTCACATTTTTCAAAATGTGATCCAAATTAAGCAGCTAGACTGTGTCTTCTTCCACTAATTATTTCAGGAGAGCTAATCTACAATGTGTGTGACCTTTTCCGAATCTGGACCCATCTGGCATTTTCAAATGGAATTGAGTATTGATCTCCACACTGTTAATTTATTGTTTAATTAAAAAATCATAGTGCTGTGATGTGGTTTGATTGCACATCCTTTCCCACATCAACCAATTAACGTGGAGAGCCATCACAAAACTATCACTTTTTATTATTTTTTTTTTTAATGGAGCTTCCCAGAAATGTGGGTCTCCTCTCATATATACTAATGGTGTGGAATGTATCTGGGCATAAATGACCTGCAGGACCTGCTGTAGAAAGTAAAGTTTATATCATTTTGGGCTGACCAAGGTGCACTGGATTGAATGTTTCTGGAACTTCACTGTGCACCTCAGGTCACCAGTACCTGCTATAAAATATAGAGAAGAGGTTGTTAAACAGCAGACAGGGGTGGGTTTGCTGTGCTGCCCTGGCTTGTTAGGGAGAAGAAATTGTATTTCCTGAATGAGGCAACACCATCCAACTTTGTGCTGTCAAGTTCCCTTCCTGTGGGTGAGAAATATTTAAAGCAACCCTGTGTTGTTGCCAAACTACCTATATTTTGTTGTCTAAAAGTGTGCCTAAGAATGCCCAAGAGTGATGTGTTTTCTGCAGAACATTTGTTTCCCAACTGTCTTAAAAGACACCTCTTGGAAGTGCTTATAGATCCTGCCTTGTATTTTTATGAATCTTTATTTCTAGTTGTTTAAACCGAGGTCTTACTGGGGGGTAATGTCTTCTGCCTCCTCAACCTTACTTAATGCTGCATCAAAAATCTCCCATGAACGAATGTTAAACTAGAAATCCTGGAAGGGATATTTTAGCCAAGGATTTCTTTTACAGTCAGATCTTTGGAATACATTAAAGTTCTTCTAAAAGATTCTTGCTTGACCTTCAGCACCCCTGTGTATGAAATACCCAAACCTGGTATCTATTACTGTGTTCCAGGAGAAAACCTGAGAATGGGAACTCAAATTCTACATTACCAACTTTAAAGCAAACATTTGCTTCCAAAAGGCTGTGGAAGGCAGGACTGGGAAAGGGGTGAGAGGTTTTTTTTATCTTCTCTTCCCTCTCCTCAAAGTTTTGTGTAAAATAATCACTATTTTTCCTACATAACTTTCTTATTTTCACAATTATGAAAGAAATAACCCTTTTTAGTCTCCATTTCTTTTTCAATAGTCAGTTTTGAGATAAAAATTAAGAATATTTAAATTATGTACTTACCAAGTAATTTCTAACCAGAATGAGAAGTTGTCCCTGATAGTTTGATTTATTAAAAATAGATATATTTCATCACCAAATAATTTAATACAAATAATATGATCATATCTACCACAAAGGCATCCAGAAATAAATCACAGTGGTGTTAAAATTAATTTGGCCTAAACTTCAAACAAAAATCATTATCTGATAATAGTTTCAGCATAGTTCTTCAAGCCATCTTTGCTTTTCCAAGTCCACTCTAAAATAAATAGCCTGTCAAAACAAGACATTGCTAACAGATCATCCTTCAAGAAATCACAGGACCAGGAGCTCCCAAATTATGGCACTTTTGAAATGAAGAACAAACTCCATCATTTCAAGGAACATGATTAGAAAACCTGGTATCACCCTGGTATAGAAATGAAACTTGGAAGTTCTTTGCAGATAAAGGTCTGTGCAAACTTTGGCACAGTTTGAATTCATCCAGTCAGAATCCAAAAAGCAATTTATCTCTGATCTTCTGAGAAGAGCCTGCAGTTGGGTGTTATTTAATATCTTAACTGTAATTGGAAATAAAAAAGGAAGGGAATCTGAAATAATTCCTTTCAATTGTTTTACTTATGGAGATTCAACTGTTAAAAAAAATCTTCTGATTTTGACGTTCTTTCTTCCTAACACAAGTTCCTCAGTGATTCAGAACTGTGACAAAAGTACAGTGGAAAGGATTAAAAACCTACTGGTAAACCAAAATGATGATCTAAAGCCCACTGAAATGGAGAAATGGAATTCTTTCCCTTGGCATCTCTGGCCCTTAGATCAGGCTCTTAATTTATTATCAGAAAAAAGTTCTTAAAATTTCAGATGCAGTGTCTAAAACAGGTTTTCTTTTAATACCCCATAAAGCATGGAGGGTTAGAAAGCTGCAGAATGACCAGGTAAAGTAGTAAACCAAATGCTTTTTTAGCAGGTCAGGAGAAGGTCACTTGTTTTACCATTAGAAATAAGCCCTCAATTGAGAGTGACAGTAAGACTTTTACTCCTCCAGTTCAAGGAAAGTAATGGCTGTCAGTGTAAACTGTGTTCTGAAGGGCTTTCACTGCTCTTATGGCTGTGACATAAATTAAAGGGAGGGGAGAAACCAGACAGGGAGGAAACAGTGAGAAGGGCTGGTTTGAAGAAAGACAGAAGTCCAGAAGCAGCACTTGTGGAGGTGCCTGGAAATGGCCAAGCTGTGTTCATGGTTGGGTAGCAAATGTTTGGAGAAGGTAACAAATTCCCTGCTTCCTCATGCACATGGGGGAAAATAGAAAAGAATCCCATGGCAGGGATGGTTCCTGTTTTCCTTTAATAAATATTATCCATACAAGTTGCCTGCTCCCCTGGAGACAGTTAGATCTGTTTTGGGCAGTGTCAATTGAAATAACTGGCGTTGGGAGTGGCCTGATAAGGGCTCTGTGTCCCCAGGTGCAGCCAGAAGTGATGCTGAGCCTGTTTTCCCACTAGACATGGATGCAAACAGTGCCTGGTCACCTCAATCAACACAAGCAGGACCACTGATGGGGGTGAAAGCCTGTCAGTGGAAAATATATACCAATATGTGATATAGATTCCTTCAGTAGATGGTCTTAACCTGCCATCTGGATCTGCATCTCTATCCACTGATCTCCCTGTTGCCCCATGCAGAGACAGAAAAACACACAGATGTGCAAATACATGTCACTGGTTACTCTTATATCACCTGTTTTCTACCTGTTTTGTCCAGTATCCAGCACAAATTTACAACCACTCCAATGCTGGGCTCTGTCAAGCCTCTTATCCCACTTGCTGGTTTATCCAGCTTGATGCTCACTGGTAAATCCACACACACGTACACAACCCACTCGGTGTGTTTGTACTTGAGTCCCTCCAGCTGCTGGTGTCCAAAATACACAGACCTGTATGTCCCATGGGCCATCCTCAGTGGTTGACACTTAAACTTCCATGAGTGCACAGATTTCAGAGCCCTTTATCCAGGAAAATCAATGGAAATGGATGTGAACAAGACATGGCCACACCCCGTGCTGAGCAGACACCTGCTGATGTGGGGCTGGTGAGAACCTCAGCTCCTGGTTCACGTGGTGTCGTGGTGGCAGACATGGATCATGGCCAGGATCACACATGGATCATCCCATCCTGCCCTCACAGCCCAGGGAGGAGCAGGGCCAAGGTGTTCCCTTTGCTCTGATCACATCCTGTGGATGTCTGCCTGTCATTGTTCCTCTGCTCGTGTGGACAAACCCAGCAACCCAACACAAATGCCACTGATTATTCTACCCCTTGATCCATCAAACTTTGCATTCTGTTTTCTCTGCTCCTGCTCTGGCAGGAGATGAGTCTGGGGCACCAGTCCTGCTTGTTTCTTACACAACTTTCTGTTACAGTTCGTGACATCACTCAGGTGGGCACCCAGATAAAGCTCTTCCAAAAAGCAGGTTAGCACATAGCTCAACATAAAGAGGTATACAACAGCTTCAGTCTGTTACTCCAGATGCTTAGATATTCTTGTAAATCTTGCTTGATTTGCTGCACATGGACTCGGGTGATATAGATGTATCACAGTGGGCATTTATAAAGCATCCAGACCATAAAAACTCATTCTTCATAACCATCTGACTATGATTAATTGTAACAATACAACTTATTAATTAAACTTGGGAAGCAGTATAATTGGAACTAGCATTCTCAATTCACTTGAATGAATTTCAGCATTTATTCTGCAGCTATTTTAATGAAATGCTGAAATCATCTGCGTATCAATCTATTCATTACCAAATGAGACAAATGCAACAATCCTAAGTATTCATGGAAATATCTTCATTAGAAAAATCATCTAATTAACCTGGAGTGTTCTCTAAATGAAGCACCTCAAATGTTATGTATTTTCTTTCATAATTGCAATTTGAGAATATTAGTTTCTCATTCTCCCTGATTATATTTAAAGTAAAAAGAGCATTCAGCACGATTTAAGCTTTTTGCACAAAAGAATAAACTTTAGTGAAACGCCAGCAAAGGGGGTGTTAACCTTCCCTGTTGTTTTTGGTTTATTTGCTGTTGATGGCCATTATCAAAGAATCTGCTTTAGCAAGAATTGATCCGGTTGTGAGTCTCACCTTTGTGCTGAAGTCTGTCTGCTCATGTCACTGTTATTACTTGGAAGATTTATCAGTGGTAAGGACACCTCACTGCCTTCCCCCCATCCCCAAATGCTTCAGCTGAAAGGTACAAATTATCCCTATTCTGAAATTTGCCAAGAACTGTCACACACTGAGCTGAAGTGTTCAGCAGCTGACTGGTTTTTAAGAGCCTTATTTTCAAGGAAACACCTTTTGTTTTATTTATAAAAAGTGGAATTGCCACTCCACCTAAAGCAGTGGGGTTTGCCCAGCACGTCCTTGCCTCCCTTTCCCCTCTCAGTCAGCAGTGACATGACAGCAAGTCCTCACACTGGGAATGATGTGGAACCTTCCTGGTGCTTTAAGACCAAAGAAATTCTAACCAGTTGGAATATTCATGGATTGTCTAGCAAAAACAAAAAATTCCCAGAATTCCTTGTATGAGCCCTAAAGCTCTTGCATTGTCTGGTTTTCACCTCATTCCAGCACGTTATATCTCTCTGCAGTGTATGCACTTCCCCCCTGCTCCTCATGGTTTCCTTCTGAACCCCTTGGGGCAAAGGATTCTCTTGTGAGGTTTTGTTAAATACGATGTGACCTGATCCTGACTGAGCTTCAGATACATTAGAGCACATGGAACAGCCAGCTATGGAGGGGCTTTGGTTGCCTTAAACACTTAAACACATTCCTTTTTTTTTTCTTCTTCAAGGAAATGAAGGAATGAAGTGAAAAAGCTGTGCAGGAATTTGTCCTGGTTCATTATCCTTAAAATTTGCTAACTGCAATGCACAAAATTCCTGACTGATTCAGAGGACAAGGAGATAACCCTAAAAATATATGCTGAATAAAGGAACTGAAAAAAAAACCCTGCACAAAACCAGGGGAGAAAAAACCCCAAACCCCAAACCCAACAAACCGCCTGAAGATATTTTCATTAGCTACTGCAAGGAGGAGCTAACATTCCAAGGACACCTGCTCTAGGAAAAGATGATGTGAGTGGTATATGAATCCTGCTTATTTTTACCTCGAGATGAGAGGATAAAAGGCAATGGTGCACTTGAAGATGGAGAAACATGACAAGCACACTGTACAAAACCCGACATCTCAGAGGCAGGCTGGCAGTTAAGCAACACCACTGGTGTTACTGTGAGCTTCATTCATCAAAGGGTGGGTGTGGATTTGTCTGGCAAAATTTGTAGGAATGCAGCAACCCTTTAGATCTCGTTTGAAGAGCTCTGAGTACTTTGCAAATGGCAACTCTGGCTTTTCCCCACCCCTATTAATCCAGCGTGATTTCACTGACTCTTCAATTAAGTGTTAGGGTGTGAGTTAATGTTATGCTTGTCTCTAGAACTCTCCACGATTTTTATAATAAAGAAGAGAGTTTAAAACATCAAACTCTGTTTATTTATAAGGGTGCAGCACACAAGGAGTTAATAGAAGAAAAAATTCTCATGTGGGCAGGACTTCAAAGAAATCTGTGCCCAGCTGTAAAGAGTGCCTGAATATTTCTGCTGTACCTGCTGGATGATTGGGATCTCTGTTTAAACAAAAGATTTCTTCTTTTTGATCCATCTATTTGTCCTCGTTTCAATTAAAGATTCTTAGCTCATCAAATTAGAAGCTGCTCTCTAAGAGATTATTGGGACACCACAGCTTAACTTCATAACTTGAAGCAATGATAACTCACCCCCTCGAGGAAAATGACTGAAAGGCACTTCTTAAAATGCACATTATCATCAATCATTATCATTGACAGGTGCAATATTCATGTTCTGGTGCCATTTTTTCTTATTTAATACAACATGTTATCTCTTTTGGTTTCTCCAAGAAACAAGATTTATTAATTCACTGTCTCTTCTTTGTTCCTCTAATAACTTCTGATCCTATGAGCTACTTCCAATGAAACTTGATAGAGATATAGAGGCATCAATGATATTTTCTGTTAGTGCTTCTGTGAAAGCAGGAAGTTGGGCAGGGAGAAAAAAGCCAGCCTGGGCTAGTGGAAGGTGTCCCTGCCTCTGGCAGGGGGTTGGAACAAGATGATGTTTAAGATCTCTTCCAATCCAAACCAGTCTGTGATCCTGTGGTGCCTTAGAGTGGAAAAAGTTACAACACAAATTCAGCCACTTTATCAAACATCAGTGAATCTACACAAGGCAGGACAGGTAACTTGGATTTATGAAGGCTCACGAAGAAACAATTACTGTTGATAACAAGATAAACAGTATTTTTATGTAAATACAACAGATGAATCTACTACTCCTATTACTTCTCTAGGCTTCCTAAACTGTCTTGCCAAAATTGGTATCTGCTATTGCACTGAGTTTTGAACTTATCTGAAATATTTCAGTTTCCTCACGTTGGTAATTTATGCTTACCCTGAATGTGAAGTTGTCCTTAGCATGAGTCCTACATGAAGTCAGGGGAATTTTGCTTCTGATTTTAGTGGGAAAAGAGGCCTGAG
The DNA here is from genome assembly GCF_025592945.1 of Manacus candei. NCBI lineage: Eukaryota > Metazoa > Chordata > Aves > Passeriformes > Pipridae > Manacus > Manacus candei. The sequence goes on along the minus strand of NW_026138101.1, from coordinate 994,729 downwards.
GACAGTGGGAATTCATAGAATTCCAGCTTTGTCATGTGTCAGGCCTGTGTAGAGCCCAGCCCACCAAGGAAATGCAGAAAGACAAAGCAAGAGACCACTGAAAAGTGGATCCTGTTCAGATATTGCAGCTCCACAAAAAGCAGGACTTCAGTTTGAATTTTCTACCAGGCAATTAAATCTAAGCCTTGTGAAATCTAAATGTACTTACAGAATTTACTCATCATCTCAATGCAAAGTTTTTGTGGAAATTGCAAAAGGTGAAAACTTCCTGGCGAAATTCCCATTTAATGATCCTTGGGGATGCAAACAGCATCTCAAAACCCAGAGTCCTGAAGCTTTTCAAGCTGAGAAACACAGAAGCAGTTCAGGAGCTTATTTCAGCTGGTCAGAACCTGAGGAGGTGACAAAAAAATAAGGTTTTAAAGCTGCCATTCACTTTGGGGTAGATAAATTCCTTCCCAGATTTGAGCAACCAGAGCAACCCAGTCATCTGTATGCCTTCACGTCCAGGGGCTGGAAGTCTGTTCCTGTACCCAAACACAGGCAGAGACCACACAGCCTTGTCTTATCCTCTGACAGAGCAGACAGTGCTTTGTCACCTTGCTGTCTCTGAAGGGATTTCTCTGCTGCCCACAGAGAAATTGCTTTCTGAGTGGGGGGTTTATCTCCACCCTGCTGCCTCTCGTTTGCTTGGACTTTAGGATTTCTCCTGCACTGATCCTGCAAGGTTTTTCTGTCCCTCTCCTACCATGCTCTGCTAGCTTGGACACTTTCCCTGCTCCACGTCCTGAGCCTGTGAGAAAACTGCAAGTTACTGATCTGACATTGTGAAATTTGGTGTGTTTAATGGGTTTGCTGCAAAGGGGCTTGTTGGAGGTTTTTTTGTCTCTTGTTTTTCCTACAATGTCGTCGTGTTAAAATGCTGCCAGAGCAACATTTTCAAGAAGAGAGAAGCTTTTATTTTCAGGGCTGTAGATGGAGCATTCTGAGTAGCCTTAATCACATGCATAAAGGTTTTAGTATTTCTTTTGTGTGGCATTTTATGTTGTCAACTACTGTAGTCAGAACCATTTCTGAGATTCGAGATCAGTCACATTGTTGGGTTGAGATGAGTAACTCACATCTTTATGGAAGATGTAAAGAGACCTGAAATGTAAGAAAATGGGGCATATTTATTAAATGATGCATTAATGAGGCTTTATATTTTCAGCATAGCACCTGTTTATACTGACAGCACTGGAGTTCATAGATGTAACTTTCCACATTGAATATATGGCTTGTTCTTGCTCTTGTTACAGCCTGATTATTCTGGTGTAAATGCATCACTGCAGGTAGATTCTTTTTTATTGTAGAACAGCCATCTGTGTTTTTAAAAACTTGATGAGGCTTTGAAAAGCAGAGCAGCATCAACTACTTACAATAGCCAATTTTGATAACTTCAGAATCAGAGCATTCAAAAATAATCTTCAGCAATAAGTGAAACTAGATTGTACGGTGCAATGGGAGGCTTTATGTGCTGATTGGCTCTGTGTGTTCTCCTTAAGCACCTTTTCCCTCCGCTTGCCAAATTTAGACATTAGATAAAAGATTTTAGAATGGTGCCCTAGGCTCCTCTTTGGTGGTCTTAATTATTTACTGCCTCCTTGCACACAGGCTTCCCTACTTAAGTAATTGCACTAACAAATTACAGTATTAAAATGTCTGTCTAAACAATTTGTAGGTGCAGGCTGATATTTAGATGCTTAAAGTGCTTCTCTGAAATCCACAGTTTATTGTGCATGCAAAATTACACTTGAAAAAAGGAGTGTTTCTGAAAAATCAGGGTCATTTATGTGAATATATCCAGTGGTTGTAACCAGAGTAATTTGCATAATTATAGAAAAGTACTGTGCTGGAATCCACAGTAACTTCATCTGAGTCTGTGATACCTGTCAAATGGAATAAGATGCATTATAGCCTTTGCCTCTTAAAAAATATACATGTAAGTGATGCCTTGTCTTGGTCTTCCTGGGCTAATTCAATGTTCTCTGTAGACATTAATTTTACACTGGGCACTGCTATTGTGAGGCACTCTGATTACTGTCACTTATATGAACACTTGAGAAACTAACTTAGCTAAGAGAAATAAAAGGACTTGCCCAGGGTGACAAACACAATCAACGACAAAAGCCAGGCAAAGAACACGGATTTTTATTTTATCTCAATTATTGCCTTGGAAAAACAGATCTTTATAGCATGTCTGTGTATAGGATCATGTTCAGTACTGCAGGAAGGTGTGAGCTCTATATCAGATGCTCTATGAGAGTGTAGGGTGGAGTCCTTCAGCTGATTTTACTCATCCTCAGGTAAGTGTGTTCTTGAAGCTGGGTCTCTACAGACAAATGGGAAGATGGTAATGCCCAGAAGGTGATTAATCCATGCTAAGAGAGTGTGTGATTTGCTCCCTGGAAGCCCCTCTGGATCTCTGGCAGTGCAGATCATAGAATCATAGAATCACAGAATCAGCCAGGTTGGAAAGGACCTATGAGATCAACAAGTCCAACCCTTGATCCAACCCCACCATGGTTCCCAGACCGTGGCACTGATGCCACATCCAGTCTCATCTTAAACACCTCCAAGGACAGAGAATCCACCACTTCCCTGGGCAGCCCATTCCAATGCCTGATTACCCTCTCTGTAAAGAATTTCTTCCTAATATCCAACCTAAACTTCTCCTGGCACAGCTGAAGACCCAGCCCTCTTGTCCTACTGCTGGTTGCCTGGGAGAAGAGACCAACCCCCACCTGGCACCCCCCTCCTGTCAGGGAGTTGTAGAGAGTGAGAAGGTCTCTCCTAAGCCTCCTCTTCTCCAGGCTGACCAACCCCAGCTCCCTCAGCCTGGTGGTTTAGATGGCTGGTTTCTGCTCAACATCCAGCTCAGATCAGTGGAGCAGATGAGCTGAATCTCACCCTGAAGAGACAACTAATTTCTTCATACTTTTTGCAAATTCAGTGGTGAAAAAGGGAACCTAGTAAGCTAATCAAGCCAGCACTGAAGGGAGAAAGTTCCACTGAGCTCCCAAATACTTCAAATTCGTGCTCAGTCCTGGCATCCCTTCTGAGAATGCTTAGAAGCCACCTTGGATGTTCCACTGGAGAAAAAGCAGAGCCCTCAGTCCCTCTCCTTTTTTATAAGCAAGTAAGACTATGAATACAGGCTCACCAGAATGCTGTGAAGGAAGGTGAAGTCCTGCATTCCTGTTGGAAAGACATGGTCCTACTGTGGAAGAGGCTGTGTAGTGACCACAGGTGTGATGTAAGGCTGAAATGGAGGTATCTATTTGTCCATGGAGGTGTCTATTTGTCCATACCCAAACCACCCCTGTTTGAAAGACCTCAAAAGCAGATACTTCCAGCACACTGAAAATGAGCAGCAATAGAGTTTGAAGTAACAAGAATTTATATTTTTGGGGAAGAGGGAGGGAAAATTATAGCAGAAATTTTTGAGATTTAACTTCAGATAGACATGTCTTGACAGAGATTTGTGAGCAAGTGGGGGATAGTACAGAAAGAGATGGTAAAAATCTAGCATGACCTGTTTTTTCATCTGACTTAGTATTCTTAACAGCAGCAGCTGATGCTTGCAAGCATTTGCATTGCATCCATCCTTAATGTTCATGATGTTACAGGAGATAACAGATGCAGAAGGATCTGATCAAAGCACAGCCTTATGACTCCCATTCTGAATGCAGCAAAACATTCCAGAAAAAAAATGAGAAAGATCAGGCAGGTGTATGGAAGAAAATTCACAGCAGATATGTGATGGCTCAGAGGAGGTGGTGCAGAAGTGAGACAAAAGAGGTGAAAATGGGAACTATGGTTTTCAGCTTTCTGGTCATGTTGGATAACAGACCCTTCTCTTTCCACTTAGTTCTGTACAACAAGGGCAGTATTTGTCCATCTCTTGCAGGTGAGAGGTGCCTGTAAATAAATCAGCAGGGGAAAAGAAAGTAAGGACATGTTCCTGCATTTAGAGTAGAATATCACCAGTACAGACTGTGTGTGTTTACAGTCCTTTAGGGAAGGAAAGATGATGGGCAGGTGAGAGCGATCTGATTCCTTTTTCCAACAAACTCATTCTGTACTTCTATACAGCTTCTCCAAGGATTTCTAGGTATAGAAATGGAGGAAAGACCAGTTCAGTTTCAAATTCATATATTAAGAACCTAAACTATGTTGATATTTTTAATTTATATGAGGAGTTTATGCTGGATATTTCCTATGTGGTCTATCTCTTCCAGCAGAAGTACTAAGTTACCCAATAAAGTTCATAGCTGGGGCAATTTGGCATTCTGGCATCATGAGTTTGACAACAGATTTAATCTGCTTCACAACACTGTGAAGAAAAGAGAAAATTCAAAGAATAATGGGTTAATGAAACTAAAACTTATTGCTGAGGCAATTGTTCTTGTTAAAAACTTGCTTTGTCTGTGGAAGTGACTCATGCTTCCCGAGCTTGTCATTGCTGCAGGAGCTGCAGGGCTGAGTGAAAGAAGATGACACCACCCAAGGCACTTAAATGTTGTCTTTCCAGGCTATTGAAGCTGAGAAAGATAAGACTGATCCCAAGAATAAAATACTGAATGAAGAGCCAAGGGGCATCACTTCATTTCCCAGCCCTGATACAATTTTCTTCAACTGTCTCAGGCAAATCACATAAAGTCTGTGTCTGTTCCCCTCTCTGTAGATTTGCAATAGTACTTTTCCATCTTATTTAGGTGGTGGTTTGATTTCTGAAGATCTTAACAGCAGCAGGGCAAAGCCTACAATAGGGGAAACGTATTTTAATAAATGACACTTCATCAGGGAGGGTCATGATGAAACATTATGGCTTAGAGGGCTTGTCTGAGGGAAGAACTGCACTTTTTTCTTCAAAACTTTTAGAATATGTTGACAAGTTGGAAACTGAAAGGTGTGACTGTGCTGAAATCAAGGGAGCTCTACCAAGAATTGATTTCTTCAAATTGTGTGAAAAATCACATACTCGTGGAGTGGCGACTGAGAGATTAGGAAATATTGTGAAATTCAGATCCCAGGCACACAGCAAAGGACTCCTGAAATAATATTTCAGCTCCCTGAAAGTGGGGTGGTGAGACCTTCACCCGCAAGGTGGAAGCCTGAGTTGGTTGGTTGGTAACGACAGGAACTCGTGTTAAAAGGATACACCCCTTGTGGGCAGGGTAGGACTGTCCTGAGGTGAAAAATAGAAAACACTACACAATATTTCCTTTTTTTTTCTACCTTTTGCTTCGGTTGGCAGACTCCCAAATCCATTGCCTTTCAGAGTGGCTCCCTGGGGGGGGGGGGGGGGGGGGGGGCAGGGGAAACAACCTATATTTCCAAATATGCCGCTTCTGTTTCTGCCTTATCTTTTGAAACGTTGTCAGTGTGTTTTCTGCCTCTTCTGTGGCCTTTCCCTGTTTCCAGGCAGGGGGTTTCTGGGCAGAGAGTGAGGAGTGTGCACGTGCTCTGCTGTAGGCAGAGTACCTTGGACAAAACCGAGTCCAGCAAACTTCAGAGGCAGCTTTAACAAGGCTGCTGGAACTGATGGGCCTGTGAAGTCAGCCAGTGTGACAGCAATTTATAAGCTGTGAATAGAACACTGTGCTGATTATATTGATTTTGAAACCTACCACCAGGGCTGCTATTCATTGACATTCTTGTTGGCAGCGTGTCATGGAGGCTCCATCCATGTTAAAAGTGAGGTGTATTAATACCAGAGTTGTCAGATTTGTCTGGACTCAAATCCAGACAGTGAAGGCTTCAAAGGGATCATCAAGAAGGTGTCCTGTGTCCTGGTAGTTTTGGAATTTTCTTGAGTTTGTTTTTACTGTAATCTGCATAGAATCATCTGAAATGTTTTCTCTCTGGGTCTTACCTGGGGTCTGCTAAGTGCAGCTGGTGGAGCAGCCACAGAGTCTAATCAGTCACTTTTTTGGCAGTGAATATCCATTTTCTGGCAGTTGTGGAGGCTCCAGGCTTGTCCTCTGCCTGTGGGGGGTGTTCTTAAAATGTAATGGGGACACAACATTTGGGTTGAGTTCAGCTGCAGCATCTGGGCTGTGGTAGCACAAGTGGTGGTTGCTCACCTTGGGTTTGCAAAGTAGGGCACTGAGCAGGGCCCTGTGCTGCCCACAGCTCAAACTGTCAGCAAAGACAGGAAAATCAAATGAATTCCAAAGTCTTGAAGAAAACCTTGGGGGGCTGGCACTCTCCCTGGTCTCCCTGCAATAAGGAAAGTCTTTAACTTTTTTAATTGCTTCCACTTTTTTTCTCCTTGATGGTGACATTTCTTCCCCAAGTGACTCCAATGGTAGTTCATTTATCATTTTTTCCTTTCCCAAGCCCATGTGACTTTGTTTTCCTTAATTTTATTTAATTGATTATAACTAATTGACTCTCAGTTTAGGGAATAGAGGTTTCTGAGCCTGCTCTTAATTTATTTTTGGTTAAGTCTTTTTCTTCCAGTCTTGAGCTACAAGGTTATTCTTTAATAAAGAAAGAAAATGCTGAATGGAGATGAACCCTGCCATAGAGTCAGTCCCTGGCCCTGGAAGTCACTGGAAGCTCACTTTAATATCCATTAAGTCTTCTGTCTCTTTTTGATTTCACTGCACCTTGGACACAAGCACAACAAGGTCTCCTGTGAATCAAGCTTTTAGATTCTATCTACATAAGCATTTATTTGCTTTTCTTTCTGCAGATTGCATACATTGTGTTGAAATCTAGGAACAGCTTACTCCAATGCTTCATCTCCACAGTACAATAGTTGTTTTGCTGTTTTAAAAGGGAAGGAAAACAGATTTCCTTGGCAGTGAAAATAAAATTTCAGTTCAATCTCTGTGCTGTGGATAATTATATTTATTTTCTTATGTAAAATACTTGGAGTTCCTCGAGAGAAAATATTGTTTATTTAGGAGATGCATTTAAAAATAAAACACTGGCTAAATAATACTGATTCATGAGGTTTTATAACGCAGCTGCTGCCTTTCCTGATTCCTTGGAAGCAACCCCTCCTCCTCTGTGAGGAATAGTCAGAGGTGGTGCTCTCTGCACACTGGATCATCCCAGGAAAATGGTGTGATGACTGAGGGAATTGCTGGATGTGGCCTTCACTTCCCTTCCCCAGACAACTTCTGCTGCATTTTCTGCTCTGGGTTTTAGAGGACAGCTCCAAGTAGTCCCTTAATTCGGGTCAGATCTTGGCCAAACTGCCAGCAAAATTGTTTCTTTTTTGCTGTTTTGTGGTTTGTGTGTATAAACTCAAAGGGGTGAGGGGCATTTCCCAGTGGCTCTTTCCATCCCTCCCATTCCTTCCTCTCTGCTGCCTGGTGATCATTGCATGGGCTTCCTCTGCAAATTAAGAACAAACTGTGCAGGAATCCTCACTGTGCCATGAAAGCCAAGGGGATCTTAAAAGAAAATTCTTTTTTTTTGATCCAGACATTGTGCTTTACCCAAGAGCACCATCTCCTGGATGTCACAGCTCTCCATTTCTGGGAGTTGAGCTAAATTCTGCTTGAAGGGGAAGGTTGCTGGGGAGAAATTAAAGCTTGTAATCCTGTTCCTGGTGGGCAACTCACTGTCATTTTGTGTTTAACAAACACCAAAGCTCTCCCTGAATTGTTTGCACTTGCTTTTGAAGACATGGCCTTCTGACCTGTTTTTAGTGGCAGAGCTGGGGAGCATCTTCACAATTCCTTGTATTTCTTGGCTGCCTTTGGACACTTCACTGCATGGTCCTGTTATTCATTGTGTTCTTGCTGTGAGTTCCCACTTCTGGGTTATTATTTAGTTGCTGTGGTTTAATTTCATTCTTGGGGACAGATTTCTGACTGGTAAAATCTCTGTATCTTGACCAAAAGGCAATTCTCTCTGAAGCACTCTGAACACCTGAAGAAGAAATTGTCTTAGGGACCTCATTTTGTCCAATATGAGATTATACCATTGACTTGGAGAGATCTGTGGATGGAATTGGTGCTGGTTCAGGTCAAGAGAAACCTTATGAAAAGCCTGTTTTTAAAAACTGAATGCATATAAATGTGATTGCCAGAAGAATCTCTTTTGAATCAATGCTCTCTTCTGCCTCTGTCACAGCTAAACCAGTTGGAAACACAGTGAAATATTCCCAAATCTTCCTTCACGAAGCCTAGCCATGAAATCTTTAAATGTGAAAAGGGCTCAATTAACAATCAGGCTAAGATAAAATTTAAATTCATTTCAGTTCACAAATGTACTCTTTTTGCAGACACTAATTTAAATTTTTTCCTATTGTTCCATAACCATCCTAAAGATAAAGTCACAACTGGAAAGAAGTTCATGACAACTTGGATGTGACATCATCACTTGGCTGGTGTCTTGGACAGACAAGGTGCAGGGGTCTATCAAACACACCCTGGCCATGTGCTCTGGCTAAAAAAACAAACCCAACAAATCACTGCAGTGAAATGTGCAGGATGGAGATACTTTGCACTGTTTTGCTATTTCATGAGTCATTTAAACCAGGGGAGATTTTACTTACTAGGAGAAACTTTGGAATTGCAAGGGTGGTTAAGCATGGAAGAGATTTCCTTGGGGCTGGTGAAGTCTTTATCCTTAGAGGCTTTCAAGAACAGATTAGAGAAACGTCTATCAAGAATAGTCTGTGTAGCTGAGCCTGCCTCGGGCAGAAGATAGACTGAGTGACCTTTGAGGTTCTCTTCCAGCCCTGTTTTGATGATTAATCCTCTGAGGGAGTGCAGATACTCTGTGCTACACTTGATCTGAGCTGGGATGTAGCACATTGGTTGTTAGTGCAAAACAAACACCCTGGCTGAACATCACTCGTAAATTCTGCTTCAAGTGCCTGTGTTGCAGAATGGGAAGCTGTTTTAATCTGTCTGAATGGAAAAGCCTGAAAGGTGAGGTGGCTGAACTCCCTGGGATGCTCTCTGGCATAACTGGATGGTGTTGACCTACTTCAGAACCTTAGTAATGGGGGTAGATTCTGCTAAACTCTCTCAGCTGTGTGTAACCTCCTTTTTTTTTGTCCAAAAGTTTATCAGCTCATATTCATGCCAGTAAAATCTTTATTCCTCCCATGTTACTGTTCCCAGTACAGACACTGCATGTTGTACTAGCAAGGCTAAGTAAGACTGAGCTTTCAGGGCATGTGTCTTCTTAGGTAAAACTAGAGAATTCAGGGTGACAGGCCCTCGGGGTAGCTTTTTTGAAGTCTTTGGGCACTATTACAAGCACATAATATCACATGGGAAGAGATAAAATGGAGAATTCCTTTTGGAAACACTTGGAGACCTCCATCACTGCAGCTATCACTCCCTATGCTCTGACTGCCACAGCTGCAGAGGCAGAATTACAAGATCTTATCACTGGAATCTCATTAGAAAATGCCCACTGAAGTCTTTTCAAAGAATTTGTTTCAAAGCACACCCGGCTTCCATCTCACTCCTGCTAAAAATGCATCCACCATGTGCCTGAATAAAGTCAATGAGAATGCAAGGCATCCATCCCTTTTTTGTACTTTCCCTTGACAAACCAGTATTTCACTAACATGAGCCTGGAAGAATAGTGCTCGAGTTTAACATGGAAAACGTTGTTCAGCAGAACTCGCTTTGGGTTGTAAATGAGGTCAGATATTCAAAGGGGATCTAAATATTAAGGTTTACCAGACGGGATTTGTATTATGCTCTTGACAGGCACTATTTATGCCTCTGTAAAAAAGTTTCTTGCAGATTAAAGTTACAGTAACTGGTACAACCAGCTTCTGGGTCTATTTTTAAGCTGCATAATGTGCTGCTCAATATCCTTTGATTATGGCAGAGATTCGGGTTTTATTTGAGGAACATGTCCCCGTGTGAATGTGCTGCACGAGTTGCAAATCTATTATTTACACCAGATACAGGGTTTTTCTTTGTTGCTTTTGAAAGCAATTCGATCTGGTCCCTGAGTTGCAGCTCAGTGTGACACCATCTGGTAGCTCTGTGCTGATCCCAGACCTGTGCGAAAGACACGAGCAGAAGTTTAAAATTGTGATGTTCTGGTTTATTTTAGCAAATGCCCCTTTGAGACACCAAAGCTGCAGGGTAAAGTTTTCTGAGAAACCTCCTAACATGCCTCTGTTCAGTGCTGAGCAGCAGCTCTGTAGATCCATCCCCTCCTCAACATTACATTTAAGTGTGAAAAAAATGGAGATAATTCAAATTTGCAACATTTGTCTGCAGGTTGAGTTCCTGGGCTTAGGTCACTGGAAGAGCAGCCCCTCAGTTTCATAATTGTTAAAATATATTTCAGTTTAAAGAGACAGGAGTGATGCTACTTAGGTTCCTATTTGGATCCCAAACATCCCAGAAGCCCTAGAGATATTTGGAGACAAATTTAGCCTACACCAGATCTCTGAAGTGTTTGAAAATTGAGGCTATTTTAACCCCCCTTGTTCTCTCATCTTGAAATATATTTCTCTATTCATTTTTCTCCAGGGTGAAAATGATTTGGAGAAATATGTTACTAGTAAAAGAGAGAAATAACAAGGATTTTGTCTGAATGTCATGTAGCCTGGAGGTCTAAAGGAAATGAAGCTGTGATATCAAGTAGTTTTGTGTCTGTCTTAGACAATTCAGTTATCCCCTGAGGCAGAACCATGAAGGACCATTGGTGAACTGGTGTCCTGAAAGATCTGCTGTCTGTGATGGTGTCAGGAATGGCTGGAAAGCTCTGGGGCAAGAGGAGGGAACTACAGGAACGCTGAGTACAAATGAGGGGCTGTTTGCACTGATTTGTCCCATTGTAAGCAGAATTGAAGGCAGACTGTGAAACATCACATTGGTGAATCAGCAGAGCAGCTTCATTCCCTTGCCTGTCCAGACAGGACCTTTCCTGAGTGCTGCATTTGCATTCCTTTACAAAATGTTCTCTCTATATTAGTTTTGAATGTGCAATTACATGGCAAACATTCTTGTATTTCTCTTGATGAGAGTGTTTACAAGATTGGCATTTGTGATGTTTTAAACCCGAGATTGTTTAGTCTTCTAATTTTAGAGCTGTTTTTTTCTCTCTTCTATGCAAACCTGGTGCTACCAATTGTAAGTTGGCTTCAGATTCAACTTGCAGAATTTAGAACAGTATGAAATACTGTTAAAATAAAGAATTATTCCTTTCCTCTCTGTTGTCTTTCATGCACACATATTCTGCACTGTGGACTCCCACTAACAGTGAGCACGTTATAGATTAAAGCTCCTCACAAGGTCCCATTTCCACCTGAAGGGTATATGGGGAAGATACAAAGGGGGTCTCCTCAAGTAAACATTCCAGTCAGCAGAGTAATAAAACAGGCAAGTGTCTGTGTGACTGATGCCCTGTGACAAGTTTCAGTGGTCTGCAGACCTGGGGCTTTGCTGCTGCCACTCACAGAAGTGTTGGAGCCCTAAGGAACGGGGAGCTCTGGCCATCAGCAAGAACTAACAAGCCCTTGCAGTTCTGGGCTGTGGCTGTGTCCAGCTGTGGGACAGGGAGCTGGACTTCCATATGGGAATTGCTGCCAGGATTCACCTGCTCTAGTTCTGTGCCTCCTGATGTGCAGAAGCTGGGGACACGAGGAGAGAGGTTAAAGGCTGGATGCAGAATGTCAGACCTCTGCTCTCTGTCCTTTTGCCAAAGCAGGTCCAGTGCTGGTAAAAACTCTCAACTTCTAGTGCTGGAGAAATATGCCTTCTGAAGGTACAGCTGCTCTGGGAGGATCCTCTTACTCTTGTTTTCTCACCAGATCAGTCTCCCTCAGATCTTGTTTTTGGTGAGGTTTGTTGCTCCAGAGAGGTCCCAGCAAAGGCCATTGGTCTGAACCCCTTCACACCAGATTATACAGGAATAATTCAAACCCATCAGCATCCATTCACCTCCCACTGAGTTTGTTGTCCTACCAAACCTATTCCTAGCTACCTTTTTTCCCTCTTCTTGTTCTCTCTTCTGCTCTGCCTTACTCTCTTATTGAAAAAACACCTGCCTGTACCAACTGCCTCTTCCCTTAAATTCCACAGGGAATGCTGAGTGCTGCCCTGGATATCTTGCATGACTGAACCACTAACAAGCAGTAGGTTACTGCTGAACTTGCCAGCTTTGAATTCTGCTTTAAGGTCAGGAGTGATTTTGGCAAGGAGGCTTTCCTAGCAGTGTCGTTCATGCCTCTGGATTGGGAACCTCCCAGCAACAAGCCAGCAGGGAGCCACTCAGGGACCTTCCACTCAGAAAGTACTGGCTTCTGTCCACTAAAACAAATATTTCTGGTCAAGGCCTTCTGCTTGTGTCAGCTCTCCTCTGTTGTGGAACAAGAACATATTGTAATCTAGAGCAGGGAAGCTCTGAATTTAGGAGAAGCTGATAATGGGAGATGGCCAGTTCCTGAAGAGGTAATTGCTTTGCTCTGGCATCACTCATTTCTTAGCAGTCTGCAGTGATAAAAACAAGCTAAAGCCATTCCTGAGATTTCTGTGAGGATGTTTCCATTTCGGACCTGTGACACCTCAACACAGGAGAATTGTTGGTTCTGTTTCTTGTCTTCACTCCACAGAAAACCTGCCTGCCCACACATTGCTTTTTCTCATTTTTAGCTTCCTCTCTCAGTAGTGTTCATTTTCTTGAAAGAAACCTTGTGTGATTGTAAAGATAAAGCAGGCAGGAACATTAACATTTGTTTGGGTGGGTTGGTTTATCATGAGAAAGTAAAGGTTTCCCATCCCTCTGACACAGGACTGGAAGTGAAGCCAGCTCTTCTGACTTTGGCAGTGACTTTATCTAACCAGGACCCCAATTAGCAGTAGTTTAGTCCAATGGGATTAGCTACAGACTGTTAAATTCATGTCATGTATGCCTCTGAAAGGCCAGCACCAGCCTGTCCTTGCTGGATTGGGTATGAATGGGCATATGAAAGGTGAACTATTCTATATTCTATTACTTGTCCCCTTGGGCCGTGCAGTCTTCCCCTGGAAAGCTGAACTTTAAATATGATAGTTATTAAGGCTTGTCCAGGCTTAAGATTTAGCTCATATAAATTCTGACAGGAACAAATGACTCTAAATTGTGACCAAAGCTGTCTTTCTTCCCATTCCTTTGCCCTTCCAGGTCTGCTGCTCAAAGAGGAAGCTGAATCAGAACAGTTCAGGAAGATAAGCAACTGTTTTAAAACAAAGTTATCTGGATCTCTTCCTAATGTAAAAATATACTGCAACGTGCTGGGCTGCAGCTGAAAGCAAGATGGTTGTGACAGATACTTTTCTATTTTAAATTGGCTTTTAGAGCAGGTTACAAGTGGAGGGCAGTGAAGCATGTCAAGCTGCATGCAGAGCTCAGGGGAGAAGAAGACATTGTGGAATTCAGTTTCCTGGGTCAAAGCTCTATCAGACGATACAAGAAAGTGTTGATGGAAAAGCAGGTAGACCAAGAAAAATCAGTGAAGCATGCTAGGAAGCAGCTGGATCTGGGAGTTAGGACACAAGGCACGAAGGACTCTGGGAAATTTCTGACTGTGCAGTTGAAGGGCAGAGCATTTCCCCACTTTGTCCCTGCTCTGCTCTACCTTTTTCTTTTTCCTGTTCATGTGGTAAGTGCCAAAGAGTGGTGACTGTGAGTACTGCAAAGCTGGGTTAATGTAAGGTCTGCCTTCAAATCAATGGATTGACTCAAACTCATGTCAGAGAGCTGCAATGGTAACTGAAAAGCAAGGGCAGGGCTGGGAGCCCTGCTGCCGCTGATTTTCGGGATAGGAGGGGTCACTAACTAACACCTCAGCCCATCTCAACCCTCCTGCTGTCAGGAAGCCTGGCAGATTTTGGCCAGTCTGCAGCTCAAGGCAACCAACCCCCTGCTCTGCCTCTACCTGGAGCTGCCCATGAGAGAGCACCGCTGGTAAAGGCAGCCTGCACAGCACATTTGTCAGCTCAATTACAGTAGCTTGGAAAGATCTCTCATGTTAAATAGATGCAGCTTTCCTGCATGTTCAAGGACTGTTTTCAAGGACTGTGTGTACAGCACGCAGCCTGCCAGGGCTCTGATCTCATTGGGGATCTTGAAACAGTAGCAGGAACTAACTAAACACAATTTTACCGAGGTTGAAACAACATGTCCTTTGACTTAAGATAATGGTGCTCTGCAAATCTACCTGAGCCTGCTCCTAGCCCGTGGTCCCTGGAAAAATCCTCAGTGATGTTGCAGAGGGAGGGGGATAAAACCAAACCGTCCTGTGCCAAGTGATAAAACCTTTTGCATATGGTTACACTGCTATCATTTGCCCTTAGAATGCCTTTCACAGAAGGATCTTGAGACATTTTCCAGACATTAGTTAATTAATCTCCATAACATCCCTGTGAATTAGGTGACTTATCTACTATTTTACAGACGGGTGAACTGAGGCACGTGGAGGTTAAATGTCTTTCCTGAAGTTAAACAGTGAATTAGAGGGAAGTGCTGGGAGTAAAATGAAGGGCCCCAATTCTGTTTGGCATCCATGTTCTCTCCCCCACACTGTGGTTACCCAAGAAAACTGCCTCCCTCTACACCCTGTCCTGTTTGAAAGGAAAGTGGTTAAGTTCAAATATTTCTGTGGGTGTTTGCAAAACATTAGCTCATTAGTAAGTATTTTACTTGTAATTTGAATACATGACATGGATTCCTGGGTATTAAGTGGAAGATTGTACTGTGTAAAACAGTGATTTCTTATTTGAGGCCAATTAAATCCTTCTCACAGGGGAATGAAACTGAGTTTAAAGACACCAACTGCATGTGTATATTTTGCCATGAAAACATTAACACCTCAATCAGAAATGTATATTTTTGAAAGGCTTCCAGGTTTGGCACTATAGGCTCTCTTGTCCCTGAGAGAAATTGATTTTCTTCAAATGTTCAGCAGATTTTTTTTTAATTATACTTTTTTTCCCTCACCAGAAAAAGGAATTACTGGTTTGCTTCATATTTAAGTAGACATTCTGGAAATCTGAGAATACATATTCTATATTTGCAACTTTTGACAACTTGGGAAAAGGAAATAGGTATTCAGTACCTGTCCCACACGGTGTTGCCTGTCCAAATCAATAAATACAACAGGAAGGGCAGTGATCTTGTAGAGAATTGCAGTTATAGTTGCCACCTGTTTTTTGGCAAGTACTATATTTACTGGCATAAAGCCCATTCATCTTTGAAATGCTCCAGCTGCTGATGATCTATTCTACTTTAATAAGGTGTTTAAAAATCTCCAGCTGTTTGTGAAGAACCAGCTCAGAGGAGATGATCTATTTGACAGGCAGAACGTGAGCGGGGGCCTCGCAAACGCTCCGTTGTGACTTTGGTGATTAATATTGACACGTGGAATTTGGCAGCTCTTTCTGAAGCAATCTCCTGCCAGATGGTGGAAGAATGGAGGGAGCCTGGAAGGAAAGGCAGAGGGACTTTTCCACCTGCTGGTACCCAGTGAGTTGTCACAGGGAGGGATGGAGAGGAGGCTGGAGGGAAGGGCTGTTCCATGACGGGCTGGGTGGGACACACGTTCTGGTCCTGCATCCCATCTTTTGGAGATGACAAACCTGGGATAGGTCATTAGGTCTTCTCCCACAAGGAAAACAAGCATCTATGGCCTCATTCCAACCCACAACAAATTACCTTTGTTCTTCCAATTAATTTAGCCTTCTGCTTAGTGTGCAGCAAATGCATAATTAGCTCCAGAAAGACAGAAATGTTATTTCAAAAAACTGTTTGAAATATCCCAAAGAGGCATTCCAGCAGGCTTTACCCACTGTTCCTTTATCTCCATTCCCACTTTAATTACCAATGAGCCTCCTTGTTTAATACTGCTTTATGGAGCTCTTCTTTTCTTCTCTGCTGCTATTAGAAAGTTGCTGATGTGGAAAAAAAGAGGAGAAGTGTCATGAGAAGAATCATGGCAGACTGAGCTCACTTTGAAAAATCCCTATTCAAAGCTGAAGTGGAGGCTTGCTTGCTTTCTTTCTTTTTTTTTTTTCTTTTAGTCTGAAACACCAAAACATTGAGGGACAGGGATGAATTCTTAGTAGAAGAATGTTGAATCTGCCATTGTTTCCTCTCTTTGCTTGGAAAAATGGGAGTAGCATGATGGGTGGAACATCATCTCTCTTGAGCACATATTCTCTTCTGAGACTGGCAGAGTGCAGGTATAAAAGTACAACATAAATTTGACTTCCAGTGTAATCCGAACTTGTACTTATCCTGTGTTTGACAAGGTGAAGTTTGAAGTTCAAGTGAATATAGGAAGGGAGAAGGTTGTTATTTCCATCCAAAAGAGAAATAACAGTGTGATCTGTGGCTTTCTTCTGTAGATACCCTGCCTCACCATCCCAGGAATTATGGGATTTTAATATTCCAAACTGTCACCTGAGCTGGGGGGAGCAGGAAGATATCAGCACTGCACCCATCCATCCCACCTCATTCATGGTCCCAGCCCTCTGGAAAAAAAGATTTATTCCCTCACACCATTCTGATTCTGTCTCATTGAAGTGAGTTGTTTCTGATTTGTACTGGGATAATAAAATAGAATAAGAATATTTACTTTTTTACAGAGCAACACAAAGATGCTACAGATTCTTGTTTGCTTGGGAAGAAGTTTGAAATCTTCTTTGCCTATTTTTGTTGGATAAAGTGGGCCAGAAATGCTGCTTCCTGTTTGGTCACCAACACCATCTCAGTGCTAAGCGTCTGACTGATTTAATATTTCACTCATGGAACTTATGGTAAGTAAAACACCTTTTTATTTTTGTAAAGCTTGTGTTCAGTTCTGCAGCATCTTTCCACTCCCCTAAAATGCTGTGCATGTAAACCCACATGGTTTCATCCATGCAGCCCATGCACTGGGTTGGAGTGTTGCTGTAAAGGATCCCATTCTGCCCAGTTTTAGCACCGTGGGGAATTTGGCTGCAGTCTGAACCCACACCAGGGCACATTCACAGGGGTGCTGCCACTGGAATGTGTCTGTCTGACCCATTTTTAGTCTGAGGTCAGAGAACAACTTCCCTCAGCAAAGAAAGAGCTGGAAAAACAGAAGCACACCATATCTTCGTTTGTTTAATTATGTAACTTGTAAGCTTATAAAGTGCATCCCTGAAGCCTAAGCAAATTATCTTTACTGTGTGAGATGTCTCTCCATCCCCATGGATTGTCATGTGTTATAGTTACACATCCAGAAATCCTCCAGCACAGCCTGGACTACAATTCACTGCTGGGCTGGGAAGTGGCGCTGAAAGGACCAGGGAGTTTAGGACAGGAAACGAATGATGCCATCATGCCCAATTTCCACTTCACAGGAATTTTGGGAGGCAGATTGTCAATACCCAATCTACAACTGGGTCCTCGGGCTGTCAAGCCCCACGTTGAGGAGCACCCTGGATCCTGCCATCTGCTCAGGTCTCTCAGTGGCACTTTCTGCCACGGTATCCGAGCATCTAATGACTACAAGGACCTGATTCATCCAGAACCTGATTCCTCTCTCAGCGCTGTGCTGCCTTCATTGCAGAGGGGACAGTGCCATCTACAGCCGTGAATCAGCCTGGCAGCGGGTTTTGCTGCCTGCCTCAAAAATGTGAGATGATTTGGTGCATTTATCTATTTATCCTGGTGCTCTCTGCTGACAATTCATTAAAAACAGCACCCTCTGCTCCTCCAGTTCCCTCTGAGCCCTCCTGTGTGTTCTGTCTGGGGCTGAATGCTCTAACAATGAGTAATGGACAACACAATAGTCACAAAAGCAATTTTGAAATCACATTATTCCAACCACTCTCCTATGTGGTTTTGTGTAATTTTGGAGGCTATTTGACAGGTTTCATAGAAAATGTCTAATCTTTATCCAAATCACATATATTTCCATCAGGTTTTGGGCTCTTTTGCAGGTGCATATCTCTTGAACTTTTAGAATGATTATTGTAGATGTCACTTGAAAGCTTCCACTTCTACTGACAAACAGATGGTCTGAGAGAGGAAAGGAACCTGGAATCTACCTGTTGGGCCAAAACCCCACAGCAAATGGAGAGTGATTCTTAACTCAAACAAACATTGAGGTTTTCTGTAGTTAATTAATTAAATAGTACTGTCCTGGGAGTTTTTATAGCCTGCACCTGTCATATAAAGGGGAAAATGGATGGGATCTGCTCTGTTGTGTAACCTGGGAGGTTTGCTGTCCCATGGGCTCTGGCACTGAAGGTTCTAAATGCTTTAGTGCTGCTTCACTTCTTCCTTCAGGCAATAAATCTGTTCCTGCTCTTTGGAACGGGAAAAATCAAGGGATTGTTCTTGTTGTCATCAGGAGACTCTGATTCCTGTGTAACAACTGCATGTTTGTTGAACTGTTTTGGTAAAGACTTTAGAGGTGGGGAAGTTTTGTTCTGAGCCTTGCCAGAATTGAGGGGTAGGTTGGGTCTGGCCTATGTGTCACTGGTGTGATCCCATTAGAAGCTAATCAGTTCCAGCAACTATCCCTGAAAAGTGGTAGAATCAAAGGAATGGCTAAAGGAGTGGATTGCTGAGTTTTCCATGCAAACCAGCTTACAGGGACTCTCAGAAACCTGGACTAATTTCACTCTGAATCAAAACTTCAGCTGTAATAAGCTCCTGTAGAAATGTACCATCAGTCTGCTCAGGAAAAAAACTATATTTTTGCTACTGAACCTACAGAAGTATCTCCTTTGGTAGCAAGATTTTTGCCACTCAGTTGTCAATTCTCTGACATTGAGAACTGTAGAGAATAGTGGAAATCTGATCAGATCACTTCCATACAAGCAGGATTTAACATTGTAACGAGTAAGATAGACTGATGTTTAAATAGCAGTAGATATTTGGGTGAAGATCAGAGGATATTTAGTTAAATTCCTTAGTTAAATAAAATTCCTAGTGACATTTTTGCAATAATTCTGAGGAATTATACTGTGTATATTTAGTTTATGATAAAGCTTAACCTGTAGGATCTCCTACCAATACAAGAGACTCATTTGTCATAAGCTAGTTGACCTGCTTCACCTCTTCTCACTGTTTCTGGTCTTTGACCTTGGCATGCACCACCAAAGCCCAAATAATTAAAGGTTAAGCATAATCCCTGAGTCTGATCTGAAGAGTGGTCAAGAGAGAGTGTTCCAGAATCACAAACCTCATTGAAAATTCTATCCCTGAATATCTGTAAGAACAGTTAAACTGAGTCTGCCTGACTTCATGGCACAGTTGTGCTTTGGAGCAGACTGAGAGAGAGCTGACTTCTCAAGGCATTTTCTGGGTTTTTCTATGACTCTAAAGGCAGAATCACAGAAGCACAAAATCACAGAAAAAGGAACCAGAAACCCTTGCTGTGGTGTATTATTGGTTAACAGTTCCAATTCCCCATGCGACAGAAACAGTTTTCAAGTAGACTTGCATTGTGTGGCCATAGCCTTCCCCATCTTTAAAGAAAATTTCCAGTAATTTTATATTTATGCAATGCTGTGAGTGCATGTTCACCCATCACCTTGGAGCTGGAGATACTGTTTGCACACCCTGAGGTGAAGCCTGCATCATCTTTGTCCTTGCAGAGAGGGCACATGCCCTCGACCCTTCCTCCCTCAGAGAGCTGAAACTCTCTGTTTATCTCCAAATAACAATTTTTCCACTCAGACTCAGTTAATACATGCTAACCTTAGTGTAAACATTTTTTTTTCCGTAGATAAACTCCCTCAGGAAAACTTTCTGCTTGATTTTTGTGGAGTTTCTTAGCTGTAATCAGGCAGAATTCTCTGGGTTTCAAGCTGTGTGCCCCCTGCAGAAGTGTTCTGCCTGCTAATGATAGGCACTCAAGCTGTTCTTTTTGTTTAGGCAAGGCCACTTGAAGGACAATTCACTACTTTTACCATCCCTTCCTATCTTGTACACAAGAAAACTGCAGAACTTTGCAAATTCCCTTTCCTTCGTAAACCTTCCTTGAAAAATACCTGCATGTCGCTATCAAGGATGTTTCTGTGGGGTTTAAGAGGTTGCTGTAGGGAGATATTTCCATCCTTTTCTGAGACAGTAAGAAAAAGACTAACTGATAGCAAAAATGAAAGCTTTCTGTCCCATGAGTAAAGATTCTTTATATAAACACCAGGCAGATCTCTAAGAGTGAATTTGGAGTTCTCAGTGAAAGTAACTGTTCACTTGGTTCCTGGCAAAGCTGTTTCCAAATTATCTGTAGCTTTTTATAGGAATCAGGCTTATAAAGCAGGGTTTTTGAGACAATCCTGCTGCAGACTTAGAAAAGGTTGTTGCAGTCTTTGTTGTGCCACTATGAAGCATTATATCAGACTTCTGCCTTCTCCAAGGCCAGGACCCACCAGCTCTAGTGCAAATCCCTCTTGCCTGAAATGGGCACTGACCTGTCCTTGACTGGCACTGAATCCCACCTACATCTTCATTTGAAGGGGAAAAGACTTGCATCTAAGCCAGCTGGGTTTTCAGACATGGATATACCCGCTCCACTGCCCCCATCCCCCTGTGCCCTATGAGAAATATCCCTCCTTTTGGGGAAAGATTTGGGGAGGGTGTGAACAGTTGTCCACCGTGCCTTCTGCAAAGAGCACAAGTGTGTGTTCCATCCTTCTGTTGGACAAGTGGTTAGTCTGAGATGCTTGGGAATGCATATTCCAATAGTAGACTGCATTTATACACAATATGTCTTGAACAGGATCACTTTGTGGGCTCTACACGTGCCAGTAATGAAGCTCCGATGACACAGGGGATGGCAGCTCCTGTGTTAACGCTGCCTGAGGGCTGAAATCCTACAAACAAGCTTCTCCTCAAATTTCCCTCCCTTCCTTGGCAATACTCAGAATACAAAATCATTTATCCTGCAGGAGTGATCCTGTGTCCGTGTCCATCCAGCACGTTGTGTGCTTTGGGGTGAATGGATGGGACTCAGGGAGTGCTGTAGGCCTCAAACCCTGCGCTGTGACCCAAACCCCCAATTCCTGCTCATCCCAGGGCTGTGCACAGCCAAACAAAGCCAGAACAAGGAACAGAGGAGACTTTGCAGGTAATGCAAAGGGGAAAATGAGCAAATATCTCTAGCAACTTCAAACTTGGCTGTCTGGATCTTGAGATTTCTGTGGCACGGAATGTGGTGACAGGCAGAGTGTTTGTAACAGCTCGGCTTGAAGAGATTTAATTGATGCCTGACAACTTTAGCATTCATAGCAGGAGTGGCTGCACCCACACACTCCCTCTACATTCATCTGTTCCTGATGTTAAACAACAATTCTTTCCAGTATAAAACATGGGCCTCCAGAGGGGAAAGCCAGCAGGAAAAGCCAGTGAGGTGAGTACATTTGGGGATTCAACATGGCTGAG
Source organism: Manacus candei (assembly GCF_025592945.1). Taxonomy (NCBI): domain Eukaryota; kingdom Metazoa; phylum Chordata; class Aves; order Passeriformes; family Pipridae; genus Manacus; species Manacus candei. The sequence goes on along the minus strand of NW_026138101.1, from coordinate 973,342 downwards.
AGAGATTTCAAATTCTAATCATGGCTTTTTCTGAAGTATTTGTTCTGCCCTATCAGCTAATACAGCAATGGTGCATGCATTAACATCCCCAAATTGAAATAGAGATCAAGGGTATAGGGGATAAATTGCTTTTGGAGCATAACATTAAATAATCAAACCATGCTGGAGCAGCCTCTGTGACAAAATGACTTACGTTTTCGGTGCTGCTTTTAAATGTGATTATGCATTTTAATTGTTTAACTTCAGTCTATGGAGTAATTTCAAAGATGTTTTAAAATAACTTACGGCATGAAAGCCCTCCTGATTTTTAAATATGCCTCAGGTTCAATAAATTTGTTTTTAATTTTGTGTGATGTGTGAAACACAGATTTTGTTCAGTGTGTTCAAGGGGGCTGAGCAGGATTTTCTAAAACACTCTGGATCGATGAGGCTACAAATATGTAAAGACTGTAGAAATTTCCATTCTTTTTCTTGTTTTGGAACGCTGGAAGAACACAGAGCTCCTACAAATCTCCCAGTGTTTGGAGAAACAAGACTTTCCAAAGACAGGTTGGACCGGGCTTGCAGCAGCCTGGGCTAGTGGAAGGTGTCCCTGCCCATGGCAGGGTGTGGAACAAGATGAGCTTTAAGGTCCCTTCCAACCCAAACCACTCTATGATTCTATGACTCTGTGGCATTTCTGCCAGTCTGAGCCCTGGGAGGAACACCTGTGGAACATAAAGGGACTGCAAATAAAGATGTGAAGGTGGTTTCTCTTGTTCCACTCCTTCAGCCGTTTATCTCACTGTCATCTCCATGAAGTAGAACTCTGTCCCCAGCTCCAGGTGGCCCAACCAAATGCAGAACCTCAGGGAATGTCCACACCACATCCCCTCCCATGAACACAAGGCAGGAGCAGGTTAATCTGGAGACACATCTTACAAGGTCAATAATGTGTGAAAACTGAGATTTAAACCTGCACTTTATTTATTTGTGTTCCTCACTGTTCAGAGGATAGTGAGAAGAAGAGAGCAGAAAATCGTATTTTATAGTGCCAGTTGTCAGAATTTATAACCAAATTCTTGTTTAAAACACTGGAAAGATGATTAAAAAAATAATAAATGGCAGATGGTGTCATTCTACTAGATATTGTTTGCTGTTGCCTGTTGCTTTAGAAGGGCTCAAAATGAAATTTAACAGTTATTGTGCAAGGACTTCAATTTACTGCCTTTCTTGCTAATGAGCAACACTAATTATCAAACTCATCAATCCCCTTGAATCCCAAAGAGTGTCTTCAGTGAGGATGCAGGGAGGAAGGCCTTGATCATGTCTGGGAACTCTGTGAAGCAATTCAAACTTCATGGTCATATTCACTCTCACGGTTGCTCAGTAGTCAAGTCTTAAACTCCTGCCTTGATTTTTATTTAAAAATGGTTCTGACCTGAAAGGAAAACAACATTAATGTGAAGGTCTTGTAAAAAAATGCAATTAAGAATGTTTGCAACCAGATTATCAAAGGTACCACAGTCATCTCCTCCAGTGCCACCTGCTACTCTCAAAGAAATGAAGAGCTCTTGCTGATGGATTCTGTATACTCTGAATATAGTTTTATTAAAATGGTCAGTTAAAAAGGTGAGAGCTGGGGCTACTCATAAAGAAGAACACAAATCTGTATCTTCTTATATGACTAATAAGTTGGAAAAAGACTTGGAAAGAATTCACAGAGCAATGAAGCCCGTTCAAGGATCTCTGGTTAATTGTGTTTTAAGATGTCCCCAGTTCTCAGCTGCATGGTCCATTTGCTGAATTTATTAAAATGACACATCTATTTGGAATCCTCTGATGAGAACCTAATTAAATTTTTTGCCTCACTTGTTGGTGATCCCAATGTTGTTCCTTCTAATAAGAGTTGATTCCATTTATCATTAATGTCAGCATTTACAGTTCCATCAATTTTTTAAGAACATTTGGTCCGATTTATAATGTGTTCTGTGTGCCAACAGCAGAAGGGCTGGTGTCCTTTTTGGGAGGTTGGTTTCTCCCTCCCTTATATCACATTAACATTCATTAACACTCACTTTCTCTGCTGGTGGAAGTAGGTATTTTTTAAAAGATAACAGCATGACTGAGGGCCTGTCCCTGTGTTTCTCAGCATGAATTTAGGCAAGCAAGCCCTCAGGTTGTTTTTTCTTGGATGACCAGTCATTTTCATTAAAAATGTACTGCTCTGTAGAGTCAGGAAGGAATTCACATTCTTTTTCCTGAAAGATCAGGTGATGAGCCTTGAAGAGTCTTTCCGGTTCTTCAGGAGCAAACAAAATCCTTGCAGAAATCAATCTGTTTGCAAAGAGCAATGACATTTGCACTTTTAGGCCTTTAACTATTGCAGTGCTCTCTGAGTTTTTCTAATTTTCTTCTGGCTCTACAGAACACTTTTTCAAGTGAACATGTTTTGAAGAGGATTTGACTGAGGTTCAGCCTCTTACAGTCGAACTGAAACAGGCACCTTCTGTACGACAAAAAACTTCTGGTTTAAAGCAGTTGGCAAACTAAAGGAATTGCTGTTCTGCTGTTGAGCAGCCTCTTGGGAAGCAAATGAATGGTCCTTGGTTATTGTCACTGGGATGTGTCACATCAGAGCTCAGACCACGGGGACACTTCAGCACACACGGGATTCACACGTGGGGTGTGGATGCCTGCAAACCAGCAGGAAGCCTCATATCTGTAAGTTAGGCTCTTTTTCCTCTGTCTTTTAATTTTCCAAAACTACACAGTGTCTGTCCTGGATATCCTTGGCCTCCTGACTTCTCGAGGAGCATGTGAAAATAATCAAACAAATAAAAGCTTTCTGGAAACCTTCCTGTTTCTACCCCAGTGGATAGAGAGCAGCCAAATTCAGTGATTTTCTCCACTGTTGGGGTTAAAATATGGAAATCTTCCCTACTATGCTTTAAGGACACAGGGATCTGATCTTCAAAAGCAAACACTTCTGCAACAGAAATAAGCAAAATCAGAAACTTTTATTCATTGGGAAAATCCTGTTCTCAGAGAAGGAGATATTGGACTGAGGAGGAATGATATAAGCAAAAACAGATGTGTCCTGCAGGTGGATTATTATGAACCCAAGCAGCTGGAGATGCCAGCTGGCAGGACACCAGACAGGTGTTTGTCACCAACCCACCTGAGCTGAGGATGCTCCTCATGCCACGGGAATTTGGCTGAGGAATTTGGACCATTTCTCCACTTGACACCCTCATGTAACAGAAAACTGTGCTGCAACTTGGGACACCCTCTGCTGAGCACAATCAGACTGTGCAGCACAAGGGTCTGTGATCTAAACTCTTCAGGGAATTCAGGTGGGAAGGATGAGATCCTTTGACACAAAAGGGTCACGGGTCTTCCAACCACACTTGTCATATGAACAGCTACAGTTCTGAGATTGGAGAAACACTGAATTCCATCACTTCCTCCAGCTGCAGTTTCAAACAGGATTGAATCTCTTGGGCAAGGATTGTATATTGTACAGCTTTGTAAACTGCAGAAATTTTTATATCTGTAGCTAACTGCAAGAACTCCATAAATAAAAATGTCAGATCCTTAGCAAAACAACACAAAAGAACAGCTTCTGTTAATACATGCACATTTTTCAGACAGAAAATTCCTCTTTAAACTTTCTGATTTCAGAGTGTTTATAAGCAATAAGGTTTCTGCTCCCATTCTTTATTTTCCTAATGACCTAATTTAATTAACTCTACATCAGAGTTGGAGAAAAAAAACTCAATGAGCTTTAGGTCTTTTCAAAACACAGTGAGGTTTAAAAGCTCAGGAAATGATTTGTGTATCCAATTAATTTTCTTAATTGTAAACAAAGCCTCAGTGTTTTGTGCAATAACCACATTTCCAGCAGCATGAGGCTCATTAGAGCCCTAACATCTGAACCCCTACATTAAAGGTCCCTGGATCATTAATCTGAGCAGTGCTGCTCCTCTCAGTCTGTGCCCACTAGAAGGCACCATCTGCTAGAAAGTTGTAATCGTGAGGAAAATGGAAGAGCTTCATTAAATAATTCCATGTGAACACCTCCAGGAAAACTGCAGACTCAGGTGCAGCATTAGAGAGGCTGGAGAGTGTCTCTGACTGTGGCTACAGGTGTTTCACACCCAAAGCATATGAAATCAATATTATTTTCCTTTAGAAGGCAGTGTGAAATATTTTTACAGTATGAAGGAGTGAATTTCATGAGCTCTCACGTTTGGAGGAAGAGCCAGTGAGTGACTTCAGCACTCCCCCAAGGTTTGGCAGACAGGGGGGTTAGGTCTCTTACCTATTTCCATAGTTTTTTCTGGCAAACCAATTCCCTGTGGCTCAGCCAGCTAAGGAAGGGAAACAACAGTGCTTTACTGGGAGTGCTGAGAAAGTCTATAAGAGAGGTAACACCATTTGCACAAATGTTCCCTGCCAAAAACAGTCTGCAAGAACTGCAGGATGGAGTCCAAGTGATTCCTCTGTCCCACAGCAGCAGCAGGCAGTGGTACCTGCCAGTATCACCTGGTTGGATTCGCTTTGGGCAGAGGAAGATTCCAGAACTCACTCCTGCAGACAGTGAGTGTCACAGCTCAGTGTGTCTCTGGCCTATAACCAGCTCATTTAGTGCCTGAACCAGATGTTGTGAGCTGGGGAGCTGTGTGTGCAGTCTTATTTACTGTACATTGTCTTTAGTGCAGAGAGTAAATAAAAAATCCTCCTAAGGATATCATAATTCTGGATCATTTATCAGTGGGTCTGTTTCAAAACATCCATTTATTATAACACCATTCCTCTGTACTGAAAGAGTATCATTCCTGCCATAAAGGCAGGAACTAAAACACCAGAAGAGATGAAAGAGCAGTTTCAAATTTATTGGTGTTGCCCAGTGTAAAATACACAGCCCACACATCTCCTGTGATCTTCAACTTACTTCTGGGTTCTCTGGTCTTAATTCAAAAACAGCACTGCTATTAAAGACTGGCTGTGAAATCTGTGGCTGAGACTTGCATGGTGTCCCTCTTAATTCCTGTCACAGAAAAACACTGATTTTATTTGCTGTTCCTAATGTAGAGCTCTTGTGAAAGAGCAGCTACACTTTGTAGTTACCTGAAGAGAGTTTTGAAACAATGGTTCTTTCCTCAGGAACAGCTGAAATGGAGCTCTGGAGAGTCAGAGGGGAAGAGAAGCAGGGGTTGAAGAGGATGGTGGTGATGGAAATCCAGAGTAGGTAGAGGTGAGAGCAGTTAAAATCAGTGAAGTGTTAAATTTATGAGGGGAAAAAATCCCTACTGAAATACAATTAGAATCTTTCCAGTGACTGGGAGAACCCAGCTTCCTCCTAAAGCTGAAATAAGTTTCCAGTAAGTTATTCTGACACAGTAAACTCCAAGAAAGCAGAGCTACTGCTGCTGCATAGAGGAGAGTGCAGGCAAATTCAGGAATGACCATCTCTGCCCCAGGAGGAACATGGGCACATGAGAATTTATAGCTGTATAAACATCATACAAAATGGTCCCCCAATTTAATACACCTTTGGTCTGTGTTCTAATTACCTACTAACATCCAGGTCTGACAGGGCATGAATCATCACCCATTCATTACACAGAGCACACCTGTAATTCTAAACTATATTCTCTGAGCAGCAGCTGTGTCAGAACCTTTCTATAACTTAGAACTAAATATAATCTCACATGGAACAATATACTTAAGCTAGATGATGCTTTAATATACATGACCTGACTACTGGTTACCACACAACAGTTTATTAGATTTTTCAATGACATTACAAAGAACCTAAGGCTGGTATTACAAGGTATATTGATACATTTCTTATGTTCACAAAATTCCCCTGTTATTATGACCTTTTATTACAATTTCCCCTCAGTTTGGAAAAATGACCTGTCATTTTGCCCTCACAGCACAGAGGTGCTAATTTGGTGGCATTCAAAGAGCAATTTAAGTGTGGCCCACATGCAACTGCTGACTGCCACCACTGCTTGACGAAATTTGGGGTTGAAGCTGGAGGAGCAATGCAATGATTGTCAGGAATGGCTGACATGGGTCATTTTTCTTCACAAGTGACACAGTACAGACTCCCCCAAATACACTTCTCATTGCCCAAACACTCTAATGTAACCCATTAAACTGCAGGCCCATAAATGTGGATACGATAGAAAAGCAAACACTTCTCCAAATCAAGTTTTTTGAAGAGAAGCAAGGCTTTAAAAATCTAACTGGATTCTCTCCTTTTTGTCCAATATATAACTGCTTTGCTACTGAACTGTTTTGTCCAAGGAGCCAGTGATTTAAACTGAAAGCCCACGTGCAGACACTCTAAAAACACTGTCCCTGTTCTGTCCAGCATCACCATTTCGATCACAGTTACTGTTCAAAGGTGATGCCAAAGGGCACAGGGACAGTTTCAAAGTGGAGTGTTAAAAAACTTCAATCCCATAGTGAGATTGTTCATAGTTAAGAGTTCCTTGTCTGCCCAGATGTCCCAGATGTGAGTGGCAGTGGTTGCTCAGCTGTGCACAGATGGTAAATCCGTATTTCTGGTTTATGTTCCAGGAACACACAGCTCAGGTAATACCAGGAGTAGGAGAGATGATTTTGATGTTCAGTGGCTCGTGTTTCCAGAACCACCTTATTACAGGTATGAAAAACCAACACATAAACCCCAACTAGTGAGTGCTTGATGCTTAGAACTAAGACTAATGCTAAGTTTCAATCTTGTGCTTCACTCCACAAAGTCACACAGGACAAGGCAAGGTTCCCATTTCATGAGAGTCACTAAATGCTGAGCTATCAAACATGAAACATTTAGAAAAGTACAGAAAAGAGAAAAAAGTGACTTCACAAAAAAATGCACCCAGTAGTTGAGATCCATAAGATCTGTGTTTTAATAACACAACCAATTGATCCTCATAACAAGAATTCAAAAAGTGAAATTACAGTACACAAATCAAAATATAAACTACCCTACCCCAACTATACAATGTACATTAGGAATGCAAGCTCTGTAACAATATAAAAATGCTTTTACACACAGGAGTTGCAAAAAGCCATTCTGTAATTCCAAGGATTTGTAGAAAAAAGAAAAAGTCAACTTCCAAGATTCATCTTGAGGCATTGGCAACCTGTTGAGGAAAAATAATAAGAAAATAGATTACTGAGAATTAAAGAGAATCATGTTCATCAAAAGTTTTCGTTTGGGGAGTTCAGGCCAAGGGAAATGACACTGAGGGCAATGAAGCCTGTAAGAATTTGACTTTTTTGGTACTTTTGTCAAAGTACCACAAAAAATAAGTATCTTAACGAGCCAGAATACATCTGTTCCAAACACTATACAGACTGCAGAGAATGTAAGACATGACCTCAGAATCTCAAGCTTAAGAAAGGCTGAGACATGTCTGTCTTAGTCACCCTTTAACATGAAACATGTTTTATTTGCCAGTTGCCTTCCATGGATTGCAGAAATCAAGCTCTGCACAAACTGAAGTGAAATCTCAGTGCTCAGACACCATAGATAAGCATAACCCCCCCTTGTTTATGCTGTAACAGTTCTGGCATCTGCACTGCCTCATCTCCTCAAATGCCTTCAGCAATTTTAAATGCTGTGTCTTGTGCTGCCTCGTCACCTGAACTTATCTACATGTTTTTGGACTGGATTTTGAGCTGCCAGGAGGATGAAACATCTACTTCTCCAATGTTTCTGTAATACAGGGGCAGGTTATCAATTAAGAAATTACATAATAATATATAATATCGCATTTTCCTTTCAGTAAGAAATTTCTTTCTCCAGGGAATGTTGCCCTAGGACCCATTTTGCCTCATCCCTGAGTGTTCTCTTGCACTGCCCCGTGTGAGTCACTACCCTCTGCAAGCTCCTCGCTTACACACAGGAGGAATTTACAGCCCCTGTGACTCCAACACCTCCCTGGGCAGCCCCTTCCAAAGCCTGACCACCTTTTCCATGAGGAAATTCCTCCTGATGTCCAATCTGAACTTCCACTGGCACAGTTGGAGGCCGTTTCCTCTCATCCTGTCCCTTGTTCCCTGGGAGCAGAGCCCAAACCCCCCCACCCCCAGCTCCCCCCTCCTGTCAGGGAGCTGTACAGAGAAAGAAGGTCCCCCCTGAGCCTCCTTTTCTCCTTTTCCCCCATCTCCCTCAGCTGTTCTCCAGACACACCTTCAGCTCCACTGCCCCTCCCTGGACACTGTATTCACAATTCTCTAATTCTGCTCTGCACAAACCCCACCTCACAAACCAAAGGAAAAAGTTCTATCTGTCAAAGGCAGTAATTTCAAGGGTTTGTCTCAAGGCCAACCAGGGCCTGTCTCACTTTAGCTCTTGTTGGGGGCTGGGGTCTTGTTCTCCCCCTCCAGCTCCTCCACCCCTGCCTGTGTCATGAGGTCAGCGATGTTCTTCTCCAGGTCATCGATGCGACAGCTCATGTCATCGAGGGCACAGGGGTCAAGGAAACGACACCATTCCAGCCCTGCTCGGGCTTGGTTGCTTTTAGTAGCACAGCTCTGCTCAAATTTTTACGCTCACTTTAAAATTATCCCACGAATCCCACCGGCAAACAGACCCTATGATATTTACTGCATAGCACCCGAGTTCAAAAAAAGGATATTTCTTCCGATGATTTGGTCAGACATGGTCTGAAATTTGTCCTGCATTTGCTGCAGCAGTGTCTGCACCTGATAGAAAGGGAGAAAAGAAACGTTTTGCTTTCATTAGAGGCTGTTGCATTATCTAATCTCATGTAACGAGGTAACTACAATGTTCTTTCATTGCTGAGCACCAGCGTGCCCAAACTCTGCAGTGTAATTATATATATATGTAAAAATAGTACTTAAATATATATATATATTTACATAAATATATATATATATATATATACACACACAGAGGACAACTGAGGCTTACAGTAAACATTAGAGTAAATTGGCTGAGCACTGAACAGGCTCCCCACGGCAGTGGTCACAGCACCAAGCCTGTGAGTTCGAGCAGCATTTGGACAACGCTCTGAGGCACAGATTCCTGGGGTGTGCAGTGCAGGGCCAGGAGTTGGACTCGATGATCCTTGTGGGTCCCTTCCAACTCTGAATATCCTATGATTTGTAAGACCTAAAAAAACGCCCGTGTTTCACAACCAGGGCTAAACCCACAACGGCTGTTTCCGCATCTTGTTAATCCCACAGAGGCCGGGTTTTTTTTCGGTACCACAGAACCCTGGAATGGCTTGGGACGAAGGGACCTTAAAGCCCAGCCCGTCCCAACCCCATGCCACGGCCAGGGGCACCTTCCCTAGATCAGGGTGCTCCCGTCCAACCTCCCCCTCCCGAACGGCTGCTCTCCCCGGCGCCCCCGTCCGCTGTCCCGTCCCCCCGCGGCGCGGTCCCTCACCACGGCCGTCAGGTCCTGGACGCTCTTGGGGTCGGTCTCGGCCATGATCGCTGCGCTCCGGCTGCGCCTCTTCCGGGCCGCGCCCGCCGCTTCCGCCGCCTCTCGCGAGAGCCGCGGCGCGCGGGGCACTCTGGGAGTTGTAGTTCCGCCTTGGCGCGCGGGGCACTCTGGGAGTTGTAGTTCCTCGCCCTCGGGTGTTCCACCGCTCCGGCACCACAAAGCTTTTCGGCCTTTGTACCTTTCAGCAGCGTTGGTGTTCATTGCCTACAAGTCACATGTTTCCCTCGTTAATTAGAATTCTATCTTCTATTGGTTAGTGGTTCTCTCTTCGCGTGCTGATTGGTGCCATGCTCAGTCTTCCTCCTCTTTCTTGGGTTTCTTGGGTCTGTGGTCACGATCTCCCCCTCCCAGAATCACCTGTTGCCCAGTCGGAGCTGATTCAGCACAGTCACTCAATTATCTTTATTAGTTTTCTTCCTTATCTTGAGAGTTCTGCCAAATGTCCCTGTGGCCCCTTAAATTCTGCATCCTCTGTGCCCGCTATCAGTGTTACATCCTTGTCCCCAAACTCCCACTCCCTCCACCCCAGGTCTGAGGTCACTGGAGGATGTCCAGCCCTAAATATCAACATGTTCTGCCAACAAGTAATTTGTCTTTTTAACACCTGGACATCACTTAGTGCTTTTTAGATCTACTTGTTTCACGGATTAAATCTCCTTCCTTCTTGTTGGCTAGGCTTGAAAGCACACAAAGATCAGACATCAAAGAACATCCTTTCTTAAGAAAAATTTCACAGATTCCACATTTTGCAGCTCTGGGCTCTGCTGGGCCCCTGGCCCCCCTGGGTGCTCACCCTCCCTGTGTGGGGAGGGATGGCTTCAAAACAGCTTTTTACCCCAGAACATTGAGCCTACATGTAATTTCACGCTGAGAACAAAAGCTCCCCTCACACAGTGGTTGAACAGTCCAACTCGTGCTCTTAAACAGTGACTTTGTGAGTTAGGGAATTACAGATGTGTTTGTACAGCCTGAGGATATGTATGGGTGTGTTTTCATAGACTGTCTGCTGAGCATTGCTCTGTGGTGGGTTAATTCGGAAGGAATGAGCAGCTCAGCCCGGCAGCACACACTGCAGGGGCTCCAGAGGGGCCCCCTGGGAATATATTATTGTGGCAAATACTGTGTCCTGTCCTGGGCTTCTCGGTTCAAGAAAGACAAGGAGCTACTGAAGAGGGTCCAGCAGAGGCCCCAAAGATGATGAGGGGTCTGGAGCATCTCTCTCATGAGGAGAGACTGCAGGAGCTGAGCCTGATTAGTCTGGAGAACAGAAGTCTAAGAGGGCATCTCAGCAATCTGCAGAAATATTTCCAAGGCAGGTGCCAAGATGATGGTGCCAGACTCCTTTTGGTGTGTGCAGTGATAGGATGAGGAGCAATGGCCATAAACTAAAAGACAAGAAGCTCCACCTCAACATGAGGAAGAACTTGTTTGCGTTGAAGGTTGCAGAGCACTGGAACAGCTGCCCAGGCAGGGCGTGGAGTCTCCCTCTCTGGAGACATTCCAAACCCACCTGGACACATTCCTGTGTCACCTGCTCCAGGCGACCCTGCCTTGGCAGGGTTGGACTGGGTGATCTCCAGAGGTCCCTTCCAACCCCAACTATTCTGTGATTCAGATTAAATCCATGCCCACCCCAGATTAGTGTCATACTCATTGAGACACCATAAAGCTCCACAGGATGGATTTGGGGATGGACACAAGATTAGTGCTCCCTAAGTGTCACGTTATAGGGTTTTTAGACCCAGACTGCTCATTTGTAGATTTTGTTTGTGAAGTGAGCCCATGTTTGCACTCCTTGGTTATTGTGGACCCAGATAAGATCTGAAGTTAACAGCCACATTGAATATGAATCTGTAAATGGAGAATGTTTAACAACCACATTGAATACGAGCCTGTAAATGAGGAGTGTTTCCCCCTCACAGCAGGTAGTTCTCAAATGTCTCCTTTCCCCTGGAAGATGACACGATGTGCTGACACACTCTGCCTCATCCCACAGCCAGGAACAAACCTGAGCTGCAGGGTGTTTGCATTATTGATGTGCCTTTTGGAGCACTGTAGGAGTAATAAAAAAACCTATTTAGTGCCAGTTTGGGGGAATTTTGTTGTCTTTTTAAAAGTAAATAAGGCTTCTGGTACTGAAAAATGCTGAGAAATTGTCTCCCATTCGTTTGGTTTATGTATTTAGGAAAGGTGGTTGTTTTCAGAACTGTTATTTGGAATCAGATAAACTGTTGTTGTGAAAAGTCCCTTTGAACAGACCCAGACCTGGTCCCTTGGTGCTAATGAGACATTAGTGATGTGACCTCACCCCTTCGTTCCAGACTGTCACCAGTCGTGGCAGGTTTGGATACATCTGGTCCCTCTTTTAGCTCAAACCTCCTAATTCCATGTTCCATTTTAGGGTCTGGACAAGCCCTAGATACTTTTGACATATAACTCAAAACAGGAGCCCACTAACCAGTCCTTGTTATGCAGGAGTCAGATCTGACTGATAAAATGATTCCTCGGGCCATTAAGGTTTTTAATAAGTGTTAAATGGCTTCACACTTGTTCTCATAACTACAAATCTTTTTTTGTGTTAAGATAAAATATTTTTGTTATTTGTTTGCTTTCTAGTGTGATATGGTTAAAAAATGAGTGACATTTTGCAGAGTTTTGTCTCCTTTTTGAGGCTGCACTGAAAGAAAATGCTATGCAAGGAGGACTGGTGGGATTAATGACCCTTTCAGAGTTCTGTTTGGAGATTACTCAAATAAATGGAGCTGCAGAAGGCTGAATTCCCTTGCTGGCTTTTTACTGACAAAGTCTTAATTTAAAGTATACAGGGGACGAGGACTTGTACAATTTACAAAGAGCCTGTTGTTTTCCTTAAAATCAAGGGAAATGTAGGAAGATAAATTTAAAAACAGTTAATGAAACTCCTTTAAAATGCAGGGATATGCAGTTCCAATGCAGAACAGTTGGACCTCCTACAGCAGCGGGTTGTGTCAGGTTTTGGACAAAAGCAGCACATTTTCAGTATTCCAGAGAACTCAGAATGAACTTTGACTTTGAGAACCATGGTAGGGATTTCTGGTACTGGTGTCTTTAGTTCTAATCCAGTTCCTGTGTCCTTTGGTGAAGTAGGATTAGAGCTCAACAACTTGAAAAAAAAAGACTATTAATTTAAGAGCTTACTTTTTGTGCCAGTTAATGCCCAAATCACTTTAAGTAGTTAATGCTGTAGAATTAATTCTACATTTGTTGTCAGGCCTTCTTTCCAGTAATCATGACCCAGGGATTGGGTGACATCCACTGAAATCTAAGTTCAAAAAGGCACAATAAAATTTCCCAAAGGTGGGTTTTGCAAAGACAATTTTTTTTGCAAAGAGTCCATTTTTAGCAAAACCACTTCTGTTGATTCTGTACTGGCCTCAGAGATCTGTGGGCCTGTATTTATGTCTTTTTTTTAATAGCAGTTCTGCCAGAGGACTTTATTCCTGGTGGAATTCTAGTGCATTAGCTCACTAGTAACAGTTAGAAAAGATGAAATTATTATATCTGTGTACTGTGTGAGGCAATAAATAGCAACTATACTTTAATTGCTTTGACTATCAGATCTTATTTGTGCTCCCTGATGACTTTCAGATAATTGTGGTTGTTTTCATACAGAGATTGTTCTCTCAAACTGTTACAACTCCTCTGTTCCTTCATTTCAGAGTGCTGAGTTTATAGATCTTAAGGCACTCAGCACATAAAATCACAGATTTTTTTTTATTCAAGTCAGAGATTTACAATGAAATCTTGAGATTAAATTTTAATATCTCAGTTACAACCCGAGTTCCTTGTGGCAGAAATTCTTGGGAAAATATAAAAATAGGACAAATAGAATTTATTTATTACTTCCAAAGCAATGACACTCCTTAGAGGCTGTTAAATATACATGAGGCCAGAACATATTAAACAAGGACTGTGCTTAGAAAACAACTGTCAAGAGGAAAGTAAATGTTCAGTATCATGATTTGTGGATATTTAACTGGATAAAACACAAATTATGGAAACAGCAAGCCCGGGTCAGGAATAAATGTGAGGGTGATTTGTATTAAAGCAAAAACAGCAACTAAAACAAAGTGCTTTTGCATGCATATCTTCGTGCAGTGTGACCCATGCACCAAAATGAGATATTTTCTTCTCACATATAATTATAACAAATAGAAGAGCTGAGTGCTGGTTTTGCAGCCTTTGCATTTCCAGTCTAATCAATCAAGCCAAGGAATTACTTGAAGGTTCACAAGGGTTTAGTACAATGAAGTTACTTTATGGTTTAACTCACAGAGAGATAAGCCTGTCTTTACAGTTAACTTGTTAATTAGCCCTGTCTACTTCTTTCCCCAAAAAAAGGAATGTGCACTAAGAGCCTGATCCTGCAAGCTACTGATTATGCCCAGCTGCCATGTGGAATTGCAGGTGCTGAGCACCTCAGGGTTGAACCATGGTTGTTCTGCAGGCCTAGGTCACACAAAAGGGGACAAAAACACAGCCTGCCAAACTCCAGGCTTTTCCTGGAGGAAGACACTGAAGGTTAGAGAGTGTGTCGGGCACTAACTACCCGGTTTCTGACTGAAATACAAAAAGTGCTCCCGGAGATGTTTGGGCTCCAAATGAGGTGATAATATTTAATCTCAGCTGGGAAGTTGGAGGAGCAAAAAACAAATTTAATAGAAGGTTATAACAGCAACCTCAGTAAAGGGCATGAATTACGTGGGTTCACTCTTGTGTAAAAATCCTGGATGGGGAATGGGAAGAGAAGGGGTTTGGAGCTACAGACTGCAGTGGGCAGAGGGGAGAATTTTTGCTCTGTAAACTGTAGCCAAACAATGACTATAACAAAGCCACTGTAAGATTATTTAATCTTAACTAAGATTATTTCACATTTTTTCCCCCTGAAATATTATTAATTTTGCTAATTGTAAGGGTTTTCTGAGAGACACCAATTCTGTTACTCTCCTCTTTCCTAACTCCACTCATCAGTAATTCTGTTTAAAGAGTTCTCTGCTCTAAGGATTATACATTTATGTTTGAATTACAGCTGTTGTCTCTGCTTGATATATCTCCATATACAGCTTGTTTGCTGAAGCCTTCATTTCTTTCCACAAATATAAAATAATTATTTATTTCCTTTTCTTTTTTTATGCACAATAATGAAATATTCCTTTATTTTATTTCTTGCCTTCTTGTGGATGAGCAGTTTAGGGATGTCTTACCTTTTGAATGCTAAAAGTCTACCAGAATTAGCTGAAAATTTAAAGGATGACATTTCCTTGGATATTTCTTATAGAATACATTGGCATTTGTGCTGCTTTGAATAGACAAAGCTGGATGATTTGATTATAAATACTTCATGTGTGGAGGAGAATAGGTAATTATTCTCAGTGTCTGCTCTGCTAAGATGTTTTTTCCCTCAGTTATTGTGTTAAAAGAAGTTTGGCAAATCAATCATGTATTTACAACTACATCTCTCAGATTGAAATTAAGGACAGCTGAAATTTTTCCTCATTGAAATTTGAAACGTTTCCGTCCAATTCCAACTCTATGAAACTGCAGCCAGCAGAAAAGGATCATTTATAAACAGACAGAGGTGCCACCTGGAAAACAAATGGAAAACTCTGGAAACCAGGGCAGAAAAGGGGGCAATTGCATGGCTGTGCAGCTACTCTTGATAATGGGGAATTCTAAAGGCTTTGCAGAATGTGTAAATTTGTAACACTGGAGCAGTGAAAGCCGATTCCTGCTCTGGCTGAAGCTGGTGTTAAATTCCCGTGGTCACAATTAGATCAATGCTGAGCTCTTCTTTTGCAAAATCCACCCACCGAGGAATGAATAAAACCAGCATTTGTTTGCTCAGCACCATGATAGGGAAGGAAAGGTTTCCAACTGCAGCATCCAGGCTGAGATGGGTCTACATTTAGCTTCCCAAATTACTCATTAGAACGACTTCTTCATGTTCTGCCCAAACTGCTCTCCAGTGCTCTCAGCACAGGAAAATCTGCAGTTGTCTCATCTGTTGTGGATAGACTGTGATATTCCCTTATCTGCTTCAGTCTAGACTTCTTTAAATGTTAACAGCCTTAAAAGTGATGCCTGCAGTTCCCTGCAGTTTTCCACGCGCTTAAAGAGTTTTTGACGGTGGACAACAGAAAATTCCTCCCTGTTCATCACCCCTTCCCTGGTTTTGAGCCATGTTTTTAGCAATCCAGCATGATGCATAAGCAATAAATACTGTGCCTTGGATCTAGACAGCTGGTTCCCCAGATTTTGTGCAGAGCTGCTTTACAACCTGTTTGCTTGGCACAGAGCTGTTCCCTGCTACATTATTCCTATGATTTTTCCTGTGCCCAGCAGACTGGGTGCTTGTGATGTGTCAAGTGAAATCTGACCACTGTGTCTGATGTAAACAAACTCACAAGACTTGTCTCTCTGAGGAATAAAGCTTTTGATAATGTGATCATCTCCTCCCAGTCTGTCCCTGGCACTCCCAAGGGAGGCATTAACAGAGTGAAGACCCTCTTCATTTAGGGCATTCTTTACCCTTAGGCCAGCTTGGGTCAGGTTGGGGTGAAAATAAGTAGAAACCAGAAAAGGAAAAAGTGTTTGCTCACGAGAGTCCACACCAGACACCACTGAAGTGAAAAGGGTCTCTCCATAACCCTGGTGGGATTTGGGGCTCACATGGATCCTTTTCCAACAGGCAGTAGGGCAGTAAGATATAGTGCATTTATTTCATGCTTTTTAGGGTGATCCCGTAGGTTCTGGAGTCTGACTTTTGATTTTTGCATCTCCAACCCACCCTAACCATGTCTATAACCACTTCATTTGCCTCAGTGGGGGAGACTGATCATTTTTGGCTCACAGTAAGGGGTTAAGGAATGGGGTGGAGTGTAAAAGCCTCCTGTTGTGTGCTCCTGTTCTACTCCTGTTGCCCTGTCCGGGAAGAGAAGACCGTGTGTGTAAAAAGTGGCAAAATGATAGTGTAAAATTTAAGCCTTGACATTTGGATCTCAAGTTGTTACCTTTCTGTGCCACCACATCTCACTATTCAGTTTTAATCTTAGTTTCACGTTGTGTCAGTGCTGCGTTTTCTCCATCCATCATCCAACAAGGTCTCCTCATGTGAATTTAACAGCAAATCATTCCTAACATGGGAATGATGTTTGTGCTGAGATAAATAAGGCTCTCAGTGCAGGGAAATCAGCTAAGGAATGGCTGTGAAAAAACGTTCACTGATCCAGATTTCTAATGTTCCTGTTCCTAAGTAAGCATTTCCCACGGGAAGCTGTGTCTCCAGCTCCTCATGCTGCATTCAGTGTGTTGTTATATCTGGGACATATATGCTGTATTGAATATTGCAAGGCTGTTCCCATTGCCAGATAAGATGGAGAACTGGTTTTATCAGCCTGATCTCTTTTCCCCTTGTATCAGTAACATGAGTGGCTACTATCAAAAAAACCTAGTTCTTTCTTTATGTTCTTATAAACTGTAAAAAGATGTTTAGAGCCTGTGATAAATGAGAGTTACACTTGTGTGCATGTGAGAGCACATAACTGTTCTTGGGTCTTAAAACACTGCCTGTTTTCAGACTGTACATGATTATTTTCAGGTTTTGGATGCCATACATTTCCATGTGTTTCCTTTGATATTCAGTGGGGAGTGCTTATTTATGCAGTAAAATGCACAACAATATACAATATCAAGCTATAAATGTAGCAGGACTCCTGCTACAATCTCCTTGAATGAATATAATATTTTCTAACTCCATGCAAAAAGGTGAAGCCTGTGCCAAGCATGGTATTGAAAGGATCACAGAGTAATATCCCATTGGGATGAAACAACCAGCAAGTTTAAGAAGAAATGAAATTAAAGTATCACCCTAATTGCAAGGCAGTAAAATTCAACTCTCATAATTCTGGTTACACAGTCTTAGAAATGCTTTTACTGTATCTGAAGCTATAGAACAAATCCATTAGAGGTATAACCTGAAGGGGACATTGAGATCATTTTTCATTTCCCTGCTCTGAGGTTCCATGGGCTGAAAAATTTCAAGCAATGTATTGTTTTACAAACTGTATGTGCATGCATGAGTGCCAAGGGAAGAGTTAATGTTATATACTATAAGTTTCCTGCTTTCAGATGTCAAAACTCATAACTTGAGCAGGGTCAGTAACACAGCTGTAGAAGTCAGAGAATGATGGAAACTGAGAGGAGTCACATTTTGAAAATAAATTAGAACAGAAAACAATCCTCAAAACAATGTGATAAATACCTGTGAATCAATGTTTGTCAATGTGTTATTTGTGCACACTGAGATTTCATTATTCAGTCAGCCCTGAGTAAAACTCCATCTAAAGCTGCTGGTTATTTCCCTGTCCTTATGATCATAATCATAATCATAATCATAATCATGTTGAAATGAACCTCATGCAGAGTTAGTGGCCTGTGCATTCCTTATAATCCCAAACGTCCACTGTGTTCAGTAATGTGATTTCTGGGGTCAATGAGACCCATTACTGGGCTATGGATGAGGCAGGTGCTGGAGGTTTGGCTGGATCTGGAAAGGAGAAGGAAAAGCATTTCTGTCATCCTTTGAATCAAAGCTGGTGGCAACCACTGATTTCAACAGGAAATGACTGCTCCTGTCAGGAGGAACTCTGAGGACATTCCTTCCCAAAAACTCCTTTGCTCTGGAAGCTTGAAGGAGTTGCTTCATTTCACCAAGATTCTTGTGTTTGATTTCCTGCACTGCCTTCGTTTATTCAGGGTGGAGAACACCGACTGACTATCCCTGCTTTTCCATAGGGTAGTCCTGGAGCCTCCTTGGCTCACTAGGAACATGTGAGATCACTTGGGGTGTGACCTGTCCAGGGTAGAACTGAGGCAGGAGCTGTCCAGGTGGGTGCCAAAGCTGGATTCTGCTCATGGAGTCAGCAGAGAGTTCTAGCACTCAGTCAAACTGTCTGGCTGCATCACTTCACTGCTTGTTACAAAGTCATATCAGAGTGCTTAAAGATCACGATGCACTTGTTAATTTGATGCTTTGAATAGTTAGGAATGCTCACAAAACAATTTTACAAACAGAAAAACAATTTTACACCGTACCTGCAGCACACCAAATCAAGAGTGATCCATCAGGGTGTCACCACCACTATTCATGTCGCCTGAAATGGAGTTTGACTGGAAAGATGAAAGAGGAAATTAAGCATAACAGAGTGATAATAGAATGATCAATGCTGCAGACTTTGTGTGTGCATTGCAAAGGAAGATATTTTGTCAATGTTAGCCACAGATGTGTGAGTGAGGTGATAAGTCTTATCTGAAATACAAAGCTAAATGGAAATCATTAGTATGGTGGAGTTAACACTGGGGCTTTACTAAGCAAAGCAAGAAAACCAAGAAGGATGAGATGATGTCCCAAACTTTCTCTCTCAAGAAAGCATAGATAGTTCTTTGTCATGAAATTCCCTTTTCTCAATATTTGAATCATGATTCTGTTTTCTCTCATGAGCATTGAGTGCAAAGAAGGAATTTGCAGAGAAGTCCTTTTCCTCTAGCACTTGGGTAGCCTGGGTTGTGAACCAGAAACCTGTTGTCATAAAAACTCTCACTTGTTACTAAAAGTCTGCTTTCCATGAAAATAAAATCATCGCTTTAGGGCAAAGATTTTCTTTTCAATGGGATATTGGTAGAAGGAGCCTTCACTCAATAGAATAATCTGTGCTGGATATCAAGAGCCTCAGATTCATCTCCTGTGAAGCCTTTTGGTCACCAGAGTGTCCCTGAACACCAATCCAGGCAGGAATACCCTCGTGTCTCACCTTGGGAATCCTCCACAGTCAGCAGGACTGGTGCCTGTGGCAGACATGTTTGCAAAACTCTGTCTGTGTAATACCATTTTCAGTTTTTTATTATGCTAATACTTCCCATAAGGGAAAATGAGGCTTCTGAATGTCTGATTGCTTATAGGGTGTGGCATTTATTATTTATTCTACCTGCTTTTGTTGATGGTTGTTGCTAAAGAGATATCCTCACCCTCATGGGTTCCAGTGCTTTTACAGAACATCAAGTTCCCTGGATATCATTACAGGAATCATTAGGGATCTCCACCTATTTTCCATCCTTCCATGCAAGTAAGAGTTTCAGTGTTCCCCAACTATGTTACATTCAGCATTTTGATTGGGATGGATTTCTGCTCTCTGGCCTGTTTTACACAGCTAACAAGGTCCTTATTGACAGCATCTGATCCACTCTTTTAAATGTTCTTAGCTACTTTCCTCAGTAATATCAGATTTTGAACCAGATAATGGGATTACCCTATCCCAGTGAGATGATTTAAAATATCTTGTGGGGTCAAAATTTCATTATTTTAATCTTCCATTGACCATTATATGAACTCTTGCAATTCACTGTGGTTTTTCTACAAAATTAAATTGCTTAGCAGTGGCTTGTATCAAATCTTTTTATAACATCCTTGAAGAGTCAGTAGCTTTCCAAGACAAGATTTTCTTCTAAAATTCCTTTTCCACACAGTAAACTTTTACTTTTTGGCATTACTGGCTATTCAAATTCCAAGTCATTTACCTTTGGTTTCCATTTACTGTTTAACCCATTAAAAGGGCAATCACCAGTTGGCTTTAAATCTGTGTTTAAATCAATCTGACCACCACCAGAGCAGTTCTGTTTATGGTTTAGATGATGGCAATCCCAACGTTGTTGGTGGTGCATTGAAATTGTCAGTTTTGGTCAAAACAGAAAGTTTTGAAGCAAACAGGAGAGAACTGAATGGATATTTGGGGAATCATTTGGATATGGAGACCAGTCACCAGTTTCAGAGATCATTAGAGTTTTAAAAGCCTTGGATGAGCAGGAATTTCTCAGAGTCACTACAGTGAATTAGGCATTGAGGGAGGAACTCAGCCTTGAGAAAGGGCTTTTTGCTAAGCTCTTTACCAATGTCCTTGTTAGATCCTGTTTTCAACCCACTGTGAATAGATTTCAGTCTCCCAATACATGACTGCCTGGTTCTTTGTAATTCATTGCATTCAAATTTAGTGTTCTTGGGGATTTTCTTCATTCTCCTTTACTTTTGTGGAAGGTTATTTGTAAGTATGTACATTCTCAGACTGGATGCAACCTAAGCCAAAACTCTGGAGTGTTTTCACCAGCAATCTTGATTTGATCCAGCACATTATTCCATATCTGCATTTAGATATTCATACAACAGATGTTAGACTTGAGCTTTAGGGTTTTGAGTACATTTGGATTCTATTTGTTTGGGAGCTCATGCTTTTTCTAAACTCTTGCCATCCTTCCAGGACATTTTGATTGAGGCAGTGCCAGTGCTGAGCAAGGTCTGTTGTCATGATCAGCATGATCTTCTTGATCCTGCCCCACTAGTCTTCTGAGAAGTTCTAAGTGCAGCTGGAAATGAGATCCCTGCAGCAGAGGCAAGAGTTCACTTTCTCTCCCACAAGGCTCATGCCAATGTGCCCCTGCCTGGCATCAAAGGAGATATTCAGTCCCTTTTGCTGGTGAAAGATGTGGGCTCTATACCCCTAACTTTTTCCACACCCTCCCCTCTTGAAGCACCAATGGTAGGTAATTATAATTTCACAGAACTGGTCTAACAATCCACATCTCTTGAAATGAGCCAGAAATAAAGTAGAGCAGGAATCACAGGTGGTAGATGATATGCTTTAACTGAGCTGAGTCTTTGAAGAATTAATCTGGTGATTATGGGAAGTGCCTTTTTAAATCAGGTAATTTGAAATGAACTCTCTTTCCCATGTCTAGTTAGTCCATTGTTCAGAGTTTATGGCTCAGGTTGCTATTTGGTGTTTAAATCAGCATTTCCCAAGTGTCTCCTGAGGAGTTTAATGTAATTTGAGACCCTTTCATTCTTGAATGCTGCAATCGTAACGAGATTAGGAAGCAGATTAGTTAAAATTAATTTTTCCATTGCTAAAAAGAAAAATATCGGTCTATAATTCAGAACTTCTCAGAAGATAAAACAATTTAAAAGACTGGAAGGCTGAAAGTAATCCATCTTGAGAGTCTATCTGCTGTCCAGAGCAAGCGTGGGTTCCAGCCTCTTCAAGCTGCAGTTGCCTTTGCTTCCTGAGAACATGCCAGATGTGACAGGAATGTCTCCCAGATCGAGTGTTGCTGAATAAAAACACGTCAGAGAGAAGAAATGCAGCAAGAGCTTGTCCTGTTCTGCTCTGTGCAGCTCACCCAGGCAAACAGGCAGCACAGCCATTAGCAGTCAAACAGCAAAAGAGGTGTGATTTAGGTTTTTCAGGTCTCTGCCTTTTATAGTCTCATAATAGAAATCATTAGGGATCCACTGAGATATTCCATTTATTACAGTAAATTTAGATGGCTGGTGGCATTAAGTGCTGTTCCAGGTCTGGGTCATGATTGCTGCCAGGCTGAGTGAGGATGTATTAACTCCAGGAGGTGGATTACTATCCATCAAGGCTGGTGAATAAGGCCCAGATTTCCCAGCTATTGGGTGGGTGGCAACATGTCCAAGAGAAGTGTCTGCCTCTTGAATCTGAGGATGACTTCAGGATCAAGTCTTCATGGTTTTGCTTGGGTAAATCAAAAAATCTGAGCTCTTTCAGCCATTCCAAGTTGCACTTTTTTCCTTCTGCAGCTGCCTGAGGCCAACTTCTATTTGAGCACTGGAGGAGAGATATTCCCTATGTCCTAAGGAAAGAGAAGGGAGAAGGAGGCATGTTTGGAGCTACACAGTGATAAGGTAACAAGGGAATTGCACTCCCCACTCCAAACACACAGCATTATCACACACCATTAAGTGTTTTTTCTCTTCTGTCTCACTGTTTATGTCCAACCTGCCATGACAATCTTGCTCTGGAGTTTGAGTGAATCTCAGCCTTTGACTTCCATCCTCTCCAGAGAGGTTTTTAGCTTGACAGACAAAAATCAGGTAGCTTACAACATAAATTCATTGTCTTGAGTTCCAAACAGTGGCTTTACAAATTGCACTTTCATTATGTAAAATAAAGCAATTTATAACCACTGACAGCAGATAAAATGCTCCAGTGCACACTGTTAGGCTGGGTGTATTTGACAGCTTGAATCCAGCTGCCTCCCAAAGGAACAAGTGCTTGTCCTGCTCATGATCTTGTGTCTGTGAGCACCAGCCTGCTCATCCTCCAGAATGAAGTGGGTCAGGTTTAAATTCCGAGTTTGGCCATTTTAACCTGGAATGAAATGCATGGATAGAAGAATTAATTTGTTTGTCTTGTTCAGGCTTCTCTTATTATAAGACTCTTTATCAGAAATAATAAATCCGTGCACATTTTTTCTTCTGAAACACTGGCAAGGTATAATTATATTATGATTTATTTTACAAAATCAAGACCAGAACCTGAAATATTTACTGAGGCAAAATTAGAAACCAAGGAGAGTAATCAATCATTCACAACCAGAGAACTGTAATTCCTTCCATGTCCATTTAGTAGACTGAGTACAGAATAACCACATTATTGGGAACTCTGACAGATACCAAAAATAAAATTCAGGCTTCTTGATTTCTAATGCCCTTTCAGTCCAAGCCTTATGAACATTCCCAAGCAGTTGCTACAACTTTTGGTAAACAGAAAAACTTCTTATGAAGTATTTAATTACTTATGAAGTATTTAATTGTATGTAGAGAAAAAAGTGGACTACAAATCAGCAATGCCTTCAGGGTAAAAAACTACCCACCAAGGAACTGTCAATGTATGGGGCAACAAGTTGATTTGAGAAAGAACAATTAATATGTCTATGAAAGAATTAGCCCTATTTTCAAACCTGAATTTTCAGGTAAATCAGCATGTAAAATTTTTTTTTCATGCCTAAATTATGTTCAGTAAAAAGATCATGAAATTCTCCATATTCTGCATTCTTTTAATTTCCAGCAGTCGCAGGAAGACTAAGAGTTGCCACCATAACTCCAACTCATGATGTGTGTTTAGTTAACAAAACACCTCATTACATCACTCCAGAAGTCTTGACATTAACAGTCAATTTTTCAGCTTCTTTATTCAAGTGAATGGTGAGCCCAGAACAATAAAATATGATGGAACTGGTGTTGACCATGAAAATTTAATAACTGAGCAGGTAGGTAACAACACCTGAATCACAGAATGAGGTCAGATGCTGAGATGTAAATTATTCCTGTTTAATAATTTCAGTGGCTCATTCTGTAGCCTGTCAAAACAGAGACAGGTCTGTGTCATTTTTCTTGCCCCTTAGAAATGAGCTGCACAGAGGAAATCTCAGAGAGCTCATTTCAGAAATTATTTGCTGAATCTGTAAGAAGTTGGTTTTGCTTTTTCAATGGAGTGATGCTGGTTTACACCAGCTGAGGATATGATGGCTATTTCCTTGGATTTTCAACAAATTCCTGCAGATACAGGAATACATACCTGTGAATGTGAATAAAAATTGTGGGGTTTGAGATGTGCTGTGGAGGGACTCTAGGACCTGCCTACCAAATATATGCAGGTGCATTTGGGCCAAAACACCCTGGAAATGATGCTGGTCATGCCTTTGATTTCAAAGTAGAGGATTCACTGAAATTTTGCGAATTGAACAGATTTTCTATCTTCTGATTTGGGGTCTGTCAGCAAAGTTATTTTCCACTGGGAAAAAAAACTCCAAACAAATCCATTTCTGCCATTTTATTCAGGCTACAGGAGCTCTTAATCTTCAAAATGGCTATTCATCTGGTAAATTCTTCCTCACAGCTTTTCTCAGCTGCCTGCACAGAACAAGGGTGTTTGATGTGCTCATCCCTCGCTCTTCTACAGATGCTGCTCTGGCAAGTGTCACTGTCATGATTGCCATCAAAAATGTCACTCAAGAGAAGCATTTTCCAGATTTCCCTGCCAACATGAGCTATGTCATCCCACTGGGGGTCAAATATCTTCCAGCCTTGCCTCTCTTTCCCTAAGAAATTCATTAGGGAGCCATAGCAGAGCTCATCATTAGCTGTGAGTGACTTGCAGCAGATGTTAAATATTGTAACACTGATAACAGTTTTTTGCTGTGAGATCTGGAACTCAAGAAACCTTATTCATTAATAAGGAATGGGTACTCTCATTTTAAGGGACTGGGTAGAGGGATTTAGGAGACCAGAACAAGTTAGCAAATGAATATATGAGCTGGTTGATAAAAATTCCATACCAGCCCTTAGCCTGGAATATCCTGAAGTTAAAGCTGGCTCACACTCTCACTTGTTTATGCAATGATGCCTCAACATGGACCTCACTGAAACTACAAATCAAAGAGGCCTCCCATGGGTTCACTGAACACTGATTTGATTCGTGTTTCTCAACAAGAGGTGCAAGGCAATGTAAAGTGAGGTACCATAAGTGGGATATGAGGGAGATGGAGAGCAAAGCAAAACAGAGATAAAAGGAACAAGGACTTTTAAGCTTGTTGCAATTTGCCTAATCCTGTTGAGGGGAAGGTTTCATGTGCTTTATTTTTGATAAGTAGTCTTAACATTCTTCTCCTGCAGATTACCCCTCTCTAGGGCTTGTCAGTCTCTGCTGAGTTCCAGTCTCAAGAGATAGACAGTTGTGTGCTGAGAGACTGCCAAGGAATATTAAAATTAATCAGTTCAGGAAGTCAGAGTTGGTTCTTACATTTTCCTACACAGTCCAGCTGCAGGGGATGTGCTGTGCAGACCTAAGAGCCCAGTCCTCCTGCTTCCATTGGTTAGGAGATCACTGCAACCATGGCAGAGCTTCCTGGAGGCAAAAAGCACCCACTACCAACTGCTGGGTCCAGACATTGCCATGGGAAAGGTCTGACCCAGAGCAGACTGAGCAGGAACTCCTCAGTGACCTTCCCAGCTGTCAGAGTCATTCCCACTGATGTGCCTTTGATCCCAATGAGGGGCTTGAACCGATGCATCCTGGATAAAATAACTAATTTTAGCAGCTACATCTGTTTAATTGAGACTCTCAGCAGAACACGACTGCAGAGGGAGCCTGGGGGAAAGTAAGAGATCACTCAGGTATGAATTGCAAATGTTTTAAAGCTTCACTCTCTCCTGGATAAATCCTCCCAGGAGCAGCAATACTCGTGCTACTGCCATTCCTGGCCAATCTCCTGCGTTTGGACAGGAAGTTCCTTCCTGTGAAGGAGAATTTTTAGTAGAAATGTACAAGAGATCTACTTAATACTATTTGTCCTACAGCATGATACTAAATATTTCTCAGAGCTACTGAAGATATTTATACATTTCAAAAGCTATTTCTGCGCAAGCTGAGTGCTAAACTCCTGGATTTTTTTGTTTGTCAGAAGTCCCTTAAATACTAAAATCTCTTTGCAATGTCCAAAAGCTAAGCCACCTTTAAAAATTTTTGTATTGTGTAGGAATTTCTCCGTTTGTGTCCTACCAAGAACAGTACTTATCATTGTTGCCTTTACCTGTTTACCAGTCCTGAATGCCACTGATATTCCAATAGAGAACCTGGTGAGAGGTGCTGCTGAAAATGTGATACTTAAAAGGAAAACCTGATGTAGACTCGTATTAGGAGCTTGGCTCTAAACTCACCACCTTCCTTATATATAAAAAAAATAATATTATTTAAATATCCTGCTAAATAAAAGTGTATCACTTCTCACAGTGGTTTGCTGATGCCTCTTCAAACTCCACAGCAATGTGCTGTGTCAGCATTTCCAGTTGTGTCAGGCTCTGACCACCAGTGCAACAGGTGAATTGCCTGATTTATAGAAAAATACATTATTATTAGTGCTAAGCCATCAAAAAAAAAACAACATTGGTGTTTCCTGGTCCCTAATATTCTGTACATACAGGTTTTGGAAAATGCATTGTTTTGGGAGAGGCAGATGTGAAAGTATTGCTGTTGAGAAAAAGTCCCCTTACCAAGGGGGGAAGCGAAGAGGAAGCAGCTTTTGAGGACCTGGGAATTGTTTTTCCTGAAAAAGAAACAAAGCATTTTGTCCTACTTTTCTAGAGATTAGCTTTTGTTTAATCTTCCAATCTTCTGGCATCCTGAATCACTGATTACTCTAATAACAACATACTAGTTAATCCTTATGAAACATGTACTGATAATTCAGCCTAAGAAACAATCTGTGTTTTACTTTTAGCTGCCAGCTAAAAGCTTGTGTTAAACTTTCTGCTTTTATAGAAAAAAAAATGAAATATGGGGATTTTTCCTCTTTTCACCTCCCCTCCCCCAGTGAATTCTCCAATCATGGTATTCCCAGTTATTTCAGGTATCTTCATCATAGATGGCCAGTTCTTACTGGGTTTCATTTTATATTCTCTTAGAGAAGACCAAAGGTCCAACCTTCCACACCACCAGTAAACAAATAGGAAAACTTCTTAATTACAAGTGGTGTTTATAGCTACAGTTTTGATCTGACTTCACATAAATCAACAGCTTTAGTTGTCTTGGGAAGAAAAAATGGCTGTTTTGTAAAAGCAAAAAAAAAATTCTATAGATAGAAGTCTCAAAATCTCAATATTTTCTGTTGATAGGAGGAAATTTCTTTTAATTCAGGCAAAAATACCATATCAACAATTTCTCATAAAGACATTTCAGCAGCTTTATGTTCATTTAAAAGGTTTGTATTCCCAATTCGCCATATTTTTCTCTTTTTGTGCATTAAAAAAACCCAAACAAACCCAAACCAACATCCTAGGACTCCAGGTTCCACAACAGCAATCATAGAAGCTGGCAAAAAAATAACTTAAAGTTTCAAAGCTGCCAGGCCAACAGACTGAGGTTCAGGGTTTAAACTCCTCTTCATGGTTCTGCTGTGCTGGTTCACACTCAGTTTGTGACCCTGGAACAGCTGAGGGGCTTTTTCAGTCCATAGTTGTGTGAGGGGCAGAGAAATTGGGAGCTGGGTCAGGGTTGAGCTTTGTGACTCTAAGTCAGGTGTCAGCTTTGGTTTTCAGACAGAATTTAAGAAAATCTACTGTGGAATTTTTCCAGGAACTGAATCTTCACATGTTGTCAATAATGGAATTATTGATTTTGTACTGTTGTTGAAGTAGGGAACACCTGCTTGGTAAATGGTCCTGACAAACATTCTGCTTCCATTGTCACCCTTGCTGCATTTCCCTGGGGGGGATGTTCCCATTTGTGCTGTTGGGTGCAGGCCACACAAACTGCAGCTCGACAGCCCTGCACAGATGAGTCAGTGAGGATCAACGAGCCCTGGTGATGACAAGCTCTAGGACTGCAGTGAAAACCACATTTCAAAATGTGCTTTTATGGCATGAGAGAGGCATCTCCCACACAGTCCATGTTCCAGCCCAGTTCCCTGTGCAGGGACTTGCCTTCTTAACACTGTCTACTGTTCTTAAGTTTTCTCTTTTTAATTTGCCTCCTTCAGACCTTCCCACTGGCTCACCACAAGCACATCCTTCTGAGATGTTTTAAAAATAGAGGGCTGAGAATAAGAACATTAGATAAAAATGTGGGACCACTGAGGCACATGGAAAGTGTTCATAATAAATCATTCTTCCTTTTGCATTGACTGTGAACTCCTTTGAGCAGACATCCATTCTCCCTTCAGGGAATACACTCGGGGTGCAATTTGGTGGACCCACAGACAAATAGTGATGAGTAACCCTGTGCCAGATTCTGGTTCAGTCATTTCAGCAGCTTAATGTGAAGAAAAATCTATAGGCCAGACTGGGTGACCCAAATTATGCTCTCTCTCACATCACTGACTTGAATTATCTTTAGGTTTTGTGGTTAGATTTTTTAATTTGGTTTACTTGTGTTTGATTTCAACAGAGATTTATCTGCAGAGAAAAGGCTGAGGTTTGAAGATCAATTAATTTTGTTCTTTCTTCTCACCCACCTTGTCAGGTTTCAGAGGGATACGAAGTCATTTGTTTGTTTTTCTGTAAACTTGCACACATTGTATTTGCATTTGTAGGTGACAAAATACTTGCCTGATTTTTCATATTTCTGTAATTTGGTCCATTTGCTCTCAAACATTAAAAAAAGAAGTAATATGTTTCACCAGGAGTTCCCAGGAAGCTTTTGAGCCCTTAATTGGAGCTTCCATTCTGGAAAGGTGCACATCAGTAACCAAGTCTATTTACTGCTTTCAGTGTGGATTTATTAGGAAGGAGGGCTGGTCCTGAGCTTCCTCTGTGATTGATGCCTCTGAACTGTGAAAGGAGGTAATATAAAGTGTCTGAAAAAAACTACTGACTTTTTTAATAGGGGCAAAAAAGCCCAAAAAGTGCATAACACAGCACCCTTTTGCTGCACTATGTCCTGGAAAGCTTACTGTGTCCTTTTTCCTCCCTAAGGATATTATCTTCCACACAAAGATATATGTTTGGATGAGTGCCAGCTCGAGCTTTTCTCTTTCTCTTCTTCACTTTGTTTCCTTGCAAAGAGACACAGAGCCCCAACAAGTGGAAAAACACTTTTGGGTTAATTAATCAGGCTGGGGATGAGGGCCAGCTGGGATCATTATAAATTGTGAGGATCAGGAGCAGTCTGGGCCTCCTGGGGAATTCTGCCACCTGGGCTGAGTGGTCAGCATGCTGGCTGGCACAAGGAAAAAAACCTTTTCTGTAGAGAATTCAGACTGGAGGAAATGAGGTGAGTTTTACCTGTTATTCTTTAAGTTAGAACTATTTCTCTTGCATTGTTTGTTGGTTGAAGGCTTCATATGCCCCTTCTGAGTGCTGGAGGAAAACACTGCATGCAAGTTATCTCTACCATGAGAAGCTGAGGGGTTTAATTAACTTAGAGCTTGAATGTTCTAAATCTAGAGGAAGAGCAAGCCTGAAGTGCAGTGTGCTGAGAACTCCCCAATATCCTCATCTTTGGAGCTGACCATAACTCATGTTCCTTCAAGTTCTGTTTACAACTTTTGTTTCCAGCAGGAGCCCTGGGCTGAGTAATCTGCCTGATGGCACTCAGGCAGTAACTAGACTAGGTGTTGTATTCTGGGGTCAAATCATGCTTTGGGCAACGAGTTGTTCCCCTGAACTGTGTAAATCTTTGTACTGTGAATTAACCCCTACATGTACAGCTAAAGGCAAACATTGGAGGCAGATGGTTTTTTGTGAGCCGGTTTTAATATATGGAATATCCATACCTGGCTCTGAATACTTGTCCTGACTCTTTAAATCTTTGGGGTTTTTTTCAGGTTTTTTTTCTTCCGTTAACACTAGGATACACTCCTGCCCTCCGGGCAAACCTGAATAAAACTTAATGCTAATTTGCAATCTTCCTGCCTTCATGCTAAGCTACCCAAGATATTTCATTATTAATTTCACAGCTCTCAGAACCTCAGGGCAGTGCAGCACCTGGAGAGTCTCGAGCCCAGTGAAGGACGTCTGTAGTTAGGAATGGGTGCAGTGGTCTGCTGAGCTTAGAAATGTGCCCAGGTTTGTGTGGTTTCTGTTGCTTTGTCGTGCAAAGCAGCTCGGAGATGTGTTCTCTCATTGCCTCTGCTGGGGACGATGCAGAGCAAGGCTCAGGTGGGAGGAGATTACAGAGGGGATAAGTGAAGATAAAAGCACGGCAAAGATCTCTGGGTGACTCTAGTGTAAATCTGAGCGTTTAGATTACCAAAGGATCCAGCTGATGACTGAGGAAGAAACTAGAATAGCTCGAGTTGTATTTGTTACAGTGGGCAGGAAAGTGCTTTGAGTCAACTGGAAAGTGCTGTAGCAAGTTCAGTCTGCAGGAGGAGTCTGACAACCTTTAATCAAGTTGTACAAGGTGCTTTAGAGCAGGGGAGGGATGAGAGAAGTTTCTGAGGAGGAGAATGCAGCAGCTGAAGGCAGCCATAAGAATCACTGCCCTAGGTGCTTCCTAACGAAAAACTTCTGTCAAGACTTCTAGAGAGGCTGGAGTGGTATCACCTGTGTCTGTGACTGAACCACTTGCACACCTTGTGCATGTTCTGGAGCAATCATCCATTGGGCAGCAGCACAGGTGCTCTCAGACGAGGTGAGAGGGTCAGATGCTGTCAGACAGAAGGTGGTAGAACCTCTGGGAGAGCTTCCAGGGCAGAGCAGGATGCAATGCAGAGCCTTTACAGAGTGTTTTGGGGGTGGGATCTTAACTGTCAGAACAATTGGAGGGCTGGACACACTTAGTCTTGCTGAATTGCCTTTATATGATGCAAGTCATCGCTGTTAATTAGAAACAGATTCATGTTTGGGCTTAGAAAGCAACATGTAAGGATAGGACTGAGACAGGGTAGAGTTAAATGGGATATGAGGAATAAATTCTTTGCTATGAGTGGTGAAGCACTGGCACAGCCAGAGAAGCTGTGGCTTCTTCTTGAAGTGTCCAAGGCCAGGTTGGACAGAGCTTGAAGCAACCTGGTCTAGGGGAAAGTATTGCTGCCCATGGCAGGGTGGTGGAATGAGATGAGCTTTAACCTTCCAATCCAAACCTCCTGTGATTCAGAAGCAGTGTGCTTGTGGTCTGCTGTGGGGTTTCATAGGCTGGAAAAATCTTTGAGCCTCTGTTGTCAGGCTAAGTGAACTCTGGTTTGGTAGTTCAAGTGTTAACAAAATAGAGAGGATGTTAAAAAAGAAGGGGACCAGCACTGTGGAGGTCCTGTTTGGCCCCTAGTCTTGGGCTCAGATCTGTCTGTAACAGAGCTGGAACATAGGCCCTGTAGAGTGAGCACATCATCTGTCTGTGTGTGCTTCACTTCCTTGATAGACTGGAAGAGTGGGAGAAAATCCTGAACACTGATGTCTTAATATTGGCTGAGCCCCAGAGCCGTGTTCCTGCAGATTCAGCTGCTCTCCCTTGGACATTTGGAGCATATGTTGATAAGATGCTTCTTCAGTAATTTCCTTCAGTCAGTAAAAGTCAGAGTGACTGTGCTGGAGGGAGGCCAATGCAAGGTTGCACAGACACACTTCACTCCTCAGAAGTGCAGCTGCAGGTCACAGCTGGGGAGATGCTCACTTAAAAACTGCCTGCTATGGCACAGTGGAAGTACTGATCCTTCTGCAGACAGTAAATAAAAAATGGATTGCCCCCATGCAGCACAACAGGCCTGAATGGAAAGAAAAAATGAGGAAATTATACCTGTGGCAACCTGTGAGCTGTAGAAATTGGAGTCATTGCTTATGGGCAAACCCACAGATTTCCTGAGGAAAAACCCCCAATAGTACTTGTTCCTCTAGACCTGCTTCCCTGACATCTCATGAGACCCAGTCATGCAAATACAGTACCTTGGGACAATTCCCATGGCTGAATTTTGGCAGGGTTGAGCCCTGTGCAGAATGTTCAGCTTAGAAGTCACTTGAATTACCCACCACACCCTAGAAGAAAACTTCCAAAACTAATACAAGCTTGATTATTCAGCAGAAAAGCAGTGATGACAAATGA
The DNA here is from genome assembly GCF_025592945.1 of Manacus candei. Taxonomy (NCBI): domain Eukaryota; kingdom Metazoa; phylum Chordata; class Aves; order Passeriformes; family Pipridae; genus Manacus; species Manacus candei. Next base: position 941,437 of record NW_026138101.1, on the reverse strand, counting down.
GTGCTATATCTGCCTTGTTGTGCTCAGGGTGCTGCTCCAGGACTTCTTGGCTGGTTGTTCTTGCTCTCTGAATAAAGCAAGAGAATCACATAAATATTGGCAGTCCTTGGCTTTTTAGCCAGAGCTGAGCAAGCAAACAGCTCTGACTGTGCCAGCTTCTCTCTCAAATGTGCCCTTCAGGAGTAGGTTCAGCACCTCCTTGTAGTTATAATTTCAGTATGTTCTGTCTCATACACAGGGACACAACTATTGTCTAAGAGTTTACACATTGGGATATTCCTTGCTGTTGGGGACCCCTTGGTGGACCCTTTTTGTTGGAAACAGAATGAATCAAGAATTGAATTCTTTTTATTCCTATTTCTCACCAGAATCAACCACCCTGGAAATCTCTAAAGACTTCATGAAACTCTCTTCCTTGTGGAAATGCAAGTGCTTGGGAGTGTTTGGTGTAGTCATTATAAATATGTAGTCAGCATAGATGTAAAAATACAGTGTGCAGTGGTAGGAATATAGATAAAAATGGAAATACAAAGGCTTGAGGTTGTGCCTGGGTTTGCAAACCTTGTCAGCAGGTTACAGGGCTTGCAGTCCAACAAAACTTGTGAAGCCTGAAGTGCTGACCTTGGTGGTAAAAGGAAGGTTGAGTTTTCTCTTCAGCTTCCTCATTTTACATTTGCTGAAGGAAGGGGATGACAGTGAACATGCTACAGCAATGTCCAAGTGTTTACAGCCTCCCTCTTAGCTGTGGTAAATTGGATTAAGCCTATGGATTCTAACAGTGACACTGATTTATACCACACCTGGGCTGCTTTTCTTTCTCTCTGTGGTATCCCAAGATGAGGTGCAGAATCAGGCAGTGTGAAATATCTGTCAGGATCTGTATTACTTCAATAAAATATAGTGAAGTATAAAATTTAGGTACCTTATAATATTTATCTGCACTTTTTTGGGTTTTCAGAGTACTGGGGGATTGGAACTCTCTAGACTTTCAAAAAGCTGGAAACGCTTGGCACAGGAATTATACCAGAACCTGCAAAAATGGGCCCTTAATTTGCTGTTATTTCAATAAACAGTGATTAAAGACCAGCAGATCTATGGCATTGCCATATTTTATTCTTTTGGGAGACAATTTGAAACTGATTTATCTTCTGTTCTGTGTAGTGTTCCCTCCAATATTCTTGCTCTTGAAGTGCACTTCTGTGTATTTAGGTTGTTGTATTTTTTGTTTGTTTTAATGCCACTCTTGTAACAACCCAGAGAAATGGACCCTTGGTTACAGATTTTTTCAGAAATACATGATTCTGTAGACAAAATGGACTTCTAAATTCTGTTGGAACATTTCACAATCTCTGAATCACTTATGGTATAAATCTATTTGACCTTCAATTTCCCTTAGATATCTTTGTATCAGCACGAAATTAGTTTAATTTATTTAAGCATGCATACTCACACCCTAATGAGCTGATAGTGTTATCTTGATCAGTCTGGAAATGAGAGTTCTAAATTCTGCAAGCACCAGTCAAGGTATGGACAAGGAATTACAGATGGAGATGGTTTCAGCCTGTGTGGTTTCACCTTCTCTTTCCTAAAAATATCCTGTGAAAAACAGTAATTGTGCTGTAGGAGTCTGTTCACGAATCTTTGCTGAACTGTGTAATGTTTTTTTCCTTTAATCATGAGCAGCTCACAGCTTTTTGTCTCTCCAAAGCTTTGAAATCTCCTCGAGTTTGTCTTTGAGCTGAGACAATTTTTGTGAAATACTCGTATAAAAGTCTCTCAGAGGTGGAAGAATTCTGACTAATTTGGTGTGGAACTCAGCAGCTCAGAAAAGTTCAGGATAGGCAGGGAAAAGTAAAGCATCAGACTAATGAGAACTTACATCATTTGGAGAAGCAGATCCTCAAGGCATAAAGTCTTATGAGTGTTACCTGCTTTGTTGTCCTGGTGAAGATATTTCAAGAACAGTGATTTGCAAGTGAAATCTTAATTAGAAAATTTTAATGGATATTTTCTTGAAAGACTGTGTAAGACACTTAAAGGACAGTACAGGAGCTGTTGATTGAAGGACATAAAAGCACTTTCTTTGTTTTATTAGTATTCTCTATTCATGAGTGCAATCCAATTATCTTTAGTATTTCTCACACGGTACCTTTAAGGTTATGAATCTTAATAAGAAATGTCTTTAATGAGATGGCTTTTTGTACAGCAAAGGAACAATTCCTGACATGGGGTTCCCAGGCAGGCAGGTGAAAACAAAAGCCATGGAACTAGGACAGGACATGCTCTATGTCCTGTCTGTCTGGGGAGTGAGGTGGGCCTGGATGTGGAGCTAAAGGCAGGTGGTGGAATATCAGCAAATGCTCCTGTTGTTTGTCTGAAATCAAGTGAAACATCCCTGGATCCTCACAGAGGCTTCACTGCCCTGCAAGGTCAATATAAATTGTACCTCATCTGCTTGAGCTTCAGGCAGAAGGAAAATTCTGTTTCACTCCGATTGTTCTTACTGAGAATAGTCACAGTTTCTTGAAATCTGATGAAAAGAAATTATTTTGAATAAACTGAGACAAAACCTGTTGAGTTGTGGTTACTGTCTGACTGACTAATATTTGGCTGAACGCTGAAAGTGGAAGGCAGGACATTTCAGAAGATATTATGACTTTATTACATGCATGCCTGGAGTTCTGTGCTAATACATTAAATCCTAAATGATTTTCTTTAAACAAAATTTTCAGGCCTGAAGCTTTTCATATAATATTCAAATATGGAGGTGTTGTTTCAGGATGATTATGTTTTATTACTTATTACTGATGACATAACAAGCTGTATGTGAAGAGAAACACCTGAAGGGCCTTTTACTGCCCTTCCCTTTTAGATATGTGCTTGATTTTTACAACTGCTGTAGTTAGGGCAGGAATCAAGTATGGAAATAAGGAAATCCCAGCTGGATTTTTATCCCTCTTGCTGAATCTACTGCAATAATCTGCTCAGGTGCTCCTTAAGCACTTCTGCTTAGTGCTGATAATCTAGGCTTGGATTTTTTACACGGTACTTTTCTGTGGTACTTCTCTAAATGCAGATCTTTCTGAGAGTGCAGTAGGTTTTGGCTAGGTTTTTTTTTCCCCTCTGTATTTCCACTGGCATAAGGGAACTACAGGAACACTAAACTTTGGGGAAAGTAAGGTTTTGAGAGCTATCTCCTATCAGAAGGAAAACGGTAAAGACAGGAGCACAAGGGGAGGGGAAACACCTTAGTTCTTTCTCTTCATCTTTTTTTTTTTTTTTTTGTGAGTACCAATTTAGTCATCCAGAAATAAAAATAAAGTAACCCAGAGTATTAGTATTCATCCTAATGTTGAAAGTTAAGAACTGGAGCTTCCTAACCAAATTTTCAGCCTTTTTCTTAGGGCTTAGCTGGGTATTTTTCCATGGCTGGGACCTGGGAGAGGTTAAAGCCCTGTATAGCTCAGCTCACCCATTGCCACAGAAAGAAACAATTCAGAAGGAGGAATTTAATTCTTTGAGTCAAATGTGCTGGAATATCTCACTTTTTACCATGCAGAAACCAGATTCCATTTAGGAAACATGGCCTTTTTTTAGTTTTAACTTTAACATGTGGCACATAATTTATTACTTGTAGAAGTTAAAACTTTCTAATGCTCCTTCAGGGAATGTGCTGTGCTTTTCCTTTCCCTGACCTTGTAGGTTTTCATCATTATTTATAGATTACTGCAATGTATTAAAATAATTTTCTGAACAAAAAAAAAAAAAAAAAAGAAAAAAAAGAGGGAGGAAAATCTTACATTGGGAATAAAACCAGAAGGGTCATGCTGAGTTTAACTTCTGTCAGCAGATGTGCTTAATTGATCAAAATAACTGCAGAATGTTTGGACGTGTTTGAAACAAAATTATTGACCAGTGCAAGTTTTAAATAGTTCTGCTATAATTAATGCCTAGAATGTGCAGTACACTTAGTGAATTCTTTTGCAATTTGCTCCTAAAATAATGTACTGTTCCCTCTAATGAATATATGTGACTTAAATAATAAAGTAGGTAATTTTATATTGTGAATGTTAGTGACTGGATGCAAACTTCAGATTGCCAAAGGCAGGTGAAAAGCAACTTTCAGGGGGTCTAACAGCAGGCTGGAATAATAAAATACTCAACTTATGAAACTAATGGGAGTTCATTACTGAAATAACAATATGTCCATCTTATGTAATGTTTCTCTGCCAGAGGAACCAATGAAAGTCAAAAAGGAGAAACAGCTGGAGAGGAGCTGGGAGGTATCAGGGCTGCAGAGAAACCTGAAACAATCTGCAGAATGCCTGAAGAAATGAGAGCTAGGTCAGAGCAAAGGTCTCCCCCCCCACTGCAATTTCAAGATCATAGAAAATGTGCTTTTAGCCCGTGATCAAAACCCACTCACTGTGTTTTGGTTGCCAGTCAGAGCAGTTGGAAGGCTCCTGTGCTGTGTTTGTTTCCAGGTGATTCTGCCACACTCCGGTGTCTGTATCTGGCTTGCAGAGCAGGGTGTCTATCAACTTCCAAAAAAGCAGCCTGGTGGGGATTTTTACAGTTCCCTACAGCAACAGGAGTCGTTGCTATGCCAGAGTAGCAATTAGAAGCTTAAAAAGAGACGTAATACATTGGTAAGGTCTGAACAACCTGCTTTCTCTTGGGTGATGGGTGCTGTTCCTCTGCTGGTTCTGGGATTTAGGTTCAGGGAAAAGGCTTTGAACTAAGAGAAGCTGGGTGCCAGGCATCTAAACTGCTCTTTTAATTAAATCTGGTTATGAAATGATATGATCTTGGCAACAACAATATCTGCTAATTGTAACAGCTTGTTCTGAATTTGTTACTCAGCTAAGTTACACGGGCACTAAATGTTCCTCTCAACATATTTTTTCCCTCCCCAGTAACATAATGAATCATGCAGGACGTTTTCTGTGAAAGCTGGTGCAGCCCAGACCCAGCTATAGGAGGAGATTAAGTTAGAATCAGGGACATGTGTGATGATCCTGGTTCTGCTGAAAATACAAACGCTCACCTCCCTGTCAGACATTGGTGATTTGCTTGTTTGTGTTACCTCTGTGTTTCAGCACATTCTTGGGTTGAGTTTTGGAAGAACTTACACAAGCTTAAACACTTGACCGAGTCAGGGTTTGGATTGCTGCGATTTTTAGAAGCATCTGATGTCCAGAGTCCCACCTACATTACAAGGACTTGAGCAGCAAAATCCCCAATATTTTTCCAGCTATCTACATGTTTAGAACAACAGGCTGGGCTGATTTTCTGTGGGACCATGTTGAACTAACTCCTGAGCTAACAAGGCAATTGTTAATTAGAAAAAACCAATCAGTTGTCCTACCTGATTGTATTTCCAAACTGTGTGTCAGTGGGGAGAAATGTCTGTCAAAAGGTGCAGCTATTCTGCATCAGGATATGTGTCCCAGCAGTCCCCAGTCAGCAGAAACAAGCACTGGTTTGGGTCTGCCAGACCAGAGGGGCAGAAGTGGGCTGGGTATTGTGGCAGTCTGCAGTTGGTTTGCCTCAGAAACTGGATTTAATTGTAAAGAAATGCAGACTCTCCAGAGAAATGCAGGTGCCATCACCATGAATAGGACCCTGCAGAGGTCTGGGTTGTGTCCAGATCAGGGTGGGATTTTGCCTGGTTTGCCATCTCAGTAGAGAATTCCTGGCAAAAAAATAAATGCTAATTGTGAAAAATAAAAATAATAAAAAAAAATCAGAGCAACCTAAGAATAAACCAGGAGAAATTCCACCCTTTGTGTGGCAAACATAAATGCCTGTTATCTAATGTCAACTTGTTCCACTTGTGTTGGAACATCCCATCTATAATCTGCTACAGTTCCTCTGGTTTGAATCATAAGGTCAATAGCAAGATAAACCCGTGAGATTAATCCCAGTCACGTCATCCCAATTGTGCCAACAACTGTGCTTTTCTGTACTTGAGCTGTGCAGCTCGGGGAGGAGAGTTTCTGAACACCAAATGCCTGCAGGAAGGTGCAGAACTCTGCAAGTGCCTGTGTTTGTGTGTCCAGGTGGGAGAAGGGTCAATGCTGGAAGTGTCTCTCGGGCTCCAGAGTGCCCCGTGCTGTGGGAACGGTGCCTGCCAAAAGCTGCTTCCAGGGAACAGTCACTTCCCTGAGCTTTGCTCCGTCCCAAAGTCGTGGGGACCTTGGCGAGGTTTAAGAAATGGAATAATGAAAGCTGAAAATCTGATTAAAAACTAATTTAGGCCTTGATTAATCTCCATGCTTAAATACATGCCCAAAATTCGGCGTGTCAATGTCCTGGGGGTGTCAACAGCACTGTCTGTGTGCTGTGAGTGATGTGGGCCTGGACACCCAGGTGTCTGTGCACACCTGGCCTTTGAGACTTGGTTTTCACCAACTTTGTTCACACCATCCAAAAGCTCAAATTATACAAGACCACCCAGACTGTCCCATGAAGCAGCATTGACTCCTGCATATTCATATTGCTTCCTTCTGGCTATACTTGGACATCCCAAAAGGGACATCTTCATTAGCATTAGGAAATCACTCCCACTGCCTCTCTAGCAATCATTTACCTCATTCTTTACTATTTATACCTTTGGATACTTCTGAGTTATCTCATTTTCAATAAGTCTATCTTTTAGCTTTCTTCTAGAGGAACTATCATCATCCAGTGAAAAAGATAACACCAACACTTTTTAATGTGATCAATAAGCCTGGGCTTTTTTATTCTTCATTATTATTATTTTAAATAAATATGTGAAAAAGAAATTTGAAGACTTTTGCTGTCTAGTATGATACTTTTACAGTCTGCAGACTGTGGCTGCATTTCAAGCAAATGCTCTTGCAAACACTGTTTTATACAATAGCAGTGCAGTTTGTTAGTTATAGATTGATCATCTGGCTACAGGCAAACTTTGAAAGCTGTCACATACAGTCATTTTATTTTAAGCATATTACTGGCTTTAGATACAGAATTGAGATTTTTATCTGTGTGCCTGGTGGATGAACTTTGTATAACAACACCAGCCCTCAAAGAATGCGTTCTAATGCTTGGCTCAAGATATTAATTGCAAGAACATTGGAAACTCGAAGGCAAATAAAATAACGAGTGTGTTTGTGCCAACAGAAGCTGGTTTGTTATTAGGTATTCAGCAAGATACATGATGGTAGAGACAAAGTTCATTCTTGTTAGTCACAGAGAAGGAGTATTTATTATTGAATAAACTGACTTTTGACCTTCTCCCAACCTCCAGCTCCGTGGGGATTTGCCGGAGCTGGCTGTGTTGGGCTGACTGCTGCTTATTACCTACGCCAGGAGAGATGACAGTGCTGTAACCTATGCTGATGCTTTGCTTTGTGTGTTTTGCTGATGTGTACCTGGGAGTGCTTTAGAGCCAGGCTCAGTTCCCTGTGTAGATGTATTTGATGGGAGATGCCTGCTCCTCCAGGATCAGGCTGTCTGTCTCGTTGAAGGTGTTGCTCTCGCCGGGGTGGTTGGCGTTCTTAGCTCTGTTCAGCTGCGACTGCAACCGTTCGTGTTCCTTCCTCAGCTCCGAGTAGGAGTGGGAGAATGTGTGGAATATTGATGTTGCAGGGAAGGACATGATGAGGATCCCGCTGAGGATGCTGCTGAGAGCCACCATCTGCCCCGGGACGCTCCGTGGGACCATGTCTCCGTAGCCCACGGTGGTCATGGAGATGATGGCCCACCAGTAAGAGGCGGGAATGCTGGTGAACTCCAGCACCCTCCCGGATTCGTTCTCAGCCAGGTAAACCAAAGGAGAGAACAGAGTGACAGCCACGCACAGGAAGAGTAAGAGCAGCCCGAATTCCCGCGTGCACTTCCGAACTGTGAGGCCCAAGGTCTGCAGGCCCAGGGAGTGCCGGGCAAGGCGCATGACGTACAAGATCCGCAAGGCACGTAGAACCCGTAGCACCAAACCAACCTTCTCCAGGTACGTGTTGCTGCTGCTGCTTGGCCTGTCGTCCTCCTCGTTGGAGTCGTCCTCCGAGAAGATGAGGGAAGCGTAGTAGGGGGAAATAGCCAAGAAGTCAATTATGTTCAGGGGTCCTTTGAAGAACTGACACTTGCTCCTTGCCTGGATGAAACGGAGGAGGAACTCCAGGGAAAACCAAGCCACGCAGACGGTCTCTATGACAAAGATGTAATAGCACTTCTGGGAACACTCACCCTGACACAAAACAAAGAGAGAGTTAAACAAAAGAACAGTCTGTGAACCAGCAACCAAAAGCACCAAGGGAGAAGCAATATGGATCTGCTTGAGTCACTGGCATCAGAGATAAACAAATCCCAGCAGCAGGTAGTTGTATGAAAGCCATCTTTCAGCTGTGTGCAGAGAATAACTAGCATGTGAAATATTTAAATGAACAGACTTTTCTCACAGCTTATTTTATTATTAGATGATTATTATTTTTATTAGACTGCTTCTTCCAGGCTAAATGAATAAAACCCACCTCTGTATAAACTCCTGGCATGCATCCTGTAAGTCTCACTTTCCGATCTCAAACAGAAGTCAATTTAAACTTGACTAATTTATAAGCCTGTACAGATATATTCCTGTCCTTATACACAGAAATAAAATACTCAGGGTTAATAACCCTTGTCTTATAATGGGACTAATGATGGGGTTTTTAGTTTTTAAGTGTTGGGAATAAGTTTATTGAAAAATTCCACCTAACAGGTATTTCATGATATTCTCACAGTGGCATGCTGCTGTTCAAGTTCTTGCACCAGTGTAAACATTGGGATTGCAGCTCTAATCCAAAACCAGCTGAACCGGAGTCTTGCATGGACTTTGGCTGACTTTGAAGCAGCCTTGTGTGCTTTCCTTTGCAGATCATGTAATCAAAATCCACTGTCTGGGGTTTGGATTTCTGGTGAAGATGAGAAATCTCAGCTGTAACTGGGAACCAGAGAAAGGGATTGACCAGTATCACAACCCTTTGAAATTCCAGGCTGGACTCACAATATGGGTGGTCATTGCATGTTCAAGGAAGCCCAAATGTAGGAGGTGCAAATTTCAGTTGAGATTTTGATGCTACTTGGATTTAGCACATGTCTCTTTTCAGCTGCAACTTTGATACGTGAAGGCTTAGCAAGGTTCAACAGTCTTCTCATGTTCTTGCAGAACAGGGACTTGCATCTCTGGCATCTTCACAACTGCAGAAGATCAAGCAGAACTGGGGACGATGAAGGAAGATCTGTGCAGAGAAAGAACCTCTTTGGGAGAACATAGTGGCCATGTGCTATTCAGAAATATCTGCAGACCCTTTGTTTTGTGAAAGGCTTTTTTGTAACCTCTGAAGAATGAAGTCAGGGCTTTTGTCTGCACTTTTCCTGATGGCCTGTGTCTGGAATTTAGCCATTTTCAGCCAAATTTCATGAGCAATATTGATTAAAAGCACTGCAGGAAACACATACCCCTACTACTAATCAAATACCAATTTAGTTCAGTTACTCTCTGCAGTGCAGTGTGGTGGGCTTTAGAGTGTACCTCGTGTTAGAATTCCTGCTGCACTCAGGGGTAACAAGTCTTTTTGTTCAGGCAGTGGTTATGGCTTTGGCCACCTGAGGTTCCCCTGGTAAAGTGGCAACATTTCCCTTAGGGATATATTTACCCTGTCTAACCCTCAGAACAGTTTAGCTCTGTAGCACCATTTGGGGGATTTTCCTTTCTGCACAGTAAACTGTCAAGTTCACAATTTACCTCTAAAAGCAAACACCACAAGAGGTATTGAAGTCTTGGCCCTACCAGAGCCCCACTTGCAGGATCAGGTTCTGGCTCCATTTGCAGTCAGGGCTGTGGCAGTGCTGGAGTACCTTGATGTTTGCAGAGCTGCTGACTGGGCTGCAGGAGATTGCCTGCAATCAGCACTTGTGTTATGCAGTGCTCACTCTTTCTGAGCTCTAAATTATTTGTACAGTACAGCCTGGACCCTGCACAGACCCGCCTGTGGTCACTCCAGTGATGTGGCCTGTGAATTATTCATTGTTCCCATCAAGATTTATTTTATTTTTTGTTAACTGGGCTGAATTTCCAGTGCATCTGTTATTTATTTCCATTTATAAATTTACAGGTGACATTGCTCTCAGATCATCGTGTAGCTTTCACTGTTTCTTCCTTGAAAAATAGAAAAGAAATTTTGTTTGCTGGAAGTTCTAACCAATAAGATCCAGGGTGTTTTTTTAACTGTGTAGTTTCAAGGTGTAGCATTGCAAGAACTGGTTGGGAGATTTTTTTTTTTTCTTGCCATCCTCAGTTGCCTCAGTCCTCTCCATGGAAAGTTACATATATTTAGAGAAAGCAATTTGTGCTGGCAGCTTCCTAAATGTGTATTTCCTTTTTTCAGATATAAGCATCCTTCAGATCAAACTTTTCAGGAATGTTGTTGTGCATTTTATTCTCCCTCTGAGCATAGTTGTGCATGTAAAGGATAGGGAGTTCTCCACTCTTAGCACACTTTGTCTTTTTTATGTACCTTGCAAAAGACATTTCAGAAATGTTTCCACATCACTCTATGAAACCACAGTCCCTTTTTCTGCTGCAGCAACAAAAAGAGTGAAAATATCACAGTGTCTGACTATGGTGTTTAATGAGAATGTGCTCGTTGACTTCACATTTGGGAGATAGATTTCATGCAATGAGTTTGTACGGGCAAGTTTAATATATTAGGAACATTTGTGTATATTATGTAATATTAATTATATGATTTGTATAGAATATCCCTCTCTAATATCAGTCTCTTTAAACTTTCTTGGTCCTTTCGAACATCCTGTTCAAAAGCAGCAAAATTTGGAATAAGAGGGGGGGGAAGAGGAAATATTAATTACCAAGGCCAATTTCTGTTTCTCCCAGTATTTTTGAGGATTTTTAGAACTCAGTGGCTTATGTTCCACTTATGACTGTTGTCTGAAGAACAGGCAGAATAACATACAGACTTCAAATCTATGTTCTTATCAAAATACTGATACCTCTGTGCCATGAGAGATGTCAAATTTGCTGTTGACACCATGTTCCCATTAGTTACTTTCAGTGAACTGTCAAATTATGGCCTAAATATTCTGATGCATGAAAGAGAGTTTTTTTGCCTACATGGCCAATAAGGAAATTTCTCTGCCACAACAACTTCCATATATTTCTTTTTTCTGAACAAAACAAATCCACTTGGGAAATTTTAGTGTTCAGGGCCTGCCAACACAAAACACAGCAAACTCCTCACCATTAACTGGAGCAGAATTTTATTTTCATATCTTTCAGTCCAGTTTCTCACTGACCATTTTCTTTTCCTGCCTGCAGTTTTCAACATGAAGTACCATGAGTGTAGTGGAAGCTGTAAAAGCTCCAAGCCAGTATAGTGCTGACTGTGAACAAGGGGGGAAGGTGAGGTTTTATTTATAACTGACAACAGCATATTTTGGGTGGGTATTTTCCACATGTTTTACTCTATGGTAGCATCAATCAGTACTGAAACCTTCATGAGCTCTGATGGGAGAAGAGTTATCACAGAGCCAGTGGTGAGCAAGTATATAACTCTTTACTCATCCTGCAGATTTACTTTTCAACAATGCAAGAATTCATCAGGACTTATGGAACTTGCCTCTGGCAGAAATTCTGCCTCATGTGATATAAATGTCATAAAATGAGTGCCTGGTATTGATCTTACGTGTGAAATGAGCGTTTGGCTCAGCAGTGAAGGAAACAATATTTTGTATCTAAAAGATATATACTGAGCCTGATGCCTGAAATATTGAGTGGTTTCTTAAATTTATAAACCACCTCAAAGAAGCAAAGGAGTTGTTTCAAACTCCTGTACCATCAGAGATAATAAGCAATTCAAGCTTCCTCTTCATTATTGCTGTATAAGGTAATGGCTTATTTTCTGTGTTCTCTGATGAGCTGGAGCTCACAGTGTTAGACTGAGATTGTTCATTTTAGGATATTTTTGTTAACTTCTCTTCAGATATGAAAAAATAGGTACATAGTAAAATATAAGAACAGCAGTGCTGAGTCCAGTTAGGCCAGTGCCAACAGCCTGAGGAAACAGGTGCCCAAGGCAAACCTCCTGGCTTCTATTTTCCACTCCAGAGCTTCATAGAATGTTTGGGTTGAAAGGAACCTTGGAATCTTGTTCCAGCTCCCTGCCATGGGCAGGGACACCTTCCACTATCCCAGGTTACTCCAAGCCCTGTCCAACCTGACCTTGAACACTTCCAGGGATGGGGCAGCCACAGCTTCTCTGAGCAACCTGTACCAGGGCCTCTCCACCCTCACAGGGAAGAATTTTTTCCCAATATCTCATCTAAACCAACCCTCTTTCAGTTTAAAGCCATTCCCCCTTGTTCTTCAGCTCCCTGAGCCAAAGGAGGTGTGTTCTATAATCAAGCTGAATTGCTCTTCTATGAAGTTTGGCCATGCAGTTTTAAAGTGTGGGTGAGCTGCAGGTTACAGAGTCAAATTTATATCCAGTTTATGATAAAGAATTCCATCACTTTTTTTTGTTTTTAGTGTACACTGTTCAAAAAAGTTTAAGCCACCTGGATCTGTGTAAGGACAATATGTATATTGTACATATGATGTAATAATTGTAACAGTGGGAAACTGTGACTCTGGTAAGTGTTACTGCAGCTTTCTTGGAGTACCTTTTCTGGAAAGGATTTGAGGTTCAGGAATTCAGCTCCTCCAGAGTAATGTGTGACAGTTAAATCTCAGCCCTCAATTGCATGGGTGAGTTTCCAAAATAGAAATTTATTCACCAGTTGTGAATCCCAGCTAAATGGGCTTGAGCTATGTGCCACTCACATGCCTCATTTCCTGGCCAAGTACTCTCTTAGTTCACCAGAAAACATTAGTTAAAGTGTAATGACACTGAGGATAATAAACAAAATCAGATCTCAGAGCTATGCAGCACTAACCTAAACTAGAAGAGATATAAATCTCATCTAGTGAAAATAATATCTTTACATGCATCGATAATTTTGGTAATGCCCAGGGAGACTGAATTATACATTATATCTATATTATATATTACCTGATCTGCCAAGGATTTACCTCAACAGTTTTTGCAATGTATGTTTACCCTTTTGTCCCTCTTAATTAGGGGTGAATTGCAGAAAGAAATCCTGTTATTCCCGTTATATTGGGACTGCAGTGCTGCAGCTGTATGAGGATAGAATTGGATAGGTACCAACTTTCTACCCTTGTTGTGACTGACTCTAAGTGGAAGTTTATTGACAGCAATCTGAACCTGTTTTCTGTGGAGTGTAATTTGTGATTTCACACGGTCTATAAACAGGCTGGAGTCTGAGATGTCAAAGAGGGAAACCTACAGCATTTCTCACTATCTCCTTTCTGTGCTTGCCAGTGAATACTGCTCAGGATGGTGTAAGTGATACCAAGTGTTTTTTGTGTCAATCTATTTCTTAGTTAAGTTGCAAAAGCTCCTCCAATGCTTGTAGAACACTTTGCTAACAAGCCCTGCTTGATCAGTATATGGATTATTTCAGAATCATGCCATACACGTAGTTTAATATTTTTGAGCTTTATATATTCAGAGCTCTAGAGTGGAAATCAACATGTGCATCAGCAATATGTAGATATGCTGCTTACACAGCACACTTAGGAGGAAGGCATCTCATGTTATTTATGAAGCCAAGTTGATAAAAGTCCTTGAACCCAGCCAGAAGCCATGATTGAACCACTGTATGCAAACACTGTTGTTCCCAGGGTATGTTTATGGAAACAAGCTGGCTCATCATCATAGCACAGATGAGCAATGGACTGAAAGGGTCTAAATCCTCTTCCCAGCCAGATCTGCCTGAGATGCAGCAGTGATTGCTTCGAGTAAAGGCTCTTCTGGTGCTCAGTCACCTGGGCTAAACAGCCCAAAACAAAGCAGGGAAGGAGCTCACAGAGCAATATGCTTGATGTTCTTGATTCTGACTCCCGTTGGAGTCCTAAAGAAGTTTCCTTAAACACAGGACCTTCTTAACACTCTGCAGTCAAAGTTCAGGCTGCCAGAACATCATCCTTCACACCAGAAACACGCCTGGCCCCGTGGTTTGTGCAAGGTCATGATTCACATCTGCTAAATTTACCCTGGCAGGTCCAGATTTTGTTTGGCACAGTCAAGTGCAGCCAGTTACTGCTCAGATCCTTCCTCTGATCCAGTGTTTTGTGGACAGAGGCCAGTGTCCACTGAAGTGGCAGCAGATGGGATCAGCCTGTATTGTGGCTCTCGACCTGCCTTCTGCCAGCTTGTGCTGTCCAGCACTTATCCCAGCAAGGCTGCTCTTCTTGCAGCCTGGCCCTTTGTCCAAAAACATTCAACCCTCTGTGTGGAGGATTTAGAAGCAAAACTAGCAGGAATTTCCCTCTCTAAGCTCAAGGTTGCCATTCCTGGGCAGGGGGCTGTTTTCCAGCCTTTTGCTCTTCTCAAGGTTATCCCTGGTCAGTGCATCCTGGTCTACAGCTTTTCCCCAAGCAGTTCCCTCTGTGGGAAAAATACAAACTAATAGCATAGTGAAAAACAAGCTTTGACTCTTACTCTTGCCTGCCCACAGCTCCAAGGTAATGGGGATAGAGGGGGAGGCTGTAAATTCTAGAGAGTGGTTTAGGCAGGAGCAGAGGCAAACCAAGACCTCGATGTAGGGAACTGAGGTACCCAACCAGCTCCAGGCTGTTCTTATCCCAGCTGGCAGCAGGAAATGAACAGGTACAGGGGAGAAATCCCTTTTGGCTGTTAAGGGATGACTCTGTTAGGCAGTGTCATGCCAGGGTGTGTTCCCTGCATACCTGAGCTGTGGGACCCAGCTGCAGTGCTGCAGGTACTGCTGAATCACTGCGGCCGCATTGCCGCTGCTATTGGAATAATTAAACCATGCTCTGCTGAATCAAATGAGGGTTAGGGAGAGCTTGAAAACCCTGTGTTATGGATCACTTCAGCACATGGATTTACAGTTTCAGACTGATGCAGTAAAAACAGGCGGTTACAGCCTGCTGAGAAAGAGACTGTAACCTGATTTAGAGGATGATGAGCCTGTTAAAGGAGTGCTGCGTATTCTGAGCACACAATGAGTTCCCACTCGTTCTGCTTTATGGGAAAGAAGCTTGGACTTATGGAAACAGTTACTACAACTAGAACATTTGAGGAAACTGAACTAATATTGGGATTGTATTAATGTGGACGTTAGAACATAGAAAGAAATTATTACCTCTGTGTCCAACACATAATTATGTCCTCTGGGGCAGAAGTGTAACTAAAATAAAATATTTCAATTAACTTTTGAGCTTGGGTCTTTATTCTGCAAATACTGCGAGAATCAATCTGAAGAATCTGAATTTGATTTAAACCAGTTGGTGACTCCAAAGTGTTTGTGTTAGGAGAAAGGTGTGGAAGAATGATCTTTTTCTTGTTTTTCTAGTAAGAAATTTCACAGACTTAATTTTGTAACTGTGAAGAGCAATATATTCAAAATGACAAGGTATTTATCTGGGACTTGAGAGGATGACCTTCAACTGACAGTTTTGCTGCTGGTCAAATCATTTGCCCTGTTACTGTTTCTTCTCTGCTTCTTTTCTTACTACACTGTAAATTCTTTGGAGCAGAAACTCCTTTTTGTATCTGTGTAGTACAGGCTTTACAAGAGGTCTCAAGTATGGTTGAATCTGTTATAAGGGAAAATACTAATGCTAACAGGAGGTGCTGACACTGTGGGAATGAACACAACGTACGCAGTTCAAAGCCCTGATGCTGCAATGGAATTCACAATTAGATTTTATAACTAGAAATTAGGCCCTGGCACAGGTTGCCCAGAGAAGCTGTGGCTGCCCCATCCCTGGAAGTGTTAAAGACCAGGTTGGGTGGGGCTTGGAGCAACCTGGGCTAGTGGAAGGTGTCCCTGCCCATGGCAGGGGGTGGAAATCAGATGATCTTTAAGGTCCCTTCCAACCCAAACCGTTCTATGATTTTTTTTTTGGCTCAGAATTCAAACACCAGACTGTGAATTTGACTGCAGCAGCAGACTGAAAAGTCCTCAGAGATTTTCATCATAGCAAAAGAGGCATTTCTACAGCACACATTATGTTTAATACTTGTGGCATTATTGCTAGCAACTTGGAGGATGCATCGGTTTCAAATAGAGTTTTCCAGAGATACAGCACCTCCCTCAGAGGGAATACCCACCTTCCCAAAGAAGGGATTTACTAAATCATATATTGCCCAGCAGCTGGAACAGCTGGGTGTCCCCCCAGCATGGTGTGCAAGGCTCGGAGACTTAGTGCTGTTGGGACACAGCCAAAACTGGATGAACATCAGGCAAACTAATAATGTCTAATTGTGCTTTCTGAACACTGGGCCTTGGACTGGCAGAGCCAGCTTTGGAAAGCTGTGTAGAGCCCTTTTCCTCACTGGAGTGCCCCAAGTTTCTGAAGAAAATTGTTTTCTGGGACGCAGAGGGTCAGCAGTGGCCGCCCCGGCAGTGCCTTCTTTGGTTGTGGAGAGCAGGGCTTAAGTAATATGAGCTTTATCTATGTTGTACATAATAGATTTAATGCTGAAATATGCAATTCTCTTTGCAGATGCTTGGAAAATAGTTACTTGTAACGTGGAACTATGAAATCAGAGTGTTAATGTAAGAGTACAATCTCAAGGTCCAATCCTTTAGCATTACTGAGTGACATCCATGCCTCAAAAAAAAAAGGGTAGATCCCATTAAACAATAATTTATATATATATATATTTCGAAGTCCTAGGCTTGAATACTCTGATCTAACGGCTTCTTATTTCATCTTTCCTCAGTCATTATTAATTTAACTCCTTCAGTCCATGAAGCAAATAAATTGGCTGGATTCTGCTGTGCAGAGTACACCTAGACCAGGAGGGTTTGGGGGCTTCAGTGAAGCACATTTTCCAACTTTAAAATGCTGCAATACTTTCTTTGCTGATCAAAATGCTTAGAAGAAATCAGAATTGTACTAGATGCCTAGATAATTTAGGAGAGGGAGTGTCCACAGAAGGTGACCTGATAAGAACACAGAATAATGTGCTTGAGCCAATGCAATAAACCCAAAGAACATCCAGCTTTATTTTGTTCCAAGTAATTTCAAGTCATATGTATATACCAGTATATTTATAGATGGGCATGTAGACATATTCTTTATAGTCTTACACTTGTAAATGAGCACTAGATTTTGTTTCTCTTCACAGTAAGGTAAATAAATTGTTTTTTCCCCTGTAAAGTAAAATTATTCCATTTTTAAAGAAAATGTGTTTCTTGGCAGTTTCCTCCAGTGTACAAGCAAAATATTCTGGCTTCAGTGTCATACAGACAACTTCAGCAATATCAAACATTGAAAAGCATAAGTCAGGGCCTCCAGAATAATGGTGCAGAATGAAAAAAAAAATTTAGAAGTGGTTCTATACTTTAAGTATTGGGTTCTTTACATGCGTTTATGCTTTCTGGGTTCTAAGTGCAACCACAGACCAAAAACTTACTCTTCGAAAAGGAATTAGATTTTCAAATAATGAAATTACTCCAGGAATGGAAGCTTTAAAAAAAAAAATGAATACTCTAAGTTTCAAGATAAAATCTTCATGAGACAACAGTGGTTGCAGCTTCTGTGGTTTGTGTTTCATTAGGTTCCATGCAATACCTACAGCAATTACAACCTTCTCAAGGTCAGTAAAGAGCAAATACAAAAATAGTCTTAACAAGGTCAGGGAAGGGAAATATCTGGGGTTTTTTATTATTCTTCTTCCCCCTGACCTTCATTTCCTTGCCTTCCCGAAGCAAAGACCTCACTGGGTCCTTTCTGCTGAGTCATTTCTCGAGAGGACGCCAATTTTAGGGACTCATTAAATGAAATATCTCATCCTCAGGAAAATCCCAAGAGTGCTTCAAAGTGTTCTGCCCCTCCAGACTCTTCTGCAGTGGCTTAATTCCATAGTTCCCTGGTGTAAGGATGTTTTTCCCTTTGGCTTGGATGTGCTGAGCAGTGACTATTGCAGTTACACCTCTTGGATCCTGGTTGTAACTCTTATGTGGGATTGGGGCTTTGGGGGGACTTTGATGGGATTTTTGCCTTGTCTCTAGTGGAATGATCTTAATTTCTTCATTTAAGGGCAATACTGGTGTATTTTGTCCCTTCATCTTTATTATCCTCTATGTGTGTGGTCTCTGATTCAGATTTTTAGTTTTCTCAGGCTGCCCATTCAGATCAGTAACAGTTTATCTCCAAATATGCCTTTTTTCTACCTTTACATACACATGTGCCTTGATTGCTGTATTTTAGTGATATTATATTTGCTTCTTTACCAAAGACTGTTTGATCTCCACAAAGAATAAATGCAAATATCAAGGACAAGGATGTATAACTCTTGGAAAACGTGACATTTTGGTTGTTTTGATGACTCCTCTTTCCTTAGCCTTTTGTATATTTATTTCACGGTCAAACTTAAAATTGACATCACTAGAGCTAATTATTTGCTGCCCTACAGTTTTCCTGAACTCTTGGCTTCCTTCTGCTGGGACTGCTCACTCTGGGTTGGGATTCATGGCAGGTGCACATGTGATACTCACTTACAGAACTGCTTGCCCAAATCCATATTTTTCTTTCATATCTCTAACGAGGAGGTTCCTAAATGGCATTTGACATATTCTGAAGTGTGTGCATGGTATCAGTTATAGCAACTCCTTCTTTATTTTACTTTCAGCTGTTTTCCTGCCTTTAAGCAAACCCTCCCCTCCCTTCCCTGCTGCCCATGGAGATGGATCCTTCCCTCCCCTCTGGTTGCCAGGGTGACTGGGCTTCCCTGATGCAGATGCTCTTTCCTTGGCTCCTTGCCATCCCTCTCCCAGAGACTGGAGTTTTCACTTTCCCTCGGATAGTGAGGACTCCTGTCTGCTCTTCTGCCTGCCCAGGCAGCTTTTCTCCCTCCTGAGCAGACCTGGTTTAGCAGCTGCTGAAAGGACAAGGGATTTGATGTGTCTGCAGGGTGGGATCAGCAGCCTCTGAGCAAAGTGAGTGAAGTGGAAGTCACCTTGTATTATTTTTCTTTTTTTTTTTGTTTTTGATTCTAATCCTTCTCCTTGAGCCAGTTCTCACTCTTTAACGTGTCTGTGATGAGGAGAAACAGGACCCTAGAGTGGTACATGTGCATCAGAGGTAAATCTTTTTTTGTTTGTATTTCAGGATGGATAAATTCAATTTCCAGCGTTAGTGACATTGGAAAATAGATCCTTGCAGTACTTGTAAGCACATTTGCCACTGAGGTCTTGCCAAGCTTCAACTCAGAAATTAATAAACCTCAGGATAGAATTCAGATGTGAAATCACAGGTGGTTCAGAAACTTTGGGAAGGAATTTGACTGTTTTCTGTCACTGAGCAAGCAGATATTGAGTCACCACTGTGTTCAGCCCAAAAAGCCAAAATTTCAGATTCTGAATGCCTGTCCTTGGTTGCTGGTAAATATGTTCTCATCTTGGAATCACTTTCTGAGATCAGTGAACAGTTTTGAGTTACAAATCAACCTGGAGTTACAATTTGCCTAAGTATGACTCAGCTGCAGCCAAGTACTATTTTTAGTCAATTAAATTCATGGAGTTATTTGTCCAGTTATAGCCAAAATTCTCTTTTGAGATCCCAGTAAGAAAATCTCAGGTGTTGAAAGGTAAGAATTTAGGGATGGAATAGTAAGGATGAAAAAACCTGCTCTTTAGTAGTTCAGATTCTCTGCTTTCCACAAGCCCATGAGTATTTTGTCTTGTATATTCCCCTATGTTTTCTATGGCATAATTTCACATGATTCAAGTAATAGGACTTTTAATACTCTGTTCTGTGCTTCTGGGACTCAGTGACAAAGTGCATTAGGCTGTTGCTGTTAAGTGTAAACTATGGGATGCTTCCAAATATTTGGACAAATGTGGTCCTTTGCTCAAGTTCATCCTTTATCCTCTCCCCTGCACTTTAAACATTCCATCTTTTGAGGCTGTTTCATGCCAGTTTGCTTGTTTTTAAAGTAGTGACATATATGCAAATCTCTAAGTAGTAATGTCATCCATGTTTTATAGGAAATCCAGGAACAGCAGCTCCACTACAGATACACTTATAACCCTCAGCGAGCTTCCCTTTCTAACTTACGGTTAATTATCTTTAAAACACGCAACATGTTACTTCTGGTTGAGCTCTGAAACATCATGTACTTGTTCTTCTGCATGGGAAGTATTTATAAAAGCTTTTTCTGCAGTGGTTGGGAAATTAGGATAAAAAGCATTGGGCTACTTCCATTAACAAAGTTAGTAGGAAGCACTTGCTGGAGCAGAGTTTGTAATGTTTGTACATCTCTAAGAAGGATGTTCTATATTTAAAGTACTTCCTCGGAAGAATTATTGGAACAGTGATAACAGCTTTTCCTGCCAAAAAGTAATAGCTGTGCAAGGCTGCAAGAGCATCAGGCTTATTCCTTATAGTCTCCCTATGCAAGTGTAAGTTAATATTCAAGGGGTTAAAATGGAAATGATCTTAGATTTCAGCCTCCTGTGCAGTCCTTAGTTGTATTCAAAGACATCAAATATCATGACACATCTTCACCATGATGTGCTGCTTCGACTCATGGCTTGGGTAGTAAAACATACACAGATTTTTGTATTGTGCACACTCTGCTGTGCTATAAATGTAAAAATGACTTTATTCATCGATATATGATACTCTGAGGGGCGTCTTATCTTACAGCAGTGGTTGGGGCAGGGAGTTTATTTCACATGGATTTCCTCAGCACTTTTGAAAGGGCAGTTTGCAAATGAAGCACAGGATTCATTACAGGGATTAGTCAAGGTTATTTGATGAATGTGGACATTACCACATCTGCAATAACTTTGTATTGTTACTTTCCTCTGTTTTATCATTAGAAAAATAAATCTTTTAAATGCTGAAATATTCACAGCAATGTTATAGAGATCTTTAATGTATGATACAGGCTTGATTTATTTGCCCTGAATTAATGTGGATAACTTATTTGAGGAGGGTTTAAATGCAGTTAGCACTTCAGCTAGTGTTTGGCATTACTCCTAAAATATGTACATATATATGTGGGCACATACAGAATTCAGTTAGCATGGAATTATGATTTTTGGAGGCACAGCTTTTAAATATCAGTATCTGCAAATACACTTAATCTGTCTCTCATCCTTTAATCTTTATGCAGCTATTGGAATGTAACATTGTAACAATAAAAGTTAATGAATATTTCTTCCTCTTTAAAGATTTGACTGTCTAATCACAAAGGAAGATACCCAGCTGTTTTAAAAGTAAGGATGTCAGAGGAAAATATTTCTGTAGCTGATGTGTCCAAATGAGACATTTCGTGTAACTAGAGAATAAAGCATCTTGAAAACTCCACAATTTCAGTTAGAGAGTCTCAGTGCTAACAACTTAATCTTATACTGGCAACTGCTTCCTAAGAAGGAAAAAAGTGGTTTTTTGGAGAGCTGAAATATCTGTTCTGTCCAGAAGCTTTCTTGTATTTTAGTTAAAAGATTAGTACAATATTTGTTCACATTATTCCCAATATCACTTCGAAAAAGATAGAACCCATTTAAGCCATTATTGTGTTTTCTGGTACAGACTTTCATTAGTTCTGTAGTTAGACCAGTTAAAAAGGACTGACTTACCCTGTCTTCTTCAGCTCTTAAGTCCGGCATTGTGCTGACACAAAGGCTTACAGCTGTGGTGGCCACAAAGAGGATGGAGAGACAAGCAAAGACTTTGCCTGGGAGTCCTGACTGGGGATTTTCTACCATATCTCTGAGTCTGTTCATAAACTGTCCAAATCTGGTTTTCTCATCCAAGACACACGTAGCCTCTTTGCTCCTCCGAAGTTCCTCTTCTTTGCGGATCTCGGCCAACTCCTGCAGTTTCTGGAACAGTTTCCGAAAGCAGCAGTTCTCCAGGTTGGATTCCTCAATCCCCCAGTATCTCAGCTCCTCCTGAAAAGACAAGGCACACATGTCTCTTAAGAGCATCAGCTTCCCTGCTGCTAGGAAGCTGACAATCATCCCAAAAGCATTGGGGTTCCTGTCAAAGAAGAACTCCTGGGTGTCTTCATCGTAATCATCGCACAGCTGAATTATCTCTTCGTAGCTGCTGCAAAGCTTTAGTTTGCTCAGTCTGGTCAGAGGGAAGTCATCTAAAGTACTCCAAGGCAGCAGGTACTTCATGCCTCCAACATTTATCATGATCTCTGTCTTTAGATCGGCCGCAGAGACTTGGTCAGGGTGGTAAATCCTCCTGGCTCTCTGGTAATGGACCCCTTTGACAGAAGGGGTTTCCACACAGATAGGGATGAAGTGGCTCAAGGAATTACAGGAGTTGTAGCTAATGTTACTATAGTCTTGGTCACTGCCTCTGGAGAGAATAGGCATCTCTAAGAGTTCTCACCGGGACATCCGAAACGGCATCAGAGCAGGGGTATCTGTCAGCCAGAAGATACAGCAAGGAGGAGAAAACATAGCAGAGGTTATTGCAAGACAAAAGGTGTTTCCAGCTACTTTCCTAAATCACAAAATTGAGTGCCTGTTTTGTAAGTAAAAGTCACCTCTGTGCTTCTTCCTGAAACCTGCAGCCTGTGAATGAGCTTTGCTTTGCAGCCTCATTGGTTGTCTGGCAACACAGGCACAGAGGAGCTACAGCCTCATTCATAATTATCACAGAGGGTCGGGTGCCTGCAGATCCAGCCGGGAACAGATCGGGCTCTTCCCGGAGCAGATCTCAGGCATCGTTAGATCGTTGTTTTCCGGTAGTTGCCGCTTTGCTTTGTTATTTCCATAAACCCTCAAACACGCTCTAACTCAACTAAGCTGCTTAATAGTTATTAGGGATGGAGTGGTCAATTACCTGCCATCAGCTGGATGCAAAGTTCCTAATTGCTTTAACTTGACTGCTCGGATTGTGATTCCTCTTTCCTTCCCTGCACGCCGGCTCTGCCTCTCGGGGGTATGGCAGGGATTAGCTACTAGAGGTTTATAAAATTCCTTAAGTGGAAAAGTGCTGCGTAAATGATGACTATTCTTATCAACCCGACCTCGTGTCACTGCAAATTACCGAGAAGACAGAGGGACCGTTTGCTCACCGTGAAGAAAACTTTGCTACACAGGCAGAAAGTGTTTTATCAGCTTGGAGGGAGGAAGCAGTTGAAACACTCACCCCTTCCTTAACTTCCCTCCTTTCAGGAACAAATCCCTGCTTTTGTTCATCAGCTCTAAAGATTAAAAGGCATTTCTTATTCTTATCCCAAAGTGCAAGAATTGCAAGGAAAGTTCCGCGAAGTTCCTTACCAGCGCTCCGGGTGCTGCTGCCGGGTGCCCGCCTGCCCCGCAGGTGAAGAGCACATCCCGCCCACCGCTCGGCTGCTCCGGCACAAACACCTGGGGATGTTTTACAGTATTGTTTGCGTGTAAAAAAATCACCAGAGCACTCCGGAGATGGCAGTCTCTCTGCTCTTCGTCTTGTTTTCCTGCTTTCCTGGACGGGGAGAACAGCCGCGTGTGTTCATGTAACATATGTTGTACTGACAGATCCTCTGCAAGGGAGGCGGTGTCCCGAGGGGCAGCTCCTCTCCTGGGGCTTCCTGGTGAAATGTGCTGAGTGAGAGCTGGTGGATCCTGCCCTCTCCCTGTCTCTCCTCTGTTTCCCCCGGGACTGCCAATGTGGCCCTGGAAGAGGAGGGGAGAGGGAAGGGGGAAGGGCTTAGAAATAATCTCTGCAGCATCCCTCCATCTATCCAGCAGGCAGCAGGCAGCAACTGGGTAAGAACATGGAGTACAAGTCCCCGACTAATGAGGTTTAATAATCAGTAAATTCTGGCAAATCTACTTGATAAAACAATTCCAGTGTCTATTAACTCCCTCCATCATAGACATGCTACAGTTGCTTGGGCTGGAGACACCAGTCAAATTCCCCATAGGCAGTTTCCATGACCTTCATCCCCCATGAAACTGGGCTTTGCTCTCTAATATCCCTAGAAAGAAAGGGAAGTTTGTTGGGTGCATGGATACTGTGCCTCAGCATTCCTTTGGCTACCAAGGAAATGCTTTCCTCCTGTAAAAGAAAGGGTCTCTGGCTTGTAAAGCACAGGTGCTGAGCAGTCCCTTTTCCAGATCTGCAGTGTTTTCCAACAGCCAAGTACTTTCCTCTTTACAGATGATGGGAAATCAAACATTATCCTTTTCTCACTTTACTCATGCATGGCTGTAGGGGGTTGAGATTGCTGTAATGCTTTTGAGTCCTGTATTGCCAGCGGGTCTTGAGCTGCCTCGGTCTGTAATTGGGATGACACGGATTTTACCCATATCCTGCTTGCTTGGCCTCAGTCAGAGGGTTCAGTAAACCTGGGCTGAGGTTCTATTGACAAGCACCCTCTGTGGTGCTCCCAAATGCCTCAGCTTGTGTCTGTACCCAGCGGGGCTGAAAGCACTGAGGTGAATCCTATTCCTAGAGAGGTGTGTGAATCCGTGGGATTTTTGTGTCCCGCAGTGAGTGTGAAGGTTGTGTGGAGAAGTGTGATGAGCTGGGATCACTGAGCTGGTTTTCAGCAGTGTGGGGACAAGGTGCAGGTGTGGTGTGGTGTGTGTGGGGTTTGTGCACCACCACACTCACCTCGGCAGTGGGTGCTGAGGCTGTTTGTCAGTGCTGAGCAAGGTTATGGGACGGGAAGCCTTTGCTAATTGGACTTTTTGGCACATCTCTCTTGGCCCACGTGGTGTCCAGAAGATTAACTTCTTATCAGGCTTCACCACTGGGGTTTTCACTCAAGTCCTAATTATACCATCCAAGAGAAAGACCAGATAGATGCCTGAAGGCACCTGAGTTCTGGGAGCGTAGCTCAAAATCACTTAAATCCTACCACCTCTGGCAGTTTGCTCTGCCTATCAGTCTTTCTTATGGATTGTTTTTGCAAAGAAAAAGCAAACCTATTCTAATTAACTTTGGATGGATTGTTTCACAAAAGGATAAAAGCAATTAACATTTCCTTCTTACCTTGTGAAGTCCTTGCGTGGTGTTGTTAAAGGTTATATTTCTGAAACCAGTTCACAAGAAGGTGAATAAATAAAATAAAAAGAGAAATTATTGTATGCAATTGAGTGATTTGAGTGCTATACCTATTTATCAAGAAATACGTGGATTTTAGTTTTTAAGGCTTCAGTACTGGGTATTCTAACAGTTGCTTTATCGGGATCTGCAGCTGTGTCTGTAGCTAGATCAGGACCTCACTGTTGACTGGAATTGTACAAATATCTGTCAGACAGTCCTTAAGAGTCTTCTGTCTTCATAAATGAGACAGGAATGCTTTTATCTAGATTGTATTAACAGGAGATGAAGGCACACAAAAGAGAAATCCTTAATTTAGTGTCTGAGGAAGTCAAGCCCTTAACCCAGATCTGAAGGTCTCAAACATGTAACTCACCCCAAAACTGTCCTTCCACCCTGGCCGTTCTCTGCTTCTGCTCCCCTAGAGCTGCTGCCATGTCTGTGGGAGATCCCCCTCAGCAGTGGAGCATCTAGAACTATAAATGCTGACACCACAAAATTGATATCTCCCCCCAGATGGGAAAGGCATATTCCTGTCTCAGTTCTAACCTCTGCTGATGTGTTTTTTCACTTTTTTTTTTTTTTTTTTAATTTTCATAGCTACTGCTGTAGTTTTCCTGTTAAATTCCCTTTTTTCTTTTCAAGATGAAGTTCATAATCCTTAATCTTTTTCTCTGTTCTCTATTTCCCTCACAGTTTCTGGAATTGCTCTCTCCTTGCTCCTTAGCCATCTGCTCATATCAACTCCTTACATACCTTTTATGCATTAAATGCAGTTTCCATATGTTTCATCTCTTTGTTGACATGAATGACAAGCCTGTTTCTCTCCTTTGGTTGTTTTGCCATTCTACTGTAATTTGGTTTAGACCTGCCTCTCATTCCCATTGCACAAGGACGAGGTGCTGCTGAGAGGAAAGCTGAGCAGAAGGAGGTGGTGCTTCCCCAGCTGTCTTGAAAACCAGTGGGTGTGATGGTGCAGTTAAAATCCTCTCCCTGGGACACACACAGGAGAATCTGGTGCAGGCATCCATTGAAGTGAGCAGATTTTTCTTCCATAGTTCAGTAATTATAGCATTTGCAGGACTGGTATTTGGGTATTGATAATAGTTAATGCTGTAGGAGATGGGAAACAGAAGGGATGTTCGCTGTCACTTGCTCACCTGTGATTTCTTCTCCTTTATTTTATTCTCTGCAATTATACCAGAATCCTGTATCAGGCAGCAGATAAATACAGAATATAGAGATACTTTGTTTGTGTTGTTGTTGTTTTTCACACAGCACTTACTAAAACTGCAGAATTTCTGGGCACATGGAGTTGTGATGGCCCAAAGTGTAAAGTACTCAGATAAAGGACTGAGAAATTTAAGCCAGGAAAGTCCACCAGGGACATCCAATGTCTGGCACAGAAACACATTTCTGGGCAGCAGGGAGATATTTTAGCACAATGTATGTGCTTTTCCTGGTCTATTTTTCCCAAGATTTTTGATAGATGATGTGGCAGCTACTGGTGTGACTCTGTGGAGATGCTCTTATGCTGAGGAACCTTGGGCTCTACTAGGTTGGGTTGATCATGCACTACTTACTTGACAATATTTCTCTGTTACAACAGCAAAAAAAGAGCTGAATTATCTGATTATATCTGTGTGTGTATGTATATATATATATATTCCAGACCAATGATCTCTGTATATAATGGGCAATCTCACAGAGGGGGAGGCTGCACACTCAGAGATGCTTCATGTAATTTAATAAAGACCCTGTTGTCAATCTTCCTTCCTTCCCAACTGGGCTTTTTGTAACCCTTAAGTATAATACAAAGATAATTGTTTTGCCTGGAATCTATAACACAAGGTGCATTTCAGGCTTTTAAAATCAGAGAGAAAACAAAAATGTAAATAAAAATCATTATTTAAGGAAACATGAATGCACCGAAAAGGGGACCAAAAAAAAAATAAGGAAAAGAAATTAATTTTAAAACCCTGCACTGTCTTCATTCATTGGCTTAGAAAATAGCCCAGTGCTGAATCGTCAGTCTGTGCAATTTCATCACAAAATCATTGGATGTTGTTTCTTTTATCAGTTGAGTGCATAGCCCGTTGTCTGCCTGCTGTCTGTCTAATTCTTCTCTAAACCTCAGCCAATGTATAGGCCTGGCTTTTCCCAGGTTCTTTATGTTTGTGCCATGTAAAAGCTTAAAATAAATAAAAAAATTTTTCATTTCTTTGAAAAATAAATTCGTAGGATTGAAAAGAGCATTTTAACACTCAAAAATTCATTTAAATGCTTCCATTGTGTTCACAGGTGGTTGGCATTTCTGGAATTAATTGGATTCAGATAGCCTTTTTACATGGAAATTCAGCATCTTTTCAGATCCCTCTGTTACTCATTGGGCATAAAGAATAGCTCAGCCTTGTTTTCTTCATTTAATTATGATATTACACATGGCAATGTAAACTTTAAGGATTTATTCCAACATTTTATTCAGTCCAACAATGTTTGTTTCATGTTCCTGTTTATTTCCTCATAATTTATCTTTATGGAGCAATAGAAACACCCTTTCTTGCCAAATGCCTAGTTTGTATGAATAATTAAATTGACAGTAAAGGACTCGATTCACCTCTTCATTATTCAAGTCTTACCAAGTTGCAGCATTATTGATTCCAGTAGAATAATGCTGCAATCCTCAGGAATATGTGTTAAATCAGGCCATGGGTACCCTTGATTTGTTAAGCACTTTCATAATATATTTCTAGTTCATCTCTGCCCTTGGAAACCCCAGTAGTGATCCATGGTCCTGATGTGCCACAAATTGTCCTGGAAAACTGAGTCACATATCACTGGCAGTGTTTTATTCCTTATTTTCATCCTGGTCTTTGTAAAAGTTTCTTTTTTTTATTTCTGTCAAGTTTGATGGAAACTAAAAGGGGCCATTTCTTGTTAGGTGAGTTACCACTAAAGCAAATGAACCATTCAGAGGATTTCTTTGCTATGTAGATGTAAAATAAGGTCCATGATATGTAACACACTATTTCTGTGCCCTTTCACTCCTCTCCATGCATGAAGACTGAACTTGAATCATTTTGGGATAAGTGCCCTGAAGTTCTCTGTGCTCATTTCCTTTGGACTGTCTAGAAAATTATACTTGTTAATGGACAGTACCTAAGGAAAGGAATCTCAAGTGGATAATCATTCCTATGTCTATCCCAATGAATTTTGCATAAGGGCTGAATCACTGAGGTTTTAAAGGTTTCAGGGCATTAAAATGTGTGGCATGGAAACAGCTGAGTGCCATGACTTAGAGCTGAGCTGGTGCCTCTCCACATGGCAAGAGATGGATTAGGAGAGACGTGCCCAGGGAATGTGGGAGTCCTGCTTTAGAGGAAGGCAACCTCCAGTCTTTCATGGCCAGACCTGGAGAACAAATCTCTCCTGATTCCCGTTCTGGGGATCAGTCTCACCCTCAGCCCCCCCAACACAAGCTGAGCATTTGAGGAAGAAGTTTTTCTGCCACCTCTGAGCATTAGGAGGTGACAACAATTTTTATGGGAAGCAGAGACAACCTTCCCTTCCTGGACTCCAAACCAGAGGGCACATCTGTTTAATTGTGTGGACATGAGGAAATAAGCTGGGTTGGCATCTTTGACCTCACTGAGAATTTAGCAACCAAAGGCTTGAAAGAGAGGCCCTGGTGATAATCAGGCTCTTGCTGATAAATGAAGTTCTCTTCAAAAGTACAAACCTCCATTTTCTCTCATACCCTGCAGGCACATTTGGACTGTGCATTTTGATGTTTCTGTCAGAGCTGAAAACATCTTGACAGTGCAAATCTTTCGGTGAGATAAAAATCGGAAACTATATAAATGTTTTTTTTGCCAAGTGCTTTTTATTTCAATTCCAAAGCATTTATGAATCACACCACTTTCATGACTGATATTAAAAGAGTCATTTCAGTGATCCACCTCAGGATCATTGGAATACCACAAATATCCAATATATGGTACAGGATACAACCATACAGATAATAACTTCTACTATTCCCTATAAAGGGATATTTGACTGAGTGAGTGCCAAGATTGGTGGGGGTTTTACCATTTTCATGCATTTCTATGTCAGCAACAGCAGACATGATTAAGAGAAAGCTTTGCTTCAGAGAGAAGCTCTGAGGAGTATCTGCACAGGGACAGGTAACAGGGAGATTGTATCTGTGCCACCACTAGTTAGGAAAAAATAACACCCACTTCAGAATTTGAAGAGGGAAACGTGCAGAAGAAGGTGTTGTTAATTTTCTAGGAAGAAAAGTTGAAGAAACATTCAAACAGATGTTTCAAGTATACTGTCATTACATGCTGAGGACGTGTAAATCTCTAAGTACTGCTGTTTTTCCAGCTCACAGGGTTGTGGGTGTCTACCTGCACACACAGACAAAAATCCTTTCTTTGTCATCCCAGACATATCATTTAGTATCTCTGTGCCTCTGTTTCTTAGTCATAAATCAAATAAATATAACTACAGTGGTCTTGTAGGAACAGTGCTCGTAATACTGGGGTGTGACAACGAGCTCCCATGTGGGGAGAAGGACAGGAGGTACTGAAAAGTTGATACTCAACTAACCATGCTGGAAAAGAGAGTTTTTTAGCAGGTGGGTGAGTCATTAGAAAGACTGATTATTTAAAGTTGTGTAGCTGAAGAATAAAATGCAGCAGCGTTTTCAGTTTTCAAATAGAAAGAGAAACAGTGTTAAAATTCCATTAGCTGCCGTGACGAACTCCCAGATTAAAACATGAATTGCTAAGTAGGTGAGGTGGGTTTGAATGCTGAATGTTGTTGGGTTTTATTTTTCCCCTTCTGCTGTTATGATTTATTTCTCAAATCATTTAAAACTAGTGAAGGAAGGTCTGAGAATTTTGTTTTGTTTGTTACGGGTGAGATTGATTTCTTCATCTTGTTTTTCTTAATACCATACTGTTCAAACAAATTACCCCTACAAATCCAGTTCTCCATTTATGATGCATTAAATATAAAAGAAAAAAAATCATTCCAATTAGATTTCTTTCCAAGCCTTGTGACCTTGTCTTAAAAGCAATATGTATAAAAGACATTGTTATGCTGTTGTACCACCCACTTCTTAAAAAGTACCCTTGAGCTCTTCTTAATAACTTAGCTGGTTTCTCCTTGAGATCTGTATCTGTTTTAATCCGTGAAATACTAGCCTTGTTCAGACTAAAATACAAAGATATTATGATTTGATCATGTTATTTAAGGAATTAGTAGAGAGACCATGTCCTTGTGTTGTAGTCTCTGGAAACCTGTGAGAGATCCCCACGCACTGACCTCTGAAGAACTGTTCTACTTTTCCCTCTGAGAGGCAAGGGGAGAACTTTTACTCCTTGTGTGTGTTCTGGGAGTTGCACCATCTGCTTTGGGGGTGACTTTATTAGGCTGACACTAAACATCCTTTAAAAGCCCATCATCAGGTGAGAAACCAAGTTCTTCCCTCCACCTCTTCACCAGACCCATCTTTCAATCCCTCTGACAGCACCTGCTCTTTGCAGGTTCATATTTCAAAAAGTGAATTAAGAGCTGCAGAGCCGCTCTCCAAAGCAAGCCCTTGGTTTGCTCTTTCCTCCCTACAACCTGTTTCCCTGTTTATTTGGAAAGTCCCATCAGCCCCCAGGGACAGACCCCTCACAGGTTCAGGGCTGTCAGGCTTCAGCGGTGAAAAGCTCCGGTGCTGCTAAAGGGTTGCTGGAGTTCCTGTCCTGCTGTCAACAGGGAAGTGTTTTCCACTTTTCCTGATCTCTGGCTGCTTCACCAGCCCTTCATGTAGAGAAACTTTTGGGTTGCTCAAAGGCTCTCTAGAGAGCTGGCCTGGCATGCAATGGCACAGGGATTAGGGAGGGACAAGTGCTGCTCATGAGCTTCCCTGCCCAAAGCTGACATTCTGGGCCATTACCTTCTACAAGCTGGTCACTCTGCTCTCCACCTGTGCTCCCTGCATCCTCCTATCCTACAAACTCAGGAGGACTTATGGCTGTGACTGCTGAAAGGCCAGCAAGTGTTCCCTTCACTATAATCTAAATATTATCAGCACTCTGAGTCAGCAAAGGTGTGACTTGGGGGGGAGGGAGGGGGGCAAGGAATGGATCTGTGAGTCACGTTTACAACTCAGCCTTTGTTGTAAACACTACAAAGATGTATTAATTAAAGATAAAATCAAGGGAAATGTCTGGCAGGGTAGATAGAGAGACAGAGAGGAGCTGAAGAGATTAGAGGAAATGGTAGGCATCCATAAAATCAGGCTGAACCTGAGGAAATGACTCTGTGTCCACTATGAGGGATTAATCTAAAACAAACCAGCCATAAAATAGGAAGAGAGATGAGTGAAATGAAAAGCAAGAGTCTGGAAAGCAGAAATGCTGTTTGGTTTTATAATATGATGGAGTAGAAGAAAGGAAAATGTAAAATTACTCCATTCCTGTAGTCCGTCCACCAAACTAATCAAAAGATGCCTGTAGAGATTTTTAAAGAGAAGATGCAATGGATCATGGATTAAATGGAGGTAGTGTTACATTTTCAGTTCCTGTGGCTTTGGATTTCACTGTTTGAAAAGGATTTGTAGAATTGGAGAGGAGTAAAGTTGACAAAGCAATTTATAGACATGAAAGTTTTGTCTTATGAAGAAAAGGCAAAAAAAAGATGATCACTGACATGACCACCACCCTCAGCTGTCAAATGGGTGTTACCATGAAGAGAAGGGAGATGCTGCTTTGAATGATTTAGGAAAGACATAAAATTTCAGGCTGAATGCCTGGACTAGACGATAAAAAATATCTTAAATAAAATGTCACATAGGCTCTGGAAGGAACAGGAGCTTTTTCAGCAGTTTTGTCCTGCCAGGTGTTAGCAGCCAGTGGCTGGTCTGGATGAGTGTGAGCCCTTGGCGTAAGCAGGAGAGGATGGTGTTTGAGAGAAGGGTTTTTACCCTTGGCTCAAGGCAGGGCACGACACACTGCTGCAGACTATAAAAGTAACACCCCCTACTCTCTATTAAGCAGCACAAACACCACTCAGAGCATTCTCACATTCACTGCTCTCATTTGTGCTTTAAAACCTCTTACCCAGAGCTTAAATGACAGATACTCCTGTTTCTGCAGCTCTTTCTTCCTAGTCCCTTTCAATAATTCATATCCATCTACACCTCATTCCCGTGCTCCTTTTCATTGCTCCTTTGGTAAACAACAGGACATGAAAGGTACAGGAGATGCTGAGATATTACCATGGCTCCAAATACACCTGATGCTTGAGTGAAATAACTTAATTACCACTTGGTCTCTTATTGCTCGCTTGGGAAATATCCAGGCAGCTGCATTACATATAAATGTATGGCAGCAAGCAAAGGAGAAAAGTGAATTGGAAGGCTCATTGTGGCTGTAATATTTCTTCACAGAAGTTAGAACTTCTGTAGTTCATTTTAACCATTTCACATGGAATAAAACACAATAAACATGTCTCCATGCGCCCCTTTGCTCGAGGTAAGCAGAAATTATCATCCTCTTTAGCTGAAGTGCTTTAAACCACAGTAATAGTTCCTTGCCTTAGACATGGGCTGCAGAAACCCCAAGTCCCTGGTAATTTAACATTAGTGCTTACATTTTGATCACAGTCTGTGCCCAGAACAAATTCTGCCTCCAAGATGTCACTGTTTAGAACTTTCCTTTTTAACAGTGATGTAGAAGGACTTCAGTAAATGGCAGCACTTGGCGCAGCTCCATCTCACTGAACGAAGGAGGCTAATTTGAATTTTATTCATTGCAGACGATTTATTTCGATAGCAGAGAACAAGAAACTACTTAGAGGGTGATAGAGATCTCCAAAAGGCTGATTTTCTCCTGTTGCTTGTCCTTCCCTACCGGGTATAGAGCTGGCCAAGAGGGCCTGTCTTTCAACCTTAATGACCTCCAGGAGACAACTACACTCAACAGCCGAGCCCAGACTTTCTGTGTGGGTGTTGATTTTCCTTCTAGCAATATTTAATCTGCTGAAGGGATTAGAAATAGGAAAAGATTTTGATTAGAATTAAATGACCCAAATTGTCATAAGCTCCTCAAGTGACACAGGCAGCAGAAGTATCAGTGAGCTTTCCCTGATATCGTTCTTGGTGGAGTCCTTCAAGAAACCCTGGTTGCTGATCATACATTGAATGAGTTTCCACGACCCTCCACACTCTGATTGCTGCTGGGGTTTGTTCATGCTGCCATTTTGTACTATTTCTGCAGTAACTGGCCTTTCCAGAGGAACTCTGGCCAGCCTGTTTCCTTCTCAGGAGTAACCTCAGGGTACCAGACCATGGGGGTGGAACCAGGCAATACAGTGCATCCTTTCATTCATTAGGTGACAGTGCAGTGTGTTACTGCTGGTACTCTCCTCTATGTCTGCAAAACCCTGTAAAATCAATGCAGATGCTTACTTCTCTCACCTGTAAGTGCATCAGCAGATAAAAACAGGGAGAGCACTTGAGGTGATGTGATCTAAACACAAGATTATCAGAGGGCATCACTTGAACACAGAGTCTACTCTGAACAATGACTAAGGAAAAAATTGTACTTTGCTGCTTTACTCAGCACTTCCAACTCCCTGCTTGAACTAAGAGGCAGGTACTGAGGATGCTGCTCTCCTCCAGCTTTGGGGAAGCAATCCTGCTAGCAGAAAAGCAGCTAAATCATCTTCCCATTTCTGCCTTGTCAACAGAATTGATCACAAAGTTCAGGCAGAGTTCAGTGATGAACGAGAGCTGAGAGGGACTCAAGGGCATGGAGGGCATAGCTTGGACTATAAATTCTTCATTACTGATGGAAGAAGAAGGAAAGAACTAAAGCTGATTAGAAAAACAAGAAGTGGCATAATGTTTTCCTGGTTTTAGGATGAGATCTTAATTTTAAGGCACAGCTTTATGAAGCTTTGTACTCCAACATATTTTTGCTGGCTGCAGGGCTTTGGAAGGACTAGTACATTCCAGATTCACATTCTGGTAGTGCTCTTAATTATTATACTGTTACAGAAGCGTTATTGTTTTCATGTAAAGTGATATTAGCTCATAATTTATATTCCAACTCAGATGAAGTGTTTCAGGGAATTGGGATACAACCACCTCTGTAATACATCTCCCTTGCCATGGACTTTCCATGATGTTTTTGCTGTGTTATGGCTCTATGATTTCCAGCAAAACCCAATATTTTCTTACATGAGTATTCTCTAGAAATCAATGCTGACTCCATGGTGTCTGAGACAAGATTGTTTTTTCTATTACTTGGTCATTAGTGGTGTTGCAGCAGAGCTGAAGAGTCCAAGGAATAGGCTTGAACACCCTCTTGTTTAGTACAAACACAGGACAAACAGATGGCTGTTGTTTCAGAAAGCTCACCCTTGAAATACATGCAACAGACTAAGTCAGCTCTGTGGGTTTGTATCATATGAAAATATTTCCCATTTTCAAGGCAAAATTGGGTCTTCAGTTTCACCGAGAGACTCTCAAGTGAATTCCCATAATTGTCATTAATTGACCAAGTGCCTGATACATATAATTGCAGGGCCAAATCCTGTTTGCCTCCATCCCAGGATTGTTCTGTTCATTTCAATTCTACTGGATTCTGTCCTGTAACTGTGAGCAGAAAATGTTCATATGGACATGACAAGCCAAATCTGTCAGCAGTTGTTAGAGAAAAGGAAGGACCATCTGTTTCCAGGCCAAGGCCAAAGCAAATGGTTTCAGACTCTGGTGAAGTAATGCTGAGCTGTAGATGGTGTGCAGAGCAGTCTGTAAGAGCAAGTGTTACTATCAGTCATATCTTCACTTTGAATTCGCTTCAGGCAGTAAAAGTCTTTGGCTGATATTAACCCACCTTAACTAATGAGTCCTTTAAATTGCAATTCCTTCCAGAAGCTATTTACAATGGATTTAGCTGGCTAATGGTGATGTGTTTGAACTTCATCCTTTCATAATAAATTCCACTGGTAATTCCTTGCTTTTCTGAAGCTTTGTCCTGCTAGATTCCCACCACGTCTCTCTCCTGGGGTGTCTTTAGAGTAAGAGCAGACTGCTGATTTGTAGTCAGAAGCTACACGACTTTATAAAATATTCAAAATACCTCTTTTGAAAAAGATTTTAATTTCGTTACATTTACAGCTCTAATAAAAATTACCTGCAACAGTTACTGTTTGTTCAGTAAGTGATTTAATTTTATGTGCCAGTATATGGAACCTGGAGTGAATTTTTTTATAAGGGTCAAACTCTCCTGACTGGAGATGCAGTCTGGTCACACAAACACTCCCATATCCTGGTATTTCTATTAAATTCTAATTTTAAAAAACTGGTTTTTAGTTACTGATCCCAAGCACACAGAATTCTGAGTTCCTAATGGCCCTTTCAGTGCCGTGGCACAGTAAATTCCTTGTGACCATCTCACCCACCCCACTGCCCTGCATGGTCCTGAACCCAAGGTTGTCCTTCACTGTGCCCCTCACAGGACGAGGATGTGGTGATTGTGTCACAACATCAGCAAATGTTTTCCTTCTTTTCTCCAAATATACTTCACTACAGTTCAGTTTGTTTAGGCTGACTTACAAACAAAAATAGAACCTTTCATCCTTTTTCTTTTACTAAGAGTTATATCATCTTTTAGTGTGAATGTAGATTCTTCAAAAACACAGTCTCATGACTGACTCATTTAAGATGCTGTATTCATGAGAAGGCCTCAAAATGTGCCAGTTGGCTTATTATTAACATTTTCTTTTTATAGTTTTGATCATTTTTATGCAGAAAAAATAATCTCAGTTAGTTGCCTCACAGTTTAATACATAATTGACAGGAAAGTGATTTTATCATTATTCTTCATAGCATTTGTTTCAGATAAAGACAAGGGGGGGGGGGGAAAAGCCAAATTCATTTGTGGATAAATTCACTTGGAGAATACATGAGACTATTCCCATAGCTCCATCTTTTTAAGGCAGCTCTGTGCTATGCTGCTCATTTGTCCTGTTGGGTGGGTTCAAGGAAACCTAATTTTAACCCTTCTGTGTTTAACCTGTGAATGAACTTCCAGTGCTTTTGATATCCTGGCATTTAGAATTTAGTTTTTTAAGGGACACTAATGTTTTACAACCTGAATAAGTAAGGAATAAGTCCACTTGTGTATTTGAAGGTGCAGAGTCTGGAATGTCTGGTCCCCACTGGAGGTAAAATGACGACACATATTCAAAAATACTCAGCCTTCAAAGAGTTTTTGTTTGAACATATCTGGGTTTTAGATATTAATTTCTTGGTCACATCTATCTAGGAGCATTTCAGGTGATGTTGTTTAATACTGATTAACTTAATTTTTGTCTATTCATTTGTCTTCTTACCCAGACAAAAATACAGACACATGATTTCTCTCACTTTGACGTATTGCACAGGGGAGTAAGTTATTTTGTGACTTTTTGGAATCATTTCCAGTTGTAATTTCTTTTCTGCATCTGATTTTATCCCCTAAAGAACAAAGCTATTATATTGCATGGGATTACACAAGCAAAGAGAGATTTAAGTGAGTAGAAAATCAGGTCGGGGATTTTGAAATGCTTTTACTGCATTGACACATCTTGACTTAAATGTATATTTAGTGTTCTTTTTTTTAAACCGCTCGCTTGTGCAAAATAATGTTATTACAACACAAATGGAATCATCACATTTATGAATGAAAGAGGATAGTTCTGTCAATCTTAATATTTTTCACCACTTCATCATTTTCAGTCTGGCTCCACTGCTGCTAATCTTGTTGGTTTTAAGTTGTTTCTTATTTATCTGTTATTAAGGTTGATTCTGGGTCATTTTGATCCATGACAGATGCCCCACTCTTTCCGAGGAGGAAAACTGGGCTCCTAAAATGACCTAATCCAGTGAGTTATCCCACAAGAACCAAGTGGGAACGTTTCCAGAGTGTTTGGGAAGCAATCAGCCACTGAGCCACAGCAGTTACCCCCACCTGGGTTGTGCCTTGGATGGGATCTCCTCTGGCAGGAGAGAGCCCTCCTTCCTTTGGCAAACTGCTGGAGAAGGGGCCAGAAAGGTGAGGTCCCCTCAAACCCTTGTTAAAACATCCTATTCTGTGCATTTGCCACTTCTGTTTGGAATCAGCAGAGCTGGAGTGACAGGGGGAGTTTTCTCCACTGGCAAGTCTTGGTTTTGCTCGGTTTTTGGAACTTTTCTCGTCTGACATTTGATGAATGAAAACACCTCTCTTCCCAAAGGCTGTTTGCCCTCCCTTTCATACACAGTTCTGCTGCTGTCAGATATCTCATGAGTGGTTTAATCAGGCAGCAGTGGTTTGGTTAAGGCCTTCTCTTGGATCACAAGCAGCAAGAGACCATCATTAAAACCAACGACTGAGTCATGGAAAGAGACATCCCAGGAGAGGAGGTTTAGGAGTCTGTCATCAAAGAGCCCCTGTCTTCAGCGGTGTCGTGTTTGGTTTGGAATCACCTGGCTGGTGTTGTTTGCCCAGCAGATGATCCTGCTCTTTGCCTCACCCTCACATCCCTCCTGCCTGTCTTTGTGCCCCCTGACAACGCTGAAACCCGAGGATGGGGCTTCCTTCACCCCGTCAGGGCATCGCCGGGTGTCGGATCACGGCCGCTCGCTCTGCAGGAGAGCAGCTCAATAGCTGGCACTAAATCCAGCCAAAGGACACGTGGAAATAAGCATTTCGTGAGGAATTAAAGTATTTTTCCCGCACTGGCAAAGACCAGTTTTTAACTGAGTGAGGAATTTGACAAAAACTCGTATTTATGTCATTTCAGAAGCATTTTATTTTCAGGCAGTGCCTATGCAGGAGATGATATATAAAGAACATTTCCTCGCTACCATTTTTGTATAGATCCCTTTCAGGCATCTTTTATATGAATTTTTGTTTACCTCTACTATATAACTTCATTTTCTTAATTCCTATTACTTGTATTAAACATATTTGTGCGTGTAAATAAATATATATATATATATATGCACACCTACTATAGGATATAGTGTGTCACAAATGATGAATAATCCATCACACCTGATTTTGAGAAATGCAGGAGGCAAAATCACTGCTCTAGTTTCTTGTAGAAATTTTTGCACTTTCACTAGGCAGGAATGGGAACTTTTCTCTTTAACATTTCTACAGGACTGATTTGCAAACTTCAAGGAACCATTTTCTGTAGAACATTTCGGTGTTAGAATTTCCTCAAAAGAGATTTAACATGCCCCACATTATTTTCTATTTTGAGAGAATTAATGCTCTTCTATTAACTAGAGAAATCAGGGGGAAGCTCTTTAACTGGCTGATGGATTATTTACAGCAGTTTGTCTGAGGCAAACAGCCCAAAGGATTGTAATGGCTGTGGACTTGGAGCTCACAAGGAGCAAATTTCAGGCTCAGTCCTAATCCTGTCCCTCCAACTTCCATGTCCAATGAAGAGTTCAAAGTTCTGTGCAAACTGGTGTGGGAACTTGACCAGTTGAGAGGTGTTAGCAAAGCCCCAGCCACTGTGATTATGGCTCATATTGGTGCCTCTTTCAGTAATTATCTTACGAAACAGGCAGATTAAGCCCTCATATGGCCACACAGATGCAGAGCTCTGTCATGTGGGTGACATTGGCAGATTGTGCTCATATTAAGCATTTTGTCAAGGGACACGTGAGGAAAGGGGGTTGTGTAACATGGCTTCTCCCCCCCTTTTGCTCTCCATATATCATGTCCATATAAAATCCTGAAAAACGAAATTATCTCAGCAATTTCAGAACTTGGGGCAATTTGCTCCCAGGGATTTCAGATTCTAAGAACCCCATTTGGGAGTCATTCTGGAAATTAGTTTGCTCTTGACTGGTTTTTGCCTACAAGCTCTGAGTTATTGTTGCTGATCACAGCATAATGAGTGACCATATAAATTTTTGGTATTGCAGTAGTGATCTGGTGCTGTGGTTGCAATTGTATCAAGGTGAATAAAGCCTTGAAGAACTAAAGGATTAAAGTACCTTGTATACCCCAGAACTGTAGAAAAGAGAATGCAAGAAAGAAGTAAGGAACAAAAACTTGTATTTAAAAGCCTAATATTGGAGCAAAGTACCTTAAATATGACCTACATATAAATTCAGCATCACTCACATGGCTGGAAATGAAAGAAATGCTCCATTTGTTTTGAATTTAAATTTTACATTTAAAAGTAAAATTGCCAAGGTTCAACAAGCCTTTTATTTGTTTGAGGGGGTTTTTTGTGTCTTTATGTTTGTAGAGTTGGATAAACTTTATGACTGTAGTTTTAATAACATATCTGGAAGATGTTTGGTCATGTGTTTTCCATATTCAGCATACCAGTGTCAACATTTTTTTGTGGATTTGTGGATAATTCTGGCTCATGTGTTTCTGGGAAACATAAAGGCTGACAAGTAAACTCCAGTGTGAGAGGGGATCTGGGTGACTCAGTCAATAGCTATTTAGAGTAAAGAGGTGATTTTGGACTCAATACAGTGGTTCTTAAAATGTATTTCATAATGTGCTCCTTGTTAAAAGGTCAGCCCAGAAAGACTTGAGAATGTCCTTCTTTGTTGAGAGAGGGGTAGTTCCCTTCATAAGCAGGTCCTCCCTCACCTGAAACCCTGCAAGTTATTGGGATTCTGGTTTGAAGCTGCTGCTGGGACATGGGGATGGCCAGTCCCTGGCCTGGAAATGTGCATCAAGGAGAGTTTTCTACATCTGGGTTCTCCAGCAGTAACAGTTTTTAAAGCT
Organism: Manacus candei; assembly: GCF_025592945.1. NCBI lineage: Eukaryota > Metazoa > Chordata > Aves > Passeriformes > Pipridae > Manacus > Manacus candei. The sequence goes on along the minus strand of NW_026138101.1, from coordinate 901,519 downwards.
TTGTCTCTCCCCTTTCCTTCCCCTCTCTAGTTTCTGTGAATAAGTTGTTTAAAACAAAAAGGAAAACCACCTTCCTGAAGATCTGTACCTTTCTGCTTCCCATAAGTCTGCCCATTAGTTAAACCCTGCTGGGTTTGGCCCATTGCCCATCCATGAGTTTAACTAATGCCTTCCATCCCCACATTGGGATAATCCAAGAAAGAAAAGTGTTGTTAATAAAACACAGCAGGCCCCAGCATCTGACTGTAAGACCCTGAAGGTTGAAAAACCCTAGAATCAAATCTGGATATAAATTTTACATCTGACCCTTGAGGTCTTCAAACTGAGCAGAGCCTGATCCTTACTTCTCTACATGCCACTGTATGATGAGAAAGGGAATTTCTTATTGTTATACCTTTGTAATAATACTCATCTCTGTTTCATTGGGAATCTATTTTCAACGTTCAGCTAAAACTGTTATTTCCCAAACACTCACTTGTGTTTGTGAACATATATTTTTTTCTGTTTCCCTCTATTTCTGTTTTCAGTTTGTTAGAACTCTCTTTTTTTCTTTCTTTTTTTTTGGGGGGAGGTGAATGTAGAAGTATCCAGGCAGGCAGGATGGAAGGATTTTAATATTTAGTATCATGAATATTTCAATATCTTCAGGATTATATTTGTGTCTGAAAAGAAAGAAAAGGAACACGTAGTTCTGCCCATCTCTCAGACTGTCAGGAGCCTGAGCCCAGCAGCTACTGACTTGCTTAGCAAAATAGTCACATTTTAAAGATTATACTATTAGGTGATGTTTGTTTAACTGTAAGCAGTTTTTGTCATGCAAACCTTAGTGTCTAAGATTATGTGACAAAGTCTGTGTCACATTTGTGAATGTGTATATGTGGTTTTTATTTTGTAAAGAGTACACCTGGTAACAACAGTGGGAACCTGTTACTGACTTCAAGCCCACTGGGAAACTGGAGGTGGTTTTATGGTGCTTCTTGGATGGGTTTTCTTGGCCAGGCAAAGCCTCACTTTGAACTTGTGTTCTTGCCCTTTTTCACCTTTGCTCAAAGTGTGTGGGAGATCATTCAGTCCCTCCACAGTCAGCAGCAAAGGGCTTTAATAAGTTAAAGAGAGGCTTTTTGGTGTGCTCCTTTTGCTCCATCCCTGTCAGACATCTCTGTGAGGATACTCTGAGCACCTTGTGGTCACAGGAGGTGTGAGCCAGCACCTCCAGCACCCTGAATTATCCAGCACTGAACAAAACAAAAAACATTTTGAGGAATTTCAGAGGATTCTCAGTGGGTTTTATTACGTAGCTTTCGTTGCTGTCTCTCTTTAAGACTCAGGAGAAATTGGTCACAGGTTTTAAATTTCCAATAAATTCAATACCTTCTTTATTTAATAATAAATTTTTAAAAAGGTCATCTGGCATATTATCATTTTAAAGGCGAGAAGCAAGTTAATTGCTGTGTAGACCACTAAAAAAATCTCTGCTTACCTAAAGCTGTCATTCAACTCAAGAAGAACTACGATAATGAGACACTTTGGGGACAGGCTGGTGTTACAAGGGGGGATAATAGTGAAGCTGCCAGCCTTTTAAGTGGGGTTTTCCAGGTGTTCAAAGAAGAAACAAACTTTATTGGTGCATTTATTTTGATTTGTAGTGCTCAGAGATCTCTGATGCTGCTCAGGGACAGCAGAATCATAGAATCATGGAATTGTTAAGGTTGGAAAAGACCTCCAAGATCAAGTCCAATCATTAACCCAGAACCAACACCTTGTTCACTATTAAACCATGTCCTCAGGTGCCATATCCATGTTTTTTGAACTATTCCAGGGATTTTGACTCCATCACTGCTCTGGGCAGCCTCTTCCAATGTTTGACAACCCTTTTTGTGAAGAAATGTTTCCTAATATCAAATCTAAACCTCCCCTGGCTCAACTTAAGGTCATTTCCTCTAGTCCTGCCTCTTGTTCCTCGGGAGGATAGTAAGCAGAAATGAATTAATTAAATTATTCTCTCTGACAAATTCAGCAAACTGGCACCACTCTCATCTCCCCTTTACAGCAGGTGTCACAATGAAACCCATTTTCTGCTCTGAATCCAGAGTTCTGAGCAGTGCTGCAGTACACATATATGGTAGCTGTAATACTCAGCCTGTGCAATAACTTAAGGATGTTTTATTCCTTAGTGTTAATTTTTGCTTGAAACTGGGGGAAGGGTTCATATTTTTGACCGCTATTGTCTGCTTAATAAAACACCTGTAAAGGAAAAAAGAAAAGCACGTGTACAAGCAAACTCTAGCTATGTAAGTAGTGAACAAGACATCCAGTGAGTGCAGTTAAGTACTAAAGCTGCCCAGTTGCAGCCTGTTTTCAGGGCAGGGAGCTGTCCTCGGGTTACCTGCTGACTTCTGCTGACCCATATTGTGTGTGCAGCTGACCTCCAGCTTGGTTTCCTGTACATCTGACACTGACAACAGAGAGCTCATTAAGCAAAAAGAAACTCCTCCTTACCTTTCCCTTGTCCGACACGTTCCTCTGACAGTTCCCTGTCAGAGTTAAACAGCAGAGCATTTGTTCCTGTGAGGAGGAATAAGAAGGGTGCCCAGGAACTCCTTTGCAGTTCAGTGTATCCACAGGCAACACTTGCTGTGGGTTTTGGATGAAGGATTTAGCCAGCACTTCTCCTCTCAGCACACAGTATTCTTACAGCATGCTAGAATTTAGGTGCTTAGAGTAGAGAGTGTCTCCCAGCTTGAGGACTACTCCAAGCATCCATTTTGCTGTGTTTATTAACTCTCTGTTCTGAAAGACCAGCTGAGAAACTCCAGCTTGTTCTGTTAACACAATTGTGACACACCTTCTCTATCCCTCAGTGTGTACATAAACACCAGAAAGTGTTTTATAGCCCGAGGGCTTTATAGCATCTGTTCTGATCTGTGTAACGAGGTCACAAACCTGATCCCACTGGTCTTGTGTCAACAGCTTGTGGCCACCCAAAGAATTCCCTCCTCTCACTGAGAGTTTGCTCAGTGATTAGTTTTCTCACTGCTCTAAATCTCCCATTGGATTTTGTTGTGTCTATTCATATATTGTATCAAGATTAAGTAATGAAATAGGAAATAGAAAAAAAAACATCAGGTAGATCAGAAGTACGTTTTCTGCTCCAGAGATGTGTTCCAAATTAAAAAAAAATAATAGTTTCTTTTTTTCCCCCTCCTTCTTTGGATGTCTTTCTAAAATAAATGCCATAAGAGATTATCATTTCAGCCTAATGTGGGTACCTCAGAGGGACAGAACAAGGGGAATGGGATAAATTTTGAAATGCCAGCAGTCTGGCAAGTGCCCAGATCATAAGCTACACACTGGCAAAACCACACATACTGGGAAACATGTGCATGTGTTATAGTTGTTTTCTTTAGGATGGAGGACAGTGTGACTGTTGGGGTTTATAAACATCAGTGGGGCTGAAAATTATTTTTGGGTTCGAGTAAGTAGGAGATAAGTTTAATTGTAAAGCATTTTGGTTTTAGACTGTCTCACAGACCTCTGAGTACCTGACAGTTTATCACAACCTTTTTGGTTAAGAAACCAAGGGAGGAGGTACTTAAAGCTGCACTTCACATTAATTGTTTCCTTGAGGAACATGGGAAGAGTTAACACAACCCATATATCCCCTGTTGCTGGGTGAGACTCTCCTTGGGAGAAATATTATTGCCTTTGAGCAGTCACAGAGTCACCTGTGCCCAGAGGGACTGCAGAAATCTTCCAGCTGTACTTGAGACAGAGTAATAAAAAATAGGGATGGAAATAATTTCTAGAGGCCACATACACCTGATCCCAAAGCAGGATTAAACTACTTTTATCCCATTTCTGACAGGTACTTGTCTAAGTTGATCCCTTTGATGTTCATTCCCTCTCTTGTCATAATGGGTTATTGAGACAGTCCCCTGTCCACAAATTGATCCATTCCTGGTCTGCCAGTGCTGAACTCTCTTTAGCAAGAGAGTAACAAGCAATTGTTGCATTTTTCCACTTTTCAAACTCCCTCTTGCCGTTCAAGCCTTGCCCAGTGGATCTGGAGAACTGCAAAGAGCAGAGCAGTCAGGAAAATCATCCCATATAGTTTAGGGCTTTATAACTTCTTCTAGTGCCTGGCATAAACACTCCCAGTTTCATCCTTTCCTTGTAAGTAATGTTTTCCAGCTCTCCAGTCACCTTTATTGCTCTCTGCTTGTTTCAAGAGACACTCTATAATACTCTTTATGCCCCTGGGCTACAGGTACCAAAATGGTTTGGATGGTAAAGATGGGAACTTGTGGTGTTGTGCAGCCCTTCCATAGTAGACTGGGAGCCCTCAGACACAAAATTAGAGCTTTATCCTGCACTGTCAGGAATAATGGAAATTCTAGCACCATCTGAGGAAAGGATCAAACCCTCAAAGAATTTGCACAGTGTTTACAGCAGTTCAGGCAACCCAGAAATCTGCTGAGGCTGCAAAGGAGGGGCTGCCTTGCTTAATGTGTTCTTGTGGTCTGCAAGAGAAGGAATGGTTTCTGAACACAGGAAAAGTGCCTGGATTGTAAATGATCTTTATAAAATTAAGTGACCCTGGTCCTGTTGAGAATGTGTGTTGTGACTGTAACTTGAAGCACTCTCAGGGGTGCTCTTACCTCTCACTTTCCCAACCTCAGGGAAATGAACCTGCACATTGCTGCCAAATATCATGTGTGGGAGACAACATAAAGCAATATTCATTCATTCATGTGTTAACATAACTTTAGTGCAGCACTGTAGGAAGATTTAAAGTCCTCCTGTCTGGAGTTATAGCAGAGGAACTTAATTTCTAAAGCTTTCCATTTAAAGTATACAGTTTTTAGAGTGAATACTAGTTAAAACAAGCAGAAGACTTCAGAAATTAGGAAGCGGAGTTTGTGCAAAGAACTTGTGTAGGTGTCACTCTGCACCAAGGTGAATTAATACACGTTTTGCTTCTGTTATATTATCTAAGGAAATTGGACTGACATGCCAGATTGGAATGTTTAGGATATGCAAATTATCCAGATGTGTGTGCTTTGAGTAATATATCAGAGAATTTAGAACTCTCTTGGAAATAGAGACATTTCTGAACAGTCATGGAATAGATCAGCACAGCCACAATTTCAGGTTTTCTTTCTGCGGAGATGTTGGAAGGTTTTGTGAAAAACCTGCTACGGGTCAGAGCTGCTAAATCACAAAACTAAGGCAGGGCTGAATTTATTTTTCTGTCATTTTTATTTCAACGATATGAAAGTTAGGAGAAAATTTGGCTCTAGGCCTGTATTTAATGAGAGGAGCCAAGGCACTGAAATCTTGACAACTCTTTGCCTGTCTAGATTTTATTTCTTTATATGTATATCTATCTATGGCTTTTTACCTATACACTGAGATGCAAGAAGACCATAATATCTCTTTATATATTTGCTATCATTCCTTTCTACTTGTATAATCCCACTTCTTTTTACAGAATTGGTATAATAACTGGTTATTTTGTTATGGAGCAGAGTGTGTCCACTCATTGCCAGTGATGATAGACATGTCCTTCAGTATTAAATTAGAAATATGGGATTCTGTCATAATCTGTCTAGACCAGAGACTTTCATCCTCTTGTCTGCTGCATCATGACAGTTTTCACGTCTTTCCACAACTTCATCTCCAATTTCGGTGTGAGCAGCAGCACACCTGGCAGCCAGAAATAGCCTGGCTTCCAGCAAAATGTCAGTCACCTGATAAAACCAATAAAAAGCCCAACACCTTCTTTTTCCTGCACTGCAGTTTCCATCTCACACGTCAGGAGAATGTACATCCAAGGCTGTGGGACTGGCCATCTGTTCTGCTTGCACAGAGCTGGTACTTGGGAGTGCTGAATTACTCAGATGCTCTAATTTTTTGAGACATCTGGAACTGGTGGCCATCTATTCAAAAAATTAAATGTACAGCGTAGAAAAAAATTAAGTTGTGCTGAGATCATGAGAAGTTGCAGGACCAGCATTCACAGAATCACAGCATGGTTTGGGTTGGAAGGGACCTTAAAGCCCATCTCATTCCACCCTCTGCCATGGGCAGGGACACCTTCCACTAGCCCAGGTTGCTCCAAGTCCTGTCCAACCTGGCCTTGGACACTTCCAGGGATGGGGCAGCCACAGCTTCTCTGGGCAACCTGTGCCAGGGCCTCACCACTCTCACAGGGAAGGATTCTTCCCAGTATCCAATCTAAACCTACTCTCTGTCAGTTTGAAGCCATCCTCCTTTGTCCTGTCACTCCAGGCCTTTGTCCAAAGTCCCTTTCCATCTTTTTTATGGGCTCCCTTCAGGTACTGGAAAGCCATAATCAGGTCACCCCAGAGCCTTCTCTTCTCCAGGCTGAACAATCCCCTTTCTCCCAGCCTTTCCTCACAGCAGAGCTGCTCCATCCCTCTGTTCATCTTGGTGCCTCCTCTGGACTCACTCTGACAGCTCCATGTCCTTCCAGTGCTGGGGACTCCAGAGCTGGGAGCAGCACTGCGGGTGGGGTCTCACCAGAGCAGAGCAGAGGGGCAAAGAGCAGAGCAGAGCATTACCTGTGTCATGTGTCTGTGTGGTGATATGATAAACACACAGCACAGTCACCAAGGGGTTTTTTTTTTTTATAACAAAGAAAACTCATGTCCCATAATGTGCCTCAAGGGATCTTCTCAACATTTCAGAGAAATTAGACATTATTTTTAGTTCTAGGGAAATGAAACAAAGCAGAGGGGACAACATCAGTTAGTAGGTCTTACTAGTTTGTTTTCCTAATGACACCATAAAGTACATGGGGAAGTAACAGAAGACAGTCAAGAGACTGATGTGGTGTGCAGAAAGTTAGTAAAATCAAACTGGGTTATGTAGAGACAAGGGATCATAGTGTGAAAGTCTTTATAATGGAAACACTATAAACATTTTTTATCATTACATTGTTAACTTGTACAGTGGGATCCCAAAGATGTTCTGATGTATAAGACAGTTCTGTATTTCGTGTGGGTTTATCAGAGAGCCAAGGGGACTTTGGCCCATCCCAGGAGCTAAAAGAAGATTGCATGACACGATGACACAGCTGCCAGCCCTCCCCTGCACAAGTCCCCTGGGATCAGCTGCTCCTTGGCTGCAACACACATGGATGTTTGCAAACATGCAAATATCTGCTCGCAGTGAAGAGGAGAAGTTCTTCCTTGGTGAGGAGAGAAGCAGCAGCAGCTGTGAGGACTCACTGCAAAACACAGCCCTCAACAGCCACTGAGGGCTTCATCTGGAGGCAGAGCAGAGAGAGGGCCCTTGATGAGCTGCAAAGTCAGATGGCAGGAGTGGGCAGAGCGGGGAGATGACTAATAACTCCCCATTAATTGCAGCCTCAATAAACACAGTGTGTTGCAGGAGCACACACAGGCACTCAGGCAATGAGCCATCAGCTCGGTCCCTTGTCCCACCTCGGCTTCCTGGGGAACGGAGCATCTGCCACGGGCACTTATGGGCAAAACTGTTATCCCTGGCATGTCTTGTGCTCTCCCAAGGCATTCACCCTGCACAACCCTTGATTTTAAAAGTGGAATGAATGCTCTAACAACATAAAGAACGTCTTTTTCAGTATTGAAACTATTGGAAGTTGCTTGCAATTCCCTCTTCAGTGCTTGAAATCATCAAAATCATCTACAAGTGTTTTTCTTTCTGATGCAGCATTTGTTTCATTTTGACCATGTAAGCAAACAGAGCAGGGAATTTTGTTGGAGAAGTTTGGAGATCAATTACCTTCAAGTTCAGTCTTGCTGGGAAATTTCCTGCCAGCAGCTCTTGTGTAGGAACATGGTTGTTCATGTGCTTAAATTCAAGTGAGCAAGTCAAAGAAACCAACAGAGTTTCATATGGATGGAGCAGGTGCTTAACAACAGCATTGCCAACACCAGCCACTAAATCACAAATTAATCTTTGTAAATTATTACTTGTTTACAAAAAAATGAAGATATTCTCTTACTTGTACCTCCTCCTTGGTTCTGAAAGTTATATTTAGATCGCATTTTTAATCTTTTCATTACAACCATGAAGTCTTAGTGTTGAATTTATTTTTTTAGTAGTATTTTTTATTTAATGTGGGCTAAAACTCTTAGAACCACCAACTTGCTGGACCTGAAATTTAATGAAAGAGGAAAAAGCACCAAAGAGTAGAAAATTAAATTGAAAAGACTTGGCTTCTTGCTTTAATCTGTTGTGAAACCTGTACAAAGAAAATGCTACTCACAGGCTGGGCAGGTAGTTCATTTCTGCTTTTTTCTGGTGATTTCTGCTTTTCCTTTATTTCGCAGCATGACTTTAGCTGAAACATTTTCACACACACAAAGCTACCTCCCGTGGAAAAAACTTGAACACTTGGATAGTAAGTTGTGAGATCTCAAGAAGTGGGATTTTATGTGTCAGAACTGATATTTCTTCAACCACATTTCTGTGCAGAGCTTGTGAACCTCAGAAACACGAAATCACCTTTTAGGAGAAACATAGCTTGTGGGGAGCTGCTAGAATAGTCAGGTTAGAAATTCACTTCCAATCTTTTCTCTGAATTACCATAATTTTATTGCTTCAGGTTTAAATATTAGCTGTTGTAAAGTAACATAAACTGTGTGTATCTGCTGCAGGACATTATTCCTAACAGTGTAAATTGGAAGTCACTCATCACTTAAGGACATACTTGTTCCTATGTATCAAATTCATATATATATTAAATGTTCAATTGGATTTTCTGCCTTTATTGTAGCAAAGTAGTTAAATACAGGCTTAGTGTTCATTATATGAGTTGTTCCTTGGGCTTTGCTGCTGATACCAACCCCTCACTCACTCACATGCTTTGCTGGATCTGGGTGAAGGTGCTCAGTGACTTTGGAGACTGGATCTTTGGAGACTGTGAGCAAGACAGAGATGGCAGTTTGTGCCAGCATCCCTGGGTTTATTACTGAACATCTCAGATGGCTATTTAATTTGTTATCACTCTTGGCTGCAGAACTGGCTGTTAATGTAATCAAATGCCTGCTTTCTGTCAGGCCCCAGGCATTTATTTTCATTACTGGGGTTGTCTCAAAAAAACCAGAGGACTGGTGCTGGAATGAACTTCTGTGGAGATCTGTGTGTCCATCTGGCACGTCAGTTTGGAATAATTCCTTTTGGAACAAGGGCCTGCTGCATCTTCAGGAGGTGTGAGAGCAGGATGCTTAATAACAAGTCAGTGTGAATGTTGCCTGTCTGAGGATCACAAAGATTCAACTCAATTTGAAAGGACCTAAGGGAGTGAGGAATCCAGAAGGCATGGAAATGAAATGGAACTTTTCACCCTCAGCCCCCTGGTTGTAATTTTTAGCTTTGTTTCCAGTTCCACTCACAGTGTGTTTCTCAGGGCTCCTGTCCTTCACAGATTGCCCACCTCTGGCTCCTGGTTTCCCTCTTTCTTCCCAGCACAAGACTGCAGGATTCCCATCCCTCCTGCTTGTTTCTTGGCTGCAGATGGATTTGAAAAGCAAAAGCAGCTGGGGGTATTTCAGGGCACCTACAGCTCAAGACAAAGGAGATAAAGAAGACAGGAAATCAAAAGAAACAATAAAATGAGGAAGAGGAAAACAAATCACATGGAAAAGTTAGTTCTGTGTCATTGTGCTAAATAAACCAATTTAAAATTATTAAAAAATTATTAGAAAAGAGGGGTAGAAACAAAGGAGAGATCTATCCGGGGGGAACTGTCTCTAGTTTATGTGGACAAATGGAACAGCCTTCAACTTGGAAAACAGTGAACTGGGGTGAGTTTTGGCTTCATTAAGCTCTTGAGAGCTTTGTTACCTCTTTTAGCAAAGCTGAGACTTCACAGTCTTGGAGCTCATCATGGATCAGCTGAGATCAGCTTCAATTCTCCTCTTGTGGCATGACTGGGGAGAGGCAACCTCTCTGGGGGTGGCTCCTGCCTTCTGAGAAGGAGATTGAACTTCCTTTTACTGTATTTAATCACCTACATGAGACAGATGCCTTCCACAGGGTTTGAGAGCCCGCGCTAATTAACACAGGGAGGATTTCTGATTTGAAATATATAAACCTTGTGGTCTGGCTTTCACTGTAAACAAGAGAAAAGTACATAGCAGGGAGCAGAGTCCCATTTTCAGGACTTCCACAGTGGGAAGGAAGAGTGAGTTTGGTACCAAGATGCTGCAGCAGCTTTTCCCCCTGGTCCTGCTGGCCTTGCCTGTGCTACGGATGTGCTACCATGAGTGCCCCAGGCCACACTTAAACAGACTTTATTTTAGAAAAGAATCAGCCTCTGAAAAACTGGAAAGGAAAAAGTCTTCCTTCCACTACTGATCCCACTTAACTACCAAAGAAACACACAGTGAGAGACGAAATAGAGATGAAACACATCTCTGTTACCTCAAAATTTTTTCTGCAAGGCTTGTGCCAGCTTTGCATTTCCTTCCTGCCTGGCCACAAAGCTGAAAGATTAGAGCTGAGCTGGGCAAGCCAAGCCCTGTGTTAGAACAGGGATCAGGCCATGCTGGGCCATAGTTCACCACATTATTGCTATTTGTTGACATGTTCTCTGTAATTTAAGAAACCGTCTGGTTTCTCTGGCAGTAAAGTCATATGGGTGTCTGGGATTTTCTGTCCTGTACTTGATTATTTCTTCTGTCTACACAGTAAGAGCCCAATCTGTCACTGGATTAAGTACATTTACTGAGAAGAGAGATTTTAAGGCTGAAACAACTGTGTGAGAACCGGCTGCTGAAATCCCAAGGCCCTGAGCTCTGTGAGAGAGAAATATTGCTGGGGGGGTTGAATAATATTTTGCAAAACACAGCCAATACATGAAAAGCCAAACAGTGAAGGCAAGAGACTCATTCCTTTCTCTCTATTTCTATCTTGCATGTGTTTGATCTTTAACTCAGTGTGTAGGTAACAGGGTGTTTCTAGAAGACAATTTGCCGAGGATTTTCTCTGAGTTGTTTTTCTTTTTTACAGTTTAATGCCCCTGTTTACTTTTTGAGGTCTGTTATTGACAAAAGTTGATAGAAAATGAAAATACCGGGATCCAGAAGGAATGTTTGAGGCTGAACTAAAACACAGGGGAAATCTTTGGCTGGTTAGGAAAAAGGGTCTTCCATAACCCCCAGACTGGTCTGTGTTGCTGCCTGGCAGGTGCACTGGGTTGGAGCCTAACTGGTAGGGTTGGGAAATATTATATGTTCTCCAAATCCATTATATTTTTAACAGTATAGATGGAAGCAGCCAGAGAAAGCTACTTATGGATCTCATAGTTTGTCTTTCACTGTAGAAAAATAAGCCAGATGACACAAACATATTGATACATGGAGAACTGAGGTTGATTTTATTCCTATTTCATAGTACATGTTCTCAGTCAGTGTTCTCTCATCCCCCTGTTTGTTCAGGTGACTCAATTACCTTCCTCCAGATATACCCCATGTCCTCATGGTCCTTTGGAGGAGGGAGTGTGGTAAATAGCACAGATATTTGTGGGGTGGCACCACAACCAGAGCTTCTCCAAGTACACTCATTTATTTGTGTGGGAGTTTGTGGGTAGCTGTGAGTGACTCCTGGATGTTCTGACCTACCGTGTAACAACTTCCACTGAGCTCTGGTCTCAGTCCTGCTCTACCTCTGAGTCATTCTCTGGATTTTCTTACTTTCTGGAGGTTGTTAGTAGAGCTACAGAAGATGAAAAGGGCAGGACCTCAGCAGCACATGGCGGCTCCTTCACTGCAATACACCCAGGAGTTCAGTAAAATCAAACTGGGTGGTGATGGAGCAGATGTTTATGACTATTTCTCATTTTAAATCAGATTACAACAATGTAGTGATTCAGCCCATTAGGGATTGTGCTAAAGTAACAAGGATATTGCGTGTGATAGCTGGTTCACACAGCACCATAACAAGGTGTGGTGTTTGCTTCCACCTCTCCCCAAGACAGCCTGGCTAAGCAGGCACTGCTTGCACACCATCCCCTCTTGCTGCATCTCTGAATTTTTGTTCCAGCCTTTGATCAAATGACATGAAGTGCAAAGCTTGACCTTTCAGAATTAACTAATTTTTTTTTCAAAAAGCACAAGTTAAAGAGCTCTCCAGCTCTGTCATGGAGGCACAGCCAAGGACACAGAACAGTCTCACTGGATTTAGCTCTGTGGTACCTGGTGCCTCCAGGTCGTAGGTTTGATATCCCTTTACAGCCTTAAAAACATGATAATGGCAAAGTCTGAACCTTCAAACAAAACCATGGAATTTATATATTAAAAAATATTTAAATTAATCAACTTTGGTCTGGAAGGCCAAGAGAACAAAAGTCCATCTCCAGTCCTGTATTTTTACCCAAGTCCTATGAACTACCTGTGATGTAGTTTTAAAAATGTGGATAAAAGTAAAATGAGGGGTTTTTCCTACTCAAGGAGTCAAAATTTTAAAAAATCATCATTAAGACCAAGTTAAATCTAGAGGAAGTTGTTAAATCACTGAATTAAATATTTTCATCCAGCGAGACTGGGGTTTTTTGGGGTTTTTTCTGGTTTCCTTGGAAACCAGTTTGTGCAGCCCCCTGTCTGTCTGCGTGTCCTGGCTGCTGAGGGAACCCACCAGTCGAGTTCTAAACCTTTCACAGCAACTCTGGCTGGGCAGGACAGTGTCAGGCTTCCTGTGGCTGGTGCACAGGGCACTGCAGGGACACTTGGAGGGACAGAGTGGGAAGGAATATGTGACAGGAAGGAATGTGTGATGGGAAAGAATGTGTGATGGGAAGATGCAGTACAGGTGTAGTCAAGAAATCACAGAAATGCTTCTGTTTTCCATTACAAAAGTCAAACCCAGACACATATATTTCATTAGTGCTCTTGTTTGAGATCCCTTGGTTCTTACACCTCTGACTACATTCAGTGGCTGTTTAAAAAAAATACTTCCTTTTAAAATAATTGCAAAGCAAAAATCCCACTTTGTTTTTACATTGAGATCTTAGAGAGTAACAGGTAAAGCCAAAAACATTACAGTCAAAATGAAGATAATTTTTGTTTCTCTAAATTTCCAATTTACATAAAATAAAATCATGTAGCAAGATTTTCCTGAATTAAACCATGAGGAATATTTAATATTTGCAGGATTCCTGGGTGGAAACACATGAGTGCTTCAGTAACCAGATAGCAGAGCCAGCTGCCCTCCACTGCTCCCTGTGCTCCCCTGGGTACTGCCCTGGTAACACAATGCCAAGGTGTAGGAATTCTCTCTGGCTCCTGTTCAAATGGATCATTTTAATTAAGACATTATAATACAGGTAACTGAGTCCACAAACCTGCTGATTCTTAAAGAAATAGTCACCCTGAGAAATTCTTTCCTGAAATTAATCGGATTTTGCCTTTGGAAAACGACAAAATTTTAAAGGAATTTCTTATTTTTTAACGATTTTTAAAATCATTAGCAAAATAAGAAAATCATTGGGGTTTTAGAAGGCAATAATCTCTCCTTTAAATATTTTAGATATCTCAAAAATGTAATGCTTCAAATGGGAACAAAATGTTACCAGATTATAGGGAAGAAACTTTTCAGCTGCACAGAACTTATGACAAGAAATCTGAATTTCTCTTCCTGGAGAATTTGGAAAGTGTTGACGGATTGTCCTGATGCACAACATGAAACATTTCCAAAATCTTACAGTTCTTCAGGGAACAGGAAAAATCTTCCCACTCAGTTCTTGTCACAACGGAGGTATTTCATATTGGACTTTAAAAACACTGACAGATTTCTTCCTTCAGCCAAAGGAAGGCAGTGAGAGTTTATGTGTTTCAGAGAAAATTGATATGCTGGCAGACAACATCAATGTCTATGTGTGTGTCTTTCAAAATGCAATTGTAGTATGAATCATATCCTGAAGAGTTATATAAGGTTTGGGCTAGGAGTAAAATCTGTTGGTTTTTTTTCCCCAAGGAAAATTTGAATATAGTGAAAAAAAAAATATTATTGGAGATTTAATTGCAACAATTTCTGAAAAGCTGAAAATTAGGAACCTAGTTGTCTGAGTTCAGTATATTGCATTTATAAATGGATAAATATCAGTGTACAGCAGGGCTGTTTAGAGAACAGCTTCTCTGGCCTGAATTTAGAAACCACTCGATTCTGATGATAAATAAGAAAGGTCCCCTTGGTTATGTAAAAAGAAGAGGGAATCTCACTGAATAATCCCGAGGGATTATGCAGTCCCAGTGAAAGTCAAGTATTAGCCAGCAGCCAATGGCTTCACATCTGGAATCGGGAGCCCAGAGTCAGCAAGGGGGCGGCACTCATTAAAAATAGATCTGCTGAAGAGTTAAGATGATTATTGGTCCTGATTCGCAGGATTAGACACGGGGAGCAGTCTGTCAGGCTATTTCTTCACTTGCCCACACAAAAGCCTCCTCCAGGGCTCGGGCAAACCTCGATTGATGGCCAGGGAGGGGAGAGGACAGCGTTTGGGAGGAGGAAAGACACTTTCCCTGTGCCCGTGTGACACTGGGCTCCCCTGCACGGGGTGTCCGGAGCCGGGGCCGGGCACAGAATCAGAGATCTGTGTGGCTTAAACGCTGGAGATGCAAATTATTAACACGATGCTGTGAAATCTTTGCAGCTGGATTTATACTGAGTTCATTGAATTTGCAGGGTAACAGGGAGTTTGAAGGTTCATTTCTTTGACAGTGAGGATGCTGGAGGCGAAAAACCAGTCTGGATAAGTGGGATGGACTGAGAGTAGTGGGTGCAATTCAGAGTTTGGAATTAAACATGTCAGCAGGACTCTCAGTGTTGTGGGTAACTGAACAGAAATAAAAGTATGCAATGGTCTGGCTGGGAACCCCTTCTTTTGCTTGTCACTGTTCCTTCTTTATGCTTATTTGCAGAAGTGTTCTGTTTTGCAAGAAAACACAAATATGTCAGGGGAAGAATAGATTTCATGGTAGAAAATCATACCCTTTTGTGACTAAACATGCAGATTCAATGACCTCAGATATTTATTTCCTGACAATCCATTTCCCTTCATTTGCTGAGACAATGATAGAGCAAACAATTTAAAATAATAAGCACATTCAGAAAAATTACAACATGTGCTCCCTGCCAAGGGGGGAAAGTTCATTCATCAAATAAGTCATTACAGTCAGCTTGCCCAGATCCTGCTAATTCCAAAGAGGTACAAAGGATTTCTCATAACTCCTGGTTTATGTGTTTGCTGATGGAAAATGGAATATTCTGTTGAATCATTTGAGCACTGAGCTTTCATCTGGCCATTAAGTTAACTGCTGGGCAATCAGAGCTGGACCTCAGAAATGCAGATTCAGGGGGGTTATTTGGTAATTCTTTAATCAACAGCTCCTGCTGAATTACCACATGAATTTTGTTTTGCCTGGGGCTTTGTCATCCATAGTTACAGTTCAGATTAACCTGTCAGCTCAAATAAATGTACTTTTCTAATTAGGTTTTTGATGTTTCCATCTGTTGCTTGGACAAAATATTTAAAGATCCTTTTCCACTTTGGATGAGAAACTCTCTCCTGAGAGGTGAGTGTTGCTCAGAAAAGCCTTCCCATCTCCAACAGACAATTCCCCCTTTGCAGAAGTGGGTGGATTCAATGAGGATCCACATCTTGGCAGCACAGATAATAAAAGAGAAGCCCATAAACCCAGTTATTGAAGCCCTGACAGGCAGCAGCAGTTCCTAAGCCTAATGGCTGCACACAGTGTGTGCTTTGGAGACAATCTCACTCAGTGCTTTCCCTGTAAATAATAATAAGATACAATGGATCTGTGGGAATTAAGTTCTTAGGAGGTGGTGATGTCATGTCCACAGATTCAGGGCACTATTCACTTGCTTTTGGGAAACATTTTATAGTTACATAATATTCCTCAATCCATGTTCTGGATCAGCTTTGTTCCATCAGGCTTTTCCCATTTAATAACTTCCGTCCCCAGCTTCACAAGTTTTTTTGAAATATGCAACCATATTTCAAAAGAAAAACAAAAAAAAGAACCCAAACCAAAAAAAAGCCAGAGAATTCAGCATCCCCTAAATCATGGTTGTTGCTCACATGGATATAAATAATAGGGGATGTTTAACTGAGGGCAGCTTATTTCTTATCTGAGGAAATATTAATGCCCCCCCTGTTATCTAATTCAGCGTAATGTAAGGGGATTTAGTGGAGATTAAGAGAGAAAGTGGGAGAAGGATTTATACTCTTTTGGGCCACGTTGGTGCTCCCAGGAGTTTTGGCATCACTTCCATTAGAAGAGGTGATTGCTCTCCGAGGAGTTAAAATAATTGGAAGGCGAGGCAAGCTCTTACACTGCAGTGAAAAAGTCCCCAGGAAAAAAAAGATGCAATTGTTCAAGTTTTAGACTCCCTGCTCTGCTGCTGGAGGGAAACATCTTTGTTCTCAGACCTGGAGCCTGAGAAAAGGCCTGCAGCACTTAATCCTTAACTGCTCTGCTCCTCTGCTTGGAAGAGAAATAGGCTCTGCAGAGATTCTCTCCCTCGGGATGACACAGCCTGGCCAGACAGTGACAGAGCACAATTCTACAATATCATATTGTCAAACCAGTAAAGTTATATGTGCAGCTCCTTGGGATGCACCAGGCTCTTGATTGTAACACGGGTGATATATTTAACATTCCCCCAATGAATGCATTGAGGTTTATGAATATGTATTGGGTTTATACATGAACAAACTTTTATTTATATATGGGGAGCTATCTCAGAAGTCTGTTTCTGTTTGCCCTGAAGGATTTGAGGTGATTTGTGGTGTATCTAAGAATCAAGTCCCCAGATTTACCACTGCAGTTGAGAATTCCAGGAAGGCTGTGTACCAGAGTTCCTCTTTCTAGAAACAACATGAAATATTGGAATAACTGTTGCTCATGAGTCTTGGAGCCTAAAGTATCACCTGGTTTTCTGAAGGTCACGTATTTCCAGAAGCATTTTGGAGAAGTGAGTTTTTTCCTTGCAAACTGGCTCCTGATAAGCACTTCCAAGGCACAGAAAGGCTTAAGGAAGGTCAACAACTTTTCTGTGGTTTTATGAGATTCCAGCTGATACCAGTAACAGACTCATGTAAATTGTGTGGGAACCCGGTTGTGTTAAGTGGTCAACAGTGCCAGAATTTCTCTTTAGCATCTGGGATTGTGTGCAAAATGCAAGGTTGACTTTTTTCCTGTGGATGTGACATTGGTGGATATGCACAATTATACATTGATGAGGATGAAAATGTGATCCCTCCAGGGCAGGCTATTTATGACATTTGAGCTGAGAGTTATGCTGAATGTAATTGCTCATTTTGGTGTTAACTGAGCAAAGGCAGGTTAGAAACTCAACACCTCTGGGCTGTGTAGTGAAACAAATACCACGTTTCCACACCCCCTAAGTATAGCAAAGGATGTTTGAAGGGCAAGAAAAATCTAAAATGTGAATTTTAACTGAGGAGAACCACCCATACAGTCATCCTTCTTCATCCTGTGAGTGTGGAATTCTGTGTCTGCTGTTCCTGTGACTGCAGCAGACTTCTGGCCATGGCCTGTCATCACTGTGACCACGGATCATGTTTGAAGTAGGTTGGGGTAAATCCATCCAGATCACTGGGTTTTATAGCCCGCTCATTTTTATTGCTTATTATTCCAAGCAAATGGAGTAATCCTCTGGGAAGTGAAAGAGAAAATAAAGACCTGGATATAATAATGTAGCTGTAACTATGGTGTCCAGTCATTTGCATTCACAAGTGGAAACTATTGTGCTTTGTGAAAGTGAAGGTTGTGGCCATTCTCTGGCCAGCTTAATCTAGACAGTGATCCCATAATCCATGCTACATTTACTGCCTTCCCCTCCTAATCGGTTTGGAGTTGGCATGATTTCTTCCAAATGTTAATGAAAACCAGGGAGCACTTACTCAGGAAAGCAAATGGAAATAAAATCCATATTTCCAGCCATTATTACAGCTCGTGCCTGACTTTGGGTTTATGCCACATCATTATGTTGAGCTCAGCTTCCAGTCTTTGTTTTCTATTGACCCTGTGGAATATTAGAAGAGCTTCATATGACCAAGAAAATGTTTGCTTAGGAAATCAAAGGAACAGCTTCCTACAGAATTCTCAAATACAAACAAACTTGTTTTGTTTAGGTTTGTTTTCCCAAGAACCATCAAACTTACATGCTGGATCTCTGAACTTCCTCCTTCATCACCCCATTTTCCATCTACTTTGGATGTGTGCAGCCTTTTTGTTGAGCTTATCCCATGGCCATCTTTTGTACCAGCCATGCCACACCACTCTGCTCTTATTTATTCCTCCTCAGTTCTTGGACCTCTGAGTGGATTGTCACCAGAATCCCTTTTGTGGAACAACACCTGCTGTAGCTCCAATGCAACAGCTCCTTCTGGGTGTGTATTTGTACATTTTCATCTCAGCTGGGTGTCAGAAGGTAAGCTGGGTGCTGTCCTCTCTTCAGTTTGTAATCCCTGGAGGTCCTCAGACAAGAGGTCTGGCAGACCCAGCAAACCAAATGGGAACTCAGTAGTCTGATAAATGAATATAAAGCTCAACTTTCTACCAGGGCTCAGCCAGGCCATGACTTGGTCTGAGAGGCAGTGGTGTGACATGGCACTGCAGAGTGTGTGTCACCACCGTGGTGCTCTCTGGGGGTCCTGCCTTCAGACCAGAGATGCTTTTCTGGTGCACTCACAGCTGAGCTTTTCTGAGCACAACCTCATTTGATTCAGCTGAGGACACTCTTGGCAAGAAAAATGGTCTGTGTTCATTAACCTGATGGAAGAGGTAGTTTACTTTTTGACTAATTCCCTCTTGATTTATTTTCCATCTGAAGCCATGTTCTTGGGTGACTCGTGGTTAATTTGTACTCCTCTATGCAGGACCACATGTGAATTAATCAGACTTCCCTCCAATCTGAAATGAGACCCCTAAATCAGGCCTCCATGTCAGGAGTCTGCAGCAGGTTTCTTCACCACCACCTTATTTCAGTCATTCCTGACTCAATTATGTGTGGAAACGCTGAGTTTAATTGTGTTATTCCTGGCAAAGAAGGAGAAAAAAAGCAGAGGAAAACTAGTTCTAACAATCCTATTTGTGAATTATAACTGTACACTCTAATCTAATCATGTTTCTCTTTCCCCAGATGCGGAGAATTTTAAGAGTGCCTCATTACTGACCACTAATTAAATCTAATGTGAAAGAAAGGTTGGGTGAAATCCTGCCAGCTTGAAGTTTCTGGCAAAACTCCCATTGACTTCAGTGGCACTCAAGTGTTACTTTTTGGGTTTTGGTCTATGTAGAAGATGATGATAGTAATTATTTATTATCTGGTATCATCTGGGGTCTTCAGTTAGAGCTCAGGCTTTGTGGCACTGGGCAAGAGGTTATTTGGGTTTTAGGTCATTCATCGTGGGTAAAATGCTGAGAAGTGCCTGTGTATAACCAAGTGATTTTTTTCCTGGGGCCCCACAGTCAGAGTCTTTTAAGAATGTGTATTTGGGTCTAGAAGAATTACCAGTCCCAAATCAGAAGGACAGCCAGACACCCAGGGCAATCCTGTCTGTTCCATGTGTAGGTGTTGTCCACACATACAGATGTGAGGGCTCATGCAGGAGGGATCTATAATAATATCCATAACACACAAGAGAAAGGAGTAAAGCATGTGGGGTCTGGCTTGAGGGGGATGATCTGCACAGGCATCTGTAAGAGCTGCTACCAGCAGTGAAAATCCACCCTGTCATTGTACTCCGATCAGTGATATTTACAGCTGTGTCCCGGCTTGATTGTGACTTTCCTAATTCCTCCCTAAAACTCATTTAAATTCCTTGCTGCTTTGTTTTTCTCTTCCCTCTGGCACTCCTTGATCTATGTAGTTCAATTAAAAGGCAGCATGAGGGCAGTGTCTACAAGAAGTTGTTTATTTCCACACTGTCTCGAACAGAAGTGCTTTAAATGCTCAGCTTCTACAGCAACAAATTTTTCACTTCTTTTTATTTCTCTCTCCCCTAATCTGCTAAAACTTTGCTTTGAATCTGTGGTGTGAGTTAACAAGTGTGTGCCCAGATGCCTGTCTGTTGGTATAAACTGGATTTTGCATTTGTGACAGCTCAGTGATGTGGCAGGCTAACAGGGCGCACAGAAAGGGTCTCAAATCTGGTTTCTTGATTTTCCTCTTTGCTCACAGTAGCTCTGCAATGAAGGAGACTTTTCTAGCTTTGTCTTTCAGCAGCACTTTTGTACTTGATACCTTCTTGTTTCACCTGTAAGGTTAATTGTGGATGGAAAAGGATGTAATTAGATCTCTGTCATGGCACCACAGCGTGTCTGCTGCCTTTGGGGTTTGGTGTGCTGGTTTCAATGTGTCCCTACGAGCTGCTCTCATGCTGTACTCTGAGATGAAGGTCTCAGGCAGAGTCTCCTTGCTGGCTGTGCAGGACAATGAAGGAACCTGGGAGAAACAGAGGAGAATTAGTCTAAAGAGCAGATGTGCTGGGCTAGGACTAACTTGCAAAATATTCTTTGAAAGTCCCCATCAGCTCCAAGGAGACTGTAAGAGGTTATTTCCTTGGTAATGCTGCAAGTCAGACATCTCCCACCAGCAGGTTCCCCTAAGACTAAGTAAATATTTTGTTTCATACAACCTCTTTCTGGAGTGCTTTTCCTGTGTTTAATGTACATCATGATTTTTTCTGAGTGTGCTTTAAATCTAATTGAGTCCTAACATCATCATTTGAAGGAATATGTGCACCTTTAACCTGTAAGGCTTGGTTTGGCTAATTACAAGCCTGTTCAATAATTCCTTTCCATTTGAACTGACTCTATATCCCCGAAGAAAGATTGCTTAACATGATGAAATTTGAAACACTCTGTTTTGGACCATCACTGAACAGTCATCGGAAGAACAGTCCTTTTATTTCTCCTGTGGTGTGACTGCTCCTGGGGAAGGGTAATGGCTGTTGTGGAAATTTCTCCTAAGTAGTTTTTAATGATATTGTGTTAATGCAGTAGCTGCACTGCTTCAGGTTACCTTTGAAATATGGAGAGAGGCTTCTTTTAGCATAGGGGAGGCCATCCAGGTTTCTGGGAGAAATTCATGTATCCAGCTGATGTTAACAGGTCTCCTAAAGTCCTTGTAGTGTCTTCTGTTCTCAGATGGATATTCAGTGACAAAAGTGGCTGTACATCAATATCAGGTTCTACATGTAGAAGAACCAGTATGTGATAAAAAGTAATAAAACAGACCTTTGCCTTCCACCTGTCCCATTTTCTGCTGTGGAAGGTGCAGTTTATGTCCGTGGAGACAAATCTGAGCCAGGGGTTGTCAGTGGGATGGGAAAGGCAGTGCAAAGCTCTCAGCTGGCATTAATCAGTGCTGTCACAGGTAACTCACAGTGGCTACACCAACAAGTATTGCAGGAAAACAGGGGCCACCCTGGAGAGCTGAGTTGTGGTTACAGACCCGGCTTCCACATCATGACACTTTATTATCAACTGCCCTTTCAAAGCAGAGGTTCTCAGCTCCCTGATCACAGCTTGCACATCCAAATGTTTGACAAATCACTGCATGGATGAGTGTATTTAATCAGCAAAGACTTTACATCTTCTTCCTCCTGTCAAGAGAGCATCATATGCATGAACATTGCAGTACTTTGGGCATTGCAGTGTCTTTGTTTAAAAACCCATGTAATCTGATTGGGACAGTTGCATTCTTAAAAAGGGACAGAGGACACTCTTAAATGTCTCAGCAAAGGCATCTCCCAGTCTAATTCCCAGTTTGAACCCCCAGGCCAGCTCCAGCTTGCAGTGCCCTGCTATGCTTTCAGAAGGTGGAGGATCCTTGTTATTCTAGAGCCAGGCTGTTTCTGTTGTGACATTTTCAGCACAATAAAAACACTCATCCTCTCAAGTTAAATCAACAGTTGTGGCAAAATGGCGAACAGGATTGCAGTCAGATCCTCAATTGCCTTTAAAAGAAGAGAAAATGCTGTGTGACATTTGAGGATGACACTAACAGCATCACTAAAATAAATTAAATGAATGTTATTTCTTTTTCTGAGTAGGTTTTAGAGTCTTCAAAATGCTTTTCAGATTGTAACTGCTGAGTAGCATTAACAAAGTACCAAACATCTATTTCCTTGTAATTCATCTTTTGCAATATTTGATAGTCCTGAAGTAATGGAAGAGTCAGTCGTAACTGGAAATGGAAGAAATGAAGCATCAGAAAATATAGGATGCTATCAAATCAGAAAGCAAACAAGATCCTGAAATTAGAAAATGTGAGTTTTCAGCCTTCAGTACCTTCTCAAACAGAAGTGATAATGCTGTGTGGGGTTACAGGAGATTTACCCAGAGCTGTTAAGCTGCAAAGAGCTTGTGTAAATAGATTTAATTTCCAAACAAAATCAGACCTCACTCAAAATGAGCACTTCTGTCTAGATCCATCCTCAAATGGCAAATTTCTCGAGAAAGTCTGAGCCCTGACTTCTAGGCCCCCACTGTAGAAGTTTGTGGTTTAAGCCAGGCACGAAGCAAGCCTGGCTCTAAGTTTAAAGTGAGAATCTCAGAGCAGGTGGGTTCCAGGGAGTGAACTTTGTGTGACTGCTTAGGGTCTCCAAAAAAAAGAGCAAGCTATGTGTTTTGATTTAGGGAGAGGATTAAAAGCTAGAGATGACATAAATCACAGATAATTGTTTTGAGGAGGAGTTTGATTCTCCAGATGTGCTGTTCTCAATCCTCAGAGGCAGAGTTAAAGAATTTCAGGGATCACCTTTGACTAAAAGGTTCACAAGCCCTTGCCCTTGGTCATTTGTCAGATCATGACACCATGAAGGTGCTCCAGCACCCTCCACCACCCTGGGATGGTGCAGACCATGTTTGTGCCTGTCTGGATGTGCCTTTCATGTGTTCAACAGCAATACAAGCAGGAGTTCAAGGACAGGTGCTAAAATCCTGTCTCAGCTCACTAATCCAAACTGCAATGATTATTTTTGCCCCATTTTATATATATATTATAAAAACAGTACTTCTCAGCTTTTGATGAGGTCTCAGAAGTCTCTAAATAAAGTCCCAGTGAAGGACCAGTTTCACCCAAGGCAAAAGAGCCCCCCAAAAGAGCCTGTTTGCAGAATCACTGCGTTACAATTAGCTCAGCACAATCCTTCCATGAGGAATTACAGGACCTTACTTGCAGCATCTGTCAAAATAATTGCACCTCTCAGTGATTTTTATCCCTCTATTCCTTATTTTAAGTATATTCATTAATTAAATGGCTCAGCTTATTTGAACATGGCCCTGAACTGAAATGAGCAGTACATCATACTCATTATCCTCTGAGCATATTGCTGGGAACTCAAGCAAACTAAACCCCTGTCTGTCTGCTCATCCTCTTTGAGTTTTCTCTAGTTCTTTGCTTGTTCCTGTTATGGAGACAATACTGTGAAGTGAAAGGCTGAATGTTACCTGTTGAGCTGTAGGTGACAGGTAACACCAGAGGGCTGAACTTACACAGGTATGTGCAGAGGATGGATGGTACAGAAATAGGTGTGGGTTTCCTTCTGGAGACTGAAGGATGGTACAGATCAGGGTGAGTCAGGGAGTTTAGGTGTGCTGGTTTGAACTGGGATAGCATTAATTTTCCTCATGGTTTCTAGTTTAGGGCTGTGTTGCGGATTTGTACTGCAAACTGTTGATAATTCTGGGATGTTTTGGCTGCTGCTGAGCAGGGCTCACACAGAGCCAAGGCCTCTTCTGCTCCTCACCCCACCCCAGCAGTGAGGAGACTGGTGGGGGCACATTGAGCTGGGAAGGGACACAGCCAGGGCAGCTGATCCCAGCAGGATTCAGCTGATCCCAGACTATTCCCTAGTTGTAAGGGAAGGGGTGAGGATGGGAAAGGTGCAGGGCTCCTGCTCCAGTTGTGGGAAGCAAAGCGGGAGGTCACTTCCCTCTTGCAAAGTTCATCCTGTGCTGCTCCCTGAGCATCTCTGGTGAAACCACTCACAGGGAAAGGCAGACGAACAAAATTGAAATCATCTGCAAAGAAGCAGTAGCTGAGGGGTATTTTAATGCAGTAGTTCTAATGGCTTCTCATTTCCTGCTCGGGAAATGTGTAACTAATTAAGTCTATGACATTCATTTAACTCAAACAATAAAACCTGCTCATGTCATCAGAGGTATTTACTAAACATACATTTTCCTGAGGGGAAGAGAGGAGAGTTTGTAAACAAAACATGAAAATATCTGTTTATCACCTTTCTGAATTCCAGATAAAGCTGTTACCAACACTGATTAGGACTAGTGGCATTGATTAATATTAGTGCCTGCAGTAGCAGCACTTCTTTGAGATTAGGAAATAACGCTAGTTTTAAGGTGATGGCTCATGTTTAAAGCTAGGTAGAGGAAAAGGTCTTGTAATTCCAGTAGCAGATGTTGTACAAGTGTTTGCTTACTTGCTCTGTTACTCACTTGTGCCATGGGAAGAGCCCTCAGCATGCTGCAGGGCTACGTGGGAGGAGAGCTGGGATTGCCCAGTGCTCCAGGGGAAGTGATCTGCTACTTATTCCTGCAGTGACATTTCATGTGAGGGCTGAATATAAAATTACAGCAAAAAAAGAAACCTGTAGTATGGAGTTCTGAAAGTCTCAGAATAAGCAGTCTGAACTGGTCACCTGAGAATGACAGTGGAGTCTGGGATCAAATGGGGATTGTCCCATTAAAGGTCCTGTACAGCTCCATAAAGCAGCCTCAGTCAGGGATGCAGCATCTCTCCCTGCACACATGAGCACCCCTTGGAGCCCCTTAGCAGCCAGAATAACTCCCAGTATCATTTCTGTGCAGAGGACCTGCTGCCCCTCAGATCTTGTTTTGCTTTGAACACACAGATGCTTCTGTGCCATTTGTTGCCATCCAGCAGTGGGGATTGCTGTGACTCTTCCAGAGGAGGCAGCTGTTTTCCAGGGAGCAGCAGAACTCTGGGCGCTGCCAGTGTTTGTCCCTCAGAGAGTCTTTCACAAAGCTGAGGAATTTGCTTGGTGTCTCCTCAAATTTTGGTGCAAGTTGGCCAAGAATTTGACACCCACCCTTCACTACTGGCCCACATCTCATGGCCCTCAGCAAATCTGCTCATGTCTGGTCATGTACAGTGGCAGGGAACCCCTGAGCATGTGTTTTGCTCAGTCTGCCCATTTAGCTTCAGCACTGGGCACTACCTGATTTCTGTCTGGTTTCCCAGCAGAATCTGTTGTGTCTAATTGGAGATTATTCCAAGTGTCACAACAAAGACCAAATCTGACAGTTCAGCTGAGCACTGGAGTAATGAGTTAAATAATGCACCTTGGAAAAGTTAATCCTTAAAAATCCGTTAGACATATCTTGTTTTCCAGGTCAAAGCAGAGCTGTGTTTAACCTCTGAGAGGAATTCAAGAATTTGGGGATGGGGGACTGAGCAGTTATTTTGTGGAGTGTACAACCTCACCTCAAGTTGCAAAACAAACTTACTCTTACTGTGAAAGCACAACAAAAGTTGGATTTTGCTTCACTCCTCCCAGATCTTGTCCCAGAAGATGACAGCCAGGTACAGAAATAAAATCAAGTACCATATCAAAGAGATATTAAATCCTGCTGCCAACAATTGGCTTCATTTTTCTAGTTATTGATTGCTGTCAAAGTCCTGTCTGGGGAAGGCTACAGAGTCCTGGTTTATGACAAAGCCAGCTTTATATTTCCTCTTTAATTTCAACAACAACCTCAGAGAGCCACAGGACTTGTCAACTAATTCCCTAAACCCTTTGGATTGTCCTGTGCCGTATAAGCCACAGAGATGTTGTGAATACAAAAGCCATCCCATTCTCTCCAGTCTGGAATCATTTCTGCCTGACCATTTCTCCCAGGAGGCTCAAAGAACCCATTTTCCCCAAGGAGGTGAAAGAAGTTGACAGCAAACTACTCAGGCCAGTAGTTGTAGCAGTTTTGAGGGTTATTTTGAAGCCATCACAAAAAGCAAGAAAATTCCTGTATTCCCCTCTCCTCACTACTTGCCTTGTGAACAGGCAGAGTCTCTTTAACAAATATAGGGAAATCTTTTGTAGATTTAAGCCCCACTCATAGTTTTCTCATATTTTTCCCATTTTTCTACATCTATTTCACACAGGCCAGCCCAGTGCACAGCGCTCCCTTTGATCTGTGCACCAGAAAATCTGTATCAAGTCAGCTGCACATTTCTAAGCAGATTAAATTTGCCCTTGTGGTTCATCAGAATCCTGACAGATCTCCTTTGTGTGCTTTGTGGTCCAAGATCCCAAAGCAGCAAAACCCTACAGCCCATCTGGAAGTTTAAGCACATGAACCCTCCTTCGAGGGGACTTACTCATTTAAGGTGCTTAAAGCCTCGTGCAACCAAAATCCTCTGCTTTTATACACTTACCAGTGACCTTCACCTGAAGATTACTGGAATTCTCAGAGCTTGTAGTTTGGGTTTCTTGGGAAGACTGCTTTAGGAAAGTGAAAAAAGGCTATAGTCTTCACATCAAGACGTGGAGGCCCTTTGATGTTTGGTGTGTGATGGAGATATAAAGACCTAAGTTTGGACATTAGTTTAAAAGAAAAGCCAAGGATGTAACTGAGAGTGTTTGAGGAAGTTATAAGAAATTGTGTGGGACAAAGTATCCCCTCTTTGGCTCCATGAAGTTACAGGTTCATTTGCTCTTCCCATGCCTGAGCCTAAGTTCAAAGGAGGGTTTGTACCCAAGAGAGGGACCTGAGGTGGAGGAAAGTCCAAGGGTCTGAGGGAAGATGTTACCGAGGGCTGAAGTGACTTGGGACTTGTGCTTGCAAGCAAAGCAGTCTGCTTTTCCCAACAGTAA
The DNA here is from genome assembly GCF_025592945.1 of Manacus candei. Lineage (NCBI taxonomy): Eukaryota > Metazoa > Chordata > Aves > Passeriformes > Pipridae > Manacus > Manacus candei. The sequence goes on along the minus strand of NW_026138101.1, from coordinate 874,605 downwards.
TTGGGGAAGGCCCATTTTGGGGGTCTAACATCTACCCTGGGCTTCCAGGAAGCAGCTTTACCACAAAAACAACTTTTAACAGAGGTAAAGGCTTTGACCCAACTCTAGCCTCAGCTCTCTCACCTAAGTAACAGCAGAAATGCAGTGTTTTCACTTTTTCTTGATTGCCAAACAAAGCTGAAAGGCTGTCATGCCTGGGGAAATTAATATCTTGGTACTTTGCGATAAAAATGCCTTTTTTAGGTTGCTATATTTAGCCCAACATCTACTGTGAGCTATATTTGAGTGTCATTCACAGTGGAAAATAGTCTTCTGAGGTCAGGAGCCAAACGCAGGAGGAACAACCCTCAAAAGTGTTCTGGATGGTGCACATCCTCTCTCACCAATGGAAATATTCCAATTTCGGTGCAAATCATTTGTCTGGTAAATTACAAATGTCAAGGTAAAATATTATGAAAGTAGTGGGAGCAAGAGGAAACTGGGCTTAGTTTTTCTCTCCTTTTGCACCACCTTGAAGCCTTCTTGAAAGCTGAAAGGTTTTCCAAAATATATTTCCTTGGAATAAGCTGCAAGCTATTTATGGTTTCTGGTGAGATTCTAAGCTACTGATGCCTTTAATTTGCATATTTATTTGGGTTTTTTGCAAAAAAAAATAGAGAGCAGTTGCTTGTGTGAACCTGAAATCTGTTACAAACATCCCAATTCTTGACTAGGGAAGTTCAGTGAAATACTTTGTCTGAAAAATGAATTGCACCTTTTAATCTTTTCAACCTGACAGGAAATAAAATAATAAGAAGAAAAGCAAAATTAAATTAAAAGCAACAAACCACTTTTTTATTTAAATGGGACTGAGGGAAATCTAAAGTGATGGGGGAAATTCATGGCTGGTGTTATTTGTGGGATCTGCAACTTCGAAAAGCTGACGGAGATAATCTCAAAGGGGCATCTTTGATTTAAATCCTAGGGCTGAGGGGATAAAGGGATCTCTCTGCTAACATAAAATTAGGAATGAGCAGGGATTTTATATCATTTTGATGCTACTGATAAAGCCATTTTGACTTCTTGTGCCAGTGACTTCAATTGCTGGGGTGAGACAGTGGGTGATGCTAAAGCAGTGCCTGCAACATCGATCCCAACCAGGTGCTCCAAACCCCAGGTCTCACCCCCTCCTCACCCCCTCCATCTGCACTGCCCTATTTATTCACTGCACAGAGGTAAATGGCACTTGTAGCTCTGAGGAACTGGGAGATTTGTGCTTGCTGCCACCAAAACCACACTTGGTATTTAATCTTCAGCCCACAAAAGTTGCAGCCTGTACTTCTAAAACACACTCAATGATGGAATCATTGCTGCTGCACATGGCTGGAAAGGAAGAGAGGCAGGTTACCACGTTTTCTCAGTCCTTCCTCATAAAAATAGCCTTTGCTTTGATGTTTCAAGTGACCTTAGCATCGATCAACAATGGCAGCCCTCAGCAGCTTATTCAGTGAGCTGATGTTTGTAAATAAGGAGAAGATTTTAATCCACCATAGCAAGAGGTCAGCTGGAGAGGAGGAATGATTTACACATGGATCCCATGTCCTCTCACAGAACTGGGCAGCCCCCCAGGTTGGAAAAGTCACAAACCTTTTTTGCACAAAATCAGAAAAAATTTAATTTAATTAGATTGTGACTAGCTATGATATCAAAGTAACAACAGTGGGGAGGAATTTCTGGCCATTTGAGTTCTCTTTTTAGTAAAACATCTTTTGTAAACCACTCCCACAGTCTTTATTCACAAACCTTTAAATCTCTGGGAGTCCTCCTGATCCCCAAACATCCCTGTCATTGCTCCCAGTGACCTCCACTCGGGAGCCAGCTCATGCCCTGGAATACCATTCTTTCTCACTGATTCCCTGCCAGAGGTGGAGGTCACGGCAGGGGACCCGCAGGGAGAGGTGCTCCCAGCAGCTGCCTTTCCTTTCCCTGAGCCACAGGCTCTTTGCTGACAGTTTTCCAGCTTTTGTATCTCTGGAATTCATCACTTGCAGCACAAAAAAACAGCATCTGTGCAAGGAAACGTCCTTGGTAATTCAGCATAGAAGGGCTGTGTGCACATAACCAAAGTAAGCAGCCCAGAGCTTTCCTCCAGGTCTAGCACTGGTGACAGGAAAGGGAAATCTCCCATAAATTACTGTTGTGCTTTTAAAAGTTTGTAAGCAAACAGCCATGAATCAACTTTGTTCTTCACAGGGGCCTGTTTGTGCAACATGCAAGTTTGAGGGCAGTCCTTGAGCAATGCAAGATGCCCCTACTCAAGGTCTCCCATGAGCGCCACAGCTATGGGGCAAGCTGGCATCTGCCCAAAAACAAATACTGTGAGAAAAAGGGAAATGGAAAACTTTCCTAAATCTTATTGTTTAAGACAGAAGTCTGGACTTTGTAAGATATTGGTTTGTGAGGGAGAGCAGTGAGCCTGGTGTTTTGTTGGCAGATTCAGAATAGTTTGGATTGCTTTGTAAAGCAGCTCCTGGTGCACGTGGCCTTACTACTAGAAGTCTTATACCAGTTATGTCTTCTCCAACTCTGAATGGACACGAATGCCCCCAAATCCAATGTAACTGCCAATGCAAGAGGTACCTAACACTGCCCTATTTTTTATTCTTGTCTATCAGCAACCATTTCCCTGCTGGTTGGGAATGGCGAGGAACAGCTCAGAGCTCTCTCACTCCCACAGACTCCTGCCAACATGATTTAGGCAGTTCTGAAGCAGAGGAATTGGAGGGGCACACCATGGATGTTGCAACACATCCCTGTAGTTGTCTGTGCTGTCAGCAGCTGGCTGCAAAGCCCATTAAAAAATACCAATTTTTTGAGCTGTGGTTATCCCTTTACTGCAGTAAAAGAGATTGTGGCCATTTAAAGGACTATGATAGAGTCTGTAATATAATTAGATGATCGTGAAAAAGCAATACTGGAATTCAATCACAGAGCAATCCACATGCACTTCCTGAAGGTAATCAATCCCAGTGTCAAAGGAAGCCCATTGTTCTTGTCCCCCAGGGTCTCCTGCTCCCACAATGTACAAAGGGCCTTCTTGTCAAGACCAACAAATCTACTTCCCCATCTTAGCTAAAGATAAGAAAACGATGTCTGGACTATCCAGACAACTTGTCTTTCTTTAGGCACTTTGCTGTTCTCTTTCTAAGTTTCACTGTTTCCTTGTTTAGGCAATTGCTGACGTACAACTGATAATACTTTCCCCAGGGTAAGGCTCTGCTTGTCTGTACACAGAGTAAAACTGAAAATCAGTGACAATCATTCTGCATTCAGAACAGGGTACTGAAAGCAGTATTCACATCCCTAAGTCCATGGCTCATGCAGAATTGGTAAGGAGTTGTTCAGAATACAAGCCAGCTTCCAAGGTCCTCCTTTGGTGGCCTTAATTTAAAATTAGACTTTTTATTGTCCCTTCCCACCTGTGTACTGTGAGATTTGATTTGTAAACACTGGCCCAGAACTCAGCATTCATTCATTAATGCTACCAAGAATGTTCTGTTTTGTAACCAGAAAATTGAATTACATCCTCTACTTCATTTTAGTACTTTCCACCTTTCATCTAGGAAATTATTTTTTTGTCTAGGAATTATTCTGGTTAGATTTCTTTCTCCACTGTATAATAATTCACATACACACACACAACTCTTCTGGGTGAAAATATATATGATGTCCTTCCAGCAGGTAAAATTCCATCTATAACATACCTGTCTGAGCTTGCTGAGGATAACAGGAGTTACGACAGTGAAACCGAAGCCAGAATTGAGTCTGTATCTATATTTTGTGGGAGGCCTCCAGGGCTCAGACAACCTGGGAAGATAAAAATGAATTGTCTGCCTCAGTGAAGCCACCATTAGCTAATGGTTCTCCACTGCAATTGATGCAGCTTTATAAAGGGAAAACTTTCCCTGAGAGTCAAATCCCCGGCAGCAGTGAGGGCCCAGCAGGCCCCTCCGCCGGCATCCAGTGCTGCAGCAGCCAGGAGGGATTAGGGGCATTTCCCCAAGGCTTCCCAGTGGAATCAATGCCTGCTAATCTTTAGAAAATTACACTAACAAGCTCCAGGCACGAACTGCAGGAGCTCGGCACACCAGGCTCTGAAATCACGCACAGGCCATTAATGTAGCAAGGCTTTAATGAACCGGAAAATCTCTCCAGGAGGATGCCTTGAGGTTCCCACCTCTCCTAAGTTGGTCTTAGGGCAGACAGTCAGCTCTGAAAGCAAAAATGCTTCTTTTGGGGCTCGTCCAGGCTGGGGAGCAGCCCCAGGTACTTGGGCTTTGAACTCCATGCGAGTGAGAATCAGCTGCTCTGGAAAAATCCTGAACTCAGAAATAAAATGGCAAGTGCAAAGAAAGCTGCTGGTGGATGTGCTATGGAAGTGCCAAATGCAGTTTCGAGGAAAATCCTCTTTTCTCCTCTTTCAAACTGCTAGGCAGACCTAGAAGGTGCAGCAGGCCAAAACATGGTGGTTAGAGAGGCTGACAACTTCAAAATGAATGAACTCTTGCTATAGCCTGCATAAAAAAAAAAAATTACCTACTACTTTTTTTCTATCAGTTACAAGATCTACTTATTTCCTGAGCAATGTTCTAATTTGCTTGATGCTTATGAGATATATTGCCTGCTTCCTACTCTGTTCCTATTGGACCAGCTGCAAGGTTGTCTAATCTCTAAAAGGAATAAGCATCTGTTTCCTCTATGGGCTATGTCTGATTTAAGGTAATTATACTCCTATTATAATGCTACACCACAAATCTTAGGGAAAATAAGAAAAAAATTATGTTTTTTTTTCTCGGAAGATGTTTTAACTTGTAATCTAAGAGGAATGAAGATTGGATCATTCTTTAAAGGAGGCAGCCTCCAAATTTTTTCCTCTCTCTGGATAGGAGTTTGGTGCACTGGCTCCATATCACTGTCTTGTCTTTGTAAAATCAGCATCCAACAGACTCTTGCCTTTAAAGTTCTCCCAACTGGTGTGTCCTTGTCCATCCTGATCCATCAGCAATCCACGCAGCCCAGGAGCTGTGAAGGTAGAAATAAGAAAGCTGGGTTTTCTTCCAAGGGAGAGGAAAAAAAGTGACCAAAAAGCAGAAGGAAAAAAACAAACTTTTGGGAAAAGGACAGAGTGCAGGAGGTAAAGTTCTGTAGCTAATCAGATCACTGTGTGGAGGCAGGGAAGGGATTTTCTCCCACTCCTCCATATTTTGAACCACTCTCACTGCAGTTCCCTGCACACATTGGCACTGACAAGGAATGGCCCATCAGAGGTTTGTGCTGAGTATCAGCAGAGAGACTGCCACACCTCCTCACCAAGAAATCCACATGAATCTGCATCTTTATGTGTGGTTCTAATATTTTCAGTTATTTTTAAAAATTAGCATCTTTATTTTCGCATTTTGAGGTCGAGCATTTGACTTTTGAATCCCTAGGGGTGAGTTCCTCCACAACAAAAGGCACATGCTGTCTCCTCCACCCTGAAGTGGAGTCTCAGTTCAATTTTCATTCTCAGACCTGGGGATTTTCTTCATCTTTATCAGCAGACGTTACCTCTGTTCTGCAAACCCTGTCACTTAAAAGGCTCAAACAAAGCAACTTTCCCATTCAGACAAAAACAACCAGACATGCATCTTAAGGATTTCTGTTTCCCAGAGCTCCTTAACCCTCTGACCTCACTTCTCAGGGTTTAATAAGAAACCTTTTGTCAATTTTTTTTCATATTGCTGATTCTGACATGGGGAAAGGGTAAGTATTACCTTAAATTTGCCTCCGAATTAAAAATGCTGCAGAATCAGCATTTTTTAATGCAACCTTTGAACAACTGGAATGTTTCCTTCCATAAAATCCTCAATGAAAACTGTGTCTGAGGCCAATATTTGCCTCCCTGCAGAGTGTGAAACCCACAGATTTCAGCAGAGATTCCTGTGCTATGAGAATCAATTCCACTTGCAATGGGAATAGGATTTCATCCTAAAACACAATGGTCCCAGAGCAGTTTGTCCCAGCTGAGGATCAGCCAGTAAGTGGGAAATTTAAAGCAGGAGGGACATACCTTGAAATCTTGTCATTTGAAAAAAATGAATTAGAAATAATTTCAGGTTCTTCTCTGCCTGTTGTCAGTTTTCTGACTTTATGCTCCCCACATTCCTATTTTATAGGGCCAGGGTTTTGCTTTTCTCTGTTGTTTTCTACAACATAGACCCAAACAGCAGGGGCAGCCAGTCATAAATGGGAAACAATTCCAAAATATTCCCCATGCACGAAGAGGGAGGCCAAGCACAGATGGATTGACGTAGAGCCCTTTGATGAAGGTTGGGTTTTTAAAACTAGAATTTCACTCATACTCTGTAAACCCTTATTCCCTATCCAGGGTGGGATTCCCCATCCAGGGGTGGGATTGTATTACATTTCAGAGTACCCTGACCCAGAGAAGCCCTCAGAGCCTGTAAACACAACCCCTGCTCATCCCTGCCTCTTGGAAACACTCATCTGCTGTCAACACTGCTCTGCTGTCAACCATCACCACTTTCCTACCCTTTCACTGTGCCTTTTCTACCAGTCCCTGACCCCACCAAAGGTCAAAACTTGCAGACTGAGGAACGCAGGATAATTGCAATTCCAAGTCTTAATTGTGCTTTGGGGTGGGGACCATCATTGTGCTCATTTTTTTACAGTAGCTGGAACTCCAAAATCTTGCTCTGCAGGGAGACCTCCCCAATATTACAATCCTCCTTGCAGTGTCAGCAGATAAAGCCTTTTCCCAGGGACACATTTTGGGGTGTACCTTGGCAGTGCCACCGTTTAATTCTCAAGGTCCAGGCTGACTGAAACATAAAACCCATCTCCTTTGGTTTGAACTGTTCACATTATTTTTCCTTGCCTCATTCCAGACTTAGTCATAAAACCATCCCTCAGTTGTTTGGGTTTTTTTTTCCTTTCCTTAAATAGGAGTTCCATCTCCTCTGAGGAATAGCTGTGGATTCCAGGATTTGCCCTCATGTCCCAACCTCGGGCTCCCGGTGCCTCCCGGGGTGGTGGGAGGAGGACCCATGTGCCCTACAAGGACAAACAGCCAAAGGAATGGGGCTGATCCACCCCCTGGAAAGGCTCCAGCTGGCTCCAGAGGGAGTGGGATCAGTCCCATAGTGGGGAGGGTAATGATCTAGCCAGTTAGCCTGGCATTTGTTAGACCAGAGCAGCAGCAGCAGCACAGACATTACTCATGTCCCGAGATATGCAGGGCTAAGGCCAAGATTCCTTGTGGATCTACAGGCTTGGTGAGGCTCCTCAGGGCCCTTTCCATGTCTCCATGGTTCTGGTAGTAACCCCTTGGCTTCTGGGCTTGCACCAGGGCACTCTGATCAGCAAGCCTCTCTTTTCCCGGTGGCCCCAAGCCTCCACTATGGAAGGAACTCATTTGCAAAGCCCCCAATTAAAAATATGCTGATCATGTTTCAGAGAAACCAGAAATTATTCTCTACATCTGTTCTGCACAGAGTATGGAATTATAAATCCCTCTGAGCAGCATATAATGAGAAGAAGGTGAAACAGGCTGAAATGCTTCTGGACCACAACGGGTCAGTTCACTCTCAGCTTTTTGATTTGAAATTCCCATTCCAGGCAAACAGAGTGGAATTCCATAGAATTTTTTTTTTTTTCAGAAAATTTGAAAACTGTTGAAATTTATTGTCATTTGGGTTTGTGATATACCTGTCAAAATATTTTTGTTAAGAATTAGTATTACTACCTAAAGTATATGTTTTCAGGCTGTCACTTTATGAGTATTGACAATTTACAATAACTACTGCCCTTTGGGAGAAAGAGCCATTAGTTATTCCTGCATTGAACATGTTTTTCCATGTTTCCAGGAGCTGCTTTGTCTAATGAATGGCTGCTCCAGTAGATGTATTGTGTCTAATGCCTTTGCTTATGCATTCCTGAGACTTTGCATTTGTCCCAGCAGCCGCCTGGAAGTTTCTGACTGTGACCCCCACTAACAGGCTGATCATGCAATTATTCACGTGAAGGGATTTGCTTATATTCTCAGTTATTATCTCTTCTGATCTCTTAGCAAACAATTACTTACAAAAAAAATCAGGATCAGACTCTGTAACATGCAATTATAAATCTCAGTTGGTAGAGAGGGGGGAGAGCAGCACGTTTTCTTCTTAAGAGAGAGGGGGAAACTGTAGGAGCTGGGCTGCTGTGCCAGGTCATGTGTGACCTGTGTGTATGTTATGGAATTTCTGACCTAAATTCCAGTGTTTTCTCCCGGATATAATGGTGCCTTCCTATAGCATAGACTGCTGGTTTATTAGTCTTCATTCTCGCTTAATTTGAGTTTCCTTCTATACATCCAAATGATGTTTAAATATGTTTTCCTTGATAGTTCTTTGAATAATATAGTATTTTGTACTTTGTACTATTTCACAATTATTGTATGTAAACTAATCATTGAGATGTTTAAATATGCCAGCTTAGGTTATTAACAGCAGTGTGAAAAACTGCCTGTATGGGAATTCCAGATCAAAGCCCCAGTGAAGACTTCTCCTTGAGGCAGCTCAGCAAAGAATCCTAAGGAATTAGTTGGGAAGAACCTACTCCAGCCCAGTTTTGCAACTTGATTTTTCAACACTGACACAGAGTTGACTATGGAGAATAAGAATTCCTCTGCTCAAGGAATTGCTGTGAAGATTCTTGAAGGAGGGAGAGAGCTGCCTTGAAGTTCCTAGAAGCAGGACTATCCAGTGGTCCAGAGATTAGAATTCATTCAATCAATAGCTATGAAGAGGGTGCTAACTGTTACCCTTCAGACCCTCATGTTCTAATTAAATGCTACTTTGATTTGCAAAGGCTACCTCAAATTTACAGTTGGCAACAAGCTCCCAAAGGAAAGAGATAGAGGAGTTAGAACTAGATGGGACTAAGTGGGTTCCTCCAAAGCTAATCTGGGACAAGTGAGATTTCAACCCTTGAGACAAAGGCAGGCCTCACATCTGAGGGACACAGATCCAGAGATGAAGAGACACAACTCACACTTCCAGGATTACATTTCAGTGAAGAGTCTGGAAAAGCTCAGCTGCAAATGCCATAACTTTTCACTCACAGCCTGAAACAGCTGTTTAAGTCTGCACAGAAAAGTAAATCTGCCCTGCTGCAAACAGCATGTCCTGGGTTTCTTTGGCAGAAGTGTTGAGTTAATAGAGACAGAAAGTTTGTAATAACTGCCAGCTCTGCAGACATGAAGCTCCACATAAAAAGAGTTTGTACAGTATTTGTCTCCATTACCTTGGCATGAGAAGGATTTTCTCTCTACACAGGCATGAGTTCAGCAAAGTAGGGGTGTGGGGCTCAGTGCCCCAAAAACTTCAAGCAAACTCATTGCTCTGACACTGACTTTTGGCATTCTTCTTACAAAGACCCTTCCCGTGCCTGCAGCTGCTCCAAGGAGCTGTGGGAGGTGCCATTCAGCCATCAGCTAAATTGGCCTTGTCATTTTGTCCCTAAGGACTTGATGGAATAAGAAATGCTCTGGATTCTCTACTCCAGCTACTGAGTCTCCACTTACTCCCAAGGCATGGAGTTTAGTCTGCATCACTCCTTTGATGTAAAGTCTGAAGGGAAAAAACGTACAGAGGAAAAGCCTTTCCCCCTGGGTGGAAGAGATGGAGCTCAGAGCACCCAAACCTATGGGTGGACAGTAAAGGAGCTGGTATTTAACCACACAAGAAGCTATGATTAAATTAATCCACCATTCTCCTTTTTGCAGCTCTTAGGGGGAATTAGATCAAGAAAGTAACAAAGGAATGCCACAGTCTGCCAATAATGTAATTAAGGAACCAAGCCTCATCTGAGCTTTCTCTTGCCAAAGAGCTTGCTGGATGTAAGTTGGAAGAAAAAATCAAATTCAAGACTTTAAAGAGAAGACAGAGAGATATTGTGAGAAACTATTTGAATATTCAGCTATTCACTTCCTCCTCTTTCCTTAACACTCTCAGAATGCAGAAAACATGGATGATGAAATAATGCACCTACTTCAGGAAGATTAGGCAGAAAACAGTGATTTCTTGGGGCTGGTTACACTCAAGAACAGGTTAATGACTTTGAAAGACAGGTAGGCTTGGAAGGACATCTGGAACTTCTGCCAAATCAGCTGCAAATGTTTATCCTATACTATGAAAACACACTAAAAGAATGGCCCATGGGACTTGTGGGCTCAAAGGTCTCTAGGATACTTTCAGAATGTTCTCCTACTCCCACTAATTAGATACAAGTCACAGAGGCCTTAGGTTGCCATGATTCAAGCTGGACAAAATCTACAACTACTTGTTCTGTAGAAATGATTTGCATTGGAACATGTCCAGAATTGCTGGGCACTGAAAAATTCAGATAAATGAACCCTGAAGAAGCAAAAATGTTGCTAAGTGGTGCAAAACTTGAGCGTAAGTCTGAACTCAAACACTGGCAAGCCCTATGCCTGCTCTACAGGTATTAAGTAGCCTGTATTAGGAAGAGCTATAACATAACCAGCAGAGAGATTTGATGATTAGATTAGATATTAAAAACAAATTCTTCCCTATGAGGGTGGGGAGGCCCTGGCACAGGTTGCCCAGAGAAGCTGTGGCTGCCCCATCCCTGGAAGTGTCCAAGGCCAGGTTAGACAGGGCTTGGAGCAACCTGGGATAGTGAAAAGTGTCCCTGCACATGGCAGGGGTAGAACAACCTTTAGGATACCTTCCAACCCAAACCAGTCTGCAGTTCTATGATGTGGTTCCATCACTTTTTGAGGGGGCAGGCTAGAGGGGCATGAACAAACAAGAAACATGCTGGAGATTTAAGTTTATGCATATGTAAACATATAGAACTATGTAGATACATAAAAAGATTTATCTTTATATAACATAAACATAACATTATATAGCTCCATTATATAATACACAATATTTAACAGGAACATTGATCCAAAACTGAAATAAACATTTTCCAGCATATAAAGTTCCCATGGGGAATGGCACAAGCAGCTGTGTCCTGCCGAGCTGGGAGTGTACTCCCAGGAGAGTTAGAGGTGTGACCATCCTCTGTAGGACCTCAGCACTCAGGTCTGAAATACAGTCTGGATTTAGTGCTGCTTTTAAGCTCTGCCTGGTGCTAACAGGGTGTTTAGAGAGCTTTTGCTCTGTGCTTGGCTAACAACACCCAACCTCCTCTGCTCAAGCATGGAAACCAATTGCTTGAGTCCCTGCACAAAATTCAAACCATTGACTTTGTGGCAGAGATGTCCCTGTTTCTCATGCTCTTCTTCTCCCACATGTCCCCAAGCTTTTCTGTTCTCCTCTCTCCCTGCTTGCCCAAATGGTTTTGTGCAGCTGCACAGGAGTGGAACATGACAGAGAATGCAAAGCACTGCTTGTGGCTGAGGCACAGCTTGCCCAGAGGACCTGCAGGATCCCCTTTATGTCAGGAATGGGAAACACTGTAATAGGCAACATCTGCAGCAAAATGCAAGTTACTGTCACCCGAAAAATGAGTGGCTCACTGGAGGACAAAAAGCTTCCCGTTAAAGAGACACTATTCAGATGGAAAGTTCTGTGCTCAGATAAAAGGTGGAAATTCTCCATGTGTCTCTCCCAGCCTGCTGAAGGATTCAGAAGGAATTCAGCTGGAATACTAAACCTCTGCTGTTCAGGACCTCACACAGAGACACAAGGGGAGGAAACCCCTTCTTATTATACTTCTCCTGGTGCCTTCAAAAAACCAAGCTATGTCTGACTGCTAAAACAAGTCCCTTGCTGAGCTGAGGAATGAAATTGGCCAAGACAGAAGCTATAAGCTGCCTCCTCTTAATTAGGGGTACACACATCAAAAAAGGACATTACCTGAGCTCTCTTGTGTTTTCCTACCACATCAAACCTTGCAGATGCTGTCTGTCTGCCCAGAGGCATGTGTGCATGTCAGGAAGCTGTTTGGAGAACTTTCTTGCAGGAAGTTTTTTCTTTGTAATGCCAGTTTTGCATCTCTTGATTTCCTATTTTGAAATGGTATCTAATTATATTTATGTCCAAGCCAAGAGAAGTTTCAAAACAATGCAAGGATGGAAACCAGAGTCTGAGCTCTGTCTGGGCACCAGGAGACAGTGGGGAATGAGATCCAGAGATTTTGGAGACAAGAGAGCCTGTATGTCCCCTTCAGACCAGGCAGGTGATGGAAACACATGTGCTGACGTCCAGACACTCTGCTGAAGGACTTAAAAGGGAACACTTCCAGATAAACCCAATCTGCAACAAGTCTGCTTACTGCTGTCTATCTTCAACCAGCTGTAGATAAGACTTTTATCAAGAGGTCAAAGGCAAGTGGGATTTTCTATGGCTTGTTTAACCCTCCACCTTGGATAAGAGAAGACAAGAAAAACTATCTGCCTTCCCATAGCAAACTCCTTAAGAGCAATGGTGTGATACAGCAAATGCGACTCGGGCTCCAAAATCCTCAGATATCTTTTAAGAAATTCTGGGGCAACATTACTGACTGCAAATCCTAAAATCCCTGTATGAGCTGCAGGGATGCTCCCTGCCCAGCCAAGTCCCTGCAGGGGCTGGGGCTGTGCTGTGGTGGAAGCACAGCTCAAGGTGCACGTCAGCAGCTATTCCGGAGAGCTCTGACATCCTCGGAGCTGACGGAAGCAGCTGGAGTTACTTCAGAGCTCTAAAGACATTTCCCTCGTGGCTGGGCCTGGGATATCACTTGGTGTCCTTGCCAGAGGGCTCATGGCCTCAGAGCAGCAGAGTGAAAGGAGTTCACTTGTAATAGGATGTGGGATGTGGAGGTGAAAGGTTTCCTAAAGGAAATCCTACGCAAGCAGGGTGCTGATACACATCTGGCCCTTCATCTGAGTTGTGCAGTGTTTGCAGGTGCCACTGACAGGCACTTGATCTAAGAATATGATCTAAGAATATGATCTATTTCTGGATGTAGGCAGGACACTTTTTTTATGGGAAACCATCTGTCTCTGGGGCTACAGGCAGGCAGAGCTCCAGCTCAGAGAGGTCCAGCCCCAAAACTAAACTGCCTGACCCTGGCCAATTCTCTGTGGATCAGTGCAGGGAATCAGCCACCAAATAACCCCCGTTTCAGTGTAATGTAAAATTGGGAATTTGTAAAGGCATGTGCCTTTTAACTGGTTTTACTGGTGTCCATTATGACACAACTGCATGGTCCCTGGCTCTGACTTGTGCTTTGCCATGGTCCAAGCAAGATATCCCATGTCCTACACTTCTTGGGAGCCCCTGGAGCACAGTTCAGCTATTTTAGGGCTGTGGTCCCCAAGAGCCTGGCTCAGGGAATCAGCCTGGCTGCTGTGCAGAACATGGTAAAGGTTGTAAAATCCCTGTGAATCCACAGACAGACTAACTTCCCATATCCTTCATTTTAGGGTGAAATCTGACCTCCAGGGAGATTTCTCTGAGGTTTCCAGTCTGTGACTGGATTCTCTCAGCAGTCACAGTGTGTGAACTTCACAGAACATCCCACCCCCATCCAAAACAAGCAGCAACTCCCACTGGCCTGAGGGAAAGGATCCCTGCTCCCCCCAGCCCCTCCAACCTCCTCTCCTGCCTCTGTGAGGGGACATCAACTGCTCACAGAAGCCTCTTTGGAGACAAAAGACTTTGGGACAACAATGTCCCAGAGGGAAGCGGCACAAGGGAGGGTGTGGGCAAGAACCACAGCCCTGGCAGTCCCACCCAGAGGAATTGTTTGGGATTCACAGTGGTGTCCCCAGGGCACCCGGCAGTGCAGCAGAGGCACGGTTGCACCCACAGGAGAGCCTCTCCCCCAGGCAGGGAACCATTCTACCCCTTAATAGGATGTTTTGATCATGCAGTCGAAGACTTCCTGGTAACTCTGTTAGTGGGATGCAGAGCTCGTGCGAGCGCTTCCCTAATTACATTCATCTGCTTAATTTATACCTCATATCCAATAAAGCTGGTTAAAAGTAGAGCCACTTTATATTCTTCTTTACAGGCCTTTCCAAATGGTCAGGGGCCACTTAACACTGACCTCTGCCAGGCTTTTCAAGGGCTTGAGGCCAGGTGCTTAAAGAGAATCACCTGTCTGTGTTTTGAATTGCTTTTGATCTTTTACTTCATTCTATAAATCCCCAGTGGAGTTCGCTGGTAGCAAACATCTGGCACAGTTTTCCTTGCTCAGGGAAGGAATGAGTCCATACTGAAACCCCAGATTTGGTGTCTTCCTGTAGAGCTGGCCATAAAATAACCCTCTGGGTGAGGGGGTGTATTATCTGCACCCTTCAAGAGATGCTGCAGGTTCTTTATATGTTTATTATCAGATTCACCCATCTGGATGGGCACATAAGGGACTCCTTTTCCCGATAGTCCATGCAGGGAACAATCCAAATCTACTGGATTAGGCAAGTTAAAAAGTAGCAATTATAGTATTGCTGCTTTAGGATATCTTACCCAAGCAAAGGTTGGAGGGGTCACCACACAGGTACAAGTGATGCTATCCATCATTGCTGGGGAGCCCAGCGCTTCCTAGAGGTTTCCCTGGATTTCACGTGGCAGGTTGTCATGATTTAATGGCATGGTTAGCTAAGGGAAGATGAATCAGGGCTGTGATTCTTTATTTGCTTATATTCACAACAAAAGCACTCTGGATTTACTTGGGTTTTTTTCCTGATTTCCTAAAAGTGAGTGGAAGTCTGGCAGGTGAGCCCCCAGGGCTGAGCCTTCACGAGGCAGCCAGAGGAGCAGGGAGGAGCATTAGATTGTTTTTTAGTCACTGTGATCAGGGGAAGTTGTTCTCCTGATCCACAAGAAGCCCTGGAAAGTGCTCTGTCACCCTTTGCTGATCCCAGCACACACCTGTAGGTCTCCCCCAGGCCACACATACCCCATTCCCAAGTGGTACATCAGGCAGGACCTCCCAGGCAGGAGGTGGGGGGAGGCAAAGCAGCCACAACCTTTCCTTCCCACTGGATCAGATAATATCAACAATTCCTAACCTGCTTAACTCCCAGAAAACCATTGCCCTTTGCTGTTGGCAGCAGAACCTGTACAGAGCTGGCAAGGAAACAGTCCCTGAATAAAGAATTGCAGCAACCCCTGGCATGAAGGTGCTGTGATTATATCCAGCTAAAATGAGTCACCTCGTGCTGCTGGAGTGAAGTGCTCTGAAGAAACTCTCTCTTTGACACAATCTTTCCTTAAAAGTCAGATCTTTCCTCTGGGAAAGGGGAAGTCTTGACTTAGGCTGACCCACCTTGGTTTTGGCTAAAGAAAGACATTTTTCCTTGGCTGTACAAAACGCTCCGTGACTTTCACTCAGAACCTCCCTGAGAACATTTTTTAAAAAAACATTATTTCAGTCATTCTAATCAGGCAGCACGAGTCCTGGTCCCAAAAAAACTATTTTATTGCTGTAGCCTGATAAAATACCTGTCCTTTCATTCAGATACATCTTCCTCACTGTAACAAATGACGCTGAGGGTTTCACAGGTCCAGGGGAGACGCTCAAGTCTTGCCCGTGTTCTTGCACTGTCATCTGACAGCAATTTATGTTACTGCAGGATTTGCCTTATTGAAACCACTTGTGGAATGGGAGTTCACAGAGATTCATGCCCAGAGGATGACTCCTTGCTCGGTGATGATGTATGAAGCAATCTCACTCAAAATCCTTGAAGGCAGCGGGAATTTGGTGTGAGGAGCTGCACCACAAATCTTGAAGCAGAGAAATCTTGACTTAGTGATGTTCTGTGGATTCCCTGGACAAGCACATAGAAAAATACCATTTTATTATGAATGAACACAACCAAGCACACTGTAAACTTTCACTGACAGGAAATTTGCTGACTGCTTGGTTCACACAGGTTTTGCACCTGGCCAGATGTGTTCCTTAGGTGTGGCTTTGCACTTGGCAGTTAATTTTTTTCTCTTCCTTGTAATAGTTGCTTTTAAATCATCATACATCATTGCATACTCAGCATCTGAACTAACACATCTCAAAAACCTGCTTACCCGTAAATTTTAAATTTCTAATTATTGCCAGTGGCTGTACTTGTAAGAATTTGTGGCTGATGCCTATAATTTCTTCATAAGCTGCTAAGAATGCTTTATACAAATAGTTGGAGCCATAAACCTGCTGAGAATTGCTTTGTTAGGCAAGAAATTCTTCAGAAAGTCAAAGTTGCTTCTCTTCTTTTTTGTCAGAATGGGCCATTCAAAAGTGAACTTGGTAAGACATGAACTGCCCTTTGATGGGAGAAAGGCACCTCCATAACTGAGGGAACTGAATTCTCTCTTGTTTCAGGTGTTCACTGGGCACAAAATGGGAGGACAATGTGGATATGAATGGGCTAAAGCTGTCCTGCAGTTGTCCTGTGACAACACAGCCCTGCCAGGGACTGCCAAGAGGAATATCCAGAAAAAGGTGAGAAATACATTCTTTCCAATAGTGCTAAGAAAGTTTTTCTTAATCCTATAAAAATATGTAAAACCCCTTGCCTAGTTCCCAAGGCAGACTGGAGGTAGAAGGATGTGAGGAATGGAAATGGGTGGCATGAAGAATTCCCTACTGAATAGGAGTGCAGAGCATGGAAGCACAGAGCCCTGGCCCAGACTGGGCTGGTACAACCCTTCCAGTTTGGTTGTGCAGATGGAAGAAGGTCTAATTTCAGCAGATCACTCACTCTGGGCCTAAGTTTCCCCAGCTGTTGGTAGGGATAATCCAGCCCAGGCATTGCATGCAGCCCTTTGCTAAGATGAAATAGTTGTGTGCAGGAGGAGTTATAGTGTTATAAGTGTCATAACATCAACTTTCATTTTTATGTGAAGACCATGTCCAGCTGTTGAGTTTTAGTCCTGCAGAATTCTCACTGCTTTGGTGTACAACCCATGAACTGTAAGGCACAGACCCTGGTTTTTCCCAGATAAATGTCAAAGCTCTATATCTGCCAAGAGAAAAGCCAGTAAATGGTGTCTGAAGTAGCTATTAATCTTTAGAATTAGTTGCTCCAAGTCCAGATTTCAAGTATATGAAACATCAAAAAATGAAATTAAATTAGGGAGATTTATTGTGAACAGCTGTTTCAAGTAGGTTTGGGTTCCAGCAAGAGCCCAGACAAGTGAAATATCAGCACAAAGACATAAATTAAGTAGGAATACTCTAAGGAAAAATCTTGTTTATTCTGTGCAAGCGGCCATGTCATTTGTCACCTTCCAGCACAGGAGTCAGGACATGGGTGGGAGCTCCTGGTTGTGCCTGAGAGGTGCTTTATCAAAGTACAGGTATTAATATTGCAAAAAACAGGGGAGATTGGTTTTTAAAAGTAATTGAAAGCATCCTGTTGTGTCAGACAAAGTTCTCTGAGCAACAAAAACCAAAGTCACAGGTTGAAGTCTTAAGGCAGTGATATGTTCTTCTTTGGATGCAGTGGAGCTCTGTGGGTGTGCCTTTCACTAATTCCAGCACAGCTGCTGATTTCAAGTGGGTTTGGATGAGATTTAGGTGGAGATGACAGTGCCCTGCAGGTGCTGAGCTCTGTCTCCATCCCATGGTCACACTTCAGCCACTAAGGAGTCACTTTGCCATAGGCTGACCCATGAGAAGACCTAAGAGAAGACAGCCTGAGGGAAATGACCTGTTCAAAGGAAAATTTGGATAAATACTCTTAAATGTGACTACAGCTCTGGCAGAGAGGAGAACTGGCAGGGTGGTACTGGCAGGGACCTGGAGCTGTGCTTTCTGCTGAGGCAATCTCAGCACCCTGGTGGAGGGCCACGAAGCCTCTGTGGCACAAAAGGCTCTCCAGCCCAAATGCACACTCCATGTCCCCTTCCATGCCTGAAATAACTGTTCCATGGGGTCACCTCAAATCCTGTCAGTTCCCCAAAACCCTGCTCAGACCTTAGGGAATAACTGACATGTCATTGCAGGAGCAACCCAAGGATCAAGCAGCGATGAAGATTGCACAGACACAGAGTGATATACAGTCATTGTATCTCCGTGGGATCTCCTCTCAGACACTTGCCATCAGGACTCCTTAGGGCATCCACAGGCCATGCAGAGCTAAGGCACCTGTTCTGCTGTCCCACTGGGGCCTCCTTGTACTGCTGCAGCTGTGAGGGAGATGACCCTCCCTCAGTTTAACTCTTCATTCTCTTTCCCTACCCCTCTACTTTCCCCACTCAACAGTAAACCCTGCTTGGCTTTACTTCCTAACTAAATTCCCTGGCATGAGTTGAACAGGTTTTGTTGCTAAGAAGATTTTATAGTGCAGAGATACAGACAGAACTCTCCCAAAGCACAGGTGCTGCTGGAAACCCTGTAAACACCTGAACTCTAAATAAACCAAACATATTCCCTTAAATGCAGAGCTTTTCAAACCACTCTTCACTCTCTTTCCAAGTTCCCAACACCATATTCTGGCAAACTGGGAGAGGAAATCCTTTGGCTACCACCTACATGCAGCTATTGACACTTGGGATCAGAGTGTCTTGGATCAGAGTGTCTTCCATATACTTTCAGGTATATGGAAGAATTGGAAGAATTTTTTTGTGTTTGTCCACAGGGTGTAACAGTCCTCTGTAGAATCATTTCAGAGTAAATATAAAATAAACCCAATGGATCCAGCAAGCCTCCACTCTGCTCAGCAGGACTGCATAGAGTAAACTGAAGGCAAGCAGGGCCTGGTGCCTGTATCTCCACTGGCTTTGTGGTTCCATTTCTTCCTTCATTCAGACAGAGGCTGGACAAGCTACTGGAGGAGAAATTCAGAGGGAACTATAAAATAAACAGCCCCTACATTTGGCTCAGCAAGCCCTGAACAACACTCCTGAAGGTTTACATATAAAGGTATATACATTCATACGTACATATATACACACAGGAGTAACAGTTGCCTTGTTCTCATACTTTCTCTTCAGCACCTGCCTCTACCTCCACCCCAGGCAGGATGCTGGGATGCTTCCAGCCTGACTTCATGAGTCCATTCTTGTCCTTCAGACACGTGGGTGCCTCAGTGTCCATGGAGTTATCTGAAACCCCACGTCCACTCCTTCCGTCTCTCCCATTGTCAGGCACAGCCTGACTCATGTCCCCTTCCTTGCTTTCTATTTGGTCATGTCATTTCTAAACCACCTTCCTTCCCTATTCCCCACCCATGCACATGGATTTGTTTTTTCATAGTGGCCACATCTTCCCCTTCTTCAAAACCGTTCGCAGAGAGCTAACGTCAAGTTGGTCTAATTAAAGCCCCTTAAAGCACGTTTATCGTGTCTTTAAGTCATTTCCTTCCAGCCACCTCCAGATGAAGTTATCACTTTGTCAAAACATGATGCAAACCCACGGCTCGGGGCACGGTGGGAAGCACACAAAAGGAGAGCCCAGTCCCTCGGCAAGTTTGGGTGAGCTGTTTGCTAAAAGCTGCCGAGCCCACCCCTCCAAGACCTTTATTTCCCCCTGCGGCAGCTGTCATCTGATCCCACGCTTTGGCTTTGAATGGGGCTCTCTGAGGATGCCAGATGTCGGGAACAAAGGTCTAAAAATAATCTTTCCAAGTAATCTTCCCATCTATCATTCAAGGAGAGCATGTGCTTTGTGTGAACATGTGAGCCGAGAACCTGATCTAACTTAAAGAAGTTCAACAGCAGCTCCTGACTTCTGCCTGTGGGCTCCTTTTTTTTTTTAATTTTTTTTTTTTTTTCCCCAGAAGCTGCGCAGGGAAAAGCTGCTCTCGGCAGCGCTCAGCCCTCGCTCTCCTCCCTCCCCGGCTCCCTCCCTCCTTGCCAAGACTCCGAACCGCCTGGATCCCGAGAGCCGGGCTCCTTGCTGGATCTCTCCTCGGGAAGATGCGTTCCGGGGTGCTGCCGGAGATGCATTTCTGTAAGAAGATCTTCGCTGCAGCCCTGTGTGTCTTAGTTTTGCTGCCGGATTCGGGCGGTGCAAGGACCCTCTGGAAGCGCGCTCTGCATCTGAAAATGACGGAAAAATACGATGTGAGTAAGGCTGGGGGGATTTTAGGGGGAGCCGGGTGTGCTCCCCGTGAAAGGGGAGTTTTCCTTACATGTGTGTATTGTTTTAGAATAAGGAGTGTTTGGATTCGCAGGCTGGCTCTTCATAGAAGGGAATCATTAAGTTTGCCAGGCTGGAGGGAACTTTTGCCACCTAGCTGCTGCGGTGGGAAGCTTGGGAAGCACGCTGGGAGAAGGGAGAGGGCATTGCTGTGGCATCGTCACCGCTTTTCCAAAAAACTTCCCAGGGCAGCAAGGGAAGCCTGGTTGGGGAGAAAAGGGATGCAAAACCTGCGTGGCTGGGGATAGATTTAGTGGAAAAAAGATAATGTGATTTATTGCTTAGAGTGGGGAGGAGCGTTCCCTGCCCAGGTGCTCCACTGCCTTTTGAGGTAATTTTGGGTAAATGTCTCCAGCTCCCAGTGATAATGTGAGTACAGGGATGGTGGCATTGCTCATGGTTTTGTAAATATTGGTGCATATAGACTTCCATGCCCATCACCTTAAAGGGTGCAGGGAGATGATGTGAGAAATCCACTCCCGTGGCTGTGCCTTGCCTGGCACGTTCAGAGGGAGCAGAGCTCCCCTCTGCTGCCCACAGCCTGGCAGACACTCAGTGGCACCATCTGTCCCTGCCCACTTTTGGCAGACTTTGTAGGATTCTGAGCTTCCAAATCTGCAGTGGTACTTGGAGCAGCAGTGCTGGATTTGGAATTGAAGCAGCAGCCAGTTACCGTAAGAAGAGGCAATGGTGGTGCTAGGTTTTGTTCTGGCGTGTCTGGGCCAAAAGACTGCTTAGAAATGGTCATGGGGAAAATTGAAATTAAAAAAAAAAAAATAAAAATGAAAAAAAATTGTTTGACAGCTTGACTTTCAAGACCTGTTGTATATAAAGGGGAAAAAAGAATCTGAAATTTTGACTTAATCCACTAAATTCCCCTTTTAAGCCAGAACTGACCCAAGGCTTCTGGCCCTTGTATCACTTCAGTGGAAGCCCCAGCCAGTCAGGTCTGATTGCATCTTCCAGAATTGCTTGTGTATAAACAGCATCTTGGTGTCACATGTGGATTTCTCCATCAATTTTCCCCAGCTTTTAATTTAAAAAGGATGTTTTCATGCCCATGACTTCTAGAATGATGTTTGGGGATGGCTACATTTGGTTTGTGCAATTGCTGACTCAGAAGTGTGACACCCCTGATGAATGAACTGAAATACTGCCTTGATTCCTTGAAATATTGCAGAAAACATGGTGTTAATATTTGAAAGGCACCTCAGTATTTGGCAAGAAATTATCTTCATTGTATCCATTCTTGGAGACAGAGTATCATCTGGTTTACACTTCAATTGAAATATGGTGCTGTGGAGAGCTGTGTTTCCTGCAAAATTACTCACTGGAAAGTGTATTTATTCGTATGTTCTTCTGCCATATTTTGATGTGAATCTCAAATTCAGTGGGAACTAAGGAGTAAATGACCCAGAGAGATAGTACAGGAGTAGGACAGGAATTTACATGTTGATCTTCAGATAAGGAGCCCTGTAGAGGCAAAGCCTGCTCCCCTCAGGATATATCCTCCTCTTTCAACCTGCAGTTCCTCAAAGGGCTGTTTTTCCTGGCAGACATGAATCCAGGTGCTACTGATCTGGCAAGCTCAGTTAGAATTGCTTATATTGACAGGAACATTTGTCTAGGGGAAACAGAAAATGCTTTTTTTCCCCCTTCTGCTCAAACCCTTGTAAGGAGGGAGGTGTCTGGTCTCCATCCTCTTACCCACCAAGAGCATGTTTTGGCAGCCCCTCTGCTTTCTCAGAGAGATGCTTTCTGTCCTACCAAATGCTCTGTGTTCCCTGCAGTTGGAGAATCAGAGGCTGGAGGTGGAAGAGCTGATTTGTGAGTCACTTGGATAGAGGGATAACAGATGGAGGTGCTTTCAGCAGCACGGAGCCATATGGGAGATGGGCCACAGACACCCCCATGGGACCCCTGGCAGGACACAGGCCTGAGGGGAGGGGGCAGGGAGAGGCAGGAAGAGTTTTGTTGTCTGAGTCCAAAATATCTGAGTCCACAGCAGGAGGAATGTATCACAAAAGTGATGGATGCAGAATGAGGAGCAGGTGTGGTGAGGAGGAGCTGGCCAGGAGAATTTCATCAGGTGCCTGGCAAGGGTGTTGGTTGGCAAGGAGGGGTCAAGTGGGAATGGAAGGAAGAAAGAGGGACATCAGTGAGAAGAAAAACCTGGCAGTCACAGTGGGATGAAGGAAGAGAAGGAGGGCTGGGCTTCCAGCTTTTATGATCTGGGCTTCCAGGTTTTTAGCTAATCCGTGTATTTTACAGCCAGAGGGACACTTATCAAGTTTAGTGATTTGCAGCTGCTGTTCTGCAGCCCCCACAGAGTCCATAGGCTGTTCCCAAAGGACAGAGGGAGGCAGCTACCTCAGAGTGGGCTTCAATTCATTATCAAGGCACCCACATGTCCACTGGGAAAAATAACCAGTCTGGATTTTATTCCATTGTCAACTGCATTAAGTGTTTGAGAAAAATTTCCAGCCTTCTTTTAAAGTTTTCCAGAAATGAAGAATTCTTCACAGCTGCTGGTAATGCTCTTCCAACAATTTATTTACCCTCCAGCTAGCTGTCATGAATCAATACTGAGGTCAGCACACCTCCTGGGAGATTTCTGTCCCAAGTATCCTCAGAGCAACATATGAGCAGAGTAGCCTCAGCCTCCCCTTTGGGACCTGCAGGCACACAAGTCTTGCACAAAATTCCCTGCTTTCCAGTCCTTTAGTCACTATTGTGCATCTTCTTTAACTTTGCAACAATTTTCCAGTACTGCAAACACCAGCACCAAAATGACTAATCCAGAGTCAGTAGCAGGAGAATATTATTCCTGCTGTTTTGGTCTTATCCTTCAGATTATTTAACCTGCCTTCAGTTTGATATTTCCAACTTTGATCACCAATGATCTGTGATTTTCCAGGTCTTTAATAGAAATACTGGAGGATTCTAAATTCCTCCTGGCTGTGTATTTTTTTCCAGAGGAAAGGTGGTTTATGGCCAGTGTTTGGGAATACCTGCCAGGGACAGACCTGGTGATGGGAGGCTGAAATAAAGCCCACGTGTTGTCTTGGGGGTGTCCATGCAGAATATGAATTAACAGAGAACTGTGCTTTGACACAAGCTCAGGGATCTGTTTCAGGCACAAATAATAGAACAGATCTGGGATTTTTTGGAGGCAAATTGTGATTCCACTGAGGTTTTTCCTCATCTTTGCTGACCTTCAGGTTTCCTCAGCTGAACTCTGAACGTTTCCCCTTACTTCATTTCTGGATATTATCATTAAAATGATTTAATAAGTTTCCCTGGGAAACTGCAATTTTCCTCCTGCATTGAAAAATATTTGTAAAGGAAGAAATTTTTATTGTTGTCACAATCTACAAAAAAAAAAAATAAATCTGACTCTGCTCAGAGCCAAACTGTGAATCCTGGAGAGCTTTTAAAAAACCTTGTGACCCAAACCTGGGGACATACTTAACCAGGTTATTTTGAGAGTGAGGGAATCCTGTTTTCCTTTGGGATGACTTATGCACATATAAACCAGGGGCACTGGTTTTATTAGATTAAAAGTGCAAAATATTTTTTGCCCATGAGGTTTTTAAAGAAATGGGTTCTGAGCAATAGGTGACCAGAGAAAATGGGCAGGGAGGTCAGGAGGTCCAAAGTTATTTGGCTGGAGCTGTTATATTGTTCCCAAACGGAAATTTCATTCATGGAGCCAGCTGTTCATCGCAATTTTGGCTTCTTGGTTTCTGAATCATCTGTGAATCAACTGCAGTAATTGTTTGAGGGTTTTTTTCATGTGACCATTATTTGCCAGTATTATTTTGGTCAAATTTCCATCTGCAGCTGACCTTTCAAATAGAATAGTAAACTGTGACCTTCTAGGATGAACAGTTCCTCCAACAGAGAAACCTGTTCAATGTTTGGAACTGCACAGATTTACTGTTAAATGCTCCCTTATATCCCAGAATTACACTTGTTCCAAGCATTTTCTCTATTCAAAATCCAACAACACCAAAAAAATGTGTATTTTCAATATCTTCCATTCAGACATGTTATTTCAAAGCTGGAGTGTTTGCAGCTTTTGAGGAATGGAATCATGTGAGAGCTTGCACCTTCAGCATGGAAAACACCATCAAAATTAGGAAATCTTTTTTTTTTTTTTTTTAATCTATTTTATGGTTCAAACAGCCTATCAGTTCCAGGGAAAAGGACCTCTCAAAAGGGCTTTTGAGCAGTTTCTTGGTGACTGAATGGAAACAGTCGGACTTGATAATCTTACAAGTCTTTTCCAACCTTAATGATTCTATGAAACAACTAAGAAAAAAGCTAAGAAAATTGTTTATTGATATTGGGAACGGGGCAGGAGGCAGTCATTCACGGAAATATTAGGAATTCTCTGTCTCTCACACACAGACACACACACATTCTCTACATTAGACTATCCCAAGGGAGTGAAGAAGATCTTGTTTTCACCGTTATGAATCATTAATTGCTGCTTGGATGCACAGCAGAGCCCCTGTGGACCAGATCAATCCCCAGGCCTGCTGGGGCCTCTCCTAGGATGGTTTTTTGGAGAATACATATGGGAACATGCTATTTTGCAAAGGCCCATGTGCTCCAAAGGAGCCATTGGGAGGTTTCAGCACAAGGAGCCCATTGAGGAGATAGATGTTACCAGGGATATTTGTTCCATGTCCCGTTTGTAAACATAACCCCAAAACAATTCAGTGCCATCACTTCCACTGCTTTGCTATCAAAGTGTTTTGTGTCCTCATCATGAGGATGCCTGGAGTCTTTCTTTCTGCTTCCCAGACAAGTCTAAAAGGCTTTTAAGGATTTATTTTTAACCTCCTAATTTTCATTGCAATGATCTCAATTACAAAATGAGTTCCACACAATAATTTAGTGGTTTGGTGTTTCCAAAGCAGAGTGCAGTAGACAGCTGGAGGAGCCAAGTGGTTAATTCCCCTCTCTAGCAAATACTTGAAAAACCACTTTGAAAATCTTTCCTGTGCTTCAGTTGATGCCTTAAAATCTACATTATATAAGATTTTAGTATAGCTTGTTAGTACTTTTAGCTTGCTAAGTACCTTTGTGCAGGATTTCTGGAAGTGCTGTT
Organism: Manacus candei; assembly: GCF_025592945.1. Classification (NCBI taxonomy): domain Eukaryota; kingdom Metazoa; phylum Chordata; class Aves; order Passeriformes; family Pipridae; genus Manacus; species Manacus candei. Next base: position 849,368 of record NW_026138101.1, on the reverse strand, counting down.
TGGCATTCTTCGTTAAGAATTTCAACAAGGGATTTTAAGGGGGTGAAGAGTTTTCTACCTGTAAAATATACTGAGAAACAGATGTAACACCTGATATAACCAGTCTAGAGCTACTTAGAAGCCTTGAAACCATTCCAGAAGGCGTGATACTGTGCCAAAGACCAAGAAACAAGATGAGGAAGATGAAGATAAGGGGTCCTTGGGACCACCGATTCAAATTCAGGAGGCGTGTCTGAGGGTGGGATGATGGGATGGACAGTTTTGGAAGCGGGTGTAACAGATGAGGTAGTGTCCAAATATTGTAATTAGATGACAGTATAAAGTTGTAGCAACTACTGGAAAACATTCCTGCTGCAAGAAACGAGCACTTTTTGCTTTCTGATACCCAACAAGAGCCTTAGAGAGCTATTTTCCAGCTTTCAGGCCTCACAGCTGACGGGGATGTTCGGTGTCCACCCTTATGCCAAACCTGATTTCCTTTTCTTCTCTTTGCAAGGATTATGAGTACCCTCTTCATTCTCACAGTTCCCACTACCAGAAGAACGACCGCTGTCCCCCCCCGCCGCAGACCCTCCCCGAGCGCGCCTGCGAGGTGCCGAGCTGCCGCTCCGACTCCGAGTGCGAGCGGCACAAACGCTGCTGCTACAACGGCTGCATCTACGCCTGCCTGGAGTCTGTGCAGCCCCCACCAGGTAGAGTGGTGCCCGATGCCTTAAAAATTAATGTAGTGTAAGGTTTTGGTACAGCTCCTTGGCAATTTTAGCTCGCGGCGCGAGATTTCTGGAAACGCTGTTTAACGTTCCTCATCAGGGATTTCAGTAGGCAGAAGGTTTTAGGAAGGTGGAGAGCTGCTTGTCTGTAGAAGTGTGTAAGGAAGAGCCATGACAGAGTCACATCACTCGATATAAGTAATCAAAACTACCCAGAGGCCTCGAAGCCGTTCCCAGGAGGACAGAGATGACAAGGAAGACAAAGATAAAGATGAAGGGGTGGTCACTTTAGGACCACCGACTCAAATTCGGGAGGTGTGTCAAGGGTGTGGTGAAGGTGGTAGTGTAGGAGGGGTGGTTTGGGAAGTGGGTGTAACGGATTATGTAATGTCTAGATATTATGATATAAAAACTGTAGAACCTCTGTGATTCGGGGATGTACTTTGGAAATGATTCTCACGCCCCCCACGTGCTGTAAATAAAGGAGTGCTTTTTGCTTTCTAATACTCCAAGGAGTTTTAGAGAGTTATTTTTTAGCTTTTTAGGCATCAGGCCCCTAAACAAACTGAGAGAGAAACATGCAGAACTGGTGGTGGTCATCCCTATGTGTGTTGGGTGGGAGGCCTGGTTTGGGTGTGAACTGAGGATGAAGCTTCAGTTCCATACTTCTGATTTCTGAGGTGATTGCTGAGTCAAAAAATCACCTAAGGCAAGCCAGTGTTGCAAATTTCCATCAGCTTGGATTGTAGAAGTCACTCATGGCTAGTTCTTTTCCTGGCATGACATATTCCATTCCACATTCCTGGAAGTGTTCAAGGCCAGGCTGGGTGGGGCTTGGAGCAACCTGATCTAGAGAGATGTGTCCCTGCCTACGGCAGGGGTTTGGAATGAGATGATCTTTAAGGTCCTTTCCAACCCAAACAATTCTATAATTGTGTGTTTTCCATATTCTTGGAATGGGCTGCCCAGGGAGATGGTGGAGTCGCCACCCCTGGAAGTACTTAAGAAAAGACTGGACGTGGCACTTACCACCATGATCTGGTTGATGAGGTGGTGTTGGGTCAAAGGTTGGACTCGAGGTCTTTTCCAACCTAGTTGATTCTGTGATTCTATTCAGGAAAATAAGGAATCCTAATCCGAATTAGTGCTCACAGCAGTGAGGCAGCCATCTCATCATTCCCCTTGCCATGGGAAGGGAGGATGGGAAGCAACAGCTGTTTTATCCTTCATGATACCAGGCTCTTGTGGCCCTGGAAAACATACCTGTCTCTCCTGCCACTGGGACAACAAGAGCATGAATATAAGTCAAAATCAAACCCATCCTACAGGAGCCTGGCAACTTCATCACAGGCTCTTGGAGGAAATCCATGACTTTTCCATAACACTGTGCCCCATGCCTGCTCCATCTCGACTCTGTGGTTTCTTGTTTCTGTCTTCCACAGTCTTAGACTGGTTGGTGCAGCCCAAACCCCGCTGGCTGGGAGGAAATGGGTGGCTTTTGGATGGCCCAGAGGAAGTCTTACAAGGTACAGTACATTTCACTGTCTTCTCTGTGATATCAGTAATTATACAAAGGCACTGGACAAGATATTCCTCATGCACGGGGCTTTCCAGGGATGCTGGTCTGCTGGAGCTGCTGGAATTTGTCTGGAGTTTCCATAGGAATAACACTGTGTGGTGCTGGGGGCTGGTTTCTGGTGCAGTAAATAAATTCTCTTTATGGGTATGGATTATCCATCAGAGCACTAGGAATGCTCCAGGGAAGTGGACTTGTAACCATACTTCAAATAACTAGAAATATATCTTTCTTTTAGAAAAAGGCTTTGTCATCATTTTCTGCCAGCTTCCTGATAGACTGTGGGTGCACTTGGATTAGGAGATCCTTTAATCCAGAGTGGCCTCATCACACAGATGCCTTGGGCTGGGGCTGGGGCTCCTGGATCTGGAGGCTGCTTTGGACAGGAGCTCTGGCAAACTGCTGCAGAGTTGTGTCAAGCTGACATGGAGCTGGAGCAGCCAAGCTTGGGGGCTGCTAATGAGATTGGGCTTCTCAGGTTAATTCCATAGGGAAAGGTCTTTTAATTAATGTTTTCTCAATGCCTCAAGTTGAAACAGAGTGCAGTGGTGGGAAGAGAGATTTTCTTCTATGAGTCATTCCCATATGTATGAATACCTGAAATTCCTGATTTTTTCATGAAAAAGGTATTCCAGCTTTTGATCAACTTTAGTCAGACACAGGTAGTGCCAATAAATTACCCTCTTTGGTCTTACACAGATGGTATCAGACTCACCGAGCCTCAACTCTCATCTATTATGGAAACTCCTCATTCTTGAAGAGAAAATTCTGCCTCCAGCTCATTGGAGCTGCACTGCTAGAAATAAGACAAAATAGGTTCCTCCTCATCCATCCTTGTCATGCTTATATTATTTGTTCTTATCTTAACACCTTCATCTCAGCTTCAGGGGGTAATTAGGGAAATAAGAGCCATCAGTCACAGCATGAGAATTACAGCAGAGGCCCTTGAAATTAAAACCCTGCAAATGAAAGGGTGGAGTGTCCCTGCATAGTCTGTACATTTAGTGGCCACAAAAACTGCCTGGGCCCTGCTTTACTTTCCCATTCTGCTCTGCACTTGCTGGATATCCAGGGTCAGGGAGATTAAAGCCTGGGTTTGGGACAGGGGGTGGCACTGCCTTACCCCGTGAGTCACACCTGAGGTTTAGATTCCCCAGGTAAAGGGTGTGGAGCACAGAGCAGCACACTGCCAGCTTCCTGGTCACGTTTTCCTAATCCCTCACCCAGCCCAAAGCCTGGCTGGAGCAGACTCATCCCTGCTGGGAGGGAATAGCTGCATTGAGTGGGAGCAGGGTGGGCAGTGGTGGGTGGTCTCCAGCACCCTCCAGCCTCACACAGACCCTCCTACAGACTGTGGGAGGCTGTTGTTGCAGGTAATGGGGCTGACCTGCACTCCCTGTGTCAGGATACACATCAGCTTTGGTGCAAGGTGTGAACTGGGTCACCTGCCCTGACAGGATTCCTTGGAGGTGTCAGCCCCATGGTAGTCCAGCACGGAAGGAGTTTGAGGTCCTGCCTGGCAGGAGGTGCAGGAGGAGGGGCTGTGTTGGCACATTTTGGTTCCCCCTGGGTGTTAAAGCCCTGGTTTGTGACCTGCAGGCTTCTCTTGCAGCCGAGGCCTGCAGCACTACCGAGGATGGGGATGAGCCCCTGCACTGCCCCACGGGCTACGAGTGCCACATCATCAACCCGGGCAACACGGCCGAGGGCATCCCAAACAGGGGCCAGTGCATCAAACTCCGTGGAAACCCAGGTCAGTGGGCTGGAAATCCCCCTCCCTCTCTTCAGTGCACACTGATGTTTGCATGAGAGAACAAGAAAGGAAGGGAGCAGGACACCAGGACACCAGTGTCCTCTGGCATTGTGTGAGCAGAGCAAGTAGTGATCTGCAGGTGCCATTACTGCACAGCACAAAAACCAGAAATATTTATGTATTACTGCACACTTAAGTCAGAAATATGAGTTTCAAATTCCAGTTTTGACTTCTGATTTTGCTTTCTGTGTCTGAAATATTATTCCCTTTATTCTGCTGACACGTTTGTGCAATAGAGGATCTTACGTAGGCCAAGGGATTTTCCAGGAAAGCTCAAAACATGTCTGGGTATGTGTAACTTCAGTGAAGAGTAGAACCTATGTCTGCAATGGGCTACAAGTCACCTCAGTGTACACACTTGAGGCACTAGTTTTGCCTTTTTTTCTCTGCAAAAACAGGGGAAGCATCAAATCAGATCTTAGAGCTGATTCCATAACAGAACAAGAGGTTTGATCATTTCTTTTATAACTTCTCCTTTATTAACATCCATAGTAACCAATACAATATAGAACTACAGGTGTCCTAGACATGAAGGATTTCTAAGAGCTTAAATAATTATACAAATGGCAAACAGAACAACCTAGCTGGAACTTTAATTATGTAAAATGCTAATACATGGCCTGAAATGTTACCCAAATTTTATTTCTTTTGGGAAAGCCTGTGATTCCTTGACTTGTAGCTACCAAAAATATTATAACATGCAAGTGGCCAGCAATTCCCACTCCTGTGGCAAGCGAGTTGTGTCCACATAGCTCAACAATCTAAACAGTTTTTTAAGAATTTATAGCAGCCCACAGTACTCCAGCTACAGAGACCTTTTACTGTCCTCATTGTGAGGTTATTATTTCCATATCTACAACTTCTCTCTGCTGTACAAAAAAGGCCAGAGTTTAACACAAAGAATGAAAGCTGCCTGGGTATATTTTCATTATGTACCCTCTTTTTCAGATGGACACAACCTGAGGCATAAGTATTACAAGGAATATTTTGGTAAGCTGCTGGCATGAAATGTTTGCTATTATAAAGCTAAATAGGTCTTGCAATGCTTACAAGGAATCTGCTATTTATGAAATGAAAGTTTGCATGTAGCAAAAAGAGATTCTTTAGCCTCAACTCTCTATGCCTTGGGCAGAAGATCTTGTTTTAAGATCTGCAGGGACCAAGGTGTGGATTCTGGAGAATCAGAATCTCCAGCTGTGATGGAATGTGTTAAATGGTGCAGCCTCTTGCCAGGGCTTCCCACCCAGGGGGTGGGAAACACACAATCCAATAACGTTTTGTTATTTTTAAGTATATTTTTGGAGCTTTGCTCATGGCCCAGGACTCTGTGCAGCTGAACACAGAACTCTTGTCAAAAACTTTAGCCACTGTCCTGCATCGTGGTATGTGACAAGAGATGAGTGAGCCCAGGGAATCAGTCCCTTGGTGTGACCTGCAGCCATAAGGGGTGCCAGGTCCCTCTCACAAATTGATAGATCTGTGTCCCAAAGAAAGCAGAAGCATCTTCCAGGTGATCTCTTTCCTCATGGCTTCAAAGCTCCTGCTTTCTGCTCACTCTTGGATCTAGAGGGGGACAGTCACATCGGATTGGAAGTGACATTCAGGTATAACTAGAGAACACCTTTGGTATGATAAGATTTACAAACAGCCACATTTGGCCAGTTTGGCTGATAAAACTAGGAAAGGATTTCCCTTCCTCTCTTCCAGTGTGGGCAGTCACAGCTCTCCAAGAGAACTGCTAAATAATGAGACCAGTAGAACTGTACTGCTGAGAGGATCTTGAGGAAACATTTAACACAGACTAACTTAAAATCTTATTTTGCTGGTATTTCCTTTACAGGGAGCAATTCCAACAATGTGGTTGGCTATGTGAAAAACCAGCAGAAGCATTTGGGCTAATCCAAGGTGTGCCTGGGTAAGTGTCCTGTGAATAAAGGGGGAGCTGGGTGGAAATAGTTGGTGCTCGGTATGAAATTATTTAAAGCAATGGTTGTTTGAGGGTGAAATCACCTGTCATCAAAATGCTGGTGCAAGTTCAGCACCTTAAAACTCTGTACGGGTGGACATCTCAGCTCCATGAAACATTCTCATTTCACAAGATGCACCCCATTTCTTTGAAGAACCTTTGCGTTGTGGGTGCTTAGAGGATGGAGCGGGATGAGGATGAAAAATAAATGCTGCAAAATGTGGGCCCTAAGTCTTTAAACTTTCTGTTTAAGGACTTCTAATGTAGGTGTAACTGCTCCTGCAGGACAATTCAAAAACCTATTTATTCTGGACTGACTCCAGTAAGGGTCAGTTTTGCAAATACTTCAGCACAGAGGTGATTTTGAGGGGTAGTTTCATGTGTGTGAACAGTTGGGTCGACCAGTGTGACCCACTCACTTGAGTACATTTTTCTGGCCAGAGCCAAGCCAACAGCAAAAGCTCCAACCATCTTATCAGGCTTGAATTAGGAAAGAATGAAAATACTTATTATACCAAAGGTTGTGTCCCAAGATGGTTTTTTAAACATTTTCAGCTTCACTTTAAAACTAACTTGAGCTTAGCTGGGAGTTATGAAAACAAAGCAGCCCAGTGTGTCCCTCTGTACCCACGTCAGGCTGGCTGTTAAGATTACTCACCTACTTAAGGACAAGTTCTGTGCAAACATCCCAGGATGGATAAATATTTTAATTCCTCTTTTTTTTTTCTTTGTTTGATTTTCACCCAGCTGGACCCCTCTGTCAAGGAATGCTTTACCCAGCAGTTTTCTGTTTCGGAAGAACTCTGGTCCCAAATCTCCACGAGCACATCTGCCCATCACTGATAAAAGACTTCAAGGAACAGGATGAGTCTAAATTTTAACCTATCAGGAGGGGGAGAAATGTGATCCCCCGAAGGAAACCACACTGTTTTTATCAGCTGCCCTTCTCCAAATGGAATGCAAATGCCTCCAAGGGATCCCTGTAAGCCCCAGTGCCGTTGTCAGGCTGCTGGCACAGAGCTTGCCCTTTATGTGCTTGTTGTGTCACCAATTCAGATTTCATGACCATGAACGAAACTCAATTTTAAAACAATGAAGTGACATCCGATTTTTACCTAATTATCATATCTAAGTTGCATTAAAATAGGTAAGACTAGGGAGGCTCTCTGGATCAAATCCAGTGCCTGCCTCTCTTCAACAACTGCTTTAAATAAGCCTTTTTATAAGCTTAAAATTCAGAGAAACCTGCAAGTTTCTTCTTTTCCTATTTATATCTATGTTTTACCAGGTTTGACATCCACTCTACAAGCCTAAACTTGAAGTCTTAAGAATTTGAGGAAGTCTGAGCCAGGAGCAAAACAGTTTTATAATTTCTTTTTTTAAGTTACCTTCCTTTAGCTTCTCAGTCTGGTAAGCTGCAGATCAAGAGCTAATAACAGAACAGATTTCTTTCTAAAATATCTAAGCAGCCACATGTGTGTACCAGGCTTTGTAAGTTGCTGTTTTTAGCCAGCACTGATAATAGTCACAAAATATGTGGGTTTGTACCTGCAAAACCTCAGCAAAAGGGCTGAAGTCTGGATTATTTGTTGAATGGACTAGAAAAGCAAATTCAGGATAAATTTGTGTGATGAAAAGGATTGTCTGGCAGATGGGCCACTGCTCCTTATAAGTACTGTACCTTTAGTTTGACTTCCATAAATCCTTAAGATCAAGTTATTCGTATTTGGGCCTTTCAGCTTCTTTTAGCTGTTTAGCACTGCAAAATGGAAAACACATTTTCTATTAATATTTTCCTGTTCTGTGGCAGTTCTAAAGGGACATTTGCATTTATTGTGACAAATCTGCCAGAACTGCTGGGCAGAAGAAGCCACGTTTCCTCCCTGTTTTATTACATGTCTCCATCTGCGTGCATGAAATTAGCATTTTAATTTGCAGAGTAGTAGCAGTGTGTACAAATACCCAAATCACAAATGCAAGTGCCTGCTTCCACTCACAAAACACAGGAGGTTTTTTTTTTTCTACTCACAAAGTAGTTTAAGCCAAAGCCAAGATTCCTATAAAACACTTTGCATGTAACATTTGCAGCTGGAGAGATGGAAGATGCCAAGCTGCTCTTCTGTTTCCTATCATGAACAGGCACAGCCCTCAGTGCTTTACAGAGCACAGGAACAGCTGAAGGGCTTCACATTTTCCTAAATATCTTCCTTTGTTGATCTCCATTCACTTCTTTGAGCCTTTTTTAAGGTGTTAGATGTTAAAGGCAACACAATATTCGGACAGAGGTATTTCTAGAATTTTATCAAATACAACTTCTTAATTCCTGCTCATCACTTCATGTATATCTTAATTCCTGCTCAAAGAGAGCAGTCATAGAACTGTAGAATGATGGAATGGTTTGGGTTGGGAGGGAGCTTAAAGCTCATTTAGTTCCATCCCCCTGTCATGGGCAGGGATACCACCCACTAGATCAGGTTGCTCAGGGCCCCATCCACACTTGATAGTTCCAATCTCAATTTAGGCCAGAAACTTGCTATTTATCTTACTGCAGCCTTGCTCCTCAGTGTTGCTCAGTGAAATGGATTGATTTTGTTCAGCATTTTTTCAGGAAAAAATCAAATTCTGATTAAATGGGCAAAGCCCTTCAGTCATCACTGCTAAGCCCCAAAGACGAAATATCAAATTGTTCTATTTTAAACTAAAAAATTCAGTGTCTAAAACCTTGTGAGGATCTAGTTGAAAAAGCCTGTGTTGAGCATTAACAAATTTCAAAGATTAAAACTTCAAATCTCAACCTAATCTTTCAAAGCGGCCAAAAATATGCTTAATTTGAGTGGACACAGTCACTTCGGTGTCTGCTTTTTTGTAGCTGCAGAAGCACATTCCTGACCACCTGGGTGGGATGGTGCAGGTGTTTTCTTCTTGCAAAAGGGATTTTTAAAAAAGGAAAATTGACAAATCAGTAATTTGTTGGTGAATTTCTGTTTACTGGGTGTTATCAAAGCCATCACCCTTTCTCGTGGTGCTACAATTCTTGTTGTTTTTTTTTTCATTTTGATTCAAGTTATTAATTGTCAAGCTCAGCAACAAAAGCCACAGAAGAGACTTGTCCAAGTGCTGTGTTTTCAACACTGACATCCATCACACACTGAAATGAAAACACAGACCAAGTGGGTTGTCCTCAGCTTGTCTTCTCTCCAAAGACAAATGTTTTAACAGCAGTTAAATCAGACCTGTGCAGCACAGTAGGAAATCACTGTTGTAGGTTGTTTTTAACGTTTCCATGCACACTTTACAGCGTGTTTGGTGCTATAATAAACTTGCCAGGTGTCACTGTGTGCTAGCAATGCCCATGGCCCCCCTGATCTTTGGGGATCTGGGCAGCCCCAGGCAGCTCCTCCCTGGTTTGTGCCCCCCGTGCTCGGACGTGTCCCGGCTCTGCCGCTTCGGTGCTCAATAAAAAGTGACCAGTCTATTTTTCAACCCTGCCTGGTTTCACTTGGGTCTTCTTGGCATACACTGAGCTTCAAACGATGAAAAAAGGGACAAATATTTTATATTTTAGTTGTTGGGGGAGGCTCAGATAGCAGAGGCGCAAGGAGGCAGAAGTCATTCTGTCCACTGGAAGGGAGGGGACGGACCCCCAAAACACACCCACCAGCCCTGTCCCCTCTCAGAGGGGCCACCTTTGTAGGTCAGACCCTCAGCTCTTGTCACCTGCATGCCTACTGCCGAAGAGGACGGACAAGACTGTAAAGAGGCTGGAGATGATGCCCCAAGGAGAAGGTGACCCTTTGGTCTCACCAGGCACTGTCCTTGTTGGTTCAGTGCTGTTGGTCGCTGCTGGCTGGGTCTCAGCTGCCAGCTCAGGTGATTTGGGCCCACAAGCAGCTCCTCAGGCAGCTTTGCAGGAGGCCAAGGTTCGCTGGAAGGGTGGAAAAACAAACCAAGCTGAAGGGCAATGCTGGTCTGTGCCCACTGCAGGACACGGGGCTGGCAGAGGAGAGAGGTTGGGCTGCTGAGCTCTGCGTTTCCAAGGAGCAGGCAAGACTCCACCATCCCACCTGCTCCACCCACATCAGTCTTGCTCAACCTGCTTGTCAGGAGTGGGCAGGAGTCCTTCTGCATTGCCTCCCTTCTGCCCTGAAACTGTATCAGGGAGAGAAACTGCCTGTAATTTATCGATGGGGGGGATAGTGGGGAGTCAGTGCTTTGGAAAGGTGTTCCAGGGGGGATTGAGAAGATGCCAGCCAGCACTAGGTGTCAGGTTACCTCTTCACTCCATCAGGGGAGCTGGGATCAATTGGATTTTTCATGGCAGTTCTCACAGAGACTGTTTGGAAGGGGAGATTACAGGGTGTGTGTACATAACTCCTGTCTCCTGCAAGTGTGACATGGACCAAGTACCTCGGCTTTCAAGAGAAGGATCTGTTTGGTGAACACCACAAAATCATGTTTTAATTTCAGCTTGTTTCCATGTCAATGCAAGCAAATATAGTTCCTGTTGCTGTAGCTGGGTAATGGTCTTGGTGGAAAAAAACACAGTGTGACCTAAGGCAGCATCTGCAGCTGACACTGAGGAGCTGTCGGTGCATCCAAGAAACCAACTACTGGAATCAACAGCAGGATCAACACAGTAGATCTTCAAGAAGTCTAGAATTATAACCATAATAATCAGAATAATATAAAAATTGCTCTATTTCTGACTGCCTGGTTTAGGGCTCCATAAAGCTCTGTGGAGCAGGAGTGTTCTGGTTACCTTCAGGAAGCTGTTCCATGGGCTGATGAGCAGTGAAGAAGCCCATGAGGCGAAGACAACCCATAAAAAAATCTTTGGAGAGTGATGTGACACAGCAGGGACTTGTTCATACAGGGGGTTATTTTCTTCTCCCACCTCACACTGCCTACACAGGCTGGATTTCTCTCTGGAGCTGGGGTCGGGTGAGCCTTGGTTTTCTGTCTATGGCAAAAGGATTTACAGCATCATTTAGGATCCTTTAAAGGTAGACAATAAAACTCACTTTTTGCTGGTGAGTCTGCAGAGGTAAATCCTATTTCTTCCCATTATTTTCTCCTTCTTGTTACCTTTCTACACAGACAGAACAGCAAGAACCACGGGAGAAGCCATGCAAAACAAAAAAGACCTTTAGAGCGTGTCCCAGATGGAGATGTGGATGGTGGGGCTTGTTTCACCCAGTCTGAGCCACCCACCAGGTGAGTGTCCCGATTTAAGCAGTGGACACTGTGCAAAAAGAAACCAAGAGCTTTAATTAAATTCTTCCTTCCTCATTCCACACCTAGGGACAGACCTAAGGATTTCATTCGGCCTTTATCAGTAGCATTGACAAGCTGGAAAGGAACCACAGCCCAAAACTCTGTTCTTTGCATTTATAACCAGGAGCAGAGGATGTTCTGCCCAGGGGCCCAGGAAAATCCCAACCTGAAAGTGAAGTATTTGGATTTTTGGGTAGCAGCAAACTCAATTCTACCCATGCAGCAGAGTTTTTTTCCCTCAAGGTGGCACAAGAGGAACAAGAGTGTGACGAGCCCTCGTTCAGGCAGGGAAGCAGGTGAAGGATCAGTGTGAAAGCATAAATGAGCTCAGAGGGGTTTCACCTCCTAATTCCCTCACATTTCCATAATATCCAAATCCCTGTGTACCCCTGGGCTGCTCCAAGTCCCAGCTAAGCACCTTACCTAAACCCTGGGAAGGGCCTGGATGTGAGATTCCCAGAAAATCAGAGCCCAGCATTGTCCCCTGGATCCTTTCCCATGGGAAGAAGGGCTGTTGAGACGATGCAGGAACTTCCTTCATCTGCCTGACGCATCCAGTTTGGATCCTTGCGAAAGCGTTGCTCAACAGGGAGCCGAGGGATTTGGGAAGCACCAGCTGTGTTTTACGAGAACAGGGCTCTTTGCAGGGTGTTTCCCAATCTCTTTGTTTTCTCCTCAGTCTGGGAAGGAGCCTCTCCCTCCACAGGGTGCTCTCTGTGGCAAAAAGATCGTGCCAGGGGAGTGTCCCACGGGGCTCATCAGTTTTTGCCGGAGCTGGGGGATGCAAATAAGCAACGCTGAAATTCTCCAGGGGAAAACACCAGTTTGGGGGAAGTTGGCCAGGTTTTGGGTACCGTGGGCTGTCACACAGGTGAGAATCTGGGGTCTCGGCCTCATCATGATCTAGGTATCACCACCTGCTCCAGGGCTGTGAAGCTGTCATCTGGATCTCCTTGGAGAAAACTATTCTCCTGCAGGAAATTACACGTCTATTTTCCTCCTGCTGGGAATGACATCTATTCCCTTGATGAGGTTTTTACTGTCAAAGGAGTATCTTAATCTCATAGTTTACACCTCAGAGACAATTTAAGTGTAAGTGAATCCCACAGTCATGATGCCTGGGGGAGGATGTAGTTCTCATGGCGCCAACCAGAGCATGATGCTCCCTGACAGGCAGCCATAAATCTTTGGAAATTATGTAACTGGTGAACTTCATCAATCATGGAATGATAGAACCATAGACTATCCTGAGTTGGAAGGGACCCATAGGAATCATCAAAGTCCAGCTTCTGACACTGAAGTTCGACTTTAGCTGCATGTTGCAATCCACCATGAAAGCACAAATAAAACACTGTGGTTTTACAAATGATCATCACAAATTCCCACATCACACATTCATGCCCTGTCCCTGATGCAAATACTTATAAATACCGACCTTCTGCTGACTGGAGCATTTCCTAAGGAGGATTACCCCAGCCTGGAAGTTTACAAACAGGCTGGGCAGTGTGTGTAACCTGTCCTGCCTCTGCACACAGCAGCCTTGGCAAAACACCTGCCCTATCTGCTGCCCGGGATGTGGCACCGCCGACGCTCCTCCCGCAACAATCTTCCAGAGGGCGGAAGAAAACCTCAACCTGCTCTTCAGGTGCTGTCACACACACACACATATCGAGTTCACTCGTGTCCCAGGCACGGCGTCAAACACAGCCAGGCTCCCCCAGCAGGGTTTTACGGGCAGCACCCTGCCGTGGCTCCGAGGGTGTGCAGCCTCCTCCGGCACCGCCGGCCGAAGGCGTGACTTGGCGGCAGGTGAAGGTGCCTCTCCCTGCAGGTAACTCCAGCCCTGAGCTCACAAGGGAATTGGAGCCCGCACTTCCAGCAGCCGGTGGCCCCATCCCGGTGGCCCTGGGGCACTTCCCACTGCGGCGCAGAGAAGATGGGAGAAGGGATTTTCACCAAACTCTTCCAGAAAAGGTCATTTTTCCGCTTCGTGCAGAAGTATCAGCCCCTTGGAAGCGGAGAGCCGGAAGAGGAGGTGAGGATTGCCTGTGCCTCTTGCCTGGACCTGCTGAAATAGTTTGTGTAATTGGGGTTAATTTTGTCTACTTTGTTTCCTTCGTCCCACCGGTAACTTGATATTGCGGCCGCTGCGCTCTCCCTTCCTGAGCAGCCCAGTCACTCCCCGTGCAAGGAGGGGTGAGATTAATGTTGTTTACCAGGCAGTGGGGAGCAATGGGGAGCCTTGCTTTTATGCAATACTCACAGGACATAAAGCTGAGGCCTGAGTTCTGCCCAGGAACATTCTTCTCTGCACTGAGGAGGCTCAAAATTAAGGAAACGTGGGAGAGCACATGCTATGTGGCCATGAGTGCTGTGTGAGCTCTGGAGTGTGGGCACAACGTGCCAGCCCTGCCCAGCAGAGGGGAAATGAAGAGCAAGGTTCATAACCCTGTCCCCAGGGGTCCCCTGATCAGTGGTAGAGGGGCTGTGACTCCTTGGGCTGTGACCCTCAGGCTGCCCTCTGTGCTGTTGCTGCTGTCAATGCTGGTAATGAGTGGCCAAGAACAGCTTTGGCTCAGACCTGCAGAGTCCACTTGGAAGTGATGCTTTCTTTTCCTCCAAAAGTGCCGGTGTAGAGCACTGATTTCCCCATCCTGCTCTCACTACTTCTCCTGGGTGCAGATGGACCAAAAAGTGGTGGTTTGGGTGACACATTTGCTATTCTCCTCATTTTTTCATCACAAAACTTTCAGGTCTGGGATTATGTGATTGTTTGCTCAGCACAGGGTTTTCCATGGCCCAAGCCCTATTTTTTCTCCCGCGTGACAGATTGGTTGGGTCTCTCTCACGTGGACCCCATTTGTCCAGTTCCTTCAGCACGTGGAGTTAAGCCCTTACTCCCATCCCAACGAGCACCATCCATGCACATGGAAATATTCCTGTGCTTTTTCTTACTGTCTGACTGAGGCCTTTTCTCAGATGAGATTTCAGCTAATCCCCTGCTCTCTTCTGAGTCTCGTCCATCCAGTGTGGGGGTTGGTGAGGTTGCAGGGAGAAGAAAACAAGACATTGAACTCTTACCCTGTGCACCACACAGTGGGTTAGGAGATATTGCTCTACATTGCTCACAAAGAGCCCAAAATCCCAGGAAAAGATAATCTTGATGAAGTCACAGAGAATATCTGTACCCTGGTTTGATGGGAAGCTGAGATTTCTGATCATACATAGGCAAGAGGCTGCTGGCAATTAGTCTGGCCTGTTCCTTGGCTGCACCATTTCTGCTGTGACAAAATAAATAGTGACATGTATTTACTTCCAAATCTAAACCCCTCTTGAATTTTAGCTCTGGTCCGTGCAGAGAGCAATGTGTGCATAACAGGACAGGGAGACAACCTGAGTTTTGGTACAGGATAGGGAGCAGGCAGCAGAGTGAAATGAAAATAGGAACTTGATAAATAAGGAACTTATTCTCAGTTTATGATTTAGGCTGGTAAATGACTCACATTTTCCATACTCGATAGTATTTTGCTTCTTTACTTGAAAATACTTGCAGTATTTTGGTCCAAGCTGAGGGTTGCTGTGGGTTGGATTCTGAATTATTCCAGTACCCCTGAGACAGAGGAATTTTGCCTGTCCTGTCTGCAAAAAAAAACAGCCATGTAAAGGGCTTTGGAGGGGATG
The DNA here is from genome assembly GCF_025592945.1 of Manacus candei. NCBI lineage: Eukaryota > Metazoa > Chordata > Aves > Passeriformes > Pipridae > Manacus > Manacus candei. Next base: position 834,348 of record NW_026138101.1, on the reverse strand, counting down.
ATTTGATTTATTCATTGCGTCTTTGGTAAGGATGAAGTTTATGTTCTAAGGATAAAGTTAAAGGGTTCCTTGTAGACTAAATAACCCAGCCCACTCTGGATTACAGTACATTAACTGGTCCAAAGCAATCTCAGATTCGGAAAAAGAATATGTGAAGTCTCAGTAAAGGCAGAAGTGGGGGAAAATCCAGAGAACTGATCTTTTGGGCTGTTTGCCAGAGTACACAAAAAAGGCTGTGTGCTCTGCAGAAAGTCCTATGCTTTCTTTCTCCCACATGGGCTGCTCAGCATGACAATTGATGGATTGTTTCGGGATGAGGGATGTGCAGGTACCTCCGAGGTGGCTCCCGGCCCCCACCAGCTGCTCTTTACAGCCTCCAGTATTTCCTGACCTTGCAAAGCAATAGATAAACTGATAATTAGCTTTTTGTTACTTCTTCCTGCCCTGCTGTGTGGAGTTGTGCACTCCTGTGTCTAAAGGATAAAGGTTATAAAAGTAAATGGATAATGTGGATAACCCACATCTGCTTTGCAATGTAAATAGAAAAGCAAGTGATGCTCAAGGAGAGGTTTGTTTATGAAGAGGTTTGCTCAGGACACTGCCTGGTGCCCAACATCCATGGGGTGGGATGTGAAAAGGGGCTCTACACTGGCAGAATGTTGCAGAGGATGAGTGAGATGAGGTCCCACTGCTGCTTTTCTGACCTTTGCATCACTGGGGCTGTTCATCTGGTGGGAAAATCCCAGGTGTAAGCCAACCACGGCACATGGACTCATCCCAATAAAGCTGTTCCTTTCCCCCCTGGCTGTCGGGAGCAGGGAGCTGTCAACATTTTGAATGAAATCACACACAGCTTGGGCACAACCATGGTTTTTGTCATTTATTTCCTCCACACTTTTTTGGAGGTAAATATTAGCTATAGAGCTGGGCCCTGATTGCCCTGCTGGCTCCGGGGACTGCAGGCATGTCATCCTCATGCCCAGGTCTCTTCCTGCCCTCCAGCTGCTTTAATTAAAATTTAAAATCCTTCAAGGCAAGTCTATACCTTGATATCTGAGTGTGTCACCTGCAGCACAGAGGAGCCTGTAGAAGCCATGTTAATTAGGATGGTAATGAATGCAGGGATGTGTCTATCTGTGACAGCCCTGGGTTTTCTTCCCACCAAGTCCTTCCATCTCCTTAGACACATGGATGGCTCTCAGGCTTGCAGTGTCTGGATGTCAACAAAGTTGCAGGGGACTGATGAATTTACACAACCAGAACACACAAATAGGGATATAAATCATCCCTTTTAAACACTGAAGAACTTTTTTTTTGCCTCTTCTAGAGATGCCTATTAAGGAGATGTTGAAATAAGGGTGATGTCCAGTGCTGGTATGGCTCAGAAAAGGGGACCAATACTGCAGCTTCTTTGGGCAAAGTGTGGTCACCAGCGTGAGGGAATCATGAGAGCAGGAAAACCCTTGGAGATCTTGGGCCAGTTGCTGGGGTTTGGGGAAGGCAGGGTGTTCTTGGGGCAAAATGGCTTTTAAATGAGCCCTCCCCAGTCCAAGGGGTCAGGGCAGACCCCTGTGCTTTTCTGCTGGGAGCAGGTGGGTGTCCCACGTGTTGGCAGCTGAGCTGTGGGTCAGGAAATGGCCATTAAAAGGGGGCTGCAACAGATGGATGTGGCTAAAGCCTCTTCAAGGAGCAAGGCTTAGAGATGCTCCTTGCTCACCTGCTATGAGCTCTCCAGAAACCAAGAGAGTGAAACCAATTCCACATCCCAGCAGGAGCAAACAGCCAGGGAGATTTTTCTGCATTTCTGATTTCCTGCATTTATCTTACATTGTAAAGCACTGGATGTTCCCAGAAAGCTCCTGACTGTTCAGGAGGACTAATTACCCAAGTACTGCTGCAGACACCCCTGAAATCCTCCAAGCCTTGCTCAGCTGTAGATGAGCCAGACCTGGAAGCATCCCACAGCAAACACCCCTGGGTGCTGGCAGCAGGGAGAGGTGACAAATTCCAGCCAGGGCTGAGCACCACGATCCCTGGGGATGCCTTTCTTAATGAACACACACTCTGGTGCTTCATGAATGAAGGTAAATGGGAACAGAATCGCTGTCCCTTGGGAAGGGTGAGATTTCTCCCTCTCTGCATTTACCCTACAGTAGTGGTCACACCACCTCTATCATGGGCTGAGATTTCAGGGAATGCTGCTGCTTTGGAAAGTGCATTTTTGATCAGAAAATGAGGAATCTTGAAAGGAAAGAGAGATTGGGGTGCTGAGACCTTGGGCTGCCTGGATGGAGCAAGAAGATTTATCCTGCTTGGAAGCATCTGTGCAATCAGTGGTGGAGCAAAACAGCCCTGCATTTGGGAGAGGAGATTTTGCTCTATCTGCTGGCTCAGAGATTTTCCTAGCTCACATTTTCAGTTCATTTATTATGTCTTTAACAAGGGGAAAGGGTTTTTTCCTTACTCTGAGTGCTGAGTGTGCAGCGGGCTGGTGAGACACTGAGATGGAAAAATGCTCATGTGGGACAGGACACCTCAAACAGCACAGCCTGACACACTTTTCTCATCAGCAGCTTCTCTTTTCGGCTACTCAGCTCCTGATGGCCTTTCTCCCACTACAAGAATGACACCTGGCTTGGAGGCTGTAATCAGGATTAATTAGGGGATGGTATAAAGCTGTGACTTGGGATATGTTGTAGCTAATTGAAGCTGTGCACCTGGCAAAGTGAGGGGAGGGAGTGGGATCAAGGGAAGGAGCAAAGAGGTGCTGAAATGCTTTCATTTGCTCTGCTCTCACCTAACAATTGCTTTGTCTTGTTTACTCAGCCCCGGGAGGACTGTGAACTGAAAATAATTGAGCAGGAGAAGGAGGTGACAGTTGTGCCCCCGAAAGATGCCTGTAAATGCCACAAGGAAGACTTGGCAAGAGCTCTGAACGTAAGGATTTGTGTGGGTCTTTGCCAACATGGGGTGCAGGTGGAGGGATCTGCCCGTGGGGAGGGGCTGAGCAGCAAAACAGGTCTTTAATTCTCATGCAAACTCCTGGAGTGCCCAATTCCTCTGGATTTACATGGGGTGAATCCTTGCCTGGATGGGCTCGAGGGTCAGCATTGGGAATTTGGGCTTTGTTTGTCTCAGGGAGGGATTTCACTGAAGTGAACTGCTCTGTGGGTGAAAGAATTTCCTTGCCCAGCCTGGAAAATGGAGCCCTGGCAGGGGCTGAAGCTGAGGAGGGGCTCCAGCACAGCTCAGACACTGGGATTCAAGGAGGAAAAGGCCAGGGAAAGTTATAATGCTTGGCTATATTGTGGTTTCTGATCTCAGTGGTTTTTTTTAACCCAGACAAAATAGCTCTTATCCCTTCTAATTTTGTTCTCTTTGAATTTTGTCAGAGTTTTTTTATTTTAATGCTTTTCTTTAAATATACAGTAAAATCAGAAATCAATTCTTTCCTTTACTGTTTTAGATTTCTAATTTGTTATCTACTGTTGGGTTTCTCCCTTTTGGAAATGCATTTTTTTTTTTTAATTAACTTGTGCTTACTTTAAGGTTTTCTGTAATGGTTGTTCATAAAGATTTATGGTTTAATGAAAATAAATAACTAAAGAGGAAAAGAGTGGGCAGATTTATTTTTTTGTGGGGAACTGAGCCATGAACGTCTTGCCCAGTCTGCTTACAGGGGTTTAACATAACCTTGCCTAAATAAGTTTTCCGTAACAATATATAATATTTGGGTTGGGTTTGGGGTTTTTTCCCTCTAGGTTGATTTACAGACTGGACTGTCTGAGTTTTCCGTGCTCCAGCGCAGGTTAAAACACGGCTGGAATGAATTTTCAGTCGAGAAGAAGGAGCCGATATGGAAGAAATATCTGGACCAGGTAAGGGATTTTCTGCACAGATTCTCATTTCCTGGCAAAGTCCCCTGGCTGAGAGTGTCTCTGCACTGAACTGTTCAGAGTTTCTGCTTCCAGAGGTTCAGCCTTGCGACAGGCTGTGCCCTGGACACAGAAACTGTCTGTTCCCTGGGAAAACCATTGTGAGGTCCCCATGTAGAGTGTGAAGATAACATCTTCTAGTAGAAATAAACCTTTTTATCTCCACACAGCCCACAAATCAAAAGCTGTATCAAAAATCAAGATCAGTGCCCTGATTGCTGGAGCATATTTACTCCCTTTAAGGCAAGTGATAAAATCATGAAAGGTTTGAGGAGAACCAGTAGCAGCTGAGATCTGCTCTGATCTTTGGCTGCCACAGTGAGGGAAAGGCCTAAACCTGCAGTTAAGGGGCAGCTGTGGAGCCCAGGGCAGTGTCAGTGATATCAGTGACAGAATCATTCACACATGGTGCCAGGAACTGTGAAGATCCATGATTTCATGCCAGCTTCCCCAAAAAACCAGGCAGAAGGTGGTATTTGCAATCTTGTCTTCCCTCAGCTGAGTTATCCTTGAGTTTTGCTTTTATTAACTATTTCTCATAACTTTTTAAAGCATCTTTCACCTCTCTTTTAGAGCTTTTCACTAAACAAGAAGAGTCTGTTTTGTTTGGTTTTATTTTTTATTTTCAACTAGTAATTTGACTAATTTTATTCTTGCTTAGTCAAATTGTGAAGATTTGAGTTGCTTTGAAAGACTTCAGTTTTATGTCATGATTTATCTCTTTTTTCTATATGATTGGCATTCTTTAAGGTCTTGGTAATTATCTCTACATCTCTTCAAGTGAGATGCTGGGTTTTTTTGCTCAACTTTAGCAAGCAGTTTCTCTTACAGAGGCACCAAAGGAATTCTTTGGGGCATTTCTGAGCCTCCTGCAACCTGTTGGTGTCTCTGGAGGAGCTGCTGCAGTCCCACTGCATTCACACCCTGCACTTAAGTGTCATCCCTCAGCAGACACTTGCTGTGTCTTTTTACAGCTGCTATTTTTTGTAAACATCCCCTTTGCCCCAGTTTTCTAAAGAGAAGTGGAGGGATTTTCACCTTTGGTTTCAGCAAGGAAGACATTTAAATCCTGGCTTTCCTACTGAGCATCTCCACACATCTGTTACCCAAAACAGGCAGTTTTTCTTTATCTACTGAATTCCTTTCCAACAATTCCCACATTAGCTCAATGGAGATGTAATGTCCTCAGGTAGGAGAATGGGCCTTAAAATCCATGTTTAGAAGTGAAAAGGTGAATACCTGACTCCCACAGCCTTGGTCCAATGAGGAGCTGAGCAGATTAATTAAAGAAAAAATGAAAAAAAAAAAAAGAAAGAGGATTTTTGGTTTCAAATTCTGAAAAGACAATAAAGTCTTTGAGTGTACTTATTGTGCATCCAAGGAGCATTTGGAGTCAGGCCTGTGCTGTGTGCCTGCAAAGGGGAGCACTGTCTGTGCAAAAAGGGAAAAACTGAGAAAACTTTTGCCTTTTGGTGTGAGTCTTGTCCTGCTGGTCCCCAAAGCACTCTGTACAGGATTGGGATTTGCAATGATGCCTGGTTGCAGGTGCTGCACCCTCTTTCTGGGCAGAGCAATGCTGCTGCACAAGCAAGGAGGGTCCCTGCAGCAAAACCACACCTGAATCCTTCCTGCTGAGCTCTGCACCAGCTCAGCTTCAGCAGGTCTGTATTTAATTTCATATTGTGACTTGTTCTTTTTTTTTTTTTCAGTTCAAAAGCCCCCTCATCCTCCTGCTGCTGGCCTCAGCTCTGGTGAGTGTCATCACAAAGGAATATGAGGATGCAGCGAGCATCACCATGGTAGGTGGGACCTCTCCTGCACCCCAACATTTGGGTGGCCCCCTGAGCTGGTGTGTCCACACCTGTAACTCCTCCTTGTTCACAGGCTGTGCTCATCGTGGTCACCGTGGCTTTCATCCAGGTAGGTTATCCAGAGCTCAGTTCCATGGCCCTGGCTGTTAGGAGCAAGCCCTCTCCTGTAACTCCTGGCTTTCTTCTCCTTTCTCTTTTAAAAGGAATATCGCTCGGAAAAATCTCTGGAAGAACTCAACAAGCTGGTGCCCCCCGAGTGCAACTGGTGAGACATTCCTGCTGCAGGGGTTTGGCAGGGATGGGGGTAGGAGGACAGAACCACCAGGTGAAGAAAATTCTTTCAGGTTGTTGTGGACATAATGAGACCCTGGTCCTTTGGAGGGATGGCACCATGTGTGGATGCAGCTGCAAGTCACAGGAAAAGGGGATGAAATAATTAAAGTAGGCACCCTGTATTTGAATAAATGCTCAGAGACAGGAAGGTCACAGAAATGTTCCACTCCACACCCTGCATAAAGATCCCTGCAGCGTCCTGTGTGTCACTGATTTCCTGGGCAGGGAAAACCTCACCTGTGTATTTTTGGGGGACTTTAGGGTAGTTTTACCCCTAAAAGATTGGCACAAACCAGCACAGGAGTGGAGGTGCACGTGGGCTGGGGTTCCTCGCTGCCTGTTTCTGTACACACCTGTCAGGCACACGGGAGCACAGCAGTTCCACAGCCCCTGGGGCAGCCACAGGGTGTGTGAGATCCTGCTGCCCCAAGGGCTTTGATGTTTGCTGTCAGTGCCTTAAATTACAGGAAAAGTTCTTCCTATTTAAGTCTCCACAAGTCAGTTTTGTCAAGGCCAACATAAATAAGCGTTGAGACTCAGGGAAGCCTGGCCCTGCCAAAGAGGTGTGGGGTTTTCCTCTGGTCCAAAGTTCACCCTGGTTTGGAGCTTACAAACCCCACTGTTGGTTCTTTATTTATTTATGATATGACACCATAAGCATCTGACTGTTTAGAAGGCTGTACTTTGGATGCAACAGTGGAATGACAGGGCTAGTTGTAGCTTTAAAAAGCTTCCTTTTAGGTTAAACAATCTGCATTTCATTATTCAGATCATAAAAGCACACCCTCTTGTCATTCCTATCTACTGTCTAAATACTGTATAATTCACTTATTGCTGAAATGTAAATCATCCCTAACCTGCCCATTTGTTTGTAAGTTAAAACTGAGTCTAAACTGAACATAATCCTCTTCTCATCATTATGAGGATTTTATGTTCTTATTTACGTTGGAAGTTCTTTGGGGCAAGGCTTCTTGTTTTCCTGCCAGTCACATTCCCAAGCCTGCAGGAGGAAAAAAACCTCAAAGCCTGGTTTGCTTTCTTCTTTTTCCATTTATCTGATATAGCCTAAGGGAAGGGAAACTGCAGCATCTTCTAGCACGAGAGCTGGTGCCTGGAGATATCATCTACCTGTCTGTTGGAGACAGAGTTCCTGCAGACCTCAGGCTGATAGAGGTAAATTCAGCTATGGAAGAGCCTGGCTTGGGAATTCCTTGTCCTAACAGTGCCAGAAACGTGTCTCTTTAATTAGGTTACAGATCTGCTGGTGGATGAATCCAGTTTTACTGGAGAAGCTGAGCCTTGCAACAAGACTGACACTGTGTTGCTGGAAGCTGGAGACATAACCACACTGAGCAATGTTGTTTTCATGGGGACCCTGGTGCAGTACGGGAAGGGAAAAGTGAGTCCTGACATCATCCATCCTTTCCTTGGCAATAGTTACAGATTCTTTCGGTGTGGGCATTGAGTGATAGGACAAAGGGGAATGACTTTGAGCTGACAGAGGGCAAGTTTAGGTTAGACATTATGATTATTTACTGTGAGGGTGGTGAGGCCCTGGCACAGGTTACACAGAGAAGCTGTGGCTGCCCCATCCCTGGGAGTGTCCAAGGTGAGGTTGGACAGGGCTTGAAGTAACCTGGGCTAGTGGAAGGTGTCCCTGCCCATGGCAGGGCTTGGAATGAGATGAGATTTAAGGTCTCTTCCAACCCAAACCATTTTGGGGTTCTGTGAGTCTCTAGATTTTTTTCATCTCCATCTCTTTTTTTTTTTCCCTTTTTTTCAGGGCATAGTTATTGGCACAGGTGAAAGTTCCCAGTTTGGCGAGGTGTTCAAAATGATGCAAGCTGAAGAGGTAACACAATCTGTGTCTATGGAAATGCTGGATGTCCTGGGTGACAGTTTGTGAGCAGGAGCAGTCCCAAGAGTTAATGCTCTGAGTTCAGTTCTGTTCCTGCTACAGAATGCCTGTGTGACTGACCACAAGTGCTGCATCTGAAAGAGAAGGTTATTAGCAGGAGTTAGGCTTCTGAATTCAGACTTGTGATATGTAGCTCATACCTAATTTCATAGTCACCTAAAACTTGTGGTTTCTTCTTTTTTTATTTCACATAAATATTTTCCAGTAGGTATAAAAATCTTTAACTTCTACACATGTTAAGATCTCACCAGTCAGATCTCTGAACTAACACAGATGAGGGTCTAGAAACTAATTAATTCTTGATCCATTAACACAAGAAATCCCAGGAAAGCAGAAGCAGCCACTTTTCTGTGCTGTTGTGATGCTCTGCAGGTCTCTGCAAAGCGCTGCTGCAGAATAGGAGCTCAGGTTTCGTACCTTCCTTGGCCTGAAACTTTCTCTGAGCTGGCTCAGTGGAGGAGAAGGGTCTGCTTGGGTCTGCCAGGTCACAGACAGCCCTGGAGAAGAGAGCACAGACCATGGGGATGGGCTTCAGACTTTTTACCCCTGTCCCAGAGGCTTTGCATACACGTTATCCAGTCCTAGACTCAAGGACCTTTCCAGATTAGTGTCCCTACCTTGTCTCCCCAGCTGCACACTAATGTGACTAATTTATCTCCACTTTTTTTGCCTGTCTTGAGTGCATTGAGGCAGACTCACTCCCTGCTGGATAGTCTGTGCCCAACAGACCCTGTTGGGATTTGGGTGGGGTAAGCACTGGGTAACTGCAGGGACCACAGAAAGGATAAGCAGGACTGTGTGGATCAGTTGTTCTGGGCTGACAAGAATCTTCTGATCCCACATAACAAGCAAAGAAAACTGGATATTCTCTGATTTTTCCAGACTCCCAAGACACCTCTCCAGAAAAACATGGACAGACTGGGGAAGCAGCTCAGCCTGTTCTCCTTTGGCATAATTGGTGAGTGGGACACAATGCTGGCACTGGCACGGTCGGCTGTGGAATCCCTCTGTGCTCCAGGGCTGCTTTCCCAGAAGTCCTTGTTAATGGGGGTTACCTGGACTTTGGGGGTTTAAGAGGAGACAACTCTGAAGGAGATATTTGGGGTTCTATTGCACTTTTAGTTCTAAAACAACAGCTAAGGAAGGTTAGAGATTTATGAATTTAAGTTTTTTTTAATGGGATTGTTTCCCCCCCCCCAGGTCTGATAATGCTCATTGGGTGGTTGCAAGGGAAGCATCTCCTCAGCATGTTCACCATTGGAGTCAGGTGAGGGCTGGAGAGCACCTTTCTCCTTGATTTCTAATGAAACACGTCCCAGGGAATTCCTCATTCAAAACAATGGACATTTCACAAGAGAGAACCTGAGTAAGACCCTTCCTAAGTACATATTGCTCTTGCACTGGTGACATTAATGTGAGCTTTAAACAGAGATTAGGAGAACAAAAGATCAAGGGTTTATTTAATTTTGGAAATTGGCATTTTTAAAATCTTCACTAGCATCTCTACCTCATCATGCTGGAAATGCCCTTTCCTATCTGTACTGTGAATTTAAGTGGGAGTGTAGCAACAGCAAATATTACTCTTTGCTGTTCTTACTGGACTTACATCTAAAGATATGAATGAACAATTCAGCAGCATAAAAGAGCATGCACAGCCTCTTAATCAAACATAATAAACCATGTTACTACATTTCAGTAATGCCCATAAACCATCTTACTTGGGGTTGTCATGGCTCTAAAATCAATTTTTAAAAAACTATTCTATGGAAATTAAAACAAAACCCAGGATGAGGGGACAACAGAGAAGCCAAAATGGCTCAGTGCCACCTCCCTGTCTGCCAGGGCATGTGGTGGCAAAGAAAAGTGGTTAATCCTGAGTTTTGGAGAGCAGCCTATGGTTTTGAAAGCCCTCCTTGATTATATTTTGCACAGACATAAAACCATTCAGACTTTTCCAAGGAATATCTAATATTGAACATGCAGACTGTGGCTGGATTTTTCCAACGTATCAGGTGTGGAAGGTTTTGGTTTCGGTATTGCACCAGTTGGAGTGATCTGGGGAGCTGGTCCTGCCCCTCCATAGTGGGTAAGAGAGGAGATGAGGGGCTGCATGTGGCCAGGAGCCAGTAGCTAATGTGTGAGCCATGATGCCAAGGAATATTCAACTTCCATCCTCAGAAAGTTAAATAAACGAAATGAAATCCAACCACTAAATCCCTGCTTAGCCAGAAATTAATGCTCTTTGGCAATGTAAAGAAGAAAAATAATTACTCTGTCAAAAATCATCCAGAAAAAGGTTGAAGGGTTGGACAAATATCCTGGTTTTGTACTTACAGTGAGCCAGGAGTCCCAGTGGTGCTCCCAGGCAGACACTCAGAAAAATTCATGTCATGGAAATGTCCCTGTGGCACATTTTGGTCAGTATTCATTGTTTGACCCCTTGCTGAAGCTGTTGTGTCTCTGGTGTCCCCAGCCTGGCCGTGGCTGCCATCCCTGAGGGCCTTCCCATCGTGGTCACAGTCACTCTGGTGCTGGGAGTTCTCCGGATGGCCAAGAAAAAGGTCATTGTGAAGAAGCTGCCCATAGTAGAAACCTTAGGTAAGGCTACCAAGGGGCCACGCAGCTCAGTCACCTCCCAGACTCCAAAATCTGAGCCAGGGGTTGGCCCTATGAGCCTTGGTTTGATGAAAAACAGAAATTTGGAATATGCTTACTGGGACAGAGCAACCCACTCAGAATTAAATGTGTTCTACCCTGTTTTTCTCACCCTTTTCCCTCATTTTAGTGGTGTGAACACAGGCAGGTGCTTGGAATGATGCAACCCGAGCCATGGTCCACAGGGAACAGACATACATGCCCTGCTTGGGTTAAAAGCTTGGTTTTTCCCTCCTCTCCCCGCTCTGGGATCATCCTGCAAGTCCATCCTGTCCAATTCCTCAGTGTCTGGCTAAAAACCTCCCAGCCTCAAGTCAAGCCTTGCAGCACAAATAAATATCTCCTTCTGCAGCCTGGGTAGCCATCTCCCTCATATCCAAAAAGTCACAGAGAGACCTTGAGAAGGCATCCTGCCCATCCTCAGAACATCAGAGCAGAATGAACCAGAAGGAAATCGTTCTTCCACCTCCCCTTATCTTCAAATGGGCCCTTACTCCCAGGTGGCTGCATGCCTGGGTCAGTGTAGCAGGGAAAGGGAGGAGGAGACACTGTGGTGTCTGTTTAGAACCCTCATTAAACTCACATCAATGCCAAGCCTGGTCTGTGCAAAGTCCCAGATATCTGCTGCACAACCAGATCCTTCAGTTAAACCCTGTCTTCTCTGGAAACCCTGCTATTGTTTGAACTGCCCTTGTTTGTTCTGCAGTTAAGGAGTCTTATCACCCTTATTTTATTGTGTCTGCCCTGACCCAGAACATCTGAAATGGCTTTTCCCTCATGAGGAATTCCGTTCTGGTGGGGCTGTGCCCAAGGAGGCAGAACTGCCAGTGCCAGGTGGCCAAACCTGTGCTCACCCACACACTGAGAGTGCCATGTCTGCTAAACTTCTGAAAAGGAGAGAAATAATCCTTCTCCTCCAATTGTCAGTAACTAAATATGTAGTATTGGAAGTGATGGCTTTGCTCTCTGCTAATCCTTGAAAACTACCATTAATTTAATTGCAGCCTAATCTGCTTTATTCTCTCCAGGCTCTTACCTGGAGCTCATCATGCTCGTGGGGTCTGTGCCCAAGCACTGTGGGCATCTCCAGAGCCAGGGAAGATATTCAGACTCAGAAGGGAGCTGGAGTCTGATTTTTTATTTTTTTTTTTATTATTATTATTAAAGTGATTTTTTTTCCCCTTCTTGGGAGTGGAAACCCTCTGGAATGTGGTATCTCTGATAATCTACTCCTTTACTGTATTTTGTAAGTGGGCCCTGGAAAAATGTGCTTTACTGAAGCAGGATTGGCACAAAGCAGAGCAAAGGGGCAGCTTCTTCTCTCAGCTGTGGATCTTTAAGTACTTTTTTAACAGCCTTTAACCCATCTGCTCTCACAGTCCTTTGGTGAGGCAGGAAAGGGCTGCTATTCCTGATTTAGGGAAGCAAGGGTCAAATGGCCCCTGGGAGGAAGCACATGGCAGTGGGAATTTGAGCAGTCTTTTTGGAATGTAGCAGCTGTTCTGTTGTGTGATGTTGCAACTCAGAAACACTGACCAGCTCTCTGGGGATCAATGCCCTCTGACTGCCCACCCTATGATGAGACAATATGGCCCTCTTCAGATGTCTCCTACCCCATCTCACACCCAAATTATGTGCCCAATGCCCTGACGTGCACTCAAATCCTTCCCTTACACACCCTGTCAGGAGTTTCATCCATTTCCTGGTCTTTTCTCACTGGTGCAGTTTAAATAACATCAGGGAAACTTGTCCTCCCTCTTCTGAATCTCACTGTTGGGCTGCATCATCTATCAGTTCTGATTAAGAACTTTCCTTCCTCAGGTTGCTGCAATGTCATCTGCTCAGATAAGACGGGCACCCTGACGGCCAACGAGATGACGGTGACCCGGCTGGTGACCTCGGATGGATTCCAGGCAGAGGTGGGCATGGGACAGTAATTCAGGCTTTGCTGCTGAAATTCAGCAGGGCACTTTTGCCTCTAGTTCATTTAGACCCAGATGAGGGAGGCTGGTCAGCCCCAAACCAAGCAGTTTGTTGCACATCACCAGTCCCATTAAAAGAAGGGATTTTTGCAGCGCTGGAGAGAGGCAGAGGTGGGGCTGAGGGTACACAAACTGCTCAGATATCACAGTTGATATAACCTGCTCGTTGACATAACCTGCTGTTCTCTGTAATTATTGTGAATACTGAAACCTGCCACCCACCCTTGTTGGTCTATCTTCAGTAGGAAGATGTGGCTTAATCCTTCTGCTTGGTTTGTTTACCTGTGTGAAAAGTGAGGGCAGGGCTTGGACAAAACCACTGAACCCACTGCTGCCAAAAGCCTGGATTTCTCACCTGAGCTGCAGGAGACTCCTGAAATCACGGTGAAGAAGTTCTGTATAGGACAAGTTGGTTCTTTTTGTTCCTATACAGCTATTATATTATACTGTCACTATCTGCTGCCTTTCCTCTAAGCTTGAGGCAGAAAAAAGAATCCCAGAACTCCTTCACAATTAGAACTTGTGCCAGACAGGACTGTTCTGAAAGGGAAATATGTCCTTTCTGTCTCTCCCTCCCTCAGGTCAGCGGGGTGGGCTACAATGGAGAAGGAAATGTTTATCTTCTGCCAACAAAGGAGATCCTTAAGGAATTTTCCAACGTCTCCATTGGGAAGCTAGTGGAGGTAAGTGTAACCTATGAACCAGCTTACCCCAGTTAAATTCACTTTTCAGTTGAACTAATCACTTTGGGTAATTAGCATGAAAAAAAAAACAAACAAAACAAACAACTTTTGTAACTCCAAAATGAACTGTCCTGCTAAAATATTCTCATGGAAAGATGCTGAGTGTGATGTGGTACCTGAAGCTTATGGGTGAAAGGGAGAGATCATAAGACATTCAGGGAGAGACCAGGGTCATCAGCTTCAAGAGTCAATGATATTTTGGATAAAACCACAATTCTGTCAGAGGAGAGACTGATTCATTTTACCATGTTCAGGTTTTAAGTGCGGACAGACTCTAGACTTTAGCCACATAGTCAATTTATAAATGTATTGTGATGATCTCTGCATCCTGTGTCAGCATTAAATAAAATTTTGAACATTCAACTGTAAATTAAAATGAGTGTTTGGGTGGTGAAATGATATGAGCTGGAATCTCATATGGAGATTAGGTCATATCTTATCCACACTTCACATTAGAATCAATAGTAGGGGAGACACTAAGCTTTCACTGCTGTATCCTATGGAGTAAGGGGGTTTAGAAAGCACAAGAACTGATCTCAGTTCATGCTGCTGCTGTGGGGAATCTTTTCACCAATCTTTTGGGATGTGGCTGCTTTCATTCTCCAATCTTTCATTATTTCATTTAAAGAGATGGAAAAGCTATGAATTTAGTAATTAAAAAAATAAACCATGAAAACCTGTCCCTTTCTCCAGGCTGGCTGTGTGGTCAATAATGCTGTTATCAGGAAAAACAGTGTGATAGGACAACCCACAGAAGGAGCTCTCATTGCCCTGGCAATGAAGGTAAGGTTCTTATGGTTTAAAACTTTCCAGAAATTTAAAAAATAAATGAAAAAAGAAAAAGCTGGAATTGTTAGGTCTGGCAGCAGCATTCAGACTGCTTTAAATTCCCCAGACTGGTTTTAATCTTTCCTCATCTCTTCTTCCCAAGGTCATACATGTACACCTCTCCCAGTCAACCTTTTTGTCGTGGGCAAACACCTTCCCTGAGCTTCTGCACTAACAGCAATAACTGTTTGGTTTGGTTAATCATGCAGTTAGGCTGTGGAATGGATTTCTTTCAGGGTCAGACTGGACAGCCTTTTCAACATTTTCTGCATGTGCCAATTAAGAGTTCAGGAGGAAGACAGGAGTGAAACATGAGCAAGAACAGGCCAGACTGAAAAGCATGGCAGAGGGTCACCCTCATTTTGAGTCATCTGGCAGCTTTTACTTTTTTTCTAGTTGTGGTTATGTTAAAGAAGATTTTTTTTTATGGATGTTTCATTCATGCTCATAGGCAGAGGCTGTAAAATACCTCAAGGTATCACCTAATCAGCATAACACAGCCTGTGGCTTCAGAGCTCAGCTGGGCTGTAAAGTACAGAGGGTACCCCATGAAATGATGCACCTCCTAGCATCTGATCTTACCTCTTATTTTTAAAGCCCATAACTAACAGCAAAATCATGATTTTTTTAAATTTCTTTTTTTTAAAAATAATATTTCACTTCCCTAAATGCTGAATTAAAAGCTCCCTCCTGCTCTGGCATTCAGTAGCCAAGCAATAGCAGAATATGTGGGAGGTTGTCTCTTCCATTTCTCTTTTTAATTTTTCAGTTTGGTGAATTGCTTTTTGAGTTCAACTCATCAGGAAATAATTGGAAACCACAGCTACAATCTACCCTTCAGTTATTTGCAATTTCCCTTTTTCTTTCAACTAGAGTCACTGGGAAATAACCGAAGTGGGGGAGCCTGAGCTTGGGCTGGAAGAAATCTGCCCAGCCCGTTGCTTTGCTGTAGTTTTAGGGAATGGACTTGAACCTCCTTTGACCCAAAGCCCCACCAAAAAGGCAGAGCAGCTCCCTAGTTCTTTTAAAAGTTAGTAGGAATCAAGCTTTGAACTCCAGTTTAATTTATCCCACATGAGGCACCAAAAGGAAAAGTTGGATTTGAATTATGAATTTTTCTCTCATATTTGAAATATGAATTTTTGTGGTATCTGACAGCCTGGAAGGACATGGTCAACAGTCAACCCTTTTAATATATATATATATAAATATATATATACACACAAACTTTGGCAGTGTTCAGCATTACAGTGCTCTTTTTATTTTACCTTACTTCAGATGGAATTAGCTGACATAAAAGACATTTATGTAAGAAAGAAGGAAATTCCATTTAGCTCTGAACAGAAGTGGATGGCTGTGAAATGCACACTGAAAAATCAGGTAAAGCAAACAGTGGTGGTGGCTGGTTTCGTGTTTCTAATTGTGCACCTCAACAATGGGCATGAAATGGTATCTCTTCAGCAAATAATGTTTTCAGGAGTTAACTATGTCGGGAGAAAACTGAACAAACCTCCAAATTCCCAACTTGGGTGTAATTTTACCTTGTAGAGCTGTGTTTGAATGGGAGGAGAGAATACTTTCCATACACTGGTTTGAGCAGGAAAACAAAAGCTTTTCAGAGATAACTGACAGGCAAAGAGAGATATGGTGTTTGGGAGAAAAAGGTTGGCCCTTTACCCCTTACTGGGTCAAGGAGTTCATTTTGGCTGATACTGTACTGGTGAGGTTAAAAACTCACCAACCTTTTCATTACAATTCTGTCTCTGATGGCTGAACATGAAAAATGGCCAGAACAAAAATATCCCATCTTATACATAATGCAAATTCCTGGACATCTCATGAAACAGGTAAAAGAGGAAACAAAAGATCCTTTTTAAAAAAAAAAAAAAGTTCTCTTTTTAATATAAAGTGTATTATCTCCTTGCTTTAAAGGACCAGGAAGATATTTACTTTATGAAAGGAGCATTTGAAGAAGTTATTCAATACTGCACTCTGTACAACAGTGGTGGCATCTCACTGTCACTCACCCCCCAGCAGAAAGCTGCCTACCAGCAGGAAGAGAAGCGAATGGGCTCCTCAGGACTTCGAGGTCAGTCTTAAGTTTATGGGTTATCATGCCCTGGTACTTTCCTGCTCTTTTTTAGTTAGGGTGGACAGAGGCTCAGTCATCACAGATTCACAACATGGTTTAGGTTGGAAGGGACCTTAAATCTCATCTCATTCCACCCCCTGCCATGGGCAGGGACACCTTCCACCAGCCCAGGTTGCTCCAAGCCCCATCCAACCTGGCCTTGAACACTTCCAGGGATGGGGCAGCCACAGCTTCTCTGGACAACCTGTGCCAGGGCCTCCCCACCCTCACAGGGAAGAATTTCTTCCTAATATCCCATCTAAATCTCTTTCAGCTTAAATTCAGTTTCTTAACATCGCTTGGATGATCCCTTTGCAACCCTCGTGAGAGTTTGCTGAAGACCATGTCTTAGGTCTGCTGGTTGATCTGGTTTTTTGCTGGGTTTAAATTAGTGAGCTTGAAAGGGGTTGAAATAAGCACTGGAAAGGTGAATGTTTTTCTTCCATGGAGTGTTGTGATTGCCTGGCATACAGTCTGAATGATGCATTGAAAAGCTTTGTGCTGGGCCCCATATAAGCACTACTCTGCCAAGGTTTGCTTTTGGAGAAGCTGCCTGAAAAACAACAAAAAACCACTTTGAAAGGAGTTCCAAACATGGATTTGGGTGCTGAGATTTTCATTTGAAGTTCATTTCAATTCTTCACTAGAACCAAATCTAACAATCTCCTCTTGATCCCGACTGCGTGTCAGTGCACAGCCCACAGAAGTTTTTGTACACGTGTCATCTCCTTCACCACTAGAAACATCCCTTCAGAAATATCTTAGGCTTTCACACAGTAACAAAGACATCATCTCCTGTGCGTGTTCCCAGGTTGTAAGTAGATGAGAACAAGTCTTGGCAGCCGGATCTGGAAGCTGGTACAGTTAATGTACATATTCTCCAGCCCCGTGTCTTGTGGTTAGTAACTCGTGTACGGCGCTTGCTTTACAATATCCAAATCATCTGCCCTTGTGGTAACAGCAAATTACTGCTCTGAAGGGAAGTGATTAGCTCAGGCAGCTGCTGCAGCTTATGATTCCATCATCAAAGCAACACTGACACGAACCCCTGGCAAAATATCCTTGAGTGATTTAATGATTGAATGATGTGGATATGCACCAGGAACAGAAATGAAATGTTCAGAGCCTTGATGTTTACGTGATGGGAGTCTCACTGGTTTAACTGAATTTACATTTCACATTTTTAGATTAAAGTAAAAAAAAAAGTGTAAGTGCTATTGTTTAACTTAGCAGTTTAATTGTGCCTGGCCTAACATTGCATTGTCTCGATTTAATCCATCTGTGTTTGGGGAAGATGTGGTATTCAATTTAAAATGAGAAGGACATAAATCCTAAGAGAAACATGTCAAACAGAAATGCTCTGATTCAGATGAACTATTATTTAATTGGACTGAATTTTGTCTATATATTTGTCTTGTCTATACAAGATCTGATTGTAATGACTAAAGATCCAGTTTTAATGACTTTTTCTGCTGGAAAACTGGCAATTTCATATCTCCTCTAAATGTTCCTTTTGATGTATGGAAATACATTATTAATAATTTACTCTTGTCATCTTTTTCCCCCCCCTCTGTTTCTAGTACTCGCTTTGGCTTCAGGTCCAGAACTTGGCAAACTAACATTTTTAGGTCTGGTTGGAATAATTGATCCCCCAAGGGCTGGAGTGAGAGAAGCTGTTCAGGTCCTTTTTGAGTCTGGTGTGGCAGTGAAGATGATAACTGGAGATGCCCTGGAAACAGCTGTGGCTATAGGTACCAAACTTTGCTTCTTCCCTGGGGACCTATAGTATGTCTGTCAGATCAGTCAAATGTTACATCACTTAATAACCAACTTTATCATCCTTTTTGTGTGTGCAGTAGAGGTTTTAGAAGTCACTGAGCTCTTGCTTTTCCATTGAATTAACACTTAAATGCAGTAATAGAGCATCTACGAACTATGAGCCAAATTCCAGTGAGTTAATTCTATTTTAGCACCAGAAATGGCAAAATCTCAGTGTAAGACCCTCAAAAGACACAGATGGTATTGCTGGGATTATAGAATCCAATAATGTTCAGAGTGTGAGTATTTCAACTCTTCACATTTTTTTCATTTTTCCATTAGAAATGCACAGAGCAAGTAGCAGAGCAGAGAGTGACAGATTTAGCACCAGCTCTAGTTCTGGGTACAATATTACTTCCATAATTCCCATTGAGTCAGTACAGGATGACTGGCCCAGTCCCAGAGCTGTGTGTCCTGTCTGGTGCCCCAGGTTCGGACACATTTCCCAGTAAATTCTTTAATTGCTGTCTATTCTCTAAGTCAGGAAAGAGCTGGCTTTTTCCAGAGCTGATGGGCAGATCTCATTTTGAGCTTTTCTTTGCAGGACAGAATATTGGTCTCTGCAATGGGAAGCTGAAAGCTATGTCTGGGGAAGAGCTGGACCAACTGGAAGAGGCAGAGTTGTCATCCACTGTCCAAAATGTAATGGTTTTGATTACATAAACAAGGCCTATTCCCAATAGCTTCCATCCAATACAAGATTAATTACATTTTGTTTGTTTTCTGTTGTTTCAGGTTTCCATTTTTTTCAGAACAAGTCCAAAGCACAAACTAAAAATAATAAAGGTACTAAAAGCTTCTCAAATCCTTTGCATGTCTCACAAAAACAAGGGGGAGGGGGAGCCAGAGTTCTCTAGATGACCTGGTCTTCTATGGCAGGATCAGCTCAAACTAAAGGACTGTCAAAACTCAGCTAGAGCATTGGCACTATTTACACTGAAGGTTTTAGATATGGAGTGGAACTTGATGATCCTTCAGGTTCCTTTCCAACTCAGGATATTCTGTGATTTCTCTTGCAAGTGTGGCCTGGGCATTTAAAAGACACTAGTGAGCTATTAGCAAGCATAATATCAGGACAATGATTTCTGAGGACTTGACTCCCCTCTTCTAACTTCTGCTGGAGTTATGAGATGCTCTATACTTCTGAAAATCCAGTCTCTTAATTCTTGATCTGAGTTTTGTCCTCAGTGGCTGCTGAGCCTGCTTTACCCTCAGAGTCACACAGCACTTCTGCTCCCTCGATGTTATTGCAAACCCTGTGATTGCCTACAGGACTTACTTATCTTCTGGCTACAGAGCCTGTCACCTCTCCTCTCCCACAGGCTTTGCAGAGGGCTGGTGCTGTGGTGTCCATGACAGGAGATGGTGTCAACGATGCCGTGGCCCTGAAATCCGCGGATATCGGGATCGCGATGGGACAGACCGGCACGGACGTGAGCAAAGAGGCTGCCAACATGATCCTCGTGGACGATGACTTCTCAAAAGTAATGTAGGTTTAGCCACTTTCTTACCAGCAGGCACTTTCTTACTCCAGATACTTTCTGGCCATCCATTGCAGCAAGTTTGTTGTGTAACTAGCCCTGGGAACAAGGCAAGATGCAGGACATGTACGTGGAGATACCCAGTGTGGGTCCAGCTCATTTTCAGCATACACAGCAATTTGATTCAAGTGGTGGTGACAAAGCCCCCTTTCACCTGAAAGCTCTGGTTTCTCGTTGCTGTAGCTAACTGGGGTCTGAGAGCACCTACCCAGCAGTCTGAGTAGATCAGAACTTTTTTGGCCAAAAGTTGGACTCAACAATCTTGGAGGTCTTTTCCAACCTTTATGATTCTCACTTGCTCACTTCCTCATCCAGGAAGTTCAGAGGAAAAACATAATTTGCAATGCTCTGTTGGTTCTTAACAACAGAGAGAGTGGGCAGAGTCCAGTAGGGATATAAATAGATCCTAGGCCTGCTTCATGAACCAAAACCTGGCCATGTGACCCATGTTTTCAGATCTCCTAGTTCTGATAAAGTGACTGTAAGTGAGAAGCTGCATTGACAACCTCATCCTGAGCTGTGCTCTGAATTTCAACTGAAATAAGGGCTAGAGAAGACAGCTTGTGTTTGGAGTGTCACAGGGAGCTCAGTGTAAAACGGTGTTAGTGCTCTTTACTTAATAAACTCTCCTCTCCCTTCCAGGAATGCAATAGAAGAGGGAAAGGGAATATTTTACAACATAAAAAACTTTGTCCGGTTCCAGCTGAGCACGTAAGTTCCTGTTTGCTTCACTTCCAGTGAAAGCACCTTCAGGGGGAGAGTCCCTGCAGAATAATGTTCTTTTGTGCTTTGCAGGAGTATCTCAGCTTTGAGCCTAGTTACTCTGTCAACAGTGCTCAACCTACCAAATCCACTCAATGCTATGCAGATCTTATGGATCAACATCATCATGGATGGGCCGCCAGCCCAGAGGTATGGAAGAGTCACATGAGCAAAACATTCTTGGCTTTGATTCCTCATCAATGCATTAATTATTTGGTGGTTAGATAAGACAAATTGTGCTTTTATTCCCTTCTGGTCTGTCCAAAAGCATTTACTTCACATTTTTGTGTTACTATTTCATGGTAGAAACACTTAACTATGTCATTTTTGGCTAGGAATGGTCTGTTATACTGAGAACATCACCTGCTCATAGACTGGGAAGGGAATACTGGGTACATGTGGGAGCGTATGCCCCAAAATCACAACACTTAGGAACCTCATCCAACTGCTAATTACAACTACAACCAATTCCAATTACTGCTTCCACAACATGGAAGAGATGTTGGCCACACTCTCAGAGTTAGCTCTCCCTCTGGCACAGGGAGATGACATGATGGTCTAATGTGTCATTTTAGCAGCTCCATATGCAAAAGAGACCTTTGGTGTTGGTGTCACAGACAAATTTGGGGCCTTATGTCACCCTGGCAGAATACTCCTGCTGTATTCCAAAGAACTGCCTCCTCCAGCTCCACCCTGGTGTATCAGCAGTACCTTTTTGGGATGCCCTGTACTAACTAAACACATCCCTCTGCTTCTCTTGGAGGCAGCTTGGGAGTTGAACCTGTTGACAGGGACACCATCAAACAGCCCCCCCGGTGTATCACAGACACCATACTCAGCAAATCACTGATCCTGAAAATCTTCATGTCAGCTCTCATTATCATCAGTGGAACCCTCTTTGTCTTCTGGAAGGAGGTGAGGAAAATCTGCAATCGGATCCTGTTTTCATCAGGGTGGAAAATGAAGAGAAGGGCAGTTTCTCAAGGACATGCAAAGGACTTTCAGGGATGTATCCTGTGGGGAAGGATCAGTGCAGGCAGAGGGTTAAGAAACCAGGGTCAGCTCATAGCTCTGCTTCTGCCTTCCTGTGTTGCCTCTAATTTGGAGCTTCCTAACTACAATAGGAAAACTCTTACTTGCTGTGGTATCGATGCTTTAAGGGACTTTCCACTTCTACCTTTGCATGTAGGTAGAAAATGCCAAGTGCTATGGATTGCTGTTGGTAAATAGTGACTGTTACTTTAACAGTTTAGGTAATTTAATTTAGAATGTCCTTTACTCAATTCCACATCATTTTAAGAATTTAAAACATAGTTGATAAAATCATAATCTCAAAAATCAGTAAAGAGAAATTAATGCTACCTATAATAGCTAGAACTCGATTGACTCCTTTGTTTTATTACCCTTTGATATGACTGGGATCATTAAAGGGAACATTTAATTCACCTACTGAATTGACATGTTTTTGTAAGGCTTAACTAAGCCCTGAATTTTAAATGTGCTTCCAGAATCCAAAAGGTGGCATAACTCCTCGAACCACAACGATGACTTTTACCTGTTTTGTGTTTTTTGACCTCTTCAATGCCCTGACATGTCGCTCTCAGGTGAGATCACTCTGTCAGCAATAATTTCTTGTCTCAAATCACAAACATAAATTAGAATACCAGCAGTTTGCATAGTAAGGGGTTTTTTTAATGCCATTTAAAGCACTGTGATTTTTATCAACTTTTTATATAAATAAAGTTATCCATCACAGTTCAACTGCAACTACTTGCAACTATGTAATTCTGCCTAAGTTAGTGTTTATATAACTTCAAAAAGGGAGTTTGCATGTAAAGAAACATTGTGATATTATGTTCCAGCAGAGATTCACATTTCTCTTTCCCCCCCCTTACTTCTCTAGACAAAGTTGATACTTGAAATTGGCTTTTTTCGGAACCGCATGTTCCTGTATTCCGTGCTTGGATCATTTTTGGGACAGCTGGCTGTTATATACATCCCTCCACTACAGAAGATCTTCCAGACAGAGAATTTAGGAGTGCTAGGTAAGTTGCAAAATAAATAATGGTTTGGTTTTTCTTTCATTTAAGCTACTTTAAAAAGCAGGTGCCATTCCCAGTTTGTTTCATGTTACCTCCCACCACATCTCTGTAGGGGAAATCAATCAACAGCTCCTATACCTTTATATTTACACATAATTATACACAAATAGTAGTAGTATTTAATGATATTATCCCAGCCTGGGTTTTGAATTTTGATTTACTGCACATAATTGCAAGTAAATGGAGACATGCCAAGATCTTCTATGAGGTCTGATGTTTCTGTCCATAAATCTATCTCGGATCCTTGTGCACTCCCTTCAGAAAGTGCAGGGTGACTGTTTCCCAGCTGAAATGCAATGCAGGTTTCACCATTTGAATCAGCAAACTCCACCCTACCACACTGTGTTGCATCCACATCAGGCCTGTTGTCATAAGCAGTGGTCAATGATCCCAAATTATTAATGTAGAGGTTTCCACCCTCTGAGCAGACCCAGCTATGGATCCCTTGTTCATCGCAGCGGTTTCCCTAATTCTCCAGCTGGCAAAGGCATGGCAAGGCCATGCACCCATGGGTTACACCAGCACATATGCCAGCTGCAGGAAGGCCCTGCCCTGGGATTCTTGCCCAGCTGAGCTCCCCTGCACTCTGTTTCCTCCCCCAGACCTGCTGTTCCTCACTGGACTGGCTTCCTCAGTGTTTGTGGTGTCCGAGCTCGTCAAACTGTGTGAACGACGCTGCTGCCGCCCGGGGCACACAAAGGGATGTCACACCTGACTCAGACCTCCTCTAAAACACTCTTGGAACAGAGCTGTGATGCTGGATAATCCAAATGCATCTCTTTCTGCTGCCACACATCCTTCCTGAAGATACCCACATACATCTGTACCACCAGTCTCCTCTACACGCCCCACCTGAGTTGTTCTACAGAAACCTCTGCAGCAGCTCCGGTTTCAAACCAAGAGCAGGTATATTTTTATAACATATGTCAAGAAGGCTGTGATAGTCCCAGACAAAATAGTCCCACACCTGTACAGAAAAATATATTGTGCATAAACTGAAATTTTATTTATTTAAATCAAAGTCATTTTTATTAATAAAATCTACATTTTTAAATGTTATTGACAAGTATCTGTGTGAGACTTGATTTAGACCTGTCCTTTTACATTAAATTAGAAGACTGGAAAAGACCTGCCTTCATTAGCACTTCTTTTCCTGTAGTCAATCTGTAGTGTTTCTAGATTTCCAGATAGCCAGCCTTGATTCAGCAAGCCTTTCAAGGAAACTGTGGGGAGATGATAGAGAGCTGAAGTGCCAACCCTCAGCTGTCTTTTTTGGTACCTGTGTGACAGAGGAGCAAACTGGAAGGTGATGTGATCCAAAGCACAGCAGTGCGTGGATTTAATGGGGAAGGGAATTGTTTTCACAAGCATCTGAGAATAAAAATGAGTCATACAGAGCAGGGATGTTGAGCTTTGCAGTTGGATCAAGAGCTGCACAAAAGGGACTGAGATGTTTAGATCACAGCTAAGCCCACTGCTGATAAATGCTTTCTGGATGTTTTAGGTGCATGAGCAGAAAGCCCAGAGTGCTTAATCATTAGGTTCAGGGGGAAAAAAAAAGTTGAGTCTCTCCCAAGCCCATTTTTTACATTTAAAGAACAATTTTGAACAATCCCACCTGCTGATTGGATCAGTAGTGTCCTAGTAAATAATGCTTCACTGAGACATTTGCTGAAGTGCCATAGTGTCAGTTTTCCTCTTGCTCCAGCTTAACACCATCACTTCAAAGTGAAGATGAAGAGTCTCAGACACAAACTTGTCAAAAAACTACACTTTCAGAGGTCACAATGCTATGCTGATTGTCACAACATGATGTTTAAACAGGATTACATTTTGGATTCATAGTCTGAAAAGAAACAGCTATCCTGATACTTATCATAAATCAAAGACAACTTGGCCACTGAAATACTTATGAAGAAGAGTAGCTTTGTGAAACTCACCCTCCCCAGACACAGCCTCCTCACCATTTTTCTAAAAACCCTTGCAAACAGTTTCAGTTCTCAAAGACAAGTCTCCGCCTTCTAATGGAAGGAAAATAAAGTCCAGCTGTTTATTTTATGTGTAACTGCAGAAATTCAGCTGCCTCATTCCTGTATGCCATCCACTTGGAGTACCCAGTGCCTAAGTGGAAAAGACCTCTGAGACTTATGGGGGGAGTTTGAGAATGTTCAAACAAAAGCTGGTATCACCACACCCACACAGAGCTTCATGTACTGACTTGCTGTCTATACAGCACTCCCTACATTGTACTATTTAACATTCTTATTAATATACAGAGGAGAAAATTATACAAAAGTATCAGTGCAATTGTTTCGCTTCTTACATTTTTTTTCTACATGTTACAAACTTGGGAGACTTTCAGGTTTTTATTTAAGCAAAAAGGACATTAGTTCAGGCCTTCCCCAGCACACTCTGTACTGGAACAAACAGCATATATGCCCCAGTCATTAGTTCAGGTAGTGTACAAAATGCACAGTTGAGTTCTAGGATGTCTGGCTGGAGTGATTTCTTCATGTTCTCCTTTCAAGCCTAAGTTCACTTTGTTTAACAAAATCTAAAAGAATGGGACCTACATTAAGGCACAAGTGCAGATTATTCAGAATATTCAAATCTGGCTCCCTGTGAAAAACAACAGGTGGGGAAAAAAAAGACCACACACAAGAAAACACTAAGGGAAAGAATTTGAAGGAAGGTCACGTGATCAGGAATTGCAGAATTCTGGTACATTTTTTGCTCTAAGTTGCACAGAAGACAAAGTCATGCCAGGACAAAGAGGATTGGGTACAGTCCTTTTCCTCAGGAAGAGAAAGATTGACAATCACAGACACCAATAACCAAATAACTCACTATTTGTTGAGTTAGAAATTACACTCCCTGGTAAAAATTAGGGTTATTTTTGACAAGTTAATTACACATAGAATTAGTGAGGTCAAACTAATTACTGATAGATGGGAACAAATTCAAGTAGAAAAAGCCCTGAGTACAAGAGACCTGACAAAACTGGTGCTGACTGGTGAACAGTCACAAAACAGAGCAAAAACCCCCAAATAACTGCAGGCATTTTTTTCTATAATGCAGTAATGATTAATTATGTGGAAATAAAGTGTACAGCAATCTTCTTTAAACATTTTACATAACCCTGATTTTTATTTCTTTTACAAGGTATCTGCAGATCCTATTCCCAGTTAACTGGCTTCCTTTTTAGTCCAGTCTCGAGTGAGGCTACTAAAGAAGTTACCTTCCCTGGAGAATTTCTGCTGAAAGTATGGCCCATTTTTAGGAAAAATATGGCTGAATGATTCCAGTGATTCTGTTTTACTAAGTTTAAAAAACAACAGACAAATTTCTGCAGAAACAGCTGAAGTGAGATGCACTGAACTATAGTGTAGTATTATAAACCTTGTTGCTGTATATGAATATTCTGGACATCTTACAGCCCATATGGAGTCACTTGCTAAAAAACCAACTTAGAAAATGTCAAATTTAATGCTTTAACCAAAGCAATGCAAATTAATAGCACCCTTCATATGGAATCGTGGACTATTCTCTGTTTACCAATGTAAGACATCATTACAATTTGCAAATTCACTGACTAATTTCATTACATGCAAATAAATCTGCAGTTGAGGTATAAAAGCCTTAATCAGTGTCTTGGACAGTCTATATATATATATATATACATTTTTTGTATATATATATATATATACAAAAATATCAATTCTCCAAGTCAGTACACCATACTGTCAATATCTTCTGCTGCTTTCAATTTAGTTTTCAGACATGATCTATGGGGAATGCAAGCAAATTCATATTCAGCTAGGACTCAGACATGTCTAATGATTGTGTCCCCAGTTATTTTTTCCGTCCTCCCCAAACAAAACCCTTCAGGCAGAATATTGTATTAGACCTAAATATTACATAAGTACGAGGCTTAAGCTTTGTCCCAGATAATTAGGTAAATTTAAGGGGAAAAAAAAGAAAAGAGGAAAAAATACGCTCTCCAAGGAACATTAACACTTGGAAGCAAATAAAAATAAAGGGATTTTCATTTTACTGTGATTCCTTTAGTTCTCATCATCCTCGTCCTCTTCAATGGGTTCCCGGAGACCTTCGCTGTGACGACTTTTTCCAGCCATTTCCAACAGGGCCTGAGCCTCAGGATCCACATCCAGGATACTCTTCTTACCTTTTGTCTGCAAAAGAAAATAAAACAGACTCAATTTAAAATGTCAATATCAGTCTAAGGGAAAGAGACACACTCAAGAGAAGTCCATAAGTGATCTGGTTTGCAGGTTTGGCACAATGGAGCAGACACACTTTCCAAGTAAGGCATTTAAGATTCACTGGGATACAGCAAATTATTTTTATAGCTGCCATAAACTTCTCCTAAGATGACAGTGAACTATTTCAAGTTTATTCAGGTTACAAGCCAACCAGAACATCCTGGTTAACCTCACCTCAGACTGAAGTGCAGAAGTAAGGGTTTTTTTAAAGAAGAGATTCAATTACAATTTGACATTTTCTGTAAACAGTTTGTTCTGTTTCTATTTAGAGCTCTGTGTCCAGTGAAGTCAAGGCACACAAATTTAGTATGAAAAGAAGTAAAAATTTGAAAAAAAAAAAAAAAACAACACCAAGCTGTACAGACCAGATAGTTTAATATAAGAATAAATTACGGGGACAGAGGAGAGTGGAAAGAGGGTTCCTGCTCATTCCCAGAAATAAACCAAGTGCAGAAAGACTGGCATCAATTGAATCACATAAAATTATTGTAAAACAAGAGTAAATTTAAAGCTACTGATAAAGAAATCTTTTGGGTCTGTTCCTGAACTACAGACTGGGCTTTACTTGAGAGTTTCCAGTGCTTGTTTTCTGTTTTATAAACACTGGGTTTTACTGAACCCCTCTCCAAGGAGGTTCCTCCTCGAGACCATTCATCAATATTGGAAACGCCTTTGGAAATTCAGAATAAAGTACTGCTCTTCTGACTCTATCACCTCTTGGCTCCTGAAGGTCTTTCTTGTTGGCAACCTCCATAATTCCACTACTATTTTGCTATTTGCCTGCTACAAAATACATGGCACCACAGGGCCAGTTATAGAAAATATTATTAATTACAACAGAGAGAGAAAGAGTTTAATGAGAAAACTGCAACTGTGGGTTTTGCATGTTCTGTTCCAACCAGGACACCATTTCACAGGTTCACCTACCACGCTTTCAGGGACATCTCCCACTGCCCAGACTTCCATGGCATCCAGTGTGAAATCCTCTTTGGCTGACAGCTGGGGGCTGTTGTAGGTGGTACATCGAGGTTTGGCTTTGCTGTGTCCCTTCCCATAGTCACTGTCTATCCAGAGCCCGAAGTATCCATGTTGTCCACCCATACCCTGTCAACCAAAGCAGCACATTAAACACTGGTTGCACAGGCAGAACGGACTGGGAAAGTCATGAAGCCTAGAGAATAAATTGCTGTGCTCAGTGTCTGTGCCACACTTCTATGGAGAGGTTAAAAAAAGGGGGATACTGAGTGAACCTGGGCTTCTGTACCCACATCTTGCATTCCTGAAGACAGACAAGAATTTACTTGAGTGATACTGCCCTCCCTCTACACTTCAAAGAATACCAGTATCTGTGAGTTGTACCAGAAATTTAGCTCCTGGTTTTCAAACAGGAGTGACAGTGCCCTGGTTTGCTGCCTCTTTTCCATTTAGAAAAGCATCTACAGAAACAAATAACGTAACTTGATGTTGTTCACTTTCTTTGGAGCAAATTTATTCCACCCTGCTGCAATTCCCAAAGTTATGGGCACGTAATGCTGCAAAACTGCAAAGCAGTTTCAAAACAGGTAGTGTGTGGTAGCTCTGTGGAAACTCCTCTGCAGCTGGAGAGCTCATTTGTGAATTTGAGTAAGAGAAGCTTCTGCCACTGTAATGACACAGCAGCAGCAGCAGCTACTTGCAGTGTTTGCACTCTAATTCTGTTGGGCTCTCTCTTCCATCATTTAAAAAGCAGTTAGTGTGGCAGTGAGAGCAGCCAGGGGAAGGATCCTCAGTTACACAGATCAGCTATTTTGTGCTGCTCCAGTGGTGTGGATATGTGCAGTCAATTCGTCCAGGGAGGACACCTAGAAGGACTTCTGTGATAACCAAACTTGGCAAAAAGGTTTCTTCCCAGAACCTCCAGAAATTTAACCTATATAAAGCACACCTGCTTGGGTCACACACAAATAAATTCCATCTTAGTTGGTTCAGTACTTCAATATACATATTAACTGTAAAGAAAAGTATGGGTTCTATCAGTGCTGTAAGCAGCTCTCCATCATCATTCATAGCTCACACTTTACACTGATGCTTTAACACAAAAAAAGAAAAAATCCTCCTACTAAAAGTGGGGCACAAGGGATGCAAACATCCTCAGAGAATAAAAGGTGAAATAAATCTGCTCTCAGAAACAGAAAAAAAAAAACCAAAAACAAAACAAAACAAAACAAACAACAAACCAAAAAAAAAAACCTCTTCCAAACACAAGCTACAAATCCAATTTCCAGACTGTCATTTCTGAATACTTACAAGTCCATTTGGCATAGTCTGTTGGCCATTGTTCAAATACATGAAGTGGTCATTGTACCCTGTGTATGTGTACACAGCAAGAGAGGGGAAAACAGAAAACAGAAAGCATCTGTTGTCACCTGTAAACGGAAAAGCACCTGAAGTCAGACAACTGGTCACACAATAACTTGTCTACAAATAGGATAGAAAAATTAATGGAAGAAGTGAAGCTGAATAGCTCAAAGACAGCAGCTGCCACCTCAGAAAGCCAGTAGCTATCTCTCAGCAAGATCTAGACCTGTTGTTTACTCTCAGGTAATTCTGTGCAGAGTCACAGACATTGATGCAATTATAAGCTGTGATCAAGGGCAATCAGAGGCATGACTAGGACATTATGTCACTGTATGAGGGCACACCTACCACAGGCTGCCTTCTGTCATCTAAAACTGGCCAGCTGCCAGATCTGCACAAACTGATGTGAGTGCAGACACCCTTGGTTCTGACTACATTGAAACATAGATCAGTTCAGAGTCAATGATTTAGAGCACAACTTTCATTATGTCCAGTTTGGTACTCAGAGGGACCTGTGCTGTGCTTGACTAATACACTGTACGTGCTACTCTATCAGGAAAAAAACACAAGGAAATTGTGTAATCAACATAACATAACGCTATATTAACTGACTCAAGTGGTAATTATCAAATACTAATTAAGTATAGGAAGTGAGTTTCTGATGTAGCCAAAGTGAGAATTCCCAACAGGACGGATTATCCAGAGCCCATAATTGTTTTTTCAAAAATCCATCACAAAAGTTCTTTCCAAAGAGTTATGAAAAAAACCTTCTCTTCTCTACTGAGGTTTCGAGGGAACAAAAAGTTTAGCTTGTCCAAAGAACCCTTTGGCTGCTGGATTTTAGAAGGAAAACAGAGACAGACAGTGCACAACCGACAACAGGAGGCTCAACCTGGCGTTTGGCTCAGGTGTTCCTGATGGAACACTGCCATCCTGTGGACAAATCATTTAATCTCTAATCATCTGTGCTTACTTCCTTAATTTTCATTTACTTTTCAACCTATGCAGCTACAGGGCTTGATAAATTTCCCTGAAAACTTGCTCCAAGATCAGTAAGTCCTGCAATTTTAAAGGTCTTATCAAACAGAAAATTATAAATATTAATCTGTAACATGTTTGAGTGCCATGCTAAGAATAACTCCGCATGCGTTGTGCTTTTTTTGAAAATTAATGTTATTTTTGCCACAGAAAAATACACTTGGGAAGTGTAAGAAACACTGTATGTCGTGAAAGTAAAGTGACAGTACCCATGAAGTGGATATTAAGTATCCATCTTGTACCTGCACAGAACAGGGAATGTTTACCAGAGCCATGGGATACCAAAAAAAAGTGAGTTTTACCTTGAAACTGTGGCTTCACCTCCCAGGAGTGAGATGCAAACCCACCAAAGAGAAACCCATCCAAGTCCTTCAGGATCACTATGCAAGGCCCTTTGTTCACTATGTGCCCACACAACTGTGAAAAGCTTTCCCCGTGGAGCCTGGAAGAAAATAAAAGCCGCCACTTGTGCTGCAGCTCTGCAGGCAGGTGGGAGTTGATGTATATGATGGATGGGATGTCAAAGAGGCTGACAAGTCCTCTTCCTTTCATGCCTTTGCAGCGGGGAACCAGGTTGAGGATGTCGTTGGTTTGGTCTGGGAGAGAATGGAGAACGTGGAGGCCCTGCCTGATCACGACACTGAGGAAAACTGAGACCTGAGGAACTCTGTACACCCAGTCCTCGACGACACTCGGATCAAAACTTGTCTCCAGCAGCTGAGGACCCACAGGTTTTGTCCCATCTAAATAATAAGACATATAGAAACAGGAGTAAGTTTCCCAGTCCGGAAAATAATCAGCTGATTTTTAAGTGTAAACACAATATTTCATTATTTTGATGGACAGCAAACCACATGTGAAAGGAGCCATGACAATAAAGTGTCAACTACATTAAGCAAATGCAACCACAGAATTAAGATCTACTTGTGACATTCATTGGCTGGGCTGTTGTAATTTATAAACATGGGCTCCTGGCTACAACTTAGGGGATGTTCTTTGCAAGACAGCAAAATCTGTTATTACAACAGTGCAAAGACAGACCTATGCTTTGTAAAAGGACATGTGGTCATAAGTACATGATAAATATATTCAAATAAGTAATACTTAGATGCCCATGCATCTAAATGCCCATCATCTGCAAGCCAGGTCTTTGTAAAACAGACATGTTCCACGACAAATAGTTTTGCATGTCCACCTAATTTGGGACGTCAACCCAAAGCTGTCCTGAATTTAGAGGAGAAAGTTGGTAAGGTAAAATAAATAAAATTCCCATGCCAGGAGATCAGTGATTACAGGAGCTCTAAGATCTGCTACACCAAGGGTGCTTACCTGCAAGCTTCAACTCTGAGAGCAGCTGAGAAGCCAAAGCCTTTACTCCACTGGCAGAATCCCGAGTATTCTCCAAAGTCCAACCTTTCAGTTCCTTCCTGTAGCTCAGTACATGGACTAGAGACATGATCAGATCCTCTGTGAACTGAAAAGATTAAAACATCACCATTTTGGTATTTCTTAGAGGAAATTGCCAAGAGCTTCAACGGACTGTCTGAAAATAAAGTCAAGCAGTATTGATGCTGTAATCCCAAGGCAGAAACTTCTCTTGCCATGACAAGTCAGGAACTACAGAAATGCTATTTCAGTGTCATAGGTCTTGAAAAGAAGCCTTTTTCGATATTTTGTACATGTTACTCCATAAAGCAACTCCATAAAATATGGCATGAAAGAAGAAGTGGAGGACCAAGTTTTGCAGTGGTAGGAGCTGCTGGTGAATTACTGTTCTGTGACATCCCACTCTTTCACCTTGCAAGCTATATTTGATTCCCACAACTCTCCTGCAACTAAAGCTCTAACAAGTATTTTGCTCAATTTCCAGAAGCATCAGTCACACCACAACCCTTGCTGGCTCTTAAATACAGCCCTGCTCTCTTACTGTCCCCACACACACACACATTTTAACTGCCCCGTTTACCTCTAGGATTTGTTTGCCCTTCACGGGCCCTTCTGTCTTGGAGATCATTCTCATTATTATGGCAATCTTCTCATCTGCATTCCCTTTTAAGAGGTCTGACATAAAAATTACAAACTGCTCCTTAGCAATCTGTTCACTCAGCCCAGATGATTTCCCAGGCAGGTCAATGCTTTTCATCCCATTGTACAACCGAACAGTCATTTGCTCTGGCAGTGCCTCCCGAGTATGTGCCTGGGAGAAACAGCAAAGAGCACATTTTATAAGTGAAGAATAACTAATGTATTCCAGGTAATCTGTGCTGAGATGTAGTATCTACTACGAGCAACAAACTTCCATCAAAGGACTGGTTTTCCGAGAGAAAAAAATAAAAAATCTATATTTTTATAGTGATTATTTACTGATTTCAGGTTGATACTGATACTGCACTTCAGAAAAACCACACTGTAAAGTCTTAACAGAATATTAGCAAAGTGTTTCTACATGATAACTCTGTTGCAAAGGTCTACAATTTTGCCAGTCAAATATTCAAAATCATGTTTCATGTCTGTTTTTGACAGTGGAGCTCATAGATATTTAAAACCAAAGAGAAGGTAAAGTGTTTGCCATATCTCAGTTTTGGCCACAAGACAATGTGTTTAACTCTATGTGCATGTGCAGAAACAATCCTGAGGAACTTCCCTCTGCATATCAACTAATTGAAACATGGAACAAAGTTGGGATCCCTTGATTTTTGTAAGGCAACCCTGATGTTAAGACAGGTGAGATCAGGAGTTATTCATCTGAATGGCATGCCTGGCCCTTTGAACTGAAATCTAACTGATACACATCGTCACACATCACAGCTCTGTGGGGAAGATCTGACTCTGAATTCAACTTTCACAGTGTTCAAGATAATTACATGGTTTAAAAATAAATCATCTCAAATACATGCACACACTAGGACATGATTACAGAGCATCCTCACTGTGCACAGCATGTTGAGGACCTGCCTTGACTGTTCTGTACAGGGGTGTAGCCCAGTGGGGACTATGCTGAAATCAATGGAGCTGCACCTGCCAAAAACACTATTCCAGCTCCATTTACTGATTTGCTGGCTCAATACCACTCCTCTGGAAGCCACCTGGGCTGTTCCTATTTGATGCTAATGGCTGTTGCTGGGCATATAGAGATCCAATATCCCGAGCTCTACCCTACTTTCATTGACGTCAGTGGTAGAATTCCCATTGATTCCAGCAGGAGCAGAAATAGCAGCCACAGTCCTTCACATCAGAGTGCTCCATACTGAGGGAGGGATGGTCACAGGGGGTACAGCTGTCTTTGAGAGGCTTTCTGAAAATGCTACATGAGCCTGAAGTGGGAGAAGCAGCAGGGAACACAACTAAAACCTTATACTCAAGGGCTTTTTACTTCACACTGTTGAATCACCTACCTACTCCCTGCCTTATCCTGCCCACCACTCATTTTGCTTTTAGCTCTTCCAAAGAGTAGACCTGGGGTGTAAAGAAAGGAGATGTGTAAAAAAGGAACCTTTAATAAACATCTAACTGACTCACACTTCTGACAGTTTAGAATCCTTGTCTTAAATGGCTTCAAGAAAGGATCTAGAGATTCCTGCTCTGCCTGCTTTCCAAGCTGTGCAGTGCAGCCTGCTCTGGCCCAGAAGCCATGTAGTTTCCTTCTAGCAAAGCATGAGCCTAAGCAGAGTCCATGAGGTAATGCCTGGGGACTCATCAGTGTCACCAGACTGTTGTTAGAACAAACCTACCACATCTCAGTCTAGCCCAGACATGAGCAGAGTCACCTATGAGGCAGGAATGCCACAGGAATTGTCCCTGCACCAAGGAACTGGGCACCTACAGGCAGCCTTCCAAGATTTGAATGTAAGTTGGCTAACAAAAAGGCAGGAAGGGAAAAGACAAATGTTCATCAACCATCACACTGATCTAGAGGTAAAGCCAGAAACAACTTCTTCCAGGTCCCAGACTGGTAAGAGACACCAATGACAGGTTCTTGGATAAAGCAGTGCTGAAAAGCCAGGCAGTAGCAACACTGTTTCCAGACTAGTGGCAGCTCCTGAACAGCCAGGCTGCAGAAGGCTAAAGCTGGTCTGTATGCAGAGGAACTGCTAAATACCTTAAAATAACCTGCTGCTTCCAATGAGTTTTAATTTGATCCCATTAGCTGTGTAACATATATAAAAATGCACTTTACCACTACATTCATTTGGCCACTTAGCTCCTGCCTAACTGAAGTTATCAACCATTTCAGCAAATCATTTTTCTCTTTTCTTGATTAGAAAATTAATTCAAAGTTAATCAGAAGCATATTGCATGTTAATTAGCTAAAACAGGGAATCACAGCTTAATCAAGCAAAATTGAATTCTCTCCTTTTAGTGCAAGTGAAGAGATTAGAGGTGGTGATGCATTGAGGGAGACAGATATAACCAAATACAAACTGACTTTGTGACAGCTTCTCCAGAAAATCTGTAAATAATCCCACACTATAGATTCCAGGGGGGAAAATATTCTTCCCATTTTTCAGGTTGCTGTAAAAACATTTCCATACATCCCAATTTACTTCAGAATCAGGAAAGCTGCAAATGGACTCAACAGTGCAATTTAAGAGATAAATAAAGGCCTGAAATTCACTACTCATGTTAACTGTAAGAGAAAGTCAAAATCCATCCCACCCAAAACATTAAGTATTCAACTGAGATGAGCAATCCTTTAAAAGTAACTACTGCCACATCTTTAATTTCTTTCTGGAATTCTGATTGATTCACTACATCTCAGCTATATAATGAATAATAGATTGTCTTGCCTGTAGTGCTGCCAGAGTCATAGTTTTCTTTGTAGCTTTGGCATTTTTTCCTCCAGCTGAGCCACTTGACCCCGATAAGGCATCAAACACTCCATCAATGTCAGTCTGCTCCTCAGGAAGAAATCTGGAAAGGTGATTGTGATAGGCATTGCTTTCTGCATTTCCCATCTTCTCAACCTGAAGCAAGGGAAAAAGAATTAAAAAAAAAAAAATTAAACACAGAAAGGTATCACAAGGGCCATGGAAGACATATCAAACTGACTAACATACCAGTGCAAGTTTAACAAGAAAAGCAAACTACTACCCTTCCAGGAAATTATTAAAACTAGTGTTTAGTCTCTGTATTCACTGAGACTTAATGAATTTGGAGAACATCTGTAACTGTGTTTCAAAAATTGACAATCTGACAGCTCTTTGCTAACACCCCCCCGTCCACCAATGCAAACATCATTCAAGTCTCTATCAAATGGAAAAACCAATATGATCTAATGGTTAAATTAGCTTATACAAAGTGACCATGAGTCTAACAGCTGCAATACAGCCCTAACATGAAGGAAAAAACCTGATTATGGATTACTTATGACAGATTATGCTACATCATTCTGATGCATTAATGGACTGAAGCTATGTCTGCCAATATGATGTGGCACTAAAACACCGTCAGGGAAAAGCCTCTGAAAATGACGAGAATGTTTTTTTTCTAAGGACACAATACAAAAACATTTTGAAACAAAGTAACAAAAACATTTAGGAACAACGCAAGACCCATTAAAAACACACAGGTTTATGTGAAGTCAATAAATCACTGAGAGTTGGTACCCACAGAATTAAGGTTGGGGGAGGCAGGGGGGAGAGTTGATTTGGGGTTTCCTTGTTTGCTTGTTTTACACATTTCATGGTACAACTCCGATTTCTCTCACTGTCCCAGGATTCACCTGCACTGGGGTAGATACATGTCTGGGGTAGACATGTCTGGGGTAGACACATGTCTGGGGTGACATTAAAAAGAAGGTAAGATGTGGAATAAAACATTCTTTTGTAGTTTTCTTTCTGTAATTTCCATGTCCTTCCTGACACCTCTTTTTCGGTTTGTGATTCCCAGTTCCACGGGAATCTCTTTTTGCAGACAAGGCCATCACACAGCCCTTCAGCCTCGCCAGAAGGCCACAGTGTTGAGCCTAATGCAGTATTTTTATCGCTATCTGCTGCGTTGTTTACCGCACACAAGAGGCCGGGTCGGGCAGCCTCACCTTCAGGCCTAAAGCCCTGTTTGCCTGCGAGGAAAATTTCGACCGTGGGGTAAACCCCGAAGAGTGAATGGAAACCACCGTGACCGTGGCGACACGATTAATTTAAATTAGCGAACCGCTGGAGAAAGAAGGTCCTTGAAAGGTTCATTTCTCGCTGTGCTCAGCCCATCCCTCCCCGCCCGGCGGGGCAGCCCTGGTGTGTGTGTGTGTGTCTGTGTGTCTGTGTGTCTGTGTGTCTGTGTGTGTGTATGTTTGTATGTCTGTGTGTGTGTGTCCGACCCCCTCCCGGTGACAAGGCAGCCCTGAGGTGAGACCCCCACCCTGACAGACCTCCCCGCTTACCGGCAGGGCTCCCCCGGCCCCTCTCCGCCCCCGGGACCGTCACACAGAGCCCGGCGCCATCCGGCGCCTCAGCCCGCCCGGCCGGGGCGGAGCGCGGCCCATGGAGCCGCCCCTCAGGCGGCGGGGAGGGAGGGACGGACGGGAAGGATGGAGGAAGGCAGGGAAGCGAGGGACCGGGACAGCGGGGATTTCGGCACCCCGAGCGCCAGGGGAGAGGCGGGCGGTGCTGCAGCCCGCTGTGCAGGGCGGTGAGGAGGCGGCCTGAGAGCTCAGGAGACCGGCGAGACCGCGGCGGCCCCTTCTCCCTGAGGACATCCTTCGCCTTCAGGGCATCCTCCTCCCTGAGGGGACTCCTTTCTTTGAGGGAAATCTCCCTCACCATCTTTCCTGAGACAGCCTTTCTCCCCGGGGAGACCCTTCTCTCTGAGGAGACCCTTCTCCCTGAAGGAACCCTCCTTCCTGAGGTGTTTCTTCTTGGCCCTGGGGGGACCCTTTCTCCAAAAGAGACCCTTTTTGCTGAGAGGACCCTTCTCCTCGAGAGGACCCTCCTTTTTGAGGGAACCCTCCACCCTGAAAGACCCTTCTCCCTGAGGGAATCATCCTCCTGAGGGGACCCTTTGCCCTGAGGGGAACCTCCTTTTTGAAGTGACCCTTCTCTCTGAGGGGACCCTCCTCCCTGAGGTGTCTCTTGTCCCTGAGGGGACCTTTTACCCTACAGAGACCCTCCTTTTTGAGGGAACTCTTCTCCATTAGGAGACCCTTTTCCCTGAGGAGACCCTTCTCCCTGAGCCGCCCTGCCCCTAAAACGTTTTTCAAAAATAAAAGTAAAAATTCAGAGCTGTAGCCGGGGCAGAGCGACCACCCCCAGCAGCCCCCTCTCAGAGCTGAGGTGCCGCGATGGCCTGTGCTGAGGCATTTTAAAAACCATCCCAAAAATTATGCCCGGAAGATCTGTGGCAGAAGGTGCTGCCAGCCCTGATCTGTGCTGGAAAAAGGTCTTGGCTTTTGGGAAGGAAAAGGCTGTGTGTAATGTACACATGCACACACAAACAAACACACACACACACAAACAAACACACACACACACAAACAAACACACACACACAAACAAGCACACACACAAACAAACACACACACAAACAAACACACACTTTCATTTTCAGGGTAAACAGTCAGGGGCTGGTGAATTTCAACGGCAATGGGGAGCGGAGGGAAAACACAACAATTTCTCAATGTATAGGTTAAACTTCTATCTCCTGACTGGCAAAATCACCTCGATCTGAGGCTGAGGGACCAGTGCAAGGTCACAGGGATTGTGCTTAGAGATCAGCCCTGCACTTCAGTCAGACCTGTGAGAAAAGTTAAAACTTCAGTGGTCGAAAACTGGTCCCAGAATTTACTTTTTTTTCAGGTTAACAATTTTCTATCTCACTTACATTACTCAGCAGCCTTCTCCTTGTACTTTCAGCCACAGGGTTTGGCTCCTGTAACATACCAAGGCCTTTGCCTTCATAGCAGTGACACCTCAATCAACTGTGCTTTGTCTGACTCCAGTTGGTTTCCTCGCAGCCCAAGCTCAGTGTGAAGACTCCTCCTCCTTCCAGCCAGGGGGAAGATGTGCAGATTCCCACAAAGCTGGTGCTGTGTGAGTTCCTGTAACCAAATGGAACAGGTAATCAGCTTTAGAATTTAACTTTTAATTATAGTCTGATCAGTGTGTTTTCAATAGAAATCTTCTATGTTCCTTTATATGTGCAAAAGAAGGAAAATTAAAAAAAAAAAAGTGTTGTCCATAGAAGTTATTAATGCCCCATCCCTGGAAGTTTTCAAGGCCAGGTTGGACAGGGCTTGGAGCAACCTGGTCTAGTGGAGGATGGCCCTGCCCATGGCAGGGGATTTGAACAAGATGAGCTTTAAGGTCCCTCCCAACCAAAACCGTTCTGTAATTCTATCTGTACTAGCCATGGCAGAGCTCCCCCTGTTTTATTCTTTTGCAAGAATGAGTAAAAATATTGATAAAGATAAGTTCTAAAAATACCCATTTTATTTGGGTTTGGTTTTGTTTTTTAATCTTCATGGATGCAAAACTTCATAAAAACATGTAGAATATTTTTCTTGCTGCCAGATGAGAGTTAGAAACGCATTGACCAGAATTCCAAGGAGACCACGTTTGAACGAGTGGATAACAGATTTCGACTTGTTACAGTCACCACTAGAGGCACAGGAGTTACCCGGCTTGTATCAGCAGGGTGAGGACATGGCAAGTAAAAGTGAGGGAATTTATGGGATGTTCATGTAATGTGAGCACAGTCTGGGCTAGTGGAAGGTG
This sequence comes from Manacus candei, assembly GCF_025592945.1. Lineage (NCBI taxonomy): Eukaryota > Metazoa > Chordata > Aves > Passeriformes > Pipridae > Manacus > Manacus candei. The sequence goes on along the minus strand of NW_026138101.1, from coordinate 795,423 downwards.
TCCCTGCCCATGGCAGGGACGAAATGATGATTTTTAAGATCCCTTCCTACCCAAACCATTCTAGAATTCCATGAAATTCGGCGAAGTTCATCTAGAAACTGCTGGAGGCTTAATTGCCCACACGATGGCATCGCATGTTTAGAAAGTTCTCTGTGGAGCCTGCACTGAGGGCTTCGACACTGCTGAAAGTGTGTTTAGACTCCCACGTTTATAGACAGCATTCGTATAGAACTAAAAGCTTAAATAAGATATTTGTTTCATCCCTTTCCCGTTAACTCTGCAAACACAATACATGACCATGGGGACAAAACTCGGTTCTCAGTGAAAGTCCCTCCCTGGGCTGCAAAAGCAGGTCCTGGGAAAAGTCTGTTGAATGGTTTCTATCAGTTTTAATGAATTTCCACTTGATGCCAAAGAAAAAAAAAATGAAACATACATTACAAGAAAAACAAAGTTTTCCCATTCAGGTTAACTTCTTTTTTTCTTTAATTTATTTTTAAAGGATAGTATTTCTGTGGACATAGTGTTTCACAGAGAATTGTATGATTTTTAATTTATAAGGGTTGTGTTTCATATTGTAGCTGTGTCTGGAGGGTCTCTTTCAGCCAGGAAATACAAGATTAGAGATTCTGGTCTAACCTACCTTGCCCCAAGACTGACTGACCAGTATCACCTTCACAAACATATGATGACTTCATGACCTTTTTCTCCAACTACTGAGCACAGAACCAGCCAAAGGGTACCTGGCCTGCCTTAGCTCCAAGCAGCCAGTTTTGCAAAGATAGGTTCTGCTTTAGCCTCTTTTGTTCAAGTCCCTGTGAACTGTGGGTTTATTTGCCTTGTCTGTCAATCTAAACCAAGCTTCCTGCTGCTACTGGATGGTGTTTTGTCACTGCCTGTGACAGTAGGCTGTAAACTGCAGGCTAACTAACTCTTAAGGCCACAAGGTACTCACACTAAATCAGCCAGATTATGCTCCTGCTGCGGGGGAATTTCCAGGTCACAAATTGACACCCTCTCATCACCTTTTTGCACCAAGAGTGTATAAAGTCAAGTTAAAACCTGGTGCATAAGGGCAACAGTTCACAGAACTCCTGAAATGAGTAGTCACTTCCTCATGTATATTCTCAGATACCCAGCAGAGCTAGTCAAGTGTCCCCAGCTTTGTTTCTGCCAGTAAGAAAGAGAGAATACACTAAGATGCCTTTTAAGGACATTCAGGAATATACTGGTGTATAAAAAAGAGGAAGAAAATGCAAGAGGGTTCTAAAAGCAATTGTGGCTAATTTTGTGAATTGCTGATAGACTTGTGTTTGTTTGCAGAGGGAAAAAAACCAAACCCACAAAACCCCAAACTGTTTTATTTAAAAGACTGTATATCTTTGACTTGCATAAAAGGAAGAAGTTTGGTTTTATTAGTTTGCCAAGACTACAGAAAATCTAAATGGCCTTAGTTCCAAATAATTCTCATATCAGTAAAGTCTCTCATTTCAAGTAAGTCTCCTTCAGTTAAAGGAAATGATTGCAAGGTAACAATGGAATGTAAATTATGAGCTGAGCAGCTGTGTCTTTATATCAAGCACTTCTGCTTTATTCAGATTGTCTTTTATTCCCTTTAAAATTATTTTTTTCTCCTACCTTGAGTTAAAAGAGAGAAATTTTGCTGCTCCTCAGTTTAGCAGATGTGTGTTAAGGTTGTTACCCTCTCTGTCAGTGATGCAGAGAATCATTCTGATTCACCTTTGCACTGTGTTCTTATTGAAGGCCTGCTGAGAAAGGGACCCTGCTGTGCCAAAGACTGTGCAGAGAGACAGAGGATTTCTGTTCCCAAGAGCTTATAATTAGCTACATTCACACATACATTGAGCAGAACACCAGTCCTCTCAGCCACAGACATCAGAGAACTCCAAAAAATGGTGAGACCACATCAGTGGCATTTTTCAGCAGGGTATTTTGGGAGCATATTCACCTTTTAGGAAGGGGAGGTTGGGACTATACTTCTAAATAAGCCATTAGGTTTCAACACTCTCTTGCAGGCTGTAGTTTAGATAAGCACTAGTGTAAATCACATGGAGGAAACACATTTGATACTTTTAACTTCCCAGTTATTACTCAGCATTTCAGTTATATTGCAGAATTCTGGCCCTTGCAAAAGAGGTCAAACGACCTCTTGAAAACAGGGGAGTTAAATTATAAAAGACCTTTGTGCATGTTTTAGGGTCCAGTGAACACAAAAGTCATTGCACCTCTTCCTAAGGCCATTTAGGCTCCGTGTTTCCTGTTTTGATGTAGATGATGTATTTTTACAAACCATCTGCAGTCACAGTATGTGGAATCCTGCAAAAATATTGATATTTGATGAAACTAGTTGCAGGCCCAGCCCACTGATCATCTTCTAGTGTGACCTCAGCATAGAATTCTTTTGACTTTAAAAGGTATAGTCCAAACCTTCCCCCTCATGTCCTTTTATATCCATGTTGTTCAGCTCTGCCTGTAATTGGCTGCTGGGACAGCTCTACCTTTGCAGCTACTTACCTGATTTGCCTTTGGGGTTCTGTGGGATTGCCATATTTGGGGAAAAGAAATGGTCTGACTCTCATAGAACTGTGTTCTTAGGCAGTCACAAAGGAAGTTCTGGGTTTTGCAAGGCTTTATACTTCCTTTTAGAAAACCCTCTGCCTGCTAGTAACCAATTCCCATCTATAAAAGGAGAAAGAAACAGTGCAGTGAAGAAATGCCTCTGATTATTGGGGGTTGGAATTAAATGACCTTTATGGTCCCCTCCAAACCTTTCTATGAATCTTTGATTATGGGTAGAGATTATAATATGCAGCATCTTAGAAAATGTAGTTACAGATTGGATAAAAGCCTCCTGTCATAGCCTATTAACTGAGAGGAAATGTGTTGTTGCCAAGATGCAGCTACTACATTTACAGCAAATCTGCAATGTCTGACTTTACTAAACTAAATTGTAGCATGTCTTGTGTGCATATAGATGATAAACATTGCTTTGGGCTGTGGACTAGATCCTGGTGACTGGAAGAAGTGCACGACCCATAGTGAGGGGGGAATATGAAAACAAAGCTCTCCTAGACTGCCCTGGCTTTGTCTTCCTTGAAATACTGTAGCATTTTGAGTGGAGGTTGGATCCAGGAATCCTTTCCATCCTCTATGATTCTGTGATTAGAGCTGTTACATGGGAAGACAAGGTGGAATTATCACACAGCTAGATAAAATAGTCAGAAGGTAGGATAATTAATGTGCAAAAACATTATAGGGCTTAGGCTTGGAGCATTAATGAAGACATGAGATGTTGACCATGCTGACTTCTGGACTCCACAAAACAAGAAGCTAAAAACAAGCTGCCTGGAGTGAGGAGAAGAGATACTTTTTTTTCTTCCACTTTGGAACAATTAGGAGGAAGACATTATTCTTTTCTTATGCAGATTTCCTTCATAAAAAACACTGCAAATTACCAGCTAGCTTAGGTACATATGTAGTTTAACAATCAAAAATGAGGAACTGGGACTGACTTTGTTCTTACGTAGAGAAAAAACTGATTCCAATGTCTTTTCCAAGTCAGCTGTCTTGCAGTTTGCTGGATGTAGGAAGTGCTGGGCATCTGAAATATGAGAGGATCTCCTTTGGGCCAGATGTTCACAAGATACAGCACAAGCAGTACAGCTGTTTGTATTGCTGCTCCTGCTGTGCACACAATTGTCATTGTTCATGCCACTGAGAAATGTGGTTGTGCATCAAACTGGAAGAATATCCATCTACTTCTGACTGAAGGGCATTGACTTGGCACAGAGAATCTGGGCTGCACAGCTGAAGTCCTCTTCACCCCTGCAGCTTGTATGGGGGGAGCTATAAGTCCTTCATGTGCCCCAGGTTTGTGCTGCTCTGTACCTGTCAAAACAGAGTGGAGGTTCCTGGTGCATCCCATGATAACTGGGTGACATTTGGGGATGTTTATGTTGGCCATTTCAACACAGTTTTGATATAGTTTGATATACAGTTCTTATAAATCATTTCATAACAAGACCTATGGCCCAGGTTGGTGTTAGGAAATCTTTCACTTTAAGGAACTATCTGCTATAATCTTCATATAAACTAGAACTAATTTAACAAGGTAAATAATCCTCGTCAAGGGAGCCTTCTCCATAAAATATGCAACCTGTGATCCTCAGAAACTCTACACAACCACTTCTGTTTATTTTCTGCTTAGCCCAGGTCTAGTTTGAATTAAACAGACCAGATTACTCACTGCATTACCTAACCCTCTGTATTGTTTGTAAAGGCTTGCAATCTGTGTTTAGTGAAAACTGCAGAGGAGTAGAGCAAGTCTGTAACTGAATAAAGGAGTCAAATGGTAGAATTCTGTCTCTCACTGAACATCAACAGTCCTTGGGTTTGTTTCTTTTTTTGTTTGGTTCACTGGTTCAGTTTAATTTTGTTGGGTCAGTTTTTTGTTGGCTTTGTTTTTTTTTGTTTTTGGGGTTTTTTTAAAGGCTGCTTTCCATGGAGGAATTTTAGAATTTTCTCAGTGTATTTGTTCTAATAAGGAAGTTTTCCATAGAGTCTGATGATGCATAACTGGAGCTGTTTCTATATATAGTACTGCAGGATGGAAAGCAGAGGATCCTTTTGCTGTGGATGGGAACAGAAGGTCTCATTTCCTCAGAGAACAGCCTGCATTTCAGCTATTTCAATTGTAATGTGGGCAACACTACACACAGTAGCACTGTGGCCCAGTTTTTTTGAGCTGGACATGAACATAGATCACCTCACAGTGCGCTATCACAGCTGTGTCCTTGTGCTCAGACTGCTTGGTCTATCAACCCAAAACCCTGGAATTGTTAACGCCAGCAAAGACAACAGGGTGGAAATAGAGTGAAAAAAATCAAAGCATTTTAGAGCACCATGTCTGGCAAACAAAAACAGGGTTTGAGTGGGAGATGGGAAAATCTTGGTAACATTCCTGAGCTCATTTTCATCCTTGTTCAACTCTTTAACTCATGTAGACTCTTTCTCTTCCTCCAAACAGTGGGAGAGAACTCTTTAGAACATCTTAGATCTGTAGTTACTAGTGAAGGAAGACTTTTTCAGCAGGGCAGCTGTGTTTCTTGGCAGTGTAAAATATTTACACCCACCATGTAACAAGAAACCAGTGTTTTGTCCTCTGGTGTATGGAAAACTCTTAGGTTTTGAAAATAAGCGATGGAAACATGATCATGGCCTGCGTGATTTTAAGGGCCATTAAATAAACTAATAAATTTCTTGCAATTTCAGGTGTTTGTGCAAGTAACATTGCACTGGTTTAATTGTTATGTGCAGGTCTTTTTCCTACCACCTGGGCTGGGTTGTATCTATTCACTCTCTTTTTGTGCTGTACAGTTTATTTTCCACCATAGCTCATCTTTTTGACTGCTCCCCATATTCCTGTCCAGGTGTGGAGTGTGTCTATCAGAGTCCAAAGTCTTTGGCTTACCTGGAGTAAACAAGTGCCCACAACAGGGTGGTTATTGCCCAGAGCAATACTTCCCAAACCAGTGCAGATTGTAGGAGCATCCAGTTGTTGCTGCCTGCTCAGTGCTGGGATCTCTGCTCCAGAAATACCTGGGAAAAGGTGAGAAGGTAAGACACCAGATATGTGTGTGAGGAAGCTGTTCCTGCCTCATGCTCCTATGTGATCCAGCAGCTTCCTGTGTGATCCAGCAGCTTTCTGTTTGATCCAACAGCTTCCTGTGTGATCCAGGTGTGCTGCCTACTAGAGCCATAAGCTGTGGAAGGAAGTTAGGGCAGTAAATTGCTTCCATCTCAGTGTTTATCCCATGTGTGGGATAAGTCCAGTGCCTTCACAAAACAAGTGTGGCAGATGTGTCTCCCACAGCTGCTTTCCAGAACAAAACACAGCAGCTTTCTCTTTATTTTCCGTTTTCAGGTTGTACTTTATCTCATAAGAGTGAAACCATCATTAAGAACAAATAGTCTTAAACTGCAAATCCAACTATTCTCCACAGCACAATGAGCTGTTAAAGGTCAGGCTGGCTCTTTACAGCTTGGGCCCAATTGTGCATTACAAACAAGCAAGAGGATAACATGCTTTTATCCTGAGTAAGGTACTGGTTAGATCAAGATCATAGCAGAGAGCTGTGACAGCTTTGAAGGGCTGCCTGTAAGTCATCTGCTGCTGGAGGTGACTCAGAGAGTGTGTCCCCAGAGAAGGCTCAAGTTGCAGTTTAAAGCAGTGATTTTCAACACTAAACAGGAGATACGTGACAGATCAGAGTCCAAACCAAGCTCTGCCTTTATATTGGGCTCTGCTGGCAGCTGATATGGGGAAGGGGAGATTCAGGGTGGTGGGGAGAAGAAGGTGAAGAGATGAAACGCTCTGTGTGATCAGTTGGGAGTGAAAAATGATAAAAACCTCTTTTTTTCTTTTTCCCCAAGGTCTGTTCTTGTCTTGCTCTGTGGCCTCAGGCAGGTTAGTTGTACATTTCTCCATACAAGTCCTGCAAGAGTGCAGGGTGTAATGCCCCTGATTTTTCTCAACTGCTGTAGCAACATGCTTTCTAACAACACAGGGAGGAAAAGTAACAGCACTGTTGTTACAGGTTCCCCTGAAACCACCTTTTTATTCCCATCCTGCAGAAGGACCCCCCCCTTGCCTTAGGCACCTCCTTTCAGAGCTGATGTACCTGCCAAGCAGGAGTTACACGGAATAAAACTGATTCCTGTGGCTTGAGGTGCATCAAAAAACCACTTTGCACTCAAAAGCAGCCACAAATCTGGCAGGAGCATGAGGCCACCACCAAAACTGGGTGTTACACGATACCTTATTCCACTTGGGAAGAGCTGGCTGTTTCTATGGCTACTGCTGCCTTTCTCTCCAACACACCAACCATTGGTTCTGATGAGATCATATTGTATTATAGAAAAAAAAAATCACTCACATACTGCTTTACACTGCAGCATTTGTTGAGCTACTATATATCTGACTTCCTATAATAAAGACATTTTCCATTTAATGTATTCTTATAAACGGGTAGGATTTCCCTCATCTCTGATTTATAAATGCATCCATTTTGGCCTCGAAAATCCTGGTTCTGGTTTCCATGACAACAGGCTTGATTTTTGAGGCTATTTCTTCCCCTTACTTCATCTTGGGTGGGAAGAGTTTCTGTCCCCTTCCAGTAGCAGTGCAATGGGCAAGCAAAATGATTGCCTTGAAGGAGAATGAGCAGACCTGAAACCAGAAACTTCAGCCAGCTTTTTTAAACACAGGTGAGAAATGCATGAGAAGAATGGCACCACAAACCTAGCACAGGCTTGAGTCAGATTTTTTGTACACAGAAAGTCAAATGCACATATAATCTCAGGAAATTTTAGTCATGTACCCCCCTGTCAGGTATTTAACAAACTGATCTGGTAGCCCTGAATAGCACTGTGTTGGCACATGACAAAATAATCAGAGGATCTCACCAGTCTGTTCATATTGTAACCCTGTAGATTAATTAGTACTGAATACACTTTATTATTTAAAATACACTCTCACTGTCTCTATTTTTTCCCTCAGTACATCCCATCTACAGCACTGGACTGCCAGGACTGTCTCTTTCATAGATCATTCACAGCTAAACCATATTCTTTCAACGTGGAACAGTGCATTTGAGACTCTGGGTACTAAAGGCACCATAAATAATCCATAACTGCTTTGCAAGGATCTTTCTAGTGGTTTTTTTCACTTTTAACATTTCCAGGAAAAATGAAAAGAGAGAGCTGCTGGTACTCCATGGCTGAAGTGGTTTAGCAATTGCTGTTCTAAAATGATAAAAAGATGGTTTTTGCAAACTCCTCAGAAAATCCCTGGAGAGGGCCTTTGTTCCTTTTTCCTGCAGAGAAGAAACACAACTCACCTACATCCTTCTGGGTAATAAGTACCTTCAAATGTGCCATCCACTGAGGTTGCAGATGAAATGTCTCTCTTTGGCTTGTCATAGAGTTTTCTTACTTTCTGTGAGTGAAAGATATTATGGAACCACAGTGTCTAAGGTATCATTGCATTATGGCATTATAATCTCATTTGCATTTGAGCTGGGAGCAGCCTGATAAAGCTGTTCCTTAAACTAGTACAGGATTGCTCCCTGTGTTTAATCCGAATGCTGGAGCTCCCAGCCCATCTTTTGGAGCAGAAGATTCAGGTGTAGGTCAGGTATTCTGCACTAAGACAGAAGGGCAGGAGTACTTCATTTAGGCATGTTTTATCCACACTGTTGTAACCTGCCAGTAATTTACATTAGAGGCTGGCCTGTGACCCCCAAACAAAGCACAGTCCCCACCTGTGCAGCCCCTGACACATCTCAGGGTAGAAGGAGATTATCACCGAAAGCCAAGCACAGTTCAGAGTGAATCAATAACAGGCACAACACAAAAGTGATTCAGTGATTGCCTTAAATAACCACAGGTTTTCCCTTCTGTCATGACTAAACCATCCTGCCCTAACAGCCAGTCCCTTGGGGACAATGAAGTCACAGCAGCACAATTTCAGCTGTGCAGCCAACTAGAGACAATATGAGCACCCTTGTCTTCTCTGTCCTACCATGGCATGGAGGGGATGAAAAAGTGAGTCATTTGCTAGAAAAAGTACTGATCCTGTGGCAGTAGGATGAGTCTTAAAAAAGCTCTTGCATTCTGTAAAGGTTAATTGTAAGAGTGGTGAAGCAGGAAGACACGACTGAAAACAGTGAAACCTATGCATTGTGTACTGTTAACTTCTCAGACATCAACGTTTCCTTCTCTAAAATGCTCTCACACCTAAAACACTTCAGTGGATTTATAACCCAGAACAATGGGGAAAAAATACAATTTTTACTTGTTTGGGTTTGTCCTCATTTCATGTGAGGACAATACAAGAGTATTGTGTTGAAATCCTGAATGTTGTTTGTAGTACTGCCTGAAAGTTCCTCCAAATAGTTAATTGATTCTTGCTTTTCATGTAGCCCAGAGCAAGTTTAGAGGAAATAAATGTAACATGAGTTAGTCATCCTTAAATAATCTCAAAGCAGGGAGCCCTACATTAACAGCAGGCTGATAATAAGCTGTGTAGTGCTATCTCCAGTAAAGCTTTGCCCATGACTTCGAATAAATTTACGAGCTGTCATTTATTTGTTTATTTGCTTTTTCTCAGCAGGAGAATTTACTGTCTGCTTGCTGAAGTATCAATTATTCTTGTAAAATTGAATAGTACTGTCTTAGGATTATGCACATCGAGGCTAACGTAACGTGAGACATGTTGAAAATTAATAAGACACCAACTCTGCTAAGACACCTGTGCTAGGTACTTTTTCGTGCTAGAGATAAATCTTATGTTAGAGGAACAGCAAAGAGAGGGGTTACAAAGAACCAGCAGACTTGATCTAGCCCTGTAAGTTTTTGTTTTTGCAGGCTTCTGCTGTCAGACCATCTGCAGCTGCTGCTGGCCAGGCATTGATCTGACCTCTGAGGGACAGAAATCCATTCTGTTCCAGGGCTGATCATTCAAGTCTTTTTATTCTAGTGTTTAAATTGGATTTTACTCAATTTTATTTAAATCCACTATATCAACACTTAATGAACAGAAGCCCTCCCACTCTGCTCTATGGCATCCCATTGTATACCACCATTTTAGTCTTTTTTGTGTCTTATACATATTCATTTCCCTTAATCTTTCATGCTAATGTGTGTTTCCCTTTCCCATTCTTTTTCTCTGCTCGATTATCATTAAATGCCAGGATTAGATTTAAATGTTAGAAAAGCCCTGAGAAATGCCACAGAAATGCCACATACTGGACAAGAACACAATAGTTTATGTTTTAAAAGCCCTGAGCATGGTAATATCTGCTTTCCAGGCTGGGGGGCTGTTCTGGCCACCCCTCAGAAAAAAACAGATCCCTTGAGAGAAATAGATTTCTGTTGCTGATGGTGTTTTGATTTTGAGCTTTGATACTGAAATTGGAGTTTCAGAAATGAATCCTGTCTTCTCTCTAGTTCATCTCTGCCCTGACATTATAATGGGTCATTGGAACAATCAGCTGGCTTCATTAATTATTAATCCTAACACATGGCAAAAGCAATCTGGAGATTCACTGGATGTGTGGGGGTCTGTTGATGGAAATGTAAAGGGGGCAATTAACAGTCTGAAAAAGCCAAAGAGGAGGGGGAATCAGAAGGCTTAGGTATAGCTGGAAGAATAAGAAAATACTTTATTTTGCAGTCAGATGCATATCTTAAGTTACATTAAAGTGAAAATTCCTACAACAGGGCATGAAGTTCACATGAGGATTGGGTTACTTGGCTGAACTGCGGTCTATTAAAATATGCATTTAGAGACCTTTACAAGAATTCTGATACTTGCTGAGTGCATAGAAAGCTGTTCACTCTTAGGGAACTGGATACCCAAACAAACAAGAATATAACTCTCATCCATGTATTTTAGTAGCTTTATTGTGTATTCACGCTGAGGGGAGAAAACAGAAATCTTGAGACCATGGAATAAGAGCATAACACGACTGCTGTGTGAAGGGGACTTTTTATCTACACAACCTGGGTAGAATAATGGACAATGAGACTTATTGCCACTGTAGAAAGGGAACTGTACGGATTTGCCCCAAAGGGTCACACAACAGGAGGGTTATTCCTGTGGTCTCTCTCTCTGTTTGCTGCACAGACACTGTACCACAACAGGAGCTCATGCCCTGGGGTTTCAAAATGGCTGTAAAAATCAAGGGCAGAAGGAGCTCTTCGTACATTTTCTGTCTCCCTAAAGCAAAAGACTGCACAGATGAGGTTTGTGCACAATAGCATCTTATTTGAATATCTTAAAGAACAGAAGGAGAGAGTGGTGTGTTCCAAACCCCCGCCCTGGTCTGTGATGCATTGCCAAGGTCTGCTGGTCTCCTGGATGTTGTCTGGATTCAGCTTTCAGGTGAGCTTTCCCTCCCCATGGCTCCAGTGACATCAGAGCCACCTGTGACAGCTCCAGATAGGCCATCCCAGTTTTTTCAGCACTATCCAACCCCAGTTGGCAGTGGAAGGCAAGCCTGGAAGGGTGAACAACCACCCCTGAGCCCAAACTGCTGAGGAGGGTTGGCAAACCACGAAGGGCTTTCTCTTGCTTAGGCTGCCACAGCTCACGCAATGCCACAGATTAATGGAGCTCCAGACTGTCTAATGGAGTTTTTCCCACAGAGCAAAATATTAACCAAGTCAATTGATTGCATTTTCATTTCTTAAGGGAGGTGCAGCCCACACATCCCATTGTGTCTGAGCACAAAGACAGTCTGCTGAAGCAACCCTGTGTTATCTCACGGGTGCTTTGTGCTGCATCTTGCTTCTGATGTAAAAGGAAATGGAAATTCTTGCTCAGAAGACCTACCTGACAAAGAAATAAATTCCTGTAAATTCAGTGTCCCAAACTGAGGAAATTACAGTAGCTGCTGCTGCAAAACACTGTGATAAACCCCCATCCATCTGGAATGTTTCCATAATCCACTACAGATTGCCAATTAATTGCATACTTACTTCTATGTAATAAGGACACATAATAGGCTGTATCAGGATAAGTCTCCCAGAGGCAGTGGAAATACATCACAATATTCCTAAATAGCATATTTTTATTTAAGCCATGCCTGCAAGCTTCTGTCTGGTACTAGAAACCTATTGTGTGAGGGACTGTACATGTAATGAAAGGCCAGATTTACAGCACACACTCCTATTAAGTGAAGCACTTAATTGCTTACTTCAAGTACCAGTTTAAATAAAGTGATCTCATCTATTTTCTAATTAAATGTTGGAAATTACAGTGTGGCTGGTTGGAACACAAGGTTTTTAAATCCTCTTCTAGAGCAGGAAGAACTGTAAATAGTTTCTTATGCTGTTAAGATTAAAATGAGACTGGTCTCACAGAAAGATCCTTTGAACAATGCCGTGTGAAATAATTAGGATTTTGCACATATAAATAAATCACAGATTTTTTGCTAGCTTATGGACAAGCTTTCATTGACAGTTTGGATTTAGACTAAAATTCCCTTTAATTAAACCAAATAATGGGAAGACATAGTTTTTAGAAACACACATATTTCATTTTATTCAGACTAATCAAGTTTTTCCATGCTCTACTGAACATAATGTTCATGATGACCTTTCTCTGCTTACAGTAGTTTTAATATTTGACTGCAATGTTTCTGGGAAGCAACTCAGTAAACAGAAATTGTTGTCCAGAGGATAAAAAGGGGGGAAATCTGTGTGTTTTGAAATCAAGTCAGATTGTCACAGAATTGTTAGATCTAAGGAAGTGATGAATCTTTATTTTATTGCATTTACTGCTACAGTTAGTTGTCCCTGCATATCTGTGACAGGTACAAGAGAGTTGTGCACTTCTTCAGTTTAAAATTTTCCTGAACATTTTGTGTTTGTCCTGTATAAGTGGGACATTTCAGTACCCAAAGCCACACTACTGGGTGTAACTCTGTACCTCCATGTGAAAGTCTCTCCTGGAGTACCAGAGGCAACAGAGTCTTCATTTTAACTTGGATGTCTCTGAGAACAGTTTGGGATTGCTCTAGGATGCCTGGAAGGGCTCCCACTGAATGCCTCAGCCTGTGACTATAACCTGTCTCGAAAACAACTGATTGTTTTCATGTTGTTGGTTTTTAGGATGTTGCTCCTGTGTGTGTTTTTCAGACAGCAGAAAGCTGAGCACATAGAGCAGCTTGCTGCTATCAAGAAGAACCATTTTTCTTTGCCATTTCCTTCTCCTGAGGTTGCCACAGGACTGATGAAGCAAAAATTCTGCCACAAACCACCACGTGTAAGACAAGGCAGAGGGAGGCTGGACCCCCCTGCTCCTCCTATATTATACATCCCAAACTCAGGGTAAGTTCAGAGGATTTCACACTCTAAAAATAGTGTCCCCACTACCTAGGACCTCTGGGTCTTCCTAGGAACAGGCACCACATAAATTAATCATTCAGCTCCACCTTCACTTTTGTGCTATAGACTAAGCTGAGCTTAATTCCCAGGAGTGCCAAGCATCCATTTGACAGTAACAACAAGGGAAATGTTATTTATTACCCCTGGAAGCACTTGTGTCCTTGGGAGACTCAGCTTCCATTTAGTCTCTAACAAGCCCATGTGCAATTTAGAACAATTTAGCTTTTTTATGCTTAAAGGGAGAAGTCACTTCAATAGATTATAAATAGATGGGTGGGTTTTCTTCTCTCTTAAATGCAAAGTTTGGGGTTTTTTATTTTGCTGTTCTCAGATGGTTTTTATGCTATCAAACTAGAGAATCTGATTTCTGTAATCCAATCAAAGATTTTAATAATGAGAGCAGTAGTTATGAAGCAAATAGAAAACTTCCACTGTCTCTGTTCAGTCCTGATGACACTCTTCTCTTTTAACTGTCTCTCAAATCCATCTGGGAAGCCTCTGCATCACTTGCAGACACTTGTCTGCTTTGATAGTAGGTTGTGGAAATGCTGATTAGAACCATTTGATCTGGATTGGTATTAAAGTGTCTATAAGAACTCACTCCCACAGTGCAAGATAAAACTATTGGTTCCTCCCACGTAACAGATCTCAGGAAGTTTCTTACACCTTCAAATACAAGGGGAAAGCTTCAGGAATCTAAAATCTTCTGAATTTGACAACAGAATACCATCACAATTTCTCTTCTACAGCGACAACTTATTCCTCATTAGTTTCCTTTTTTAATTAACAAAAAGCCACTTCTGAATATAAGACTGAATGGTCCTCCAGCTTTAAGACATCTTTTCACTACAAATGACAAACTACCAACACCTTTCTCATGTCCAGCTGCAAAGTATTTTAACATCTGATTATCCTAAGAACACCTAAAATAACAAATTAACTCCTACTGGCAGATAGGAAATAAAAAAACATGCTGCCCAGTTGGCATGTGTGTGTAAAATAAATATACACCTTTAAAGTGTATATGTACACCCTCCTGCAGGCCATTACAGCTGGGTATGTTTATGCATCGGACAGATATAACCTTCTTTTTTCTTTGTTGTGTTCGTGGATTAATTTCAGATACACCAAATCCTCAGCCACATGAATTATTTGAGTTGCATTGAAGTCCTGAACATTTATACCACCCATATAGTTATGGGCCTGTGTTCTGCCAGCTATGTTTGGCTTTCTCATGTACGTTTGCTGAAATATGTTGTTCTGAAGGAACTGTTCTGTTTTGATGCCCCAACTGAGCAATAACAAGAGCTGACAAACCTTTTTGTGTGTGTGTGTGCAGATCTGTTATGTGTTTAACAAACAGCATTCTTCTCCCCCCACCTCCACAAACACACTCTTGTAAATCTGAATCAAAGCCCATTCGGGACATTTGATTTTAAGTGGTTTCATCTTACTGTAATTACCAAGTCATGTGAGGAGTAGTGAAACAATTGTGTGCACAACAATGGAGATGAAATAAAGATAGCCTCTAATTAATTCCAGCTAGGTTATAATTAATTTTCACTGAGTTGCTCAGGACAATATACTTAAGTCTCACAGGCTTCTCTAAAGAGGGCTGATCACCAGCTGCTGCTCTTTGATTTTCAAAGCAGATGGGGCTATTTCCAGCTATTGCTTAAAAGGAAGTGATGAGGATGGAGAGTGGCTGCCTGGCTTTGGGTGGGCTCTGGGGTAAGACTGCTGGGGGGAAATGCTCTGTCAGAAAACTCATCTCTCATAATGTCTTTTGAAGATTTTAGAGAGGTTTTGTTATAATTTATCTTTATATTTGTAAGAACCTCTTTTTGCTTTATTAGAAAAAAAGTGATACCATGTCAGTAAATATTTCATCATGTGCTGTATATTAAGTCTGCTTTGGGTCACAGTGGTGTTAAAGCTGATGGAGGACACAAACAAAAATGCTTCTAGTCTTTGACATTTCATAGAAACAAAAGATGAAAATTATCTGTTTGGATTGTTATCCCAGTTCTGTCTGTCAATGTAGAATTGTTCCCTATTTCATTATGTAAGAAGTTTTGGTGAATAACGTTAAGATTAATTAATCTGAGAAATTCTGCCACTTCCTTTGTTTGCTGACAAACTACGAAATTCTCAGATGGATTTGTTGTCAGAAATTACTCATAAACTTCTGGAATGAATAAATCCTACTTTGCTGGTACACTATGCTCATTAGGAGACATGGATGTATAAATTACCAGTGTGGCAGTTCCTCAAACACCACAGTATTTAGGGTTCTTGACTGGGTAACTTGTAGAGCTACCTAATGCCTGGCATGTGCTTAGTTCTGCATTTATAGGTGAAAATCCAGGTTGGAAATTAACTTTGATGATCTCTGGTAGAGCACTTGAGTAAACAGAGAGCAGATAAGTTCAGAGATAAAATTTTCCAAGCTAAGAGCCACCACCTGCATTGTTAGTGGGGAGGGAAAAGTCAAAGTGTTTTCCCCATTATGTGATTCACTAGAAATAAATAAGAAGGTTGGTGATTTAAATGTTAAATGCTTTTAACAGTTAAATACTTTTTCCAGGGATTTCATGTTCAGTTTACATTTTTCCCGTGTTAAATTTTCTGCATCCTATCATTTTGTTCTGCTGCCTTTTCATTGCTGTAGCATACACACCACCTACTAAAACTATGTGCTTTAGAAGGTGAAATTCCCACTGACAACAATGTTTAAAAGCTTATATGGAAGACCTGTTAACATGTGAGAAGTTGCCAAAGAAGTTGAGCAATTTTCTTGTACTGGGGTTTTGAAACTGGCACTCACCAGTATAATCTTTGTGCTGTGCATGGCTCCAGTCCAACTCAGTTCCTGTGTCTTGTTTAGTCTGAGGGAGACAATCTACTGTTCTATTTTTGGGAAAGCATCAGTGTAGTGTGTGGAAACACAGCCTCCATTATCTCTGTGTTACCTTGAACGTGGCTAGTTGAATTTTAGTGCTCTTTTTTTGTCTCTTTATTCAGATGTCCATTTCCTTGTTTACAGCTAATTTTCTGAAGCCAGTAAGATCATTACAATACTTTAACCTGCCTTTTCCATAATAGAACCCACAAAGTTTCACCCAGTAACTCTTTCACTGAGCCCAAAAATCGTGCTCCAGTTGTAAACTCCCTCTTCTCCCCACCTTTAACACAGGTGTCTTTAAACTCTTTGGTTTTCCCAAGTAGACAATGTATTTTAATGTTTGTGGGCATGTAAAGGTGGAGCTTGTCACTGCCTGTGTGGCTTCACTTGCTCATATCATTTTATAGGGCAGAGTTCTACCTAAGAGACATGTCCCACCTATTTTATAAAGCTGTTATAATCTGGATGAATATATGTCTGTTTTGAAATAAATTAAGACTGTAATTAGGGCTTTTCTCCCCTTAGTTTTCTCTCTTGAGCAAGTTGTGCTTCCCATGCTTCCAGTTTTAGGCCCTGTAAAGCCCTGCCCAGGCAGCTTCCCTGCTCTCTACCAATTTCCAGCCTGCCTGGACAACAGGAACACATTGTCTTAGGAGACACCAACACACTGAAACACTGGAGACATGATTTTCACCCTAACACCTGTTCCATCTAGAATGAGTTAGGAATTCAGGGTTTTATTTCAAAAAGGGAGCTTTTAAAGTAACTCACACATTCATTCTGTTTCTTCAAAGGATTCTTCCATGCTGTAAAAATCTCCTTTGGAAAATCCAAGAGAGAATTCAAGGAAGATCTACAGTTTCGAGAGCGTTGCATTGCTTTCTTCTGGCTTATTCAGGTATGTGGTTCAATTAGCCCTAATTCCTTGTCATCTACTCTTGGACTGCATGACAGGAGCAGAAATCCCTCTCCACCTACTGACAAATGGGCAGACATTGCCCATGACTCATTACTGCACAGGCATAGGAGGTCTGTCCTTTTCCAAGGTTTCTAAGATATTTCCTCATTAAACTCTCTAGGGGAAAAAAAGAGGAAATTAAAAAAAAAAAATCACAACCACACATGGAACTCTAAAATGCTTACCTGACAGTTTTCAGGACTGACACACAGCTTGAACGTGAGGCTGGGATGTAAAAATATTCTTTAAGGGGCTTTTTATATGTATGTATGTTGAGATGTTCTCAATGTTGTTATGTGGAGAAAGAATAGCTACATGTGCTTGTTCTGGTTCAAGATATTCTGTAACTCTGAAATGTGGGTTCTCAAGCTGAATCCTTCTGAGGGCACAACTGCTTTCCAGAACTACCCATCATCACTACTAGTACCTAATTCTGCCTAAGGCACAGTGATGTGATTTTATTACTTGAATTACTTTATTCAGTGGTAATGCTGGGTTACTGCATTCTTCTAGTTTCTCCTTTCGAGTTTTACTTGTTCCTGCTCTTGTCCTGCCCTCAGTTTTATCAAATGAATTTATTATAGAGGAAAGTGATCAGGGAACTGATTCAGCTTAAAAATCACCTGATTTTAAAGCCAGATCAGGCTCCTGACAGGTTCACATTGTGGCCTCCTGAGCACCTATGAGGAAGAAGAGAATTGTCACCATAAGCTGGTGACATGGTGTGAAGTGGTTTAGCCACAGAAATCCAGTCTGTCACAAATAGAATCATGTTTGTGATGTTGGGTCTCTGTTCTGGACAGGGGAAAAATACTGCAGCTTTTCTGACACTGTTCCCCTGTGGCCAAGAGGCCAGTCACTCACAAAAGAGAAGCACAACCCTGAGATCAGCCTAGGAAGGGTTGTTTGGTAGGAAGGTGCAGTTCTAAGGAAGCAACCTCTCTGAGGAGAGCACTTGTAAACTCTGTCCACCCAACTTATTTCCTTCTGGCTTCCTGCTCTTTTGGGCTGTGACCTGATTTGTAACAATGCCAGATGCTTGTAGTGCTGGGAGTGGGGACTGGGAGCATCTTTTCTCAGGAATGGATCGTGTGAATTTATTGTGGGGTGACTTTTGCTTTACATTTGGTAAGGGACTGTCAGTCTGGACTGTTGTACTTGGGATACTCATTGAGTCGGGGCTCAGTGAATTATGGATCCAACTTGGGATTTCTTTGGTACTGCTCACACAGACTTGGTCCCTCAGAGGAACTACTGTCTTGAAAGGTCATAAATCCCTGTCTCCTAAACCCTGTGGTGAGGGATCCAACAGATTTCACTGTTAATCTGGTCTCCATCATAAAATGCACGGATTCAAATGTGGGAATGGCTTGTTCTAGGATAGTTATGAGTCCCCTCCATCACCTGACTACCTACCATGCTTCTGCCTCAGGAGTTCCCTCAAACTCTGCCTTTGGTCAAAAGGATTCTTAGGGGAGTAGCAATAATCAGAAATAATAATGCTTTAACTCCTAATCCTGCAAAGATCAATTTTCAGGACTTGGGCCATAATCCTCCAAGGTGATCTTAGTGTGGATAATTGAGAGAAGATGATTAGCCTTCTGACTTCTCCTTTTGGGTGTGTGTGGTGTTTAAGGGGAAACTTAAGGAATGTTGAAGGGAACAAGTTCTCTTGAAATGTAGCCAGCTAGGAACAGACTAGTGCAACTGGGCAATTGAATCAGGTCTCTAATATTTGCTTAAGTCTTTTTTCCCCACTCTTTTTTTGTTTGTGGACACTTGATTAATAAATTTAGCAAGACAATTTAGCTGCAGAAATGGCCTGAAATTAGATGATTCTTCTGTAGCAAAGGTCTTGACCAACTTGCAATTTTACCATGTTTTCCTGGTGTACTGCTGAGATCTGCAGAATGGATTTTTATCTTTTCCCTGTGAGTAATTTTTCACGCAGCTTCCACTTAGCCCTGAAAAGGAACTTATCCTGTTCTTGAGAGAAAAATGCAGAAAGGAGAACTAGACAGCCCACACCCTGTTTCCTCACACCTCCTGTTCATGCTTACTCTGCTCTTTGCAATCAGTGTCTCAATGTTGGTTAGTTCCCTCTTGGACACAGAAAATTATATCAGGATGGTGTTTCAAGTTGCAGACACTGAAACCAAAAACCTTTTTATAGTGTCTCAGTTGTGCCTCCTTTGTCCACTTGAAACAGGTTTTTCAAATATAAGAAGCTTACTTAACCCAGGGTTTAAAGCTATTTTTATCCAACATGAAATGTGCACGGAGAGAAGGCATCTGGAGATAGAGGACAGCACTATTTGTTTTTCCTCAAGGTCTCCTTTATGCTTGGGAAAGATATAACTGTTTTCTAGAAAACTTAAATAACATTCAGATATCCTGTATACTCACACTGTTTGGGTCAACACTTTGAAGGCCAAAGCAGCAGATTAATTTGCAAAATCCCACTGCTGCAGTCAATAGAAATCAACTGTAATGTCATTGCTTTGGGTGGTCCTGATTTCTACTGAGGTTCTGCATCCTTGTCTCTGAGATCTTATTGAGTCCTACCAAATACAAGTGGAAATTTCTCCTTCCCAGATCACTGCTCCTGCACTGTTTGTAATAACCACTAAAGGCCCTTCTGTGTTCACCTCACATCAGCTGCTAAAATTGCTTCTATTGTAACAATATATCGAAGGGTATGATCTCTTTGAAATGTAGCTCCATAGTACAGCTTGAGGGGTAGCACATCCCTCTGTGCTGCCATTCCCCAACATTTACTGGGAGTGCTTGTGTAGGTGCCAACTTGAGTCAGGGTGAGATTACAGAATTTAGAATACTGGTGCAAAGATGGCTGATTAATAGAATTTTGCAGCCTTTACAAGAGCAGCCACGTCGCTGTTATCAGACAGTTTCACTCCACCTTAAATGGAGAAGCATCTCTGTTGCCTTTGTGAGCTTTTAATCGCTCCAATTACCCTGCTTTTCCCATCCTGACAGCTGGCAGGCACCGGAGTCCCTCGTTAAGGCTCGAAGGAGAGGTAGATTTTTTTTCCCTTCAGTCAATGAATGACCACAGTGCCAAGCGCAGCCCCAAGAACACCCAGCAAATTGCTCAGCTGGAGTTTACTGACTTTGGGTTCTACATTAAACATCTGCTGTGCATTCTTATGTGCACAGTAACTCCCCTCCCAGAAGATGCAGCAACACAGAGCAGACTTAATCCAGGGGGTTATTAAAAAAAAAAAACAAACACTATGACAGAGTTAACTTTAAACAAGAGCTTAGTTTAAAAAGCTGTGCTTGTTGTAGCTGGACTTCTAGCAACACAGGCTATTGGCTTTTGAATCAAAAGTGGGTAAACTGTGGTACCAGAATAAGAATGAAAGCATACAGAAGAAAAACCTACTCTGCAATCCACATAAAGGATTGACATTGCCTCAAGTGTAAGGAGAAGTCCTGGTACTCAGCTTTGCTCTCTTGCAGCTTCTCCTGAGTGGCCACGCTGTGGTGACTTCTCAGGCAAGATTACTGTGGGGTTTTGGCTACTGGAGGTGAAATCTTTCCCCTTCCTCACATCAGGAAATGTTCTGTGCTTAATGAACAAAGAGACAAAATCCAGTCCTGGTTGCACGGAGTTTTCACAGCAATCACAGTTTGCCTCTTCAACACTTAAATCCCAAAAGTAGGTCCTGTTGCTCTTACCCAAATTAAGCACCAAAGCCTGATTTCACCCTCTGTGAGGCCTGTCATGACTTGTGATGGGTCAAAGATTTAGTAACTTGCCAAAGGCCAGAGAGGGAGTTGGGAATGTGTTTTTTTCTTAGCAGCAATGCCAGCTTGTGCATCTCTCTAGTTGTTCATCCAGTGTCCTTAACTCTGGAAGTGGTTAGGCTGGAAAATTACATTTTAAAGAAAATTTGGTGAGTTGAATTTTGTCTGGTTGGGTTTTTTTATCCAGTAGATCCTGCTCCTTTCCTTCACTTGGCTCCTCCAAAGTCAGATAATTCTGGCACAATGAAAGAGATGGTTCTAGATCATTCTTAGTAGCTGGTTCTTGCAACTCTGTTACCCAATATCTTACCAATATTGCAATGCCACTAAATTCCCAGGTGTTCTTCAGAAATATGTTTTCTGGAAAACCTCTCCAAATAGCACTGAGTTGAGAACCCCCACAATCTAAAACACAGCCTGAATCGGATATGAAAACCCCCTATTTGAGAAGACACAATTCAATACATTTCCCACTCTGGCCCATTATCAGAAACCAATTTATGCCCCCAAACCAGCTATATTGCAAAGTTTTCCAATGGTTTAATATAGAGCTGCTTCTCTTCTGTGCTGAGCTGGAACTGCAACTGCTGGTGCCTTCTCTAGTGATCAGAAAGGCTTGTGGAAGTGTTGGCTTCAGCTCCCATACAAACAGCAATGAAACCAGGAGCCAAGAAATGTGAGCAAAGCACAACTAACCTGGAGAGAGGTGTGTCATGGCTGTGGTTTTACAGCCTCCTCCTGTGCCTTCCTTCTCCCTGCTGTAAAAGTTTGTTTGAAAGCTGCAGAATAAAAGTTGCTATGGGATCTCTTTTATATCAGTGCAGAGCTACAACTTCCTTGTGTATATCAGTTCAGAGAAACTGCCTGCAGGATTATGTGTCCTGGGAGCTCAAGCTCCCCTTTGGAACTCCAAGTGTGCTTCAGTGAGCAAATGGGTGCAGGTTGTTCTCAGCACCTTGCAGAAATAATTTTGGTGTGTTGTGGGCTAGGAGGGGTCAATTTAGTGTTATTGCCCCTCAATCTAAAATTCAGTCCTGCTGTCCAAAGGTAACTTCAAATTTTCATTGCTTTCACTGTGGGAGGATCTAGATCCAGGTTTGCTGTGCCATCTGACTCCTCAGCCAGACCCTGAACAGCTGCTCTAAAGGCCCAGCTTTACTGACTGGCAATGCCCAGCAACCCCTGTCCCTCTCCAAAGTCAGAAGGTGGCTTAGCCTGGGGAACCGGCTTTGAAATGAGAATTTGTGTTTAAAGGCACATTTTATTTGTGCCAACTAGCTGTACCAACCCTCCCCCAAAGATTGTGTTGCAGGCAGGTGGAGGTGCCCAGGCAGCTCCAGCAGAGCTGCTCTGGGTGTGGACAGACCCAGGGAGGGCACAAACACTGCCCACTTGTGCATGGCTTCAGAGCTACCTTTGTTCAGAAAGGCTCAGGATTGCTATGGCAACCCCAATCACAAACTGTAGAGGATTCATGCTAAAACCCAAAAAGGCTCAAGCTTTAAGGGCTTTTCTCCCTTTCTCTCCCTCTTTCTTATTTTCACCATCACAGAAATCACTTCTGAGCAGATGGGCCTATAGCAGCTTTATCATGGACCCTTTGTGTACTGGGAGCCCTTTGTTCCCTGGTGCCTGAGCAAATGCAGCTGCTCTGGGAGTCAGTGGGAATATCGAGTGTCTGTGTTCCAGTGACTCAGATCAGCAGAATCCTTGCAATGAAACCACCCAGTCCAGTGGCTCTTTTCAGCTCCAGAACACCTCTGTGGGGTGAGGTCTGAAACTGCTGCTCATGCACTGCTTTGTTTGGAGAGACTGTCCCTTCCTACAGCCAGAAAAGCTCTGGTGTGTTTTCTGTGTGCCAGAGTTTTGGGGCCCTGGGAGATGAGCTCTGTAAAATCTTAGAGGAGTAGTGTAGGACATTATTGACTCCTTACACCCTCCTCTGAAATGTTACAAACTTGATCACAGAAGTAAGTGCTGATTATTTACATGCACTCCTCTAGCTCAGCTTAGAAGAGCTCAGGGAGCTTCCATGGATGGGAATTTCTTTGGCTGCCTCTTGGACTGGGATGGTTTTGTCCCTCCAGCTGCTTGCTTGGTCCTGTCTTAGATATCTGTTTACAGTGGTATAACTGGACCTTGAATTTCTCTATCCTTATTCTATTTATCCACATTTAAACAAAGCTCTGTCCACTGGATGATCTTTGTGACTGTTGTGGTTTGAACAGGAGATTTGGGGAATTCCAATGGAGCAGAGTAGCTCAGAGGGATCTCTCATCATATTTTATTCTCTGTATGCTGAATGCATTTCAGAGCTGTCTTCCCCTCCCAAACTGAAATGTGAAAAGCAATTCTGTTCTACCCACTGACCTTTGTGTCCTTGCCCCCGGTGGACAGCAGGAATTCCTACAGAGCTGATTTTTCTCTGCTTCTGAGGAAAAACTTCTTTATTTGCTCTGAGTCACACTGGATGTTCTCCATGGCTCCATGGTTACCCAGTTCACACTTCTGCTCCCTGCCTAGAATTTGCCACAGGATTATCAACTGGCAGAGACTGGAGGACCTTTATAGGTATGAACACAAGTCTCCCTGATTTATCTTGGCAGATTCTGACCATTTGCTGAAACAACTCCTCCTAAGTCCAGCTATGATTTTACACAAATGAATGTGCACAACTTAAAGTAGCACATTTGTACTTGCACATTTTGCCTGAAAGGGGAACCAGCTGTTTGGGTGGAGGGAGTTCCTGGATCAGTTGAAATGGGAAGTAGAGAACTGAAAAAGTCCTTTTGGTTTCAATTTTCCCTAAGAAACATGTCTCAGTGAGTTCTCAGAGAAATCTGGCTTTTATTGCCTCTTAATACAGTGAAGAGACATCTTCGTGGTTTTTTTATTTTATTTTATTTTCAAGCAGAAATAGCAAATCAGCATGGCCAAAAGTGGGTAGGACCAATCTGAGGAATTGCTAAATGCTAAAGGAAAGTAAAGGTGACGTGAGGGATTAAATTGTTATTGTCTGACTGAGCTTTAAAGGCAGAACATTCAGTATTTAGTCATGCAGTCTTACATGATTGTGTTTTATGAGTGTGTTTGTTGAATAGTGAGGTTGGTCCAGCAGTGCCCTTGGTGCCCACTGTGGGAAGAGCTCCTTTTGCTTTGATGCCAGGCCTGAGCAACTGCATTCTGTCCAGTGACAGTTCTGGCAATGCATAAATTGCAGTGCCTCTGAAATGGCTGGTGCAGCAGGAAGGCTCTCCCACAGAAATAGTTCACGAGTGATTAGCCCCTCTCTGGTTCAAGCAGACAACACAGCACATGTTTGCAGAGCACAGCAATCCAGTAATCATTACAGTAGCAATCCTATTGCTCCTGAATGGAAATGCATGAGAGAACTATATGTACAAACCCCAAAATACTTCCTGGGCATAAAGCCAAAGTGGAATAATTTAACTGCATCAAAGTGTTTTGTGCTTGGGGGGGGCTTTTTTTTTTCGTGCTAGCACATGAAAATCAACATGTTCTCAAGGAAAGCAGAGGTTTTGCAGAAACAGCCTTTTGTAGTGGCAGAATGGTGTGGTTTTTTTCATTGAATTTTGACCCCTTTTTTCTAAGACAGACTGTTCAAAACTCAGGGGCACATGCAAATTAGGGGCAAAAGTCTAATTTGCACATGCATTTGCCATGATTGTAAGAACAGAATTAAACTGATTTGGTGCTAGGGGATTAATAATACTCCATGTCTGAGCAGAAGGGGAGTGTGAGGGGGTGGGAAGTGGTTCTAATTTCATGATTCCTGGCAATGTCAACCCTGGCATATATATAATTAACCTACTTGATTAGCACCACACAATAAAAATATGAATGGGGGAGCTATTCTACTCTGGCAGCCCGAAGCTGAGGAGCTGGAAGGCACTGAGGGGTGAGCAGAGAGGCCTTGCAGATAGAACAGTTTGTAATGATTTTGCTAGCTGGGGACTCAGCATGACTTCCCCTTCCCTTGTTTATGGCAGAGCTCCAGTCACGGCCTCCTTCCTGAACTGAAGTCGTGGTCTCTCTCCAGAACCTTGTACAGTCCTGTCCTCATTGCTCCTGTTAAAAGGCCTGGAGAAATGACTGTTCTGCTTTTTACCATGCTGTGGAGTCATGGATCTGTGCTCCCTCAGCCCTTGTGTGGAGCAGCCCTCCAGAATAAATAACTGCAACAGCTCCTGCTGAATAACACAATTCACACAGACAAAGGAGGGAGCATTATCTGCTTTTTTTTCCCCCACCCTTTGTTCACAATCAAAATAACCAAGGCAATCCATCCCTTTCCCAGAACGTGGAAGTGGGAATAAGTAGCTGTAGAATCCTACAGGGCAGATGTCTGATAACAAATCCATTCAGTTTAGCTCTCCCTCATGGAAAATAAAGGAATATAAGAACTCATTATTGCCAGTGCCCCAAGCAGAAGCTTAGCAGCTCGCAGTAGTGACAGCTCAGATTATTAGTGTATTTATAATAAAGTCTTTTAAGTCTGCCACATGGAGGGATTTGTGAGTCAGCAAGTAGGTCTGCAAGGGCCAGGCCGGGCACAGAAAGGAAAACTGTCAGGAATTACTCAACCTTCAGCATGCCCAAGTCTGCCCCTGCTTCCTTTAGCAAGAATTATTGTTCTGGGAATGAAAATTGTTACTTTTAATGTCTTTGAAAGCAGTACAGGGAAGGCAAGAAGTGGTGCTGGCTTGTGACAGGGGATAATGAAGCAGGTCAGCCTCCCTGAGCTGGCACCGGCACAGAGCGAGCTGTGCTCGAGGATGTTCTACCAAATCACCTGCCAGGCAAAGGCTGCTACCCAGTTTACCCTCTTAACCTACATTTGGAAGCACACTGTGCTGTACAGATGCACATTGCAGTAGGTTTGGGGGAACTGATTGACTTTCTAATAGGTTTAGAGCTGGAGATACCAATTTAGGGCTCATAGGAAGGACAGCCCTTAATCCTGTTCAATCTGGAGGTCCCTTGCAGGGCTGAGACCACATAGAACCCAAAACACAGAGATGTGTAATCAGTTTTCTAGATTTTTTTTTTAATAGAATTATTTATATAATGCAAAAGATCTTAATGATATATAATTTTTTTCACTGAAATTTTAGGAAAAAATAAATCACATTTATTCTCATGACAAGCCAGAAAGCAACAGCTGAATGCCAGGGCATAAAGGTGAGATTCTAAAGAAAAGGATGCACAGCTCTTACCAAAAGTTGGTTGGAATGAAACACTAATTCACACCAGGATCTTTCAAAGCCTTGCTAATCATGGCTCCTAATCACTTATGCTCACTGATGGTCCCATTCTGCTTTTTATAGCACTAGTAATCCAGGTAACCTGGACAAGCTCCAACTTGGATAATTATGTTCTCCTGACCTAAATTCCTCTTGGTGTTTCAAATGGATGCTATTCTTGGGCTGATATCCTAAATAAGCAATTGCTGGTTTGTGCACTCTAAAAGGCTTTCTGTGTTTCATCTGAGTTAACTGTGTCTCACTGGAAATACAGCGTGACCGAGAGACACTGTGGTAGGTTTATGAACTTAAAAATCCCTTTGTAGGGATGAAGTGGGAGAGGAATTAGCATATTTCATTTACAGTTTACAGCATCTACTGAAAAATATTTTTGCTGATATATATGTGTTAATTAAATAGGATATTTTGGCATGCATACATGGTCTGGGGTGTGGGCATTGTAGGCATGTTAATAGGCAGTTGTAGAAATTCAGCTTTTCTTGGCATTTATCACAGGCTTCAGAGAATGAATGCTCATAATTCTGCCAAACACTCAGTAATGAGAATTTCAGCTGAGCATTTCCAGCTTGTTCTTCCCAATTCCAGCTGGTCAGCCAGTACCTGAAACACACCAGTGGTTCTTGGAAATACATTTCCTCCAGGAAGGCTCAGCACAGACCAATATACAGAGCACAGACTAAACTGTATGTGCAGATAAACCCTGCGGGGTTTTTTTTTTTTTTGAGGAGGAAAAGTATGTGTGTTTGGTGGTTTTGTTTTTTTTTTTTTTTTAATGAAGGCTCCAAGATGAGGCAACAGCCTGAGGAAGCTGTAAAAGGATAAAGCAGACGTAGTGGATCACCCTGGGGATGTCAGCTGAATCAACATCAGCTAAATTTACTAGACTTTCTTCCACATCTTGATTTCAGTCTGCTCTGAGTGTCAAGTACTTACCTTCACTGTTGTGTTACCCATCTGGTTTGTGATTTTATCAAAACCATTTTACTAATTTTCATCCCTCAGCTGGTGCTTGGCCTTGCTCTCTTTCACCTGCTGGGATTTGTCATGTCTTTCATATGATCCAAGCTCTTGGCACATTCCTGGACAGGATCCCTTCACCAGTCAGCCAAGCAGAGGAAAACAGTGGGACCAACATTTCAGGGATAAGCACAGGAAACAAAGAAATGTGTGTAGGAAGGGATCAGAAGGGAAATCAGGGTCAAATCCACAGATTTGAAGAAGGATGGGGCAGGAAGTAGGAGAGTGACTGGAGAGGAAGAACAAATGTGCTGCCAAAGAATGTATCAGCAGAGTATGAAAAAGTGGAAAGGTGGAGTGTCAGTGGCTGAAAGAAATGAGTAGAGGATGGAGCCATGAGTAGCAAGGACAAGGCCTGGGACTGGGAACAGGAAACAGCACAAAGCCACTGCCTGGAGGAAACAGGAGAAATTCGGGTCTCAGCAGCAGCCAGCCCTGCTGCCATTCCCTCTCACTCCTGGCAGGGTAACAGCTGCAGCCACTCCCAGGAAAACCTTGCTGGTTTGTGTCAGGGCACAGCCACAAAGCCACTGCAGTAAAATCCATCAGTGCAGTAAAATCCATGAATTATATATGTTTGACCATGTAAGTCCTGTTCTCTGCTTGGATACAGGCACAGTTGCTGTTTTAAGCAGTCAAACAAAATTGTGAAGCACAAAATGGGCCAAACAATTCCCTCGTGCATTAAACATGGATGAACTTGACCTAAAATCTTTTAAAATTGCATTTACTCTCTCTGTCACCGGTAAAAATGTGAGTTACTAATGCTGGAGCCAGCTGAGGCCACGGATTCCTTGAAATAAGGACATTATACGCTTGAAACCAGTTCTGATAAGCACAAGAATGATTGCAGTCTTTAGCTTAGTATCTTGAATAAAGCACTCCTGGGATTTTGGAGAGGACTTGATGCTGCTGTGCTGCAGCCACTCTGGGAGTGTCTGGACTCAGAGCAGAGCTCAATGTGGTGTTTTCCAGGGATGTTACAGGAATTAAGAAGAGATTATACAATCACTTTTAATTGGCTTCCAAAATGGTTTTGTTACTGGTTTCAGGATGTGAGTAAATTAAGCAGATTAGCTGTTTTTTATTTCCTTGTGTTTCAATGGAAAGAAAAGTAGGAAACCCCCATGCAAATTAATCTGCCTTGAACTCACCGTGTTTCTTAGCATAATCATTTTTTTACTCCTTTCCACTTTAGTATTTTGGGCTACTTTCATACTTCAGTCTTGGGAAGCTTTAGAGATAGAAGATTTATGGTCTCCCAGGATTTATATTGCATAAAGCCCCTTTCTCTGTGTAAGCACAGACTTGAAACAACACAAGCAGCCTGGGACAGGCAACAGTTTTTGAGGGGAACTGAGGAAGAAGAGAGGCTGTCTCTGATGGGAAGTGGATACTGAAGCAAACAACAAAAACATGGCCTTTTTTAAAAGCCCATGATGTTGCAGCCACTGTTGAGTGTGATATAGGGGAAAACTTTCACAGCACCATGTGCAGAACTGCTACATCATTAACTGCTAATGATAATGATCATTACCACAAGCACACTTTTTTCTCCAGCCTTTTATCTTCGATGAGCTGGGAGATTGTCACTCTTAAACCTCACAGCACCACCCTGGAGTAGGTCACTGCCTAGGGAGAGTCAAAATCACTCAGTGTTCCCCTCAATTCACCTCACAGTAAAACTTACATTTTTAGGTGGTGAGACTTTGTGTGTGCTGGAATGTGCTTTAGCCTCAGAAAGTTGTCTGACAATTACAGAACCGTCAGGATTTCAGACTGAAGAGTTCTTGGTCACTTTGGAGCTATCCAAGGTCATTTGCTTTGCCACCAAAAGTTAGACTCTGCCACAGAGGTTCTCAGCATGCTCTGAGATACAGGTATTTCCTGTGCAGTGCAAAAAGCAGTGAGCAAATACAGGTGGTGAGTGCCCTGTTGCACAGTAACCATAGAGACAGCACATCAAAAGAACTTATTTCCCTCTCGCCAACCTAGACATAAAACCAACACTTTCTATTCTTTTTTCTTCTTTTGCACATACACAAGGTGCTGAATTTCTAGTCATATCCTTGTGTTTAAGATCAATGTTTTGTGCATATTCCTCTTTGCTGCTGGAGTGCAGACTCAGTCCCACCATCTCTGGGGTTGAGCAGAGTTCAGCCTTCAGAGCTCCCCACTTTGTTCCTTAAACCCTGCTCACACAATTTCCTGTTTAGACGCAAAAAAAGGGGCTAAAGAGCTCTTGGTGCTTCCTCTTCTGGGCTCAGTGCAGCCGTTCCTTCCACAGAAGCAGCTGACAGGGTATTTCTCTGATAGGCACTTGAGCTAATTTTTCACACTCTTATCAGCTCAGATGGCTCTTTGCAAGAGCGGTTTCAAAACCTAATTTCAAGTGGTAAAAAAATAATCAGATAAAATAGGTCCTTTGAATTGTGAAAGCATTAGCTGAGCAGGCTTGGTTCAGTGTTGGAGAAGCACAAAGCTCTGCAGTTAATATCCTAGAAAAGCTCTGTAAAGAAGGCACAAGAAAATCTGAATCTCAGTTTTGCAGACATTGCTGTTCCTTTGCTGTGTTCTCTGCACTTCTCTGAGGTTTAGAAAAGGGTCCTGATGCTTGTTAGGTCCTTCAGCTTAAAGGTTTGTTGTTTTACTGAATACAGAGGTGGAAGCTGGGAATCTTTGCAGCTGGAGGCCCTTCAGTTGTTCATCCCTCCTTGCTCTTTGGGGGAATGGCAGTGTCACAGTGACCAGGGTTAAGAGTTGCACTGAAAGGTCACCAAGCAACCTGTGAGCAGTGAAAACCAATTCTAACTGAGGCTTCTTTTTCTGGTTGGTTTGGCCGAAATCTTTCTGAGATGACAAGTCTGAAGAGAAGCTCTGAAAAAGCCAAGAGGGAGACCTTGAAGAAGAAAGCAAGTTTTTGAAATGCACAGAGAGATCAGTACAGTTCAGGTGATGGGGGATTCACGTTACAGGAGCCCTCAAAGGCATGGCTGCAAAAACTGCTGAGTGAAGGCAAGACCCCTATTCCAGAGCACATTCCTTCCCTCGAGATTGTGTCCAGGAGACAAAAGCACATCAACCAAGTGACCTTTTCACCACTTTCAGTATCTCCTCCCCAATTTTAACACCTACCTGTAATCTATTTTCTGCTCTATATTATTTAGTCTCTAATTGCACAATAATTCTTCAATTACTGTAGGCTGGAGAACAGGGAAATCCATCTGTTGGGTGCTCTGTGTCCCTTATAACTCTTCCTGACCTAAATTTGGAGAGGCTCCACCTTGCACCTCCTTTCCATTCCCTGGGGGTGTTGACTGCCAGGCACTAACAGATTAAATTGAAGTTCCAAGTGCCAACAGTCTGCCCTAAATCCCAGCAATTAATAGTCTGGCAGAAGGGACAGATGAACCACATATGAAGCAGATCCTGAATCAGGCTGTAATTTGTAGCCCATGATATTTAAGTTGTGAAACCAGAGCTGTCTACCTACATAGGCAAGGCCAGAAACTGGTGATGTAAAATTCCCTTTCTGCTTCAGGGAAAAGCAAGTTTTGGATCCCAGTGGATGTCTTTGGGAATAAACTGGGATTCTGAATTAGGCAATGCCCCTTCTGTCTTCACCTGGACAGTCAATGTGACAAGCAGTAGCCCATAATTCAGGGTCAGAAGGACCCAGCTATCTTGGTGAGGCAGGAGTGGTGTCTGGGATATTTTCTTTAAGTATTTTTACTGTGTGACTTCATGATTCTGTTGACTTTTTAAATACAGTAATAAGCACTTTTACATCTTCAAAGCACTTACAGATACTATCTCAATCTCCTCGGGAAGGAACATAAGAAATGATCAGTAAGAGATAAGTAAATTATTTAATTTTGTAAAAGAACTCAAAGCTTAAGAGAAATTTAAGACCTGATGTCAAGCTGAATCAAAGCAATGGAAATGAGCTTGGAACTTGGATCTATCCAAGGTTTTACTGCCAGTAGGATGGTGGGACTGGTAATAGCTGCAGAGACAACTTCTGTCCCTCCAGCCCCTTGCCAATGTCACTGTGCTGGGGATAAATGTACTGGGAGGAATAAATTAGAGCTGGGACCACCCAAATCCCAGAGAAGTGCCCAGTGTGTAAATTAACATGGTACCTCTCATAAAGATCCTGCTTATTTTGCCACAGGGGAGGCCAGCTGGATGAAAATATTTCTTTTTGGATAGTAGTTGTAGGGCTATAAGAGGACTGGGGTCATAGAAAGCCAAAATCTTTGCAAGTGCCAAATGCTGGTTTGAATGCACTCCTTTCTTTCAAGACCTTCAGCTGTTCCCTGTGTGCTGAGAAACACTTTCTGAAGAACCATTTTTTGAAGTGGTACAGCACAAGAAAAGCATTCCTCCTTCAGAGAGCACTGAATACTAATTTACTGCTGGCAGGTTGGGGAAAAAAAAAAGACTCATCATGGTCCCCTTTCACGAGGATGTTTTTCCTCTGTCCTTTTTGAATTGAATAATGTGTTAAATTAGGGTTAAAGTGCTCTGTTCCCTCAGCTCTACTCTGACTTTGATGCTGTACAAGACCCTCCCAGCACTGCTTTTCTCTGGCACTGCTCAGATATGAGAATGTCCCAAAGGCACTCTGCAAGTCTCCTAATGAAGCAATGGAAAGCAGTGACAAGTGAAGGGAGCATGTAAACAGGGCATAATCATATCCACCCCAGTATTCCACATGTAAACAGGGCATAATCATATCCACCCCAGTATCCCACATGGAAACAGGGCAGGCATCATATCCACCCCAGTATCCCACATGTAAACAGGGCATCATATCCACCCCAGTATCCCACATGGAAACAGGGCAGGCACCATATCCACCCCAGTAATCCCACATGCTGGAGTGAACACTGGCACCAGTTGAGGCAGGGCTGGGTTTGTGTCTGCCTGGCCAGCACATCCCAGACTGGCTTTGAAAGCCTTGCTCTCTCACCAGCTCTTGGATAAATTCTTAGTAGGTAAACTCTCAGCTGTTAAACACCTGAGCCCTGTTTGGGTGAGGAACCTCTCTGCTTTAGGTTAGAGCCCACGTGTTCTGGGTATTCTGCTTGTGTTCAGAATTCCTTAATGATAAGTTGGATTTTGAAAAAAAATATAATGAGTTTCCCTCACAGCTCCTAAAGCTTTGTGCACCTGAAGTCTCCCTTTACCCTTGTGGGACAGGCCAGGGT
This sequence comes from Manacus candei, assembly GCF_025592945.1. Lineage (NCBI taxonomy): Eukaryota > Metazoa > Chordata > Aves > Passeriformes > Pipridae > Manacus > Manacus candei. The sequence continues at coordinate 763,302 of NW_026138101.1, read as the reverse complement.
CCTCTTGAAAACCCCTGATGTCCTTCAGTGCCACTGCACCTGAGGCAAATAAAAGCCCCCTTGGCCATGCATTGGTGCAGAGCAGAGACCTGTCCTTCCCCACAGAAATCTCCCCAAACTGCCTTAAACATTTACCTACATATTGCTTAGCCTCTGCAGACACAAGAGAAGCTTAGATTCAGATGCAAATCAGCAATAAATTCTGAGCCAGGCCAGGTTTTATCTTGTAATGATGGTTCATTACACTAAATTATGCCCTTAATGACATCATCGAACCAGTTTATTGTTTCCATAGTATTAATTATCAAGACATTCCTGATTTGTGGAGCTTAAGTAGGCAAGTGCATCTACAGATGTTGCCCATTACTTGGGTTATGGGATTATATATTAATCTTTTACAGCCATGAATACACGTGGAAATTAGTGTTCAAGGGTTCTCTTGCATCTCATCATTACAAAACACGGGACAATCCAAATGTGTGAAATGCCTGTACCTTAGAAAGGCCTTAACAGTGCTGGGTCTGGGTGGGGATTAGACTCTAAAGTATGTGCTGATTCACTGTGACCAAAAAATGTCCACTGCACTTCCAGACCTCCATAAATCTCCAGATATTTGCAGGAATGGTTTTCTTTTGTTTTACTTATCATCAAACAGTGGTTTAGAGCAAAGCAGAGGATCCAGGCGTGTCCAAACCTGCCACGCAGACAATAAAAGTGATGAACTATGAAAAGCAGGGACTTAAATCCCTTTTTATGAGGGATGCTGAAATGCCCCTGAAAAGCTGTCATTACCACAGCTGAAGGGATATTCAAAAATGAATGAAGCCAAACAGCTTTTGGAGGAAGATCAAATATGAACTGGTGTTTGGCTCATGTGCTGTTCATTTTCCAGACACTGGATAAATGAAATGAGGAAAGTTCAGCAAGAGCAAAGTGCAGGTACCCAGCTGACTCACTCCAGCCAAGGCTCCTGATAACATAATTATAACTCTGATATTCTATCCTGTACAAGCAGTGTCAGGAAACACAGATGACAACCTGGTATTCGTTATATTGATCTGAATTCATGCAAGAGGTGTTTCAGGCCCTGTAGGTTTTTTCAGGTGGATTGTACCCTGAAATGAAAGAGGGTGACCCTGAGGCACACACTGCACACATGGCTATGGAAAAATTATCTTGCATTCTTTATCTTTTGTTCTCTGGATGAATTCCTTTAGTGGTAACCACATTTTAATACCTGAGGGGTCTAGCTTGGGAATATTTTCCAGTTCTGGATGGTCTCATACTGGAACACAGAGCTGTAATCTGCAGAAAGGCTTCTCTGATCTTATCAAAGAGGCTCTTGTCAGACTGAAATGGGACCAGAAGGTCTTGTTCTGAATTTCAGTGGAGCCTCTCCCTGGCCTTTGGCATGACACAGGTGCTTATACTCATGACCATATGTATTAATTACACCCATGATAAATTTGTTTACATAATTAGTATCCCCATAATCTGGAAGGAATCACAGAGAGCAGAATTGTATCATCCCAGTGTTTAAAGCTAGTTTTTGAAATTATATGTTCTCCATGGAGATGTTCTGTGTTGAAAGCAAGACTCAGCCTGGTCTGTCAGGCCGTGGCCTTGGTTTTGTCCTGCTCCCAAGGACAATGACAGGGCAGTCTGTGGTAGCTGAGCAGGAATTGTTTTGGTTAAGAACTTTCTTTTCTTGGTATAAATCACAGCCCAGCTCTGACTCAGTTGCAGCAACTGTAGCAGAAATTCCCTCAACCCAGGAGAGTGTAGACACAACTCAGTCCTGTTCTCTTCCTTCTTGTGTCTCTCAATGTTACCACAGTCCCCTCTTCTGAAGAATACAGCAAAAAACACTCATTCTCTCCTTCAGTCTTTTTAATTCTTAGTATAATTCTTTTTCTTCCAGTGTCTTCTCAGTCTCATTTTCTCTTTTCCTTCCTCATTTCATCTAAGCTCTGTTTCATGTCAAATAAAATACCATCCCCTGTAACAGGCAATTTAATTTAAAAAGAGATAACACCTATTTTATTTTTAATTTTTGTAACATTCTCCTTCAAGTAGGCAAAGGTTTTTTCTGCATTGTATTCTGTAATTAAGTTGTCTTTGAGTCAACCCATATGCTCAACTAATGCAAATTATTTTCTGGCTAGAATCATTTATTGGTTGAAAGAAAATTAATATTTTAATCAAAGTAACATTTAGAAGGAACTCAGCTGGTTTAGTGGTTCTGAAAATTTAGTGATGGAAAAATTTGCTAAGTATGTTAGGAAATCAGTATATTAAGGAAAGCTTTGATTGGATCTCAATGGGGATGTTTTCTGCATCCTGTAGTTATATATAAGCCACATTCTATTTCCATTTCCAAAATATTCCATTCTGCAGTAGAAGGGATCTTGGGCCTTTCTAAATGTCTTGGGAAAGATTTTGGGGGAGACATGGGATAAATGGCTTTTATCCAGCTCTGGCTGCTTAGTCACTGGCTGGAAGGACACCTTTGAGAGACACAGGAGGCTTAAACTCCAAAACAAGGATTGTTTTAGTGTCTCTTACCTAATGCTTGAACCAGGGTAACTGTGGGGACATAAATTGCAGTAGTGGGGCAGGAGTGCTGCAGAGTGGCTTTTTCAGAGAAGGAGGTGGGTGGGAAAGTGTTTAGGATTCTCAGGATCCTGGTGTGAGTCTGCTCCAGCCCCCTTCCCAGATGAAGGGTGGGATGGGCTGTCCATCATTCTGAGAGGAGGAATATTCCTCTCCTTGGAGATTCAGGCCAAAAATTCAAGCCACACTGAACCTGGTCCATATGTTCCTACAAGAAGTTCATGTTTCAGCAGTGAAGTGGGTTTGTTCCAAGAAGGAATACAGAGTTTTGCTGTTGACTTCAGTATGACCGAGGTTCCACTTGTAAAACGCTTCAAAATCTCTGGCTCTTGGCTGCAGCTCATTTCTCTTGCAAATCCCCGAGGTCATGATTCAACAAAACAATAAATCCAGCTTAAGGGCTCCTTGTGTAGGCTCAGAAGAGTCATGACACAGAATCACATCACACAGAGCACTGAGCCAGAGTAAGCAAACATGCCTATTCAAATGTATTAAAAAATAATGATAAGTTTATGTTGGACCAGAAGTCTCTCTCCTAATGAGACATCTCCTGCAGCTACTGCTCCAATATTTTAATTGCCTGTCCTCTTCTAGGCAGGGGAAAGTGAACAAAAATGTTGTGTTCTGCAGTCTGGGTACTTCACCAGAAGTAAGATCCTGTGCCGATGTCTGATCCACATCCAACAGGGATTTCTGGCAGATCAGCAGCGCAGAGATCTGCTATTAATGATCATAGAACCAGGGCCTCAATCCAGCAGCCTGGGAAGATGTTTGGAAAAAGCAGCAGTGCTTTTGCAGAGGCACTTGGAGAACATCAGGGTACTCATTTCTCCTGGTCCTTTCATCAGGGAAGTCAGCAAAGCTGCACAGGCAACTCACTGCAAAGAATTCTTCCTTAAGCACAGAAAGATCCAAGAGTCCAATGAGACATCACCAAATGAGAAAGCAGCCATGAAACATTCCAGCTGTGGCTGGAATGGAAGGTTATTCCTCCTCAGTTCATCACGTGAAGATTCCCTCAGCTGGCCTCTGCCAAACATGCACTGGTAGCAAATGACCAAAGTCAGGCCTGAATAGTTTAAATTCTTTGTCACAGCAAGGAGAAGTTCAGCAAGTCCTGGGAATTCATTGGTAGCTGTTCCAAACTGAGCTCCTTTTGGGAAACAAGATTGATCTCTCATTGCAAATTCACTTGAGTTTTTCTGGAATTTTTTTTGTGTGGCCCAAAGCCATTGTGCCTTTGCCTTCAGTATTTCAACAGGACACCTTTTCTCTGTGAGGCATGTCCTTGTGTCATCAAGTTTTATTCCCAAATCCATTAGAACACTTTGACTCAAGGGAATAACTTCACTGTATGACACAGGTGTCAGGTGAACTTTCACACTAACAGGGAACATTTTTGTGGTCCCTTACCCATGTTGCTAAATCCTCCCCAGCTATAGAAATAACACTTAGGACATCTGAGGTCATGTTCACAATAGCCAGAACAATCCTGTAGTCTCTTCCAGAAAACAAGGAATTGCAGTAAACAAGGGAGAGGTTTCCCAGAAAGAGTCATTTCACAGTGAGCTCAGTCCATCATGAGCTGCAGAGAATTGAAGCAGTTTGTTGTAGCACTGCAGGTCATTCCCAAAGGAGAGTGAACAGGGATGTTGGCAAATCTGAAGGCTTTGACTGACATATTTAGGGCCAGAGTCGCCCCTAAACTATGGTGTTATTCACCCTTCAGCACAGCTGTTTTGGCTTTGTAAATGTTAAATATAATCTGTGCTGAAAGGGAAAAAAAGGAAATTAATTTGTTATTGATAATACTCATTGTTTCCTTGCACAGTTTGTGTGCAGAGCTCACAGTGTAGCACAGCTCCAGACCTTTCCCACTGCTGCAGCTCCAGAGAAGGGGCTTTCCCATCCCATAACACTGATCCTCTGGAGCACATGGGGTGTTTTGTCCTGCTGTGAGCCGAGGTTGCCATAAAATATAATCATAAAACCTTTCCAAAAGCAAACAGAATTAAATTGTGTAGCAGAAGACACTAGTTCAATTCCTTAGAGTCCATAAAAATCGCAGAACTCCTGGAAGGGATGGGTTCCTGGCACTAAAGCAGAATCAGAGAGGCAGGAAAAAGAAAAGAGAATGACACCTGGGCATGTAAAACAGTCATAGTCAGGATTTATTTCTTTTTTAAGCAAGTCAAGTGGATAGGAAAGATTACAGAAACATTGGGGTGGTTAAGACTCTACTCAGGAGTTGTGTCCAGTCTTATATAAATACATAATAAGATGCAGCCCCTGGCCTGAAGAAATTATATTTGGAAAGGCAAGACTCAGAGAGGCTGGGGAGGGACAGAGAAAGGAAGGAACATGCTCCAGGTCAGCTTAGAATCTGAGCCAGCTTCCTCCCACACTGATGTGACGGGATCTCCTGGACTGACTGGTGTGAAATAAATCCTCCTTGGCAGAAATGAGGCACAGGCACCACTCCCAAACTCAGCTGCAAATCTCCTCCATGCAGAGGCTTCCAGCTCTTTGTTGAGCTGTAGGTTTCCCATTAGATGTGTGGGCCCTGAATAGTGAATTTAAGCCTACTAACAATAAGGTTGCTTTTCTTTGGAACCTTTGGAAGTAGCCCTTGGAATCACAGGTGCCTGCAAATTTCAATTTGAGTGTCTGTATTTTATAAGTCTCTCTACACTGTCTTGGTCCTCAGTATTTTTTGGAAATTTACAGTGAATGCCAACAGCTTCAGAAATTCTGAGCTGCCCCATTTCTTGTCATCTTCTTTTTTACTAAAGTAAATGGATTAATTGAAATTATCATACTGAATGAAAACTGAAAGTGAATTAAAGTGAACTTTGAAGAGTTTCTACAAGAACTAGGGAATGTAGAACCAAAACTGAGGAGGGAAGACCTCAGATGAGGGAACTCATTATAGCAGTCTCCAGCTTCCTCCCAAGGGGAAGGAGAAGGGCAGGTGCTGATCTCTTCTCTGTGGACCTGTGACAGGACCCAGGAACTGGTGTTTTAGAAATCCTCATAGAGATATTGTCATGGCAATTCAACAATGCCTAGCATGTGAAACACTGATATTAATACTTCTAATTCGTCCAAAATGTGCTTTTTCCATTCTTGCAACGTGCTAGAAAAAGAAATTGCGACTTGGATTAGATTCCAATTACCAGCAGAATACTTGTTTGTTGACAGATATGTCTTCCTGTTGGAAATAAATGTAAACCAGAATAGGAAAGCTGAACTGATCAAACTGAGGTCTTTTCGAGGTGAAAAATAGAACAATTGCCGGATGCAGGTAGATAAAATTTTTCCCATGGGACAAAAATTCCGTAGAACATGCTGATTTTGCAAAACTAAAACCTTTCCCAGGAATCTGTCGATTCAGTTTAGCAGGGAAGAAAAAAAATTATAAATTGAATTGTGTGGAGGTTTGTTGTTTTTTTTTTGTTGTTGTTATTTATTACTCTGAAGAATTAACAGTAAAAGAAATGTCACTGGTAAGACATAATTCCTACAGCTCTTTATACATATAGAAATAGTGTATAAAAATCAACACAAAATGGTTTGGTTGTGAAAAAAGCTTTGCTATAAGCATCACGACTTTTTGTGTTGTGGGGTTTTTTTTTCAGTTTGGAACAAAGCAAACTTGGAATTACAGCTTTATAGAAAAACTGAGGTCAGAAGGGACATCTGAAGGCCCCGTGGTAGAAGTTCAAAGCAGAGCTGATTTCTGAGTCAGATCAGGCTGTGGAGGATCTTGTCCCCACGAATTTTGAAATTCCACAAGAACTGTGATTCCACAGCCTCTCTGGATCCCTGTTCCACTCCTTCCCCACCCTCTTTGAGAGCATATTTTTTCTCCTTTAGGTTTGATCAGAATTTCCTTTTTTTGTAATTTGTGACAGTCTCCTCTGGTGCCGTGCCAGGAATTTGAGCTGGAAAAGGATAAGCTCGGGGGATTCTCCTATCTGGGCATCCTGGAATTCAAATCCCTGTTTATGCCCGGGAGGTCAGTCAGCAAGAACAGCAGGGCTGGGGAAGGCAGGATGTTGTGGTGATGAGGAAACTCATTGTGTTGATTTGCTTTTTAACTTGTTCTGTGAAGCATCATCTGGAAAGGAATCCTCATCGCCCCGAAAAGGCAAAGGGGCTAAATGATGGGCAGTCCAATACTGGCAAATCTTTGAGTTCTAATTGCTCTTGTATTTTCCCCACCTGGTGCTCCCTCACCATCTTTACCCTCCCTCCTCACTGCCATCCTTCAGGAAGCCAGTCTTTAGCAGTGGCTCAGCAGTGCACATCACTCCAGGGACATGGGGATGCCTCTTGGCCTCACTATCATGGGCAGGAAACAGGAAGCCCGGGGCTCTCTCACCCTTCTGCCGTGGCTCTGGGTTCTGAGTAAGTGGATGATGTGAAATGTTGGGTTTTTCATTTCCTTCAGACCCATAGCATCCTTTTCCCTGATTTTTTAGCACTGGATGGAACTGGAAAACAACAGCCAGGGCAGGGCCTGATGTCTGAGGACAAGGTCACAACTAAGTTGGTTTCCTGAGTGCACGAGGAGAGGTGACTGCCCGACACAGCAAAAGCTGGGGAAGGACCAAGCCCTCAGATTATTGTTTAACTGGTTGAAATGGGAGACCAGAGCACATCATAAAAGGCAAACAACTTACAGGGTTCCTTGGGGGCTTGATGCAAAATGCCGTTGCTGCAATTGCACTTATAAGAAGAATAAAAAACCAAAATAGGTTGTTTGGGGTGTCTTGTGACATAACAGAACTTTACACTGGGCAAACATAAGGCAGCACCTCTGAGGAAGGCTCTGGCTCACATTAAGCACCCTGCTAATCAAAGGTTCCACCTTGGTGCACATTTTGACACAGCAGTGATAACTTCTTTAAACAATGAGTATTTTCTGAAGTTGTGGCTGTGTTTAAAAACTTCCATTATTTGAAATACAGTCAAAATTCTATAAAATGTAAGTCCTATTATCCTCTTATCTTATGGATGTATGGGGGAGAAAGAGAGTGACTAATGAATAAACTGGAAAGGCTTTCAGGTCCTGTTTTCTGGCTCTTTGAGCTGTTGGACAGTACATGACACCTTGCACATTTTTCACTTTGTTGATTTTCCTGCCTGTGAAGTGACATGAAAAGCCTGAAGATTTCCTGTCTGACACAGATTGTTCATCTGATGGGAGACTGATGTTTCTCCTTGATGTAAGGCACAGCTGAAGGAAGGGCAGCACAACCAATTCTCAGGAGAGCCCAGCTTGGGTGGCTTTCCACAGGGACACAGCAACTCAAGTGGGATGCTCATATCACTCAAGGGCCAGAAATACCTGACCAGAAACACCTGCTGAGCAAAGGTGTCAAAATGTTCCTTCCTGACCTTTAAAAAAATAGATTCTGAAGGCTGGACAGAACATTTTCAGCAATTATAAAATGAAGATGGCAAATAAATTAATAACTCAACTACCGAAGTGCCTTCCATGAACAAAGACAATTCTTTAGAGTACCTAATAAAACACAAACTCTTACCAGAATGGGATATGATATTACACTCAGGCCCACTCAAGATATAAGTGTATTTAGACACATGAGGATACACCAGTAGAGAGGATTTTCTGTTAAAGTGGAGCAGACAAAAAGATTCCTCAGTTCCTTAGCCTTGTTACTGCCTTTAAGAGCTGCAGGAAGGCAAAGAGAACAGCTCTTTTTGTGGCCCAAAATAAGTTGAAACCACCCTCAGACAGATCTGAGTAGGTACAAGGACACTACAGGGTCAGTGGAAAAGGTGTGGAACAGAGCAAGGAAATTCAGGGGTCTCCAGATGAGTCTCAGTGATGGTCACAATCGTATATCACACACCTCTGTCACTCGTGTTGGGCTGATAGGTTGGAGTCCTGTATCCTGCAGGAATGAGAAAGGGACTGAAATCATCAAAAAGGGGTTTTCCACATCCAGCTTCTCTTGTTCTGCTTCTTTTGAAGAGGACTGTGGGGTATTGCATTATTTCCACCTTTGTAGAAAAATTTTATCATACAAAGAGTCTTATTAAATAATGCCCTGCTGGGGTTGAGTTACAGAGGTGGGTTATCTGAGCACTCCAGAGTGCTCTGAAAATAGAAGAGGGAAAATGCTTCAATGAGGGAGAAAATACAGGTCTGTTCGTAAATGTTAATGTGAAATGTCCTGGAGTGTTGGAGCCAGAGAATTGTGGCTATTAAATTAACTTGCTCACTAAAAATACTCTAGTCAACTCCAAATAGTCTCCTCTACTAAATTTGCTTCTAAAAGCTTCTGAAGATTTTATCTTTGAAACCAACTTTCCTTTCATCTTCTGCTTTATCATCTTTGGTGATTATTTTGGAGCCAGTTCTTAATTTTTTTTTCCTGAACCCATTTCATTCCTTGTCAGACTGGCTCGCATGTAACCATTGCTGTGTCTGCCATTGAGAACACACATTGGTTGTGGGTGTCAGATGCAAACACCTAGAGACAAATTTCTGATTATGTAGTCATAATCTCCCTCCAGTGCAGTGTAGAAGTATCCCTTCAAAATCCAGGGTGCTGTAGATTTATGTCAGAGCAATGACTGAATCCTTGTCTGAGCACTTAGAACCTCTTCAAGGTGAGCTGGCAGAACTCTCTGGGTGTGCTGGGCAGCTGGAGTGCCAGGGCAGCCCTGGTCTGCTGTGGTGATGTGAACAGGGTGTGCTTTGAGCAGTTTGGTTTGATTCTATGACCTGTGGGTGTGCAGATGATGCTGCCATCCCTCCTCTGTATAATTTTCTCACTGGTTTCGTGTGGTGGAGGGAGAGAACAATTGAGTAAAGGCCACTAAGGACATTTCTCCTAATTGCTCAAAGTTAATCTGGAACTTGGGAGAGGAGATAATTCAAGTCTCTGATAAAATTACATATTGCTCCTGAGGGGAATGATCATTTCATTTTGATGAACTATGTTGAGAACTTTGGGTTTTATATGTGTCTTCAACAGTTTGGGGATCACTAACTGATCCCTAAATGTATCAGTGTCCAAACAGATTGTCACAGGCACTGAAGTTAGAGAAAATTAAATGTTAATTTAGAGGTTCTGTGTCTTGTGAATTCAGCTGCCTCTCTCCACTGATCCATGGGTGAACCAAAGGAAATAAAAGCTGGACACAAAGGCGATCCAATCTGTGCCATCGCTTTCCTCTCGTGCACTGGGATACAGGTGTACAGGAACTACATAAACTCTGCATGTCCTCTCCTTTATCACTGGGTAGCCAGCAAATATAGAAAATATGGATCTTCTTTAAAGCTTTTCTCACAGGACTGATGGTTGAAGAAAAAAAAATCATCACTTCTACATTCTTTAGTTAACCTGAAAAATGGCTTCATTGTGTAGATTATTTTTCAAGGAACTACATCACAGAGGAGATTACAGCTACTAGAGCAATCCCACCAGTGGAGATGACCCTTTGCCAATATTAAGCACCTCCTGAAGTTAATAGAACGCTGTCACAGGGAAAGGAAGGTGTAAAACACAACTGTGCTGCAGTGGTGAAGCTGTCAAAGAGCACTGTAATACATCCCTTTTAGTGATTGCTTCTTCCTGAGCCCACCAAGTTGAACATCTTGGCTTGGTGATCTTGCTGAGAAACACCATTTAGATTTAATAGATGCCCAGCATGCCCATCCTTTCTGTACCACTCACTGCTTGAAAACTAGTCCAGGACACCTGGCCCTGTGCTCTGCACTAATCTGAGCTTGTTTTTAACCAGCACGGCGGGGAAGCTCCGCGGCATCGCAGATGTTTGCTCGGTGCTCTGTGCCACTGGTTTATTGTGGGGAAACCAAATGTACCTGCTAGTGTGAGGGGAGGTAGAGGGAAGATTCTGAATCAAATTACCCTTCCTTTTTGTACTTAATTAAGAACACAATCTCGCCCGAGGCTGAAAAGCTTTGGCTTCAGTTTGCACAGACACATTCTGTGTCTTCCTGTCCAAATTTTTTACCCTCGCATATTACAGCAGTACCTCTGTATCTGGGCCTATAAATAATGATGGCAAAAAGCTTATTGATTTCAGCTGAGCAGGAGCCAGTAGAAGCTGATTTTACCTGGCCAGTGTTCTTTAACAGATGTAGCTCAGTAATAATTCATGTAGTTGAATCCAATATCAGACTATGAATGCACAATAAAAACCAATCATAGTTCTGAGTCTTTTTTTCCTCTCTGCTTAATCAAGAGGAACAGAGAGAATGACCAGATGACCTGTAATAAAAGGGGTTTATAATTTCTTTGGCACTTCATTGCTGAAATGAACATCATCTTTCACTCTGGAAGAGTGAGAGGGTAACACAACACCCTATTACTATTTATAAGCCATTTTCTTTGGTGATGCTTTTACCACACCACATTTGTAACTGTTGAAACATAATCTGGACCAGAAAGCCTAGAATGAAAAGGTGGTTGTTCTGTAGAAGAGGATAGTGAGGTACAATTTCAATCAAGGGATAACAGAGCTTATATCAGATGACAGCAGGAGAGGAGACGTTGCTGTGTTTTACTTGCACAAAGGAATTTGTGGAGGTATATTAGTTAATCACTGCAGCAACATACAGGGTGTCCAGCCACAGGGAAGCTGAGGGAAGACAGATAAGAGTTCATCAGTTCTGTCTTGGAAAATACTGGAGGTCACTGGAAGGGCCTGAGTACTTTCATATCTCAGGTATTTTCAGGCTTCATGGAGGTTTATCCCAAATCCATCTCATGTACCAATTGATCTCATACACCAGGCTGCTGAAGTTGGAGATCTCTGTCTCTTCTTAATGTTCAGTGATTTCTGAATGTAAACTATGGATGTGTCTTTCTCCCTTCCTTGAAATAGTGTGGAAGGGCAAATCTGGCTGTGGATCCTAATTCTGAGTTTCAGGCCTATCTGTGATTTATATTGGTCCATAGTGCTTGTAGCATGAAAAGTGCTCTGTTCCTATTCCATCTCCCATATCTCTGATTCAATGTAAACCACATTTCCCTCACAAAGAACCTTTCAAAAGCAAAGAATTTCAAAAATCACTGCTATGAATGACCCAAGAACCTACATAGTAAAGAAGTCCCCAAATGGTCTGTCCTCATTGCAGATTTGTTTGTTAGCTTGAATTTCTTGGTCCAGCAATGGGTCAATTTTCACACACTAACAAAAAGATCTTTTGTCTTCTCAAATATGTGTGAATTTCACGGAATCCTTTTAGGAAAAAGAAAAGCATATCTTTATTTTCAAAGTGCAGCATGCCAGAACCAGTTCCTTTGAAAACATCCTCGTCTCTAACGTGTTTTTCATTAGGAAAATGTATTCCCAAACTGATATTAGTACCAGTTTTCAGGAACCACTCAAGTGTGTTCCTGCCTTGACATCTGTTGGTATAAATAATGTAGCAAAATTCAGAAAAATTATTTCTATATATTTAAGCAGACCTGTAACTGGGCAGTAACTCTGACAACCTGCTTGTAAATGCAGAGCTGTGCTCAATTTGAATACTAAACCCAGCACAGAGGAACAAAATAATTATTGCTGGATCACACTTGCAGATTGGATTTACAAGTTGCAACCAAATAAAGGAAAGAAATGTCAGATTGGCACGGAAGTGTCACCAGGGAGCAACCTCAGGAACAGTGAAACTTGGAAAGGAAGTTTACAGTGAAAGCTGTTTTGTTGTTGTGATTTACATTTTCAATAAAGCTAAACCCCAGGAGAATTTTGGCCTGTGTGGAGTGTTTGCAGGCTGGTGAAAGCAGAATAGGGACTTGCTCCTCTAACCAGATTTTAAAACTCACCAAAAAAATAATCTTGTGGAATGGAAAGCCGAAAACTGTGCATTTATGTTAGGGATACTTGCAATAATAGGGCAATAATAATTGACAGTTGTCCTAACCGGACTCTTCTGACCTTAGTTTAAGACTTAATTGTTATCATTTCCCACAGGATTTGCTATGCAGAGTAACCAGTGAGCAACCTCCTCCCCTTCCCTCATCTGCTGCCTACCGGATGGGTGAGTAACTCTCCTTCATTCTGCAAACAGAGATGGACTTGTTGGGAGCAGTTTAAAGGATTGTATGGAAAAGACAGAAGGTTTAGCAAACATTTCACTGCTTGTACTTCAGTTTTGAGCATTGTGCCCTCATGCCTTGAGTAAAGGGTCCTACTTTATGGTGTCCAAAGCAAGAGTGTAACCAGGACCTCTCTACCCAGCTCCACAGATGCTATTTGGGGTGGCTGCTCTGTTTTGTCCCTCTGTGTTAAGTGAAGGCTTTGTGTTCTCCTGCTGTTTATCCTGTTCAGAGACTTTCATGTATCAGTCTGTTGAGAGGAAACCTCAGTGATCTGCAGGCAGGTTCTGAGCTGTTTGCCTGGGGTGGCAGAGTGTGCCAGGAGGGCAGAGCTGGCAGCTGGGGGGCAGTGACCACTTCCACACCTTCTTTTAATCTGCCCTTACATTTCTATCACAGCTTTTTCCCAGCACATCTTGCAGACTCTTTTTTAAATTTCGGTCCAACGTACACTAAAATCAAACTTTCTTGGTTTCTTGCCTAGTTTACAGTTAAGGGAATGAGCTTGTGCTGGTTTGATTTAATTCCACATCAATTCTTAAATACTTTTCCCACTGCAAGACTCCAGCTTTTCTGGCTCTACTGAAAGTAGCATTTGGCATAAGTCATAAACCCTCCTTCAGACAACTTAATCTGTTCAAAATGGGGCTGAAGAGGAAAAAGAGTACTATAACAAACAAAAGCTTGTGTATCCTTATTTAAGGCTGAGAATCTTATCGCTGTGAGAGATGAGTTTTTTCTTTGGATCCCTCTAAGACTGTAAGACATTTCCATTCCAGCTGTTTGCTCAGTCCAGAGCAGAGATGGCTCACTTTTGCCTCACAACTGCAAATGCATCTGAGCTCAGTGAAAATACACTTTGAATTAGTTCTTGTGTTACTGCACCTGAGACAGTGAAGATGCTTGAAGTTCAGAAGAGAGATGAGATAAAATCTAATCATCTGTGCACTGCAGACAATTGTATTTCCCATTTGTTAAACCCAATCACTGGTGTTTCATTCAGGCATCTATTCTAAAAGAGAGAGTTCTTGCTTTGTGTAGTAAAAGACAGGTGAATGAGTCAATTGAGTCAATGGTTTTGTTTCTTCCAGAGGTTAATCACCTTCATTTATAAAAGCTCATGTCTACTTTGTTGTTTCAATCTGTCTGTCGTCAGCCTTTAGCCACTGATTCTTGTTCTGTCCTGCTGTGCTCAGCTACAAGACACCAGTTCAACCCCCAGCAAAACATCACCTTCTCTCCTCCCCTGCAGACCCGGCAGCCTGGTTCCCGTTTACAGCCTGATGCCCCATCCCAGTAGGTTTTGTTAATTGGATAATATCGTTAGTTGAATCTCCTCTATGTCCCAGGTCAGTGATTCTTGGGATATGCCATCCCATTCACTGCAATTAAATCAGCAGCCAGGGCAAAATGTGTTCAATTTATGACCGACTCCTCCGTGCGCTCGTGTAATAATCCTCAGATAAACTGATCATGAGATTGTACTGCTTAAAGCCACTGTTTATCTTTCCAAGCACTTAAGGCATTAAGTGTCAGTACGAGAGGAAAATGAAATGTTGGCAGAGAGTTTTCAGAAACAAACACGAACTGGAATATTAAGAAGCTCAGTGCAAGGAGGGCCGTGGAGCAGATTTATGGTTTCGTCTGAGAGGTTCAAGCTTTTAAATAAGGAAGATAAAGACAACAAATGTTGTAGCCTTTCTGATTTACAGCTCTGATGTAAGACATACCTACTGCTCTGTACAGATCATGGTTGAGATTCTTTATCAAATCACCCCATAATTGCATCCATCCTCACCCAGTGGCAGTGTGATTCTGGAAGCTTAAGGATTCTCCAGGAATCCTTGTGTGTTAGAAGGAAGATAGCCAGATTCAAATGCCTCCCGGAAAACAGCTTAAAAGAGAAGGAAAGTGCTTATTTCTCACTTAAAAAGTAGTTCTGTGATTCAGTCTGAAATGTTTTTCATCAGCCCTGTAATTCCACCTGAACTAAAAGTGTTGGGGAAAAATAAAGTCAAAACATTTTCAAACAGAATAAGGAACCTGGTGACAGCCAGCACATGGATATCGAAAACAGCTGCTTGTCTGGGTCATATAGGGAATATTGACACATAGATAAGGACACTGGAACCCTTCCACTGCAAAATACACAAGAGTCACTTTTCATCTGGAAAAAAGAACAGTGCTTCTCTCTGTTCTTACAGGGTGTTTTTAATAGCCTATGGATAACAGAATAATTTGTGACTTTATGACACTAATATATTTTATGACATAGAGTTGTGGCTCTTCTTCTGAAAAAAATTGCTAGTAATTTTACTATAAAACTTTAGGGAGTTTTGTAGGATTTTTGCTCTTGAGATTGTAACAGCTTTTAGTTTCATTTTGATTTGGAACTCGGTAAAACTGAGACATTGAAATCTTAAGTAAAATACATTTTAATGCTCTTTGTTATGATAACACACCCTTTGTTGTTACACTGGAGACGGAAGAGAGCTGAAAGTTCAGACTTTATCACAGCCTGCTCTGAGTCATTCTGAGCCCTGTATTCTCTAGCAAGACTTCACAAAAGTTCCCTCACGTAAAACTTTTCTTGGCGTGTAGTGACCCAGAAATCCCTGTGCGAAGGCAGCATTCACACCTTGCTTAGGGGTGATCTCACCACAGCTCCTTTGCTCTCACAGCCTGACTCCTCTGAGGGCACCCCTGAGACCTGTTTGATTTCTGATTTTGGCAAAACACTTCTTCCCATGAAAACCGACGTCAGAATTAACTTCGGTGGGACAAGATTCAACTCTTATTATTTTTAAATCGTGTCACTAATATACTCATTGGAGCCTTGCCCTGGGTGTAATAAAACCTGGTTTAAATTGCTGAAGGGCTCAGCTGCTGCCTCCAACAGCTGCATGGTTGTAATTTGCCAATAGGATGTATTACATCCTGATTACAGTTTCTGTTGAGTGATAGGCCAAAATTACAAGGCAGAAATGTGGCTAATCATGATAAAGGAGATAAGTCTATTCATCCACTGCCCGCATTTAATATTTGCAGAGCAGATGCTGTTTGTTCCCTTCAACTGCATTTACATGGAAATGCACTCCCATTCTGAAGATGTCTTAAGGTTAATGAAAAACTTTATTGGACATTTGGATGGGGGAGAGAGGGAGAAAGATGAAATATCTTGGAAGGTTTCTCTTGGCTTCCCAGCCCAGATAAACTCACACAAATCAACCAGTCATTGTAAGAAAAGCAAAGTGAGCTACTCCAGGCCAGAAACAGATGTCTGTGAAAGTTTAAGTCTCATGTTTTTGGCAGATGGATTGGCAGCATAGGTGTGAGTCACACTAGGAAAGGCTGTACCACTCCAGGGATTAAGGCTGGAGTGGGCTGTGCATGTCATTTATTGCCCTTCTTCCCACCAAGCAACAGAGCCCTTCAGGCTGCAGTTAAACCACCTCTGGTGTTTTGGCTCACTGGGCCATAAAACCAAGCCTGAGATCTCAGAATCACAGGCTGGTTTGGGTTGGAAGGAACCTTAAAGCTCATCCAGTCCCACCCTCTGCCATGGGCAGGGACACCTTCCACTAGCCCAGGTTGCTCCAAGCCCCAACCAACCCAACCTTGGACACTTCCAGTGATGGGGCAGCCACAGCTTCCCTGGGCAGGTTAGGGCTGCATTAACACGTCGCCACCATAATAGACCAGAGAGGTCCCAGAAGTGTGAGATTTGTGAGTGTAGGAAATCTCACTTACAGCTTAATAATAGATGCGTTCCACAAGCGTGTGGTTGCAGTCTGGGGGAGCCTGTGGGAGACCCCCAGTTCCTGCTCTCAGCCCCATCTGAGCTGCCCCAGGCTGCAGGAGATGCAGTGCCAGCCCTGAGCAGAAGAGCATCCACCGGGAACAGGGAAAGAAAACGAGCTCGTCAGACCCGGAGCTGAGTTTACAGCCCGAGCAATGTCCGTGTTTGTGCTGCGTGTGCAGCACTGATCTGAGCTGCTCTAGTACCCTGACACACAAAATATCTCGTGTCTCCCCTCCGCCCCTCTGTGCATCCCTCTGCTCCGGTGCCTTGTTGCTAAATAACTGCCACAACTCCGGCTGGAGGGATTAGATCACCCCGGGGGTGCTCACAGCAGAGCCTATTTATCTCCAGGGGTAATCTGGCATTACAGACTCTGGCATTACACTCTCCCCGGGCCAGCCGCTATAAAAACCCGGGCAGAGCCCGCGGCGTTTCCAGGGGCCGGTCGTGCCGCCGGCGTTGCCTGGCTCAGCTATTTTCTATTCTCCAAAGCCCTGCTTACTCCTGGGATGGAGAATTTGCTGCTCACGTGTTGCAGGCTGCTCTGACTCACGGCAGCCTGGCTGTCTCCACGCTCAAAGCACGATTTTGCCCCTGGGTACCGAGCCTTTCTCTCCCCGGACTCCTAAATGTGTCTGCGGGGAGTCACCCATTCCCTCCCTCCCTTCCCACCATCTGCCTGCGCTGCTTAAAAACCCCCCAGTCGGGGCCGCCTGAAATGAACTCATCTGCTGCGTGATTCTATTAATCAAGGAGGTTTTGGAGGATATTTCTCCCGGCTCTTTTGCTCCGTCCTTGCTAAAAGTGGATTCTGCCCCACGCACTCGTAATGGGAAGGGATAGAAAATCCTCTGGCAACGCCAAATATGAAGCAGCCACTGAGCCACGACACGAGGGAACGGCAGGCGCCTGTAACGCAGCCCTCTGTGCAGCAGCAGGTCTTCAGAGCCTGAGGAAAGGGCTGATGAGGCAAAAGCAGGTTTAAAACACCAAATGGACACAACTTAGGGCACCTGACTGTATAAAAAATACATTTAAAATGACAAAGGAAGTGCATGTCTCCTATGGTCATTAGCACAAATCCCGGGATGGAGTGTTATCAGCGTGGCTGTGATAAGACGAGGAATGCATTGAGTCCCCAGCAGGGCTGTGGGGCCCTGGAGCACATGGGCTGCTGTTTCTGCTCCAATTCTATGATGAAAGGCCCTTTCCTTAGCAAGAATATTGTGCCCCAGGAACAACAGTGTAGTCTGGTTTATACTAATGCAGTAAAAATACAATTTTGAGGAAGAATTTCCTCACTGAAAGGGTTGTCAAGCATTACAGGGGCTGCCCAGGGAAGTGGTGGACTCACCATCCCTGGGGCTGTTCAAGAAACTGGATGTGGCACTCAGTGATATGGTTTAGATAACAAAGCAGTGTTCAGACAAAGGTTGGACTTGATGATCTTGGAGTTCTTTTCCAACCCTAATGATTCTATGATTCCAATCTTCCTGAAACACTGTGAACTCCTGATTAGCAGTGTTAGAGTACAAATAGGTACTCTTAATTCCTTCTTTGTTTCCACCACTCCTGGTACAAAATACAGTCCATAGCAGAGTCCCTGATACCTCTGAGAGAGACCATTTCCAGTTTGTGTTGTGGTGTTGAGATATGCCAAGTGTGAGATCCCAAATGCACCACAAATAATTGGTCTTGCGCTTTTACTCTTCATGTCCCAGTCTTTCTTCCGCTCAATTTTTGCCATTTTTTTCTTGCATTCTCACTTATTAACACAGGAGGAGAATGCCTGCAAACACTGTGGGATAAATACTTTTCCAGCCGAGTGGGAGCAGACCCCAGAGATGAGTTTTAGCTGCAGAGCAGATTGGGAGTTACACCAGGCTTGTGGAACCCCTGGACTAGCTGAGCTGCTCCTATCACACACATAAGGGTTTGACATAATACCAATAACATCCCTCTCCTGAAGGAAATTAAGACCATTCAGTAATGCTGAACTATAACCAACATTTTAAAAACAAAGCCGTTTAATGACTAATTCAGATTCCTCCTCCAGTAATCTCCAGAATGAGGAGTACAGAGGGAGGGAAGCATTGAATTCTTGAAACACATATTGCCCCAAACACTCCTAGGCAGCCCCCTGGGATGTGCATTCATCAGCTTGGGCTGGGGTTGGGACTGAGTGTGTTTCCAGAACATTCTTTGTGACGAAGATAATCTTTCATTTGACTGAGGGTTCGACAAGCACGGACTTGATTAACTTGGCTGTTGCAGAGTTGTCAGAGGAACAGGACTGTACAAACAAGAACTCCCCAGTGGGTATCCAAGACCCAACTGCTCTCCAGTGAGGCCAGAGACACACCAGCAGCAATGCTCTTGTACAGCTCATCCCCATTTTTCCCCAGGAAGTTCTTCATGTCATCAGCAGGATGGTATCACTAGGTAGCCTGTCTGGGGAGATAAAACTGAGGCTGGGAAAAAAACCAACCCCACTGATTCTCTCTTATTGCTATCATTCATTAGGCTACTTTTTCCCATAAGGATTTATCCTGATGTCTTACCACAAATCAGTAATTCCTTCTCTTCCTCATGCAACTGCTGTACTAGTGACTGCAGCTTGATATTCCTGTGACCCAAATGGGACCCCATGTGCCAATACAGGCAGTTCAAAGAGGGAATATGGGATCTTCCACGTTGTAAGAACTCATTAAGGATGGTAAAGCAACCAGGGAGGCCAGGGTGATGGCTTAGCTCCCTCCATCCCTGCAGCCAGCTCACCAAAGGCAGCACAAGTGCTCCATTTGTCTTGCTGAGATGCCTCTGAGGGCTGAGAGAGCTGTTTTGCCCCTTTGCTGAGCTCTTTCTTGAGCCCCCACCACAGCTGGTGCCAATGAATTCCTTGCAATGGTGCTGCCAGGCTTCAAGACCAGGCTGAGATTGTTGTCTCTGTGCCACAAACTGTCAAATAAAAGTTTATTGTGACCACTGAACCAGTAAGGCAAAGCTTCAGAGCATCACAAGCTCTCTGTAAGGCTCCTTCCCATTAGTTATGCCTCTGTCTACTGTCAGTCCTGTAAAAAATAACCATTTCCCTTCTTTCAGGGCAAGTTTGATTAAGTTCAGTCCAGAATTGTAATGCCTCACGTAACCCTGTGCAGGAAGCTGCAGAACCTCAGTCTGAAAGTGTTGTTCTTGTTCCCAAATCTGTTCCTGACCTCTCTACGTTTATTTTCTCTGGGTGTGAAATTCTCTTTGACCTAATTACAATTCCCACTTGGCGTTTTGGCGCTGGAAATTTAGATGTAGAGCTGCTGAACCAAAAGTGTGTCAGATGCGCTGTGGTCACCACCTGTGCCTCTGGGAGGGGAGATGAGCAGACAAGGGCTGCAGGCACCAGGATCATTTTACATTTAAGCCAGTGTTTAATTCTCCTAATAGCCCCTAAGATTGCAGGAGCTCAAAGCTTTACACCAGGGATTAAGAGACCTCCTAAATATAGGCTTGTTGTTGCAGGGAAGGTAAAAGAACAACAGAGTCACTGAGAAGTGTTCTTGAAAAACATTTATTTCTGGAATGGGTTTATAGCACTGACTCCCAAGCCCCACAGTTTCTCCCAACACATAATTCTGGGGACAGTAATCTTTGATGGAAAAAAAAAAAAAGCCATACAAAGAAGCCCCCAAACAAACAGTTTGGTACCAAACTGTGCCCAGGTTCTCTCTGGGCCTCTGATGTTGAATGTTTCATCCCAGCTGGGACAGAGCTGCCCTGCTCCATCCCTTGGTCCCAGCTGCAGGATGGTTACACTGTCAAAGGCCCCAAATAACTGAGGATGTTGTGTTTAACTGCAAAATAACCAGGGGGGACATGGGCAGAGAAGGATTCAGCTGCTGCTATTTTTGCAGACATCATTTAAAAAGGAAATCTATGCATTCCAGTTTCACCTCCTGAGCCCCAGAGTTAGGAAAGTCAAATACAAACCCAGAGACCAACGTACACAAAATAGTGACCAAGTGTCCAGACATTTCTAAGCCCCTCAGTTTACTGTGCCATGATACCTCCAAAAAAGCAACAAAACCCTCACTTTCGGATCATGGTGGATCTTAATTTTAAGAGGGAGGGGTAGAGATGCAGCACATATCATAGCAACTGTCAAGCAATGTTTAAGGCAAATTTATTCCCATTATTAGGAGTCAAAGAATTTCTATGTTTGTTCACTTTGTTGTTTAAGCTGTTATATGTCTCAGCTGGACATTCAAGCTTAGATGATTTAATCCAAGTTTGAGGGAAGTCAACTCAAGCTGATCTGAGCCTAGAACAGCAAAAAAATATTATTCCCAAGAATATCAGTCAGAACAAATTTTTTAAAAAATTAAAATAATTGATGTTCAGAACTCCCCCAAAACTTTCTTCCTTCAGAGACCAGGTTGAGCCCAACTAAAACCCGCAGACATGAAGAAGGACACAGTGGCAAGCCTCTACAAACACAGGGCTGAATAGGACCAAAGCAGAACCTAAATTCCACAGATGCAAGAACATGGACAGAGTTATGAGTAAAAAAAAGTGCAGAAAAAAGAAAAACAGAAGCCTAGAGAGGGATGTTTAATGAGACGAAATGAAAAATCAAAGTCCACTGTATGGAAAAAAGGGAGTTCTTAGGTGCAGCCACAGAAAGCTGGGGATTTCAGTTGCCTCATCTCTCAGTTGTGTTAGTTTGTTGTGCCTTTCCCCTCCCTTTTGAGATCCAGGTGATGGTGCCAGGAGGTTCACGTGTTTACTCAGTCTGTGCATCATAATTAGCCCCCCCTGCTTTCTTCAGCTCATTCTTGATGTAATCCTCATCCAGCTCTTTGTGGTCACTGATCACAAATTCTTTGGCAAAGTTCTGCAAGAGATAAAGAAAAAGCCTGTTAAAAAAGGGGGATAATTGTCTAAAGAGCTGAATGAAGATGGGTTATGCAGCTTCCAGGGCTGTGTGAGCTGCATGGCCTGATCTCCTGTGGTGGGGATGATAAGTAGAAAGCTGAGGATGAGACAGAGGACTAGTGAAGGGAAAACCCAAGACTTAACCTGGAAAAATTTTATCTGTCTACTTCTACAGTCACCAACTGCAAGACTCAATCCTGCCCTGTGCCACAGCTCTTCCACGTGATAAATGCACAGGCCAGGTTAGGTTGAGTTTCCTAAGCAGTATGTGAAGTAAAACACTCAAAATTGTTGACCTCCTAACCACCACTGACCCTCAGCATAATCTTGGGCAAGTCACTAATCCTCTCTGTGCCCTTTTTAGGACCCCTTCTCCTAAAAAAAGAACAGTGCTACACAGAATAGAGTACACCACGGTGTCACACTCTGCCACTGAGGGGAGGATGCTTCAATTAAAGATTGAGCAACACACTGATGGTACCAGGAGCAAGTAAATCCATAGATTTACTGCCTCCTCCTCTCAACTGTCCAACACACATCGTGGCCAGACCCAAGACATTGTACCAGACAGGCTGCTGCTGTTGTTAAAGGGCTCCACTATGCTCTGTGGTTTAATGATCCAAAGTGACCTTTGAGGACAGGCTTTATGAATACATTTGTGCACTGCAGGGCAGTTATCTCGCTGCTTGAGAGCTCTCTGCAGCTCCTGGGAGCCAGGCAAGCCCCAGGCAGCTCGGGGGTGGGAGGTTGTGAACAGAGAAAACCTTTCTGGGAGTAGAATGGGATCCCATGGTGTCTTTAGGGTGCTTGTCAGGGCAGTGTCACCTCAGTCAGGGATTTGTTCCCTTGCCTCACAGCAAGGCTGGCATCCATGTGTGTGCACAGACATTTCAGCAAACATGCTATTTGCTTCTTGCTTTAGCATTTTCCTTCCCTTCCTAACCACAACTGAGAACATTGCATGAGCCTCCCTTCCCCCAACCCACAGGGGTTTTACACAGCGTGACAAACTCAAGCATCCCTTGCACTCGACCAAAAAATATGAATTAAAATCCCAACAGCCCTGCTGCAATGCCTCAGGAAAGCTGCAATGCCTGGCTCCCTAGGCAGTGGGTGCCCAGAAGGGTGGTGGGCTCTGCCTGGGAGAAAGAGGCGATGCTCTCAGAGAGCAGCACTCATCTTGTCCGGGTCTCCCTGGCACTGGGACAGCCCTGGCACAGCCGTGGAGGGGGGTTCTAATTGGCTTCAGACTCTAAACCATGGGAGAGTTCTTTATTTGGCAGCGTCTCAAGGGTCTCAGTTTGGGATCAGAGCCGGGTAAAGGAGGGGGTGGAGGAGGATTCAGCTTGAAAGAGCCTCAGCACCTCTTTCATGCGGTGGAAGAAATGGAAGGGAGAGGAAAACAGCTCCCTCCCCCACGCCAGTCTCCCGGGCTGCGGCTGATCCTGTTTCACACTGTAGGAAATCCTCGCTCCCGGAGAGCTGCTGGGGGGAGGAAGCTCAGAGCAGCCGCGGGAGCCTTGTCTGCTCTGCTTGGCTGATCAGCAGCCACACACAGTCCCCAGAAATAACAACCCCTTCACAGAGCCATTTGCTCTGCGCCTCAGTGGTCGGCTTTTGTGCTCTGGGGGCAGGCAAACATTACAGGCACTCCTCCACGTCTTGGCAGAGTTCAGGGAAAATGGGAAAGACATTGCTTTTTAGAGAAAAGAAAAAATCCCTTTTTTTTTTTTTTTTGAGATGGGAAATAGAGAGGCGAACTGCCCAAACCATCAGGTTTGGTCATGCTCACAAGTGTCCTACTTCCAAACTCTCCTGGGTGAGATCTCTGCAAAGCTCAGCTCTTGCTAAGACCAAACCAAAGATTTTTTCAGTGACTTGATGCTCACTGAGGTGTGCTATCTACATGAGTTTGGAGCTGAACCTTTTCAATTCCTTTTCTATGTGCTACCAGGTTTAACAAATTTCCCTCACCTTGGGAAGATTATCCAGGACTGCCTGTGTTCAGTGCAAGTCTTTGCCCTGACTTTAGTGAGAACTGAGGCAGGCCCATAAAATCATTTCCAAGAGGGATTCCATGAAAAGTGTGTGTATTTATAGAAGAGGGGAAGGTTTACTTCAATGCCCACTCTGCAGAATCCAGCTGATTCTGAAGTACAAACTGCAAGTGTGCTCATGCCTGAACAGAGGAGAACTAAATTATGTGTGCCACGAAGTAATTACAATTACTCAGATGTCTTCTCAACTAGACACTTATCCAGATGATTCCTGGGAGATGATCTGTGGGCATGAGCCACAATTTCTCATCAGTACCACCAAGACACCTTGCAAGGATTGAGCAATTTCCCCCTAGCAGTGGCCAGATGGGTTCTGCTCCTAGCCACTCTTAAATATCCTCTTAGCTGACTGGGCCACCTCTTGTGCCAGATTTGTACCCTCAGAGCGCAATCTGGGTCATTGCTATTAATAACTCTTAGCTTTATTCCATTCTGTTAGGGTCCTCCTTGGTTCTTTGCACCAGCTCTTACCCACCACGGTGTCTCCCCAAGCCTGACCCCCAGGGGAGAAAGTGCTCTGGAGAGTTTGCTGCCTGGAACTTCTGATTTCAATATCCTGCTTGACCCTTCTCCAGCCACAGCCTCCCTCATCACTCTGAATTTACTGTCTGAGCTCTCTGGGGTTGAGCTTCTGCTCAGGGTGCAAATCCTGAGGTGAAGGGAGGCATGTGAATACTTTAGAGACAGCTGGGCCTACCTCCTGTGTCATCAGGGCAGGGGGAGAGCAGGGACTGCAGCTCTCAGGTCCAGAGATTGGGCACCCGTGACCAACAGCAGCACTTTTCAGCCAAGGGCCATCTTATCCTGAGTTCACTCTTTTTTGTCCCCACTGAAGCTGCCAGAATGTAAAGCTACTCCCAACTGATTTAATTGGGTCTGATGTTGGCTAGGCAAGGCAATGGGCTGTATTTAGTATTTGACTGTCATCTGCAATTATAAATAACTGATCACAGCACACCAGCTCCTGCAAGGCACAGGGAGAAATCCCAGCTCCCAGTGGCTCAAAGCAATGCCAACAGGATCCCACTTCAGCCAGATTGCTGGCCTGCCACCAGATATTCTTTCTGCCTTTAAGAGACTGGGCTGGGGAAAGTCCCTGCTCCCTCTTCTCTCATCATACCAGTATCTAATGCCTTTCAGGAGAACCAGAGGGGTTACAGCTGCCTAAGGCACAGTGCATCACTCTGATGCTTGGGCCCTTGATTTGCTGACATGTGTCTTCATTTTACATCCTCCACTTCCTTTTCTCTTCTCCTCCCCCCATCCCCAAGCTTTTTACAACCACAGCAAGCTCTGACAGTGAATTCTTGCCTTTGTATTCACCCCAGTCACCAGCAGCCTACAGATAACAAAAACAATGATGCCATTTATCTTTATCACTCTCACAACACAACAGTGACCACAGTCTCTCTGCTGTGCCTCTCAAATCATTGAACAGAGGAAGGTTTGCTCATGGTTCTTCAATACACCTGGGCATGTGCTTCATTTTGTGCCTGAATAGCAGAGGGTCACAATTTTGCAATCCAGTCCCCTGGATCAACCTCCACAAGACACTATAGACTGAAAGGGCTCAAACCATGCAAGGCTGGATTGCAAAAAGTGAACCTAAATCTCTCCCTGGGAAGCATGAAATTTGTGCAGCAAGCTCAGTCCTTCCCTTCCAGCCAAATCTAAGGGGGAAAAAAAAAGGTGGAGTAGATTTTATTCCTATTCCAAGCTCTGAATGTTTAGCATATGGGCCATAAAATTTCCCTAAAGTGCCCAAGGGAAAATCTGTGTGGTGCAGATATTGGTCTGCAGAGGCTCTTATAAATCCCAGCATGGGTAGGCCTGAAGCCAAAAGGAAAATCCTTGTATCATCTACAGACACTTGGGTTCTCAGCAGCTGGGGATGGTGCCAGGTAGTGCCAGAGAAGCTTCTTGACATTATTATTTACATTGGGGCTTGTAGCTTGATATTCAGAATCCTCAGTTCTACTGTGCTTAATGTCACGAGTCCCATCCACTGGTCATCTTATTTTCAGTGCATGTCCCATGTTTCTTTTCCAGTCTGGTGTGATCCCAGACCTGGGGTCATGGGGAAGAAAGGACATGTCCTGTGGCTGCAGCAGAGATAAGTCCTGGCAGGGCTTCTCTGAGTACCAGAAGTGCTGTGAAGTGCCAAGCACCTGCAGCAGTACAGTACCACTGCCCCACACTGCTCAGGCTGCACCAGAGCTGGTCCTGCACTCAGCCCTCAGGCTCCAAGCTACCACTAAAAACCCTCTCTTCACATTTACTCCCTGCCAATTTTCACATGGACCAGTTCCAGCCACTGGGAGAAGCCAGCCCAAACTTCTGGCAAACACATCTCTCAGCAATGGGAAACTACATTTCAGCTGATCTGCAAATTCTCCCTGTCTGTGCTGCATCCCACTGGAAAAGTCACAGGGCTGTGTGTCAGATGTGGGGTGATGAGCAGCTGCTGATTCTGGCCTGAAAAAGTTACTTTAAAAGTTACCACCTTCTCTACACTCAGACTAGTAGTTCTTGTTAATCCATACCCATTTGGTATGGTCATTACAGTAAACCAGAACAGGAAAAACAGTCAAAAAGGAGAATTTCATTTGCTTTCCCAGCAGGATCTCACTCACCCTCGTGAGAAAGACTCTCAAACCCACCATGATGTGGCTGTTATCCTGTGAGTTTGATTTCCTGACTGCCTCTAACAAAGCTATTAAACCACCTTCTGTTTAGACCTCTGTACTGGCATGAGGAACCTAAAGCACACATGTGGAGTTCTATGTGTTGTATCCGCCCCAAGACCAGGGACAGTGACACCAAAAGTGTGTCCACCCTCATGAGGCTCCAGCATCAGTGCAGTGAGGAAGCCAGAGGACAAGGGAAAGGTGGGCAAGGAAAGATCTGGCCATGAGCTCTAAAGCAGGAACTCAGAAGACTTGTTGACATCATGAAAACCAGGCAAATTCCTCACCAAAAATAATAATGAATGAAATGCCACGAGTATTTGCTCACAGAAACAGAGCTGTTTTACCCTGAATATTTAAGCAAATAATAGAGCATATGACTTTGTGGGGGAAGGAATGCTGATGAAAACAGAGAAGAGTCAAAATCCATGGAAAATAAGACGAAACTGGTAAAGGTTGGGCAGTTCCTTTGCTGAGACAGCCCTGCAGGACAGGAATTCAGTCCTGTCAGGAGAAAGACCTCAGTGCTGCCTAAAGAAGGGTTAAAATGTCCTGGTAGGAAATGCAGTCATGAAGGGCAACAAGTTCATGGAGAGGAAGTTCACTCAGAGGGAAACCAAGTCCTGTTTTCAGTTCTTGAACATTTACATCCAAACCATCCCACTTCAGCACCAGGTGCCACTCCCAGCCCCACAATCCCTGTGCCTGGGCTTGTCCTTGCTCAAAGAACATCATCCCTCTGCCTCTCCTCAGAATAAACAGGGCCCTTCACTGGAAGGTTTGATGCTCCTGTATTTAAACCCCACCACTGTCAGGTTCCACCTTGCAGGAATTTTTATGGCTGAGCTGAACCTCGTGCTGGCTGCCATTCTCAGCCACATCAAACAGCTCACAATAGCCTTGATTTCTGGGTTTGAGCTGACTGACCTGTTCCACCTGGGCCTCTGGGATAAAAGAGGTCAAAACAACAGCCCTCAGAGCACAGAGAGTCTCCTGGATGGATTTGTGCAAAGGCTGAATGAGCCACAGCTTGTGCACATAAAGACAGAACCATTCTTACTGTTAGGGACACAAAACATGAATTCAAGACCATGGATGATCTTTTTAGCCAAGTAGAATATATGCCCAAGGCCCTTCCACTGAGGGGGTCTCTCCTGGCAGCTGGTACAACCTTGGTGTCACAGTGACCAAACTGCAGCTGTGCAGAGGACACAAATGCTGTGGCTGTCCATGCACATCTGCACAAGGTGAGACACACTGCTGTTGATGATGACAAATAGATGCAGCCTTGGAGCTGAAGTCATCCTGACTTACTGTTGCATGAGGCTCTCAGCTGTTTAGATCATTCTAGATGTAGGGTTAGCCTGTACCTCAGAAATTAACTCCCAAACATCTTAAGCAACAGTCTGAAAAGCACAGGATGTTGTGTGCAACTTCTGTCACCCCTGGGTTTGTCCTTGGCCTGGACGGAAGCTCAGTAGATAAAAGACGGAATACTGCATCACCCTACTCCATGTCTCCATTTAAGCAGCAGTCACCACACATTAATTCTTAGCTAGACTCTTAAGAAGATACAGATAAATACTCGTTCCCCATCCTGGCCTTACTTCTAACCTGCTCTCAGCTGAACTACTTGGACCAGATTGCAGGCTTGATCCAAGATTTCCAGCTGAGTTAAAGAAGAAAGGATGGAAAATAAATATCAGTGGAAAAGAAAAAAAAAAGCTACGGAATGTTCCTTAAATGCATTTTTCTACAGTCCAAAAGAAATACAATAAATGCAAACCCCATTTTCCAATAACATTAAAGAGGGAATAAGGATAGGTCCTAATAAGCCAAAAGAGCTGACTCTCAGCTAGTACAGATCAGAACTATGGCTATTTGCACCAGATGAGATACATCCCTGTAATTTTACAGTTATTACAGCTAAAAATCAATTGTCCTTTCTTCCTGAGAGATTTTCTGGCAACCTCCTGCACTTGCTATCAGCACTGCTTCCCCAGCCACCTCCCTAGAGATTTCCCAGCACCTGCTCCCCCTTCCAAGGGAGGAACACAAAAGCGAGGGCAGGCCAGCTCCTCTCCCTGCTTTGTGATAGTTCATCCTTTTGTTCAGAAGCCCATAATCTACTCTTCACCACTTAATATCCCTTGTGTTTTCCATGTGGCAGGTGCTTCCAGGAGGCTGTTAACAGTCCCCATGTGGGAACACTCTTTATCCCGCAGAGGCACCGCCGTGGGTTGGGGTGGGTTGTGCTCGCAGGCAGTGCTTGCACTGACTGTCTTTCACTTTGAGTGTCTTGGTAAAGAACAACATTTATTGGTGTTTGTTCAGCTCTGAGCAGAGCTCAGCCAGAGCTCAGCAACGCACCCACAGCACAGCAGAGGATACAAAGCAGGAATCCCCTCAACTGCAGCCTCAGTCTTAAATAAAGACCCACAGTTGCTTTGGCAAATATCACAAGATAGTGAGAGCCCTTCAGGTTTCACTGAGGGCTTCCAAAAATTGTTCTAGAGTCCCAGCCTATCCCTTCTGTAGATCACAAAACCAAGGCTGTACAAAAAGCCTCCTTGTGCCACCCTCCTTTGGAAGGAGAGCCATGGCACACAGGGGGCCTGCAGAGAGTCAGACTGCAGCAACAGCCCACATTCCCTTCAGGGTTTGTTAAGAAAATATTCCCACTTTAGGGCACTACTTATTCCAAATGATGAACCAACACTGACTCAGATTTGTACTTTATCATTACAGCAAAAAACCAACTGCATTTTTCTATGAATAACTCATACCATAAAATAACCCCTGTAAAAATCAGAATACTGAGAAGGTACCTGAAGGTCAAGAGAATTAGTAAGCATGAAATAGCTCAGGGATAAAATCCCTCCACTAAATTTCAGGTGGACTTTTTTGTCCTTTTTTATTTTGACAATCTGCAAGGTCATGTGCATAAAAAGAAGAAAACAGTTCTGCTTTTATCCCAGTCTACTCAGAGGGATTCAGTTGCATATGTAGAACTATGCAAAACAATTGTCAAGATAATTTCTTCTGGCCAGGAGATCACCATGGCCATGACATTCAGAAGTGCTTTGCAGTGGGTTATGGACAAGGTTGCTCAGTAAAAGTGTATTAAGCACCAGTTGTATTGGGTTTGTATCTTTTAGTACAGACTAATTGGAATATGAAAGCTTTTAAGTAACAGCCAAGAGTGGTTAATGTTCCACCAGATTATTAACTCGTACAGACTACTAATCAAAGATGAAACAAGTGAAATTGCAAATTATATGTAACAGACCTGAGGGATAGATCTTAGCACAGAGCTCAGGAATGCAATTCAACTCAACAGGAATACATTGTCTAAACAGATTTAGAAAAAATCTTGGGCTTAGTGACTCATATAAGAGTCATTCATTAGTACTCTATAATTTAATCTTCAGCTACAATTACACTGTTTCAGCTGCTTCCCATGAACAGAGACTTGCTTTCCTATCTCTCAGGTGTCATTCTGGAAGTTTCTTTTCGGATTGGACCCCTCTTTGTCATTGTCATTCTGAAACATTTATCACCAGTGCTTATCTTCTGAAAGGATAGGAATGTATTACATTCTTCATGCTTCTCATCTAAATATAATGTTCTGTATCACATAAACCACCAAAATTGGAGGGAGACTTCTTTCTCACCCTTCAGTGTTCTGTTGGGAGACTTCTTTACATAGGCAAGAGCTCAGTTATTGGGGGAGATTAATTTAATCATCAGCCCATTCTCCAAGTGCATAAGCAAGATCATTTCTCGGGCACTGGTGAACTGGCTCTATGTTTAGTTCAAAGAGCTAATCTTGCTTTGAATACTTCTTCAGAGGAAACTTGTTAAACATGAGCATCTCCTCCATTACAGTCAGTGTTTCAGCAATGGTTCTGTGCAGCCTTTTCCACAACTCACTTCTCCCCTGGCTGTTGCTTGTTCTCACTCACTTGGACCAAGCACATTTCTCTTTTCCCTGCTACACCCAAAGCCAAACAGAAGACTATTCAAACCTAGTTAGCTATTAAAGAGCCATTAGTTAATTGGCACTGATAGGGACTTCAGACTTTGGTTGATTAGGTCCATGAGTTCACTGTGCAGAGACAAAAGGCCTCCAGGGAAGTTTAAACAAGGGTGTGGGTTTTTCTGTTTAATTTTACCTTCTTAACTTAATATTGCTCTCTGTCATTCAATATTATATTATTTCCATATCAAAGAAGGAGATGGGAAACATCTTAGTGGTGACGAGGAGGGGAGTGCACATATTCCCTCCTCATGAAATGGTTAAGAGTGCCTTAAGCTCAAAGGTGCTTCTTTATGCCTGAGTGCTCAAAGGGCAGATGTTAAGCCTTCCTAGTAGGAAGACAGGCAATAGGAAACTGTCTTCTTTTTAAAGGATTAACTACTAAGTTGAAGGATGATCCAGTCCTTCCTCCTCTCTCCCCTCCTGCTGGTGTTTGTACAGCTGGCAGCGACGAGAGCGGGCGGGTGGGAGCAGAAGGATGAAGTTACCTGTACTACTTCTTTGACCAGAGTCTTGTCAGTCCCAGTTTTGGCTCTCTGCAGGCCACTGACATCCTCTCCAATCCAGGTGATGAGGGCAAACTTGACTCTCTTGCTCATGGCATCGCCGGTGGTGAATCGGACAAAGCCAAACAATCGGACATCATCTGCAGAGACAAAAGGGATAAAATGGTTAAACCCAGAGACTCCCCTGCCTTGCCACTTTCCAGGGTGAGACTATTGCTCTCAAAGACCAAGGCAAGGCACTGATCCCATGTTACACTGCCAGCATTTGGGGTTAACAGGAGGCTCTGCTCATACAGCCTTTGCCTCCAAAGTGTGCTTTGCCTGAGTTAGGTCTGCCTCTTCCTGGGCTGCTCTGAGTTACTGGGAGGAAACCGCCTGTGCTAGGCACCTCATCTCACATTATTTTGCTGCCAGTGAGTCTGGAAATGGCTAAAATACAGTCAGCAGGCAGGTCAAGAACACAGAGCTAACCCCAGTTCCACATTCAGTCACATCATTTATCTGCAGGTCACTGGTCAAGAAGGGAAGAAAGTCATTTCCCAGTGTCTGTTTCTTACAGGACAGCAGGAATAGGGTCACATTTTATAACATTACCCAGAAACTGCCCATTGTGCAAATCTGATCCTTTCCCCTCCTTCCCTTCAGCAACATTTCTGGCTCACTTGTAGTATAAGTTTTAAAAGAAGGAGGGAAGAAGAAGGAGCAAAAGAAAAATTCTGCAATTACTTTCCCAGATGTGTTTTTCTACTCCTTCTGAAGGCCTGGAGAGAAAAGTATTGGATTTTAGAGCTGTCCTGGTCTTTGTTTCATGGCTGGTTTATGCTGTGTCATGGCAGACTGGAGTTATTTAGCCTGGCCATATGTGTGAAAACTTTGTAAACTCTCATCTCGAGGAGTTCCTTCCTCCATTGCAGGGTGACCCATCAACAGGGGCAGTTGGGCACTTTCCTGATCACAGGGCCAGCCTTGGAGCCATGTGGGATTTGGAGCCTTCCACCAGGATTGGGCAGAAAGCTGAGCAGATGGGCAGTTGTGCAATCATGGAATACACCTAATCATGGCTTCTTCATCTGCTAGAGGTCACTCAAGGCCTTTTAAATGAGATGACTCAGAACAGAAGAACAAATGTGCTGTTTGAGAATCACGTCAATCCTGGTTGCACTTGTTGTGACCAGTTCAAAGTGCTTTATAGTGAGTTGCTGTCTTGACTATTTGCCAGGTGAAAATCAGGCTCCAGGTGTAACAATGACTGCCAACATCCCATCCCTGATCCCAGCACGCTCCATGAATGCTCAGGACAGCCCCAGGAGCTTTGGGAATAGGGGAGAAGCAGCTCTTAATAGCTCATCCTCAGAAAATAAGCTGCTAGAGACCAATGCAAAAAAAAAAAAAAAAAAGGAGTGATATTTTCTGCAAGCTGACATATTTCAGAGCTTCTTTAACACTTTGATTTGCCAAGGTCTGAGTAAAGAGAAATTCCCCCTGATAAAAGAGAACACTTTTATAAGTCTGAAAAAATCCACCTATTCTCTCTCTATTTTCTTCTCTCTGTATCTTTTTTTTGCCACCAACAGAGGAATATTAGGAAAACTGGAAAATGGGTGGAGGGGTATGTGTGAGCCAGTACAGTGTTTAAAACGAGCTTCTCTGAAGATTTCAAAATTGAAACAAAGAGAAAGAAAGATCTTATTCAAAGGAAAAATCCGGATGGATCTTTGGAAGGAGAGAAAGAGATGTGTATTGACAGTGCAGGCAAACAAACTTCTCTCTCAGTTACCCTGTTACTGGTGAGTACAAGAAAGGCACGTAGAGACTCCTGTTTCTGACAGCAAATCCTCTTCCCAAGATTGATTAGAACCATAAATGAACCGACAGCCAGGAAATACCCAAGGTGAAGTGAGACAGTAAATCCCCTAACGTTACAATTAACAGCTCCATGAGAAAGCCTTGCTTTCCGGGGCTGACAGTAAAGGAGGCCACACTCTGCTCAGAACTGTTCTGTGGCTCCTATGGGAACACAGGGCTGGAAGGCACTTTAATGTCATCAAGTCCTGGCCTCTACTACACTGTGATGTGTCACAGCCCTAACCATGGACCCCTCACTTTCCACCTTGAGTCTGTAGAGTTTTCATCCCTGCCCCTTCCACCAAAGGCTGTTACAGAGCCTGAAGACTGGACTATGCCTCTTTATAACAAAGATAATGGAAAAACATAGTGAATGTGAAAAAGCAGTGCTTTTTCATAGCAGCACAGAAAGGAAGTTCCAGGGATGCCCCATCCCTGGAAGCATTCAAGGTCAGGCTGGACAGGGCTTGGAGCAACCTGGTCTAGTGGAAGGTTTCCTACCTATGGCAGGGGGGCTGGAACTGGACAATCTTTAAGGCCCCTTCCAACCCCAACAATTCTGTGATTCTATGATTCTGTGAATTTATCAGCATAACTTCAGCTGGACATGAACCCACAGCTCACTGGCAGCAGCAGGATTTGCTTCTCAGCAGAAGAGTTTCAGTGCCTTCCCATCCTGCCTGAAAGCAGCTTGATCTGTGACACCAAAGGGAGCCAAGCCCAGCAATTCCAGCTTTTATCCATTAGATAACCTGCTCCTCATTGAGTATGAGCAACTCTTACCTCACCATGTTCAGTCCCAGTAAGTTTAGTGAGCACCTGGGGTTGGACGTGGGGCTCTGAGTCACCATCGCGGTGAATTTACCCTGGGCTGGTTCCCTTGCAGGGGCTTGAAGGGTTCCACCTCAGCTGGGTGCTGCCTCCTCCTGTGTCCCCGTGGGGGTTGTATCCCCACCAGAGCAGCATCTACAGCTGCCACAACTTTCAGTCCAGTGTATTTAGTACAAACCCCCAAAATGCGATGCTTTAACTTGATGTGCCAGTGTGTGAATTGTGGCAGCTGAGGAGCCTTTCAGATGAAGCTGAGAGGGAATGTGAATTGGAGCCCTCAGCAATTAGCATGTCTGTTCCTAAAAGGGCATCAGGGATGGATGTAGAGGTTTTTAGCACTAGCTCAGCCTGGGTATAAGCCTCTCCAACTGCAGGTCAAAATCCCTGAGCAGAAGTGGTTGAGTTTCACAATTAGTCTGAAGCATGTTCAGAGTGATAAGGGGATCAAAATGCAAGTTCTTTCATACTCCCAGGTTTCCTCTTTCACAGTTAATCAGTTCCACCCTGCCAGATCACCTCACCACGCTGGAAGCCATCAATGCCACCAGTGCCAATTCCCTGAGAAATCTCAAGGTATAAACATGCACCACCCCCTTTCTCACACAAAACCACTTACAGGGGTTTTAGGAATTTGTTGGCTGTGAGGGAGAGCATAACAAATCATAGAGAGACAGTGTAGATTTCCTCTGAAAGAGGAAATCCTGCCTAGAGCTGTGCAACCCCCTTCCTAGTCACTGAGCCATGAATTTCAGGGCAGAGAGAAGCAAAAAACAGATCTGGGTAGAACGGAAATAGCAGCTTTATTTGAGAAAATCTCACAAGTTACAAACAGCAGAAATGAACAGTGTCAGTTCCATTAATACCACTACTCCCTTCACTATGGCTGGACAGCAACAGGGCTCTACAAACAGTGAGGAGCAAAATGAATGTCTTAATGAGCATCAGTTGATACTACTCTCCGAACTCCTTATTCATCACTAGGCAGAATTTTCCAAATATTCTGATTAAGATGCCCTTGGCTGTCAAGAAAGCTTGATGCCAAGCTGCAGAGGTTTCCTTGATGGTGTGATTTTTTCCATCCACTCGAGCCCTTTGGTTTAGCTGTACTGAAAAATTCCCCATTAGATTAAAATGCACTGACTCATCAGTAAAAGACAATAGCTGCAGGAAAGAAATACACTGTCAAATTGTCGTGGTCTTATCTTAGGGCTCTGGATGGTCTGAGACGTGCCAGGACAAAACCACTGCTCCCAGCTTCACCTGCCTGCTGGCTCAAGGTCAAATACAGCAAGGCAGGTGATGGAGTGATCTGCTTTTGTGTTCTGTCCAACAATGAATTACTGAGAGCACGTGGCAGGTTTCATGAGGATTTATTTTGTTTGTTTCAACTGGATTAATTTTAGATTAATTAGTCAATTTTCTACCTCATCAGTCACCCCTGTAGCCCCATGGCTAGAAATGCAGACAGAAAACTTCCCTACTTCTTACTACACTGTTTTTTTCCCCTCTTAAACCCTGTGCTGAAGCCCATATATCTCCTGCAGTGCTGCCTTGCTCCATGATGACATGTTCATTAAGTCATCTGACGTGTTTGACCCCAGGACCATGACCACAGGGCTTGCTGTGGCTGTGGCACCAAACCTTCTCCATGGAACTCAGGGTGGCTGACGTCAGTACAGGAACACAAATGAAGGGGGGGGATGACCCCACACTGACTTCTCTGGCTTTCTCTGGTCCAGTGAAGCCACCAGCAGCATTTCATCACAATGAGTTGGTGCTACCCCAGTGACAGTGGCCCTGTTGTCTCTCTGTCCTGACCTGGGAGAGCAGAGTGAGACCAAACAGGGGATCCAGCACATCTTTGTTCTCCTTCCCTTAAGGAAGGAATGATTTGGTTTCTTGGCCAGAATTAAGGGCCAGGCAGGCCCCAAAACAAGGAGCAGGTATAAGGTACAACCCTCTTCTTTACCTGCTCCCATCCCAGCAGGATGGTAAAGCAATGCCATTTTAATTAAGCATCACAAAACTGAAGGCAGAGAGTTACTGTGTCAGTGCAGAACTCGACCTGAGGAGTTACTCCCACAGAGATCAATAAGAATATTCCCTAAAACCACCTCCTGTCCATAAGCAAGGGACAGTCTCAGCCATGGCTCCAGCTGGCAGCCAGGAGATCACTGTGACCCTGCCAAGAGCAGGGAGGGCACAGGGGCAGGGGAAGGCTGCAGCCACAGCATGAAATTCCCATAAGCCACCCATGGCCCCAGGTCTTCCTTTAAATAGCCTTTAAGGGAAAGCAGGAGAGATGAACATTTAAGAGGAAAATTAAAAGCAGTAGGAGACTGATTTACAAGGCCCATTTTAGCAACTTAAGATGCAGCCAAATGCAGATAAGCACCTATCTCATTATATGTCCTCGTGTGTTTTTACAAATCTTTCCTACAACCTCAGGTGCCAACAGAACTTTGGTGATCTCTCAACTCTTAGCTCCTAAATTTTTATATGCAGGTCAAGCTTTATGGGACAATTGATCTAAGCCTAAAAGAACTGTATTAGGAGCTGACTCTATTTCCTAATATTTTATGTCAACCCCAAATGATTTTATAGGGTATTTATTTCAGACCAAAGATTTTCAATTCTTCCTCCTGCTGAATGCACAGTGTGGTTTTGGCCTGATCTTTTCAGACACATGAATAACTATCCCATTTCATGCTGTCATTGCAATTATTTATCTGGACTGGGGCTTTCCAAATAAAAGGCTCATTATTTCTTTTGTCAGAGATGCATTGAAAACAGCTGTTCACATATGGCATGGAATGGGGGGGGGAGGAAATACAGTCTTCCAACCTTTCTGTTGCTTAATGGTAGAACACACATTCAAAAAAAATGAAAGTAAACCACAGGCAGAGACGATGCTCTGCTGCTTCCTAATACAGGCCCTGAGACAACTGTCCAGGGCATTCAGGTACTACTGACACACACACAAGTTTCACAGGATGTCATTTCAGTTGTTAAGTCATTCTACTCTTCTCAGCAACAGCATCACCAGCCGGGTTATAAGACTTTGAAATTAAGAAGAGCAACACAAAACCTTCACATCCTTCTGTACAGTAACCTTCAACTCTTATCTGTGTTTCTGGCTTCATATCCACCAGCTCAGCTCTGGTTTTTTTTCAAAGTGTACTGATGGCACGTACTACTAACCACCAAATTAATGCTATGTCTGGACCCACGCCATCTGCAGAGGCAAGAGCTGTAACTGGGAAGTAAAATGGCTCAGAAGCCTTGAATTAAATCTTTGTTTAATGCAGGGGTAATCTGTGCTGTTAAGCCCAACCGAAACAGTCCTTAGCCACAAGACACAGGAGTTGTCTGCACTGAGTGTTTAATAACCCTGACACAATGAATGTCCTCAACTTTTATCTCCAGACTCTTCGGATCAGACAAACACAGTCAC
Organism: Manacus candei; assembly: GCF_025592945.1. Classification (NCBI taxonomy): domain Eukaryota; kingdom Metazoa; phylum Chordata; class Aves; order Passeriformes; family Pipridae; genus Manacus; species Manacus candei. The sequence goes on along the minus strand of NW_026138101.1, from coordinate 726,433 downwards.
GTAGGTTGGTCATTATTCAGGATTGCAAGATGAAGAGCCACGAGCAGCCACCTGCTGCTCACAGCAGGATGTGCCAGTGGGTTAGACCAACCTCCTTGACTTTATTTTGGGCTAGACTGGAGGAGAGGCGTGCACACATCTGGGAGTGGTCTTTGGAGGACAGAGGAGACACTGCCTGACACTAGAGCAGAGTCTACTTCCTCTCAGCCAGTGTGCAGTGACTGACACAGGCCTTGACAGCAACAGCACGACAGCGACTGACACACAAAAGTCCAGGGTTCAGCATCGCCCTGGGACCCTGAACAAAAGGGCACTGAAGTAGATTTTCTATCCAGGTTTCCTTCCTGTAAGAGGGGCTACTGCTGTCCCCAAACAGGAGGATGGGAAAAGGATGATAGTTTGATGATGCACTTTGTTAAACTTCTCTGCTAGAACACAAAGCTTAGTAAAGAGTTCAGAAACAAAAAGCCTCCACCCCAGGATATGTGACGTGTAGGTCTGATGTGCAACACGTTTCTGAGAGTAGAGCAGTGGAACAATGAAACCAACAGCAGGAACACTGGGTGCAGTAGCAGTTCCTGGCCTCACCACCCCAGAAGCTCAGCACCTCTCTGTGTGTTCCTCCAGCAGCAGCCACAGAGTGAGGCTGAGGTGTGCAGGGCTGGAGGTGTGCAGGGCTGGTCCCTAACATGGCCTCTTTGAACTGTTACTTCCTTTAAAAGAAGCAATTTCAGTCTCTTGCTTTTCCCTTTGTCCTCAACGCTCTCGTTCCCCGAGGAGGTTTGCAGAATCAGCAATGGGCTGGGCATGAAAAGGGTTATGGATGAGGGGGAGGAAAAGCAAAAATACAACCCTGCCACCAACAGCCCCCTCCAGCCCTCCCTAACCCCTGCCACTGCACAAGGCAGGACATCCACCACAGGCAAATGTTTCCCAGAGTGGTACAAAAACCCTTCTTGGTCTCAGAGCCACACAAATTAGCACACACTGACCCATCTGCACCATCACTCAGTGCCCTGGAGGGCAGCAATGTGTACGAAGGTGCTTTTAATGAGAATGGTTATTAAAGAAAGCAGGGACTCAGATGTTTGCAGCTCAGAACGACACTGAGGTAGCTGGTTCAGAAAGCAGAACAGAGCAAGCTCTGATGGTGACTCTTTGCACACTGAGGTTTTCAATCCCAGCTCCAGCTCCCACCTTCAACCACCAAATTGTGCTCAGCTTCTACCACAGGCAGCTGCAGCACTTTGTGGCTTTCAGGGCAGTGGTTTTCATAAAACAGGAAAGTTTATTCTGATAACAGTTTTTTTAATCTTTTAGTCATATTTTCTGAAGCTGTTTGCTTTAATAGTAGCTCTTCTCCCCTCCAGCAAAATGCAAGAGACCAGGAGGGAAGAGACATAGTGATAGGAAGGAATAATATTTAGCAGCTCTTCCCATCCCTTCCTACTCTTCTCTACTGACTTTGTTTCATTAGAAATACTCCAACCAGCTCTACTTCATGGCAACATTTGGCACCTTTCTTCCAGATGGGAAGCAAAGCTGCAACTTCGCTGCTGGCACAAGGCTTGATTTCTGACTCTGTCTAGCAGGCCAGGTGAAGGTTTGCTGCACAGATGGAGGCTCCAAAACTTCCATTTCCTCCTTCCCCAACTGCTGCACCATAATTCGTGGGTGGAGGAAGATCCTTTCCAGCTCTCAGGCAAGGACCAGGTGCCTGAATTTGCCTCACTCCTTAAGCCTCCAACAACTGTGCTGTGAGTTAGGTCTGAGGACAATCTCTTGGCCCTGGTCTGCCAAGGAACAGCCCTCCAGCTGCGTGCTAAGGGAGAGGGCAAGAAGGAACAGGGAAAGGGAGCAGTGGAGCAGCTATAAGGGATTTAGCTCCCCATTAAAGGCTAACAATAGGGCACAGCCTACCCCACAGCGCCGCTTCCCTTACCGTGCTTATTTATAAAATATACAAAACTTCCTTTATTTTTCTGTAAAAATGCCTCAGTACTGGGGCCAGTTTGGCACTTTGCTGGTGTAAAACAAGATTTCCTTAAGCTCTGTCTGTTTGAATACCCTGTTTATAAATACAGGTTTGGCACATGCCAGCCATGGCAAGAACACAGAACTGGCCAAACTCCCAAGTGCAATATGTGCCTCCATTAGTTGTCATCCCACCCAGCCCAAACGGTGCCTGTGCTCTGCCAAAGCCCCTCTTGCCTGCTCAGCCACTCGCTAAATGGATTCTCTTTGCTACAAAAGGAAGGAGAGGAAGTTCTTGAGAGGGTGCCATCCAGACAAAATGTTAAAAATCAACTCAGACAAAAGAAAGACATGGACTCTGTAAAGGCAGGAAGAGAGAATACACGGGGAAGGCTCCTCTCTCCTCTGCAAGACTCGGATGTCTGGAGATGCTCAGTTGTGTTGGCCACAAGAGGAGACAAAGACCATGGGGCTCAGATACTGAAGTCATTGACCTCCCAAGAAAACTACTAACCACTGGCATGAACTTCCAAAGTGCTGAGCCCTGGGCATCCCCATGTGTCAGGTAATTGCTTTTTCCCTCCTGCTGTCCATGAAGAAGAGTTGAGTGGGAAGGAGTTTCTTCACTGCAGGATATCAGCTCCTCTGACATCAACTACAACAAGGTCTTTCTCAGTTTTGAAAGTTTTCCCTGCAAAGCTCTCCAGAACATCTGGAATGGAGTGGCTGTGTTAATCCCAGTAAGACCCACTGCCAAAGTCGTAGCAGAGCAGTCTAAACTATCTTGATTCATGGCTGCTTTCCAAGGACTCAAATGTACTTTTCTCCTATGATATTTATTGACTGATCAGACCAGTCCCGCCCTCGGTTAAGTTCCTGGAAGTTCTCTCCTTCAGCTCAATAAAGCACAGCCAAGCCCTGGGACTCAGACCAATGCACAGGCACTGGTGTTTCCATGGCTATGGGACCGAATATGGTGTCCCCAGAAAGGCAGAGACTGCTCAACACACAATTCCTTCACTGCGCAATCACATCATCCTAAAATACAGGTTAACCACAATACTTGATTGTAGAGTAACTGGGTGAGTGAGGAAGGCTTAAGTATAGCTCAGTACTAGTTACAGGCACTTCATATCTCACATCACTTGGTGTCATTGTTAAATAGCAGCCAAGATAGGAGGAAATTTGAGATAAAAATCAAAACCCGCTTTTGCGAAACGTCACGATCAGATGAAATTAAATATTCATCTACTTCTGTTTTCCCCAGGCATTGCTCCTCCTTTTAATGTTCTACGACCAACAGTTCAACAATCAACTGCCACGTTTAAACCTGGAGCCGCAACAGTTGCGGTTGTGCAACCACATCTACAATTGTTTCCAGGGCTGTGCTGTTGGAGCCGATCTTTGCAATACCCACCCTCTTCTCAGGTCTCATGAACTCAAAAACTCCGAGCAAGCCTTCTACCTGCAGTTACTTTAGCTCTATGAATTTCAGAAGAATTTCGGAAGGATTTCCTTCCCAACGATCTGTATGACAGCATCTTTGCAGCCACAAAACCAGTCGGTTTTGCTCTGAAACTGCAGTGTCAAACACAGAGACCGTTCCTTATTGAGTGTTTTATCTTGTTTATAACCAAGAAGCACTGAAACATTGTGCAAAGAGGGGGGAGAAAAGCCCAAAGGACCTTAAGTCTAAGGGTGAGACAAAGGACCGGCTGGACTATGGACTCGAGGGAGTTGCACTCTGTGGGGAAACCCGATGGCACAGGACAGGGCAGGCACGGGGAAGCAGAAGCACTAATTCCAGTTTGCCCGAGTTTTCTCCCATCCTTTCCCCCCTCGCACCAGGCAGCACGAAGGACAATCATGGCCAAAGCAATGGATACGGAGCTTACCTGTGCACTTCCTTTTAAAGGTTTCATAGTCTACCCCTTGGTCTCCAGGGACGATTGTAGAGCCGTTGTACTTAAACGTCACCCTTTGAGAAGGGAAAAGAGAAGGGGAATAATACAGTTAAAAGTCACCTTTTATGGGATAGGGGAAAGGGAAGGGGAATAGCACGTTTAAAAGTCTCCCTTCGGAATGGGGGAAGGGAAGGCGAATAATACATTTAACAGCCTTCAGGAAGGGAAACGAGGAGATGGGGAAGAATATACTGTAAAAAAACTCCATCCTTTAGGAAGAGGGGGAGAGGAGAAGGGGGAAAGGTCTGTAAAAGTCACCCTTTGGGGAGCGGGAAGGGAAGACGAGGAATCGCAGAGCACCGGTGCCTGTCCGGGGGGACGCCGGGGGGGGGGCCACCTACCAGTTCACCTCGGTGGCATCGTCCCTGACGAGGTTGTACGCCTCCCTGCACGCCTCCTTGTCGATTTTGGTGGCCATGGAGGCGAAGGGGAAGGGAGGGGGAGCGCGGAGCGGCCGCGGAGTTGGGGGACCGCCGCCGCCGCTGCAGCCGCACCTCGCAGAGCCGAGCCGAGCAGAGCCGCGCCGAGCCGAGCCGAGCCCAGCCGAGCCGAGCCCCGCTCCCGAGGCCGTCCCGCCTCCGCCGCCGCCGCCGCCAATGGCTCGGCTGGTCCTGCCCCTGCCCCCCCAGCCCCGCCCGGCCCGGCCCGGCCCCGGCGCGGGGGGATCGCGGTGATGCAATAGAGCCCGGGCACGGGGGGCGCCGCCGGAGGGGCCCGACCCGCCGCAGGGATGCCTTTTGCGGCCGCCGCCGGTTTTCCAGCCCCCCGATGCTTTCCCAGCCCCTGACGGACGGGAGGAGGAAGGAGGCAGAGGCGGCGCCCGGGATGGAGCAGCCGCCGGCGGCGGAGCCGGGCCGGGCGCTCGGGAGGTAGCGCAGAGCGGGGCAGGTGAGCGGGGGGCGAGGGGGCGGCGGGCGGGGGCGGCTCCGGGCCGGGGCTGAGCGATGGGGGCCGCGCCGGGGCCGCGGAGCAGCGGGGACCGCCGGGCCGAGCATCCCGAGCATCCCCGCACCGCCGCGGGGGAGCGGGGAACAGCCCCGGCTCTGTCCCTGCGGGTGTCCCCGGTCTCGAACGGGGCCTGGGGGGGTGACTCGGCGTGGGGACACCCCGCTGCTGGGTCAGGGGTGTGCGCGGGCGCTGGGTCTGTGTGTCTGTGTGTGTCACTGTGTGTCTGTGTTCATGTCTGTGTGTGTGTCGGTGTGTCCATGTCTCTGTGTGTCGGTGTGTTCAGCCCGTTTCAATGCAGCGATCTCCCCCTGCCGGGCTCCCAGCGCTGCCCATGAACATTCCCGCATCTCCCCGAGTCACTGCGCTCCTGGGAAATGCGAGCTGTCAGGCGGAAGCGTTGCCTTAAGGCTGCGCTTCACTCCCGCAGAAATAGAGACAGGGCTTTGCTTTGCTGAACCCGGCTGGAAATAAACATCACCAGATGATGTTGTGCCCAAGGACCGGAGTTTTACAAACCAGCCCTTGGGCGTGTTAGTGGGTTTCTGACCCTAAACCTGGGGGTCCGGATTTGCAAATTCAATAAAAACTACGTTCCATGATAAAGAAGCATCACATTTTGTTTCTCTTAAAGTTTGCAGGGGATGATCATTGTTTATTTCACATCAGCGTTTTCAGTGTGAAGACTGAGCAGTGAGAAACCTCATTACCACACAATTACTGATTGTTGTCAGACATCTCAGGGGACAAGATCTCCAGAGGAGGCACTGACTGTCAGAGACACCCTTTAGTGCCACAGTCCTGCACGCAGCTTCTTCCAGCTCCATTCCAGCCCCTGGATGACGTGAGGCTCCTGGAGCACCGGGGCCAAAACACATGAATTGCTGCAGTGCCTCTCTGATGTGGATGAGGTCATAGGGAAGAGAGAAATATCTCTGAAGTCAGTACAAGTGTAGGACACTGGGTGAATCACACTCAGTATCTGTAGGCTGCAGGCTCTAGATGATAGTATAATCACACATTAATAGTTCTGAATTTATATTGATCTTCTTTTGGAACTGTTTTTAGGAACACTTTCATTTTTTTAAAAGCCTTTATGCTGGCTGCTCCTAAACATGTTTTTTGTAGTCTGCATTTATCATCCATTGGCACTTGCTGCTGTTTATACCTGTAACAGCTGCTGGTTGTCCTTGTTCCCTCCAGGCTTGATCCTCAGCTCCTGATGTTTCCTGGAGCAGAGGTGGGTGACTCCAATGTCATTCCCCTGAGGAGGAGAAAACCTCACCCTCATGCAGGTCTCTGTGACCCAGTGACTGGAGCATTTGAATTCTCTTCACTGGGGACTTTGTGCCTCACGCTTTTCAGTGTCAGACTCAAACCTTAGAAAAATACACATCTTCCTTGTGGGACCAAACCTCTTCGCTTCGCTTCCCTTCCCTATCTTTGACACTTTTTCATGGATTTTTTTTCTTTTAAGGCATGGAGAAATAAATACTGTGCTCAGTTTCGTCAGGTAGTAACTGGAGAGGGAAAATTACCTACATTTCTGGCTTTGGTGAGCTCTGATTTGCTTGTCATATGGGAATTTTGATACCTCCAACACATAGGTCTTTTCATCTGTGCCAGAAGATGTCACTGGCCTGGCAGAAGCATCTGTCCATTTCACAGGAGCCCTCAGAGAGGAAATACAGACAACAGAGAAAGTGAGGACTTATGGACTTCCTAAAAAAAACATCTCCAGCAGGCATAAAGTCTTGTGAATCTGAAGGACTGACCTTCAACTGTCTAGGCTGTACAATGAAGTTCAGAATACTTGGAGGCAGTTCAGCAAACAGGGTGGTTCTGCACAGCCAAGGGCTCCCAGGAGTCTTATCTTTATCCTAAAGTGCACCCCTGCTAGTGCCTTGCACCCTTGACTCTTTGCCATCTCCCCTTTTTGCTTCTTTTCTGATCTTTCTATCTGTCTGTCCCCAGTCCTGCTTCTCCATCTGTGTCTTTTCTGTGCAGGAGCAGAGAAATTAATGGAGAGAATAATACCCTCTGTCAGGAAGAGGCTGATGTGAATTTTCAGATCATGGTTAGCATTAGGGGTTACAATTTATGGATCACAGCATTAGGGTTATCAAGCAAGTAGGATTTTACTCAGACAGTCGAGGTGTTGAGAGTTCTTATCCTGGGTCCCCACGGTCAGAAGGGCTACAGAAGCGGAGAAAATGCTTCTCATGTTCAGACTCAATAATCAATTAAATGAGTAGAAGCCCATCATCACCTCTGGTTCCTCGGGGGTGTCTGAGGAACAGGCAGAGCTGTCTGGTACCTGCAGTGGAGGTGGGATGAGGCCAGGGCAGGTGGAGGTGCTGACACCCAGGCAGCCCTGGCACACTCCCCTGTTCTAACACTCCATACACACTCCCCTGTTCTAACACTCCATACACACCATCTTCTGCCAGCAACAGCTGCCCCATCACCACCTGGGACATGTGTCCAAGCTGAGCTGCCCTTGGTGACAGCACACAGAGCCTGGACACACACAGCCTTCTGCTGGCGACAACCTCTGGAGGATACCCAGGAGTGCTGAGCTGGCAAAGGGCTTTTTTACTTGTAGTGTTGTGTTGGGCACCATTGCACTGAAACGGGACCAGGTGGGTCTGAGTACAGTGTCTTTGCTTCTTACTTCACCCCTGAGACAGGGGCAGCCTGATGTTTACCAAGGCGTTTTTTATTAATTTTTAAGCCTTCTGGGCCGTAAGCAATGAGGAAAAGCCCCCCAGCAGCACGTGCTGCTGGGGAGGTGCGTTTTCGAGGTCAGGCAGTTTCATGGCCAGGTAAGCAAGAGGAGATGGCAATGGGGCTTCTCGCTGCACCTCACTGCACACCCCCACACCCACGGCAGAGCTCATCAGCGCTGTACAAACGCACATTTGCTCCCCGCAGCAAATGCCCCTGGCACGGGTACCCTCGGCCGCCCAGTTATGGGTGGGTACCTGTGCCTCGCCTTGTAGGCAGGGAACAGCTCTGGGATGTGCGATCCGCGCATCCCCCCCTCTCAGGGAAAGGAACAGCTCTGGGATGTCCTGTCCGTGCATCCCCTTTCCCAGGGCAAGGAACAGCCCCAGGATGCGCGATCCGTGCATCCCCCTTCCCAGGGCAGGGAACAACCCCGAGGTGTCCTGTCCGCGCATCCCCCTTCCCAGGGCAGGGAATAGCCCCAGGATGTGCGATCCGTGCATCCCCCTTCCCAGGGCAGGGAACAGCCCCAGGGTGTCCTGCCCGCGCATCCCTCGGCCCGCAGCGCATCCCCTCCGGCGGGTCCCCGGCGCCTCCCCCGCCCCGCCCCGGAGCCTCCCCCGCTCCTCCCGGCCCCGCTCCGGTCCCGCCCCGCCGGCATTTCCTGCCCCGGGCCCGGGGCGAGGGAGCCTCCGCCTGCTGGAATTTATCCCTGCTTTGTTTTCCCCGCTTTTTTTTCCTCCCCCTCAGCCGATGTAGCCGCCGGAGCGGGGCCGGGGCCGGTCGGTCAGCGCGGCCCGGGGAGCTCCGGCCGGCCCCGGGCACCAGCGGTGAGTACGGACCGGCCTCGCTGACACCGCGCTGGGCTGGGCTGGGCTGGACCCGCCGCACGCCCAACTTGTTGACACCGCCGACCTCTGACAGCACCGGGGAGCAGCATCAAGGGGCGAAAAACCTGTAATTTTTAAACTCGAGCATCCCCAAGCTGCAGATCAGAACGCGCCGGTCTCGTAATTCGGCACGAAACGGAGGGGTTTTTTAGCGGTCTGAAGGGGCTGATACAGTGGTAACATCTCCTGTGCCTTTGTTGCAGGAGTGCTGCGGCTCGGCCGGTCATGGAGGGAACCCGGCAGAGCAGGATCTGCCGCCCGCACAAGATCAGCGAATCCTCAAAGGTTCGTACGATTTGTGTTGCTACCAAAAAATTGCAGTTGCAGTAACAACAAGGAGGGGCGGGGGGTGGGTGGGGAGGTAGAGGGTCTCCTTTGGATGGGCTGATTTTTGGAGGAATGTGAGTATTCTCAGCTTTTAAAAAGAGGTATGGAAGCGGTGGTTTACCTGCTCAAATATTTTTGGTGGAAGAAGTTGCTGCCTAGTAACTGAAAAAAAAAGCAAAAAAAAAAAAAAAAAGCAGCAGCAGCAAATGGGCATCTGCTCATCGTGACTCATAGCTTAGAAACCCACATCATTGCAGCACAGTAGTTTCTCTGTACCAAAAATTCAGTCATTAAATGCGATGTGTTTATTTGGAGAATTTTTGTAATTTTTGTACTGATCCGTCTTGTAAAATCCAAGCTTGTTAGAGAAGCAAAGCTGAGATTGCTCCTTAGGTTCAGTCTCGATTTTGTACCTGATGGGAGCCTTGATCCTGCAAACAGTGAGCTCACGGAATTGGTGGTCGTTTCTTAGGCTTGTGAGGTCAATTTTCTTTGTATCAAATCTGTCTGCACAAATACATTGTTTTTATTTGTGAATTCTCGGAAATTCATTTTAGGCAGCTCTTTATGCAGGTCATCAGGGTGATTTATCAGATGTTAAAATCAGATGTAATTCCCATGTTCACTGTGTTTCATACCAGTGCAAGCTGCTTTTCTGTTGCAGTGCAAGCTCTGGATAACAGGAGCTGCAGAGCAAGGACTTTGTGCTGCCAAAAACATCCGGAAAAGAGAAACTTTTCAGTGCCTGTGTCTGTCTTATCAAAGTTGAATGAGCCAGATCTCATTTTCTTTTGCACCACTGATGAGCAGCAGTACTGCATTAAGAGTCTGAGAGAAATTAGATCTTTGAATCCAAAAGAAGTTAAAATACTGCTCTAATACAATTGATAAAAGATAAATTGGACTAATTTTTAAATGCATCCCTACCAGTATAATCTTTCCCTGAGTGCTTATCCTGCCTGTCACTTAAATGGTTTAGTCTGAATGTAATGATAATTCATCACATTAAAAATTAATTAGCTTGACAGCATTGTTTTATTTTCTTGCTTAGACAGCAGCTGTCACTATCTGTTAAACTTAGAATTACTAGATAATGCTAAAGCTGTTCTAGAGAATATAAATAGCTTGAGAGAGATGTTCACGTTAAGTGTAAAATTAGTCTTGGTTTTGGAATGTGCAGCTCTCAGCTCCTGTAAGTTGCTCCCTGAATGGACTTGCTAAGTGGCTCAAATATGTTAATGTATTCGAGTCCATCCAGTGCCAGGGGTGATGGTTCCATGCCTGATTTCTGAAGGAGCAGCAGTTCTACGTGGCAACAAGGATTTCAGGAGCACAAGTTGTCGGGAGTATTTGTGGTCAGGATTATGCTGCTGACTCAACATCCAGCTCCGTAAATAGGGATCTCTGGCAAATCTTATATTCTGGTGTAATCTTGTTAGGCGTGCTGGTGGTATTACAGAATATTAGAGGGAAATGATCAGCCAGTTCCCAGGGATGAGAGGGAATATGGTTTTGGTTCAATCCAATAACTGTCCCCATGAGTCAGATTCGGGAGAGGGGGCTGCAAGTTGTTACTTATTGTCTGTTCACCCACTGTCCTTGATCACAGTTGCCACAGAAGTGTGGTTTATCCTCTGCCATATTTATTCTTCCTCCTACCTTCTCCATCCTCCGGTTTCTGCTTGGACTCCTGTACAATACCAGCTTTTCTCAGCCTCAGAAAAACAAATAAAAAACTTTACAGTCCTTAAACCTATATTTTTTTCCTGTTACAGATCCCTGGCAGTTTTATTCCTCAGTGGAAGCTACTTTGTTGTCCATGCCATAGATCCCTTTTTAAGTTCAGAGATATGATGAGTATACAGCAAATTGAAGAGTTTTGACCCAGAAAACTTATAATTATTGAAGCCTCTTTGCTTAGATTGGTTTAACTCTGCACACTTGCACGTCCAGAGTCACTCCAACAGCAGGATATTTTGGCAGCTGGGACTCCATTGTTTAGAAAAGAACATAAGGAAATACAGGGAACCACTGGGATGCCACGCTAAGAGCAGCACATTTGGTTGTTAATTTAGGTCTGAGAAAGACCCCTTGGCTCTAGGAGTCAAGTCTTTTCTATCCAGCTGTGTAGAGAGGGTCTCACCATGATTTAGCCAACCTGTGAATGGCCTAGACAGACAGCAGTGATCATGTGCTTTCTGCTTGGAAAATCAGGAAAGCCACAGATATAATTAGGATTTCTAGGAGAAGCAACAGTTTGGTGGAGGAAAGGTGGAACGCCTGGGAGGCTTGAAGAGACCTCAGGTCACCTGTGGGACTGTGTTCAATGTGGATGTGGACTGAGACACCTTTTCAGGGTGTCACCTCTGGGAATGCAGCCTGAGGGTATAGGACTGGGCAAGACCCAGGACCCTGCAGCCAGGACTGTTCAGAGCTGACTTAGGTTGGATACAAGGATGTGCTTCCATTCCACCTCCTTTCATTTCTCCTACATGTTCTTACAGGCTCTGCAACTCTGCCTAGTTTGGATTTGGTAATTAAAGTTATGTATTTGCATTTAACTTAACCTGGCTTTTATGAAGAGAGGTCAAAAGGTAACTGAAGCATTTAATTCCTCCAAAGGATGGTCCTAAAAGTAACAGCACTTGACATGCTGGGGTGACCAGCCCCTTGGTGTTCTGCAGGACATCTGAGGGATAAAATGTTTCCATTTTAGTTCATCTTAAGGCTGAGAAAGAGAGAAAGAGACAAATGCTGGTTGCCCAAAAAGCTCTGTGGCACATCCAGAGCTGGTGGGAATAATGTCTGGACCAGAGGGATCCCAAGAGGGCACTTAATGGATGTGTTCTGAAGGCATTTTCTCCTTTCTGTAAAAGAAAAATATCTAGTCATGTTCATTAAAACAAACCTACCTCAGCTTCTGGAAGCAAGCAGAATTCTTGTGGGAATGAGTTATCCACGTGTGGCTTTGCACATAAATAAACAGCTATTGCTTCTGAGAGCAGTGCGTGTGCCTGGAATAATATGGAAAGAAAGAGGGGGATTTTTTCTTAGCAAGCTTAGAAATGCAGAGTTCTGGAAAGATTTAAGAGGGGGTAGCTGTCAAGCACACACCAACCCAAACAATACACGGGCAGAATGAAAATTCAGAGTACTGCTGCATGTGTCTCTCCCACTCCAAATGTTTAGTGAGTAGCTTAGCTGAGGGAACTCTGTAAGGAGTCATTTGGGGGACAAGGAAGAAAGGAAATGTCAGCAAGATGTCTCAGAGACAATGAGTGGAAGAGTTTCAGAAAATCATGCCTGTATAACTCATCAGGGAGGGGGGTTTAATGCAGCATTGTGGGGGAGGGAGGAGAATATTATAAAAAAGTGGAGTAGGAAGCAGTCAAAGTCTCTACAGGCCTTTCAAAGCGAAGGTGAGGAGCTCCAGCTCGTACTCTGTTGCTTGCCAACTGTGTAAAGTCAGAATTTTTTATAAATGTCAATGTGCAGCACAGAAAAGCTTTCTCTGTCTCATGTATGACTATTTAGTGGGAAAATACATTTCAGACTGAAATTTAGCCTGACGGAGCTCCCACCTGCCTGATGATGCTGTTTGTGTTTTCCAGGTGTACCGGTGGGATGACCACTCCAATCTAGTTCTGCAGAGCCTGAATGAGCAGAGGCACCGAGGCCTCTTCTGTGACATCGTCCTGGTGGTGGATGAGCAGCGAGTCCCTGCCCACCGGAACCTCCTGGCCGTGTGCAGCGACTACTTCAACTCCATGTTCACCATCGGCATGAGGGAGGCCCACCAGAAGGAGGTGGAGCTTTTTGGAGCCTCCTACATTGGCCTCAAGGCTGTGGTGGATTTCCTGTACGGCAGCGAGCTCTCTTTGGATGGAGGCAACATCGACTACGTGCTGGAGACGGCTCACCTGCTGCAGATCTGGAAGGTGGTGGACTTCTGCTGCGAGTACCTGGAGAACGAGGTCAGCGAGGAGAACTACCTGTACCTACAGGAGCTGGCCTCCATCTACAACCTGAAGCGCCTTGACTCCTACATCGACTCCTTCATCCTGCAGAACTTCGGCACGCTGTCCTTCACCCCGGACTTCCTGCAGAACATCTCCTTGCAGAAGCTGTGCCAGTACCTGGACAGCAGCAACGTGCAGCAGGAGTGTGAGCACGACTTGCTGCAGGCCGCCCTGCAGTGGCTCACCCAGTACCCGGAGCGGGAGAACGAGGCTTACCAGGTCCTGGACAACATCCATTTCCCTTTGATCCCCAAGAGCGACCTCCTGCACCGCGTCAAGCCCGCCGTGTGCTCCCTGCTCCCCAAAGAAGCCAACTGCGAGGGGTTCATCGAGGAGGCCGTGAACTACCACAACAACGTGACGGCGCAGCCGGTGCTGCAGACCAAGCGCACGGCCCTGCGCACCTGCGAGGAGCGGCTGCTCTTCGTGGGCGGGGAGGTGTCGGAGCGCTGCCTGGAGCTCTGTGATGACACCTGCTTCCTGGACACCAGGAAGGGCCAGTGGGTGGCAGAAACCCCTCTCCCTGCCCGGCGGAGTCACCACTGCGTTGCGGTCTTGGGAGGCTTCATCTTCATAGCCGGGGGCAGCTTCTCGCGGGACAATGGAGGGGATGCGGCGTCAAATCTGCTTTATAGGTATGATCCCCGCTGTAACCAGTGGATAAAGGTGAGACTTAAGCTGTATTATTTCTCTGTTCAAAGTCCTTAATGTTTAGAGTGTTTTCTCCTTTTTTGGTGAAAGGACAGGGCTCGTTAAAATAGTCAACATGGCAGTGCCTGCCAGTGGAAATTGAAGTTATTTAAGTTGAGAAAGCAGCTACTTGAGTCCTTTGTGGGAATTCTTAAGTTACACAAACAGCAAAAGAGTTTGGGGCAGATACTCAGCTTCACTTGGAATTTGGGCATCTCATCAGTGGAATTCCTGAATCAGCATCCACCTGCAGCTTCCTTCTGGGAATAATGCTGGAATGGACTTAGAGGTGATTGCTTAGTTCATCTTTCTCAAGCAGCGGTAACATACAACTGAATAAAAAATGGGTCTGACGTAAAAAGAAAATGTCTCTGACACTTGTCAAGTGTCTCTGAGCTAAATGTCCCTTAGAACAAGCTCTTCACTTCCAGCCTTACTGCAAAACCCTGCAGCTGTGTGGGTTCCTGTAGGAACCAGTCGTGGTTCCTGTAGGACTCAGTCATCCTGGGTGGCTCAGTTGTGGTTCTGAGTGATTCCAACATGTTCCTTGCAGAGTTTGGGAAGGAGGTCCATGTAACACAACCATTTATAGAGTAGCCTGTGTCTTAGATGCTTCCCGTTGTCCCCTTGTTGGAAAATGGATGCTGTGTAACAAGCTACTGCAGAAAAACAAGTCTTTCATTAATATAATGGTCAAAACCAGTGGCTCTCCTTTCCAAATAAATGGGAAGAAGCAACTACCCTATCCTCAGACACGAATATACCTTAAGTCACTCGCTTCCCAGATGCTGGAAGATGTCAGTGTGTTGTTTGCTTTGCCAGGTTGCCTCCATGAGACAACGGCGAGTGGATTTCTACCTGGGAGCCATCACTGACATGCTGGTGGCTGTTGGTGGCAGGAATGAAAACGGGGCACTCTCTTCAGTTGAGACCTACAGCCCTCAGAAGGACTCCTGGACCTACATAGCAGGACTGCCCAGGTAATAGGGGTGTGTGGAGACATTCCCTGTGTCTGAAGAAGGGTGGTAAAGGGAGGTTGTGTGAGCACTGTTCATATCTTGATCAAAGGTGTTTATAATTTCTTTGGCCTTACTTTGTCACCTTGGTGTGATGGTTTTCCTTGTAGAGTGTTTCTCTGTGTTGGGCTGTTGCAGACAAACCACATTTACCTGTATTGCAAATACATAACCCTGGCAAATGTGAGCTCTCTCTCTCTCTCAGTTGAGTTAAAACTTGGCTGTTCTACTTTTGAGAGGCTTTAGCACTGCAGCTCTTCTGGTGACAGCAAACAGGACATTGCTGGTGTCTTGAATCAATGTTGGGTCAGTGGCTTTATAAGAACGGTCTGACAGTGTTTTGTTTGCAAACAGCTACTCAGATTTAGGGATATTTCACATTTGTGGGAATTACAGAAATATTGGCTCTATGGGTGGTGTTTGCATGATGTCTGAAACCTGCAACTTCAGCAGCAGTGCTGGCTTTCCTAGTGGCATCACAAACCAGGTTCCTGCAGTTGGGGTTGAGAGTTCAGGGCTTTTTTTCCCTGGTTCCCTCAGCTGCAGAGCTGCAGAGCCAGAGGCAGCCAGTGAAGGCACAGAAGCCTGTTGCCCAATTCTATTTTGGGCAGGTGCTGCAATGTGAGGCTGATCCAGGCTAACAGCTGGGCTCGAGGGCTCTTCACAGGCAGGGTGCTTTTCCTGCTTTAGTTCTGCTCACATAGGCAGATCCAGCAGTTGAGGCTCAACACCACAGTGTGCAGGGGAGTATCTTCAGGTCCTAAATCCTTCTGTTAATTGGGGTCACCTGTGAGATGTATCCTGTATGGATATTTTTACTCATAAATGATCCTGGGGATGTTTGCACTGTTGGTTTAACCCACCCAGATTGCAAGCTGTCTGAAAAGTTTGTGTGTTCCTACTGCTATCTGTGTGTTGGCTTTGGGAATTCTGCAGCTGCAGCACTTAAAGTGAACTTTGACACATGGGTGTTAATTTTTTATTGGATTGTCTGGCTGGTCTGCTTGGATGAGGCAAAAAATCCCCCTTAGGGGAGAGACCCTTCTTACTCTGGTTGTACAGTGACTGGGATAAGTTACTGCTGCATCCAAAATAAATTGTTCTGCATCCTCTCATGCTACTGCTCTGTCCTTGTGTCAGCTCAGGTGTTTGTGCAGGTGTGTAGTGAACTAGATAGTTTCCCACTTTTCCATGTAGCTGCTCTTGCACATTGATATGTCTTTAGTTAGATCTTAATGGACTCCTGTCACCTTTGGAATTTTGGTCTTTTCAGCCCTTTTTCTCCCTCTGGAGAACTCTCTTGCTGGGCAGTGTGTTGTTTGCAGCCACTATTTTCCTGCACAGAAGGAATAAGGCAAAAAAGAACTTCATGCAGGGTGCAAATGGCAAAAATCAGCACAGAGGTGGTCAACAGGAACCTTTGTGACACACGACCACTGCTCGAGCTCAGCAAGGAGTGGCTCTGGCTGGTGTGGGGCTGCTGGAAGGGGTCTGGGCAGCCCTTTCCAAGGTACTTCAAGTGGACCTGTTAGACCAAGTCCAGAGGAGGCCACCAAGATGATCAGAGGGATGGAGCACTCCTCCTATGATGAAAGGCTGAGAGAATTGGGATGGTTCAGCCCGGAAAAGAGAAGGCTTTGGGATGACCTAATTGTGGCCTCCCAGTACCTGAAGGGGCCCACAAGAAAGATGGAGAGAGAGATGGTTTACAAGGGCCTGGAGTGACAGGACAAGGGGGACTGGCTTCAAACTGACAGGGAGTAGGTTTAGATTAGATATTGGGAAGGAATTCTTCCCTGTGAGGGTGGTGAGGCCCTGGCACAGGTTGCCCAGAGAAGCTGTGGCTGCCCCATCCCTGGAAGTGTTCCAGGCCAGGTTGAACGGGGCTTGGAGCAACCTGGGCTAGTGGAAGGTGTTCCTGCCCATGCAACAAGATGAATTTTAAGGTCTCTTCTAACCCAAACCATTCTATGATTTTGTGGAAGGAGCATTCTGGCCACAGTTCCTGCCGGGTACTCCAGTCTTCCCTTCAATGCACTCTTGATCTGACTTCTGTTTTCCTCCTCACTTCATGCTTTTGTTCCTCAAACAGGTTTAAGTTCCTGTTTCACCCAAATAACATCTTCCCCAGCCCTATCCTAGCAGTAAGACTTTTAATGTCAAGGAAACCAGAAGCTCCAATCCTCTGCTTCCTGATAGACTGAGGCAACATGTCCCACCATAGCTGCCTCATTTCCTGCACTTTTCTGTCTTCTTCCCTCTGAAGAGAACACCTGCTGGTGTTTTGGTCCCCGTGGGTGTGTGGCCACCAGAAGCAGGCACTGCTGCACCTCTCTTGGTGTTCCTGACTGCTCCAAGCCAGCAACTGCCTGGAAGACTCTTCCCTGGAGTGACAGGCACGCGCTGAGGTCATTCTGGGGCGTGAGCTTGTGTAGTTTGACTCGAGCTGTTTGGGGTGGGACTCTCCGAGGTTGTTTGTTAAAGCTTCTACTCTGAGCATCCAGAAAATGGGTTTATTTTTTTTTATTTCCATGTGTGTGGAGATTTTGAGGGGAAAGGCGGTGCTTGTGTCCTTGAACACACATGCCTCTTACCACTGCCAAATCCCGTGTCCGTGTTGCTGTCCCCGGTCACGCTCCTCCGAGGAAGAGCTCTGCAAGCTCTTTTTTATCTCCTCTTCCCCCCACCTCCTTCCCACCCTACATGGTCAAAACAACACGTTGTTTTCCCTAACCACTTTCTTGGAAGGAGCTGAGCTGTTTTGACTGAACTAACGCTGCCTTACTGGAGGAGAAAACAGCCTCTCGGGGCAGATGCTTAAGTGGAAAACTGCAGCCAAGATGTCTAAAGGGTGGACCTGGTCCAAGTCTGCTACAACTGAATTTATTTTGCCTTGATGCTCATTAGGGTCCTTGGGTGTGGGATGCCTTTCCCTTTCTTCAGAGAGTCCTGTGTTTTTCACCCTTTTCCCAGGCTCTCTGGGAGCAGTCTCTGCCATAGTTTCTAGCCCGGCAGGGAGCAGCGGTGGCTGACAAGTTTGGCAGAGCAGAAGTCGGTGCAGTGTGTTCTCATCCTGAACAGACCATGAAAAGCTCTGCTGCAGACAGCAGTGAAATTAATTGAGTGGCCCTGGGTTAAAGTTTGGCAGAACAACTGAAAGCAGTTGTGTGAGGAGCTGTGTTGGAGCAGGTTGGTGAGTGATGGTATCTGCTCTGCCAGTTGGGTCATGAATAATCTCGCAGGGCTGCAACAGGTGGACCTCGAGATTCAGAGCAACCACAGCTCACCTGGACTTTGGTTGGAGTAGGGGATTCCCAGAGCTTTACTGAGTTAGGCCAAGTGTTCTTCTGGTTAAGAAAATAAATGGTAAATTTTCTAGTGTTTGAATGGGTCAGAAATTGTAAATTTTCAGTCTTGTATTTGGGTAAGTCATTCAAAATCAACAACTAGCTCCAGCAGATGTTAAAACCAAATCTTCTTTCTCCTTAATGCCTGTGATTTTTTCTGGCCACTCTTGTAGATAGCACTGCCAAAGCACTCAGTGCTTTCTGTTGGAGGATGTCTGGACCCACTGTATTGACGTGGTTGTTTTGTTGCCTGTTTAGAAAAGCCCTCTCTAAAGAAAGGATCCGTATTGATTTTTTTTAATCTGTGCATTATATTTCATGCAGTTCCTATGAAAGTGAAGCTGGGTATGAGCTATTTTGGATGAGCTTTCAGAATTCAAGCAAAATGAAACATCTCCAGCACAGTTCAGTGGGTAATTGCCCTGTACTGGGAAAGAACAAATTGATGGTCGATTTGGTGCTTCAGATCTGATTGTTTCTGTCAAACAACTCTTGTAGCTGTTGCTGTTCCCTGGACTGAGGCAAAAGAAAAGCAGCAGTGCTTTTTCTGCAGCTGCCTGTGCTGGGCTGCATGCCTGTGCTTGAGAGACAATGGCTATTGCTTGCTTACATATACAGAATTCCAGTGTAGGAAAACATTTAACCTACTTCTCCAAAGGCCACTCAAGTCTTTCTTAACTCAGTAATTTTTTCCCACATGCTGAACGTGATGGGAGTGCTCTCAGCAGTGCAATAACCCCAGGCTCTGTGTTGGACTCAAAGTCCTCACACTCTCCTCTTTCTGATTCCTCAACACTCCCTGTTACCTGTCCCTGCCTCCACAGTGGAGGGCACTGCATGGTCTCTAGGCAGTTTGTGGGTTGGATGTGGATTTAAAGTCTCCTGCAGTTTGAAATGAACTGCACTCAAGTTGTCCATCCCATCCCCAGACTGGCAGTCTACTTTTTAAGATCCATTCCTGTGTATGTAGAGAAACACAGACTGACAACCAGGGTGGGAGCCACTGGAGACATCCACTCCTGGCTCTTGTCTGGGAGAGACCTCAGACAAGATCTCAGTGCACTGCACCTGCCCTGGCATTGCTCAGGGTGAGTGCATGTGCTCAGGGTGAGTTATGTGCTTCCAGGCTGAGTGAGGCAGATTGAGAGCTGTGGAAATTCTGAGTTGCCTTTTTGGATAAAGTCCATAACTGAGCCTTAGCCCTCTCTTTTTTTTCTTCCTCTCTTTTCCCTGACTGGCAAAGAAGCAGAACAGCTCTGAAGTGACCTCTGCAAGGTCTCCAGGGCTGGTTCTCCAGCCCTTGTAGTTGAACAGACTGTCCTGGTCACTCAGCATTGTTAGCCCAAGTGTGTCAGGGATTTTTCTCCTCCTTGTAGCAGGAACCTGTTAAAATCTCTGATCCAGACAGAGGGCTCAGAGGTTTCGGTAGGCATCTAGAATAATGACACCTTTTAGCTTGTCTCAGAAGTGCTGTGCTTTCAGGGCAAACGTGGGGTTTCTTTTCTAGTCCATCTTCTCCCTTGGCACAAAAGTGCTGGCACTTGAGTGTGTGGAAGACGTTACGATGCCATTTGTGTGGCTGAGAGAAACTATTACCTTGTGAAATAAAAGCAGCTCAAGGTTCTCTCCACATGGAGTTCCAGCATGTTCAGACATGGTTCAAAAGTAATGCTAACGTGGGTTTGTCTGCTGGACAGTTTGAGTTATCTTGAGTGCCTGACTACAAAGGGTGGTAGCAGAGGCTCGTGAGTGCGGTGTGATGAGTACAGTGCTCTGCAGCCCTATGGGTATTAAATCATTTGGGCTCTTTGTGTGAGCCAATTTGCTGTGGCTGGTGCTGCAGCTGTACCTTTTGACACCCCAACTTCCCCCAAATGAGGAAAAAAAAAGCATGCAGGAAGGATATGTTCAAAGAAGCTGAGGCTGTCCCCGTCTTAGCAATCCACTTCTGAGAGCTCAGAGGGGCTTGGTCAGGAATATCCCAGTGTGAAGTGAAGAACAGCCTGAAGAATTAGGTTTGTAGTGGCGTTATTGTAGGTGATCAAAGGCATTTTCTCTGTGCCTCGTAGAAACAGCGTGATGTTGGTTCTACCATCTCATGTTCTCTTACTTCAAACGTGGACTCTGATCTGTGATTGACTGTGGTCTGTTGCCTTGTCTTGAGGTGACCAAAGGAGTTTCTATCTGTAGAGCAGCAGTGGTAGCAGACAGATGGCTCATGAAAAGGACACTACATGTATTGCGACT
Organism: Manacus candei; assembly: GCF_025592945.1. NCBI lineage: Eukaryota > Metazoa > Chordata > Aves > Passeriformes > Pipridae > Manacus > Manacus candei. The sequence goes on along the minus strand of NW_026138101.1, from coordinate 706,287 downwards.
GCAAATGAACCGGGCTGTGAATGCCTGTGGGTAAAGGAATGTGATCCATGGTCCTGAAGCTGTGGAAAGGGAAGGCAACAGTAGTTTTCTTCTTGGTTTCTCTTGGTTAATCGCTACTGGGAAGTCTGAGAGGTGTCATGATTATTTCCTCTTTCTGTCTTAGAAACCCTTGCTGAGATGTGGATTTTTTCCCCTCCCGCTGATTCAACCCAAGCTCTGGAGCAGGAAGTGAGAATGAAGGCCATGCCTGCTAGAGCAGGATGGGTTAGTTCTGTTGTATGACACACAGTAGAGGATGCCTTAAAAAGTGATGGTCATACCTCAGTGCTCTGTTGGTATGAAAAGGATGCTTTCAAAGTGGTTGTCGTGCCGTGGCACTCAGCGGTGCAGGGTGAAGGTGTGAGAATGAGGATAGTTACTGGGTAACTCCCAGGACCAGGGATTCTTCTCTTGTTCTTACTGTTTATTTGCTCCTTTAGTACCCGTCCCTGCTGAATGCTTGTATATCAATAAAATCCACATGTACTAAAGCTGGAGTGTTTCTGTTTGCCCGGGCCAGGTTCACCTACGGCCACGCCGGGACCGTGTACAAGGAGTTCGTGTACATTTCGGGAGGCCACGATTACCAGATCGGCCCCTACAGGAAGAACCTGCTGTGCTACGATTACCGCACCGACGTGTGGGAGGAGAAGAGGCCCATGATCACGGCCCGGGGGTGGCACAGCATGTGCACCCTGCAGGACAACATCTACTCCATCGGCGGCAGCGACGACAACATCGAAACCATGGCGCGCTTCGACATCCTGAGCGTGGAGTCCTACAGCCCCCAGTGCAACCAGTGGACCAGGGTGGCTCCCCTGTTACAGGCCAACAGCGAGTCGGGGGTGGCAGTTTGGGATGGCAAGATTTATATCCTCGGAGGGTACAGCTGGGAGGAGGCTGTCTTCTCCAAGACGGTCCAGGTTTATGACAAGGAGAAGAACAAGTGGTGCAAAGGAACGGACTTGCCCAAAGCGATCGCCGGGGTGTCCGCGTGTGTCTGCGCGCTGAAACCCAAAACAGAGGACAAAAAGAAAAAGACAAAAACAAAAAAACATCAAGACCGAGGGAGATGACTACTCCTGGGTAGCCACCCTTGGATGGTGGACTCCAAAAGGACCTTGTATTTAGTCATTTCTACCTAACCTGAATTCTTTTTTTTCTTTTTAAACAGGGGGAGGGGGTGGGGGGCACCTTCTGAAGCCTCAGAAAATGTACAGTTGAATGTGGGTTTTTTTGGATTAAACTCATGTTTAAGGTAGAAACATCAAAAGAAACCAAAAACTCCCCCTTCTACCATACAAAGGGTGATGTGGCCAGAGAGGTTCTGCTGCTCTCCTTAATGTTAAGGCTTAGGCTTTTCCTTCTGTGGTTCATGGCATTTCCACTACATCGTATTATATCGACGTTTTAAGGAAGTTTTTAAAAACAACTTTTATACTTTTTTATACCACATTTTGCTAACTCAGTCTCTCGTTTGCCATATGTTCTGTTACTGACTGTAGAAGCTGCTGCTCTGTGATTGTGACCCCGTTGTTGGCGTCGGGAACTGGTTGTTTGATGATCTTTGGTCTCTGTGCGGCTCGGCCGGGACACGGTGCAGCTCTTGGGGCAGCACTGGCATTCCCAGCATTGTCAGGCAGTCAGCTGGAATTGTGACTATTGTACTCTTGTCACAATTCCAGCTTCCCCATAGCCCAGCTCGCCAGACATGCTCATAAACACGGTTTATTTCAGCCACTGGTGATCTGCTGAGTGGATTTCAAGGGCTTTGGTTTAAAGTTCAGCTGTGGATCGTTGCTGTTATTTCTTCCTCAGTCCTTCTCCCATCTCCCTTTCCATGTATTTCTGATTTGCCTTCTTTTCCATCTGGTGTACATGCAGGTGATATTCTGCTACCCTCTTTTTTTATTTTTCCCCCTCCCCAACTATTTACCTCAGTAATTGGACAACACTAAGAAAACATTTTTGCACTTAATTTCATTTGAAGCTCTAGTCAATCTAAGAACTCTTAGATTTCTTATAAGCACATATGTGTATTGAAAGAGGTAACTGAATGCATTTCTAGAGTGCAAGAAAGTTACAGGTCGTTTCTTCAGTGCTAAGAAAACTAGTTGAAATTAATTTTCTGAAACTCCTTGAGGTTTTTTTGATATTTTTTTTTTAAAGCCTCAGGAGTCAGTCTTTCATTTGCATTAATGGATTTATTTTAAAGCCTTTGTACACTGCATGAGGTAATGGTTATTATTTTCTAGCCTAAAAACAAATTAAAAAAAAAAAAAAAAAAACAACCCAGAAAAAATCAAACACTTTGGTTATGACAAACTCATTGACCAGTTGCTTGGGGTTTTTTATATCTGAAATCCTTGCTATGTTGACTGACAACTACTTAACTTTTGGGGACATTTTCATGTGTAAGTATAGAATAAAAATTTCAAAGACTTGCTTTGTTTCTGTTACTGGGCTGCTTGTTATTTAGCCCCCCTTTTAATGTGTTTATGTATTACATAATGTCTGGGAACAATAAATCCAGTTTAGAATATTCTATTCATCACCGTCTGACTTGTGTATTGATTTAACTGAGGTTTTCCTTTTGGATAAATTGGAAGGAAATAATCCTGTGATCATTTTGAAGTGGCATTGATAATGGTGGAAACATTTTAGTAGGCAAAAGCTAAATTTAACAATATGAAGTAGAAATAGAACTTATTTGGCTAATTTATGTTTTCTGCATCATACTCCAAACCAGACAGTCAAAGACAAGGGGGAATGGCTTCCCACTGCCAGAGGGCAGGGTTAGGTGGGATATTGGGAAGGAATTGTTCCCTGTGAGGGTTGTGAGGCCCTGGCACAGGTTGCCCAGAGCAGCTGTGGCTGCCCCATCCCTGGAGGTGTTCCAGGCCAGGTTGGACAGGGCTTGGAGCAACCTGGGCTAGTGGAAGGTATGAGCTTTAAAGTCTCTTCCAACCCAAACCATTCTGTGATACTATGAAATTACTTTTTGCCTTTTTACAGCTATGAAAAAAGACCAAATCCAGTTTGTGGAGTGGTTTCAAAGATGGTGTTTAATGGGGAGTAGATAAACACAGTTATGACTTCCTGACATTAAACTTAATTGCATTGACAAAAGGTATTTTCAGTACCCATCAAAGCAAGCTTTGTTTCCCCTGTGTCTGTATGGTCCCTTCAAAACCAGAGGCTGTGGGTGAGTGTGGGACATCTCATGTGTTATTAGAGGTCACTGGGGGATCGTACCTGTTGTTGCCATAAGATTTTTCCATTATTGAAGGAACAAATGATTCCCATTTGCACCTCCAGGGCCCAGGGCAGTGAGCACTGCTCAAGGCACAGTCTGGCAGAGTGCCCCTGGATTTTGGATGTTGTGTACCCAGACATGGCTTATCATCCCTGGGGAAGTGTTGGCAGGTAGCACACGGGGCTGGGAGATAACTGCTGAACTGCTTTGGGAAACTGGTGTGCTGGAATTCTGCACAGATGTGTGACACGAGTGGGTTTCTGCTCTGCTTTTTGAGGTCTGAACAGTAATTAGGATCAGCAGAGGAAAGGTGTATCCTGGTCTGTGCTCTTAGGGAGCCAGCCTGGCTCCTGCACCTGCACATCCCACTGCCTTCATCCCTAAGCTTTGTAAAGCATTTTACCCTTGCCAGGAAGCACAGCTCTTTCTTCCTGCCCCGAGGAAAAATGACTACTGCTCTACCTCATTTTTACAAAGGCTCCCATTGCCAAATTCTGAGAAAAGCTTGTTTTACCTGAAACAAAACAGCTACCAAAACCCTCAGGTTTTCTCTTCCCACACTTCCATGCCCTGTATCTTGGCATGGGCACATCAAGGAGCTGCTGCCTGGAACTCTGTCGTTAGATTACATAAATCCCTCAACATACCCTGAGGAAAAATTACACCGTGGTGTGAGATGCAGTTGTTTTGAAGGCTTGAGAAAGAAGCTGGAAATATTTTTGTTCTCAAGTTGAAATCTTAAGTTGAGAAAAATGTGCCTGTGTCTGTCTTTCCCCATCAGGGATCAGGCTGCTTTCTTCCAAAGGCTGGTGATTTTCCGTGTGCTGTTTAGGATTCCATATTCTTGCGTGCCAGCAAAAAAGGGGTCGTGTGTCAAGGGAATGTAAAGAAATAATTTAACCTTTAGTGCTCTTTCTGAAAACAATTTAACTTGCAGAAAACAAGCCCAGATTCAAATTGTGATTCTTCTGTTGATCTTAGCGAAGCTCTGACCAGTGAGAAACTTCTATGGGGTGGCAAAAAAAAACAACTGGTGTGACAAGCTTTATGTATTATTTTATTTCAGCTTCTTGTCCTATTTCAGTTCTCATGAATGCGATAATGAGGGAGGTGCTAATTATTCCTTCATGAACTTTGAGTTGTCTCAGGGACCAGGTCAGGGCAGATGGAGGGGTTCTGCCACCGCGCTGTGTGAGTCTGAGCACGGGTGAGCTCCAGCTACTTACAGTTTCCTCCTTAGTGGTAACTCTTCTCCTAAGTGAGGGACACACAGCTCAGCCACAGGTTTATTGATACCACACACATTTTTTAGTTCCTTCTGGAACTCAGAGTAGCTTGGGAAAAAAAGTGCCTTTGTTTTCATCGTGATGGGTTTGGTGACAGAACACGAGGGGAAGGTGAGGTGCAGCTTTGCTGGTTCTTTTGAGGCTGCAGCCCTAAGAGATGATTGCATAAGGAGAGAGGAGACTTGTATTTAAGATAGGGATGAATAAGTCACAGTTAATTAGCCAAAATTGATAATTGAAACACATAACGCACTGAGCCAAGCATTCACATGATCTACTAAAGACTTAAAATATCATATTTTTAGAGCCAACTGATCCTCCCTGAGATCCAGCCAGGGGAGGTGACTGCTGCTTGCAAATACTTCATGTAGGCAAAGCCCTTATTGTACCTAGAAGCTATTGGGATAAAAGTTCTGCATCTCTAAAGAAAAAGTCTTCAGAGCTCCTGAAGCTCTTGGCACTGGGAGGAATCTCAGCACAAAACCTCCCGCAGCCATCAACCATTTCCTGCAGTCCTAAGGGAAGGCATTCCCTGAAAAAGTGGAGGTGAGGGTTCTGAGTGCTTCAAATCCTCAAAAGTCATCCTAAAATGTGCTCAAAAGTCTTTCACCTTCACCTTCTGGGCGCTGTCATGAGCACAGGTCTCATGACCTGGTGAAATCACGCGGAGCGTGGCATGGAAGGGCGAGCCATTCCCAAGCACTTTGCATTGACAGTAGGATAAGAGCAATTACAGTAGCACCTGAGAGGCAGCTACCTTGGGAGTGGTTTATCCAGCTCTCTGGCTGCTGTTAGACAACCCTTTATTTCCACAGCCATGGACTGTTGTAGATAAATTCACAAATAAAGTCAGTTCCATGTCGTTAGGAACATTACTCCATGGTTCTTGAGACTGGATACACAGTCATAAGATGGATACACAGAAAAAAACCCCACAGCACCGGTTATTTTTGATTTGGAAAAGCAACATGTTTGGGAGTGATAATTCACAGCATAAAGGATGGAAGAAAATAAAACTTCTTTCTGCAATGAAAGCAGTAATGAAACAACAGACCACTAAAAATGGCTAAAAGGAATAAAGCAGAACACAGGTGGGAACTTTGCAGCCGGTAAGTTTCATCAAAACATGATATTACAAGGAAACTTAGATTATTACAAAATATTATGGTAAAGTGTTAACAGACTTTACAATGAAATTACATTAAGGCAGGATAAAATTGAAGATGTTTTAAATGTTGCTGAACGAGACAGTGACATCCTTTCGTCCCACCTCAGTTTTCCCCATCAGCTCTGGCTTTTAACAGTACTGGTCTTTGAATTTTGTGCTTTCCAGGCTGGAGACACTGTGCTCATTTGTATTTCGAAGCAGTCAGTTTACTTAGGCAGCATTGTGGGCAGAAGGGAATTTTGCCTTCAACCAGTCGAGCCACGTAAGGGTTTTCGCTCCATTATTTACCTTGTAAATTAGACTCCCGAGGGGAGAGGGGCTTTCAGACGTTTGAAATGCTGTATGCAAAAAGCCTGTACATTTGTCTCTCTTTTTTGTTTCTCTCTTTTAATATTAAGCAGCCCTTTTCACTGCTGGTTCTCTGCCTCAGGACAGCGGAGCAACACTCGCGAGAGACAAAAGCGAGGGAGCGGCCAATGGGTGTGTCAGCTGGAAGGGCAGAAGCTGATAGAGAAAATCATTTACTGTCATCAGCACACAGTAAGTGTTGCACTTCACAAAACAGGAGGGAAATGTCCTTGTCGTGGAGACACGGAAGAATCTTCTCATTTTCCACGAACCTCCTCTCTGAACAGCCAAACACACAAAGTTCTTTGTCTTCTTTTCTTCCTTCTCTTCTGTCACACTCATGTTGAGTTTTCTCTCACATTTGCCAACTAAAGTAGACTTTTGCAGAACTTCATAGTTTGTTTAAGGAAAAAAATATGGAGTACATTAGCAGTTAATTTAATGGATTCTTGCCTAGGGGTTTCAGTATTGTTATGACTCAGGCCTCTCAAAATCATGAGATTGGCTTAGTCATTCTTTTTTTTTCCCTTTTTTTCCAGATACCAACGCTGAACCCATTCCCACCCTGGTTATTTGGGACAGAGGTGGGACAGCTTCACACCAGCATCACCTGGGCACACAGCCTGTCATCTGCCAGAGGGACCCTGGGCATGAGGCCTTTTACAGGCAGAATCTGGACATTAGGAGGAATTTCTTCACGTGATTAAACATTGGAATGGGCTGCCCAGGGTTGGAATCACCATCCCTGGAGATGTTCAAGAAATTACTGGATGTGAAACTCTTTGCTCTGGTCTAGTTGACGTGGTAGTGATCGGTCACAGGTTGGACCTAATCACAGAAACACAGAATCATTAGGGTTGGAAGGGACCTCTGGAGATCACCCAGCCCTGCCGAGGCAGGGTCACCTGAAGCAGGTGACACAGGAACACATCCAGGTAGGTTTGGAATGTCTCCAGAGGGGGAGAGTCCACAACCTCCCTGGGCAGCTGTTCCAGTGCTCTGCCACCCTCAATGAAAAGAAGCTCTTCCTCAAGTTGAGGCAATACCTCAAGTTGAGGTATTTTAGTTTATGTCCCTTGCTCCTGGTCCTGTCACTGGGCACCACCAAAAAGAGTCTGGAGCCATCCCGGCACAGGTTTCCCAGAGAAGCTGTGGCTGCCCGATCCTTGGAAGTGTGCAAGGCTGGGTTGGACAGGGCTTGGAGCAACCTGGGCTAGCAAGTGGGATCCCTGCCCATGCGATGGGGGTTGGAACGAGATCGCCTTTGAGGTCCCTTGCAACCCAAACCATCCCGTGATTCTATTATGCTCTTGACATCAGCCTTGGGAGATATTTATATATTTTTTATTTATAATGGGATCTCCTCCTCTCCTCTCTCCTCTCCTCGTTGTAACAAGATGATCTTTGAGGTCCCTTCCAACCCAAACCCTTCCCTGATTCTATGTTGCTCTTGACACCTGCTTTGGGAGATATTTATATATCTTTTAGTTATGAGATCCCCTCTCAGCTTTCTCTTTTCCAGACTAAACACCCCATCACCCCCAGCCTCTCCTCGTGAGAGAGATGCTGAAGGGTGCTTCCATCGAAGTTTTTTGGGCTCCCCTCCCTCTTTCCCGCGCGGTGCCTCCCCGCTCCCCTCAGGGGGGCGGTCCCATGTCAATGGAGGGGGGTTCCATGGAAGTTTTTAGGGACGCTCTCCCCCTTTCCCGCGCGGCGCCTCCTCTCTCCCCTCAGGGGGCGGTTCCCGCCCCGCTCCCTCAGCGCGCTCCGCTCCCGCCCCGTGCGCGCGCAGCGGGCGGGCGGGGCCGGCGCATGCGCGGAGCGGCGCGCGGCCGCCCGCCCGGCTGGTGCGTGCGAGGGAGAAGATGGCGGCGGCGGGGGCGGCGGCGTGAGGGGCCGGGACCGCCGAGCTCCGCGGGGGACGCGGGGCCGCCATGGCCCTGCACGGCGCGCAGGTACCGCCCGCACCCGCGCTCTGCGCCCCCGCCGCACCGCGCCCGGACCCCACGGGGGCTCCCGGCGGCGGGCGGGCCCCGGGGTGGGGGGGAGCATGGTGGCCGGGAGTAGGCCCAGGGTGATTGTGCACGTTCATTGAATGTGCGGAGCGCGGTGGGGCCGCCTCGCTGCCCGCGGGGGCGGCGGATCCGGCGCTCCCCCCGGCGGAATTCCCACCCCGGAGGGGTCCGGAGGGCTAGGGGGCGGCCCCGCGCCCGTGTCGGAGTCACCACGCCGGGGCTCGGGGAGAGGGGGGGGGGTCGGTGCTGAGCCCCCGCCGGGGGGTGGCTGGGACAGAGCCCATGACTGCGGGTTCGCTTTTTTATTTGGGGTAGGGGGGGAGAGACAGGAGCGATTCTATAACGAGAAGGGAATAAGGAGATTTGTAAAGTAATCCTCCCCCCTCCCCCCCGCCCAAACACTCGCTAAACCCCGGCGCATCGGGGTGCAAAGGGCTGAGTGTTGCAAGATCGCCGTGCACGGGGATGCGTGTGCGGATTCCCTGGATCCCACTGGCTGAACCGGCCGGGAGATTTGTGCACGGAGTGGGGAAAAAAACTGCAGCCGTGGTGGTTTTCTCGCTGGAAGTTTACAGCTCGGTTCCCGGGCTAATCCAGTGTGTGCTTAGGGCAAATGATTGAATGGGTTCACTTCGCTCTTTCTTTTTCCCTCTAAGGTTCTTCGTCCCAGAAAGGTTTAAAGCAGAAATGTCAGGAAAAGTGTGTGCAGCGCTGAGGTGTTTATTTGCAAGACTTCGTGCAACTTTGCGTTTAGCAAATAATAAAGTTTAGAAAACTTTGGGGCCGTTAAAGATAATTTTGTTAAGAATCCGTGTCTTTCATAACAGAAAATACAGTTCATAAAATATAAGTTATTTCGAAGAAGGTGATGCTTTATTCTGAATTTTGTATTTTCTGAAGGCACTTAATGTACACATCAAATGAAGTTGAGCACTGGTAGCACTGATAGGGATTGTTCCATAAACAAAAGTTTGTAATGGGTGAAAACTATATTGACACTTCTTGTCCAGCTTCATTTATTTATATTGGAGAGCAAGAGGGGAGTGATTTTGTTTATGTAGCTGTTCTGAGGGTCATTGCAATTTCTGGAGTTTGTTTAAAATTTGAAATTGATTGAAAATTTGGCATCCTTCAAGTTTTCTTTCTTTTCCTCTTCAAGTGGAGGAAACTCACTTAGTTTTTGGACTTTTTTTAACTATCTTAATGACTGATAATTACGATCAGGTTTATCAGAATGATTGAGTGCCCAACTCAAGGGTCATTTCACACCTTACTTTCCCCTCCCCTCAGCAGTGCCTGTGGTCTGTTTGATTGCTTTGGGGTTTACATTGCAGCTGTTTTCTTGATTTAGAAGAATTAAGGACATTTTTCTGTCTGTACTTAATTATGTTGGTGGACCTTGAAACAAAAACACGTGAAGCTGATAATTTAGTTGACAGTGAAGTGCTGCAGAGCTGAAATTAAAACTAGACTGTAAATTCATCTTTAGTAGTAACTTGAACATCTGCTGTTTTAAATCAACTCCTTCTATAGGTTAATGCAGATATTTGGGTCTCCTGAGGATTACTGTGTAAATTTATATAAAATTTGGAAGCATATCTGTAAGATATCTTTTAGCTGCACATACTTTGTTCATGTCACTAAGCAGCCTATTTTTGTGGGGGTTTTTTGTTTCCAAATTTAAACAGTTTATTTAGGTGCTGTCTAGGATTTATATGAATAATTCTAGAACAATATGGTGCTGTAATGCTGGATTAAGGTAACAATGTTTTGGACTCTTTTGGCTGAAAAGCCTGAAGAGAAGTTCAGGGATGCAGTTTCACGTGTGGGATTTTTCCTCTTTATTTTAGAACGGTGCTGTTGCAGATCAGTAGGAAAAATAAGAGCTTTGCTAAAAGTTGTCTGTTCTGAGCACAAGATAAATAACATTATTGAGTCATTGTGTTCGTGTCACGATGCAGAGTTGTGGGCAAAAGCGTGTCGCTTTTCCATATCACCGTAATTTGGGTGTACAATAATTGAGATATTTTTTGTAACACACAGAGGAAAAGGCCTTCAAGGAAATGCTGCTGCTGCTCTTACAGCTAAAATGCACAGTCAGATTCCTGCCGATGGATGGATCACGTAAGGGCGGGCAGAAATATTTCCTCAGTCGGTTCGCGCATCGTGACAAGCGAATCATGAAATGCTCATATCAAATATTTCCAAAGGGGGATTAATTTTGGATGATCAGCTCGTCAGCAAGCACAGGAGTGAAGGATAACATGGTTTAGGTATCGCTGGTTTGTACCTCTGTGTTCCATGTCATTATTTCATAATCATTTAATGAGATATTTAAGTGTCGCTGTCAGTCTTCTGGGTGTGTGCTGGCTAAATTCAAAATCTGCCCTTTTTTTAATGTGAGCTAGAAGTAAACCTGCTGTATCACTACATGACACTGAAGATGTTAAGCTGATCTAGTTAAAACCATTTGTCATCAAGGGCGGCTAAAAATCTCTTAAAGAAAAAAAAAAAAGCAGCTTAAAAACTATTTCCCTGTTTGGAAAGAGTAAAACTGTCAGAACTGTGTAAACTGTTGTTTTAGTCCCTTTTTCTGTTGTTTTTCATGGAGAGAATTAATACAGGCGCATCATTTATGAATTCCTGTGAAAACAAGTTAAGCAGAAGAAAGGATACCATGGCAGAATGAATCATTTATGCTTGTTTTGTTCTTTCCCCATCACCGTGGTGTCAGATGAACGCGGTGCCATTTTAAACGTACCGCATTGCCCCCAAACCTGGCTGGAGTGAGAACCGGGCGGGTTTGAGCTCAGAAAAAAAGCTGAACAAGCTCCTGAGCTGCTCATCCTCACCCAGGATGTGTCTGGCCTGGCAACCAGAAGAACTGGAACTCGGAACGTGGCATGCAACCCGACTCCCTGAAACACTGCACTGCAAACGGCCTCTTTTATGGCCGGCTTGGAGGGTTGCTCCCTGGCAGGGTGTAGTTTGATGTTCCCTTAAGCCAGAGCTGTTTCTAGAAGAAGAAAAAAAAAAGGCAACATTCTGCAGGCATTTGTGCTGTGCTGCCTTTGCAGTGCATTGCCTGATGTTTGTGGTGATTAGGAAATCGATGTCTCTAAAATAGCGTTAAAAATTGGTTGTTCTACACCTGGGTGAGTTTCTTGGGCACATGTGGGTGATGTTGGAATGTCCTTACAGGCAGAAGGAAGCATCTGGGGAGAGGGCAGTGTGAATTCTGTCAGGTTTGTGAAAATATGGGGGACACCCTGAACACAGAATAAAAGATGGCTCTGGAAAAGGACTGCTGTGGGTGCGTTTGGGGAGAGGTGTTCGAGTGCATCCTCTTGCTGCAGCTGCTGCTCAGTTGCTGTCCTGTGTTTTAAAGGGCTGAAGAAGCTGGATTTGTCTCCCCCTCTGTTTTTTTGAGCCCTGCTCTCACTGCTTAGAAGGATCTGGGTTCATCCTTTTGCCCGTGGAGTGAGTAGTTATTGAGGGATTCTGTGATCTTGGGAATTCAGGCTGCAGCTGAAGCTGAGAGTTTCGGTAGCCAGGAGGTATCATTTGCCTTTCTAAAATGTGAATGGTGAATCCACGCAGAGTAAAGTTGGGTGAATGTGGGTTGCTTGACTTAAAAAAAGAAAGTCTGGGAAAACTGACATAGAACTTAAATTTGGAACTATATGGAAGCATGCAAATAGACTAAAACCCACAGGTTTTGTGAATCACTGCTATTTATTCTGTGCATTCTAGCCTATAGCACTGATCTGGAGATGTTTTAGAATGGATCCAGCCATCTACCTATTAATAAATCCAGTTTTTGGAGGCAGTTGCTTAAGACACACTGCTTTTTCCATCCATGTAGCTGCTAAAACACTTGGAAAGTTAAGTGGGGTTTTGTTTATAGGTAAACTGAGCAGTCTCATTTCTGTTTAGTGGTCGACACGCAACATGCTGTGTCGTACAAAACAGCCAGATCTGTTGTAATAGAAGTTGCTGGCCTTGGGCCACTGGATTATAGTCATTTGTCACTCTAATGCCATTTCAGCAATGTAGATGTTCATTTCCAAAGAATTAAACATGCTGGAACTGCGGTTTTTCTGTTGGATGGAAGTGTTTTATGTGTGATCATTAAACATACAACTGGGGATTAGGGAACAAAGGGTTATGCTTCCTGGTGAAAAAGTGTGTGTGTGTGTACATGTGTGTGTGTGTGTGTATATGGACATTCCATCATGGAATAGTCTGATGTCTTAAAATTAGGGTTCTGAACCCTAATTTTATTTTATGAAATTTTAGCATATGCTTTTGAGACTGTTTTTAAGTATTCTAAATAACGAGGCTGTGTTGGTTATTTTTAAAACACTTTAAAGGATTCTGTTAGGTTAGTGCTCATGTTAATATATTCATTAATGTTTTAATAGAGTAAAACTTTGATGTGCATTAGTCTTTTCATTTTGTATTTGACTCTCTAATACCTCATTTATTTGCAGATGTTCTTGATATTTTAAATAGGTGTAAGAACTTTTCCTCCTTGTTTGACAGCACATGATTTATTGATCTTTGGTGTGTGCCACAAGGTCTGTTTTTCTTCACCTGCAGTCAGGCAGGAGGTAGCTTAAATCACAGTAGCCCTAACAAAGTGTTTGTGTAAGGCTTATTTAATTCATACACCTTTTGAAAAAGCATGTGAGCTTAAAATTAAGAAAGGCCTTGTTGATATTCTGTGGTAGTCACAAATGTTAGTGCTGTAGGAAAAAAAAGGTGCAGGAGTGCTTTGGGGAATTTTGCTTCTTACAGTATTGTGTGAATTCATATCGTGTATGGAAGCTTTAAAAGAAGCATTGAATGTTGTTTGTGTTGGAATTGTAGTAGGAAAGAAAGGGATCTAAATCAGTTTCATTGAGGGTGATGTTAACACCAACTGGAAAATCACTTCAGGGATCTGTCATTTATTACTTTGTTGAAAAAGTAAATACCCCAATTGAGGCTCAGCTTTGAGGTGGAAGAGAAAAATGCACTATCTGTAAGAAACTGTAGAGAAGAAATGTCTCTTAAGGTTGTGGGAAAAGATGCATTTAAAAAAACATGTAAGAAAGTAGATTTTCTTCAAAGATTTCTGTGTATGAAAGACTTCTTATTTTGTTTGAACTACACTGAGTGCACCAGCAGAAATAGCAGAGCTATTCCCTCAGTGCAGTGGGCATGTTTTTCATCCATTTAGAGCCTACTGTAGTGATTCACAGCTTTCCTGCCTCATTTTCCCCCATGAATGTTGCAGGCTGGCAGTGGATTTGCCACTGTAACTTAAAATACAGAAGAGTCATGTATCATTCATACAAAGAAGTGAAGGCTTTTGGTGTGAAAATATTTTGTCTTTTTGGAGAGGGATGCCTTTTTAAGTGGTGTAGCAATGTGTTACAATAGGCAAGATACTGATAATCTGATTGGGCTGGATGGGGAGGGACACGGAAAATGTTCAGTTTCTTGTGTAATGGGAGGAAAAGGCAATTAAATTAATTGTGTTCAAATAATTGATTTTGGGCCATGTTACTTAGGAGGCTCTTCGGTTCAAAATGAGGCTACCCTGGTACATAGTATGGGATGGTCTTGTCATTTTAAATATGAGTAAGTGGGATAAAATGAGAGGGAAGTCAAGCAGAGAGAGAAAGAATCATTGTCAGCACAAGTAACAGCTGAACTGCAAAAAGAATCAAGTTCTCCTGAGTTCCAGTCTCCTTCAGTCTACCCATTAAATCATAAGAGCTCTAATAATAGCTGTTACCCAAAAAAGTAAGGAATAGCACTTTAGTGTCCTTAAAGACTGGAAAACCTCACTTTCTGTTCCTCAGGTGCCTTTGGGATACAAAGCCAAAGTTGCCACTGTTTGAAAATTTCTCTGGAGCGCTGTAGTTAATGGATACAAAGTTGGAAAAAAGTCAGAGACAACTTATTTAGGCAATTCCCAATACTCACTTTCTTCTCACCTGAAGGCTGTGACCACAGACCATAGACCTTAGCAAGAAGTTTAGGCTTGCATGAATCAGTGAGGGCTCCCCAACAGAACTTAGGAGAACCAAAAAAAGGGTTTATGCTGTGAGTGCTTTCAGAGCAAGCAGGAATGAGATCCATGGAATTACCATCCTGGCATTGCAAGCAACAGAAAATGTAAATGCAGCAGAATCATAAGAGTGTGAAGGAGGAGCAGTCAGCTCTCAGAGCAGAAGAAATAAAGCTGTGGAGTTTGCTCATCTCAACAGGTTTGTGTTCTCAGTCTTTTGATCTTCACCTTAGTCCAGGTGCAGCCTGGAATTGTGGTGGTCGCTCGTGCTGTGAGTCCAGGTGAGTGGAAATGGTGTTCCAGGTGTTGCCACAGCTCTGAGTGCCCTAAATTGGGGACCATAAAGGCAGTGGGCATGTATTACACTGAGCAGTAGTGACTGTCACATTAAGGCCAATATGGCTTTCATTGTTAGTGTAACTGCATCCTTAAAATAGAGATTTCCCTGAGTTCTCATCAGTGTTCACCCCAGGAATTATGCAGTAGGGCAGCTGTGCACAGTTTTTTTCCCTTTGCTTTGTGCTGCTAGTGGTGGTGGGTACATGGGCAGGAGTTGCAGTGGGCAGAGGGATCCCTCATTCCCCACAGCAGTGTTCCATGGGGGGGCTGAGCTGTGAGCCTTATCTCTGTGGGAATATGACTTTATAGTTGCTCTGAATTCCTCACAGATTTTTATAGCCCAAGATCTTAGTGCTAGGAAAAAGACAAGCTGTACATAAGGTGTTTTTTAGCCATTTGGTTTGCACATCAACTTTTTTGTGTTGGTGCTTTGAATTTACTTATTTTATGACAGCTTTAAAACAGAAGTGCTTATAAGTAGTGAACAACTTATCATTGGTCAGCTCCAAGTTTGAGTGTCCAAGGCATCCAGTGTTTACTGAGTAGGCAGCAGTATTTGATAACATCAGACATCCCTAATTTGAAACTGAAATCAGTTTGTATTTTGTAGTTCAGTTGGTATTTTCTGTCTTATTTGCAAAACAGCCATTTTGAACAATTGCATGAGTAACTCATCACGTTAATGGAATGTCTTTATGATCTGCAAGATTTTTTAATTAGATTTGGGACCAAAGGAGGCAATGAACAGCCCCATGAGGAACATGTTCTTCCAAAAACTGCCTAAATTGGCGTTGTTTGAAAGTGGAAAGTATTGTAAGTTCACAGGGAGCTGGAATGGGAGGGTGTGGTTTCATCTATGTTGCTCAACCTTGTCAGCATTGCAGGTTAGATGGCAATTTGCTGGTATTTATGTGGGGGTCTCCAAAAATCATGGATGGATGAGGAGAGGATGGGAAAGGTGCTGGAGTTGCAGACAGGCTCGTGGAGGTGAGGGGTGTGAGCAGGGCCACTGCAGGCAGCAGCTGCTCCTGCCTCTGTCTGTGCACTGAGGAAGCTGAAGAGCCAGTGTGGGGCTGGGTTTGCCTCCCTGCCTTATGTCCATATTCCCATTTGTAGATGGCTGGATGTGAAGGGCAAGGAAGTGGTGACTCAACTCCTGCCTGGATGGAGGAGGTGCATGAGCTGTCTGTACTCTGATCTCAGAGCCTTGTGGACTTCATCCATAGTAGTTTGTCAGTACACTCTGTTTTAGTCCCTTTTTCTCCCTCAGAAAGCAAGAGAATTTCAGTCTGTGAGACTGTAGATGTGTTGGGAAATATCTTCAGTGCTCTGCTCAGCATTCTGTTCATTCATATGTGCAAAACAAATCTGAATGCTAACAGAAGATCTTGTACATGAACTAGCAGCACTATCAGTCTTTTGAAATGAGCTACATAAAAAAAAAGTCTTAAAATTGTCACTGTTATCATGCAGCAAAGCTGCTGCTGTACTCATACCCAGTTTTTAATGCTGTCACTTAAAAATATGAGTGTTTAATATGCTTACTATCTGGGTGTGGTGGCAGCAGTGTATTAATCTGTGCATTTGTTTGAGCAAGGATCTTGCATCTCCGTTAAATTGTGTTGCAGATCCTTAAGGGCTCAGACTATCTCAGGAGGCCGTGGCATATGTGTGGTGTCCCAGTTCTCATTTTAACTTGCACACCCCTTCTAAATACAAAGTTGCTGTCGTGGGCTTTGCCAGATCCTCTCAGGTTTCCACCTGCCAGTTTGCTACCCATCGGGCTGGTAGAGGAGATGGGTAGCTGAGAATTTCCCAGGAATCAGGACACTGGATGGTGTCGTCAGGTTCTGGCTGCTGGGGACATCCAGCATATGTGTGTGTCACCTGGTGAAGTGCTGGGAGGGGTTTGAATTAAGAGAGAAGACAGAACCTCTGTAGGATTATTATTCTCAAACTTTAGCTGATACAGAGCTTAAAGTGTGAGAGACTTTATTATGTAGTGATGGTTGTGTTTCATTTCTGTGATCCCCTTGAGTCATTCACCAATCATTGTGTTTTCCACAAGTTCTCTGGTTTATTTTTGGCTGTTTCTCTATGAGATTATAACCCATTTTCAGCAGGTCACAACTTGCAAAGGGCAAAGTCTCATTCTCCTTGTTCCTGGCCATTTGAATAGTTTGCTTTACACTATTAACCATCTAGATCATTTTTTCTCAGTTTGAGTAGAATCATCTCACTGATCATTCTCCATGTGCCAGAACTGGCACAGGAGAAGAGGTGGGATTGTGAATCCAGCAAAAAACCGAAAAGGCAAGTAAAACCTGTGTGGCCTTGGTGAATGGAGCAGATTGTGTGTGTTCATAATGACCAGGCAGTGTTTTACTGTCACTGTTAAATGTGCAGTGCCTTGCTGGGACAGTCACCCCTGGACAGGCTCTGGGTATCGTTACCTTTTGCATTGTCTTTTTTCATTCTCTCTTGGTGTCCAGCAAGGTTTTGATAGGACTTTGCACCACGTTTAGATGAATGCTAAACCTTCTAGGTTAAATCTCGCTCGTCTGTAACTCCAAGCATTCAACACTGCCGAAATTTAGGATTGAGATGTGAACTTAGGCCTTCCAAAGAGGTGTATCAGTGCTGGGTAGGTGGGCTCAGCTGCCTTCTGAAGGTGCTAATCTGTGTTCCTTGGCAGGATGGAGTCCAGATAGCTAATTTTTACCTCACCTAATCTTAGCAGTCTCAAATCCTGCCCTGAGTAATTACTTGTGAAAAGCGTTGTGTGGGTGACTCGTCTGCCTGGTGCTCTGAGGGATAGATTTTAATTTTCCACGGTGTTTAGCTACAGCAATTCAGAGGCTGTGCTTTCATTTCCCACTTTATGCCAGTGTGTTTTTCAGCTTGTTTGACAAACTGGAACAGCAGTTCCTTACTGCCCAGGGTGGAATCGTTCCCTGGGATGGGGCTGCACTGATCCTGTGATGTATTAGTCCTCTGGGAAGGTGAGGGTAGTGGGGGTAAGCAAAGAAAATATTGAACATACACAAACCAGTGGGAATCAAATTAAGATACAAGCAGTCTGAGTTTTTGTGCAGCATTGCTTTTGATTACTTGAGTTTAGAAACATAATTTTTAATGTAATTTCTGTATCTTAATGGGGTGCCACCCTGAATGTTGGACAGTGTATTTGCAAGGTTGGCACTTCTACCTGCATGGAAAGGGTGTCCACTATTCAGGCACATGGAGCAGCTCACAAGAGAGGGAGTATGAGACACATACTGCTGAAACTGAATTAAAAAGATTTTTGACAACAGTAGAAGGATTACCTGATTCCAGAATTTTGGGGATAATTTAGCTTTTGGGGTGGAAGGGTGATCTGGCAGGCACAGACCAGTTCTTTCCAATTTTTTTCTCCTTTGCTATCTCTGTCAGTAACCTCAGATCCTGTGTCAGCTCTTCATCAAACTCCTGTCCCTCATCTTTGGCCTCATCAAGCCAATTGTAATATTCTTGAACTACTTAAAATGTGCCTATATTTAAACCTGTTTAATTTCTTACAACTCACATGCTTGCACTTTTTCTTCCTAGAGCTCTGCTTCTCTTTTTTCTTTTTAAGAACCTCATCCATGTCTAGATCTATTAGTTTTACTTCTTTAAACCGAGGATTTGAAGGATAAAAGTAGCCTGTGAGGTAAATTCAGGTATAGTAAGCACAAAAGAAGGGCTTTGCTCTGCCAGGGCACTGCCAGGCACCTCTGCAGTCTGGAAGCCATTCCAGGAAAGCCTGTCTTTGTTCCAGTAGCCCAGAGCATCCTGCCTTGCTGGGCTAGGAATGTGCTGGCTCCTGGATACTGCAAACTATGTGGATGGGAGAAAAGATGCATGTGCTGTCCTTCCACCTGGAGGAACTGAGAGAAGCTTCTTGAACATAATCCTTCAGGATCTTAGTTGCTGGAATATCTGCTAAATAAAAGATTCTGTCAACCACAGAAAAACATGGATTTATGCAGCATGCCTGGAACTTGGATGGACATCTGTGAGGTGTTAAAAGGCAGTTTGCTATTTAATGTGGCCAAAGCAGTGCTCTCCAGCTGCAAATTGATTTTACTGCCATTTCCTTAGAAGTTTGTCCCACTGTAGGTATCTGGCACTGAACATTGCAGCCCTAATGATTTTAGTTTGGCAGAGAAAAAAAAAAAGGCTAACACCAAGGGGTTTGTGCTGGGAAGTATTAGATAAAATTACTAAGGGATTGTTTTGCCTGCCCCACCTGTAATAAAATAGTGGTTAAACTGGCTGTGTTCTTGAGTAACTTCCAACTTCTCTCTCCTCAGAGCTTATCATGCTGTAGTAAATCAGAATAATTCAGGTCTTAATTATTTCTGTTCTTCATTATATGGAGAGTTTACAATTTGCACATTAGACTCAATAACTAGTTCAGTGCAAGAGGAGCCTGCAGAGCTTGAAGTAAATGTGTTGCTCAGTAATGAACACCCAGCCTGAAGCTGGTGTTTTCTAACTCTTCAGGGGTGTGAAGATAGAGCCTTGGCCATAGGTGTTTCATCAACCACTGTTCTTGAATTCAGAACCATTTTGGAAGTATTTATTTTTCTTTTGGTATTTGGAAGAAGTGCCTGCTTGGAGAATTTAATAGGAAAGTATTTCTGTTTGGCTTGTATTTTGATTTAACATTGCAAGAAAACAGATTGGAAAATGTTACTACTGTGCATCACAGACAGATGTTCTGTGGGCTCATAGTGGTGGTGTAAAGGTGTCAGAAATTTCCTCTTTTGCTCTCCAAAGAGCTGAGAGTTGCTGTAATCACCTCTGACGATTGAATTGTTATCTCCCCTTTTGCTCACTGTCAGGAGCACACTCTCCAGGTATCCTGCTGTGGTCCCAAAATGCCTGCTCTTCACTGCAGCCTTGTTTATGTGATGGGTATGTTCTCACCTTGGGTTCTGGGGAAGGTGCAGGGAAGGTGTTTTCTCATCCAGAATATGTGATGCTCTCCCATAGGATGCGAATTAAAAGGTGTGCATAAAATGTGGATAAATCCTCCCTTTGCTGGGCCACTGCTTTATGGTCACAGAGAAGGGCTACACCAGCATTGCCCTCTTCGTGCTGGGATTATTTACAAAATAAGATTGTGCCTGGTTTGGGTTTTTCTTTGCTGTTTTTTGGAACAGAAGTGTCAGTTGGGGAAAATCTTAATTGTGAAGCAGCAGAGGTTTTTTGCTGAAGCAGTCCTGGTTTGGAGACTGGAAGATAAGGAATCTTTCCAGAACACCACACTCGTAAATACAGTGGTGTTTGTGTAAGATGATGGGTTGGGTTTTATTCTACTCTTTCTTCCCCCTACTGACTATAATGACTGATTTATAGCCAACTTCCTTGGGCTTGATGCACTCTGTGGCAGCTGCTGTTTGAAGTGGAAGGGTGCCAACAGGCACCTCATTTTTGGTAACAGAATGATGAGTGTACATAAACAGAATTTGTTTGGGTGTAAGAAATTGGCTCGTGTTTTGGCAGGTTTTGGTATGGTTATTGTTCACTTTGTTGCTGTGATTTGAAATATGTTATATAATTGATAAAAAAGAGCACAACCTGCTCTGCTTCTGTGAATACCTGAGTTCCAATATTCAGGATAAACTGTTCTGACCCATGTTGTAGCCTGAGATAACATCGGGCTGTAGGGGCCATTTGTTCATGAAACCTGCCCTTCCAGTAATGCCACAGCCACAGCTGGGCTTCTGTACTGCCAGAGAACTGGTGTTCCCTCTGATCAGAAAATGACTTTTTGAGAATGATCATTCTCTTTTTTTTCATAATGGAATAAATCCCCCTCAGATTAATTCATGTGCAATGCAGAAAATGTGTAACTCTCTTCAGCTGTAAGACTTTAGTACTAGCATCCAGGAAAACCCTGATCTGGGGGGGAAAAAGGGATGGTACAGTCACACACTATATTTTTGAGCCTTTGATAACTTAAATGGTGGGCAGGCAGAGTTGCACTGACTCATGGGCTTAGTTGACCTACATTTACCTAGCTCTGATCTTTCTCCAGGCACTATGGAGATGTGTTAATGTTCTAGTTTTAAGCTACAGGCTAATGATAAAGGACTGGAAGCTGTACCAAGAGTTTGCTTATGATTTGTTGCATTTTCAGCTGTTAAAAGCTTTTTAATATGCAACTGCTCCACCTTAAAGTAGAGTTTCATTTCCATGTGTTTGTATTTTAGAAAGTGGACTTTTCTTTTTTTCATGAAAGGGGTATAGCAACATAGGATTTTTTCAGGAAGTGACTTACCTAAAATACTCCTGTGTAGGCTGTGCTGGAGTTGTAAATGGATGGCCAGTGGTGGTCATAGCTCCTGGTTATGGCATGTTGGTTGCAAATTCAGAACCTAAACAAAGCCCAAACAACAAACTTGTTTTTCAGTTTCACAGTTTCCCCTGGGCTTTTTTAAAGCATTTTAGCAATAAGTTTCTTCAGATTTGGGAGTTGGGAAAATCTTGTTGTATCCAATTAAGTAATCATCTGGGTACCAAGGCTTGAATGGATTTCAGCTCAAAGGGAAGGAGAACCTGAGAGAAGGCTGCCTTTTCCTACACTCTATAAAAAATGTGATAAACCTTGAGAAAATGGGGGGGAAGTAAAGGGTGAGAAGTGGTGCCAGGTTTGCTGCTGGGATGACTAATGTGAGAGTGTTTTCTCTGCTCATAAAACCCAAGTGCAGTCATACACATGTGCCCTTTTTTCCTTGCCAGAAAACACACTTCTGGCTGAATGGTTCCTTTTCTTCCTCTACTCCAGCCTATCCCAGAGCTTTAAGAATAAGTCCACATTGTAGGAGGAGCTGGGTGGGCAAGATTGTCTAATTTAGGGTATAAATCAACTATTTCATCAGTTCAGTTTATATGGGAACTAGTCTGACTTGTTTGGCCTTCTGCTTAAGATCCTTAGTGGTGGCAAGCATAATTTCAACTGTAAAAGCTTATTTTTAACTCCTTTGTGGAAAAGCAGTTGAAGTGGGAGTATTTGCAGCTTAAAGTAATTTGCCTGGAAGATCTGAAGCTGTTGGGGAGCAGATGAAAGCCACGTTAATGCTTCTTGAAAGCACAAGTTGACACTTCATTTTCCTATCATTCCTGCAGCACAGGTGATGCCAGGAGGATGATGCATCAGCAGTGCTATTTCTACCCATTTTTCTAGGACAAGCAGCTGTGGAACACGTACTCACCCTCCTTTTATTCCTCCAGGACAGCGTTCCTATTGCTAGACTGGAACAGCAGTGGAGATTTCATTACAGGCAGTAGGGTAACATTAGCACTCCTTTTTTCAAGTGGCTAAGGAGACCATAGCAAAAAACAGTCAATATGGGGAGAGCTTGCAGGGTGGGCATTTTAATCCTTTGGGGTCTTTTCCTGCCCCTCCTTAGAATTACTTGTGTTGTTGTGTAGTTAAGATGCTGCTTGGTCAGTTATGGTGATCAGAGTTATTGCACAAATATAGAAGTGCTTTTACTTTAATTCCTGTGTGGTAGAAAACAGAATCTATTGTGTAGATTTGTTTGGTTAATTTATTTTGTGCAATTTATATTGTAATCTATCTGCAGTTAATATCTTGAAGCTATAAAGGTGATGGCATTGATGAAATAATTTGTTCCAAGTGGTGTAGACTCTGCTGGAGTGCAGCTGGATGTTACACTTGTAATCGTATTATAGAGATTAAGTTAGAAACTGATTCCAGTTCTGTTGTGACTGGAAACACCAGGGACTGACAATCAGCAGGATTTGGGATGTTGCTCTAAAATGAGTGGCTTTTGAAAGAGAACTGATGTTGGGAGGCAGGTACTGGATACAGGGAAACTTGAGTCCTTGCAGCATGTCAGGCTGAACGTGGAAATTGGTGACAGCAGCTCAGTGGTCAGTTGGAAACACATTACCAGCTGTAATAGTCTCATTCATTCAACAGTTTTAACTTTATTATAGAAAAAATATATTGCAAACGTGTTATACTTAAAAAAGAAAATTCCATCTGTAGAGTATTTGTAGAATATTCTAGTGTTACAATTTTAGCTTCATCAAGAAGAAAGCAAAGATCCAGGTTTTTTGGTGTCCTCTCTCCAGCCACACAGGAAGCAGTGCAGAGCTACAATTCTATCTGCTTCTTTCAAGTATTTTCAGAAGTGTAGTTGTACTTTTCTTTTTTGCACTCCCAAAAGCTGTATGAGAATGTTTTGAATTCAGTGCCCAAACTTTAATTGCAAAATCTCAATCAGTGAAAGTAAGGCAAATAAATTAAATCTGAATTACTGGAGCACCCAAGTCACCTGCAGCTTCATGTGAAGAGATACCATTTTAGTATGGCAGAAAGCACACTTTATTTCACATTCATTTTTAAAAAATACTTTTTCATTTATGTACTGGCTGTTGTAGTGCCTGTATCTGAAAGGAGAGATTTGGGTATGTCAACTACCATCCCACCTAATACCATCTCAGTCTTAAGGTTTATTCAAGCACTGTTTAGTTTTATTTCATCCTTGGTCTCATAGATGTGACATCTGCAAGAAGACATTCACATTTGAAAACTCCAGAAGTACAGAACTTGTGTGTGTAGAAACCAGCATTCAAAAAAACAAGGTGGAAACCAACCCTTGTGAATAATTATCTTTTTTAACTGATTGATTGTTAAACCTCAATATGGAAGATCCTAGATGGAAAAACATAATTTTTTGATGGTGCAGTGTAAGGAAAGCATTTGATATGTTGGTGTGTGTTCACTCACTTGAGTTAAATCATGGTAATTTTATTATGTTTACTAATATATTGTCCGTCTCTGGTCAAATGGTCAAATTGGGTCACAGCTGGGAGTGGCAAAATTAAATAGATCCATCAGTGTGTTTGGGGTTTACTCTTTTGTTTTTCCACCCCAAAGGAGAAGTTTGGTAACACTGCCCAGAAAGTGGAAAGGTAGCAAAGGTGGAGTTGTTGTCCCATGTATCCCCTGCTCCAGGAATTCCACAAAGCCTCATTTCTTCCACACACTCCTGCATCCCCCCCCCGAGGAAGTTATTATTTTCCACCTGGTCTTCTTATACAGCAGCAAGTGGAAAATCATTGAGATTTGTGTGATACTGTTTTGCTATTGCTCCTAATCTGTGGCAGAAATGGAGCTCACCAGGTATCTTAAGGGACCCTTGAGCACACTCAGTGCAAGGTCAGTGATTGCTCTGCAGAATTAAATAATCTGGGGAGGAGCAGGAGAAATGCAGCGTGAAATACGTGCTCCCAAAAAAGAGAGAGGAGATTCCTTCCAGCAGCCAGAACAGAAAAGCTTTTATATGGGTTGTGCAGATGGATTGGGAAGGAGAGGGAGGTCAGGTTTGACTGAACTAAGCCTCTTAGGGATTATGGATCTTTAAAAGTAAGTCTGGGGGTAGTGTTACAATTGGGAATTTTCAAAACTTTCCCCCAGTATTCTCTTGGAGTTTCTCTTCCAGACCTAGTCTTGGTGTGAAACTGGATCTCCTGAGCTTTGTTCCTGCTCTCCTGTGTGAGTGAACACTGGCACCATTGACTACTGTTTAACATGCTGTTCAAGCAGCTGTGTTTTTGTGTCAGGCTATAAATCCAAATCAATCTTTGCAATAAGCAACTGAATGCCAAACAGTATTTTTTTGCCTGGAGAAAGCTTGATTTTTTTAATTTTATCTCAAAACCAAATTTGGGGAGAGCTCTTAGTTAAACCTCAGCTCTTCACTGGTAATGGTTTTTAATATTTTTGGGTTGTATGTTGCCAGATGTACTGGAGTTTCTGCGTTATTGATGGTGTCAGGCCTGGGTGTTGCTGCCTGACAACTGAGCTGTGCCCACGTGCACTGTGTGTCCATGGCTCCTGGGCAGCTGTGGGGGTGAGGGGAAGGCTGCTGCTGCCCTGGCACGCCAGGGATGGCCCACAACAAGCAGCTTATCCCTGAGCACAAGCTCTCACCTGCACCAGGGCTGACCTGAGCAGCCTGTGTTTGATCCCATTTTTTCCTTGGAGCTTGTGGAGTCCATCTATGACCCGTGATTAGGACGTCGAAGCAGCATCCCATACAAGTTTACAGATTGATACAGCACAGGGCAGGTTAGTTGGGCATTTAAAGGCATCAATTTGATGCAGTGCTAATGGGTCTGTTTGTTTCTTAGGCAAATGCACACTTGAAAATATATTAAAATTGCAGTTGAAATAATCTGAAACGGGTTTGGCAAAGTTTTAATGGGTGCTGATGTATCTCTGTGTTGAAATGTTATTTGTAGAGTGGGGTGTGAATTAATGCTGATGGTGAGTAGCTTGTGTAAGTTGTGTAAATAATTCATTTAAGTCTTTGATTGTTCCAAGTATTAGATTTTGTTTGTTTGGGAGTAAAGCTAATTTTAAAGCTTTTGAGGTTAGGTGGAATAATTTCAGGGGTACAAGGTAGGACCCTAAAAGCTCATGCTAATAATGAGATTGTCTTGTAAGGGTGTGTTGCTTTTATAAAATTCTAGTGCTCTTGGTTAAAATTGTTTCCTACTTAGGTGTTTCAGGTGCAGCAAAACCTTTAAATTTGAATTAATGGTGCAGGGCAAGTACTGCAGTGAGGTCTTTCTGATACTGTTTAGAGCCAAGCCAAGTATTTTCTTACATAGCTGATTTGTAAAGACCAGGCCCACTGATTCCTTGGGATGGAGGATGGATGGATGGACAGCAGGCAGGGAGCTACACTTTTAAATTGCTTAAAATACATTGGCTTTTCCCCCTCTGGATCCTTTTTTTGGGTAGAGATTGTTATACTTGCCAAGTGATGTGATGTCACGGTTCTTTTTCACTTCAGTGTGTCTTAAAAAGAGTAGAAAATTCTGTTGTGTTTGCAGAAATAATTTCATGAGAGATGAGGAGAGGACAGGGAGATTGGTTAAACTGGGTAGGTTTAGTGGCATCAGTCCTATGGACTGAAGTTTCTTTTGAAATAAGATTTTTCTCAGTTTACTTGATGGGGATCTTCTCCTTGGTTTACTTTGTGTTTGCTTGTATAAAGCATTGTTAAATACATCAGATAAAATTACGGATTTCTTCAGGCCCAAGTGGGATGGGTCTTTTGCACTATAGTCTGACTAGGACTAGTTTTTGGGTTAGATGTTGGTAAATTTGTAAAGTCCTGGCAGAAACAGCCACAACATTTCTCGGTGTGAATACACCATTAAAGCAGTTCCATTAAGGTTGCAACCACTAAGGTTGCATTAATGACCACCTGGTTCAATTTTTGTCTCATTCCTTAATTAAAAAAGAAGCATTTTCTTCTGCTCAGAAAGAAGTACCAGGCCTGTGATACCTTGCTTAAAAATCTTGATAAATTTAGTCTTATTACATGGAGGAATTAGAGTTGGATTTATATAACTTTTAATAGTTTACAGTTGAGATTGTTTTCTTCTGTTGCATGACTGCATCAAAAATACCTCCTGAAACACAGTGATGATTCAGCAAGTGTTTTTCTTAGGTGTGTAGTTGCAATAGCATAAATTCTAGCTCATATGTTGCTGAATAAAAATGGCTTGGTTATATTAAGGGTGTAAATCAAGCTTAAATCCTGTGCCAAGAACTGTGAAGGCACTCAGGTGCAATTTAGGGATGTGTTGGGTTTGGGGGTTGGACTGTCTCACTTGGTGGTTGGCACTTGGCTGTGGGAAGTTTTTAAAGCATTAAATGTTTAACTGTACTTCACTCTTTGTATCACAGATGTTCCAGGTTGTTTTGACTGTTGGAACTGTTTGCAGTTTAAACCAGATTATATTAATATTTTTTTGAAAACACTAAAACAGTCAAACACATAAAAGTGCATGTGTATAAATCACTTTTTGTGTAAGAAAACTGTGTTTTTTACTTGCTGTATTTTGCTAAAGACTTGGGAAGGAACTAAGATGAGGGTTGGGATGTAAACAGAGTTTCTGACTCCCAACACACAGATCTTTTTGAATTGTAGTATCCTAATAGATTTCATTATGAATTTATTAATTGTATTTAATGTAAATCCTTCTTTAACAAAGATCCTTCTCTTTTATTTTTAGTATATTTTTGGGGAATTCAGCCCTGATGAATTTAATCAGTTCTTTGTGACTCCACGATGCTCTGTTGAGGTAAGATCTGCTTTAAACTTTTTAGAAATAACATTTTAAAGCTACATCTCTTTGTGTGAATTTGAAATATAACAATATAACAATTTATCATTCCCTTAGCTTGCTAATTTACAAAGGGGAGATACTGATCAGTTGTCTTCTTTCCATGTATGTGGATGTTAAGTCAATTTTTAGAGATAAATTAGTTATTCCACCTTCTGCTTTCAGAGCTGGAGTATCTGAACTGGTGATAGGATGATGACAGGGAGTTTTCCAGCCCTGTTACCTCAGCTTTGGTGGGGTTTTTTTAAGGGGTGGGTATGGAGAAAACTTCTCAGCAGTGTTCCTGGTAATTAGTTGGGCTTCTCAGTCTGGTGAGCCTTTTGAAGCACAGGGATTCTTTATATTTTTGGACAGGTGGAGCACTGCTGACCCTCAGTGCTGTGCTTAAAGGGAAAGCTGTGTGTGAGGTCTGAGAAATGCAACAATAATGAACTAATTACAGTGTCAGTGAGAACCACAGAGTAGGAACAGTTGTCTTTGTGTTTGAGTTCATTACACACTCTTATTGGAGGCTCTTATTCTCTGTAGTTCTTGGTAGAGAATGATGAAACCATTTTCCTTCATAGGGAAGAGAATTATCCCCTTGTCCTAATCTCCAGACTCAAGAAATGATTTCCCTCTAGTTCAGTTTCCATGTATTTCCTCCAGACATTTCCATTCCAGCATTTTGGTCATGCTTCCATCCTCCCCTCTCAACATAAAGGAAATGAATACTTGAGCTGTAGATGGGGGAAATCCTTTTGTCACAGTTTACAGACCATTGTTAATGGGACTTAGTTTCCTGGAGCTTAATTTTCCGAGGATAATTAGTATAATACTGCTAAACAATAAAAGGGCATGAGGGGAATGGGGTGGGGTGGGAGTGAGGGAAGTTAAGAAAGAAAAAGATAGTTTTTACATGCCTCTTGGGAGAGCTTTGTACCTTCTCTGGTAGGTGGGAAGCAGTGCAGGAAGGTCTTTAGGGAATACTTGGTAGTTCTGATGATTTGCTGTTTCCCCACCATAAATGCAATCTCAGCAGTGACATTTGCATCCCATGCAGCGTCACCTTAAGTGCCCCCCCATCAGCTCTTCTGACACTGGGAAAGATAAAAATGTCATATTTGGGATTCTGTAAAGCTGTTCCCAAAGTCTGTCGAGGAAAAATGAACCTACAGCATTAGAACCAGTCTCACTTCATTTTCTGCCTGTCTCAGGTGTACCTAGTTAGCTGTCAAATGGTCCTTAAGTTTGCCCTTGATCTGGTTCAGTTCGATGTTTTAATTATCTGGATGATGAAATAAAAGCAGTGCTTATTAGTTTTACACTGTGCAGATATTTCAGAGAAAATTGGTCTGAAAAAGACGATGCAATTCCAGAAGGGCAGGACAGAGCTGACGATGGTGCCCTGTGTTTGACACACATTGTGCTGCAGGTCCTTCACCTGCACACTGAGGGGGGACTGAGCCAAGGGACTACTTAAAGCTAAAGGGTGTCTGGAATGTCCCTTTTACAGGTGACATTTGTAATACATGTCCTGTCAGACATGTTGACTGAGATGGTTCTGGTGGCCCAGTCGGAACAAGTCAGCTCAGAAATCTCTTCTTTCCAAAGGTGCTGTCGATTGATCAGATGTGTAGGAGACCAAGAGGCTGACTTCTTTTTTTTTTTTTTTAAACTTCATATTTTCTGAAGGCCTTTGAATCTTTGAAATACAAAGTTTATCACAAGCTGTTTGCTGTAGGCATTTAGAGGAATTTTTTTAGCTCTAACTATAAAGTCTTATTGAACCCATGTTCAAAATTAATATGAATAGTAGGCTCTAAACAGTCTGGAGCCTCTTTCTGACCCACTGTTTCTCATTTTTGGCCTGCAAAGATGATATATTAAGATGTATTGTGGTTTATAAGTGGATTTACAGCATGTGTTCTTTTTATGCACTTTTTATAATGGCATTTTAGGAATATTTTCCTTGCCACCTGTGCTGCACTGCTGTCTGCAGTGCATTAAGAAGGCAATATGTAAGTATCTATAGCTTTAGAGAATTGAAAACTTGAATAGAAGTTTGTTGCACCATTAGAGTCACTATTTAGAATAGCACTGTCAAGCTGCACTGTGCACTCAATGTTTTATCTCCCACTGCAGAACCAGTCCCGCTGTTCTCCAGGGAGCCACTGGAATGCAGGGTAGCCGTGGCTGCCAGGTCCTGCAGGCACAGGAGAAGGCTCTCAGCTGCTCAGGGAGTTTAGGGGCAGGTGAGGGGGGATGAGAAATTACCCACCACAGCAAGGGTCCTGTCAAGCACTGAGTGTTGATGCCACTGTTTTATACTACTTGTATTTACAGTCCATGTAAAAACCATGCACTGTGGTTACATTATATCAAGCTGATAAATGTGTTTAAGAATATACCTCAGCTGAAACATTCCAAGAGCCACACTACAGCTGAACCAGGCTGAGAGTCAAAAGGTTTAGGTGTGATTGTTGTCTGTGCAAAAATGTGTTTCACCTTTCACAGGTGATTTGGTGTCCATTTTTTGTCTAAACAGAGGGTATGTTCCTCATCCTAAAATCGTGGGGAGTTAGTGTTGATGAAGAAAGGTCCTGATGCTGTGAGGTGAATTGCTGGAGAGGTTGATGAGTCTGTGGTGTGTAACCAAGATAATCTTTATCTTTCAGTAATTGTGGTAATCTGCAAGGAGCCTGGAGCTGCAGAGTGGGATTTGATAAATATAGAAGCATAAGTTCAGGACATACTCTCTGAAAATCAAATAATGATGTTATTTTGAAAGGATTCAGATATTTCAAATGAAACTGATATCAAATGTTTATGGATTTGCTTTGCCTTTAAATAAGTTTCATTTCTTTTTTATACAGCTCCCCCCATACAATGAAACAGTTTCATGTGGTATTAAATCCACAGGTAAGTTTTTCATGATGGTAAGAAATCAAGATCTTTTTTTTTTTCCCAAAATTAAAGGTTGTGACACTTTCCTTAGATTTACTGCAACCTCCCTTTAAATATAATCATTAAAACTTGCTTAGCAGGTATATATGCATTTAGTAGGCAGGTTGGTTTTTAAACTGCTTTATTGAATGACATCTGTGAGAGGTTTGGAAAATACTGCATTGAGCTTCAGCTAATTGCAGTGGACATGCTTATTCCTCCTTGATTGTGCTGCCACACAGTCTTGGTGTCTTGCTGAAACATTGTAGGATGTAGCTGTGAAAATGTGGGGAGGAACTTGAATGCTGGTGAATAAATAACTCATAGTGTTGAGCAAAGAGCAATTTCTGGCAGTTGCAGCCTGAAGACTCCTCTGTTCTGTGTTCCCTCTGACTCTTGTTTCTGTCTGGCTCAGCTGTTTTTCTGGAGAATCCCTTTTTTTTTTTTCTCTTTTGATAAAAGTGTGACTCTTGATGTAAAAATACATTACAGAGTTCCCATTTTAAAGCTGCAACATTCACACATCTACTCTGCCTCAACCCATACACCTCCCTGCCTGGCCTTACTCCACAGGTACAAGGAATGGACAGTTAGGTTGGAGTTCCCATGTGATCATCACTGTATAGTTTAAACCAGACTTTCACAGTAAATTACTGTTTGGGTTTTTCCCTGAACCAAGAGGAGAGGAAGGGAGCTGAGAGTTACCCAGGTGTATATGAGAATGACATCAGATCTCCTTCAAAATAAAGCAAGTATTTGACTGGACATTTCTCACAAGTACTCAAAAGAGGACCAAAATACACTTAATAATGTTAAAGAACACCTGATCATTATGCTTGGAGATTTTGACCCTGCATTTAAAGACAAACAAGATAGCCAGTGATAAAGAAGGATCCCAGGTCCCATTTGAAAGCAGATAGGCAACACTTCTGACAATTCAGGAGCTTTATTTAGCACAAGAACAGTTTTAGGACCCTGAGTAGTTTTAAGTAGGAGTTAGGAAGATTCTTTAAAAAGACCATAGGGTGTGAATTGTCTGTTGGTGCCGGGGGTGTCCAGTCATATATTACTTTGTCTTAACTGTGGATTTGAGTTTTGTTCTTTCAGGCTGGGATTTTAATGTTCACAAGCCACACAGAAAGTTGGTTTGTACAAATGTTTTTCAGATCATTCCTAGACCCTGAGAGAACCCCTCCCAGCCCTGAGATTAGGTAATGACACAGCACATTAGGTTTTGCTTGAAAAATGTCTTTAACAAACTTGCACTGTACTGTGCATGCACATTATCACTGTGATGGCTGTGTAAGAAGCTGTGGAAACTAAACTGGAATGTTTGCTTAAGATGACACACATCATGTTGTCATATAGTCTAGTTTTTTATGTATTTATCTTGAGTATTTAACTTTATTATGGAATTAGAATATCTGTTAATACTTACTAGGAGTACTCAAGTCATGGCTGAAGCTCTAATATGCAGAATTCTGTCCAGACTAATTAGTGCTGTGTATTCACAGATTTTGGTGTTGTACACAGACTGTCCTTGGAGCATCTGTTGATCCTTGTTTCAATATGCATCCCATGTTGTACATGACAGATAGATCTGTTTCAGTCCATTCAGAAATAGAGCTGTGAACTGCATTGAAACAAAGATGCCCTGAAGCAAAGTGGAAAGTCAAAACAAATAGAAAAAATTGCCTCTCATTTTTTCTCAAATGAACTCGACACAATCTTACAGTAAATGAGCTTCTGCCAATCCTTCCCCAGACTAACTATACAGTAACTACTGGTATTTATTATTCTAATCCTGCTGTAAGGTGTAAAGTTTAATCCCTCAACTGTAATTTCCTAATTTGTATGTTAAATGCTGGAGTGTCAGTGGTGCTCTTGGCAGGATTTTACCCTACGCTGTTCATTGTGCCATAACTCCGAGGGCTGTATTTTGGTTTCTGCTCCCCACTTGCCCCAGGGCTCTTGTGATTGTTCAGTGTATGATAAACTGATAAATGCACCAAAACTAGAAAAAAAAAATGCTCACTTGGATTATTGATTTTGCTGGATTAGCTTTGGGTAACCCAGTGCTGGGAGCTTGCTGGAGAGAGAGCAGCAGGAGAGGGGAGCAGAGGTGACAACTTTTACTTCAGGCTGTGACAGACTGAACTCTCCCATGAAGGGAAACCACATCCTTTGTTTTGAAGCCATTATTATTTTTTTAACTAGGATTTTGGAAATGAAATCACAGATTATTTGAACTGATAGGGGTTTGAAATGTGCCCAATAATTGATTCTTATCGAGGTTGGAGGAATATTAGACGTTACCAGTTGTTGCTTGTGCTTTATGGGGTTGTAACAAAGGCTAAAGAATCAGCTCTTGGTTCATGCTTGATTTAACAAGTTGCTCCACAAGCAGATGAACTAATGAGGAATAGTTTTGTTGTGAGTTTGGATCCCATATCCCTTAACCCCCCTTAAGCTTTGCCTTTGCAAATGAAGCTGTGGCTATTTTGGAGCTGTATGTGCAGGGACAGGCCAGGCAGTGCAGCACTGACAGCCCCTGTCAGAGCAGGAGGTGATTCCTGACATCTCCCAGCCCTTCCCTCTTCAGTGGATATCAGGCAGCAGCTTCCCACCTCCCTGTCTCTGGGCTGCTGGTTTTTATTACAAGAAACTCCAGCCCTCTCTGGGGTTGGTGACGGCTCGTCAGCGATTGCAGAAGTGGCTGGTGACTGGCAGCCAGACAGGCAGGGTGTTAGAAAAGCCTTTCTCACAGGGAGAGGTGAAGAGAATTTGAAAGTCAGGCTCTTGTTAATATGATTTAGAGAAACCAGATGTGTATGGAGAGTTTTTGCCCTTTTTTATTTTTAAAAAGTCTCCTTTCGTCTGACTGGCAGCAAGATTGAAATCAATACATGACGTGTTTACTTCTCATTTACTAGATCAAAGCAGAAAAGCAATTAACAGCAGTATTATTATCATTTGTTCATGATATGTTGGTATTGCATGTGCAATTCAGAGCCCAACACACACTGAATGTTTGTTAATCTTCATTTCATATTGAAAAATAGTACCCTGTAGATTCTTGTTTCTTTCATGTTTTTCTTAAAGCTGAAATGTTTGTCAGCAGACTTTTCTAGAAAGTATTGGGAGAGTTTTGAGAGGGCTAAAGCTGTTGTGTTGACAGTCACGTATCAAAACATTCCCCACTAGATTCTGTCCTCCCATAGGATCATTTCCTTAGGTGTGTGAATAACATCTTTTCCTTGGGAACTGTTACTTGCTTTTTGTTGTGTTTAAAAAAAAAAAAAATTCGCCTCATTTTTATCGAGTCTGTGATGTACTTAAAAATACCCCTTTATTGACATGTCAGACATAGTAAGTTGCACAAAATCTTAAAAATTCAGTGGTGTATCCCCTTATATTCCTTTGGAAATAATATCTGGTGGTGTTTGGTTCTGTAGTTACAGTCTTAGAAATTTGAAATGCATGTTTTAGCCCCATCTTTGAGGAAACACAAAATATTAAAACTAATCTGTTTGGTACAGTAACATAAGTGTCATAAAGAGCTACAAAACTTAGAGGACTAAAATGTGAGCTTACCTTTAGCATTCCTTTTATCTCTTTTTTTTTTATAGTTACTGAGTTGTAACTGAAGTATTCAGTGTTACTAGTTAGGACACATGCATTATAACTAATTAAATGCCATGAAACTGCACAACTTTGTGACTGGCAATATTTTGGGATACTGCAGGCTTCCATGAGAATATCTGTTAGTGTTTCTTTAAAGTTCCAAGGTAAATAAATCAATAAAACAAAAAAACCTGTTCATAATTTTTCAGTACTGCTCATATGTACAAGTTGAATGCTGACTTATGTTGAGTATCAGTCGTATTTCTTGTCAGAAAAACCTGGAGTCATGTATATAATATTCTTACATGGTAATAAATTCAATTCTGATCAAATAAATTATCGATGAGCCTAAAGTTTCAAAACCTGTAATTTCATTGTTTCCATGCAATTAATGAAAATATATTTGAGTTATTAAGGATTGTGTTAAACCTTTCATTATAATAGATCACACCAAGAAAACCAAATCCAGCCCCCCAAAACTCAAACTTCATATATGGAGAAGTTAGAGGTGAGGCTTGGATTTTATAATTGTCAGTAGGAAAGACTGGCTTTAGAAGAAATGTCGAGTTAAATATTGCACCATATTTTATAGGCAATTATCCAGTAATTAACTTAATGCAGATTATTTCTGAAGTTGTTGGGCTTTAATAGTTTTTCTTAAGAGGTGAATTTTATAGGGGTTATTTGCAGGGGCTGTACAGTGGTCTGGAAAATTACATACTCTGTGTAAGAAAAGCCGAATCAATCTTTAAGAGAATGATGTTTTGAAATGGTCTTCAGGATCAAGGTTAAGCATTACTTTTGTTTGAGGGAACGTAGTTGAGCTGGAGAAAAATAAGGAGGTTTTTTTCTTGCTCTCGTAGCTTCTCGATTTGCTGTAATTCCCTAACTGAGATTTGCCTTCTCTTGTCCAGGGGAAGAGTATCAGAGAATTGAATTTGGTGTTAACGAAGTCATTGAGACGCAATCATCTGTCCTAAATAACACCGACTACAGTATTTCAAGTACTCTGAATCCTCAGGCTCCAGAATTCATCCTCAGTTGTGCACCTGCTCAGAAACCCCCTGATGATGCTCTCAGTGAAACCAACTACAACTCCATCGACTGCCAGTTCAGCGATCCCGGCCTGGCTTTGGACAGCGGCTCCAACGCGGAAAACGACGGCTTGTCCGGAGGCCTCGGGCAGAGGGAGCGCAAAAAGAAGAAGAAAAGACCCCCTGGATATTACAGTTACCTGGA
Source organism: Manacus candei (assembly GCF_025592945.1). Lineage (NCBI taxonomy): Eukaryota > Metazoa > Chordata > Aves > Passeriformes > Pipridae > Manacus > Manacus candei. The sequence goes on along the minus strand of NW_026138101.1, from coordinate 671,780 downwards.
AGATGTCAGCGATGGTTTAGCCCCCCCGGAGGCGCTGGTGAACGGCCACGCCAACTCCTCGGGCCTGCCCCCGGAGGACACGGAGCTGGCAGGAGACATCCCCTCCCTGGCCACGCCAAGGACTTGCAACAGCCCGGACAACTCCGTGGACTTCATGCCTGGAGCTGTCCCTGCTGGGGCCGTTCCCAGCGCTCTGGACAATGCCAGGACTGCCGGGCAGCCCGAGGTATGCCGAGTTCCTAATTCTGAACAGTTTTGCCTCCCCTCGGAGGCCGTCAGAGATAGCCCCCTAAGGACAGCTGGTGTACAGTCTTATGCTGGTACTGATACTACTGAAAGTCTTGGCGTTACTAATGGACAAACACTTGAATCCTCTGGTGAGGACACAGCTGCCAATGGGGTAGAATTGCACACTGTGGAAAGCACTGACTCAGACCAAGCTAAGCCTGAGGAAGCTTCACCTACTACTGAGGCAACAGTCCCGGTTGCAGGATCAGTCCCCGTTAATCAGCCTGCAAAATCGTGGGCTAGTCTTTTTCACAATTCCAAGCCCTCTGCTTCCACATCTGTGGTCTATGTTGAGACTAAGTATACCCCTCCTGCCACATCTCCTCTGGTCCCTGAAAAACAGGTTGAAGTCAAAGAGGGACCTGTTCCAGTTTCAGAGGATCCTGTAGCCATAAAGATTGCAGGTATAGTTAATACACACGAGTGGATGTTACAAGCTCTGCTTGTAAACAGGAGTGTGCAATATTCATAGAAAACATTCCTCTGGTGATGTTCCCCTGGTAATAAGACAACTGTTCAAACACTGCACGAAGGTTGTAATTTGAATAAACTAGTTTTGTATCCCTCTGAGTAAACATTCCAACCAGGGATTACCATGTCATTATCCCAGATACGGTAAAACTGTTGCTACTTGTCAAACAATGTGTTTAAATGATCTGTGATTTTAAATAGGCTGGTTGTGTTCAGCTCTGTGCTGTTCTAACAAGGAGAATAGGAAATGGTGGTACATTATCCAGTATTTATTATCTTGTAGTGCATTCCATTGCAACAAGAATATTAATGTATTTACACTAAAGTAGCTGAAATTCCTGGACACTGAACAGCAGCTGAAATGTAACATCTAAATAGGTCTTTCTTCAGAAATTCTAATTCAGGGAAATTATATTTACTGATATACTGTTTGAGAGGTCTGTCCTTCCAATTTTGAAGAATTATCCTTAATTATTATAAACAATATTATTTTATCCAGAAACAATGCTAGCTATTGCCTGCTCAAGAAAAACCATAAGGAGCTGTCCAGAGGGTACATCAGGAAAGGGAACGAGTGATACAAAGACTTTCCCTGTTGGTCCTGTCATATTTGTGGTTCTAATGAGATATACTAGAAAATGCAGGAGATCCTTTTTGCAGCTTCGGTCAGAAAACACCAAGTTTTCCCAGTTGGTTGCATTTTGTGTCATTAATTCATGAATGTTGGGACAAAAGTAATTCATTTAAATCTGTGAATTAGTCTGTACGTGAAATGGGCTGGTGAAAAATCCTGCCATTTGTGCTGCAAACTAATTTACAAGTGCAATGAGTGTGGCAACTTGGAATCAGATTCCTACTCTGCCAGAAGCTGACCTGGAGATAACTATTCAGAATACCCAGAAGTAGATCCTGCCTCTCTTCCCCTCCTTACTCAGAACTGTCTGTTGAGAGAAAAGCTGTCAGAATAATTTGTACTTTCCACTTAGGTGTTACAAACACAGTTGACTGTATTAAAAAAAATATATGAGCAGGTGATTCCAGTTTGTATGATGCCATATATGTGGAGAACAATGTAGTCTTAAATCTCAAGCTATCCTTTAGTAATGACTTTTAACTTAAAACTATTTTGTGACAAGCACACAGCTAAAACTGCTTGCCATAAATGAAAAAGGTTTTTTATCTTGTCCAGGTTGCTTCAGCTCTAAGTTAACTTCCTGAACTTTTACTGCTTCTGTACTATTTTTTGCCACCAGGTGGGAGCAGAGCTTTTTGTTTTGTCTTAAATGTAGTAAAGTAGCAATGTCATTTTTATGCAAGTTGTCTTTTGCACCTTCACTATTAGCTGTTTGGGCAGGGGGATAATCTAAGTGTAGATAAGAGGAATTCAACTGCTCATAGTAGCTGCTTTAGGTAGGAGTTATGTTGCTGCAATTTCTGTAATTCACATGCTGCTGATTTTGGTATAAAATGTTTACTTGAAGATGTGAATGTCATGTAAATGTACTCAGTGCTTTGCTCTGTGGAAAAAGGAGGTTTTCTTTATTTTCCATTCTTTGGTGTTCTCTGTCCTGTTTGGAAAACAGGAACCTCAGTGCTTTGTTCAACACCCACACTCATGGTTGGCAGTAGAATTAGAGAAAAGGATCTGGAAGTTTTAGGGAGTTGAGGAGTGTCCTCAGTAAAGCTGAAGAAGGAGTTTTTTCCCACTGTGTGTTAATACCAATTTACATGGAAAAGGAGGAAGATAACTCTAATTCTGTTGTTGCTGTTGAGGACTTGATAGAAATGCCAACCTCTGGTCATTACTTCTTAAGGAAGATTCCACAGTGCAGCAGTGAAAATAGAAGGAAGGTTTGAAAACCACGTAGGCAAACATGGAAAATTTGGATTTACTTTGTCTCAGTTGAGATTGTTGGAGTGACCACTGATGTAAATTCACATGATGATGCACTGTTCTCCCAAGACTAGAGAAAAAGAAAGGAATTAGTTCAAATTGTAAGAAAGGTGTTTCAGTATTACATATTAGAAAATATTTTCTTATTGTAAAGGTAGGTAAGTGCTGGAGCACTGAAGGAGTTGTGGAGTGGAGACATTGCAAGGTTTGGGGGGTTATAAATGACTTCATAAATGTAGCCTGTTGCATTCTTGCAGATACTGATTTTGTGTAGGGTTATCCAGCAGTGTTGTCCTGGGATTTTTTAATCATTGTCCAGTTTGAAGAAAGATCTGAGAGACAAAATATTCTCCAGATAGGGGCCTCAGGCCGAGTGTTGAATATCTAAGGTGTTAAATTCCTAACTTTTAGCAAGTGTCTTCAACCTGGAGACTGTGTCCATGTGGTTCCTCTCTTGTTAAACTTTGGACTTGCTTTCATAAGGAAATAACCTGTTTTAGAAAAAAATTGACAGGTACTTGTAATAACAAGACCTGATGAATAAACTTTAGCAAAATTTGTTTTGTTTACCTACAAAAATGTTAATAGTGTTCTAGATCTGTTTTCAAATTGAGGCCTTTTCACCAGTCATTCTCCAAAGGGAATGTGAGTTCTTTTTGATTAATAACTTGAGCTTTCTAACAGGTTTTGAAATTTTAAGATGGTTTTTTTTCATGGTTCGAAGTGTATTTTTCTTCTGATACTCTTGTAAAAGTTCTTTTAGTTTCTGTGTAAAATGTTAGATGGAGATGTGGTATTGAATGCTGTACACAAAGGTAATTCTTTGTTGAAAGAAATAAACTCACAGTAATTGCACTAGACACTGCTACAAAGCAGTTTTATGACCACAAGAGGATGCTAAAGGTCCTAATAATATCTTTCTTTAGCATGGTGCAAAAATAGGGAAGAGTTAATGTCAAAAGTTGCTGATAGACATTCAAAATATAATTTTTTTTCCTCTATTTTTATCCTAATTTCCAACAGTGCTTAGTTATATTAACAGAAAGATTGTATGTGTGCACAACACAGTTCAAATGTTAATATATCCTGAAATACTTGAGCAGTAATTCAATAACTATTTCAGCACTCACAGAGGAGTTTTCACCTGCCTCTCTGCTACATTTTCCATTTTACGTCTTATTTTTTTGTTTGCTCTTTCAGCTGCCAGGTTCTTTATGTAATAGATGACTGATTTAAAAATGTCCTATTTTTTTGTCATTTTTATTTGGTTAGAACTGGTGGTGTCTGCAGGAAATACAATCTTATAGGTAAGGAGATATTTTGGAAGTAGAAGGACGTGGATTTTGTTGGCAGTTCTGCCACCTCCTCTGCTTAGTTATGGCTTTGTGCCTCTGTTTTTCCACCTGTGTCATGTTATTTTATCTGTCCTTCTAGAGAACAGCTCAAACTCTTTAGGTTTATGCAGGGTAGCATATAAAGGTCCTCACATCTGTTATAAAAATAAATAACCCCCTTGGTAGACAATTGGCATGTTCATTTACATCTGTTTGTTCTGACTTGAATACCTCTTGTCCTTATTTTGCAAATTTAAGATACACCAGCTCCAATATTTTCTTTAAATGGTTTTTATTTGGGGACCTAAATAACAGGTCAGGATTCCTGGAAAAACTCCCTGTGCTGCTCTTGTTTCATAACTGAGGCACAATTATGTGCAGTGGTTTCTAAGTTTTCAACTTCATTGCTGAAGGTTTTGGAAGCAGGAGAACAATTGGAATTACATTATGTAAGGCTGTTATCTCGTAGATTTTGCAAGCCTTAAACCAGTAAATAAAACAGCCTGTTCTGAAGAGCACAGTAACATCTGTCTGTCTGTTTGCACTGAGATGTTTTTGTTGTAAGATAGTGGATGGTGAAACTTGTAAGCTGGGACTGCTCTGTCATCTTCATCTCCCTTCAAAGCAGAAGAATTTGGGAAATACTTCCTAAAACTGGGGACAAGTGCTGCCAGCTAATGGGATTTTATATCTATGTATCTATGTAAATAAAAGTATCTGCTTTTAAGGAAACAAAAATAAAACCAAATAGGTCTTGTCAGTTTTGCAATGCCAGTGGTTGGTTTTTGTCCCAGCATCCTCCTGACCCGAATTCCAGGATGTCTCCGGTGGAAGAAACACGTCTGGTTTGAGATACAAGCAGTGCTTAAATGGAGTGAAAATGATTTGCTGAAGTTTCTGGGAATCTTGTACATTGAACTGAATTATTTTGTGATGCAGCAACAGATACTTGTTTGATGGCCACATGTGAGTTTTGTTGATGCTCAATTTACTGTTTCTCATCCTGCAGAAATACTGGAAAGTGTAAGGCTAATACATAAACCAGTGTCTTTGCAACCCCGAGGGCTGATCAACAAAGGAAACTGGTGCTACATCAATGCTGTATCCTTCCCTGGAAAAAATAATACTCTTAAGTTAAAATTTGTGTAGTGTATCTGTCAAAGTTTTTCTGGATTTCTCTGGTAAGTATTTTATAAAAGTGTTTGTCTTCCCAGATCCTGCTGCTGTGGTTAAGATGTGAAGTGTAGCAGCTAGAAATCCAAGGGGATTTGGGATCCTTGAGCCTCAGGTCCAGAGTTCCCCTCCAGTCCTGTTTGCAGTTGTTACCCATGTCAAAATATTGCAGAACTGTGACTTTCTCCTGATTGAAAACCTTTTAATTTCTAATTATGTTTACTCTGTGCATCAATTTAGGTGGTTATTTATCTTTTGTACTTGACATAACTCTCCTGACTTTTGGGGTTTGTCTTGGCAGTTGGTAAGGGGCTCATTTGGGTTTTTGTTGAGCAGGCTGTCACTATTATTGTTTAAAATATTCCTTTTGCACATTACATTGTGGAGGATGAGCCTGCTCTTAATGTATTGGAATTGTATTCCCCTGGAAAAATAACTTTTACCCTGGGGAACGGAGATTGTCCTTCAGTGCTATATTATGGTATTAATAAAAATCATTAATAATTTTTAAAATTATGTCCTGTGTTAGCAAGGCTCACTGTGAGTGACATTTGGGATACCCTGAGTGCTGGTACTGCAAGGGAAAAATACTAAGACCAATTTCAAGACTGATCATGACAGACCCTAATAAACTATTTCCAGAGCAACAATTGTGCTTTAAACTTCAGCTTTTGTCTTATATAACCACTTGTGCACTCAGCTGTTACATATACATATTAGCTCCCATTTTTTCAGTCTTGAAGTGTTACATGGGAATTCATTATTCAATTTTTGCACACTGTGGGGACCAAATTAATCTCTCTCTGTAGCTGTTGAGATCCATGCCTTTTTTGTCATTTCCCTCCAGTCTTTTAATGCATTTCCTGTGTTCACTGGTCTCACCAAGAAGGTGGTTTTAAACTGTTATTCTCCCAGTGTGCTCTGGAGTTTCACTGGTTGCTCCCAACTCTTGACACTGCAGAATGTCTCACATCACAGAGGGTTCCTTTTGGTTTGGGTACAGGGGTGAATCACCACCTTTGACATAAAATCTGTTGGCTTCTTCCATTCTTCTCAGAAAGCATGTTACAGGTTATCTCTTGCCAATTTTCAAATTGTCAATTTTATAAAGTCTTTCCTGTGAAAGTTCTTTTCCTCCCCTGCTCCTAGACAAAATGTTTGCCTTTTTGCCACAATTAAAATGTCACTGAAATCACTGCATGTTATAAAAAGCTGTGTTTTTTTTTTAGTACAACTTCTGCACATCACTGGTTAATGTTGTGATAAAGCTTCATCTTCTTTTCCAGTGTTATGGGATTGAGTGACATAATAAAAATATAGACTTTGCATAGAATTTTAAATATAACTGAATATTTGGTTAATATACAGATGAATTTTTTGCATATTTCCTTAATGCCATTGCATAGACCCTGCAGGCCTTGGTTGCTTGCCCTCCAATGTATCATTTAATGAAGTCCATTCCAATGTATTCCAAATCGCAGAGGCCGTGTACCTCAACTCCAATGCTAGACAGTTTGTAAGTAGCTTGGGAAAAGGGAAGAAGAGTCTGGGATCTGACTGAGCTCCTTCAGAAATAACAAATGATCGTTGTTGAAACTTGCTCTGGATCCAGAAGTCTCTCTCGTGTGGTTTTTGGGTGATCCATGTCTTTTAGAATGAACTTGGTATTGTACAACTCCTTGACTAGTCAAGGAGGATACTTCCTGTTGCCTCGGGAGTATCAGTTGTAAATTGTGTTTAATATGCAAAAATGAACCAACCAAACACCTGGGTTTCATTACAGTGATCAGGTTGGGTTTTATGTCTTTCCTCAGACTTTGTGATGATATTCTGGTTTTTGGCAGTCATAATGGCAATGATCTGATTGTATTATTTGTCCTTCTAAATCTTAACTTGCTGCTCATGTGGAGTTGTTCCTTCCATTCTGTTGCAGTGTTCGTTTAATGAATGAGTTCACTAATATGCCTGTACCTCCTAAAGCAAAGCAAGGTGAGTGGGAATAGGGGCAGAAAAGTCTTTGGGGTAAGGATCTCATTGGGTGATGTACTTGAGATCTCTTAATACTGGTGCTTGATCCTCTTCAGGGCTCTTTGGGATTTCGGGATTTCTCCATACCTTACAAAATTTACTGTTGCTTTTGTGTCAGTGTTGCACTTTTTCTTATTGGTGATTCATGTCAGGAAGTCAGAGATGTACATTGGTCAGCCACATAGCAGAAAAAAATTAAGGTGTAACAAGTGCAATAAGAATAGTTTTTGTTGAAGGTTCACTTAATTGTTAAGATTTCTTCTACCAACATGCCCTTTCTAACAAAGTCATGTAAAAAATACTCTCAGCGTTTTACTTCATTTCCTTCCTTACCTATTTCCAGCTTTTTAGTTTATCACATTGCTCATTTCTATCATCCTTCCTTAAATCCTGAACTCTCCCATTCGTTTGGAACAAAAGGGGCCAGAGCAGGTCTGTTGAGCAGTTGGAGATTGCCTGCAGGAATACTGTCTTGGCTTCTGATTCCAGAGTGAAAGCTTTGGAAGTGGATGACTCCTGCTAATGCAGATTCAGGCTCAGTGATGATCATGTAGCAAGGAATAGAATGTTTTTTGATGCAAGTAAATTATCTTACAGATTTCAGTTTTTTTAATCTTAATTTTAAACCAAGTCTTTTGTATTACAAACTTAGAGAAACAAGCACATTCCTGAAACTTTTTTATGTAACGTGATAAGAAAATATTGCAAGGAGCTGGTTGTTCCAGTGATTTCCAAACAGTTCAGACATTTCTGTGGTTTCTTTCTGTAAAACAAATCTCACTGGCTTATGCAACTTATTATACTTCTAGGTCATTTCATTGTGTAGTTTTCAAGTACAGTTTCGAGGCCTTGTATTGCCATTAGGTGGAACATTCTGTCAAACTGTTTCTTGGTTTGTTTGTTTTTTCTCCAGTGAGGAAAAATGATCTGTTAGAATTGCAAATACATACAAGCTTTTAAGAAGTGTTCTTCGAGTACAAAAATTTAAATAGAACTAGAATGTTCTTTTATGATGGCTGTGGATATTCTTGTTAGTCTTCAGAGTGTTTATTAACTTTTCTAGAGCATCTGTCAGTCAATGCAGGGTGATGTAAGATGGTTTTTTTTAAAAAACTTTACAGATAAGAGTATCAAGATTAAAATAAAACTATTAGTAAATAAATGCTGAGCTTCAAAATCTAGTGATGTGTGAGGAGAATATTAATGTATAATGTAGAAAAAACTTCTCTGTATTGTTACTTATATTTATTTCTCTTTTGCTTTGCAGCTTTGGGTGATAAAATAGTGAGAGACATCCGACCAGGAGCTGCCTTTGAACCGACCTACATTTACAGACTCTTGACGGTTATAAAGTCGAGTCTGTCAGAAAAGGTGGGACTTAAAATCCTTGACTTCTGTCACTGCATCACAGGGCAGTCCCTGTCTCTGAAACTGTGGAGAGCCACACATCAGATTCTGTGCTCAAACACCACAAAAATCAGCTAATTGATAGCTCGTTATAATGTCTTGGGACTTGAATGAGTTAATTATAGGTTTGGCAGTTTGATGTGTCAGAATAATGAAAAAATTACTGTTGGAATGGAACATCTCTTTTTATGATGAAGTTACCAATGGATTGACATTTAAGAAATGAACAGTTGTTCATTTTTGTGAGGGATTCAGCCTGGAATGGTCAAAGGTCTGGAGTCTTCAAAATACTATTTCAGGTTTAGTTTCAATTTAAAGAAAAGGTAATAGTTGGAAACCATCTTTTGATTTGGCCGTGGCTTGACAGCAACTCTTAATAGTGGTTTTAAAAGAAATAGGGGAAAAAAAAAAACCCAGCTCACATGTTAAATGGAATTTGTATTGAGGAGAATGCAGAAATGCCATGTGAAGCTTATGGGTGTATTTGCTTAGGGCAGTTTGGTTTGAACTGGTTAAAAATGAGGTGCTGTTACAGTAAAATTTAAACTTTATTTGACATTAAAACTTAGGCTCAGTAGTTGCTGAATAAGCTAAATTAATAGGAAAAAGCTGGATGGTCCATCTCATGAACCTTCTGTTAAAAGGAAACCATGAAAATGCCATAGAATTAATTGAAAAAAATGTTTTATTCAGGGCAGGCAAGAGGATGCTGAAGAATACTTGGGATTTATCCTCAATGGACTACATGAAGAGATGCTGACCCTCAAGAAACTTCTCTCTCCACATAATGAAAGTTAGTGGATACTTTTTTCCCTTGGTAGAAAACAATTTATTTCAAATACTGTGTTTGTGTGGTGATTCTGTAACACAGAGTAATGTTTAGAGTAGATGTTGAGATAGGGGTAGACTGCTATGTTTTAGGGGACTCTGACATTAACAAATAATATTTTGTTAAAATCTGGATAAAATGAGCCCATTCTGTAGTTTATAAATGATCTGAAGTTACTGGGTATTTAGAAGAGCACCATCATTCTGTAAATGCTCTGAATGACAATCAGTCATACACCTGGTCCTCCTGACCAATAAAATTCTATATTACAAATGTATACATTATTTGAGGTTAACTCAAGCTGACTGGTCTTTTCTGAAGCATAGGGATGTTTGTCATTCATAATACCTGCAGTGTCAGTTGTTTTCTGGGGTTTTGGTTCTCTCAGTGGGAGCTCAAAATAGATCAGTGTCTTTTTTCACTGATCTTTAAACCACTGTTAAAAGTCTTCTTTTTGAAGTGGAAAGTTCTAGACTAAAGGCTAATTTATATCCAGTATAAAGCAACATATTAAATGATTTTAAAATTCCTACTGACAAAGTCAGTGAAGAATTTTTCTTTGGAAGAATTACCAGAATTGTATGCAAAGTGAAATGCCATTTTATTTTATAGTGGCTTTATGGTTGAGCCCCCTGTCAAAAATGAAACAAAATACTGTGAGCCTTAGCCAAGTATAGAGTTAAGATCTCCAGTTATCCGATTTCTCTTTAGTTGGGTAAATTTTTTAAGATTTAAAATGTTCATTCCACATGTTCTGTAGCTGTGAGCAGTTTATAGCCTCCTGACTTGGGCACTTGCAGAGAAAATATTTGCTAAGCCTTGGGTTCCCTGTAAAATACCTGTGCAGAGAAGGAGTTGTATTTAATAATAACTTAATTATGTTTCCAGAATAACACTTGACTTTCTAATTTTCTACCCCATAAATTTACTGCTATAAATATATCAAACTTTGCTGGAAAACTCCATTTATTTACATACACTCATCAGTGAGCTGGGTTCTGTTAACACAGGATGTGTCCAGCTAGCAGTGAGCCTGGAAAATGCTTGTTCTCTTTTTTATTTATCTAATCAATTGATCCATGGAAGCATTTTATCCTTGGAAAGGATGATTATTATTATTATTATTATTATTATTATTATTATTATTATTATTATTATTATTATTATTATTTGCCTTTTAAATTCATTACCTATCTACGTGTTTTATTTGTAAAAAACTCAACGTGGGTTATTTTTTTTCTTGGTCACTTGAAGAACTGTCGGTGTCCAACGGCCCTGAGGCTCAGGCTGTTCCTGAGGAAGAGGAGCAGGAGGAACAGGGGGAAGGCAGCGAGGACGAGTGGGAGCAGGTGGGACCTCGCAACAAGTCCTCAGTCACTCGCCAGGCTGACTTTGTGCAGACTCCAATCACTGATATCTTTGGTGGTCACATAAGGTACAGTACTTTTAAGTGGCTTGAAAAGAAAAAATGTTGAGAAGCAAAGAGTTGCACGTAGAAAATATGTATGCTGGGAATATTAATGTCTTAAGAATTCCAGCTGCTTCATTTTTGTGTCCTCTGAGAATTCTCGACTCGTGTTGTAAATAAGGATACTGAGAGATAATGAGATTTACAAAGAGTTAACTCTTGTGAGTGAAATAAAGTAAAAAACTGTGGGCTTTTAGTCCTTTAGACACTTAATGCTTCCCAGAGAAAGTTATGTGTTATAGTTAATAAATGTTAAAAGCAAAAGGAGTCTGGAAAAATATAAATTACTACAAGATGTTACTGGAATGAAAAGAATGTGGGACGTTACTTATATTCAGGTCTGATACCAGATGAAGGCAGAAAGTAGATCCTGAAAGAATATTTTTTTGAAAGGAAGCCTCATGACTTGTTTGGAGAAATGTGTAATTTAAAATGAAAGCAAAGTAAACACTTGCTAAAAACATATTCAAAACAAAACTGCTAGACTCGAAGAATTATTTTTAAATTGGAGACAGACACTTAATTGCTGGTGTTTGACTCTCTGCATTGCCAGATATTCAGTCTAGAAGTGTGAATAATGTGGGCTAGTGCCTTCTGCCTGTGAAATGCTCTGAAATTATTTATTCTACTGGGTTTTGAGCCAGACAGCTGGCAAATAAAATTATATTTTCCATAGAATTTGGCAGCCAGATGTTTGTAGGTATTGATGGAATTCTGCATCGAGGGCTCACGTACCCAAGGGGTTGTTAATACCTTAAATGTATTTATCGTGGTCAGGATTGTTTAGATCTCTACTTGATTCCATCAGGTTTTGTATTAAAATACTGAGTGAATGCTGTTTTCTGTGGAAGTCCACAGAAAATGATGGAAAGCAAAGGTGATACTGAAAAAAGGCAAAAACTTGCATTAAGGGTCCAATCCAACATCTACTGTTTGCTGTACTTATCCCTCACACCAGGCCACACAATTTGCCAGAGGAACAGCATCCCATGGGATGTTGGAAAACCTCATCTCTGAGGCTGAGGGTGGAGATAGGAAGGTTTGAATATGGAAATGGCAGTAGAATTGCACTAAGTGAAAGCATCAGAAACTGGAAAAATGGAATGGCAAAAGCAGCCAGGAAAAGATGGTTTGAATTGGCGTCTTCAGGTTTGGGAAACTTTTGAATTGGGAAGCTTAAGGCTTGGGAAACTTTGGGCTGGCCTTGCAAGGCTTGAGTCTATTAAATACCTATTAGGCAGACAACACATAAAGTCTTCCTTAGCAATGTGAGACTTAAATGTGCAAGTACAAGGTTTGCCTGAAAAATTCTTAATGTAGAATTTATGCAGTGCCCAATTAATTATTCATTGCAAATGATGCATTTTCCCCTGTCCAGTTGAGATTTGTAGTTATCCTAATAAGTGATGCTGCTACAGAAAAATCATAATCCAGCAAAGGCTTTGCTATCATATCAATTTCTGCATATCTTTGTGAAGAAAATGTTCTGAACAAATAATACAATATAATTTCTAATATTTTTTTTAAAAAAGGTTTTTTTAACATTCTTATTTGAGAATATTATTGCTATTTTTCATTAAATTTTAATACCTGGTCTTGAACACAGTTGGAGCTGTTAACATTTTTCTCTGGATTATTGCTCTCAATAACGGTTTGCTGAAAAAAAAAAATAATTAGGAAGTATATTCAAAAGCAGGGACAGGTTTGTTTATTGAAACACTGCTCTTGCCATGGGCTGAAGGTTTTGTCCTTTAACACAGCCAAGGAGGAAGTGTTAAACTGAAATAAAGATGCTACTGTTTTCCATACCCTCCCTTTCCTCTAAAGGATATATATTTGCCAATATAAAGCTGCACTGGCTGTTTCTGTTGGTGCTTCAGGGCTTTCCCTGAGTCAAAGGGGCTCTTTTGTTTAACCTGCATTAATCTGAACATCATTTCCTACCTGACTTGGAGACATTCCAGCGTGGCCACATGGATCAGAGCTGTGTTAATTATAATTGTGTTTTCAAGCCTTGTAATGCACACCACCATAATAAATGAATCATTTCTTTGGCTGCGTGTAAAGCCACGTTTTTGTAGAAGCTGGAGCTTTTAAATGCAAATATTGCCTTCAAAATAAAAGAAAAAAAAAATCTTCATTTTTTTTCCGTGAAGTTTAAGACAAATGAAAGTCAGGAAGATCCACTTAGTGCAGTGAACAAAACAGTGCTCACCAAGCCAGGCTACTTAAAAGCTGCAACTGAACACACTTCAAACAAAAACAAACCCCCAAAAAAACCAGAAAACATGTTCTCATGCCCCAGGTCATTACCTCAGCTAGTTTCCAAAAGGCTCCAATTTATGTACAAAGCAGTAAGTACAGGAGGAAGTCTGGACACAGAAAATGATGGGAGGAAAAGGAAATGCCAGTCCTTGATGGAGCAAAGTTTGTATTTCCTGTGGCAAGATTCAAGCAAACAATTTAAAATCGCTGTGAAATTGGTCTTAGTGAAGTGACTAAAAAATTATTATATTTTTATTGGAGAATCTGGAATCACTTGTAACTTTTACAGCAGAACACAGATAAGCATTAGGCCTTTGCACTTCTGAAGATCTGTTGGGAAATGGAATTTCAAAACTAACACAAAAAGAGCCTGGAGGTGAACTTCTTTTTAAAATGCATTATCAAAAATTTCAGGCTTTTTCTTTAAACTTTTGATGCTTATCCAATAGCTGTTTTAATCTTTGCATAAATAAACCAATTCAGTTATATCCCATTCAGTATGTCCTTAGTGGATGTTAAAACCCTATAAACAGCAAAGAGTGTTTCCTGTTGAAACTTAAAACTTAGCCTTTGTATTTGTGTGTCGCTTTGAATTTAATATAAATTAAGTTACTTAAGTAACTTTATTCTGACTTGAAGGTTCTATATTGTCGAAAATTACACTTTATTACATTTTAACTTTTTTTTTTTCCCCCCCAGATCTGTTGTTTACCAACAGAGTTCCAAGGAGTCTGCTACACTGCAACCTTTCTTCACCCTGCAGCTGGACATCCAGTCAGACAAGATCCGCACAGTGCAGGATGCCTTGGAAAGTTTGGTGGCAAGAGAGTCTGTCCAGGGATACACCACAAAAACCAAGCAGGAGGTGTGTTCTGCTGAGCCTTTTCTTTCCAGCCAACTGCTAAAGTTTTTAAAAGGGTTTTTGTACAGCTTTTGCTTTACAGATAGTTGTTTGAACGCTCTTATGTTAACAAAAGAGGGAGGAGCTTTCCCAAGTGTCCTGCAGCTGTAAAATGTCTTAGATGTGAGCACATACACTGAGAGGAAAAGAATTAACTCTTAACCAAAACCATGCCTGTAAATAGCTGGTGTAGTAATTTATTGGAGATTTTACTGCAGTGTATATTAAATTAACAGAGTGAACTGTGGTAATAATACACATTGTTATGTTTAGCTGATCATAACATACTGATTCTTGGGAATTGCCAGATTTTTGTTAGTAAAGGAGCAGCTCTTCAAAGTATCATTTCAAAGCAGGCTCTTGCTTTAGGAATACAACTCCCAGAGCAGAACACTTGCCTGGTTGTGTGTGTGGCTGTCCTTGAGAGGTTTTGGTTTCCACACTTCACTTACAGATCAAAAATGGAAATATTCATTGATGGGAGGCCCGGTAGAAGTCAGTGTAGAACCTCTCTAAAATATCTGATGATCATGATCTTTCTCTCTGGATTAATAATCTGAAATGTTTCAAAAGCCAGTAACACCTCCATTCAGTGTCCTTGGCACTCTGTAGGTGACTGGTTTGCTGTACACAAAAAAAACCAGCTTGTCAGTAATGTTATATTCAGTTTTAGGTGATTGGTTCACAGACTTGGAGAATATCCTGAGTTGGAAGAGACCCCCAAGGATCACCCAAGTCCAACTCCCTGCCCAGGACAGCCCCAAAAATCACACCTTGAGAAATGTTCTTCATAGTTGGAAAACACCAATCGAAATGAATGGTGGTATAAAAGCTGTGATGTAAAAGGAAGGAATAAGGGGCAGGAGCTGTTCAGCCTCAAGAAATAAAAACATGGAAGTAGAGAGATGGATCCAGATGTAAAAATTAGTGTGTTAAAGGCTGCTCTGAAAAAGAGA
The DNA here is from genome assembly GCF_025592945.1 of Manacus candei. Lineage (NCBI taxonomy): Eukaryota > Metazoa > Chordata > Aves > Passeriformes > Pipridae > Manacus > Manacus candei. Next base: position 656,766 of record NW_026138101.1, on the reverse strand, counting down.
AGGCTGATTTTCCTCAGTGATACTTGGACAGTAAATTAGGACTAGGAGCTGGACTAGGTGTGCCTGTGGTGCTTGTGGAGTTGTCCTGGCTGCTGTAAGACAGGGTTGGAGAAGCACAACTCAGGATTTACACAAGTGGTCTGACCTGATTCAGAGGGGAAGATCTTGGAGGTCTCCAAGCCCTGTGATTCTCTGTTGCTTTAAGTACCAGGACATTTTATTTTACATTCTCAAGCAGCTTTGCAAAATTTTTTTATCTCCTTTTTCAAATAATACATAATAGTAATAACTACAATAGAAAAATCTTTCCAAGGAGGAAAAGCTTGCCTTGGGCTTTGCAGTTTGAAAACTTGTGGTAGAGGGTAATAAATTAGACTTCCCTCTCTAAGGCAGTGCCTTGCTCCTTATGGTGGGCAGCAGTAAAGAACATCACCTCTGGTGTGCCTGGATTGCTCAGATGGAAATTTCCTGTACACTGTGGATAACTCTGGAGTTGTAGGTGTTCTCTCTGACATTCTTGTCTGTATCTGTGAGTTTTCTAAATACTCCAAGTGAGAATAGGGTGAGATAAAGAAAAGATGGATCATTTTCTTTGAATAGCTGAAATTTGCCTTGAATGCTCAGAACGTTTTTTTCTCCAGTTGTTTTCCATGTGAAAGAAGCATTTACAATGCAAGCTCATCATGATTTACCACATGGATCTTGTTTTGCCAGTCATTCATTTCTTGGTTTTCCCTGCAGATGGTTTTAACTTCTTGACTGACAACCCAGTGCTCAATTAGGGGGTTTGGAAGAAATGGGTGTTCAAATTAGGTGCTGGAGGTTTGGGCTGGCTTATTTCAGAGTTTGGATGGAAATACAACTATCCACAGTGTCTTCTAGACCTTTTTTTTTTTAAAGAAATTCAAGTTGTTCTAAAATTGTAGTAAAAACACTGAAATCATTGTCTGTAGAACCAGCAAAGGACTTTGCAGATAGTAATTTCCAGAATGTGTTGCAAAGAAGTATTTAGTATCCATTTTACATTTTTAGCTTTATCAGGATTACTGGTAAAGCTAAAAATAATATTATTATATTACTAAAAATTATTGCAGTCTCCTGATTGTTTTAATCTGGATTAAACTGTGGGCATAGAATAGATAGGAGAAGAGCAATCTTCCAAATATATGTGAATGATTTATCTTAAAATTTATATTTTAATCACTTTAAGCTGGTTTTGAATTTTATGTGTGTATTAATACAAACAGAAAATCAGTCAGATTTTCATGCAGTGTTAAATTAGGCATTTTAAATGCAAACAGCTGTTTAAAATGGAGTGAGCTGTTTAAAATGGAGTGACATCCTCTTGCTGTTTCTGACTTAAATTTCACTTGCATTTGTAGAAAGATGTTTTGGTTCCTTTTGGTCCTACAGTTCAGCTGGTTAAATCTTGACTATTCAATAGTTAATATGTTTTTTAAGGGATTAATTTTTATCCTCACTGAAGTGATTTTCCTTTCACTCTCATTCCTATTTGCAGATGTTTTCAGTGTCTTCAGCAACAAATTGGCCTTCCCTCATTGACTTTTCCAGGTTCCCTTCCCCATACTCCTTAGGAAGAGTCTTCACATTCCCTGGGGTTCTCAAACTGCTCCTTGAGAACCTCAGAAGTTTTACTTTTCAAACTTGGAAAGAGAGAATAGTTTTTTTCCCCGTGAGTTTCTGTTCCACCCTTAGTGGGTTCTAGCAGAATCAAGCCCTGTATTGAAAAATAACATACTGGTGACTGCCAATAAAGAGATTTTTCCCAATAAAAAAATGGAGAAAAAACCTTGAGCAGTTATTTTGAGAAGTGTTTTTATGTCTTAATTTCTAGGAAGGCAAAACATTTTTGTTCTGCAATTCTGAGCTCAGTTTCAGCTTTTCAGACAGCAACTTCATATAATTATAACCAAACAATCCACAAAAATCACTGTTTGGTAGAGAAAAGTGTGGTCATAACTCATATTTTTCTCTTTGAAAATACTAAGTTGTCCTTTAAGACACCACTTCAGTTGAAGATCCAGTGGGCTTCAAGTCATAAACTGAAGTCTTTCTCATAAATTAATTAACAATAACAAATCTGTTTTTTTTTTTTACAAGCGTATTTAAAGTTAAACAGTTATTCCTCCTTTGAAAGAGTGATTTGGAGCAGTTAACAAGAAATTACAGGTGTTCTTTGTCTCTGTGTGTGGCAGGTGGAGATCAGCAGAAGAGTCACACTGGAAGAGCTGCCCCCTGTTCTTGTTCTGCATCTCAAGCGGTTCGTGTACGAGAAAACTGGGGGGTGTCAGAAGCTTATCAAGAATATTGAGTATCCTGTTGATCTGGAAATTAGTAAAGGTAAAGATTTTTGAACAGAATTTCCCCCTCTTTAGAGAAAAAATAACATAGTGTTTCCTCAGGGTATCCGTGTTTGTATTTTATTTCTTCTGCAAAAGATTTTTATTTTCATTGTTGTTTGAAAATTCAGTAATTTGAATGAATATTTGGTATGTTTTTTTCCTTTTTTTTTTCTTCTTAAAAAGAACACGTTTGGGTTTCTGAATTCAGTCTTGGTGAACCTGACATTGCCTCTATAAGAGTTTGAGCATCTGTTTTGCAAAGAACATTATGATGAAAGATTTTAAAACCTTTGGCACTTCCTAGACAATGGGTTGACCAAAAGAGAGCTTCCTGTGGATTTATGGAATAGGGTTATAGGCTGGAGTAAATATGGAGTAATTATAGACTGCTGAGGACAATAATGGGAAGTGATCCTCTTGAATGAGGGCTGTGTCCCTCTACAAGGCTGTTGCCAAGTAATCCTGGATACTTTTATCACAGATTTAATTCAGAGAAGTGGCAAATTATTTAAATAATTAGTGGCTGATGGAAGGAAACTGGTGTTTTATAGAAAATGCAGCCTTGTCATGCCTGACAGCAGGAAGGAAAGGGAAAAAATGTAGAGTCTGATCTTTTGCTCTGTTTTTTCTTTTCCTTCATTTTTGGTAGTATTTTTAAACCTTCCAGAAACTACAGTGTTCAGCAAACCTGAAAATTCAGTCTCTTGATTAGGAGTTATCAGAACCATGATCATTCTTTAAAGGCTGCAGAAGAAATCTCAGTTCAGCTTTCTCCCTTATGATAGTGTTGGTTTCTCTGAGAAGTAATTGATCCTCTTGAAATTCAATTTTGAAATTTTCTAACTGTTACCTTTTTACCTTTGTTTTCCTCCTCCAGAGCTACTATCTCCTGGTGTGAAAAGTAAAATTTTTAAAGGCCAAAGAACCTACCGGCTCTTTGCAGGTATTTAATCTCTGTGCCTCTGGTCCCTGTGTTGCAAATGCAAAATCTTCCTATGGAATTGGAGAAACACTGGAGTTCCCTGGATTATAGAAAGTATTTTCTTTTAAATTATACTGAAGTAGCTTGTGGGTGTCAAATTCTTGCATTTAATAGGGTTTTTGCATGTGTATATACATGTATATTGTTATATCTGTTTTTATGGATCTCACTGATCCAACTTTGCAGAAAGTTTTGTAGCAGATCCACCCTGAAAAATACCAGCAGAAGCTGAAACTAAAATACAGCACAGATTCTCAGAATAATGTTTCAAATGCCTTTGGAAAAGGCTGTTTGAATGCTGGCTTTGCATCCCCTTGAACCCCAACTTCTGTGTCACCAAATCTGTGCCAGTACTGGTGGCCTTGTGTGACTTGGAGTTGTGACCACTGAGGTTACAGAAGGGAAGAACATCCCTGTCCCTTGTGGAAATTCAGGACTGGTTCTGGCAGTGCAGTTGTTTTTATCCATAGTGATTTTCATGGGACAAGTTTAGGCAGCAGATTTAAGGTGACTTGAGTTACCACTGTGATTTTTTTCTAACTCTTTCTGTGGAAAAGTGCAATATTTCAGCCTTCTGCCAGCATTCTCATCCACAGAAACAGCTTGTTGGATGAAGTTTGAATTATCAAAATAAGCTTTTGAAGAATTAAGTTTCAGATATCATCCAGAATTTCCCTACCTGTCAAACAATAAAGTTTAGAAAATAATTCAGGCTTAGGCTAATGTAAAAGAATTACTTGCTAAATTCCCTCACATATATAGAAGAAGAGTATTGTGCCTTTTGCAGAAAAGAGACATTTAAGGAAAGAAGGCAGTTTGAGTCTCTCTTGGAATTAGCAGTTAATCAGAGATGTTCAGTGCACAGGTTTGTTAAGGAGGTTACTGAGAACTAATAAATATGAAACTTGTAGATTGGTTCTTTCCTAGACCTTTTTTTTTCAGAATAATATTACAGTGAAAATGAAAGCCATGGTTGGAGGGGGATAACTGCACTGATGACAAATATGAGCCAGTTAGAAAAGTGTGCCCTGATTTTTATTTTTTTTAAATAGATCACTACATAGTTTGACTTGATTTTTTCAATAGGCCTTTAGAGAGGTTTTTATTTGCAAACAGTTTCAATAGAATAGTGTTTTGGTCAGCAGAGTGAATGTATAGATTATCCCCCCAAGTGTGGCAGTGCCTGTTGGAAGGCTCTGCAGGGTGTGCTGCACACATTGCACATGGCCTTTGCGAGGCAAATCCTTTCCAGAAAACCCTCTGGGAAGTTATAAAAAGCAATTTGATGCTTTTGATTCTTAATTCACTTAACCCTTTGTTTAGAATGATGAGATTTACTCTGCTGGAGAAGCGTGACGAATATTACTCTTGACAAGGGGCTGGAGTGACAGGGCAAGGGGGAATGGCTTCACACTGACAGAGGGCAAGGTTGGATTAGATATTGGAAGGGAATTCTTCCCTGTGAGGGTGGTGAGGGGCTGGGATGGAACTCTCAGAGAAGCTGTGGCTGCCCCATCCCTGGATGGGCATGGTCTTAAGCTCTGCCAGGGGAGGTTTAGGTTGGATGTTAGGAAGGAATTCTTTACAGAGAGGGTAGTCAGGCATTGGAATGGGCTGCCCAGGAAAGTGGTGGATTTTCTGTCCCTGGGGGTTTTTAAGATGAGACTGGATGTGGCACTGAGTGCTGTGGTCTGGTAACCATGGTGGTAGTGGATCAAGGGTTGGACTTGATCTCAGAGGTCTTTTCCAACCTGGCTGATTCTATGATTCTATGAAATGTCCAAGGCCAGGTTGGACAGGGCTTGGAGCAACCTGGTCTAGCAGAAGGTGTCCCTGCCCATGGCAGGGAGTGGAATCAGATGAGCTTTAAGGTCCCTTCCAACACAAACCATGCAGTGATTCTACACAGAATCAAATGTAAGCAAGAACTAAAAAATACTTCAAGATTGTTGCCTAAGCCAGATCATCCCGTCTGGAGAAAACAATGAGGGGCAGTGGCTTGACTCCGTTGATCAGAACATGGTGCTAATAATCATAGGATCATAGAATCAGCTGGGTTGGAAGGGACCTCTTGAGATAATCAGGTCCAACCCTTGATCCAACACCGCTGTGGTTCCCAACCCATGGCACTGATGCCACATCCAGTCTTGTCTTAAAAACCTCCAGGGACGGAAAATCCACCACTTCCCTGGGCAACCCATTCCAATGTCTGACCACCCTCTCTGTAAAGAAATTCTTTCTGATATCCAACCTAAACCTCCCCTGGCACAGCTTAAGACCATGCCCTCTTGTCTTGCTGATAGTTGCTTGGAAAAAGAGACCAATCCCCACCTGGCTACAACCTCCTTTCAGGGAGTTGTAGAGAGTGATGGGGTCTCCCCTGAACCTCCTCTTCTCCAGACTGAACAGCCCCAGCTCCCTCACCCTCTCCTCACAGCACTTGTGCTCCAGTCCCTTCACCAGCCTAGTTGCTCTCCTCTGGACCTGCTCCAGGAATAATGCCAAGGTCGTGGGTTCAATCCTTCACTTAAGAGTTTTGTGATCTGTGTGGGTCCCTTTGATCCCCCGTTTCCCCGGCTGTGTGTGTGTGTGTGGTGCCTTCGTGCCTCACTCCTGTCTCCCCGCAGTTGTGTATCACCACGGGAACAGCGCCACGGGCGGCCACTACACCACGGACGTCTTCCAAATCGGGCTCAACGGCTGGTTGCGCATCGACGACCAGGCCGTGAAGGTGATCCATCAGTACCAGGTGGTGAAGCCGACTGCGGAACGCACAGCCTACCTCCTGTACTACCGCCGCGTGGACCTGCTGTGACCCTGCCTGCAGCACCCTGCTCCCTAGGACGCCAACTATCACTGATTCCCTCTCCTCTAAATGCTCTTCTGAGTGAATATATTTTTTCTTTTTTTTTTCTTTTCCTTTTTTTCTTTTCTTTTTTTTCTTTTCCTTTTTTCTTTTCCTTTTTTTCTTTTCCTTTTTTCTTTTCCTTTTTTCTTTTCCTTTTTTCTTTTCCTTTTTTTCTTTTCCTTTTTTTCTTTTCCTTTTTTTCTTTTCCTTTTTTTCTTTTCCTTTTTTTCTTTTCCTTTTTTCTTTTCCTTTTTTTCTTTTCCTTTTTTTCTTTTCCTTTTTTTCTTTTCCTTTTTTTCTTTTCCTTTTTTTCTTTTCCTTTTTTTCTTTTCCTTTTTTTCTTTTCCTTTTTTTCTTTTCCTTTTTTTCTTTTCCTTTTTTTCTTTTCCTTTTTTTCTTTTCCTTTTTTTCTTTTCCTTTTTTTCTTTTCCTTTTTTCTTTTCCTTTTTTTCTTTTCCTTTTTTTCTTTTCCTTTTTTTCTTTTCCTTTTTTTCTTTTCCTTTTTTTCTTTTCCTTTTTTTCTTTTCCTTTTTTTCTTTTCCTTTTTTTCTTTTCCTTTTTTTCTTTTCCTTTTTTTCTTTTCCTTTTTCCTTTCCTTTCCTTTTTTCTTTTCTTTTTTCTTTCCCTTTTTTTCCTTTTCCTTTTTTCTTTTCCTTTTTTTCTTTTTTTTTTTAATTTTTCCGTTTGTTTGTTTGTTTTTTCAATTCCCTCCTTTTTTTCCACCCCGCCCTGCCTCGCAACTTTAAGAGTGATAAAGGAAACGACCGCGGGTTTGTGCGCGACGTAGCTTGTGTTGACTTTTTTGCCAGAATGAAGTCGCTTGGTTGGAAGACTCGAGTCTTGTGAATCACACACAAAAAAAAATAATACGAAACAAAAATTAATCTTGAGTTCATGCTGAATCCTAAGATAATAAAGGGATTGACATTTAATTCCCACTTTCTAAATGCGTAGTAGAAGAAAACCCTGCACCAGCAACAGAACTTGTAGATTTCTGTGAAAATGTTTTATCTTTACTTCAGTAAAAAAAAAAAAAATTTAAAAAAATTTAAAAAAAAAAATATAAAAATAAAAAAGCTCTCTCTGCTTTCCCCAATAGTTTTTTGATAAGTGGTAAAATATGAGCCGATGTGTATGAGATGGAAATGGTCCTTTGTGCTTCAAAACATGTACAAACTGCAGAGTTGCTGGTTCCTGATAAGAAGACACATTTTAATAATTGTGCGATGAGAAACTGCTTAAGTACACATTGCAGATCAAATATTTGGAGTTAAGATGTTAGTCTATATAGATGGGTGATTGTAACTTTATTGCTATTAAGAAATTTCAAACTGCATTTATGCTTCTGTGTACATGAAATTAAGAAAATGGGCAAAATAATTAAGATTGATATTTCTTTAAGTCTGCTTTGTTTAATTTTGCTGTCTGCTCTCCTATAATGTTGAGTTCCTAATTGTACACAGTTTAGTGATATCTAGAAGTATAAAGTTGTCGCCCATCAATAAAAGTCACAAAGTTGGTTTAAGGTGTGTGTGTGGGTTTTGTTTTTCCTCAGGTGTAAATCCTACCCTTGGAAACTCCAAAGATTTCCATGTAGCACTTCCATGAGGTGTAGGGAGCCTTCCCCAGCTGAAGTGTAGATTATTTTCTTTCAATTTTACAACTTCTTGAAACTTCAGAATGTCCCATTTTGCACTGGGTGGAGCTGAACGTTGAGGGGAAGGGAGAGGGGATCAGTCATCCCAAGGGATGTGGCAGTCCCTTGGAACTGAGCTGAGCCCTGGCCAGCCAGGAGAGGGAATGGAATCCTGTATCCTCCTGAAAGCCCCCCACAGTTGTTTCTGAGGTAGGTGGTGGTTTGTCTTCAACTAAACTATTCCTTCCTTTAGCCAGTTGACATTTTCATGGAAAACTTTTGGTAGAAAAATGTGTTGGATGAGCAGCAGGACCTATTGAAAGCCCTCCTGGTTTGCCCTGGTTTATCTTCCCTCTCCTGGGGTGGTGAAGAGCTCGGGATTTTTCTGCCTGTGGATCACTCCTGGCAATGCTGTTACCATTCCATCCAGGAAGGAGCTTCCTGCCCAGGGCTACAGCTGTAGGTGGGAGTGTCCAGCCCAGTGGCACTTTGGGATGGTCCTGTTTTCCCTGCTCAAAGGTGGGTGCTTATGAGATGGATGCTCTCTTTCTGGAATGTTCAGGCAGGGTTAATTTTATCACTACTGCAATCCTGATGCTGGGAAGGTTAATTGGTGCTTTGTCAGTTGTTTTGGATATCCAAATGTATCAGGTTTTTTCATAGCTAATCAGATTTTATTAGTGTTTTCTGATGTACAGATCATGACTGAGACACTGTTCTTGATTTTGGTGACATTCCACCCACTCTGAAACAATTTTCTGTCCAGAGCTCACTTGGATTTTGGCTGGTTGCAGGGAAAACCTCAGTTCCTGGCTGCTCACTGGGCAGGGTGCCCTAGAGCTGGGGCTGCCCAAGGGCTGGTGCTCCCAAGGTTTCCCAATGCAGGAATTGCCCTGGAGCCACACTGGTGAGACATGGAGCATTGAGCATTCTGCTTTGATTTGGAAATCTGAGGGGACTGGGGGGTTGTTCCAAACAGGAGGGAAATCAGATTTTGAAATGACTCTTCTGTGCTAGTTATTCACGTCTTGTTCCTGCACCCTGGTTGAAGCAGTTTTCTGCATTGCAGAAACCCTGTTTTTAATTATTCTTGTGGCTGTGTTGATTATTTATTTACCTGTATCTCCAGGGCATTGTGTAAAGCTGCATTTCTGGTAGTGTAAGTTTGCCTGAATATTCCAGATAAAGTTGCAGGTGATCAGTAATTAATACATTACTTGCTAGAGGTTACAAGTGTTACTAATTTTTAAAGATATGGCAATGAGTCATTTCCAGTTTAAAAATCAAGTGTTGAAATCCACTCTTAGTATGACTTGGAAGTGTTCAGATGGTAGGAATTTTTAAAATTTTCACGGAGGATGTTACGAATGCACTTGTTGGTAAAATCCGACTTCTGCAGTGGATTACTCAAGGGGAAATAAAAAATATGTGGCAACATTGATGGGGACACATAGCCACAGTTTTTATTTTCTGGATTAAACTCCTCCCGTTGTTGCAAAATGAGGATTTTGCAGCCTTTTGATCATTTGCTTTGTCTGTGTGTGATTATGTAAAAGAAAACCCCAACACCCACAGGAACCCCCCCCCAATACACCGTAAATCCGGTGGTTGTTTACTGATGTTTAAACTAGGATTTAAGCAATGTGTTGGTTTTTTTTTTTTAAATGCACATTAAGAGCTAAAGTTTTCAAAACTGGAAACTTTGGATGTGCAGGTCCAAAGGGCTGTTGGGAAAACCTTGTGCCATAAGCCAGGTCTGCAGGGGAACAGTTGGATGGGCTTGAGGAGGAGGATTATCAAAGGCACAAGGTATTTGGGGGTGGGGGGAGGTCGTGTGTGTTTTAATTAGGAAACTACTGGTTTCCATAATATCCCCTGGAGATGATGTCACACTGGGGCTGGGCTGCAGGAGAGGGCAGTGGTGGTCTGTGCCAGCTTTATCTTTGTAAATGTGCCTAAATCTCTCTGGTTTTGACTAGGAATGAGGAGCGAGCCTTGGGCGTGCTGGGGCTGTTCCCAAGATTTTGGAGGTTGGTGCAACTGGAGATTTATTTCAGGCTATTTTAAATTACCCAATAGGATTTTTTGGAAAGAATTTTGTATGGGCAAATAACCAGCTGTAAGGGCTGTGGAGTTTGTGATTGCAATTCACCTTCTCCGTTTTGGGGTGAAACCTCCAAAGATGAGTCCTGGGTTCATAGTTCTGACCTGACTCAGTCTGCAGATCTGTACCAGCTACTTTATTATTATACCAGTTTATTTATTATTATAGATGTGGGGAGATGTGAGAACAAGGTGAGACGTTTTCATGGAATCCCAGAACAGTTTGGGTCAGAAAGGACCTCAAAGCTCATCTCGTTCCACCCCCTGCCATGGTCAGGGACACCTTCCACTAGCCCAGGTTGCTCCAAACCCTGTCCAACTTGGCCTTGAACACTTCCAGGGATGGGACAACCTGTCCCTCACCACACACACAGTGAAGAATTTTGTAGCTTTTAGTGCACATTTCACTTTTACTTAGTGTGGTCAGTGGTGCTCCCAAAATTTTCTGAAATTGCTGCTGCTTGTCTGCTTATTTCCTTTTCTTACCTCAACCTTTACCTGGGCACTGATGAAAAAGCTCAGGTTTTATGGGGAGTTGTTTTCTTGCATATCATCAGCTGATTAAACATTTGGGGGAATGTTCTTTATTGTAAGAAGGTGGAAAAGAAGCTGCAGATGAACCTGTGTGGTCAGTCCAGGCTGCCCCAAAACTGGAGAGCAGCGAGAAGGGATAATAGGGGTTCACAGTGCCAAATATTAGTTGTGCTTGGGAGTAAATCTATAAATGCCTTTCACTCCTGTCACTTGGATCTTCACAGTTCATCTGCTAATTAATTTGTTCATTCATCTGCTGATGAATCCAGAGGCAGACCTCTGGATTGCCACTTTGCTGTGTGGTCAAGACATCTTCCCCCCCATCCCTGCTGGAGAGCAAGGTGGATGTGGCAGGGATTTCCTGGCTACCTCTGCCCCACTGCATCATCCTCAGGCAGAGACAAAGCCCAGGCAGGAGGAGAAATGTAAGTAGGCAGCAAAGCAGGGGGTGGTTTCCCCAAACCTGAGCGTGGCCGTGCCCGGTGCCCATCAGGAGCAGCCCAGGGGCTGCTGGTCCCCACTGCTCTCCTTGTTCGTGGTCACAGACAAGTTCCTGCAGGTTTCACCCCAGTATTCCCCTTGTGCTCCCTCTGCTCTGGAGGAGGAGTCAAGCCCAGAGAACACCAGGAGTTACCCAGCAGTTTTCAGCCTCTCCCCCTGCTGTTCCCTCTGCCCTGCCTGGCTTTGGGCCTGTTATTGCTTGTTGGAATAGGAAATAAAGGGGAATTAATTCAAGTTGAAGATCAAGACATGCTGTCTGCATGGTCAATTAGGAGGGCACAGGGAAATCTGTGTCTCTTCCCATTCATTGGTTATTCCATTAAAAGCCTCTCTCCTAATATATACTTATATATGCAGCCTGCTTTATGTGGCTTTTACCACATATGAAATGGAGACGTTGTAATCAAGGCAGTAATAATGTGGAATGATTAAAAGTAACTTCTGATTGTTTTGGCTTTAGTTGAACATATGGCCCAAAACTGCTGACTTCAGACAAAATGAGGTGGATAAAATGCTTCATTCCAGGTTGTGCTCATCCCTAAACACAACCATACCTTGTACAGTGAAACCAGCCTGGTATATGTTAAAAAAATAAATTAAAAAATTCAAATCTTTGTAGATTTGATTGTAGCCAGGTTGACGGCCCAAACCATCCTGCAGGGAATCATTTCCCATAAGAACATTTGTGGAGATTACAAAATACCGAATTTCTCTGAGGGCTGGAAATTATTTGTACGTCGGCATGTGAGATTGAGAATGAGTTAATTCAGCTTTATGGTAATTGGGGTGAACAGCACCTTCTGAGGGCTGTGAGTCAGGGCTGGGGAGCTGTGTGGTTTTGGGGTGGCAGCCTGTGTGGGGGCACGATGGTTCACCGTGTTAGCCCTCGTTATTCAGAGAAATTAGGAATTGGGGGAACTGCAGCACCTTTCAGCTGATTAAATAAGCCTTCAGGAAATACAGCAAAGTCACTGATCCAGAGTGAGTCAGAGGAGCAAGGAAAAAAAAAAAGGAGGATACAGTGATTTTACAGTAAAGCAGTTCAGAACCTTCTGTCAGCCCAGTTCTGGGTGGTCTTTCCCAGTGTTAGTGGCAAAGTCTGAGCTTTTTTGGGAGCAAACTGCCCAGATTGCACTGAATTGCTCCTGGCAGGGTAGAAGTGCCAGGTCCAACTGCTGGACCATGTGTTGTCAGTTCACATACACAGTTTGTTTTGAAGTAAATAGAAACTCTTTGTAAATACAGCTGGGAGAGCATGGCCAGTGGAGAAGAGCAGCCAGAAGGGGTGTTGTGGCTGTACCAGGCTGCAGGACTGGGACTGACTGGTGAGGACTGGCTCCCTGTCTCACTTGAAAACAGAGCACAAGATACACCCCGAGTGATGGGAATCTGCAAGTTCCTGAAAAATTCTCAGGAAAATGGTGTAAGAGACAAAATCAAATCAGCAGTTATGCCTTGGAGTGCACTCCAGAGGGTTCTGTTCTCTGCTCAGAGCAGTTGTGCTCTCTCAATTTTCAATATTTGCTGCTCTTGAACGAGTTTGATAAATGTCCTTCTGCTTTCTGAGCGCCGCTGGGTCAAAACAAACCCCCGGGAATATCTTGTAAACTCCCTTCTAGTAAACAGTAAATAAAAGTGGTTGGTGTTTTGCCTGAAGAAATAAATATTGACTGCTTAGAAGAATGGAAGGACTTTTTCTTTTTCCCTAAGAACTTTGGAGAGAGGACGAGGCAGTGGATTTGGAAAAGACACGGCAGCTTTGCTTGGATGTGCCAAATCCAGGAGATTGATGTTCCCCTGCCTCCACCTTGGGTTGTCACTGGTGCTGCTTCCACAGAGGGACACCCCGGGTGATGTGCTGTCCCTGGAGTGCTGCTGGATGGGGATCCCACGGGACTCCCATGCCTGGATCTGCTCATCCCTCTGTGGGCTGGAGGTGCCGTAACACACCCGTGCTGTTACTCACCGGAGCGGTTTGTTTTTTCCCGTTTGTTTACTTAAAGAAAAGGGAAGGAACTTTCAGCTTGTCTTTTGCTCAATCGTTTCCCTTCACTGTGAGTAAAACCACGGCAATGGGCACGGAGCTGGATGTCACAGCTGGGGCTGTTGGGGCACCAGCAGCACTGCAGGAGGGGTGAGTCCTGTCTGGGGGTTGCACTCGCTTTTTGCTTTCCTTATTCCCTGGAGCTCCCGACTGAGCCGTGGGGAATGTCAGCGCTGGGAGAGCTTTGGGAACAAACTGCAGAGGGGGATTAATCTCCTGTTTCCCAACAGACACCCAGCTCTGGGAAAAGAGGGGGATGCCATGAGATGTGCTGGAGGGCTGGAGCTGGGAAATCCCAAATCCCTCGCTGTGGGATTTCCCTGTGAGGAGCAGGAATGGCTGAGCTGGCAGCCGAGAGGAGCCAGCTGGCTTTAGTCCCTCGCAGAAAAAAAACCCTTTCTTGGATTCCCCCTCTCTCCTCACCGGAGCTCCTGGAATCCGCAGCGCTGCGAGCTCTGCCCGAGCACCGACTGCGGGGGAAAGCACAGCGAGCCCTTTTATACCACCATGGGCTGCCCTCCTCCTCCTCCTCCTCCTCCTCCTGCTCTCCCCTCCCGGTGCTCCCGCCTTTGGGAGGATGGTCCTGCTCTGCTGAGCCCCAATGACTGACTTCAAACTGCCGCGATCCCAATCTCTGTTCCTCGCTCCTGCCTCCTTTCTGTGGCTTCCCCCCCCTCTTTTCCCCCCCCCACCCCCCTTCTTTTCGTTGTTACTCCACACCCGTTGCCAAACCCTGGATGATCCATGCTTGTCCTCTTTGCCTGGAGAGCATAAATACCACTGGGGAGCTCTGTGAGACTGCACTTGGTACGAGTTGCTGAGCTGAGACCTTGCACATCTCGCACCTCCCGAGGCTTGTTCCATCCTTCTCCCCTTCTCCTAGCTTAAATATTTCAGATACATAATTTATTCTCCACAAGCAGGCTTGGAGAAGCTGCAATTACCTGGAGACTTGGGAGTACTTGCAGAGGTAAGTGTAAAGTTTGGTCCCTGCTTCTGAAATGTGGTTTGGGGTGGGGGGTGTGTGCAAGAAATTACTTTTTTAAAAAGGTACAATTTTAGTAACTTCTCCAAAAAGTTGCCTGGATGGTATAAAATAACACAATACTGTCTGAACTTCCCTTACTGTATGATCTGCAGAGGTTAATGTAAGATTAATAAACATTAATCTTGAATGAATGGGAGGAGTTTGCAAGTACAGGAGTGGATTTCTGTGCAAATAGAAAATATGCAAGGGATGCTGTAGCAGTGTCTAAGAGCTGATGCCTGTGGGCACACCAGTGTGCTCCAGAGTTTGTGCAGCTCTGCTTTAAAGTCATGTATTAAAGGAATTTCAGTGTCATCACATGTGGTGTCTGTTACCAGTGGGTTTTCTATGTGGTTTTACATAGAAACTCACCCACTTGGGTTCTGTGGGAGTGGATTGTAATGGAAGATTCAGATGTTTTGACCCACGGGCTTGACGGTGCTGAATTTATGGTGTGTTCAGTGCAACGTATCAAGTTGTCCTGTGTCAAGGAACTTGTCATCCTGCTTTTCTTTGGAAGCCAACACAGTTCTTTAAGGCTTGAAATGTGTGCATCCCAGGAAAAGAGATGGGCTGGAGTTTAGTGCTTTAAGTATGTTGTGGCTTTATCACTGGATTTCTTTGCACAGGTTAGAAGCTGATCCCAGGCTAACACAGGTTAGAAGCTGATCCTAGGCTAACTCATCCTAGATCCCAGGCTAACTCAGGTTAGAAGCTGATCCCAGGCTAACTCAGGTTAGAAGCTGATCCCAGACTAACTCAGTTTAGAAGCTGATTTAGAATGCTTTGCTCTTTTAGATGCTTTCCTGATATCCCAAGCTGACTTCTGCATTTTCCTGCCTTGTCAGCTTGTGCCATGTGTAACTCCACAGGTCCTGGGATGCTTTAGCTGCAAATGTCACCCATAACTCAGGAGTAGGCACCCACTCGTGTACTTCACCAGGGAGGCAGTCAAAGCTCAATATCCATAAGGAATAAGGTGACATGAGGACATCCTGAAGTACAGGAGTCAGCCTGCATGTGGCTTCAGCAGCCTCACACGCCAGGCTTCAGATGCGACCAGCTCTCCTGCTTTCCGTGCAAAGCAGACACCATCCATTAGCTGGGGAAATAGCTTTCTAAAAATAATCTTCTCCAAAGTCCAGTGCTGCTCTTTAACTCCCTCAGACCCCAGAAGAAGGCCTCCTCTCTGTCCCCACTTCGGACAGGCTTTTCAGCACACTAAGGAGTCGGTTTCTGCTGACTCAGTAATTTCTGATCGCTCCCAGATGTTTACCTGGCACCAGCATCAAGGGCCTGATGTGCTTAAAGGGAGGTTGTGCTAATGCTCCTCTTGAACCCTTTAAATCAACAACAGAGGCTTCCTCAGCTGACTGTCAGCTGATAATTTTCTGTGAATAATATCAAATTCCAACTCAAAGGCAACGTGATTCCAACCTTCCCATATGAGGAGCTCCTGCTGGAGCCCGGAGGCATCGCCCCAGCTCTGCAGGGCACTTGGTCTGGCTGAGCTGCAACACGTGTCCCAGTGTTTCTTTGCACCTGGGCACCAGGGTATCGAGAGGCAGATGGATGGACATCTGAAATCAATGGGAGCTCTCTGAAATGTGAGCATCTTTCTGCTGCTTTCAATTAGTTTGGCCAGGGAACTCTTTCCACTCCGTCCCTCTCCGATTCCTTTATCCTCCCTTCGGATGCTCAGCGCTCCCCACCTCGAGCCAAAAAGGAGGAAGGGACCCGCACACTCGAAGTGAAATAGAAGATAAAACCAAAGTGACCTAATTTTAGAGAGGTGCTGGTATCCCCTTGCTGTCAAATGGGATCCAGGGAAGCACATCCCGAGGAATAATGCACCATCTGTTGCGAGGTTTTTGGCTGGGTCGCGAAACCAGACGCTCTGGCTTCGCTGCGGAGCCGTGAGTGGGGCAGCTCCTCTGGCTCTCAGATGTTACAGCTGATTTTTTTTCAATCTGCCCTTTCTGAAAGTTCAGTGTTTGCCTTAAAGGGGTGGTGGATTCGGGCTCCTATTTAGCAAAGGGCACCCGGCCAAGCGAGGGGTGCAACGGCAGCCTCTGAGCGCCGGCTGTTCCTCTGCCTCCAGGCCAGGCTGCAGGGAGAGCTGCCGCTGCTAAATGGCCACATTGTAAACGGCCGTGGCACTGCAACTATTTTTGAACTCCTGGGGAAGTGCCTCAAAGTAGGAATTGTTCCCTGAATTTGGGTCAGACAGCCTACAAAAGCTACAGCTCGTTTTGCTGCCCCTGCCCCTCTGCAGCCGGGTTAGAAAGTCAGGCTCCTGCCTGGGGGGAAGCAAATGCCACAAAGAGGGCTGAGAAGAGGATGAGGTTAAAGGAATATTTGTCCCAGTGCCACTGAACGTCCTGTCTTCAGGTGTGCCTGGAGCTGAGGACAAGGCGTGTGTGTTGGACTTGCTCTGCAGAGCAGGAAATGATGAGAAGCCGTTACCTAAACTGAGCAAATTACATCCTGCATTGTCCTACCCCGGCAAAGGCTTCATGTGCTGCCTGGAGGGAGGCTGAGGGCAGCTGGTTTTCATCTGCCTCAATATTCAGTACGAGAAAGAAGCCTCAAACAGGGACTTTGTGTCTTTTGTGTAGTCAGCCAACAAGTTTTCAGGGTTTCTCAATAGTGTCAAAGTTTTTTTGAGGGTCCCTGTCTGTGCAAAGTACCTCATGCCTGCCACTGTCCTCCACAGTTGCTGTCGTGCTGGGTCTGGGGATCTGGGGCTTTGTGCTTGAGCATAGCTTTTCCAGCTGGGAGCTGGATGGCTTTTCCCTTCCTTGAATGGTTTCCAGCTCAGCTGGTCTCAGTGTGTCCAAATCCCGTGTCACTGGGATGAAACTTCTCGAATAATTCCTGCTAATCTGGGGTTTGTTTCCTGCTGCTGTGTAGGAATGCTTTCAGCATGGCTTTCAACACTGCTGTCAAAACCAGATCCTCACCTCATGTTGTAGGCAGGGATGGGGAAGCTTTCCTCCAAAATTTTGTCCTAAAGAGGGAGATCCTGTGCTTGCACTGTCTGTACGGATGCTTCTTGCCCAGATTGATCCTGCTCCAGTGGCTCTTAGATCCCAGTAAGGAGCAGTGGGTGCTGCAGAGCCCTGCAGCAGCACAGACTGCCTTCCCTGAACAGCTCCTGATCTAGATAAAACCTACCAAGACATGCAAGGATTGTTAGATGGCTAAATTGGAGCAGGGGGGAGTTCGGGAATAGCAAATGGAGTGGAAGCACCGTGGAGCAAGGGAGAGGGGTTAAACAAAGCTGTTCCAACCCGGCAATGACCAAATCAAAACCATCCCTCTGAGCCGGTTGTGCTGACGATGCTTCCAAGTGCACGGGAACACCTGATGTGGCCGGGGGAGGGCGGGTGCTCCGGCTGCTCTCCTGATCTTCCATAACTCACATCCCTGGCCCTGATCCCGCCTTACGTGAAGCGCCGCGTCAGAGACACCCCCCCGGGGCGTCACTGCGGGCAGGGATTGGCGTTGTTTGGTGTTACGGTGACATCTCCCATGAAGAGCCGCTCTCACACAGCCTGGCAGCCGCCCTGCTGGGCTCCATCCCGAATAGCTCGTGCTGATGCCTGACCTCTGCGATCCGGCCTCCTGGGAATTTTACTTTCCCTTTTATTCATATCTGTTCTCTGCTTTAGCAGCTGCTCTTTGTGGGAATAACTCCAAATGTCTCCCCTTCCTGCCTGTGAAGGGATGGAGCTGGGATTACTCAGAGCTGCTGGGCAGTGTGGGGTGGCACCTCCACCAAAGATGCTGGGGTGCAGGAGGCACCTTCTGCCGTGTCTGGGGAGTCCCAGCACATCAGTGGGGTAACAAACTGAGTCCCCATCACTCAGGGTGTTGTTCAGGTCTTCCTGTCGTTGGGGTGAATGGGAATTGTAGGTATCACTTATTTCCAAGCACAAATGTGATCTGTGAGGCCTCATTGTTGGGTGATATATGCACTGAGAGCTTCTCTGGCACTGCCTTCACTGCCTGTTTCTCCCCAGATTCCAGATCTGTGTTGAGCCATAGGAGTCCCAACAAGAAAACCTACTGTCACCTTCATCTTTGCTTCTACGGGCTGTAAAGGAGGAAGCATGAATCCTGCCCTACCTTGGATCATTCCTCTTGGATGTGTACTGCTCCTGACAATGACAGCTGAATGCTTTATCTTGCCCAACTCGAGTCACCTGGAGAGCATCCTGAGTAAATATCGGGATGGGGAAGCTCACTCCAGATCCAAGAGAGCCATTTTATTCTCAGACAGACAGGAGATCCTGATGCTCCACAATAAACTGAGAGGTCAAGTTTACCCAGTGGCCTCTAATATGGAATACATGGTGAGTCCAGTGCCTGATACCTCACTTTGTTGCTACTTTTTGTATTTCCTAACTGTATTTTAATTTTCCTTGAGGTGCGGGAGGTGCAGCAAATTTCCTCTGAAGTAAGTTTTTCTCAAGAGGTTTCCTGAAGCAATTTCATTCCAGAGTGAACGATGCTTTAGATCACTGGACTGTTTTGGTTGGAAAGGGCTGCTAATGGGTCATCGAGTCCATCCACTGCATAGTTTCAGGACTGGTTCCATTATTCATAAATGAGGTCTGGCCCAGCCCTGGATGCATCTCTGGTGATGGCAATTCCACAGCCTGCCTCAGCAGGTTCTTCCATTACCTTAATGTCATAAAAGCATCAAATTTTCCCTAGTGTTTAACCCATGTTCTCCCTGTGAAAGGTTTCAGGCTGTTTGGAGTGTTTTGGGACACCACAGTCTGCTCAGAGGATCTTCTGATGGTCTTTGGGTTGCCATCAGCTACCACCCAGCGCTGGAGGTGGCATCTGTCCTCTTGTCATACACTGATCACCAGAGCTTATCCACGTGAGCCAAACATCCAGGATGCTGCTGGAAATCTGCTCTGGGCCACAGAGAAACAGGGCTTGAGAAATGTGGCTCCACTTGCAAAGAATTTGAATCACTGGAAAAAGCTGGAAGGACTTTGGGAGTTTATGGGTGGATGGGTCAGTGCTATTGGCTTTTTGTAGTTCAGGAAACCAAAATAAAAGTTTGGTCAATGTATTCTCCCACTTCAGAGGGAGAACTTAAAGGTTTGAGAATGAAATATGCCTTTGCCATCAACAATTCCCATGAATAGCTTTTTTTCACTTGATGCCAGAGACCCTCCTTTGAGCTATTTTTGCTGTGCCATCAAAATATTACAGGGCCACAAAATGATGTAGGCAAATAATTATTTTTTGTGTGCCTTTTCCCAGTGTGCAAATATAGTTCTGACCAAGGCTAGTCTGACTTCAACTGTGCACTTCTGCTGACAGATCCGGTGATTAATGATTTGTTAAGACCGTTTTTAAAAGGGTAAAAGAAAAGTACACTTGAATGTCATATAAAATTGTTTGCCAGCTGTGCTGAAATGAGGGCTAGAAATGGAAAATCTTGCCTTTTGTGACTCTAAGGAGAAGAAAAAGAGAAGGGAGGGCAGAGGACATTGAGGAAGGACAACTGTCCGTGGGTTGGTCCCCACCAGCACTCACCCTGCCGGTCTCCTGCAGTGCTTTTGTCAGGCATCTCGTGCCTTTCTAAGAACCAGTGATTGTATCTCTTCTTCAGCGGCTCTCACGTTATCCTGCAGGGAAGTACTGCCAGAAGAGGCAACTTGATTGACTTCCAGAGGGTAAACACAGAGCATGAGCAAGCCCAGTGTGTTTGGGTTGGCTCTGGGGATGGCAGAGTGCTGCGGACTGTCCACTGCCCGGCTGCTGTTTGCGCTCGCGGCGCGGTTACACTTCTCTGTTTGCCTTTGCTCAGGGAGCTTTTCTAGTGGTTTTTATGGCTGATTGAGGGCAAATGAAAGGGCCTTATGTGCTGTGAAGAAAGGAGCTGAGTATAAGATGGTGCTGCTTGGAAGGGCCATAATCAGCCTTTCATGTGTTCGTGTTTACCCAGGATGACTTGGAAATGCCGGGTATAAGCTGAACAGGAATTTCTCTTTAATCCTTTGTCCTGCATAGGACATTTCTCATTTGGACTCCTTTAAGAGGATGGTCTGTCTTTAGTACCACAGACAAACTTTTCTCTTTCCCTTTGGTGCCCATGTGGAGTGTCACCAGCGACGTGCTTATTTGGGGATAAGAAGGTAGAGCATGTTCTTGCCCGTCCATCTCCAAACACTGCCTTGTGAAAGTCCTTTCTCCCAGCTCCATATCTGACACATTTAAGTGATCTAAAATGGCAATGGGGGCAAAAGTATTCCAGGAAACGGACATATTTAACTACTACAGGATGAACTTAAGTTGTTGGATATTGCTGATAAGAATCCAATACCAAACTGGGTCCTATGACTTATCTGGAGATGAAAAGAATTATATACATATGGGATAAAGGTAAAGCAGACTGAAAAAATGAAGAAAGATACAGTTTAGCTGCTGAGTTTGTGTAATTAATTGAAAGTTGGCACAGGTATTCAGTGTTAATGGAAAATGAGTGAGCAGTGCACAACTTCCTGATGAAGCTGGGCCAGTACAGAATTACCTTAACCCCTCTAACAAATCTATGATTGACACTTCCACTGCGTGTTTGGACTTTGTAACAGCAGTGGATGGGTGCCAAGACCAAAACAAACCCCTTGTTAATAGGCCCAGAGTAAAAAGAACATAATGGACCCAGAGTAAAAAAAGGACATAATAGATCCTAAGGCATTGTGACCTTTTAATATGGCTTAGTCAGATGGCTTTCAGCAGTGATGAAAGACAGAAATCTTTCCTCTTGTGGCGGCCTCAGAGACAGCTGGAGAAAGCAAAATTGTTCTCAGTGCAGATTGCTGGAAGGAAAATAGTTTGTTTTCATGTATAAGGTATGCATCCTTCCTCCCAACTGTAGGGTGCTGACTTTCCCTGTCAGGATGGGATAGTATTTCTGTGGGGGTTAGCAAAGCACATCCAGGGCTCTGCCAGGACATGTCAGCCCTGAAGTTTCATGGCACTTTTAAAAGTAAGCTGCCAGTATTGCAGAAAGTCTAAGCTGGGGAGGATAATGAGTGAGTAACCTGATCACTGGAATTCAGATGTCTGGAGTTAGGTTTACAAAGTCCTGAGGCTGAGTAAGTAGACTTTTTGTGGGATGTGTTCTTACTAAATCTGAACCTACAACTTGTAGCATAACATGTGTATACCATGCATATATTTTATATATATAATATATACTGTACTTTCAAAAGCCATTATGAATTTTCAGGAGTGAAAAAGATAGTCCATGTGCTAAATCACTTGGAATTGTACATACCCAAAGGATTCTCAGCCTCTGCTTGTGAAGGAAACTGAGCACAGGCTCATTGCCCCTCTGGCTTCAGCAATCTTCCTAGATACTGCTTTGAATATTGGCATAAAGAATTCTTGCAAGTATAGCTGGGAAAGTCTGAAATCTCTTCCCCCCCCCCCCCCATACTTATTGCTCTGAAATAATTCCAGCGTCCTGACCGCACTCGCGTCTGAGAGGCAAATAACTGCTCTGATTTAAATGGGATGGCTTTGTAATCTGAGCCTGCAGAAATGAACTTCTCTGCTCATCCAGAACAAAGCTGTGCAAAGACAGAGCTCGTTCCCAATTACCTGTTGAGTGTCTTTTGTCCGAGCTCATTTATTTTATCCGTAGGCATCAAAGGGAGACGGGACGCAAATGTTGGCATTAATTTCCTTTTAAATGGCCTATTGCTCACGATGTCTCTGCATTAAATTAGGAGATTTGGAGCATCTCCGCCTCTGAGGCTGCAGGGAATGATGCTGTGCTAGAAAGCCTGGGGAACTCGCAGCGCAGAACGTCTTGGGAGAGTGTCTGTGGCTTTTGTGTTGGATGGGAAGGCGGGTTGTGGCTGGTCACTGCCGAGCGCAGAAAGTGGGAGACCACAAAAAGCTGTGTGTCTGGGCACAGCTGCAACAGTCTGCTGGGATGGAGGTTTGGGAATGTGTGTGGTGGGTCCAATCCCATCACCTTCAAGGAGCTGGAGGGCTGCAACGGAAAATGGTTTCATTCCCTGGGTCAGAGCTGTGTCCACATGGGGTTTTGCAGATTGACGTGGATTTGCTTGGTCACTGGTCAGCCCAAAGCCAGGCTGAAGAGCCCAGGGCAGCTCTGGGATGTTGTTGGAATCTGGGTTGCTGAGTGTGTTTAATGATAAGCTCTGGGAGGCCTGGGCTGTGAGCTCAGTGAGATGAGCTCATGTTTTCTTTACACAGATAGTGTGGACACACCAAGTTCCAGGAGACATTGTGTTTTCCTCTCGTCTTATCCAAGGATGCACAGTCCTTCCCCATCCCAGCTATAACTGCCTGACACTGTGTCCAGATACTCACTCAGAACGAACACTTGATGGTTTTTAAATGTGTTTGGGAGCCTGAATGCCCTCCAGCCCTCCAAAAAGGCTCTGACAAGTCCTTTGATATGTTTGAGATCAGAAGTTGCTTTTTTCTGGAGAAGACAGGACTTGGAAAGAGCAGCTGGTTGTGATGGTAAATGTCCAAAAGGACAATCTTGTGCTGGCACGTGAATGGGCTGGAGACACATTACAAGACCTCTCGTCTCTTTGGTTTTATTTGTAGGAATGTGCGGTAATATTTTAATCCCAATGAATTATCCTCTGAGGGCTGTTCTGAATAGAGCAGCTGTCAGTAATTACACAATGAATTCAGGGCACTGGCTGCTGGGCCCAGCAAGTCTGGCCTTTAGAACAAATACACTCCTGGGCAGCGGAGCCAGCAGAGCTGCTTTCCTGTTTGCCTTTGTGTCATGTTTGAGCGCTGCTTTGGCTTCCAGCTGGGTGATATTCCATGAGGAGTGATCTCACACTAACGTCCTTCCCTCAGTGGGAACAGAAATGGGATTTGTCACTTCCAGCCTCATGCCTTTGAGTGAGAGTGAGATTAGCTGGGACTTTGCCTGCTCTGATGCATTTGGCTGGATCCACTGGTGGACTCTGCAGTTAGTCTGGAAAGAGATGGGGAGATGGGACTGGGAGACTCAGACCCACACTTCTTGATTAAGAACTTGGACCAAAAATCTCCAGCTATGTGGTAGCAGAGGGCAGGAATACATCCACTGTTGGAATTGTCCTTGATAGGAAAGCCTGGAGATATCCCGACAGTAAGGACAATGATGGAAAATCAACATCAAAGCACTGACTGCACATTAGAACTCTTGCAGGTCTCAGAAATAGGTGTCATGAGCAAGTCCTGGGACCTCCAACCTTGACTTTTAATTTTTTTAATTTTTTTTTTTAAACATATTAGAAAAAAAAACCCTGGCAAGAATATCTGGTGTTTTAGGGTGGATAGTCTGGATGGCTTCCTGAGCTCTTCCCAGGTGTTTGTGTGTTTTCTGCTGACCTGTGTAAAGCATCTCCCAAGAAGCATGGCATCATCCAGGCCAAACTACAGACTCTTTAGTGCCCTGGACTTTCATGACAATGGAACATCTTGAGAAATGTGGTTTTAGGTTGGGGCACACCACTGAACTGTGCTGGCTCCACCAGGACAGGCCGGACATGTACACGTGAACTGTAATTTAACCTTTCTCCAGTAACTGCTGTTGGTTTCATCTCTTGATCTAATAAGTCTGAGATGAAAAAATGACCTGTTGCTTTCTCTCCCCATGCCCTGAAGACCTGGGATGATGAGCTGGAAAGATCAGCCCAGGCCTGGGCTCAGCAGTGCATCTGGGACCATGGGCCCAGTGACCTCATCAGGTCGATCGGGCAGAACTTGGCGGTTCACTGGGGCAGGTAAGAGCTGGGGGGCTACAGAATCACTGCAAAGAGCAATTTATGGGTCATCCTTTAGAGACAGTTGGAAAAGCTTGCTTTGGTGCTTGACAGAGCACTGGGGAAAGGGAAGAAAAGCTGAGGATCATTAATTGTGACTGCTCTGGTGGAACAGTTATCCCAGTAACACCTGCAGCCACCACAGTTCCCAGTGAACCAGCATTGATTTGGGCTCCTCCAGCCATCTGTATCTCTGGGTAACACAGCTGTAACCTGCTTAAGGTCACTCCTACTCCTTAAGGAGATCAGAAGTCTTAACCCTTGCTCCTAGATCTGCTGTTTAAGGGAAGGGTTCTGGCATCGTGTAGAGAACCAGGGGAAAGCTGAAGTTTCTCAGGAGCCATGTCTGGATTCAACTGCTAGTTATGAATTTAATGATCTCTTGCTGTATTTTTAACAAATATTTATCCAGCTTCTAATTTCTCTTCCCTGAGAACACTTTGCAGATTTTTTTTTTCAACTTTCTGGGGCAAGTTTTTAAACCAGAGTTGTTAACCCAGTTAGGAAAGCTGATGTTAAGGCTTCCAAATGGATTTTCCTCTCCATCTCAAGGTGAAATTTCTTTATTGTTAAGCCCCTGTTGTTAAGCCTTTTATAGGTTAAACCTGCTTTGCACAGCAAACATCTTCTACTTGTTCAGGAGCCCTGAGGGATTTCCACCCATTTCCTGGGTGGAAATGCAGTTATGACTGTTGTAAATCAGGTAGAACTTGGTGGAAAGCAATGGAAATTTGCTGGTGTGAAATTAGCCTGATAGAAAAGTTGGGCTCGTTTTTGTTGGCAGAATTAACTAATGATTGGAAAGTAGAGTGGTTAATCCATTGGAAACAAAGTCAAAAGATCGTGCTGTTCTTGGCTCTCCTACAAGTGTTCAAGATGGCCATGGGTTCCTGATGGAGGTAGATCCAATCTTGCTCCCTTTGCAGCCACTGAGAGGAAAGAGAAATCAGATTTATCTCAGCTTTTTCAGGAACGGGCCATAACTTGATTGCCTCAATTTCCTCTCCTGTAAAGTAGGACTCGGAAAGTATTCGCCTCATGACATCATGAGATGGATGTTTTCAAAATACTTCTAATGAATGATTTTTAATGAAAAGTTGGCTGAAAGAGCGAGCTCCAGTTGGTAATGATATCATTTGGAATTCTGGCAGCTTGCTCCATGTGAGCTGTTGAAAGCAATAAAAAGCAGTGGCTTTGGTGCAGTTTGCAGATCACTCTGTTTGCTCTGCGAATGTAGCGTGTAAAATACATATTTCTACAGGTAATTTTGACACCATTTGTGCTCCCCAGACAGCACAAGCAGCATCAGCACTGCCCCAGGCTGTGGTGCCTGGGGCACAGGTTACACAAAGTACATGGGGGGCTCGGTGCAGGGGGAAATTCCTGCAATAAAAGGTTGGATAGTGGTGCAGTGCTCCAGCTGCTCTTCACCAGCTCATGGTGGGATGTGAGTGTGGAAAAGCCCACTCACTTTCAAAGGTCTTACAGTATTAGCTCCGGGGGTACTTCCAGATTTAGCAAATTGCCTGGTGGTAAAATAGGTACACGATGGCTTTTGGTTTAAGATGTTTGGCAAACCCTCACTTCTGTTTACTTTCAAAATACAACTTTCCGCCAAACTAGAAGTTATTTTGTAGTTGTGTGGAAAAGTGAGAAGGGCATTTCAGGGCAGTGGCACTTGAGGATCGTGTCAAACCTATAAATAATACAGAGTCAGGTCAGGCTGTGAATGTAAGGGAAAAATCATAGAAACACAAAACAGTTTGGGTTGGAAGGGACCTAAAAGATCACCCAGTTCCAGCTATGCTGTCATGGTCAGGGACACCTTCCATGAGACCAGGTTGCTCCAAGCCCCATCCAACACGGGCTTGAACGCTTCCAGGGATGAGGCAGCTTCTCTGGGCAACCTGTGCCAGGGCCTCACCACCCTCACAGGGAGGAATTTCTTCCCAATATCTAATCTTAACCATCATCATTAACATTGTCAATGAGATTTTTTTTAATTCCAAAATTTCTACCAGAACATCATGATTCAAACTGCCTTTTTTCTCCTTCAGGTATCGATCCCCAGCTTTCCACGTCCAGTCTTGGTATGATGAAGTCAAAGATTACACATTCCCTCATCCTCATGAGTGCAACCCGTGGTGCCCAGACAAGTGCACAGGCTCTATGTGCACACACTACACCCAGGTAGAGGACACCATTGTACCCAAACTCTCCACATGTCCCAGCTGTGCCTGGATTGGGGTGATTTCCTTATTTTTCAATAACTATTGCCCTTGCAGATAGTCTGGGCCACGACCAACAAGATTGGCTGTGCTGTCAACGTCTGCAAGCAGATGAATGTCTGGGGAGAAATCTGGCAGAACGCTGTCTACCTGGTCTGCAACTACTCCCCCAAGTAAGGCAGAGCAGCTGGGCTCTCTCCAGCTCTCCCAAACCTGGCAGGTTGCTTAACTAGCCCAGGATCTGGGGAAGAGATTTCAGGCAGTCTAGACTGGTGGTTGTGGCTTTAAATTTTCTCTTTAGGCAGCAGCACAGGGCTGGTTCAAAACTACTGAGCACTGCCTGGAAAACTGAATGAGGGGCCTGGGCCAGGCTGGAGCTTTGATGTTCCTGCCACGGGAAGGGAAGGAGGAGCAGGAGGTGGCCAGGATGGAGCTGGCGTGTGCTGCTGAGCGAGGCTTGCTCTCTGCTGTCAGAGGGTGGGAGGGGATGGGGTGGTGGTGAATGCCAAAAAAACCCTGAAATAACTGCATCAGTGAAAATCTCCCTAGCTCAATGGTTTGCTTAAATTGCAAAATGAAAATTACATTTCTTGCCTACTACAACCAGGAGAAGTTTCCTACCTGGCAATGGCACTTAATATTTTCTGGTTTAATGGCTAATAGCAGAAACATTCCCACTCCAAGCCCTTGGCAATTTAAAACTTCAAAACAAAATGAAATAGGGAAGCCACTTATATGCAAATGGAGCGGCTTGGACAGCATCTGACTTCTGGGGATCATAGTGCAGAATAATGCAGAGGAAAAAGGTGTGTGGATATAGAGCTGTCATGACCCAGGCAGAGCTCTCTGGGTGTGTTGTCTAAGCCCCTCTCCCCAGGTTAGATACTCGTTTTGCTCATGGTTTGGAGGGGTTTAACAACCTGCTCCTCATACGGGATCACAGCATCTCCTGCACAGCTCCCACAGCAGGCTGGGCCATTTGCACGTCATCCATTGAGGGCTGCTGGATGGAAAAATACTCTGTTCCTGCAGTTTCTGCTTAATCTTTTCTCTCTGGCATCGGTGCACATTGTCCTCATCTAGCCTTATAGGTGGAGACAGCTGAAAGAGCAATAACCCAGGAGTTCGTAGCCGTGGGCTTAACTCCGGCTCCTTCAACCTCCTCAGCCCCTAAAGTTTGCAGGACAAAGCGCCAAAATGGGCTTTTATTTTGAGTAGTTTTTTGAGAAAAATGCAGTAATCCACTGATTTATTTCTGTTTACATAAGATCCCAGTGTTTATATTGGAAGTTAATATAACAGTGATACTGCATGCGATTTATTTATGTCAAAAACTAAAAATGTCATTTTGGAGGTGACATGAGGAAGAACATTTTTTTTTTCCTACAAAGCTTTCCTGGGCTGGTTGTTTAGTCTTTGTTCAGTTGCTTTGGGCCAGGTGATGTTTCTGGTCTTGGGTGAGTGTTTGGGTGTCTGATGGGTGCACGTTTCTCCTGTGCTTGCAGGGGCAACTGGATCGGAGAAGCTCCGTACAAGACCGGCCGTCCCTGCTCCGAGTGCCCCCCGAGCTATGGAGGAGGCTGCCAGAACAACCTCTGCTACAAAGGTACGTGGTGAGGGGCTTGGGGCACCCTCTGGGATAGGGAAAATTGCTGAGCAAGGATGTGGAAATTTCTAATTAGAAGCAGCCACAGCGTTGTGCACCTTTTAATTAGCCATCCTTAAATATTTCGACATCACGACACGTGGGAAATCGTCAGCCACTGCTGGAGCTGAAAACCTCTGAACTGCTTAAAATCTGGAGCTCGGATTCAGCATGTTTTCCTGGGGAAAATGAAAGAGCTGGAGCAGGGGGAAGCAGCTCTGAGCTTCCAGAGGTTTGGCTCGGGAGCTCCAGCGGGATTTTGAGCACTGGCAGGAGCGATCCCGTCCTTGCGGGGTTTGTTTGGGAAGGGAATGTTCTCCAGTGCTTCCCAGAGGTGACGTGGGTGGGCAGAGCTTGGCCGCCTGCCCTGCTCCTTCGGGGGCCAGGGATGGAGCCTTTTCCTCCCTCCCTACCTTGGTTTTCATGGCTGCAAGATGAATGCAGCGATTCCTGTCTCTCAGAGGAGAGAAGGGGATCCTGGATGGCTTTTCCTCACCTGTGGAAAGAGAGGTCAGGAGAGTAAAACACATTATTAATGTGAGCCCTCCAGTATAGCAGTGCTGTCCCTCAGCATGCAGGAGCTCCTGGGGTCGTTTTTCTCCTCCCACATGTTTGGCTTCAGAGAGAACTGGGCTCCTGGAAAGAGGCAAGTTCCCTGGAGACTTGCCCAAAACAGAGGCTTATTTTGCTGCAACCTGGCATTTCTCATTTTTCCCCTTGTGGGGTTTGGGGGAGGACCCCGGGGTGCAGGGGGGCTGCAGTGGGGAGAGGGGAGGGGGTGCCCTGTTGGAATATGTGCTCTTCAACTTATTTGGGTTTTCCCTCAGAGGGAAGAGCTCTGTGGGAAACAGGAGCAGCAATATCAGCACCTTCTTTTCACTAATTAGTGGAGATCCTTTCAAATCTTTACTGTAAGATGCTATAAATGCTGTTCGTGCCCAGAGGAGCGGGAGAGGAGCAACCTCCCCTCACATTCCCTGGGAATAGCTCTGTGCTGCATCTAATGGGCATTTTTGATCTTCCAGCTGTTTTAAAGCAGATCCTTGTCAAACTAAATCACCTCCCTCAAAACATGAACCTGCCTGATTTCCCCACCCCTGTGAACACACTGTAATTATTTTTAACCCTCTCTTCTAACCAGATTACCGTTATCAAGATCCCATCATAGGTGAGACAGATGAGACCAATGAAGTGGAGATTCCACAGGTGGCAGAGCAAAAGCCAGTGAGGTTCTACCCTCCGGAAAGCAAGCCCAGCAAATCCATCAAGCCCAAGAAAATCATCCCAGAATCCTACATGAGTAAGACAACCTCTCTCTTTTTCAGCTTCTCTGAGTTTTTAAGTACCTCAATGGGAAAAAGGGTGGAAAGTGATGAGGAGGCTCAGGAAAAAAAAAACCTGGGGGGGATGTTTGAGTGGAGGGGGAGGTAATCTGTGTGAAAATTCACTGCTGCTTGTAGCAGAAACCTGCTAGAAGTGGTGACAAAGCTTTCAAAAGCTGCTCGTTCCTTCTGCACATCAATCTGCAACAGGTATTTGTTTGTTTAAGTCATTTCATAGAATCACAGACTGGTTTGGATTGGAAGAGACCTTAAACCTCATCCTGTATCCTGTTCCACCCCCTGCCTTAGGCAGGGACACCTTCCACTATCCCAGGTTGCTCCAAGCCCTGTCCAACTTGGCCTTGGACACTTCCAGGGATGGGGCAGCCACAGCTTCTCTGGGCAACCTGTGCCAGGGCCTCACCACCCTCACAGCCAAGAATTCCTTCCCAATATCCCACCTAACCCTGCCCTGTGGCAGTGGGAAGCCATTCCCCCTTGTCCTGTCCCTCCAGGCCCTTGTCCAGAGTGCCTCTCCAGCTCTTTTGGAGCCCCTTTAGGCACTGGAAGGGGCTCTGAGGTCTCTCTGAAGCCTTCTCTTCTCCAAGTGAACACCCCCAGCTCTCCCAGCCTGTCTCCCTGGCAGAGATGCCCCAGCACTTGGAACATCTCTGTGGCATCCCCATGACTCACTCCAGCAGGTCCACATCCTCCTTATCTCAATAAAATACCAATGTACCAAAGGTCCCCCCATCAGCAATCAATTTAGAAAATACAGGGTTTATTTCCCATTTAAAACACTCTGCACTCAGCAGTTCCCCTCTTTGCAGCTTTTCTGGGTTTTATAGTTTGTTTCCTCTTTATTTTTTGCTTGGGAAGATTTCTGAAGTCATTTATGGAGCTGCTGGTACTTCCTCAGTTGTTTTCTAACTGTTGTTAATTAAAAGACTTATTGAGCAAACAAGGTGAGGCAAGCCAACACATCCTTTTCAAGTTTATCTACTGAAATCTGGAGAGTCTGTAATTAAATGGAGAATGAGACTCTGACTGCAGACCTCGGGCTGTAAATCAAAGCCTTCAGCTGTCAGATGCTTCTTCCTTACTAATATTCCAGAGACACCTGTCTCAAGTGAAGAGCTAAAGAGGCACGAATTGCTCCAGGCTGGATAAAATAAGATTTTATCTTGCTGCACCAAAGACCTCCAGGAAAGACATGTGGAGGTTGTTCAGGAGCAGGCTGAGCTCTTTCCTTTTAAAATATTTATTTTTTTGTTTATTTATTTCTCCCCAGCACAAGTCATTACCTGTGAAACCAAGATGAGAGACAAATGCAGAGGCTCAACATGCAACAGGTAGTGTTTTATTGCTATTTCTTGGAGCGCTGTGGGAAAAAGTAATCTAAATATTGCTCAGTTGTTGCAAGCATAGGATAGGCTGTACTGCTTATTTTTTTGTGGCTAAACAAACCAAACAAAATCCCAACAAAACCCAGCAAAAAACATCCCCTAAATTTCTCCTCATGCAAGCCTTCAGCCAAGCCTGGCAATAAGGTGCTTTGGTTTATTTTATTCAGCCGTGATGACCCAGAGTTTCAGGTGGCCAAAATAATTCAGTAAATTTTGGCAGAGTCATTTTTCGAGCGTTTTTCATGCATTCCACTGCTGTCCAAGCCAGACCAATAATTCATGGCTTGTCCCCTCCCAGCCAGTCAAGAACTTCTGGTTAAGGTTTCTGCAAAGAACAGGACAGTTTATCACTTGGAGAAAAACCAAATCCACAGAATCTAAATATTGGGTCGGGCTGTTAAGGAGGGTGGAGAAACTCTTTTAAAAAGTAGCTATTTTGCAATCTTGTTTTTAAAATGGAAGAGTTACGTGAAATGAATGGAATGACTATTAAGTGGAGTCAAAGTCTGTTTTTCTTGAATTGTTTTTTGCCACCCTCAAAGATATATATCTTCACCAGGTATTTGTGCCCAGCTGGCTGCTTGTACAGTAAGGGAAAGATCTTTGGAACATTTTATTATGAAAGTGTAAGTACCTTTTAATAGCTCATGGATGTAACTTGTGGGGAGTTAGTGGTAATAACAGAAATGGGAAATGCCAACCATTCTAGTGTAATTTGGCTTTTCATATTCTCCCCTTGTGGTGCTGTAAAATGGTGCTAATAAAGATTATCTGTATTTTCCTCATCTTAGTGATGAAATAAAAAGGAGTCTGGGAAAGCAAAGTGATTCCAGACGTGATTTTATCGTGAGTTGTCCTTAATGTGGGCACCCATGGAAAGTGAGGGATGGGGATCAATAGTGAGCTCTTACAAAGAGCTGTTCATTGGTGTGGGCAGCTTTTTATGAAAAACACTGTTAAATGCTGCAACTAAATAATATTTGGGTCTGATTTGCTGGATCTTGAGTTAGTAAGATAATTTATAAATAAAGCATGGCACCGTTTTCCCATCAAAACTACTTTTGGGGTGAATAAAGGTTGAAGATAAAAGTTTTTTTGTGTAAAATCTGGTTTTCTTTCCCCATTCCAACTGCTGGTGTGTGACTGCATCACCCCTGCAACTTCTGTGATTGCAGACAGCCATCCCCTCCAAGTGGTGTCAGCAGAAATATTTTGGGTTGGAATATTTTGTCGAGAACTGGAAATATTTCAGACTGGTCGTTCACTTCCAACGCTGCTTTTCTTCTAAATTGTGTTTAAATGTATGGTTTTGTTATTTAAAAAAAAAAAAAAGGCATTCAACCAAGCAGTGCTTAAAATAATAGTAGTAATAAAAGAATAAGGCTGTGCTGGGAGAGTAAGATTTAACAACCAGATTCCAAAGGAGTGTACTCAGCTTATTTTCCACTTGGTGCTTTGGTGGTGGTTTAATTTCTCCTTTGTTTTTCGCCCAGTGGTTGGGCAGATTTATTTCACACACTATTTCTTTGTGCTCTTGTCAGTCATCAAGCATTTGTCGTGCTGCCATCCATTATGGCATCCTGGATAACGAAGGAGGGCTGGTGGATATCACAAGGAAGGGGAGAACACCTGCTTTTGTGAAGTCCACCAGGAACGGCGTGGAGTCTTTTAGGTACTGCCTTCACCAAAAAGTTTGGTGTTTGCTTTAAATACCAAATGTATTTGAGTTCCAAATGATGTTGAATTCTCTTTGCTACCCATAAGTAGGCTTAGTGACCCAAGTCATTCTGTTATGCTCATTTTTTAACTGTATTATTTTCTTTGCTTGTTTTGCAGGAAAAGTAAACCTTCAAACGCGTTCATGGTTTCCAAAGTCACAAGTAAGTTTCAAAAGTTGAGGGGAAAAAAAATATTGTTGCTGAAGTTTGGTGGGATATTTGAAAACATCACTCTTTTCAGTGCTCTTTTTCCTTTTGAGTGGTTGTGTCAAATAGTTCTGTACCACAGCCAAACCCTGGAGTGGTGATCTAGGATGAGCTGGAACCCTGGAGTGATTGCCCACCCACTGTGGGCAGCACCAGCAGCTCATTTTTTCTGTGGATATTTCAGAGAAAGGTACAGAAAATTGTGATAATGGGCCATTTCCAGCAGCATCTCCCGGTGATGGATCATGGTGGGGTC
This sequence comes from Manacus candei, assembly GCF_025592945.1. Taxonomy (NCBI): domain Eukaryota; kingdom Metazoa; phylum Chordata; class Aves; order Passeriformes; family Pipridae; genus Manacus; species Manacus candei. The sequence goes on along the minus strand of NW_026138101.1, from coordinate 624,107 downwards.
GAAACTTGAGCTGCAGTGTCACAAACTTCTGATAGCAAAGGGATGGAAGATGAGCCATCCATGTATGAAAACCTCAGTCTAGTATGAACACTTCCAAAGCTGAAAAAAACCCAGTGGCTAACGTCCTAGTGCAATATTGTAATGGAACATGTAATACATGTGAAATTAGTTTCTAACAGTGAGTCATCATGTTTGTGATGACCATATAAATAAATACTGGGGAGTTCTACTTTTTAAACAATTCCCACTTTCTGAATATCTTTGAAAAATTCCTCCTACACAGAATCATCACTTTGAATAGATCCACCTGAGCCATTTTCAGGGAGAACTGTAGGGGTCAGGTTATTATATTTCCACACCTGGAGCTGTAGCAAAAACACATGTTGTGGATCAGCTGCTTTTCCCTTTTGAAAGCTGTGACTTTTTCAAGGCCACACTGTATTATGGTGCCAGGATTCCTGCTGGAGAGCTGGTCAACCCTCTCCTGGGCTTTTGCTGCTGGTGTGGGAATGAGCAGTTTTCCCCTTGGTGCCCTCAGCTGGGTCTCACCAGATGTGTTGTGCGACTGTGACGTGTGTTTTCTGCAGCTGCCTGAGCTTTTAGGTCTAATACTTTGCCTCTCCCTGTTTCTCCTGGCAGCACAGACACTGGATTGTTACACCACGGTAGCTGAGTTGTGCCACTTCAAAAAGCCAGCGAGCCACTGCCCCAGGTAACACAAAACCATCTGGGCTCAGCCTAAACCCGCCCTGCGCCAAAGAGGGGCAGCTTAACAGGGGGTGCTGAGCTCCCTGAATCTGAGGGCTGGTGGGAGTAGAGCTGATTTTCCTGGATGAACTGGAGGAGGGGGTTGGGAATGGCGTGTTTCCTCCTGCCACCCTGCTTTTCTTACCATCACAACAGAAAACTCGTTATGTTTTCAGATCACTTCAGTAACATGTAAGTCAGGCTACGGGATCCCCCCCTGCACACCTCAATGTATGAGTGTGAAACTTCACTCCCTGCCTTTACTCTCTTGCATTTGCTATTTTTGGGATGTGGTTTTTCTTTCTACTCTAAAACATGGAAGAATGTTCTAGAAAGCTGCTCTTTGCAGGTGTAGGTTGTGGCAGGGCAGGGGAACACAAACATGCAAAGACTTACATGCACAGCACCGTGCAAAAATGCAGGTGCTCCCCTTTGAAAAGGTCATAAAAGACCAATCCCTTTTTTACTGTTCTAAATCCCTCTATTTGCAGTTCTGCAGTAACAACCAAATGTCATCTGAGGGGAAAAAATAATTAAATTCACTGTTGCCACCTGCAGACCAGATGCAGGCACTTGAAATGTCCCAGGAATGCAGCTCGCTTTCCTGTTCAGCCTCGAAATGGAGAATAAATATGAATAACTTGTTTTCTAGGATTTATTGTCCAGCCCACTGTAAGGACGAGCCGTCGTACTGGGCACCTGTGTTTGGCACCAACGTTTATGCAGATGTGAGTATGATCCTTCCCCTCTGACCCTGTGTGTGGTGACATCTGTGTCACAGAGCTGGGGTCATGCTCTGGGATTTAGGGAAAAAAGGCCAAACTCTCTGTGATCGTTGTGGAGATGGGTAAACGGGGGTGAAGGCTGGGGTCAACAAGCTTGTGCAGCCCTTCTGCTCTCCAACATCAACTTATTCTTAAGGATTTGAATATGCCTCTTAATAACTCCATGACTTATGGTCAACAGGCTTGGGGAGACCTTCTACCCTTCGACACCAACTTACTCTGAAAAACTTGGGCATGTCATTTAACCATTCCCTGCCTTATGGACTCTGGCTGTGAAGTCATGGCAGCACTTGTCCACCTTTGCAAAGCACTTTGGGATCCACAGCTGTGCACCAAAGGGCTTTTATTATATACTATCACACTATAGAGTTGGCAAAACCAGGCTTTCTTTCCCCGCCCCTGTCCACTTTTTGAGAGCTGAACAGCATTTCTGACAGGGCTCAGAGCAGTGGAAAGAAGGCATGTGATCTGCTTTTATGGGTTTGTTTTTCTAAACTCTGGTCCTAGGGATGAGCAGAGGCTTGATGCTAAAACTAGGCAAAGAGGCAATTTCTTGAAATCTCTTAATATGAGGCCTCTAAAAACTGGGTCTCAATGTTTTTCCATTTGTGAGTGCCTGGTTGTTATGTTTTTCTCCTCCTTTTTCTTTTTGCTATTGGATATTGTGTCCAGAAATTCCAGCTCCCTGGCAGCTCTGTGCCCTGTAGGAACATGTATTTTCAAAGCCCTGGGGGGAAGCAATCAGCAGCTTGTGGACCCCCAGCTTGGGGTCACCTTGGAGCTTTGCAGACTCCTGAGAAAAACCACCCTGCAGAAATCATACACTAATTTGGGGAAGCAATTTCAAAAGCAATTTTTTCAAAAAACCCACTATTTTTTTTTTATTTATTTTGCCTGAGACCCATTTTTTAAAGGTAGAGCTGCTCAAACAGGTTGTCCTGGACTGGCTCACAGGCAAATCCACCAGGCAGCTGCTGCCCTGCAGTACCTGCCTCCCTGTGTGCTCCCACCTGCAGGAAATGGGAAATAGTTTTCTCTTTTTTACTGAGGACAAAACTACCTCAGATTACCCCTGAATTACAAGGGTATTAGGGGAGGAGCAGCAGCCCAGGCTGGCATTGCACTGACGCAAAAGGATTAGTGTCCTTTAATGAACCACGAGCTCCATTTCCTATCGTCCCTCCTGGGTATTGTTTCATAAACGGGGGCATGGATGGTGATTTGGGAGAAGACCAAAAAATAATAGTAATGAAAAAGTATTTGGTCACTTCCTAGAGGGTTTGGTGAACCTTTTTCTGGACTACTGGACTAACAGGGTGATGTGGGGGTGCTAAGAAAGCATTGAGGTGGTCACGAGGGTGTGAGGTTGGCAGAAAAGCAGGGGAAACCAGCTGGGAAAAAGAGCCTGAGGTGGCTCTGAGTGGGGCTGCAGAGGGAGAGGTGTTGGTGCTGGGAATGCTTAGGCTGGGAAACTCAGAAGAGAGACACCATGCCAGGCAGGAAGAATTTGGGGAAAGGGTTTCCCAGGGAACAGGGGCTGTGCAGGATGCTCTCCAGCAGGAGATGCTGGGAGTTAACCCAAGCCCACTGCTGAGGAACAACTAAAGTAGGCAATAAGCTGGATGAGACAAGTGCTGGTTCTGGGAAGGGCTCTGGGAAGCCAGCTTCATGTCTAGTGTGGTGCTTTCATGACCCTGGGGGGACTTGTCCTCCAACTCTGTCTTATTTAATAAGTTATCTAAAAGAAAATGGAGCATTTGGCCCCATTTCCAGTCTGCAGTCCCTGCAAGGTGCCTTCTGGTCTTTTAGCACCTACTCTAATACATCAGTTCACTAAATACTCAGGTTGATAATCAATCTGAGCTGTGGTAACACAAATGCTTGGCTGGTCCATGGAACAACAGGGTTCACTGTCCTTTTGGCCTAAGACAGTGTTCACATTTACATGGTCCCTGGAAGATATATAAAATTTGTTTTGCCATGAAGAAAAAAGCTGCGACATGAGGAATTGATAGCTTTTATGGATAATTCTGATTTTTATTCCGGGGGCATAGGAGACCCTATCTTGGTTTGTGTAAAGGGATTTTTACCCAGTCTAAAAGCATTCTGATTGAGTTTTTGGTTTACTTATCAGTATAAAATTCTCTTGGATTGTGAGTTTATACATGGGTGCTTCTGATGGCTCAAAATATAGAGAGATATTGGCAGCCTTTGCTTTAAAAACAGTGCAGGGAATTGTTCATGGGGAAATTAGACTGTGGAACAAGGACATAGAGGAGACTTAAATTTTGGGTTTAGTGAACAAAATGCAAGAAATATGCAATGGTAAAAGTGGACAGGCCTGGATCTGGGGTGATCACAGAGTCATGGAATGGTTTGGGTTGGAAAGGACCCAGTGTTTCAACCCCCTGTCATGAGCAGGGACACCCTTCCACTAGACCAGGTTGCTCCAAGCCCCACCCAACCTGGCCTTGCTGCTGGAGCTGTGTGAACACCCACAGATCCTTCTGAAAGTTGTAAGAGAGCTTTTGGGTTTCATGAGATGCTGTGCTTTGTCACTCTGCCTGGCTCCTGGTGTGCCATAGGCCTGAAGGGAAACCCATCCCCATCCCTGCCCAGGATAGGCATGGGAGCCAGGAAAGAACAATTCTCTGCTTTTGAGATAAGGCCTTTTATCCACAGTTATGCAGCAATTGGTTGGAGGAGGATGGATCCTCAGGTGTTTGGCACCAGAGCAAACCAAGTTGGGAGGCTCAGCTCTCAGGAGATACAAACTCAATGATTAAACCAGTCACACTGATGAGGAAATTCTGGGTGATTAAGCTCATAGTCACAGAATACTGTTAATGGCCCACTATAAGGTGCATTGTGATTTTATGGTGGGTGCTCTGGAGTCTGCTTTGTCAGGAAGTGCTCTCAGAGCATCCCGAGGGGCTTCACTATGGAAAGTCATTGTGTTGTCCATACAGATGTTGTACTCCTAAATTTGGGCAGGAAGGTCTTATTCTTGTGATATCTCATCTTCCAAAAGCTCTGCAATCAATTCATCAAAGCACAGCCCGGCCTGGGATACGAGAGGGCTCTAATCCAAGGTTTGGGGTAAGGCAATAAAAAGTCTGCTGGTCAAAGCTTTGAGTAAGCAGCAGAACAGCAAGTCCTGGAAAAAAAACACAGGAATGCTTTGAACATTGTTTAGGATGTCTCCCAGTGGAGAAGGTTGCAAATTGATTCAGGACAGTTTAATTTTTATGAGCCAGTTTTAGATTTAACAGATTTCCCATCGCATTCTAGGGCGGATTCGCTGCGTATCTTCCAAACACAGTGTTCCCTTGCTCCTCTGACCATATATAGAAACAAAATACCAAACTGGCACTCAAAACTCAGAGAGCTGCCAAGAGATAGGCCATCCAAAGTGAAAAATATATAGGGGACGAGGCAAAGCTGCCATATATGGCTGTGAGAATGAAACAGCACAATCTGTATTGTACATACAGTTTGCCCCTGGCACCGTTTTTGTGGTACTTGGATTTTTAGCCATCAGGGAGGGTCTGGGGTTGGGATTTTCACCTGCTGCAGTCCCCTTTGTGAAGCTGGTTTTTGCTTTGTGTTATTCCAGCTTGCTCTATGTAAATCCTCTAGAGCTGATGGCCAAGTTTATACTGTGCCTTTGCCTTCTCTGCTTTTGCTCTCTTTTTCTGGATGGTTTGGGAGCTTAGTCATCAGTTGTTAGTGTTTTGTGTTCCTCCAGCTCTTCTGACTCTGCACATCTTGGAGAGGAAGGGAATGATGTGCAATAGAGGAGCTTTAGCCTTTCCAGAAGTGTTAATCTCCCTCCACACTGGATTTTGTCTTACAGGGTAATGCCTATCCAAAAGCTACACCACTCAATGGGTGCAGTCCTTCTGTTTTTCCTAGAAAGAAGGATCTGAACTCTCCTGGATAATTAGTGGTCATTTACCTTAATTCAGGAAAAGAGTTTCTTTTTCAAGCAACTGTGTGAATAAACTTTGCTGAGGTGGCTGCTCTCTAGCAAAGAGTTTCACCGCAGCGGTTTCTCTGGTGCAGACCCAAGAGGCCCTGGCTGGAAAGTTGTCCTCAATTCAGCTTTGGCCCTGGATAAGAAGAAGAAGAAGTGTGGATTTAGATTGGATATTAGGAAGAAATTCTTCCCTGTGAGGGTGGGGAGGCCCTGGCACAGGTTGCCCAGAGAAGCTGTGGCTGCCCCTGGATCCCTGGAAGTGTCCAAGGTCAGGTTGGATGGGGCTTGGAGCAACCTGGGATAATGGAAGGTGTCCCTGCCCATGGCAGGGGGTGGAATGATCTTTAAGGTCCCTTCCAACCCAAACCATGCTGTGATTCTGTGATAGTCTCCCAGGTGCAGCTCCACCTCAGACAGGACTGATGGAAAGATTGCTTGTCCTCTGCAGTGACAGTGGATCTTCTTACAACCAGGGCTTAGGAAGTACCTGCAAAACCTGCTCCATGACATCTTTTATCCCTAGTTGGTCCAAAAGAGGGACAGAATTGTTTCATAACTGTTTCTTTTTTATTCCCTGGTTTCCCTTGGTGTTTATGGAGATAGTAATTGTCCATATAGAAAATATGGACAGCGTGTAAGTCAAAATAATTAAATATTTTTCAGAGCTCCAGTATCTGCAAAACTGCAGTGCATGCAGGAGTCATTTCAGATGAAAGAGGTGGCTTTGTGGATGTGATGCCTGTAGAAAAGAAGAAGAGTTACGTTGGCTCCTTAAAGAACGGTGTCCAGTCGGAGAGGTGGGATTTTTTTTTTCACTTTGTACTTTCCTCTTATTTTCTGTGGCATGTTAAAGTCAGCAGATATCAGCTAGAAAGGCTGGTGGATTGGAAATACGTGACTTAAGAGTGTCACTGTGGATTTGGAGCCCCAAACAAATAGAGCATGTTGTCCTGCTCTTACCTTCCCCGAGTGAGGAGCTGCCCTCGGATCCGTGTGAAAGATGGAGATATGGTTAAGCCTTGTTTGATTTTTTTACAGTACAAAGTCCACATTAATACATTTTGCTGTGCCTTTGACACATTAAAAGATAGGCACAGGTATTTCTTCAGCTTTCAGCCTGGGTCAGGTTTTCAGGCTTGCAATTGGAATTTTCATTCAATTCTGGGGTGGGGGGATGCATTTGTATATGTTAACTCATGTCCTCTGTCCTCTTTGAAAGAAACATGAATAAAGTAATGCTTTCAGAGGTGATCAAACACTTCTCGAAGATGGATTTACCACCCTTGTAATTTTGTAGTTTCTTTTGGGCCAACCTTGCTGGTTTCAGTGACCAGTTGCAAATCACTTCCAAAATCCTGCACCTCCTGATGATCAAGTCACAGCTCATTCGGTCCTTTCTAATTTGAAACTTCTGTTTCAACTTGTGATGCATTTTTTTTTTTGGTCAGATATTGGTGTGATGGTACTAACTTCTCAAAGCTATTCCTGCAAGTATAGAATTTCCAACTATTTTGGGGGTTTTTGGTCACTATTAACTTTGCCTGCTCTGTGCAGTTCCAATTTTTTTAAACACCATAAGAAATCCTATCAAATTTGCTGGTTTTATTGTACTAATGGATATCCCAGAATGCTGTGAAGCATCTCAGGAAATAAAAATAGACTAAGACAAGAAAGATTTAGGTGTTAAACATGTTTTTTTTAGTATAGATCTATCAGGGTCAGCATTTTGCAGTTCTGTGATTTGCAATTCAGTATACTGGATTTAGGTGAAAAACCTCCTGTTCCTGTGAGGTGTTTGGGGTTTTTTTAAATTTTATTTCTGTCTTGCACGCACTTACATTTTATACTAACAGATAACTTTTTACTTGGATGGCAAACTGTGCCCTAGCTAAGAATAAATCCCACCACAAGCAGGGATATGCAATATGAGCAGCCAGTGCTGATCTGGGAGGTGAGGGAAACCAAAGACATTCTCGCAGCAGAGATGACCAGGAAGATTTGGAAAGTGTTATTTACACTCAGCAATAAGGAACAGCTTCATGCTGTGAGATCCATCAGACTGTGAGATAGCTTTTCAAAGATTAAGGTGAAAACTTTACCCTTTAGGACACTGGAAGACACACCCATACGGGTATGGGAAAAATTACTTTTAGGATTTACTGAGTCTTTATCCTTGTTGGAATGTTTATTTTGCAGGAATATGGAATTTCGTCTTTTTCCTGGGGTTTTTCAGCCCAGCAGGGCTGAAGAAATAGGACTTGGGAATAGAAACACCCTCTTGCCCCCGTGCACACAATGACACTGAATTGGAGTGGCTGGAGACACTTCTGCAGATTGAAAATAAATATCCATATTTATTGTCATTTAACTTGAGCTGATCTGGCTACTCCCCTTGTCAGCACCAGGAGACAGGCCAGACAGGCTCTGGAAACCTGCCAGCCTATTTGACAAGTTTTTTTTTGGAAAACATATTCCTCTTCATGCCTGAATCTCTGCATAAGGGAGCACAATGTTCCTTGGATAAAAGCTAGGGCTGTAAGAGAGGCTGTCACCTTCTAGCTCCTTTTGTTGGCATTAGCACTATGGATTTGGATTGAAAACATAAACCAAAGGTGAAATCATGGATTTGTACCTCTTCTTTATCATCTTTTATCTTTCCCTTGCTCCTGGTAGGAGTGAGATAGGAGAAATTCGGAGTTGCCTCTGGGTCGATCGCACTTTGGGTCTTGCAGTGTATTCATTTAGTTCATTCTATGTGTTTTTTTTTTTTTTCTTTTCCTCCAGCTTGAAGAATCCTTCAGATGGCAATGCCTTCCGAATTTTTGCTGTGAAGCAGTAAATTCCCAGGGAAGGTGCAGGTTTCTTTGGGAGAGCGCTCTGTCGACCTCCGGAGACGCGAAAGCTCCTCTGACGGCATCAGCTCTGACCGTACCCTCCTTGCCGATCTCCTTCAGGGAATTCCAAAAGAAAAGGGACACGTTAAAAAAAAAAAAAAAAAGACAAAAAAAAAAAGACCCCAGGTTCTGACTCAGCTGTTCTGACTCAGCTGTTCTGACTCAGCTGTTCTGACTCAGCTGTTTGCATCTCATCACACCCGTGCAGCGTTATATCTTTTCGTCTCGTGTTTTTGTTTCTCTAGGGGCATTCAGCAACGACAAACTGTTCTAACTTCCAATTTACGAGAGGTGTGCTACACAGAACGGCGGTGGCTCAAGGGACAGCAGGTGTAGGGATCTCAACCTGGCCCTGGATGGCATTTTTAGGGTGTGAAGCATCTGCTGTGGCGGGTGTGAGGATGTGCGCGGCCGAGCAGACTCGGAAGTGAGCGATTGTCCAGGCGCTGGACACTTTGAAACTGGTTTAAAAGTTGCATTGTCTGGGGAGAGGATGGGCTTTGAGAGAGTGGTTTTGTGTGGTTTCTGTGCAAAAGAAGTGCTAATTTGGTCTTTTCCCAATGAGGGGGCATGCACCAGCACTGCTGTGTAAGGCTGCTGGGGCATCACGTTGAGTGATGGTGTCACGTTTGGGGAGAGGACGTTCTTGGCAGCCAGACATCGAGGTTTTTGGGGACTGGAGTGGGGTGTAAAATGGTGGCAGAGAACCTTGCTGCAGAAAACGAGGCCACCAGGCAATCAAAAAAGCAGGTTTAGTGTTTGCTGGTCAAACACTCACAGGTATTTTGCAAGCCTGGCAACTTATGAGAAGTCAGTGAATCGGAGCTCCTGTGCTGGCACATCTCATCCTATATTCCATGCCATTTCAAGTACAGTTAAATGCAGTGTATTGTTTTATACAGCAGTGCTGGTTGTTTTATCTGTAGTAGTTACATAGTGATAAGATTAATCTTATTTCTGCTAGGAATGGTTGCATCCATAGGAAGCAAGTTCACTTTCCCTTTGTGAAGCTCCTTGTGGTGTGTGCAGTTGTGAGACTTCAAAGTTATGGCATAAATTGGGGTAGATTAATTTTTCCTGTCCAATTTGTGAGGCAAACAGATCCCCACTGCCAGTGTAAATGCTGTACCCAGGAGCATTGGATATCCAGGATGGTTGGTTTTGCAAAACTCATAGGTGTTGTAATTATGTTATTTTGTATTTTGATAATTATGTCTTGACCTGCACCCAAATGCATTTCAAAGCCAGGAGAAGGGCCTACCATCACCTGCTCTTTTAAGGCAGAAGAGTATTCTCTGCTTTATATTGGAAATGAATTTTTAGAGTTGGTCTAAACGCAAATCTGGTGGTGTTTTGGTGTATACACATAACTTCATTAGTCATGAGAAGACAATGTCAATGGTAGTTCTTCCATTCTTGTAAATGCAGAGTCCTTCTATGCAATAACTGCATGATAATATTATGTAACAAAGGAGGAAATATTTCTCTCTGTTTGGCAGATGACTCATAGCTGCTCTTATGCTCTATGTTTGGGTTAATCCAGACAGATATAAGAGCCATCTCTTCAAGCTATTTCAAAACACAGTCCAAAAACATTTATATGATTAAGCACTTCTTTAATTCTGTAAACACCATGATATCAGCAAGGAAATGACATTTAAATGGCATTTATCACTCAGTTTGTCTCACCATTGGGTATTATTTCTCTGTAAAATCTGATTTTGGAAAGAGACCTTTTGCAAAACATGAAATTGGAGCTTCTTTGCATCGTCTCCAAAAGTACTGCACAGAAAACCTACCTTTGGGGTGGATAGAGAGAAGTGACTCTTTGTGTCGTCTTTTTTTATGTAGTATCGTCCTCCAAGATGTACAGTATTCACTTTAGATAGGAAAACTGTATTTTTTTTTCTTGCTAGGTAAATTGATGTTAAAAACAGCTGGAACGTATCTTAGAAAAGCTGCTGGTTGGAAGCGTTTGAGATGTTGGCAGTGAGATAAAGCTTCCCTGTTTCTGCCCGCTGTGAATAACTGGGATATACATGGTCTGGTTCAAGCCCATCCAATGAATCTGGGACCACCACGGGCCAAATGGCAGCCACAGGGCTATTAAATTGAATTGGAAAGAGCAAGAGATGCAATCAGGTTCACGGGGACTGCAAGAGCACATAAAACACCTTGTAGGATGCCACCTCCGTGATAATCACGGATGGAAAGTGGTGGAAAGAAATGCGAGGGCTCTTGGAGTAAAGCCCAGGGGATTATTGTGAGCACATAAAAATCCAAACAGCTTGGGATGTATCTACCTGATGGAAAGGGGACAAGGGGAGGGTTATTATTCCAACAGAAATATCCTAAAATGCTTAATTCCAGTAACAATTGCGTATTTTTATCTTCAGCCAACTGGTTTGGATTTTTAGAAACCGATGTTAATTTAAGTCTGTATCTGTTTATTTTTATATTTGTTGTACAAAAGAGAAATTGTGACTTTACTACACAAATATTATTCGAGGTCCTGGGTGCTATTCATTTAAACATACCTCCACCAGAATTAGGTGTGATCAGGTCCTCCGAGGCAGTCATGATATATCGATTACTTGCAATCACGTGTGCTAGCTGTTCATAAACAGGTGGGACAGTACCAGTTTGTAGCCAGATATTTACTGATTTTATTTCTGATACCAAAACATTTCTCAGCCTAATGTATTTCAGTGCAGCTTAAAGATGCATCACGTCTTTATCTCACCAGGTTCCTCCTTAGCCCCCAGCTCAGCAGGTTTGTGGGCACGTGCCAACTTGAAGCACCCAGGTTGGATCTTGAAGCAAAGCTGAGGCTGCCTGGTTGTACTTTGCCAATACATTGATTTTTTTTGAAGCCAAGATGTTGTTCCAGAACATCTGGCTCAGCCAAACCTCCAGAAAACACAAAACCAGGGCGAAAGCTGAAGCCATGGCTGGTGAGCTGGGGGGTCTGTTGGCTCCATTAATTTCTTCATTTTAAGACACTCAGCCAACAGCTGATTGAGGAGGCTCCAGTTGGTCAGTTGTGCAGTCTAAATATTTAGGGCCAGTTCATAGAGTTGCTTTTTTTTTTTTTCTATGAAAAATGATGTATTTTACTTCCTATGTATAAAAGTTACTTGTAAATTTTCGAGTGCCTTTGCATGTTTTCCAAGGGGCTATGTGGTTGTTTATAAACTAGATTTTTTTTTCTAAATACAGAATTGTAAAATATCTTTCCCCCCCCTTCCATTTTATTTTGATTTCTGAATTATTTGTGAAATAAAACCTTCCCAGAATGAATGCTTCCCTTGTCTTTAATGCTCAGCCAGAGCTGAGTTTGTGTTTAGAAGAGCTATTTGGGATTATTTCTGGGGACTAGAGTATTCCTTGGAGACCCCAAATGAGATTGGGTTGTGCAGAGTCTGTTCCACAAACAAATAAATTTAACTGCCCAATGCCCAGGCATTAAAAACCAGCCTTTACCCCATCAAAAATAAGATGTATCCTTTAGTGAACCATCCTTAGAGTAAGGGAAAATCACTGTCTTTAAATCCCTGCAGCATAGAGACAGAAAAAGATTAAAAAATTCACTAGTTGGAATAAGAGTTCAATGAATTAATGCTGCAAAATACAACTGAGGTGAAGTTGTCCCCACCTGAGCAGCTGTTGTTAAATATACCCTTTCTGTTTTTTGAAATGAAAAGTAGACAGATTTTTAAATTCCCCTTGAAGTTTTCTCCAAGCTCCTACTCTCCGACAGCACCACAAATCCAACCAAGTTGTTCCCTGGTAATTCAACACCACCTTGGTAAAAGGAGGTTCATAACTCAGCCTCCAGGCAGTGAGCACCACGTGGGTTTGGACCAAAAATGTGGGCTGAGCCGTGGGAGGGGGTCCTGGCTGACAAGAAGGCCATGGAATTTTCTGGTTTCCATTACATATACCACAAGATCAACATAAAACCTGGAGGTGTTTGCATTACTCCAAGGCTTGCCTGATGCAGTTATGGTTGAACAGTGTTTACCTGTAAAATCCAACCAAGGACTGACAAGATAACACCATTATTGCACTGCCAGTGATTCCTCTAGGAGGAAAATGTCATGGCTGGTGCACTCCCTGCAATTCCAAACTGTGCATTTGAACTTTTTAATGCCCAGTTTGTCCTTGCTCTCACCTGCTCTCCCTTCTGCAAAAATATCTCCTTTGCTGAAAATGTTTGGGGAGACTTTCATGAGCAGAACTTAAAAGTAAGTACAAAAGAGAATTCAGGCTAATGGTCACTGTGAGGTTTCTTAGACCTATTAATTGCAACAGTTGTTTGATTTCCCATTTGTTGGTGCTACAAAACAACGCAACCTGGGGGTTGGAACTAGTTGATTTTAAGGTCTCTTCCAACAAAAACCATCCTATGTTTCCGTGAATACTGTGGCAAAAATTAGGTCTTGGTTGGCCTGGAGAGCAAAGCAGCATAATGCCCTAAATTTAAGGCTGAACCTAAGCCCATCCCCTTGGGTTAGCTTCAAATCCTTTGACACTGTCTCTGGTTTTGCTGATGGTTGTCTCCTCCTGCTCCAGCCATGTGCTTTATCCTGTGCTCATCCAGCAAAGAATTGTGTTGTCACAAGTGCTGTGTGAGAGCAACGTGGCAGCCAAAGCTGGGTGTTCCTTCTGCACAGCAGGGATGAAACCCAGGTAAGTGAGGGCTGAGGGCAAAACACAAAGAAGTAGGAGAAAAACGGAATTTTTTTTTTCCCTGCTGGGGGTGGGATTGAGATTTGTGCTTTTGTGGAGAGGGCATAAAAACTGGAAGTTCAAATGAAAGTAGAGGGGAAGGGAAAGAGAAAACTACGTGGACTTCAGTGAAGGTGACCTGTTTTCCCACACTGATAATCCTCTGGGATCATGCAGAAGCCAGGCTCTCCCAGCTTGCTGTTTCAGGGAGAAATGTCTTGTTGCTGGTTGTTTTGCCTTCTGCTGCCTGCTCCTCACCCCGTGCTGAGCTCATCAGAGGCTATGTATAGCATGGGCATACCTTGGCGTGGGTGTCCTTCCAAAAACCCACAGTCATTTATAGGATGTGCCTGGGGTGATGTTTTCAAAGCCATTTTGCAAACGACGGGGTTGGCTCTCATTTATACTAAGGACCTACTTTAGGGCACTTAGGAGACATTTATGCCACTTTAGGGTGTGGATAGAGCAGTGTAAAGAAGCCTCAGTGTAAATAGAAGCCACCCTTATATCTTGTTGACTCTGGTTAAAATAGGGTTACCGAGTTAAGTCAACAGACAAGGTTTGCCTTGTGCAGCTCCCTCTGCTCCTCACCCTCCGTGCCATGTGAGCAGGACAGGGTTATCCACAGTGTCCCTCATCAGCCAGTGCACAGCCCAGCACCTCACAGGGATATACTGAGTGTCAAATCGAATACAAGGATATTTATAGCATGTGAAGAGTCAGGAGGCTCAGGTGGAATGTGAGGACTGAGAGCAGAAGGGAGCACAGGCTTTCAAAACAAATTCAGAGCTTTAGAATGTCTTACAAGTGCTGCTTCCCTCAGGTTTGGGATTCCTCTAGTTTAGAGTCTGTGGGTGATCATGACCCCAGGAGAGGACCTGCCAACACATTCACTGTCCTGAGAAGTGCTTGGCACTGATATCCTCAAGTTTTTATTTCAGTAGCTGCTTCAAGGCTTGTTTCTGCACATCGATCTTTTGCACTTGTGGAAGCTAAGAAAATACCAGAGGGGCCAGAGGACAAGTTTGTCAGAAACAAATATCAGAAGCAGCCTAATCTCCTTCTCCACCAGCCTAACAGGCTTTGTAAATTGGGGAAAAAAATAATAAAACCCAATACAGATTGACTGTAAGAAGGTTTTTATACTATCTCTTTTGACATGCTTTAATCAAAACATGATTTATATGAATTCAGGGGGGCTCCAAAACTGCATCAGTACCTGTGCTGGAAGAAACAATTTGCAAAAATAAGCTGGCACTTGGAAGGGAAGAATACGAGGAATAATAAAAGATGGAGACAAATCAGAAAGGAGTAACTCAGCCCAACTGAGATAAAAGAGTCAAAAGCACCATGCTGTGGGCAAGGAAATAAATGTCGTATGAGATGTGCAAAGAGGGAAATGGTCTAAAAGCAGGTGAGAAGTATTTCAGCTTTGCTTTGTGCTGCTCAGGTCTCTGCTGCAGTGTAGTGAGGTCTGGGTTTGTACATCACTGCCTGAAGAGTACTCAACCAGCTGTGGGAAGTCCAGGAGGAAGCAGAGAGAGACCTGAGAGCTCAAACAACCCTCAAGAAAGGAGGAAAGATCGTGAGGATGATAAAGGTGAGGAAGAGGATGCTTGAAGTGTGTAAAGGTACAGTAAGGGGAGAGAGGGTATTTGTTCTTCCTGCCCAAAAGGCCACCACTGAGAAGGGATGGGCTTAAAATGTAGTAGGAAACATTGAGACTGGCCATCAGTAAAGGCTCTGACTGGAACAGATTATCTGCATGGTCTTTTTGGGCCACCATTCAAGGTTTTTAAGAATATACTGTATGGCAGCTGCTAAAATTAGATCCTGCTTTGGGTGGAGGATGGGCTAGAAAATGATGGCCCTCCCAGTCATTATTTCTATGATTTTTAAGGCTAAAGGAAACATGACATTATATGGGAAGGGTTATCATCTGCTTGGACCAGGATGGTGCACAGGCATGGCCTGGCATTGTCCCACGAGTGATACAGAGATGACCTTGTAGAAGTGGCCCAGGTAAAAATGTGCAGCATCGTGCCAGTATGGATTGAGATGATAAAAACTAGTTACTGCTCTCTTAACTCTTTGTTGTTGAGGTTTTTGGGGTTTGTTTGGGATTTTTCCCCTGTAGGTCTTTTGGCAGACAAACGAGTCCTGTGGGGGGATCCTGAGGTGTGTTTGGAGATGGACTTGTGGACCTTCTGCCGTGTCTGAGGTAAAATAATGGGGAAAATCCTACAAAAATGCTGCTCCGAAATGTTGGCAAGGAGTGATTTAGGGCACCCCTGCAGGGATGTCACTGAGCAGAGTAACCAAAACTGAGTGCTGGCTGCTGGGGAGCAGCACGTTCTGCTGAAATGCAGAGGAGGCATTTCAGTGCCAGGCATGTAGCACCATCTGAGGACAGGTTTTTGGTGGGAAGATGGAGGCCATGGAAATTTTCTCATCTGCAGAGTCATGAAACAATCTCAGGCGTCTGAGGGCAGCTGGCCAGCTCAGCAGGCTGTGTGAGCCTTTCCAAACACACGAGTGAAGTCGAGTTGTCCTAAACCCTTACAGCAAACCAGATGCACGGAGCTGAGTAGCCTAGTGCTGGACAATGCTTTCCTTGGGAACAGCTCCATTATCAGACAACAATGATGTCTGTAACTCCAGAGCACTAAAATGGACTTTGTTTGGACACCGACCATTTTAACAAGAGCAATAAAGTTATGAAAACACCCAAGTTTTCATGAGCTCCAAAGCCTCTAGTCTAGACCAAGAAAAGGACTTTAAAAGCCAACTCTGCTTGATCTTGTGGACAGCTCTGGATGCAGTTCCAGAAAATACTTGTGATCCAATTTTAAGGAGAGTTACTGGAAAAATGGTCAAGCACTGGGCCCTTGGCTTTGTGCAGGGGATGACACAACGGGGGGCTCAGTGTGGAGGGGGTCCCTGACGCCCCCGACTGTCCCTCACTGACGCAAGAGAAAGTTGTGTGAGGTCTCTGCTCTTCTCTTATATAATCCGTGACTTCAGATAAAATTAATGCCAAGTACCCAAAAAAGGGATTGTGTGTGTTCTCTTCCCGTAATCTGAACACAGCGTTCGACTGTGACAGTTTTGCCAGTAAAAGAGACGTTTTTCCTTTGCCATGAGATCCAGATTTAAAATTAGCTGTGTCTCAGCAGAGCCATCAGCAGCGATCCCTGAGAGCCTCAGTGCTCGGTGTTGGAGGTTCAGGGCCATAAAGGAGCCCAGCAGCCCAGGTTAAACAGTGACCAGCAAAGTTTGTTCAGGGAGGGCTCCCTGGCTGTTAACAACAGGAGCCTCCGTTAGCTCCTGCATTGAGAAAACCAGTCAAACTTTATAAAAATACTTCCCAAAGTAAATATTAGTGAGTCACAGATACTAAATATTAATAACTCATACACTGGGAACAGAAATATTAGCAGGATCTGTAAGGGAGGTCTTTTTTATGTGCAATATTACAGAATGGGGTATGTGTTCCCCTCTCTCTCTCTCTCTCTTTTTTTTTTTTTTTTGGCCTGGTGTGTGCCAGCCTTTCCCATCTGAGACACAGGTTTGGAGCTGCTCCGAGGTATTGGGTCAGTGAAGTTGGTTGGTGTCCAAGTCCCACGAGGGGAGCAACTGGCCTGGAAGGGACTCAGGCAGGGAGGGTGTTTGAGCAGCACTCCCTCATCCAAGGGTCAGCAGTGGTGGGGCACTTCTGGGGAACTGGAGGGTTTCACTCCATAATTGCAAATTACAGATAAATGAGGGGTTTTTTTTCACTGCCAGTCTGACCTTTTGGGGGAAAAAAAAAAATCAACACCAAACCTACCACGTTTATGCAAAGTATATGCAACCACTCAAATCCCCAAAGCACTTTTGTTGCATTAAGGAGCAAAGCAGAGTGAAAGCCACCCCTCATTTTTCTAGTGAGGCAGCTTTAAGTAAAAAGTGGCTTTGTTGATCAAAATGTAAAAAAAAAAAATTAAAAAAATATGCTGAGTTTTAAAAAGTGAAATTGCAGTTATTTCAGTAATTTCTTTTCTTGTTTGAAAGCCTGGCTTCTTAAAAGTTTGTTGGCGCTGAAAAGCAGTAAAGAAAAATTTTAATTGATTTTTTCGTTTGTTTTTTTTTTTTTTTTTTTTAGTTTCCCATGGTGTATCACTGGCATTTGCTGGCTCATGTGGAGACTGAGATGCTGTCTGGGCGAAGAGGGGAGCAATTTTTTATGTTGAAATTGAAATGGAGTGTCAACTGAAGAAAACTAAGAGGTTCCAGGCAGAACTACAGCCCAGAACTGCAGGAGAAAGGCTTTTATTGAGGAGTGAAGCAAAATAGGGAGTGAAGAGCAAGGGGCATGGCAAGGACTCAAGCTGGAGTCTCATACTTTATTTTTGTCAAAGCTGGGGGTAGTTTTGCCTTTCACTTTGAACAAAAGCCAGTCCCCAAAATCCAGAGGGGTGAGTAGAAGTCAAGATGTGAGGGGACCCTGATGCTTTGAACCCCCACAAACACTTTTCCCTATTCCTCCCCCCCCAAAAAAGTGGTTTATTCTGCCTGTATGAGAGACTCAGTTACATAATCAGTCCCTGATTTCACGTCTCTGTGTCCTGGCTCTGCAGCCCCTCCTGCCAAGGCTGGTCCAGTGCAGCAGTGGGGAGCCTGCTGCCACTTAGGTGGTCCCAAATTGCTTCTTGCTTCTTGTTCCTCAGCTTCCTTGCCAAGTTTGGAAGGACTCTGTGAGGGCTTCTAGCTCTGAGCAGTGGGTTCATTAATTAGCACATATATTGCCTTCAAGGTCTGCACCTCTGGGCTGCAGCTTTTGGGTCCCACGTGACAGTGCAGGTGGAGGTTTCTCTCTGGGAATGGGGAATGGATGTTCCTTGTCTCAGTGTGCTTTTTGACCATGGAATTGATCCAATGCAAAGAGAGAAGAGACACTGTGGTTCTAGGGAAAACACTTTCTGCTGAGCTGAGAGCTGTATTGGCACAGAGATGATGGCAAGTACACATGGAGCCAGTTTTCTCTTTCCTCGTAGCCTGAGGGTCTCAGGGGTGTGGGACACAAGTCCATGCCTTTCAAACATGCTCCAGACAGCGTCTCATGTGATGCTGACATTGTCCAAAATTGCTGAGGACACGTTTCTCCCTTCCCCTGCAAGCACATGGAAGAGTATCACTATCAGCTCTGCCTTCTTTCAGGGAAACCATCTTCTGTGAGATATCAGATCTTGATAATCTTCCAGCTAAATGCATGTCAAGGAGACAAAAGTATTAAAAGAGGAAGCAAAAATTATTCACTGACTCATTTTTAATGAGTGTACTGAAAATTACTGTAGATTTCAACATCTGTTTTGACTGGGACAGGAAGGCAGCATTGCAAAGGGTGCAAAGATACAGATCCCCTTTCAAAAAGAAAGGCTCCATAACCCCTGTCAGGGTCTCATTTGTGGAACCATAAAATGTGTCTGCTGGCGGTTTGCATGTAAAACATAGTTCTGTATAAAAGAAAGGCTCTTAGGAAGGCAGGAAAATGCAGATTTTCTGGTGTGGTGGCATCTTGGTGAGCATGTCTTTACAGGACAAAGGATCTCCACCAGGGGAGAAGCAAGGAAAGGAGATGGCATCTACCCATGCCTCTGCCTGTCCACGGCTGTGCTGCTCCTGCTGCCATTAAGAAAAAGGTGGTGGGTGTTCACGGGGCTTTGGGAAGGAGATGTAACACTGGCTCACCAATTTTCTAATTAAAGGTCATGATGGTCCTCATGAGTTGTTGGAGGATATTTCTTGGCAAGAAAATGAGGCAATCAGATGCCACGGGAAGCCCAAAGATGTGAATCACAGCTAAATCCTGCTCTGCTGATTCACATATCCGTGAGGCACCGCTTGGTAACAGCCAATTACTAAACTGAAACTATCCTGGTGCTCACTTCCTCGCTCATTTTACTGAGATCTGCTTCAGGCCCCTTGTTAAAATAGCTGCAGAGTGTTGGCGGGCTGATGTGGAGCAATGTGTGGGTGGTGTGTCATTTGGAATTTGGATGGAGTGCCTTGCACAGACCCCTCTGGGCACTGCGGTACCTCTTGCTGGACGTAATCAGCCCTCGTTAAGCCTCATTAGTCTGCTGGCAGTCAGCTGAGTCAGGGGCTGATGAGGTGGTTGCCACACCTTATCCTGCAACCTCATCCCACCACCCCACGGTGCTACATGAACTTTTTGTGTCTTAACCTGTTTTGTGGCAGGAGCAGGATTTACAGGGCAGGAAAGGCGTTTACTATCCCACATGCAGAATCGAGGTGCTGTGAGATGTGACCTGTGATGCACAGCAAAAGCAAGAAGGACATTTCCAAGTAAGTCTTGACTTCAGGGAACAGGATATGACTGTGATGGAGCTGATGGTTGGGTGCATCCTCATAAATGTTCAGTTGCTCTTCTGCCTCACATCAGCTGAGAGCTTTCCACAAATTCATTGTTTTAACAGGAATTAGAGTTAGAGCTTTAGGGGCATGGGTATAGTTTGCTTTGTACTGGATAGGTAATAACATGTTAAGAGGGAAAGAAACAAACTTTCTATAAAGAGAGACCATGTTTTGATGAAATATGTATGAGAAAAGCAAGAAAGCCTCAAGAGAACATGACAATTATTGCAGTTCTTGACTGTATCAGGGGCAGACTTGGAGGTCTTCACAATGTGCCATGGAAAATGGGCCAGGAGGTGAAATCAGGCACCAAGAAATGCCTGTCAGCAGGAGCCTGCATTGCTCTGGGTCACTCAGCTGGGGATTCTGGACAGGAGGGCTAGGAAGCAGAAAGGTTGCTGTCTCCTTACTAATGAAGCCCATATTCCCTTCCAGAAGTAGGGAAGGCAGATGTGAAACATCTTTCCAATAACGTCAAAGATGTTATTGCATTGTTTGTGGCCCTGTTTGGGTGATTCAGGATTTCCAGTGTTTGTGCCTCATCACAATAAAAGAAGGAGGTGCTCACATCCTTGTGCACCCAGAGGAACCAATCTGAACCCTGAGCTTTTAGAGCCAAAGAAATCAGATCCGTGTGCTGAGAGATAGAAAAGGCAGCCACGTTTTGAAGCTTACTGGATTTTCCTTCATTGTGCTTTTACTCTTGTTGGATCCCTGTACAAAGCCTGACTCATGGCTTTGGGAAGGAGAGCAGTAAGTGTTGCCTGCTCAGAAAGCCAACTGCTTTCAGTTCCCCCAAACCACCATGCTGGACTCTTAAGTTCCTTGTCTGGATGATTTCCAACTAAAAATTCCCATTTGTAGTCATCAAAGAATACAAAGAACAAACGGTTCCATATTGCACATTTCAGTCTACCAGTCTTGTACTCTCCTTTATCTTGTCCTCTTTGGCACAATGCCCATTTGCCTCAATCTATTTTTGGGATGAACATAAGATTGCCTGGCATGTCCCCAAAAAAACTTGTTAACTCAGGATACCCTTTAGATCACAGAACGAGTAAACATAACTCTGTGCTGGCCTTTATGAATTATTTACCCTGAGAAAGCAACTGGAATTTTGTCCATGGACAGCAGAGCTTGCAGTATTTCTTTGTACAGCCCAGAACAGAGATGCCCAGGTCATTTGGAGAGCTTTGGTCCCCACTTTAGCAACGTTGGTCTAAGGCGAGGCCATTTTCTGATCAAACCTTTTTTGGTGGGAAAGTTGAACTTCTGACATCTGAATTTTGTGGCATTTTAAGTTGGGAGTTGACTTTTTCTCTGGAAAAATGTAGTCCTCTCATGGGAAAGTGAGAGCATGGCCAATCTAAATAGTAAGGAAAGTCACATATTGCTTGAAACACTTCTGTGCTCGGGGAAGTGGGCAGTTACTCTGTGTTCCTCTTTTGCTTTACAGAAAACCCCTCCAAACTTCCCTGCAGGTGTGTCACCCTACATTACATGGTGCTGACATTACATGGTATGGATTTGGACAGTAGAAGAGACAGGTCTTGAATTATGCCCTGAACATTGAGGTATTTCTGATTTTAGAAGCATGTCCTTACAGACACAATTCCTCTGCCTTATGGCAAATCTTTTAATCTGTTTCAATGTCTTAGAGGATCTGTATAGCTGGTCGAGGGTAACTAGGAAATACAATTTGTAATCCTACTTCAACTTAGGCAAAAGAATGAGAATCTTAAGGAAAGTCTCATCCCAGAAATTTCTTTTTCCCTAATGAAATCAAACTGATATTCTGCATTGGGTTTGCAGCACTGGAGCACACGGCTTAGACTGTGTTCTTGCCTGTGAGTTATCCATGAGACTGAAACTGTAAATGACTTTTCCAGGGTGTGAATGGGACACTCAGTTTTTCACAGTAAACCCTCATCAGCAGTACCCAAGGGGATGCAAATTGGCACAAACTTTGCTGTTGCTGCACCTACTTCACGTCTTGGCTGTGGGTGTTTGCAGCCTAAAAACCCCCACACTGTTGATATTAACAGAGTGAGATGTGGAAAGCCGACCAAGCTCAACCCACCCCCAAATCTCATCCCTGGCCAAGGTTCAGAGCAGGACTTGGTGGGGCTTGCAGGCCTCAACCGTGAATTGTGACATTGCTGACAGGAGTTTCCTGTTACAGTTGGAAAAACTGCCTGGATTTGGGCAGAGCTGCCCTCTCCCAGAGAATCACATGGGCCTGGAAACAGAAATAAACTTCACATGGCATTTCTGCTTGCTCCTCTGAGCTCCACGGTGTATCAAGAGGTTGGTGTCAGCAAATGCATCACTTTCTACTTACTGCAGTGTTATTTCTAGACCCTTGCTTGGTTTACAAAGAACAGAAATCTGATCAAATGGTTGGATGAAGCACAGGATAAACCCAGCTGTTCTACAGATGTGAAATGGTAGAGAGCTTTCTGGTTCTGTCCCTTTTCAAAATCAACCAGCTCCACTTCTTCAGCCTGCAGCCTCTTGAGCACTGTCACAGCCTCTCCAGCTCAGTGGAAAGACCAAATATCCTCCCCACTCTTTCATGGTTGGAAACCCATCTGCAAGAGACTCGGCACACAAATATATTTTTCACAGTCTCAGGGCTCTCTGTGAGTAAAATGGTGTGAGTAAAGCAATTATGATGATCATAATAGTTGTAAATAAAATGAGAAACTATATTTAATAAGAACAATTTAACAGTGAACTTGTCTCAGCTGTTATTAATCTGTTTGCTCAAGCTGAATTTCTATGAAGAGGATGTCAAAAAACTTCAAGAATTTTGTACATTCATTTGTCCATTGGATGAACTCAACTCTTCCCTTGGTATTCAGTTTTCTTCACTTTTCCTGATGTGCACAACTAGAATTGCAGGTAAATGTCATGAGAGTCTCTCTTTTCAGCTGTTCTGATGGAAAATTGATTCCTGTCTCATGTTTTCTATACATACAAAGCTGAAATACATTGGTGCCATGCCGTTGTCCTTTACCCTTTTTTTCTATTGCAAGGCTTGTGAGGAATACACTCTATTTTCTCCTCTGATCTGCTCTCTAAATGGTGATACACTGGAAGATATTAAACAACAAAACAGCAAAGAGGATATGTTTTATATTATTTTGTTTATAAGAACACTCTAGACTAGTAAATAGCTACACCCTTCGTAAGTGTTTTCAATTTTCCTTTTGAAATGCAAAACAAGTAATGCTTTCGACAAGCAGCTCTTCTTTGTCAAGGATTTTTCTCATTTTAGGGTACCCAAATAGTTTGAAAATCGAAATATTTCCAGAAAACATGTTTGGGGCATACCTTTTTATATATATATATTTTATTTTAATTTAGAACCACATGAAATTCAAGCTGTGACTATAAAGACAGGACTGTTCATGATGCTGAATTCTTTGTGCTGAGTAGAATATCTTTTAGGGTGAGAACTGATGTGTGAGCTGTAAAAAGACACAGCAACCTTATAAAGTCAATTGGAGGAGGGACTTCACTTGATTTATTTTTTATTTAATTCAGCAAAAGGCATCTTGTATAAAAAATCAACAACTTGAGCTGTGTAGGGAAGGATTGTACCTTCAGACACAAATCAGTGGCCTGGATTAAGATATTCTTGTGGTGATCATTTCTTGGAAATGAATGACCAGACCATGGCATTCCAGTGTCCCTGCTATACTGTTCCCAGCAGCATGAAATGATCACAAAAATCTCTTATTTACCAGGTCATGCCTTTTCCTTGGAGAATTCCCAAGTTCAGGCCTGATACCTGGTCCCTTTTTCCAAGTGGGGCACAAACGTGGGATTCTCCTTGGCTTCACTGTGAGAGAACTTGAAAAATGAACTCCCAAAGTGAGGTGGCCCAGACCCAACTTATTCTAGGTTGGCCTTACATCCTCATGGAAGGTTTTTTGGTCTTGCTGTGGCCAGGGTGGTTTCCTCTAAATGTGCTGTATTCCCTGTATTGTTCTGGACTTCCAGGGAGGGTTTGTTATTGCAACCCAGTTTAAGGTCACCTTGAGAGTGGCTGGGCTTGGCACAGCTGATTTCTGGGCCCAGGACTTGGCTGCTGATCTTGAGTTTTTGACTGATTACACAGAAAAATTTATAGATTAAGTCTGAATAAACCCTTCAATTAAGGTCATGGTAAATAAGATTCTAAGGTTAAAGCACTTTATGGCAAGCAGGCTTCTAGGAACTAGTTGTATTAAGAGTAATGATTTGATTAGGGAATGAGGATCAGGAGTGGGGAGACAGGAACCTGACCTCAGCAGTAAAATGCACACAGTTGCTTTTTTCCTCCTTCTTGGAATCTGGTGTACAAAGGTACAATTAAACAACATGGCCAACATTTCTGCAGGCCAACCCAAACCATTTGTGCTTTTCCTGACTCCAGGCATTTGCACAGAGTTTTGCTTTGCTTTAGAATTCCAAGCCAAATCTTCTTCCTTGCATGCAGCACGAAGAGGTTCCAAGGTGGGAGCTGGTGCTGGAACCCTCAGCTGGCTGGAGGTGGTGGAGGTGCCCCTGGAGGTGAACTGCGTTGAGCTGCAGGGCTGTCTGGCCTCAGAATAAGCTCAGAATAAACTCAGAATAAGCTTTTGGACACCACCAACCAACAGGAGTTGAATTGAAGGCTATCTGCAATCAGGATGTAATTTGAAGTGCAACCAGGAGAGATAGTCTGGGTCACATTGTTGGACCCAGTTCAAACTGGAGCAGGAGGAGGGGAAGGGGGGAATACAGAAGCAGCCAAACACCCACACGACCCCAGTGCCAACCTTCAGTGCTTCTGCAGTATTTGATTTGTTGTTTCCTTAGAAAGGCAGGCTGAGCTCCCAGCAGCAAATCATTTTCAACCTCCCTGTCTGAGTTAGAAAGGAAAGGCTTTATCCCAGGATTGAATACTTCCAGTATCACTGGAAATGCCGAGTGGTGTTTGAATTCTTCTTATTCTTCCTTCTTATCTTCCTGCAGGAGGAAGCCTGTCCTGGGAGCAGGGTTCATACACTGGGATCCCACTGCTGAGGTGTTAAGGAGATGTGCTCTGGTTTGCTCGTGAGGATGCAGCCAAGAGGGCTGGGAATGAAAGGGGTAGACACAGGGAGGATGCATCCTCATGGACCACAGTTCTCTACCTCGTAACCGTTAACCAAGTGTGGATATTCTGCTCTACAGTACAAGTGTGATTGAACCAATTCATCTGGTGGGGCTACAAGGTGAGATCTACTGAGGCAGCAAACATTTCCATTTACTTCACTCAACTTCTCAGTTGAATTATTGAAGCCCTGCTTTGAAGCCCAAGGTAACACAAGTTGAAGAGACTGACTTAGGCAAAATTTAAACATGAGCTTTTTCACTGGCAAACACTGAGTAATAATTCCATTGGCCTCAGTAGAAATGTCCTGGTCTGAACGCAGCATTTTCCAGGTCCAAATCAGCTTGTGTTTGTGGAAGTTTTATGCCATTTTTTTTGCACAGTTTATTTTCTCAAATGAGAAAGAAACATCCAGAAATATCATGACTTCTACAGAAAACAAGCTGGAATAGGCCAAATAAAATGACAGTCTCCATTTGGCAGGGAGCAGAGTTGATGCAATTACCTGATTTTTATTAAGGAATGAGTAGAAAGGTATGAATTTGATACATTGCCTTTTTCTGTCCAGAAATATCATGGCATACAGAGCAGAAAAGATAAACAGCTAAATGCTTTAGCAAAAAATGACCTATGTCTAAGTCTATAATCAGATAATGCTCAATTATAAGACTTAAGAGATGAAATAATGGTCTAAAATTATTTTCCTTAATTTATTTTCCTTCTCTGCTCTATCAATGTCAGGTTTCCTTCAAATCTCTCCCATTTGCTGAATTTTTCTGTGGCAGAAATCTGGCCTGGTCTCCTGCAAACTAGAGCACAAGGGATCCTTTAAAAATATCCCAGACAGATAATTTTCTCTTTGTTGTTTTCTTGATGATATTGGAAAACACAAGGCCTTTGTGTGAAATCTCTGCTACTGTGACATATAGAAAGCAACCATGGCATCCTCCAGAAGAACCAGAGCTGATGTATAGACTCAAAAAGAGTAAAAGTAAGAAACAAATAAATTTGTTGAGGCATTGAGGAAACCCTGTGTCTCTCTATATATGTCTGGAGTTTGGTTTTGTTTTCCCCAGGGGGATCCATGAAATCATATGTACCTTAAAGCACCCAGTGAGAACCAAGTGGTGTTTGCTGAGCACCTGGGCTGCCTCTGCATCCCTGGAGAGAGACAGACACCCCTGGGGACCCCACAAACCTGCTGTTGATGGCTGAGAGACCAGAGAATGAGGTCAGCTCTTAACTGAGGTAAGGAAAATCTGTGTTATGGGAGGAACAAGGAGAATAAACCAGTTTTAAGTGGTGTTAAGGGCAGCCACCCCTGAGGTGATGTTGTTGGACTTGGCTGTGTGAGAAGCACCAAGGGAGATAGAGGGTTTGAAGGGATTCCCACAAGCCCCTCCAGGTCCTGTCATCCCATCTGAAAAGTGGGATTTGATATCTCCAGGTGTCAGTATGGCTTCTCTCTCTCACTCTCCAAATCCAATAGCTGTCCTGCCTTTATTAGACGTGTGGCTTTAACGATGTGTCTTTATGACCATTTTTCTGGCCGTGGTTGACAAATCATCGTGTGTGGCTGACCCAGCAAAGCTCACATCTGTCCAGGACCGTGTTTTCCTCCATATGAGCACATCTGTTCTTGCTGCTACATCTATTTTTGAAGGTATATCAACAAACTCCTCCTGGTTTTGACCTCACAGCAGGCCAAGGGTGCAGCAATCACCTCTTTCATTATTCAACCTTATGTCATTTGCTCCATTTAGTTGCAGTTTTGTCCTTTTCTCTCTTTCATTGGTGAGTTGCTGAAGCAATGATTGCACAATATTTGGGTTACCTGTGGCAAAGCATGTAATGTTGCTGAGGATGAAGTCCAAGCTGGTGATGTTTTGCTGCTTCAGAAGTCTTTGGAGTACAGTCCCTTGCATTACAACTGCAAATGAAA
Source organism: Manacus candei (assembly GCF_025592945.1). Taxonomy (NCBI): domain Eukaryota; kingdom Metazoa; phylum Chordata; class Aves; order Passeriformes; family Pipridae; genus Manacus; species Manacus candei. Next base: position 597,487 of record NW_026138101.1, on the reverse strand, counting down.
ACCAGAGTTGTCTGAGGTCATGTCATCCTGAGAGTTACCTTGTGTTAAGAGGCAGCTTTTTCCTTTTATTTTGGTCCTTTGAGTGTCCTTGGGACTGCTTCTGGTGGCTTTGCACTAAATCTTCTCTGAGTAGAGGTGCTTTGCACCACTGGATGCTGAAGTTGGCTCTGGTGGCACTGGTGGGCCTGGGTGTGCAGCTGCAGAGCTTTGCTGACAGAGGAACTTTTTGAGAGTTTTCTTGAAAGTGTTTTCTCGTGTTTGGCAGGTGGACAAATCAAACAGACACCAAACATCATTCTCTTGAAGGTTATAGCTGATCCATCCACCACAGGCTGTTAAAATTGACAATAAGCCCATTGTCCTGAACGTTTCTCTGTCTTAAGCCTGGAGAATTGATATAATTTATTTCCCATATCATTTCTTCCTGACCAAACCATGCTCTGCACAAGATTTTATCATTTCCTCGTACAATAATAACCAAATCTTTTCAATTATATGACATTCCTCTACCAATGCAACTGACATCCTGTTTGCCTTTCGTGCCACAGCTGCACAGGGAGTAGAAAGCTTCGGGAATATTTTCTACAATCTCCTAAATCTTGGGTGTAATTTGGTAGCTGCTGCTCCTGTCAGCTTGTACAGCACCTCCCATCTGGATCAGGGGATACATTGCTTCAGGAAACATTGCCCAGCGTGGTTATTCATCATATAGTAAAACCTATTTATGACAGGGGAGCTTTTCCTGTCCTGGGAGCTTGGAATGTCCCCCGAGGTTTGCCTGGTGCTGCAGGAGTGCAGGTGCTGCAGGAATTTTGCTTCTACAAAGCAAAAGGCACAGCAGGAGACAAAAAGGAGCATTTTTTTTTTGGGTGAGGTTTGCACCTTGTGCCAAGGATGTGTCGGGGGTTGTTTGGGTCACTAGCGGGGCTTCAGGGGAGTGTCAGTGATTTGTTTTGCCTCCATTTAGTCAGCAAGGGTGCAAATGTCACCCTGATGTCACTGTGGTCCTCAAGTGCAGCAGCAGGACTTGGTGCAGGGCAGCACATGAAGGAAAAGGCTGAGTCCAGAGTTGACTGGGACAGTGCCTCAGCTCTTCCACTTGGCATTGCTGCTCACACTCTTCCCACAGAGTGCAACAGGGCTGTAATATTTATTATTTATTGAAGTAAAATGGTGCTGTCTCCTCCCACTTCTTATCCCCTTTTCTTTTAATTTTCTTAAATGTCTGAAAATCCTAAGGTAAATCAACCCCCATGTTTTAAAAAAAATCTGACCATGAAATATTGCTTAGTGCTGCTTGGTGCATTTGGACCTCGTGTTCTACACAACATAAGCCTTGCATGTTCCTGGCAAAAAACTCAGTGTGTAAGTCATTGCTCCTTCTTCTCCCAGGGACAGGTGTCATAGTTATCACGGGTTTAGTGCAAAACCTGCCCTGAAAACAGTGTCCTCGTGGCAAAATGGACCATGTTCTTTTTGAAGTTGAAACATCTTAGTGCCAAATTGAAGGTTTTTTTCAAGGTTTCTATGATTAGGTTATCATATCTTTAATAATACTTACTGCATATATTTAATATATATAATATATATATGTACTTACTGCATATATTTAATATATATAATATATATGTATTTACTGCTGCCTTTGGGATGTTTGATTCAAAGGAGGGGAAAAAAATCCTAATGAAGTAACAAGTTCATGAAGTGTTTAAGTCTGAAGACATGTTCAAGGTATTTGCTGCAAATGAAGCCAAAGGCCTCATGTGCTCCTCAGAGAATTCTTGGAGAGCTGCTGGTTGCCTTTTCCCTGATAATGATCTTTATGTGTTTAGCTGTGAACACACATTTCCCATCTCCTGTTGCTGCCTTTCTAGTTTAGACAAATTAAATTCTTGTTCATACACTGTGTATTCCAAAGTTTTTTTTTTTCCCCAGCTGTTTTCTTCTGCCTTCTTTTGAGTTTATTCCCATCACCTTTCCAGTCCCTGGAGGAAGGCGATGGTTGTGTGAGCCAGCAGTGCTGAGCAGGATGGGGTAACCCTGGAGCACTCCTGTCTCTGCAAACCTGTATGAGGATGGATTTATTTCAAACAGCTTTGTCCCCCTGACTCATTCAGTGTGTGGTTCCATCTTGCTCCTGGGTTCCTCCCACCCCTTACAGCCCCTGCCCCCAGTTCCAACCACACTTGGTTTCTCCTTTCTGAGTACAATCCTTTGCTCTTTTCTGTGCAATTTGATGTTTTTCATTTCAACCCATGTACACAGTTTTCCAAGAATATTTGGAATTTAATCTTGGCCTGTAAATCTCTCACAAACCTTCCTACTGTGACACAGTCTCAGCCTTCACAAGTTTTCTCCTTGTTTCTTTATCCAAGTCCTGAGCACAAACACCACTTAGACCAGATTCACAACTCTACCCAAAGTCCCGACTCTGAACTGATAAAACAGAGCAGGATGTTTTAATTAGTTCCACATTGATGTTCAAGGGGTTTTGTCTCCATGTTAGCTTAACCAAATGTCGTGCAGAGTCACAGTAAGGTTCCCAGGGAAATAAATCTCCAAAACTTTGTTTCTCCTCCACGTTTGCTGGTGCCCTGCTATGAATATTATCCAGCTCTTAGCTAAGGAATGAGATATTTTTTCACCTCTCTTGATAAGAACAGTGGTCTTAGCCCAGGCCTTTTCTTTGTAATGCTGATCCTCTACTTCTCCATGTGTCCCTTTTCCAAGCAGTAACACTGTTTTTGCTGTGTTCAACACAGGGCTGTCTTACCCTGTGCTTCACATAGTGAGTGAATCCCTTTGCTTTTGGCAGGGGAGGGAGAGATGAAAAGCTTCAGCAAAACAGGAAGCAATAACAAGATGTGGGTTTATTGGATTATCAGCCCTGGGGCTAACGAAGGTTGCATGATATGGTATTTTTAAAGCAGTAGCATCCCAAGGTCACTCCAAGTGTCAGGCCTGAGATACCCATTAGACTGATTTCTTAAAGTTCAGGCACCTGACCATATGGTTTGTTGAAAGCCATATGTTGGGTTATCAGCATGAATTATGTTGCCTGAATTTTAGGCATTTGGTGGAGAGTTTGCTCTCGTTATGCAGAATTTATTGTGCAATTTTCTTTGATAACTCAGGACCCTGCTGTCAGTCTCTGATGCAGAAAACCATGTTGTGGAGATGGATTGTAAAGGCTTTGATTTGAATTTTCTGGGGTAGAAATCTTTACCTGAGCAAGAACTGCTCAAATGTGATCTGCATTTGAGGTGTTGTGCAACTTATGGGGGATCAGAGCTCGAGCAAAGAGTGATTCAGCTACAGCAGTTCAGAGTCAAACTCTGAACGAAGGGAATTAATTGTCTGGCTCACAGAAGTAGCAATTAGAGAAGTTATTCTCTTTATTCTACTTCTCCAGGGCTCGTTTTCCCTCCTATTTCTTTTTCTTCTTCTTCACTGGGGTTTGTGTTCTCTCCTATCATGGGAATATACTCTCAGAAATACCCGAAATATATGAATTCTACTCGATTTGGGCTAGAAATTTGTTGAGTAAATCACAAAATGAAAGGACTCTCAACTTATATTTCCAGTTCTTAATTGCATTTTATTATATAAATTTGATTACACTTGATAACAAAGGAACAAAATGTACCAAACATCCAGGGAAAAAATGAGATTGGAAAGAAAACAAGCTTCATCTTTGAGTTCAAATTGGACTTTTTACCTTTTAAATAAAACCATCTGTATTTATAGTTTAAAAGTTTGTCAGGGACAGATGTGGACAAACTGTGTTATTTCCTAATCAGTAGCCTGGATGGTGACCCCTTTGTGCAGCCAGGAACATCCTTAACCCTCCTATACAGAACAGGGGGTAAGAAGCCAGGGAAGGAAATCATTTGCCAAAATTCTTTAAGAAAAAGAAAGAAAGAAAAATGAAGGGATGTATACTACTGGGATTGGAGCCTTGGGAAAAACATTCATCCTTGTTGCAATCAGGTAGGCTCAACTCAAATAAAATTGGGTAAACTAATCTTCTGTAGGCTGATAAACTCTTCTCGCCAATCTAAAATATTTTTTTCTTGATTTCAAACACAAACTTTAGATTGGAACGTTGACTTTCCCTAAGCCTGGAGTGTGCTTGGATCCTTGGCTTGGTTTATATCTATGTCCTGGTTCTGTTTTGACTTAAGGGGTTGTTTATACACACAGACAAATGGAACAATATGTTTTTAAAGCCTGTTAACCAATTCTTGTTAATTAATGCTGGTGAAAATAAGGATGAAGAGAAAGAAGGAGAAGCAGCATAGGCTCTCACTCAATTCAGCAATTCGAGTTCAACCCCAGCCTAAAACCCAAATCACCTCTGGGCTGTTAATCAGACCTGAAGGAGTTGAGGTGCCCACATGGCAAGTTTAAATCAACTCAGAAGCAGTGATTTGTCCCACAGTCCATTATCCAGCTGAGGAGCTCGTTTCTGTGGGATGTTGTGAAGGCTGAGCTGTCGTATGAAGTTTAGGCCCATGAGAGGCTCATAAACATGTCCATTTTTTGGGACCTCTGACTTCAAAGATCCCCAAAAGCTGTGGGTTTCCAAGGGCTGAATATAATGTGGGAATTAGTCACAGCTTCCTAAGCTTGTGTGTTCCTCCCTTAGCATATAAGGACCTTTGATCTGACCCAGTCCATCCTTCTCCTGTTGCTGTAGTCTTTTCACCTCTATTTTAACCCAGGTTAGCTCACTGGGGTTGACCAAACTGAAATAGAAACATTTTTTTTCTTCTCAGCATAGACATAACATCGGGCATCCTTGTTCAAACAAAATCCTGTTAGGGTGGCTGCAATTAAACAGAAAGGACATGGGGCCTGGTCTTTATTTTGAGTTTTTGCCTCTACAGTGATTCAGATTGGCTTGGATAATAAAAATAAATCTCTCCTTCTCTTGCCATAAATCAGTGTGTTCTGGCTTTTGCTCCCAGTAGGAGACTGTGTATTCAATTGCCAGTGTTATTCCCAGTTCTTTGTCACAGTTATAGGACTTGATTAACTTCAGGGATAGGCTGTTACCTCATGGTCCTTCTAACAGTTTTCAGAAGACTGAGAAGACCTTCAGGTTGAGAGTCATCTCCTTTCCATCCCTTCTCTGACCAAACTGTTCTCAACATGAGCTGTGCTTTGAAAATATGGAATTTTTTTGTCTAAATTTACTGAAATGTGGGACAGATGGGACATTTGGAGCAGAAGATGGGGCAGCTGATGTCCTTCAGTACAAGTACACTGCCTGTGCAGTGTGTGCATTTATGCTCTAACCACCCAGCTTCCCACCCTCTGGTTTTAAATCCACGTCCATCCCACCCTTCCCTCAGCCTCCATCCCTTCCCAGCACTCAGTGTCTATGAAATCTTAAGATTTCATACATTTAAAAGGCCTTCTTTTGCTATGGATACAGCAGGCAGTGTTTTTCTCTGGGAACCAAGGATGCTCATTCAAAGTTACTATCAAAATGATGCATATTAGAATATGCAAATTGTGGGTTTGTTGTTGCCAAAAATTGGAAGCTACACATATAAGATTGCAGACTCTTCTTCCTCGAGGAGAAGGATGTTTTTATTTTTCTTTGGCTTCTTTGTTTTCCTTGATGCCTTTAGGTTGAATGTCATCTGTCTGAAGGCTTTAGAAAGAATCCAGAGGAGTTACACAGTTTCAGCAACTGGTGCAATAAATTAAATGAAGAAGGTGTGTGGTTTTGATAGGGAGAAAACACAAATATGGGCATAACAAAAAAATCATTGCTCCTACAAAATGCATACAGCCCCTCTGGTAAACAGAGGAATTAAGGAACTCATGCAGAAAAATGCTTAAACAACTAAATTAACTTCCAGAGCAGGCTTGGAGTTACAGAAAACATGACTGAAAATTTTCTCAATTTTACTCCATCAACAAGTTACCCACTGATGCTGCTTTTCAGGAATGCACATAAATGCATGTTTCAATACAGTTAAATTCAAAACAATGTTAAAAAAAATATTTAAAGTTCCAGTAAAATCACACAGGATGTTTGAGGCTGGAGGGAATCTCTGCTCAAGAGCAGGTTGCTCAGGGACAACTTAGGTGCTGATTTTATTTAATATTTCTTTCTCTGAATTGTGACTTCAGTTTTACTTTTATATTTCTGAGGTCAATGGGACTACAGGGAAATTGTTTTCTTCCTTTCGTCTTGAATTCCCATGTCTGTGTCTAATGCAGTCACAGTTCAGGTGATTTACAGGCTTTATATTTATTTTGAGATGACAGTGACCCTGACACTTCAGTAGGGGGTCACCATGACAAAACCAGCATATGCTTGATTCTGAATAGTTTGAGTCCATCAATAAAGGACTCATTTAAAATTTTAGTTAGCTCTGTCCCCCTAAGATTAGTGCCCAGCTGATATTTCTATGTAATGTATTGTCTAGTGGGAATAAGAATCAGCAGGAACTGATGATGCTGTGATCGTGCAGGAGTCAGCACTGAGAGGAGCTGCTCAACAACTGAGCTCAAATGCTGGAACAAAATCTTAGAGAGGCTGTGAAATCCCCTTTTTTGGAGATTTTCAAAGCTTGGCTGGATGAGGCCATGAATAACCTGATGTAATTCCTTCTAGTGGAAGGTGGCCCTGCCCATGGCAGGGGGTTGGAACTAGATAGGTCCCTTCCAACCCAAACCATTCGGTGATTCCATGAATTCAGAAGTTAGCCCTGTTTCAGCAGGGAGCTGAAACAGCTCTGGTGCTACCACAGCCCTCTTGGAGCCCACACTGCCCTGTGATGCTGCATTTCTTGCAGCCAGAGCTTGGACGATCTTATCAGCCACACAGAGGTTTCACACCTCCTCGGTCTGAGATCTGCACAGCTCCAGAAATCTGACTTTTTTCACAGGGTTCCTTTTCCTTTTGAAATGATCTACTTGCTTTTATCTCCCCTGCTCTCCCTGAGGTGGAGCAGGCGGGCTGGCAGCTGGCAGTGTAGATGGAGGGGGTTGAAGAAGTGGAACATCACTCCAGATTATTGTCTGGACTGGCTCAAAGTGCCATCAGGTGTGAGGCTTGGATGGAGATTTGTGGAGTTTGACGCCCTGCCCAGACAGAGCTTGAGTTCAATCACTTAAAGGCATGTCCGGCCAGACACAGCCATTGTGTCTGATCCTGGAATGGGAATATCCTGCTTTTTCTGTCAGAGCCACAGAAGTGTTTGGCTTTACAGGTCACTACATTTGTTTCTGGCCCCTGCCTGTGATAAATTAGCTCCGTCTCCTCTTGCAGAGCTGTTTGCTCGGTGCCTGGGGGTGTTCAGATCCACCTGAGATGATTTTTGCCTTCTTGGCCTGGGTGGTCCAGCCCCTGGGCTGGAAAGCTGTGCTCCATGAGCTTGGAATGAGCTGTGTTTATTTGAGTCTGCCCTCTTGCTCATTAGACAAACCCTGAGGTGGAGAGAGCAAGTCTTAGAGATGGCATGGAGGGGATTTATTTGGAGACAGGTTGAGATGGAGAGCGTTGTTTTTGACTGTGATAAATGAAGCTGGTTTATATTTTCTCCATTATTTATGCTGTAATAATATTACATCAGTAAAATATACTGCTTTGGCCTGATCAGCCCATGGTCCCACCTATCTAAAGCTCCTCCATCACAGATGCTCCAAGACCTGAGCTGTCACTGCTGTGTCTCTTCTTCAATCTTTACACCACAGCAACAGCCACCATTGGGGCTACAATGAGCCCAGGGTGACTCCCAGAATGGTGACTGCAAAAGTATTCTTATTATTTTAGCTGTGCCAAATCCCAGACTGATCCATCAGTGCCACCCTGCCTTCTCTGGAGGTCAGTGTGACCACCCCAACAGCTGAGGGACAGCATCTGTCCCCTTCCTGGCAGCACATCCAAGGGGGCTTGTGCCCCTCTGCCTGCTGCAGAGCTGCCTTCACCAGGGAGGTGGGGTAGGCAGCAAAGTATGTCTGTTCTTAAAGGCCTGGAGAGGCCAGAATAATTCTACCTTTGGCTTGGCAAGGCAGGGCATTGCAGCACATTCCTTCTCTGTTGTAACTCTGGGCTGGGGCTGTGCAGCCAGACGATGCTGGCAAGGCAACAGAAGTTCAGTTTGTGTTTTTTGGTGGGGGAATAAAGGTTATTGCCACCAACTGTAAACTCAGGCAGGGGGAGTTTTAGGAGAGCAAAAATGTCCTGACTCTGAGCTGTGCCAGAAATTAATATCCCAGTTCTTGCAAGAAGTACAGTATTGTCTTTCAGTATAGCCAGGGATGAATGGTAACTTCTCATCTGAAAGGAATAATATCTCTCAGGCAGCATATCCAGTCAGACTTGGATGGCTTTGCTTTTAGGTACAGGTGTCCTGACTCTGTTACTGAATCCACAGGCTGGAGGGAGTCCAAGGCTGAATGGAGCATCATTCCCCAGCAACTCGGACCAGATGTTAGAGAGAGGATCAGAAATGAAAGTCAGTGTTCCCTGGGACAACCATATCAAGGTATTTCCTAGGCATTCATTTCATTTCTGGAAAGCTCACATGTGTCCTGTGTTCTGGTTATTAATGGATTTCCACTGCAGTGTGAGTGGAACAGGTGGACATCTGGCTGGCTCTGATTAATTAAAATGAGGGGGTGACAGCATTAAAGCCAAAAAGTGTGAGTCCAGCGGTAGGAAAAGAGGGCTGGTTAATGCTGAGTCCTCTGTTTGCTGCATGTCAGTCACAGCTGTGTCTGTACAGGTTTGACAGTCCATTGCAGGAGTTCTCCCTCACAGCTCCTTTTCACCGACCCCACCAGAGTTTCATATAAATGCCTTAGTTTTGTAAAGCTTTCATGCTCTCTGTGATCCTTCTAAAATAATTTTTCATCTGGTTGTTAGAATGTTGTGGTGGCTTTTTGTGGGCTCATTGAAAAAGCTCGGAGTTACAGGGTACTTCTGGTCCCACCAGCCCTTCAAACTAGCCAAAACTGTTTGGGAGAATGTTGGGTAGAATTTGATTGGAGCTGGGCAGACTTGCCATGACTACCCTTGGACATAACTGAAGTGTCCCTAAACCAGTATAGTCCTGGACACAGCAACCTACCCAGGATATGGAGGAAAAATGTATCCACTGTGAGTTAAGAACCCAAAAATGTGCAATTGAATTCTCTATTGCAATCCAGTTACCATAAACAGTAATTAAAATAGTTATTGGGCTGTCCACTGGCATGAGGAACATTACATACTGTTATGTTTTCCACAGGCAAACAGCCAAGTTTGAGCCAGAGTCAGTCTCGATGCCTTTGATTTATGCAAAGGGAATCACAAACCTGAGACTTTCCCTCAAAACCCTGCAATGAGCTTCCTCAAAGCATTCCTGACCCGAAATTGGGATGCTCCCTGCTCTGAATCATGCAGTAGGATCCACATGTGGTGGGGCAGTGAAGCACAGGAGTGACAGCCCATCCAATCCTTGGGACACATCACTGCAGCCTCATTCATTCCTTACTTAAACTCCTCTCCTCTGTAACCTGTGTAGGGCTCTTCCCCTCCAAATGTGACCTCAGGTGCTTTGGGTTGAGAAACAAGGAGGAAAAAGGTGACCAAGCTTTGCAATACCCCTTTGAGAGAAGAGAGCTGAGGTCATTAATCCTGCTGCCTCTATTCTGAATTTTCTGAGCCTGATGTTTCCACCTTTAACAAGAACAGCACCAAACCCCAAATGAATGGTTTAAAATGTAATGCATTTTTAAAATCTAATAACTTTTATGTTCTTACTTGACAGTGCCTCTTTCTTGGGGAACTATTATTTTCCCTTCTTTCATCCTTTTCTTTTAAAGCAAAGAGAGAGCCTTTGGAAAGGAAAGAAAGACCAAAAATCAAACCAGCAAATGGCAACTAATTTGTTCCCAGAACCACTGATGGGGCAGAGGTCCCAAAGCACCTGGAGAGGTCATGAGAAGTGGTGTCAATGTGAGATTCTTGCTCCTCTTTTTCTCTGTTGGATTTGCTCCCTTGTGTCTGTTGCAGAGGGCGGGCCTGGGGACATTCCCTGTGCTGCAGCCACTGGGCTTATAGGACTGTGAAGGTTGAGGATGGGCTGGACTGAAAGGATTTTACTCTCATTGGAGCACCTGTAAAATATTTTGGGTCTTCAGCTGTTTCAAAACCTGGATGTAAAGTGCTGAGATGCCTCAGAGCACTGAGACCTGAGATCTGCCTCAGGTCTCACCCTGAGCAGATCAAACATTTGTAGAAGTGGTGGGAAGACCTAAATCCGGGGAAATCCAACCTCAAGCCCATTCAGGGACCTTGTAGTGAAACTGAGGCACTGGGAGGGAATGGACAGTGGTGCCAGCAGAGCAAAGAGCTCAAGCCCAAACTCTTCTCCAGCTGCTGGTCTCTGCATCTCCTGGTGCTGCATCTGTTGGTAAACACATTACAAGGTTTGCACACAAAGGTGCTGCAGTGAGAAGGTTCATATAGATTAGACAGAGAGGCTTGTTTAAAGTCAGCCCTCAGACTCTGATGGTTAATAGTTTCCATCCTGAACTGTCTGAGCGTTCAGCTCCCATAAATCTTGCTCCATGTTCAACTCTATTCCAGCTGACGCCACGGCAGGGCAGTTACTCATTCCAACAGATTTCTAGTGAAAGGTTTAATGAAAAAAAAATAGGCAAAAGTACAGAAAGGAAAAAAAAAAAAAAAGCAGAGGATGCAGCCAAGACATCAGTGATAAAGTGGAGCAGAAGAGACAGCCCAAGCCTTGGACTGCGGCGCGGGACATCGTGTGCTGGGATCAGGAGTTGCTCCAGGGAGATCAATATTTGTTGCCCTGATGGTCCAAATGTCAAAGCACTGTGTCACCAACAGGGAGAAATCCATCTTGGAGAGTGAGTGATGGGGTGTGATGTGCAGACAGCAGGGAGAATGTAACGAGTCTCTACAAGAAGATATATGGACCTTACTCTTGGCTATTTGGTGGCTGGTTTTTTGCCTTTGGCTTTGCCTTCTGTTGGTGTTCCTGTGCTTTTCTTTCATGTTCCACCCTCACTTTATCCTAGGATTTCCTAGGCCTTGCAAGCAGAAGTTGTTGTCACTCTGGGTGATCATGGCAGCTCCTTTCATGGGCCTGGCTGAGGGTCAGTCTTTTGTACCAAACAAGGGATCATGGGCCCATTTGTCCCTTCTCTACCCAGGTTTTTTCACCACTGTGGGAAGAAGAGTGACTGGCAAACTGCTTTGCTTTCTCCCATGTGTAGCCAGAGGTGAATGAAGGCTGGGAAGTCTTTTCCTCTGATTCCAGACTGAGAAGTCCATCAGTGCAGCTGGGCAAGGGATGAAGGTAACATTTGGTTCCCTTGTCCAGGAGAGACCTCGGGCACGCCTCTGTGAGTCTGAGGATCACACAACTACACACCCACTACCTGCTCACTTGGGGATTGTGAGGGACTTACTGCCCATCTGTAAATCCAAATTTCTGCTCTATTTGTTGTGTCTCTCATTAATCCTAAATGTCAGCTGGGCTGCCCAGTGGCAGCAGTGTCTGGTCTAATCTGGAGATACTCAGCAAAATTCATTTCATATGTCACATGCTCGTAACAGGTCAGGCTTTAGCAGTTTTTGGGTTGCCTAACTCAAACATTGGTGTTTATTTTCAGCCACAGAATGAGCTTACTCACAGTATTTAAGTTGTCTGGTGGAGCCTTCTGTGTTGTTCTCTGGCTTGCAAACCTGACTTTGGCAGGGTGATTAGATGACAGTAAGGGTTTCTGTGACAGAGAGTGTTTCTGTTTGCTTGGAAGATAATGGCAGTGGGACCATAAACTTGTTGCTGGGATAACAGCAGGCTGCAAGCTACAAATCAGCTGTCAGAGTAAGGAAATACTAAAATTCAACCAAAACCAGACTTCATTCTGAGTCTGCTGGGGCAAACACAGAGGCAAACACAGGGTTCCCCTGCAAAGAAACAGTCCCAGGAAGGAGGGGTGAAGGTGTCACCAGCCTGCTTGGTGCACTGAAATCCAGGCCACAGCAGCCACCAAACCTGAGCCTTAGCAAGAGCCTGAGATTAGTTTTTAAGAGTGTGTTTGGTGTCCAGCCAGGGAACTTATTCCTGCTAAAACTTTTCCACTATAACTGGCAGGGCTGTAACTGTGCATGGAGGATTGCACAATGCTGGCTCCCAGGGCTCCAAACTGCAGGGAAAAGGGAAAGAGCATCCCAGATTGTTACAGCCAGCATTGAGATGAAACAGTTTCATAAAATAAATGTAAATAAATAAACACACACACACACACAAGGCATGAATCACTCCATGCACCAGGTGTAAGGACTGTGGTTCACTTGTTCAAGAATTACCAGACAATATCAAGTCCAGCTGCAGGAGATACCAGGAAAAGATGGTTGTTTTAGAAATTGGTTTGTTTTAGAAATTGCTCTTATATTGTGTTTATTCTGTGGGTAGGAGGATCTTTGCTTCCTGTAACCTTTTCTTGATGAATCATAAGAGGCTAACAGAGCTCTGTATATTTGTGCTGGGCAGTTTTTTGGCTGGTTTGTGGGCAGAGAAATTTAGATGAGATAAATCCCTGACCCCATGAAATTTGGAGGGATCACGACTTCCACTCCCTTGGCACAATAAAACCAAAAGAAAGATTTCTATTAAGCTTTAGAGAGTAATTTAATGACTTAATTTTGATCATGCTTACCCCTACTCACCAGGCACAGCAAAAATCAGATAGTTAGCCCAAATCTTCATATCTGCCTCTTATCCTCCTCATCTGATTTTCATCTGTTCACAGAGAGACAATAGTAGACTTTTGGGAGAGGAATAGAGAGAAACCAACACAATAAGATAATTACAGGGGTGTATGGAGGTCAGAAGGGCATCTTAAAGCAATAAGTAGAACAGACAGATGCATTAGTTGAGTCAACAAAATCTTTTCAGGAGAGGACAAATTCTGTTACATTATTGAACTATATTTTTCCCCAAAGTTTAAACCAGTGGTGCCTCTACTGTAACTCACTTGCTGTGGCAGGTTTGTACTGACTTTCAGGTTACCAGTTTTCACTGCTGATTTTATAGGAAATAGTGTGGGGTTTTTAATGGTTAGAGATTTTTCAAGTAGAGGGAAATCAGAGAAAGGAGTTTTATGCAAAAGTTTGCAGAAATATAGAGCTGAAGAGCATTTGATTTAAAGTTCAGGGATGCAATGCTCTCCCCAAATTACCTACCATAAATTTTAAGCTGATCTTATAGTTTTGATGATATACTCTTTATGATGCATTTCATGCCTCATTTCCTGGCAGATTTATAGCCCTTACACAATGCTGGATGAGTGACTCCACATGCTTCATGTCAACAAGTTCTTCTTCTTTCTTCTTCTTTTTTTTTCTTTTCCTGAGACTCCTGCTGGTTGAAATTAAGTCATATTTCAGTCAGAGTGCATTTGCTCTTGTCATTTTTTAACTGCTCTTGGTCATCCCAGAGAATCTGGTGAAAATGGCCCAAAGAGTTTTGACTGTACAGATGGAGGGCAATAAACAAGACCTGGTGTTCCTAGAAATTCCAAAACTGAAACTGGGCCTTTCTTTTTTATATGTATATATATATTGTTTTGACCACCTGCATTTTGATATGATTAAAGGTCAGGGTGAAGCCCATCCTACACCTACAAGGTGTCCTTTCCAAAGCAATCTCACCCACAGAAACAGAGAGAGGAGAGAACAATGTCACCTTTTACAGACTTACAGATGTGAAAATATCTACAAATACAGAGTAGCCAACAATAACCTGACACATATCATGAGCTGTTGGAAAGAAAAATACCTTTACACAGGGCTTTGAATAAACACTGTGACTTGGAGACAAGTACAGGTTTGCTCAAATGTCCTGGCTGGTGTTTTGCCTCTGATGGGTCCCATCACCATCCTTGCATCACTCTGCACCACTCCAAAGTCTTACACCTGTCAAAGCCAGAAACAGCTGGCAAAACACTTTGTTTATATTTATTTCTGAATATACAGCCTGGTGCTAATAATGCCAAGGCTGTGGGTTCAGGACATGTATGGGCCATTCACTGAAGAGTTGGACTTGATGATCCTTGTGGGGTCCTTTCCAACTCAGAATATTCTGTGATTCTGTTCTGTGACTGTGTATTTTATATTAATTTCCCAAATCCTCAAGAGCTTACAAGGTCTGACTAAGGCTGCTAGGCATATTCATAGACATGGGGCAGGCAGAAGCAGGAAGAATCTGCCCAGGATGTCACATCACAGGATATCATCATCTGCCCAGGATGCCACATCACATCACAGCTCAAGGGAACCACAAAGGCACATTTTACAATCACCACTGCACCTGATTCACACAGGATGTGGCTTTTTTTGCCAGCTTGCCCTGCAGTATGGAAATTTAGGTTATTAATCCTGAAAGGGGAATAAGGATTTCTGTGGGGTGTTGCAAGGGTGGTGGCTGCACCCACAGCACAAGGAAATGAGTGGCTGAAGCAGAGGGAGGAAGGGATAGTGCCATGATCATCTTTCTTTTTAAGGTTATCCTGCAGGGATGTGCAGCTTGGTGGCAGAATAATCCATCCCCTGTCCTCCATGGTAGGGCAGAAACAGGCACATTCCTGAGTCCTGCTGGGATAATTAATCCCCTGGTGGGTCCACCAGCCCTTCAGGTGTGGCTGGAGGGACGCTTGATTCCATCAAAATTTTACCTGAAGTTGTCAGTGAGGCAGAAAGTATTACAGGCATGGAGAAACACCTGGTTTGTCCTGGCAGCTGTCCTTGTTTTTCCAAACTGAGAGCATGCTGGGAGGCAGCAGGACACTGTAAATGGGTTGGCAGATGTATCAAATGCCCAATGCACCCGAAGCCAACAACCCTGGTCCCTGGTGAGGATGCTCCCTGCTCCCCACAGAGCCACTTGCAGTCTGGTTTGCTGAGGAGCCGTCGGGAAGGGGAGGGAATGGCTGTTTTTCAGGGAGCTGTTTCAGGAGCAGAGATTTACACTGTGTTTGACAAGCAGAAAGCCTGTTTGAGCAGCTCCTGTTGGCAGCTGTGGAGCTGCAGGGAGGCAGAGACTGCTCCTCCACTGGGTTTGGAATCCCACACGTTTAGCTCTGGGGATCAAGTGCCCAGGGAGGCAGGGAATAGACTCTGCTCAAGGACAGAACATCTTGTGAAAATATTTAATTTCTATAAAAGTGACAGTGACTTATTTAAGGCTGTTGCCTGCCCGTTCATGAAGCAGGGCTAAGAACAAATTCCTCATGTGCAGCATATTTCCTTTTACGACCTGAAAAGCAGCTTATGGATTTTCTTTGGGCAGCACTGATTTATCTCCCACCCTCCCTCCACTCCCAGAAGCAGCCTGTCTTCTCTTTTTTATTTCTTTAAACCTGGCCTTTCCAAAGTGTTCCATATAGCAGCCCAAATGCTGCCTGTCCATCCTCTCACTGCTTTTCATCAAACTAATGAGAATCACTGCAATTAGGACCAGTTGCTGCCTCTTGTGGTCCTCACGTTGCTTTGGCAATGGGGCCTTCAGCAGCAAAGAGAAGCCCAGCCAGATATCCCCCAAGCTGGATTTTAGACCTTTTTGTCTCCAAGTCGTAAAGAACCAAGCACTTGATCATTCCCTCTCTGCTGTTTGTTTTCCTGGGGCACGTTGCATCTTTGTGTGTGTGAGTTTAAGCTGTTGTATAAAGGGTTTATTTGCTCTGTAGGCTGTGGAGTGGCTGGAAAAGCTGCTGTGGGGACCATTCACATATTAAAATGCAAAAAGAGAGGAGTTAAGATGATTTCAAAATTCAAAAAATAAGAAAAATTGGGGAAAACCAGATTATGGGTCACAAATATCACTGACCTCACTCCTCCTGCTGTCATCCTTTGTGGTTCCTTGCTCTTGCCCCCAGCAGTGGCTTTTCTGGACCCCAGCACCTCTGCTCTCCTTTGCCCTCTCATCTGTCTTCATAAGGCTCAACATGGGATTTGCCAAAACTTTTGCCTCAAAAGGTTGTCAGAACCTGTGGAAGTGTTTTGGATACAACTTGAAAACAAAAGTTTCTTTGCTTTCCTTTCTGTGTTTTTCAACAGAGATCCAACCTTTTCCACAGGGGGAAGAAATATTTTCAGTTCATTTCCCTGACAGCTATTATACCTTCTATATTCTTCATTCCTTCAAATCTTTTCTTAATACCATCTCTGCAAATCTTCCCAGTCATGTTCTCTCCAGGAAGTGCTGCATATTGTATCTGTTTTGTTAATTTTCTCATATTTTTTTTTCCTAATCTAGTTAAAGCTGTAAATTCTTCAAGGTGAAGAAGGGGGCTACATTTTGGCAGTTTGATATTATTGACTTACTCTGGATTAGATCACCAAGAACAAAGGCAGCAAGGAGGAACTGTTAGCTCAGTGTAAGTTCACATTTAGAGAAATCGTGGATTTTTTATATTTTTGCATTTAAAAGAAGAAGATAGTTTAAAGACAGAAGAATCTGAAGTTCCTCAGTCCTCTGCTATGCACCTGTCCATCAGTATCAGATGGTTTCTTGGCATTATATCTTTGCAATAAATAGTGGTCACCTCCCCTACTGCCTAGAACCAACCAAATGCACAAATTATTGAGACTGCTGTGGTTTGTCTGTCATCCAAGAAGTCTTTCCAAGGCACCTGAGTGAGTTGAAAATGCAAATGCAGTGTTGAGTTGGCAGCAGCCTGCATTGGGCAGGGGTCAGATGTTCATAACAGACTCACCTCTTCTCCTACAGATTTCACTGAGTCTCTCACAGCTCATTATCCAAAAGTGATGCTCGAGAGAGAGCTGGTGTGGCCACAGACTCTGAGGTGTGCAGAGGAAATTTGTGTGCAGAATGTGTGGAAGTGGAAGCAAATCCAGAGTTATGGGAACAGGTATTTATAAAATAATGGTCTTTGCAGTGTCCACTTCCCTGCAGAGATGGGGTTTGGTCAGGCTTTTGGCATGGTAATGGTAGTTCTGTGCATGTTTATCAAGGTCCAAGAGCTCACATGATCCTAAACTTTAGAATTTGTGAAAATCTTTACATTTTCCCTCTTTTCTGTTAGCTCTACTTACAGAAAAAAACAATACAGAAGCCCAGCAGCAATGGAAGCAAAGGTTGTGTTGATATCTAGCTCAGCTAAGATAAATTTAAATTTGTTTCCTTTCAGTGCTGTTCCAGGAAATGACAGATGTAAAGATAATTTTGCCTATTATTATGTGATGACAGTCTTATTTCTTTCTTAAAACGTCACTAATGATTCAAGTCCTGCTTTTTCACAGAACTCTAGCAAGACATGATTATTTCCAACTGGAGGGATACATAAAATAACCCAGAGTTGTTGCACTTGATAGTTCCTCATGGCTGGTGGTCTGGCAGCTGCTCAGATGATACATAGGAATACTTAGAGGAAAGCATCCTGGAGAGCTTTGAAAGCCTTTCTTAGAAATGGATCTATGTGTAATTCAGTTCACTTCTCTCTCTCAGCCATGACAAACAAACGCTCCCAGTGTCAGGAAGAGCAGCCCTGGTGAAGGGCAGCTTGTTCAAAGGATGGATTACAGCTGAAACCTGGATGCAAAACTGTCAACCCTGCCCTTGGAAGAGGGGAAATGTTCTCAGGGAGAGAGATGGGAGAGAAGAAGAAAAGCCAGAGTGTTTCCTGCCCTCATGCCAAGCTTTTTTTGTCTCCTGGAGAAAAGTTGACCCTCTTCCCTTAGGGAATCGTGTGCAACTGCATAAAGGAGCAACAGACCCTCAGCCATGTCAGATGAGCTTCTGCTGCCTTTGCTTTGTCTATGCAAGTTTTGTCCAGGATCAGAGGAAATAATGACAGATATAATTAATCTCATGTTTGAGTTTTTCGAATCAGCCAATGAAGACTGTAAGTAATAATTGCATGAGTAACTGCAGAAGGGAAGAAGTACATTGTGGTGTCTGCTGCAAGATCTATTTTTCTGGAAACAATGACTAATCCAGCTTTTCCAGTGGAGGATTTGATGCACATCCAGGCTGTGTGCATGAATCAGTGCTGAGGATCCACACACTGCAGCTCTTTTTACTCCTGGTTTTGCTTCTGGACTGGAAAAACCCGAATTGGTACCTCTTGTATCCATTGCATTGCTGCAACTGCTGGGAAAGGATCAGGGGAGACGACAGCAGAGGCCTTCTGCTGCCTGCACAGGGTTCTCCCACCATGTCACCACCCAAAGACGTGGCAGGTTTCACCTGAACTCAGTTCTCAGTCTGGTGCAGCATTTGCTCACCTGGTGTGGTTGGACTGTGAAACACTGTGAGCACCAAATCCCAAGTGAGTGTTGCTACTGTGATGTGTTGCTGATACTAATCACACCCCACAGCTTTGCACGCAGGAATTGTGTTGAAATTCCAGAAAAATCACCCTTTATGTCTATAATCCCTATAATCAGTGGGTTATAATCTATAAACAGTGGGTTCAAAAGGAAGGATTAGGCTGTTGCAGTAAGGACAATTGCAACAGCAATCCCATCTTTAAGCAACTATAGGGCAGTTGTATTTAATAGACTTAACCTTGCTTCGACAGCCTATCCAGCTAGAAGAGTCTAAGTATTACCCAGAAAGAAAAAAATGACCAGGGAAGAGGTGGGTCATATCCAACATCTGTCCTTTCAGCACCAGGTTTCCACAGGGAGCAATGGGAGGAGACCGGAGCAATGGGCTGCAGGAAGGTGGACACAATTAGAAGCTGCTTTTGAAAGGCACTTGTTGAAAGAGCTAGAGATTTTCACCATTATTGATGTCAATCCAAGTGTCTTTATGTTCTCCTGAATTCTATTTTTCAGTGTGGTCCAAAAGTCTATCAAGGACTGTGGCTTAATTTTCCAGTGGTTTGTCAGTATGAAAAGATGCTGTTTCCTCCCGGGCTGTTGTTCCCAGTGTAAATATGTTTTTAGGCACAGAGCAATATAATCCTACAGATTTGCAGAGAAGCTGCAAACCCTTCTGGCAGTGTCTGAGGCAACATAAAGGCTCTGTTTCCATCAATTCTATTTATGGAAAACCAAAGGCCATTTATCTCCTCGATTCCTGTGAGATTTTCTATAGCTTAGTCAATAACCATGAATTACTGCTTGGTTGAGCTATTTCAGGGAAAATGCAGAGGATGGGAAGAGGATGTGCCTCAGCAAACAACCAGTGTCTCTAGTCTGGCTTCCATAGTAATGCCCTGCTGCTCTTCCCTAATAATTAACTTATTTCATTGCAGAAATTAGACTTTCGTATAAAACTTTGATTAAAAGCGAGCTGAGATTTTTGTATCACTGATCTCTGGCTGCTGAATGAATTCCATTTGTACAGCCTTAAACCTGCTGGCTCTGGAAGGTGATGGTCCCAAATGGGGATGTCCAGAGACATGGGACAGTGAGAAGATGCAGAAACCCTCCCAACCATGGCAGCTGCTCAGGTCTCCCTCAGTCCTGGCAGGGACAGGCACAACTTTTTTTTTCCCACAGACATTCTGTCATTGCAAAGTTTTTCTTGAGCAATTCCAGACATAAAGAAGAAAAAAAAAAAAAAAAAAAAAAAAGAAAAGGGAATATTTAAGTTCTCCCGACCGAACCAGGAGAAATTCCTTGTGGTTTAACTGGTTAGACTTAGCTATGTGCTGGCAGAAGGCCCAGTTTGGGAGTGATGGGAGATGTGTCCATTGCTCTGAGACCTTTTGGAGGGTCCTGGAAGGGCTGTTTGGGTGTCCTTCGAAATTCTCCTGCCCCTGCTCAGGGATAGACCAGGGAACACCACCCTGGTTATGACTTCGGGCCCGTTGTGTCATGCTGAGTTTTTATCCATCGCTTTCCTGAGATCTGCCCATCACTAATGACACTTTGGCAACCCTTGAGCTGTTTTTTGATTTATGTTTACAGTGCAATAAACACCCCCCTGTTTATTTCTGCCCTTAGCACCTCATTGGGGTTTGTAGGAAGCCTTATGTTTCTGAAGCACTTGGGCAAAAGTAGAGGGCAAAATGGAGTTATTTCTGATTTTGTTTAAGAAAAAAAAAACAAAAAAACAACCTAACCTGAAAGACAGATCATTTATTTAGTTAGTTAGTTTTATTTCTAGGAGAGGATGCTGAAGGATGTGGAAACCACTCTTCAAGGTCATCCCAGGAAGACTAAAGGAATTAAAGGAGCCAGAATTGAGGTATGTACAATTCTTCCCTTATTATTTTTTGTAATAATTATTAATGAGTATGTATCCTAAAATAATTAAGAAAAATAGGAAATTCCCTTAATTGGAAAGTTCTCAGAAGCAAAGAATAAAAAGGAGTTCCTGATTTATTTCTTATGGAAGACTTTTCCCTACTTGGAACAGATGTTTTAAATTACATGATGACTTTGGAAGTGTAGTAATTTCTGCTGGGAGTTCACTAGTTCCTGGGTTTTTCTGTCAAGAAAAGCTGTCTTGTCTCTCTGTAGCTTCTCTAATTAGACTGTTAGTTCACAAGAAAGGACTTCAGTCTCTCAAATTTTTCTGTTCCATCGGATGATTTCACATCCTATCAGGGCAACAGTGGCCGCACTGTGGAGCCTTTAGGGGTTTTTTTCCTATTTTTGGTGTCCCCACTGCAAGTTTAACTGGCATTTTAATGAAATCATGTTGCCAGACTCATCTTTTTTTTTTTTTTTAACCTGATCTTTTCTCAACCCAGTAGTTCAGTGAGGTGTTTCAGTTTTAGGATACCTGAAATCTTCGTGGCAATTGTTTTGCTAAATGTGGTTAAGAGAGAGTGAAATGATTTGGGCCAATTCATCGTTTCTGTAGCACCGTCAGACTTGTAGGGGATTCACCCAGAGGAAAGGTGGGCTGGTAAGAGCTGAGCTGATATTTGGGCTGGACAGATACTGTGTCATTGCTTATGTAAAGGTACAGATGTGGATCATTCTCTAGGCAAATTATCTGTAAATAGGATATACATTGTGTCATTGAAAGGCTTATAATTTTAAAGGTGTTTGAAACTGAAAGCAGATAAACTGAAGTCAACCTTTTGTATCTAATACAAAAGAAGTGGAAAATCCTCTCTCCAAGTACAATTACTGATGTAATAATAATAACTACTAATGTCATTATAATGTCCCACTTGCTCAAGTTCTTACACTGGTCAGGGCCTTTGTCTTCCCGCTCTTCCTTACACAGTATTTCTCAGATTTGTTGAACTATTCCTGTGTGTTACAGAGGAATAACTGAGGTTTTGGAGGGTTTAGAATTTGTCTTGGGCAGTTGGTTTGTGCATGGACATTCCTTGGTGACTCTTGCTGTTGCTGTGTGTCACTGCTGGCCTCATGTCCTAATGAGGTGAAGAGCAAAGTGCCAGGTTAATCAGCCCTCACTGTAATGGAAAATAAAGCCAGTTGGTTTGAACAAAGGAAGAAAGAAGGGTATAAATTGCTGATTGGGTAAGGAAAGTACTGGAAGACAACTGTTTGTGCCAATGTTGGCTCCAGAAAGATGGAGCAGACAGAAAGGGATGTGTTTGGTTTGAGTTTTCTGCACCAAGGCAAAACCCCAAGACTTGCATGCTGTGATAAAATCCCATGCAGATCATAAATGTGCACAAATCCATTTTAGCACACAGCTCTGTCAGCTTTGGCCTAAATAGCTGTGAGGAGGGTTTTGCTGTTGCCCTGAGCAGCACTAACAATCTGCTGTGGTGCCTCAACCCCAGAGACACAAGGAATCCTGGCAATAAAAGTGCTTCCTCCAATAACACCTTCAGGACTGGCATTGCTTGATGGGCTGTGAGATCACATGAAAGCAGCTGCTTCTCACCATTACAGAGGACACATAACTCCTCTCAGTCAGTTTTAGCACATGGAAACCACAAAATAAGTAAAAAGCAAAGCAAGGCTGAAGCATGACATTCCCACCTCCACAGGCAGGAAACAATAACAGTTCAGCAGTGCTGGCAGGAAAGGGACTGAACTCAGCTCCATCATCTTGGGAAAGCAATAAACACCCACCTCAGCAGAGCTGGAGGTCACTTGGGTCTTCCTGCACACCCACTGTGGTTCTCTTGATCCTGTCTCCTGCCATCCCACAGAGGAAGTTGAATAACATGAAGGATGGACTGTAGTGGATAGAAGGTTGCTGAGGCATGGGACTTGTTTGGTCAATGGTAGAGCAAGAAAAGCTCCTTAACCCCAAGAAGCACCTCTACAAAGTGATTATTTCCTGGTAGAGAAATCCCCAGAATACTAGGTGGCCCCACTGATAGTTCCATCCTGTTTCATGAGGTGGAGAACTACCAGCCAGAGGACATGGACTAGCCATGGAGGACACATCTCCTGTGCAGCATGCAAGGCATGAAACTGCAATGAAACCAATCCCCACTGTCCTTCACATCAGCTGGAGCAGAACAACCCTTAGGCAAGCCCTAGGACATAATCAAAAACCAAACTGGATCTTCAGGCACATTTAGGGCAGTGGAAGGTTTTCCCAGGAGACTTTTCATTTTTCTCCACCTGGAAGAGGAAAGGCTGCCTACAAAGCACGGGCAGCATTTTGGTTACAATTTCAAATTTTCTTATTTCATAGAAGCATAGAATGATTTGGGTTGGAAGGGACCTTAAAAGTCACCTAATTTCAACCCCCATATTCCCTGGATATCTAAAAAATAAAGAGCAGGTATAGAACTGAGTTTTATTCTGGCACTCAAGCTACCAGGGTCCCAAGATCTCAGATTTCAGCCTTCAATTCCATTGCTAAAAGGAAATATTCAATGTAAGACTGACATGTTAAGCTGGACCTTTCAGGAGGGGCTTCACCTACTAGGAACGCTCACTCCTTTCCAACTCTCCTTCTTTTTGCCATCCCTCGAAGAAACTTGTAAATAAATTTGATCTTGTGTTTTCATTCCTGGAAGGCAGAAGTCTTGCAGAAATGTCTTCCCTTCCTCCTAAAAGGACTGTGGTGGAGAACATGAATTGTGGTGTGTCCTGTGGCTGGTGAGAGAATGTCAGAAGTGGGCACCTCTCTGGAGACAGGAATCACAAAATCACAGGTTTCCTTCTTCCTCCTGCTGGATCCAGAGATACTGTAAGTGATGGGATCGTGGGTTTGTAGCTCAGCAGGGCTGGTTAACAGCAGTTCAGATTTCAGGAAAGGGAAGGCAAGAAATTCCTTCTCCCTATTGTTTATTCTTCAGGATGGGGTTGAGTGTCTGAGTGTCCTGCCTGACTTTATGGGTAACTTGTTTCCTAGATGTGTTGAAACAGATGACCTGGAACAGACAGAGTTTGGCTTTTTCCTTCTGCAGCTGGGAAGGACAGGAATATTGCTCCATTGTTATTGCTGGAAATCACACCCCTTTCTGAATTAGTTCCTCCAGGTTGATTTTTTTCTTTGGATCAGGTTTTAGCTTGATGCTGCCTCTTCCAAGTGCATTTGTGCTTTTCCAAACCCTCCCTTCCAGAGGCTGGTTAACTTCATGGGTGTCAAATACTCTCCAAATAATGTTGGAAAAGGCCAAAGATGTGACATAATGGTCAGGAATACTTTTGTCTGGTGCTCCTTCAATGGGAGGAGCAATGGCAGTGTCAACCTCTGTCGGTGGCATCTAAGTGCAGTTTAATTCCCTCTGTTTCTGAGCAACAGGAATTCCTAATATGGGGCTTTAGCACAGTGGGTCTCACCTGAAGCATCTTCCTGCCCAACCCAGCTTCTGATCTTGTTGGAAAACCAGTTTGTTTTGCTTTACAACAGGATGCTTCTGGTAGTAGTGACCTTGCAGGGATGTTGCTTGAAAACTATCCTGAAAAATATTCCTGAATGGCAAGGTGTAGGTGTTAATAACCCTCACTGCTCACTGGAGTGAACTGGATGGATTGGGAGTGGGTTTTGACTAAATCACTTATCCTCCCTTGGCAGGCATACAATTGTTGTGAGACACCAAAACTTTAATATTGCCTAATGTTTATTGAATATTTTGCTCTTGGCTTCTTGCCCACAGTGCAGCAACTGACAGCAAAAAGAAAATAGCTTTTACTTAGTTCTGTCTCCTCATGCTGACTCTCCGTTCTGTTTTAGTTCAAATTTGGGAGGCTTTCTCTAGAAAATCAGTATGAATAAAGTATATAATGAAAGCTGACATGGTAGTTTAACTGTTCAGGGTCCAGCAAAGTAGTTTATTTAGTGCCCAGTAATTACCAGTTTGAAACTGCAGTTCTACTCCCAGGTTTTGGGGCAGGCAAATCAAGCAGGAAAGATCATCCTCAAGGGCAGACAGGTCTGAGAGACTTTAATGTCCTTGGTCATGATGTGGAGAGGGCACAGACTCAACGAGGTCCTTGGGGATTTCCTTGCACCAAACTCTTCAGCCAATTGTGGGAGATATGTGGAGCTCCCTGTTTTTCTGTCTGCTGCCCTGGTGATGTCAGCCAAGTTACTCTGAGGGGCAGAATAAATGGTCCTATTTTATCACTCTTAAAGTGGCTTAATTTAAACTTCACATCTTCAAACCCCATGCTCAGCTGCTGGGGAAGTCTAAATTTCCATCAGTAAATGTTCTTAAACAGCTAAATACCTGGGACCTTAAAATTACTTAAAATATGGCAGTGATGAGCAGATTTAAACTTAGTAATAGGATCATGAGAGAAGCCTGGCTCACCTGCCAGAATTATTTGGCAGACCACCTTGGAGCAGCCCCAAAAGGTGACCTAGAGGAGATGGGAATGCAGAGACAGGGGCACTCATGTGGAAGAAGACCCCATTTGCGTCTTTACTCATTTATGAAGCATTTGCTTTGGATGAAGCATTTATTGAGACAGTTACAACCCCCCCACCTCTGACTTTCCCATGGGGGGGTCCTTTTATTATGTGAAACCTGGCTGGGGGGATATACAGGTTTATTCAGGCAGCTCTAATTTCCTGATGTTGTAGAGAAACACCCTTGTTATTCAGGGAATATATGCTGGGAATATCATAAAATCACAAACTGGTTTGGGTTTGAAGGGACCTTAAAGCTTATCTAGTTCCAACCCCCTGCCATGAGTAGGGACACCTTCCAGGTTGCTCCAAGCCCCATCCAACCTGGCCTTGAACACTACCAGGACTGAGGAAATCTGCAAATGAAGTTATAAAAGATGTCAAGGATCAGACATGTGAGAGAGCCACAAATTAATTACAGCTACTAGGTATGAAATAATTATTTACAGCCCTTTTATGACTGGCTGATATCTTTTAGTGTTGCAAATGTACACTATTTAATCAGTGGATTTCCATTCAAGTTTGCTGTGGTGATCTGTCCAAAAAGGCTCAGGATTGGAAGTACTTTTTGAACCAGAACTCTTAAGGAGATACCAAATTTTCACAATAATCTGAATATACTCCCTGTTTTAACCAACCCAGCAAAATCATAAACCTGTTACCATGTAAATGCTTGTTTTCTTTCCTCTGTTTTCGTCTCCCTGTTAGGAGCTGCATGGTGTGTTTTCACAGGTTTACTAGGGGTTATGAGCAGGGAATGGTTATGGGGAGAGGACACTAATTTCCAGGCTAAAGCCTCCCTGATACACATCTGTTCCATTGGCACTGTATCAGGAAGGAAGGGTACAAGAAGTAACACCAAATGGAAAGCGGGTGAGAGATCCCCATTAGTTGTGTGCCCAAATATTACAAGCAAAAAACGGTGACATCAGCCATGTGTTCCTTTTCAGACACAAGGAGGACATCAGGAAGTCTTCTAATCCTTGCTACGTTACCGAATGATGGAAACTTGACAGACTTCCAGGGAGAACAGGGACCAAATGAGTAAGCATTCAGTTTTTGGGTGAATGAAACTACCTATCTCATGGAAAAAAAAAAAAATAAAGCCCTGTAGCTCAGTGCTATATCTGTCTCTGAAAGGTTTTTGAGTAGACTTCTAAAAATGCTCTCTTAGTCAGTTTATGGTGATGGTTTCTGAGTTCTTTCAAGTGATTCCTTTGAAGTTCTGTGAGGATGGATGAGACAATTCACACCAAGGGAGCCCAGACTGGGAAGCAAGAGGACATAACTCAGAAGGGGCTCTCCTAACCACTCTGCAGAGATTATTTTTTAAAAAAAATAAATACATTCCTAATCAATCTGAAAAATGATACAAAAAGATCACAACAAGATGTACTTACAGGAATGTACTTCGAAGAACACGTTGTGCTCAACTATTTTATTTTCGCTGCAAAATATTTTGAAATGAAGTTTTCCTGCAGGGTTATTTATCCAGCCTGTGTGGTTTAGGAGCTCTGCAGAAGGTTTCACGTGGTACCTCCTGCCTTATAGGGGCGTGGGATGAAAAGCTGAATCTCCTAAGCAGACAATTTAGGCACTTTGGGCTGAAGCCACAAATGGAAAATGTTGTTTGATCAAGGTTTAGCTCAGCAGGTCTCAGTCCAAAGTATAGATCCCTAATCTCCCACTCTTTGCCTTGCTGCCTGGTTAGAAAGCCCCTGAAAACCCATTGGCATCTTCATTTCCACAAGGAGGTTCCTGAGGCATCAGAGTGTCCCTTTCTGGGACCCTTCTCCAGTGTCTCTGGGCAAACTGACCATCACTGCCCCAAGGAAGTGAAAGCAGAGATCAGGTGTCCATCTCTCTTTACCCCATCCTTGGACCATGGGCAGTCCTCCATGAAGCCTTTGGGTCCTCCTCCATTTGACCTCTCTTCTCCAGAGGCATCTGGCTACAAGGGGAGGGTATTCCCAAGGTGGTTTCAGTCAATGAGCTCAATCTGGAAGGTTCATCACGTGCTGAGCCAGAGAGGGACCATCAGTCAGCATGGCTGCACTGCCCAGCACATGTGGAGATGAGGGCTGGAATCTGGGGCCCAGCACACCACTGACACAGGATACTGGAATAGTTCTTGGCCCAGGGATGAGAGAGGTGCCTCACAACTCAAAGGTGAGTCCTCCAACAGCACAGCTCAGAAAATGAGTTCGTGAGGGCTGTGATTTGGGTGAGGTGCCTGTCCTCAGGGCACCTGTCCAGCCATGGAGATGGTCACAGTGACACTGGGAGACAGCACCTGGAACACCTAATTCCCTGCAAGGGTTGTGGCTGAAGGCAACTTCTTCCCTTGGCATTTTCTCTTGGCCAGGAGCTCCCTGATTCCCGTGCCAGCTCTTTTGGAGCCTGAGCCAAGGTGTCTTGCTGTCTCCACAGACTGGAAAAGGAGCCTTGGCAGCAGCTGTCTACTCTGCACCATGGGATGTCCTGGCTGCCCTGGCTCATTGGGGGATTTTACCCTGCCTGGTTTACCAGTGTGCAAGCTCTGTTTTTCAGCCTGGTTCTCAGCTGGCTGGAGATGCTCAGCTCACTATTAATTCATGAGCAAATTATTCTTGCAACCTTTTCATCATCACAGAAATCAATCAAGACAAGACTTGCTGTTTTTCTCCCCACTCCTTTATCCCATTAGTTTTTTAAGTGTGGCAAAAAAAGGCTGTTTTAATTACCTTTCTCTTGGTGATGAACTGTGAAGGAAAAAACTTCAGAAAGCACAATAAGCTTAATAAGGAAAAAATCTGCCCTGAGTCTGAGTGATGTGTTCACAGCATCTAAGAGAACAACTATCCCAAACAACTGTGGGATTAATTTGCCCTGTGCCATTAATTGTCTTATCTCAGTGGAGAGAATGGGATTTTCATTACTGCAGCAAGGTTTCCTAATAGCTCATGTTAATGAAGAAATGACTCAGGAAAAGGAAAGTAAAGCAAAGAGCAAGGCCAGTGACAGAGGAGGCACAGGGTGTGATGTGCTGATCACACTCAGGGCAATAAATCCCTGTGGGTTGTTCAAGGGGCACTGAGGAACACGGCAATTTCCTGGGACTCTCCACACCTCATGGGATCAGAGATTAGGGTTTTGTGTGCTTGATAAGAAGGAAAAGCATGACCTAAACTGCCAGTGGGCAGGTAGATGACCTTTCTCTTTACTGGGCTGGATCTCCCTGACCTGATTTGTTCTTAAACTCTTACCAACCCATTTGCTGTTGGTCGTGTTGAGCAATTTGCTGTCCTGGTGCCAAAGCAGATGAGGAGGAAAGAAGATGACATTTAACCTTCCCACCCTTCCCACTTGGGAGAGAAAAAAAGGTCTGAAGCCTTCAGTGCAGAGGGGCTGGATCCTGTCCTCAGATCCAGGGAAGGTTGTTGTCCCTGGTTTTCTTAGTACTGCTGAAACTCTAAAGTCTGCGAGGACCCTGATACTTTGAAGGGACTTACATTAAGGGTGGTGGGTCCCAAACTGTGAGATGTGTCACTGCAGCAATGCTTGAAGTACTATCCTTCTGTAGAGAAAAGAAAATGTAGGTATTTCCTTTCCTTTTGTGAATTTTGACTAAGCAGCAATATGAAATACAGGGTATCAGGAGTTGTGCCTGAAATGAGGACACCCCAGTGACCCCCTCACTTGAAAATGTGCAGTTGGACCCTTGTTAATGGTCTTTTTTCTGGCCTGGTGTAGATTGATTTTTTTTTTTCTACATGGTGTCAATTGGAAGAGCCCAGAGCACAGGAAAAAAACGATGTGATGCTACTGTGGGCAGAAAGTGGTGCTTGTCTATTGGTTGTGGAGAGAGCTAAAAGAAGGTGCTCGGTTTCCTGAGCGAGTCAGGAAGGACATTGTGTAGGGCTTGCTGTTACTTCCATTATGTGCCCTTGGAAAGTGGGCTTAAACCCTCTGCATCCATGAAATGAAATGAGAGACTTTTATTGACATTTCTATTTCACTGGCTTGAGTTTTTCTCTCCAGGCTTCCATGAGGGGCATCGTTCACTGCTGTGAAATGCTCAGATTTCTGCAGGGTATGTGGCCTCAAAGTTGCTGTGATTTATTGGCTTCTCTGTTCATGGAATAGCTGTGGGAAGTCCCTAAACCACTGACCAGTGGCCTCCAGGAGGGTGTACTGGGGAAAGACCTTGTACATCCCATCCCTTCCCTGCCAGGGGTAGGAGCCTGAGCCCTGAGCTGGGTGAATCTCTGCTCTGAAGCTGAAAGGCAGTTCCCATAAGCAACAAACCAACATCTGTCAGGCACTTCAACTGCAGCTCATAATACTTTTATTTTTCCCTTTGTTCTCTGCCTTTTATCCTTTGATGACTTACCAGGCCACCCAAACCAGAGGAGGTCCCTGGGTCTTCAGAGCAGCCTCTCGTGCAGCAGCACAGTATCAGGACAGAGAAATGCTTCAAGAGAAAAGGGTAGTAGCCATTCTCAGAACGTTTATTTAAACATGGCTGTTTATTTTTGCTGGAGATTGGGTTACCTTCCCTTATAGGAATAATGTTTTTGGAATCCTCCTCGTTTCACCTGTAATAAATCACAGTTGTCTGAAGAAAACGAGCGGGGGCTCTTTGTAATTTTTCTTTGCTTTTCCTCCATTGGCAAGAGAAGGAAGTGCCTCGAGAAGAGTAATTTATTATGAGCTTGCTTTTGACATTGTTGGCAAGTCCTTGGCATGTGGCTACATAAATTACTGCCCTATCTCTGGGCAGGCAGAGCACAAAGGCACAGCTCTTGTTTCCAATTGTAGATTGGCAGGACCTCTGCTATCAGGCAACACAGAGAATAAAGAGAAGAAGAAGAAGAAAGGCTCACAGCTGGATCTGAGCTCGGGTGGCAGGGCTGGAGGGAGGGGACCCCAGGTCCTGTTATGACTTCAAGCCATATTTTGTCCCAGCAGTTGCCAACAACCACACAGACAAAGTTTTCTTGCTGGTTTTGTGGCTTCTCACAAATCACGGGCTTCGTTTCTCAGAGTGGGGGAGCAACAATGCAAAGTGGCACCCAGGGCTCTTTAATTCTCTGTGAGGGGATGGCATTTGGGCTGAGGCACAGCAGAGTGACCTCAGGGAAGAGCAGACTGATGGCAAAGACTGAGACTTCAAAGAAGGTCTGAAATGGCTCTGACTCTTCTCATCCCTTCTTTTTTGATCAGCCTTTCATTGAGATTTGCTGCTGTGGGCTAAATTGCTTGGAAGTGTTTGGCTGATAGAACAGCTGGAACTGGTAATGTCCAGCATCTAACAGGCCCTGTTATGATGTTGTTTCCTTGGTTTTCCCCATGAAGTTCTGAAAAGCTTTTACAAAGAATGACTATTCTTTGCATAATCGTGAGCGTGTACAGCTGGAGAAACTGAGGTTATGCAAGTAGGACAGGATGAGATAGTGCATCAGCAAGTGGGCAATAGGAGAAGGAAAAAATAGGGTGAAAAGCATGGAACTTCTATAATATTAAGTGCAATTTCCTAGGGAAATTGTTTTTGCAGTACCCATCTCTCTGGCCCTGATCACTTCAAAGTTTGAGACAGAAAAATGCTGAGAAATGAGGCACAGCTACAAACAAATAGCTGCAAGGTGGCAGAAGTGGAGAGGTTTCTTAGGAAAAACAACACCTTTCCAGCACTGACCACTGTCAGTGTGGTAGAAATGCCTTTACTGGGGAACCTGGCAGGCTACTCTTTGATTTATTTGAGCTAAAAAATGCTGAGTTCTTTCTGCTGGGTAGTTTTGTTTCAGTTTCCTCTGTTTGAGCCCAATATTATTAGATTTTTCTGAGTATTTTGGTGTAAAGGTGTTGTGCTTTGACTGATATTTATCCATCATTTATGAAAGTAGTGTATATTCTGCTTTTTCTACAATAAGCTTTGAATGCAGTCATACTGCAGAGATGACAATATATACTCAAAAAAATAAAAATAGTACAGTTATTTTAGGCTTTACAAGGCAGGAAACAGGGAGAGTTGTCTTTATTTTCAGTCTCCATCTCTCCTTATTGGGGTTTAGGATTTACAAGAACTTGGAGGGTGTATAGTTCAGCAAAAGCACTTCCCCAGATTAGGTGATACTCATTCTTTGGTCTCTTTTAAAAATATTAAAAGTAATTTCATCAGACCATGAAACTCAGACTGTCAAAGGAGAGTCTTACATAAATAATCCAGGTTTTGGGGATCTTATCATGCTAAGTGGGTTCCTTGGCTTCAGCTGGTTTTATTATGGATGGAGCCACAGCAGAACCACATTAGAAAAGGATATTGTTACAACACTTTCAGTATCAACAATGCTACTTGGAGAGGAATAATCTATTCCAGATGGCTATTAAGAACGTCTGTCCTTTCCTTTTTAGAAGGGATTTTTTGTTTGTTTGTTTAGTTGATTTATTCTGATAAAATTGGGATCATTTAGATTTCTGTCAAACCGTCAGTAAACACAAAGATAATGTGATTCACAGAATGGGCAGTCTGAAAGGCTACTTGCATTTAATTCAATTAGTTGGAATTTCATATTGGTTTTATTATTTTTTTTTCAGTATTATAGCAAGTTCTTTGTGAAGGAGAAGGCAGAGTACAGTTACTGCAGACATCCAAACTGCTGGGTTAATTCCAGGGCTTTTCCATGCCACGGGCAAGTAATGGAACTCCACTTACCTGCCTGTGTGCAACAGCAGCCACTGATATAAAAGGTGAGATCATGAGGAGCTTGGAAAATAAAAATCTGCTTGTTACATATATCACACTAGCATTTCTCACCAGACCTGTGGGCAAGTCAGGCATCAAACCGGACCTGGACTGTTTGAAATTAAACAAAAAGATATAAATTTGCTGGTGTGTTGAACACAACTGAGGGAAGTGTAGGTGCTGATAGGTCAAACTAAAGTTCCTGTGAGCTTAGAGGTGTGTACAGGCTCTGTGTGCTCCTCCTTTGGCCTGGTCCTCTGACAACACCCATGGTCTGTATAACACTGAGGAGGACACACTCACTCTCTCCTTTCCGGCACTGATGTCCTTCTGGACCAAATCATCCTGCACACGAGGAGCAGGAGGCAGCACAAGGCTGAGACCATCCCTGGGTAGTGTTCAGGAGCAACCCTGAGTGTAAAATATTCTCTGAGCAGTCTTGCATGGGACAATTTTTTAATCTCACTGTGTCTCTCTGGTTTGGCAGGGACTTCCACTCGTGGTTTCATGCCTGTCCCCAGGCACAGCAGTGTGAACAAAGGCTGTGGTGATGTGCTTCAGCTTTTTATTGTCTGTCCTTCTTAAGACTTGCTGTATCTGGGCTCTCTCCCAGCTTCTCCTTAGGCCATTGCTTAGGCCCTTTGGATCAGGTATTCACAGGCCCCCAGAGGCTCTGGGACAGCAGTGGGTTTTGGGCTGGCTGCATCCAGATGCAAAGCCCTTGGTGACAACCAGTGATAACACTCAACTCACACCCCTGCTCTCTGCATTCCCAGCAGCACCCACACGTCTCTCCAGCCACTGGATTTTCCCTCTGAAAACTTCATTTTGCTTTTGAGCGTTTCTCCAGCAGGCAGTAGTTAAGCCTGAAAGGCTTTTGAAGATGTTCCCCAGAGCTGAGGGCTGCTGAGCCTCAAGCAGTGGAAGAGCTTGAAGAGGTTTGTTAGTCCTGGATGACCAGATTCCTGTTTCATTTTTGAAATAGATCTACACCGGGTTGGTTAACAAAATATTATGCTCAGGATAACTACCTGAGCCACCTTGCCAAGCCAAAGAGTCTTAGTAGGGTTCCAGAAAAGCCAGTATTAAATCCAGAGGCATCAACATTAGTGAAGTAGGACTAAATTATCTCCAGCTGGTGCTGGCTCTCGCTTGAGGCACAGAAATGAGTAGCTCCCTTGAAAAGAAGAAAAGATGAAGGCTGTGCTAATGAGGACCATAACAAAGCTTGGGCCTCAGGTCACATTCTGTTTCCAGTCCTATCAAGTTCAGTGAATGATAATTTCTCATCTCCCATCACTTGCCCACCAGCCCCTCCACCAAAGCCAAATTCCTTTGGCAGTGAGGAAGACAACCAGTCCCACTGCTGGAGCATCGGAGACACGAGCTGCCCCTGCTTCCAAGGGTTGCTTGGTGTAGGTGACAAGCAGAGATCTCTTGAAACTTCTGTTGTTCTTTATTCAATTAGCTGGTTAGAACTGTTAATTGCTTGTTAATCATGATCAGAACTCGCTACCGAGTGCTTCTGTCCTCACTGAGCAGCACCACTGAGTGCAAGTCCTTAAATGTTTGGGGAAAACGCTGAGTAAACAGGGACCACTGCTCTGTGCTAAATGTGGCTTAGAATAGCAACTTAGGAGCAAATTAAAAATCAGCATTAGCATAACCTGGATATTCAGAAACCTTCACTGAGTCTTTCTGATCAGTTCTTATGACAAAAGTGAAATGGGGATTTCAGACATGAGCTATTTACTGCTGTGACTTAGAAGCTCTGCTCTCACATGCACCATCCTGATGGCACTATTATTTTGAATTAACATATCCAG
Source organism: Manacus candei (assembly GCF_025592945.1). Classification (NCBI taxonomy): domain Eukaryota; kingdom Metazoa; phylum Chordata; class Aves; order Passeriformes; family Pipridae; genus Manacus; species Manacus candei. The sequence goes on along the minus strand of NW_026138101.1, from coordinate 564,173 downwards.
ATTCTCTGGAAAACCCTACTTGCCATATGAATCTTTGTATCTGAGCAACCACATTGAAAATACCTGTGTTTACTGTTACCAATTTACTGTTACTTCACTTATGATTAGAAACCTTTTTTTTTTTCTCTCTGAAAGATTCATGAGCCTGAAAGGTCTAACCAGGGCATTGCCTTGGGGGAAGAGCTGTGTGAGGGGCTTTAGTTCTGAATGATGGAATGAAGAAAGCTAGGAAAACTTCCTAACTGTACCTAGAGGTGCAGAATCATAAAATGTTTGAGTTGGAAGGGACCTCAGAAATCATCTTGTTCCATTCCACCTTCCACTAGACCAGGTTGATCCAAGTCCCGTCCAACCTGTCCTTGAACTCTTCCAGGGATGGGGCATCCACAGTTTCTCTGGGAATGAAAGACATAGGTATTTATAGAAGCATTGCACTTGTGCAGCACTTTGGGGCCTATTGTTGGGCAGAGCAGAGCTGGGTATAATGAGGCATGGAAAACATAATTCCAGTTGGCTGGGATCACGGGGTGAGTAATTATCCCTATGGGAAGACAGCAGGTGGATTAGTTACCGGGCTGCATCTGCAACAAGCAATTAAAGAGAAACATCTGTTTCACATCATCCATTTCTTCTTTTCCAGGATACTCCTCCAGTTTGTCTCTCTGATACTGCAACCTGGAGACAAGTCATTTCTCTAATGAGGCTGTGCAAACATCATGTGTTCCTCTGTGGAAAGAAGGGGAGATGCCAGGAGCAACAGGACACAGTAAGTAACATCCGGAATCATCTCCTGACTCTCTTGTTTTATTTTCTATTCGGTTCTGCCTCGTTCCAATCCAAAATGAAACTGTTTCCAGGGACTGAGAACAGTCCTATTAGAGGTGCAGAAAACACACCCAGGAGCCAGCTCTGCTCAGTGACTCATAGTATCTCTGCTGCCATCTTGAGTAAGAGGAAAGTCTGAGCATCAGATCAACCTTTTCCTGTTTGATCAAGTTGCTTGGAGTGGATTTAGTTCAATTAGCCAGGCCAGGCTGATATCTGGTGTGCAATGTGTTGGAAGGGCTCTGTTTGCCCCGGGAAAGGTTTCCATGCTCAGCAGTGCTCCGGGGTATCCGTGGCTGATCCCGAGTGTCCTTGTGCCCGTCAAAACTGACAGCAAACGGAATGAAATGGGGTTTGTGCTACCAGCATGATTTCTTCATGCTCTGGGTGGATTTAATTGGGTTGGATTCTGTTCAAAATGGGGGTAAAGCCGGAATAACACAGCTTTAGGCGAGCTGGTTATAATACTGCTGGTGTAGATTTACATACACGTTTAGGTAAGAGAATGGTTTCCCCCCTAGTTTTGGGTGTTTCTCACTGGGGTAAATCAGCCAGTAGCTGAACCTGATTGTCTATAGATTGTCACAATGTACAGGGATCTGACAGCTATCAGAACTTAGACAAAAAAGTGATTTTTGAAGGTGTGGACTTCGTTATTTAATTTATCCATTTCGTCTTTGATTTATCCTTCTTGCCTGAGCAAGTATTGCTTTCTCTGAGAGCCTCTTATCCTTATTGCTCTTCTCTGGGAGTTAGTTTTCAAGCAGGGATTAGAATAAACTTCTGTAAAAAGATTTAATGTACTTGATCAGAAGTGTGGGGTTTAGCCATGCCTGAGTGACATTTAGTGTGCACACAGCAAATGGTGGGTGGTTTCTTAATACCTTGATCTAAACTCATTAATGTATCACTGGAATATACATTTGGTGAAGAAATGAATTCACTCTTCTTTACTATGACATAAAAGTAACAAATCCCATGTTTTCTTTAATTTACAGTGCAATGGAATTGTTGTTTGGCACAAAGTGCTTAAACAATATTAGAAACTTTTGCTTAATCTCTGTTTTATAGATTCAAATACAAATATTTCCAGTGCAACGAGAATTTATTAAAGCAGGCTGTTGCCTAGGGAAATATGCCTTTGGATGTGTTTCTATCAACTCTCCTGGATAAAAAAAATGAATGTAATTAGTGTTGCATAATCTTCTAAGGAGAAAAATGGGCCAGAAACTACGTGCATAAAGAGAATATTGCAACTATGGACTGTTAAATGTTTATGGCTCTTAGGCTGGTTATTCTTGGGGCCAATACAAGTTGAAAAGTCCTAAATGGAATCAAGCAGTGGGGCTGGAGATGTCCTGGAGAAAGATGTGATGACTTGTTGTATAAAATTGGGAAAGCAGAGTCCTAGAGTCACAGTTGATTTCTTTTACATTTGCCTTGTACACCCATCAGTGAAATTCAGGCCCAACTGGACTGATTCCAGTCCCTGGGGATAGTGTTTCACCCTAAATTCATGGACAATCTCTTGGCTTGTAAGACATTGCTAAATAATTTTCAGTAATTGCCACATTCTTTCTTCTTTTGCAGAGAGGAATCAGTTCTGTGGATCAGCTCCTTGGTGCCTCTTGAAATTAAACCAATTAGATGCATAATTAAAGTCTCTCCCACGCAGTGAGATTGGATTTGGGTGCACCTCACAATGCAGTGACTTGATCTGGTGGGAAAGATGTGCATCTGAGCCTGAGGAGATCTGTTTTCCCTCCTCATTTTTCCTTCTTACCTCTTTTCTGCTGCCTTTATTACCAGCAGGGATGGTTCTTACTGCATTTCTGAACAGCACCTGGTCTAGAAACATCCACCCCCTAAGTGCTGCTGAGTATAAATAAGAGCAATAAAGAGCCTTTTCCCTCTGCTAATATTTCATTGGTGTTTTTATGCAGAATTCTGGCCTGGAGCAAAATATAATTGGCAGCTTTTAACAGGGGAGGCCACAGTGACCTATTTCAGCAAGAGGCCATGGAATAACAAACCCATGTTGTGCTCTAAACAGAACTGAAATCAGAAACACAACTTTGGGTTTGAGGGCTCCTCCAGGATTTAAGGCTGGTTTCTCCATTCCTTCCCTGAAATATCAGGGGGAAAAAAAACAAAAACAAATAAACAGGAGGACAGAGATTAGATTATTCCATATGGCAGTGGAAAGATAGCTGTAGTTTGAGCATTATTATCTCATGTTGCACTTTAGCTGTGCCCCTACAGTTCATTTTCTTAGCACAGATGCTGCCCCTCCTTTTCTCCTGAAAGTAATAATTATTAGTGCTGGGAAAGACCTTCCATTTGTCTTTCATTTCTCTTTCCTCTGTTGAATCTTGCCTTCACTCTTTCAAAATCTGGTGTAACCTGAGGAGGCAGGTTAGATAGAAAACCAAGCAATTTTGTATTAAGCATATATACAATATATACACACAGTATATATTCTATAAAATGTATACAAACATCCATATAAGCCAGTAGCTAATTCTCAAAGCATTGTAAAATCCCCATTCCCTAACATGGTATATGCTCTTTACTCTGTAAAAATGTGTTGTAAATGCCACTGCCTTTTCTTTTTTTTTTTTTTTTTTAATTTCATTTCTTTTCCCTTCAGATTTACAGCAGGCAAACCACTGACACCGTTTCTGTGAGATTGGTAGGATTTTTCCAGTGGAATTAAATTTGCACAAGCAGAACTACCAGCTAAAGTGGGACCACCCTGACTGTCCAGGTAAGCAAGTCAAGCTTTCTAGGATATTTTCCTTAAACTGGGTGAGTGCAGAACCAAAGCTGGGGAGGAGGAAAGAGGAAAACAGAAAAAATGGTGGGGTTTTTTTGTATCTTGCTGTTCACTGTTTAGCAGCATCGACTGCAGCGTTGTCAGAGACGTTTTCCAAAACACTGTTGGTGTTCAGAAATCGAAATTTGGCCTGAGACATAATTTTTAAATCCTCCTATTACTCTTGGGCAAAGGCAAACAATAATGCAATGATTCACAGAAGAAATTGCTCCCTGTGAGGGTGGGGAGGCCCTGGCACAGGTTGCCCAGAGAAGCTGTGGCTGCCCCATCCCTGGGATTGTCCAAGGCCAGGTTGGACAGGGCTTGGAGCAACCTGGGCTAGTGGAAGGTGTCCCTGCCCATGGCAGGGGGTGGAACAGGATGATCTTTAAGGCCCCTTCCAACCCAAACTTTCTGTGATTCTATGATTCACTTTGAGAATGGCTTTGGCATCTGGACACTTGCAGATGGTTATTTTTGAGCAGAGATCTGGCAGGAGGGGGCTGCAGGATGTTCCATATTTCATTCAGTTAATCACTGTGGTTGTGTTCATTGCCATAATAATAATTAAAAAAACCTTCCAAAGAGGTCTGTAAAAACCAGAGATGAGCTTCCTCCTTTGTTACCCCCTTCTCAAACTGCCTCCCAAAGCTCTGGGACCCATTAGGGTAAATGTGGACCTCTGGATGGGCTCAGGTCTGCAGGTTAGGAAGGATCTTGTGTGTCAGAGGATGGCACAGGGCTGAGGTGTGAATGATGGAGACACTTGGTTCATATCCATGAGGTCATTTTGATAAAATGAATACTTTTGTGCAACTTGCCAGTTAGGTTTAGGCCAGATCCTAATACATTTTGAATCCATATAATCTCTACTGAAATAAGTGGATCAGATTATGATCTTCAAAACCCTTCTGATGTCAGTGCTATTCCCTAAATAAAAGGACTGGTATAGTGTGACCTCAGGTCATGTAAATTGGTATATGGTGTAAAAATGCATGTCAAGTCTGTCCCTGAGACTGTGACATTTACTGCACGTTTGGGTTCAGCTGATTTGCTAAAACCTCTGCCCTGAGGGAATTTTGGCACTGTGGCAACCCATGAATGAAAAAAAGGGGTTCACAGTTTGCTGGTTAACTCCAATTTCTCAATGATTCATTTGATGCCACATACTCTCTAAGATATGAAATAGTTCTAATTAAAGGCAGACATGCAAAATACAGCCTATATGATGGATATAAGGAAAACATACTTTTCCATGTGAGTGGCAAAGCCCACAGCCACAAATACCTCTCCAGTTTGGTAGCCTCAAAAATGTATCCACAAATATTATTCATCTCAGTGGTCTGCAAGGATTTATCAGGGGTTTCAACTTCCTGAAAACATCTGTGAAACCCAGAGGTTTGTATATGTGTGTATTTGGCACTTGGCAAACAGTCACTTACTTTTCCTATGCCCACTAAGAGAGCAGCAATTATGAAGAAGGCAGTCTGGAAGAGACTGAAGTGTTCAAAAATGGATATGATGAGGAAAATATAGCTTGATGTTTACAATAATTTCTCCAATTTAAAGTAATAAAAAACATCTTTCCACATGTCAATATGTCTACTTACCACTTTTTTTTCCTTTTTTTCTTTTTTTTCTTTTTTTCCTCTTTTTTTTTTTTTGGTGGGAGAATCTTTTAGAAAGAAAAATCTGTCTGAATTTGCCCCAAATACTTTAAAAATAGCTTGTCATTTTGGATGATGAAGGATAGTTTAGGTTGGAAGGGGCCTTAAAAATCATCCTGTTCCACCCCCTGCCATGGGCAGGGACACCTTCCACTAGCCCAGGTTGCTCCAAGCCCTGTCCAACCTGGCCTTGGACACTTCCAGGGATGGGGCAGCTACAGCTTCTCTGGGCAACCTGTGCCAGGGCCTCCTCACCCTCACAGGGACAAATTTCTTCCCAATATCCAATTTAAACCTACACTTTTGCAGTTTAAAGCCATTCCCCCTTGTCCTATCACTACATGCCTTCTCCAGTAGATGAACTCAGTCATCCTGAAGTTTCAGGGTTTGAGTAAGAGGCATCTTACTGATGAACAAGCACCACTTGCTTTATGGACATTGTCGAATCACTGTTTCCATGAATTGGAATGGAATTCCAATGAATTCCATGAGTTCTTCATGGTCACTTACGTATTTTTAAAATTTATCTGTACTAGGATTAAGAAAAAATGAAAATTCCCCATGGAATTGGGACTAACACCTTGTTGGAGATGTGAATTACACTGGAGTGTGCTGAACACTGTAAGGGTACAAATATGCACCCAAAACCCACCAACATTTCTTTCCCACATTAACAGAGACCATGGTGCCATTAATGTTCCTCAGAGCTTTGCTTTGTGAAGGAACACTGGGAGAAGTTACTGAACAGCAGTGCTGCATTAGGTATTTGCAGATGCTTCTAATTTTCTATCTTTCAATGTCCAGCTGAGATGGATATTTTTTAATAATTACTTCTGGGTACAGAGCTGCAGAGCAGAGACAAGCAGTAATTCCCAAAATTACTGGGTTTTCTCATCTCCTGTTTTAAAAACAGATAAAAAGGGGGCTGCTTCTATTCCTCGGTTCTCCAGACTAAACTTTTGGACTCAATGATCCTTGTGGGTCCTTTCCAATTCAGGATGTTCTGTTATTCTTTATTCTATGATTTTATTATCTTTTCCTATTGATTTTCTCATTTTTCTTTTTGACTTTACTCCTTTGATGTTATTATGACTCACAGATATTTTCTCCAAAGCTTCATCCATTTCAACACAATAAACATTTCAGATAATCCATCATTTAAAAGAAAAATTTAAAAATCAATATTTCTTTAGGTTTGTGCCAGTTTCAGCTTTCCAGTCCCCTGCATGAATGGAAGATATTTCTCCAGAGCACTCAACACATGTTGGTAAAGATATTTCCTTCTTTTTTGTGTGTGTGTGTGCAAGAGTTGCAAGGTCAGATGTGCAAATCTATAATGGATTAACTGCAGCTAAAGTGCACTTGACTTGGGATTTTTTTGAAGTGTCATCTTTCTGAGCTTTTTATATTTGCCCTTGGTTTACTTAGAAGACAACACTGAAAGGAGTAATTTGGAGGAATTCCATTTTGTCCTGAAATTTGGAGGAATCCCCTATTTATCTGGAGAATGGCAAAGGTGGAAAATCTCAGGGACAGAAACAGAAACCAAAACTACCAAAGAAAATGCTACATTCTTTTCCTGGTAGGAACATTGCTTTCGTCTTCTCACTTTGCTGATTTGTGAGATGACAGTCAAAGGGCGACTCATTCTCGGTGCTTCTCTGAAACTGAGATAAAATCCCTTGGTTTATCTCATATAACAAAATTATAGTGTGAAGATACAGAGGAGAAAGTCTTACAAAAGCTTACAGTGAGAAAAGGTGGATTTAGGTGAAATTTGAATCTTCGTAGTGGTAAAGCTGGATCTTGATTCCACCACAGACATCTTAAAATACAGAAAAAACCCAAGGAATAAGGTAAATGCTTTTAGACCCAGAACTAGGAATTTGTAAGAAACAAATCAAAATCAAAGTCGTGGGTTAATTTTTGGGAATGTGGGAGATAATGTTTTAAGATGTAAGAGCATGGATTTGATAGAATCCCTTAAAAACGGTGTTTTATATGATAGAAAAGGGCTTGTAGAATAACAAAGGCATCCCCTGAAATAGAGAGCCCAGCAGCAACATAAAACCCTCATCGTGCTTTCAGTGTGAAGTGAGACTTTGCACTCCCAACCTCCCACGTTGGAGCTGGGTCTTGAATAGCTTTTCTGTTTCCTCCTCAGCTGAGCTAATGTCAGATCTGCAGAAGTGTCAACACTGCAGCCGAAAAAGCTCGAGGTGGCAGGAATGTTGTTCAGGGGAGAGGGGAATCACAGCAAACACTCCTTCCAAGGTTGGTGACTCCTGACTAAACAGCATCTCATTTTCAGCAAGAAAAGCCAAAAACTTGCCCACAGGCAGTGGAGGGTTCCAGATGAGCCCCAGGCAGCAGTGGGTGAGGTAATGCTGCTCCCCTCTCCCTGGCTCCTCTCTCCTCTCCCTCTGCCAGCCCTGGTTCAGGCTGGAGTATTTGCTTTAGTCAGGGTCAAGAAATCCAGCCTAATTCTCGCTGGCTCTGTGTGTCATTTCCATTCTTGGCAGGGGGAATTTGTCTTATGTGACTTCACCTTCCATAAAATTTGCAGGTGGAGTGTAACTCACCTACACTCCCCATGAGCTCTGGTCAGAGAGACTGGCATTGCTCTGCAGTTCCTCCCTGATCTCTTGGACACCTGTCTGAGTCTGGGATGAATCACCCTCTGGACACAGCATGAGAGGAAACGGCCTTAAGTTAAGCCAGGGGAGGTTTAGATTGGATGGTAGGAAAAATTTCTTCATGGAAAGGGTTATCAAGCACTGGAACAGGCTGCCCAGGGAAGTGGTGAAGTCACCATCCCTGGAGAGTTTTAAAAAACGTGTAGATGTGGCACTTGGGGACACGGTTTAGTGGTGGGCTTGGCAGTACTGGTTAATGGTTGGGCTTGATCTTAGAGGTCTTCTTTTCCAATCTTAATAATTCTGTAATTCTGTGACGTGCCAATTTTTCATTAGTGGCTGCAGAGATACTGACCTTTCCAATCCATATATGAAGTTTTAGTTTGGGATGGTGAAAATCAGAAGAACTGAGTTGCCCAGTGTGGCAGACAATGGGTGATCTGATGCAAACCCACATTTCTCTGACTGGCATAAATCTGGACTGATACGTGGGGAACCTTTTATTCTGAGGGCAATGGGAGATGGCAGGATGAGGGAAGAACTGGATTTTCTCCATTGATTTTTCTCCCCATGTTTTGGTTCTCTGTGTGTTTTCCACTTTCTATTGTGGAGTGTTGAATGTATTGACAGTTTGGAGGAATTTGGGCTGGATTGCTCTAAGACAAAGTAACACTCAGCCCAAACTCTTGCACTTATTTGAGTCTGGATTTCCCTGTGTAAGCCTGGCCTAGGAAAAACTCACACGGGAAAGAAGTAGATGTTGTCTTTGTAGGTAATTAGTGGAAACAGAAAACATTGCTCTGCCAGAGAGTGAAACATTGCAAAAGTCTTCCCTATGAAAAAGTAAAATAAGTTCATTGAAACAAATCACATCTTAATTTTGATGAGTGAGGTGGAGCTTCACGAATGTGTTGATGCTTCCACAAGTTGATGGTGCCAGATATGACTCCACTGAAATGTTTATATTTTGAGACAAAAATGTGTTGCTCCCCCAAATTTGTCAGCTTTGCTACCTGGGACATAACTTTCCTCTTAGTTCCAGAAGGTAAAATACAGCTGATTAGGACTTTTGAATTCTCAGCCACATGCACTGAGCAGAAAACAAGCTGCCAGAGGTGTCAAATTTAAGTCAGAAGCTGGTACCATGACTAACATTTGCTAACAAAATAAAGGACCGAAATGTTTTGTTTCTGTCCTTTTGCTACTTTAAATTTTGTTCAATATTAAATAGTTTAATTTCTTTCCCTTTGGCGACTCTCAAAGTTCAATTACAAATGAGAAATAATTTTGAAGCCAACAAATATTTTTTTTCCAAAACAGTATTAAATGAAGCTTGTTCCTTTTCTTTTTTCCATAATTATTTCAAGTGTTGATCAGCTCATCTCTTTTAAGAAAGAAAAAGAGACAAGAAGTCCTCTGAAATATCCCCAGGGAATACCCACTGATAGAGGTATTTGTTGATGTGAGGAAAAATGTGCTGTTTCAAAATTATTGCAGGCATTTCTGATTTCTGAGAACTTACTCCTGCTTATGGAAAAGAAGAAAAATTCCAAGTGGTTCACGGAGGCATCAGGTGTTTGCCAGCCAGGAACAGGTTTGCAAAGGGAATTGGACCCTGTGTAGGGGGAAATGAGGTTCTGCACTCAGGTGTCCAAAAAAAAGGGGGATTTGTTCCTAAATTACCAGTGACTTGTGGCTACATGAGGATATCTTTGCAAATCCAGTTGTTATTCCCAGCGGGAGCTCCTGTTTCTCAACAGATCTGAAATCAAAAGGAGCTCTTGGCGCTTCCGAAATTCCGGCCTCGGCCAAACGCTGCAGCCAAGAACAAAAGTTATGTGAACTCAGAAAGAACAAGTCATCAGACTGCCCTCTGGTCAACAGAAGAATGTGAAATATCTCAGATTTATTCCCCAAATCCAATTCAGGTTTCATCTGTGCTGAACAGTCAGCACACCAGTGCAATAACTGGGAATTTCACAAATTAGCCAACCTGAAGTCACTATTTTCAGGAGGGTCTCTGTGTGATCTGTACTTGACAATTTGTAAAGACCAGAATCCATCATTCCAACCTGGTGGAAAAAGTTTTTTGGTGTCTTTTTTTTTTTTTTTCGTTTTTTGGTTGGTTGGTTTGTTTGGGGTTTTTCTACCTTTTTTTTTTTTTTTTGGTTGTTACTTTTTAAATCAATTTAAAGAAATTTTGTTTTTCAGCATGGTGACTGGAGCTTGTTTAACCTTCTATTTACTCCAAAGGGTTGTTAGGGAAGATTGAACCTAATTGCTCTAAAGCCAAATGAGGAAATGATAAATGAACATGTTTGGCAGTAGTAAAGCAAAATAAGCTTGGAGAGAAAGGAGGTGAAAGTTAGATCTTTTGTTTTTCTCCTCTCCATCCCCCTGTATGATGGGTAATGTCCTCCCATGTCCATCACTTCATTGTCCATCTCGATGGGGACTTGAGAAATTTCTTAAACTGTTTTTATTTTATGAATAATCACCACACAGACAAAATGTTTCGTGGAGATAACAGAAGAAGAACAAGGAGCCCCTCACTGTGCTGTGAAAGTCACAGCATGTGGAAATGTTCACTGTAATAAGAAATACCTGAAAATGTAAAGAGGGGTTTTGTTGCTGTGACACAAATATCAAACTGCACCCAGGAAAGGAGAGAACTGATTTAGTAACATCTGGTCTTGATAACTTTGAAATATCTGCCACTGTAATTACATGCTAATGATATGATTTCACACTGCTTATAATCTCAGAAGCAAACTGTTTCTAATTATACATTACCCAGAAAAAGGGCCTTGCTGCCTTCTGTCTTTAAATTACTGTTTTTATCCAGACACCGTCTCTCCAAGTAGGTAATTCTATGGCTACTGTTGCTTCTGGTATCTGAGAACCACCTGAACATTGATGGATTTATGCTAATTACATAAAAATCCATTTTCTGAACCCTTCAAGTTCAGGAAAAAGTATAATTATTGCTGCATTTCAGTCAGAGAAAACCTTCAGAACAGTGGTAGGGCTTTTAAATGTACTGCTATGAATAAAAGAAGAAAACTTCTGTGCCAAAAATACAGAAGCTTAAGTCTGCCTCCTCATTCTGCATAGCAACAAGTCTTTGTTAAGTTTTAGTGTCTCAGACACCTCTCCCCATATGCAGCATTGAGTTACTGTCCTTTAAAAACCTTTCCATCCTCCAGAGATGGGTGTGCAGCTTCCATGGCTTGCAAACATCTTCTCCCACCACTTACCTTGCCAAAGAAATGTTGTTTCTGATGCCTTGCCCACAGTACTTTGTGTTCTCTCTTAATTAATCAAAGTGTTCTTATCTGCACTTCATCTTGTCCAACAGGCATTCCCAAAAGCATCCGAATTTTATTTCTAGGAATAAGTGTGTTGTCTTATTGGGACCATGTGTTGGTCAGAGCCTGCCCTGTGTCCTCTCTGCAGCACATCTGAGAAACCATATTGATTCATTCCCAGAGCACAAACGTTGAACATTCATACTATTTTTATTAAACATAACTCTGCTTTTTCTCTCCTTTCTCCCCTTTCCCCTGCACCCTCCAGCAATATCCAGCCTCACCGAGTCAAAACAGGAATAAATGGAAAACAGGTTAAAAAGAGGATTATGTCCATATGGAGGAGGATTGACATCCATTTCCACACTGAGAAGACTGTGTTATACCACCCAGTTTTGCCTTTGATCATCCACACACCTCAGATGCCTGTGCAGGTGAGTCAATGACTGAACACCCAAGGGAAGGAGAGACACCCTCAGTCCTGTCCCCTCACTGGAAAACCAACAAGGTGTTTTGCAAAAAATATTCAGTTCTGTCTCTTTGCAATGAATTGTGCTCAGCTCACCTCCAAAAGCATCAGTTCTGCAGCCCAGAAGGAGCTCTCCATACTGCTTCATCCCCTCTTGTAAGGTTACTTGGTAAGATTGGGGTGTAGAAGCCTGTGGGGGAACGTTTGCTGCTGTTGCCAGTGAGGTTTCTCATCTCAGGGGGGTTTCTCATCTGCTGAGCTCCCCTCCTTGCAGCTCCAGTAGCAGCATCAACATCTGTGCTGAGCACATGCTCCCCCCCTTCCCCCTGCTCCTCCTCTGGGTGAGAAAAAGGAGAAATGTGGAACAGGAGGTGAGTTTTTTGCTTTCCTGATTCATTCTGGTGAAAGCTCTGGAAACCCATACTGGGGTTAATATCTCTGAATCCTGTTGGAATTACCTTTGCCTGTGGCCAGTGCTTGGCTTATGAAAGGACCTGACTGGTCCCATCTCTTTTCTGCATTTAGAGAAGGTTAGAGATGAGTGATGGAGAAAGATCAGGTCATGGCTTTGGGCCCACCAGGTCTCCTCTCATCCCAGAAGCCAGGAAGTTCTCCCAGAGGCTCCTGCACTTGATTTAGAAGCCCTTGACCTGGTTGGCTCTTCTCAGCACTGGCACATTGCAGGGATGGCCAGAAGTTCTGCACACAGATGGAGCTGAAGTAGGTCCTCAAGGACTGCTGCATGTGTGCCCCATGGAGAGCTCAAATCCTGGGGAAAGTGTTTCAGCAGAGAGCTGTTGTCCTCACAGATCCTTACCTTTAAATCTGTCCTTAGGGTGTGAAGGACTTGAGATTCCCCCTGTCCCCAAAGTGCCTCCTGTGCTTGTCATGTTTCCACCACAGACCAACAGAGGCTGATCCATGTCCTGCTGCTGATGAGAAGATCCAAGGGACTGCAGGTACTTTCTGTCCTTCAGGGTGATGCTAAAGCCAAACCCCAGCCCTCTCTCCCGTCACCAACCTGTTTCCCACATCAAAGTGAGATTTGCAAGGGTAGATTTTTATATCTAACACTTGCTTGAGGTCAACCAGAGAGATATCTCTCCCTAGTCTGCTCTGTCAGGCTCAATTCTCATAAGGTAATGAAGAAGGCCCCTAGAGATTCCTGGCTCTTGGCTGGGACAGGTGTCCCTTCACTGTGACAATGAACAGTGGGAGTAGATGTGAGGGCACCTCTGAGGGAGCTGGATTTCTCCTGGTGTTCATAAAACTCAGCCCCAGCCTTGTCGAACTGCAGCTGTGGCTCAGAAAGTGATGTAAGAAAGCAGGGAGAGGAAAAGGAAGAAACTGTTCAACCCTCAGCAAAGCTTTGTCACTCCTCGGGGATGACTTTGTGCTGGAGTGGTTTGGAACAGGGCGCTGGCACCTGTTTGAAACACAAATGCCATGTTGATCACTCCAACACCACCTTCCATAGAAAACCAGTCCTGATTAGCAGTGTGGATGTGCTGCTGAAATCTGGTCCTGAACTGTGAAATTTGCTCTATAACCTTTTCTCATTCCCAGAATGAAAATTGTCCCAGAACAGCCTCATTGCCCAGATTTCCTTGGAAATGAGCCTTGACCCTCTGATTGTACTGAGGGATCGAAAACATTGAGGGATCTCCCAGGCCAGCAATATCAGGGCAGGAGCCCTCTGGGCCACAACTGCCCAAAAACCTGGTAAATACCAATACATGGTGATTTTAACAGTGAGAAATCAACAAAAAAAACCCCTGGAATTGTAGGAATGTGAAAACTCAGCTGCAATAGTAACAGAGTGCTGGGGATCAGGCAGGATTGTGCCCATAGCTCAGTTTAAAAAAAAAGGAAAGTACCAGATTAATGGGCATAATCAAGGCTGACATTGAGTAAGAGACAAGAACGACTAATCAGATGCAAACTTAGCTGATGCTGGCATTACTGAGGGCCTGGGGGCACAGTCCAAGGATAAAAACATAACATCTTATCTAACCAAGGAGTCATTTGTGCACTGCCAGTTACAGCATGTCCTTAAAAAAGGAAAGGAGGAAAAAGAAAATATCTGTGGCACATGAAATTATTTTATGCCCCAGAAATGATAAGAAAGCAAAGCTAAGTGCTCCTGCACCCAAGCTTTATAGAGGAAAAGCCTATCTCCAATTAACCCATTGCAATGTCCACTGTAAATCCCCAGGATGTGAAAAAATACATTAAAAATAAAAATGAATTGGGGATTAAATCAAAATTAATATAAACAAGACTCAGTTTAGGCATATTTCTTGCTGTTTGGAGCTTTATAGGATACATGGGGCCGGGCTGCTCTTCGGTTCAATGAGAGTTCAGGCAGTCTGACAATCCTCTTCTTTTGGCCAAGGCTCCTCTTCTGGCAACACATTCCCCTGTTTCTCAAGACTCTTCTTTTCCTCCAGATTCAACAGGGCCTTGACCTGGATCTCACACAACAGCTTATGGAAAGGAAAGCCCCTCTGACACAAAACAACGTCACTGCAGATGGAACTGTAGTGTCAGGGAAGGTGTCTGGAAGATGAATCCAGGAATAAACCAATTGGGAATAAGCCAATCACTCCAAGCTACATCACTTTGCGTGGCTGAGTTTTGTTTCCGGTCATTTTCAGTATAGCTGATGAGTCTTAATAGGGGAAGAACTTCTGTGTAGAATCCAGTAAATTAAAAAAAAACAAACAACCAAACAAAACCACCACCACAGTTCTGCGGGGAAAAACTGGAATTGTATTTCCATAATATGGACCTTTCCCAGAAAGGCGTGGGTCAGCGTGAAATGCAACACCACCCATCTGCAAGGGAGTGTGCCCAGTTCAACACCACCCATCTGCAAGGGAGTGTGCCCAGTTCCTCCCAGCCTTTTCCATTTTCATCATTTGCCATCTCTTGAAACCTTCCACTGTGACAACTCACACCACAACCCAGCTCCTACTCAGTGGGAGCTCTGGGACACTGGGGCTGCCTGGAATTGGGAGGGAGAAGACACAGGTGGCAGGGGCAGTGGGTGATGAGTAGGAGAAGTCACCTTCTCCACCTCCCCTCTGTGAAACAATGTGTACAGCAGGAATGAAGCCTCATTTTTCCCTTCCAGCAGCAACTCAAGGTGTGATCCACGTGCAGCACTGTTGGGATCTTAGGGCAATGCCTCAGGTTCTCAACGCTGGCCTGTCTTGACGGCCTTCAGCCACTGGTGACTCTGACTTGTTGTCCTCACAAGCCTCAAGTGACATCACTTGCCCTTTCCCCAGGGGCTGGGAGCCCAGCAAGGTGCCACCAAATCACAGGTGTGATTTGACGTGACCACTGCTCTGCCCTGGGAGAGCGACACTTGTGTGCGAACACCTCTGCACAGCCCTTCTCCAAATGTTTGTGCAGGAAGAGCCATAAATGGGGCTGTGTTGACCCCAAGATGCAATCCAAGTGTTTGAGTCTAGGCCTTATCTACATCCCCTTATCAGGAGGAGGGAGCACCGATGCACCCCGGGAAGGGAGGGGACTGTGCACAGCACAGGGAACGGCCTCGTCCCTTCTCCCCTGGCACGGGGAGGGGACTGTGGGCAGAGCTGGGTAATGATTTGTCATCGCGAGGGCCGGGGTGTCTCTCTTTGCAGAGGAAACCTTGGCCGTGATTGACAGCAGGGCTGGTTTTTGCCGCTTCCCTCGCTGTTGTCAAGTAATAATGAAGCTTTGTCAGTCCATCATGGACATGGATATGCCAGATTATGTGGACTCCTTGGACTCCTCTTACACCATGCTGGAATTCGACAACCTCCGGGTGCTCCCCAATAACACCGGTGAGATTTTTATTCGTTTCCTCTTGAATAACCTCCGCTACCTCTGTTGCAAAGCTGAGATCCTGGGAAAGACAGGTGGGAGGTGTGGGGCAAAGGGTGGAAGGGGTAATATTTAAGCAGCTGATCTGTCAACCTGTGGCATCTGTGGTTGTGTTTGGGCTGAAATGCGACTCTTTCGCTTGCCGGTCCCATTCCGAGTTGTTCTTTTCCTTGGTGGGCTGAGCGCCATGTCCTGAAGAGTTTGGCAAATGCTGGTAGAGTTTTTCATGGCACTCCTTAGGTCTGTCCCCCTCTATGGCTTATGAGAGGAGTTAATACCAATATTTCTTCCTTCAAATGCGTGTTTCATTCCCATCTATGGCTTAGGTCGATATTTAATCCTCGGGAAAACACGTCGTCTCAAATGACATTTGTCTATGACCGTGTGTCCCATTCAGGTTGTTCCTAAGGACTTGGTCTGAGAAACAACATCCAAATCATTACTTTACTTGTATTTTTAAGGGTTACCAAGATGGTCCAACAGTTTTTATGGCACAAAAGAACTTGGCTGCAAGGCAGGAGTGTTTATGGGCAGAGACTTCCGCTTTGTTCACAGAAATAAAGCTTATTTTGTGGTGTTTAGTTTTTGTTATTTAAATTTTGAGCAGTCAAAACTACTCTGACATAAAGTGAATGCTATTCTGTGAAATTAACTGCTCACTGTGTAAAAATAAAGGGCATTTTGGTCATATTGCGTGAAACCACCGTGTAACTGAATGAGATCCCAACGTTAATGAAGCCTTTGGAGAGTTTTGGCTGCATTTCATTAAATTTGTTAAGGAGCTTAGTGAAATTAAGATGGGATTTTTGTGTTTTCTCATTAGCTGGCTCATCAAAAGAAATCAGAGTTTCTGTTGGGCTATTGTCCACAATATAAAATGATTAGACTTATTATTGTGGGACATGGAGGGATAGTAAAGCTAAAAGGTCCACAGAAATTTGAATTTAAGTTTGACTTCAATAAAGCTCTGGCTGTCCCCAACTAAATATATATTTTTGCTAGCTGCAGGTAGACTTGCTCTTATTTCTTATCCTTGCAGAAAGGTTTTCCACCTCCTATCCTACTCCAGAAATGATATTTAACACAGATGTTTCTCTTTGTTGCTTGCTGCCGAACAACAAGATGCTTTTCGCTTTTTGAAGTGGTACAGATTTCCTCAAAATTCAAAGTTGTTTTGCAAATGAACCACGAAAGCCTGTTTGGGGCTCTCTGGTGATTCATGCAGTGGAACTGACAGGTTGAGTCTTTTCTGAACTTTATCGAGATCGGGATTGTGTTATTTGTTGAGCTGTTAATGAGTAACTGGTTCTCTCGGGAACGAGCTGTTTTGAAATTAGCTTGTTTGTCTTGGGTAAGTGTCCTCTTCTACAGTTTGTAAAAATAACTTCAAAAAAGGCCTGAAATGTCCATGCATGGAAATATATTGCCTACCAGCTGAATTCAGTTCCCAGGGGTAACTCAAAATCACACTTCCCTCTGTAGCTTCAGAAATAATTTAAAATTTGTTAGAATCAGGAAATAATCTCATTTTAGGTACTTTTACAATTATACTGGATTGTTTTAAGCCATATTTTTCCGAAGACTTGTGTGTATTTTTTCCCCTACTGAATCTAATGGCAACTTTGCCCTGTATAAACACGAACAGGAAGGGATGCAATATTTATTGTAATGGATTCAGGGCGGCTTCTTACACTCTGAACAATTTCAAATGTGAAAATTAGAATATTTTCAAATAAGATCATGCTTTCTTGAAACCAGCTCTTTCCTTCTTTGGAACATTATCAAAAATTTGGGTTGATTAGTGCTGTGGAGCATCTTGGGTGCTGAGCTTTCTGCTTCAGGAAGCTGCTGTTGGTCTGAGATTTGCCTAGATATGTGTTTTGGCTTTCCCACTTTTAAGTAGCCCATATTTTGCCAGATATTTTGAGACTAATTCAAAATAAAGAATAGAATCCATTATGGGAGGAATATAATAAATTGTCTGGTTTAAATAGAACGGCAAAAGGAAACGAACAAAAATCAACGCTAATTCCCTCTCTCCTTTATAAAATATGTGTCGTACCAGCAGAAATTTTCCCATTCTGTACAAACTTCTTTGCTTTACCTTGGCTGGTGTTACAAGCCATATTCTCACTTAGTTTTTATGTGCTGTTAATACCCCTTTCCTCATGCTCTTGTCAGAGTTGTCTCATTTTGCTTAAAATATGAAGCATTATTGCAACTCTGCGCTCATTCTTTAGTTGAGGGAGTGTTTTCTCCCACGGTGGGGCTCGTTTTCCTGTTTCAGCACTCAACCACCACACTGATCCTTGGGACTTTGGCACAGGGTTGGTGAAACACCTTTCCCAGCCCTGCTGCTGACCCAATTCAGACCACAAAAAAGCCACCAGAGATGTTTTGGCAACGCTTGGCTGTCTCTCAAGCTGCAGGTTGTGCCTGGGAGGAGCTCTGGCCTTTCTGGTTGGCCTCTTCATCATTGTTCCTGTAGGATTCGGGAACACTAAATCAAAGCTATGTTTTAGATCTCAGAACCCCCTTGTATTTGCTAAAAGCTGCTGTAGAAAGCCACTGACCTGCCTGAGTTTCAGTGCTAACCCCCACCCTGCCCTACTTCTGTGTGCACAGATTTTGCAATGCTGGCTTTGGCCACCAACTTTGACTGTGTGTGCAAACCCACATTGGGAATCTCTTCACGTTCTAGCCCAGCACGTGGAATTCAGGGGTTTCTTAGCTGCAAATTACGTGCACCGAGGCTGGCTTGGATTCCTGGGTAGATCAAAGCAAAAGCCATTCTGGAAAGTATTGCAAGACCATTCTCTTTTACACAATGTGCATCTAGAAGAGATGCAACCAGTAATACAGCTGAAAGGAAAAGCAGGAATTGGCCAGATATCACAAGAACATCCTCACCGTCATTTCCTATCACTGCAAAACTGGCATCACCATTTCAGCCTTGGTTAGGTAGTGACTTACAAACAGAGGCAGCAGGTACCAAAAATTGGGATGTATTTTGGTTGGGAGCTTGGCTGATCCCAAAGCTGGTGAAGCCACTGGGATACTCTCATCAGCATTAGGGATGTAACTCCCAACCTGCACTCTGATCATATATAACTCACAAAAAAATGTTTGAAATTCAGATTTTTCTGCCAGTGACCCTTGGGACCAGTCCTAGTGAGAAGCCTGGACACAACCACCAGTCCTCAGCTCATCCTGGGGCCCACACAAGGTCAAGAGGAGTTATGGTCATGGAGAACACAATCACTTGCATCTCTCCAGTGGAAATCCAGAGGCGTTGTGGCATGGGTTAGGAACTGTTCTGTGTACCATGGTGATGAGCATCTATAACCAATATATAACTCTCAACATCCCTTTAGGTGGTGAGGACAGTTGTGAGCTTGGCACAGTTGTTGTGAGACAGGTGGGTCCTGGTCAGATCCATCCTAGTGGCCCTCAAGCCCAGCTCTGGGTGGTGCTGAGGTCCATGTTGCAAAGAGGCACAGTGTGGGAAATGAAGCCCTGAGCAGGTGTCAGGCAGGGATGGAGTGAAGGAAGCAGATTTCACAGGCAGGGGGCTGTGCTGGCAGGGATCCTGGCCTTCCTCTGCCTTTTCTCACAGTGGTCATTTCAGGGAAAACCCAGAATTCCCCAAATACCGGGCAGGTTTGAAAGCTGCATCAAAATATTCTTCTGGTGTGTGGGATACCAGTTGTGCCTTTGCTCTTCTCTGAGCTAATTCTCACTTGGAACTCATAGTTGATTGGTGGCAGGAGTTTGTAATTAAAATTTATCGTCATAATTAACATGTGCATTCTGGCTTAGGGCTTTCCTTTTCTTTAATGTGTTTTTTTTTTCTTTTTTATTACTTCTGTTCACGTTCAGCCAAGCTGAAAAGGTCACATGGCTCCTGAGCAGGGACTGAACTTTTAGCTGTGTAACACCCAACTCGCAGTTTGTCTGTGTTTCCACGGGTACAAGTGAGGGCAAAATTTGGTTTACTAATTTCCATGGGCCCTCACACACACAGTGCTGATGGTCCTTCCTCCAGTAATACTTGGTTTAAGGCCAGATTTTTAATTTCTTCCTTCTATCAGCCAGCAGCTCCCCCAATGTCTTACACAAAGGAAAAAAAAGTCTTTTCTGGTGAGTAAATACTTTCCAGCATCAGGAACTGGAGGTCCATTTGAGACCCAAACTGGATGACCTTGGCTTGATTCCCCTGAAGTCACTAGAGAAAGCACGAGTGAAGCTAAGAGGAAATTGGCTTTCTTATCTTTATTTTTGTTGTGCAATTTTTTAAATGGAATCCAGCACACTCAGCACGTTTGTTTATGGTCATGTGCTCCTTCAAAAAAATAGATGGAGCAACAGATGCACATATGTTTAGCAGTACAGTTATCCTCAAGGGAATATTGTAGTACAGCTCATTTAATTCTGAGTTATTAAGTAAAATAAAATGAAGAATCATTGCAAAAAAACCCCTAAAAATCAATGTAAATTACCATTAAGCAGCTCTGACATAGGCAATGTTCCCAAAGGACCCAAGTGTCACTTACTGACAAATGTCAGAGCTGGGACCATCTTACACAGATTTTGGGAACAAGTGAATCTCAATTTCTGTCATTATGACCTCAGAATGATTTTAATACTGTCATTCTTTCTTGTCGTGTTGCTCCCATAATGCTACAACCTACTTATTTATTCATCCATACATCAGAAAGTGAAAAAAGACCAAAAGGGATTTTTTTAGGGACTGAGGGGAATTCTGACCTTTGCATTTGTGAAGTCTTAGCTAAAAATGTCTTAGTCTCAGCTTTAGCTAAAAAACTTTCCAGTTTTTGAAAAAATTAAAGCTTTATTGGCTGTATTATTTTTGGGGGGCTTTTGATTACAACTTTCATTGCATAGCAAATATTTTCACTATAAATTTTTGATGTGTATTCATACACAAAAATAGCCTTCTCTCACTCTCTGTATATACACATCGTGTGTGGATTACCCAGGGCTATTTTTACACCTTATGGATTAGAAGATTCCCTCTGGGCTGTCCAGACCAGATGACAATTCCTCCCCTTTGAGTAATTTTCTCAGAGATTTCTCATTGCTCAATACAACATCAGCTGAGCTTTCCTCATCCCTGCCCATCTTTTCTGTGTCATCCCAGAGATGCGTCAGGACGTGTCTTTTGTCCCCGAGACTTTTCCAAGGTCACTGTAGCATGAGATCAGATCCCCTGGAGTGCAGAACCTGCTCCCAGAGGTGTGATGAATTCATAAAACCATCCTGCAGTGAGTGCCCAGGTCAGGGCAGACTCCACAAACATTCCTCCTCTTGGTGAGATGTAAACACTCATCTGCGTCTTCGCAAGTGTCTCCTTATTTTTCCGTCCCCAGGCTGTGCCTCAAATTAGGAGGATTAAGAGGGCAGAGAGTCTGGTGGTTAAAGCCAAGGGAGAGGTTCCAAGGGGAGTCTTCAGCAGTGTGTACACACAGCCCAGGGCAGGCAGGGGCAGAGCTATTCCTGCCCCAAATGAGGGGGTGCAAATGGAGGACATGACAGAGGGCATTCATATGACCTAATTTTAGGTCCCTAATTTAGAAGGTTGATCTTCTTGCACACCTCTGTTGCTTTCCAGTGGAAAGCAATGAGCTCTTCAGAGGGAATTTCAGAGCAGGAACCAGACTTAGAACTAAAGTGATCCCTGTGGGAGCTGCTGTCTCTGCCTTTCAGCTGCAGAGGAGCTCTCAAGAGCAGCCTTTTATCTCCAACACCTCTGTCATTGCATGAAGCAGTTCATCCTTTGTGCCTCTGCTACCTCTTCTCTGCTTTCTATTTATTCAAGTTAAGGAGTTTTTGTCCATTGTCCTCTGCAGACGCCAGCTTTGAACTATTTTCTCCAGGTGATTAATTGAGGAGGTGGCTCTCCATCCCTCAAAAACATGTATCTCACATCCAGGTGAGGTTTCTCTAAATCTATCAAAAAAAAAAGTAGTGATAATTGATAAATCCTCACAAGCAGTTAGGGTTAGGCAGCTTGAAATCCCTCTGTTCACCGAAGCAAAGGAAAATGTTGATGGCAGAAGCAAAGCAGCTGAGCTACTCTCAGGGGAGGTTGGGAAGAGCACGACCATCAGTTCGGAGGCTTTTCTCGCGTGTGTGGGGCTGGCTCGGTGCTGTTTGCTTGCACAAAGCACCTTGGCTGGCTCTGGTGTCCATCACAGGGGGGGTCTGATGGTCCCTGTTCTCTGCCCACAGAGGCCATCGCAGCTGAATCAGCAAACACCAACCTGCTCCCCAACGGTGTCAGCTCCCTGTGCTCCATCTGCGGGGACCGGGCCACCGGCAAACACTACGGGGCCTCCAGCTGTGACGGCTGCAAGGGCTTCTTCAGGAGGAGTGTCCGCAAGAACCACGTCTACTCCTGCAGGTACCTGCCCCCACTGCGATTAAAATGCAATTTCTGGGCGCTGTGAATGATTTGGGGTGGAGAGATCAGGTTGAACGAAGAGGCCACCATGTTCAAATGCCAAATTGCCACGCCATGGGTGCCAGCAGTAGGGCTGTAGTTTGGTTTGTGGCTGGAGGACAGGGAGATGAGGAGTAAACTCAGTCCTATCTTGTCTTGGACCCTGAGGCCTTCTGTGGTACTGAGAAATCCCTTTAGTGAATTCAGCATCACTGCTTTCCCCATGGTGCAAATCAAGGAATCTCATAGACCTGAGGTTTGACTGGTGTGTAAAATACATAAATACAGGCCCTGAGTGTGGAGTGACACCATGACCTTGTCACAGCCCAGCAAGGGGAAGCCAAAGTGGCAAAGGACCAAAGCTCCAGAGATTTCATCTCAAAACCAGTTTTTCTTGAGTTTCCCTGTAAAATAGAACAAGCATCCAAGAGTCTGTCACCTCCAAAGCCTCCACACATCCCTCCCCTCACAGCATCTCCATTTTTGTTTTGAAATAAAATAAATGATGTGTACTGACATATCACTGATGATTGTATGATCATTCTGAGAAATGAGCGTGGACCACAGATGATTCACATCCACTTTGGCACAGGTATGCATTTGAGAGGTTTTTTGACCAGGAGAAGGCTATAAATTATAAATCTGCTATCTTGGTTGACCTTAGGAAAATGGTGTTTATTTTAGCACAGGAGAAAAGGGAAAAAAAACCCAAACCTGAATACACTCAAATTCTTCATCTCTAATTAAAACCTGGAAGTTTTCTTTTTGTTCCAAAGCTCTTCCTCCTCTAAGGGCATTCCAAATTTTTCCAATGTGAGTCATCCTAATTGTTCAAAATGTTCCTGGTGTCCTTATCACTCCAGGGCACCCCAGCCATGAAAGACACCTGGGGTGACAGCAGTGTCCACCCACATGGTGCCCATCCCATGAACCGTGGGATTCCTGAGGGAGGAGACTACAACTACTACTGGTTTCTTTGGAATTTCAGCTATCAGTCTCCTGGGAGTGGAGTTGCCTCCCCTTCCCAGGAATCCATGAATGTCTGTAATATTTGGCAGCTCAGGGAAGATCCACAGAGTTGAAGCCAAGGAAATGGCCAAGCTTGTCTGCAAGTCCTTATTTGGTGAGCTGTGCTGCATTCAGCCCAGCTCAGAGCTCGGGTACATGAAGTAACTGAAAAGTCTTGGGGCCTTTGTACCTTTGGCTTTTAACTAGTCTGGGAAACTGCCCCTGCGTTTACAACCTGGTGATGGTCCCAGAGCAACCCCTGTCATCTCCTCTCTGCACGGCAGATTCCTCTTCCATCACTTCACCCAACATGGCAAGAGCTGCCAAGTCTTCCTGGGCCACCCCTTGAACAGCACAGACGTTCCTAAATCCCCACAGAAATGAGGATGAATTAGGTGACCATGTGCCTCAAAACAAGACCACAGACACAAAGGACTTGTGGTCCATAACACAGTTATTGTACTGTGGGACAGATAACAAGGAAGTCAGACAAACCCCAACACCAAATACCCAAAAACTGTCTGAAAGTGGGAGATGGAGCTCCTACAGCAGCACAACTCCAGTCACAGTCATGCTTTCACAGCCAAAACCATCCCAGTCCCTGCAGGGTGGGTGGTCTGAAGTCGCTGCGCTCCCGTCTGGCAGGAGCAGCGCTCGGGAAGATGAGGAGCTGGGCCAAGCCAATGTTGATCCAACCCATTTCTTGCAAATCTTCTCTAGGTCCATGAAGAAGATCAGGGAGGTCTGGGGCTGTATTTGAGGGTGCTCAGTGTGAGGGGGTTGCAGATGCCAGGCTGGTTGCTCCATGTTTTCTTTCCCATCTCCTCCCAGGTTCAGCCGACAGTGTGTGATAGACAAAGACAAGAGGAACCAGTGCAGGTACTGCAGGCTGAAGAAGTGCTTCAGAGCTGGCATGAAGAAAGAAGGTAGGTGCAAAGAGACATTTCCAAACTGCCTGTTACTGTCTCAGACCCTGCTCCCACTGCAGAGCATTGTGGAGAACAGCAGCAGCCCTGGCTGGAGAGATGATGCTTTTTTTGTTGCAGTGAGAGACTTTTTTGTTGTGGCTGAAAGCCCCACTTCCCATTTTATCTCAGTTTCAATGAGAACCTGGTGACATTATTCACCTCTCCTGGGAGGCTGGAAAGTAGTACTGGGAAAGGGATGAGCTTCCTCAGGGTTTGTTTGGTCTCTAAGTGCTTTAGAGCAGCAATTTCCTCTCTCCATACCTGCCAGTGTGACTCCTAATCCCAGCTGTGCCAATCTCAGTGAGGATCTGCCATTCTCATAAATGCCATCAGTTGACTACCTCAGATGGTGTGGTCGGCTTGGCTGATGCTCGTGTAGCTTCCTGCAACTCTCAGGGCAAGGTACAGCCTGGGCACGATCCTTTCAGTGGCAGAGCTGGTCCTTGGTGGCACAGGGCACACGGGCAGCGCTCCTGGAGGAGATGACTCAGGTGTCCCCCGAGCAGGGATGTGCGTCAGAGCCAAGCCCTTCAGTTATTCTGTCCTCGTGGTGGTTACAGCATGGCCATGAGCCACCAGTAGCACCAATACTGAAGGGCCAATCCAAACTTAGCCAACACCTTTTGCTGCACTTCCCACTGGCTGCATTTAAGAAGGAGGTGGAGCTTTGTAGGTTTGGGTACCAGTGACCATCAAGTGCCCTTTCAACACACTGAAGGAAACACTGAGTGTCACTGGGACTAATGCTGAGCATGAGAAAACCCACTCTGTTAACCTGTGCCTATATCCGGCTTCTCCGGGAAAGTCTGGGACCTATCCCAGCATTTCTGGTCCCTGCTCATCCAGTGTCTTCATACTGGGAGAGTATGGATGATACTGTTTTACTGATTCCAAGCTTTTCGTGCTTGTCCACTGAGTGCTCAGCAAAGTGGGGACCCGACCCACAGTCGGTGGTACATCCCCGTGACGTGTCGGTGGTTGGGTGGTGGTTTCAACACTCTCCACCCTGTATTTGTGCTGTTTTCCAACCCACTGACAGCTGAAAGATGAAGGAGGTAGAAAGGAGCTTGAGAGTTTCTTTCCATGCCACCGAGTTCACTCAAGGGGTGAAACTGTGGTTCCACTGAAACCAAGGGGAAATTTGCCACTCTTTTCTGGTAATTCATAAGATTTCACTGGTGATGAGACAATCTTTCCAGTGTTCTGACCATATGTTTTCCTGGAGAAGAGTGTCTTGAAATTTGGCATAAGTCATGGATGTAGCAAAAATGCCTACTGGTTTATTTCAGGAGAAATGGAGTAAATACAGCAGATGAAAAAGTAATTAGAGTTTGAATTAATTAAGGCCAAACCAAAGCTGATCCGATCAATTCTAGATGGGGATAAAGCTGATTGCTGATGCAGCTCCAGTGATTTTTATTGGGTTTTATGGTAAAAGTTATAAAACCTTGGCTCAGGCCTTCATCACTGATTGCAGCTTGATGGAAGATGACTCATTTCAAGTTCCACATGGTCACATTCTTTGAAACTCTTTTATGAGTGCACAGTCAGGTTGTGTGCTCACAGACTGCTCATGTGTTTGGGAAGGAGGATTTTAAAGCACCTTGAGCAAGTGCTTTGCAGAAATCAGCTTAGCTGACCAGAGCTATATCCCAAGCACGTGTGCAGGAGTGGGAAAGAAATTTTCTTGCACAATTGTGTGCGCAAAAAGAACACAGCTGTTTGCCTTGGGGTGGTTCTAGATTAATATTAAACAGAATTGCGAAGCTTGGGGGAAAAAGAGAAGCCATGCCTTGGATGGAGTTCTATTAGGAGGATACAAACATTTGTACAAAACCTTTTGGCAGTGTGCACAGATCTGTGCTGGGAGGTGGCAGTGGTGACATCCACACTCGCCGTGCTCTGTGAACCAAGAGCTTGACACTCTTTCCCTGGCACATCCCTTCCGAGCCAGCCCCTGTAACAGCAATCAGACTTTCCAGGGTGTGGTAATAGCATTGTTTACCCACGGCAGAGGGGAAGAAGCTGGAAATGATCCTTTTCCCAGGGAAAATACACCTGGGATGGGGTGAGCCAGGGCTGTGTCACCCTCACACTGAGGGTGCCCCACTGACCCACTGCTCAGTGTCTGTGTGTGCAGTGTTAGAGAACTTGCTGTTCCCCAGCAAAACTAACTGATAAACTGTGATTTTGGATCCAGACTGATCTTTTTTTTCCAGTCTTCCTGTGTTGTAAGACGTGATGTGACACTTTTGGATCTTTCTTTTTTTCTCTGTTGTTTTTTTTTTTTTTTATTTCCATTTTGGAAACAATTCTAGTGGATAAGATTTTTCAGGGTGCTATGCAGCCTCATAGAAGGGAAATTTCTGCCTAAAGAAAAATCCCTGTGATGCAAACACCTGAGCTAGCTTTAAACTGTGTCAGGAGAGGTTTGCCATTTGGGGCAACTGGGCAGATGTTTAAGAAAATTATCAATAGGATCTTTAGATTGCCTAGTTTGTATACTCTGAATTTGATCCTACCTTAAGAAAGAACCAAGACTGCCCCACACATGAGACACACCTTCAAGCTTGTGCATTGAGGTGGGACCCAGGTTCCATTAGTGCCAGCAAGACCAAGATAGGGCCTAAACTTGAGTCTTGAGGAAAGTCCAGTCCCCAGACTTCTTAGAAATTAGCTCATTCAGGAACACTCCTATCCCAATTACTTTTTTGGTGCCAGGAATTCACTTTAACATCAATCATCAGAACTGGGACAAAGGCTTGCCTGAACACAAACCCCTTCTGGTCTCCTGAAACACCTCTAAGATGAGGATTTAAGATTTTTACAGAGATTTATCCTTGTTTTGTGGTTAGGGCCAGGACTGTGCCACAGGGAGGTCTGGGTGCTTGGGGGATTTTCTGGCTGTTCTCCCTGGTTTTCTCTCTTTGCACGGAAGGTTCGATTTCCATTGTCTTGCTCAATGCTATGGGACAGGTTTGTGGTCACTACACCACCAGTGCCTGAGGGGAACACCAGGTACTTAAACACACAAAGGAAACAGCAGGATGCTATTTTTAGCATCTCACTGAGATCATGTTTGACCTTGAATAAATTAGCAGGATATGATTTCTCAAGTGAGCCAGGTCATCTCCTCACATGGAGCTGAGTGAAAACCTGGAAGCCATTTGAAATGCCAGCACTGCACTGTCAGGATTCAGTTTGCTGATGGAAAAAAAAAAAAAGAAGGGTTAATATTTAACCCTTCATCCCCTTCAAAGTAATTTATGAATGTGCATGAACTCCTTTAGTTTCATGCAGAAGTAAAAAGAATTATCGTATCACTTACTGCCACAACACAGTGGAAGGGTCTGTGGCTATTTTTATTTATTTTTGTGAAATTGGACAGGTTTATAGGACAGTTTTATTAGTGTTTTGAAGGACCTCTGTCTTGTTTCATACCTTTTGTTTACACATCTCTTCTGCCAGCTTTCAGAAACTGGGACTGCAGTTTATTGCAAAGAAGGATGGAAAAGATAAAAGGATCTTCTCCACCTGCATTAGTCATAAATCACCCCAAAACCCATGAAAGGATTAAATGTGTTTGTACCACTGGGATTTATTTGCAAACAAAACATACCACACCTACAAAATCTGAGGCAGCTTGGGGAAAAAAGATTATTTGTGGATATAAATTAATCAGGCAGCAGGAGGAGTAAATCTGTTGGTGGAGACAGAAACACTGTGAGCACCAATGAATGCCAGCACTGCACAGGGCACTCGCACCTCCCTCCTCCTGCTCTCTCCCTATGCCATTTATTAATACATTCCCAACTCCCCCAGCATTAAATGAGGATGTTTTTAGTGGAATAATAATGGAAACACTAATTCCCATATAGGCAGGGCTTTAACCTCCACAGTTGCCGTGGAAAGTTACTGGTTTGCTGCTCTCCCCTTCCAGCCAGTGCCTGTGCCCGTATTTATTGGACTCCCTGGAGGTTCCTCATCCCAGGCTCTGAGATGGCAAAGCAGCAAGGACACATTGTTTGGGGCACAGGGGGTTGTTGCAATGCCACAAACACGCCACTGTTTGCTCAGAGCCGCCCGCTTGACCCACAGCCAGTCCGGAATCCTTCATGTGCTCCTGGCAGGAGGGTCCAGCCTTGCTCTGAACAACAAACCCCCTCTGAGGGCTCCTCTACGTCACAGGGAGAATATGTTTGTTTTCCCATCTCCTTCCCACAGTCAGGATGTGCTGTAGTAATGACAATTCCCTGGAGGGAGACATGGGCATCATCTCACCCTCTCTTCCCTTCCCAAGGGGAAAGCCCAGCTTGGGGCCACACTGTCCCTGCCCAGATCATGGTGGGGACTCACAACCACTGACATCCCCTTTTGTGGGGCTGCAGTGGCCCCTCACGATGTTTATTTGCTTTGGGAATGTGCAGAGGACAAGATTAGGGGGAAACAAAAAACGAGGAGCAAAGTTTTTGCCAGAAACATACTGGAAACGGCAGCCCCTGGGAGTCAGTCAGTCAGCACTAGAGTTTTAGTCTTTCCTGCCAGTTTGCTGAGTTTTACTGATGCAAAGCCAAGATCACACCTGAGCCCAGCACCCCCAGGGCCAGCACGTCCCTTGAGCCCTCCCACTGCCTCACCACAAGTGACCTATCCCTTCCTTTTAACAAATACAATAAATATAGCAATATAATTACCACACAGTAATAGATTAATTTTTGTGGCAGGTAAAACATTAACTCCCTCCCATTCGTATCTAATTCCATCATGTCTTGGGTACTTTCAGAGATAACACCCGAATCACCTTGAGAAAGTTGGTCTGTACCATCCACTTACGCTTGAAGATTGAGCTTATCAGAGCATGAGGGAAGCACTGAAATATGTGCCATAAAAAGATCTGGAAGAAAAACAGGCTGAGGCTTCTTAAAGGCGTCTGTCACTGGGGACCAGGTCTGCCTGGGTCTGTAGGGCTTATATAAAATAACACGTGTGACTCAGTTGGAAAGGCAAAATTTGTACCTTTTCTTGAAAGTGGGCAAAAAGAGCCCCGTTAGCCCCTGGGAGCTACATGGGGGAGCATCTGATATGAAACCAGGTGTAGAAGCTTGGGTGGGGACTTTCCAAAAAGTCAGTGATGACACAGGTTTGGTCAGGCTGAGTGCTGGGTGCTGCTGCCCATCTTCCTGGTGTCCCATTAGAAGCCACGAAGGGTTAATCCATTCCAAAGATTAATCATAGCTAGTGATTCCTATAACCACCCTCGCCTTCAGGTTGGTGAGGGTCCTTGGCTGAACACCCCCATGCACAGGGAGGTGCTAAGGTGGGTTAGTTGAGCTTTCCGAGGGCTGTAGTGGTTTTTTTTCTCTAAATTGATGACTAATTGTTTGTAAAGGCTCCAGGAATATGTCTGTGTGTTGTCTCTGTCACAGATCAATGTACCCATCCAGCCCCTCACAGGCAAGGTTGATTCTGAGGTACAGAGTGGTTTTGGTGGCTGGAGCCCAGCAGACCCCCCCCCACCCAGGCACAGCCAGGTCCTGACTGACAGCAAGGCTGAGCCCCAAATCTTGGAAAATAAATACTCCTGCTGATAAGGGGAGATATTGATTTCTGTCACTGCTGCTTGTTTTCTGCCCTTTCACTTTGTTGGCCTTTCATCAGAGGCTGGTTAGGAAAACAGAGCAGCAGTTGGACACGAGCTGACAAAAACCCACCTTCCCCCTCCTTGGGCAAAACGGTGCCCATGTTCCTCCTTTACAAGAATTCCCAGGAATGAGTCCTGTGCAGAGTGATGCTCTAAAACAAGACCCAGCAGTGAGGTAAAGTCCCAAAAGAATGATGGCAACATGATTTTGTTGACTCCGCAAAAAAAAAAAAATCATTCCTGGAAAAATCTTCTCCAGTGGCCACTTTTGAGACAAAACCACAGTGTTTTACACCCAAGGGGTTAAAGCACAGACTGAGTCGTGCTTTGACAGCTTTGTCTGAGTCACTCTTCCTAAATAAAACCAAAGGAGTCTGGAATTGCTGGATGAAGGAGGAGGGATGTGTTGCACTATCACCACATGCTAAATCTTCTCGCTCCCTCTGCTTTAAGGACCTGACAACTGCCTTTCTGAGCTGTAGCAAGATGTCTGAGCTGCCAGGAAAACACCAAGTCTGTGTTCAAGCTCCTTTCCCCAGCCCTGTGTGCTGCTGGACAGAGGCAATGGGGCTTAGGGGAGAAACCAACGCTGAAAACAGATTGGACTGTGCCTAAATTCTCCTTTTTTCTCTGCTGCTGTGTTATTTGATGGCTGCAGTGGAGGCGAGGCAGCTCTTGGAGCCCGTGTTGCAAAAATAAGCTGCTGAAGTGCAATCCACGCCTTATGTTCAGTGTGCAGGGCTGATGGAGAAGGGGCTGGATGGGCTTTGTGCTTCAGGGACAACAAAGGTTTAAAAGGTGGAATGGGTCTCAAAAATCAGTGTTTTTTTCAAATTCACTCTGGGATGGTCATAACTTTCTGTCTGCAAAGAGCTTGGGCTGGTGTTCACTCTGCTGTGGTCCCTATAATGTGCCCAGGATCTGTGGTACCACTGTTATTAATAGTTTGGGACATTCTGAGCTGATTTCCAGCTCATTTTCCAGGGATTTCCAGAGGGTGGCAGCTGGGCTGGGGACAAACCCTGGCTTGGTCTGTTCCCCAGCATTGCTGTCAGGGTTTCAGGCTCACTGGAATCAACAGCATGAAGGGCAAGGCTGAGGGAATGGTTTTGAGGGGGAATCAGTGAATTTAAGTTTCCTTTCTTTGGACCTTGCTTAATGAGTCACTTTTCCTGCTGCCCGTGAGTGGTAGAGATGTCCCCTGGGACCACCACCTGTGATACCTCAGGGGCAGGGGACATTTCAAGGCTGCTTGGGAGCTGCAGCCTCAGGAGCATCCTGCTGCACTGGGAGCTCAGGGGAGGAGTCCTTAGTGCAGACATGGCAGAAAGGGTATCAAAGGCCAGGGCTCCAGCACCGTGGATGCACTGCCAAGTGAAAAGGGTTCACACTAAATCCCTAAACTCCTCCTGAGCTGCATCAAACCCAGTGGGAGCAGCTGATATCCCACAGGTGTTGCTCTGACTCCCAAATGGCCTCATCTCCCTCTCGGGCTTGGTCTTCTCCCTCCCTCAGAGTCTGTTCAGTCTTATTCCAGCATCCAACAAGAGTGGAGTGTCTTGCAGGTGCTAAAGCCTTGTCCACTCCTGTTTAGGCACCACAAGGAGCAGCAGCCATGGGCTGTGGGGGGAATTTTCTCACCACCACTGTTCACTCTCTTCCCAGCCGTGCAGAACGAGCGTGACAGGATCAGCATCCGCAGGAGCAGCTACGAGGACAACGGCTCCCTCTCCATCCACGTGCTCACCCAGGCTGAGGCCATGGCACAGCAGGTATGACATGTGGGGACAGCCCTCCAAACGTGGCCTTCAGCTATTCCAACCCACTAAACCATCCGGGTTTTCCACCTTTTGAGGTGGAATTTCTAATCCGATTTTTTTGTTTTGCCGTGTGCGTTCAGCCTTTGCCATGGTTTGGCAGCATGTTCTTTATCATTAGGTATTCATTGTAAGAGAAAGGCAGTTAAAGAACAAAGGAACTTGTATTTTAAGTTGTTGAAGGAAAGGGTCTCTCTTTTTTTTAAAGTTTTACAATTCAGAAAGTGAAGTTGAAGTTGAACAGCTGCAGAGAAAAAAAGAATCCTCTTCAAAGTCAAATGATTCTAAATTAAAAAGGAAAGAAAACAATCAAAAATTCTTATCAAGTTCTTTGGGAAAGAGAAAAGGAGGAAAAAGTCTAAGGAAAGCCAAAACAGCTAATGTTGCAGTTTTTACAATTACTCATATCCTGTGATTGAGGTAAAGGTAATCCTGAGATTGAGGAAGCAAGGTAAAAATGAGTCAAAACTGGCTTTGGATCTTCCTTCTGTCTTTGGATGGCTCTTGCACAAACCCACAGGGAAGAAAATGCATTCAAGATACCCAAAAACAGACAGGAAAAATCCTTGGTGCATTATCAGGGTAAGATACCTTGTTGCCTTTGAGGTGTGAGGAACAAAGCTGAAATTCCAGGGCTTAGGGATGTTGCAGACCCTGGGTTCCCTATTCCCTTATCCTAAAATTTTTGCTGCACCCCTAAAAACTCCTGGCATTCACATGGAAGTTTATCCCTCCTTGCTGCACACTCTGTCCTGCTCCAAACATAACGTTTCCCTCATGGTTGATTGTATCTTCTCTTATAACTTCTTTATCAGGGTAAGAATTTTAGGGTGGAAAAACAATGTGAATAAAATCACTGGGCTTCAGCTAATGCTGATTGCTTTTTCATTTCATGTTCCACCATGAATTTCACCCTGAGTGTCCTTTAAATTCTTATGCAAATACCCTTTTTCCACTGAAACATATGGTCCAGATGTTGCGTATTACATGCAGCAATGAGTCCATTTCCTTCTCAAAAATGATGTTTTAACCCTCCCACCCCCAAGCAGCCCTTCAGAAATCAAAAAGGGTGTTTTATGTCCCAGACAGTAACTTGGAGGAGAAAGGCTGGATGCGTTTCATACATTTGGCTGGGTTAAGTGATTGATAGGAAGCTGAGCCCTGATGCTGCTAGGAATGGGAATATTAATGAGACTTTGTCCTGAGCCAGCCTGGAGAGCGGGGAGGGAGGCGGAGGAGGGAGGGGAGTGTGTTGGGACCGAGCACCACCTCGTGGAGGCTGCACCAGGGGCTGTGCTTGGATAGGACATGCTGCTGAGCAATGGGTGTGAAACCACAACGGGAAACGACTTGTCAAGGGCCTCATGAGGATGAATTGCTGCTCTGGAGGGTGGGAAAGCAGCTTTGATCTGGTCCCAGTGCAGCTGGGTTGTTCCTCTTCCAGTATTTATCCCTGAGCCCGGTGCACAGCACAGACATTGCCATGAAGAAGGTTGCCACCATCAATGATGTGTGTGAATCCATGAAACAGCAGCTTCTGGTGCTGGTGGAATGGGCAAAATACATCCCAGCGTTCTGTGAGCTCCCACTTGACGACCAGGTAAAATGCAAAAGCCTTTTCCCTGCAAACCCACTGCCTTTGATAGGAATTCCCAGCCTTGGATAGGAATTCCCAGCTGTACCTTTCAACAGGAGAATCTGACATTAACATACAGATCACCCTATGCAGAGCGATAAACTGACAGGAGAGAAGGAGTAATAAAGACCAAAGGATCAATTAAAAATAACTTGAGTAGCAAAGTCCCCTAAATATAATAGGGTTGGTCAGTCCAGTCTGTAAAAGGACCCAGTCAAAGAAGACTGATTTTCCCTTTACTGGTACCTGGCAGCTGAAAGTAAAAGCTGTTTATTTCCTAAGAACTCAACTAACTCAAGCCCCTCTTTGCTCTTTTAGCTGAAAACAACTTCTTATTTAGTTTACTGTGAATGTAGCACTTCTCAAAGTGAACATATTCTGATATTTTCTAACTCTTAATAGTACCTTATCTGTAGATCTGACTTATCTAAGCAAACACCAAATTTGACTTAATTAAACAGCAACATCTCAGCACCCCTTTCCCTGCTTTTTAAATATAATATTATGTCTTTCTTCTGTGCCCTCTCCAGGTTGCCTTGCTCAGAGCCCATGCAGGGGAGCACTTGCTCCTCGGGGTGGCCAAGCGGTCCATACCATACACTGATTTTCTGTTGTTAGGTAAGGTAGTGAAATCCACTCCTGCTTTTGTAATTCACTCCCCCAAGTCACTGCCAAGTATTCTGCCTACCTGAAATCCCCTCTCCTGGGCATGGTCTGCACACCTGGGATGAGACTCAGTGCTTGGGAAGTGTCTGGAGAAGTGTAAAAAGCAGCAAGAAAATTCAATGGGATTTTTATAAATCTTCCCTTACTGCTTTGAAATTGTGGATGAGAACCCCCTCAGTATTTAACTGGCATCTCAGACTGTGTTGCCTTATTTTTGTAACTGAAATTGCTAAGTCACAAGCAATGAGGTATTTGGATATCAGTCCTTAAAGACTTAGCAGAAAGGTCTATTAAAAATTATAGTGCACATAGGTATTGCCTTTTCATGCAGCTCTCTGTCACCAAAACCACGGGTGGGATTGTTCTTGGAAAAATGAGAATGTGACCTTGAAAGCCACACACTAAAGAAAAGAAGGAGGGATATATTTGTTTAAAAAAACCCCACACCAAAAATAAAGATGCAACACTGCTTACAAACAGGTGCTCGATATAAGAGAGGATAAAGCAGAGCAGAAGGCTGAGCAGGCTTTGTGTGCAGTGTGGATGCACTTACATGTGTAAATGAGATAATTAAGGACCAAAGAATGAGATCCATGGCTTGCTTCTCAACTGGGGATCAGATCAGGAAGCTGCAGACTGGAAATCTGCTGCAAATGGGCACCGGGACTAGCTGGCAAACAGGGTAACTGCAGGCTGAGACCGTGTCTGCAGACCTAATGGTGATTTTTTTTCTTGTCTCCCCAGGGAATGATTTCATCATCCCAATGCACTGCCCAGAACTGGAAATCGCTCGTGTGGCCACCAGAATCCTGGACGAGTTGGTGAAGCCCTTGCGGGACATCCAGATCGATGACAACGAGTACGCCTGCCTGAAAGCCATCATCTTCTTTGATCCAGGTGAGCTTCCTCCTGACTGCCAAGATGGGCTTGGAGAGGAGTTGAGGGCCCTCCAATAACCAGGAAAACCCCTTGGCAGCAGCTCTGCATTTCACCCTGCCTGTGCTGTAACAGCCAGTGCTCAGCAGTGCAGTCAGAAGTGACCTATTCCTGAGTGTTTTGCTGTTCAGCAAGTTAGAACTCCAGCCAGGCTAATGTGCAAGACTGCAGGCCCTGGAGCAGTTTGGCTGCTTCACTAGCTTGGCTTTGGGAAAGCCCATCAGCCTGAAATGCAGGAGATGACTATTAAGGACATATATGCCTGTAGTGAATTATGCATAAGCAAAGTGAGTCAGCAGAGCAGCAGTGGAGCTCTATCAGGGTCCAGAAAGCACCATTAAAAACCACAGAGAGCTGGGCTGGTCAGGGCACCCAGAAATATCAGGAATCTGCTAATGGATGTTGCTGGCAGCCAGCACTGGCCCAGGGCAGGGCTGATCCACACAGGACAGAGAACAGGGACACACAGAGGCAAACAACAGCTTGTTTTGAAGCTTTGCTCATTCCAGAGGCCTGGGGGTTCTGTCTCAGCCCAGGCTCTCCCCAGGCACTGCTGCTTCTACAGCACACAGACAACCTCTTCTTGCTACAGCACTGGGGTCCCTTCAGTGTGCATTGCCCTGGAGCTCAGAGAAGAGATAGGGGAACGACCCCAAGCCTAGAACAATGCCCTTTTATCCTTGGCATCTATTAGCATGGAGAAATTAGAGTATCTTCCAGTAATTATTGTTTTCTGCTGCGTTTGCTGATTCAAAACCAAGATCCAGGAGTTTTAGAAACACCACAAACTTCAGCTCTCCAAAGAGTGAACAGAGTGAGGGTGGTATTAGCAAATTGAGTTTGACAAATCACCTTCTCAGCTGATCAGTGTCTCTGTGCAGCTTAAGATCAATGTGACAGTGAGGAGCTGAGATTTCAGCTGAAAGGAAAGCTGAAAGGAGCTCCTGTGAAGCTCTACAGAAGTGAAGTTCATTCATGCTAACGAGCAGGCACGTCCTCAGAGCTGCATGCTGACATACAGTCATTTGTTAACCACTTTATCTCATCTCTTGGCACTATGATCCCTAAAATGTGGTGCCTGTGGTTTCTTTGTAGACAGTGAAGAAAATGGTGCAGTGATTCAGAAATTTCAGTTTTAGATACCAGCAGAGACAGCAGTGGAAAGCTGTAAATCCCAGCACTTCACCCTACCCAAAGTCACATTTACTTGCTTGAGCAAAGCTGGACCAGTGACCCATGAAAAATAGGATTGACCACAGGTCAAAGACAGAGCAAGACAAGAACCTGTTGCTGCACGAGGTGTAATTACAACATATACAGGCATTAAAACTGCATGGATTTAGTGGTAGTAGTTGGAACTCAAAGTTTTCAGGGGAAAATTTGGGGCCCCCCAAAAATTTAACTTTGTATCATTTTTCCCTCTTGTCAGTTGTTTGGTTGGAAGAATAATTATGATTTAACTTCTGAATCTTTCCTCTTTACTAATGGCAGTCGGCAGACATGTCCACTTCAATCAAGCTTCTATTTTCTTACTGTTTCCCTTCAAAGTCTCCTCAAATTATCGTGTCTCCTCTAATTATTGTTTCCCCTCAAATTACTGTTTCCCCTAAAATTCCCCTTACTGCTTCCCTATTCCACGTGAGATATCCCAAGGCTAATCTATCACCTTATCTTGGACTCTGTCAGAGGATCACTTGCATCTCATCCTTTTCCCTCTGCAGAGCCTGACTGACAGGGCAACGCTTCTCTGGTTACACAGGCCAGCAATTAACTTCCTTTTCCCCCTCCCCAGACTGCAAGGGCCTGAGTGAGCCTGGGAAGGTGAAGAACATGCGCTTCCAGGTGCAGGTGAACCTCGAGGATTACATCAACGACCGCCAGTACGACTCCCGGGGCCGCTTCAGCGACATCCTCCTCCTGCTGCCCCCCCTGCAGAGCATCACCTGGCAGATGATAGAGCAGGTCCAGTTCATGAAGCTCTTTGGAGTGGCCAGGATCGACAGTCTGCTGCAGGAGATGCTGCTGGGAGGTACGAACACTGCTGAGGAAGGACACCAAAGCTGGATTATCTCAAAGCTTTTGTTTACAGGGCTTCGTGCCTGGGTTTGTGTCTTCTGGAGGATGTGGGGTAGGGAGAACAGGGATGGTTTTAAACGAAGAGTAGGCTTAGATTTGAAATTAGGAATAAATTACTGTGAGGGTGGTGAGGACCTGGTACAGGTTGCCCAGAGAAGCTGTGGCTGCCCCATCCCTGGAAGTGTCCAAGGCCAGGTTGGGTTGGGCCCTGAGCAACCTGATCTAGTGCCCATGGCAGGGGGTTGAAACTAGATGATCTTTAAGGGCTTTCCAACACAAACCATTCTATGACTCCATGAATTGTGGCTTGAACATGGGTCTCTCTTACTCCAGTCCAATCCCAGAGCCCTTTCTTTCCAGTCTAGCTCTAAAAATCTGAAAAGTTTTATAGCAAAGGGTACTCTCTGTGGTGTGTCACCAGTGGGGCACTTGACTTTTAGGCCTTCCACCAAGCTGAGGCAGTTTGCAAGAAGACAACACACTTTTTGTTAGCAACCTGCAGAAGTTATAACTATATGGGGAACCCTGATAAGAGCAGCAATTGGGACACACACACAGACAGAAGAACAACGTGGCTGGATATTAGTTGAAAGCCCAGACATCCCAGGAGGTTGTTCCTAGACAGTGAGAGGCTGAGAGCAAAGGGGGCAGCAGAGCAGGAAGGAAGCAAAGATGAGCCATTAACCTTCACCCACAGAGGTCTTCCACATCCTCTCAATAAAGAAGATTTAGCCCAGAGCATCTGGTTTCTCAGTAACTATGCAAAGAATGATGTCTTTTCCCACTTCCTCTGCAGGAACCACCGTTGATGTCCACTACCAGTCAGGACCTCCCAACCTCAACCTGGAACCGCTGCCAGGACACGTCCTCCAAAGCAACATGAACTCTGTGATTCACACAGCTCCAGACCGTAGGTGTCCATCTTCACACTGTTAGTGTCAGCAAAACGAAGGGGCTGGGCAGGAGAAACTGTTAAGGAAAAGATATTTAAGTTTATTTATATGAAAAAAATTCACAGCCCCCCTGGCTGACTCTTTTACATGTTTCCAAAGAGAAACTGGGATTTTCACATGGTAGCACGATCCGGAGAGATTTTGAGATGTTACTAAAACATCACAAGGTAGAAAAAAAAAAAAAAAGAAATCAAGATTGGGGACAGTGTGTTTCTATGGTCATGGGCAGCACTGGGAAATGCCACAAAATCGGACACAGGGTTATTAGTGGCAGGAGTTCCCTGTGTAAAGCTGGTTGTTGTCAAACTGAATACAAGACTATCTTCAACCACCCTGGGCACTGCTGCCAGGCCATGGCTGTTGGTTAAGGCATTTGTCCACTGTAGGACCATGCTGTTAAAAAAAGAAAGTAGAACAGCAGTTGTAATTTAACAACTGCTGTCATGTAATCACGATGTCTTGCACACAGTCTCCTCCTGCCAGTTACAATCATATACCTCTTGTAGGGTATTTTTGTTTCTTGTAGGGTATTTTTGTTTCTTGTTTCTTGTAGTGTATTTTGTTTCTCTGCCATATAAATGTTGACATCATGTATTTTAGGTTTTGTTTATTTAGTGTTTTTTAAGCCACCTTGCAGCCCAGGTTAGGGAGATGCTATGTTCTGGAAATGCTGTACAGTGGCCTGCAGGTTGAGCTCTCTTCTGAGGAGAGGAGGGATTGAAAAGCAGTTGCAGGCATCTCCCAGGTTCAAAATACTGAGAAGAGTTGGCACGTGCTTATCAGCCCACCCTGTGCCTCCTCACAAACCAGGAAGGAAGATTATGCCAGAACATGCCTGAATTTGGGATGGATCCCCCTGCCCCATCCCCCAAACTCCTGCTCCTTGGTTCATAGTATGGTTTCCTGACATTATTTGGGCTCTGCTCTACTGAACAGCATCCAAGTCCACATTAATTCTGTTTCTTTTCTCTCCCACAGCATCTCCTGAAACATCCCTTCCATCTCCTTCTACAAGCACAGGCAGTGAAGACTATAAACTAGGCCCTAGCGCAGGACCCAGCGCCGTAGCACAGCTCTTGCCTCAGACAGTGATGCCCAAGCAGGAGATTTTATAGGGAGAGGTGGAAGGAGAAGCTGGGAGCAATGTGGAAACCCTGCTGACAGTGAAACGGGCCCTTTCTCTTTGCAGAGGCAAAGCACAGCACCCCCCTGCCCGCGGCCGGACCCGTCGCTCACACCCTGTCCCGGCCGTGACTCGAGCACCAGGTCCCAGCCTGCAGCAGCATCCTCACCTTGGGAATTCCCACCACCTTTGCACAAGGGATTGGGGTTCATGCTCTCCCCAGCAGGACCAAGAGTGCAAGCTCTCCGGAGCAGGGCTTCCGATTGCGTTTGTTATCGCCTTGCTTGGTGCCATCACGACCCTTTTAAAGCCTTCAGCCACTTTCTTCATCCAAACAAGTGCCTTGCACAGCTCCTGGTAATCACTAACATGTACAGCGTGTCCTGAATTGGTATGGAAAGGTCTATTCCCATCAAAAATTTAATTACACTCCCTTCTCCTGCTGCATGTTAAGCTTTAGGAACATCTTCATAACCTTTACCAGGCCAAACGTTTCTTATTCCACACAGAGGTGCCTTGTTCCACACAGGCCAGCCAACATTTAATGCTGGTTAGTTATTATTTATGATCAGGAATGCCAACATTTTGTCATTTTCCATTATTTCCAGTATATGTGGAGCCCAGTTGTAAGTCATTTGATGGACCTTCTATTTTGTGAGCACTTCTAACACAGCTCCAAGAGGGCAGCAAGGATCTCTGCCCCACTCCGTGGCTGCTGGTCTGGGAAACCCTCAGCTCAAGGAGCTGTTGACTTACCCAATCCCTGCTTTGTGCAACACACATAACAAAAAATGCCCCAAAACACATTTTCCCTGTACACAGATATGATTTTGCTGTAGTTTCCTGTTTCTTTGTAGTATCTGCAACCTAAACTTCAGAGTTCAAAATTAGCCAAAAAAGGAAGAGGCAGATCTTCTGTGAACCACTTAGAAAAAAACTGTTTGTATTTAAAACATTAGGTGTTTCTGCACTTAATGTAAAACTTAATCAGTGGTAGGTGGCCAACCATTAACCATGTTACAACTGGTTAAATAAGCCCAACCATGACTGTACAGCCTCAAGTGTCCCTAAAGCCTGGTATTTGTGTTGTGGAATGGATTTCAGTGAATGGGACTTCATTAGAAAGCAGAGTATCAGAGTTCTACAAAACTTATGCTCATTTGTACAATGACCTCTGTCAGACAGCTCTGGAGGGAGCAGGAGTGGCCACACTGAACATCAGGACATGATGGAAAACTCTTAGTGCTGTCCCACTGGATAAAATCCTAACCCACACATGGCCTTGTTCATGGCAAAACTGAGATGATGGTGCCCAGAGGTGGCTTTTTGAAGCACTTGGAGCTCCTTGGGGGAAGAACAGCATGGAAATGGGATCTTATCAACTGAAAGAGAAGTTAGAAGGAGCATCTGAACTTCCACTAGAAGTGGAACACTCAGTATTCATTCCCTGGGGAGATATTTAGTGTTGCCATTCTACAGCACCAGAGAGATCTGAAAACCATCAAAGACTGGGTTGAATTTCACCCAGATCACAATGTTTTATTTTTCTCCTGCCTGTGATGAATTTGATCTGACATTATATGCTGATAACTTCCATTTGAAACAGCTCTGTCTGGAAAGCAGGTTCCCCTGGAAGCATTCCTGCTGCATGACAGATGCAACTGCACCGAGCCAACATTGCTCCCAGTTCCTCCAGCAGGTCGATTACATTCCTTTTCAAGACATTAAATGTACATTTATACTCGTTAATGGTAAGAAAATAAATCTAGGGGGGAAA
Source organism: Manacus candei (assembly GCF_025592945.1). Taxonomy (NCBI): domain Eukaryota; kingdom Metazoa; phylum Chordata; class Aves; order Passeriformes; family Pipridae; genus Manacus; species Manacus candei. Next base: position 523,510 of record NW_026138101.1, on the reverse strand, counting down.
TAAATTCCATATTCTCATATTTCATATGGACAGTTTGCCTTTTGTCTTTCATTCAAAACCCTTCCTGAGGTTCTCCACTGATTTCTCCAATGCAAATAGCTTTGGGAATCATTTTTCATAAAAAAGAATCATCTATGGCTTCAAAGCCCAGTTTTCACTGAGACTGATGGAATTAACAATCTAAGATATTATAGAAGAAAATAAAGTTGTCCAGGAACCAGTGGATATCAGATTCAGCCCCCACTGTTCAGCTGCTTGCAGCAAGAATAATTTACTCCATTAAGGCCCAAAATAGATTCACAGCAAAAACCCCTTTCTGGCTTCCCTATGTCAAACCCCACTCTAAATCAAACCAATGTTCTTATGCAAACATACCTTGGAAGTGACTATTTCATTAGATTTATTAGAATCATGATTTTGTTCACAAAAGGGGTTCCAAGCCATTATTTAAGAATATTCCAGTGGCTGGGCAAGATGCCACTGCTTATGAGAATGGTGCATGTCAGGTAGTAAAGTCTTACCTATTTCTAAGTTATCTGTTTCCTTAGCAATTATAATATTGGGCTTCATTAACAATGAATTTAGATCTTACATTAACTTCATCTTGCACTACAGTATTAAAGAGAAATTGCAGCAATATTTTGGAGGTGCAAAGTTTCACTTATGTTATTAAGACACTAAGCCTGTGATTGCTTTGATGCCTCTTGGCTGTTTCCCAGAGCTCTAATTGGGTATGACAAGAGGGATGTGCTTTACAGTAGCACATGTGCTACTAGAACACAGTTGGGAAAGGCTAAAATAAATTAAGACATTCAGAACACGCACTCACACAAAAAAAAGAGTGAAAGAAGCAAAATAAAAAATTAATCTCATCAATGAAGAAGCACCAACTCACATTAAACCACAAAGTACATCACATGAACTGACCTGTAAGTCTGTTCAGAAGAGTAACACTTAAAAAAATATACAGAACCAGTGCTGGTGCACTTTGTTTTAGTGTTATTAACATATTCCATCATCATTTTACAGTCCAGTTTCTGTATTTCAAAACCCCTTAAGCCACTTTCCTTCTCCAGTAGCATTAAATACATTCACAGATGACCATGGGACCAACAGAAAGAAGTGAGAACAATTGTAGAAACACAACATTTGCACACAGGAGGGCATAAAATAGCCCATAAATGAATTGCTGCTTGCCCAGGGTTCACGAAACAATACTGATGTTACTACTGGAAATTAAACAAGAAAATAAAAAGGAGATAAATTGGCAGGATCCATCTGCAGAGACGTCTGTTCCCTGTGGAGAGTAAACAAGCTCTTCCCTAAAATATATGTAAACACAGCCCAGCCCGACTGTTGTGGCACACAAACATCATCAAATCATTAACCTGCTTATAAACACAAGCAGCACTGGCACAAAGTCTGTATTTGTGTCTTTGGAGCTATTTTCTCCATAGAAACAGCAGTGTAGAAAAGTGTGATATCAGACCCAGAAAACATATCCCAGTATTTTTTAGAATTATAGCAAATGGGAAATAAACTGTTTCCAGTCTCTCCATCCTTCACTGTTGGAAACCTTGTTCCTCTCCCCCTTATGGGGTGGACACTTGGGAGCTGCTCCTCTCTAACCTGCACCTGAAGCTGCAGAACCAGTGGAAAAAGCCAACATTTGCACAGAGAAACTGGGGAATCCAAACCTGTATTTTACACAAATACCTTGGAAGTGCAAAGCCTGAAATACCACGCTAAGTTTTCCCATGTTTTCCCACTCTCCTCGTACAAACAGGGATGGAACAAGACAATCTTTAAGGTCCCTTCCAACCCAAACCATTCCATGGTTCTATAACAAGGATGCAGGAAAGAAAATGCCCAAGACCTAAGCAGGGTAGTGCAGCTTAATCCCCTTAATAAGCAGAGAAGCATCTTTAATTTGGAGGAATATCACCTGTCACTTGATATAAATAAATACAAATTACAAGCCAAAAGATGCAAGACAATTACCCTGAAGTTGTTCGGCCTAAACACATGTGAATATGAACATAGATGTGCAAAAAAAGTGACATATAGAGAAGTTAATCAACTAAGACTTCAATTCATTAGTTTATTTTTTTTTTACATTAAAAAAATTACAACAGAAGGGTTTGAAAAGCCAAGTAACCCGGATTTCATACACACACACACACTTGCTAAGTCACAGGGTTTAACTGCTTGGAGTGATATTTTCTGATTTCCATCATTAAACTTTATACACATTAAGAGCCTCATGATAAAGCCAGACACATTTTTTTTTCCCAAACTTTTAAGGTGTGCAACTGAATATGCACAAATTTTTGTGGCACTTCCAGCTTTCCCCTCAGCTACACGAGACACTTTTGTTCTTTTGACTGCAATTTCAGTGGATTTCCACCTAGGAATTCTCCAGCATCACACACCATCCCCCCCAGCAAAGTGAACATATTCCATAGTATTGCACAGTTTTGTTCACAGGGCCGTAGATAATCCATGGATCCCTCAGGAATTTCACCCACCCAGTAGTACAAAACCTGATGAAGCTGAATCAAGATGCCACAAACTGTTACAAAGAGATGGAGAAGCAGCTCACTGAAAAAAGAAAGTACAGCTTGTGCAGTGCATAAACATTGTAATGCAAGATTCTTCAGCACGTGGAACTGCTGGAGGTGGGACAGGTCATCAGTGCTACTGGCTGAGCAAAAGCAAGAACAGGACAATTTTAAGGCAAGTCCCAAAACAGGGAGCTATTTACTTTCTAGGCACGATTTCAAGCTATGCATCAAGGCTCCTGCTTTATCCTTTATATTGTCAGTGATTTATAGATTAACAGTAATACAAAAAAATAGTCTAAATGTAATTTTTAAAGAATCCACTTTTATCTGAATTTCATTACTTGCAGCTTGTATTATCATTACTTGCAGATTTATGAACATTTCTTAGCACTACTGTTGTTTGTCAGGCCCACATAAAGCAGTTCTAGATCTATATTGCTCTCATTTCCTCAGAGTAGTTTTGGTTGGAAATGGCTAAATTCAAAATAATTTGTTCTATTGCAGACGTTTCTACATTTAAGATGCATTGAAGTTGAGAAAGAGGCAACTCCCCTCTTTCCCCTGATGTCTTTGTCTAAGGGATCATTAACACCTTTCCTTCTAGGAAAAGTCTGTACAATAAAAAAGGGGCAGAGCAAGACCATACAAAGACAACTGTTTTCAGTGAATTCCCTCCATCTGCAGTACATTCTTTCAATCTCACACAGCAGGATACAGTCACTGGTCCCACTCATCCCTGCACAGGCCTAAGACACAAACTATCCACATCCAGTTCCCCTGGAATCAGTGATTTAAGGATTTGGGCAGGGTTTGGCCCACAGCCAGGAGTTGTTCAGGGAAGATTTAGCATTTCCCAAAATGCCAGAGGAGATGAACAGTGCCAACCACAGCCATGCTTCAGTGAGCCTGGGAAGACATTGGGCAGGGGGTGACAGTGCCTGTGCTGTGCAGTGCTGGGCACCAGTCCCTGGAGTCACTTGCATATGAGGAATGTGTGCCTGGAGAGGGACACAGGAGTACAGCTCTGTTTATTAGGACAAGCTGAAAAATGAGAACTGAGCAAAGCACTATTCCCTGAAATCTGGATTTAGAAGGCTAAGTCTCATTGGAGATCAACTTCCACCCTAATGCTCCTCCCTCTGATTGACAACTGCACCTAAGGATATACTTCTTATAAAAACACACAGGTAATTCCCCAAACATTTATCAAATAAAAAGGGTTTAACAAAAAATGGGTAAGTAATCTCATAAAATAAATTACAGTAGCATGACAACATTTGGCTTCTTTAGTGTGACCACGTGCTTTTCCTCTGGTATCTTGCTGTTCAGACCATTGCAGATCCAGTTCCTGTCTCTGAATTAATGAGATGTCTGTGACAATAAACGTAGAAAACTCTGCTTGCTACAAGCAAATGTCTGATATCAGTTTCACCTGGTCACAGATTATATGTAGACAGCCTTCTCTGGCCCCAAAATAAATATTATATAGAATTCTTGCAAGTTCCAGCATATTTAGGCTCAAACAGAAAACTCAGGTCCTCCTTTCTTTCCTCTCAGTAGAAGTCGCCTGATCCGAAATCCTGCAAAGGGATTGATCCACAGGAGTGAAGGCTGACCCCCAAAAACTGATTTCATCCCTTCCCAGCGGAGTCTCCTCTCCCATGTTGGCTTTTCACTCTTCAGTCTTTCGATCTCCTGTATATAAACACGTACTGGTGAGCCCAAAGCTTAGTAAAATATAATATCTGTCATCAAAACTCATTTTGCATTTTTATTGTGGAGTTACTGAGCTGATTAGTTCCTTATTCTTTCACTTATTTAGTAAGGAAAAAATCAGAAATTTTTTTAGCCCTGTGGGTACAGGGCAGAGGACTTAGAATACTAAATGTACAAGAAGGTTTGTCTATCTGTATCTCTTTCCCCCTCAAGCTAAAAGGTAAAATGACCAGAAAAGCTGATGTTACAGTAGAGAGTCCACATGTAATAAACCTACACTACAAGCTGTTTACTTAATTAATGAAACCAGACAATAAGGCTCCTGCATTGCAATTACTGGAGCCAGGATTACTCTCTCAAATGCATTATTCTGATGATCATTTTTTTGTACTTCCCACTAATGAAGGCTCAATATTTACCAACTGTTTTTCACAGTTGTTCCTCAGTACAGAAATACACTTTTAAACAGCCTCACAGGAGAAAATGCTGAACAGTCACAGGATTCAAATTCCTTATGTTTCTAGTTAATTGCCCATCCCAAAACATGCTCTGAAGGTGTAACACTGCAGATCTAAGGCCTAAACAATGCTTATCCTGTAACCAAGTGTATCAAAGTGAAGTGTGAAGGGCTGAGACAGAACAGCTACTTTAAGTGTAAACCTGAGAAAAATCAGACACTTCCCATGACACATCCCAGGAGTTTGTGAGAGTTAAGAAGTGAAAGTCAAAACTGAAGTCAGAAGCTGTGCAATCTTTGTCATTGATGTGTGTCAGAAAAACAAACAGCACAGTAACTTCTGTTAAAAAGCAACCCCCAAGAAAGGATGTCAATCCTTGCAACTGCAGAAAATAAAAATGAGCTATTTCAGGTTGGCAATTTCCTCCTCATGCAATAAAACAATATCTAATCACATCTCCCCAGAGTTACTGTTATAGGATACAAAAAAAGCAGAGGTTTTTTACCGTTTCATCGTTGCATATTGAGTGGATTTGGGTGCCAAACATGACTGCGGTGAAAGTGAGAAACAGAAAACCCTCAAGGCACAAGAAGATCATCAGGATCACAGTTACAGGTGGGGAGAAGTCACTGCATTCTGTGAAAATGATACATGTAGTTATAAATAACTCAAAAGAAAAAAACCTACAGAGCACATTATAAATATCTGACATTTGAAACAATATTTCACAATTGAAACAAACTTCTAATTTCTGGCACTGCAGCAGCTCTATTTGCTGAGCAAGGAAATAAAGAATTTCATGGAAGTAACACTTCTGGCTTCCTGTAAGGCACGAGATACCATTTCTGGTATTTCAAGGATATCAAATAGATGTTTGCACATGAAGTGATTTAAGTGCTCAGAACTGCACATGTGAGAGCAGCTTGGAGTTCCAGGCACGACAGCTGCTGTAAAAACCATCCCCACTGTCAGCTCTGACTTGCCAGTTAATACAGATGTTCCATTTGGCTGTGATTGCTTTATTCTCTTTTTTAATTCACCACACAAAGTAATCAGGTTCTGCCTTACACCTGACAGCGACATCTCTGGAGATCCTTTGGTCAACTGATTAACTCAATTATACTTAAACAAGGAAGAGATGGGATATATACAGGAGGCTGAATGTTTCAAGTAAAAAATGGACTAAGATTCCACCCATTTAATGAAATGTTCAGCAAAAAAAGTGTCACACAGATTTCCCTGTTGCTTCAGATACCAGGAAGAACACATAATCAACCATCTTCTGTCAAAAGCACACAACCAGAATGAGCACATTGGAACATTAGGAAATGCAAGTCAGAGGCCTAAACAAAAAATCTGGGACAGTTTAGGAAGTTTCTTTTCTACCAGAGCCCCACAGCTGGGTCCAGACAACAGAATGAGGGAGAAATTTGTCTAAATTTCAGATGTAATTCCCAGAATTGTGGTGGAACACGCAAAGCCCAGCTGGCAGCTTTAGGTGATACAGTGCTAAGGTGGCTGAGGACCAGCTCTGTTTCCTTCCTATTACAGAGGTAGTAAATTATTCTATGTGTAAAGGGTGTGAGAATGTCCTTGACAGTCACAGCTCTTACAGTGAATGCCTAAAGGAATGAGGGGAAAAAACAACAAAAGAAAAACAGGAGAAAGATGTACAATATGTTCAGGACCTCACTTAAAGATGTAACTCCTGCAATATTTCCTATGAGGGACTGAAATAGATGGAATGCTATGGCTTTTCCTTAATATCTGCTAGATTATGATAATGAAAGTTAGAGATTTGCTTACCAGTCCATTGCCCTCGGACACAGGAGAAGAACTGGAACCCACAGAGCACGAGAGCATGAGCTGAAATTAGGGCTATGTACATCTGGAAACAAGAGACAGCACCATTTCACTGACTGTTACTGCAGAGAACACAGCAAAATAAAGACTGCTTAAAATAACAGCATTATACAAGATTTAAATGAGTACGAGGAGAAATATCTTCCTGTTTGGAGAATAGTTGGCATAGAAGGAAAAAAAAACAAAACACCAAAACAACACCACAATTGTGCCCTTGAGCCGTTAGCTGGTACTAAGCACAACCAAAATTGTTATAATTAAGGTAGATTAAGACTGAATGTTGATTCAGACTGAATGTTGATTTTCACCCACCGTAAACAGAACAAAAAACCTCTGGTTTTTCTCCCCAACACAGTTGTTCACCCAGGGGCAGTGATGATCCATCTTTCGGATGCAGCGCTTGCAAATACTGGAAGAAAGGAAAAAAAAGGCTTCTGTTGGGAAATCACACCTCACATTTTAAAGCAGAAACAAGGGGATCCAGTGGTCACATGATGACATGCTGAAATAGTTCTTGACAAACTGTAAAACAGTGATTTTATTTGCATTTCTTTATAGAAACTGTTTGCTTGCTCACAACTCGGCTTTAGGTTGCTACAAAACTATAAGATCTTCTTCCCAAACCCTCCCCCAGTATTAATATGAGAATCATTCCATAACCAAATACACAATCAAGCAAATCCAGGCACTTCAGACACTTGTGGTACTGAATGAGCAAACCTCACATTCTCACTTCCTCTTGTTTTATGCACATTAAAGACAATCCAACCTCTGGTGCAAATGACATTTTTTATCAGTGCCTGTTACATCTGAAAATGCCAATACCAGAACTAAACACTGCAACAACTTTCTGGCACAGAAAAACAAGTATCACTCAAGGGAAGACATTCAGAAGGTTCTTCAAAAGATTTTCATTTCACCACCTGCTGCTGCAAGTTCAGCCTCTCATTTTCCTGAGCTCTGGGGGAAGGTGAGTTAACTCCAGGTACCATAACCATGCAAGACTCTTGATGTAACACAGAATCTGTGCTGCCACTCTAAAAACAATATTAATGTGAAGTGCTGAGTAAAATCATATCCAGACTCAATCAAGCTGAGCACTGGAGGATGTGAGGTGGGCAGGACTCACTTCTGCTCATTCAGAATTTCTCACAAGCCCACACAAAGCTCTCCAAGACATCAGATGTCTGGAACCCTGCCTTCATTCCCAATCTCACACTAACAAACTCACAGCAAGGCTTAAAACAGTGGTTCTGCCTTCTTCCTACCCCATCACTTGTATTTTATTCCTTCCATAGTGCAAGTACAGATGTTTATGCAGCAGGAGTTTGGGGAAGTCTAGGTCATTTCACTCCCACCCCACACAAGAGGCAGGAGCAGAACTGGTGGTGAGAACAAGGAGTTGTGGGTGAAGGAAGGTCTTCTCCAGCTGGGCACTGCTGCTGCAGGAACTCAGGCAGGTGCAACTGCACTTCTGAATGCCAAAGATAACATTCAGGAAGACACATCTAAAAATTGGTCTGGATAACAGATATCCACAGGAAGACTGATGGAAACATCTCAGTGACTTGACTCTCAGTGACAATTCCCCACACACAAATGCAGGTGCTCAGAACAGGCAGGAATATTGACAGCTGTGCTCCTTCAGTGAAATCCAAACCCCATTAACTCAGGACAAGACTCTTCCTTATGGTGAGAATGTTAACTGCTCAGTAAAATCTTGGTTTAATGCATTTCATAGATACTTAGCTGTAAATAGAAGTTTCTTGTCCCTTTTCCCATCACTAATGTGTATTATGAAACTATTTTTCTTCCTTAAAAGAACTGTTGCAGTGTTGCACAACAATTTTCATAACTACATCATAAGAGTCTCTTCTGTTAATAATTTACTACTCAAAACATGCACTGTGGCTTTGAGTGTAAGTATTTCCCAACAGGAACCAACTTCAATTTCCATTTTCAAGTCTCTTCTATTAGCAAATTGCCACTTTAAATACTTGGGACTAGACCATCCTTTTAATGTCCTTGGAATGGGTTTGTAAACCAATAAAAAATTGGCAGTATAATCAAAGAAACCTTTTTTCTATTTGATAACTTCTGCAGTGATAAATCTAGGGCAAAGAATCACATTAACAGAAACAAAGACAACTAAACCAGAAATCCAACTGCGGAGAAAAACATGAGAGCAGCCTTTCAAAAGGATACCACATACACTGTGAGCCTCTGGCTTTCCCTTTCACATGTTCTGTGCTTTGCCCTGAGCAAGCACCAAAATGCATCCTTTGCCCATGGAACATCTTACAGAATATTTTACCAAGGATTAAAACAGAAAAATTCGTAAGACACACTAAGCTGGGTCCCTAAACTAGTGCTTAGGGAAAACAAAGCCTTTGAAAGTATCAGAGATTTCCTTCACTGTAGACACTCTCCGTTCTTGCTCTGCTTTAACAATAAATGTTGCTCAAATTGTCTCTATGAACAATGGATTTGAGCCCCAGGCTCTCTGACACTCCAGCTTTTTTTTCTCCCATATTGAGAGTTAAACATATGATGTCTTCATTTAGGGTTCCTTCCAAATTAGTAAATCCCACCAGGACTGAAGATGTGAGAAACACTTCACACAGCTACCTGCAAAGTCTCTGTGGGAACTCACCTAAACATGAGATGAGAAAATGAGCAAGATCCCAGATCCAGCCCATGCTCAGCTGAGCTCTCAGGTGTCCCTTTGGCACATCCCCTGGACACGATGCCAGGCCATCTGAGCAGACTGCATGCAGCTATTTTGGATCCCCAGGGATTTACAGCTTCTATTCTGCCCCAAGAAAGCAGCTGTGCTGCTTCCACCCCCCAGCCCTGAGCACAGCTGTGCTCAGGGAACACTCCAGAGCTAATAAAGCCAAAGAACCAGACTCGCCGCAGGGGAGTGTCACTGCATCCCCGAGAAACCTACTGAAGGTAATTCCACACTTGACTATTTATCCATGAAACTTCTCTCTTCGCACTCCAGATACAAAAACCCACTCACAGCTGAGAGAAGAACAAGCTCCCAGTGCCAAGGCCGAGTGTTTCTAATGGAAAGAGCTCCTCGGGCGTGACGTTCACAGGGATTAGTGACACCCACCCAGACTCTGCATTCACAAACCACAAACCTGCAGAACAGTCTGAGAGCCCTGACAGGACTTCATCTGTCCTTTTGACAGGCACTAAAATTTAATGCTCCTCATAATTCAATCCACAGCACTCCCCACACCTAGAGAGAGCCACCAGAAACATTTACATATTTATGTAAGTCCTGATTATGCAGCCACTTCTATTTTCAGCTCTCACACAATAAACACTACAAAAGCAAATCCACACAGTGCCTGAAAACTCAAAAGATTTGAGGATTAATTAAAAATGGATGCATTTACTATCTCTTCCACAGCATGTTTAGTTCAAATTATCATCACTTCTGTCCTTACTAAAATGAATTTTCAATTTAACCGATTATTTATACAACCTTGGGAAAATAATCTGCCAATTCACATATAACCTCAAATGCATACGAAGAAATGACACAAATTAAAGTGATTGTTTAAAATTACTCTGTATTTTGTTAATTTAAGATTGCAGGAGTCATTTCTTCAATCAGCTTCTCTCAGAAAACTGAGATTCTTCTCTCTGCTCTGCATTACCCAGAATACAGCACAGTAATTGAAAGGATGCACAGGAAAAAATATTCACAGATCAAAAAGTATATTCACAGATCAAAAAGTATTTAAAACACCAGAGGACAATTATTGTTAAAACTCTTCGAGTCTCTTGCTCCTTTCCCCTCATTCACATTCATTTTTAGTCATAGTATATTACATTTATAAAATACTCTGCTATGTACGAATTTGGAAGTTTATTGGATACCAAAAGGAATTTGTGGGGGAAAAAAACCTAACATAAATATCAGTTGTTATTCCACAATTCAATATGCAGACCTGTTTAAAGCCCCCCCTGGCCTACCTGCAATGGTGTGCACGCTCAGGTTTGATACTACAGCACTTGGGACATTTGTAGATCACTTCTCCTGGTTTCAGTTGCAAATTATCCATGTATTCTTTAGTGGCATTTCCTTTGGGCACAGCCCCCTGAAATCATTTCAATTAGAGGAGAGAAAGCTTCTTAAATGGCATGAGAGCATTTAAAAATACCTTTCATAGACTTCATCCCAGCAACCTCAGGATAATTGCTGAAATAAGTTCATTTATTCAAAGCTAGTCTGCTATAAGCCCCAATCAATTCCAAATGAATAAATTACCTCTGTTTGACCTCAAATTCAGCTTCATTTCAGCAAGACTCATCTATGGCCAAGTATTAGCATAATTCTCATAGAATATACTGTCACCAGCTCACAGAAATGAAGGAGACACATCTTGACCTCCAGGTACATTATTTGCTGAGAAGTTACTCTGAATGTTTGTTGTGACATTTGATTATTGGGCCAAGCCATCCACAAAAGTTAAATCAGTAACTACTTGAAAGATGTTATTTCAAGTCTCTGAACCAGGGTTCAGCCACCTGCCCCATGCACACAAGTTTTTTAGAACCAACTGTCATCCCTTTTTCCTTAAACTTTTAGCTCGGATGCTGTTGGCAAGAACCACCACTGGCTTCTTTATTCTACATCTTGCATCCTCTGCTACCTTCTGCTGCTGGTAAAGTTTGTGTAGCTTCATGGTAAAGAGGGGAAGGAATTGATTCAGAAGAAAAATAACCCATCAGGAAAAGAAATTGATTTTTAGCTGAGCTGTTCATCACAGAGCTGCTGTTTGAACACAACTAGGAAGAGGAACAATATTAACCCAGAGCCTCCTGAGTTCAAAATCTAACTTTGGATCAGTAAGAAGAGAAAGGACAGCACCATTGTCCCCTTGCTCATTTATGGAGCTAAAGGCTTATCTGGGAGAGGAAGTGATTGTGAAATAAACTGGGATGTGACAAAGTGCAGGGACCTCTCTGTACCAACCCCTCCAGGTCAGCACTTCCTTCCCCCAGGGAGAGCCTTCTCTGGGTCAGTTTAAATCCCCTGCAACGTTCTGCAGTTCATTCTCACTCAAAAAAAGCCCACTGGGAACATCCTCACTCCATACACACACCTGAAGGAAGTTCTGGGACAGAATTAAGAAGCCAGCAGGCATTCAGATCCCATTCCAAAACACCTCTCTGCTTAGGCAGGAATTTTTTGTTGCCTATGGCCTGGAATAACAAACTTGTGTTTGTATTACCTGAGACACAGCCCAAGCCCTTCCCCAGACAAACTCTTTGGCCAAGTGCTGCTTCCAGCTTGAGCCAGTTGGCCCTTGAAGGGGTACAAACTGAGAGAGTTCCTCAAACACTCCTGGTGAACTCCTGAAGCGTATTTTGCAATATGAATGTTCCCATGGAGGTGAATACTTTGGTGTAAACATGGTGAATTACCTCAGAGAGAACTCCCAAGGCACAGATTTATCTTGCTCCAAGTAAATTTAGGCTTATAAAATGTCTCACATTGCCCTATTCACCTGTCACTAAGGGTGATAACTTAGCATTCTGCTGACAAAAATATGCTCTATTTCAAAAATGTCTTTCACAGTCTCAATCAGTCACCAATTCCTTTCCATGAAAAATCCATTTTTGTACTTAGAAGAATAAATTTAATTCACATATGTTTAGAGGCAGTTTATTCCTTTCTTCTTTCAATCTTAGTTTCTATCACACAGTTGTGTTTTCCATTCTGGGAGTCAGCAGAAAAGGAACAGAGGCAAAAAGCAGTGACTCATCTCAATTTTTATCATGTTTTATCCATAGAGAACAACACAGGTCTAGAAAGACACCCAGTTTTACCAGGACGTATTTTTAAGCAATCCATCCTTAAACCATTGACTTTCTTACTGTGACAGTTTGTAGAAGTTGTAATATTTCATCACTGGGTGTGGGTTCAGAGTAAATCAGAGACCTAGAAAATCATTAACTACAATGCCCTGCTGACTTTTTGAACACTCCCATAACTTCTCTCTACACTGTTATTGTCTTAAAAATCTGGAGAAAATAGATGAATTTCCCCTCAGCTCTCCTTCCCTGAATTTATTCCCTAAAAAAAAATAATAGATTTTAGTACAAAATGAACTAGTTAATGTCTTGGAGAATAAAAGTCTTATTAAGCACTTCCAAGAGTTCTTACACCTACACTGTTTCAACGTGTGTTCAACTCAAACCTCCCTTCCCTGTGACTCCAAACACCTACAGACAATAATGCAGGAATCATGTAGGACAGTGGTTCTTACTTTATGCCAGTGTGTGACTGGGGTTTTGCAGCTTGTCTACCTCTAAAAGCTCTTTCATGTGCCTTAAATGGAAAAAAACATTTCAAATGGCACAACAGGATGAAGGTATACAAGTTTTGAAAATATATCTGATGAAAAAATACTAGAAAAGAATAGGACAGAGAAGACTAAAGCTTTATTAGCTTTTTCAGGGCCTGGGTTAATATTTTACAAAGAAACTGTATTTTCCATGAGTCTAATTACTCATAAATTAATTTTAAATTGACTCATGCTTTATGGTTTCATTAATAGAACAACAGGACAGGTACAGATATCATGCCATCAACCTTGAAGGTTTTGAGTCTGACACTCCTTTTCCCAGCAGGAGAAGACTGATCTGGCTTCTCCAAACTTTTCTGCAAATCACAGTCACAGACTGTGCCAAGTTGGAAGGGATCCACAAGGATCATGGAGTCCAACTCCTGGCCCTGCACAGGACCATCCCCAAGAGTCACACCATGAGTGAGAGTATCATCCAAATGCTCCTTGAGCTCTGTCAGCTTTGGTGCTGTGCCCACTGCCCTGGGGAGCCTGTTCAGTGCCCAACCACCCTCTGGGGGAAGAACTTTTTCTAATATCCAACCTAAACCTCCCCTGACAACTTCAGGCCATTCCTTTGGGTCCTGTCACTGGTCCCCACAGAGAAGAGATTAGTGCCTGCCCCCCTGTTCCCCTCACAAAGAAGTGGAACAATCCAATGCCAAGGAGCTCTTGGATACTTACTGGATCCGTCAGCATAGTCCTCAGGTGTGACGACAACGCGAGCACTGCCAAGCAGTTAAAGAGAACCCCGTTGATCACTGAGTACCAAAAGTCTTTGGAAGGCAGCAACATGACAAAAGTCACTACAAAGTCTGCATAGACAACCAGGAGCCAGGTCATGATGGCACAGACCATCCCACAGCCATCCCTGATGAACCAGACCCTCTCTGCCATGTCGGCCTCCGAGGACGAGGAGTCGTAGCTCTCATTGTCGGCGAGAAGAGGGTGGTGCTCGACATCCCGGAACCTGTGCCCTGATGACTGCATGGTTTGCTGGCCTTGCCCTGCAGGAACCAAACAGACCATCATTGTTATTATCATCATCATCATTTTTGAAATCCAAGTGGCTCTAGTCCGTTGTTTCTGGAAGATAAAACGTATCCAAGTTCGAAACAGATTACTGAGATGTTTTTTGGATCCAAACCTGAACAATTCTATGGCTACAGAAGGATGAAATAAGAAAGAAAGGATTTAGTTTTCAGTTCTTTAGGTTTTAGTTTTTAAGATTTAGGTTTTATTTCTCATTATTCTACTCTGATTTCGTTGGCAATAAATTAAGCTGATTTCCCCAGGTCAAGCCTATTTTGCCTGTGATGGTCATTGCTGAGTGAGCTCTCCCTGCCCTTACCTTGATCCATGAGCCTTTTGTTGTATTTTCTCTGCCCCTGCCCTTATCTTGACCCACAAGCCTTCTGTTATATTTTCTCTCCCCTGCCCAGCAGAGGAGAGGAGTCACAGACCAGCCTTGGGGGGAGTCCAGACAGGGTCCCCCCAGCACAAACACAGAACTTTAGTGCCTGAAAAAAGGATTTTAGAATGATTTCATTTCCACCTTGCTGTGCCCATAAACCCTTCTTCCTCTTCTGCTAAAAAGCACAGCCACTCCCTTCTATCTCGAACTAAAATGGCAAAGTCTTCATTAAATTACAACTCATGTCTCCCTGAAAACAGCAAATTATGGCACCAGACTGTTCACTTTTCATTCGGCTCCAGCAACTGAGGGAAGAGCAGAAAGGAAAAACAGAATGGAAATAAAGCTGTTCTAATACATTGCTCACAACAAACAACACAGCAAGTTAGAAAGCAGCTAAATTTGTTGACAAAAGTGCTATTGTTTTGGAAAAACCACAAGCCTGTTACAAAGATATATTGGATAACTTACAAAATGGTCTCAGATCAGACCAAACTTAAGGGAAACAAATGGTAGTGGTTAAATTAGCATGGCAGTGGATTGCATGAATCAGATTTTCAAAGAACACATTAATTAATTTAATTCTGTGAAAACTCTTTTAGGGCTTTGTTGCCGTTCCAATGTGGAACAAAAACAAGACTTGAAACCTTAAGAGTTCTCATGAAAACAGAATTATGTTCCAGAGAAGCAAAGATACAGAATGGCAGAACTGAAGTGCTACCAACAAACAGGAGACAAATTAAAGCTTAAACATTATGCCTCAAGACTACCCTGCTGCTTTAAAAGTATACTGTGTTCTAAAAATCATATTGATTCATGCTATTAAAGGCCACGTCTGAGAGAAACCTGAGAGCATTTATATTGATTTATGACAGCCATGCAGAGCTCTCTGTTCTTCTCCCTTATTAATGGTAGCCTATTATATGACTGGTAGGAATTATGGCACTTCAATTTCCATCCCAAGACCTTGAATATGGGATCACTCTGTTCCTCCAGAATGGTCTGAGTGACCACTACCAGGTAAAGAGACTCGCACTGAGGTTGTTTTTGATGAAGATGTGTCTGTCTACAACCTTTAAAAAACTGTATCAGGAATCAGAGAAACATATTCTGCCCAGTAAATCCTTCTGATCCTTACACATTAATGCTAGAACTAGGCAGGAACGATCCAAAGAACTAGAAATGAAAATAAGGATCTGCAGGCTGCAGCACAGATCTGAGAGCAACTGCTAAAATAGCTGGGAAATTCCTGGGACACGGTGACACGTCTGAAGGACACATTACCTGGTTGTGAAACAGCACAACTGAAGCACAGCTCTGGTGCTTGGATCTAGTACAATTTCTATAGTTAAACTGTGTTTTCTGTCCACACATTGGGTTTTTTATGGACAAAAATCCCCCTTCTTGCCACAGTGCAGCTACTAAGCCATGGATGAAGGTAGTCACACACTAGAAAAATACCTTAAAAATTAACAAACTTCACCTCACTTGAACCCAAGTCAAGCTTGACTTAACCTAGATAAGGTCCTCTTTTCAGCCACTTCAAATTATCCCAATCTTTTTAAGTGTTTGTAGTTCAAAATTACAATCTATGCCAATTAAGTTCAATAGCACTTTGGGATATCCACCACCCTTTGTGGTCAAAAAAAAAAATCCAAGTTTCATAACCCTACATAATTGGCACCTGGATATAAAGACAATGTGGCAAATCAGTTATTATTTCATCGAAAATGGGTTTATACAACTTTTGAGAAATGTTTTAAGAATGGAACGGCACAAAATAACTATTCATTTTGTTTAACCAAGAAATTTTTTAAAACAACAGAAAGTAGACCCCACATACCTCCCAAATGTTTTGTATGTTATTGTGACATCCTGTCCCTCCTTTGGGCTATCCCAGGCTATTCATATATGCAGTCATATCTAATGTAATCTGAAAAGACATCACACCAAACTGATCAGTAAAGCTTCCTCAGGAAAACAGTGTTAAACACAAATAAGAGACATCAATAGCAGGACTTCGAAATACTCTGCATGTACCTCCAATGAAAAAGCTTGTATTTTATTTTAAAAACCAGGCACTTGAAAGCTTGAAATTTTTAGCTGTTAACTTTTGGAAATCACCACATGGCATGTGGAGCAGGACTGCAGCACAAAACCTTGTGTTACATTTCTATTTGGGGAAGAGAACAGAAGAGGTGTGGGCCTGAATTTCTGTCTGACTAAAGCTGGCTAAAGAAGTACTCAGGTTTGTTTCCTCAGTTGTTTTATTTTCCAGTATTTAAAGTAAATTTTTGTGACATGGAAATCGCTCTCCGTTGGGCGGTTAATTTAAATTAATATATTTTGAGGGTAACATAAGGATTCTGACTTTTAAGAACTATGGAAAATACAAAGTCACTTTTTGCAAAGTAAAGCTTCTGAAACCAGCTTGTTTGAAAAAGATACTCCAAATACAACATTCCTGATGGAGTTCCTCACTATTCATTTTCAAATTTTCCCAATTCAAGGGGAATTATACAAATGCAAATTTCCCCTGAAAAGGAGAAGCCTCCTGCCTTATTTAAACAAACTCATATATTCCATTGCAAAACTAAAAGATAATGGAAGTGCTTCTTATGCACATATCAGAATTATAGAATAGTTTGAGTTGAAAGGGACCTTTAAATGCCATCTAGTCCAACCCCCCCTGCAATGAGCAGGGACATCCTGTTCCACTAGAACAGGTTGCTCCAAGTCCCATCAAAAGCTGGTCTTGAACATTTCCAGGGATGGAGCATCTACAGCCTCTCTGAGCTACCTGTGCCAGGGCCTCACCACTCTCATTAAAAAAAAGCTTCTTCCTTATATCTAATCTAAACTGACTCTCTTTTAGTTTAAAAATGCCTATATTATACAGAACTGCATGAAGCTACTGATTGCTTTCCGGTTTGCTTTACAAAGAAGCTTTTACATCTTTGTTAAACTTCACAATATTGTGAAATCCCCCCCATTAAGTTGTCAGTGACATGGCATTTTGTGGCAGCTGAGCAGAAGCACAGCAGCAGTCAGGGTGAGCGGATCACGTTAATTTGCAGTGTCACCCACCCCTTCTGAGCTGGAGATGACAGGCAATAGAAGATGCCACTGCTCAGCCTCTGCAGGTGAAATATTCCAGTCACAGTGATCAGCTGGAATTGCAAACAGAGAATTTATTGACAAGAACGGGCCGTGATTTGCTCGGTCAGTTCCCTAATCCCGACTGCAATCCTGTGCAAGAGCTAGGTTTATCACAGCCTCGCCACTCACTGCTTATGTGGAAGTGCCACCCCAGTTCAGCTTTTGCAAGAATAATAGATTTAGTCATTCTCATGTGATTTTCCCCTCTCCTTCTCCTCCCCAGCTGCCTAGAACCCCCCACCTTGGTCCTTCCAAGGATGGAGGATCAATGTTTGAAAGCACTCAGACTTGACCAAGAGCTCAGCATCCCCACTGAGATGCTCCCAGCTCTGCTCCACTGTTCATTTATTTGCTATTTTGTTATTTATTTGCTTCAATGCCTGTCCTAACCAAATTTACACCGAGTCTTTGTTGTGTAATTACAGTACAAAAGGACAAAGCATTACTCTTCAACCTAATACTCCAAGCAATAGCTTTTAATTGGACCTTTTAAAAATCTTTATCTAGCACTTGAAGATAACACTAAATTATTCAATGCCTCATGCACAATGTCATCTGTTTGCACAGATGGTTATATTAAAACTGATCCCATCCAGTTCCACTCTCAAGGGTTTCCCAAAATTCTCAGGTTGACAATGTCTCATCTGACCCACACCTCACTGTAAATGAAACATAAGCCTGAAATGCAGACACATTATTGGAAAAAAACACCCACTTTTGAAGAAGTGGCATTATAAACTCATGATCACTGGGAACATGGTCTTGTAAAATGACTGTGCCTAGGATGTGTTTGCTCAAAGCTTACCAAGGGCATTAGGAAGACAAATGGCACAACGTAACTAATTGTATCATAAGACCCCTGTGCTGATAATTAAATTTTTAAAAAGCCACTTCAGGGTTAAGCACAGTCCTTTTCCTTGCTATTTTCTAAGGAAGAAAGGAAAAGCACTGTTGCATGAAAAAAACCCTAATTTATCTGTATTTTTTTTCAACAGATACAAAGATAAAAATTCATACACAGGCTATAATCCACCAGCTGCCAAAGCCTGAACCTTTTTTGGTCACCTTTTCCTTCAAGCTACACAACAGACAGTTCCTAAGATTCCTCAAATTTCAGTGACAATGCCTTTATTTCAACATTTCTGATTTTATGGCAGTAAGTCAATAGTTGTAAGGACACTAACACATATTGATTGCACAGTAGACTAATAATCCCACTTACATACATAAATCCTACCTAGAAGCCACAGGTAAAAATCAAAAATCAAAATTACAGAACTCACTATAAGGTTACAGCATAAACATTAACTTCAGTAACTGCAGAAATTCTAAGTAAAACAGGTAAACCTTCTACTGCATCCAATTGCATGGGCAATTTGGACCATTCAGTGCTGACAGATAAATATCCATCAGATAATGACTGCACACAGTCATGCCTAATTTAGATGAATAACCTCCTTTTTACTACAGATCCAGGCAAGCCAAGCTGCAAAGCCATTTAACAAGTAAACAGTGGCTTGTTTCAATTCTTTCCCAGTGACTGGTCCAGCAGACACCTCCCAGCAAACAAATAAACTACTCCAATAGCTCCATCACCCAGTAAATGCACTGGAAGCCCTTTAGCTCAGCCCAGCAACAGCCTCCCCTGGACCAGGACCTCGTTCTCCAGTGCCCAGGTCCACCTTCCTCAGTGCCCACGTTGTGGAGGAACAGCTGGAATAGTGGGGATTCAGAGGAACCAGTCCACCACCAACAGTCCCAGCTCAGGCCTGACAGACTCAACTCCTGCTAGCTGTAATTACTAAGGTATGGGCCCAGTTTCAGGGATCTGGGACTTTGGAAAAGCTGAAACACCCTGTGATGGAGAACCATGATACAACCTCCAGAGTGTTATTATCAGTTTATTCCCAAAGCTCTGCCAGGGGAGGTTTAGGTTGGATATTAGGAAGAAATTTTTTACAGAGAGAGTAATCAGACATTGGAATGAGCTGCCCAGGGAAGTGTTGGATTCACCATCCCTGGATGTGGCATCAGTGCCATGGTCTGGGAACCACGGCGGGGTTGGATCAAGGGTTGGACTTGATGATCTCAGAGGTCTTTTCCAACCTGGTTGATGCTATGAAATCTATCCCATACCCTCAGTGGCACGGCTTATCATCTCTCTAAATTCTTGTTGCTTTTGCTCTAATTTAATATAATTTATACTGTATTTATCTCTTCAATTTCCCATTTATGCCTTGTAGTCCTTTCCTTGTACTGGTCCATATCTGCTCTACACAGGGACACTTCTCAGTGGGAACATGGAATTAATGTGATGCTGTTTACATACAACACATTCAACAGAATCTTCAGCAAGTACATATTTAACACAGTCAAGTTTCTCCTTATGCCAGTCTCTTATTACACAGTCAGTGCCAGTCCATGGGGAAACACTGGAATTGTTTCTTTTCAGCTTTGAAAGGGATGTGCTGCTTCTAAATAACCTGAGAAAAAGGGTATATAGAAGTACTGAGACATAAATATGAATGTCTTACTGGGAAGCTGGTCATCTAATTACTTGTATCTTTTTTCAAACTGAAAGAGAGGAAATTTAGTTTAGATAATAAATTCTTCCCTGTGAGGGTGGTGAGGCCCTGGCACAGGTTGCCCAGAGAAGTTCTGGATGCCCCATCCCTGGAAGTGTCCAAGGCCAGGCTGGATGGAGCTCTGAGTAGCCTGATCTAGTTGAAGATGTTCCCACAAGGGGGTTGGAATGAGATGATCTTTAACCCAAACCAATCTATGATTTATGCCAGCAGCATCACCCTCAAAAAACAGCAATGAGAATTCAGGGTAAAGCAAGGTATGAAAAAGTAAAGAAAAAAAAACTATGCATGTCTTCAGAATATATATTTATACAAAGTATTAGACAGCTTTGCTATAAGAAATAAAACCAATAGATTCTTGATATCAAGTCACTTTTCCATAAGCACAATGTTCAGCAGGACGTTTTTTCAGTAACACATTTTTCCCCCGCGCGAAAGTCAAAGAAAACATCTTTCACAAGACTCTGGTGCCAGGCAGAGAAAGACACTATCTGATACACCAAGAGCTCACTGAGGTACAACACCAAGGACAGAACACTTCTGGGTTGAACAACCTTCACCTGAGAAGGACACGAACACAATCTATGGCTGGGCTTTGAATCCGACCTCCTTTGGAACAGGGCCACAGGCTCAAATTCAGATTAGACTCCACAAAGCTACGTGCTTGTAGCAGTATCAGCATTGTTATGTGAAAGCTGGAAGTTTTACTCCTTTGCCAACAGCAACTGGATGAATCACATTCTACTTTAAATTTTTTAATTCCAATTTCTGCCTTCATCAGTACCTGCTCTACCCTCACACTCAACTGAAGGCAGCTCGGGTATCACATATACTGATTGCACTGGGATATCAAGCTGGCAAACACATTTTTATGTCAGCTATTATATCCACACAGGATTCTTCCTTCCAGGTTCCAAAAAATAATGTTAGAGGTCAAAGCTGAACTCTTTTCACTAGCAACTTTCAATATTGATTAAAGGAATGTTAAAGCCTTTGTTTCAGTCGTTTCTCATATCAAACACACATAAAGCCTTACATTTCCTCGATGTTCCTCATCTTCAGCCTTTCACCTGCTGCAGAATTCAAACAATTCACTTTCCTTATGAGTTCTCTGTCCTCATAAAAGGCATAAAAAAGAAATCCATCAGATCCATACGATACAAAATATACTGTTAAAGAGAAACCAAGGAAGTTTCGGACAGATGAAAAGTATTATCAATTCTTTTTAGCCACAAAGAGCTTTCAGCTATTTAACTCTAATCTCAAACCGCTAAAATTTCACATCAGTTTCATCTCCTAATGAATCAGCGCAGCATCTTTTTATCTGTAAATGTTCAAAGTTGGAGAGCATCCACTTCAAAAGGTCTAATTTAAGTCTGTTAATGTGAATAGTCACGGCGCCTTCAACCTAATTATGTCTCCAGCAAAGCAAACAGTTACATCACTGCAATTCTGCATCCTGATACCACCACATAAGTGTATATTCAGTATAGAAATTCAGTATAGAAAGCAGTCAGTGTTCTCTTTTTCATGGCACAGATCACACACGCCGCGCTGCACCAACCTACCCTCTCATTTAGGAGCTATTTGCATCCCCACTTCCTGCAAGCGCCGTCCTTCACTCCTGGAAATCAGGAAAACCAGCACCGCGTAAATCAGCGAAACTCCCCGGAGCGAGAGCCGGGGCACGGCCGGGAAGGTGGGGAGGGGAATGAGGAGCTGCTCCCTCCCCTTCCCGCTTCCCCGAGACTCCGCGCTGGGGCTCAGGGACACGGCCGGGCGCTGGGCTGGTTACGGATTATTTTAATAAATAAAAAAAAAAGCGGCAGGACCCCCCAAACCACCCCATTAACTGACCCCAAACAGCAAAACAGCAGCAGGGCGGGGAGGAAGGGAGGGCGCCCAGCCCTCGGCCCGGCGCAAGGCGGATCATCGCCAGTAACCTTCCGCGCTCGCCCTTCGCGGGGCCACCGCGCCGCCTCCCGCGGGGAACGGAGGGGAGCGGATTTACCTCAGCAGCGGCAGCAACAGCAGCATGAGGAGCCGCGGCGCTGGCCCCGCTCCCTGGGCGCGGAGGGGCGCTGGGGCCGCGCCCCCGCCGCTGGAGCCCCGCGCCCGCCGCCACCGCGCCCGCGGAGCCCTCGGAGCCCGGAAGCGGGAGGGGAGAGGCGGCGCTTCCGCGGGAGGCGGAAGGGGCGCGCGCGGCCCCTGCGCAGGCGCGGAGGGGAGGGGAGAGGAGGGAGGGGAGGGGAGAGGAGGGGAGGGAGGGGAGAGGAGGGAGGGGCGGGCGCGCCCTTGTGGCGTCCGCCCTGAGGGCAGCGGCTGGAGCGACCGGAGTGTCACGGCTCCGTGTGTGAAATCGCAGAGTCACAGAATGCGTTGGGTCGGAGGGGACCTTAGAGCTCATCCAGTTTCACCCCCTGCCATGGGAAGGGACGCCTTCCATCAGAGCAGGTTGCTCCCAAGCCCCGTCCAACCTGGCCTTGGACACTTCCAGGGATGGGGCAGCCACAGCTTCTCTGGGCAGCCTGTGCCAGGGCATCAACACCTTCATAGGGGAGAACTTCCTCCTACATATCTCATCTAAATTTACCCTCTGCCAGTGTGAAGCCATTCTCCATGCCCTTGTCCAAAGTCCCTCTCTTGTCTCCCATCTCCCTTTAGGTGCTGGAAGGCCACAGTTGGGTCAGTCCCCCCACAGCTTCTCTTTTACAAGTTGAACGATCCCCATTCACTCGGCCTTTCCTCATAGCAGAGCTGCTCCATCCTTCTGATCATTTTAGTGCCTCCTCTGGACTTGCTCCAACAGCTCCATGTCGTCCTGATGTTCCCCAGGGCTGGAGGCAGCTCTGCAGGTGGGGCCTCACCCAAGCAGGGCAGAATCCCCCCTCCCCTGCTGCCCACACTGTGGGATCAGCCCAGGATTTGGGGTTTCTGGGCTAGGTCATGTCCAGCCTCTCACCCACCAGCCCCCCCAGGTCCTTTCCCCCAGGGCTGCTCTCCATCTGTTCATCCCAGCCTGGATTGATCCCGGGGATGCCCCGACCCTGGTGCAGCACCAGCACTTGGTCTCGTTAAACCACATGAGATTCCCATGGGCACACTCACAGTTTGAGAGTAAAATTGGATTTGTAGGCTGCTGAGTGATTCCTCATGGTTTTACTGCTTCCCTGTGGGAGCAGGTGCTGGTCACAGCCTTGCCTGCATCCCTGTGGAGTCTCCATCCCCAGCAGCAATGCCTCTACCTGCCCCTGCCATAATTGAACACGGATGCAGTGGGTTTTACTTCAATTCCTCTTTGAAGGGTTTTTGCTTTATGTCTACACATGTTTTCGTGGTCATATTTCATTACAGTCCCTCCTTACCTCGTTACAGAGATGGAAACCTCATCCCTGGACAGGTTGGACAGGGCTTGGAGCAACCTGGTCTAGTGATAGGTGTCCCTGCCCATGGCAGGGGTTTGGAATAAGACGAGCTTTAAGGTCCCTTCCAAGCAAAACCATTCTGTGATTCTACAATTCTACTTTAAGGAGTCTTAGGAAGGTGATTTGGCACCTAATTCAAGAGCATGTTCAGTGGTTGTTCACTAACTTTGGTCAATCCAGGTTTCACCATTGGTAGTTAAATAGTTTTATATGGAAATAATACTACATGACACTGATTCAGAACCTTCCACTGCATATTAGGAAAAATATAGACCCAGTAGCTTTAAAAATTAGATGCAAAATAGCAAATCCTGCAGAGTGTGAGTTGAGGGTATTTTTATACACATAAAAAAGCTGAGGGATGGCAAACAGAAATGATGACAACTCAGGCACACTTCTACATGATTTTTTGCTTGTAGCATGACCACCATCTAGTGGGACACAGGCAGCCAGTGCATAAGGGCTTGTGTGTGCTGGTAAGTGCAACAAAATCCAGCTGCTCACGTGCCTGTGTTTGTCTCTGCTTCTGTGCTGATATACTGAGAACTTTAGAAAAACTTGAGTTTATGTGTAGCCTTCTGTTTCCCAGCAGTTGGGTTTCACATACTAACAGAAATCACTCAATGCCAATGTCTCTGCTATTCAAACACAAGTCAACATCTATAGGCACAAAATCATAAGAGCTGATCTTTCTCTAAAACTTCCTTTTCCCTCTGTGTTTTCCTTAATGTAACTAATATGTCATTTATCAAGGAATAAAAGTGAATATTATATTATATTACATTACATTGCATTATATTGCATTATATTACATTATATTATATTATAGTGGCCGAAATACTACAATTACCCAGGAGTTACAAAAAAAGTTAGGTACTGTGCTGTCTTTTTTTTTTAGCAGTATCAGCAACACTGTTGAGATTCTGGAGTGTGTCCAGGGAAGGGAACGGAGCTGGGGAAGGGTCTGGAGCACCAGGAGCAGCTGAGGGAGCTGGGGGGCCTCAGCCTGGAGAAAAGGATGCTCAGAGGGGACCTTCTCACTCTCTGCAATTCCCTGACAGGAGGGTGGAGCCAGATGGGGATTGGTCTTTTCTCCTCAGTAACAAGTGATAGGACAAGAAGAAACAGCCTCCAGTTGCACCAGGGAAGGTTTAGGTTGAATATCGGGAAAATTTCTTCACTGAAAGGGTTGCCGAGCCCTGGCACAGGCTGCCCTGGGGCAGTTGTGGAGGGATTTAAAAGCCGTGTGGATGTGGCACTGGGGGACGTGGTGGCCTTGGCAGTGCTGGGAGAACGGCTGGACTTGATGATCTCAGAGGGCTTTTCCAACCAAAACAATTCTGTGACTCCATGGCAGGACTGTGCCTGTTGCCAGCAGTTCCCACACCTGCTCCATCAGTGAGAGCTGCTAATTCAGCGGAAGTTTTGCAATCCATTTCGGTGGAACTGATGTTTAAGAACTCCTCAGTGTAAGTTCTGCCTTCGGCCACTGTGTGGTGCAGCGCTTGTTTCTGCAGCCCCGGGGCAGCCTAAAGAGTGTTTGTCATGCTCACCGTGTGACGCTGGCAAACAGTACCTCCAGATGCCAATGCAGGGAGATATAGTGTATAGACAAGGTGGTTATTTGGCATTTTTTTAAAGAAACATCAATATAATGACATATAACTTAGATACAAACTGAAACAAGGAAATTCTCTCCCAGACCTGAGCTTTCCTGAAGTACAGGCACAACTGGGGCTCACACTACAGATGTGAGTCCAGTTGTTATTTCTGGATGTCCTGGATGAAAATCCAGGCCATGATGCATTTTTTTTTTCTCTTGGCTCTAATTTCTGCTCAAACACTTCTTGAGCGCCGTGACAGCTTTGCACAGCAAGTACAGTCAGTGCTCACTGCACTGCAAAGACCTTGAGAAGCAGTTTGGACCTGGGAGCTAATCTGATTTTGCAGGCCCTTGATTTCTGAGGGTGGCAAGGTGTTTTTTTCTCCTGGAATATATTTCTAACAGAGCCATTTCCTGTGCCAGACTGCTGGATTTAAAAGAGGCAGTGTCGTTTAAAGTGTTCACTGTGCAATGAGAAGTTTGATGGTCAATATTGCAGATGCTCAGGAGCAAGGCAGCAAATTTATGCTAACCAGAAATTCTTACATTCAGTTTGCTTTTTCTTTATGTTTTAGTACTGTGCATCAGTCACAGGTTCCTCATTTCCTCCTGATCTCAAAAACAAACCAGTTGAGTATTTTCCTCCTTATGCTTTTGCTAAGCTGTGCAGCAGCTCTTAGACTTGTTCTAAGACACACAGCATTGGTATTGCCATGCTAAAAACATTCCCAGGCATGTCAGGACTTTGGTTCTTCTGCAAGTCCTGGTGGTTTGGAACCCATTCCCACCACAAACAGTATTGCCAAGATAAATTGTTTGCCAGAGATAACTTCGGGTCCTCAAACAAATTACCTAAGAAATGTTGAAACATAACTGCTGCACAAAACAAATTGTTTTCGTGCTTCCTGTCCTCTTAGGAAGGAATGGAGCTTATCTCTGTTCCAGATTCCATAGAGACACACACAATGCCTTCACGTGAGTTGGATAGACTCTGGGAGTTTTGGAATGCTTCACATATCAGAGGAACATATGAAATATTCACGCCCCATTTATCCTCCCCTCAGAAATGCAAATACTGAAATTCAAAGGATTTGTGTGAGGACTCCCAACAGTTTGGCAAAAGGCAGCAAAGCTGCTCAGGGGCCGCATTGGGAAAAGAAGGATGAGTTTAGAGGAATCTGTCATTTGTTGTAGCCCTTTCCGTCTCAGGCAGACTGTAGATGCTGAGGGTTTAATTATGTGCATGTTTGTAAAGTCCCAAAGGTTTATCATTTGTGTAGATATTTCCCCATTGAATCCTGCTTTGTGTCAATAATGTGTTTAAATTCTAACTAATTCTAGCTAAAAAGAAAAGCTGTTTTTCATAATCCATTCCCTTTGCAGCCTTTCTCTGGACTGAACCACATCTGCAGGGCTGCAGGTGCAGGGTGATAACATTGTGACACATCTCCTATTTTTAGACCATTTTCAATCCCTCCACAACACAGTCTGAAGTAAGAAAATAACCTTATTATCTCTCTGGCTCTCTGCCTACCCTATGTGGTTAACTTTAAGATGTACCCTTTTGATATTAACTGAAGCAATGGTGATTTACAGAAATTAATTTCTGAATATCATTGTCTGAATCTCTTGTTCCTTCTACCCTTCTCCTTTTGAATTGCTGTGGTCCATGGGCAGCAATAAAGAAATATAGTTGTGCTTGGTCTCAGAAAAGGGGAACTGTGTAAAACTGAGGAAACCTTTTAAGAAGGTAAAAGGAACTCCTAAGACGCTAAAAGCTTTTGGAGAAACAATGAAAACATGATCACCAAGGCAGCCCAAGTGCACATCAGTATCAGGAAAGACTAGATAAAGGGCAAAAAGGAGCAGCAGAGCTCAGGAAGTTGTTAAAAACAAGTTACATACAGAGAAGAAAATCGAAAGAACCATAAGCACTGATCCGTTAAACACAAACCACAGCAGAGGTTGTTATAAAACCAAACTGGGACAATTGAAACAAGGCATAAAAATGTACAATAAATGCTTTTTCAAGTAACAGGGAGTCTGCTGAGAAGTCTGTAGAGCTAACAGGGAGTCAAAACACTCAGGAGACAAAGAAAGTGTGGGTTCTGAGAGCGCCAGCTTTCTCTACAGTGAGATCAGCTGCACTTCAAATTCTCCTGAGAGGTTGGCTTTGTTTTAGTATAGGGAAATGAGACTAAATGGTTGGTAGATGCAAAAGGAGTGCGAACAACTCTTGTGCAGTCAGCCAAAATATAGCTCCTAGAAATGATACCTACAAGAGTCACTGAAGGGATGCCTGCTGTGGGTAGGGGGGTTTTTTGGTACCTTAGATGAAATGGGCTGCTGAGTCTTTTCCCTGCCTGTTGGCAGGAGCCATCAGTGGGAACGAGAGTGAAGAACCCACTTACACTGGGAGCCCAATAAAACAAGATCAGAAATCACGGAATCAGAGTAGTTTGAGCTGGAAGGGTCCTTTTAAAGGTCACCTAGTCCATCTCCCCCCCGCCACAGGCATCTTCAACTAGAGCAGGTTGCTCAGAGCCACATCCAAGCCAGCCTTGAATGTTTGCAGGGATTGGGCATCACCACCTCTGTCTGGGCAGCCAGTGCCAGTGTTTTACCACCCTCTGCGTAAAAAACTTATTTCATCTATCTAATCTTAAACTGACTCTCCTTCAGCGACACACATCAAAGAGCTGGGAACACCCACAGCCTTCATCCTCGGGGAAGAGATCCCAAAACCTGCACCCGAGCACTTATCCCGGAGAGTTTCCTAGGAACTCGGCCCCGTCTCTGCCTGAACTTCCCTTTGGAGTGCGCAGTAAATAAACAAAAGGAGCAAATGCAACTTCCCGGGATGAGCTCAGCGGTCGGGACAAGCCCCTCGCGGAAATGAGCCATCCCGGGACACGGCGTTGAGCGGCCCCGGTCGAGGCGGGGTTTGGGGGCGGCCGGAGCCGGGGTCGGAGCCGGAGCCATCGCCGCTGCTCGTCCCGCGCCGTTCCTCATCCCGCCCCGCTGCTCATCCCGCGCCGCTCCCGGTGCCGCCGCTCCCGGTGCCTCCCGGCGATGCCGGCGCTGCCGGCGCTCCTGGCGCTCGTGGCCGCGGCGCTGCTGGCGCTGCTCGGGGCCCGGCGAGCGGCCGCCCCCGGCGCCTGGTCCCCGCTGAAGCGCTGGGCCCTGGGCTGCCTCCTGCTCTGCCACGGCGCCTGGAGGCAGCGGGCGGCCGCAGGAGGCACCGCCGAGCCGCGCCGGCCGCGCCCGCTCCGCCCCGACCCCCACGTGAGTGTCCTGGCACCCCCGATGCTGAGACCCCCTTCCCCGGGAGCTCCTTCTGCGGCGCTCCATTCCCGCTCCCTGGCAACTCTGCCTCTCCCATTCCTAGCATCCTTATGTCCTTGCAGCCCTGGCACCCCCCTGCTGCCCTGGCACCCCATCCCCAGCATCCCCATGTTCCTCGCGTCTTGGAACCTCCATTCGCTGGAACGCAAGTTCCCCCAGAACACCCTTTTGCCTTGGACCCATACTTCCCTAGACCCAGGCTGCCTCCACCTGCACCCCTCTGCAGCCCCTGTATCCCACCCCTGACACCTCTCATCCCTCAGGTACCCCCATTCCCGCCATCCTTCATAACCCAACCCAACCCCTGAAGCTTGGGGACCCACATCCTTCCCCCCCCAGTCAACACATCCAAGGGAGGGCGGGAGATGTCACCTTGACTGACCCTTGCAGGGAGAGGGATCACCTCTAGTCCGTCCAGTTGGTGTCCATGGGGAAAAAGCAGATGCACTATGGGACACAGAAGCATTTTAATTTAGTACATTCAGTGAATTGAATCTAATTTTGCAGGTGCACTTGTCTGCTTAATAAATAAAAAGCCCTTTATCTACAACCTGTACCTTGCCTGGGTCCATGGAGCTCCCTGCCAAAATACTCCTGGTGCCTAAAAGGGAGATTTGTGTGGGCTTTGCTGTGTTATTTGGTGAGAGGGGGAAGCAGAAAGGCTCATGAGAAAGGATTGCCCTCGCTTTTCTTTGCCTCATCAAGATTCAGCTTGCAAATGCCAGCTGAGATTTTGGATCCTGAGTAATTTCTGCGAAAAATCAACTCCTGGCTAACATTTCCTGGAGTGCATTGAGGCTTCTGCTTGGCCTTTAAGAAAAAGGAAACTGTTTTCTCCAGCTTTTCCTTTCTGCTAATTAAACTGCTGCTTGGAGCGTTTGAAATGTTTTGCCAGTCTCTGAGATTTGATAGGGCAGGAGTGATACCATCTTCCAAATCAGACTGACATCCAGGGTGGTTTGAGAGAGAGCCAAGGGGTCTGTGCTTTCCACTCTGCTCTTCCAAGCAGGAACACTGGAGTAATACTTCCAAGAGAGGCCTAAAAACAGATGTGGAAAATGCTTCCAGGAATGGTGTCTCTGAATTTTTTACACTAGAGACTTTTTCTGTGTGTATTTCTAGACTCTGTGCCCTCCAAATCCCCCCTTACCTTATGCATAATAATCTGATTTTAGTGGCTTTGGGGATTTTACAAGGGCTACTTTTTTAGGAGGAGAACTTAATCCACACCCCAAAATGCATACAGAAATTTAAATTTCCACATTCCTGCTTTTAGAATTTTACTTTGAGCGACTTCTCTACAAATATGTGAAAACACACATCAGAGTTTGAACTTGCGGACTTCTGTTCCAGGAATTTTAAAATTTGCCCTACACCATCCCAACCTCTAATTATGTTGAAGTCCAACATTTCCTAGTTACTTTCCTACATTTCTTTCTAATCCTTTTTCCTTTTTACTTCTGTTTCCCCTATATGTAAGTTGTCCCACACACAATTTGATGCTAGAGGGGGAAACAGCATCTTCGTGGCTGAGTTTCATCCTGACAAACACCCTTTGTGAGGACACGTTTTATAAGGATTTTGGTCAAAGGAGCTTCTTGTTACAAAATAATCATCTTAATTCAGGGTAATATTTCACCTCATCCATGGCTATCATGCAATAATTATGTCCCCTCTCTAAAACTGCTTCTCATCTGCTTGCTCTCTTCATTCTATGTTTGCTTTGATGAGGAGATGGGCAAAAAAGAAAGGAAAAATGCTTTTGTGGCAATGAATGATGTGACTATTGCACACCAGATTGTCTGAATGTTGTGGATCTGAGTCAATTTTGAGCTGTCCTGTCTCATGACTGAGGTTGCACTGCTGTTTGCAAAACTCTGTCTGTTTGCTGGAGTTCCTGCTACGAAATACAAAAGCGAAAGTAAAATTTGATTCCTAAGAAGTCTATGGAAAAAAAAAAAAAAAAAAAAAGAATTACTGACCTTTTCCCCTCCCTTTCCCGCCTCCAGCAGGAACTGAAATCCATTTCCCTTTCCCCAGGCTCTGGATTCCATGTACTTTGCTGGCTTTGCAGAGACCAACAAGACCTTTGTGATCGCTCGTCTTGCCAAACGCCCTGCGGGGATGTGTGAGATGTGGCTCTTCCTGAGGGTGGAGGGAATAGGGCAGTTTGAAGTAAGTGGTGGCTGTGGGGTGACATCCAGGAGCGGTGCTTCACTCCTGCCTTGAACCCCTGGGAGTACCCCGAGCAAAAATTAATGTTCTCTGTGTCTTCACCCCCTTAACATCCCACCAGTAAGACATCGGTGATGTGTCTAAAGGCAGTGGTAGAACTGGCCAGAGTTATGATTATATCTCATTTTTTTTCCCAGTAGGATCTGACACTCATTCCCTTTTTCCCATAATGTGCAAAACCCAGCATATTTTCTTTAAAAATAGCTTGGTAATTCTCCCAGGAAGAATTAGAGCCTCCAGTCTTTCCCATAAGGCATAGCACTTGGTTAATTAATTACATTGTAGGGCCATGGTTGATTTTTTTTCCCTTTTTTAATGAGTGAATGCTATAAAAACCATTGTGAAATTGCCTCTTTGAAAGAGAAGAGAATGTTTTTAGGGAATTAGATGTACATCTGCTTCATTCTTGCTGAAAAGAAAACTGTATTAGTCCTATATCTTGCCTGTGGCTTTGTTTTTTTTGTTAATAGTGACTACACAGTGAAGAAGAGAAGGTCTGACATAAATCCCTTTGCACTCAACTATCTCTATTCACAAATTTGTTTTGCTAAGTAGCCAAGACCAGAAAAGGCAGGAGAAATCCCATTTGCAGAATATAGAAAAATAAAAGAGAATGTTGATGTACATTATTTTGGTTTTTTAATAATATTTAGTATAACAAGATACTTTGTGGCCTTGTTCCTCAGAACTGCCAGACAAGTTCTGGACCTTCTTAGATCCTTTTCTACAGCAAGAGGATAAACTGTCTTTTAGAGAGGTGGCAACTTTAGGGAACAAGGCATATTTTTCAAAGAGCAGATGTAGAGTTTGGGGAGCTTTCATGCACTAAATCACTTCAGAGTTTCATCAAATTGAGACTAAAAATAAATTTAGCCCCAAAGCTCTGCGTGACTTGGCTGTAATCTTGACAGTGTAAGGAGCTGAGCTCATGCAGTGACCTCCCTTCACACAACTTGTATTATCTGAAACAACAATGTGTTATATCTCAGGTGTTTTAGGTGCAATTTTCCCTCTTTAATAACCTGATTACCAGAGCAATAGAACTGAAAGGCCAGTTCAACCACAGAGGACCCTCAGAGCAGGAATTCTCCCACGTTGCAGCCTCACAACTGAATTAAGCACGTTTGCCTGAAATGTTTCCTCTTTTTAGCACCCACAACATCCCAACATGATGGTGCCTGATGAGTCTGAAGAGATCTGGAGTGGAGGAGGGCTCACTATTGAATACTTGGAGCCCCAAATGTGCTGGAAAATAAGCTTTGATGGATTGCTCAGGTATTGCAGCACTCTCTAGTTCCATTTATCTACACTTGAGACCGAGGCTTTTTCAGCACTGTCTGGAATTATATTTAAGCAACTCGAACCAAAAGCCATTTGGTAACTAACACACATTGATTTTTAAGGAATGAAAATATATCTGGTAATACTATATATTACCATTCTACCTTAGCACACAGTAGTATATTCCATCCATTTCCAAACATATAAGAAACATTTTGTTGTTTGTTTAGGAGTGATATAAAATTATGGTGCTTTTCCTTACAGGAAAGGACCCTATAGACAGCAGTGGAGTGAAGAGGAAGGTGATCTTGTACCAGTTAAATTCTCTTTGCAGTAAGTGTTTCACCTTTGCTTTGGGATGTACAATGGGTTCATGGTTCTTTTAAAATGGCAGAAATCAGTATTTTCCAATAAAATATTAAGATTGCCACTGTCAGAGTAGCAAGTGCACAACTTGGCATGGTATGAGCTGAAAGCTAATAATGTCTTTTTACTTTTTCCCCTCTTTTCCTAGTTGGGAGAACTTCACAGAAGTTTTTAACTTTAATGTTGACAGTCACCCCAGCACATTTGCACGAGCTTTCGCCCAGGAACCCTGGACCATCCAGTTCTTCCAGAGGGTCAAAAAGTGAGAGGCAAGATTGATGTCTTCTGGGGTTAATAGTAATTTTTCTACAGATCTCCTCAGTTTTTATCATGTGTTATATTTGATTTTAGAAGGTGGGTTTCATCTGAAGTGCTCTAATCAAGGATGTGGCTCCTGTCAGGTGTCTCCTGGTTTCAGCACCACACCAAACCTGGCAGGTTCTAAGGAGGGTCCTGCACAGAGACAGGGTCTTCCTAATAAGTGGGTGAACAGACCTGTCCAAACAGTTTTGGTCTATAAAACCTTAAGCTTCAGAAATATTTCTTATTGTGTCTTTTTTCATTGATTTAAGGCAGCTTCCAAAGTCAGTGATCCAGGTATAATTAAGCAAAGGATCGAATATAATCATATGAAAGAAGAGCAGAATTGGGTGTTTTAATTACTATACAAGCTTTGGAAAACTGAAAAAATGAGAAGAAAATATGAGTGTGTTGTCTAAATAGAAGGAGAAAATTTGTACAGCAGTAGTGTGTGGTCTTTGGTGATACCTGCTGATTTCTAAGCAGCAAATGTTTGGCAGCCCAGCAGTTTTTATAGTCTATTAAAGCTGGCATAGCCATGGTCCAGATGCTCTGAAATCTCCTTCGTTGTGGGACATAAATCCATCAGATTAATATTCAGGCTTCTTGAGGAGACTTGATGATGTTGCCCATGCTGGTTCTCTCTTTTCTTTTTTCCAGACAAAGGGAACAACATTTCCGACACGAGCAGTGGGGCCAGTCTGTGGGAGAAATTGAAATAGAAAATCATGAGAAAATTGAACTTTCCCTCAAAGGGGTTCGGAGCCACTCTTATGGTAACAGCACCAGAAAGAATTCCCACTCTTGGGAATGCCTTCACTATAGCTGGTACTGCCAGGGCACTGGGACTAAAAATTGTCTTTAAAAATAACCAGTTCCATGGCTGGGCGTGAAGTTGAGACATTTCAGAGGAAATACCATTAACTATTTTGGGGACATGCATATGCTTACAAGCTTATCAATCACTGGCTATTTCTTTATCCAAAGTTAATGACAAGTCAAGTACTGTTGGTTCACATTTTCCAGCAATGGTGAACTTTAGACTGGGTGATTTTGTTCTTTTTTGCAGGTATCAGGAACTGGGCTGAGATTTACCGTTATGTCATGATTTTGGCACACTTTGAAGTAAGTATTACCATATTAACAATGTGCTACTTGACCAGGAAATTGTTTCTGAGCTTGTCAGCTATATTTAATATCCAGAAATAAGGTGTTGGGAGCATCCTCAGTGTGCAATCAGAAGTGCTCACCAGTGCCATCATCAGCACATACCAGTGTTGGAAGCAGCTCTCAAAAGCAGAGCTGTGTGTGTAAAAGCTGAGATTTTACAACACTGTTGAACCAAAAGTTGTTTTGGTGGCTTGTAGCTGTTTGGTTTGGGGTTTTTTAAAGAAAAATTAAATGGGCAGCTTTACAGGAGAGATTCTCAGCTGCTGCAAGTACCCAGCACTCAGTGCTGCTGCAGTGCTGATTCACACTAATTGGGAGCCTGAGGTGTTTGAAGCATCCT
The DNA here is from genome assembly GCF_025592945.1 of Manacus candei. Taxonomy (NCBI): domain Eukaryota; kingdom Metazoa; phylum Chordata; class Aves; order Passeriformes; family Pipridae; genus Manacus; species Manacus candei. The sequence goes on along the minus strand of NW_026138101.1, from coordinate 489,315 downwards.
AAGCCTTCGTGACAGCACTCAGGAAATATTTTGGCCTGTGCTGAGCTCTAATTCTCTCTTTGCCCTTGTGGCTGGAGGAGAATCAGGGCTGCTAGGACAGCACAGCCCCGGGGAACTGCTGAGGGCTGGCCCTGCAAGCTGCCAGCCAACCCCACCAGATGCTCCTGAAAAGGCATTTCCTCTGCCAGCTCAGGCATAAAGAATTCTAAACTCTCATTATAGGCAACATTACAGGAGTTAAGAGTGAATTCAGAATAAAAGTTCTTTTCCCAGATATGTGCTGGCCGACACAAAAGCACAGCTTGGAAAATCCCACCTATGTGCAGATCCAGCAGCTGCTGTGATTTAACATGTGCCTGTGTACCTTTTAATAAATCTGTGCTACGGCACCACAATGTGTATAATCAGGTAGCAACCTCTCCCTTTTTGTCATAGCTATTCAGAACTCAAATAACTGTGGCTGTTCTACTTCTAATTAAAAGCCATCTGACTTTGCTAAGAAGTTTACTGCTGTTTGAAATTTGGAGTCCTCATACCCCGAGTGTCTGTACATTTATAGCATCACAGAGTAGGCTTAAATTTGCCTCAGAGCAGTCCAAGTGGAGCATGAAGGGATCCAGACTGAAAGGCAGAGAAGAAATTAATAAGAACATGAGATTCTAGCTCCTTCTTATTTAACATTTTTCCTGTATGCTGCTCTTGGGCACAGAATATAGGTTAGAAGAGGTATCTGGTCAAAGAGGGGCCCATCAGTTTTGTACATCTTTGCAGGTGTTGTTTCCCCCCTCTTATATCCTCTTGCTGTGGACTTTATGTTGTCCTTAATGTCCTCAATTTATCCTTAATGTTTTTGATTTATGTTCTTGTACTCTCATTTGCAGCCAGACATTTATGGAAGATGTACTGAGAGGAAGAGGATTTAAAGTATGAAGTCATAGCACATTGCATAACCTGAGTTATATCCAATGTCTTCTTGGTCAAACCAGTGAATAACCCACAGAAATGAGTCTGCAGAAATTTGACTGCTTTTCCTTTTTTTCTCTCTTGCAGGATGGGACTGCAGCACATTTAACAGTTATTAACATTCCAGCTACCACAACTAAGTAAGTAGCCAAGGAAGTTTATGTCTTAATGGTGATCAAAGCTGCTCTGCAGGACATCTATAGACACATCCTTGCTTTGAACCTGTATAGCCCAATTTCCATCCATATCCTCTTCCTTCCTACTCCCTTCACCCAGTTTTTCATTTGCAGTTAGTCACAAAGACAGCTTTTACCTTCCTTTGCTTCCTTTCCACTCAATTACTGTTGGGCTGATGCAGCTGCCTGTGTGAGCGTCAAGATAATTTAGAGGCACCAACTGAGCACTTTCCAGGTGTTTAAGAAGGTGTGTCCAACTGTAGTGGGGCATTCCACGGGGAGCCCCACCTTGCTGACTGGTGCTCTGTGCATCCAGAAGATTAAAGACCAGTGTTCATTGCCCTGGGACCAAGATTGCTCCAAGCCCTGTCCAGCCTGGCCATGGACACTTCCAGGGACGGAGCAGCCACAGCTTCTCTGGGCAGCCTGTGTCAGGGCCTCACCACACTCCCAGGGCAGAATTTCTTCCCAATATCCCATCTAAATCTGCCCTCTGGCAGTGGGAAGCCATTGCCTCTTGTCCTGTCCCTCCAGGCCCTTGTCCACAGTCCCTCTCCAGCTCTCTTGGAGCCCCTTTAGGCACTGGAAGGGTCTCCAAGGTCTCCCTGGAGCCTTCTGTTCTCCAGGCTGAAAAATCCCAATTCTCTCAGCCTTTGTGCTGGTGCATTTGAGTTTTGGTTGAACTTTAAATCTGCTCCACTTCTCTCCCCCTCAGCCTCACTGTAGGTTATGTGTTTTTCCCTGATGGGAGGAAGGCTGGCATTGAGTGGTCCAACGCCTCTCTGGCTGAGATGGCTGAGGATGGTGTTATCAAGGATGAGTATGGAGTCAGTTTTACTGCAGGTAAGCTAAATGTGGTCCATCTGCCTTCAGCTTTTTGGGATGAAGTTAACTTAGTGGAGGAAAGACTATTCAGTGAAATTCCATGTGATCCTGGGGACGAATTTGAGAGCTGAATGCATCATCTTGCACCTTAAAAAATTTACTTAGAATCATAAACCCATGGAATGGTTTGGGTTGGAAGGGGCCTTAAAGACCATCCACTTTCAACCTCCTGCCATGGGCATTCCTGTGCTAAAGTTAAGTTATAGGTGTAGTGTGTCATGGGTAGAACTGTGTGCCCACTGCAGGATCAGGATTCCAGGCATCTGAACCAGAGGGAGAGTTACAGATTCTTTGTGCTGACTGTTACTTATGCTAGTCCACATCAGTTATGTGATTTTCAATTTTGGATGTCAAAACATATGTTATGAGTGGATTCAGCTGGAAATGTGGTTGATCAAAGGTTTTACTTAATTTACAAAGCAGCAGAAGAACAGTTACTCTTTAAGAAGAAACAGTACACAAAAATAATAGACATTGGGATTTTTTGAGGTAAAATATCGCTGAAGGTTGAAGACATTCTTCCCTTTTTGCTCTTATCCAAGGTGGCAAGGACTTTGCTGTTTCTGCAGTGCTGGATAAGCAGACCTGCCCCGTGGTGTTCAATGGCCTGGTGGGAAGTGGCGTTTTCCACGAGTGCATTGCAGATTTCCAACTGGATGGGTCAACACAAGGCTGGGGCTTGGTTGAATTTTATTACAGGTAAAATAATGACAAGCAAGAAGAGGCAAAGAACTCCCATTCCCCTATATTGACCTATGTGGCTCCATATTTGAAGCATAAATGCACAGATTTTTTATCTGATATAACAAAATATCATTCCTTTAGTGCTTTATATGTTTATTAAGTTGATAAACACTCCATATTTTATAGAAGGAATGATTGTGCAAGCACTGTGTACTTGAAACCAAACCACTTGTTCAGTGGTTTGTTATAAAGGTTTGTGTAGGATCTTATATAAGTGTCCATACAGGTTTATGAGTTGGATGATCCATTTTGGACACTGCCTTATTCTGTCCCATGATTGTCACAGTCTTTTACTGGAATCTTTTTTCCTATGGAGTCTTTTCTCTCATGGAAAAAAAAAAAGGCAAATTTTGTTGTTTACATTTATTTTGCTTTTTAAAATAAACACGAATCCTTGGCTGTCAGAGGAAAGGCCATAGATGGCTTTCAGGAGATTGAGAGCTCAGCTGCTTCTGAAAACCAGAAACACATAAAGCACATAAAACAGGCCACTGAACTGCCAAACACCCCCTGGTTGAACTAGAATGTGAAGTTGCTGCCAGGTACCTGCTTCCCTCCCTTTGCTCACTGTCCAAACGTGCACGGGGGGAGGAAATGACCCAGCACAGAAAGTCTCTGATAAAACCCAAACAGGGCACGTTCTGCAAGCCCAGACCAGTCCTGGATGTTTCTGAATCCGCCTCAGGAAGGCTTAATTTGGCAATGCTGACAAAGTTCCCGTCTCATATCTGCTTCCAAATCAAAACCATGTTAGAAATGAAAGGGTAGGTGTCTGGTTCTTCCTCTTTGCCACGAGACGCCAACTCAGCGTTGCTGCTCTTCTTACAGGGACGAGGCCGCCCAGCTGGTTCCGAATTTGCAGCTTGGTCCCAAAACTTAAGGACCTCACCCTGCCACTGATGCCTCTCCCTCATGATCATCTACAAGCTTGTCCCAGCTATGTTAGCAAGCAGCAGCTTTCCAAAAAAGTATTATTCTCTGCAAAATGCACAGTTTGGAGTGTGGAACTCGTCACCGGATGCTGTGGCGGTCGGGGCTATAAAAGGATTTGGAGAGAAATGAGATATATTTTTATTAGTGCAGCTCTTAGTGGTTGCTAACCATGGTGGTCTGGAGGCAGTTTAAAGGAGAGCTCTGAGCAGCTGATTGCAGGAGGAGTGCTCTGGGAGGGATCACCCCACGCTCTGTCCCTCAGTGTTGTTCCTAAACTGCAGCTGCTCCCCACCATAAAGCCCAGGACCCCGGGCTGGGGGGATCTCTGACCCAACTTAGCACCTCTTCTGTTCTTTCAGGTTTGTTTTTTAAATAAAAGCTGTATCTTTCCAAATTCTCTTGTTGTTGCAGTCATTAAAACATGGGGGAAAGCTACTGCAGGAAACTCCGTTGATTTGATAGTCTTGTATAAGAGATGAAGTGGAAGAAGCAGGAGAAAGCACATCTAAATGAGGTGTCCTCTAGGAATAGCATTAATGGTCAATGAAATAAGTGGTACAGACACGTTTTCCTCTTGTCTGAAGGGAAGCCAGGGTCTGGGAGTCCAATTTAGAAAGTGATCTGAATTTCTCATCATTCATTGTAGATGCCCTAATAATCCCAGAACCCACGTTAGTCACTGAGAGCTGCTGGCCCAAGGTAGCCTGCAGTGTATTCCCTGCCCAGATGCATCTTGCCATTAAGTACTGAAAATTAAACATACTTAAAACATGTCAAAAAAGTAGTTAGGTGGAAGATCGGGAGAGGAGAAATTAAGGAAAGATGCCTTATAATGCCATTTAAGTTATAATGCCACTCCATTATAAATCTGGGTGCATATATATATATATACATATATATATATAATCTCTGTTTAGGTTGACACTGGAGGAGATTTTATTAGAAGTAAAAGAAGACTTTTTCCTTTCTAATAGTTCCTACACTTATTGCTACAACAGCATTTTATGCAGAATAGGTGCATGAATATGAAATTATTCCACCTGCATATACCACGGCAGGGACTGCATGTTTCAGCTTGGGATGCATCACTGGACAAGTGACATGGTGTAAGAAACAGCCTGATATGATTAAACAGGTTGATTTTATCAGTCTCTCCAGCAGTTGTGCAGTGGGGTGGAGGGATTCCCACTCCCTGATTTATAACCTTGTCTCTGTTCTGTTCTGCCTGTGAGCTGGACCACAACACTTGTGCCCCTCCTTCCACCCCAAACCATCTCTGTCCGTGCCAAGCTGACTTACAGTTGCATTTCTTTTTGGGTAGTCCTTGACTGAGAGCTTTGGATTTTAGCTGGACTTCTATAAACACTTCTCTAGTTACAGTGGTATTAAGAACCACATTCTTGCAAGTCTTGCACAGACTCAAAGATGCCTTAAATCTGTCTGTGCACTCGTGGTCTCCATGTGCCGAAACAGGGAGCTTCTAAATTACTTGAGACAATGGTACTTTGACAGGAGGGAAGGCCTTATGCCTCTTTTTGCACATAAGAAATCAGTCAAATAGGTAATTTTAGAAAGGTTAGAAAAATAACTATGTTATACATCACAGGTTGGTCCTACTAAGTATGTGGCTTGTTTTGCTATGATCTCAGGAACATCTGTTCCTTTTTTTCTGGGGAGTTCTTGTCATCTCTTTCCCTTTCTTTTATTTCTTGAAGACTAAAACATTAACATTTAAAAGGAGGAATACAGGCACATCATCAAGCAAAGTCTTTGAAGGTGTCAGAGAATGTAGATAACAAAAAAAAAATGTTAATTAATACTCTGGAAGGATAGTTTGAGAAATTGCTGTAAAAAAAGTTCCCTGTCCAGGCCAAAAATTAAAAAAGTATCCCAGCAAGAAAGGTACTGGTGTGGCTGTTTTCTGCTTGAAGAAACTGGGCTACAAACTGGAAATGCTGTGGGGAAAAAGGGTGGGCTTTTCCCCCATATTTTGGGCTCTGAAGTTCACGTTCCTGCAGTGGAGGAGGCAGAGGAGGATGACGTAGCCTTCATCGCCCTCCTTTTGTCCTCTTTCCTTGTTTCTTTTGGTACCAGTGGATGGAGAATAAGAGCACCCCTGAGTTCAGTTTGGAAAAGTTCAAGCAGGGTACAGAAAATGATTAATAAAGTTTGGAGCTGGCAGGTTTATTTGCCAGGTGATGAACTACTGGGTCGGTATTTCAGCTCAGAGGACTGAAAAAATGGACTGTCGGGGGTTTTCTCCCTGGATTTCAAATTACTTTATAGAGAGCTTGTGTCCAGGACACATGGAATAACTTATTTAATTTAAAATAAATCTACCAAGCCCCACGCTTTGACCATATGAAGTGGTCCTTCTCTTGTGGCTCCTTTCTCGGTGGAAAAATCCATCTCGGGAAGTGCTTCTGCAGCCCGAAAGCATTAATTTGGAGCATAAAAAAAGCAATAAATGGAGGTAAGTCCTGGCCAGAAGTGAAATGTAGCATGTGATCTGCTCTCATCCAGCATGAAGGGAGGCAGCTGGAGCCTCCTTGGGATGAGCTGCTTTCCAGCACGTCTGGGAGGAACTGAACACCTGTAATTCCTGCTGCTGTCAATGGGCCAGCGCCTGACACGGTAAAATCCCTGCACGTCCCACTGGAGCTCCCATGCATGTGGAATTTCAAGATTCAGGCCCTTGGAAAGAGGTCATTTAAAGGCTGTCAGCCCCAACTAAGCATTTCCCATCAATCTGCCCTTGGCTACTGATGTCTAGAACGGTAAATATTTTACTACGCTTATTTATTCTCCTTCCTTTCTGCAATTTTTCATGTGTTCATAGTATAGATATAAAGGCCGTTTTCAGTGACATTATATTTCACTGGCAGAAAGAAAGGAAGGAAAAAAGTCTTTTTTCTACTGGATTTATGTTTGTAGCTTTACAGTTGGTGAGGCAAAGTGTAGCCCAGGGAGCTCTGTAATTTATCAAAAAAATGCACTATATGGCCAAGTTATCTCTACAAGGGAACTAATTATTTCAAAAGTAGACTTTTCCCTCCATAAGAACGTGCTCAGCAGTCAAATAACTCAAAGACATTCCAGACAAAGTGACTGATAACCAAGCACTCCCTTCTCCCATTTACTGGAACCCCGACTCCCTCACGCTCACTCTTGTTTACCATAAAAAGTCACATTTCCATCCAAAATTACTCTTCCCTAAACTGTGGCTTTTTTATTGTTGCTCTCCTAACAGATTCCAGGCTCAGGTGTCTGAAGCAGGGTCTCCAGAGGGACACCCTTTGGTGCTTTCTGGGTCCCCCTCTTACGAGGTGCTTTCCTTTCCCTGTTAAAGCTCTAATTAGTTACAGCATCGATTTTAGCTTTTATTCCGCATAAAAAAATCTTTAATAAAACCACGGTGCAAGTGAAGTTCATTCTAATCTGGCCATAAAATTTTACGAGGGGTGTAAATCAAGGGGAGGAGTGGCAGCTAATGCTCTGGAACAGTTGGGCCCTGCTCAAGCTTTCTCAGTGGAGTTAAAACCCTCCAGGAGCGATTAGCCCAACAAGCTGTTTGGTCCACTTATAAATAACGTCACTGATGGAGACATCTGGAGGTGTCTGCTCCGTGCATAAGAGACTTTCCTAGTATACTGAATGGTCAATGACCTGGTTTTTTTTTAATCCACAGCATGGGGGTGGAGATGCAGATCTGACATGTCTCAGCAGCTTTGCTCATGTATTTATCATGTTTTCCAGGAAGGATAGAGAGGGGAAAGTAGGAGTGCCATGATCAACTGGAGTGTCCTCTTACAGTTATTGGTAGCTTAAGTGCTGCTCCCCAATGCTTTGATCAAAGTAGCCTAGAAATGGCCCTGGGCTCAATAAACCTGGGAATGGTTCATGGTTGAGGTCTTTGTCACAAGCCCTGGGCAGCTGAGACTGGTGAGGGACTTCTTGCTGCTGTAGGTGTTAGAAATGGATTTGCAGAAGGAGATCCATCAGATGATGGATCACAATCTTTTCTTTCTGAAAAGTGACCCCAATTATGCACACTTGCTACCTTTTGAGTAACCTTCTTTAACCTTTAAACCTCCCTTTTGGATGAAGCACAGGAAATTCCACTCTTTGTTGCTTTTGCTGTCAGCCCTAAATGTCCTTCGAGCAAGGGCTGGATAATTGGTTGATAAAGAATGAAAAAAAAATTAATTACAAAGTTTAGGAATATTTAATAGTGTTTTGAACAGATGAGGAGTGGGAAAATCTCCGAGGTTACACAATGTGCTGGGCTGCTGGATGTCTTTACTAAAGCATCCAGATCTCAGTGTTTCCTTTCCCAGTCTTGTTTCTGCTGTTATTCTAAGGCCTGTAGGCTTCTATCACATGTTTATAAGCTGATAAAACCATAATGCCAGGAATGTTTTCCTTCCTCTATTAGATTAACAAAATAAGTGACTTTTCAGATATATCTTTATTTACCATACTCTCCACACCAAAACAATAGTTGTGAATAAATGTCATAATTTATGGAGAGGTGAGAAAATAAGAGTCTCTTGGCCTAACTGCTGATGTATCTGTGCATCTCTGTGTGATGAGAAATGTTCTGCTCTCCTGACACACTCCTTGTGGGAGCCCTGGTATCACACCACTGCTTTGCTGGGCTGGCAAATCTCAGCAGCGACAGGAGGGGTGACATCATGTTCAGCCCAGATATCTAAGAATAAATCCCATCAGACATTACTGAGCCCTCTGTTGAGCAATTCATAATTGTACATGTCAGGCAGCTTTCTGATGACATGAGGTTTGACTCCCGGTGAGGCAGAGCAGCCACACAAAATGCTTTCCATGATGGAGAGGGAGGATTTTAACTGATCTCTACTGAGATTTTCCCAAAGCCATAAATATGCTCCTCCTGATCTGTCGTGCACTCGGAGGAGCCGTGTGCTGTGTGGGGCTTTCAGAACAAACACCGACAGGGGGAACTTTCGGGGATGAGGAAGAGCCTTGAGCCATCAGAGCCAATTACACTAAACTCCCAAAATACATAAAGCATTTCATCAAGGGAGATCAAAGTGCCTTTCATGGGAAGGAAGAGCTATGGTCTGTCTTTTACCCACGGGAAAACTCTGGGGAAGAAATTGTCTGGCCGATTCTATAGCAGCATTCTTTGAATGTTAACCCCAGAGTTTATGTTCATCACAGCCTCCTGTGAGCTCTGCCCAGACCTACAGCAGCCTTTATGCTTTTCAGGGTGGAGCATGGAGCAGGCAAGATGAAAAAGGGGGGAAAGTTGGCAAAAAACCTCCAAAATATGGTCAAACCTGTAAATGAAACCTGTAGATACCTGGTGGGTGATGCATCGTGTAAATGCTGTGCAATTGCCCCCAGTAAATTAGTTTAAATGGTGACTGCATAGAATGATGAAATGTTTTTTGAGGAAATTATTTTGCATGTTGGAAATCATTGTGTTGGACCATGAAGAATCCTCAGTTTTAATACACATTATGAATGTGCCATAATACCAGGGGTTTTCCTTCCTTTCACTGCTAGACTTTGGGTTATCTGGTGAGGACTGTTCAGCTCAAGCAGCACAGTTGGCATTGTCTGGATGTTTAGTGCTGGAGTACCTTGTTCCTGGATAATTTGATATTCTGGAAATGATGGAAAAGAACTGAAATGAGTGATGATTAGCTCAGTTATCCCTCACCTTAATGAACTGCGGATGAATTGTTCCTTAAACATTATTTCCATGTTTTTACATTTGCCTTGGATAGAAAGGAATGTAGTGGCAAAGCATGGAAAAGAATCCCAGAATCATGGAATGGTTTGAGTTGGAAGGGACCTTTAAGATCACCTTGTTCCAATCCCCTGCCATGGGCAGGGGCACCTTCCCCTAGAAATCCAGCTCTACACACAAGCAGGAATGGAGTCATGCTCACAAAAAGACTCAGGATCTGCATTCTCACATGACTTCCAAAACATGATGCTTTCCCACAGAGTCCTAATATAACCAGAATGCGAAATGTTTCTGCTGTGGGAAGGGATTATGGAGTTTGGTTTCAGCTGGATTGTGACTTCAGTCAACACCAAGCCCTTCAAAGGCTCATGTAACATTTGGGACATACTGGAGCACAGAGAAGCTCTGCTGATGCTCGAGGCTCTTCTGCAACTGGTATAAACTGGATAATGAAGACCCATTTCTGACCATCTCTTTCTCCCTCAGGCTTCCTCAGGTTTATTGGTGAGCTGTGATTCTGCATCCTGTTTTACATGACTTCACCTCCTCTGTCTCAAGAAGCAAATATCAAATAATTAGATGGAGATATTTTTCTGCATTTATTTTATATAAATGCTTCCTCACTCACACCAGACATCTGATTTAAATGCTGCATGTTAGCGTTATTTACAATATTCCACAGAAAAGATATGATTGATGGCACTTTATTAGCTCACACTGGCTGAGGAGTGAGGTGATTTTGTGCAGGTCCCAGGAGCAGGAAAGCACCTGGATGGGTTTTGTCCCTTCCACATTAGTGGGGCTGTGCTGACACATCACAACCAGTCCTGGTGGAAAGCTCCTCTGCATCTATAAATGGATGCAATCCCAGAGGGAAGCATTGCCCTGTCCATCTCTTTGCTGCCTCCAGGATGCTGCTTTTCCTTTCATGAGTTCAGGATGGTTTTGCTGTCTCTCCCCTTTCAGTCTGCTGGGACTTGCACTTCCAATTTGTCTTCTCGAATGACTCCGGAGGGTGTTTCCGGGAGGGCCTTGTCTCTTGAATTTGTTTCCCCTGTCTGATTCACAGCCCCCGAGTTTGTTTGATCTCCCAGGGCCGGCATTTCCAGCAGCTCCCTGGGGCTCCATGAAAGGGGAGTAAGGAAGAAGAGTTCACATGTGCTACACAGAAATCTCCATATTTTAAAGGGTATCCTGTATCCCCGCTGGAACATTTTTAATGGTCCACAAATCAGAAGGAAAAAAAAAAAGTTGAAAACCACACTTAAGGCATTCATTGTTCAAAGCCCAGATCCCTGGGAGTGCTGGATTCAGGGAGGCTCCACAGGGCCATGATCTGAGGAAGTCTGTCCTGAGATCCCACTCTGGGAGCCCACTCACCCAGGGTTGGGTGGGGGTCCTGCTCTCAGCACACACTGTTTATCTTTCAGGGATATGTTCCCATTTTTGGTAAGGGGAGCAAGCAGAAAGATTCCCAAGGATGACTATGCCAAGGTATTAGCTATGGAGATTTATTCCCTGCCAGTGGGGATTGGTGAAATGTGTGTTAAAAGAGGTAAAGACTTACTTTATTTCTCTTTAAAAATCTCCTAGAGCAGAATTCTACTCTCTTCGTGACATCCTTCGATGAGACTTAACAGCCACTAGGGCTGACCAAGCCAAAAGTGATTGCTGGGATTTTCAAACGTGGTAAAACCAGCAATAATCCAGTGTCTTCCAGCTTCTGCCTTCCCTTCAGGTTCTCCACTTGTACCCTCTGTGATTCCCAGTCACTGTGACTATCACAGGGAAATAAAGAGTGCCAAAAATAAAGTCTGCTGTCTTTAAGTGAGCTGTTTAATGTGTCTTCTGCTTCAATCTTTGGTCAAAAGGTGGTAAGAGAAATCCCCAGGAGCTGAGAATGCTCCAGCTCATCAGCAAGGAGATATATTTTGTGGGAATGATACATGGAGTCTGGTTTTAATCTTACCTGGACTCAGAAGAGCAGTAACTGAGACTGAAGAAACAATATTCCACAAGAAGTAAACGATGGGACTGGCCAATGATTTGCAACTTATTGTTTGGACAAACAAAAAGAAACATAATCAGGGAAATTGTGAGAACAGATTCTCCAAATCTTTCTCCAAATATGTCCATTATCATCTGTAAATACTTTCAGACAACCTTTGTTTTACTAAAGCATCTTGGAATGGGATTTACATACAGAAGTGTTTGTTCTGTAGATATTTGGCACTTCTTCTTCCTGGTCAGTAACTGACTAAAGCAGAAATAGTTCTTAGTTATACCACCAAAATGTCATTTTGTTTGATTTCTGAATCAAAATATACTTTCTGTAACTATTCTGCAGTAGTTCATCACTCTCTGCAACTCCCAGAAAGGAGGGTGGAGCCAGGTGGGGGTTGGTCTCTTCTCCCAGGTGACAAGTGCAGGACAAGAGGAAACATCCTCCAGTTGCACCAGGGGAAGTTTAGGTTGGATATTGGGAAAATTTCTTCAGCAAAAGGCACTGGCACAGCTGCCCAGGGTGGAGTCACCATCCCTGGAGGGGTTTAAAAGCCGTGTGGATGTGGCACATGGGGACATGGTCAGTGGTGGCCTTGGCAGTGCTGGAGAACAGTTGGACTCGATGGTCTTAGAGGGATTTTCCAACATAAAAAAACATGTGTTTCATAAGGAGGTAAAAAAAAATCAACATTAATGTTTCAACAGTAAAGTTGTGCAGACCCTTAAAATGTTGACAATCTAGAAAGGTTAACAATAGGGAATTTGCACTGTTTCAACAGAGAAATTGCTAAAGTAACCTCTCATTTATGGGAGAGCAGCTTTTGCAAATTTCCAACACAGAGTAGAGCTCTTCAGTTAAAACTATGAAAAAAAGACTTGACACTTCTCCATCCTCCCCCCAGCCTGCAGTGCCAGCGGTGCCAGCATTGACTGACTGTTTGGTGCTGGATAAGATGTTTTCACAAGGCAGAATTCCTTTTCCCTATGGGATAAGCAAGCAATAGAATCACAGAATCACAGAATCCTTAAGGTTGCTCTTTGCCGTGGGCTAATGTATATTTTTTCTGCTCGGGGAGTGCAGGGATTCAATCCCTTCCTGTCACAAATCACTTCTTTCTCCCCTTTGGAGACGTTTTCCCACCCCTCCCGCAGAAGCTCCATCCATCCTCTTCCTAGGCCAAAATCTGCTGGATCCAGAGGGGGCACACATGGAGATTCCTGTGAGTTGCTGAAGGGACATGAACATCCAAACATCTGTCTCTTGTCAAAGCAGGAGAACAGGAATACATGGAAATATCCTGTGATTATCAGGACTCTAGAGACCTCTCGTGGACAAACACATTTGTTTCCTTCATGCTACATATTTGTTTTAGAGATAGGTTTTGTTTATTTACAATTATTGCTATCATCAATAATTACCATATATTATATTATTGTTATACATTCTGTAGTGAAGCAAACGTGGATTCTGGTCCTATGGTGATGATCAAGCAAATAACACCTTGAATATTATTCATCCACGTTGTGTTGTTCTTCAATTAATTTTTATTTTGTGATTTTTGTATTCTGAAGTGGTGAATGGCAGTGAAAATCATTCCAATTCACATCGTTGCCATATTGCTCTTAACCAAAATGGGGTTGTTTTTTCTTAATATTTTAACTTGTCAGACAATACAGATGCCACAGAAGGAAGAATTAAAACAGCAATACTAAATTTCATTTCTTTGTACTTATTGTTGACCATTATTATTTGGAATGTGGTATTTTTTTCTCACCTGAAAAACATTTCAAGATTCACCAATTTTATGGACTCTTTTCCCCCTCATTTTTTATTGACCATATTTTGTCCCAAAGCAGAACATTTCCATCAACCAGACAGAAATCTGGGGTTTCCTGAGCATTTCTCAGGCCAGCAGGGGATATTCAATGGTTGAAAACCATCTTTCTTAAACGAGCAAGAAATCAGCCATTGAATTTTTATTTACTGATGGAAAAACTTCAATTTTTCTTTTCCCCCTGAGAAATGTGTTAACCTGGCTGGGCCCAGGGAGGTGAGTCCTATGAGCTGAGTGTTATCCCACAATCCCCCTGTTTGTAGCCATCTGCCAGTGCAGGGATAAATTGCTTTTTCTACAGAGATTATTCGATTTTTTCCACGATCCGCCTCATTTTCCAGTTCCATCCTTTCCTCACTTGGGTGAATTATTGGTGACCCTTGATGTTTTCACTTAACAAAAAGCACAAGGAGAAATGGCTGTTTTCTTCACCACCCTGGCTTTGCATGAAGGCACCGTAAAATTAAAGGCAGACAAAGAGTTTTATATTAAGGAGATATAATTAAAGAGTCCTCAGTGCTTATCTCCAGCCCCCTGAGCAGCCCACTGGGTGCAAGGCAGAGGCAAGGTAATTCTTCTTTTTAATATTGCAATAACTCTGAGCTATTTTAAGAGAAAACCCACTGACAATTTTGGACAGAAAGCTACATTTCAAAAATAAATTAAAATCTTGGCAAGAAGCTCCTGATTTCACAGGAAAATTTCAATGTGCTGGAGTGCTGAAAACTAAAGAATATCTCAGCTGAATACACTTTGATTTTTGCAGGAGAAAAAATTGCTTTTTAATTCTTTTCTGCTCTTTTTCTGCAGGGGAGAGGACCAGCAGTATTTTTTTAATCATCCTTCATGGCTTTGGTTGTAGGTGCAAACACGTAATGGGGGAATTGGGAAGAGGGAGATAAAGCTGTTGGGGTTCAAAGTGAGCTCTCCTTTTTCCAAACTGTGCTAGGAACATTTTATATACCGTGCTCTAAGCAAATTTTAAGTGGATTTTTAAGTAGATTTTAGAGGAAAATTCAGCTCTACTCAGCTCCTGTACCTGCCTAATTTTGACACCACTTCTTAATTGATTTTTATCCTTTTTGTCTCTGTAAATCATCATATTGCCACAAAAAAGGCCTTTTCCAGACATCAGGGAAAGCCTGGAGCAATGTGGTAACAGGTTTTTTTTTAATTCTTTTTTTCCCCCCCATTTCTTCTCTCTTTTGTTGAAATCCTGGATATCAGGATCTGGAATTGGAAAATGTATCCAGGTCAAATGTGAATCTGGAGTCTCAAACTCTTGCCCCATTTTGCTCTCTATCACTACCTAAAGCTTTCTCATTTCAGTTTGACAAACCACCAAGAAGTTCGAGTCTGGATATTTATTTTTGGTGGTACATCTTATCACCCAATTAGTGTTTTAATTTAAATGTACAAGTGCCTATCTCTCAGTTCACAGCTATTCTGCCCGATAGAAAACAATTGCTTGGTCACAGACTTCATGAATCAATGTTATCACGACTCGTGAAGTATCTTATTTGCTTTGTGATAGGAATGTTGAGCATATTTTTAAATCCTATTTTCTTGGTTTCCACTTTTATGTGCCATGCAAACCAGAGTGATCTCAGCAGGCTATTTTCCTGTTGTTAAGCCCTGAACCCTAATCTGAAGGAAACAAACCCAGCTCCTCTTATTTTCAAACAGATAAGATTTGCGAGGTTATTAATCACAGGTTCAAATGGCTGCACTGGGAATTGGAAATGATCTCCAGTTTTATATAAAACTTGTCAACATTTATTACAGAGACGGACCATCCGTCCAGTGGGAGCCTTAGAAAGTCATTATGTGTCTGGTGGATGATAAAGGGAGATTTAACTGCACAAACAGCCATGACATCATGCTGAACTTACATGTTCTTTCATCTGCCCCTAAATGATACCGTTTCTTTTTGGCCATTGCCCTGAGCTTTGATTTTGGATGGGGGAGCTCTTTCTCCTCCCATGTATCACTTCATCCATTTTACCTTCTTTTTTTTTTTTTTTTTTTTTTTTTTTTAGTAGAACAAATCACTGTTGTTGGTTTTATTTTTCTCTTAAAGAGGTTTAAGGCTGGATTCAGAGGATTAGCTCCTGGGGCAGGTGTAAATCAACAGCAAGTTGGCTTCCTCCAGGCAAGGTTTAATCTTGGTGAATTTGTACACTGGAAAACATGAAATTATGTCCTCTTTCATTTAAACAGATCCTGGTAGGGCTGAACACACTGAAAGAAGATAATTTTCATATCACTTTATTTCCTTTCTCAGCATTACTCCTCAGACATTAAACCTATTTCATGTGTGACTGATACATAGGGCTACACAACCCACTGATAATTAATGATATAGATAACTAAAAAAGGAGATTAATCTCTTTTTGCTGTAGCTGCCACGAGCACCACGAGTGCCCAACAGCCTTAAGCTGAAATGCTTTCAGTGTGTGGTGTAACATCACCCTCACTTTGACAAAATAGGTTAAAACCCTCATAAATATCCCATCAAAATCTTCCAGTGACCATTTGGTGATGAAATAAACTGCCAACATTGCTTGAAAATAACAAGATAAATATAAATATAAAAATATATATAATATAGATATAAATGTAGTTGTACTTGGCAGAAAATCCTGGTGGGAAAGGACCCCTTGCATGGTGCAATCCCAGCCACCATGGGACACTCCAGTTACTGCCAAGGACTGTACTGGAGTAGCTGGTGATAAGATCACAGTGTGTAATAAACCTCTCAAGTCCCTTCCAAGGGATAAAAGATGGGAAGCAGAGTGTTTTAAGTGCAGCCAGATTGCTGTCCTGGGCTGGGGAGAAGAAAGAAAAAAGCAATGAAACTGGTATTTGGAGTAAGTGGTCTCTGAACTGTGCAGAATTGTGTTTGGCACTGAGAAATTAAGCTGTGTGGAGACTAATAAATATAGATTTTTGTGACTGGTGGTGCTGCAGCCTTGAACTGGCATCCCTGGGGCTGTGGATACTGTGAAGTGGAGAAACTGAGATAAGTCCTGCAGAATGACAAAAAATTCTCTTGTTCCTTCCTGTGATTCCTCACTCCAAGAGGAGAAAGTGCAAGAAGACTGCTGGAGAACTGATGGATTTTCCCTCGTGCACAGAGAGGTTGCTGTCAGAGCAGAGAGAGGAGCAGTGTGTCTTACAGCAAAGGTGTCAGAGTGGGGGGGTTTTTGCAAATCACAAAGAAAAAGTAAAAATAGATTATTTTTTTCCTATATTCTATCTAAAAAAATAGTCTCTGAGCACCACTTTCCAATTTTTTCTGGATAAAACAAGTTGTTTTCCACTGCTCTCTGAACCTGATGAGCACCAATCCCTCTTCCCTGCAGTGGCAGGACACTCTCATAAGGTTCACTGTAATCTGGCAGAAAATATCCCCAGTCTTTAAAAATCTTAAGTATCAGTAAAACCAATTTAAGGAGAAGGGAGAAGATGTTACTGGGATCTCCCCAGGGCATTTCTCTCTTTTCCATGACATCAAGTCCTCCAGGATCACAGTCACAGAAGTCCTTGGTGTGTGAGCATGGTGTAGTTTGCTGGAACTGTGTCAGCTTTGAGTGGTCATCAGCTAAACTCCAAAATACCTCAGAGGGGTTTTAAAGCCTGCCCTGGGCTTTGCACTGGGACAGGTAAGTGCAGGTGATCCCCAGGTGTAAAACACTTGTGCAAAGCCCTGCCAGCAGCGTGGGTATCCAGTGCAGATCATCCTCCCCGCAGCCATCAGCTGAGTTTTTCCTGTTGTTAAATTATTTTGCTTGCTGCTGTTTGGGCTTTTTGATGAGCTGCCTGCTCATGAAGTCCCTGGTGGTCATGAGTAGCTCAGATGGCTGCATGTGTAGATAACATTTCTCGGGAATAGGAGAGATTTGCATGAAAAAAGCATCTACAAATGGGTTTTATCAAAATCCACACACTGTGTGCCAAGGGAAAAGCATCTATGTGGGAAGAGAAGCTTTGTTGAGACTTCCTCTGTTGGTATTTTAGTCTCACTGTGGGTATTTTATCCTGAAATGTGCATATAATTTTGACTTGCACAATTATTTTAACACAACAGGCGATTTGATGACTGGCTAAAGCTGATGCTGTAAAACACTCCACTCTTTGTGAGGAAAAGCTTCACTGTTTATGCAATTCTAAATTCTTCCTTTTAAAATAAAATTTACAGCCTCCTGGAATGGCTCACACAGACCTCCCAGGCTTTGATTTCTTGAGGAGTTTTTGAAATGTGTATCGACCCCAAGACTGGAGACACACTGAAACAATTCCACCTGAGGGGAGGTGTTAATGCCTCTGACATTGCTGCCACTTGTCTTCATGCCTGGGAGAAATTTATGTACCCACTGCCCAGTTTTACTGCCAAGCTGTATCCTCTCCACTCCTCTCAGGGATTACCCTCCGTGCCATGAATCTACTTGTTCATTTATCACAGCAATTCTTCAAGTCAGAGTTATCTCAAAGAAAAAAAACAAGGAGTGGGCTACAAATTGCTCAGATTGTGGTGAGGTTTTCAGAGGTTAATGCACAGCACTGGGCACCCTGTGTGGGCACAGCATTTGCTGTGCATGGATTGCAGGACTGAGGAAAAGCTGGTGAAGGGAGTTCAGGTGCCCTGGAAATGTGTGGGAAAAGCAGCCCCCAGATCTGCTGGGACATGGATTTGGGAGGACATCTAACAACAACAGCTTGGTAAACCTCCACCTCTCAGTCTTCATCTTGGCTAGGGAAGATGCCATTGTTGGTTTTACAACCCCCTGGGTTAAACATTGTCTGTCCCACTGCAAAACCATAATGGATATGGGAAAACTCAGTGTTTCTGTGGAGCAAATTCGGCTATAGTGGAACTTGGTCCATCTCCCAGGTGGAGCTCACAGTCAGCACACCTGAAGCCTCATCTCTCCTCGTTTGGTCTTGTGAAATCTGTTTCTCCTCCCCATAAAACCTACCCCTCCTCCCCCTCCATTTCGGACAAGAAGAGGCTCAAGTCCCTGTGCCAGCACATGATGGTCTAGATCTGTCCCTCCCTCGTGGGATCCTCTGCACTCAGACCCTCCTGGTGAGAACTGGGTGCTGCTGAAATAATTCAGAAATTGGATTTTCACCACTTTTCACGGGTGTGTGCACCGTGGTGCAGGAGTGTGTTTAACCTGCACACATCATGTGATTTGGTTCTCTTCTCGGTGCTCTCACACTGGCTTTGCTTCCAGAAGGCAAATATTCAAGTGCACTGGAGTAATTTCCAGTTGGGCCATCTAAATGAGGGCAGAGAAGTGATGTGTTCATTTCCAGTGAATGACTTGTAATGACCTCACTCCCAAAAAATGAAATTTAATGGAGATTTGTTCATGCAGGTAAATGTTCTTCAGCATAGAAAAGTCACCTCACTTGGAGAAATCGGAGCTTGATGAGCTTCTGAATTGCATCCTGATTCCAGAAGAGCTGGAAAAGCTGCTTTTTAGACCATGACAACCAGCACTGAGGTGTGGAAGCATCTGCCATCCTCTGTGCCAGAGCTGCAAAGTGCAGCACAGGGCACTAATATCTCCTCAGGAAAGGCTGGTTTTTATTGGGTGGATTGGATTTGGGCTTTATTTTTCCACAGGTGGCTGTGGAAGAGTCTGGTTCTGCACACTGTGATGGATGCAGCAATTTTTCCATCGGGTTCTGACAGGTTAAACTCCTCTGGGTGCTGCTGAGGAGTCTATGAGAGGATTTAAACACCTAAACACTTCTAATTGTCTGCAGCCAACACACTGATCTGCCAGTACTGATGCTCAAAGTGAAGTATTGAGTGAAAACTGAGTGACAAGCAGCCAAAAAAGAGGCATGGAATAGGAGGAGCAACACCCCACGCATTCTGTGCTTATCAGAAAGGAATTGCTGGGCATGTGACCCATAAAGCAGCACCTGCAGCCCATGTTTAGTGCTCTGGTGTGTTTGAAAAGATCTGTCCAGGAGCCTCAGGCCAGCTGTGCGTGGCACCCACAAATAAATAAATAAATACAAAATAATAAATATAAAATACAAAATAAAAAAATACCTACAAAAATACAAAAGGAAACACAAAACAAAAACAATATGCACACAAAATAAAGATAGATAAATAAATAAATAAATGATGGAGCATTTCTCACCTTCCACAAGAGTTTCACCAACTGCCTTACTCCTTGGTGAGATCATGTTTTAACCATGAGCTTAAACCTGATGCTTTTTTTATGCTCGAAGGGCCTATTCTGCTCTCCAGGGTTACACTGGTTCTTTTTCTCTTTTTTTTTCCTGTATGGAGAATTTTCCTCTCTCCCTGGGATTTAATTATTTCAGTGTCTACTGCTCATGTGTCACAGGTAATCCAAACAACATTTTTTGTAATCTGTTTCCAAACTTTAGACTAAATTTGAAGTCCAAAAAAAATTATAACCAGCATTTATAACCACTCTTGCTTTTAAATTGATCAGAAGTGAGGAAAGGGAAGATCAGTGGAAAGCCATTTTCCTTTGGTTTAGGAAACTTTGAAGAGTTCTGCTAAAAGTCGAGTTCTTAAATAATGTTTTCAGCTACACTCCATCAAATATCATGGTTAAGTAGGGAAATGGCCAGACCTTTGAACTATTTTTGTGGCTCCTCATCACTCACTTCTGCACAGGATCTCTCATAACAATGATCCTGAAGAGAAAGGCAGGAGACTTCACACGTGAGCAGAGCTTCCTGCCAGACCTCAGCTGATCCCAAAAAACCTGGAAATGATCCTACATCTAGGCAGAACCACGGGTTTTATTTTCATTGCTGCCTTAGCTGGGTGTAAACCCTGAGGAGGTCCTTTGGCTCAGACCTCTGCGAAGGATGTGATACAGATGAAACCTCCCCACGTGTTGAAAGAGACCCTGTGAACCAAAAACTGCAGGGTTTATGTGAAAAAATGAGAAGTATCCTCAGAGTAATTTATCTCTCCCTGCAGTGAAAGTGCTGCTGAGATCTGGTTACTTTGAAGTCTGAATTAAGAGAGGAGTGGGAGGTCGATATCTGGGGGAAGACACTGATCCAGAGTCTCTCCTGGGCTGAGAACAAAAAAGCAAAGGGTGAGCTGGTAAGAAGCAGCTCTTTTTGGACATGAGACACACAGGGTGGTCACCAGACCTCCCACCTCTGTGCAGAAAGGTTGGGTAGAAACCCACAACATCCCAGCATCCACCTTCCACCTCCTCTGCCAACTCAGCACCCATCTGGGAGCCTTCCTGAGTGAAGGAAACCCAGAATATTACAAAATTAGGGAGCCTTTAGTGGAGTTTACAATCCTCAGGCTGAGGCCGGGAGATGTGAGGTCCCTTTGGGGCCGTGGGAGCCGGAGGGTGGGCACAGGCACGGCGAGGGAGGAGCTGGTGATGGCTGAGTGTTCCAGGTCTGACTGTTGGCTGAGGGTGGGAGATTCCATCTCTGTGTTTAATACAATATAATTATCTCTTGTTGGACGTGAGGAGGACTGAGCTGAGAGCAGCAGTTAGCGCTGCTGGGGCAAATTTCCTCTTGCAGATTAAAAGCCCTTTCTGTAACCTCAGCAACACCCTCTGCCAGCAGCATTGTTTTACTGAGTGCTGTGGATGCTGCCCATTAAACAGCAATTAGTCCGTGCTGGATGCAGAGCCCTCCCTCTCTCCCAGACGGCTTGTTATTAAGATATTTACGGTTAATATGAATTTCCCCTGCCATAAATCAGCAGCTTTTATACCTGCGGGGAAGTCACGGCAATCAGCGACCCCGCTCAGCCGGCCCCGGGCAACGAGCGCTGTCTTGTGAAAGAAAGATTGTAACAACCTATCGTCGTCGTAAAAACAACAGGAGAGGGGAAAATCGCGGTGCTGGGATCTGATAACGGGCTGTAATCAAGCGCTCGCACATCCTCTTCGAGGAGGCCGCTGAATGGAAAGTTACAGGGATTCATTTGTCACCCGGGGGCTGCTGGACAAAGAGCCAAAAGCTCGATGGAATTAGGTGGGTGGGAGGATGGAGGAGCAGGGATGTGGAGCCTTGCAGGGGGACTGTGTGCTGCCAGGAGTGGGGTGGCCCTCACCCAGGGATGGGGCAGCCACATCTTCTCTGGGAAACCTGTGCCAGGGCCTCACCACCCTCACAGGGAGGAATTTCTTCCCAATATCCCACTCAAATCTCCCCATTTCCAGTGAGAAGCCATTCCCTGTGTCCTGTTACACCAGGCCCTTGTCCAAAGTCCCTCTCCAGCTCTCTTGGAGCCCCTTTAGGCACTGGAAGAGGCTTTAAGGTCTACCTGGAGCCTTTCCTTCTCCAGGCTGAACAGCCCCAGCTCTCCCAGTCTGTGTGCAGAGCAGGGGTGCTCCAGCCCTTGGAGCATCTTTGTGACTCTCATCTGGACTTGCTCCAACAAGTCCATGTCTTTCTTCTGTTGGGGGCCAGTGTCCACATTTTCTATGCGTTGTATGTGCTTTGAAAACCTGGGTTATATGTCTTAAAATACACCCCCCTCTCAGCAGCATAAGGAATTCCACATGGCACATTGTTTTACTCATGTGTTTGGCATTTGGGTGTAGAGTGGTTGGGAGCAAAGAGAAACTATGCTGACTATTTCTACCTTTGGGGCCAATCTCATTTTTACCCTGTGATTTTGGTGTTATCAGAAAATAATGTTCATGTAAACACTGACCAGTTCCAACCACAGATCTCCAAACCAGGGAAATCATGCTTCCTATTCCCTTCTTTTTAACCCATCTGGGAAATGTTAACTATGTGAAGTAACTTTCTCTAAAGCACCTTAACTGACAGTGGGTGACAGGAGATGTCACATCCTCCCCTCCACAGGTGTGCAGCTCCCAAAAGGCTTTTCCCTCCCCCCCCATATAAGACACAGGTGGCTTCACAAACGTTATTGCCTCAAGCTGCATCTTTGCCTCTGGTCCTTCCTTTCAGGTGTTTCCTCTTGTCTTAAATACAGTAACAGGGGATTTCATGTTCATCTCACACAACAACGTGATTTTTAGTGAAAACAACTCACCATCTTTGCATTCCCCAGGACACCCTCCTGTATTTCACAGAGGAAAATCCAGACCTGCACAATATCTTTGCCTTCTCATTTGGGACTTTGCACTGACACCAGGAGGCTCAATCCCTTGCAACAGCTCAAATAACATGAGTATGTTTTCTTCCAGGATGAGTTTACTCCTGCTTTAGTACCACTGGATTAGCATTCCCTGGTTACAGAGTTAGTACAATGATGAAAGGATAGAAAAATCAGCTTTCAAGGTAAAATAAGTACATTTTCAACAGTAAAATTAGCTTTCTGAGCACATAGGAGCTGCTAAAATATGATGTCAGTAGATGGCACTATTTTATACTGTATGAGGACACAGGACAGGTAGGGAGGGAGCAGTAAAGCTCAGGAGATGCTGTAAACACAGATTTCCTTTCTCCTTCAAAAATGCTCCACCAAGATCAGTGAAGAAGAGGTGAGGGGTTTACTCTGTGTGATTTCCACTCTTGTTTTTCCTTGTACTTTGGCAGAGGTTAAGGTTTAAGGACAATCTCTATCATTTTTGGTTCTTGAGATGCTAAGGCAGAGATCCCTCCATGTGCTTATCAAGCATCTCAAGCCAACACTGCTCAGAAAATATTCATATCACTTCAAAAGGTCTCCTTTGCTCCCAGAAACTTGCTAAAAGGGGTGACACTTTTATTCCTCTGAGGCCTAGAGTTGCTTGTGGAGTGACTGAGAGCAGCTTCATTTTCAGCAGGGCAGGATTTAAAGGTTTCACTAATGTGAAATGGCTCTGGGTGTTTTATACCTTGGCATAAGTTATTCTGTGGTTGATGCAGTGTTGGAACCTCACTCAGGCAAACTGGAGGAGGGAGAAAGATTGCAAATTGGGCCAAAATGTGACTTTTGTAGTATCTGTTGTAAAGCAGAGATAAAACACTTTGCCTCCCCAGCCCAATTCTTTAAGCCACTGCTTGGAAAAATCAGCCAGGTGACCCTGCTTGGGTGCTGGGATGTAGGAGCAGAGTTTGGTCACTGTCTGTCTGTCTGTCTGTCCATCTGTCCACAGGAACTGCTGCCACCACGGTGGTGCCAGATGCAGCCAAAAGCACCTGAGAGACAGACTCTGCTGTTCCCACTTTTCAGAGTTGGCCAGGATTTATTTTGGAGGCTTTAAAGGTCAGAGAGTTCAAAGTTCAAAAATGCTCGTCGGAGTTAACGTATATTTTGCTTTTAAGTAAAAGAAAAAAAGGAATCTGTCCTTCACTGCTAAATCCCTTCTATCAGGAATTCCTGTCGTCCTCTGACAGTGACCTTTTTATTCCCTTTAGTAATTGATTTTTTTTCCTCTCCCCAGAGCCTCCATTGTTTTGATTCGTGTCATTTATTACTTTTCTTTTTGCTTGGCATCTCAGAGAACTGTCACCATTCCACTAAGGTGTTCCTCTATCCCTTCATTCATATATTGCCTGTTTTTCTGTACTAAACCCAAATAAAAGATGTGCTTGAGGAGCAGCAAAACCTCCTGGTCTTTGCTAACTCTGATCAGCAGAAAGACTAAACTGTGCCCATTTACACCCAAGCCATTCCCCCCTCTCTGCCCTCCCTCCTGCTCCACTGCTGATGCAATGCTAGATTTGTAAAAAACCCTGACTACTATACTGTTTTTATCTTGAGGAACATCTAAATCACTTAGAAGTCTGTTGGCTGAACTCAATAAATAAATAGCAGAAGGCTCACTGGTAGCAGTGAGTTATGGCCTTGCTGTCGCTGCTGTGGGTTGTGTCCAGCAGCTGCACCAACAGCCACCCCTCCATCAGCTTATGTTCCTTTTAATCCAGTTCAGAAGAATTAAAGCACTGTTCCCCACGATGGGAAGTGTGGGGTTTTGTAAACTATCCAGATGAAGGTCAGCCCAGGCAGAGTTTTGCTGCTGGTAGGCAGTGACAAGGGTCTGTTGGAGGTCCCTTCGTGCCGCAGGTGGAGGAGACGCTCAGACCTTACTCCAGGGAATCAAAGAATCATTAAGGTTGGAAAAGACCTCCAAGACCATCGAGGCCAACCTGTGGCCCATCCCCACCTTGTAACCCAGACCAGAGCACTGAATGCCACATCCAGTCATGCCTTGAGCACTTCCAGGGATGGGGACTCCATCACCTCCCTGGGCAGCCCCTTCCAATGCAGCCCTGTTGGGATTTGATGGAGAAAATCATCCACTATTGTGAAAATCTCCAAGGAGCTGTCAAATCCCAAAATGAACCAGAAAATAAGCCATGCAACTTCATGAGAAAAGGAGATGCCTGATGCTCTGGATTTCTCTCCATGCCTCTGTGTGTGTCAGTAGACAAATATGGGTTGGAGAGGGACATTTCGCAAGGGCCTGGAGTGACAGGACAAGGAGGAAGGGCTTCAAACTGACAGAGAGTAGGTTTAGATTGGATATTAGGAAGAAATTCTTCTGTGTAAGGGTGATGAGGCCCTGGCACAGGTTTCCCAGAGAAGCTGTGGCTGCCCCGTCCCTGGAAGTGTCCAAGACCGGGTTGGACAGGGCTTGGAGCAACCTGGGCTAGTGGAAGGTGTCCCTGCCCATGGCAGAGGAGTGGAACTGGATGATCTTTAAGATCTCTTCCAACTCAAACGAGTTTGTGATTCTGTGAGTCCATATAGATGCAAATATTTGTTCAGCTGTTATTAATTCTGTGGGATAAAGTGAACACAATATCTGTTTATTTACACTACGTCCATACACAAAATTAGTTCATATAACAATGGGAATGATCTCTATCCTGGCACATCCACTACATTCTAAGTCATTCTGGGCATGTCTATATATGATAGAGGTCTAGTGTACCCTGTTTTTTTATTATATATTTTATCAAAAGTACTAATGACATCTGTGATTTAAGGAAACATCTCATTAGTCATTTTTCTTCTCTATACTGGTTACAAAACAGTTTTTAGTTCTCTACATTCTAAATATGTTCCCTGTGTTACTGAACAGTAGTGGCTTATTATTTTTTTAAGTATTCTGAATGCAAAAATCATACTAAGATATAAAACATCCTTTTTTCTTTTTAAATCCAGGATTGCAGCATGGCTCAGTCCTGCTCTCGGCTTTTGACAAAACTCACAGCTTCAGGTTCATTTACAGGGGTTTTTATTACAACCTCATAAAAGTATTTACAATATTTCATCATATTTTAAACCAAAACCACTAAGAGAGAATGCTTGAAATAAAAATGCCCATAATTTTCCAGTTGTCTGAAAACCTTATCAGAGTTCCTCATTACTTTAATGGTGTAGGATTAAGGGTAATGAAGAAACATTTAGGGTTCTGCAAATCACTTTGATTTCATTGTATAATGTAACAGCACTTCTCTTTGATTTACTGCTCAGTTGTTTGAAATAGCCTGTGGTATTTATCAGTCTTGGAGGAAACTCTGTTTCCTTGAGCAATTAACTGCTCAGACTAATGTTGCATAACTTCTTTTTTTTAGTCTTTTTTCTTTTTTTTCAGAGCATTTGTGGATGGGAAACAACAAACCCTCCACTGGGTCCTACCCAATGTTTAGTGGGGTAGGGATGAGTATTTTTGTTGCAAGCTTTTTGGTAAACATTTTGATTTTCTAGATGTTTCCCCCCTTTTTGAATATTAAATTAAAAGTCACTGATCATTGTTAAATTGGGTTTTCGTCTATATTTTTACTAATTTTTATTTCTTCATTTTGATTCTTATTTTTCATTTGGTTTTCAGTTTAGATCTATTTTCCTCATTGCCCACATGGATTTCTCCCTTTCCTCACTGAGGGGGGTGTTTTTCAAGGTAAAAAAAATGTTTTGTCATAAAACACTTGCATTCAAACAGAACAATAATCTTTCTGCCTATTGCAATGCTCACAAAACAAAATAAAATTCCAAAGAATTTTAAAAAATGGTGTAATTTTCATGATAATTAACACTGATCTTTTAGCTTTTCCTACTTATTGTCTACTGAAAAGAGTCATTTCTCAATGGAATTTTCCAGCTTCTGCAGGAATTGTGAATATGGTGGTATAAAACCAAAAATAAGTGTCTTCTTGGCTTATATTCCTCTCAGCTCAACTCCTGGCACACGGATTTCTTCCACTTGGGATTCAAACTCTGAGCTGCTGCTTCATGAGCTGAGTTTTGGGAAGGCTGAAGCCATCCCGAGTTCAGGAGCAGTTCAGTGCATGTGGCAGCACGCAGGGCTTCAAAGAAATTGTTGGCATCGTGTCTAAAATGTTTCAGAGCTCC
Source organism: Manacus candei (assembly GCF_025592945.1). Classification (NCBI taxonomy): domain Eukaryota; kingdom Metazoa; phylum Chordata; class Aves; order Passeriformes; family Pipridae; genus Manacus; species Manacus candei. The sequence continues at coordinate 462,735 of NW_026138101.1, read as the reverse complement.
CCAATGAAGTCAAATCCTTTAAACAATTTAATAATTGAGGATTAAAATAATGTAGCTGTGGGTCTGCTTTCACTAGAATGGGATGAAGGTGTAGCTGGACCAGTTCATTAATTCCCTTTGAGGAATTTTTCCCATGGTTTGCACGAGCCAGGTAAGATCCACTGGCAGTTTGGAAAGCCTTTGTGTAAGCACAGCCTCCCTTGAGGTTCAGCTTTTCCCAACAGAACGATCAGGAATTGGCCATGACATAATTATGGTCACAGAAAATGGACACTGTGAGATATCCCCACTACTGAAGGTTTGATCAACACAACATCCCTGGGGCTGGGGGTGACCAAGTGGAGCAGGTGTGGAAAAGAGTATCAAGAATGATAAAATCCCAGAATCATTAAGGTTGGAAAAGGTCTCCAAGATCATCAAATCCAGCTTTCAAAGGAATACCACCATTCCCACTGAACTGTATTGCCAAGTGCTGTCTGCTCATTTTTTGAAGGCTTCCAAGGATGGTGACTCCAACACTTCCCTGGGGAACCTGTTCCAATGCCTAACTCTTTCAGTGGCAAAATTTTTCCTAATATCCAACCTGAAACTCTGTTGGCACAACTCAAGGCCATTTTCCCTTTGTCCTAAGAGATCTGGGGATGCCTCTGAAGCGTAGAAAGTGGCAGGTATTGTTAATAAGACAGGTGTGTCCTAAGAGGCACAAGAAATTTGGTGTGGAGGAGAAGGGGCTGGACACAGGTCTCTTCCTAGTCCATTTTCTTTGGGCATGAGCTCATGTTGCAATTCCTCCACTTCCACATTGTGTGGGGAAGGCATCCATCACCCAGCCGTGCTTTTAGTCCTAGAAATTCCCTGAAATGCCAAAGGGATTAAAACACAGCTGATGACAGTGATTTGGTGGTCTGTCACCTGGCCAAGGTACCATAAGGAACAGCCATCCCAAGCTTTGAGTCTCTACTTACAAAAGGCATTACAGGCATCTCATGGAAAGTTTTTCCCTTGAAAAATAAGGAATATAGAGCATAGTCTTCTATCTAGCAAGACCGCTGTCAAAAGCATATAAACAATGTAAGATCTTATAACCTACACCAAGCTGAGCTCTGTAAATCTTGGAGAGGTTTAATCCCATGTTTGTTGTTTGGAAGTCTCTTCCCCGAATTCCCTAAACTTGGATTAGTGTCTGTTAGTCTCTAGCTACTTGCTTTATAAATTTTCAGTGGCTTCTTTTTAATGTCCCTGGTCTTGTAAACAGAGGAATAACGTAGAAACCATAATATATCATGTGCTATATCATACCAGCTGTATAATCCCATATTTCTATTGGGAGACTGCAACATCCTTAAGAACTTAAGGAATCACTGAACAATTTTGCAGCATAATCAGTGCTACCAAAACCCCTCTCCCAACATTTTTCTGGGGAGGTGGGCAGGAGGAGGGAGAGATTTCAAGCTAATTCTTTCCATCTGGTCTTCATTTACGGATTATGTGGGAAAGGGGGAGATTAATACACGGGAGGAATGAGCCTGCATTGATTTGCCATCTGGGGATGTAAACAGGAAGCCCAATGTGTTGTGCTTATTGCTTTAGTGAGGAAAGATGAGTTGACGCCACGGGTCTTATGTTGAAAATATTTTAGTAAATTCTAATAAGATATTATAAACAAATGCCAGTCCAAAACTTCTCTGAAAAGGGGAAAAGAACATTGTCCTTGGATACAAGAGCAGCTGATAGGAGGGAAAAAAATATCCTTTGAATGAATTTGGCAAGAAAATCTTGCTTGTTTGAGATTATTTTTCTTGAAGTTTGATTTTTTTTGTTACATTTTCTTTGAATTGAGCATGTAAATGATCCCCCTGTTCAGCTCTTGAGCGTCTGCTGCTGCTCCTTGTAAAATTTAATAACTGACCTCGAGGATTGACAATGCTTTTAGAGCACAAGTTTAAGAATAATCCTTTTGTGCTGTGATGGTTGAGTGAAAGAGGGATGATTTTCTCCCCTGGCCTTTTCCTTTTGTTTCCCAGGCATTCATTAAGCCCAGCCCAGACCACCTCTGTGTGGTGTAACCGGGAGGTCTCCCTACTGTGGTCCCAGGTGACAGGATCCCATCTCTTTCCACAGTCTTACTCCCTGAAATATATATCCCTATCTTTCCTGAGCCTGTTCCTCTGGAGAGGTGGAAGCTGAGTGTTTAAACAGAGATGACACTGATTCTTCTTTCCCAGGACCTGTAGCTTAATTCCCACCTTCCTGTCCCGTGGCAGGGGGTGGCTGCTCCAGCCCCACTGCCCCTGAACTGCAAATGAAACCCCTCAATGTGTTTTTCCATCATCTGCATGTGCAGGATTCCAGCAACACCCCTTGGCAGGGCAGGAATGGAGGCTCAGCAAGATCCCACTGCGGCATCACTGTACAAAACTGTGGAGGAGTCCCGTGGGCTCAGCAGTGTTTCATATCCCTCGGGCTAAAAAAGCCTCTTTCAGGCTGTGTTTGCTCCTGGATTATCCCAAGGATGATTTCTGCCTGTCTGGGCAGCAGCTCTTGCACTGGGGCTCAGAAATACTCCCAGGGAGAAACACTCAGGTCTCTGCAGACAAATGATTCTCTCAAGCCAGGAGTGTTTATTTGCTGTCCCTGACTCGAGACAGTGATGGGACTGTGGACAATAAAGGTCAAGCCTTGGTATTCATCACTTTTATACAATTTGTATAAAATTTTGAGAAATTAGGGCAGGTTGTTTTTCTGTCCGGATACAGAAATGGCACAGCCCCTCCTCATTTTGATTTCTCTATCCAGCTTTTAGGATCTGCTGTGGATGGGGGGCATTCCCACCCAGCAAGCTTTGCAGGGTGGGTTCCTTCTCTTCCATCCTATGCACCCCACATTCCTCCTCGCCCAGGAACCTGCTGCATGGATGTGCTTGGTGGTGTAAGCAGGAATTTTGTTTTTAAGGAATGTATGAGGCTCCTCAAGACTATTAGAGCCCACAAAATTAAAAGCTAACTCATTTAAACCCCAGACCAGTGTCCTTCCCTGTCCATGTTATCCCATCTTTATACTAATGTTTTTTTCAAGCACATCTGTGTATGTGTATGTGTGTATGGACACATCTACCATTAATTGTGGGGTTTTATATATTTCTATTCCTGTCTAATGACTTTTTACAGGCAATGTGATTACCAGTTCTTTTTGTTGCTATTCTAATGATTCAAACATGCACACGAGAAAAGCATAGTCCAGCTAAAGAAATGGCTCCTGTAAAATTCTATATATATTTTCTCCACATAGCTTTAAATTAATCCATTTTTATTAAGGTACTTGGCAGAAAAATTAATCGGAAATTGAGTCCAAACAGATTAGGATTTATTGCAGTTCTATAACTCTGAAGAGTGAGTTGATTGATTTAAACCATTTTTACAATAATATAAAATAAAAATAAAGCTAGCAAATTATCCTGGCTTGAAAGTTGGAAAACTGTTCTCCCTCCTTGTGCTCTGCAATTTGAACCAGCTGAGATAATGAACTCGAACTTGACTTTAAGCTGAAAGAGGGTAGATTTAAATGGGATATTGGGAAGAATTTGGGAGGATGGTGAGGCCCTGGCACAGGTTGCCCAGAGAATCTGGATGTCCCATTCCTGGAAGTGTCCAAGGCCAGGTTGGACAGGGCTCGTTGCAACCTGGGCTAGTGGAAGGTGTCCCTGCCCATGCTTTAAGATCCCTTCCAAGCCAAACTATTCTGTGATTCCATGATTCTATAACTTTGAGGCTTCCAGCAAGGAAGACAGAGGAACTTGGACCAAATGGGGTTTGAAAACTCGACTCTCAGCAGCTGTGAGGACACCTGATCACACCCACAAGGTTGGACTTGATGATCTTGAAGGTGTTTTTCAACCTTTATGACTCTATATTGGCCTACAGCAAAAGGAGAAATGATTTACAGCAGACTGGGAGCCACTCTGCTCATCACATCCCTCTGAATATCTCTGAACATCAAGGTGGTGTTGGGTCATATGTTGGACTCGATGATCTCAAAGATCTTTTCCAACCTAGTTGATTCTGTGATTTCATTTTGGAAAATGAACTTCAAGACCACTTTCCATCCATTTTATGTATTCTTTGACCTTTGGAGAACTAGGAACTATATTCCCTCTGAGCAGTTCTTCACCCAATAAACAGTCACCAAATATTTTCTTGCCCAAAGGCAGCTGCCTGTCCCTTGTCCCTTGTCCCTTGTCTGTAGCAGGGAGCCTTGGACTATCACATGCTGTCCTTGCTTTCTCTCACCCAAACATGCAAGTCAAATCACTCAGCCCTCACTGGGGACTTCATCTTCATAAAGCAGCACAAGGTCATTTATAATAACCAGCAGGGGCTGACCCCCGTGCAATATGTGAGATCCCAGTGCCGATGTACATCTGGCCATCCTGGATTATAAATAATGGATCTTCACCCTTCCCTCCCAGTGTTGTCCCCTATCCTGACCAGTGTGGACAAGACAAATAGCCCCACACACCAGTGTCTCTGTCAGAGGACAGAAGCAGTAATGAAGGCTGCAAATGCCTTCTCCCAAGTCACTGTTGACCTTCCTACTAAGCCAGACGGTTCTGATTCAAGAGGCGACTCCCCCTGTGCTCCTATGCATTCCCAATTCCTGTATTTGCTTGGTTATTTTTCTTTATCTCCCTGCTTTTCTCTGTTAACTTCTTCCACTGGCAATGGCCATCACTCACTGGGTCAACCCAAGTCATCCTGAATCGCAGCATTGGCAGCACTTCACTTATTAGTCAGCCAACTCATGGGATCCTGGCAACCTTTTTCTCTCTATAAGGATAAAGTCCAAGCTGCTCTTTGATGTTGTCAAACCATGACTTCCACTAGTCTCCCCGCTGATTCCTTTGCTCTTTCTCCCTGGGAGTAGAAAGCCACAGGGAAGCACTGAGTGTTGTATCAGGCACCAGGCCAATCTGGTTTCAGTCTTTGTTACTGTGTGGAGCAGACAGCCTGTCCAGTCCTGGATCTGTATGAGGGGTGCTTTCATCTTGTAAGAATGCTGTGCATTTCTGTCCTTCAGGTTGTTCCACCTATAGAGCCCATCCAGACAAGCTCTGCAACACTGAGCCTTCCTGAAAGCCGAAGGAATAACAAAAATCCAGGTCAAACCCAGAGATCAAAGCTCGCCCAGACTTTATGTTTTATGGATTCAGAAACATAGAGGACAAGGTGAAATCTGCATTTCTGGTGGGATATTGATTTATTTCTGTTCCATTTGCCTCCTAAGGCTTGAAATATGTGGACAAAAAGGAGTCATTCACCATGTCTGAGGCAACACGGGTGAAATTCTGGCCACCGTTAAAGCCAATGGCAGGACTCCCATTGCCTATGGTGGGGCCAGAATTTCACCCCATGATTTCTCATCTTGCTTTATTTTATTGACCTTTCTCTTGAATACGAGCAAAATGCAAATATTTTTTTCCAGCACAAGTCTTTGTACTCTATGAACTCTGCTGGATCCAAAGCACTTCATATGTATATAAGAAAAACAGTTAAAGGCGAAAGAGAGAGCAGTTAACTGTACAAATAATGATCTCCACAATCTATAAAAAATGGCCATGTTCAAAAAGAGATAGTGGTTTAAATGGTCAGGATAAAGAAAACAGACTTAAGGCTAACTTCTGGACCATTAAGAGCATTCTTAAGCCTGCATGGTACAGACCACACATCTTGGGAATGCAACTCGTCTCTGAGGCCACCTCAGCATGGCTCCGTGGTGGCCATGAAATCACAGACACTTTAATATCATTATAACATCATGCTGATGTACAAAGTCTCAGGAATCCAACAGCTCTGATGTGAGACAATGGGTGATGCTCCCATTCTTCTGGCATTATTCTGTCTAACTGATCACAGGGGGAAAAAAGGATGTTTCTTTCTGTGTAGGTTCAGTGTCAACATGGAATGAATAAAAATAACTGATTTCAGAGACAAAGAATTGCCCTCTTTGCTTTCTCCTAAAACCTTCTCTAATCCTTAAAATTCTTCAGGATAATCCACTCTGTGATGAGATTGTGAATCTAGGTAATGTCACAATTGATGAAATTATGATTTTGTCTGCTTGTAGGAAAATGCAAAATTCATAGTACCCATCCCTTGCCTGCCGAATCCAGAATTTCATCCCAAACCTTTCAGCCAGCCTTGCTCATTGTTTTAAAGGGCAGTGATGGATGGGAGATTCAGGCAGCAGGATTGGAAGAGACCTTCCAGCAGCATCTCAGGCATTTGTAGATGGTTTGCATGGTTTAGTCAGTCCTCAAAACAGCAGAAGGATGTGACTCAATAAAACAATCCTGATTTTACCACAAGCAAATAGAGGCAAAAGAAGTCACATAGAGTGACAAGCCAAGTACTATGTGTGGTGGGAAGAAAGCAGAGCTCTTGACTCCCAAAGTGGACATAGGATTATAATCAACACCTTGATATGACACAGAAATGAGGAATTATATGAGCCATTCATTTGGAAAGCTTGCTATCACTCTCAGAAGGAGGAGGCTTCACCCATTCCAGTCTACATTTGCTGCCTCAGTTCTTCTCAGCCACCTGGTCTAGTGGAAGGTCTTCCTGCCTGTGAAAGGGGGGTTGAAATGAGATGATCTTTCAGGTCCCTTCCAACCCAAACCATTCGGTGATTCTATGATTCTTAAATCCACAGACAGCCTCACTTTTGCAGGATGTAAAATCCAAGGGACCTCTTGGGTGGTGCTGCTGTGAGGGCTTCCCTTTGTAACCAGATAAAGGTAAGGGTAAGTTTTAAGTGCTCTGGGCTTACATTTTCTCCCCTTTCATTTATTTTTGTTTAAGAACGTGCATTTTTACTAGAAACAAAAACACAACAAAGATATTTCTGTCATCTCTTGGGCCATGTTCTGATGCCTCATGGACCACCGGTGTTTTGCAGACCACAGGGTGAGTAATGATGCATGAGAGCACATTGCATGTTAAATCCTCTGCTCTGACTCCTTCTGCCAAAGTAACTCTGTTCACACTGATGTGTTTGCCCGTGCTTTGTCAGACCCAATTCTGTGTGATTTGAGTTATGAAGCTTCCATCACATCTTTGGGGAAAAGTATTTCACTGTCTACCAGGTCTCTCGGGCCAGAACGTGGATTCATGGAGCCCACAGTGTGTATTTAGTAGAAGAGTGCTTTGAAATTAATAAGGTTGAGGAAACAGGGCCAAAATTCTGTCCTCAGCTTCCCTGGTGTGGTGCTTGTTAGAGCACAGAGGAGCCAGTTGAATGACAAGGGGTGGAGGATGGGGGGCTTCTACAGGGGCTGGTGCATCACCGAATTTTGAGACCTTTGGGAAATCCTTTGACTTTAATCACCCCAGATGGGAAACTGTAGAAACCATCAATCCCTTGCTAAAAAGCCAGATCTGCACCTAAATCGGTGTTATCGCTTACACAAATAACAAACAATCCTATGGTTTGGGCTCTGTTTCCTGGCTGGAAGGAGTGTGAAGACTGATCACTCACATAAAGCAAATTTTATATCACTTTTTTGCTTTAGAGTAAGTGCTGTATTGGACTTGTGAACACGGGTTGACAATATTGTTCTTTCTGAAAACGTTAGTGCTCACTGAAATGTTGCAGACAAACATCCCACGAAGACTTAGTGGCCTCAGCTTGTTTGACTTGGAATTAGACTTGATTTCTAATTAGCCAATCCTCAGCAGTCTGTCAGAAAATGCAATGAGCTGCCAATTTTCACACCTTAGCCCCCAAAAATATCCCAATAAAAGTCTTAAGAAAAATGGCCTATCACTTCTGCTGCAAGGAAATTCCCAGTATGTCCAAGGCTCTCCTTCTCCATTCACACACACACATCCATGCATCTGTATGTATTTGCCTACACACTCATACATGACCACCACCCAAATCTCAATATATATAAGCTTAGAGAGTCCAAGGTAAGAACATTTTATTAATTTCCTACAATTTTCCGTAGAATAGGAAAGTTCTGTGTAGTTAAACAACCCTCAACCATTTAAAATAACCAATGTTCACCAGCATTTTGCCTGTTTAAATCAAAACACGTGCACTGATGTTTTTATAACAAAAATATGTAGGGAAGTGAGAAAAACGGAGAGTGGATAAAAGATTCTGAAGTATAAAGTATCAACCAGCTGTTTGGGTCGAGGATAAAAGTAGTATCAGTACTGTAGCTCAGTGGAGGTGAAACTGCACTCATCATTATTCTAAAGGTCTTTAAAAAATTCCATCACAATTCCCAATTGTATCCATAGCCTTTCTTTCCAAATTTCATTCTTTTGGATTCATTATTGATCATTTTCCATAGCTCCCAAATCTCAGATGTGAGTGTCTTCCAGGGGAACACCAAACTACAGCTGCTTCCAGTGAGGAAAGAAGAAAAGCTTGATAATCTTCAACCTTTTCTCTTGGGTTTGTCAAGATTTCTCCTTGGTAGATATTTCTTTATGAGTTTTCTTTACTTTTTAGTTGCTGTTTATCCTCATGCTTTGATTTTAGAGCCTTTATTTATAAACATATAACAGCATCTTGCTTCAAGAAATGGCCAAGAGTTTGGCTCCATCATAAATGGATGAAACCTTAACACAGACCCAGCTCAGAGGGAAGGGACTCAATATATCATGGACCTCACACACTGTCCTCTTCTAGAAATGTGCCTAAAAATCAGCAATCTGTGCTCAAGGGAAGCTACCTTTGGGACCCCAACGAGCACAGGCATAGCTTAGTTCTCCTGACCCTTCTTCTTTGAAGACATTGTTTGGACAAGTAAATAAAAATTGAAAAGCCCATTAAAAAACCCCAATGAAAGCATTACTGTCCTTGCTCCTCAAGTGGTAGAATAACTTAAAATATTCTCCAGAATAACTTAAAGTGTTGTTTTATGGAAAATTAGAAAGAAACTCTTCCCTGTGAGGGTGGTGAGGCCCTGGCACAGGTTGCCCAGAGAAGCTGTGGCTGCCCCATCCCTGGAAGTGCTTAAGGCTGGTTTGGACAGGGCTTGGAGCAACCTGGGCTAGTGGAAGGTGTCCCTGCCCATGGCAGGGAGGTTGGAATTAGATGATCTTTGAGATCCCTTCCAACCCAAACCATTCCATGATTCTATAAAACGGTAGAAATAGAGATGAAACAGCAAAACATGTACTCTTAATGGTGTTGGCAGACCCAGAGATGTCTCCACGTAAATTTTTGCTTGTGCTTCACATTTTTAAGTGTGGTTCTGTCTCCTTTTCTCTCTCTAATAGTCTTCAGATGCAAGGGAAAATATTGTTCACTGTCAGCCACAGTGGTTGGACAGCTTCAAGCCCATATACTTGGGCTGTAAACTGCTTTGTGGGGGCTTCTTGACACTTAATAAGAGCATCTGGTACAAGAAAGGGCAGTGAGGTTTAGTCTTGGAGACTTTTCTCAGCTGTTATGGAGCCTGTAACCCAGGCAAATTCCAACTGACTTCAAGAGACATTTTGGCCAATTAAGGTCTAGGTGAGAACTCCCAGATTTGGCCAATACTAATAAAATTAGAGAAATGTGACCCCTTCCTCAGCTAGTAGTTTCCTTAAAGACACTACCAGATGCTGCCACATTTCTCTCATCTCTTGGCAGCCCAAGCCCAGCTCCCTTTGTGCAGTTCCTGCTCCCATGGATGTCAACAGCAGCCATGGCTGCTAGGGATTATTTGCATTCCTTAAGCAAGCATTCAGCCCATAAATTACGACAAGAAAGGCTCTTCTTTGAGCCCTCATCGTTAAATTCCTCTTTAGGAAGGTTTTCACTCCTATCACGACCCATTAACTAAGCCATATGTAGGATCCTCCATCCAGAACCATTCCACTCCCAGAAACACAACTGCTAGGGAGAAATGAATATTTGGAGCCATTCTTGTTTTCCTTTCTGGCTGTTTATTTAACAGTGGAAAGATTATTGAAGATGTTATCTCAGAGAGAGTTCACCGAGGCATGTTTCTGTGACAGTATTATTGCAAGAGCAGTCGCTGGCTCTTCTCTTCAGCTAATAAAGGTGTGTTAGAGAGGAAGAATTGACCAAATGTGTGTTGGCCATAAATTCATTTGAGAGTTTTTTTAAAGTAAATATTATATTTCTTACATGTTTTGTTCATTTTTAAATGGTTCTGCGTTGCTTTCTCTACCTAAAACCTGGAGGGGCTTCAGCTGGGAAAGGAATATTTGGGTGTCTGTCTCAGCTCTTCACAGCCAGTAACACCTATGGAATAGTTTATAACCCTGAAAAGTCCTCATGTTCACTTTGAAAAAGCTCTTCAGCACCCACACCAAGCATGAGAGCTTTTCTAGGAGAAGAGCAACTTATTTAAAAGTTGAGGAAAATGCCCAGATGGGACTAAACCATGATTTACAGTCCAGCATCCTGCAGGAAAAATGGACTTTTCTGGACCTCTAATCTCCATGGAGCCTCCTGCCTGTTGAGGAGAGGGAAAATACATTTCTGGTTGCAGATCTGGCCATTTGTAATCACTCCAATCTGCCCTGGATTTGTAGGCACTTTTGGTGCCCCACAAAGCTCCATCACAGCCTGGTCCAGCTTTTCTGATGCTTCAACAGGGGATTAATCCATGCAGTAAGGAAACATGGGAACATTCCTACCAGTGTCGTACAAACAACACGCAAGGAGTATCACAGAGACTTTAAGAAAGCCCTCAACATCCCCTTTGGTGCAGATGAAGTTTAACTGTACTTTTTTCCCCAAATTTCCAGCGTTTTAACAGACTGAAGCTGAATTTCACGACCTGTTGGTAATTTGCGTGCACTGTTACCACTCAACAGTCGTATTATTCCTGCTGACCCCACTTGAACTTGCTTCCCTCGAGCCCATGGCGAGTCCAGGAGGAGGTGAGGGCTTGGTTTGCTGCAACGAGCCCTCGGTGGGGCTACACCTTTGGACCACCCAGGAACGGCAGCACAACTCGGATCTGGAGCCCACCTGTGCTCCTTGACCTGCCTTGGCTTCCCCTTCCTTGCTGGTCTCATTTAACCCCCCCGTGCCCTGAATGGTTTAGCACAAGCTACCTCAGAGGCCTCATCTCTCTCTCCCTCCTTCTCTCTCCTCACAAAATCAGCAGCAGTGGTGGAGTTGACTTTAGTTGACTTCACTGAGAGCAGCTGACTCCGGAAGCCATGGGAACTCCCATGCCAATTTGCATCCTCCAAGAGGCTGGCCCAGGATGTTTTCTATTTTAATTTTTATGTCTGCACCTACCGTTCCAGTTGGATGTGTTTTAAAGTAAACAGAGTTGATAAATAAAAAAATTGTGCGTTTCCCAGCCATCTCAGAATATTTCTGTTCCTCCCTCCTTGCCTGCCCCCTCCTAGTCTTTTACTGCCTGCACAGATACAACAATTAAATATTCAACTGGCATGCCAGCTTCCTCTTGCTTGGTTGATTCATCCTGAAACTTGGTTTTTGAATGGACTTCTTCTAAAAGAAGTAGTACCAGAGTGGAGAATTTAGGTTCTTGGATGGAAAACTCCTTATTCAGGACTTTTCACAGCAAATTAGTCATCAATCATCAGCAACTGAGGATGTTTTACTCTGATCTTGGGCTTTGCCAGAGCCAAAATGCAGAGGCTTGACAAGGAGAATGGGAACAGTAACACCCAGCCCAGTGATTCCTTCTGGATCTGGATGGTGGAGACGAGAAGGGAGCATGCCCACATTCCAGGTGAAGGGGGGTGTGGGGATGGGTCTGTGTTCCCCAGCAGCTCTCCTGCTGCTCACCTTCCCTGGCCTTCTGCACCACTGTGTGTTTGGGAGCTTTTCCAAATCTGTGACTTCAAGAGAATTTGCCTTAGTTTGAAGTACCAGCCTTTGATCCTAGAATCCAAGTCTTTATTAGTATAGGATGGTAATTAACTGAAATTAGTAATGGAAAAATTTTTTTTTTTAGCTTAATGAGCCATTAAGAATTCAGAAAGTGCTGTTGGATACATTTTTTTTTTTTAATGTAAATCTTTCCCTTTTCCTACTTTGTGAAACTGCTTTCTGTTCATCCTTTTCATTAAAGACCTCGGGGGTAAATGCTGGGGCTTGGAGAGCATATGGATTTTAGAGTCCATGTGGAGCAAAAGATGAGGATTCATCTGCACAGACCCTTCCTGTTTGTTTATTGTCCCAGCAATGGGACTTCTTGGCTCTGCAGCCATCGGAGCACAGGTTCCAGACTTGGCTTTCCAGGCTCTCGCTGTGTGTCCCAGCTGCAGCCAGATCCTGGCAGGTCTAATTCTTCTCCAGCAGCCACCTTCCTTCGCTTAAAACAAGCCTGTGGATCGTCAGGCCTTGGGTCATTTCCAAAGTCTATTAATTGAACCTGCAGGGCTCAGTTCTGCTAAGACAGAAGGAGCCCAACTCCTCGAGCTCTGTGCAGCTGCTCTGCCTATTGCAAATGCAGAGCACATGCCAGCCTTCCACTCCTGCGTGGGAAATCAGGGACTATTCCCAGCCTGGAGGAACTAAAAGGAAAAAAAATATATATTTTTTTACAAAGAAGGTCTCATTCAGAGTCTGTTTCCTGGCTATGAAGGAATTATTCCTACACAAACATTGTGTTTGTGTCCAAACAGAGCTGTGGAAAGGGTGGGATGAGAAAGAAGCTTCCTCAAAGGCTGGCTGAATAAAGAGAGACTTTCTCACACCCTGACATCTGCTGCTTAGAGTCCATCCATCCCTGCCCATAGCCAGGGAGTGCTTGGGGACAGGAGCAACTGGGGGAGGGACAAGGACTCTCTTTGCCTAAAGTAACCCTTGTGTGATGTGAGACATCCCAAAGCCAGCAGAGAACCTCTGGAGGCTCCTGAGCTGCCTTGCCCACTGCTCCAGAGCTTTTTGTAGCCGGGCTTCAATTTTTTTTTCAGACAGATGTAAAAATAGAAGAAGAAATTCAGATTTTTCACTGCATCTGCTCTGAAGCAAGGGGCTTATTCTGAGGCAGAAGAGCTTCAGGTTTCTGCTGAACAATGACTGAGCAGAGCAGTCTCTGACTGGGGCCCTCACCCCTCTGAGGAGTCTTCATCTTTGCTGAAGAGAACAAACACCTCCTGCCTCTGAGTCTCCTTTGCTTTTTCCTCTTTTGAGCAGTGGACAGATCTCTTTTCTGTTTGTCTTCTTCAGCTGTGGTTTTCGGAGTCTCTGCATTTCCAGCCGGTCTTCAGGGAGAGGATGATTAAAGGGATAAAGTTATCAACCCACATGTGGCTGTTTAATGTTGTTTGGGGTCTCCTCAGGGGTCTCTCTGACCTTAAGAGTTACTCCCAAGGATAAGGGTCTCCCACAGGTCCTCTATTGAATCTGTCAGCCCCCTGTTGGTGCCTCAGACATTTGAGGATGTCTCAAGGCAACACATTCAAGCCCAAAAAGTCTATGTCTGGGTCACAGTCAGTCCTCCATTGCCCTACTCGGATGTAACTACTCCATGTCCATGACCCCTTCCTTCAACTTCCAGCCTGCTTGGCCCCAAAAAGCTGAAGGGTCCCATCACAGCAGTTCAGTGAATGAAAAGGGGGGGAGAGGCAGGTGAGCCATGTCCACCAGCCTTTGGCCAGGTAGAACCAGATCCCCCAAATGACTGGGGAAGGCAGAGAGCAGAAGGGAGAGAACGCACAGAAAACCATTTGTCTGAAAACTGGGACACACATTGACTGAAAATATTTTGCAGCATTCACTGAGCCCTAATAGGAACTCACACATTCCTTGAAACGGGCTATTCATTATACAGCAGCTTGTAAAAAACAAGGGATTTTTTTTTTTCTCCCCTCCCCACTCCCCCAACCCTTAAACATACGATTTTTATCTCCAACAAGGACTTTACGGAGTTCACATGGAGCAACTTCACCGGGGGCAGCCTGTACCATGTGCTGGGCTGGGGCACTTGCTCGGGGCCCTGCAGCCCCGGTGCAAACTGGTGTTCATGGGCCCCCTGTGCCTGGGAAGCTGTGCCAAAGTCATGAGCTTTTATTAGCACTAACTTTCCATTGAGTCGGGAGGGACCTTTCCATTTGCTTCCCCGGCAGTGCAGCACTGGCTCCACCTCAACATTTGCACCTTATAAAGTGTTGTCATGACCCGACTAGAGCAGTTTATACAAGGCCCTTCAAGATCCCCGGTAATGAAGAGTAAATAACCGAGGAAAGCTTTCTCTCACTTTGCAGCTTTCTTTCAGTCTCAAAAGAAATAAAACAACTTACTTAACAGCATTCTTTAATCTTTTGCACCAGTGGCCTCCTTTATAGGGTGTTATACAGAGCCAGTGTAAATCCAACCTCTGTAATGGGGTCAGTGTTTCTCAACAGGTGTTGGGTGGATACAGTGTAAGATGTATTTTTTCAATAAATGTCAAGCCAGAAATCTTGCTGTTCATACACAGGCAACGTGAACATGTGGTTCTCTCACGCGCTCGCCCTCCCCTCCCTGCTACCTCTTTCCTAAGAATTTTATTTTTTCCAGCAGCCCACCAAGGTCTCCAATTTAATGAAGGAGAGCAGCGAATGCCCAGTGCTCAGTTGTAGGAGCACAAGAGCCGCTGACCTGCCGTGCTTTGGACATGACAGACCCCCAAAAGATCAGAGAAATCCTTAATTTTCTAAAAGAAATCCCCCCTTCTGCCCTCTGTCCATAGAGAGGCTGCAAAATTCTGATGGCGCTGGGAAAGTACAGTAGACAGTGACCCAAAAAGACTCATGTTGTTTGGGAGCAGCCCTGGGCCTCATCCTGACATTCTTAATTATTCTTTTCCTAAGGCAAAATGCTCTCTGGAGCCAGCAGAAGGCTCACCTGAGTAAGGATGACATTAGTGAGCCATGGCTGTCATGTTTGGTGACCATCAGTTTGTTCTTTTGGGAAGGGCACAGTTTTATGTCTCTTGGGCAATGGTCCAGGAAACTATATCATAACTGCACTTAAAAATATCCTAATTAGCTATACAATTAACCCCAAGAGAAGCAAGTTATCTAAACAACGTAAATTTTTGGTCATGCAAGTGAACATTGTTTTAAATGGGTCTTCTGAAGTATTTGAGGTTTAATATAGACAGAAATTTTTGCATATATCTTAAGCTGATATTCCTCAACTGGTCACTGCCAGGTAATTAGTAATTAGGCAGCTCCCATGGGGCTGCTGCTTTTCCCTGATGCTGAAACCTGCTGGAGTCCCTGTTCCCCAAATGTGCAGCCCCTGTAAAGGATGGATCCAGAGCATGAAAACTTCTTTGCAGTATTTACTTGTGGCCACAGCAGATTGTGCTGCCTCCCTTTGCTTGTCCAAACACCATATGGGAGATTAATGCTAAATATTTCTGTGAGTATTCATTTGAATTTAAGGGGGGGAAATCACACTTTACAACTCTTTGGGCTATTCAGCAAAGTATTTGTGATGCTCTTAACTTTAAGCATGTTTTTAAGTCCATCTTCTGTTCATCAACACATTTCAGCATCTAAATAAACCCTTAAGCACTCTGCTTTATAAGGGATTATAAGAATTGAAGTGCACTGGGAAAATTGGTGCCAAGTGATTTGCAAGGTATTATAGAAACCAGACCTTGAATTTTCAGGTTCAAATCTCTTTCCTATGCTCCTTCAGTGAAAAATGCCATGTGGTCCGTTAAAACTGAGCAACAAACTTCTAATTCCAACATTTCTGAACAAACTGAAGGTCTGATGAAATAAAAACTCCTTAGAGATTTTCATCAAACAAAGCAGGAAAACAAATATATTCAAGGGTATTGCAAGTTGCTCACAGAGAGTCCACGAGCCAGTACAGAAACACATCTCAAAATGGATTGGATATTTGTTGTTAATTTTTGTCTGGTGGTGGGTATAAAATTACCAGTGGTAATAGCAAATAAAAAATCTTTGTTTGTATCAGATGTGATTCTAATGGTATTTTGTGGCCACCAACCCAGTTTTGCCAGGCTGGATGTTGGTCAGTTAAAAGAGAAGAGGTTTCCCTCTGCTCTGTTTGTCTCTGGTAAACCAGAAACCAACTTACTCATTATCCATTCTGAGAGCAGTTTAATAATGTGAGTAAAATGCTGCAAATATTTATGTGCTTGGTGAGGAAGAATGAAACTGGTGCAATGTAGGATCATGTGGGCTGGCTGAAATTGGCATTTGTTTTCTTTTCTAATCCAGTTTGAATAGTCAAACTACCAAATGAGTTGGTGTCTACCACTGTTTTTTATGCTGCAGAGTTCCAGTGGGTTTGGATCATGACTCTGCTGTTTAGTTGACAGAGCTACAATAGAGTAGAATATAGAACATTGCACCTTTTAGCTAGTTAGGAGGCGAAAAGCCATGTGAACAGAAGCAGTTTGAAAACACAAATAATTAAAAAGTTGTTCTGTGCTTCAGAAATGTTTCACTCAGAATTTCTGCACTGGTTTAGTTTACAGGGTTCACTTTCCCCAGTGAAAAAGAATAATTTTCTCCCAAACCACATTCTAGCTGGGTCTTGATGAACTTAATTCTTGCTGAACACTCACTTCTGATTTACAGAGAAGAGCAAGACACTGAGGCCTTTTGTGCCACCAGCTTTATCTCAAAGCCAGCTTAAGGAGAACTTTTTAAAAAATAAGAGACTGTTCATAATCATAACAAATTCCACCACATACTAATGTTTAGCTCAGACCAATTAAGGTTGAAACTCAAGTGTGGTAACGTGCCTGTCCCAGTTGGACAATGAGAAAATCACCTCAGAGCAGCTCTTACTGGAAGAAAAATTAGTGGAGGAGTTGTAAGAGAGAAGGAATGAGGCAATTAACAGCTGTGGGATCCAGTCCTTTACTGGTAACTTCCAAGAATGATTAGATGACATCAAAATCAGGAAGAGTCTCCATCAAATGCTTCCATGGTTGAGTAATGATCAAAGTGATTCATTTCTCATGAGCACACAGTCCCAGATATTGTGAAGTCAGGTGGGGTGATGAGGTTGTCTAGTGTGCTGTGGAAATAATTTATTTTTCTGATGAAGTGATGTTTGATTGGAGAAGCTGGTCTTGATTGAAAGACTTCAGGTCTTCAAGAGGCATGAGAAAATAGAAGTTCTGAAGATGCAGCAGAATGCAAGTACTTCTAATTTTAAATTAAACACGGATCATTTGTAGTAATAATAACAATCATCATCATCATCATGTTCTATTAGCAACAGACTAAGGTTAAGGAAAAGAGGTTAAAAACAAGGACAGGAACAGAATGATCCTTTCCCTGGTTTGTCCTTCCAGCTCTCAGCATATTGCATCCAACTAGATATTGCATCCAGACTCCCAAGTTTGGTAGCCACCAGTGAATTTATCCACCATTAATTGGTCTAATCATTTCCTGGACACATTTTTTTGACCCCACATTCTGTGGCAGAGATGCTGAATAAATATGGTCTCTGGATATTTGTTCAGAGTTTGAAAGCATAAAACAAATAGTACCAGAGGATTAAATCATGATTGTGCAACCTCAGCCCTGGTGTATCTCAATGGGAGTTTCAGCTGTTCCGTTTCATTTGCAGTTTGGCATTTCTGTGGGACAGGAGCTGAGTGTTCCTCTGGATTTTGTTCCACACTGTGGGAACTGACAGCACTGGGAAAATAAAACTCAGCTTATTTCATCCCAGGGATGTGTCTGTGAAAAAAAAGGAAAAAAAAAAAAAAGAAAAAAAAAAGGTAATTTTTCCTAAAAAATTACTCATGAATTTATGAACATTTGCCACCAAAGCAAAATTATGCAAAACATTGCACAATGACTAAGAGAGCCCACATCTCTCGGTTTTCATTGGAAATGTTGCAGAAAACTTGCAAGCTCCTAATCAAAAATGAAGGCAACCAAAGCAGACACCTTTTGGAAAAACTCACCGGACTAAAGCCTTTAATTTTTGGTTGAATAGTGGTTTGGAAAAATGTTTTCAGGCAACCAAAGAAATGAGTAACTTTCATTTCTTACTTCCTTGCAGTGCTTAAACTCTTAGACAATATCATAGAAGTTTCTTTCAAGGGAGGAAGTTATCATATATATAAATACCATATATTTATTCACCTAGTTTGCCTCTTGGAGTTCCTTGGTCTCCGTTGTTTAAGGAATATCATGTTATCTATCATCATGACAGCAATGTCAAGCTCAAATCAGTGCTATGTCTTTAATTCTTAAAGAATTGTTCAGATTTCAGGGTTTTTAGACAATGTAATACCACAAGGAATTGTTTCAACATGAGACACATGGGAGGATGAACACTACTAATAATAGCAAGTGAGATGTGATCACCAGCAGATACCTTGACCATAAAATCACAAAAAGTAAATACATTTTAAGCCTTTTTCTTTTTTTTTTTTTTTTCCCTGGCACTTAGAGATTATCTTCTGAAAAAGGAGATTGAGAATCAGGAAAAAAACTTCAGCCACTGTGGTCACTGACACAAAGTAGAAGAGGGGGAAAAAAAATCCCCAAATTTGTAGCTATGAGGGCTGTTTGCTTGATTATTTTTATTTCAAGGAGTGATTTTATTTCAAGGAGTGATTATTAAATGCTCTGATTAGGGCAAGCAGCTCCAGCTAAGCCTTTGCTGCCCTGTACTTGCAGGATGTTTGAAAATTCTTTGCACCCACAAGTGGAAAACTGATGTAGGACTCACATTGCAAATAAGAGAGGAAAAACCTGAAGGGTTTGGAGCTCACTGGCTCATTTCATAGGGTCTGTTAGGGATAAGGGTGGAAAAAGAGATGAATCTGCAAAGGAAGCTGCATTTTAGAGGTCAGCAAGCACAGGGGTAAAGTAAGAATTGCCAAAAGTCAAGCTGAGTTAGACCTTGCAAAGGATATTAAAATAAACAACAGAAGTTCCTTAACCAGTAGAATAAAAAGAGAACCAGAAAAGAAGACGTGGGTTTGCTATGCAGGAAGGATGGTGTGGAGTCTGATAGAAACTGAGTCTAATTCCCAAAATTAAATGAATGCACTGAATGTGTTTCCGGCAAGGAAGAGTGTGTGGAACACGGAGGAAAGGCTGGATGGCTCATAAGTGAATGGGAATGGAAGTTACACACCTGAGGTGGAAAGAAAGCTCAGAGGACTCTCTGTGCTGAAATCAGTGAACAGAGGGGGGAAAAATCAGCCAGAAGAGTGGAAAAGCTGGCACATTCCATGAACCAGGATAGAAATAAATGTATCCATTGGGGTGAGCTGAGCAGCTACAGATGCTGCAGCTGTCCCTGCTCACCTGAAAAGTTTAGGAAAGAAAGGAGAGAATAAGGGTCATTGCAGACATCGAAGTAAAGAAAGAAACAAAATGTGGTGTGAGGTTACCTGGGGTAATTTTGGCATTAAGTCTTTTCCTGATCTTTTTCTCCAAGCAGAACTTCAAAAAACATGTCGTGCTTCCGAGGAAGACTCCAGTTAAAGTGAAGAAGGTGGGAGCTTGCAAACTCTAACCCAGTAAGAAATCCAGTAAGAAACATACTTAAAAGGGTGTTAATCCCATTGTCTGGAAAGGTTGGATTGCTAGGAGGTTATAGGCAATTCCCAAAGAGCCAACTGGAGACCAATTTTAAGTGGTGTTCTCAAGAATTGCAGTAACAAAATTCAAACAAGATTAGACAGAGAAGCAAATGTATCCTGGAGACCAAATCCTTACAAAAGAGGCTCAGTGTAGCACCTGGAAAGAACTGGAGGACCCTGAAGGCTGAAGTAATATATGACATTATATTTAAGACTGCAAGGTATCAGGTTGAGGGGATGAGAGTGAGGACTTCTGCAAGTCAGAGTCCTACTTTATTCCATTCCATTCCATTCCATTTCATTCCATTTCGTTCTTATTGGTGGGGAAAGAGAGGAAAAGAGAGGGCTGATGTGTGTATGGGAAGGTATGGGAATGTTCCATGGGATAGGGACTCTCTTCAACTCAGCTAAGCAGAGGTGGAGCAGGGACACAACTGTCCCCTGAAACTGCATCCAGGGAAAAACACTGGCAAGGAGGGAGAACTCTCTGGATAAAGAGCAATATTGACATACACAGCACATGCTGGCCAGAAAGGCATTTATGGGTTTAGAGGGGAAATAAACCATGTGAAAATGTCTAGTTTGCTGAATTTGGTGGTCTCTTTAGACAAAGTCATTTCCACTGGCAGCAAAAGGTTCTGGAACAAACTTCCTGCAGAAGTAGCAGAGTAAGGAGCAAAGTAATTAAAAAGAGGAAACAGACCCCAGAAGTTCTTTACAGTTCCTTATTTCTGGACCAGTAATTTGAGGCTTTGTCCAGATCTTATTAAACTGTGCAGAATTCTCCATCAAGGCCAGCATTTAGTACCTGTCCATAGAGCAGCCCTGGGGGATCAGGAGGCACTAAATATAGGTATAAAATAGGCCAGTGCTCTGTTACACTGGGTTTCCATTCCACGTGAAACTTCCCAAGTCCTCTCCTTCCCTTCCAACCCTACTTTTCAAACAGACACTTTTACCAGAGAATCAGGACAGAGCCATAAACTGATTTTCACAGTTTCTAGGCCAGTTGGCACAGATCATGGCCACCAAGCTGCTGACCAAAAGAAGCATGTATTTAACAGATAATTTTTGTGTAACTTAGTGATAGTTACAGTTTTGCAGAGCCACGTAATTTTAGCCTCTAACAAATACTACAAGGACGGCTTTATGCTATTAAACCCTGAGTCACTGTCAAGGGCTAATTTTTAATGTGTTTTCCTCTGTTTACTCCCCTTCTTAATGTCATCACTGACATTCAAAGAAGTTTGTAGAGCACTGACATGTGGAATAATAAAGAGAAGATCAGCTTATAAACACAGGAAAAAATCTCTTTCCATTCATATGAAATATTTTCAGTTTAAATAAAACAGTTTACTCTTCCCAAGTTTGCGTTTGGTTTTTCCCAGTTTACATTTTATGAGCAGCACCTTTCAATGTTTTAAAACGCATACTCTGAGTACTTTTTAATTGAGAAAAAAATCTTATAAAATTAAGTGAACTATGAATAAAATCTGAGGTTCAACTGATTTTTTTTGGCAAGCTCCGTGCAAGTCAGGATACGGGATAGTCACTTCCTGACCTGAAAAAGCAATGAAACACTGTCCCAACATATATAGACTTAAATGGTCAGATATATTGAATTGCAGTCCAATATTAAATCTGTGCAATTTCCCAAGCTCCAGATATGCTCCAGACCCAATCACGTGACCAATAAATAAAAAGTTAAAAACCCAAGGAGGATTTCTCAAGAGAAAGCATCTCAGTACTATTTTAACTGCAGACAGGGTACAAGGTGCCTCTTCATGATTAAAAGCTGTGATTCATTCTCTGAGGCTAAACTCTGACCGACACAATACACCAGATTCCACCCAGAGCCCAGATTCATAAAATTTAAGACCAAGAGGGACCATTAGATCATCCAGCAAACACCCCAGACTTGCACTTCACCCAGATACTCCGATATCGAGCCCTAAAGCCTGAGCTTGGTTAAATCATATCTGTGCTCAGGTTATCCTGACCCTGGTATAAGACCATAGATCTCATTAGTTCAGGAGATAAAACTGCCCTTTGGACTTGAAGCTCTTGGGCTGGTGACTTTTTGCTTTATGGCATGACAGCCTTAACAAGCCAAACCCACCGTCGGCTCCATGGGAAATGGTGATGGACATGAATTCCAACCCCTGAGCCAAAGATTTCTTTATATGGCCAGTATAAAGATCTACAGGTCCCACAGCTTTGGGACTCCAAGAGTGTCCTGATCCTTATCTCTGCCTGGGAATTAAAAATGCTTAACGCAGGGCATGGAAATGAGATCTCCACACAAGAGGATGAAGGTCACTTGTTCCATGGTGGCAACCTGGGGAACGTGCCTCGCATTCTGCAAGGGCAAGGGACATCATTAACCCTTTTTTTTTTTTTTTAATAAATCTGTAATTAAGAATATCACTCAACTTTCTGTTTTAAAACAGCGTGTTCTCATGAGAGCTCCACAGGTTGTTTGAAATCTGGGCCTCTTCCCAGTATTTTTCAGCCAGTTTCCTGAGCTTGCTGACAGAGCTGTCTGGACGGCCACTGGCTCACATTCCTTGCAGTCTCTGCTCCAAGCCAGCTTCTTTGGGCCCAATTTCAACAAATACAGACGGACCACCACAATCCAGAGCTCAACGTGGGACTGGCACCACATGCCTTTGAGATATTAACCATAAATCAGCTGTGGGGAGCTCAGACAGATGTGGGCGTTCAGAGAACTGCCAGGTCCGTGCACTAAATATGGAGCTGGCCAGGGAATGCCAAAGATTGCAGGTCTTTCTTTAATGCAAATTCAGCTGGAGGATCAGGAACAGCAGCCAATTAAGCTGCTTTCAAGAGAAAGCAGGTATTTTCTGTTGAATTTGCAGCTGGGAGGCCTGGGTGCAAGTCAAGAGGGGGGACAATGTCACGATGTGGGGTTGCTTTGCTTGAGACCCAGGAGAAAGAAGTCAATTTTGTGTTACAAGAGCTCACAGCAGGAAAGCATCACTGCTGGGGACCCTGGTGGCCCTCCAAGGGTTTCCATGCCTCTGTCCTCTGAGCTGGGAGAGCAGTTGCTCCTTTGAGCCCTTGGATGAGGCACAAACACAAACCTGATTCCAGAAACCTGCCTGAAAGGACATGATTTTGTCAAGTATGACATGAAACTAAGGCGGAGCACAGCATCAACTTGAACATTCCTGGAGGTTTCACTGGCCCAGGGAACAGCCCTAATTCCTATGGGAAGCCACAGGGTGCCACACTGTGGGGAGTTGAGGCTTTTGGGCACATGCTATTGACCATTCATCCTCATCACAAAAGCCTGCAAGAAGCAAATGCAAATACAGCCTTGTGGTTTAGGACAACCTGGTATTCCTGATCTTTATTTTCAGGGGTGTCTTGCTCACATCTCACCCCTGCACACCTGTGAACACCAAGAGGTCAGGCTGGGCTATGCCATTAAATATCCCACTCCATCAAACAGCTTGAATGTCTCCCAATAAAACGACCCAATAAATTGTGCCTAAATGTAGTGCAGGACCAATACATATTTCTAATGTTGCTTAATTAATAGATCACTTATTGACAGCGACGACAACGCTAAAAACTATCATCTGTGAACACACTGGGGGGCTCATTTGCAAGTATTTATGCATGGGAATAACTTTCTCCTGTGCCTCAGTCCTGCTGAGGCTGACAGCTTTCTGGCACTGGAATAACCCAACCCAAAGCTATGGATATGTGTCACCAGAGCTCGGTCTGAGACGCTGCCGACGGCAATAAGGCTGAGATGCGTTTTGGTTCCAAAATATTCCAGCTGTGCTGGCTGGTCTCTATTTGATGTCTCACCTGCCAGCTCCATCCTCTTTTAAAAAAACGTTAGATGACAGAAAAAGATTGGAAACTGCTCTCATTTCCAGAGCTGTGGCTAAAGCAGGGAACGTTGCGCTTAGAAAGAAAACAAAGAACCGAGTGCTTTATTCAGGAATCAGAACATTCCACCAGATTTTGCATGGGAAGTTTACATTGATTACAGACCAGAAACATCTTGTTAAAACTCCTGAACCAAAAAGGGATAGAGCAGCCAGCAGCTGGCAGGTTCCAGAGGTGGACTGTCATGTGAGCATCCTATTACCCTGACATCAGGTGGGTTATAAACACAGAGATGCTTCCACATTCCCCCAAGTGCCGTTATAGGCTGACAGTGCTCCACAATCACTTCTCACTTGCTGGATTTCCTCTTGCAGGAAAGTGTTATTACTGCAAAAGAAGCTGTGGTGAGTTAAGCTGACACAGCCTTAGAAGAGATCTGCGTTCGTAGATGGGGAGTAGTTGGAGAACAGTCTCTCCTCGTGGCAAACATTTCTGGTGTCTGGTGTCACATTTATTGAAAAAGTTTCGCTGCTGGTGTCAGCTCCAATCTGTGTCAGAGCAAAAGTTGGCACTGGTACCAGTTCCTGCCAGAGAGGGAAAGCTGAGACCAGGAGGAGTCCACAGGGGGCTGAATATTGATCCCCCTTTTAATAAGACAACAAGGTCAGGGGAAGGTAACCCTGCCCCTGGTGCTCCTGAAACCTCGCTCAGCCCTGTGGGTGCCTTGGCTGGAAGCAAACAAGTCCCCTTCAGCCTTCAGCATCAAAACCCAGCTGTGAAAACTGCCTGTCTGCATTACAGAATTCCCAAATTTTCCATCACGTTTCTACATTATGGCACAGAACACAATAAAAGAGGAGAAGTCTTGTGAAATGCATTTCCCCCCATAAACAGATATATTAGAGATTTTTGGGTGTGAAGGCGTTGTCTTAATTTCTAAAATAATTCTGCCACTTCCTCACCCCATTTTCTCTCACCTCCAGAATAATTTATCTGAAATATTTGATTTTTGATAGGAAGCACTATCCAGAGGATTAAAAAGAAGGTGAATTTGGAACTCTCTGTCTGTAATTTTAAGACTTACATAGTTCTGCAGTTTAAATCTGTGACTCTCCCCTCAGCAGTAATAAGGTTTCTTGAATTCTCAGCAAGTGAGCAAAAAAACATTGGAGGCTTGACTTTAATACCCCTTAGCAAAATATTTTTGTCTCTTCTAAGAGGACAGCAACAAAGATATCTGTCCTTAGTAGACCAAACTTGGTGTATGGGACACACTCTGCAGTCTGGGAGGGGATTGCTATAGATTATGGTGTTTCTGACATAATCTTAATGCCTGACAAGATTTTCAATATTAGGCTTATTTAAGATATAGAATTGTGGAGGGATTTTATGGTGTGGTATTATGACAGTGGACAAAACTTGTTTTTTACTGTTACTGCAATCACTCATGTCCATTTAATAGAAGCCAAATTTTGTAGCCAAGGACTAAAAAATAAGAGAACGGGACATTGTAATTGAAGGGTTCACAACAAAAGGTGAGGCTTGCAGTGGAATTTCTGAGGAAATAAATGTTTTCACTAATTTTATTTCTTGAGAACCATCACTTCGCACTCTTGGTAAGTTAAGAAGAAAGAAACCAAGCTGAATTTTGACTGGACAAGCTGAAAGAATGGAAGTGGCAGCTCCTTCTTTCCTTTTCACACAGGGAGAGCAGTAACTTGACATTATCCTGCTGCAGCCTTGGGCTTGTACCTTTCTGCAGCCTCCCCAGCAGAGACTTCACCTCATCTCTGTCCCTTGAGCACATTTATCCTCCTTTAACTTTTAGCATGTTCCCTGAACTGAAATCTCCCTCCAATAACATATGTGTGAGACACAGGGAATAAGATAAGAGCTGTAATATATCTGTCTAATTACTTTCCTTCCAGTGAAGATAAAGAGATACAGTTGAATTATTTCCTCGTTCCCTCAGATGCAAAAAAGAAAATCTTGGGTAAAAAAATCCCTTTTGAAGAGGTTGTTGATTGTTAGAGGATTGTTGAAATGCTGTTGAAAGACAGAAAAAATATGTCCATAAAAATAAAATCTGAAAATCAAAATTTCTGAAGTTTTAGTTTTTCCTCATTAGGATCATAAAAGTTAAGCTGCTTCCTTGGAAACAGCAGGGATTTCTTTTGTCAGAAAGGAAGAAAAGGAGAGTAGAGCTGTTCCCTGCTTCCTGAGAGCTACTTATCAGCTCAGCATGGAGAAGGTACCTGGCACTAATTTAAGAGTGATCTCAGGCAAAAACTCCCAGAAACAGTTAAGGTAACCCTGCAACAGCATAAATTCGTCACAGCTCTGTTGTGCAGAGGCACAAGATTTTATAAAGACCTTGTCAAAATCCAGAAAGCTGGAAATTAAGGAGAAAGCTCAGCAAACTAAAGCCCTGTTTTCTTTTTTCCCTTAAAGCAGCAATGTGTGAGGGGCAGTTATTTTGCAAACCTCCCCTCCCTGCTCCTTCAGTACCACACACTGATGCCAAACTCCCCTGTTTGATGCCATGAATCAGTGATGGTTTGCACTGGTGTGGGCTGGAAGTAGCTTTGTTGTTACCAGGGTTGGACCTGCCAGTGGAGCACAGGGGATGGACCATCCTCCCCTTCCTCCCACCAAAAGCATTTCCAGGTGTAAGTCTGACACAGGGAGTGGGGAGCCTTCCACAAATAGAAGGATCTGCCCAAACCTCTGCTTAAAAATGAAGTTCTTGTGCTGGAGAGTGACTGTTTCACCGTGGTAGAAACAAAAAAGAAAAAGGGGGGAAAATAGACAAACTTATAAATAATAATAATTAGTTAAATAAGGATGCCTGATGAGCATCCCCTGCCTCACCACTCTGACGTGTGGAGTTAGTTTTAATGATTGTTACAATTAGGGAGGTATTAGCAATGATTTTGTTACATAGGTAATTTCTCCTTGCTGGATTTCTGCTGGCAGCAAACAAATTTCAAGCATTATGACTATTTTTAAAGCTTTTGGGGAATCAAGTGCAAGATATTAGAGGAGCTCGGTCATATGATGGATCTTACAGGATCAGATTCCTATGTAACTTAGGAAAGGTTTTCCCAAACTATGACTAAACAAAAGTACGTACAGTCTCAGACATCTCCTATCTATCAGTAAAAGCTAAACTGGGTCCCTCCTTGGTCTCTGTAATAAGGCAATTCTCATTTTGAATATGTTTGCTTCTCCCCATTGTTCAATTCATATTTATTACCAACAAAGTTATGAAAAAGAGATGAATAATATTGTCCTCTCCTCACATTTTGGGTTTCTTTCTCTTCTTTGTCCCATTAAAGCACCATTTAATTTTTTGAGCAACTGCATTAATTCAGCTCAAGTCACAAAGCATTTTGCATTATGAAGGTTAAGGAGTGATTTATTTTAGCACCATTTAGGAGCATTAGGGTGTGCCAAGTGATTATGGTGTGCCAAAAAGTTGCAAACATCCAGCATAAAAACAAAATCTATGATGCAGCTGAAAGTCAGGTTAAATATAGAAACCAGGTTTACTGGGAAAAAAACATTCAGTCAGAAAAATGAATGTAATTTTTAATAGCCCATATAGAGACACAGGGGTTATGAGGAGAATTGTTACACCAGATCAAAATAAAAGCCAGGTTTTGGAGGTTAATAAAATATCATAGATTGAAATGCCCATCAAGGATTTAATAGCTGTATTTTGCTTCGATATTGAGTTAGTGTCACTGCATTACTACCAATAACCACTAATGAAAAACACAGTAAATCTGATGAATATTTTATAAGGTCTGAATTTTGGATCAGAATTCATTCTCAGCCACTTTGTTGTCACCAGCTCTGGAGGCCAAACCGCCTCATCTCATCTTTTTCTTTTGGTTGAAATTTTAGCAAATTAATTATCTCTTTTAATCCTGGAAAAATCAACATCTCGAGAAGGATTTTCCTTTACCAGTTCTCAATGGCTCTCTCAGCTTGTAAGTCAATGCTCTGTGAGCTCTCAGCTTTACCCTTTCCAGGTTTCAACCCTCTGGCATTTATAAAGGACACTCTTCTTCAATGAGATTCCTTGATTTCTGCAGTTTAAGTTTCCTCTCCAGTGTTTTCTGGTTTTATTGGTGGGCATAATGAATGCTAAATCTACCATGAGCACAATATTTCCAGTTGGAGCTGCCCTTGATTAACTGGCACTCCAGTCACTCACTCAAAATGCTCACGGCTCTTGCACCTACCAGACCTCTGGCAGCTTGTGCTGGCTGCCCATTTTTCTTGGGAGCACTCGTAGGGAACGGAATTTTATGTTCACTAAAGCCCCTGATGATGAAAAATAAAACACAACCCCCCATGAGAGGTCAAGAGGGCAACGAAAAAACCCCAGACACCACCATCCTTTGGAGAGATCCCCGTGTGAGCGGGAAATCCATGCTCTGCTTCTCTGCATCTCCAAAGCTCCCAGTTCACAGACTGCTCGGAAATTGGGTGAGTGTATTTGGTTTGATTTTATTTTTTTTCTTTACCCAAACTCGAGTAACCACTTTTAAATGTATGGTTGGAAAATCTGGCTTGCACAGCAGACCTCACAGTCATTCTCCCAGTGAAATCCAATCCCCTTGGTTTCTTTCATTTTACCTAAGACACCACTGAAGGAAAAACGGGTTTGGAGTAGATAAATCTCTTTCCATCCATGTCTATGATTTTTTTTCACAGAAAATCTTGGGGGGTCTTTTCTCCCCCCCTTCAACTGTAATTCTGAGTCTGTTTTCTCCTCTGTTTCCCACTGAATACAAGGAAAAAGCCCCTTGTGAGGAGCAGGTCACTGGGTGTGCGATTTCCGACGGCTGTGACTGGGTGTCTTTGCTATATTTGATAAGTGATCCAGACAGCCAGGAATGATTTACTGCAAGGCTCCATTTGCCCTTGTGCTGGGATCACAATCTGGGAGGTTTTTCAACAGGCATTCTCAGCCCCCATTTTTAATCAGCCTTTCACCCGGATAGGCCAAGAAAAAGTTGTAAAGTCAGAAGAAACCCTGGCATGGGTTCTGTGACTCAGAACAGAGCAGAGGTTGTCTCCCTTCCACTTTCTGCAAACTCCCTTTTTTTTTTTCTGTTGACCACACACAAATGGTTTTAATCAGCTTCCAAAAGACTCTTTTTGGCATTTTAAGATGTTTGCTCTTTGCATTCTTCTCTACATCCCCCTTTCCTTTCTCATCTGAAAGCAAAGAAGATGTTGAAAAAACGGACAATTTTTTTTTCCTTTTCTTTTTTTTTTCTTTTCCCTGAGCCATTTCGGTTTTCCATTAGCTGAACACTTCTATTGAAGGGTGTTGTGCAACGAAAGTGCAACGGATATGGAAACCTCTTTATTATGCTTGGAATGTCAATTCGGACATTTGTTTGAGTTGGACCGTGCAAAACATGGTCATGGCAAGAACAAGCAGTTTGCTTCTTTAATGACCCTTCCTCTGCTAATGGGGCTCAGGCTGTCAAGTGATGCCTGTTCCTCGATGGCAGGTGAATTCAGGTGCTTGTCCATCCAGCTGGGAGCTCACAATGCCCCTGTCAATCAGCTCCCCGGGAAGGATAATCGGCGATTCCTCTTCCAGTGGAACATCCTTCAATCACACCACGCAGGAAGCAGCTAAAGGCCTTCCTCCCCTCTGACTGCACTGAGCTGTTGAAAGCACTGAGAAAAGTTAAAAGCTCCTCAGGAAGGAGGAAAAGGAAAATGGTTGTTGGCATGAGAGCTGTTGTGACTTCCTGTAGTGAGAGAGCACAGAGCTGGCTGAGAAAGAGAAAGCAAGGAAAAGCAGAGGATATAATGCCCAGAGACTGCACACATATGTCTCTTCCAAAAGATTTTCTCCTCTGCTATAATATTGACAGTGAAATATATTCTTTTATATAAACAAAAATAACCACCCAAAAAATGAGCCCTTGGCATAGGCCAGTAAAATCACACATTCTGAACAGGGCCAGGCCAAGATGGAAAAATACTCAGTCTATTTTTCCTAAAATCTACCATATTTCTCCACTCTCCTTTTTTAATTTTTTTTTTTTTAAAATTTCTTCTTTTATCCCACTGGCATGAATGTGTCAGCAAAATGACATGAATGTGTCAGCTCAGACTTTACAGGTATGTTCCAGCCCCTTCGGGTGAAACCACAGTGATCCTCAGTGGATTGACTTCCATGCAGTAAAGTCCAATGGATCTTGTTTCAACTTGAGGAACATCAGATGTTAAGTGACAAACACCTGTAGAGAAAGGATCCATCATCCCTCAGAGGCCTGGGAAGGATTTCCACAGGTGGCACCATGAATATCACAGCCCCAGGTTTTCTGAAACAATTTTTCACCTGAAAGATCCAGCAGTGTTTTGATTAGACCGTACACATGAGCTTCTACAAAAGTTGATAATGTTCAGCCAAAAGTCCAGAAAACTCATGAAAATGTTTAGATTTTGGTCCATGACAAGATGCCACAGGTTGATAAGACAAATATGTAGAAGAATATGTTTGGAGAAGCCACTGGCTCAAAACAGTATAATTCACAACCTTTTAAAAGGAAAATATTTGTTTCCTAAAATTTAAATTGATTATTTGCACGTTTGCAATTCAATGAGAAACTCAAACACCAACCTCTCCTGTAAAACTTAATGGGCTGAACACACAGTGTGTATCATACCTGAAGGGGAAAAATGATGGAGAAAACCCAGCAGTAGTTCTGCTTTTGGCAATTCCCTCCTCTCTCTGTTTCCCAGCACTACCTTTTATCCATGTCTGTTGAGCTGCAAACCCTTCTGGAAATACCTGTGTAGGGTAACCCAGCCTGACCTGGAAAGTTCAGATGTGTTACTAAAATTCACAAGAAGATATTGAATTCTTGCAGAAACTATTTTTTAAAAACAATAAAAAGGTGAGGTTTGATTTTTTTGGGGGGGTTGTTTGCTGTTTTTTGTTGTTGTTTGTTTGTTTGTTTTGTGGGTTTTTGGTGACAATACAATCCAAGAAAGAAAGAGCAGGGAGAAGAGCTATTTCTCCTTGTTGTCTGGACAAGTGGCTTTTTGAAAGAGAGAATAAAATGATATGTCATAACTGTAGACATTATTTATGCAGCAGCAGATAAACATTTGGCTTCTTCAGGTTATCCCAGCTGGATAATGTTAAATGACACCTTCACAACAAGGAAAATTATCAGGAAGAAACAATGTGATTGATTGGTATCCCAAACTGGAACGTCCAACTGGGACTGTTGATGATCAGTGCAAACTGTTCAAAGTAAAGAAGATGTTAAAATTAGCAGGAATTCTTCTCATACCTTAAGGAGCATCTGCTTTTATGTCTTCCTGAGAGTTGGAGAAATCTGGTTTATTCTACATGAGTCAGCATTTTCTCCTCAGGACACAGAGAGGGTTTGTGAAGTGACCACACCATCCAGGGGGACCATGTCCTCTATTAATCAGCTATAGCAAACCAGATTTTTCCCCCTTTGCACAGTTTTTCCATCTGAGATGGGACTTGGGATGAATCAAAGATGAGTTGGCAGGATGGTGGGGGGCCAGACTGGTGTCCACCCACCCCTGGCAGGGGTCAAGCATCTCTATCTGCATCATGGTTCTCCTCCTTTAGACACCCATGTGATTTTAGCTTGGGGGGACTCAGTAAGGCAACAGACAAATGGAAATGGTGACATTTCTGGGACTGACATAAAATTGTCATTTTCTCTGAGCAGTTGAGCTGAAGTGTCTGAAACAACCATTGCACATATAATAACAGAAAACTGAAACTTTGCCCCAAAAGGTTTTAATATCTATATTCTATTGCCAGTGTCAAACAATTTATATTTTTAGTTGCTTTTTTTTTCTTTCCCTCTTCCTCAACACTCAGCAACAGCAGAGTAGGGAGCACCACAACATAATGCTCTGCTTTTATTATTTTGAACTAATTTTGCTTTGCTATTTTTAACTACTCTAAATGCTGCTGCCACAGGGAATAGGTAGAATTATTTTACCATTTTAGCAGGCTGGAAAGAAGTGGAATGAACTTTTGCATACAGTGGGATGTTACCTCTGCCAACATTTAAATGAAATGGGTTTGCCTGTGTTATTATAGGACCATAATAATGTAATTACATAGGACTAGCAGAGTGTTTTACATCTCTGCAGTAACCTGACATTAATCTGTGCAGTAGCAAAATATTAAATCCTTTTCACAGACTAGGAAAGTAAGGAGAAGGGTAAATCTCTGGGATCATAAAAGATATTGGTGTTACAGTGCAGCTGGAAGGAGGGAAAGGACTACCTGCACGACAAGTTCTAGGGGTGCTCTACTACCTTATGCAATTTTTAAGGTAAAATCCTCTCTTGACTTTTCTTTTTTTCATATCAACCCCCTTCAGGATTTTTACTGCCCATCATAGTGAGTTCTCTACACTCTGTAAAACTGGGCACTTGATGACCTACCCATGTTTATTGCATTTATTCTAACCCAGTATGTTAATGTACCTATTCTTGCACCTCTGTATGAAGGGACACCAGGGCAATGAGAGACTGTGTGGGTTACAAAAATGCCTGAGATAATTTGTTGTAGGGACTACTCAGCTGCAGCCACACTGCTTGTGTCCCTCCTCTTCCACAGCCCCAGCAATTACAAGGTTGTTCATGACGAAGCAGAGGGGTTTATTCAGTTTTCAAGAACCTGTATTAAATTCCTTTCATGGTCAGCATCCCTTCAGCCACCACTGCAGATAGTATGTGGGTCAGAAAATCATGATGAAACTCCTGAAAAATCATCCTTTACTCTCCCCAAATTCATATCCCATCTTCATGGACACTGTCTTCACTCCCTAAAAACAGTCACCATCATTGAAAAGCCTGTCTGTGTTTGCACTAATCAGCCTCAGAGGCTCTGGATATGTGCCCTCAGCAACATTTCCGCAGCCAAATTGCATCTTCTCCTTCTTTCCTGGACATCAACCAGTGGGAGAGTTTGCAAAATTAACTGAATGCCAGTATTCTGGTCTGTCACTCCTGGTGGAAGGACGTGGGCAGGAATTTCTTCTGGCTTCACTCGTGGGCGAAAAACCTCTAAGGATCTATATATGACTTGTCTTTTCCTCATTCCTGGCTGCCTGCTCTTCTCCAGCATCCATGTAAGAGGACATTTCTATTAATAGCTCCCAGGCTTTGCATTTCCTGCATCCAAAGTGCTAATGAAAACTCCTTCCTGCCAACCCTCCAGGGGAAAGGCAATTTCCTCTGTCTCCCCATCCCTATCTGTACATCTGGTCATCTGACCTTCTGGATGTTTCTGTCCTATGGCAGATTTACATGAAACATCTGCTACTTCTTGTTGGGGTAGGTATTTCACAGGGAAAAACTGCTGGCTGACTCAGGACAATAAGTGCTTCTCCCTGCCCAGATGACTATTCCCATTCTCAGGAAGGGAAATGCAATCAGACCTTTTGCCCTGGTTGACTTATCATCCTGCTGCTTCTGCCCCAGCCAGGCTTCCTCCAGGCTCTGCTCCGTGAAATCCTTCATCCTGCCTAATTAGAACTTCATCCTGGTGCTGAGGGCTGCTTTGACAGCTCAAAGAATGGGAGCTGGGGATTTGGGGCTCTGCAGATGTTGATATGGAATCACCTGGCAAGGATAAAAGTTTGAGATACGTCCGACCTGCGGCCAGCTCTTCACCGAGCAGAGCTGCTTTCCATGGGGGCTTTGCTCTACTCCTTTATCATAGATTATTTCTTGACATGGAAGGCAGGTATTGATCCCTTCCCTTCTCCATGCAGTGCACACCAAAGCTACAGACCCCCTGGGCCAGGAGTGCAGACTCCAGCATTTTCTTAGGAGTTGCACATGTCCCATTGCCAACCACGGGCTGTGCCCCCAGCACTGCTCAAGCCAAACATCAGTACTCTGAATACAAGCAGCTTTTCCTCTTATTTTCATCCCAAAGGAGGTTTCTAGAGCTGGTCCAAGTGATGCAAGAGCCAACCTTCCCTCCTCTCTGCCCCCCCTGCCCTCTCCCCAACCTTTCTGGAATGATTGTCATGTCTCTGTGAGCCCTGCAGTGGGAATCACAGAGCTCAGGATAAATCCTCCCCATGTCTCAACCCCAAGACCTCCCCATGATGCTGAACCATCCTGTTCCTGTCCTTGGTAAGTGAAGGGATGCCTGGGACCAAGCTTCCTGCTGAGCCAGGGCAGTGACTGTTCCAAGAAGGATGCCATAAAATCACGGGGAAGGGGCAATTTGCAAGTAATTTTTGGTTTCCACTCATTGAGGAACCAGAGGGGAAGGAGGGGGTGGGGATGTTGGGAGTCTGATGAAGTCTAGCACTTTTGAGGTAAATGGAATAGCAAGTTTCTTGGGGGCACATTTCCCATATTTTGCTAAGTTTGTATTTTTTGCAGTGAATATGATACATGAAATGCCAGCAACATTTGGTTTCCATTCCTCCAAAGAGACATTTGTCTCCAGACTAATAAATCTGCATCTGAATGTTCAGCCTACTGAAAAAACTGGTGCCAGCACGACCTGTTTATGTCTCCTGTGTCTCAGTTTTCCTGTTTGAGGAACAAACTTTCTGTTATAAAGTTTTGCAGGGTTTAAAAGTGACCGGTTTTGAATCAGTTGGGGCTTCCAAATCAATGCCTCCACTGAACCAGATGAAAAAGGGCATGCGAGGAACCATTTCTTGTGTAAATGAAAGTATTTTTCTGAAGGATCTGTCACCAAGACGGTTTGGACGGTTTTGCCTCAGCAAAGTGTTGGCTGTTGAACTCTTTTCTCTTGACAAGAAATACCCCGACAGCAGCTGGTTAAATATTGGGTTTTCATGTGGTCCCTTTATTTAATGTGGCCTTATCTGTGACAGCATCTATTTATAATGATCTGGATGAGATAATAAACAGACTGATCCTATAAACAGGGACCTCAGGGTTCAGCCAACAGCAAGAGGAGCCTGCCAGAAGAACTGTGTGTTCCAGGTGTGTTCTGGGCATGTTCCAGGCATGTTCCAGGTGTGTTCCAGGCATGTTCCATGTCCAGATGTGTTTAAATACACCATTTTCCAAGCTCCTTTTCAAGATTATTTCAGTTCTTTGCAGCTTGATAGTGAGAATATATGACCAAAAGAAAGAAAAATTCTCACTTCTGAGTTGCAAAACATCAGTGAAAGGAAGTGGGGAAGGGTGGGCAGCTCAGACACATCATCTCAGAGGGAGCTGGATGGATTTAGGGAAACATGTTCTACTTCCAGGGGCTCCAGACTGTTCCTTGGGTACCCGTGAAGGAGGAGATGTTAAGATAAGGACTCCTTAAGATGGGCTTGAGGGGGGATTTATGACCCTGGAGATTTCACTAAGCCTTTCCATAGGTTTCCCTGCAGTTCACATAACAACAGAGTCCTAATTCACAGCCCAGCACTAAAAACTTGGACTTCCCTCAAAGAAAATGGAGGGGAGAAAAAAGATATCAAAGAGATCAAAACTGTGTTTGCATTAACATCAGAAATCAGATGGTGCCAAGGGCCTCTCAAGGCAAAAGGCTTCGATTTTTCCTCCTACCAGTGTCCAACCTGTAAAAATTAATGTGTCAACATCTCCAAGAAAATATTGTCTCCATGACCTTCCTATTCCCCCTCAACTGGAGGCTGCTGCTCATCATAAAAATGTTTTCTCTTGGTATTTCACATGATAGATTTGTAGGAAAAGCCATTACATTAATACAATGTTCACTATTTTGCTGCATTGAATTACCTATAAAAGGAATTTTTATTCAGGGTTAAAAAGATCTAAATCCCCCCTACAAACCCTCTCTGCAGCCCTGAAATCCTTTTGTTCCATGGCTTGAAATATTTATTCTTTTTAGGGTGGGAGGTAAGTTTATAAAGTGGTTGAAAGGATACTTTTCATCTCCTGGCCAGTGGTATCTATTTATTTATTTTATTTTTTTTTTTTAATGAGACTCCAGTTGAAGACTAACACTTGACTTTAGCAACTGCTGAGGAAAACTTATTAGCAGGGTGATATATAGGATCTTTTTACTTCG
The DNA here is from genome assembly GCF_025592945.1 of Manacus candei. Classification (NCBI taxonomy): domain Eukaryota; kingdom Metazoa; phylum Chordata; class Aves; order Passeriformes; family Pipridae; genus Manacus; species Manacus candei. Next base: position 427,249 of record NW_026138101.1, on the reverse strand, counting down.
CAGATGGAGTCTCCCTAGTTCAAAAGAAAACGAGGTCTCAAGTAGCCTGTTCTTTAAAAAAATAACAAAGCTTGACTTCAGAACAATGGTATGTGCCCTCGGGGCCGCTCTCCAGATCACGAGGGGGTGAGGGAGAGGCAAAAGATGTGCCCTGAAATCCAGGGGTGAGCTCCTGCCCACAGCCCTTCCTCCACAAGCACCACCAGGCAGGTTTGGCAAAAACACTGAAGATCTGCTCAAAACCAGCCAAAAGCAGCTGATGGTGTTTGGCCACTGTTCCCAGAGGGACTAAATCCTTAGCAGCAGGAATTAGCTTTAGTCTGACCTGATATAGATACCCTACATCTATATTCCCCTGCACTGCAAACTTTGGAGTTCTAAAACTTGACCCCCAAATTGCCAGGTTACCCAGTAGATCGCTGTGGGTCAAGGTTTAGGTTGGATATTAGGGAGTTCTCCATGGAAAGGGTTATCAACCACTGGCAGAGGCTTCCCAGGGCAGTGTTGAAGTCCCCATCCCTGGAGGGATTTAAAAGCTGTGTGGATGTGGCACTTGGGGACATGGTTGACCTTGGCAGTGCTGGAGAAACAGTTGGACGCAATGACCAAATTCCAGCCTAAATGATTCTGCAATTCTAACTTTTTATTCCTTTTTTATTACTTTATTTTTACTTTATCTAGGCAGAAGATGTTCATCCCTCAATTTCAAGCCTGTAGGCCCTGGGGCTGGACAATTTGGATGCTTGCTGGGCAGATGTCAGACTGCTCTCAGGGAAGGGGATACACTTGGCATTTTTTACTGCTTATGAGTGTTGGCAGCAAATAAGTCAGAAATTCAACATTCCTGCTATAGTATAATAACACTGTCCATTAATGATGCACTTATAAACAGTTAATAAAGGATAAGTTTATTTATCTCTATGAAATGGCCACTTTAATAAATGGCAAATCATTTTTATAGTGACCAGAAGCTTGCTTATAACCCAAGTTTATAACCAGCTATAAAACCTCGGATTGATGTGTTTTAGCTGATGTTTGACACATCCTAGTCAATGTTTGCAATTTTCTTGTAAAAATCTCTTAAATATTTATTTGCCATTTATAAGTTATTTAGAAAGGGAAACATTACTATAAATATGACTGCTGCATACAGATTTTGGGTGCCTGCATAATGTATTTGCTCTCAGTTCTCATTTCTAAATGAACTGGCACTATATTTATTTATTTATTTATTTATTTATTTATTTATTTATTTATTTATTTATTTATTTATTATTTTAGTTTTCTTTTAAGGACAGAATCTGCAATGCAAAAGGATTAGTACAACACTTAAGCTCTGGACTCTCTGTTGCTTGGTGCCAATATCCTTGGTTATGGATGTGCAAATTTTTGCAAATACTACTATAAAAGCAGCCCTTAGTGTGCTGTGACCAGTTTACAGGGAAAAAGGAATTACTTTAATCCCCCTGATTAGCACCAGTCCCAGGTCTAGTTCACATCCCACCATTGCAGCATCCCCTTCTTCCCTCCCCAACCTCTGCCAACCCAGAGCTGCCTTTACAATCTCACTGTATCTGTGTGTTTTACACATGTCTTACACCAGAACACCTTATTCCTCTCCATTTCCATGGTTAAACTCTGCAGATATAACTGTTTATATGGAATCCTTATTTATTTGAGCTGCACTGGTGTTTTGGAGCAGCCTTTTCCACCTGGCAGCTCGTGCTTTGTGTGCAGCCTGTAGGATGCTTCCATCTGGCCCCCAAGAAATTTTCCACCCTCATACAGCATTATGAGATATTTACCACCCAGTCCCAGAGAAATCTGTTGTCACAGACTCTCCAAGGGCTGCCCTGTCGCTTCTCTCCCCTCTCCCTGGCTGCTGAGATGGATCTTACAGGGAACTTCCCTCCACAGGTCTCCCAGCGCTGTAGGGAGATGGTGGGATGTGCCTGGAAGGTCGACTCTCCCTCTTGCAAGCAGCAGTATTAAAGTGTTGGATCAGTCTTTTTGCCTCCCTTTCCACCTGTAAATATAGGAAAGTGTCAAACTTTGATGGCTAAAAAAGTCTTTTCTCTCTTCTAGCCTCTCCCCATGGAAAAAGGGGCAAAAATAGGCAAGTGAATCAAAGACAAAGAAACAGGACAAGAAAAAGGGGAGAGGAGAGTGGCTGCACAGTCTAAGAATGCAAATCCAATAAAAAGTTCCTGTCCAGACCTGAGAACAAGACAGAGAAGGAGGATTTCCACTAAGCATATCTCTCCTTTGCAAAAAATCCCAACATTTACAGCAGCTTTCTCAAACAGTTCCTTTTCTGAAGGGTTTTGAAAATTGCCAGGGACACAAACAAATAGTGATTTTCTTGTGCTGTTCATCTCCTGTGGGAAACACTAGAAATCCTTCTGCTTTCATCCTGTACCACTGCAGGGAATTTAATCTATCTCTTTCTAAGCAGGCACAATCAAAATTTTAATTCTTCAGGAAAATTTGACGAGCTCAGGCTGCCTGATGGACTCTTCTCTCTGCAATGATCCCAATGACGAGTGGGGGAGAGAGAATTATTTTCAGGAAAGCTTAACTTTAAAATATTTTATTTTTTTAATTTCATTTCATTTCAAATAAAACCTCACATTCTGACAAGAGCATAAATTATTTTTTTTTCTCAGAACACGGTTCTCAAATCTATCCTTAGAGGCACAGTTCGTGCTGTTTAAGGTGAGAATGGATATTGTGTATTTGGAAGGGCACAGCAACACCGGGGAATTGGGATGAGGCTGGGAATGTATGTTAAGATGCTGGAACCATCCAGGGGGTGTGGAGGGATGTGGAAAACACGGAGCTCCCCCGCAGCACCATAAACCAACACATGTGATTCTGTGGGATTCTGTGTCCTCAGTGAGCACAGCAGGACATTTTTAGGGAGGTTTTTTAAGAGTTGTTGCAGAGCTATTGAAACTACTTCTCTTTTAACCCTGCCAAGAGAGCCAACACCCCCAAGACCCTTTGATTTAACACTGCCCTTGTTGAAGTCAGTGGTAATTTTTTTCTTGCTTCCAGTGAAGTTCATGACTCCATAAGGATTCAGGGCTTGGAATTACAGAGAGCAATTTCAATAAAAACACCTAAAATATGTTTTCTAGGCTTGTCAGGGCTATAATCTTGGTGTCCTCCAGAGTTGTAAGCGGTTACAAAATCTAAGGAATTTACCCAACCAAATCTGACCTCCTGTAAGTCTCCAGTGGGTACAGGGTAGGGTGCAAACACCACATGTGGAAGAAAGGTAGGTATTTTACTCTGTGAAGCTTGTTCTTAAACTTCTGCAAATTATCAGTCCTATGAAAAGCTCTTTGTGAGCCAAAAAGTCCAAGTGAGAAGGACACTCTTCCTGAATTATTTAGCCTAGAACTAACAATAACAATAACAATAAAAAATAAACCTAAAAATGAAAATGGCTGCTAAGCTCTGTAATCAATTCTTCCCTCATTGTAAATCTTGTGTGGTCTCGTTTCTGTTCAGCCTAGAAACAGGAAATGTTGTTTTCAAAGGGATCATTACAAGGGAACTCTTTGTTATTTGTCCGTGAAACCTTTCGCACAACGGGGCCTTAATCCTGAATTAAGTAGGTGCTGCTGTAGCACAGGAACTAATTGCATCACGTGTGGGAGCATTATTATTGATGAGCATAACAATAGTAAAAATAACAATATTAGTTATGGATTATTAAGTAGGAGAGCTTCACCTTGGAGGGAGTTTCTCAGGAAGTCAGGCAGTGTGGCTCCTGAGCAGTCACAGGCTCCAAAAAATAAGAGTAAATGTCCAGAGATGCATCATGAAGAGAGCAGCTGCCATTTCTGCTTCTCTTAGAGTTAGAAAATCACAGAAGGGTTTGGGTTGGAAGGGGCCTTAAAGCTCATCTCATTCCACCCCGTGCCATGGGCAGGGACGCCTTCCACTATCCCAGGTTGCTCCAAGCCCCGTCCAACCCAGCCTTGGATGCTTCCAGGGATGGGGCAGCCACAGCTTCTCTGGGCAGAAATCTCTCCTGGAATTCTACTTAGGCGTTTTCATTGGGTCACAGCACGTTTTGGAGAAAACAAATTTGCAGTGGCTGCTTGTCCTGATGGCAACAAGATTTTTGTTGGAAGGACGACTTTGCGTGGAAAGTGCCTGGTCCAGACAGGATGGGAGAGCTCAGGAACTGAGCTGGCCTCCATAATTCCCTGCTAAATCTGGGAAAAGGGTGTTCAAAGCTTCCCCTGGTAGAAGTTTAAAAATTGGAATCTCTTTCCCTAATAAACTGCTTTCCTAATAAACTGCTACCACATGTAAATGCTGACGGTTCGCTGCCTCTCAATCCCCACCCGGAGCTGCTCACTGGGGTCCTGCTGCCCCTGTACATGGCACACACAGAGCTATAAAAAGTAGCAGACTGTGTCCCTTTAATAAATTACACCATAAATTTTACAGACTTTACCCCAGTGGGTTTTTAAATCTTGCTTAGGTTATGCAACATCATCTTGCAATAGGAAACATCCTTCAAATGTTTAGGTTAGAGGAGTGGAATCTAACCCACTCGAGTTGTTTCAGAGTGTAATAAATAAATAAAATGTATCCTCTCTTCAGGATGAAATATGACCCACATATAAGAGAGACAAGCAGCTTTGATAGCTGATAATAAGGGTCAGTATTTCATTTTGATTTTATTCAGCATCTGGTTTTTGTCCTAAAAATCCAGTATCTATGACACTGACAAACTAACTAAAAAAAATAAAAAGTGAAATGTTGTTTTGCCCTGATATCTTCTAATCCAAGAATTAAGAAGAAAAAAGAGTCAGGTTGTTTCAACAGTGATACAAGACTCCCACCCAGAAACTTCCAGTAAATGTCAGTGCCCAGGACCTGAAAGTGAGGAGAAATAAAAAGCTTCAGTACCAAATGACTGCTTTTCTGAGGTCTTCTTTGGCCCTTCTGTTAGTTCTATAATTAGTGACTATAGACCAAAACTCGAGCAGCTGATTGTGCCAATATGGTGTTAAATTTTGGGACTTTGGCTGAGCCCTTTCTGCCTTGTGGGACTGCTACAAGTGCTCATAGTGGTGGCCGTGGTGCTGGAAAGCCTTGGTCTCCACCATGGAGAAAGGGGCATTTGTGCTGACTCCAGAGGCAGCTGGAAAACTAATCAACCTATGGAAGCCTATGGAATCCAAGGCACTGCACTGGAAAGAATAATTGTTGCAATAAAACTGATTGGCAGATCCAAAGCAGTGTTAACACCAGGGTTTATAAACAGTGGAGGTCAAATTTGAACCTGAGAAAAGCAGGAGGTGCACCATTAAGACCAAACCTGAATTTGGCCACGATTCTTAAGCTCTTCAGAAATAAGCACAAGCTCTGCAGCCATTTAGGAGTGAACACCACTATTTTTGTGACTTTCAACACAATCCTGTTTTCCATTCTGCTGCAGTTTCACAGGCAAGGTTTCTGGGCATGGCTCCCAAGACAAGGAGATGTTAATTGCTATTTAGGATTGAAAGGAGGGAGGAAAAGCCGGCTGTTAAACCCCACTGCCCACACAAATACATGTGTGTGAGCTCCTCCCCACTGTGAGCATGGCACCAGCACAGCCTTCCAGGGTTTTTCCGTGTTTTTCATAGGTTTTAACCACTATCAACAATATTATTTATAAAATGATGTCATTGCCAATGGGTTTTCCTGTAATTTCAAAAATACAGTTAAGTAATTCTTTTTTTTTTTTTTTTTTTTTTTTGCCAAGGAGAAATGGAGAGTGAAAGGTTTACTTTAGGAAGATGCAACACCTGAGGGTAAGCAGAAGACACGTCAAGGTTGCTCATGGTTGCTTCCATAATAAAATCTAAGAGCCAGAAACAAATCAAGGAAACCCCTTGAAAAGACTAGAAAACTGGAGAAATTGCCACTAGTGAGGAATGGAGAAGCATGTGGGGGACTACCAGCAATGTAATAATTCCTGACAGATAAAATGAGCTATGGATCACATGTGGGTGCAGCACGGCTTAGCCTTGCCTGCTTCCAGCCAGAACTCAAATGGACTATCAGAAATGGCTCTGAAGACCATGCAAAGAGCATTAGAAGACCCGGGATGGAAAAATGCTCCTCAGAGCCTCTGTGGATGACACAGCACCACCAAAGCTGCGAGCAGTGAGGAGCCTCAAGCCAGCTTAAACCACCTCTGCCTTCTGAGGAACCCACAGGTTTTCAGCAACAGCCCTGGTGAAATTTCTGCCTTGCTTTAGCAGCTAAAGGGGCCTCACCTGGGGCTGTAAATGTAGTCCTTGACACAGCACTGTTAATCCTGATTTGGGAGGATTCATTAATTCCATGCATCTTTATTTACCTTAAGAGTGAGCTCAGGACTCCCTTTGAGTCCCGCCCTGTGTTTTGGACTGTCCTTTCTGTGTGCTGCACACAGTAGTTGGACCCGGTCTGGAGACCTCTGGAGTTGTTATTTTTCATCAGGAAGATGGCTTTTAACTGCAGGGGTAAACCTCACTCCATGCTGGGCAAATGTTGGGTGGAAAAATATTTCACAATAGGAAACAAGTTGGAATAAGTCAGAAAAGAGGAAGTCGACCAATCCACGGCACTGTTTGGGCTCGGTGTAATATTTCAAAGTTCCCTGTTTTGAAATTATTAGACCACCAAAAAAGTGAAAGGCTGCCAAAAATTACTGTAAAAGGTAATAATTGTTAATAACTTGGCACCTGCTTGCTCATTTGAGCTGCATGGTTTTGGCATCCATTAAAGACAACATTGTAAGCAAATAAAAGAGCAACTGCCTGGCACAGAACGCTTTTAACCACATCATAACTAAATATTAAATGTGAGGGTTTAATTCGATTTATAGTTTAAATAAGGATCTTTGCAGTACCTTAAAAAAAAGGGAGAAAAATAAGAGTCAACACCATAAACAGTGAGTCATAAGAAGATTTTAAAGAAATAATTGCAGTGTCCTTGACCTTGAAATGATCCTTTTTCTGAATTAGCACAGGAATTTAATTAAAGCTTCAAAAAAAGCTTTCATTTTAGATTTGAGTTACCAAATATTTAGAGATCCAGTGCCCAGGCAAGCCAATGGAAACATTCCTGCTCATTTCAGTGAGCTTTGGATCAGGCCCCGTGCAGCTTCGGGTGTCTCCTTTCACAGGATGGACCCAAGGTCACTGCAGGAGAAAATGTTCTCCCTTAACCCAACGCTATCTGAGGTCCCACATCCCAGGGACCACGAAGGGGTTGCACAGCATGGACAAGTCAGGCAGGAGCAACAGCCAAACCATCTTTATGCCTTGCCATTGCTCTGCAGTGGTTTCAGTGATTAAATAAAGCTCTGAGGTCTCTTTTACTGTCCTTTCCAACAGCTGAGGCCATTTTTGACCTGTTAACAAAGTCACTAAATCTGCATTTACCCACTGCCAGAGATGTAGCACGTTCCTGCCAGTGAGCCTCTGTCTCCTTTCTTTTTCCAACAGAGCTGTTGGAATTACAGCTCCAGCATGTCAGAGACTCATCCAAAGGTCACTGAAGTCAGGGGACACCTTTTCTATTGACTTCAGTGGGCTTTGGACCAGGTTCTTAGTCACCACTAACAAGTCAGCATTTACCAGAAGTGACATCCGAAGCCTCCAGTTATTTCCTGTTCCCAGTATAGGGTAAGTGGTGATAGCTGGGGTGTCATCCAGTGGTTACATTTGGTGTTTCTGACCTCCAAAATGGGCTCCTCTGTCCCATTCCTGCATATCCAGGGCTCTGTGCTTCAGAGCGCAGGAGGGAGGGGAGCAGGCTGCAAGAAGGGCAGCTTTCCTTACTCCCCTCCTCCTTGTCATGATCCCAAGCAGAGGATAATTTTTATGGGTCTGGAAAAAAAAATAAAATTAAAATACTGTGACTCTAAGGTGCTGCTGAAATTCCTGCCCTCTTTCTCGAGTCAGGTTCGCGATCATCCCAACAATCCGTGCTTATTTTCATCTCTAAGGATGGCAATTTTGCCTGAGTCAGGAGAAAACAAGGGCAAACTGGGAAAGAATCCTCAGTCCCGGCACACAGTCAACAGTGTCATCTTTCAAAAGAAGTTTCTGCATGCTCAGAAGGATCAATGTCTTCTTATTTTGGTTCAACAGAGGCTCGGTTTATTACACAGCTTTTGTTTTTATTAGTGAAATGCACTAAACTGTTTTCTCAAGACTTGCCAAACAGTTTAAAACGTAATACCATTAAATTTGAGGTCCTACTGGGAAAAGTAATGCAAACTTAATTAAAGCTAACCAGAGTTCTCTCTTTGTGCAGCCCCATGTTTCGCTGTGTTGGAGTTTGCTCGTAAAGCACTCACTCACTCTCAGCAGCACCAGAGCTGAGGCTGCAAAGGGTCAGAAAACTGCCAGGGTGGGAGATGGCAAGGGCAGAAGGGAGGAATGAGCAGCGGGAATAGCTGAGAAAAATAAACAAAAAAACAAACAAACAAATAAATAAGGGGAGGGAAAAAAGACCAAGAAACCTCCTGTTTTCTTCCTCTGGTGTAAAATATCTTAGTTTTCATCTTGGTCGGATCCCCGGGGGTGGGGTTTAGGGCACTGTGGTGTCTCCAAGGGGGATGAAGGTTCAAACTGCAGAAAACAGCTACGTGGGTCAAATATTCATTTTTGTAATGTAATATTTGCAGCATTCATCTTTGTAATATTTCTTTTCTAAATTCTTACTGTTTCTACCTCTTTACCCCCAAGACATCCACATCACCTTTGTGGGATGTCTCCTCTGTACGTGGCAGTTCCCTTTCTCTGATGGCAGGAGGCTGGCAGGGAGCAGGCAGGGATTTGAGAGACCAAGGGGAAGGATGAGGTTTGCCTACAAGAGCCACAGCACTGCACCTTCAAAACATGGGCACACTGAGGTGATACATTGATTGAATCTCTATGTAAGAGTCAGAAATAAAGCTCCTTACAAAACATTAGACATCCTCTACTGTTTTAGGAAGAAGTGAGAATATGGCACCTGATGTTTGGGTAATTGAATATTTTGCCCATCAAATATTTGGGTTTGTGGTTTGTCCAAGGACTTGGTCAAAAGTTGATGGGCTCCACCCTAGAGATGAAACATTTCAGTGGAGGATGAAACAAAAAACAGATTAAATTCCTCTAGAGATTAATTTAGATGTGTAAACTGGCAGATTACAGAAAAAGGTCCCCTAGGTGTCATCTTTTCTCCTTTGGTTGGAAGAGGGTAAAACTTTGGCAGCAGCACCGAGCCATGCACTGGGATTAAGAGGGAAATCCAACTCCCTGGTCCAGAAGTCCACAATGCCATCAACCAGCATGGCTAGAAGGGCTAGAAAGGAGTGACAGAAGACTCTGGGAATATGAAAGTTATTTTGTCATGGGTTATGCTGGGATTTTGCCTCATCCTGGTCCTCCATCTATTCTTAGTCTCCTGAGCAAAGCTTATTTCTGCCTCAAGCATTGTAATGTACTTTCTATAGCCTGAATGAGTTTATTACATATAGTGTTTTTAGCAGCACTGGCAAGAAGAAAAGAAAGAAGTGGAAAATTTCCATAATAAATACATTTTTAAAAAAGAACCCTTTTAGAAATTGTTCATATCCCTGCTCTTCATCACCAGCCTAAGGGACTAGTTTCCAGCCATGTATCTTGCAAGGCAACAGGTAGTGATGGAATGTGTACTTGGAAAATTTAATCTGTGAGTTGTTGAATTAAAATTCTGCTGCTCAGGTCAGAAAAAAAAATGAAGCTTTCTTGTAATCTATTTGTCCAGTTAGAACTCCATGAATTTTGAATAATATATTTAAACTGGGTTTTTTTAACTTAGTAGGAGTAATTAATTATTCAGCTTAAGTGAGAAACATGCAGAAAATAAGCAAATAGAAACAGAGGTGACACTCAGCAATGAAATGATTCATTATGGGTTATATAATTTCTTCTAATTTTTATAGGAGATACTTTTATTATCTATTTATAGCTGATTATCTCTAATAGCTCTGACCAGTAATTTCTTAATTATCACCATTTCACAGCTAAGATTTGCGCAGTATCTTTGCAATTACAGAGTCTGAAGTATTATAGTCCAGAAGGAGAACTCCACTGCTGCTGAGGCTGAGATGACTTTTTTTTTATTGATTGGATGAAAAGCAAAATGATGTGGCCTCAGACAACTCATTTAGTCTGTTCTTTCTCTCCCAAATTGTAAATTAAATCTGCTCTATTCCCTGAAGGCAGGGAAAGAGGAAGGTTTGGGTCTTCTTGTGAGGCACCTGGATGCTGTTGAAATGAGGGTATAAATAAGGATGAAATATCAATGTAGGCAGAAAATACTCTGGGATTAAATTCTTGTGGAGGAGAGAGGTAGTTCACAGGACCTTTTTTTTTTTCTTGCTGCCACCTCATGGAAACCTGGAGCATCAGCAGTGGGGACTTGTTTTTGTTTTCCCTCCCACAGCGCTTCGACACAGCCCCGTGGAGATCACGACATGCTACCCCTGTGTCGATAAGAGGAATGAAAATAGCATTTTGGTCCTTGGAGGATTCATTTATTTCCTAAAAGCTGCCCTGCTTGTGAAACCATCACTTTAGCTTTTGTCCAGCATGGGTAACACCAGCCACGACCAGGCCTGGAGAGCCACACGTCCCTGTCTGCAGGGGCACTTCCTGACCAGAAACGAGCCATGGCACATCTCTTTCTTTCCACTACCCCTGGAGAACAACAGTTTTTTTGGGAGCAAACTACGCCCACATGGAAAGTTCCCATTTCCTCCTCAAAATAACAAAAAAAAAAAAAAAAATTACAAAAAAAAATTACAAAAAAATAAGGCCCTTGTCTCCTCTATTCCACGGCTGGGGCAGGTTCCCGCTCGCGCTGCACCGTGGCCCTCGCCTTGGCCGTCTGCCCGAAACTCCCGTCTGTTTTCCAGACAGGAAATATGAATCAAAATAACATGACATAAAAACAGTAATTAGCTTTTGTGTGTGAGGCTGCTAAGGCCTTAATGAGGAACAGGCTTGTAATAAAACTCTTGGCTACTCTCTCCAAAACTTACTCTTTCTCTCTCTCTCTCTCTCTCTCTCTCTCGCTCCCCTTTTCAGTTCATCATTTATTTTCTTGCGGGGAGAAGTGAGGAGAGAAGGAGACGCTATCTGTAAATTGATCCTCCCCACCCTGGTTAAATTATCAGGGAGTCTATAAATGTTTTGACATTTTTTTCCATTTGTTTTGGGCTATTTCTCTCCCACCCACAATGCTCATCTTTCCCTGTGACCCTTCACTGCCTTTCATGGCATCTTAAGAGCTCTGGCTTGAGCAGTAGCTGAGACTTTCATTAAAGTGTGGGATCCTACAGGTCACCTGGGCTGCCACACTATTCCAAGGATGTTTTCTGGATAGTTGCTCCATCAAACAATCCAGGGCAGTTATGGTCTCTCCCAGCATCCCTGTGCCTTTGAGAAGAGTGAAGGATGTTGTGGAGCAGCAGGTTTACCTTGAGGCCAGGGAAGATGTGCCAGTACCAAGGGTCACCTCACCTACCCACCTTTGTGCAGAAAACTGTGATCTCACAAAGGCAAATATTTACTTTCTGCAGGAAGAAGCTCCAAGTCTTAGCAAACTCTTCTCTCAGACCTGGCATCATGTGGAGTCAGACTGACTTGTGAATCGAGACCTGCCTCAGCAGCACTTGCTTTGAGTACTCAAAGGTGTGCACAAGTTCTCAAACTCCTGGAATTTTCTGCATCAATACAAGTTTGTTTTTGCAAGCAGCTGTGTCTCCTTCCCAGACAGATGTATTTAGTCACAAGTGATAGGATGTTATAACTCTATATGAGCTCAGGACCACCAAATACCCTACTGGTCTTGGTCTAAAGCATAAACCCTACTTTGATGCCACTTTCCCTGATACAACCATAGCAAAATATCTTTGTATAGACCCTAATGGTGTTCCTGTACATGTCTCTGCACCTTTGTATGCTCCCCACCAATTTTAATGAATTGTCCCTTTGTTGTCAGCATATTCAGAGCTGCAGAGCAGTGGTGGAATCCAGTTGCATGGATTTTAGCAGTGAACACTAAAATTCCTCTAGGATCAGTCACCACCCATGCCCATAATGCCCTGTTGGTAGCAGATCTAATGGGTTTCATCAAATGAGAGGAAAGAGAGAAGTTCTGTCCCTGTTTCCAGAAGCTCTGTTCTCATTTCCCACTTCTTTATGTGGAATTTGCTGGGACATGGGAAAAAACATGGTGGGAGTGTTTGGGGAGAGTATCCACAGACAGTCTCCTTCCAAGAAACTAACCATGGACCCTCCTGGAAAGCTTCCTGGTGGGACTAACCTCATGCCAGTGCCCTCTAAGTGATGTTTACCAATTAATTAACCATCTGCAGGAACACCGTGGCTGCTGGTGGGGATTTTCCATTGCTTGGTGCTCTAAATCCCAGCTGGCAAAGCCCAGAAGTGCTGCTGGAGTTGGAGAAAATAAGTTCTGTGAGACCTCAAAACGTGCTGTAATTTTGAACTCCAAGCGCTGCTGTACATGATAACATCAGATCAGAGCTAGCAGGGAAAAAAAAAAACCTTTCCCTGGCAATTTTTCCATGGAAAATGCCATCCATTTGAAATCAAGACTTCCGATCAGAATATGTTGTTGTCAGTGAAGTTTCACTTCAGTTTTTTAAACAGATTTGTTTTGACTAGCTTGAAGTATTGTGTTTGGATCTTGTTGGAGTGAAATGACTCGATTTTTTTGTCCTAAGTGTCTTTTCATAACAAAAGTGATTTAATTTTATGCTTTGAATAATGTATGTTAAAAAGGAAGCTATTTTGTTCTGATTTGGTTTTATCAGAACAGGCTATTTTATTTCATTCCAAATAATTTTTTTTTCATGTGGTTGAAGAGAAAATGCGGTTTTCAAAAGTTTTTTTTCCTGATTTGGCACTAAAACAAATTTTGAAATGTCAGAATTTCAAGTGGACTCCCAGTGAAGTGCAACCCATTCCATGGCGTAAAGCAAGAAGAAAACCCACATAAAACAATCAAATTGATGTAGACATTTATTACTTGTGAGAGTTGTAAAAGCATCACATGGCTTTCTCATAAAAAGTCATAAACCCTATTTACAGTCCCTGCATTATTATTCTAGTAACTAAAACCAGTGACTCTATGAAGTGCAGGAGTGTTCAGCTCACTCTCTCACAACTGCTTTGGAAATGCAGCAAATGCTTACTCTTTTCAGAGCTGGGAGATCGTATTTTACATGTATTTATTTATTGTGTTTACCTCTTACACTTATAGCTTGGCCTCTATCCAAGAGGTCAAAGCCATAATTACTTGCATTTCATGATAACAAATGCAGAAATTAAATCAGTGAAGTGCACTCGTGTTTTTGGGAAAACTAGTGGTGTTTGGGTTACATTTCAGCATTCAAGGGGGTTAAATGCTTTAGTGGAAAAAGCTTAACTTTGTCTACAATGGAGCATCCAACACTTAGAGCCTCAGGCAGCGTGTGGTTACAGGTGAAATTTATTTGAAATGATCACAAAGACCATAAGGCACACACAAAAAAGATATTCTGTGAGGTTTTGCATCAACTACAGGCTTTTCTTATTCAGAAATCCATAGGAAAAAAAGATATATTCAGAAAGATTCATTTGTTCTTCCATGTTCTGAGCTCAGTGAAATCTATGAAAAAAAGTCAGATTCCAAGAGAGAGTTTGGTTGTCCCGTTAACCAGCAGGGTTGCTATTGCAAACACATTGTATTTGGGTGTTGTCATCTCTGGAATAAAGCACCAGAGCTTTTAGATCGAAGCCAAAGTTTCCCTCAGACTTTCTAATGTGAAGAACCTTTCTATTGCCCGTAAAAACGACACCCCCGCCTTCTTTAGGGAAAGTCCAAAGTCTCTCCCAAGCAGGATCAGCTGGAGATGTTTGCAATGTTTTGTTTTATTAGGAATCTAAGGGAAGGGAAGTCCCACTCCTTGCTTTGGCTTTGAACCTACAAAACATGGATTTATGGAACACGATCCTCTCGACTGTAATGTAACTGTTGAGGTTTTCTTACTTTGATTTTCTCTCATTTATTATCCTTTACAAATCCAACAAGTTCGTCTAAGAGGGAGACTGAGCTTTGCTGGTCATCAGTGGAGAATCTCTGTGGAAGTCTCCCTCTTATTGGTTTCCCACTAGTGTCACTGCACTGGCTTTACCCAGATATAACAGCTTTTTATAATCTTGCCATCATTATTTTCATCGTTTTGCTTCTAAATGGGACCCATACATAAGCCCAGGGCTAAAAATACTTGGATCCAGCCCTAACAGATTTGGGAACTTGCATCTGTTGACTAAGTTCAGCCAGAGACCCAATTCCAGAGTCTGAAACTCAGCTCAGCCCAGTGTCTCAAACAAAGGAAATATGGGAGGATGGCCCTGGGCAGTTCACAGGTCCATCAGCACTGTCCCATGGATCTAGTGCAGCTACCCCATGCCAGCTCACCTCACCTGAGAGTACCCCAAACATAGCCTGCAAAGAGCTGATAAAATTGTTTTTCTGGCTGTTTGCAAGAAATAATTTTTTGATGATTATTTGCTAAACTAAAATATCTGAGCCATGCAAAGAGAAACCTTACTTGAAAAAAAACTATTAAACCCATTGTAGAGCTCCCATTGCAGAAGATGCCCCTTGAGCTGCAAGAGGGCATGTGCTGCTTTCCCATCCACTTGGGGAAATTCCAAAGTAACTGTGCCACGAGGATCTGGACTCTCAGCATTCCCTGACTTGAGTACAGGCTTGGAAGACACATGGAATTAGTCTTCATGATTCAATTATTCTGCGGTAGAGCTTGGACGTGTGCAATATATTGAAAACCTTTGGGAGGCTATCAAAATTTAATAGGGAAAGTATGGCATTTTTTAATTTTTACTTCCAACCCTTGCTGTCAAATGATTTGTTTGCTATTTTTATAAACACACTACAGTGCCACTGAGGAGGTGCAGGGACAGGAATGAACTGAGCTGGCTAATCCAGTTGCAAAACAGAAGGACGGATTAACCCCTCATGTTCCACTCATTGGGAATTCCAGATGTTCAAGAAAAATGACCAGATGTGGCTGGCAGGGTAAAACTGCCTTTTCCTGGGCAGCAGGGCGTGGTGAAGTAAGAGCAGCGGGTACATCGTTTTGTGTCTCAGATTGCTCTGTTTGTGGTTAACTGTTCACACAGATAATATTTTGGAGGCAATTATTCTGCAGATTTGGCTCTGCTCTCAGTCTGGGTTTCTTGGAAATAACATTGGACATGGAGATGTTTCTTTGTTGTGCCATTTCTATCACTGGCACTTAATTTCCTCCATATTCTTGACCTCTTTGGCTTGTTTCTCAAGGAACTGCTCATCCAAGTCTTCAGTCCCTTCTAGTTCTCCTAGGATTTTTAAGATCACATATTTAACATCTTTCATCACCATGTTTGCTAAAGCCTTGGAGCTTGTGTCTTCCTCTTTCTCCATGTCACGCAGTCTCCTCTTGTTCTGGACAAATATCCCAACCTGCTCTTCTCCTCCTTTGCTTGTTCCTCCCATTTAACAGTTGCTCATCATCAAGTCCAGCTTGTTCTTTTCAAACCAGCACAACTGAGGTCTTGGTCACCTGCCACACAACCAAACTCACCTCTTTCTACTTCCTCTCCCTCAGGGCCCCATTTCTACCTCTGCCTTTGCGACCCTTCTGTCAGCACCTGCAACTTTGAGGTTGTCTTTTAAGCAGCTCTTTGATTTCACAGTTCTGGCACTACCTACTTAAACCCTCTGCACTAACATCTGGCACGGACAACATGCAAGCCAGAACTGTACTTTACACTGTGATATCCAGAAGTCCACCCCCTCACTGCCTTATGGCTTTTTCCTTTGAAAAAGCACTAGTCTGCTTTTCCTTTCCCTTGATGACTTCTCTTTTATGCTCAGGACAAGTGGTATTCCTCAACCAAACACTCAGCACTTCCTCCTTTTCCCTCTTATTCCATTCAACTCCGAAGGAATTTGCTACACACTTCCTTTTGGAGGTCCAAAAGCTACACAACACTAATGTAGCGTTGAGCTCATCATGGGTTGGCAGCAATGAAATGCCTCCCAGTATTCCGTAGGTTCCACTGGCTGCTTCAGCACCACCTGTTCTCCAACCCTCTCCACTTATACACCACAATTTATTTTTGTACTAATGGCAAAATACACCGAAAAATAAATTGTGTGCTTTTCATCTGCAGTTATTTCCTTGAAAAGATGGCCTTGGAAGAGAACGCTGAGTGGATCTTTACCTCTGAATCACTGTCTGCAAGCAGTCTGCAGTTCCAGCTGCTGATCCCAGTGCATAAGGGGGAGGCATCTTGCATGTATGCATTGTATAGGCAGGGAAACATTGACGTTTGCATCTGCCTTTGATTCAAGAAAAGGGCAAAAAGAAGCAATATCACTTTACAGAGACGGGAGACGGCTCCAAACCATGTTACATTCTGTACAATAATGGTTTTGAAAGATGACTCATTCAAGCTTGTCAAATTAGCCATTACATTTGCATGGCCCCTCTGGGAGCTGTTTAATCGAGCACAGAAAGTTAAAAAGCAGCTCACACACACTGAAAGAAATCTCTCTGCCTTTCATCCTTAGTGCTTCAGTTGTCTTTGTCACCCGTCAGAGGCGAAGGCACAGGTAGTAAAACAAGCCTCCCAAACATCTCCTTCCTTGGAGCACATTGGAGATTGGAAAACATTTTGGCAACCTTGTTTTCTGTCACATGTGTGTAATTAAATAACAGCTTTCTGACAAAGAAGAGGTTTGTTCAGGACACTGATCACTCAAACACTTGTACAATATTCCTTAGGCATCCAAACCGTAGCATCAGGTCTTGGCACCGGGACTCCAGGATCTGCAATCAATCTCTAAACTCTCCTCCCCAGTGAACCCCAGCTTTCTGCCAAGGCTCAAGTTGAAGTGTTTGGGGCTTTCTAAAGCCAGATGTCTCTGTAATCCTTGATTCCTGTTAACCTCTTCGCTCAAGCGGCCTTGGAATGATGAGAAAAGTTTTCCTAAGAAAGATGACAAACTGACAGGAATTGGGCCACGTGAAAAGCAGACCTGGATGGGGGGGAGGCATCTTGCTGAGTTCTTTCATTCAAATCTGAACATTGACATGTAGATCCAAATCAGTCAGTCCTTTGCAGAAATGCCTGAGTTTCTGCCTCAGAAAGATTCTTTTTAGCATCACTCCTGCACCCACTGTGGTGTGAGAGATCCCCAGGAGCATCACTAACTCACTCACTCACTTTTGTGCATTGAGATTCCTGGGATGAGGTTGGACTGGATCTGTCACTCTCAGCCGTTGGTGCAAAGACTCCCAGTGACTCTGCTGGAAATCAGCTCCAAGGTAGAGTGTGATGCTTGGCATGGGGGCTCTGCCTCATGCTATCTGCATGTCTTGTTATTCAAGACTTAGCTATGAACATGTTCAAAACCTCTTTTAATTAGTTTCAGTTCCACTCTCACAGGAACCTGAGTCTCAGCACAAGCAATGGGCAGAAGAAACAGAACTTTCTCGTCATGTCTTGGCATCTGCCTCTCTTTCTCTCTTGTTCCCAATCTCAGCTCTTGTAACCGTGTCGGGTTTATTTTTTTCACTTTCTTTTTTTTTTTTCATTTCAACCATGACTTGAAAAGATTAAAGCCTGACGTTACTGCTTCTCAAAAAGGATCTCTGCCAACAGGGTATCCTGCAAATGGGAAGGAGTAGTGTGTGACTGAAGCTTCTTGAAACAACAGCATTAATGTGTGGGGACTGCACTCCACACAGCATTTGCCTGAAGATAACAGGGGCTGGATTCTCTCTCCCTCACTCTTGCTTAGTAAAACTTTTGTCCATGACTAAACCTCAGAAAGACAACCTGCAGAGCAAGGTGGCAGGTGGAGGTTGCCAGACTGTTAAATATTGTAACTTTTTATTTAATTAAAATCTTAGTCCATTTGAATCCTTTTACAGTGTGCATTCATATATATGTAATATGTCGCTCATTTTTATGTCTTTTTAGTGCAGCAGCTTTGTTTAACACGGAACAAGGTTTGACTGGTTTATGGCAGGAAATCACAAGAAAAATGGGCTCTGGAAGGGAGGAATCTGTTCTGGTGGAGCAGTGGAGACACATGACCAAGCTGTCCAGGGCTGAAGGAGACTGAGCTGCCCCAGCCATTCAAATAAGGCAATGAGGGACCCATGACACAGCCCTACCAAGGACTTCTTGTATGACCAGTGCTTGAAAAAGCTTTATGGAGGAGTTCTGGCAAGTATAGTTCTTGCTGTTTGAGATCTCACTGACCCTTCCAGCACCCCTTGTCTTTCAGCCAAGGATTGCTGTCCAGGCAGCAGGTGCAGCAGAAACATTTGCGTTGAAAGCAGCTGATTCAAGGGCAAAGCCTCTGGGTTAGTCCTTGGTGCAGAGTGGTGGTGATTAACAGTCCTCCAGCTCTATCAGTGAGGGTCAAGTGTGAGCTGTCATGCAGCCCCAGGGCTGGGGAATGAAATCTCAGCTCTCTTTCTGTCATTCTCTGGCTTGTAGTGCTGGTTTAGAGGCTTTCTGGCTCCTTGATGCACTTCCAGTTCTTCTACAGACTTGTCAGCACTGTGATGGGCTGCACGACTGAACAGTCCCCTCTGCAGGGCCAGGAGGCTGGGCTTTGTTCACCACTGAGATAATTTGCACAGAAACCTCTCTTGCTCATTATCCACCTTTCTCCTGCTTAACAAAAAGGAGATCTTTGTGCCTCAGATTTCCCTCTGACACCCTCTGGTTTTGTCTTAGCAGTGGAGGGGCTCCTGCCTGCCCTAGGAAAAAGTGGGAGCAGCTCAGAATAGTCAATGAACAATGGAAGAGTTTTGGGAGGATGTAAATTTACATATTTACATATTTTCCCCTTTACATTCATATATAATATTTAATGTACAGAATCAGAATCA
The DNA here is from genome assembly GCF_025592945.1 of Manacus candei. NCBI lineage: Eukaryota > Metazoa > Chordata > Aves > Passeriformes > Pipridae > Manacus > Manacus candei. The sequence goes on along the minus strand of NW_026138101.1, from coordinate 408,228 downwards.
CAGAGTCAATTAGGTTGGAAAGACCTCTGAGATCATTGAGTCCAGCATTTCACCAAACACCACCTTGTCAACTAGAGCATGGCACTGAGTGTCCAGTCTTTCCTTAAACACCTCCAGAAAACGTGACTCCACCACCTCCCTGGGTAGTCCATTCCAATGTCTAATCAGCCTTTCTGTGAAGAAATTCTTCCTAAATTCCTAATTCTTCCTTTACATCCCTCCCTCTGCCACAGGCCTTCATTTCAGACACAGAGCTTTGATGAAGCTGCATTCTAGAAGGAAAAAAAATATGAGCACGTGCTATCCTCCTGTGAGGGAAGGAAGACTCTTCAGCAAGAGGAAGAAGAACCATTTTTTTTGCAATTTGCTATAAAATTAGGCAAAACCACTGATGAATCCAGTGGCATATGGCTTTACTACAAAAGCAGAGTTTTATACTCCCCCTGCCCTGGTGCAGATCTGTTTTACAGAGTGAGTGCAGTCCTCAGTTCACCTCACCCCTTGCCCACCAGAACAGCCATCAGCCTAATTCGTGTAGTCACACTGTTTAGACCTTGAACAATTTTTCTCAGCTCTGGTTATCTACAAGGTCTAAATATTTTCCTTGTGAAGCACAAACACCCTTTATCCCTCTGCTTATGCACCCTCTCGAGGAGTTCACATAAGAACTGTTAATCAGCACCATATTTTGAGGACAGTCTCCTTTCTATTTATTTTTTTCCTTTTTTTTTCTTTTTTTTTTTTTTTTCAGAAAAATGAGCAGTCTCTGGCCCATGCTCACATTTTTACTTTCTTGTTGCTGTTGACACATAAAATCCCGACAAGTCAACTTGTATTAATTTCCCTGATTGGAACCAAAAATAAAGTTCCAGTTCATGTTTCATTTCCAGTCTGCTGTTCTGAATTTCAGCCCCTTCATGGAGTAGATACACCCAGAAGGACTTGGTGGATTATGTTTACTTAATGAAGACCAGGCTGCTTGACTCGTCTGACACTTACTCTTTTGGGTTTATTTCCTTTCCCTCAAAGATTTGGGATTAGAGATCACCTGGGCTGAGGGGGAAAAGTACAAATTTTACATACATATATATATATATATCTCCACACATACATATAAAGACTTCTTTTTCAAGAAAAGAGGTTTTTTTCTGTATTTCACAGAAAATAGACATTGCAGCAACTGTGGGTTTCCTCAGACCCTGGAGATTGCAGTGACCTTTGAGATGGATTGTGGACCATCAGAAGCTAAATCTGCCCACTTTGGTTAGCCTGACATGAGTTATGACTCTGGAATGCTGAGGTCCATGTTCTTGATATATTTAGGTATAACGAAGGGTTATAACATAGAATTAAATCAACCAATTGCTGTCTGGCACAATGAAGGCTAAGAAATGCTCCCTGCCACAATGGAATGGAGTTACAGTCAGAACCTGGGAGCTCAGTTACCCACAACTACAGAATCTGCAATTTTTGAAACTCTTTTCTCCAAACTCTTCCTCACTTCCCAGTAGATTCACACAAATTTGGAACAGCAGAGCTCAAAGCATGTGTTGAGCCCAGCAGGGACACAGTGCTGAGCCTGCTCTTCTGTCACCCTACTGTGGCTGACCTCCAGTTGCTTCCACTTCTCATGGCTGCATCCAGCTCCTTGTGCTGGCATGAAGAAGAAAAAGAGAAGAAAAGTCCTCCCTACTCACCCAGTACAGTGGAATCTAAACCAGAACTCTGCCAGCCAGGTGTCTTAATATTTAAACTATAAATAAATTGTGGGTTTACTCCACCGAAGCCTTGTGAATATAAAAAACATTAATCATAGAATCATGGAATAGTTTGGGTTGGAAGGGACCTTAAAGATCATCTCTTCCACCCCCTGCCATGGGCAGGGACACCTTCCACTAGCCCAGGTTGCTCCAAGCCCCGTCCAACCTGGCCTTGGACACTTCCAGGGATGGGTCAGCCACAGCTTCTCTGGGCAACCTGTGCCAGGGCCTCACAGTAAAGAATTTCTCCCTAATATCCAATCTAAACCTGCTGCCTTTCAGTTTAAACCCATTCCCATTGGTCCTATCCCTACATGGCCTTGCAAAAAGTCTCTCCCCATCTTTTTTGTAGGCTCCCTGAATCTGAGGTTGATTATCATTTCAAAAATCTGTTTCATGCTCATGTCCAGCATTTGCTTGGGCTGAGCTCTAGTAGGAATCCATTATTTTTCTTGGATTTGGGAAGGTGCTAAAGCTTTCCTGAGCAGTTGTGACTGCAATACCTTTCCAAGGAGCACCAATTCTGTCCTTTAATCTTGGAAAATAATGTTCCTCCACACTCTCCTGTTCAGAAGTGTGCGTGTGAACGATTTAGTGCTTTGTGTCAGCAAATCAAGATGTTGATCTTAATTATGTTTTCATTGTCCCAACACACACTAGGAGCCTCAGACATGACTGCTGACACCATTGTGGCAGTAGCGCAAGAATATGGGCTAAAAAATTGCTCTTTACCTTCCTGTTTGGTAATTCAGATGTATTTTTTGTCCTGTCACCTCCAGCATCTTCATATGTCATCAAAAATCCCCAAGAACAAAGCAAGGAACAGTGTTGCAGCTGGGAATTCTTTTCCTCCTTTACCAGAAATTTTTTCAGAGAGAAACAAATAAGGAAAATATCCCATGGGACATGCAGAAGAATCCTCCTTGAGCCCTTCCCTTTTTAGCAGGAAGAAAGGGAAAAAAGACATTCAAACTGGTCTCACCTTTCTTTCTTCAGTGCACAGATGCACCTTTGAAGGTGGCAAAGCATGTTCACCATGCCCAGCTGTGGTGTTTGCCAGAACAAAACCAGATTTTGGTGTCTGGGAGGAAGAAGAACAGGAATTGGGGCAGAATTCCTTGTCTCAGGCAGAGCTGTGTGACTCTGTTTGCTCTGGCACGCGGCCCTTTTATTTATATGAACTTGCAGCCGTTTTTCACTGCACGGGGCCATCCCCTGGAGAGCCCATTTCAGAGGAAATCTGTCTGAACTTTGATGAAAACTGTCGTGTTCCCCCCCTCTCCTACTTCTCCTTGGGTATGTGGGCCACAAGAAAAATGGAGCCACCCACAAAACGGGGAGAAGAAATTCACCCGCCTGGAATAAAACTGTTCTGCAACTTATTTTTTCACACTTCACATGTCTCTGGGTTGCCACACATTTGCCAGCAAGGAAGGCTGGGGCCACCTAATCAACCATTTCTAGAGCATTTGGGCTCCCAGTTTGGCTGGAAAAGAAGTTTTCAACAAATTAATTAAGTATTTCTGCCACACAGCAGCCATAAATAAGTGCTTGCTGCCATGGCCATCTGCTGCTGAAGGTCACTGAACAATAACTATTTCAGGAAAATGTTTAAATTCTTATTGGTAATACCTCTAACCAAAGCCAAGCCAGTAGGGAGATCATGTGTTGGTTAGTGGGTGGCCTTAATGATTTTACCATAAAAGTAATTCCAAAAATACACATATCAGGCACTCCAGCTAATTCTGTAACTTGATTTGACAAGTAGGAACCAAAATATATGTAGTAACCAGGCAGTTATTAGTGGTGGAGCAGAAGCATTAAAGCTACTAAAGCTGTCTTGGCACAAATGCCAACGCGGTGTCTTTGTTTAAAATCACAGGGAAACTCCATTTTTGTGTAATTTCCAGCATTGCCTCGTCTCAGAGGGAAAGCCAAGGAGACAACATAGGTTATTGGTCCATAGGATATTACTTAGAGTCCTTTCCCAAATTGTCACCCCCCTCCTTGCAGGGATGATATTGCCATGTAAAGGTGGGGTTTCTACAGCTCTCCTGAATTTTTGAAGCTTTATGGAAAATTCTGAGGTTCCCAGACTTTATAGACAGAAGGAACCATGAAAATTCATTTTGTTCACAACAGCTGTGAGAAGACTCTCTGGGGACCCAGGCACAGTGGGTGAGCAGGACTTGTAGGACAGCATATAATCTTGTTTCCAGGGGGATCTCCCATGCCTGCTGTTCCTTCTGATTTCATGGAATCACAGGATGATTTGAGTTCGAAGGACCTTAAATCTCTTCTCATTCCAACAGCCCTTATGGGACTAGACCAGGTTGTTTAGAGCCTCATCCACCCTGGCCTTACTCTATTAGTATTCCCAGATTTATCTTTATCTCACCATGTTGTCTCCTCAGCTTGTCACTGGTCTGGTCCCATCCATGTTAGGGGAAACTAGGAAACTTATTTATCAAAGGATAAACTTATTTATCACTGTGAGATAAATAATTGTGAGAAAAGAGCAAGAACACCATGAAATTTGAAAGGGTTTATCTCTATTACTCAACCATGTGTTGAACCAAGGCTTCAAGGGCTGAGAAAGGGTGTAAAATCAGTCATATAAATTTGTTTCCACTGTCTGTGATGGCTCATCCCAAATCAACTCATGAGAGGGACTGGAAATGTAAAATTAATCTTGAAACACACCTCATTTTCAGTATTATTAAGAAGGTACATGATGTTCATGATTTACAGGCTGACAAAGTGCTGGAACAAACCAGAAAAAAAAACATGGTGTCAAAAAGCAGCCAGTACCCCCCACTAACAGAGCATGGTGGGCTTTCACTGCAGAGAGGTTTCTGAGATGCAACAGCCCTTCAGAAGCTGCTTCTACACTCCTGTCCCTACATTTCAAAGTTACAGCCCTGTGTTACACACTTTTATAGGCAGTCCAAGGGATGGCCCAGAGCCCTGTGTGCCCCTGGGACAAGGCAGCTGCCCCACCTCTGGGTCACCAGAGGAGCAGGATGGGAACCCCACGGGCTCGTGCTGACCTTGGGGCACACAGTGACATCAGCACATAGCAGGGCTTAAGCACAAATCCAGAAAGGACTGTTTTGTTCAACCCACACTCGTTGCCACAGGATATCAGAGAGTAGACACGGCTTGAAAAAGAGTTTAGGGACATTCCCACGAGATATATCCATCAGTGACCATGAACAGCAAGGACACACATGCAGCCTCCAGACGAGGAAATCCCCGTGCTGGACTGGCCATAAACTGGGAGATATTCAAGACACTGCTCCTGGTTTTTCTTTTTCTGTGGTATTTCCCTTAGTGCCTGTTACTGGTCTGTCAGAGGAAGAAAACATTATCCTGTGTGGCCATTCTTACCTCTGTGCACATGGCTAAATGCTTTGAGCCCTAAATTTGCTGTCGTGGTTGGTGGGAAGAAGATTTAGGGCTAGAGGCATTTAGGAACTCACCCTCCAGTGAGTGTGTGCATTTTTCTCCTCCAAAAAAATTGTTTTCCTTCACCTTGAGGGAACTTAAAATTCTTTGCCCTCCCCTATCCTGCAAGTAGGACAAAAAGATTTTCATTGTTGGGAGCACCTGTTAATTTTAGAAGAAATAAAGAGAATAAGAGATGTTACTTTGGGCCTTAAGTAACCCCTGGAACTGAGAAATTCTACTAATGCTTGGAGCTGTGCTCATCCCATCCCCCAGGAATCTCCTGCTCAAACAGCCTTTTCACCCCCAGCTTTGCTTTCATTCATAAGGCGGCCTCAGAACTCTGGTTTTCCTTGTACTTCCTGACATTTTGCCATTGTAAAAGCCATGGGGATATTGGAAATACTGACCTAATGTTTAGTGAGGCAGTTGGCCAGTTTAAGGGGATATATGTGTGAATGTGTATAAATGTATGAGTGTATGGATGTACATATATTTTTATATACATATATTATTGAAGGTATATCATTCTATTCCTAATAGCAAGGTACATGCATGTGCACAGAGACAATACTCTCATTTTTCTTCTGAGATACACTTTGCTGTCATTTGTGTAACCTTTCTTTTCAGTTTGTTAATCAATTATACTTCAGGTTTCATCAGAGGGGTCCAAAGTGTAACAGCAGCCACTATTGTTGCAAGGGAAAGAACAAATTGACTGATGGTGGGTAATCAAAGTAATATAGAGACTTGGCATAGGCAATATTTACTTTACATCTGTCACTTAAGACATTTTACTGCCAATCAGTGCCTTCAGAAGGCTGGCTGGAACAATAGAGGTCTTTCTACTTAATTCCTCCTATTGACTGGGGCTTACACTGACAAAGTTCACTTGCTATGTAATCCTCAAGGCATGCACTCGCTGCTGCAGCCAAGTTTTTAGATATATATCCCCCTGTGTCAATGAATTGGAAAAAAGCAGCTCTTTGGAGCCAAAGCATTGAAGGTGGTCCCTGAAACCCAGCCCATGACAGTGTACAATCGGCCTTGTTGGCTTTGGAGGTGTCAAAGTGATAGGAGTGCTTACAGGAACCCTCCCTGCAGCTGCTGGAGATGTGAAAGGCCTTTGATGGTTCACTGGTGACCACTGTTTGCAGGTCAAGTCTGGCCAGGAAGATCCTATGCAATAACAAGTGAGGGGGGGGTGGTGGGAAGCTGGAGGAGGGGTTCATTTTTCTCCATTTGTCTCCTCTTTTTTTTTTTTTCCCTTTCCTTTTCTCTTCGGTCTGTCCTGCCCTGCAGAGACTGATGTTTACAAGATGAGTCAGAAAAGCCACAGACCAGGTTGGAGTGGGGGAGCAAGGAAACTATGAAAAGTGTCTTGTGTGTTCGCTCCAATATTTGGTCCCCTGTGGTGCTGTTGGATACCCAGCATCAGGAGCAGAGGGGTGACAGCCACAGCCATGTCATCTCAGGCAGCATCAGGGCTTTTGGAGGACATGAAGCTGCTCTCACCCTTCCTGGTCAAGGTGAGGAGTGTGCTGAGAGCAGGAAAGGATGAAAATGTCCCTTTCAGCTGGAAGTCATTGGTACCTACAGCATATTCATCTTTCAGGCTCACACTTCCCTGACCCTGACCTAGACCTATTGGACTGGGGGAATGGCTTTAAGCTGAAGGAGGGCAGGGTTAGACTGGATATGAGGAATAAATCCTTTCCTATGAGGGTGGGGAGGCCCTGGCACAGGTTGCCCAGAGAAGCTGGGGCTGCCCCATCCCTGGAAGTGTCCAAGGCCAGGTTGGATGGGGCTTGGAGCAACCTGGGATAGTGGAAGGTGTCATGTCAGAGGGGTTGGAACAAGATGATCTTTAAGGTCCCTTCCAACCCAAACCATTCCATGATTCTGCAAAAATGAGGACACCAGAGTCAGTGACCGTGGGGGGGGGGGGCTGCAAGGCAAAGATCATTCATGTTTACAGGGCAGTTGAGTGTCTGAACAAAGTCCACAGGAATTCAATGGAAAGGGTCTTTTAAACCAGAGACTTAGAGACACCACCTTGACAAACTCCTACACATACAGTAACCTATTCTCCAAAATAACAGAACAAATGCACATTTGGTGTATTTGAACCTTAACACAGGCTCAGCCTTCTTCCATGCCATGTTAGAAAACATCTCTTTCTCTAATTTTGTTTGTACATCCATCCACAAGGACTTGGTGCACATTTTGCCTGTAGCTGGGGCTGATTCAGCTTCCCAGTTTCCCAGCTTCCCAACACTCTTGGCACTTCACTTCTGTGGTGATTCAGCTTCTGAGTTAAACACCAGGTGAGAGCCTTTGAGTCATGGGCTGTACAGCTCCATCTCTTGCACAGTAAAATCAGATTTCTGCCTTCCTTAAACCACACATTAGGTTGCTACAACATGTTTCTGCTGAGGACTTACCAACCGGATTGCAACGTTTTAGTAACTACTCAATTCAACCAAAGAAACTCATGAATTTTCATATATCAAAGGCCAAAGATCCAGCCTTGTTGTTCTAAATGTTTCTCTCATTGGCAGTTTTCTGTCTCACAAATGGCATTTTTTTTTCTGCACACACCATTTTGACTTGCAATAAATATCCTTAAGAGAGTTGAAATCAAAGAATCAGTGGGACTTCCTGGGTTTCAAGACCCTCTGCTCCAAAGAGATTTTATCCTCCTTTTTTAAAAAAAAAAAAAATTTAAAGGGTGGTGGGGAAAGCAGAGCTAAAAAAAAAAATCCTGGGTCTGTGCCAAAATAACTAACTGACTTCCAAGACATGTCTGTCAGTAGGCTTGCTCTGGAATTTCCTCTGCATGTACTGGAGGGTTCAATTTTTCCATAAAACCCAGTATTATGTAAGGGGCACTGACAAATGTTTCCAGTTGCACCCTGAGATTGCAAATGCATTTGTTGGGGACTGACAAGAGATATGAACCCGGGTTTCCAAATCACTGAAGTCACCCCATGACTTGCAGCTCTTCTACTTCTCCCCGAATCAAAAATAACCAGAATTACAGGTTTGAGAGTTAACCAGACCACTTTAGATTATAATAGAGATAAACAGGACTTGGTCAGATTTAAGTGTCAGTATTTAAATGACAACACAGTGACAAAACATGGTTATCACAGCACTCAGCTCTCACAGCTCTTGCCCAGCACCTGGAGCCTTGGAACACATTGGCAAAACTATGGGGATTGTTCTGAAACGTCCCTGAATATTGCATGTCTGTGTACAGCAGGGATTTCGGTGTCAGCACATTTTTCAGCTTTCACTGAGGGCTTGGAATGGCAGAGGGTGTTTCAAGGTCAAGGCTGGGAGACATTGGCAGGGCTGTGCGTGGGAAAGCTTGACATTGCGAGATGTCTGGCTGTGACCATTGCAGTCAGACTGACCTCCCCAGGAACCAAATTCATCTTGTAATTAAGCAGGGGAAAGTAAAAGTAGACTGGCATCTAAGTTTGCAGCTGAGAAAGACTCCAATGTGTAATCATATATGAGTATATATAGACACACATGCCACCTCTTCCATAAAAACCACATACATGCAAGCATCGATATGGTTTGCAAAAATAGAGTCATATAGGTTGATTAGAAATAGGATATTTGTCTATGATTCTCTGCTCCCCTTCTGGAATGACTATAGATTAAGCTGAAAGGCTTGAAAAACCTGAGCTGAAGGCCCTTTTGGACATATTTGTTAAAGACATGGACATAAAAATTCATTACTGTATTGCTTTCCTGCAGCTGATGCCTTTAATGTAGCTCAAGATGGGTTGCACCAATTTGCAGTGGCACTTTGGTGTGTCTTAGATGTGTCTCTCTCATTTCCAAAATGCATTTGTCATTTACCACTTCCATGGTCTGTTACAAACCCTACTGACCTTTGAGACTTCAAGCCACTCTTGGACAAAGTGCTGCCTCCTCTTCTGCTTGGTACCATCATAAATCAGAAAATAGTTTGGGTTGGAAGGGACCTTTCAAGGCCATCTAGGCCAAACCCCGGCAATGAGCAGGGACATCTTCAACTAGATCAGATTCCTCAGAGCCCCATCCAACCTGACCCTGAATGATTACAGGAATGGGGCATCCCACACCTCTCTGAGCAACCTGTGCCATGGTTTCACCACCCCCATGGTAAAAAACTTCTTCCTGACCTGGAGGGATGCTCCATCAGCTGGTGGCTGTCAGGCTTACCCAGAAAAGTGAGTAAAATGTGCTTTAATCTGCAAATCCACCTGAGGTCCCTGTGATCCTCTCTAATATTTCCAGTGTCAGCCCAGGATGAGCAACACAGCAAGGAAATCCCAGAGATAGGGAGTTTTTTGCCATGATGGAGACCTTTCCATGACTCAGTGGAGATCGGGGCTCTAGCACTTACTTCCAGAGAGTTGGAGGGAAGGAAAGGGTGCAGGGGAGCTGTCTTGCTGATAGGTAAAAGGGAAAAGTTCACAAGTCCACAGGCACACATGCCGAATACTTCAGGAACTTAGAGGGATATGGTTTCAGATCACGCTGCTGGAATGCAGCCCTGGCTGCAAGGATTCGGAGCTGAAGGGATGAGGGGGTGACAGAGCTGGGGTTTCACATGATGCACCCACAGGAGATGGGGGGAAAAAAAGAGGAAAAAAGGTTATTCTGGTAGATTCTCCCACATTTAGGAGAAGGGGAACACAGGGAAACGTTTCTGGCTATGCTTGTTCCAGCTCTCGCTCAAGTTCCGGTAGTTTTATTGGTCCCTCAGGGAGTAGACTTGAGCCTTTCTGTCTGAATCTACCTGGAATCCATGGCCAAATACCTGGTCCTTGTAGGTTGCTCAACCAGCTGATTCTAGTTAAAAATTCAACAGCCATTTCTTCCCTCTGAATAAATAATAGTAATTCATATGGTCATAAACGATCTTTTTTTCTCCTAAGAAAGCTCTCCTTGATATTCAGCCACTGGTTGTCAAACAGAGGCTTGTTTCCTTTCCTGTTAATAAGTACCGTCTCTTTTTTGCCTAAACCAGACTTTTTGGAGCATTACATCACTGTGCACAAAGTTATGTCAAGGCTGGATGGAGATAATTCACATCCTGTCAGGTCTGACATAAGAGAGTGGGCTACCTTCCAGCGGGGTAAAATATGAAAGGGAAAGTAAAATGGGTCTATTCTAGTGAAAATGAGGGCTAGTGAGTATGGGATGTATGGATTTGGGAGGTGATTGAGGAAGAAAGTTACATGTTTAACTCCTGTTCACTTTTTGCTCCCCTTTGCTCCACTGATTATGCCTTAAAAGCTTTATGTCATGACCATTTGCCATCTAAATGCCTACAGTGAGTTACAGTTGCCCTCATTACTCACTGGCCATTGAATATATCCAGGTGCTGTTTTGCCACTTCATCACAAAATGGGAAGACAAGGTAAAACTGACCTAAAAATGATCAGAGCCAAAAGCTGTGATCCAGAAATGGCAAAATGAAAATTCAGTCAGAGCCATAAAATCACAAATTGGTTTGGGTTGGAGGGGACCTTAAAGATCATGTTACTCCAACCCCTCTGATATGACACCTTCCACCAGACCAGGTTGCTCCAAACCCCATCCAACCTGGCCTCGGACAGTTCCAGGGATGGAGCAGCCCCAGCTTCCCTGGGCAACCTGTGCCAGGGCCTCTCCACCCTCACAGGGAAGAATTTCCTCCTAATATCCAGTCTAATCCTGCCCTCTATGTTTGAAGCCATTCCCCTCTGTCCTGTCACTCCTGTCCTTGACAAAAGTCCCTCTCCTTCCATTTTCCAGAAGAAACGTTCAGCACTTCCTCAAAGCTCTGCAGCCACTGTGTCTCCCCGAGCCACGAGGGTCCTGGTTTGTCACTCTCACCATTTGGAAACCTTTTCAAGTTTTAATTTGGACTTTCCTTGCTACGATGCAATCCCATTTTTTCTTGTCCCATCAGCCCAAGGATCCAGAGAAGACACCATTCCATTATCTCTGCAGCAGTTTTTAGGTACTCAGACTTCAAACGCTGCCAGTATGAAAAACAGGCTAATTATAGTCCCATTTTAATTAGTGGACACTGACTATGAATCTAACTAAATTCAAGGTGAAGTCAAAGTCTGAAATTTGTTCTTATTCCACAGTAACCAGAAACAGACAACTAGAAACTGGAATCTTGGATTTTGTTTTTATGTTTGTCCCTCAGGGCTCTGCTCTGCGATTAAAATTGGAAAGAACTGATAAGTCACACTTTATAAAATTTACTATAACTTTGCATCAGGACAGTTCCAAATACAAGCTGTGATTACTTGAAGTAAAACTCTTTTCTGAAGATATGTCACTGTTATTTAAGGAGTGGGATTTCAGTTCTGATCTTCCCTGAGATCTCCATTTGAACAGTCTAAAATCAGTGAACACTTAAGCATTTGAGCAGATTTACTCTGGATTTACTTTAAGTAAGGGAGAAGCATCATTGCACATGAATCTCAACTATAGCTGGCAATTCAAAATAAATTTAGTAAGTGCTTTAATGCTTCACATTTGGCCTCAAATTACTACTATATGACAAATTTCAGGGGCATCTGAAACTGGAGCAGCTTTAAAATGAAAAATCTTGCAAGTTATTAGTACAAACTCTTCAGAGTCCTCCACATCCTTTTGGTTTCTGATTTTTAATGAAGCCATCATAAACCCGCAGCAAATTTAACTCAAGGAATTCCAATAAAGTCTTTAGGAAAAAAACCCCAACCTTCTAACATACTATATCTGAAATGACAAGTGTGTTATTACAATCAAATGCAGGCTGACTAATGTTTATTTGGGGTTAGAGAAAAATGGGTTTTAATTCATGACAGCTGATTTTAATACTTTTTTTTTTTAAGAATAAGGATTATTTACCTGTCTGAATCAAATTATGTTGTTTGAATCTGAACAGCTAAGAATGAAAATGTGACTAAGAAAGGTTATCCTCCCATTTTAACAGAAAAACAGCGAAACAAAGAGCCGTGTATTTAAAGGTGAAAGCAAGACTATGTCATTATTGCTTGTGGAGAAATGTGAAGAATTAAGTAAAGGCAAAGGAGATGTGTTTTTTGCATGTGCAGCACATTGGGCTTTTTCATTGTGGAACTTTTCACTACCTCATTTCAGGCACTTTATTGCTCCTCCAATTTCATTTTCTGTGTAATTTAACAAAATTACAAGTTCCTTCCCGCCCAAAGATGGCTTTTCTTTCAAACTGTAAATGTCTAATTTCAAGTTCCAGCCTCACAATGCACCTTTAAAACAAATTGAACCCATATTGCCACAGCTAAGGAGTCATGTTGAAAATGAAGAAAGGTTTCTTGCAGAAGGGTCTGTATCTGTTCTTGTACCAAAAAATCAAGTTTTGCTGTTGACTACCACAGGCTCACTCTCTGTAATACTTTATATATCTATTAAAGTAAACCTTTTAATTATGATTAACCTTTCACACCTACATCCCGGCACAGCCAGCATCAATTTTTCACAGATGGTACGGAGAATATCCATCTCCTTTATTGTGCCTGTTCAGTGATGCTCAGCTGAGCCATCAGAAACTATTCCTAGAAATGCTATTTGTAGAAATGCTGCTTTCATTACTAAAGCAAAGGTACTGGAAATACTGATGAATGGGAAAAAAAAATCTTTCAACAGAAACATCCATGTTTAAGGATGCAAGACCATTGTCTCCTTGCAGTGATGATGATCAATATTTGTTTCCAAACCTGCCATCAGAGGTGGGGACCTGCATCCTGCTCCAGAGTTTTGGTGGAGCCACAAGCCAATGGATAATTTGCGACCACAATTAACACTGCAGATGCTGTTACCTTTATTAATACTATGCCTATAGTTTAAATGCAACTGAGAGGTCTTTTTTCCCCCCAAAAAAAAGGGAAATAAAGTTACAGAGATAGTCTTAAGTAGGTAAAACACAGTCCTTGCTGGTGCTTGCTGCTTGGGAATGTGCTCTGCTTTTGGTTTTTGGGTTGAATCCCTGACCTCTGGATGCACAGGGGTGGTCTGCATCCCAGACCTTCCTCTGACGCTTTCCTCCTTATTTCAGGACCTCTCTTTTGAGTCTCAGTGGATGTGATACAACGGGAAGCAGAGTCTGGGAGTTCATGGAAAGCTTTTCCCCTCATCCCCAGATGCTTCTTTCAATTAAACAATCCATAGTTTCCAAAAATGCTTGGGGATTCACATACCACTAAATTACACTGGGTGTGGACAATTGAAAAATGTGAGGAGTGAAGTGTAAATCTGTGAAAAAAAAAAACCAAACCAACTCTGCAGAACCCACCTTGGTAATTATTTAAGTCAAGGGTATAAAAAATATGCTGATGTTATTGGCTAATCCACCATTATCTTGCCAATGGGATTTCCCACAATTCACCAACAGATTAAAAAATAAGATGATCCCAACTGGCCTCCAGATCCCTTGTGTCAAATGGAAACCTGCTGGAATTACAAGAGAGAGGGAAAAGAAAGATTTCATTTAATTTAGCAAAAATCTAGCATAGCATCAATATCCTGGGGAAATTATTTGTTTTTAGACATATGTAAAAAATTAGAATTAGAGGTAAAAACACTTATTTATACCCTTCTTCCCTCCCCCAAATAACTGTAAAAGCTTCAAACCTGGATTTTACACCCTCAGAAATGAATCTGCAACAGGTTCATAGGTCAGTCTGCAAGATTTGAGGTGATGTTTTGAACTTTGAACAAGTCACAAATACTTCCTGGAACAGCAAATGCAATAAATATCCCAGCAGAAGAAATTTCTTTGACTTCTTTCCCTGGATGAAATCCAGGGATGAAAGTGGGGCCAGAGCCGTTACATGATGAGGAGGAATTTAAAAAGTCAGCTTCAGGAACCTCAGCAGAAAGCTCAGTTCAGGCTTCGTGTGAGTTTTTGATGAACATTTATGGTGTCTTGAAGCATTTTACTCATCCCTGTTAAACGGGGGCTGCATCTGTTAAGTCAGTCAGGAAGGAGCCGCCGTAAATGTGAAAACCAGAAAAGCCTCTGCTGAAGGCCTGAAACCATTTCTCCTTATTTATCATTAGAGGTGCAATTGAGAGCTTGTTTTCCTTCTGTCTGGAAATGTCACCTACAAGATCTTCTAAACCCTCCATCCTTAGCAATTTGAGTTTCCATTTGATTGGGAATGTGTCTCCAAACTCAGCAGGGTGGGCTGGGAGGCGATCGCCAGTTAACTTGTCTCCCGCGACTCCTTTTAGAGTAAATAGATTTATATCCCATATTTATGAATAGTGAAAGTGAGAGTAATGATGGAGGGGGGGGAATGACATATTTTTCCTTGACGTACTTTGTCACCCAGATCTCTTAGAGCTCTGAGCAGTCAAATTAGTTTAGGCCTGCAAAGTGAGTGATGTGCCCTTTTCTCCGAGGTAAAGAGATATTTGTAGTGGCATGAAGGGAGCAGGGAACATTTCTTGTAAGATTGCCCAAAGGAAATAGCACCGTGCACAACTGGCTTTTTGTGTAGAAGACTATATTAAAAAAAAAAAAAAAAGAAAGAAAGAAAAGAAAGAAGAAAAAGGAACACACATAGTCTAAAAGTATATTTATTAAAAAAGGGGAGGGGAAAAAAAGACAACATATTTCAGCTCTTGTCGAAACGCCTGAAAAGTTTCCCTGTGACACTGAATGATCTAAGTCATGTCTCCAAAGAGTAGCTCATCATTTCTCAGACAACAGCAGGAATTTGTGGCTGACCTCCTGAGGGAAATGGTCAACTTTCTCCATCTTTCCTCTCTATGCCAATGTTTGGCTTTAATTTATGTTGGTCAGTTGAAAATGGAAAGTTCAGCACCAAAGCTGAACTGACGGGGGAAAAAAACACAGCATGAGAAAGGGCTTGTTTTGTGGGATGTGTTTTCCAAGGCACTCTGGGTTGACACGGGCTGTTTCCCTGCGCCTTCCAGCCTGTTTATCACCCCAGAGCTGTGAGTGCCCTCCCCAGATGGAGAAATGAAAGGCTGCAGTAATTGAGGTCAGTTGTCTGTTACTGCTAAATGTTTGCAAAGGGTTTTTTACAAGCTGTCAGGCCACCTCCATCTGGTAAGAAGCTACACATCTCCCCTAACCACTGCAGCGTGTTTTCTTTCAAAATATCGTAGAGGAAACATGTTGCTTTGAGAAAGATAGAAGGAACTTTCAACGAAAGCTGGGTGCCTTGACTCTGTGACGTGTGTTGGCAACTCTCTTGTAGATTTGCCTGCTGAAAAAATGCCCCAAAGGGGCATAAGTAGGGTGCCTCAGCAGTTAGGGCAAAGAAAATAAGGTGCACATAGGAGACAGCACCCAAAAATGGCACAGGAGAATTCACACACCAGGCTATGAGAAGCAGAGGGAGGGGAAAGGCTGAATGTCAGATTTGTGTGGTGTCACCCTGGTTGCACATCTTCCTGCACCAAAGGAAAGTCTGAGGGACAGCAGGGCACCCCAGTTCCAGAGTTATGTCCATGATGCTTCTAGAAAAGCGCTGAGGATTTACTACCTCAGCAAGACACACCTGCTTCTACCTTTAACAGGGCTGATATTTAATAGCAGAGCAGATGGATGTTGCTTTTGGATGAGCTGAGCATGCCCAATGTCACAGCCACCAAGGATAAACCCCTCTGCTGGGACCTCTTTAGAAGTTCCCCTAAAAAAATAGCAATACAAGTCTCCAAAAAAGCAACCAGAAGTTGATTAAGCTGCCATCTAAAGTGCAGAGCTGATTGATAGTTAAAGATTTTGTGTCAGTGGAAGGAGCATTAGAGTGGTGCTGTTTGTCAGACAGCATGAGGTACAGATTTTGTCAAAGACAAGTTTGGAGAGAGATTTGAAGGCTGTGCTCTAGTCTGGTTTGGGACAAGTCTCCATCTTGTAGGTGTTAATTACCTTTGCAATTCCTTTTTCCATTTGTAGTTTAGGTTTTTTTGTGAGCTTGTTTTGCTGGTAAGGAGCCTTAATCAACAAGCCATGTGATGTTTTTATCATTTCAAAGAGGTGTTTTTTGCAGAAAACAGTGAGAAACATCTCACAAACTGGGAAATGTCATCTAGATTTTCTTCCAGAACAAGAAACTCTGAGATGAGCTCAGCTGGTGAGAGCATGATGCTAATAACACCAAGGCTGTGGGTTTGATTCTTGTGTGAACCATTCACTAAAGAGTTGGAATGATGATCCCCGTGGGTCCCTTCCAGCTCAGAATATTCTGTGTTTCTGTGAAAGTATTTACAGTCATGGCACACGTGAATAATATCTAAGTTCAGAGTAAAATATTATCTAACCTGAGATAATTCCTTGAATGGTATTCTTTTACCCACTTCAGAGAGTGTCATGAAAAGCTTTTTTCCAGCAGATCACAACCTTCTGAGCCAAATGAATAACCCCAAATTGTGTAAACATAAACAGCAAACAGGTTGGGTTCTACTCCGCTGGTTTGGTTTTTCCTCTCCCTCTGGCACCCAGACACATCATGCTGTCTCATGCTTTTCCACGCCCAGGACTTTGGAAAGAGGTTGTTTAATAGCTCAGCTCCTGCCAGCAGCTCTCGGTGACGTGGGACACGAGCTCACTTTCTGGGCTTCCACCCAAGATTACCACTCCAGGACACTTCATTGGACTTTCTCACTGATTTGGGAACACCTGGCCTTCCCTGTAATGCACATCTGGATGAGATACAACTGCTGGAGGGTCAATTCCAGCAAAGGAAAATTAGAGATGTTGGAAAGATCTCAGAGCACTGGCCAAACATTTAACCATCAGTCACTACCGTGGTCCTGCCATGGTGGGCTCTGGCAAACATGAGGGTTTCAGCTCTTCTGCCATAAAATCAAACATCCCCACAAGCTCCAAACACATTAAACTGAATTTGTACACCTTTAATCCCTCAGGTTTCCCAGGCTTTTCCTAGGAAAGAATCTAGAGCTGATGAGGGGAAGAAGGAGATGCTCATGATTCTCAGCAAGACCAGTGAGGACAATCCACACCCTGCACCACCTTCTCCATCCCTCTCAAATTCCAAGCCTCAGCTCCAGTAGGGCAGATTCTTACAGTCCTGCAAACTGTGGGGCTCAGTTAGTGATGAAGACAACTCTCAGGTGTTTGGGGCAGACCTGAAATGACATATTGCATACACAGATTGCTGAGAATGGCCAAATTTTCCCAAGCCTGGGTGAGAAAAGCCAAGAGTGGACAGAGGTTGCTCATGCAGCACAGGGCATCTGTGCATTGTCTGTAACAGCCCCTGCAGTAGCAAATTGGGTTCTGTATATGAAATATAGTATTTTCACACATCTAGTGAATGCCACAATAAAACAAGGAACTGGTGCAGTTTACGACTGGGCCTCATGCTGAGTCCAATTAAACCTACTGTTTCCAATCAGGTTTAATGTGAGGATAAAGTGAATGCTCCCTGAGATTTGGAGGAGGATAATTTGTCAGTAATAATAAGTGTAGACAAACAGGATGTTCCACAGTGCAGGGGCCTGATTAAAACCAAATGTGTTTCCAGGGATCATCTCGAAACTCCTGGCAGCCAACACAGTCAGCATTGCTTGCAACTTACAGCATTTCTTTTGCAAAGGCTGCAAGCCTTTGCAATTCTTCCCAAATCCCACAGAAAAAAATAGGAGCCAGGCCATTGGGTCACCCAAGAGCCATCTCTGTGCGTTGTTGTTGGTTTTTCAGGTTTTTTTGTCAGAGTATGTTTCAGCTTTATAACCTGTCAATGCAAGGACATCCTAACAGGAAAGGGAAAAAGTCTTGGATTTGCAGCCTGGCCCTATCCTACTTCCTGACAAGAGCCTGTCTAGTTGGACTTAGCATTGGCAAAAATATGTTTCCTGATCAAAATGGGGTTTCCTACAAAAGGTGAATTCTTTCTTGATGAACTTTACCGTAGAAACAAAATTGACAATTATGAGCCCATGGTCCAAAAAGCCAATTCAGCTTTGCAGGAGTTTAGTGTAAAGAAAAAAAGGAAGGTTTCAAACTATCCCAGACTTCAGGTTTTATTAGACTCGAAATCATTCTAATAACCTCCTTCCTTAGGGAATGGAGAGGGTGAATTTCTTAGAAGGATTTTCTCACTTCTTGGCCAGATGGGAGACTCGGTACCTCTGCGCTCGTTAGCTCAGTTATAGTCCCAGAGAAATCCGTGGTTACCTGTTGCTGGAGAGCTGCTTTTGTTCATTAGAGACACCCAGCCTGAGGTCAGTGTGCAGAACACTTAACATACTAACAAACCACTAATTAACCTCCCACAGAAACAGGAGCCCAAAATGTGTCTCTAATTCTCCATTGCTCTGTGTTTACAGCAGCACAATGGATCGTGTGTGGAGCTGTTGCTCCCCCATGGGAAGGGGGTCCCATTGAGGGACCATTGCTGCAAGTCTGCAGGAGACTGGATTAGGGATGGGGGAAATCCCTGATATAAATGCAAAACTGGATATTATGTCCTGTAACATTTTCCCTCCTGCCCAGGAGGGCAATTGGCCCCTCAATACCTCCTTTTTGGCTGTAGGTCTCTGTCCTCTGTTTGCCTTTAGGATGGTTCTGGATTTGCTGGGAAGTTGCTGTCTTGCTCTTCTCTCTCCATCTGACCTGTTTTTTTTTTTCATGGGCAACACTGAAATGCTTAAAAATGGGAATTCTTTTGGAGATCTCCATGTATGATTGCTTGTTTGGTGACATAAGCAATTCCTTATGTCTGGTAACACATCCCCAGAAACCTTCACTACTTCCCTGCATCTCAGTCCTTAATGAATTCTTCTTAGGAAGGTCTGGTGAGCTCCTTTGTGTGCCTCCAAGACCAAATATATATTTTTATCATTTTAATGTATATGCATATGCATAATAAAACCCATTGTAGACTACACACAGGGAGACAACTCCATCATCTGAGTTCCAAAGACCCTTATGGATGAATTCCTATCAAAAATGGAGTACACACAGAAAAAGGTGGAAGATCTAAAGTCCCAAAACAATGTTCTGATGTGGTTTTGGGGCATTTTCCCAGTGAAGTGGCCTTGCAGGAGAAAGTCTGGACAGACACTGAGGAGTTTGTTTCGGTTTCAAAGTGGAGAGAAAACTCCATCCTTCTGTTCAGTTTGGAAAAAAAAAATGCAGGTGAATTCACAGGATTCTGTTTTGAGAGGCCTGGAAGAAATCAAACCTTGGGAGGAAAGTGTTTTGGCACACCTGAAGATTTGAATGCCTCCAGCATGGAAAAATGCAATTTCAAAAAGTCTGGCAATTAAGACAGGAAAATAGCACCAATAAAGAAAAGAAGACCCATCCTGGATGGAAGCATTTCCCTTGGAGGTAGAAAAAAGGCTCCAAAATAGAGATGCCAGTCTGACAGAGGCACCCATGGCTCTCCTTTTCCTGCTGAGGAGTGACAATGGGAAAGACATCTTTTCAGATGGCAGCAGCTTCCCTGAAAACCCCACGATGTCTCTCAGTCAAACTACCCCAGACAAATAAACGGTTTGATTTAATTTAGAGACACAGCTTGTTCCCAGGGAAGGGTAATGGGATCCATGGCAAAGAGCTGGGAAGGGGGCCTGAGATGAAACAAAAGAGGCAGCTCTGCTGCTTGGGATACTTGTTTTCTGCAGTGGAAATTTCTTAAGGAACAAAACCCCTTCTCCACACAGCAGGGCAATTTCACTGACCTAATTTCCTGCCACTGTTCCCTCTCCTCTGATAATGGGGAAGTGTGTTGGTTTTCTCCTCCTACAATTAAACAAACAAAGCATAAAATTAATGTGAATGTTTAATGCAAAAAGGCTGCAGAAGGAGAGCTGCTGTGGACTGAGACCTTTGCAAACATGATGTGACGTGGTTGTAATGCAATTGTTTCTGCTACTGCTGTCCTGCAGCTTCCAGGCTTGGTGCATCCAACTGTTCCGAGAACATCCCTGAAGTTAGAGCTGCCAGGCAGCAGTAAGGGGCTGGGAAAGAGGGAAAGCTGCTTCTGAAGGGCAGCAGAGCTGGGGAAGGGTCTGAAGAACCAGGAGCAGCTGAGGGAGCTGGGGGGGCTCAGCTTGGAGAAAAGGAGGCTCAGGGGGGACCTTCTCGCTCTCTGCAACTCCCTGACAGGAGGGGGGAGCCAGGTGGGGGTCGGGCTCTGCTCCCGGGGAACAAGGGACAGGATGAGAGGAAATGGTCTCAAGCTGTGCCAGGGGAGGTTTAGGTTGGATATTAGGGAAAAATTCTTCACAGAAAGGGTTATCAAGTGTTGTCACAGGCTGCCCAAGGCAGTGGTGGAGTCCCCATCCCTGGAGGGATTTAAAAGCCTCGTAGATGTGGCACTTGGGGACATGGGTTAGTGGTGGCCTTGGGAGTGCTAGGAGAAGGTTGGGCTCAGCAGTCTTAGAGGGCTTTTCCAGCCTGATTCTGTGATCACAGAAATGATTCTGTGATTCCATGCTTTGCCTCCTCCCTTCCCCAGCTCAGCAAGTCAAAGAGATGGTTGAAGAGGAGAGCT
The DNA here is from genome assembly GCF_025592945.1 of Manacus candei. NCBI lineage: Eukaryota > Metazoa > Chordata > Aves > Passeriformes > Pipridae > Manacus > Manacus candei. Next base: position 387,494 of record NW_026138101.1, on the reverse strand, counting down.
GGGTTATCAGCTCTTGGCTGTCATTCCACGCTGCCTGTTGGTGGGACAACTCCCACACGTGTCCAATAAAGGTGAATTGAACACCCAGGGTGGGCTGGGAAGTGGAACTGAGGCCATGTGCTGGCACAGGAAGGGGTGGTTGATGTTCCAGGGTGGTACCATGGACAGAGTGTGGCCATGCACACCTGGGGGTGTTTGCTGAGCACAAATCTGACATTAAAAGGCAAATAAAAGGCGGAGGGGTGGAATCTAAAAAATCACAGCCTAACACATGGACACTTGCAAAGTCCCTGGAAAATCAAGTCAGCATTTGAATCTCATTTGAATCTTCTTGGGTCCTTCTGACCAAGAGCAATCTGGGACAGTGACCTTTTCTTGAGCTGTGACCACTTTGGGCTGACTCAGGAGCTGAGCTGATACAGCCAAGAGATGAGGAATTTACAGTTTTCGTCTGGCTGGGAAACAGTGAAGAAGTGATAACAGTAGTTTGTGGGTTTTTTTTAATCTGGATATAAGTTATCACTTATTTCCTCTCTCCTTCTTCCCTCTGTACATTATTAAATACTCAGCTCTGGACTGTTCTTCCCTACATTTCACAAATGTATAATTTACACTATTTAAAAGGAAGTAAAATCAAAGCCTATTCTGGATAAAATAGTAGTTGTTTGAAATTTTAAGGCATAATATAAACCTTTCTCTCAATGTTGGATTTCCTTTTTATAACTAAATGCTGCCACTATCATTGCTTAAAATCTGGGTAAAGTTTTCATAACTTTATATACTTTTTTTGTAACTGTGACTGGCTTAAAAGTCAGGGTGAGGATGGTAAAGAGCAAATTGGAAGTGTTTTTTCATCTTTTTTTCATCTATTGTTTAAATTTCATACCCTTGAATAATGGAACTGGTTTTGTTCACAAGACTATTTGACCATTGTATATTCCCCCAGAAAATAAGTGCTCAGCCTGGGAATTATTTTAGGAAGATTACTTTTAATCAGATCCATACAGTTATAAAATATAACCAAAATATATTAACTCTCCTTTAGTCCTTTGCTTTGGGCTGGAATTCCTTCTGCCCTTTCATGCCTGGAAAATGAAAAGAGATACATTCAGCTTTCTTCCCACGAGGGAAAAAGGTGTTAAAGCTTCTCTTGTGATGTATTTTTTTTAAAATTTCTTTAAAAAATGTCTGGCCAGAGCCTTTTCAGTGGGCAAGATATTGAGATAATGAGAATATTCCTCCAACGCAGCAACGAAGGTGTCACAGAGCTGTTCAGCAACACGCTTGATGAAGATGGAAGTTGCATATAAAGCTCTTTCCCCGTTTTTTTTTTTCCAAAAGAAAATACTCGCAGAGTCCACTAGAGGGTTCCGCTCGGAGCGGTGCAGCCGAGTGTGCAGAGGCTGCATCCCATCGGGATGCTCTCGGTGGGACAGGTGGAGTGGAGCCTCTGCTGCTCCAACCCCATCCCCGGGACAGAAACCTTCTGCAGCTGGAGAAAAGGAAGAGATCAGCCTTGAAATTCATCCTAATGATCATTATAAAAGGGTCAGTTGCTCTTTGATTCAGGTTAATTAGAAGAAGGGCGTTTATGGGAAGCACAATTCCTATTTCTCGCGGCTCTGCTCATTTCTTCTCCCTGCTCATTGCTTCGGCTGCTTTAGAAAGCTCTCTAGACTTTTAAAACTTCACCTGGGTTTTAGTTTTGGGCATTTTTGTTACAACTCAGGGTAAAAAGAAAGGCAAAAAGCATAAAATCATCTGGAGCCTTTGGAATTACAGCTGGCTTGTGTTGCACTCAGCAAGTCAGCCTGAAATACTGAGTGGCAGGAAAATTGATGTCTTACCTCGGCACTTTTTTCTTCTGGAAAGCACAGAAATATATGAAATAAAGCTTTCTGTGGGAGGCTGAGGGCTAACACAACCTAATGGGATTACAAGGCAGGGGGTACTCAGGGTCATTGTGGATCCCAAATGAGTGAGAGCAATAAACTACTTATTGGCACATTCGTTTCTTTTTTAGCACGTTTGCCAAGACCAAATGCAGGAGAGGACCAGAAGGGGGGTGGTTTTTATGGGATCCCAGAAGGGAGCTGTCAGAGGCCCTCAGGAATGACATTTTGGGCAAGAAAATCCTCTTGTAGTTGAATTTTAGCAGTCAATCATCCATCTTACAGCAATGAGAGTGTTAAATAAACACGGGCAGATAACAGATGGGACCCCACGGGAGGCACAGCTAAATGCACATCAACAACCTGCAAAAGTGGCACAGGGGGAGCAAACCCACACAGAGTCCACCTCCTTTGGGCATCTAATTTTCCAGAGCTCTCAGAGGACACCTTTGAAGGTTTGACCCAAAAAAATCCCTTGAGCAGAACTCGGTGCCCTCAAATCTCACTGCCATGTGTGGTAGGAGGATGCCCTGATGCCACAATCCCGTCTGACATGGCTTTGCCGATGAAGTTGATGAGACTCCTGCACCCAAATGAGCAACTCTGTAACGAGGCAGATTGCAAACACAGGACAGTAACTGGCCAAAAACAACTGTAAGGGAATATCGTTGTTTTAGCAAGAGATTTCATCTCTTCTCGCTTAACTCAGTGGCAAAATTTCCCCCTGTTTTCTGAGGCTCTGGATTTTAGTTTTATCGGGGGGATAGGAAGATAGCGAGATGATATCCACAGCCTTGTCCTCGAAGCTGACAGCTGCTGAGAAAAACGTTCTTTCTGTTAATCTGGCTCCATTGTGCCCGGATTAAGTTAAGGCGTGTAAGATTTCTACTCCTGTCTAAACCCTGAATTTTGTGTGTGCTGTGTCATGGAAAGTTAGGACTTGGCTTTCACATGAATAATTCAGTCTGATACTTTCATGCATTCTGCTGCCAGCAAAGTTGTCATATTTTATAGACAGATCAAAAAGTGTAGCCTTCTAAAAATGTACAGCTTCAGTTGAGAGAAAGGGTTCAGATTGCAGCGGTCCCTGTTTGAAAATGCTGCTTGTATGACTGATTATTTTGCTTCCTACTGGACCAAAGCATACCAAAGTTCCCATTTTTCTGCAATACCCCCACTTTGTATGCCAGGCCCCAGATGGGGCTGGGAGATTTGCTTATGTTAAATAAAAACAAAACACAGAGAGCTGTTCAGAAAGGATCAATAGCAAGTGATCATTTACCAGCCTGCTCAGCCTTTTCTTTGAAAGCAGTGCAAGAAATTCTATCAAATTCCATAAGAACCAGAAGGAGTCTTTACCTGCAAGTCAACGTGGCTTTGGTCTAAACACACCAGGCTGGGATATAAATAAAACTGTGTTTTAATCCTGCACTTTGCCACTGAAGTTGTGCCTTGGATAAACTCTTTTTTTTCTCTCAATGCCTCAGTTTCCTCATCTCTAAAAATGAAAACAAATTTCTAGTTTTCGTATTAAATTTAAAAGTTAGAAAAGAAGTGGGTAAAATAGCAGAACATCTTTCTAGTTACCTCCTGGACTAGTTTTTGCTGGTGTTGTTGCATCTGGTATTTATGGTCTCCAGTACCCTGCAGTCCACACTGTATGAGCATCCTTAAGTAGATCAAACTCTGTTGAGGAGAAAGACTGAGGATACAGGATCAGTACCCAAATCTTGCTAATTCTACTTGATCCATGCAATTATCCAACCTAACAACATGGATCAGACAACCAGTGTAGAAGGTTCAGAGATTCTCCCCAGCTGCTTCTTTGCTGTGAACATCTCCAGGGCCTGATCCCAGTGACACTCGAATCCGAAGGAGACTCGCTGCTGACTTAACTTTTAATTTAGCTGGACCACACAGATCCAGGATACTCCAGCCTCAGTGACAGCTGGCAGGGTTGGCTCCTATTTTCCTTATTTTCTTACTCTGGAATATAAAACTTGTTTTAATCACCAGCCTGTGTATATGATGAATGATGAACTTTATCAAGACGGAATGACAGAAAACACCTCATATATTAAGACCTCTGTCACTGCACCCAGATTATCTTCTATTTGTTTTGTGGGCAAACAGCAAGTTTTTAAAGATTTTAATCCACGGCATTACAACCCACCAAACAAAAACAAGAAAGGGGTTTCTCCCTGCAAATCAAGTCAGGATTAAATCCTCCCGTTGCAAAAGGGACTAGGTAAATATTTTCCTATAGGAGTCGACACCCCCACCCTCTCCACATGCTAAAGAGGCAAGTGTGGGTTTAATGGCTGGGCAGATAAGCCCTTATCTAAAGGATCCAACACTTAGCTTTACAGTCTGCACACTTATTTACCAATTGCTAATGGCTACTGGCTTTATGGCACTTGTGCCTCAATTACGGTGCGAACAGCCCCGGTTATCGGTGGCCCGAGAGCACAGCTCGAATGGGGCTTTTTGGTGGAAAGAAGAGATTTAGAAGGGGTCTGATAGGAAATAATAATAATTAAAAAAGGTGTTTTTCTCACGGCAAACGCCGTTTTAAGCAAACAAAGTGTGCCCCGAGCATTAAAAGCACCGCGCCTGCAGCTGAATTTGAGCTGCGTTTGGGAGAGCTTGGAGTTTGTTTAGATTTCTTGGGTCAAAACGATCGCAAAGGTGATTTTTTTTTTAATTGTTATTATTTTTTTATTATTATTATTATTCTTTTACGGAAAAGAAGAGCGAGGAAAAAACCTCTGAAGCAGGGATGGATGCTGCCCTCAAAGGTTGGGAAGCGGCGCCGGGACCTCCTCCCAGGTGATGTTTATGGCACAGAAAAGCCTCCACGTCCCGGTGTACGACGACCACACTGTAAATACGTCCTTTCCTATCATGTAGGACGTTAAGATCGTTAGTTTTGGCTGGGAATAAAATATATTCCATGCAGACCGCTCTGCTAGTGGGCAGAAAATGCACGCTGCTGCTGAGATGTTTCTGGTTATATTTCCCCTTTGTTCCTAAAAATGACGGAGTTATTGCATAATGCAGGGAAAACAGAGCACAAGGATGGAAGACAGCCTGTCAGTTAGAAGTGTAAAAGAATGCTCGATTTCTTTTATAAAGCAATCCCTCTAAAAAACTAAACGCCTAAAAAAAATTCCTATTCTGACAAGCAAATAGTTTGTTTCCTTCCCATTTCATACAGCCTTGAAAAACCTCCAGCAACTCGTCAGGGGATTTATTTAGACTCTCTTGATTCTTGAATTTTCCCCCGAATTTTGTGTGCGTGCGTTTTATTAGGTTAATAAAACTTGATTTCCAAGGTTTTGGACGCCTCGGGGGTACAATGAGCTCGGATGTCAAATGCATCACATAACTAATGAAGGGATTTCAAAGGTCTCCAAAGTGTCCATAGCAGCAATTTGTAGCGTCTCATAAAGGTAAAGCCCATTCTGGCTACAGCGTGTTTTGTCTGACAGTTTTCCGGGCGCTCCAACTTCGATCTGATGTTTTATTCCGATTTTATATCGTTTTTAAGTGCCCCGGTGTCGCTGTCACAGGGATTGTGGTCAAAGCGAGTCAAACCATCACCCTCCAGTGAGCCCGTGCCCGTATTCCTCGGAAAGGGCAAACGGGAGGTGGGGGGAACCTCATTACAGAGATTTATCAAAAGGGATCCAGAGGGTAAAACGAGATGGGGAAAATCCTCACCCAAGGAAACATTTTACTATGTAAAGGTCTTGCTGGAAGGAGGGAGGGAGAAGCTGAACCGCTTTTTACTCTTTTCCCCCCCTTCTTTCATTTTTTTCCTATTTTTTTCTTAGTTTCTTTTTTCTCTTCTCTTCTCTTCTCTTCTCTTCTCTTCTCTTCTCTTCTCTTCTCTTCTCTTCTCTTCTCTTCTCTTCTCTTCTCTTCTCTTCTCTTCTCTTCTCTTCTCTTCTCTTCTCTTCTCTTCTCTTCCTTTTCTTTCTTTTTTCTTTTCTTTCTTTTTTCTTTATTATTCTTTTTTATTTTCTTTTTAAAATATACTTTATTTATTCTTGGAAGTTTGTTTTATTTGGAGGAGTTGTTTGTTTGGTTTTTGTTTGTTTGTTTTGGGTTGGTTTGGTTTTTTTTTTTATTTTTGGGGGGTTTTTTTGTTCCTATTTCAACTTCTTTTCTCCTAACTCCACGCTCTTTCTGGGGCTGAGCTGGATGCACAGGCGGTGCCAGTGAGGGATGGAGGGATGGATGGAGGGATGGAGAGATGGGGGAGGCTGCGTTGGGTCTGCGGGCTGTTCCCGGTGCTGCTGCGCTCGGCTCGGGACCCTCGGCTCTGCCTCGTATTTTCCCTCCGATTTACTCTCCATTCCCCCTCCTCAGCCTGGTCCTATTTTGGCAAAAGCCAAAAAACAAGCACCCCCCTCCCCGCCCGGCCCATCCCGGGGCGCAGCTTCCCCCGGGATTGGTGTGTTTGTGGAATTCCTGGGCAAATGAACTTGCCGTTGCCAGTTTTCCTCCGCCTTTTCACAAACACCGAGCTCGATTTCCAGAGCTGCAGAGCAGCGCTTTTGGACTGAGCTCCTCTAATAAATGACCCGCTCTCCCACTCGCAGATAGCGCTGGTTCTCCCTCTCCCGGGGTACGGGAGGGTGGGAAAGGGGCTCTTGCCAACAGGCCGGTGGCTGCTGGAAAACCACGCTCTGGCAGTTCCCAGCCCTTCTCGGCTGCCAAATTAAAGACATCAAAATAATAATAATGATGTTTAAAAAAATAAAATTAGTCGGTTTTTTGAAGCCGCTGCTTCGGCTGGGAGAACACACAGAGCCTCTGGGACTCCCAGGCAGGGGAAAGAAGGAGATGGAAAAGGTCCGGGAGGGACTTCCAAAGCCACAGGCAGGGGAGAGATGGAGATGGAAAGGGGCCTGAGGGGACTCCCAGAGCCTCGGGTAGGGGAGAAATGGTGATGGAGAGGGACTTGGAGGACTCCCAGAGCCTCGGTAACTCCCAGGGAGGAGAGAGATGATGATGGAGAGGGATCAGGGGAGACACCCAGAGCCCCGGGCGGGGGAGGGCTGGTGATGGAGAGGGACCGAGGGCTGGGGGCTGTTGTCACCCTAAAACAAAAGGGCCATTGTGGAGCGCAGAGATCAGCAGCAGTAAGAGCTCTCGCAAGGCAGGGCTCTCGCTATGGGGTTAGAACAGCAGTGTTAATCTTCTCTCCAGTGTTTACAGAGCCAGCTCATCCGTGGGGCGGGTGGAAAGCGGCCAGCTCGCAAGAGAACGCTCTTTATTAAAAAACACGGACTTGTGTTGCTTTTAGCAGTGACCCCGGAGCGTGTCCCGCATTTTTGGGGGAGGGCAGTTCCCCTTGCCCGCGGCTCCTCCGCTCCCAGCCCCGCATCCACAGGAGATGGGAGGTCCCCAGTCGCCTTCAGCAACAGCTGGAAGAACCCCCCTCGAGAAAAAAAATCCCTTGTGGAGGTTTGAGGGGTGACTTTCACCCAGATGGGAGCCTGAAGTAGCCTCGAAACGCTCCCTCCTCCGGGCGGGCAGCACCGCACCGCACTTTCTATTGATTCATTTATTTGTTTGTTTTACATAAAGGGGGGGGGGTGGTGGACGGGGTGTGTGTGAGAATTTCGGTCTCTATCAGCAGTTAGAGATCATCATTTGGAGACGAGAAGATAAGGGGGAGGAACGGGGGAAATGTGGAAAAAATAGGGAAAAAAAGGGGCCATAACTGTGAAAAGAATATTAAAATTCTTCCCCAAAAACTCTCCTTGCCTCCCCCGTCCTTGTACAAATTGCACTTTTAGAAGAAATACCGGCACGGAACTCTCTCATTTCTCCATCCTGCTTATCCCAGCCCGTGGGAAGGGACGATAATTCCCGGGAAATAGATGTGCACCCCGCACGGGCGCACAGGGAGCTGCCTCCGGCTCGTTTTTGGGGACAAATGAGCTGCTGTCGGTATTTGTGCCGGGCAGGAACCCCCGGGCTGGGGGAACTCGGGACCCGGCCGGCACCGCCCGCCCCTGCCCCGCGTTCTGCCGCTCCCGCGGGAGATGCTGCGAGTCCGCGGCCGCGTACCTGGCCCGGAGGATGAGTATCCGCGGGGGTCAAAAACCACGGGAATGTTTGGGAATTGCGGGTCGGAGCCCTGTCTGTGGTGCGCAGCGCCCTGCGCTGCCTGCGCGGCTCTGCCCTGCCTGCGCTGCCTGCGCTGCCTGCGCGCCGCCCGCCGGCCCTCGCTCCCCCTCCCCCGCCAAAGCGAATTTGTTGCATTTCCTCAATTGATTGTTTAGTCAGAGGTTTTGCCAACTTCCTGATGGTTCATTTTCTGATTCTGCAAAGAAAAAAAAAAAAAAAGGAACCGCATTTCCTTTTTGACTTAAGAGGGAGAGAGAGAGCGAGCAGCGGAGGCTGGGGGCTGGTGGACGCATCGAGCTGTATGTACTGGACTTTTTCTCTTCCCTCTCCTCCTCTTCCTCTTCCTCCCCTCCGAGCCCGGGATTTGCACCATCCCCTTCCCCTCTCCTGCCTCCAGAGCCCCGCAGGGCTCCAGGGACGGAGCTCGGGCAGGCGAAGCGACCCCGCTGCTCTGCGGAGCCGCTGCTCCTCTGTCTCGGGCTGCAGCACTTGTCTTTGCTTCCTTAAATCGCTTTAAATTTTTTTTTCCTTTATTTCTTTTTCCTGTCTTTTATTTCCCATTTCGCGCCCTGTCCGTGCAGTTCCTGTGGCTGCGACCAGGGATCCAACTGCAGAAAGAAAAGTAAACATGGAAATCGGTTCCACTCCCTGTTATTTGCTTCGGGTTTTCTGTTGTGGGGTTTTTACTATTATTTCGATTTTATTTTTTTTTCGAGAGCAGTAAAGCTACACTTTGCATTTTCTTCCCAGCTCTGCTGTCTGTAATTATTGCCTTTAGTCTGTTGCTTAAAGTGTAAAAACTGTACAAAAACTGTACAATGTAAAAATATAAAAAACCTGTATCTTTCTTATAGTAAATTTTTATCCCTAATCTTGCCATAGCAGAATATGCTTGAAATAGGGGGGGGATGCAAACTTTGGCATAAGCACAGTGCACTTTATAGATAATTACTGTCTTTCTTCCCCCAAACCCATTCCTAAACTGTTTTTGTGTGGCCTGATGTTTATAATTCAAATTATCACCGACTACAGACCTGGCTGCAGCAGGTCAGGAGCTGCAGAAGTGCAGGGCCCTACCCCAAACCTCCTGAAATCAGCAGGAGCTTTGGATCAGGCCCTACAGAAATAAATTAAAGGAAAATCCTGGGTACAGTGTAAAGGAAAATATATAGGAGTCAGAGAGAATGGGGCTTTGTTCAGCTGCAAGGGGGAAAGGGGAGAGCAAAATCCCAACTGCTTGCTGGTAGTCTTGTGTCCAGGGGTGTTTAACCGGCTTATCTTAAATAATCTTCAGATTAGGGCCTGGTTGGGGAATCAATCCTAAAAACTGGTCAGAACTTTGTTTGCTGCAGCAGTGAAAACACAGCGGTTCACCCCTATATTTATATATGTGTGTATGGGTGACCGGCCCGTGCGTGCCTGCCTCTGAACACGGATCTGAAAGCATTCCTGGGAAGGTGAACACATACCTGTGATCTGCAGAAAGCAGACACAACGGGGAAAGGGCAGTTTAAGGCCAGGACAAATTTATTCTCATGCCCTGAACCCCAGTCTCAGGTCTCTCCCCATGGTAACGGCCACGTGCGAGCCTGGATGCGTGAGCTGGGGGTGTGAGCCATGGGGAAGGGGAAGGATGGGGAAGATGAAGGACGGGGAGGATGAAAGCATGGCAGGACCACGCCTCAGAGAGCAGGGATTTGTACATCCCAGAGAGCAGGGATTAGTGCATCCCAGAGAGCAGGGATTAGTGCATCCCAGAGAGAAGGAATTAGAGCATCCCAGCGTGTTTTCCCATTGCTTTGCAACCGGCTCACACCTCTGAGTTTTCTGCCCAACAGGAACGGGGGATTTCTATGGAGATGATAAATCTAAGCCCTGCACCCCATAAAAAACCAAGACTCACGCTTTACTCACACTTTAGGGGCCACGTGCATCTGCCCCCGAGACAGGGATGGGTCGGGACAACGCCGCTCGTTTCAAGTGTTGACACCGAGCGCGGCAATCCAAATATTTGTGCAGCCTTTGCCGCGGGATTTTGTTATTCTACCATTGAAACTATCGCTCTGGAAAGCTTTTGGAAGGCTGGGAAAGCCAAGCGGAGATTGCTATCAGGGCAAAACCTGCCTGCTGGGCTGGTGCGAGGTGCGGGCTCTCCATTAGGTGGCATTGGTAGTTTGGTGGTGGGAGAGGAGAACGTGGCTCTGCCTCGCGATTGGGAGCGTATTTATCTTTTCAGCACTTGTTATATACTTACAGTACAATTTGCTTTATCAACACACAGTTTAATAGCTTTATCGGGTCGTTTTCTGTATCGAGAATGAAAAGCAATACTTCCCTGCCCTCCACGGAGAGCGTTGTAGCAGCTTTTTGTTCAATCAAAGGCGTTATAAAAATAATTTTCTTACTACACAACACTTAAAAAGCATAACAAACAAAAATAATGTGCAACAGATTATACACAGCCCTTTCCTGTTTTCTAAAGGTTCAAACACCTGATAACTCAGCCTGACAGGAATTTGACACCCAAGTTATGGGTATGTTGTCTGCTGCACAAAGACAAGATGGTAATAAGAAAAAAATCCCTTTTTTAATGTGTACAGCACAAATTGGGTTCGATCTGAAGGGTTATAGATGCAATGTTAAATAGTAAAAATAATCAAAATTCTAAAAAAATAGAATTTAATATAAATCACTCAAGAAAAATATTTTTTTCTCCTCACTGTAACTTTTTGTCTCTGGGAGTTCTTCTTTTATTTACATCTCATGCCAGCAGTTCTTGTTCAATTAAAAAAATCCTTCAACTGTTAAAAAAAAAATCTATTTTGTTTGCAAAGACAGAGATAATTTTAATCATTGGATAATTAGCCTAATTCAGTTTACACTGCTGAAATCTCATTAACTAAATTAGACCCAGTCCCTTATTTACAGTGAGGTTTGCGAGAACAAAATCCATCTCAAACTGTTTGCTATTGTTTGTTTTGGTTTGGTTTTTTCCCCTCCCTGACTTCTTGCTGTCATTTAATTTAAAAGGCAGACTTCACATTTATACTCATTTGGGAAAAATATTCTGAAGAATTAAATCTGGATTTTAATTTCAGGGCACTGTGTTTAAAGACCTAAATGGTTTTAAAACCTCCTGATTCACAAAGACTGAACTGTACATTTTGTCAAAGTTATGGCTGAAAGCTGTATAGGAAATGCTACCTCAAGATATATAGATGTATATATATATAAAAATATATAAAAATATATTTTATATATATTATATATATTATGTATATGATGAAATATTTTCACATACTAATGGCTAAATATATGTTAAAATATTTATTTGGTTTCATCTAGAAAAAATATTTTAAGCTACAAAATTTTCTCATAGTACAGTTTTTTCCTCACTTTTACCTTCCTTACGTGTTCCTTTCTTTCCCTGGATTAATATTCTGAGCAAATATTAAAAGTCTAATTTGTTGAACTTCTTTTAATAACCCTTCCTGTGGTCCATGGAAGGGAATATTCTGATTATTTTGACAACTGAAGTTTTCAAAAGCTTTTTTTTAATTTTTTTTTCAGTATAGTTGGCACATAACAACACTTTTATTTCAGTATATGAGTCGATGACAATTAATAAAAAAAATTCCCTGTAATACTTTAGTTTTCCAGACTCCAGCAACAACAAATGGAGTGTTCATGTCCCACATATGTTTTAAAATGTAAGTTTTAAATACTTTCCCTGTAACATCCACAGGAGCCCAAGAGGGTGAATTAATACCAACATCTTCATCGATATATGTGAAGAAAAGTGGCTTTAACTCTTGGGAGCCCAATGGGAAAGTCCTAATCCAGTTCTGCAGCAAGTAAACTCATTGACGACTGAAATTTTGGTTGTTTAAAGGTCATTTTTGCCCCTTGCAGAATCGGGTCACACACACACAAATTTACATGGCTCATTCCATCAATTTTTGATGTCTTATCTAAAGCTGGAGAAATGCAAACCATTTTCCCCCCTTGTATCAGTTTGCAGCTACAAGCAGAAGGGCTGGGGCCAGGGGAGAGAGCGACAGTCAATTAAACCCAACCAAACCCAGCCAGGGCGAAGTGGAATTTCCAAAAGGAGCATTTAAAGCCCTGACCGTGGTTAATTCTGCCACGCCGGGCTCATTAGCATCTCCTGCACAAAGGCACGGGATCGTTACGTTCCCATTTCCAGCTTTCTCCGACTTCTCCTGTCGTTATTTTCCCTTTTTCTCAAGGTGTGTTTACTCGGGTTTGTGTTTTTCTGAAGTAACCCCTGTCATTCAGCACCAACGCTCCAGCACCCTGGGATTTCTGCCCCGTGCTCCGTGCAGGAATAATGATTTCATCATCCCGAGCTGAAACAAAGCAGGACTTCATTTGGGGGGCAGAGGGATATGATAATCAGGGAGAAATCAGAGACCAGATCTGAAACGAGGAGAAATTGGTGAATTTCCATGAAAAATCAATGAGGAGCTGGAATGATTTTTTTTTTCCTTTTTTTTTTTTTTTTTTCCCCCGGGTGGAAGAAAACTGATATCAAAGTCAACAAGCTCCGACTTTACCCTGGTCTGTGGAAATTTCAGCACACATTACCTGCTTTTGACCTTTAGCAGGGCAGCAGAATAAGCAGAGCACAAACGCTGGAGGACAGCGAGGCACCCACACACAGTTTCTTCTTTCATGCAAGGAAACCAGAGGGAAGAAATTTAAATCTTTGATTTTTCTCTGCCAGCGTGCAGCTCCAGTCATCCCCCTTTAAAAAGATGCACACGAATTATCAACGTGGTGGTTGGAATTAAAGCATTTTCCTGGCTTTTCCTAGCACGGGAAGGCCCCGGGTTTGATCCAGCGGCTGAAACTCCTGGAAAGTTCAGCAGAACAAACAAACAAACAAACAAAAAGGGGACGTGTGAGCTCTCAGGGGTCAGGTTACCCCGCTTGCCTATTCACCACCATCTCCTCTAGTAATTTTTAACTACATTTTAGGGTATTTACAGGCTGTGAATTTTTTGGTTCGACTCCTCTTCATGACGGAATCAAATATGCACAGCATTTAGGGGAGTAAAAGATCGTGGGATGAGGCTTGATAGATTCAAATTGTGGTCTTGGGCAGTGATGCAAGTCAAAATAAATACTGAAAAACTCCAGGAAAAACTCTAAACAGGCTTCTAGTTAAAATAAAACCGTAATAATAATAACATGGTAAAAAAGAGGAAGGGCCAAACTCCACTATAAGCCGCCCTAATGATAATTACATTGTGGTAATGACTGTGCAGGCCAGTTTTAAATAACATAAAGACAGTGCCTTTACATTAGCATATCAGTAGGAATAGATGCCCTTGTATAATCCTATAGAAATACATATTGCTCTGCCTTAATTTAGGCTCTTGACCGATTTAGGGTGGCTCTTCCCCATCATGACTGGCACCTTTGAGGCATTTTCTTGCCTTATTCATGGTTTTGTTAAAAAGAGATAGCAACCACAGGCTGTCTCTGATGCCAACCCAAGCTCACATCCACCTTCCAGCAGCCTCTGGAGGTGTCTCAATCCGATGCCACTGAAGCAAAAATCCCGTCACAGGCAAATCTCCGTGCTCGAACACGGGGGGTGTGAAGTATTACCTGATGAATGAAAGCAAGGAAAGTATTTTTTTGCCCATGATTAAAAAAATAAATCTGCTTTAAAAGAACACATTATATTTATTCAGTTTTGAGTTTGGCTGAGGTTTGTTATAAAAATAGTGCCGTAATTTTTTAAGAAACATTTTCTGTTTGGATAGATTAACTGTACACGCAGGCACTTTAGCTTTTGATTCCTTTCAGTAATATAGTAATATTCATTGCTGGCATCAAAAACTCCCCTTAATAAAAACAGTTTTGGAAATCTTTCATGCCAGACAGATAAAATCTCTTTGAAATGTGTGGGGGGGGGGGATGATGAGCAACTGTCAGAGTATGTGATCCCCCTTTGCTCTCAAGGCCCAGAGCCACCGCCTCCAGAAGTGCATCTTCTCCAGTCCTCTGCTACAAATGCCTGGGAGAAAAAGGCATTTGAGAATGATATTATTACTGAGGCACTTGATTGTAATAGCCAGTGTTTTGTGCATTCAGGACAAAAACATTACGAGTGTCTGATCAATGTGGGGTCCTCCCTCTCTCCCTGTACTCCTTACATCTGGGTCAGCATCCCGACGGTAGCAAGCAGGACCCTGGCTCATCCTTCCCAGCCCACTTTGCCTCCTCAGATCCCCTCAGGCTGTCAGAGAACTTTTTTGCTTCCCTTTAAGTGTGGGAAAAACCTGGCTGAAGCAGCAAGGCTGGAGACATGGCACAAGGGGTGCTCTCTCCCTCCCTTCTGTGCCTGCCTTTGAAACAGCTCGTTGTGCCCATTGCCTTTAATCTCTGTGCAGGTTATTTTGCAGCTTGGCAATAATTCCTCAGATGGCCTGAGAAGCTTAGTTATAGCCGATAGTTACCTCCTGTAATTTTCTATCTAAGTCAGAGCAAGATTCATCTGAGTTAAATTTTCATAACTCACTGAAAATCCCCATTTACCGAAGCTGAGGCTGCGACCCCAAACCCCCGCACTGCTGCTGCCAACCCACAGTCAGCAGGAGGGAAAATTAAAACAAAGGAGAAAAATAGCAAAATACTGTAAGAAACAAATATTTCTCTCCATTTTCTGTGTCAGTGGGTCGTTGTGGAGGTGGTCACCCTTGGAGCTGGCTGGGTCCAACTTGTTGGTGCTGCCTACACTGATCCAGCCCGCAGAGCTCATCCCAGCCCCGGCACGTCTGTACACACAGGGCTGTTCCTGGTCCAGGTTTTGTATTTGTTTCTGCCTTGCACTGCTTTTTTTTGTAAATCCTGCAGCATTTCTGTTCACTCCAGTCCTTCATAAAATTCTCATCTTGGGTTTTTTTCTTTCCTTTTGCAGTGTTTTTACTTCAGTGCATACACAGATGTGCTGCCAACACACTCATGAATGCACCCAAAACTGAAGGTTCAATTAAGCAGTTCATTGCTCTTTTGACATTTTAATTTCATCTCCTTTTTTTTTTTTTTAGGAGAATTAGTGGTAACTTTATCTCTCATCAAATTCCAGGATTTTGTCTAATTCAATTATACCTATCGAGATTCTTTTCTTCTTTCTTCATCTTTACTGAACTGACACAGATTAGTGTGTCTGCTTCTGAGAAAATCCAAATCACCCTGGAATTCTCTTTCTTTGTGTATGCCCAATAATATCTCTTACACTTCTTCAAGACTAGAAAGCTTTGATTTATTGTTTATTACATATTATTATTAAACCATTTTAATGATGTTCCGTCTTCAGAGATGGTTAATTTGTTGCAGCAGTGATGATAATAGAAAAAATATTAGGAAGCGCCACCCCTGTGCATTAGCCTTCCTTGCCTTGTTCCCTGTCAGTTCAGATCTCCTTCTCCTCATCTGTGAGATAGAAATAACCTTGGGACTGGGAGAAAAGTGTGTTTCTCATAAGAGCTCGGGACAGGAAAGGCTTTTCTTTAAATCGAAAGCAGTTGGCGGCTGCAAGAGCCTTGAGGCAGAACCTCTGCTGCTGCTGCTGATGTGTGTCAGCCCTTCCACCTGCCCACAGGCACAATTCTCTGGGGTTAATATCGAACCCAAAGTCCTTATTTTTAATTCTGCTCTAATCTGAGACCTGCTGCAAAGCTGTGTGTTCTCCATGTGGGAACAGGCTGGGTTTTCCTGGAGGCTGGAGAGAGCTGCTTGTGGTGATGGGACAGGTCAGAGAATCACAGAAAATGCCAGGTTGGAAGGGACTCACAAGGATCATTGAGTCCAACTCCTGGCCCTGCACAGGACCCTCCCCAAGAGTCACACCATGTGCCTGAGAGTATCATCCAAATGCTTCTTGAGCTCTGTCAGGCTTGGTTATGAGGATATTCTTCCCAGCAAGTCCCTAACCCTGTGAACTGGAAACTGGGCTGGGCTTTGCCCAGTGCAAGTCTCCAGGAACTACCTTAGGATTTTTAGGGGATGTGCCCAGCCTGCTTCTACCACCATCATCTCCTCCATCAGGCACAACTTGAGGACAGCAGCAATATGGCCTGGATGGACAGACTATTTTGGCTCCTCCCTCTTGGAAGGGAGTTTCACCACCTCTCCTTCTGAGATGCACTTTGTCAGCTAGCTGTTAAACAGAGATCCTCTTCTTCTGCACAGCTCTTTCTTTCCTAGGTAATTGGGAGGTCTGTGTGTGCTCCAAGGGAATAATGAGGAGCATCCCCCTTTGTTTGTACCCCAGTAACCCTCTGCATCCAGGTTTGGTGAAGTACAGAATTCGGGTTGGAAGGCATCATTTAGTTCAAACCCTTAATGAGTCCAACCCCTCAAGTGGTTGTTGGTGGTGCTGCATTTAAGGGCAATGCAACCCTGTGAAAACTGATGCTGTTGATTTTACTCAGCGTTGCTCAAAAGTTATCAAAGCCAAGGATGGGTGTCAGCACACAGGGCTGGGCATTCCCAGACCTCATGGCTGTGCAGGTGGATCGGCATGTGGAGAGGTCACACCTACCAACTTCTTAGGCCTCTGGTGTGAAAGATAAAGCCATCTGGTCACCATTTGACAGCTTAAATTGTAATTACACCGTTTGGCCTAGGAATTGCTGCGAGCCACTGTTTGAAGCTGCCTTGTGATTCAGCTCTTCTAGCGCTGATAGGGATCGAGTCATTCCACGGGAGCTGAGTTACTGGAGTTCATCTCGCTTCATCTCCCTGGCCTGCTTTTTGCCTTCCAGAATTTATCCCGGCAGATCCTTCGTTATGATTGTGAACTTGGCAGCAGTTGTTTGGTGTAAATAATCGCAGTGGCCGATAACCAGGAACACCTGCCGGCCCATTACCCGGATAAGGAGGAGAAGATGGGCATCTCCAGCGAAATTCCACAATATGGAAGTGTTTAAAGGAAGACCTGCCCGGCTCAGGGTAGCAGAGATCTGAACCTTTAAATTGCAGCCATTCCCGGCCTGACGATAAGTAAATAAACAATTCACAGCTGCCTGGGCTAAACACAGAAACACATCTATCTCTTCCAGGCGTGATTGCCGAACAAGTAATTAAGTGCGAAATGTGAGCCCTCAATGTCAGTGTGAGCTGATAAAGGTCTTCAGTTGTAAATTAGCTGAACTCCAGCGAGCCCTCGATATTAACCCTTCAGGAGCCCTTGGGTGGCAGTGGGTGCCTTAGCATGACTCCAGTGCAATTTGCATGCAATTATTCCTGACATTTGCCCCTGGGAATATGGAGCTGTTGTTTTAGCAAATTAAAAAAACAAGGGAGGGAGTTCTTTGCTCTCTTTTCCCTGAGCTAGTGCAGGGCACCCTGTAAGTCCCAGTTCATGGCTCTGCCACGCTCGTCCATCACATTCCCTCTGTCACTCTTCCTCCTGGCGATAGCAGAGGTGTCACAAACCCCAAATACATTTAAGTTGGTGAGCTGTTGGTGAGCTTTATCTCAGGCTGTGAGATAAAGAGGGCTGCTAACTCAGATGGGCAGATACCCATCAGTGGCTCAAAATGAGTATACCAGGATTCACCTTGGGAATAAGGATGCAATGAATGACCATAAATTGAAAAACCACCATTTGTTAAGTAATTCATTAAATGGGTTTGGGGTCTTTTTGTTTGGTTTGTGGTTGTTGTTTTTTTTTTTCTCCTTTTTTTTTTTTTCTTCCATGAATGAAGGAGTTAAAAGGGGGCTCACTAATGATTTTACTTTGCAAGGTAACTGATGATTTATCTTAAGAGTTCAGCTCCTGCAATCCTATGACTGTACTCAGTATTCATTTTCAGGTATATATCTCTCATTCTTTTAGCTCACAGTGAAAGCTTTGACAAAGTCCATCAAGTGTCCAGTTTTCAATCCAAGGGACTGCAAACTACAAGACAAATAAAAATAATTCGTAGCAGATTTTTTTAAAACTCATAATTTTCAAGCCATCCATTAATTTTTGAGTCCTAAATATCAACTTTGCAACTTCTGGGATTAACTGTACTTGATGGAGTTTTGCTGCTTAAATGATTCACAAGCTTAGAGAACCTGTTTGATGCTGGGACTGGATTTGACTCAAACCCCTGGTTGTGAAGATGTGTGTGACTGTGAGGCTGGAGGGACAGATCTATGGATCTAGGCCTTGGAACCCCCAGACTCCAGGAGCCTATGGACCGCACGAGGCACTGCACATGCCTGCTGGCTCCTTGCTTCACTGGAAAAAGCTCAAGATGGGCCCAGTTTCACTCTCCTCACCAGCCAGTCTGAACTGGGCATTAGTGGAGCCTCATCCCTGCTTCTACTCTCAACACTTTTGGTTTGGGCAAGCTCTGTCCAGTCACACTGTGACACAGAACAAGAAGGGGAGAGAGGGAAATTTATGGCCATCTTTGGCAAGATGTAGTTGAATTCCAGGCCAGACCTCTAGAAATAACATTTGAACTATGGCTCAAACCTGGTCCAGAGAAATGACTTCTCACATGGAGCCTGCATTGCTTTGTCTTTCACATCATTGTGACTGCAGAGGAGTGGGAGAGGAGACAGAAAGGAGGAGAGATCCCATAGTCCCTCCTCAGCCCCCAAATGCTGACAGAGGAACTCAAAACCACCACTGCAGTTATGCTGTGGTTTATTTTGGGCTCCAGACTGCTCAGGAGCATGGTAAGTCAGCAGGTGCAATGCTGCAGAGCTAAATAGGCTGAGTTCAGGCAAGAGAAAAATCTTTTATCTGCTGGGCTTAACACAGAAGTGACCCCCTGGCAGTCACCACAATGCATCCCAAACCAAACAGATAAATCAAGAGATTGTGTTGTTGCACATATGAGCCTGCTATGAGTATTTTAACCCTTGGACAAAGCTTGCTGACCTTGGCTTTTGTGCCACAAGTGTTTAATCCTTTTATCTAAGACTCCCCCATGTCTCTATTACCTTTCCTAACAGTCTCCCAGGTGGGTAGAAATCACTAGAAGATGTTGAAATTTGGCTCTGGAGCAGCTGTAGTAGGTAAAGACAGTGCAAATGATAGAATATTTTTTTTTTAATGGGAGTTTAATGAGTTTATGATGGGAATTATTTGACCTAGTACCTCCTGTAGAAGGAGATACATTGGATGATTCCAGAGATCCCTTCCAGTCTTATGTCCTGCTTTCCTCTGACTGTGGAAGACAAAGAAACAACCAAACTCACACGTGCCTTGCTGCTGGTCTTGGGACCCAAGGCACTCACTGAACCCACACCTACACAGAGAGGGGAACTTCCTAAAACCTTTCTCCTTAAATGGCTCTATTTTCCCTGTCTTGGCTTCACTAGCATGACACCCTTTCACTACTCCATCATGCCTGGGCATAGCTTTTCATCCTCAGCCCGGGAATCCCACTCAGATCACTCTGTAGTAAATTTTTATGGGGACCAAATGTATTCTTGGGTTCACTGGGGAAGGGAGGAAAGCAGGGAGTGATTAACAGCAGGGATATGGGACATCAATTTTTTTTCTCCCTGCAGCCCATTCTTAGTTTGGAACTGGCCTCATTATTATATATTTCTTCAGATTTAACTCACAGACTTTTACTCTTTTCCTGTTCTGAAGCAGCTGCTTATATTTTACAGCTTTACTTGAAGCCATGACAAGAGCTGTGCTCAAAATGTGGGAGTCTGTATCATAGTTTAGGAAGTCAGCCACCAAATCCCTGGTGCACCTTGGCAGCTGGGAATGCTCCAGCCCAGCCAGGGTGCTGCCAACAAACCAGGATGCCCCTGCCAAACCAGCTGCTGGGAGCACATCAGGAGTGGTGCAAATGGTAGATGGGAACATCAGATAACCAAGCCAGGAATCTCCTCGTGAACCACAAGAGCCTTATCTTTCCCCTCTCCCAGAGAAACCATACAAAAAATGCTCTATTTCACACAGCTGTTTTTTTCAGAGCTGGGGCCGTGGAGAACACGGATCATCCATTTTAGATCCCACTTCCAGTGAGAGGCCCTGGGAACAGGGCAGGGAGACAACTTTCAAAACCCAAGCTGTGAAGGAGCAAGAACACTCCTACAATGTCCCTTCTAAAAGGGAGCCTCCCTTTTGGGTTTCAAATGCTGTCTTTGTCAGCACCCTTGGTAACCTCTCTAGCAAAGAGCTGAATGTTATTAGAAAAGAGCTGAGTATGGGTGGGAAGACAAGAAAACAAAAGGAAATAGAAGTCCTGGAAATTGATTTTCCATTTGAATCTATTATTTTTTTGTCTTCTAATTTTTAATGAGACACTGTATGAAGTTTATTGCACTGCTATCTATTTTCTTTTAGGGTGTGTTATCTTTTGTGACTTAGTTTAGACTAAAATAAACGCCAGTTACTAATTAAGGATAGGAATGGAAATCCAAAGATTTGCTTCTCATCAATGCCAAGTGGTAAATCCTTTAATGCTCTGGGATTTTGCTCTATGGCTCTAAATTTCCCATTGGTATTTAGTAATCTGCTGATTGCATTTACTTTAATTCTTTGGTCTTCAGAGTGTTCATGTTGAGATACTCACTTGCAGTAGCTCTGTGTGTTAAGGGCAATGAGTTAAAAGCGGTAGGGTTTTTTCATTAAATTCCAGCTCTGTTTTTTCTATTGAGTTCCCAACTACTGTGTTATATCATACTAATAAGAGTTGTACTCTGGCTGGACAAATGACAGCGTGTTGCAGTGTCCTGGGGGAGCCATGACATCATTTCTAATTTGCTTATCTGCACTCCAAGAAATGGAAGGGTGAGTGGTGAGAAACTGAATTGTATTTTCACTCTAACTCACCTCATCTTGCTATGATGTTATGGGAACTGTGTCACTGAGCAGCTCACACCCACTGCCCTGGAGACCTCACACCCACCCATTCCCTGGAGACCTCAGATGCACCTATTTCCACCTATTTTCCCATTCCCAAGGGCTAAGCAGCAGCAATTGTGGAGGAAAGGGACACCATTTCTTTTAATGCACGTCCCTCAAGGTTTGTCTGCGGGCTGAGAGGCACCAAGGAGAACCTTCCAAGCAGTTTTGTGCTAGACTCTCACAACCTCTTTGACACTGGGATAAACAAGAATAGAGGTTGGAGAAATTTTTTGGAGCAACTTGGGTACCTTTGGCTGTGTTTGGACTGCATTAGCTCAAACAGGATTTAATTTTTAATTTTTTTTTCACATCCTCACTCAAGCTGAGACTGGAAGAGATGTTCTATTCTCATGGGAGCTGAAACAAGGCTTTCTAACAGAGCTGGTTGAACCTTTGCTGTGGGTCCTTCTCTGCTCATGGAATTAGGACAGGAGGCAGGAAATTTTAGAATTGGAGAGAGACTGTGGCATTTCCCATTTTATTTGTATCATTCTGAGTAAATAGCTTGCATACAGAGAATCTTGGATAAATAGTTATGAAATCACTAAATGCTTTTCTAATTTAACCCAAACTTTTAGCATTTTCTGAAACCGTGGCTGCCTCTTCTCCAAAAAAGATAATCTTGACATTAAGTTTTTAATAACTCTGTAGCACTCAGCCAATTGAGATATTTTATTTTCCCTAAGTGAAGGTCTGGCCATTCTGTCCATTTGTTTTGCAATGAGAACTTTCGAAGTGGAAGGGCAAGGACATTTTTTTGTTGTTTACCTACTTATTGCTCTTATTCCAGAGAATCCCTCATGCACTGAAAGCTGTGCTTGCACTTCCTCACTTCTAATACAAGTGCACATTTAACTGATCCCTGCTCAACCCAGCATCCCACGTGGGCATCTTCCCTCATCCCCCAGAGAGGATTCACTGATGTTCTTTTAAGCTTAAAATTTGGACAGTTCAACTCTCTCTATCAATTTGGGTAAAGTGAGTTTGAAGAAGAGAACTAAAGCTGTATTTTCTGAGTGATTTGGGAAAATAAAATTACTCCAGTCCAAGGAGCTTTCAGTTACACCAGTGCCATAAGCTGGGCACCTGGAACAGCTGCCTTGGCAGTCCAAGGGAGTGAGGACCAAAGGCTCCAGCTCCCTGCACTGGGAATGACATAATGGCACGAGGAAGACACTGAGATAACCTGTTCCTTTAAAAATAGCAAGGTCAGGGAGGCAATAAAGCTGTCAGCATGGCAATCACTGCAGTGCTGGTGTTCCACCAGCTCACCAGGCTGGAGACCAGGAGGGTGGGAATTCCCAACGAGGATGGCCACGTTTGGGTAAACAAACTTGTGGCAATACCCCAGTGCTATTGTCAGCTGAACAGCTCTATTTGTGCCAATGATATTTCCAGGTTAGCTCCTCCTAGGGCGATAAAGATCTTCATTTGATTATTTTTGCCATTTTTTTTCATTTTTTTTTCCCCTTCAGTGCAATGATAGATGGAGTGCCCATAAAACCTCCCGGCACCACGTACGACATCCCCAAGCACCGAGCCAGGTGTGGAGCAACTGGTCACAGACCAGGCTTCCACCCAGGCCTAGGCTTGGCTCCTGTGTGTCTATTCTCTGGTCACTGGGATGCTTCACTCTTTGTTTGCTGTGAGCGTCCAGCTGTGGGAATATTTCACACCAAAGTCCAGGCCAAGAATGGAAAACCATCAAATCTATTCAGCTGAGCAGCCTTGGGAGGTGCTCACGTGGTTCAGGTGGGAGCACAGCCCAATGTTTTCATTGTGCTGAGAGTATATGATTTCAACAAAGGAAGATGTTGTGTAGGGTTCACATCCTGTTGGTGCATCAGATACGTTTCAGCTATTGCTGATTTCCTTTGGATGACATGTCCTTGGCTAAGTCTCCAGTTTAGCTGTTCTTGAACAATAGGTCATAGTGACGAAGCTGATTTTGGGGGCAGCTTTTGGACATGAGTGTTTTGGCTCAAACTGTGCAGTATTGATAAGGGTTGTAAATCTCAGAATCTTTAAGTTTGGAAAAGACCTCTCTGATCATCGAGTCCAACCTGTGACTGATCCCCACCTTGTCACCCAGCCCAGAGCACTCAGTGCCACATCCAGTTATTCCTTGGACACCTCCAGGGATGGGGACTCCACCACCTCCCTGGGCAGCCCATTCCAAGGCCTGACCACCCTTATAGTGAAGAAATTCCTCCTGATGTCCAACCTGAACCTCCTCTGGCACAGCTTGAGGCTGTTTCCTCTTGTCCTGTCACTTGCTATCTGGGAGAAGAGACTGATCCTCACTGGACTACAACCTCCTGTCAGGGAGTTGTAGGGAGTGATGAGGTCTCCTCTGAGCTTCTCTTTCTCCAGGCTGAGTCCCTCCAGCTCCCTCAGCTGCTCCTCATATGACTCAGTCTCTAGACCCTTCACTAGTTTATATGCAAAGGCAGTGCCTAGAAATGAAGCATAAACTTGTGCCACTGATACCAAGGCTTGTTCTGTTAAACCAGGTAAGACACCAAGTCTTCAGCAAATTTTGGTGACATTTTTGACTTTTAAGATTTTTTTTCAGCTTAAAGCACTGAGAAAATGTCCGGGGTTGAGTTCAGAGATGAGAAAGACCAAAAGAGGCATCAGCCTCACATAAATGAAATCTGGTTGCAGTTAGTGCAGCTGCCACTGCCTTGCACAGCTTTTCCCTTCCTTTAGTGGTGGCTCAGAGCTGCACTCAGAATAGCTCAAGGCACTTATAATCTGAAATTCTTGACAATTACATCCATCTTCTTCCATTCTGTCCAAGAAATCCATTTGAAAATGAAGCTTTAAATCCAAACTTCTTGTTTTAACGCTGTTAAAAAGGGTTAGAGATGGGACGTGATTCTGAGCGACTGGAGGGGATAAAGTTGTGGTTGACCAGAAAAATTTGTTGCAACTCAAACAAAACATTTGTAAGTTTTTTAAGTGCATTTGTTAACTTTGCATATTTTGGTGTGTCATCACATTTACTGATTTTGATGGGGACCAAAACCATAAATATTGTGAGACAAGGCTACTTCCGTGGACAGTTTTTGTTCTGTACTGGAGGGAGAAAACCTGTTCTTGTAGGATTTACAGCTAAAAAAGAAATCAGAAAAAAATCATTTGTGAGTGTTTTTCTAAATGGAATAATTAATCTGAACTTGCCTGTCACCAGGTCCTAATTACTTGTTCGTGTTACAGCTAATTACATTAATTCTCCACAGGTGAGGCAGAGTTCTAAGGCAATGAAGGAATTTAAACAGAGTGATTTTTCAGGTTTTGGTTCTATTTACAGACTGTGGTATGTCCATTTGAAGGAAAGCCAGAATCTGAAACTGAAACGCCAGTGTTTTCTTCTTGGCTATAATTGGAATCTTTTAAGACAAGATTCCAATGTTTGAAGGTGTTCACTGCAAGGTTTTGGTCCTTTCCCATCAAGTTTTCAGTGCTGATGTAGAAAACACTAAACCTGATGTTGGCTGCCTTCTTCTGCCATTGAACTCAGCAGGGATTTTATTCTTTGATTTCAGGCAAAGCACAATCACGCCAATGTTTAACACTTCTGGCTGTTCAAAAGACACCCTGGTCCAGATCACCTGCTCTGGATCTGCAGGTTGTGCTTCACAGGTGTCACCAGCCCTTCTTGAGCCACCACTGAAGTGCAGTTTTGACTGGAAACAGGAATTTCTCTCCTGGTTGGACAAACTAACACTCGTGACCTGAAAAGCTGCTGACATTTGTTGCTTCTTGGGAGCAACCCTGTTGGGGAGGAAGTCAAAGGCAGTTAATTTTTGTGATGATAATAAAGTCTTTTAATGAAGGGACTTTGGAGGGTTTGGCCTCCAACTCCTTTGCCTCAGGGAGCGGGTGTGAAGTGAAGCAGCTCATCCTCCCTGGGTTTGCCATCCTATCTGCAAGGGCGTGAGAAGAACAGTGTTTGTACCTCTGCCAAGCTGTTCCCTGCTGGCCTTTGAGAAACCAAGTTGCAAAAAGCTCCTTCTTGCAGAGTGTTGCAAGGACTGTCTTGAATTTGGCTTCAGAAATTAATTCAACTCTTTTTTTTTCCTTTTTTTTTAATCTGGGTTGCTTCACACGATTTAAAAAATCAATATATGATTTATGTGGATCTGTTGAGTGGGGCAGAGGACCTACATCACCTACAGTGATGGTGATGGGGGTGGCAATTACTATGTGCTAGAGCAACAAGTCAGCATTATTTTAAATCCATTCCTTCATCCAATGCAACAGTAACATCTTTTGGACAAGGGATTTTGGAAAAGTTGAAATGTTTGCTTTACAAAACAGACATAAAATTTCTCCTTCAAGGTGCTAAATTTGTGCTGAGCTGGTCCAAAACACGACTGCATCTGGCTGTGTCTCGTGTCTGCTACTAAAAAAATGTCCTAAATTCCAGACAACCTCTGGGGCTTTGAAATAAAACTCATTAATCCTGCATTTGAATTTAATATTTGAAATTTTATCCTAATCTTTTTTTCTTCCACATGAATTAACTTTAGAATACTTGGAAAGGAGCACAAGGGTGGTTTTTTTTCCCTTGGTTTTTTTTTTTTTTAGAGAGAAAGAGAGAGGGAGAACATTCTTAACAAAGGGTATAAAATTAAACTAGATTTGACCTCTGCCTTTAGCAGATTTTCCACCTGGTCTGTGCAGGAAATCAACTTCTATATAGCAGCTCTTTCATAAGGAATAACATACATGAGTCTGTAAGTGACAGTTTTTCTTGGGTGGACAACAATGTTAGTTACTTTTTATGATTAATTGATAAATGTTTTGATATGGTGCCTGGGCTCTGAGTCAAAAATCACTCTAGTTAGATGATCCAACACTTGGGAAGCTGAGCCAATTACAGCTCAGGCACAGTGAAAACAATTCTAAAATATTTGAGCCTAAAAATGTGCATAGTTGTTAAGGAATCTTACACGTGGGTGTATGGTGGTATCCTGAATTACAACTACTTGGTGCGCCAATTTCTTGAGGAATGCAGGGAA
Organism: Manacus candei; assembly: GCF_025592945.1. Taxonomy (NCBI): domain Eukaryota; kingdom Metazoa; phylum Chordata; class Aves; order Passeriformes; family Pipridae; genus Manacus; species Manacus candei. The sequence goes on along the minus strand of NW_026138101.1, from coordinate 361,518 downwards.
GTGCAGGGATTCGAGACTCTTGCCTCTATATTTCAAAAGACTTGGGAAAACAGAAGAACCACATGGACTCTTGTGGCTGGGCACGTGCTGAGGAAAACCAGACCGTGGGCCAAAATGTACTTTTAGTCTCTTGGGTTCCACAAATCCCTTTGCTTTTTTGGGAAGGTTTTAGGTTTCAAGTCTCCTTCCCTTGACTCCTAACCTCCTCTGAGCTTTCTCTTTTCTTTTTTTAGGCTCCAGAACTTACTTTCTATACCAAGATTCCTACTTGGTCCTCGGATTTGCACCCTGACTCTAAGCCCTAATGGATTTTTAAATGATTAATGAGAAATAGGACTTCATCCTGTTGGTGGCTATTGATGAGGTTAGGGTGGACTCAGAGGTTGTGGGTGCAGCCCAGAATTGGTACAGATTAGAAAGAGCTTTTGGAGGTCCTCTAGAAGAATAACCCACCTTGCCACCTTATTAGGAGGCAGAAAAAACACTTTGTATTTTGCTTTCCATGGGTAAGTGAATACAGAGACATTTTCTCAGTAGGAGTTTGGGGTCATCAACTCAAAGACCATTTGGAAAATTTCCTATTGCAGGTTGCTAGTGGCTTTGTGTGTGACACAGCTGCTCCCAGCAAAGTCAGGGAAAGAGAACATCCATCCCCTTTCCTGGTTTGGGTTCCCCAGCCTTCAGTATCTACAACGTTACACGGAGGTTTTGAGGGATGCATGTCTGGATTTCACCAGTGCCACCAGAGATCTGGAAACTGAGGGGCAAATCCTGAATTTCAGAAATCTCAGTGGTTATTTGCTGCTCATCATAGATCTCTGCATTTTTCATGCAAGGATCTAAACTCAACCCCACACATCTCATTGTCTTCAATGGATTTTTATTCCAAGGTCAAGACCAGGAATCACTTTAGAAAAAATGATGTCTAATGAATACAGCTGGAGGCTCTTTGACATCACCAGGGCCATCAACCCCTGAAGGGCTTAGATCTGGAATCCACTGAAGATGTTTGAATAGACTTAGATTTAGATACTACTTCATTTTCTTCTGACCCTTGACAGACCGTTTTGTCTAAAGAAGACAGTGAGGAGAGCTGAAGAATGTGTTTACAAATGGAACAGCATCTTTCCCATCCTTGTTTTACAGTGAAGATCCATAAAGAGGAATGTTCCTTCCAGTCTGTTGTGTGCCTAAAAATGCAACATTTCCACTAATTCTCCCTTTTAAGGTGCCATTTGAATGACATGATACCCCCTTCCCACCCTCCCTCTGTCCTTGACACTCTGTTTGGATCCTGGCTGCTGGATCTGAACACACTCCTGCCTTCACTTTATTTAACACTGGAGGATTTCATCGTTGTTGATACGAAAGGAAAATTTCTAGCAGCACACTGTAAGCTTTACTGCTCGTGACTTCTTAATCATGCAGATTTTATTTCATGTTAAGCTAGCAACTGAACTCTTCTAATAAACAGAGTAAAAATCTAATTAGGCTACTGGAGGGGAATAGAAGAATTTATCCTCCTCCAGACACACAGACATTAGGAATTCTCCCTCAAACATACACACAGGCTTCCTGGCAGCTGCCTCGCTCAAAGAGTGGCTAATGATCATAGTAATTTGCACTTAGCTGATACTGCTACGAGTCCCTCACACATGGAAAATATACTTCTTTCATGAGATCATCCAGGGCAGCATGGCCTCGTAGATTCTGCACAGAGAAAAAGAAATCCCAATTCCTAATCCCATGGCTCACACTACTTGCTGTGTGGTCTCTCCCTCTCAGTTTCTCCATCTCTCTTATCCGGCTCATTCATGGGATTGTGGTGATTACTCAGGCGTTTGTCTGTAATGTGTTTCTAAAGCAGAGGCACAATTAAAGTGCAGGAGCTGTGCTGTGATTAGAGACTCAACAGCACCTCCAAAACACTTGTAGAGAAGATTGACATCCAACATGAATTTGGCTGATTTTTTGTCCTCATTGGGCTTGTAATAACTTCAAGTGTTGCTGGTGAGAAAGAGCTCCAAAACCATCAGGCCTTGGGGGAAGTTGACCCCATGTGAGGGGGCCCATCTTCCCACACAGAGGCCATACAGCCAAAGTACACCCAGCATGTCAGGGACATCTCCATGCACACAGTCTTTCCTGGCCTGCACACCCGTGGTCCATCCAAAGAGGTGATGCTCCCCAGGGAAGTGGTGGAGCCACCATCCCTGGAAGTATTCAAAAAAGGAGTGGATGTGGCACTTTGTGATATGATTTAGTGGACGTGGTGGTATTGGTGGTATTGGACTTTATGATCTTGGAGGTCTTTTACAACCTTAATTAGTCTATGATTTTATGATACCAACTCAAATTTTTACCTCTTACAGCCAAAAGCAGCTGATCCAGCTGATGGGTTCAGGCTTGGCCTCTCTGCTGATTTGGACAGGGATTAATGCATCGTGCAAGTGGCAGGGAGTCCTCCAGCAAATTCCCTCATTGTTCCCTGCAAAGGGCAGCCCAGATGTCCCACAGCAGCCCCAGTTTGACATTGGGAACTATGAGATGTATGTCCAGAATTGGCTGTGCAAGTGTGGACACCATGGAGGCTCCAGGTAACCCAAGGCAACCCTCACTGGGAATCAGTGCTTGAAGATTTTCCCTGTGCCTGAATGTTTTCATTCAGCAGTGGGGTTTTTTTCAGCTGTAATGAAAATAAGAACTGTAATCCCCTTTTCCAAGACTGTTTAGCTCTTTCTATGTTGCTTGTCAGGATTGTTCCTATAAAACCATCAATCATTTCTTTGGTTTGAATGAAATGTAGGGAGACAATATAGGAGTAAATGTTAAAATAAGACCGGAATAAAAGCTGGGGTATGTTTATAAGCAAATAGAATCATAGAATTATAGAATCACAGGATGGCTTGGGTTGGAAGGGGCCTTAAAGATCACCTCATTCCACTCCACTAGACCAGTTTACTCAGAGTTCCATCCAACCTGACCTTGAAAACTTCTGGGAATGGGGCATCCACAGGTTCTCTGGGCAATAAAACAGGACCTAACCCAGCCTCTGGAAACCTCAGAAAACATCTTTCTACTGACCACAGTAGGGCAGGGTGCCAACAGCTCTGGCCCCAGGAGACATAACTGGTCCAGGAGGGATTCAGGTCCCGCTGAGAACAGGTTTGTTCAGGGAAGGGTGTAGCCCCAGCAGTGGGAGGAGAAGACCTGCCTCCTCCTATTTCAGATTTTTGAAAACCATCACCACAAAAGAAACCAAAATACAAAAAATTCCAAAAAACAGTGACCCTGCAGTGGGCTGAAGCTGATGTATCTTTTTATAATACAATGAGTTTTTGTGAAATGGAGTCACTGGCCTGAAACCTGGAGGCATCGCTTAGTTTTAACTTCTGCTTTATGCAGGCAAAACTCCAGTTGATGTGAGAGAGCACTGGGTCATATTAGGATTTGGCCCACAAGGGCGGAGGAGAGCCAAGCTCAGAATGTCACATAAACATATTAACTAGAGACTTGGCTTTCTCCAAGATCCCAGGCATGGAATAGGGCTGTGATTTAGTCTTCTATGAGGCATATAAGGAGGTTAAATTTGTCCTGAGTAAAGCATTAAGAGAACAGGATCCAAACATCTGCACAACCATCTGTATCATCTCTTCCTCCTCCCAGAGATGTCTGGAATATAGTTTGGTTTGTGTGACAGGTAGAAACTGAGCTAAAAGCTGCTTAACCTGTTCTGTGTGGGTGAAAAATAATTTAAAAATCAAACCATAGGTTGTTCATGCTGAAGTCTAAAGCTTGTTCTCCCTGGTGCTGAGGTATGAAGGGGGCATATTGTTCATTTAAACCACACTCTATAGTTTCTGCAGCAGCAAAGTATTTTTGAAACTTTACAGCTGTAGTAGAAATTCCCTGGAGCTTATCCTTCAGTTTTCTGCCAATCAAAAAGCTGAAGGCACTCTGGTTTGGGCTCCAAAAGTGACATTTTAGTGTTACACATCTTAAATGTGGAGTGGTTTCGCGAGAGCATCCTGACAGGTTTTGAACTCCCAAGAAATTGTTTTCTGGTGCCAAGCTACACAGTCTGGGAAAGGCTGCACGCCACTCTCACTCCCTGCAGCTCTGCCAGAACCCAAAATATAGTCACAAAAAAAGAATAAGAAATATGGCTCAGGACTATGGTTTGTGGGTGCATTTCAAGCAGGAGCTTTCTCTAACATTTAATGGATTAACTGCTCTCTGAGCCATAAGGAGTCAGTATAAGGGGAGGTCCATGTACAAGTATATCATGTGGTGACACTATGAAGAAAGGGAGAGACAGGGCAGGAAAGAAAATTCACCAAAAAACATCTACAGTGTGGAGGAAAAGGTAAAACTTGGGCCAATCCACTGTAAGCCCATTAACTTTATAAATTTAAAAGTGACTTTGCAGTGGTTTCTCAAAGGGAAAACACGGGCATCTGAGAAGGTGTGGATGCTAAAGCATTGATGTGGGACCTGTATTTCAGGGAACAAGAATACATCAGTATGCCATGACTGTCTCCACAAAATGGTCTAAAGGAGGATATTGAAGGAAGTCTAAAATTATTGGTTAAAAAAAAAAAAGAGAGAATGGTTATGAGATGGAAAAAATACATTTGGATTCTTGTTATTATTTTATTTAAGTAGAGCAGAGAAGAGCTAGGAGAGAAATAGGCAACATCTTAAGACCTTTAATTGGATGATAAGAATAGACTATCTTTTATTTAAGACCTTGGATGAATCAACTGACAATAATTAATTTTAGCTGGTTAGAGCAGAAGCTGCACTGCCACAGGCAGATTTACCTCCAGGAGTATAATTGAAATGTGATTGTTTATATCAATTGGGGTTCGAAAGAGGTCCCCAACAGGGAATAGCTCAGATGTGGTTCTCATACCTCCCCTGAAGTGCCCTGCACTGACCAGGGCAGAGCCAGGACACCAGGTGAGAGGAGCTCTGAGCTCAGCCCCTCCTGATGTCCTTGCACGCAGGAGGCTTCATGTTTTAGAACACTCTGTCATGGACTCGATGACTTTGGCCCAGTACCTTCTGTTTATTGTTAATGAAAGTCAATTCAAGTGTGGAAAAGTACAAAATGTCAACCTATGACCTTGTGAAATCCATGGCAGGAGAGAGAAAAGAAAGACAACCCACCCTTTGGTACACGCTTTGTGCCTCCTGCTGTGTTGGGATCCAGAAGGAGAAACCTTTCCTCAGGACTGGGGCTCAGTAAGTCAGGAATTTTGTCTCTCTTTATTTTCATTACAGTTAGTTAAATCCTTGGGCTCCTGTTAACACTGAGCTCCAAGCTGATTTTTTTGTTGAAATGCTGAAGCCTAATTTTCGTTTAACAATTTTCTGTTTGAGGCCAACATCAAATTAGTGTGTTTTCCACTGGCAGACCCCAGTAATTTGGTAGGCAGTAGGCTCACACATACTTAAGTTATTCAATACATTTTGTTATACTCTGTACAAAAACCTAGTCAGAAAAGGCTGATTTATGATATTCCTCAGGTTTCCTGTTACTTTAAACCACTAACATCCTATGGCCAAGCCCTTCATAGGCAGCCAGCACATCTGGCCCAGAGTGGGTCTGTCACCTATGGCCGAAATGCCATATTTATAATCAAGTCATCATAGAAAAGAAAGAATTGATTATGATGAAAAAAGAAAAAAAATGGAAATATAAAAAAGGCAAATTTATCAGTGGACATTTGTAAATATGATTGGGTGGGTTTTTTTCCAAACATACATCCCAGACAAAGGGGAGCCTGTAATACACTGAGCAGAATATTAGATACGTCCAATCAGCTCTTCTGGCTCAATTATAAATTACTGAAAGCTCTGATTTTCTCATTTCACACATTTTTAATGTCTATTTTGTGTTTCATTTATAGAGACAACCCACTCCTGGCTGAAGCCAGAGCTCCACAGTCCATGTGAAATCCCACCTGCAATTCTGCAAATGCTTGTAAAGAAGTGAGTCTGCTCCTCACAAAGTGTTTTTTAGCTGGTCTCCTCAGGGGGTTAAGGCTTATGCAGTCATTGTTTCTGTGTTGTATCTGTGTATCCATCTGTCAAATCTGATCAATGAGCCAAAGTCTCCCTAAATATTAACTTCCTACATGTTTCATAAAATAGTTAGAGGCAGAAATTTGGCTTATTGTCCTCCTTTAAGGGAAAGCTGGAGTGCACGTCCATGCTGTAAAAATCATACACAAATCCACAGAGCATGAAATTAGGCTCACAGCACAAATCCTTAATTTTCCTCATAAAACTGTGTGATTAAAAATTAACTTTATAAAAAAGGAGAGTGTAAAGACATGCAATATTCAAGCTGGTACAGGCAGAAGTCAGGCAGTGGTTTGGGGGTGCCAGTACATATAAACCAGCATGAGCATGGATTTAAGCTGTGTGTACTCCTGAAGGGCACAGCCAGAGCTGGCTGTATTTTTTTCCTCTGGAAGATGCATTTCACAGAGATTCATTTTTTTCTAAGGGAGTTGTAAAAGAAACCTGTGGATGATAACGAACAGATTCTCAGCTGTGTCGAACCCTGGAGCGCTGCTATGGAAATATGAAGAGCTGCAGAGGTTCAACCTCTTTGAAAATCTAATCACTGAATATTTCTAGTCAGCTTCCTCTGCCAAAGGAATATGAAATTTTCCAAGTCTGTGCCAAACTGTTCATGACCTGTTTCTCAAGAAGATTTGGATTATGTAACCAATAATCGTGGAACACCTCTTCACTTTCTAAATTACATCTGGCTGAGATGAATTTTTACGTGGAGAACACAACAAAAATGTGAAATACTATGTTTGTGCTAAACTGCAGTTATGACATATGAAAATCTCTATGGTAACATGGCATAACCTAAAGCAACTGTGTGTTCACACAAGAGAGATCCAACACCTTTGTCATTTTGTTCTTTATTATTTCTCACGGATACACTACTTTAAAGACTGAGGCAACTTCTCCATTCTCCAACCAAAGGTGCAACCCAGATTTATATCAGCTGTAATCCTTGGCAAAGTAGTTATCAGTTAATTTCCTGCATAATTTCTCCAGAAACACAAGTGCAGCCTGACTTTTTTTGATCTGGTTGATGAGAAGATCAACATGATGACCCAGCAACGTGCACTTGCAGCCCAGAAAGTCAAACATATCCTGGACTGCATCCAAAAGAATTGTGACCAGCAGATCAAGGGAGAGGATTCTCCCCCTCTACCCCACTCTGATGAGACCCCACCTGCAGAACTGCCTCCAGCTCTGGGGTCCCCAGCACAAAAAGGACATGAAGCTGCTGGAGCAATTTCAGAGAAGGCCACGAAGGTGCTCCAAGGGCTGGACCCCCTCTGCTCTGGAGACAGACTGGGAGAGATGGGAGTGTTCAGCCTGGGGAGGAGAAGGCTCCAGAGAGACCTTGGAGACCCTTCCAGTGCCTAAAGGGGCTCCAGGAGAGTGGGAGAGGGACTTTGGACAAGGGCCTGGAGGGACAGGACAAGGGGGAATGGCTTCCCACTGGCAGGGTAGGGTTAGATGGGATATTGGGAAGGAATTCTGAGCTGTGAGGGTGGTGAGGCCCTGGCACAGGTTGCCCAGAGAAATTGTGTGTGCCCCATCCCTGCAAGTGTCCAAGGCCAGGTTGGATGGGGCTTGGAGCAACCTGGAAGGTATCCCTTCCCTTATCAGGAGGTGGCAATGGATGAGCTTTAAAGTCCCTTCTAACCCACATCATTTATGGTTCTATATGCAGAAAATTATTTAAACACTTGTTCAACTTCAAGCAAGCAATTAAACATCTTTGAACTTCAGATTGTGCCTGAGAGTTGTTAAAACAGGGCCTTGGGGGAAGGACCCACCTGGTTTGTGTGTTCACTCAAGAAGATGATCTTTGCACGACTGTCCAAGGACTGACCAGCTCTCAGCAATAACAATACCTCTTGTTGCTTCTTTTGGCAAGAATTTTGTGAGTCTCTCTCAGAAGAATTAGATCACAGTCAGTCCCACCTTAACTACATATTTGCTCGCTGAATAAACAGGATGAAGTTGGCCCCATGGTCATGTCTGCTGGCAGAATTTAGCACTTCCAGTCCTGTCAGGTTGGTTCCAAGGGTGCACAGCATCCAACCAGTCTCTTGCATCCCAGCTTTTGCCCCCTGCCAAAATGATATCCCAGAAAAAGTTTTCAGTGCTCCCTTCCCCATCATTACGAGTAATGCACAACCAGAAGGACAAATTCATTCACATTTTAAATAGCAGCATCAGCAATATTTATTGCACAATAAAACAACATTTGTTCCAAGTATGCAGCCAGTTATTTATTTGTGTACAATTCTGAGTCATGCAACTTTAATTTGATGTTTAAAGTCTATTTTAACAAACAAGACTTTGTTTTATATGTAAAGTGCCTAATCAGGTGGGTTTTCTGAGCTATTTAAGTAGCTCTGAGAAATGCAAAGTCTGATGGATATTTCACTGCACTAAAAACCTTTTCCTCATATGAGCAAAAGCTTAATTGTTCCTTTATTACATGAAGGTTCTCAAAACTCTGCTTTTGCCTTTCAGGGTTGTTTTGAAAAATAAAGAGCAAGTGTAAACAGAGGATCAAAATTAATTTGGAAGATAGATGACTTCATGAAACAGGGTATTTCCGTTGTGCTTCCACAAGCAGTAGTACTTGTGCTGTGTATAGATAATTCACTTAAAAGGGCATATTTGAGCTGAATTCCCTTTCTGTTATCTTCCAGTGTCCCACTTCTCCACCTGTGAAACAGGGTTGTTTTATCTCTCTGCTAAGTAAAATACAGGTTTAGAAACAATAAGGTGCTCAGATATTGTTGTAAGGGAGCTGAAAAGAATCCCAAAATTCATTAGTATAACAGGTTTCTGTTTAGATCAGCAAGATGACAAAGAGTAGGTGGAATGGACTACTGCAGAATCCATATTACTAACTTTTATCTTGGGTTGCATGATCCCGTAAATAGCTGGAGAAATAAGAAAGATGAAAAATCTCAAATTAACTGTTGCAGTCTTGGGTACCTTTTGTCCTAATGCCCAAACACGCATTTCTAGCTATGAATTTCTAGGTGTGAATGAAGTTACAACAAAATTAATGGTGCCATTCATGGAGGAGGGAGGTCAGGAGGTAATTTTGTATTCTCTGCACTTCTATATCATTGGTAAATGTAGAGTGAACATTTAAACACAAACATGGATGTTGCACACTCGTGTTAAAAGTTACCCTTGGTTTTTGTTGGTAGAAGATTCGCTCGTAGTGGAGAAGAGTAAAATTGATGAGGCCACGTTGTGCTGGCTCCAGAGCTGCTGAAGTGAAAGGAAAAACTGGGAGAGAAACTCAACCCTCCAGCCAGACATGAATAACAGGAGCACAACACTGAGCACTTGAACATATCAGGGTAAGAGGAACTTGACTCCAGGGTCTAAAGAGAGTCTTATCAGCAGTGAGGAGATAGAGGAGGATTAATGGTGTTTGAATGCTTCCTGGCAATGACCTTTCTGCAGCCATTCCTTTGCTTTCAAGAGGGCTTTGGTTGCCCAAGAATAGCAGGGATTGCTGTTTAGGTAACTGTGATTTTACTTCTTCCTATTATCAAAGGATTTGAAGAAAAATCAGAGCTAATGGCAGATCTTGGAATCTCCACGAGGAGCATGTACAGACTGGGCACGAAGAAGCAGTTACTGTGCAAGATTTCTAGAATTAAATCAGGTTATTATGCCATGGATTTCCTGCCATTACATCAATTAATCTGGCCCTTAGTGTTTGTGAAATACTCTCAAGAATCCAGGCTGTACACCAGTATTAATCAGAATGATATTACTTTTTTACAGGATTCTCTTGCTTTGTCTTCATATGACATATCTGTGTAAAAAATATATGTGTGAAATTAAGGAACATGCAAGGAATTCCAGAAAATACTGTATGTAATTAAAGACTTCTGACTAGAATCTGTGGATCCACTGGGGCCATCATATAGCAGAGCAAATGTCAGCATCAGCCTCATCTTTTAAGATGTTGTAGTGGGGTGGATTTTGGTCTCTTCTCTCAAGTAACAGCTGGAATGACCTCAAGTTGTGCCAGGGGAGATAAATTGGATATTAGGGAAAATTTCTTCACTGAAAGGCTTATCAAGCATTGGAACAGGCTGTCCAGGGCAGTGCTTTGGTCACCATCCCTGGAGGGATTTATGACATGTAGATGTGGCACTTGGGGACACGGTTTAGTGGTGGCCTTGGCAGTGCTGGGGAAATGGTTGGACTTGATGATCTTAGAGGTCTTTTCTAATCTAAATGATTCCATGACTCTAAATTCTCAATTTTCCCTGCTTCTCTGACTTTACTGTAGATTTTTCTGGTATGCTTTTATTTCTTTCTTTTTTACTTTCAGTAACAGCAGTTAAAAAAAAAAAAAGTAGAAATGAAAAGTCTTCATTGGAAATATTTGAAATACTCTCCACTGGAAAAATAATATCCTGTAATAGATGGATAGTCATGTAAACACACCTCTGCCTAGCACAACAAAACCAGCCTGGATACACAGGGATGACTTCAGATGGCATCGTGGGGAGGCAGGAGGAGTTTTGCAGGGCATTAATATACCAGGTTTGAACTCCTAGGGATTACAGTTCCAGTTTGGGCTTTGGCTGGGAGGGAAAATAGGTATAATAATAGTGAGTTTCATTAGCACTCTTTACAAGAATCAACCACACAATTTAGTACATTGGCAGCCCTTTGGTAGATAAACCCAGGACTAGAATAACAACGTTTACTGCAAGTTAGACTTGAGGTGTACTGGAAGGGAGGGAAGTTTGCACAAAGCCTGGCTGTACTGAGGACAGTGTTAACAGTCTCTTTACTTTCACTTACTCTGAATTCACTCATATATTTACAAACAACTTGGTTTTAAAGTCTTCTTAAAAAAAAAAGAGGAGGGAATACAAGAGACAAAGACAGACAGGTTTGGAATTGTAGGATGTGTAACAAACCTCATTCTCAACAAGTTTTATTGCTGTTCAACTGAATCCCTGAAGTCTATCTTTAATTAGCTGAATTAGTAAACATGTAAAAGTAATCAGAATATAGTCATTTAGATACTTCTTTTTCTGAAATACAGGAGCTTTATCTTGTGGTTGAATCATTCTACATAACCTTTTACAAAGCACTAGTAACTCAAGGAGTTCATATTCCTAGAGAAAATATCTGAATATATGATCATAATATTTTCAGAGCTTTTTTTTCAATATCACACTATTTTTTTCCCCAGTTAAACAACTTCAACATTTGAACTCAGCAAACTGGATTTCGCGAGCATTTTGCAATAGAGTTTGCTGCACACCACATCTGACCAACTCAGGGGGAGTGTATGGATATAGGTATCGCCCCTCTCCTTCCCAAGGGAGTCTCAAATGAGCCAAATATTCAGCTGATGTAAATCAGTGTTGTTCCAGATCCTTTTGGACATGATATAGTGCATTAAATCAACAGCCAGCCTTCCCCAACCAACTCCATCCCTGGCTGAAGCTGTAATTAAAGCCTGTGTCACTCAGGAGTTCGTGCCCAGCAGCCTCAGAGGATTAATTAGGGCTGATATTTATTTCTTTTGATACAAAACCCAGATGTGTGCAGTTAAGCCAAAAACCATAGGGAGAGCCATCTTGCTTTTTTTTTTTTTTTTTTTTTTTCCAGAGGACAGAAGAAAAGCAGCATTGCCCACCCAGAATTAAAGAACAGAAGCAAATAATTATCATCATGGAGCAATTTGGCAGCAGTGGGGTTTCATAATCTGCTAAGCCACTTTACCTGCCTGATTGTGAAATAATTCAGATGACCTCAGCTTTTTTTTATTATTACCAAGTATTGCAAATATATATATATGTATATATATATATATATATATGTGTTGATTTATTTGTCTGAAAGCTGGGAAGAAAAATATGGAGGGAATACTCTTGCCCTCCATGGTTATAGAGATAAATCAGCTTGTGCTTCACCTTAAGTAAATGTTCTTTAATGTGTTATAAAAATACCTGTCCATCCAGTAAAGGATTTAACCTTAAAATTAATTATTAATATTGGAAAATAGACAGTGAAAACAGTTTAAATCACGAGCAAGTAGTACCACCCTCAATTCCCACAGCAGAAAGGACATCTCCAGCGGGAAAATGTAGTTCAGATTTTATACTTAGAAAGTTGTAGGATTCAGGGCATTTTATGCTGAGCTTTGTGCAGTGGGCACCCCTTTGACAATATTATTTCACTCAGAAAATTCCCCAAATTGGGCTGGAACCAGCTGATCTCACATGATCCATGAAGAACTTTCATGCAATATCAATTCATGCAGCACTTCTCTGTCAGCCTTTTTTTAGAGTGGGAAAAATTATCCATATCCGTAGATATAATTTAGATTTTTTTCATAATTAAAAATAGCAGTAAAAAAAAGGGTTTCCCACCTTCAAACAAAACCCAATTTTGGATGTGTGTACTTTATTCATACCCAGCCTGTATCTCCCCTTCTTTTCCAGTGATAGAATATAAGTAAAGCTATAAGAGTGAGGGTCACCCAAAAACAAATATTGAAAAGAATTATGGAAAGATCAGACCAGTAAGAAATTCCTCCCCTTATTTCAGTGTAAAGAAAAAACTGAACATATTCAAAAGAACATATGAATGCTCAATATTTTTTTCTGACAATTTCTGTTTGTCCTTTCTTGTGTACCTTAGTATTGATTCCCAGTAATGAGGCTCCTGCTGATTTCGCTGAGTTTTGGATTAAATTCCTGGGCATGATTTGAGCCCATGACCTAATGACAAAAAACTGGAGAGCCCACTCCTTTTCCCTGATGCAGTTTGCCAGTATATTATACTGGAGAGATGCAACATTTTTCCCCTCTGAATAATTCCTATAGAACTTTGAGGAGTCTAATTTTTCTCCCTTTCTCACTGATTGCATCAGTCCATTTTACAGTGTCTTCATATATTTTAGATTGCAAGGAAAAAAATGGACTGGAAAACAGCAGATCTACTTTTTTTTCATTTTTGGGGAATGTTTCTGATATTTGGGTTTGGGGTAGACTGTCAAAAGCAGGCTTTTGCATCGTTTCCTGGAGCATTTCCTCACTCCTTTGCAGCTCGTTAAGCTCCATTTTTTGTTTTTCTTGGGGGTTTTTCAGCCCATCTACGGGGCATCTCAGAGGTCTCCACAGCTCCAAATGTCAGCTGAAAAAACAAGCACTCTCTTTTTAGCTCCTGCAGTTGATGCAAGACGCATCAGGACTCAGGGAAAAGGGGGAAAAAAAGGGAAAACCTGCTGCATTTGGAGTTAGGAGCAACTGCTACCGGGGGGTGTCCTAGTCCTCCTCCCCTTCCAGGCTCTGGAGAACATCAGCCAAGGTGACCTCAGCGACAGTCCCTCTCTGCTCTCCCCAGGTCTCTGCTCTGCTTAATCCTGTCAGAAAAGTCTCCAGCAAACATTTGTAATTGCAGGCAGAAAGAACACTGCTGTCTTTATTTTTCCTAACTTGACATCTATCAAATTTAGTTTAAGTGTTCCCCTGGGTCAGCCGAGTTGCTGAGCTATAAACTAAAAATAATTAAAATAAAATATTAAAAAAACCTCAAGCCCTGCTTGCCAGGAGCTATCGTTGGGAGTTAACAGCTCTCAATCATGAATTTCAGAGTTGGAGGAGCTGAAATAAGAGAGGTAGGTTTAATGCAACAGGAGACTGAAATTCTTTGATATTTTGATGCTGCAGGCTTGATTCTTGCACTTCAGGACAAAACTGGTTTCTGTAACAGGCACTGAGAATTTAAATGCATTTTTTTTTTATTTAATACTACAGTTAATATAAATTTTATAACAAAAAGAAAAGGCAGGGCAAGGTAGAAAGAATCTTTCTGACGAATATTTCAGATAATCAAAACCTCACCCTGACAATTCCTCTAAGGCAGAAATCACCTTCTCATGCTATAAAAGATGACTCTGCCAATTTATTGACCCCCAGCTGACGGATCAGCTCTCCCCAAAATTGGAAATTCTAGTTACAATGACTTCAATTTTGGCTTAAACCCGAGCAGACAGACAGCATGTTCCCAGACTGGTCACATTCATAAATGTCATAAAAAACATACTTGTTCTATGACACGCACGAAATAAAATTCTCAAGCAAGACATCTCTAACCAGAAAGGCATGAAACAAAAATCTCCAACCACGTGACGGGGCACCGGGGCTGCTAAGAATGGTATTTTGACACTGGTGGAAGTAAAAACGAAATAAAACTTCTCCAGGCATAACTTGAACGTTGGGTTTATTATTTTTGTTATTCTTAGAGCTCACAGAAACCATGTTGGGGAAGAGCGGGGAAAAAAAAATAAAATCGGTCAAAACAACGGTCAAAATTTTTGTGTGAGTTGTTCCAGGGCAAATTTAGGGAGAAAAAAAATTAAGAATCACATTCAGGGGAGCTGAGCAGAATCAAACATTTAGAGGTGCAGCCAAAGAATTAACTTGGGTTGTCCAAACGAGTCCGTGCTTTTGCTTCTTATTATGTATCTTCTGCACTTTATGCGGTCATTTTTACACCAAGTGAAAAAATATATATAAGTTCATCTTATCTTTTTCGTTGATGTTAGAATTGAAAAACACTCCTGGAAAACTAATATTTTTAGAAAAAAAAAGCTGGCATTACCAATACTTTTATATTTCTTTTCAAAAGTTTGCGATTTCTTATTTCTGCTAACACCGTTAAATACAACAGGATTCTCTATTTGAAGATGCTAAAGCCAAAAAATGGAGTGCATTGCCTGCACTTAACCTTCAAAAACAGAAAACTGATCCTTTCAAACCCTACAAAATAGGAATAATTTAATTTTTTTTAAGTGTGACACTGCAACGAGCTCTAAATCAAAACCAGACATAATATCATTGCTCTGTTTTTGTCAAAAATGCTGGAAAACTCCCTCCTCAGCTTTAAATTGAGGCTGAATGTCACCTCCAAAAGGATCTTGGATATAAATTGCCTCCCTTTAGATGGGGCCAAGCTGCCTTGAAAAAGGGATGCCCTGGAGTGGAGAGGACTATGCCCTGGGATGGTCTGCTCCAGAACTTTCCAAGGATTTGGAAGTGAAATGTGCTCCAGAGAACAGACTAGAGGTGGTTGGGAATTTTCCAAGGTACTTCTTTGGCAGAGTGTCACAGAATGGCAATTTGTTGAAGCCGAAACCATTCCCAAGGGAAGGTCTGTTTGTCTGCACAAAGCTCCCAACCCAGAGGGAAAAGCAAAAACAGCAAAGCAAGTAAGAAAACACAAAATAAAAAAAGAGGAGGAACAGAGAGTGGTTAGAGAAACTGCCCCTTTCTGATAATCCTGCAGGAAAAGGCTCAGGGGTCTGGCTTGATGTGATTTGCCTTTGTCACTGTAAACAACAATTTATGCAGAAGGTTTATTTAGAACAGAATTACAAAGTCAAAGTGGAAGAGAACAACAGAAAGGAAATTTGCTCCGTCTGATCTCCTGAAATGAACCATTCCTGCACTCTTTGAAATTATGATTTTTAATCCGTTTCTGAGGTGTTAGTACTTATTGCCAAGAATTGCTAAAACACAACATAAAATCTGATTGAATCAAAATACCTGATTCAGCCACTGGTACATGATTAAGCAACTTATACCTGCAGGAAATTGTCTGTCAAACCTGTTCTTATACTGCTCCTTTTATAAGGCACTTTTTCATAAAATCTCCCTGCTTTTTGGGTCGACTTCTCAAAAAACCAAACACGAGAAACCCAAATTATTTCACAGCTTTTTAGGCACAGTGAGAAAGAAGAAGCAATTCCCTATTAGAACTTATAAGAGCTGCCTCGAGAATGGATTTCCTGAGTTAGTTACCTTAGAA
This sequence comes from Manacus candei, assembly GCF_025592945.1. Classification (NCBI taxonomy): domain Eukaryota; kingdom Metazoa; phylum Chordata; class Aves; order Passeriformes; family Pipridae; genus Manacus; species Manacus candei. The sequence continues at coordinate 345,588 of NW_026138101.1, read as the reverse complement.
TAGGGTAAAGTGACTTTAAAATAATGCCAGAGGGTATTTTGAGGGAGCAGATGCTGCTGTTTCACCTTTTTTATGGGCATAACAGAAAGTTTATGGTTCAGTCACGACACGCTTGCTCTGCGGTGAGGAATTATGACCTGGCTGTCCTTTGCCACTAATTTCACTGAGATGTTTTCTGTCCTCTGGGGCTCTACCTTCCATTTCTTGAAGGAGAAGAAAAATAAAAGCAGGCTGAAGTGAACATGCACATGGTAAAATCAGACTCGATACGAGTACAACCCTCCTGATACGCGGGATAATCACTCCTTTTTGTATCAGAGCTGGTTTTGGTCTTGTGTAGGTTGAATCCATTTGCTACAGCCCTGACATAAATCAGGCAGTAAAGATGTGTGAGTTAAAGGGTTGGTCCTGCAAGCTGGGAGGATGGAGACCTTTAGTGGAGGTGGGATATGCAGAAATGGAATTGCACAGACCATGAAGGCGGCTGGACATCTAGAAACAAGTATAATATCCTGACAACTGTAAATATTGGCTTATTAACCAGCTGTAACTTGGCTTAAGCCAGGTCTGGGATGAGTTTTAACCCCTGGATCAGCCAAATGGGCTTTAAGCAGCTCTTTATCCCAGAGGGAGCATTTGGTGAATGTTGTCACCAAAGTTGTGTTTGAGCACCTGAGCCTCAATGAGTGTTGTCACCCACACGGTGTTTTTCTCTCTCTTTCTATCCCACACTCAGTGGAAGAAAGAGCCAGGACTTGCCATCTCTCAGCATTCACATGCAAAAAGGAGGAAGATTTTAGGGTCTCCTTCCTGAAGAAACATTCTATTTCCTTTCGCCCAAATATTCCTTCTCCCTTGTTATCCGCACCCCAGTTCTTCCCTTACCTCTGGCCTGGAGAAGGAGAAAACAGACAGAAAGAAAAGAAAAGAGAGAAATACGCTGCCTGGATTGGAAAAGTCATCTTTTCCCAGGAGCAGCGTAATAATGTTAATGGAAGGGAGAACGGGAAAGAGGAAATGTTTCGCTAACGTGGAGAATTTCTGGCCTGGGTTCTTTCTGAGGCCTGTTTGTCAGGGGGAAAAGGAAATTGGTGGCTGGATGAAATATGAGCTGATGCAGCTGCAATGCCTTTAAATACAAGCTTTTTTAGGCACACTGGTGCTTCAGTTTGGGGATATAAGCAGATGCTGAATGCCTTTCCCTACTTCACATGGGGCCTTTGCGTGCTGTGGTTTTAAGGCCAGTGTTCAGGTGATAAAAAAAAAAAAAGGAGGGGGGGAATGAAATGTCATTTTTGGAGAGGCAAAAAATACTTCAGGCTCTTTGGCGTGTAAGTCATAAAGGGCTTTTTGTGCACGGGTAGTCAGTGCAGTGTCAAGAGAAATCACTTGCACAAGGTGGAGTAACACTATCTGAAATTAAATTCTGGCCTCCATTTACAAGTAACACTTTAAGGTTAAAAAAAAATAAAGTAAAAGCTTTTTCTTTCCAAGAAATGGAAGAGAACTGAGAGACGCCCCCTCCTCTCCTCCAAAAACACACCCCTGGTGTTCTTGCCATCCATAACATGGCAGCCCCAAGCATAAGGTAATTAGCAGAGTTCATCAGCCAGCCCTAATGAGCACGCTGTGTATGGTGGGGGGAAACCTGGCTGGAGGTTTAGAGCTGCTCTGATCTGAAAGGGTTTGAACTGAAAAGGTTTGAACTCTCGTGCTATGGCTTTCCAGGCTCTTTGAGCCTGATTCCTATTTACACTAAGTTTCCTCAGCATAAAGGGGCCTTCAAGTGGGCATGCAGTGAAGGAATATTTCAAGGCAAGGAGCATGCAGAGCAGCTCTGGCTGCCCTCCTTGCACCTTCCTTGGAACAAGCCCCTCACTGTTTTCTTAGGAGGGTGAAGTGCCAGATGTAGCTCCAGTCCGAGGTGGAGGAGAAAGGCTCCTGCTCTTAGTCCTGTTGAAGCTCTTTTGCAGTGTGTTGCTATATCTCAAGGACCTAAATAATTGCTTATGATCTTTTTTCTAGATCTGCTTTTTATTCCTGCTCCTGGAGTTCTGATTTTTTACTCTTTCTCTATCAAAAATTCACATCAAGTTGGTCATCCAGTGTGAAAGCTCTGCTGACACACTCTGGAGATGTCATTGAAATAGCAAATAAATTATTAAAAATATTTCATCCCCTTTGAATGATTGCTTCAGAATTTTAGGATTATTCCCAACCTGGGAGACCTCCTTGGCTCATTCCTGGCTGGGACCTTTAATATATTTTTAAATGCCAGTCCCTCTTTCTCACTCCTAAGGAAATTAAGGCACATTAAACACGCTGCAAAATCTGGCTTTTTGTCCTAAGAGAGTCTCACAATTTTCTGTGACAATATTTATGAACTCAGATTCTCATCTAGTCCACCAAAGTCCCTGAAGAAAATGCTTCTTACTATTTGTACCTGCCCCTTTGCCAAGTAAAGATCTTTCAGACTGTGGAATAATCTCCCAAAAGATGTATTGGAAACCTGGTTTGGCCTGCTCAGTGTAGCAGGTTGTCATTTTTAGAACTAATTATTTTTAACAGAAATGGTCTTTACCCCAAAAAACTTTCTATACTTTATTTCTTTCCACATTTTCATAATGTCTATTGAAGGGTTTTGCTATGACTTGCTTACCAAAAACGTTTCAATATTTCATTTTAATCCAATAACCATTTCAGAAAGAAAACGAATCTGTTTCAAAGCATTATGATTTTTAAAAGGATCTATTTTGACCTCAGAATATTGAAACTCAGAGTAATTGCAAACACAGGTTTTCAACAATCAAGTTTATTTTCTCTGCAGCAAACCTCACCCATATGCCTGCAGGGAATAGCTGCATTTGCCAAATCCAACTTTTGGTGCACAGAAGAAGTGGGATGTATAAATAGAAAGTGTAAGCTTTTGGATATACAAAATGGGGTTGTAATTTAAGGCCTCCCAGCCGGTGGCAACAATTGTCCGTGTCTTGTGGGGTGTCAATTTTCCCTCTTCTCTTTACTTGGCTCAGCAAGTCGCCTTCTGAGAGCAGAGTTTAAAGTCTTGGCTTGTGCCTCCTCTGTCTTCAATCTCACATCGAGTCGCTGTCGTCCCAGGGAGATGCAGGAGCCTCTCCATTAATCCTGTACTCCAATATCCAGGCCTGTGGTGGGATACTAAAAAAAAAAAAAAAAAAGAAAAAAAAAAGGGAAAAAAAAAACCCAACAAACAAAAAAGTTTTCCTAAATGATCTACCAAATTACACATTATTTCACTTGACAAACAAAAACGCTCTTGTGGTTCACAGGACGAATCATGTACATCATAATTTTGACAGCGAGTTCTGAGGCTGAACTGGCTCTTTAAACAATTTCCCTGTGTATGCAGTGCTGTTCCAGTTCAGTGAGAGCATATGGCAAACACAGAAACTGCACTTACTGATGCCAGGGCATGACCAAAATCTATAATAATGTTGTTTACTTTCACCAGCTCTGCGAGGAAGAATGTGGCCTCATGCACTGAAACGACCTCAGAAGAGTCACACTTTTGCTTTGTCAATAATTTACTCAAAACACACTTTTTCCCTTAGAAACATAAGGACCCAAGACACTGCAGGAACTGAGTCAAACTCTTCCATAGAGTCTCCTGGAGAAAACTTAAGGAAATTCTCTCCATGACGTTGGTGAGAGTAGAGGGAGGCGGGAGACGAGCGCAGCTTTTGGAGCACCCTTGGCTTACTCTCTTTTTGCTGTTGTCATTTCTGATAAAAATCAGACTATTTCAAAGTCTTTACGGACAGAGCTCTGCCAACTTCCTTCTCCCACTAAATTGGCCGTTCCTGAGCTCTGCCAGGAAAGAACATATTTCAGCATCTCAGCGCTGCGTGGTCTGGCAGGAGAGCATTGGGAGGCTGAGGGGGTTGGCCACTCCTCTGCAGAAGGTTGTAACACCCCGTGCTCAAGGGGGTTTTCCTCGACACTTTTGTCAGGCACTAAAGCTGCCCTGGTGATGTGGAGCCACAGGACAGTGCAGGCTTTGAAACGGGGGAATAAACAAACTCAACTGGCTGCCTTCGGAAACTCCAGCTCTCGCAGAAATAACATCCTTCTTCACAGCCAAACTCAGAGTGTCAACAGGAGAAGAGTCCTCATTTCACTCTGCTTTGAAACATCCTCAGGAAAGAAGAGGGACAGCCTGAAGGGATGGGATGTCCTAAGTAAATGTGTTGAGGGAACAAGATTCGAGGAATTTGAGCGACTATTCCTTCAATAGCTCAGATAAATTTTAAATGGCAGCAACTGCAAAGATTAATGTTTTAGGAGATGCCATGGAAATGGAAATGCATAAAATAATTTCCCAGTTGCCTGGAAAGCACCTGGACATAGATTTCAAGCATCAGAGTCTTAAATCTATGAGGAGCTGAGCTGCATTAACTGCCACTGCAGGCACTGAGAAACAGGACTCTGCATCTGAGGGTACATTGCTTAAAATCAACATTACCTCTGCTGCAGACGGTGTTTGTACAAGGCTGAAGCAGGATAACCTATTGGTGGAGTCATAAATATTTATTTATGGAAGAAGAGAACATCACTAATTTATGTTTCCTCCCTTTTACAGTTCCTAATTCACAGTGTCCTCTCCCATTTCTTAGTCACCAGAGCTATGTAGTGTAGGCACATGTAAACAACTGATAAAAATTTGAGAAACTAATAAACTCAGTACCCAAGCAGAAACAAGATATTTTTCCAGCAGTTAAAACTCAGTTACAGTTGAGTCACATGTTCACTCTACTCAATAGCTCATAAAATGGGCAATGAACTCACCAGGTTCTCGAGCGCTGGACGGATGAGAGAAGGTACCAGAAGATGAAATACCAGAGAAGCTGAAGCCTTTGGGATTTACTGCCTGAGGTTTGATTGTCTCTGGGTGGAGGCAGAGCTGTGCTAGTCTAAAAAGCCCAGCTGGGTTCTGTCTGGGTCTGCAAAGAGTTGAAGTGAGTCTGCAAGAAAATAGAGCATCCACAAATATTCAAGAGTTGATTTGCATGCCTGTTTTGATCTAGGAAGGGGTAGATGTTACATGAGCATGGAAAAGTCCCAAGGCAATCCAAGGGTTTAGTCACCAGCAGTTCCACACATAAAAACCCCCAAAACCAAAATTAAGAATTAGCTGCAAATAGACATTTACCAATTTGCCTGAAGCAGAGAAGTTTATAAATCTTTGCAGCTGTTACACTGCAGGAACAACTCCTTTCAGGAACTGGGGCAGATACCCATGTTTATGACACGTCAAAGAGCAAGATCCCAAAGGCCAAAGAAGGGACTGAAAGTTGCTCATTAGGGTCACATTTCCAGGTACCATAAGCAAAAGCCCAGAGAACAGATTTTGTTGGAGGCACTGGAGTGTGAGTGGATCCACATCACACCATTCTGCTCATCTTGGAGCAAACCCAAACGTGGAGATTTCCACCCCCAGCCCCCCAAAGTATTGCTCAATGGTTAGTTTTGATTTCTGCGTGTGATATGTTCCTGGCTGGGTCAGGGCCACTACTAATAACAAAAATGCAGGCATCAGCATTGGGGTTTTTTTTCTTCCTTTCCTTCTTTTTTTTTTTTTTACTGTTCACATAGAATTTAAATCATAAGGTCCCATCATTGTCTGGATGTCCACACTTTTGCTGTCATCAGGTTCTCTATTCTTTTTAGCTCAGACCTCTACAAATGGTGTGTTTCCATATTATTAATCTGGTCTTGTACTGTTTTAAGGGTTTGCAGCAAATTTCTAGCAATTTTGAAAGTTCATGTTTGAAAGCTAAACATGAACTTGGGCTTAAGATTAGTTCCTCTGAGTTGACCATTTACTCTTTCAACTTCTAATCTGAGTTCCTTCTTTCACCTCTCTGGGTGACTCTAAGATGAATTAAGATTTCTCCTCTGCTAGGAGGAGAACTCTCCAGTTCTACCAGTAAAAATATTGCCAAAAAAGAAAGGGTAAAGGGGGATCTGATTCATCTCTTAACAAATTATGTAAGTGAAGAAATAACACCACTGAAATTAATAGACTTAACAGAAGAAAAGGAAGCAAAGAAATGTTGTTTCTTTATCACTATGTGTTCATGCAGACAAACTTACAGTCACATTTAATCTTTCCAAAAAGGTCAGTGAAATGATTCCCAATCTCTAGTTTCACATGATTTTGCAGCTTCTTCGTTCCAGCCCTGAGGAGAAGCAGGGGTCCTGAAATACAGAAAGATAGGATATCCTCTTTGTGTCACTTTTCCTACTGGAAAGAAGAAATAATGGAAATCTTGTAAGTCCTGTTCTCATGAGACTTCCAGCTTCTTTATTCAGACCAAATCATCCTGGCTGGTTCAGATAAGGTGACTTCGGCTATTTACCCATTGTGAAGTAAATTATCAAAAGTCTTCAGGCTTGTCCATCATTAACAAAGGTTGAAAAATCCACTCTTTCCCATGCCAGGGTTAAGAAAACAATGTTAAAATCTATTTCGGGATCTAAGAGATGCACAATTCAGTGCCAAAAGCATTCTTGTAAAAAGATAATAAGTTTCTCCACAGCTCTACTACTTATCCATGCATTTGCTTTGGAAGTTGTAGAAGCTACAGGGAATATTCTTTGGGTATGTCTATTCAGTAAGTCATCCTGAGACCTTTAAAAATGAACATCTTTTTCTGGTGTGATTTTTTTCTCCTTGTATTTCTCGTTATATCTATTTAAATTGAACCTGGTGGCTTGTTTCAGGCGGCATTTTGTCTCAGATGGACAGACTGTGGTTCTCCCTGCAAAGCCATGAATTCCCAGCCTTGCCAGTGAGGATTCCTATTGCTAGAGGAGGAAATCGCTGCTTGAGGCAAGATAATTCACCAGCCTCCTTTTATACCCTTCCAGACAGTCTGACCTGTCTCTTCAGCTGCACTTTACACCAGGTTGAGCTCCTACACCAAACCTCCTCTCGTGCCTTGTCTCATGGTCTGACAGAAAAGAGGGACCACGTGAAGGAGGTGAGCTCCCCCCCAGCACTGCCTATAGCAGAGGCCCATGGAAATACCAGCACAAGATTTGTAGCATCACTTGGTGATTTTTCACTGCTCCACTGTACCTCTGCACTCAGACACTCTTTGTTTATTGTGTGCCCTTCTAATCCTGGCACTGTCAAAGCCCGCTCCATTAACTCAGCATTATTGTGATTTATTAGCTGTGCATGGCTAACACAGTGTTATGACAGTTGGGATGAGATTAGGTTGCAGGTCAACCTGCTCCATAGACTGGAACATTTTCAGGTCTCTTTGGAGCTAAGCATGAGGTTTAGACTGAGGAAGTCCCAGAGGAGAAAGAAAGGGAGGTGTGCGGTGCTTCTCCATCCTGTGCTCGTGACACCTCTGATAAATGGCAAGAGAAACCTACTTCTTAGAAAGCAGAGGTGGAATGAAAAAGGTATTTGATGAAGGTGGAGGCACAGGGCTCCTTCTCTCAAAACAAGAAGCTCCCAGACCGAGAGAAAACACACTCACACTTTCCAGTCCACGCCTAATTTCAGCCATAATTTATGAGATCAAAACACATTGGTGATCAAAAGTAGGCACTTCTTGCGTGTTTCTCATTTTTTTCCACCTCACTGAAAACAGTTGGGGAGAGTTTAGTCAGATTCTTTCTACAGGCCAGAAATCCCAGCTCCAAGCATCAGAAGTTTCCCTAAATTAGAACAAGAATACTCTCAGGTTTGCCAGCTTCTAAGTGCCTTCTTTTATTTTGCTGAATAATTATCTCTCTGTTTGTCCAGGGGAATATCTAATAAATCCCTGCTCATGGAAGGGCATTGACCCTGAATGAACCAAAAATAACCAAACAGAAATTCCAGCAATATGCTTAATAATGGGATTTGAAGGCCCCTCTGGATCCGATGCGTTACATCCCATCACGCTGTGACAAAGCTGAGCGGGACAAGGTGTTGACCATTTCCCAAGAGGAAAATCAAGTATTTGCTGGGTGGGAGGAAGGAGGGCTGGTGGTGTTCCCCCATCCCAGACCCGCTGTCGTTCCAGGCTCACATCCAGTAAATTGTTTCAATCCAGTTGTGGTCGGGAGAAATATGCTCCGTATAATCCGCTGCAGCCTCCTGCCTGTGGACTCCACTGTGGAGAGCACGGCCTTAAATGCTTTTTTTTCCTCTCTTTCTCTTTTTTGCTCAATTGAATTAATTTAGAACCACAATATAAGTCAATGATAAAATCCCTTACTAAACCACTGATAGCTCCATGCTACAGGACAGACAAATAGCCCTTGTAGTCTGGAATCCTTTATGCTTCTATAGGGGTTATAATACATCTAAATTGTTCAATAATTTAGCACAGAGATAATTTATTTCATGGCAAAAGCCTGTGTATTAAACCCTTCCAAAGTGCAGCAGAGTGTAGCAGGTGAGATGATTAAAATAACTCGGTTCTTTTCCAAACTTTAAAGCTGAATTTCTGTGTATCCAGCACCGGTCATTCAGTTCCTTCCTCCTCTTCCATCTGTCATCTCCATGGTCCTGCTTTGCTTTCTGCCTGTGGAGAATAAGCTCCAACCTTATTCTTAGCCTATATTTTTATTATCACCTAAACAACGTGGCTTTGATCTCAGTAATGATTTCAGATGGACTTGTAATAATTAATTAAAACTAGCTTGAGTGGTATTTTGACTGCAATGTGACCTAAATCCTTCTGCCTAATCTTGGAAATCTACCTGCTTTGGGTATATCCCAAGGCAGGGAGTGCCAAAGATTAACTATAGACTGTGAGATATTTTGTTCTGCAGATTTAAAAGTGTTTCCCTTAAAGGCAATGCTGGTTTTTTTTTTTCTTTTAATGGGTAAGCAGCCTCATTAGTACCAGGTGATTCATTTAAAGCACAATTACACAGGGAATTCAGCTAATTGATTGGATAACCCTCGATTCATTTGTAAAAACACAATCCCCAAACCTGAAGTGCTTGGACTTAGTGGTAGTCATGTACCGAGAAGTTTTCTTTGAAAGCAAACGTTTAGGTTAATGGGATCCATATGATATAAATTCCTAATAACTTTACCATGGGTGGGCTTATCGAACTGCTTTTCATAACACAAGTCGGGCCATTTCAAAGGATCTTTCTTCTGAGAATTTCTGAAGACTTTTCTTTCACCCCAGATCTATAGAAAATTCCACCAACTCTCCATTGAGAAAATATTTGAGCTCCCTCTCAGGTCGTGATTCAAAGGGATTCTTTTCCAAATGTGTATTTATTAACCCTTTGCTGGCAGGACAAAGTGTTTAATAGAGGTGTGTGATTCTGTGAAGGGGCAAGAGCTCTGAGCAGGAGAGTCTGTGATGCTGCTGCTCTCAGGTCCTATTTATATATAAAAGTGGCTGGGGGCTTGGACTACACTTGTCTGAAGAACTTGAGGGTAATTTGGGCTCTCTCAAACCCGGGGAAATCAATGCACGTCTTCCAGCTGACCTCTGTGGGTTTCCAATCAGATCCATAGAGCAATTCTAACCACTATTTCTAATTACACAGAGGAATAAATGAGAACAAACATCCCCTAAAGAAGCATTGGAATATTTAGGAATCAAAGAAACAAGGCCACCTGCAATTTGAAGGCAAAATTTCCTGTGCAGAACTAAATCATCTTAGGAATGAGCAGAGAAGCTGCTGCTACAAGAACTGTAGTTCCCTAATTTATTAATAAAAAATTCTAAATTAAACCCATTTGTATCTATCAGAAAACATGTTACTGGAAACTTAAATCTTCTCTCTTTTTCCTGAATTATACTAATATTGATTGTATACTTTTCCCCCCATATAACTTCTTTTAATGTAGAAAAGCATAGAAATAATTTTAAATAGCTAAACATGACAATAGAGTTTTATATAAATATGTGTATGTGCATTTAAAGAGAAATCCAATATCCTGATAATCTCTTGGAAAGAAGAAGCTGCCAGAATCATAGCAGGTATGAAAATTGCCATAACCTTCACTGAAGATGGCACAGTAATTTTATCACTGTACTTTTGGTATTTAATTAAAACAAAAACTCAGCAGAAGAGGGGGACAGCACCATAAAGCATAATCATGTGGATGAGATTCCTGCTGGGATAACTGCATGGACTGAAAAAAGCAAAAAGATTACAACTGCTAACTGTAGTCATGTTTGGCATTGACCTATGGGGACATTAAAATGATCTACAAATATGTGGAAAAGGATGATTAAGAGCAGTCATTTAAGAACACAAAAATAAAGAGGGAGAGAAAGGCTTAGAATGGTCCAGTGTGAAGGAAAAAACAGGTTATGTTTCAGGGAGAACTTCAGAGACAGACCCACTTGCTTGAAAGAGGGTTTCCAGTGGACACACTGCTGTCATCATTCATGATAAATAAATCATACTAAACACAAAAACCATGCAAGATTTTGGCACAATTTAACCCAAAGATCTGTGATCCTTCGAGAATTAAGAAAAAATAAATTGAACACTGCATTGAGTGTAAAATGTGAAATAGAATGAAAAACCATAGTTCTAAGCTAATCAACCTGCAAAAGGTTGTAGAAATCACTGTCATCCTTGTCTGCAATGTTTGGTCATGCCCTTAGAGCTGTTATAGTGTTTTTTTTAAGCCCTTAATCAGCTGTCCTACATAACCAATGTCTAAAATGGTTCCATTTCTCTGCTGGAAATGCAATATTATTGAAAGGAGGTGTATTTGTGACCACTGTATCCCGTTACAGCATGAGGGATAATGGGCTGGCACATTAGGAGCTGTACAAGGTGATGAGAGGCCGGTGCAGGAGTCCAGAGTGTTGATGTACTGAGTTTCCAAACATTAACTAATGCAGAAGGGAAGTCAACACTGGAAAATCTTGTTCTTGCCCGTGGTGGGACAGCTGAACACTTCATAACACTATCAATTAATGCACTACAGACACTGGTCTCCTCAGAGGAGACCGCCAGGTTGGGAACAGCTCGGAGGTGGGCATGTCACAGGAAAAGATTTGGGGTTGCTGGCAGAGAAGTGTGGAAGATGCCTGGAGGTTTCTTGTCAGCACTTTGCCCTGGGCCAGACCAGGTGTGTTGAATCATGGGATGCAAAGCCACATGTGGATGTATATGGATGGGAAAACAAAATACCAGAGGCTCTACAGCCGTGTCCTTCACACCAACATTAGGTTTCTTCTCTTTTTCTGGAGGATGAGAAGAACCTATTGAACATCACTGTCCTAAAGACCAAAACCTCTCCAGAAATAAAAAAAGTAGGTATGGATTGCAAAACTCCCAGAGACCGAATTATCCAGGAATCTTGCCTCTAGGAGGCCTCAGAAGTAACCAAAAATGGATACAGGCTGGGATCTCTCATTGCTGGGCTGTAAGATTATTGTGTTAGAGGCTTAACAGGCTTGAAAAAGCGGCAGTGAAAGAGAGCACAGTGTTTATTGAGCAATAAAAGAAACATTATGTTTCATTGCTCAGCCAAACTGCCCTACAGAAGCAAATCCCCGTGCCTTATAATATGGGGTGTAATAAATACTAATACTATAAAGGGGGCAGTTGGAAGCCTCCAGCAGGGCCCTATCACGGTGTAATCAAGCCCCCCGTTAAATTAACGTCTCGCGGCTTTATTGTCTGACGGGAGCGAGTGCCTGGAGGGCTGAACTCCGGGGGGGGGTTCACCTCCTGCACGGCTGCACTCTGCTCACCCTCTCCCAGGGACATCTCTCCGAGGCCAAGGGTTAGGTTTCCTCCCAAGGATTAAGCAGTAGGCTCATGTCAACAAGGTGGTCGTGGAGATAGAGGCAGAGCAGGAAGGACTCGTGAGGCCGGTGGAGAAAGATCCAGCTATTTCAAGGCAGCAGATTAATCCTGATAATACTGAGCTGGGCCATTTTTTCTCCCCCTGGTTGGGTCAAGTTCCCTTAGCAACCACAAAGCCTGTCATTAATAAAATTAAAAAACTCCATCATAATTCCCAACCTCTGTGCCCCTTTCGGAGGCGAAAAGACAAATTGAATATAAAATGAAAGCCTTGCTTTTTGGCCTTTGCAAAAACCCCTCTTCTCGCTTTTCCACTTTTCCTCCCCATAATTCTGCAGTGCTGACCTTCTTCCAGTTGCAACCAGCTCGGGAGTGAAGGCAACATATGGACCTCATTGTCCTATGGAGTGAGGAGGGCATGGATACCATTCCCACTGACCTTTCCTTACCCAGGCTGGGGTAATTACTGAGGGCATCTGCACAGACCTACCTGGCCTGAGCTGCAGCAGCTTCATCTTGAACCTTTGTCTGATATTCCAATTATTATCACTAACAGAGCTGCCTTCCAGGGTTTCTTTGGAACGAAAAAAAGGGGCCTTTTTTTCCCCTAACTGAATTTTTTGGCTAAAATTTGTATTTCTGCTAAGATGATTTAGTTGCTGCGTTCTGCAAGGAAGGAAGAAAACCAAAAGAGGGAAAAATATGGATATAGCTGAAGATGCTTCAATTTTCAGAAACCAAAAGTAATGGAAGAACGGTTGCTAAAAATTGGAAAAGTATTGTGTTTGGGGTTTTTGTCAGTAAACAAGAGAGTTTCTGCGGAAATTTCGGGTTTTTCAGTTGCTTACAAAAATCACTGGAGAACCACCACACTCCAACCACCTCTTTTTCATTTTCTTCTGGTCATATAACACCAGGTTTCCATTTGCTGGGCATAAATGAGGAAGCCATGGGGTATTCCTGCTCTTTTTATTCATGCAAATAATCCCATTAAAGTCCACAGGAGTTCTCGTATCCAGTGGGCAGGTTCTGACCCCAATTGTTTTAACAGTTCTTTTTGTTCACACCTCATATTGCAGCTAAAAAGTCTTATAGAGCTTGACAGAAGGCTTAAAAATCATGAGTCTGCCCAACGATGGAATTAGTGTCACGTGTGTATCCTGCTCAGTTGACTTAGCTCAGGTAAAAACAGGAGAAAATAACACAAGAAACAAAGTTTTGAGGGTAAACAGATGGCTGAAGTTTGGTGAGTCAGGCTGATACCATCATTCACTTCTGAGAAACCAAAGTGAACCTATTTTTACCCTCTGTGCCTCACTTTCCCTGCCTGTAAACTGGGATTTATCAAACTTCACTTTCTCAAAGGGTTGTGAACATGTAATCAGTGATAAACTTTGGGTGATCAAATGTAAGAGAGAAAACTGCACGTTTCTTCAAATAAATTGAAAATCAGTCCATTTTATTAAAAGGATTATCCTTTTATCCTGTTACCCAGCTGCTACTCAGTCCTTCCCTTTGCAATCACAGATGCTGAAAATGAAAGAGGTGACTGAGCTCTGTGCACACTCACACAGTCCTAAGCACCTCTTTGAGTGATATTTGATGCAGAATCATGAACAGATTGATGAAATATTTTAATTTTAATCAAATTTTTTTCAGAGCATCTAACAACTTTTTCCTCATTATAACTTGCCCCTCTGCCAAGAAAGATTTTTACCTTTTCCAGGCTGAATGCAAAAAGAAAAATACATAAAACCTTTTTAAAAATACAAGAAAAGTTTTTAAAACTGCAATTTAATTATTTTATGGAATCAGAGATTGGGTTGGGTTGGAATTTTTGTGACTTATTTATATGATGCCAGCAGCATGTACAGAGAAAGGTATTCCATTCCAACAACATTCTTCCTTGTGTCTTAAACCTTATAGTAGCCAACCTAATTTTATTTCAGCTTTTGAAGAAACAAAAGTCCCCTCTAAGTTCAGACTAAACATGAGAAATTGTATCCAGAATTTTTTTTTTTTAGAAAGTTATGTGGGAAGATATAAAACCAGCGGGTTGGAATGGAATGACTCTTTCAACTTGAGTTTACTGTGTTTACAGATTTACTCGGGTTCTGAGAAAACTAATCACCATCACAAATCTCACCAACATCCCCTGTTTTAGGGCTCGAGTTTTCTACATTTTCTGCTGGTTTAAAGCCCAACAACAAAGCAGGTTCTTGATAGGACAAGCTCTAAAACTACTCTGACATACAGAGATCTAAAACCTCAGTCTTGGGTATCCAAAGTCTCCACTGCAACTTTAGCAACAAATTCCCTCCCCTCCCTCCAACCCCTCCTACATCCCATAATAGCCTCTATGTTTCCCAAGCAGTGCTCCACATCTGTAACATATTATGTGCATAATTTGCACTTAATTACCAACCACATTGATTAAACCGTTGCGCAACAATTAAACTTAATTAGGTTTTTTTACAGTGCCTTCACTATTCAACTGAGTGTCTTATCAGCTCTAATCGAGGTGATCACTGGAGGTGCTGAGCCTGAGGTGTGAGCACCATTTCGTTCCAATTTCAGGTGAAGGCAGAACTGGGGATTAACAAATGTGTGTCAGTCTGTGACCCAGCATGAGCCACTTTGCATTCCCGATTGTTTCCATGTGGATGTCAGCAAATGTTCATCTCAAGCCTATAAATAGATGACCAGCCTGCCCCCACCATGAAATTAGACAAGTTCTGTAGCACTTACCAGGAATGGGGTTTCAGTGGTTATTAAGAGTTAAGCTGTGAAATTCAAAGGGCATATTGAATTTTTCAGTAATAATTTAAAGATATTCCTTTCCTCAAGCTGCTATAAAAAATTAGTTAGAATTTCGAAAACTTCAGCTAATGATGGAATTAAAGAAGCTTAATGAGGTGTACAAATACTGACAAGCTGATAGTTACTTTAAGGAGTTAATTTTTTTCCTCTATTGGTGTAGTTCATGGATTTGCATGTTTATGGATTTCAGGGAGTTGATTCTTTTTCTCTAGAGAAAGAAACAACAAAATATTGGATACTTTGAAAGTGTGGTTCCTATGGCAGATCCTGTGGGTAGACCCCATAGCTAATCCTTGCATGAAATGACAAAGTTAAATATCACTTTAGTAAAGTCTAATCTGACTGGGGCTCAGCTGGGGGTGAAAATTGTAAATGAAAGGAAAAGATAAAATAGAGTCTCTAACTGGTAGGTCACTCTCTGATCAAAGAAAACAAGTTAAAAAGTGATTCATGTTCACTGTAGTATTTCAGTGTTGTCAATAGTATGTTTGTAACTAAAAATCTTCCAAATTCATTGAGTGTTTGAATTTCTCTCTGCTCCTCTGAAAAATATATTTCTCACAATTACACACTTAGTCAATTCACATCCAAACTTCTATACCTTTACTTGATGTTCCATCTATTTTCTTAAGAAGTGAGAATTTTTTATATTTAATTCACATACTGATACTGAAAAAACCCTTATCTGTAAGCCTGAATAATTCAATGAGATAAATATAAAATGACATATATATGTTATAAATATAATGATGTGTCAGTGGCACAGGCTATACTCCTAATTTTGATTGTAACTTATCATCTCTTTTTCAGGAGGGAATATTTAATCTTTCTTCTATAAAATGTCTTAAGCAATATTTTTTTTTGGGGGGGGGTTAAGCAGTAAGTTAGTTCTGCTACAAGTCATGGGGTTCATATTTGCAGATAAAGAATTTCTGATTTTTCAGTAGCATATAACCAATTATTTAAAAAATCTACTTCCTTGGCAGAGAAAGTCACTGCAGGATTTTGATTGCCATCAGATCCACCAGTGATTGGAGTCTGTGGAACAAATTCACAGGACAATGCTTTTGGCAGATTTTTACAACATGTCTTTTAGTAAATGATTTGACTAAGATGATATTCATCTCTTTCCCAGTTGATAGTATTGCTTTGGGAATTTGCCCATCCATTCCAGAGGAGAAAAGATTCCTGTGAACTCTTTCAAATAATCATTTCGAGCAAGAAATATTTTCCTTTGAGTCACCCAGTCCAGTGAGTGTGGAAACTGCAAGGAAAGCTATGCTGGGAAAAGTTCAGTGTTCGTACAGAGTGCCTCAAGTCAATAAAAGTTATTTCATTTTTGCCTTTTTTATTTTCTTTTTGCCTTTTTCGTTGTCTTTAACGAGTCAGAAACAATAAAAATAACAGCATGATTTAACTGCAAACGTGCCCTGGGCACTTCAGCAAAGTGGGGAAAGCCAAACTTTCCCCTTCAATACCCACCCAGGGCACCTCTGGGCAGGGTCCACCTTAAGAGATTGGCTGTGGGGTGGGGGTAGACATCTATTTTTAACCAGCAGGAGAGTTCAAGCCCCTGCCGTGGTTAACACGGAGCCTCCTCCCGGTGTTCCCAGTGATTCCTCTGGGCGAGCGTGAAATGCCATAAAGCGCTGCAGTGATGCCTTTATGAATGGTCTGTTTGTCTCCCTCTCCCCTGCCAGCCCATTTTTTTTTTTTTAATTATTTTTTTTCCCCTTCCTTTTTCACCCCACACTCGCCCAGTGGCCCAAAGCAGTTTAGCAGATATGGCAGCTCCCATGAATTATGAAAATGGGAATGTGGCTCCGCTGACTTGTGCCCCGCGCGCCGACGCTTTGTCGGGTTGTTGTTTTTATTCACTGCAAAATTTCTTCTTTGTGAGAAGGTAGAGGACAAGGAACTGCTTTTATTCCTGGAGACATGACTCTGGGCACCTCACAGGAAAAATAATTGGTCAAATTTAAACATTCATTGCCCAATATAACCCAAATCCAAAATCTTTCTCCATCACCAGCAGCTCCAACACCGCAGTCGAAGTCTGGATCCAGGGATAATTTCTGCAGGTGGAATTCATCTCTGAAATAAATCCCTGTCTGGGAGACAACCAGGATCAGGCTGAGTTCTCTCCTTCATGCCACCCTCTAAAAGGACAAAAATTGATCTTTTGTGCACTCTGGGAGAGAGGAGCCTAAAAAATGTTGGAGGTTTGTTTAATTAGGTGGCCTGGCAGTTCATTCTAAAAGGATTGCTGGCAAATCACCCAACCTGCTTCCAGGGCTGAGGTTAAAATCTGTTTCCACATTTTCTTGGGGGGGGGGGAAGAAGGGAAAAAAAGGTTATCCTTCACCCCTTCCAGCAAGCCAGGAAAGCTTGAAACTGAAATGGTGGCTTAATGCCCAGACAGAGAGGAACTGAAATAAATATGAGCAGGGTGAAGAATTTTCTTTATTGAGAGCACCTGCTCCAATTTTATATGTAGCGTTGCTAAAAATTCCTTCATTACAGTGGGCTCAGCTCTGTGGGAGTTCAGGGAAGCCTTTGGTGCCCAGAAACCCAAATGAGCCCTTCAGATTTCTCCATGGAAAGGTTTTTCTCTTCCAAATGAATTCGATGTGTCCAAAGGTAAGGTAGTGCTGGAGCTCCAGGTGATGCTCCCAGGGGCAGTTGCAGGTGGTGTGTAACTCTTCCTTGCTGTGGGGGAGTTGCAGGGCAGGGATGTGAATAAATGAATTTGGCAAATTTTTGTGAATTTTCATGCAAAATTGCAATTTCTGCCGCTTTTTGCAGGTAGCCTCACACCTCCTGGGTGTATCAGGCACACCTGGAGATCAGCAGCCCCTGTACCTTTCAGTCACCTTCTCAAGAATTCTCCAGAGGAGCTGCATTCTGAGCTTAGTTTGCGATGCACCAAAGTTCAATATTTTGTGCTCGCTGTGATGGGAGAAAGACAAGTTTTCAGAGACAGGAATATGTTCTTGTTGATCAGGCTGGTGTAGCTGGAAAAAACATACTCCTGGCCAGATCTTGAAGGCTTAAGCAAGAAATTTCAAGCTAATTTCTCAGCAAAATTAATAATTTCAGTTTAAATTTAATAATGTTAATCCATTAAATTGAGACTTTGACTGAGACAACACCATTCTTTTGGCTTTTGTCTGAGGGTAAAAGAGTTAGAGACTAATCCTTTAAACTGTATTATTTTTGGAGTTGAGGTTGATTATTCACAGACCACTCAAACCTTCTAGTACTGCTGTCAGAGTCCAGAGCTCCAGAGGCCTTTTGCTGTAGTTGATGTAGATGATCTGAGGACACACAGCTTGTCTAAGAAAAGGAGCAGCCTCTCTTACAAACCCCTTTCAGCTCAGATCTATATTTTCACACAGCCTCATGACAAAAGAAGTGATCTTGGACGTTGGCAGCTTAATCTCAATGTTGACAATGAGTCTCTCAGTAGCCCTGGCTAAATTTCTTGCTTTCTTGCACCTTGCTTTCCCTGAACAGCTGACAACTGCTTTGTTAATGGTCTGAAAATAATATTCACAATAAACTTTTCAACTGAGTTAAAGCCTGAAGATGACAGAAGTGTTTTAGGAAGTGCTGTTTGAGTGCTAATAAAAATGATTATACATAAGGAAACAGCAGCATGATGGAGATGGGCAACAAATTCAGTGGAACTGCCATGTTTTGCACAAAATACCTCCCCCAGCTGCAGAGAGATTCATTTTGTACTTGGCTGGTGCCTCCTGAAGGGGTTTCACAGTTTGACCACCCCCAGTGAGCTGTCAGAGGGCAATTAAATAGTCCATAATCCTGGCATGGTTGAGAGGGGATGTTGCAGTGGAGATGGCAAAGTTGGCTCTGTATGTGCTGAGAAGTGGAAGAGAAGTTTGGACAGAGACTCTTTAGAGAGGCCTGGAATGACAGGACAAGGGGAAATGGCTTCAGACTGAAAGAGATCTGGTTTCGATTGGATATACAGGAGAAATTCTTCCCTGTGAGGGTGGTGAGGCCCTGGCACAGGTTGCCCAGAGAAGATGTGGCTGCCCCATCCCTGGAAGTGTCCAAGGCCAGGTTGGTCAGGGCTTGGAGCAACCTGGGCTAGTGGAAGGTGTCCCTGCCCATGGCAGGGGGTGGGACTGGATGAGCTGTAAAATCCCTTCCAACCCGAACCATTCCATGATTCTAGCAGGAGCATGGATTCAGTGATGCCACCACAGTACAAGGCCATGGTGAGCCAGAGAGAAGTGACCAGCATCAGTAAAAGAAGGAGATGAAAATGTTCACCAGCATTTCAGCTGATGGGTGTTCGTTTAATCCTGGGCATGATTTTGGTTAACTGGGAATTAAATCCAGTAAAAATCTGACACTTGGAATTGGTCTCTTCTCTTGTGAATAGTGGTATTTTCGGGGAGATGGCCCTGACAATAACTTTTATCTGAAGGTTATCTCCCTCAGGTCCCCTCTGTGCTGGAATAACACTGTCCCAGCATTATTGAGCACTGTCTGTTAAACACCACATTTTTTCCAGACCCTTCAATAGCAGCTTTTGTTCACTAACACAGCAAAGGACAGTTTTCTGCCCTTTTTTATGTCAGATTTAAGAAGCCACAGTCATACCCCACAAAGCACTGTAGTGCTTTCAGTATAAGCTGGAAAATGAGACAGGAATGCTGCAGTGAATTCACACCTGACCCACAGCCAGGATCTATGGCTAGAATACATCTGCAGCTTTGAGATCCATGGGGAGCCACCAGGGAGCTGCCACCCTGGCATGTGGGAAACTGCTTCCATGGCTGAGGATGGGCACGAGAATAGGTGGAATACAAGTGCACAAAGCTCCTGCATCAGCTGCTTCATTGAGATGTTTTCCCCAAAAGCTGGTATAGCCTAAGCCTAAGACCTGGCAGGGATTCTTGCTTCACTGGGAGAGGAGTAACATTCTTGAACTTACAGAAATTACACAATTTTACTAGGGGATAAATCTAATCAGATTGTATCCAAATGGCCTATCTGTAAATTTTAGCCCCAGATGTATCTCATTTTCTTAATACCTAAGCTGCTTAGAAGCTTTAGAATATTTACTTTCCTTTCACCCCTGCAATGCAGAGATACACTGTCCCTATTTTACAGCTGGGGAAGTTACTCACAGGGAGATTTAAGTGCCTGTATTCAGGGAAGTCAGTGAGTAGAACGGAATTCAGCATGGCTGGAAAACCCACCTGAGAAGCTGGGTAAATACTTGGGCAAGTAGCTCAGTGTTAATGCCAGGACTGCCCACGCTAATTCATTGAAAACAGATTTAAGTGCACCCACTTGCACTCCCTGCAGGGTAGAAATGGTTTGAGTGAATCAGTCCTGGGATCTCAGCTGTGTCCTCGAGGTTGGTGGTGGCTGAAGCCTCCTCCTGCCTGCTCCCTGCTCCATGGGCAGGGGCTCTCCCACCAGGAGCACTGAGTTATGTATGCCACAGGAGCTGGATATGAGGGGGAGGCACTAAAGAGAACTAAAATCTCTGGTCTTTGCATTCTCACCTCTTTTTTTCCCTGTAGCTGTGTAAGAGGCATCCACCAGTCCAGACCAAGTTATCAACCCCCCTGTCCCCTCCTGTCTCCCAATCAATCACTCCAGCTCAGTGAATTCCCTGCTTTTTTTCAGAGACTTGAACAGAACCTTTGAGAGAAGCAAGGACACAATGATAAATCAGAGCAGCAACATGTGCACGAGCGTGGCACCACAGCAGACACCATTCCTTGAGTCCCAAGTCATAATTAACTCCCTGAAGGACAGAAACCTGACAGGAAATCCAAAATCTCTTTGCAATCCACTAAATATTACAGGAATGAATGGCTGGCACAGGGGAAGGAATTTTGGCTGGAAGTGAAGCTTTTTGGTTTGAGCTTTTCCTGAGCTGTGTTTATTTAGCATATAGCTCAGAGGCACTTGCTGTTTTGTATCTAGGAATGGAAGTCACAGATAGCATTGCACTGGGAAATGGAAGGGTGGCAGCCCAATCTGCTGAGACCTGGAGCTAATTCTGCACCTGCACAGGGCCTGGGGTGGTGTTTAAAACATCTGAAAGGTTTAGCTGCGTGTTTACGTTGAACAGTTCAAAACGTGTCTGCCCTGTGGGTCTTTGTGCTCAGACCGTGAAGTCTGAGGTGTGATTCCTTCTGGCTTTTTCATTTTCCCTGGATGAAATGGAAAGGACACACTAACAGTGTATCTTAACTTTTCTCCTGTCAAACCAAAAAAACCCACTGCATTTCAGATTTAGTTTCCCTCCAGGACAGGAGGAGAGGACATCATGTAACCACTACAGAAGATGTTCAGATGTGACACAGTGAGGGTCCCACATGAAAAAAATATAGAACATAAATTCTTAGTCTCAGTGAAATGATGTTGCTTCCCACCAGCTGCACATTGACCCCTTCCCCAAGAGCTCTGGCTTTGCCAAGTTTCTGACTGCAGCCTTTCCTTGTCTTGGGGTGACATTCCCATCTGTTCCACCCTTATGAGCCATTTTTGGATGTGTTTGAGAGCATCACCCTCGGCTAGCTCAGCTCTGCTGCTGCATGGCCAGGCAGGACCAGGCACCCTGTGATCTTTCCAATGACCAGTGTCTGCTCCATCCCAAAGCACCAGACCTGGAATAGCAGAGGGCTTGATTTTATGAGGCATTACCAAGCCCTCGGTGTTGAAACACAGGTGATGAGTTTCCAATCAGATAAGGGATGGTAATTCCAGATGACCCTGCCATCAGTTGCAGGAATCGCCATGCGGGGAATGTCGGGATTAGGTTTCACTCAGAGCCTGGACACATTTATAACGTTTCACTAAATGAACAGGGAGTACTGTGACCCAGCTGGGAAATTTATGGCCTTGGTTGTGGCTCTGACAGGACTTTGGAGTGAGATATCATGGGCTTCGGGGGTGGAGGCTCATCTTAGACTTAAATTGGGGTGGGGGTAGGGGTGAGAAGCAGAGATAAAGCAGCTGCTGAAAAGCTTAAGCTGTGTGTCTCTGGCTAAAAGCCGCTTGAGAACGTGCTCACCGAGGTGTCAACCGGCTACGAAGTGCCCAGTAATTGAAAAATAGTCCAACTGGACCCTGAAGGACGGATTGAGTCACATGTTTGGGAGGTCTGGGCACTCACTCGTAAAATGTGCAGATTTTGTAGGAGGAGGAAGAGGAGGAACAGTTCTGTGGGAGGAAAGGTCATTCCTGACAAAGCACAGCCACCACAAGGCTCGAGTTGTGGAGCTTTGCCACACAGGGACCTTTCACTCCACGGCCTGAGGTCACTGAACTGATTTTCTCTCAGGGTTGGACCGGGGGGGCGGATTTATTGCACCTTTTGGATTTTCAACAGCATCTGTTACATGGTCTAAAACGAGCACTGCAAGAAGTGGAAGCTAATCTTTGCCTAAACTAAGATGATATGCTGTGACCTTCCTGACTGATACTTAGTCAAACTTCCCTTAGAGGCAGAGGGTGAAAAGCAGGGTTTAAAGATTTACTGGGACGTTTGCAAGTGCGATAACGTTTTTCAGCCTGTTTTGTTTTATGATAAATCATTTTTTATTGCCCCAGAAAAACCTGGGAGATGGTGACCAGGAGTTGAGTGGTTTTGGCTTTGTCATTGGAAAATCAGACCCAAAGTGTTTCAGCTATGAATGGAAGGAAATTTAAAGCACAGAACAATCTGAGGTAACCAGTCAAAGCAGTTGATGTGGCTGTCCAAAAAAAACCCCCCAAAATGCCCAGAAATAAACAAAAGCTGTATTTTGTGGGCCACTGAAAAGGTCTTTATTTTTTTTTCCCTTTTGATATCGAAGAATTTTTTTGAATTTTTTCCAAAGAAAGTAGTGAGGTCGAAAAATGGGGGGGGGGGGGGAGTTGCATTAAAAATATGAATGTTTGGAGAAAAACCAAGTGGTCATGATTTGTTTTATTTGAAAAATTTCAACCAGCTGTACCTATGAAACTGGAAACCAGGTAAAAATTGCCCCGATCTTGGCTTTTTTTTGAAACTGAAAAGTCAACCAAGGTTCAGAATGGTTTTTGAGCTTCCAACTAACTGTCCTAGGTTTGCTGGAAACTGGACCTGGAAAACAGAATTGTAGGAAATCATATGGACTCAGCTGAGTTTCACTTTCATTTTTGCACACAAAGTCAAGTTATGTGGCATTTGTGCCAAAAGCAAACTGAGATTTACACATAAAAACCTTTCCATACTAATTGATACCAGCAAATCAAGTTACACAGAAATGAATTTAGGGTTGCATTAAAATAATTAGGATTTTTTTTCACATGACTGGGAATCAGAGTTTACCCTGAACATCCACCAGTAAGATTAACCTGACCCCTGATGTGATATGTGTAAACAGACAGTGTTAGCTATTTTCTAAAAGAATTATCTCTTTTTTAATTCTTCTAAATTTATCAACTGAAGAAAAACTCATCAATGTATCTCAGTGAACAGCAGTTCTCTGTTGAAAGCCAGTATAGCTTGAGCTTCTTTCAAGTTTAGAGTAAGAAAAGGATTTATCAACCAGAAAACATCCTGGAGGTCACCTTTTTCAGCTCCATATTAGCACCATCTCTAGTCATTAATTCCTGATCCATGAGTAGGACTTTAAGCAACATGAATGAGGTACACAAAAACAGCTGAATAATAAAATGAAAGCTACTTTCAGTCTCAATTCAGCTGCAGATTTGTGCAGGTCTTTTTTTAAGGGCCCATAGTCTTGCAATTATAATTTAGCAGTGAGCTACCAAAGCGTGTTTGACTTCAGGACCCCTCATTGGATAGTTCACCTGCATGAGGAAAAAAGGGTTGATATTCTGGATATGGAGCAAACCAAAATCAGAGGCACCAAGTCTGTTTTTTCAGGGCAATCTACACCTATGCAGTAGCTTCCCTGGAATCTGAACCATCTCATCCAGCACAGAACACTGAATCCCTGCCAGGAATGATAAACATATCCCATTTTTCTTTCCTTATCTGTTTGCATTTTGCTAATATCTCCCCTCAAGCCCTTCCACTCACTTCCAGTGGTTATTATCAGCAGCCAGCAAAGAAATCCTTCCCCACCAACGTCTGGAACTATGGTGTGGGAAATTTTCTCACCCTACGTGCTCTACATGTGCATAAGATGGGATATACAACAGTGGTGATGCAGGGATTGATTATGGGAGTTAAATTAAGATCAGTCACATAACAGGTACAATACAGGGATAGAGGAAGGCACAACTTCTCAAAGCTCTGATTACATGAGCCACCAAAATATATTGCCACAGAAATTATGGAAAACATTCCTTTGGCTTGCTGAGAGGAGGTTTAACATTGGTTGGAAGCCTCATGCTGGTGTTTGTTGCAATATTGATGTTCATTGCTAAAGAGTAAAAACAAAAAATCAAGAGAGAGAAACTACTGATTTTGAGTTCCTAATGAGTTCATTTTGTACTTTTTTATTACATTATATGTGTGCCATAAAAAAAGAGAATATATGCTTTTGTACGTCTAAGCAAATTGGAAAGCTCTTGGGTAATGTATAGAAATAAATTTGAATGAGTAAAGCTTTTTTACTTGATTGCCTATATTTTATATTCTGTGTGGAGGGAGGGAATTTGCCATCAGTACTTCTTTATTCAGTGTTTAATTAATTTGATAAATGCAGCCTGGAAGGCAGGACAGTTTTGAGCGTGATAGGTTCTCAAGCTTAAGGCAAGCTACGGAGTATATACATCATTAATAGCAATATATATATGAATTAATAAAAATTTTCAATGCTGGAGATGCCACAGTGCTCAGGTGGGAATAAGGCCATTTTAAAATAGTACACTCCAGACAGAAACCCAGCTCAATAATGTTTGCTACTAACGTGGGAGTTGCTGAGGGAGAAGCCAATATTGCATTCCTCAGGTCTAGGGTAGAAAAAGTGGAGGAGTTAAGATGAAGTACAGATTTTCTCCTAATCAAATCCAGAAGACGTGCTGTAAACCTTATTCTAGGAGATCCGCTAAGTCTGCAGCACGAACATGACAGGCAGGCAAAAATTGTGGATTTGATCATTTAAAAACCTGTGGATTCCTGGGGTTTTGGCCACGTTAAAGGCTCTGAGAAAAGACACGCTGAAAATTGCCGAGGGGTGTTACCAAACCCACTTGCCAAAGGCTTAGTCTGCCTGGGTAATACAGAGAGCAGCTGGTTGAGCTAAACTCCCAGTTAATTACCTCTTCATTTCTGCAATCACTCCACAGTTTGTTTAGGGCAAGGTGGACTGGAGGGTTTTGGTGCTCAAATCATTCAATTTATTCATTTTGCTGCAGAAAATAAAAGTCAGGAAATAAAGACCTCATTATTGTACATGTTTTTTCATTTAATTCGTTACGGGGCGTATTACAAAATGGCTTTGTAATTTGGGTAATCACGCACAAATGGTGGGCTTTGCTGCAGCATATTCAGATCAAACACTGGTTTGGCTGGGGCTGGCGGGCAGCACTGGGGCAAGCCCAGCTCGTGGAGGGTGGAGAAGTGATTGACTAAATGCCCCTATAAATCTTACAGAGCCAGACCCTCATGTCTTCTCACACTCTCCAATGCCCGGGATATGAAAGGCACTTTTTCATGGAAGTCATATGGAGCGTGGAGATCAAAGCTCTATATACAATTTATCTGGGGAGGAAAATGCAGATATGGCACATCTTCCTGCCATTTAATGGGATCATTGCAGAACTGTTTCCTACAGCAAAGGGTTTCAAGTCCTTTGCCCCAACTACTTTATTTAAATACTCCATTGTAGGTCTCAGGGTGACAACTAAGTGTGACAGTCAATCCCAACTTCCACTGCTCAGGATAATCCCTGTAGATGATCCTAAACAATAGAGGTTTTTTGCTTGTCATTTTTTTAAATAGAATTCCAAGTTACAATCTCCTACGATGGCAGCCTTCTTTTAACTCTGCAGCACGTCTAAAATCAGCATTTAAGAAATGTTTAAGTTGTAAACTCAAGCTCTGAGAAGATTAGGAAGTGCTTGGATCCAGAACACCCAAGCAACCTTAAATTGTCCCCATTCTATAAAGCCTTTAGATATCTGATTGCTACAAGTTCATGCCCCGTCCAACTACTGTGAAAAAAAGAGGCGAGACATGCAAAAACTAGTCCATTTGAGGCACAGCCTGGATTCATTCCCGCTGTGCTTTCCATCCAAGGCTTTGAATGAAGTAGGGGGTTGGATGGAAAGAAACACAACGTGATCATGTAATTAACATTTTCTTGTGTGGAACCACAGCAGCCCCTGGCAACTGGGGAGAGCAGATGGAAGAGGGTTCTCATCCCCACTTCGACAATATTGTGTGAAATTAGCCCACCCTTCCCTCAGAAAAGGCCTTGAAAGTTTGATACTAATATATTTTGACTTAGTGATGAGGAGTTGTGATGGAAGACTGCAGAGTCACTTGAAAATCTGATATTCCACTGAGAATCTCTTCTAGTCTACACTGAGGGTTAGAGACCAAATGTAATATCTGTTCTGAGATTCAGACCCACTTGTCCAAATCATCAGATGCTCCTCCAGCCCCTGCTTTTGCACCCCCTATTTTAGCTTTAAGTTTAAAACCAACCAGAAAACACACACCCCCAAAAAATCCCTTTTCTTTGTTCTGTTTGGTTCTAAACAACCTCTTGTGCTGACTGTGGGGGGAGGCAGGTCTTCATGAGCCTTTCCAGTGCTGGATCCAACATCTGTTTTCTGAGGGACTTACTGGAATAGTCTGCCCCGTGAGTGATCCAGCTGGCTGAGCATTCCTAGGTGTTGGATTATCATGCAACAGGGAGGAAAGACATACTTGTGGGTATGTCAGAAAATGCCATTTAGTGTGAAGTGTTCCAATGTCACTTTATTTAGGAAAGTAAGCAGGTCAAGTGAGAAAGATGACTGTTTTACGTTTTTTCTGTGTTCTCCATAATCCTCCTCCCCAACTCCTCAAAGAGGACAAAAATATGAAAAAAAATACAGTAAGATGCTTTTCATGTTGCATCTTGCTATAATCCCTAATTCCAGACCAGTGCTGTGGAAGAAATGATCAAACTTTATTCCCTTTCTCCCTGTGAAATTTTTTAAAAAGTGTGTTTCCAGCTGACTTTCCTACTGCTGTACTCGCTTTGCCTGGAATAGTTTTGGCTTTCACAGCCTGGGTAGGCTCAACATGGCCACGAGGGATTTGGAAGACCTCACAGGGAAGACCTCCTACAATCAGTGGTGAATGCTGTCCCTTCAGTCAAAAAATAGCTTTTTAGCTTCGAGGAGGTATTGCCTCAGCATCCCAGGAGGGTGATCTGCTCTTGGAAGGGTCTGCTTTCCTTGAGTGCTCTCAAGACTTTGACCACTCTTTCACCAAATGGCTTTATGGGAGAACTGTGCCTGTTCACTCTAATATCCTCTTGACATCTGAGGGTGTTTCCATCCAGAATAGGGACAGTTCTTTCCAAAAGTAGAGGTTCTTTATGGAGAAAGTCCTACCCATTTCCCTTTATTAAGAAATTATACATTTTTTTTTTTTTTAAAGTGCCTTGCTTAAGCCATCCAGAGCTTCAAATGTCAGAACTCTAACTGGAGCACAGCTCAGAGGCCTCTGGTGTTACCATATTGTTCCAGTGAAAAACCCAACTCATGAAGTGGGTTGATCAGCTTCCAGTTGATTAAAGATGTTCTCCAGAAGAACAGCCTGATTTGGAGTTGACAAAGGCATGGAAACTCTGCCTGCTTCCAATAAAACTCTCTGCCTCCTTGCCAGGCTCAGAAGAAAAAAGACCTGCCTTCAAACTCCTGGCCATGAACTTGCCTCATGTTTTAGCACTGCTAAGAAATTACCAGAATATCACCTGCATACAAAACCAGGGTGTTCTTTGACATATTTTCTTGTTTCTTCCCCATCCCAGTAGCAGCATGTTAGTCTGGGCTGGGCTGCAGGATACTCCTTTTATGCCAGTCCAGTAAACTCCAAAGCACAAACTGGAAAGCGATTTGGCCAGGGGTGTTCTTTCCTCTGGAGGCACCCCCAGTTGTGCTGTGTGTTGCCCTAACCTTTGAAAAATATTTTGGACAAAAGTGACACGTTGAGGTTGGTTGTTGCTTTCTGTGCCAGTGCTGAAGGTGGTGATTGCCCTGCAGAGCAGTGCATCATGCTGGATTCATTTAGTGTGTGTTCTGCACCCTGTGGGCTGTGATTCATTCGCTGCTCTGCAACGTGCTTTTTGGAATCCCACTCCAGCAGTGACTTTCTGACATGCGGTTCAAATCCTCATTTGGTTTCAGCCCCTGCTTTTATTACAGTGAGGAGATCTGGGTATGGCTTCAGACTGCTGCAAATTTCCAAGGGCCGCGTCCCAACCAGTATCACTTTCCAATTTCATTCCCCTCAAGAAATTCTGTCAACAGCTTCTCCCAATTCCATTAATCTTGTGTTTTACCATCTTAAAGCCTCCCATTCTCTCAACTCCCTTAAAGATGTGACCAGTGTTTCTCCTTGAGTGCTGACAATTACTTTCTCATTCATATGTGGAGCTGCTCTCCCCACTAAGAACCACATGCAGTTTTCAATAATACCTATTCATCTGTAATGTATATAGTGAGCCAGGTCTGGATTTCCACACTGAGGTACTGATGTATTTTACATACCTTTCCTTTCTCAAAAGGGATTTTCTGTCTCTGAACACTAAATATGAGAAGCATTTTTCAAATTCTTTGACAGAATGCTTTTAACATATCAGCAGGGTTAATAAATCTTTCCAATTTGTTCTGTTCACTTTTATTCATAGTGAAGTATTGATCAGGAACAAGCAGAGATTGTGAGGACAGTTCTCAAATGAAAGTGATCTATGGTGCTACCAGGACACAGCTACAAATGGTTTCACTTGGAGCTGTGCACCTTTAGCCCTGAGGATTTGCTCTCAGCAGCGAGGAAACCCAGAAAGAGATCATTCAACCCCACCAGACCACCAACTTGTCAGAGCTCTCTGCATTAAGTTTTCAGATTTGCTTTTCTTCACCCCCTTTTCACTCTGATGCTCTTGAATAACACAAGCATTTTATGTTTCCAAAATGGAAGCAATTGATGGGGTCCAAGTGACTGATTGAAATCAAGGATGGGGTGACAAAGGGCACAATAATATTGATGTCAGTTGGAAACTCTATTTTGCCTTCTGTCCGTGCCTCAGGTCTGGAATATCCAGAGAGTCATACCTTCATTGTACAATTTTCTCTGGTTATCTCTGTGCACTCTTTAGAGATACCTTATGACTGTGACACAATTAAATCTGTTTCTCCCCAGACAGACAGAGAGGCATCTTTGTTCCTCTGGGATTTGGCTGAAAGATTATTTGTGAATCCTGAGAAAGCTCATGCTCACGGGTGGTCTGTGGGATGGCCTTTGGAGCAGCACAGTGAAATGGGACTGTCACGTACCCAGACTTGAGCACAGTGTTCACAGAGACCCTCTGGCAGCTCCTTGGATGGAGAAACCTGAAAGTGTGTGATGGGAACCAGGAACAGGTCTCTGCAAAACACAGCATTGAGCAGGGAATGAACAAACAACAAGGAGACAAGGAAGTTCAAGTTCCACAGCATAGTTGAGAGCTTCCTCTGGAAGAAATAGCAAAGAAATATTCAAATAAGAGACTTATTGCAAAAATTCTACATTTACAGCATTTTTGGCTACATCAGACCTGATGTTCCTCTACTGCTTCCCCTGTTGCTCTAAGGGATTAGAAAAGTGGGCAGAAAAGAAAAAATATAATAAATAAATAAACAAAACAAACAAACAAAAACAAAATCAACAAATCCTTTAGAAAGGGGTAGTCAAAAGGACAAATATACAAAAAAAGGGGAAAAAAATGAAAAAGCCAACACTGACAAAAATCTGAGCTATTGCTGACAAACAGTAAATCACTAGTTTTTCACAAGTGTATATTAATATTGGGAAAATGAACTCTTGGGATGTATGTGGGGGTGACATCCAGGAGACAACTGCTCTTCTGTGGTCAGGTCACATCACCCCACCTGCTGTCCCTTGTTACCAGCAAAGTGTTACCTGATTTTGTGATATTCAAAAGAGTCACCAGGATAAACAGGATAAACAACAGCCAAAACCAAAGGAAAATTGGAAAGCTGAAAGATAATTTATCCTAATTAGAAACAAAGAATAATTTAATTTGGAAAAGACTTCTAAGATTATTGAGTACCTCAGTTTTGATAAAACACCAGGCAGGGATATTACCCTACAAATATTTGTAGAAAAAATAGACATTTCCTGTGGAGAAAGTCTCAGTACCTCGAGTCCTTTCATGAGAATGGGATGGAAAGAGTGGTGGTGATGAGGTCCATGATGGGAAAGGACAGGAAACTGTTCTGAGAGGAGGAATTCAGTCAGAAACACTGGGAGATAACTTGGATTGTGGATAATCTTTTTAGATACTGGGGAGAGATCTCTCATTTAGGGCTTTTAAACCAGCCAGTGCCATAGGGGATCATCCCTAATTAGCAAACAAACTGCCTGGATAACCTAATGATTTTCCATTTGGAGTTTCCATGACTCTGTAATTCTGTGATTTTTTTTTTCTCTGTTGGTCTTCATATGAAAAAAGTTTCTCAACACATCATTGGGGTTTTTTGTTGGTTTGTTTTTTTTTCCTGTCTGGTCGTTGGAATTCCTGTTCAAAAAATTTGGTGACACGTTGTGCTTTTGTCAGCCTTGGCAGGGAGGCAGAGACGGGGCATGTGATCCACCAGGGAGAACAGAATGTCAAAAGGCAGTTGTGGCACGAGAAGAGTCGGCAAAAGTCTGGAATTGGGAGTCTATTTTTAGCAGCTAAAGATCGTTCCAAGGTTAAAGGAACATACAATTCTGGGGGAAGGTGGAGGGAATATTTGCCCTCCCTGGAGGGAATCCAAGAGGATTGCAGAATAAGAGGTCAGAGGAGCAAGGGGAGGGGTGGGCTATCTGTGACACAGCTGTTTTGGAAAACAAAAAGCAAAAAAAAAAAAAGGAGCTGGATGGTAATTCCTTACATTGCATCCCACTGAAGGGTTTTTCGGTGGTGGAGTGGAACAAATGTACAGTCATATTTAAGGCATCAGACCACCTACATCTTAACAGATCCACAAATTGACGTTAATGAAGCCATTTATGTTTAAAAAAAAAATTCAAATTCAGCTGGAAAAATAGAATGAATGTTGAAACACTGGCTGGCTTGTTCAAACCAGCTTTCTAAAGTGGTATTTGATATGTTTGCTGGAGAAAGGAGCAGAAAAGACAAAGCTGTCCAAGGAAGATGTATCTCAGGCAATACTTCCCTTCAGCCTGTTCCCAACCAAGAGTGGAAGACTCCAGGTTATAACAGTGACAAATGTTTGTGCACAAAAAGGGAAACAGCAGTTTATTTTTTTGACAGAAAAAAAAAGAACATTTGGGCAGTGTAGGACCCTTTTGGAGTCATTTAGTGGAGATGGAAATTGCTGATGCAGCAAGGTCTATTCACTGGAAATTAGTGATGCCTAAACTGTGAAAACAGTGTGATTTTTATTTTTTAAGAGGCACTTGCAAACTACGTAAGCCTTGTATGGTTTTTCTGTTGTGTTTATTTAGAAAATTGAAAGTACAGTAATTTTTTCTTGCGGGACTATTTTATTGACTCATTTTTTTCAAGAGGACAGGTAGCAACTCAACATTTGAAGCAGGAAAAGGCACAGGAGCTGCCTAATTTTGCTACATTTTTCTTTGCCCTGAAGAATTGTAAGTTTTCTCCAAGGAAATGCAGAGTGAATGGTTAAACTACATCTGAAAACAAATCAGTGTGTGTATTCCAATGTGTGCACAAGTCAAACTGCTTTTCATGCAGGTTAAGAACGTGCTCAGGATTATTTCCTTTCACCTGCCAATCCACAGTTACCCACACAAGCCTTGGATGTGCGTAGGAGTCTTTCAAAGGTTGTCCTCTGTGTTTGAGGATAGAGCAGAAAGCCAGTATTGTTCATTTGAGGGCTATTTTAATGGCTACATACAGAGAGCTCTCTAGAGTTGCCATAAATATCCTGTTTGCTTTCTTTGTTTCTCTTTCATTTGGGTCCCTTGGTATCAACCACACTATTCTTTCTAAAACGCTTTACTAAATCCCTGCTGCTCCCTTTGGAGGAGAAAATCAGGGAAACACATTTGCAGGGGGAAAGGTGTATTTATTCAGCAATGAGGAACTTTTAAAAATAGTTAAATCAATTTAGAACAAACTTTCAACAGCGAACGCTCACCTTTGGACAGAGATCAAGAATGGAAACTCTCAGACCAGAAGGAATTCGTGCAGGATGTAACGAGGAATAAAAAAAATGTGTGTGGGTCTGGGGGGTGCCAGGACCGACACAGAGCCAGGTCATCCTGAGTGCCAGGGAAAGAGCTGCCTTTTCTCCCCTCTCACGCAGCACACAAAGGTCTAACATTTCGCTGAGAGCGTGAAGTGCAAACCCAAGCGCCCACCAGGATTAATTTACGTGTCTGAGTGGGGAGCTGGGCTTGAACAACGCGGCTCAGCCCTGCGTCACACGAGTGCACAAACACACACACAGGCATTTGAGTGCCTGCAGAGCATTTTCTTGTTGCTAAAGGCACGTGTGATGTTGGGCTCGTTAAGATGAGGCACGTGAAATCAGACCCTTCTTTCTTCCTGCTCAGCTCTGCCTTTCTTTCTGCTGAGTGTCAGAAAAGCAGATTGCATTTGTTCAGCCTTCAGCATTGGAGCTGAAGTTTATCTCCATCTTCCTTCTATTTTTTTTTTCTTTGGAAATTCTTGGTTTCCTCATTCAGAAGCTCCTGAAAGAGGGAAATTCTCCTACTGCAGGAAAGCACTTATGTGCTTGAACAGAGGGTTATTTTATTTTTTTAATAAAGCAGATGTTACATTTCTGACCTTTTCCTATGCCCGTTCTCCAGGCTGGCATGTGCAGACTCCAGGAACTCCACTGACTGCTGTCCCTCACACCTGGGCTGAGAGCCTGCCCTCACCAGGAGGGCTTTGCATCACACCCCTCAACAAGCTGGGGAAAATGCCTTCCAGCAGCTCCTCTCACCTCATAAAAGCCGGAGTGTGAATTGCCGGCACATGTGGGAGACCCTGCAGGCTCCAGGGACACTGAATCTCTCCTGTTCTCCCACTAAGTCCTCAGCAAATCCCTCCCATTGCCATTTTAGCAGCACCATCCCCTCCTTGGATGCTCCTCTCCCTCCCATGCTCCCACGTGTTGCTGGGACCTTGCTGGCAACATGAGACAAGAGGATCAGTCCCAGCTTCCTACAGCTGTACATAATTTTTGCTGGGCATGCAGCCTCCTAACCATCAACCACGTGGCTTTTAGGGTCATCCTCAGCACAAGAGCCTGAGACAGGGATCTGCAGAGAGAAGGCAGCTGTGGCTGCCCCAGGCTTGGAATTGTTCCAGGCCAGGTTGGACGGGACTTGGAGCAACCTGGGATAGTGGAAGGTGTCCCTGCCCATGGCAAGGGGATGGAATGAGATGAGCTTTAAGGTCCCTTCCAACCCAAACTACTGTGGGATTCCATGGCTTTACATCCCATCTGGAAAACCAGTGACTGTAGCACAAGAACATACAGCAGTGAAGGAAAGGTACAACACAGTCAAGGCCATGTCACATGTTTGTGCTCCTCGAGGATCAATAGCACCTGCCTCCCCGGAGGAAAATCCAGGGGAATCGTAGATGCCTTTGTAGCCTTGTCTGCCTTATTAGGTTAAAGGACTCCTGCTTTGGCCTTTTCTTGGGGGTATCCAGTTGCCTTTGCCCAGCAGGGGCTGAGGTATGCTGAATTAAGATGATATATTCCATGGACAGGTGCAGAACGGAATAATTTCTTCAGGCAGGAGGAAAAGAAAGGCAGTTAGAAAGCTTATTCTGTGCTACAGAATAATCACTGGGTACCTGGGAGTTAGATATTTTTTATTGTATATGTTTTTTAAGTTCAATGTGTGTGTTCAAGGTTGGCTTGCACAGTGTGTTCCCAAGTCAGAGGTCTGTGGGTCCCAATAATAGTTACACATTTAGCACAATAGCACACCCTTTTTTTCCCAGGATGGACAGGCAATGAAAGGATGACATTGATTGGATATTTTCTACATCCAAATGCAAGGAATGTCAGACCCCAGGTCTCATAAAATGCAATTCCATTGCTGCCTTTAGCATAATACCTGTTAAGGGAAGTGAATCCTGGAGGTCTGTGTGTTACTGTCCTGCCTGTAAGAGGGTGAAAGAGGGACCAGGGAAGGAAGGAAAAGGGAGGAAAATTCTGAGGATATCGTGACCTTGACATTTTATGGTTTCAGGCAAAGATGTCAGACCTGGCCTACACCATCTCCATCAGATATCCTGGTCCCTGGCCTGGGTGTCCCCAAAATAGGAGAGAGTGAAAAAGCCTCTGTCAGCTCTTGGCTGTGGATGGCAGGAGATGCTGGTGCTCCTTGAGGGTGAAGGCATTTGCTGCTTGGGAAGCTTTGGACTTTTCTAAAGAGTGAAGATCCCCTGAGGGCTGTGGCAGCTTGGTGGGAAGGACCATGCTGCTGCAGGGGGGTCAGATGGCCAAACAGGAGCATTTCTGACAGCTAAACACACTGGATGGCTCAGTAAGAGATGCCACCATGTCAGTGACCCTACAACCCACATTGCAGCAGAGAGGTTTGCTCACTGCAGTCCCCATAAGGAAGCCTGGCAGATGCTCATGGGCATCCATCCATTGCATTGTTGGGGAAAGGCTCCCACTCCAGATATTTTACCCCACTAGTGACACCACTCCTGGCAAACCACAGGCATCCACAAGACAAAAAGCAAAGCTTTTGAATTGTCAGCACTGCTGCTGATGGCTCACAGTGAAATCTGGGCAGAGTGTGGTATGTTTGCACATCCTACGTGAGTGAAAACACCTCTCTGTGTCCCCCCAAAGCCATTAACGCTCTGAGGAGTCAGCAGATGAACTGGAGTGGTTAAACTCATTAACATCAGGTTAACTTCCATTGTGAAGCTCCTGGCTCAACATCAGAGGGCAATAAAACACCAAGAGCAACATGATGACTGTTATGATCAGGAAATTTGGGACATGTGTCATTAGAGGGAACAAACAGGGCAGCAGAGGTGTCTGGCAGTAACACTGCTGAGTGTTCACTGCCACTCACTCCCCCTCCATGTTCCTCTTAGGCCCTTTATCAGCTTCCTCCGATGCTGGGTGCAAACAAAGTCTGGCCCTTACCTGAGGGTCAGAGAGATGAGAGACAGTGTTAGACAGGATATTCCCAGCATTTTCAATGCTTCCTCTTTGGTGCGTTACGAATGTCTGACTGACATGGCCGAGCGAAAGTGCTGCGGGTTCCCGCGGGACCCGTGTGGCTGTAAAACTCACAAACATAATAATAACAAAGTCATAAATTCTGACCTGTGGTACAGTCCGAGTCGAATAACAGCTCCCCAGCTGTGGAATATGTGCCCTTGTTGTGTGAAGGTGGCAGACCCAGGGGTAAAGTTCACCTCGTATTTGTCAGGTTGTGTAAAGCCAGGCCCGTTTAATGATCTAAAAGCAGCCAAAAGCCCCAGCAGCAGGACAGATGCCCAACTGTGTTTTGAGTCTGTTATGATTTATTGAATATTTTGTGAAGAGAGAAAGCTTAAAAAAATAGAGGATGAGGGACAGATAACAGAGCTGGGGCAGCAAGTGGTGGACATCCCATCGCAAAGAATGGGTTTATCCCCTTTAAAACACACAGGATTTTTATCTTCAGAGCTTCGTCCTCAATGCCTTCAGGACATGAGGACTGAATGCAGCCCAAGAGGAGGGATACAATAACCCACGGCTGTTTCTGCTTCTTTCTGCAGTGATTTCTTCCCAGCCAAAACCCCAAAACTTTGAAAGACATTAGGAAAGCTCCAGAACTTGCAGAAAGGCAGGGAGCTACACTAGATGAATATTAGGGAAGCCTAATGGAGCCATGAGCTAATTTAGAGTAGGAAGAGTTTGACACAATGAAAACCCCCAAGCACCCTATGCCTGCCTTTGACATGTGCTGAGATGGGTGGG
The DNA here is from genome assembly GCF_025592945.1 of Manacus candei. Classification (NCBI taxonomy): domain Eukaryota; kingdom Metazoa; phylum Chordata; class Aves; order Passeriformes; family Pipridae; genus Manacus; species Manacus candei. The sequence goes on along the minus strand of NW_026138101.1, from coordinate 309,846 downwards.
TAGGACCCATAGGAGAGGTCAAGGAGAAAGCTTGGCAGGATCAGCCATCCTCAGGAGTGGATTTTCCAAGGGAAAGGGACTTGAAGACGACTTCTTCATTCCCCCATCACCTCTGTCAGACTGGGACCGTGTCCACCTCGAGCCTCAGTGACAAGCGGAGCGGGCTGCCCGCCATCCGGAGAAGGAAGGACGAGATGATTTGTTTTTGTGTGTGTTTTTCTTTCCATGTCTGCTACTTGGAAGGAAACATGTCTGCTTTTAGAGAACAATGCTGCCCAGGGCCGTGGGAGTGAGTTACTGATGTGTGCAATCCTAACCCGGACCCTGTTCCCAGGCCAGCTCTTGGCCATGCTCAGCTGTGCTCCGGCCCCTTGCACAGGGTTAAATGCTAAATGAGGAGGGCTGGGGGCAATTTGGAAGTGCAGCCCCTTCCTCCCTTCATGGGGAGGACTTGTTGTCAAGAGGGATGTTCTGGGGCTTATTGAACACCCCAAAAATCCATGGTCTGCAACCTATGACCTGCTCTCCTACCTCTAATTCTTCTTCTCCTTCTTACCCCAAATGTTTTCTCTGGACTCTTCTTATAGCTATTTCTTCTCTTCTTCTCCATCCATATGCCAATGGACTGATGAGGACAACAAAATGGGTTTAGGACAGCCACCAACCATCTTTCTCCCCTGAAACCAAGAGTTACGTCAGATCTCCTCTTCTTGAGACAGCAAAACACTCTTGAAAGTTGTGAAATTCCAGTTACACATTTCCACATCTCTATTAATCACACCAAGTGTTGCATATCATCATTCTCTAAAATCTGCCTTTGGAAGCAGAGAGGGCTCCAGTCAGGTCATGTTTTGTTCTGGTGCTCTCCACACATCAAATTTTGAAGTGGAATTTGAGCTACAACCTGTTAACTTCACTTGTAATGGCTGTTTGCTGTATCTCAGGGATACAAACCAGCATTTTAAGGATTCCCAGCCAGCTCTCTCCAAACTGACCAAAAGCACTTGGCATAAATTAGGGAACATTCAGAAAGGCTGTAATTTCCACCTATGACTGAGCAGTGCAGGACTGGGAGCAGGAGGTGTTACAGAGGAGTCAAATACTATGAATTTGGAGTTATTGAGGTGAAGGGGATCAAAAGAGCAGCAAAGGTGACTTTGGCAGAGTTTAGGGCAGTACCCATGATCTCCAGATAAGCACTGAGCCGAGAAAATGCATTCCAGCAACAGGGACTAGCCAGGATTTTACTTATTTTACAGCATTTCTCGTCACCTCGTAGCTCCTTGTACATTGCAGTCCTTTGAGTCCAGCGGTGCCCTGAGGTGGGGAAGGCTGTGGAGGGAGGTTGTCCTCTCTCTCACCAAAATAAAACCCTTTTGGGGTCCTTTACAGTGGTCCTTAAGGTCCACAAATCACCTTTAATACAAACTGTTGCCCTGGCACTTCAGGGAGTGCTCAAACAAGGCGCCTTAACACACCCTCCGTGTTCGCCCAGCACTTCTCCCGCTGCCCGCCTTCCCAATCCCGGCCATGGCAGCGTTGAATGGGACCTTAGTTTTAAGGATAAACACATCCATCACAAAGCTGTTTGGCATACACTGGCGCTGGCACCCTCATCCCCTCCATGAAACCCCTTTTGAGGACTCTCTGTCCACCTCTGATCCAGTTTCCACTCCCCAATCTGCTTTTTCCAACGCTCCCCAAGCAAAATCCCGCAGTTTACCAGGAACGAGAAGACACGCAGGAAAACAAGGGCCACTTTAACCCCTATTTTAAAGCTGTAGATCCCTCCTGGTTTGGTATATTTAGTTTGGGCACAGTTCTGAAACAAAAGGTACAAAGGAGCCAAGTTGTTGGGGCAGGGGGAGGGAAGAAAGTTGGTTTGATTTTGAGAGCCCTGGAAGATCATTAAAATTTCATAACAGGCAGAAAAAAAAGGGTTGTTTGCTTATAAGGTCTCTAGTGTTTAAAGAGCTCGAGACAAAACTGCCGAGCAGTATATTCCAGTTTATCCTGTGGAATAGGAAGGAATGGCCCCAGACATAATTACAAGTAAGTAGTGCAGCGAGAGAGGGGAAAAAGCTCAGGAAATCTGATGTCTAAGAGCGGTTTTTTTCGCCGCTGTTTAATCAGTTTGCCCGGTTGGTTGTTTGTGTTTTTTCCTTTTTTTCCAACCTGCCTCTGTTTTAAGGTATTGGTTCCTTTGATGGGGAACGGACGGGGATGGGGAGAATTTTTGCTGCTGAAATTTAGGGGCAGCTTAAAGCAAAGGCAGGGAACAAGGGTGAAATGAGAAGCGTGTTTTGTGAGTTTACGGAGCTGCAAGTCCGAGTGTGGTCTCGCTGCTCACCGGCTTTTGGGTTTTTATCCAACAAGCAACATGAGAGAGATTTTTACAAAAGCAGGGAAATGATATCTCATTAATATTTCTACCTAGCAAAAAAAAAAGAAAAAAAATAAAAGAAGGGAATAATAACATTAGTGGTTCTAAAGCAGCAGGGAGATGATGATGAATGTTAGGCTGTATATGAAAACTATACAAGGCTGTATAGTTTTCAAAAAATATGTGCTATTTCTGTTCTCGAGCTTCACTCTTTAAAAATACATTACCATTGAAATGGAATTTTAGAAGGGAATAACAACGTTGGCAAAATATTTCTCTGAAACACACAAGCCCTGATCTGAAAACCAAAATCGGTCGTAAATCGTGGAACACATTAACAGCCACAACATGTATAGAAATTTAACTTCATAAAATATTCTTCTCAGTACAAAATAACATTTAAAACCAGTGCATTATATTGATACAAACACTAATAAAGGGATTCTATTCTTGCCAAGGTTGCAGATATCAGTTCCATTTTAAAATCACAGTACAGTATTTTTAAAAATCATTAATAGTGAAAACTATTTTATATATTACATCGTACTTATTTATGAACAGTAGAAACTAATTTCATTATATCTTATATTCATATTTTACTATAAATCTACTTTTAATTGTCGGTAATTTGTACATCACTATATTTAATGGCATAGTTCTTGAAGAAAAAGATATATATCTTAATTTTCTATTTATTTTTACAAAAAAAAAAAACCTAGAAAAAATAATCTTACTTATAATTTCCTGTAGTTAAAACCTAAGTAACCTTCAAACTGAACACAAAGAAAACACATTGAATTATTTCTTGAAAATGTATGTTTTCTGGCTGATTTAGTGAGTATAGCATGTTATCCTTCCTCCGTGTATGCCTAATATGCACACGTTGGACCCATAATAACAGCTTTGTAATTAGAGGAAGCATTTTTAGAAGTGTGTAACTGAATGTAAAGTGAAGTCCTATTATCTCATGTGGGATTTGTGCTCCTGAAATCATTAGGTACAGTAAATTGTTCCTCTGATTCGAAATGCTCATCCCACAAGGAGAATTAATGTTATTCTATTAGTATATAGTTTTCTCCTTATTTTTCTATTTGCTGGGAAAAGATCACCTTCCTTACTTTTCAGTTTTCACCTGCACGAGGATAGAAATAAACCACTGATATTATTTCTGGTGGGTTGTACATATGTGAACTCCAGATAGGAGCCTGATCCAAGGCATGTTGAATTTAATGAGCATTTCTATCTCCTGCAAAGGGATCTGGAGCAGAACGCTGGACTCCTTACAAATTGGAGGCTGAACTTTCATGAGAACATGAATTTAATCATTTTGCAAAATCAGGCATAGTTACCACGGAGTAGTTTAGATTGTAGTCGGAGAGTGTAGTTTGGTCTGATAATGATATTTTCCTCCATGTATTTTGGCCTGATCAGTGGCTTTGTGGCCAACACAGTGTGTCAGCCTTGTGTTAATAAAACAATGTGCTTTAAAGTAGTGTCTGTGTAGAAAAATATAAAAAAAAATTTTAACCTGTCTCTGATTTTACTATTTTTCAAAAATAGACAACGTCATTACTCATATATGAGTCCATTCCACATTTCAGTAATTAACAGAGTAGCCTGTAATCTCGTTACCTCAATTAGAAAATGGAGAAGTCTGAGGGCTTGCAGGAATTTCTGGAGTCAGTGAAGGTTCAAATGCTTTTTGCCTCCTTTTCTCTCTTGCTTTTATACTTTTCCTTCGTCGCGTTGCGTGAGCCTTTCCACAAAGCTTTCATTGGGAGCAGGGAGGAGGGTTTGAAAAGGGTCAGCTTAGTCTAAACAGGGTATGGAAACAAGGACTATGTTGTCACATCAGGTTTGCTCAACACTTAAAATCTAACTTGGGTCTCCATGTCCTGCCATAATGCAAATGAGAATGTTCTTGCTGGGAACATGTCATTCCCGTGAACGCTCAGGGCTGTCATGCAAAGCTCGTGGGAGCCAGGCTGCAGCAAGTCCTCCTGATTTAAGAGCTATTACTGATGCTGCTATTATTACTTTCCAGGGGTACAGCAGGGATTCACAACCTCGGTTCTCAACCTTTCCCTTATTTCTCCATGGAAAGGAGGGAAGTGGCAAGGCTCCCAGCTAGACACATTTGTCGTCCCAGTATGTAGGAATAATTGGGGCAAGGCTCATGTTGTGGACTTTCACTCGTAAAAGGAACCTCCCTCGGATCATTTTTCTGACAGAAAGCTTTAAAAATGCGACTCTTGTTTGAATGTGCCAAGAAAGGATCAGTGGGTGCAGTCATTTGCACATGCTACAGATAATGAAGTTTTTGAGCCCAGAAATCTTCTGAGCTTTGCCAGCCTGGACAGCTGGGGGTACATGGAGGGTCTTATCACTGCTTGTGTAAGGGGAGCAGGTGATTCTCATCATCTGATCTGTTCCCCATAACTTCCCAAGTTATGTGAGCCATCCCAAAAAAACATTGAAAGAGATGGTTAAGGATCAAGCTTGCATGGGATAAGTGAAAAGCTGGATTCTACTTAATTTCAGTTCTTTCTATGCATTTGTGCAGGCAAAATTCTCAGGGGCCCAGTGCAAAGAGTGCAAAAGAGACCAGAAGTGGCAGAGCCAAAGTGTGGTGGATCATTCCCAATACCCTGTACCACTGACTTCCCACTCTACTCCCACTCCCACAGAGAAATCTTTGCTGGCTCAGGGATGCAGTTTGCAAATCTCTCTGCATCAACACTTGTAAATAAAGGCCTTTTCATATCTGAGTTTTCATATTCAGAAGAAAACCATCTCTGGCCATGAAAAACATCTTTTTGTAGCTCTGTTGAGGGCAGACCAGCCAAGTGTTCAACGTGGTATGGAAATGCTTCCTGCAGGCTTGGAGCCATAGGTATGTCATTTTTCTTCCTTTTGTCTTGATCCTGACCCAGCCATGATGTTCTTTCTGGAGGGTGGCAACTCACAAAATGCCAAATATCTGATTTTTTTGTAGCTAAGAAAATGGTTCCTGCACGAGCTTTTTCAGTGTGATGCTTGGGGATGGTCCTGTGCAGGGCCAGGAGTTGGACTCGATGATCCTTTTGGAATATTCTGTGATTCTGTGATCTACCAAAACCCTTAAACTCTCCAAAATTGCCCTCAGCACTGGGGTTGTTATCACAGCTCCAGCACCCCCGGAGAGGATGAAGCTCCTTATCCTTCACACAGCCCTGGTCTGCAGCAGAGGCAAGACAGGGGACGGGGCTGAAGTGGATAAATGAGGTTGTAATAGGTTGGGGAGCAGCTGTAAAGCCCAAAACTCGGCAGAGAGGCAGCTGCCCTTTCCTACTCCCAGTGAAGTCTCCTCCTTCTGACAGTTTGCTGAAAGGACCTCCATTGTGTGTTACTTAGCACATCTGGGAATTTATTGCGAGCTGATGCTTTCTGTTTTCTATCTCAGTGACACAAAAAGAAGATGTGGAAGAGCAATTCATCCCAGATCTCTGACTCCACGCTGCATCCAAATGTGGTAAAGCCCTGGAAAGCTCTGACGTAGGAGAGCCCTGCTTGTCCCGGCCTGATCCTGAATGACACTGACACCCACTGACTTCTCCCTGTAACAGATGCTTAGGAAAAGTATGAGAATTGGAATAAATGGTAGGAAAAAAAAGGAGGCTGATTTCCAAAATACACTCTTTAAATGCAGGGCACTGGAATGTGTGGCAGGGCTGGAATACAGCATTGACCAGATTCCTCACGTTTCCTGACTTTATTACCCTCCTGAATATGGAGAAAGGGAAAGAATAAAGACCTCTCAGGCAGGAATAAAGCTCAAATCTCAGCTTCTCAAACTCAACAAATGATCAAGGAGGGGTTGTGCGTGGCAGAGAGAATTACCCTGGTAATCTCCTGACCCTCCTGTTCTCCCCACCCAACAGTTGCACTGGAAGATAGCTGTGTTATAGCACAATATAGGGATTTTCCAGCCAGAGAGTGGGCTGTGAGCACAGGGCATCTGTATCCCAACACCTTCCCTGCCCTTTACCTCAGTTAGCCCTTTGCAATAGGCTGCAATGAAATCATGTTCCCAACAGCAAGAACACAAAATAACTCATGATGTGCCTCAAACTGTGAGAAAAGAGTATCTGATCCTGCCCAAACACAGACCTGCTCACTTCAAAGGGGGAAATATTTAGATTGTAATCAACATCCCCTTTAATTCCCTTTTCTGGCCCAAATATTCCTTTCTGTGCATATTTGCTCAGCCACTGCCCCTCAAGAAAATCTGCACTGACTGATGAGAAAGGTGGGGAACATTTGGATCTGAGTGGTGCTCCAAGGCAATGCCTGGATCCCAGGAACCATCCAAGGGCTACAAGTCCTGATGCCCCAGGACTAAGGATTTTCTCCTGGCTCATTTTATTTATAACCAACAACTTTTGGCAGGGCCAGTGACAATCCAGATTTCTGTGTTTTCCACAACACTTCCTGAATTAAAGCTCTCTCCCATGTAAGTGAGTAAAGAAACTTCTTCCCTGTCTCAGAGATGGGGAAACGGGAGCAAAGAACCAAATTGCAGTCTCAAAGTGTGATTTATAACTCCCAGAAGGAACAAGAAATCCCTTTTGCCATCTTTTTGCTGACTTCAAAATCTCAGAATGACCAGCTGGGCAGAATGAAATTTCTTCAGTTCTCAGATACTGTGATAAATATTTAATAAATAATCAAATAAAAGCTGAATGTTGCTTGTATTTTTTTTCCCCTTAGGTCAGCATCTGCAGATTCTCGTGCTGTTATTTCTGAAACAGCTTTAATAACTTATTATGAAAGCAGGCATTTGTTATGCAGCAAATCTAAGCTTCACAGTCAATGGGTGTTTTGTGGCCTGGGAAAAAGTAAACATAAACTGAAAAAATCACTTGTGCCTATTCTTGTTTTGGCCCAATAAGAATTAGTATCAGATGTGTAAATGGTGAAGTTCCTTGAAGGAAATGCATCTCCTTTGTTGAGGGACTGTTAGCTAAAAACACCAGAGCCCAGGATGATGTAATAGCCAGACGTCTGCAGACTTTAGGAACAATTGTCATTTATTTCCAGGAATAAGAGGAATTTTATTTCTACTTCTCTTCCCACATCACTCATCCTAGGAGGGAAAGATGCTTTCCAAGACATTTCAGCAGTCACTAATGACATAGTTCTGTGTGGGTCACTCCACTCGACAGATAGATTAGAATCTAGTGTCAAACCAGGGAAGAATTGAGAAGTCTTGATATGAGAAAGGAGACAGACTGATGAGTCCACCCTGATGATAGGACTTAATTATTCAGGGGCAAAAGATAAAAGTTGACTGTGATCAGATGCCAAAAATTCATCTGGAAGTATATGTCTGAGTGAGAAAACATCAGCTAAAATGCAGGATAGAGAAATGTCAAATTATGTGCATGGGGAGACCATACTGGAAATCCTCTAAACTGATTCTCTTACACTCTAAACTAACTCTAATAGCTGAGAATAGTTAGATCTATGATAGTAATTATCCTGTGAAATAGGTTGCATTTGTAGCTCTCAAGACAGGAATGAAGGGGAGGGGGAGAAAAAGAGAGAGAGAGAGAAAGAGAGAAGGTGTTATTTTATAAACCTTTGGTGTATCTCCACCTGGAATACCTGAAATATTCCAGCTACTAAAGGAACCAGTCAAACTGAGGCTTAGAGGCTTAGAGGATTGCACCAAGGGTAATTAAAGACTTGGTCTTCAGTGTGAGAACCATTAAATAGGCTATGTGTCTTCAGCCAGAAAAGAGATGACTGAGAGGATACGATGGACTTCTCAGGAATTGTGAATGACAAGGAGAGAATAGCAAGCAGCTGTTTGATGGTTTTTCTTCTAATACAACAACTCAGAAGCATGAAATGAAGCTGGTAGCTGGCAGTTTAAACCAAGAAGGAGTAATCCTTGACACTGTGCTTCATCATCTTGTGGAAGTCCTTGCCACAGGATACTGGGACTGCAAGAAGTTTACTGGATACATTCATGAAAGAAAAACTCATCAGAGGTTTTTAAAATCCATCTGGGTTTTGTATTAAACAGAAAGACTCCAAGTCTGGTTCAGAAAGTGCCTGAGCCAGAAACCACTCTAGGTTGGGCAAGTATTTTGGGGGAAGTATTGCTGCAGATCTGACCTACATTTGTGCTCCTTCCTGGGCTCTCTCTACTGTTGCAGATAGGAGGTTATTTGGTATGGGCTTCCAGCCTAACCTGCTAAAGCTGTTCATATCTTCTTGGGAGCCTAGACTTCCAAGTGATAAGTAATTCCAGACAAATGCATTCCTTATGATCTCTCTTAAATGTAATCATAATGTTAACTATTAAGTCAGGTGATGACAAACCAACACAGAGTGGCCTCAGGTCTTGGGCTTCTCCTTTCCCAGTTCTTCATTTTTTTGGCCTGGGTTAAGGTGACCCAGAGCAACCCACAGGTGCTGTAGGGGCACATCCACATGGGTGGACACCAATTCCCTCTGCCAGTCTTGGCACCACAGAGCTGTGCAGAGCAACCAAGACACAAGGGGGTTTAGCTAAGGCACAGCAGGACACCAACAAGGGTGATGTGGTGCCCAGGCCCACTTTGGCTTTGCATCTGAATATCACAGGAGCAATGCTCAGATCTCTCCAGTCAAGGAGTTATGCCTGGATTTCCTCCTCCTACTAAACAACTCTGGGGTGGTGATACAGCAGCTGGAACTCAGAGAGTTTTAGCAGGGGACAAAGTTAGTTTAAAAGCACTGCCTTTGGCTCTAAACTAGCAGAAGACCTCCATAAGAGATATTCACAATCTTGTAACCAGCTACTCCAACTTTAACTTCCTGGCGAGGAAGATTGAAACAGCTCTGATGGTTTCTGGGCAAATATATCTGTGTTTTAGTGAAGCGTTTGATAATCTCATAAAATATTATTTGAAAGATTGACTCAGTCTGGCCTGGATAGAGAAACTTGCCTGTGGTCTCTGTGTTGGCTGAAATACCATAAAGTAAGATAAATTTTGACATGTCAGGTTTGAGGAGATGAAGGAGGTGCTACTTGGAGAGGAAAATGCGCTAAGCCCGACTTTATCTAATTTCTTCATTAATAAAGTGGAAGAAACAGCAAACAAAATGTGCTTTGAGTTTGCAGATGGATGGAAACACTTGGGAAAAACACTGGAGCTGAATTATTGGCAAACCCTCAACAAGTCAGGCTAAGTCACCTCGAGCAGAAAAGGTCTATGTGCATGTAGAGGTGTTTGTGACTATCAAAGGGGAGCACATCTGATCTCTGCTGGCTGTAGGATATGGCACTGGAAAACTGGTCATTTATGGGGACTCCAAAAAGAGAGATGAAGCTGAATCAACCAGAAAGAGAAGAGTTTTCCAAAGTGTGCTAATGGTGATCCTCTAATTTTTTTAATGCTGTTCCATTCAGAGAACCCCAGCAAGGTATCAACAACACAGAGAGAGCTCTGGGAGGGAGGAGGAAAGGAAAAAGCAAAATAATAATAATAAAAAAGTAATAAAAATAATGAAGGGCCAAAAGGGAACTGACTTACGAGAAAAGATTAAAATATCTAAATATGGTTAAGTTGGCCAAATTATGACTAAGAGAGGATATGATAACTGTCTGCATGTATATGAGGGCTGTAAACCACTAGGAAAGGAAAGACATTTTTTGATTGGCATAAAAAGAAATTTCAGAGAACTCCCATTATATTAAACAAAGGAAAATGTTGAATGAATGAATAACGGGAATTGTTCCTAATGGTAAATTTGACCAGAATTTGAAAAACATTTTATATAACTTGATCTGAACAAAACATCAAGGAGATGTGAGAAAGCTGCTTGGATCCCAGTTCTTAAAGATATTGGCTTCTAGTGCTTCCTGTAGCAAAGCAAGAAACAAGAACAATCGACAGCAACTCAATGGAAAGGGTTTGGCTCTCTTTGTTTTCTGGTGCAGGAAACCAATGATTTTAGAAAGTTCTGCCAATGGTCTCGTTGTTAAAAATGTAGTGAGTGTATCCAGCAAGCTCTCAGTCACAAAAGACCACGGGTTTCTGAGAGCTCATGGCTGAGTCCTCCTTCCTTCCAGAGTTTCAGAGTATTTCCCAGCAAACCCTGCCAGAACACACCCCCGGGGTGCTGCGGGAACACAAGGTGTGATGAAAGAGGGAAGGAGCATAATTTACATTCCCAGTACAAACATCAGGTGATATAGGACAAGCTGGTCCAGATCCAGTTTTCTTGAAGTGGTTTTTGACCAGAATTCCCAGGGAGGTGCCCAAATGTGGACACCAATTCCCGTGTTGTCTTTCTGGTACACCCAAACCACAGGGGGAGTCCATATGTACTGGGGTATGTTCACATAACCACATGGCCCAGCTCTCTTACTGGAAGCTGTCTAGAGCTGGCAGGAGACAACATAACATGGAATTCCTACCTGGCACTGGGCCCCATGTTCCTTTCACAGGACCACTTCCATCCATGGAGGCAGAGCATGTATGCCCCAGTGTAACCACCTAATTGAGGTGTCCTTGGTGGCTTTTCTTCCAACAAGAACTATGCAGCAGATTCAATCCCAGAATCCTGGAATCAATAGTTTGAGTTGGAAGGGACCTTAAAGATCACCTAGTCCAACCCCCTGCAATAAGGAGGGACAGAAGTCATAGAATCACAGAATGGTTTGGGTCAGAAGGGACCTTAAAGACCACCTTGTTCCAACTGCCTGCCATGGGCAGGGACACCTTCCACTAGACCAGGTTCTTCAATGCCCCATCCAACCTGACACCTTCAACAAGACCCATTTGTTCAGAGCCTTGTCCAGCCTGGCCTTGGATGTTTCCAGGGATGGGGCACGGACAGGTCTTCAACAAACCTGCTGTGCCATGATTTGATTTTGGCCATGAACAAGTGAAAGAAGCTTTTTAGTACAAACATGTTGGATTAAAAAAAAGCAGATGGGCAAATGAGACCTTGGAACCCTCCAGACACCAGGACTTTTTGATAATGACAGCAAGATCAGGGTTTTACTTTGAGAACCTTGAGTTTCTAAGTCCCTTCTTGCTTCTGGAATCCTCTCTTTGGTCTTAAATGACCTGATTCTCTGAAGAACTCGAAGACTGAGCATTTCCAATTAAGTTTAAGCAGGAAAGGAGGAAGTTCTCCTCACCTTTTTGAATCTCTGCACAGTTTGTGTCACTTCATTACCACCTTACAAAAGCTGTGCTCTTAAATCAGGTCTCTATCAAATCCCTGGATTGCTGCAAGTTAATCAAATACATAGAGGTGCCTGGCATCACTTCAATAATATGGATCGTATCAAGACTCAGGATTTTCATATTTCAAAGAATGTTATGATTTTTAAAATCACAAACAGGGCTGTATTTCTGCACAGCCCCATGCTGTGTGCTGCATTATCCACTTAGACTCACATTACAAAAATAAGCTGTAAACACTTTTGATGAAAGGGTTGGACACTTCGTTTACACCCTGAGAATGGACTTTTGTTTTAATGCCCAATTTCACTTTGGTATTTAACCTTTCCCCTCCGTTTTACATATATTCTGTCATTTCGTTCCAGCTTTCTATTTATTTATCTTTGTGCAGGGAAGAAAAAAAAAAGGAAATAATATTTTTTTTAAAAAAGGATAAGTAAATACATTTACAAAAAAGTGTTCACTCAGCTCTTAGGTAAATGTATGCTGCAAACCAGAGTCTGTTTACCCTGAGAGTGTTTTAGCTGGGGTCTTAGATGATTTCTACTGGCCATGAATGAGCATCAGCTAAAAGCAAAACGAGAAACCTTTTAGCTGTCAAGACATTAATTAAAGTTTAATTAGCTCCTGTTTGCACAGTGCTTTGAAGATGTGAAAGCATTCTGGAAATCCTGTGTGGACTAGGGCCTGCACTGGCTACTCCTGGATTAGTTTTTGGCATTAGAAATATCCAATATGGAATCAGGACTTAGTGCATCACATCAAGGCCTTGCTGTCTAATGCCTATCCAGGGTTGTGATGGCAACACAGAAGAAACACACATCTTGGCAGCTCCATAAAAGCAGTTTTTTCATATATTTTTTAAAGGCTGGAATCCGCCCTAGCTGGCTTGGGCTTTCCCACAAATTAAACCTTCCCTCAAGGACACACTGTGCCAGAAGAACTGAGTGCAAGCACCAAGTCTCTCATTGAATGGTCCAAAACATCTCAGCAAGGATGAGATCTTCATCACAAGGTCCATCTCCTTGGGCACCTTGTTCAACAAAGCCCATTCTAAAGGCAACTAAAATAGGACAAATGATGAATTTTGGGATTACTTGGTGTCCTTTGCTCTCTGAGCAACCACACCGAAGTCAGTATTGGTCAGAATATTGGCAAAATTATTTTCTCCCTCCAGGAGGGAGGAAACACAACTTTTTATGGATTTTATTGTTCTTTGTAGGCACTGTGGCAGAAGAAAATGTAAAAGGAGAGCTTTGAAGCAAGGAAACAAGCAAGCTGTATGGATATTTATGGTAAGATCTCCTCCCAGCTCTGAGGAACAGAGTGTGAGAAAGAAAACGTAAAAAGTGGGGTGGTGGACAGTGGTGTTAAGAGGATGTGGCTGGAGAGGTGGGTGCTTGGTCGTGGGAGAGAGAGACATGGGTGTGCCAAGTGAGCTGAGTGGAAAGGGAGAAGCAGCACCTTGAGATGAGCTGGATACAGAAGAGGAAACCAAAAAACGTGATTTCTAGAGAGAGTTTCCATAGATATCTGATAATCATCTGAACTCTTCTGACATTTTCCTGAACCACCAAATTCTCCCCCTCTGCCCCTCCTTTTTTTTTTCTTTTTGATATTCAGCCATCACTAATTGTAAATGAGCCCCTTGGCTTCCTTTTCTCCCAGACCTTTAAACTGCCCAGGCACGATTAAACAGTAAAAAATGTCACAGGATTCGCAGAGAGAGAGAATAATAGTGAAATCTGTTCCTCATTTTTTTTTATATTTCATATGGGATGCAAACCGTTTACTCCATAGTAATTGCAGATGTTAGACTGGGACTGTAATAATGTAGCTGGCAATAACTATTGCTTCACCACAAAAAGCTTCCCAGTAGCATTAAAAAGACAACAGAAACAATAGTTTCAACACATTCATCTGTACTGGTATTCTGGAAGCACTCAAGCTACTGATTTATCATGTAAACTTTTGCTGGTGTACGTAGGAACTCCAAATATTTTCTCATGCTGTTGTTGAAGAGATGACAATCTCAGATTCGATCATGTAATCGCTCAAATTTGCAGACAAGATTTGCCTTCCCATGAATTAAAACCTCTTTAATTTCTTTCTAATATATCCCAGAAAACAATCACTTTAATTTTTCCTTTTTTTTTTTTTTTTTTTTTTTTTTTTTTAACATTTGTGCTTTCTGATTTCTTTGCCTGTTTCAATTTGGTGTAATGGGTGATAATTTTGAATTCAAATGTAAAATTTCCTGCTGTCCTTTTAAAAAAGCTTTTACAGCCTCCTGGCCTTTGAGCTGTCCTGCATAACATGAATATAGGGGATACATTAAGCAAATACACCTCAAATTGACCCTTCCAAGCTGAGTGGATGCTCTTATCACACATTTTCATGTGCAAGGCAAGACCAGGCGGGTATCACGGTACCTTCAAAGTCCCCCATTTTTGCCACAGATGTTTTGCATAAATAAATGGTGTCATCCAGGCTGATTAAATCAATACATCTGTATCAACTTGCAGTTCCTGACAGCGTGTTCCAGAGGATATCTTCTGCTCCCACTGTACCCTTTGAAATTGCAGAGAGAAACAAATAATAATAATAAAACCTTGTTTTTCCCAGGTTAACTTTTCATCTTTATCTAAGGATAACAGTAGCTGAGCTGATTGTGGTGGAGGAAAACAACACACGGATAACGCGGATGAAGCCGTTTCAGCACAAGGTTATCCATCTGGTGGGACTGGAAACCACAGGAGCAGAGCTCAGCTCCAGTGTCATCAGATCCCTGAGCTGGAATGTTCTTCTACTACAATTAAGGTTTCCCAGCCATTCCTTTCTAATCCAACTCTCATACAGTGAAGCCTCATTTTCTTTCCATCCATTGTTGCATATTTGTGTGTTTGGTACAGTAGTGTGAGATTAGGAAATTTCAGTTTGAAAAAGGGCCTGGGGCTGTGGTTTCTGGTTGTGTTCACATTGCAAGGAGGTCACTTCTCCACTGATACTTGCTGAAAGTAATGAGATTTGTAGTATGCCAGTAATAATATCACATTGTGTATCTGCTTTGTGCGTCTGGATATCTTCAGAGCTCCTATCTATCATGTGTGTGTGTTTAGTCATGGTATTAACAGTGTGAGATCAGGACCAGGAACTGGAATTTTAGGGACTTTACAGCTACCAGGGGGAAAAAAGTCCCAGAGATAATGTTCACAGTTTTGTATTTAAATTAATAGCAAGTAAAAGGATGAGTAACGTATGGCAGAAATGTTGCACAGCGGACAGACTCCCATTAGGATTTAAAGATCACATTCTCCTCTGGCTGCTCATTTCTGCCTCACTTCCTGGGTTTACATCATTTATGGAGCATTTCATGAGCTGGTGTTAATATGTCAACGTGTATCTATGCCATCCTTGGGTGCAGAACATAAACTGATCCACCCAAACTGGCCACTACTGGGCTGAAATTTGGACCCTGATGCCAATTATGCTGATTAGACTTATTTTCATATGTGACTGTGCTTGGTCTGGGTTTAAGAATAGCCTTACATGCTGAGGCTGCATCCACAATTATGTTGATGTGGATTAGAGATAAACATGAATAAACTCAGGGTGTAGCACAGTAAGGCATAAACACTCAGGAAAAAAAAAAAAGAAGCATAAATATTAACATTACCTCTGGCTTTTATACATCTTTGGTGTGAGGTATTGCCAGGGCCCCATTTTACCAAGTGAAAAAGATCTTCTTGGAATCAAAAGAGACAGGATAAAAGCACTAATAGTCAGAATTTCTTAGCATCATCCTCCCACAGCTCTTTTTAGGTGGTTCTCAGGGTCATCATCAGGGACAACATCCAAGCACCTTTTGTAGAAAACTAAAAGCAACATAATGCTATAAATGAGTAAAAATTTAGGAAAGAATGAGAAGAAAGTGTGCCTTCTTTCTCCCTCCAAAGATCTGGTGTTTTATGGGGAGCTGGAATATTTCTGCCTTCATTATCTGCATCTTGGCTTGGCTTATCTTCAAGCCCCAAGTTTTACAGAAGTGTATCTCTGTATCACTCTGACCTTCCAAAGACATCAGTCTGGCTAGGAAATCCAGAGAATTTCTGGCATTGAGGGTACTGACTCACTCATTGTTCCTGTTCATTGTCAGTTCAGGAATTTCCTCTGGTTTGGTTGGAAGGAAAAAAATCCATCCAACGGCAGTTGTTGGTATTTTGCTGTTGTTTGCCAGGAGTCTAAACCCCAAAATATTTTCTCTTCTCAACAGCATCGTGTTTCTGATTAATCAAGGTCAACTCTTCTTTTTCTCTCTTGACCTCTGCTAGTGACCCCAATGTTCCTTTTAATTTCCTTGATCTATTTGCAACATTCCCAGCCAGGTCTCTGGAGTGTTGAAGACTGAAAGTAATTTCCAAACACCTTCAGCTGTATTCTGGTTCCAGTTAAACTGGTCTGAATCAGGGCTCACTCTGCAGTAATCACGGGGCAAAATGGATGTGGGAGCCAAACCACAGTTTATAACATTAGGGATCATGCTTTTCCAGGGCAAAAAGAAAGCTCTCACAAAATCTCTATGGGATTTGCCTTGCCTTGCTAATACAGATCTCTCCTTGTCTTCCTTATCAGCAGAATGTTCCTCTGTATGGAGGTGTTTTCCCAGCTCTCTTGGTCAGAGGACACAAAAAAAAGAGAATGGTCGTGTTGCATGGAGCACAGACATGGGATGCTGGATCTGCTCCTGCATCTCTGAGCGACTCCATCCAGCCTCTTCCCCACGAATCCCAGACTGACAACAGGGACTATTTCTGAGACATGTTTCTGGGGGAAAGGATGGAGCTGGACTTCCTATTCTTACCAAGACAGAAAGACAGCAAGGGAATAACTACCATCTTCACTTATTAAAGAACATTTTCAGGCTGGATATCACCCGGGTAACCGTGCCTACTCCTAAGGATCCATTCTGATAGATATCTGCTCTTTCCATAGGCTTGCTTCTGGGAGGTATAAACTCCATCAGACATGAACTCAAACTGTGAAGTTCGGAGAGGCTGCTGTGCCTGAGCTTTCAGGGCTGTGCTCAGGACCTCAGGAGTCAGATACAGCTCAGTGGACTGGGGGGGAACAGGCTTTGACGCAGAGGGTTTCTGCACAGAGAGGCCCTGAGGATGGATTTGGGCTTGAAAAAGTAACCACAATATATTTACAGTATAATGTATATAATGGGGTGTGGGTATGTGTTTGTGAGGGAATGATGGAAGGGGGTTCATGCAATAGGGCACAATTTATGTTGGCTCCATAGAGGATCTAGCCTCTTTTTATCCCATCTGAAGACTAGTCTGGGAATTTCATCACAGTAGGAAAACAGTGAAGTGGAAAGACATCCTCACTTCAGGTGATCTAACCCTGCTCCAGCTCAGTAGCATCTGAGAGCAGGTTACCACAAGCACACTCCTGGTGCCAGGACTTAAACAGTTTCCATCTCCCAATAAAGCCCAGTTCACATTATCCAGCGGAGGTGAACAAAATTTCCATTTGCCATGGTGGGCTCATTAGTTACAGGTAAAAGTTTGTTCTCCTCTCTGGCTAAATCCCTTCAGGGTACTTTGGGTCCGTTCCTAGTCCCATTAAAGCCAGTGGGAGCAGGATTGGGTATTATTCTGGTACTACCTTCTGGTATTATTCTTAATTTAAACATTAATAGCTTAACTCTCTGTTGTTAATAATAATAACCCCTTGGAAAATTCGGCCTGAAACCCGTTTCCTTGCGGAATTTCTTCTCTCCCATCAGGCATGCAGGCTGGTTTGTTATTGTTGGGTTGCTCTGGAGTGCTTTGGGTTGCACACACTGGTTTGTTATTGTTGGGTTGTCCTTCGGCGCTGCACCAACTAATTTGTTATTGGAGTGTTGGTCTGAGCTCCACACTCCAGTTTATTACCGAGGGGTTGCTCACTGTGTGTTGGGCTGCTGTCCTTGTTTTATGATTATTATTACTGAGCTCTTTTGTGAAGTTCCTACCCACACAAATAGAAGGGCAGGCACTGTGGCAAATTTAATGCAATGTTTTGGGATTAATCTATTTTGCCTAACTTTTAAAAGGGGGCTAATTAAGGCTTGCAGAATTAGGAAACCCACTTCTTACTTTAATATGGTTTAAAATACCATTTCCTTCCCTACTTTCCTTTCTTCCCACATCCTTCTTTTGAAACATAACTTTTTATAGGTATCCTATCTTCCATCTTAATGCTCCTGTTAGCTTCCCACAGGCCTTACAGGAAAAACTTCTTTATGGAAGATTTCCTTTCAGGTTCAGTGCAAGAGCAAATACTCGTGACCCTTGATCTCATTACTTACTTTATTCTATAACGTCTTCATTTCATTTTAGTTCATATGTTCATAATCACCAGGAAAATGGAAAGAAAATGATTGGAAAATATTAGTTGGACAAGGATCTGGCATATTTATATGATATAAAACAGGATTCTTCATTACAATCATTACTGAGCAACATAATATTGAATAAAATTTTTATTTCCCCTGTTCCACAAGCAGTGCCACTGGTGATCTGGTAGTGCTAATTTGGGGAAACTGAGGCCAGAAGTAGCTGTAAAAAAGACATCGTGACATAAAACAGCTAAGACCTCTGAAATTACCACTGTTTACATCTTATTTTCCTTTGCCAAATATTTTTTTTGTGTTTTTAATCTATCCTTGGATTTGAAAAAAATTAGTTTGAGTGGAGTAGGTGTATCATTCTTTGGCAAAAGTGAAATCAAACGGCTATGAGCTGAACAGGACTGTTATTCACAGCAGTGATTATTTCACTATTATATTAATGTGTTTAAAAAGAGGAAGGAGAGGAATTCTTGAGTAATTCATGAAATGTTTCTTGCATGACCCATCACACACAATCTCTCTTCCATGTGCATCACTGGGTTTGTGTCTGTGTGGGTTTTCAATTCAATTCAATGACTGTAAAAACTCAAATGTGAGCAGAAGACACAAGGCTGAAGAAATCTCATTGCTAAATCCAACTGCCTGCTACCAAAACTCACCACAGCAGTCTTGTTGAACTCCATCCTGAAACCACTTAGGGTTTGATTCTACATTCCCTGCTCCTCTGGGCACATCTGGACAGTGGTCATGGACTGGACAATGACCACAGACATGAACATGGAAGTATCCTTGCATTTTTTTGCCTATTGTCCACCAAACCCCAAAGAATGGATGTTGGCAGTTTAGAAAGGGAAGTGATTACTGGGTTTGATTTAAGGAGAAGCCAGTGAAGGAAAAGCAGTTCAGCCCTCAAAGCGATGGGCAGTTTGGGAGGAGAGAAACCAGGACCCAGCAGTGGGTCTCCATCTCAAAGTGGCTTTTCAGCTCCCAGCAAAAACCAGCCAGAGTTTGAAGAAGTACTTTCACTGTCCTGTCTAAGAAAGGTTGTGCTACTGGCCTGAAAGCACTCCCTGGTCGGAACACTTGTATCACATCTCATCTTTGTTCTGGGAAGAAAGGTGCATTTTAAACAAAAATTACCACATGGTAACATCCCCTGCTCCCTGTGGATGCTGCCTGCTCCTCAAAATAAAAATAGCAGTGTCTTTTGATTTTCCTAACTCAAACACCAGTTGCTTCAAGTCTTTATTTTCCTTTCTATAGAGTTCATTTTCTGAGGGACATTCAGGCCTGGCTGGGCCTGGTTCCCTTCAGGAACGTGTTCCGTGCCTGAATAAATGGAGCGAGGGGGCCCGGAGCCAAACCCTGCCCTCAGCTAAACACTCACGATGCTCATCGACTTCCCAAGCTGCCCCTGCATATCTGAGGGCAGACTTGGCCTACGGATGTGTTGTTTTGGTTGTTTTTCAATTCCAGCCCAGAAATGGATTTTTCCCTCGCTGAAGGAAAGGACTCCAGAGCCACATCCCTGGTAAGCGAAGCCCAGCGGCTTTATCGGCATTGACTTTTAACTACTGGGCTGTGTTGAGATTCTCATGTTTTACAGCCGGGATATAGGATCTCTGATATGAACACCCAAGGATTTATTGGTCCCACAAGGACTTGGGGTTTTGCTGGCAGTGCAGTTCAGAGAGTCAGGAGAAGTCAAAGGTTATCTTTTGTAGGGTAGTATGGGATTTACCAGCTGACCCTCCCCCCCTTCTCTGGTTCATCTGCTAAAATCATTAACGAGCTTTCCTTTACCCTCAAGAACTGTTAGTGTCTTTTTAGCACTGAGATCAAGTTACTGACCTCTGCATTGCCAATATACCTTGAGGATTTCAAGAGCTTGGGGGTATTTTCAGTGTTAAAAGGAACAGCACGAAGAAAGATGAATAGGTGGGTGCTTTGCCCAAAATGAAGTTTAATGTTTTTCTCTCTTGTTAAAGGGAGGCCTTGCTTGTTTATACATCACTGTCTCAAGAGGGCTTTTTTGTTTGAGAAAAGGCTTCACTCTTGCAATGCAATGAGAAAATAATGGGAATGAAAGTGGGATGTAAAAATAAATGAATGGTATTACAAATGCTGAACTCAGGATGGTGCTCCCCATCCCAGGGAAGATGAGGTTGCTCCTGCTCAGGAATGATGGGGAAATCATTTTGAGGTTCAACCACACTGCTGGAGGAGCCTTTACATCTCTTCTGAGCTTTCTGTGCATCAGCCCCAGGGTCTATCAAAGTCCCCTCACCCTGCCATACTTGGAAGTGAACAGCATGATTTTTGGGCTCTTCACCCCTCCATGCCCTCCATCAGGTCTCCTTGCACAGGCTTCAGCAAATTTGTTTCCAATTAAGCTCATTTTGGAACAAGGCCACCACAAAATTAACCACAGAATAATGGCAACCCTGCCCCATCTAGCTGGGCTTTTCTCACCGTATCAAAGAGCAGCGAGCAGAGGTCATTTAAGGCCTCCCAGTGGTGTCCCTTCCTCCCTTCTCCTGTCCCCTGCCCCATACATCAGTGATCTAATCACTTGTGAAACCCAAAGCAGGGGGCTCTGCTGTTATCCCGTTACAAAATCAGGATTTATCGGAACATGAGAAGCCTGACAGGGTTTTATGATATGCACGGCGCCATTCCTTTCTCTTAACCTATTTGTTACATTTATACTCAGGGACTTTTTATCATTCCTGACACCCCTCCATCTGCTCCTCACCAGGCAGTAGCTGGGGGTCTTGTTTCATGGGACAGCAGGGATGAAATCACTTCATCTCAATAATGGGTTACAGTAATTAAGTTGCTGTTTGAACACTTGGATTTCGATCTGCTTTTGGGATAAAGTCCCTGGGCTTCCTTTCCTTCCCATCCCTCATAGAATTTGACACCCATAGAGCTTCTACTCCACCAACTATTGACTTTAAAATTTAATATATTTTCTTTATAACAGAAAGAATCTGAATATCACACTTCCTCTGTGTAAAAGTAAAGCAGGGGACAAATGTTCTCAGGCATTAATTAGACCCAGATTATCTGATATCAGGATCCAGAGAGTAGGTTTTTGATATGTAATATAAAGTGCAAAAAGGAGACGTGGAGGCGAAAAAAAAAGTCTCTTTGTTTTCACTTCAGTGTCAAACCATTTGGAACCTGTTAAGTGAGCACAACAGCTCCAAGATGCTATTGATTAATAGCAATTACAGTGATGCAGCAACGAGCTCAGTGACATGACCAACACCTTCTTGCCAACACTTTTAATGATCTAGTTAAAAAGTTAAATTCTGTTTGCATTACATGGAACCCATCAGGAAACTGGAAAATATTGTACATGCTTTGAGCTCCATGGATTCCAGAGCCAGATCCTCCACACACGCTGTGTCGCTGCAAGCCTGTGTTGGCAAAATTAGCAAGGAAGAAGTTCCTTCATGTCATTCCTTAGATGACAATATCCAGATACACACAGAAAGGCTTGTGGATAGAGTTCTGGACACAAGGCATCTGCTTCATTAAATCTGGGCTGTTGTGCTCAGCTCCAGCCCAGTGGACCCCTAAGTTTTTGTGGATACATCACAGAGCATGTTGCAATTGTCCTGCAAACATTTCCCACCAATTATCTGCATCTGGTTGAAGCTGATGCTCTTCACAGACCACTGAATGTCTAAGAGAAAGAGCAGAGACTGGGTCTCTTCCCAAGCTACACCCAGAGTTTCAGGGGCAGGTCTTTGACTGGCAAAAGTGTTTTAATTAATTAGAGTCAGGTATGTGAATGTCAGATACAGAGCTGTAAGGGTTATAAGCAGTGTCTGTGTGATATGTGGGTGTAAATACAGCAAAGTGTCTGCCAAGTCTTCAGCTGAGTGAGTTTTGCTCATGTAGGGTAAGCTGGCTCCCAAAAAACATTCTCCTGCCTTCAGAGGGAATATTTGTAACACAAAGACTGGCTCCACCTGCCTCTGGATGGAAATGTCCAGCAAACACCAGTGCTGAGAGAAAACACAAGTGGTTAAAAGCAGAAAGTTAATCTTGGTAGAACTGAACTGAAACTATTAACTCTTTTTCTCATAACACAGCTCTGCACTGGCTTTAAAGTTTGGCTTAAAAATTACCATTTTCTGCCTTATTTAGACTCGGTGCCCCAGCCTGGCTGAGCAAGAGACCTGGGAGGCACAACCGTTTAGAGAAGTTCAAATAACTAAACTGGCCGTGACCTGAACTAAAACTAATAGTTTGTGTTTGTGATGGCTACGAGAACGGCATCTGGCTTACATTTAAATAGAAGGCTATTCAATAAAGCCACTGCTTCTCGAAACTGCACAGAAGCAAAGATTAATTATTGCAACTAATGACATTTCGGCCATTCACGCGCCCAAGGGAGAAAGGCAACCCCTGCCCCAAGAACCAATAGCAACAAAACCTTGCAGAACGCCCAACAAATGAGAAACACCAAGAATATATTGTTGTTCCTGATATTCTGCCCATGGAATTAAATTCAACATGCAATTAAATATAATTTTTACCAGCAAATTCCTTTTTTTTTTCTTGTTACCCTCCCAAAGGAGAACCCAGAGTTTCAAATGGGCTTTTAATAGCAACGCTCTGAGAATCCAGCCTCTATGTCTTCCAGCGTCTTAGGGAGATCATGTTTCACATTTCACTCATTCCTCAGTGTGTTGGCACAGCCTAACACTGGCTTCAGACATTTGGTATTTGAAACAGAAAATCTCAGTTTTTCATTCCTTGCCTCACTTCTCCCTGTGTTTCTCCAGCATCATATAATATTGACAGCCCCTGCCTGTAAAGAAAGGCCAGGTTCCCCTCGTTTATTCAGCTGCAGGCTTTAAAAATGTAGAATAGGGGTTTTGTTCATAGGAGAGAGCAACTGCCAGTGAACTTTTTCCTTCTTTACATAAAAGTGGGATAGCACAATAAACAATGGCAGGAGAAGTGGGACCCAGGGTAGGTATGCACATATGAAATATTTTTTAGCTGACTGTTTTTTCAGTGCCCGAGTTTCAGGGTACAAATCTTGTCTTATTGTGTGAGTGATGTACATACTTTGATAATCTCAAAACTTGCCCCTTCACACATCAAAATCTATAGGGAAGGATCTGGCCACAGGTTCATCTGATGTTTTGGTGAGTCACACACCGAACCATATCAGTGACCACAGTTGTGTCTCCAGGGCTTTTAGGACTAAGAGCATGCCCACATTTGGGAAATAAAGGAGAGGAGAAATAGAAGATACAGCAAAGAGTCACCCTTATCACAAGTGGAAAACATCCAATGATAATGTCTACCTGGAGATTTCATCCTTGGGACCATCACTACTTGTGGGATATTATTCCTAGGATCAGGAACCACTGAGATTTTCTAGATTTTTCCCATATGGATAAATTTTCTAAGGAGAGTAGATGTAGGACTGACTGTCTCCTCTTTCTCTCCAACTAACACACTTTTTCTGTGCCAACCACAATGAACTTTATTATTATTATTATTATTATTATTATTATTATGCAAATGTCTCCATGTCTCTGCTTTTAATACATCATTTCTTGAAGCAGTGCTTCAGCATCAAGAGGATGCCTCCTGTGCCATCATGGCAATGAGGAAAAAACTGAAGCACACTATTTCCTTGCAGGTATAAAACTGAAATCATTGAAGATCTATTGCTTTGCTTCATACAGAGGCCTGTCCCATCTTCTCCAATTCCTCAGTTTAATCTCCCCATCCCAGCTGTTCCCCTCACCTCCAAACCCTGGAGGAGCCAGAATTGGATGACCGAGTCACCCTTAGAGCCACCTGTTTGGGACAGACCTTGTTAACCTCTTCTGTTCAACAGACATGGCTTTGATGGACATATGAGCATGCTGAGGGGGTGCATTCCTCTAGCTGCAGTCCCTGTGTCCGGGCGTGACATCCCCATCCAAAGGAGGGTCCAAAGGAGGAGAAAAGTGGAGGAAAGGAACAATGATGGAGTATTGTTCTGAGAATCACAAGGTGTGAGCAAAAACAGGAATGAAATGTCTGCTCTGCCATGAGTGTTGCTACAACAGCGCTGGAGAGCTGGATTTGTGTATCCCCGTCCTCGTCGGGAAGCAGGGAGGAGGGAGCATGCTGACATCATCTCCCAGGCGTCCTCACACATGATTAATGCTGTTTCCCTCTGCTTCTGATCTTCCTTTGGGGAATTTTCATGCTCCTTTTGGCCATAAGCACAAGAGGGATGTGAAAGGGAAAGCGGATTTTGGATCATTGCTGTGTCTGTTGTGACGAACGTGGAGCAAAGCGGAGCTTTAGTGTGAACTGTTTGCTTGCTGGAGTGTAATAGCTCTGGAGCTGTCATCGGGTGTAGTATTGTGTAAATATATATCCAGGCACTTCTTATGGAAGTGGATATGTGACCCAATAGGCTTTATTTAGCTCCTTCTGGCAACTGTGGGAATGCATCATTTTTGGCATGGTCAAAAGTAATCAGAGTAGATTCAGTCCTGTGGAAGTAAAGGACCTACGAGGGATGGAGAGTGAGTGAGTGAGGAAGTGCCTCATCTGAAGGCTGGGGCTTTGCCCAAGATGGGCATGAATTCCTGAACTACAGAAATTAGAGACTCATTTTCTTTAAAGTGGGTCAGGTTTTTCCTTCAATACTCAGTGTAACAAAGTAATGGGATGGCACATCTTCAAAACTCTCTGCACTGTGGATTTATATGGAGAGACCTGAATTTGCTTTATATGGAGGCTTCAAAAAGGGAAATATCTCATGGAGGTCCACGTTGCAGCTTAGCAGCTCCTTTATAACCACAGCAAGGTCCAGATGAGACCCTGAGATGCTCCTCTGGGGTCCTGGAGAACTCTGGGTGCCCAAGGTCCCCAGGGCACCACCAGCCAGGGGGGATGTGACAGCTCACCCACTGTGCCTGTGGGGAGGAGCAGTTTTGAAATTACACCTCAATTTGCAAGTGAATAACTACATTTACGAATGCCCAACTAAGCATTTAATTTATAACATATTATGGGAAGGTGGTAGAATTTTTTTTTTCTCCAGAGATTTCTTTCAATTAAAAAATACTTTTTAACCAAAAATTTCCCGTGATCACTTTCCATTGCATTTGTGAATTTTTTGTCATAAAGTCTTACACCCAAAACTTGACACTTTGAGGCTGTAAAAGAGGTCCAGGTATGAAGATTGAGGTAAAAATTGAATTTTAAAAAAAACCAGAATGTTTTGACAAAACTAGATCTATTCTCAGTGAACCAAAAATGGCTTTGGACTGAACAGTGTCCTTTAGAAAGACAGCTGAAAGTACAATTTGATACTAGAATAAATATATCAGCTAGTAAATATATTAATTTTTTATGTCTGTATTTAAATTTATGTGTTTGTATTTACTCAAAGCTTGTCTATATTATTTAAAGATCATATCACAACCAGTTTTAAACTTCAGATTGCTCCTTTTTCCTTCTTTTACTGAAAACCTGGGTTATCTTATAATTTGCCTTTTCTGATATAAAAAATAAAGTATTTAGCCGGTTCCAACTAATCTCCCAGAGCAAAAAAAATTAAAACCCAAAAGCTTTTACTGAGCTTTGTCCAAAAAATCTGACTCTGGTGCCCTTCCTCTCTTTGGTCTGATATTTCAAATTTAGGATGGAATTAAAGCGATGATAAGCACATCCAAAGGCAGGGACAGGCAGCCGGGTTGGATACCCGGCTTTCTGGAGGTCTCTGTCTCAGATATGGATCAGATTTCCTCCTGTTTACATGTAAGGAGGTTGTGAAGATCTGCAATTTCAAGATACATCTGGTTCTCGCATCAAATTAAACAGCAACTAAAGCCCGAGCACTGGGGCAGATTTTAAAATGTAGGAATGAATGTGTGTTTATACAGTATTTGCATTAATGCTTCCTACGGTTTATTTTGAAAGTGAAGAAAGAACATTGCATAGTAGGCAACTTAACCCAAACAATATCGGTTTAAAGTTAGGGCCATGCTCCTTGGAATATTTTCCTAGTGTTTTGAAGTGTCCACTTGAAGAGGGAGCAGGGAGGAGGGGGGGGGGTGGGGGAAGAAAAGGATTGTTCTGTCTTCTGCTCTGTGTTTGGCCTGGCTCAGTAGGGCTATTGCTGTTGCTCATCTGGTATGGATTAGTCCTTCTCTCTCACACTCTGTCAACTTGGGTGTTCTGCACGCAGGCTGTTCCTGCAGGGGGCTTGGTTTTGCTTTTTTTAACGGCAGGAAGTGCCCCACTCAGACCACATGTGAAATTGTGTGGGAACAGTGGGGGGGATGAAAGAGCCCCATCAAACATACCAAAAGTGTGGGTGGAGAGACAGGGAGCGTAAGGGGAGAGACACCAACTGAGTAATTGAACCTCCTGGGCTGCCCAGGCTGGGGACACAGGGGAAGTTTTGCTGCCTTAAAAGTGTCTGATGCTCGTGACATGGATTTCTGATATTTTAGAATATCGGGGGCTGTGGGGAGTGTGAGGGATTACAGCTGCCGTTTAATTTGTTCTAAATTTCCTGCAAGCCTCACCAGACATGTACAGGAAATAGGCAGTAAATGTTTAATAGGTAATACCTAACTGGACAATTAACAGGTGCTGTCACACTGAAAAGCCAAGCCTGGGTGTGTGGGTGCACTTTGGAGATGTGCAGCACCACCAACAGCAATCCCTGAGGAACATCTCTCACACATCCACACAGGGACTCATCCCAGCACTGTGGTACCCAGCCTTAGGTCCCTCACATTCCCAATTTCACCCCTGTTCCCACACCCAGGCTTGGAACCAAGAAGATTTTTGTCTTTTTAAACCACTCACTGATGATTTTGATATTTTCAGGAATAAATATCATCAGAGAAACTGGTCCAGCCTCCATCCAGCAGGATGCTAGGAAGCCTCCATGCATCTATTTAATGTGTAAACTCCACATTTGTTACTCACAGCTTGGAAGAGGCAAATCCAAAGCTCATCAAGAGATAGAAAGGTGTAACCTGTTTTTCCACATCAGAATAAATGCCTGTCTGTCCTGTCACCTTGGTGCTACCAGGGACCAACAGATACCTACAAAAAAAAAATTGCAATGGGCAGGATATATTAAATGATCTTTCCCTTCTGGACTTTCTCAACTTCTGGCAATCAACAGGTATGAGGTTTCCTGCTCTGGAGTGTGTATCTGGACTTTAATAGTCATTGATGGAGGTTTTTTCTTCATTTTAAATTAATTTTTATTTCTGGTCTCCATAAAATTCCGCTGCAATGAGTTCTACAAGTTAATAGTGTGTTCTGTGAAAAGTGCTCAGAATTGTTTTAAATCTCAGTATTAAATGTGACTTGACTTCTAAGTTGGGTTTTTCTCGGTAGAAGATTATTTTAAAATAAATTTTCCATGAGATTGCCAACACCATGGGAATCAGGTAGCGTCAATCAGACACAGTTCTTGGGATTGGCTTCTCCACATTAAGATGCCAATTAAATTAAAAAATATTTTTATGATATGATTTCTATTTTTATATTATTATTTCTATTAAATTCTCTTATAACTGCTATTACACTCCAATTATTTTGCTGCAATAGCAGCAATCTTTTACAATTTTTCATTTATCAGCAGATAAAATATTAGGGAATAAGCCCTTTTCAACCTTCAACCTTCTTTACTAGTTATGAGCTTGCAATTAAGTTCTGATTGTTCATAATTATTGCATTTCCGATGAAGGTAGAATTAGGTTAATTGAATTGCTGTTATTACCTACAGAGCAATATTGGTTTAATATGTTTGGCCGACACAAAGCAAAGCTTTCCTTTGGAATTTGCTTTTATTAAGTTCAAGTCCAATCGAGTTCAAAAGATCCTTCTGTAAAACTTTGCTGTCCCCTAATAGTGCATGACTAATGTCTTACACTTGGCTTTCCTATAAATTGCTCTCTTTACTGAGCAATTTCTGTGTCAATACTCAGACATCCTTATCAGCACTTGATGTTCATGTAAACCAACTCTTGTTAATGACTACAAGGATGGGGAGGAGGGAAAAAAAGTAACATTGCCCAGACCTCAAGGCTCCTGCTCCATCTGAACTTTGAAGTCCAGCTGTTAATAGCAGCGTTGACTACTTACATAAAAATGTGTAGTAAACTGCACTGACATTGTCTGATTTCAAGTGATTGGTTTAAACCATCACAAACTGCTCGAGCTTCCACCCCTTTTTCATCTCTCTGTCCCCGTGCTGTCACTCAGGATGATTAACGCTGCTTTGTGATACGAAGGCTTTTGTCCCAGCCTGAAAAAAAGTAAACATTTTTACAGTTGGGAGCAAGAAAAATTTCAAACAAGTTCCCCTTTTGCATGAAAAAGGGATCCCCAGCTGCTGTTTATTATCTCTCTGTTTACATCACACATGTGCATGTGGAGGACAAAGTAGTTCAATAAATTACTCCTGACTATCGGGTTGGCCAGTCCAGGCTGCCAGGAACAAAAGCATTTAATGGTTTGTTGAATGTCTCTGGATGTTCCTACGGTCATTTTTAACTCTCACCAAGTAGCTGATCTGATTTCATCTGCTTTACTACTTTGTTTAGGGCTCAGAATGTTTTTTCTTCGTACATGCAGTGAAATAAAATATCCATGCTCTACTGTTAAGGTAGTTAATACAGATCAGCACTGGGTTATCTGACATTGAGGATTCCAATCCTAGAATTGCCTACATCTTCCATGAGATCTGACAAAGTTCCTAACACCTCACTTTTGCACTCAGTAATTTACCCAATATCTCCATTTCTGCATTTCTTGCACTGGGGAATATCTTCTTTCCAAAGGAAGAATTTTTTTTAAAAAGTAAAAATAGCAAAATAATGGGTTTTCCCCCATAACAATAACTAACCCAGACTGTGTGGTTGAGTACACACACGTTCATGCCACTTTGCCATCTCTCCAACCTTGAAAGTGATTGGAAATTCCTTACATTTTTTAATGAAAGTCCCTGTTCAGATATGAGTTTGGATGCTCTTTAGCACACAACCTGCAGTTGGGCACTGGGATTTCCCTGGTGGTGAGGATGAGTCCAGCTGCCTCCCAAGCCCCTGCCATGCCATCCCTCTCACCCCTGTTCCCCATTCCCTGCCTTTCTCTCTCTGAAGGTCCATTTCTTGCACAAATCTATACAACAATCTACCTCTCAGCTGGTACCAAATCTCAGGCAGCATTTTTAGAAGACTTTGTGTAATAATGGGGGGAATGCCACAATTTGGAGCCTGCTGCCTCAACAGCATCATCTCAAAGCAATGCTGTCACAAAAAGATGTCCAGCCCATGTTGTTCTGATGCAGGCAGAGGATGAGGAGTTGGAGGGGGAAAAAAACCAACAAGAGCCACATGCAGGCTTATTTAGGTTTTCAAAAGAGAAGCAGAATTTAATCTTTCTGTTACACTAAAATATTTGGTAACCTTTCTTTGGCGTGTGTTTGGACTCAAGTGAACATTGCACCACAACGAAGCATCAGACATGGAAGCAGTAAGGAGCTGGAATTTCCCACAGGCACCTTGTTCTGGTGCATTTTTCCAGCCCAGGTTTCTTAACTTAAGAAATGTGAGTATTTATAAGCCTCAGGAACCAAATGAACTCTGGGAGGATCCTCTGACTGAAACCCAGGATTTTTCAGTCTTGCTGGTGACTGTGTCACACTGAAGTTGCACCAAGTCTGAAGTTACACAGTAGTTGTAGTCAGTCATATAAAGACACTGACTTTCTTGATTCATTTTTGGCTAAGAGCAATCTCTTGTACATTCCTACCTTTCACCCCTTCTTCATTAAGTGGAAAATCCAAAGTTTCCTTTAATCAGGTCTGAGCTTGGACTGATGTGATGTTTACTGACTGAGACAGTGGTTTTCAGATGACGGCAGGAACATCTGGCCTCGTGGCTTGGCAGAGAGCCCAGCAAATTGCCAATCCCATGGCCCAAGTTCACAAGCAGCTTTGGGGCTTTCATCCCGTAACAAGAAAACCCTGAGGGCAGGGGAGGTGGAACTGCTCCTCCCTGTTCAATCATTCTGCTTTACTACCTGTGTGCTCCACAGCTCTGAGTTCTCCCAGAGTCTTTGGATTAGGGTCCTGCAGGGGTCCAGCCCAGCTCTGCCATGCTGGCCTTGTCTCTGTGTTCCCACTGTATCCCACCACTTTCACTGGCTGCCACTCCCGAGGAGCAGATGGGACCAAGGAAGGCTGTGCTCCCTCTGAGCAGGGACAACACACGCAGCACATCCCTGTGTTCTGTCCTGCACATCCCACCCTCCAGACTCTCTGTGTTTCCATCTGCCACTCCTGCCTTCACAGACAGCTGTTCCCTAAGGCATCCAAGAAGTCTGTGCCATGCAAAGGGTTGAACCCAGGTCTCCAACGTCCCAGTGGAGCAGCCTGACCAGAAGACCAAGCTGACACTTTGACAGCAAAGCCCGCCTGGAAACAGCAGCAGCAGCAGATGTTCTGCATACGGAAAACATTTGCATCCAGGGTAGTTTATGGCTCCATACATGCTTTAAAAGCTAATTCTGTAATACTTTACTTGTGTGAGTCACTTCAAGAAGTAGATCCATCCACTCCAGCAAACAGGGAAATAAGACCTCAGATGCAACCTAAGGTTGATCTCACTGAGAGGAACCTTAGGCATTGTGACCTGGGCCCATCTGGTTCAGATTGCATCCTCTGTAATGGGGTGTTGGCTGGAGAATGAAAGTTTAACCAGTTAAACAATGAGCAGGAGATCCCTGTTTTCTACAAATGTCATTACAACATACCTAGCCTAGGGAAACAATGATTCCTGTTTACACATAAGTGAGAATCTCTGAAGGTAGAAGGTCATGTGGCTTTCACTGCCTGGAAAATAGATGTGGAGAGGCTCACAGTCAAATGAGATGTTTGTTTGTTGGAAAACAAAACATAACATGGCCCTTTAGGGATCAGCACCAGTTGTCTTTAAATGGTTAGTGAGGTGAGGGAGACAAGGCAGCCAAGGGAAAAAAAATGTTTCCAAAAATCAGTGACCAATCGCCAAGAGAACAGAGAGTCTCCATCCTGACCTCCCGCGAGCTCTGAACTCTGCTGGCACTGTCCAGCCTCCTTCCCTGAGAAACACAAGGCTTACGGAGAAAGTCATCTTTGTTTCATGGAATATTTACATTGGAGAAGGGAAGGTCTTTTGTATATTGTCACTGACCTCTGGAGGGAGGCAGGGGGGGGCGATTGTAATCAGGTTTCACGATCACAATTTTCACAGCTGCAAATCATAATTTGATTCAGGTATTTGATTCACGCACTGAAGCTGAAAACTCCTCTAGAACCAGCAACTGCTCTGCTTTCCCACAGCCTGCTCTGCAGAGAGATACCCTCGACCTGGGCATGGGCCATGCATGGAAACATTTTGTGCTGAACACTCTAAGAAAAGGAAAAGGAATAAAGAAGTTCAGTAAAAATGCCTGTGCCTGGCTTTTGTGTCTGATGATTTTTTTTTTCCTTCCAAACAGTCACAAATGAAAAGGAAGAGCTAATAGGAGTTTGGCTCCATCTCTTCTTCCTGAGACAGAGTGGGGTCTACAGAATTTCCTGCTCCTGTGCAGCTATCTTAGAAAGGCTTAAAAACACAGCCAGGTCCAAGAAAAATCAAAGGGCCATCTCTGAAAAGGGATACAGAATTTCCAGATCCCAGGGTGGGAGCTGCATTGATGTGGCAAATTACGTGGTGCTGGAAAAAGGAAGCAGGTTCAGTGTAAGATTTCATCTGTATGGCCTTTAGTACCTCCACAGCCTAACAGGGATATGGGGAGGGAGTGCCTGGATGGGGGAGAGGAAAGATTCAGGCTCCTTATTTCCTCTGTAACAAAACACAGTCACTTACTACTCTTAACACTGCCTTACATGACAAAAATGTGTAATAGCATTAAAAACCAAGGTTAAAACATTTGTCCCTTCGATGTTAAAGCTTTAGAGACATCAATATGTAGCCTGCTCTGGCTGTGGGGTCTCCCACAGATGCCATGCTGTCAGGGTTCAAAGGGTCAAAATAAGGCAGACTGGATCAGAGGAAATCTTTTATTCCCCAAAAGACTCCAGCTGCCTGTCCTAGCTGGAAAACTATTCATCCTTTATGTATTTGTGCATGTGTATTTAGCTTTGTTTCACACCTAAAATAGGTGTGTTCAACTATGAGGCTGCAATTGCTCAGGCTGAGTTTTCAAAACATAAACTTAAAGTGGAAATTCACCTTTTTCTGCAACCAGTTCTCCTGCCCCACTAACACTGAATCAGGAGATCTGATTCACATCAACCATGAAAAAAGAGCTGAGCAGAAGTGAATAAAGTAGGCACAAGATCTCTGGTCACAGAAACCTCTCAGGGACTTCAATGTACTTGGATGTAAATTGTCACAACAGGGCAGCAAACTCCCAAACATCACTGAGATACATAAAGACGCAGGAGTTTTTTTTATTAAAAATGAGTCTGAAGCAGCATCCCCTCATTTTTAAAGAAACCTTATGGAAATGCTCCACAACTAGGAGTGGGTGGGAGGCAGAGGTTAGGTGGCCAGCAGAGATGTGTGGGAAAGCCCATGACCTCTGAGCGCACAGTTTGCCATTTATATCATTGTCTTTCCACATTTTAAGCATCAGGGATAATCTGGAATGCACTCCTCCTGTTTCAGAGACAGATGGCAACGAGGAAGCAGGTTGGAAGAAAGGAATAATAAATATCCGAAGGTGAGTAAGTGTCTTGGCTTCAGGCAGCTGCGCCTGTGGTTTTTCTCAGGGTGCACAAATGTCCCCACATTTACTGTGCTGAGTGGTTCTAGTAACTTTTTTATTACATGTTTCCTGTACTGTCTGGCCAAGGGTCAGAGATCTTAAGTCCTGGGGGAAACCTGGAGTTGAGAGCACGGTGTGATCAGGGTGTGATAAGGCAGATTGACGGGCTGCTTTGTGGTTGGGAAGGTACAGTTGGTTTGGCAGGGCAGAAAAGGTTGTGGAAAGTTTCTTTGTTAGCAAGAAGGGGTATTTATTCCAATTTTTGGATCACTCAGAAGACAGCTTACCTTCTTTGTCAGCTCTGTGGACAGTAGCAGAACAGCAGTTGGAAGTAAAACACAGAACTCATTTGAGATCCTCTTGCACCCTTAATCCCAGACAGGGAAACATCACAAACCATGATTCACCATTGGGTAGGGGAGAGATTTTATCTTATGTGAGTTATCTGGTGGCCATGGGCTGATTGCAGGTCCATGGTTTGGAGGCAGCTCTGTGCTGTAATCTACCCTCAGGAGGGCTCTGAAGGAGCTGAAAACAGTTGGAATAGAGCTGCCAGCTTCCTGATCTCATCTATCCCCTGTGAGGAGATGCAGACCTAGTGGAGAAGTCATGTTTCCACTGTCTGAAGAGTGAGAATTTGTGGAGACTTACTTGTTCTTCATTTCTTTCTGGGACAAAATTTGCATCCCAAACTGGACAACCACCAGAGGTGGGAGATGGGTAATTCCACAAAGCAATGCTGTGCAACTGTTTAGGACAGAAAAATGGAGAGAAAATTGTCAGAGCCAAAGTACACTGCGTGGAGTTGACATAGGAGGCTGAAATAAGATAGGCAGTTTGTAATTACTTACATTGGAATTTGTCCAGGACATCGAGGTTAACATCACAACTTCACAAGGACTTCAGAAGCAGCTGAGGATCTCTCTGAGCTGAGAAGACACACAGGGAACTTCCCTGAAACCTCCTGGCTTGGGCCATCCTGCACAACACACGCAAGCTCTCGCCAAGGCCGAGGCCGGGAGGAGCACAATGGGTAGGAGCAGAATCTGCTACGTGTTCATTGACATGCCAGAACCAAATAAACAAGCAGAGGGCCTCCTGCTCCTCAGCTCAGGGCTCTTGGGCTTCTGCCACAGAGTTGTCATTCTCCTTGACAGCGTTCATCTGCCTGGGAGAGTCCACCTTCGGAGACGAGGGAGCATAGGAGGGACACGGAGTACAAAGGCAAACCAGCTGCAGCCCACGAGCGTCCCACAGCACACCAAGAGGAAGGGAGAGCTGGAAGAAACTCCACACAGCCAGGAAATGATCAAGATTTTTCTTTTTTCAAAAAATAACTTTATTTCAATAAGCATAAGAGCCATCTCTGGGCTCATCCCACCTGCAAGACAGGCTGGAAGCACAAGCTGCTGGGTGTCTCTCCACCAACACTGTATTTTATGACAGCTCTTAATTTGACCCTACCCACACTCAGAGGCAATAATTTTGGAATGTTTCTCTCCAGAAACACCATACCTCCAAGTTTTTCTTGGAACTCAGTTACATTAAGAGCAATCCTGTTCTTTAGGGGATAAACTTTTATTTTTATTTCCTACTAAGAACTCAGGTGTTTGAACCATGAACTAAGATGCCAACAGTTCACCTCTTTGCTTTAATTTAAGCAAAGCTGCAGCCTCACGAGAGGAGTACAAAAAATGCTGAAAAAAGTAAAGATGGCATGTGGACCATGACATGGGAGAAAGGAAATTTCTTTTATCCATTAAACCTTGTGAAAGGAGGGAGAGAGAAAAGAAGGGTTTGGCAAAAGACCTTTTGCACATGTTCAGAGATGTATAGATGAGCTCTCTACCAGTCAAAATAGGAAATACCACCCATTAAATCTGGACGTTGGAAGGTCTGAAAAGCTTTGTGAAACTGTGCCATGGAGTGCTAAGTAGAATGGAAAAACCATCATTCCTAAAGCTGGTCTCTGGAGATTTCTGGGAAAATTGGCTTACTCACTAATTTTTGCTCGATTCTTGATGTGATTGGGCTTAACCCTGGCAAGGCCTCTAATCTACTCACTTAATCTGGCTGCAAAACTGTGCCATATTGCAAAGAGCTGAGATGCTGTTTAGGCAATTTAGCTTCACTTTTTCTTTCCCCTGTTGCAAGCAGAACCAGCCCGTTTTTGTTCACTTGAACAGCTTCCTCTTCAAAGGGACTGTGGAAAAGTCTTATTTCTTCCCCCAAGTGACAGGTTTTGAAGCAATCTCAAAGATATCTTGTCTGACAGAATTACCCTCCACAAATCTGACCCTGACAGAGCTGAGGTAAAGCGTGATTTTTAACCTCCAGCACTAAAACATGTCAGGAAAGTTGTAGTTGTGGCAGAAGGACCTTGAGGTGGCTAAAATTTATGGAGAAGAGACGTTGAAAGTTTTAAATTCCAGATGTGCGAAGTTACAGTCATTTGGTGAACGATTGTGGAATTTTGGACCATTTCTCAAGCACGGATTTCAACCTGAGAAATCTCTTCAGAATGTGGCTCAGCTATTTAATTGTCTGATCATAATTTATGCAAATAGTTTATTCACATCCTAGGATATAAGACATTTGCTGTTTCTTAGAGTCATGGAAGGAGGTGTATCAATGCCACATTTTTGAAAGAGCATCCAGGTACTTCTGCCAAAGAATCCCCTGTAAAATGTCACTCAGCTTTTTCATTTATTGAGGAGAACTGGGAGATGACATGTTGCAGAATTATTAGAAAATGCATGATACACTTAGAGTCAATTTAACCTCCAGTCATATTTTAGGCTAAATATGAGGATAAAGACTGTCATTGGGACTATATTGATTTCTGCTTCAATTCCTGCCTCAAATACACAGACTCAATTTCCCATGAGCATTTGCAGGATGAGGGTCTGTAACAGCAGAAGTATGTGTTGAAAAGCCAAATTATATACCTCCCATCCCAAACTGTGGGAAAAGGAAATCAGGGGATCTAATGATGGGAACAGTTTGTATCAAGATGGGGTCTATTAGTGGACTAAAAAGAGTAAAAGAGAATTAAGAAGAAAAAAGAAAAATAATTTAAGGAATTATTTTTTTTAACCTTTTAATCTTGGTAGAAGCACCATTTTGGGACTTGGGTCCTTCTCCAGACTCAGTGTGGTACATCATGAAAGGAAATTCTGGTGCAGCAAAGGCAGCCAGATTTTCTCTTCTTGTCTATCTCTGGCTGTCTCTGTCACAGCAAAATAGTTTCCTTCTAGATGCTGCTTTCCCACACTGGTTGGGCAGAGCAGCATGAGCCAGCACAGCCAGATCCAGCTTTTTTTGCCACCTGGAAATGAGTGACGTGGGATTTTTCAGAGGAAGCAGTGATGGCAGAAATGCTTTGGGGTGAAAATAGATGGGCCAAATCAAAAGGTCAGTCCCCACTCTCCAACATTCTCAGCCTGTTTGGGAGTGACAAATTAGAGGCATGAAAACAAGCAGGGATGTGACAGCAAGGGAGGGGAGTGGTGTGCAATGAATGGCTTAATAACAGGTTGCACTGATGGACAAATTGCACCTCTGGACTGTTTGGCTCCTTGTGTCTGCAGAAGGATGCTTGGACCCTTGTCAGGGAAAACTGAAAGATGGCTCCCAGTTGGACCATGCAAATAATCAGTTGGCCCCAGCCTCCAGCAACGGACCATGGACCTGGCAGAACCCTAATCCCCTGCTCCCTGGGGCCCTATCAGTGGGAAACCAAAAGGATACAGGGGGAAGGGTCGGGCAGGCTTCAAAGGAGACATGGTCTTGGTTTGAAATTTAACCCCTTTGTAGTTTAAATCTCATCCAGATCTCCACGTGGCCAAGTGGCGCTGTTTGCCTCTGAGCAGCCAGAGGGACTGTCCAGCATCAGCCACAAACACCCGGATATCACACACAGGGGATCCTGGATTTCTCTCCTGATGGATTTCTCTCCTGATGGTCTTCAGTAAGATAGTTTTACATGACCCAGAAGCTGCTCCCAGGGAATATTGCTCTGCACATACATGAAATGGGGTCTGTGGGAGTCTGACCATCACTCTGTGGGTTTTCTGCGCTGGCAGTTCTTGCTCCAGCAACTCATTCATATCTGGCATTAAGATAAGCTGTCATTATTAAACACATCATGACTTTAATAAATAAGGCTTCCTAAAGTAACCTGCAATATTTCAACAATATAAACTGTCTTTCCTTGTGTTGGACATGATATACAGCACTGCCCATGACCTGGTGTAATTCCTCCTGGTGGCTCTTGCTGAAGGTCTGCAAATCTTTTTTGGTCATAATTCTTTAGTGCAACAGTTGGGGGTCCTCTGTCCCCACTTTCTCCTCCTCCAGCCTGTCCCAGGACATTTTGTCCCCTTTGCCTTCCCAGCCTTCTCAGAAAAAAACATTACAGCCTTCCCACCAGGGCTGGAGAGGAACAAATTAGTGGGGATAAAAGGAAATGCTACAGGCAGATGGGAGTTGCTGGGGCCACTGGTGTTCCCTTCCTTGGGAGACATTCACACCATAAGCCCCCAGAGCTGGTTCTCAGCCCTCATGCAACACAAATACCAAATAATGATCATAAATTCAAAGAATGGGCTTGTGGGATGACCCCAAATGGCTCGAGGCATGTGGAGAAAATATACCCTGTAAATTGAGAGGAAATGAAAGCATCTCCTCTTCATTGAGGTCTTCTGCTTGGATTTTGAGGCACATTCTTTAGCCTTCAGTTGGGCATTTGGGGTTACCACAGATGCCATCTGCCAGTGACAGTGTTTTCCACTGGAGATGCAGACCACAGAAAAAGAAAAAAAAAATAATTGTTCCTGACATTTCCCCAGAGGAGTTTGCTCCCAGACTAACTGTTGTTAAAAATTAAAATAAAAAAAATCCCCAAATAAAATTGTTCAGCCAAATATTTTCCATTCTTTTTTATTCTATGTATCCTGGCTGCTTTTGGGCATCACTTCTCTTCCTGTGCACTCTGTGGGTGAGTGTGCTGTACCAAGAGCAGTAAAACCTCATGCCTCAAATAAGTTGTTATGCAGCTACTCCTCTTGGTCAATTCTACTTCTACTTCCTGAGAGTTCTACTCAAGATGCAAAATAGTCACTGATTTTGCTGTTTTAGTTAAGCAAAAAAATATAAGGTATTTTTTTTCTATTATCCTAAAAATATAATCAGTCTCATGATCCTTTCTGCATCACTGAATTATTATTATTATCTTTAATCACAGAATGGTTTGGGTTGGAAGGGACCTTAAAGCTCAATCTGGTTCCAACCCCCGGGGATAATATTTAACCGCTCACTGTATTTGCAATTAGGGACTTCTAATTGTGAATACAGGGACCTACAATATTTATGGAAAATCCAAAGAATTCCCAATTGATAAAAATTTGAAAGCCAATCCACCCCACCAACACACATGAATGGAAGGGATAGGGCTGAACTGGGAAGAAGAGCATCCTCCTTTATGACGGTGAATCCTGTGTTGAAAAGCTGTGCTCCTTCAATTAAAAAAACCCCAAAACACATTAGATGCAGTACAGTCATGTCATTAGGCTGAAAAGTGAAACATCTGAAAAATCATGAAGTGGAAAAAGGGGTGGTTGCCCAGCCCATTACTGTGGTGCTGATGAAGAGCCTTGGGCTGGGCACTCTGGGGACATGTGAGAAGGAGTTCCCTAATCTGGGGTCACTGGTAATGACAAAGGGCAGGGACAAACCTCTGCCGTGCTGGCAGAGTTTTACAGAGCAACTATAGAGACTCGGGGGTGGGAAGCCAACCAAAACTTCAATCTCTGATTAAAAAAGAAAATAAAAACAAAGAAGGAAAATAAGTGGGTTTTCTTAAATGTGTTTACACACATACGCAATTGCTTCTTTTTAACTGCTAATGAAAACAGGATACACAGGCAGAGCTGGTACTTTTGGTAATAAATCCATGTACAGTAGCCCTGTAATCCACGATTTCACGCTCAGGGTAAAGGTGGACTAGCAGAGCTATGAGTCAGGCACAGTTTAAAAGCATAGGAGAGATTAAAAAACACATGCGGGGTCTGACAAGCAGCAAACCAAAAATGGATTTAATTCTGATTTTGTTCTTGTGTTTCAAGCAGTCATATTTCTCACTCTTTCTTAATCAAGCACATAATTTTGTGGCTGTGGAACACAGGGTCACTCTGACACTGACTGAACTATTCAGACAGGATTTTTTCCTCTCCTCATCCTCGTAAATGTGATACCAAACTAGCTGGGTTCAGAAGTGGAGGGAGAATGTCTTTAAAAACTGGTATTCTGGCAAAGCTACTTTTGAGGCTGTAATCTGATCTGAAGCCTCAGAAAATGAAAACTTTTGACCTCCTTTCAAAGGAGAATATGTCCTCAACTGTGAAGATCAGAAGTTCACCGTAAGGCTCCATATTTGAATATTTGGTAATGCTCAGCGCGGCGAAACACCCAACGTCTTCCGCTGAGATCAGCCTGAACTGTCAGAGCCATCCAGGGTTTAAATCCCTTCCAGCCTCACCCACTTGGGATGAGTTTCCTTTGATCAGCAGGGGTAAGTAATCCCTGGTGTGTCAGTGCTACAATTAACCCACTGTGTCCAATTCACAGATGACGCAAATCTATCACGGCGCTGCTTCAGCAACTTCAGCTCAAATTGTTTCAACTGTCGACTTAAAGCCTGGATGCAATTGTGCAGTCAAGGAAAAAACACAGAGAAATGATGTTATTCCCTCCCATAGCATTTGTTGTGTTTTATACTTGCTCAGTAAATGAATGTAGCCATATTTTAATTGACCAGTACTTTATTGCTGAGGAACATTGGCCAAACCCAGTCCTGACCCCAGCAGGATTTATTTGATGTCCAAAAGATGATGGATATTTCCTCCCAGGGTGAGTTAGTTATTTGTCTGGAGCTGTTGGCATGCACCAGGTTCTGACTCTTACAGGTAATTTTGAAAAATGGGGTTTGCAAGAATATGAAAGAAAGGAACAGAACTTGGTGAGCACGCAAAAGGGTCACCTACAGCTTTTAAAATGCTTGTTGTGTCTTTGGTGGAGGAGCTTGAATGAAATCATTTATATTAACTGCAATATCTGGCTGACTCCACTGATCTCCAGAATCAAAAGCAAGAGATTTGGAGGGGAGAAGGGGAAGGGGGAGCAGGGGAAAGTGTGTATAATTAAAACCTTGTTCTAATCCTGCTTTGATGCTTTTGCCAGGACAGGTTGGACTAGTCAAAAGCCCCAAACATTTTAGGTAGGTTTTTGTTTTGTTTTTTTGGTGTTTTTTTTTTTTTTTAGTCTGTCAGTGGCTGCAAAGCAGCAAAGTGCTTATTAGCCTTATAAGGTATCAAGGTAAATATTTCAGATCCCCTGTGAATTTCAGTCTCTCCCGACTGGGTTTATTTGTTCTTGTCAGTGGACAGTGAAGTTTTGTTTGTGGAGACCAGTTGGGGCACAGAGTGACAGCACCAAGGCGCTGTGATTTATTTTCTGCCGGCCCGGCACTTCCCCCGCGCTTCTTCCTTGCCAGCCCTCACGGCCCCCACAGCCCTCCCACCCCAGACCCAGGATGGGGGACAACACCAGCACCTCAGACACCAGCTGTGGGGTGACCCCACACAACTCCTCCAGCACCAGGGTTTTTCTTTCTCCCTTTTGTTATAGTTGTCTCAGGGCCCTGCTGTTGATCCGTGAGAAGGAGCGACACCGTTCTGGGGGCACAGGGTCCTTGTGGCGTCAGGTTTGTCTGCAGGGGAGTCTTCCTTCCTCATGAGACATGGCTGCTGGTAGCCTATAGGGTAAGGATGTACAAGGTGTTGATCTCCAGTGGCACATCCAGTGGGATGGGCAGCTGGAGAAGCAATGACCACCATGGGCATCGTGGCTGATGTGAACTCAAAACGTGCACACAATACAGTCAATCCCACCCCACAAGCAACTACAAAAAGGGTGTGCAAAACTGCATAGAATCATTTAGGTTGGAAAAGACCTAAGATTATTGAATCCAATCATTAACCCATGACTGCCAAGGCCACTACTAAACCATGTCACCAAATGCCACATCTACACATCTTTTAAATCCCTGCAGGGATGGTGACTTCCCCTGTTCCCTGGGAAACCTGCTCCAATGCTTGACAACCCTTTCAATGAAGAATTTTTTCTTAATATCCAGTCTAAACCTTGCCTGGCACAACTTCAGGTCATTTTCTCTTGTCCCATCAAACATGACATCCTCTTGTCCTTGCAAACATGACTTCATTACCCAAAACTCTGTTGCCAGATGGAATCTCTTCAGCTTGAAGGCAGAAGGGACGGAGAGGAGTTGACAGTCAAGCCTCAAAATATCTCTTTGGGCCATTATTTTGGAGAGGATGTACTGAGAATCTTGAATGGGTTTTGTAAGTAGAGCAGACTGCTTTGCAAAAAAACCAGCTTTCCTTTGCAAAAGCATTTGTTTCAAATATAGGAGGGCTCTGAAGGAGCAGACTGAAGGAAATTGGTCTATTTAGCTTATTAAAAAGATCAAACAGAGACTTGATTACAGCACATAACTATTTTCACCAAGGAAAAAATAACATATATTAGAGGTCTGTTTAATCTAGCCAAGAGAGGACAGCTGAAGTGCAATGGCTGGGAGAAAAAGACAAATAAATTGAAATTGGAAATGAAGCATTTCATTTAATTCTGTTCCTTTTGTGGGAAAGGACAAGGTTGGATAACAATGACAACAAACAATAGCCACAGCCAAGGGTATGTCATGCAAGTGATCTGAAGGAAGGCCTTTCTGGGTGACGTGGCTTGTCAGGGCTAGGGATTGTGAGGAAAATACGAAAAGGGGATGTGAAGCAACAACTGGAGCAGGAAGCCAAAAAAGCAAAGTCATGCTGATATCAGAGCCCATCTCTGTTGGTGGCACTGTACCACTGATGGGAAGAACCTCAGCCAACCCCATGGCCAAGACACAAGAAGGTCCCTCCCAGGACCAGATATCCCATCCAGTTCCCTCAACCTGCAGTTCACCCCCCAGGAGTTCCCCTGGCATGATTTATTTGATATTCCAGACATATGTCACTTCCCTCGGACTCAGAGGTATTTTACAAGATCCCCTTTGCTCTCTCCTGGACTTGACTGCAAAGACCTCAAGGTTTCTGCAAGGGTGTGGGAGTTTCTTCTGCCAGGTACAAGTTGAGTCTGTAGCAATTAGGTCTGTAGAGCAGAAAGGGGAATTCTGGGAATAGAAACCACAGAGCTGGATTTATCCAAACCGAGCCGAGACAGGAAGGGAGTGGCCCTGTCATTAGGTGTCCCTGAAGAAGCCAACGACTAGACCAGCTCTCCTCTTCTGTGAGGGCATGGATGTGCTGGAGTAACTCCAGAGGAGGATCATGAACAGGGTCAGAGGGCTG
The DNA here is from genome assembly GCF_025592945.1 of Manacus candei. Lineage (NCBI taxonomy): Eukaryota > Metazoa > Chordata > Aves > Passeriformes > Pipridae > Manacus > Manacus candei. The sequence goes on along the minus strand of NW_026138101.1, from coordinate 267,585 downwards.
GAGCACCTCTGCTCTGGAGACAGGCTGAGAGCTGGGGGTGTTCACCCTGCAGAAGACAAGGCCACATGATGATGCATTATCAATATTTTCCCCACCACTCCTGAGTAGCAGCTCACACCAGTTCATAATTTTCTAGTCACTGAAGCAGCGAATTAAATCGTTCAGTTCTAGTGACAGAGATGGTGCTAAAATCCCTTGGGACATGAATCATCCTCTTGCAATAATAATGGTGTTCTGTGCACAGTGGTGAGAGTTTGTTAACCTGACTGCCCTCTCCCAGCCCAGTTCAGTCCCATGGACTGAAATGGAAGTACTTTGTTGTGCTGTGGCTTTACCTGGGACTTACTTCACATCCTTAATACTGGGGCCAGAACTCGGCCCTTCTTTCTTCACAATTTCCTTCTCCTTCCTTCATGTTTGCTGATCTCCAGAAAAAGTGTTGCTCACTCCATGTTCTCCTGTTTTGCCTGTTATTCATTTATTTATTTATTTCTGTACTTCCTTGACGTAAACAACAAAAACCACACCAGTAATAGAGAAAGAAGCTCAAGGTTCAAAATGTTTTCAGCTGAAAAACACAAATGAATTATTCTTAACAGCACATTCTGAAGGCTGAAATCTATAATTTAGCCTGACATTTTAAGTGTACATCACTTGAATAGCTGCCAGCTTCCTAGAGTGATTAGGTGACTTGAAAAAGGCAAATATTTTTTCATATGATTCCACTGAATTGGAAACTCTGCTGCTGAAAAGACTTCAATAATCCTGGCTGTATTTATTTCTTAAAGCCTCACTCATCATTGTCAAAATGTTATCAGCCATCCTCAGCTTTCTCTCCATCCCAGAATCTAATTCCAACTATCAAAAAAAAAAAAAAAAAAAAGAAAAGAAAAAATGCCCTTTCTGGAAATTAATCTTCTGCAGCACTCTCTATTTTTCACATAAGACTTAATCAGTTATTTAATGGAATGTATTTATTAAATGGAATGTACTTGCCACATAACCGTGGTGCTTCAGTGAAACTACTCTTTTGTTTTGGAGGAACTCATGGCATGGGGCTTCAGCAGCCTTGGTGGGGAGCTGGAAGCATGTGGTTCATGGGAATCTGCAGCAACACTTTGGGATCTTGGACACAGGATGCAAATTCACCACTGGGGATTGTGTTGGAAGGAGGATTGGATGGGAAGGAGCCCATTCTTGACCTCTTCTCCTAGTTGCAGCTAGAAATTAGGAATTTGGTTCCAAAAAGATATCACCTCTGTCTGAAAAGCACCAGAGAGAGGGATGAGGAATCAACCTTGTTTACTTGGCCCTATCAGCAGGAGGGGAACTCAGTGCCTGCAAAAGTTGCAGTAGGTTTGTCATCTCCTGTTTCTTTCCAGGATCTTGGTCTCTGTAATTTGTCATAGCAACAGCTGGGAAACAGGCTTGGGAAAAACACCTAAAAAGAACATTTTGTGCCTTAGGAGAAGGCAATGGAAGAGGAGTCAGCAAGGGAATCTCATCTTCAAAGCTGACAGTTCAGGGTAGGGCTTCAGACAGAGCCAAAACCCTCTTATTCTCCAATGAGTGTTTTTGCAGTGACTTATACAGGATAACTGTAGGGACATAAATCCACACCTTTCCCCACTTTGCTGGGGCTTCCTTGGAAGTCAAAGGTTTGTTCTTAACTTCTCCAGGATCAGTGTTTCCCCTGAAAGTACCTAATGGAAAAAAAAGGGAAAAGTTCAAGGCATCATTGAATGTACTTCACTTATTTTTAGTTGGTATTTCATGACAGTTGCTTTCTGAAGCTGCTCTGAGCATCTTTGTGTGCAAAGCCCTCGTGTTTTTAGGACTGGGTGAGGGTTTGTAGCTGTTTGATTGTCACCTAAAAGTAGATGCTTGGTGCTGTAGTGCCTTGAGTCATGAAGGTCTAATAGAATTAAGATGCCTTTGAGACTCCCTGGAAAATCCCAGGTTTGCTGATATCTGGGTGGCATCAAGGTCAGGTTTCCATATCTTAAGTGATGAACTCTCAGTGACTCTCTGGATCGTGTTCTCCTACCACTGAACTTTCCCTGCCTGTGATGGGAAAAGGGTAGTGAAGGAGTCAGAGGAACCAAGCATCGAGTTAGCACATTTATACCTTAGGGGGGTTTAAGGAGTTCATGCCTGTTTTTACAGGGAGTTTTTCAACCTTCTTTGAACTACCTTAAAACAATAAAGTTCCCTTTTCAGCAGCTTGGTTTAATGGAAAGATTTACTGTATTTTCATTTTCCTGCTGAAAAGTGATAATGAAGCCAAGTTCAGAATTCAGTGTCAAAGGGAAGGTCTATTTAGGAGAATTAAAGGTTCTAATAACATTCATCCCACCTGGATTGCTTACAGGCAGGAGACATGGATAGCCCTTCATGGACCACCCCTTCATACATGTGAATTTTTATTAAAATTGTGCCAATAAATAAAATAATTTGCTGAATTTAAAATTTGTAAATAAATTAACTGTTTGGACTGTTCTACCAAAGGCTCTTCTCCTGCTTGTGAAAGGCAACACATTCCTGATGATGTTTGTGTGCCTGGTCCCAGTGAGGATGATGATCTTCCTTCACTGACACCAGAGACTCAACCAGGGCTTCAGCCACTCATGTTAAATGATGAAAATGAATTAACAGTTGGACATGTGCTTATTTTTAAGCATGTGAGCTATTTATTGGCTTGAGTGCAATTGTTTAAGTGCTTGATATAAAGTACATGTTTGAAGGGTTTGGGGAGAGAAGATGTGGCTGCAAAGAACAGCTTTACAAGTCTGCTCCCAGATTCCCTCACTGAGGAATCCATGAAGCTGCTGTTTGCTTTTTGTATTTTCCTTCCCAAAAGTTTGCACTAGAAATGACCCATTTTATGGACTGCAGTTTTCAGGTTTGAACCCTTTAATCCCCCACATAATGCTGGATAAGGAATTTTAGCTTGCAGAAACATCTGCAACAGCAGCAGCAAGAGTGTATCCTTTCAAAGTCTCCCTCGCCTGGTTTGTGCTGAAGAAAATAAGCAAAACAAGCCTGAAATTGGGTTTGTTAATTTTTTGACAAGTTTTAACTAAGCACAGTGACAGGGAGCTTTGCAGGAGAAATTTTAGAAGCCCAGGAACCGAGGCATAATAAGCTGTCAGAGAAAAGATCAAGTAGCATTCTCTAATTCATCTAACCAACATCAGTGTTCCAGCTAACAGTAGACAGTGTTAGCCAGATTCTTGCCCTTTTTATCTATGAAAAGCTACATTTATCAAAATAAGCAAAAAATGTGAGGTATGGAATGCAGTTCATTGGAGGGCAGGGCTTTATTGGTTGATTGGTAAATTGAAACACATGGAAAAGTGCTACATGTAGGAACACACTGCTGACTGTATTACTCATTTTTTATTGGTTAATCTCTAATAAGAACCAGCTGGTAATAAAGGACTGAGTTCATGGGAACCCACCCTTTGTTGAAAGCGAAGTTGGTGTCAATACTAGAAACACATGAGCACAAAGAAAACAGATGTAATTGGCTTCTGGAGGTCAGGTTATGTAAAGACCCCAGTGAACAGAGGTGAGGGTTTGGCTGCAGAGAATGACAGGCTAAAATAGCCATTACTCCTGTGTCTGCAAGTGTGTGTGTCTTGGGAGGGGGTGGCAGTCACAGAAACCTCAGTTTTGGGTAGGAATTGGGGCTTTCCAGTCCCCAGAAAACAGAGAGCTTCTCCTGAAACAGGCACTTCATGAATCAGGGAACAATTGCTCTTTAAGGAAGGAAATCCATAGATTTGCCTTCAATTACAGATTAAACCTGCTCTGAGGATTAGTAGAATTAATTCATTTTTGGTAGCAAAATCGTAGAACTATAGAATGGTTTGGGTTGGAAAGGACATTAAAGCTTATCTCATTCCAGCCCCCTGCCATGGGCAGGGACACTTTCCACTAGCCCAGGTTGCTCCAAAACACATCCAACTTGGCCTTAAATACTTAAAATAAATATTTATGAGACCCACTTTCACCCATAGCTATTCCTGATGTCCTGCAGCCCTGGAGGAAACAGGCTGGAGCTCCAGCACAGGTTTCAGCTTAAACAGATGCTTTGATAGTTTCTGGCACAATAAATAACACCTATTTCTTCAGTCAGAACATAAAATGCTCTTGTTAAAGCTTTAAACGAATTTATAAAAAGGGCATAGAGGAGATTTTTCCTCTTTTTTTTTTTTTTTATTTCTCTGAGGGCAGCAGTGTAAGTTACACAAAAAACGTTAACATAGCAGGTTAGAAATGTAAAGAATCAAAATTACCATATCCTGGGGTGTATCAACACAGACTGTAACAGGGCATTTAAACCCAGCTCTGTCTGTCTTGCACAGAAGAGATCCTTCAAGAAAAAGCTCACATGTGGGGATCTGCTCCTTGATTTAGATTTCTCCATTCTTTCTATAACAAGATGCCAAACAAAAGATTAGCGTGAATAACGTGGGCAACAAGTGAATTTTCAGATACAGCCTTTGCTCAGCATAATTAGCCAAAAATATGATGGCCAGGGGGTTGCCTGGGAGCAGTTCAGCAGCAATGATACAAACCTCAAGCATTGTAGGTGACATTTGAGCAGTCATGTGGTGGCAGCTTTGCCCCACAGTTGGCTTGGTGTGATCCTCCAAATCAGGATTCTGTTGTGAATTTTTGTGGGTTGAAGTTCAAACTTCATTTTCTTCAAACATTCTCTAACACTAGAGTCACAGACACTCTTTCCTGCCTGCAGAATTCTTGCTGGAATTCCACTTGCCTGGAAATTCTCGAGAGACTCAAACTCACCCCAGGTGGATCCAGGTCTGATCAGCGATCCTGCTCTACATTTACATCAGAAAAACTGCAATAAGACCCTTATTCTTGGTTTAATTCTCATGGGAGCTGCAGAAACATCTAAAAAAACCCAAACAAACAAAAAAAACCCAAACCAAACCAAACCAAAACCAAAACAAAACAAAACAAAAAAAAACACAAAAAAAGGAAAACTAAACAAAACAAAAACAAAAACAAAAAAGCAACCAACTGAACAAAAAAAAACAGGTTCTCCAAAAAACAGTTTTTAGGGTGCAAAAAACAAGAAGGGAAAAGATCATCTCAACTTCCTGAGGTCTTTCCACCCTACAGAGCTGAGAGCTGGATTGCTTCAAGGTGAGGTCTAGTTAAGGTTCCTGGGTAAGGCAAGTACAGAGAAGGTACTTGTGCAAAAGATGGCCAAAAAATGTGAATGAGTCCTTGGATGATTTGCTCTGGACCCCTATGCTGACATATTTTTGAAACACCTAAAGGAGGGACAGAGGCACCATAAACTGTATTTGAAAGGTTTTTGTTCCTGCAGAAAGAACATAAAGGGAGATTTTTTTTTTTTTTGAAAAGGATTTGCTGCTGTTATTTTAAAGTCAGCTTAATGCCTTAATGCCTTTCAAGAAGCAGCGGTTACCGAAAAAATAAAAGGGCTGGGAAAGAATTATTAACACAAAATTCAATAACATCCCCCTGGTTTCTCCGAGGTATTGCCTGAGTGACTGCAGCATTTACAAAAGGGATTCTAATCTGAAATGAATTTGCAGCTAATTCAACCTGTAGGCTGGTGACTCTGGGATTTCCTAGATAATACAATCCAGACAGTAATGTTGATGGATGTTAAAGGCTTGCCTGTGTAACTGTTGTAAAGCTCTGTCATAAGAACAAATGAGGCATTATTGCTTTAACAAAAGTAATCCCACTGCTCCAGTAAATTCTGTGCTCCTTCAATATCACACGATTATTAGTTACAGCCACTTAGTGATGTATCTTCCTTCAAGGAGACAACAGACACTTCTCTCCAGGTTTTTCCATGCAAAAAGCTCCCTGAAAACCAGTCTTTTAAAATTTGATTGCCTTTATTTTATTATTATTATTATTATTAACACAGAGTGAATTCAATGTCACAGGGTTTCTTATCTGTATGGACGAGCTGGAAGAAATGTGGCCAGTGAGTAACAACTGGTACTGGGGTCATGGGGGCGACAAAAGCAGATGGTGATTTTTCATTCCTCCCTATTTTGCTCCTGACTCAGCCCTGTGAGGCAGGTCAGGAGGGGTGGGAGGAAAAAACTAGTCTTAAACAGCTAAAAGAGTATTTTCTCTTTGGAGGGCACTGAGTAAAAATGGTTTAGTGGCTGCATATTTTCCTAAAAGCTTCTATTGAAGCCACAGATATTTGGCTAACCTGGACTAGACTCTTTACTATGTTCACCCCAGAACTAATGTGTTTTATGGATTTTGATTCCTGGACCAAGCCTCACTTCCAGCATCCAGATTTCCATCCTTCTCTTTGCTCTTGACTAAAATGGTCAGCCTGTCTTTTTCTTTCCTAGGCATCCACACTCTCCAGCATTACCACATATTACACCCTGTGCCCATAATGTATTTTTTTATCCAATGCTTTAGTCATCCTCTTACATATTTTGTCATCTACTCATCTTTTGCAGAAAGGAGCTCTTCAGAAAAAAAAAATGAACTAAAGCCAAAATAATTCTTGACTTTGGTAGGAGAGAAATATTGACCAATGGTGGGGAAAAAAGGTTGAATTTGCACACATTTTACCTATCAAGTCCTGCTGTGGTGTTAAAACTCTGCCTATAAACTCTGAGGGCCTCTTCTGCTGATAAGTTCAGCATTAAAAATCCCATTTTTCATGTCTGGTGGTCTTTCTGTTCCTAATGCTTTCCAGGTTTCCTTCTTTCCTTCCTAGTAAATAGCTGATGGACTCAAGCTTTCTGAACAGCTACTCATTAAACCTCAGGGGCTTTTTGTTCACTTCTGCTTCTCCTAATTCAACCACTTGAGATCCAGCCCTTCTCAGAGAGCATTAAAAAAGGATAATGTAACCCCATTTTTCCAGTGGAGAATTCTCCTGGTATGAGGCACTTATCAAGCTGTTGCAATTGCTTGTAGGGCTTTCCAGCCTCTAATCCAGGTCTGGGATGGGTTTGATTCGTGATGTGAACCACCCTGATGCTCTGCTGGTCCTCAGCATGATCCAGCTGGGACCAGAGCTGAACCTTAAGCAGTTTTGCACGTGTCAGGCTACGACAAGAGCCAGGAGTCAGTGGTGTGACCACCCCAGCTCCCCTCCCTGTATAACTGATAACTTGGCTGAACAACAGGAACATGGCCCTCACTGTGAGCAACGCTGTGGTTCAGAAAATAATAATAATAATGAAGTTGGACTATCCAGGAAAAGTCACACTTATTAGGAGTCAGCCTCAAACCTGCCTTTGTGCCAAAGGTTAATGAGGAGAGGGCGGGGAGGGGGACGGGCACCTGATCTTCCAGGATTAATTTGACAAATGTCTTTCTGGCCTCTGGCCAGTTCCTTGTGGAGATACAGTCCTTGGATGCATTCAAAATGACCTACTTTTCACTGCTGGCCAGGATTTTGCTGCTTCGTTGTTATTGTTGGACTTTTCTGCTGCTTTTGATATCGCTGCACATGAGATGAGTGGCCTTGTTGTGTTCTGAGGACAGGACTTCTCTGAGCACTCACGTGCTGACAGTGACAATAAGGCATTGCATTTTTAAGGGTCTATCCTCTGAAGCTCTCAAAAGGGTTTAAAAATTCCTCTTTTAATTTTTTTAATTTCCCAGTGCAGAGCTCCCAGGGTTTCTTCCCACACCTATTTGCTCCCAGCACAGAACAGGCCTGTGTTTGATGTTCATCTTCAGCAATATAAGGCAGGAAGTGCAAGATGATCAGACCCCATGAAAGACACTGAAGAACCTGCCTGGGCACGTGGTTTGATGAAGGACAGACATCCTGCCCAGGGGAGTGGCCTCCTCTTTTCCCCATCCCTGGAAGTGTCCAAGGCCAGGTTGGATGGGGCTTGGAGCAACCTGGGCTAGTGGAAGGTGTCCCTGACCATGGCAGAGGGTTGGAACAACATGGCCTTTAAGATTCCTTCTAACCCAAATCATTCTATGATTCTGCTCCCATGCTGTCCCCAAACTTGGGTCAGGGCTCCCCTGACTTGGCTCTGGTTTCCCTCATCATGGGAGGGAGTGGGAATATCAGCTGAGCTTTGGCACCCGAGCCAAACTACATCAAATAGTCTTAAAACCTTGGTTTTGAAGAGCAGAATATCCCTGGTTCACTCCCACCTGGTGTTGCTCTTCAGGACCAGTTGGCTGAACCCCAGGTATCAGTAAATATTCCACATGTGAAGGATATTGCTGTTCCTCTAAAAACCTTCAGCTCAGACAGGGGGTAACAGGGACCCTTTCTGCAGCCAGCACAAATCTGAGGCTTGGACAGCCAACTCTTTGTGTCCTGCTTTTGGCAATCAGGGGTTTGATGTGTGGTTCAAGATTTGACTATACGAGTTTCCATCTTGCTAAACATGACCACAAACACTTATAAAATCTATAATGGGATAACTTGGACAGTTAACAAACAGTGGAGAGCACGGGATTATTTAAGATTTTACAGACAAATCTATTAAGCCAGAAGAAGCTTCAGGTAACAAGAGCATTAGAGGAACAGGGAGAAATTGTAAAATATCATCCAGAACTGATAAATAGAAAAGTGAATATATATTTAAGCTGATTTTTCTATCGGACAGGTTAATTCTGATTTACCAGGGAAACAGATCATTATTTCTCGCCTGTTAGATGCAAGCATGAAGAAAAGGCAAAGGTCTGTAGATGTCTCTTCATTAGCCCAGCAATTCTGATGGCTATTTAGTCATGTTTGAAACTAAAATAATATTTTCTTCGAATGCTGCCTCTGCCAAATGCAAAGTGAGCTGACATCTGCTTGGCTGGAGCTGGGGTCACATATGAAGCAGTGCCTAAACTGAACAAATATTTCCAATATAAAAAAAATAATGAAGAAAAAGAAACGAAAATCATTAACCTTTTGTCATTAGCATGAGCTGTTCTTTGAGCTGCTCAGCAGTTTGAATTAGTGCACCTGCCAAAATAAGCACCAAGTGTTGTTACCCTCTTAGGGACAGCCCTGTTCCATAAATCACAGCATTTCAATGACAGCTAAATGTGGTTTATATCATATAGAGAGCCTGTGTTTATGAATGTGAGATAAAAGGGGTTTAACCAGTGCAAACACTGGGACTACTGTGTGCAGCCTGTCTCTCTTCCACAGTTCTTCCTCCTTTTCCTTACGTGGGATTTCTATTGCCCATGTGCACAGTTGTCTCCTGATTTTCTGCCAGTTTTGTCTACAGTTGATTTTCTTTCCAATTCTTCCCATCCTGAAGTGCAGAACTGACCAAAAAATCCCAGTGAGTCTCCAGCTGGAAGGAAAGGGGATTTGGAGAAATTAATTATTTGTATGTACTTTATATCCAGCTGAAGACATAAAGATATGGCCTAATTCATTTGAAAACGTGTATTCTGCAGAGTTAATTCCTGTACTATTCACCACTTGTAAAAGTCCAGAATCAGGATAAATTTCCCACTGTTTTCAGTGCTTGAGATTTAATTCTTCCCTCTTTGTCCACAGACAACATTTCTGTGGTACTTCAGTATGAGAAGGGAAATGGCAAAAGTGAGAGGCACTTCTGTGTGCAGGCAACTAAATTACTTTTATTACAGGGGAAAAAAATTATCCATTCTGATACCAAGATTCATATTCCAGGGTTGATGAAATGTGTATTATAGATGTTCTGAAAGCGTCCAGAGCTCCTGAGGTCTCTCCCTGACTATTCCAAAGCATCTTATAGATAGAGCAGGTTATACTAAACATATAACCTGAACCTGCTTTCTATGTTGTCCTGTGATAGCAAATTCACCTGACAACAGTAATCACTTGGCCGAGGACTAACTCTTGCACAATCAATTGATTAGTAAGAGTTTAAACTTATTTGGGTTTTTTCCAAAGTGCCTACTTTTTGTAACCACCTCAGTTTATGTTTATCAGTGGGAGCTTCAGTCTCTGAAAGCTGAAGGAGGGTGTATTTTGGGGGGATATGAGGAAGAAATCCTTCCCTGTCAGGGTGATGAGGCCCTGGCACAGGTTGCCCAGAAAACCTGGGGCTATCACATCCCTGAAAGTGTCCAAGGCCAGATTGGATGGGGTTTGGAGCAACCTGGAATAGTGGAAGGTGTCCCTGCCCATGGCAGAGGGTGGGACTGGATGAGCTTTTAGGTCCCTTCCCACCCAAACCATTCTATGATTCTATGAAATTATGGTTTAAGTCATCCCTAGCCACTCTCATCTAAGGTAGTGACAACAAACCCAAGTAACAAAATGAAGGGTTTGTGGGTAGTCCAAGCAATTCATGATAAAGCAGCCACTGACTCATTATTTATCAAGTGTCTCCATGTAAATAGATGAGAACACTGCAATTTTCACTTGTATTCCAATGCTATATTCAAAGAGCTGCAATTTATTTTGAGTTTAAATGCCTTGGAAAAGCATCACGAGGGACTGCACATAGAAACCACTTGCTGGCTATGGCAGGAAACAATCATGGATGTCTCCCTGAATTCATTCCAGGGCAATATATTGAGCTGAAATGATTGAATGACTCATTTTCAGTAAAGGTGGATGGATAAAAAGGTCAGATAGGAGGCAGAGATTAAGTTAACATTGAAGACTAGTAGAAGAATGGGGATAAAACATAAGAGACATTTCTCTGTTAGAGGTTTTGTGTGTGAATCTGGTTAAATCCCAGGGCAGGAAATACAATCCTCGTGGAGTTTTGCCATTGAAGTCAGTGGAGTTCAGCTGTATCTCTCATTAGCACAACCCCTGTTTTGGAGATGGTTTGCAGGGAAGGATCTCAGGGGGGTTCCACACCTAAACTGAAAGGACACCATCCTCCAGAAGGACAGGAATGTGAAACCAGCAGTGATAGTCAGCAGACTCTAAACAGCTATGATTTAAACTGCTTATTTCAGATGGAGTAAAAAAAATATGGTGAGGTGGGAGTGGGCTTCTTCTCCCAAGCAAGTAATGATAGGACAAGGGGAAACAGCCTCAATGTCCACCAGGGGAGGTTCAGGTCAGATATTAGGAAAATTAAAGTGATTAAGTATTGAAACAGGCTCCCCAGGGAAGTGAAGGAGTCACCATCCCTGGAAGTGTCAAAAAACAAGTACACATGGCACTTAATGATATGAGTTAGTGGGTAAGGTAGTACTCCATTGAATGATGGACTTGTCAGTCTTGGAGGTCTTTTACAAGGTTGGTCTTGATGATCTTGGAGTTCTTTTCCAGCCATAATTATTCCATGATTCTATGATTTTGTGAGCTGGTATAAAAATTCACAGGCATGTCATATGTTTCCTCTTCCAAGAAGAACATTGCTGGGAATCACAGCCACTACTATATGTCATTCTTCTCTTGGGTAATGTTGTGTTGGGACAACAGTCCCTGTAGGAAAATGAGCCCAAATGCCAATTCCTACTGGAAATTTGCCACCCAGATGAGCTCTCTCCTAACACTAGTGACTTTTCTACACCTTGTGTGTCTCACCAATTTCTGCTCACCAGCTCGGTCATTTCTGTGTGGAAAGGGAAAGTCGCAGCCCTTTATCCAAGGCAGCTCCAAGTGCTGCCAGAGGAGGTCTGCTTTTCATTGGAAAGGCTTGTGGGAAGCAAGGAAGTGCCTGAGCCGTGCCCAGTCCTCCTGGGCAAATTCTTTGCCACTTCAGATGATAATTCCTAGAAATTCTATTGTCGAGAGCGATAGTCCTGAAAGCCCTGCCAGTCCTGAGAGCTCTGCTGAGCTGTGGATCTTGGAGAGGCTCAGAGACGTTTTCTGCTGCAGTCATTTGGAACAGCTCTGTTGCTGCAATCTCCATTACAACACAATAACAGGAAACGTTTCAGTGGCCTCTACAGTACTTGGCATATTATTTCACTTTAATGCTCGTATTGTTTGAGCATTAATAAAACTGGAAACTGTGATATAATTAAATCCATTCTTCCTACAGAGAAGATGACTGTCTAAGATAGTGGCAAGAGCAGCAGACTGACATGTCGCCTGGAGAAGGGAGAGCGCTCCCCTTGCCAAGGCACAGCGTACACGTGCTTGGTTTTATATCCCTCTGCATAAAGAGAGCTCCAGTTGAGAGCTGGAGACCTCTTGTTCCTCTGGATCCAGAGCTGCAAGACTTTATTGCTTGAGCTGGAAGATTATCCCGTTAGACCAAAGGATAAACCGTCCTCAGTCCACGCAACCTGAGCCTCCCATGGGACAAGGGGCCGAATAACTGATAGTGCCACGGCTCGTTTGAGCCAGCTGAGCTAAACATCTGAAGTGAATATTTGTATTCGAGGGGCAGGACTGGGAAGAGAGCAGCAGCCTGGAATTCTCTCTCCACCTTCCAGGCACTGCAGCACTGAGTGAGGTGATTCTGCAGCTCTTTGTCTCTACCTGCACCAGGGATGGTGACACAACCAGCAACTCCACCTGTGCACACGCACACCGCAGGTCAGCACAGCGTGAAACCCATCCCTGTTTCTCCAGTCAGGACCACAGGTCCCATCCAGCTTCCCATTATATCAGAGAAATAACCAAGCAGATGATGGAGTACCTCTCCAGTCTGTGTCACCAAAGCCCTTTGTGTATCCAATCCCCGTTGCTGCACTCTCAATAATTATTCAGTTTTCAGTGACCAAGGAAATGTGTTTCCTGTAATATAATGAATATTTTCCTTTGGCTTCCTTTGGCCAGAGAATCACAGAATCACTAAATGGTTTGTGTTGGAAGGGACCTTTAAGATCATCCAGTTTCAACCCCCTGCCATGGGCAGGGACACCTTCCACTCGACCAGGTTGCTTCAAGCCCTGTCCAACGTGGCCTTGAACACTTCCAGGAATGGAATGCCTGGCATTTGCTCCTTTGCAATAATCCAGGCATAATTAAATCTCTGCTCAACTTTTAATATTCCCTCTTCACTCATTGTTGGATCAATACTAAGAAAAAGACAGGCACCTTTTGCAATGTTGCAGTCTATAAATTACGTGAGAAAATTCCTGCTTCAAGCAATACAAGTCATTAATTGTTCAACAGATATTTTAAAAAGTTGATGAAATTAAAATCATGAAGAACATCGTGTTTAGTAAACTTGATTGGAGATACTCATGGAATGTTCCCAGAAACACCTTTTTTTTTTCCAGTTCAAAAAGTTATAAGTGAACTGGTAAAACAGAAATTGCAAAATACTGCTATGAAATAACATTATAATACAAGTTTTCAGACCTAATCCCATACAATAAGTGTCTCTGTGTGACCTCATAATACAGCTTTAAACACTAAAACTATTTTTCTTTAGCCATCAACTTATTCAAGGATTTCAGGAGAGTAATTTTCCTCCTTTCACTTTGAAAAATCAGCCTGTATCGTGCCCTTTCCAATCTAATTACTCTTAGGGAAGGGCAAAAAAAGAGAGATTGTAATTATTATTAACATTATTCTTCTACTAATGGATTTTAACAAGAACAACAACAACAAAAAAAAGTGATTTGTATGTGTTGTACATATTTATCTCCAGCTGCAGATTTTGTAGAGCAGATCCAAAATGTCCCATTTTCCTGGAAAATTTCAGAGCCTGGGGGAGTGGAGCTGGGAAGAGGGTGTACAACTGATTGTGCTGTCCAGAGTAATTTGAAAGCCAAATATCTGTTAGACAAGTTTCCAGTTCACATTCCTTGTTTTCCTATTTCTCTGTCCAGCAGAGCCATTAGAGGAGTAGGAGCAAACTCTGAGCTTCAGAATCAGTGAGTAATTTGGGGACAAGTGGGAGACATCTCAGCTGGGGTGTTCCTTCTTCTTCTGCAAGAATCCCACTGGGAGTGTTTTCCTGCCTTTCCATAGCTACTGCAGGGAGTTCAGGTGGCTCTGGATCATTTCTTCCCCCTCTTCCACACAGGGAAAATGGAAACCCTCCATCCAGTATTAGTGCAAATCAGTTGACAGCAAGAGATGTCACACTGATCACAACCTCCTCCAGTGACTTTTGGTTGACTTGGGGTTTCATGCTGAAATTCTGGTCAAAAAACCAGCTCTGCTTAATTCAAGTGTATTGTTGAATTCTGGTCCATTCCTGGGCTTTCAGGATGCAGCCATTTCACCAGATCTCACCTCAAACCTTTGCTTAAGTAGTAACAGAAATGAAATTTTTTTCTGAGCATGGTTTTAGAAATGGCAGATATTTTATATCATCATGTCTGAGGAGGTGAAAGAAGGTTTTGTTTGGCGGGAGACAGTTAGAAACCTGTAAAAGAGCACAATGTGGATTTTCAAAAAAAAGTCTAAGACCAAAAAAAAGTAAGTTTTCCCTGTTCTTGATGGGGAAACCAAGAGGAATCCAGGCATTTCTCCTGACTTCAGAGTGAACTACTGTGGAGAAAGGCTACAAAATTGGAAGTAGGGGGAAAGATCAGAGGTTAAGGAGCTCATATTTCTACATAACATGACCTTATCATAGTGGCAACTGAATTCTCATGATCTGCTGCTGTGTTCTCACAAAGATAAGTCTCCCAAAGACACAGGAGAGTGTTTTAGCAAGGAAAGCAGGGGACTGTACTCACAGCAGTTTCCTTGAAAGGTTCCCCTGCCTGTGAGTTACAAGATACTGTACTTAAAATGTCAAATCAGGCAATCTGTTCTGAAAGGAAAATTACCACAGCAATCACAGGCCTTGATTTCCTCTGGACCTGTGGAGTGCAGACGAAGTTATGAAAATGGCTTGGCCACCCAGAGCCTTAATGTTGAAGTCCCAGGTCAAGGAAAGCTCCAGCAATTAGCCTGCTGTGCTAATGACATGCCTGTTTGATATAGTAGCTGAATAGAACTCTGATTGCCTATAATATGATTATACACATTTTGGGTTGCTTAAAAAAAAATAAAAAATTGATGCCTTGGAAAAATAGAATCTCATTTTTCTGGCATTTCTGAAAGGCCTCTGTTTCCTGAAAAGCCAAGGGCATATCCCAGCTCCTCATGTTTCCCCAAATGTGTTATTAGATTCGTTCACTGACCTACCTTTAATGAGGAGAAGATGTTATTGTTGAGAAGGATATTAAAATACAGTAGCATGAAAACATTGTCCCATCACAAAGCTGACATAATTCAAGGGGTCTGTTTCTCTTCATGTCTCATGGAAAAAAAAAAAAAGCAAAAAGATATGAAGAAGATTGCTCCAGGCTGGAAATCCCTAACAATCCAGTTACTCAATACATAAAATAAATTGTGGTAATAAAAAAAAAATCACTCTCTTTCCTCCCCCTTAAAAAAAAAAAAAAAAGAAAAAAGAAAAAAGAAAATTTTGAGCTCATCTGTCATTTCTGAAAAGTTCCAATACATTTTAATTTTCTTTTTTTCTTCCTTCTGGCTGGGAATAAAATGGGTAGCACTGAGTAGGTCAGGAGCAGGATCAGACTCAAAATATCTGGATGTGCAACATCCTAATGAAGATCTTTGCAGGGTCACCAACCTGCCATGCTGGAGAATGGGATTTACCACCAAATGAAAAAATAAGTAAGGAAAAGACATTTATTCCCATTGAGACCTGCAGCCAAAACACACCAAGGAAAAAATTTGTTAGTGCAAGGATATATCCAAAAGACACCTAAACACTCACAGTCAGAAATTTGTTGGTGATATGTTGAATTAATGTCACAAGTAAAGCAGCCCAAAAGTCTGGGCACAAACAACAGCTTGAGATATTCAGCATTTTTGCAGGATGTGGGGACAAAGAAACTGGTGGAGGCCTGAGCAGCACAAATGTGAGATGAAAAAGGGGATGGAAAAAAACCCATTGCAGATCTAATTCAATATTTAGGTTGTGAGGTGATCTGGCTTCTTTTAATGTAGAGGTGTTTGCATATCCCAACCAGTGGCACCACCACTCTCTTTGGTTGTGCCATAAAGCAGCACTTGTAGAGTTTGGGTCACAACCACAGAGGTGACAACACTCAGGGCTGGCTCTGGAAACAAATCCAGGTCCTCCAGTTTGGGGCATTTCAGCTTTTTTTCCCTGGCATTATGTCCCTGACAGTCTAATCTCAGGCAGGACTATTTATTGACATTAAAAAAAGCAAATCCCCTCTTCAGAGAGAGGAAAGGGAAACCTCGAGGTGATTGATACCCTGGCTCTCGGTACAATGGCTGCCTGTGTCTCACAAACACACCAAGACATTTAAAGCTGATACTTTTTGGATTCCCAAGGAGAGAAGTGGGAGCTTGGGAAAACTCCTACCCGTCTTCATACATATTCAGGGTTTCTCTTTGTTTTCTGATCAAGGGATAGGCTCTGTCCTTAGATTTTGAATGGTCCCTCGACACCAGTCCTGGAGATTTTTTTTTAATTAGACAAGCCCGGAATGATTTGAATCTCAGCATTGAGTGTAGCTGCTTGGTTTAAAAGGGGTTTTAACCTAAAAACAAATCTGATAGAAATTCAATTCTATGACTTGAAAGATTTTTCATCCAAAAAACTTTCTTTCCTTCCATTTCTCCCTTCATTTCTGCTTCTCCTGGGGATTTATCAACAGAGTTTATCAAAAAGAAGGAGGGGAAGAAAACTTTTAAAGCATTTTGCACTAGACTTTCAGCTGATTTAATAGGTGTTTATGTTATATTTATATCCTGTTCTCCACTTTTCAGGTGTGACACTGGCAACTGCTCCACCTCTGCCTTCCCTGAGATGTCTTGGCATCTCCAAAGCCGTGGGATGAGGGTTTGTGCCTCTGTCCTAGCTCAGGATGAGACACAATCCCTCATCTCCACTGCCAGCCCAGGCAGGGTCCCACCACTCCACAGCAAAGGCTCCTGAGGAAAGACTTCCCAGCCACCCCAAACACCACCAACCCAAACCAACAGAGGCAAAAGGAGAATCAGTCAAACCTCAAAATCAACTTTAGGAAGAAGAATGAGCCGGAAAAGCAAATCAAAACCATACAGAATCCTTGGCATTGCTGTTTTTCTCTGTGGCTCGGTGAAGAAATGACCAAAACTCCTTTTCCATAATTTCTATAAGACTTCGTACTAAACCATGGTCACTCTGAACCAGAAGAAAAGTCTACTGCTCTCTAATTTTGCGACCACAACATTTCAAATGTTGTTTTCCCAGTTTTAATATTGTGGGGGGAGAAGAAAACAAAGCTAAAGATGTGGAGATATAATTAATATAATTAATACACATTTGCATCCGTTCACTGTGCTCACTATTGGAAAGAGCAGTAAATATTTACTGAACTTTAATATATTACACTTCTCTAATACAGTCACACAAATAGACTTTATACATACAGGATTTTACATATTCTGGTTTCCCTCCTTTAGATTTGCAGTCCATCATTAGTGGGTTCCAGAAGGATAATTTGAAATTCAGACTGGCAAAAAGTGAACTAAAGAGGTTCAGCTACAATTTGTCTAATGCAACATGTTTTATAATTATTTTGTCTTTCCCTACTAATGACTTTCTGACTCTTTCCATCCCCTTGGTACCCAAGGGATGTTTAGCATTATCTGTACACATCAATATTTTTTATGGGACATGTGTTTTTAGTTTGTAACAGACTTTTTTCATTGCTTAAAAGTAGCAAATAAAGCTCTAATAAAAATTGATGCTTGTATCCCTTCAACACCAGGTATAGGTTTTCGAGCCAGCAAGTAGGATTTCATGTTGCAATCCATATTTCTGCCGTTCCTGGTTCTCCACACAGCCAGGAAAATAAAATCAGGCTGTTGAGGCTTTGGAAGGGAAAAGCAAATCAACCAACAAATATTTGGAGAAGAGTAATTTAGGGAATATTAGATAAACTTTCTTTCCTTACTTTAATACAGGAAAATTATCTCTACTTCCAGTCTCTTAATATCCCTAATATTATTTTTGCATCTTCTGGGTCTCTGTTTTTTTGCTGACTCATCTGCAATTTGAGACTTTTCCTATGCCTTTAACTCATACATCCTTTATTCTACTTGAATCCATTTTGGAGCCCTGAACTCACCCTGTGGGATTCATTTAGTTTTTTAAAAACACTCCAGCTCACATGAAACCTCTTAGTCAATATTTAATTTAGACTCCCGTGCACGAAGACCCTCAAGTCATTCTGATTTCTAAAGGAAGGGGGAAATATTGACACAGAAAAGAGTTCGCTGTTGCAAGGAGCCAAATGCCTCTGGCATGAGGGTGCACCCACGTGTCAGTGAGAGGCCAGAGCACCTCTGGGACTGCCTCCATCAGCTGTAGCTCTCATTGTCACTCTCTCATCAGTCCCAGTATCTACAAACTCCGCCAATTATTCCCTCTCTGCGTAAATAAATTTGGAACATCCCAGCCATCCCTCTGGATTACTCTACAGGATGCAACCTGTGAGTTGTCCTGCTGCTTTATTCTTTCTGAAACCATAAATGACCCCCAAATCAGAGCCATTTCTGTACTAGAACAAAAATTTAAATCAGTTCCATAGTGGGATTAAATCAATCCCTCACTGGGATTTAAATCAATCCCTGTACTGGGACTGATTTGGCAGAATGAATGGTATCAAATGGCAGAAGCCAGTCCAGTTTCTATGAAGTGCCCACAGGAGGGAAGAGAAGCTGAATTAAGAGGTTGAGGTTCTCCACGATGTTTGAGAAATATCATCCCCCTTCCCTGGGCCAAAGTCTCCCACCACTTTCATTACCAGGAGTCTTTGTGGTATCCAAAGGGTCTTAAAGCCCTCATAGCTCCTAAGGAAAGGAATCTTTATGCACTTGGCCCCTGTCTCCTCCTTCTCCCCATAGGCAGGTTTCTGGGGTGCTCTGCAGCTGCTGGTCCCTGTGTCACTGCCCACATGTCTGACAACTTTTGGCTTTCCTGAAACTCTTCACTTTGAGGTTATTTAGGCTCATCTCTCTTCTCTTCTTGTGTAGGAAGGAAATGAAAAGCAGTTGTATGTGAAGGATTCAGAACTCCTAAAGCTCTGCCTAGTGCCCAGCAGATAATCCCTGGGGAGCTTTGATCCACCACATGCTCTGTCCCTCCAGTTCTCTCACCTTTTAATGCTATTCAGCTCCACAAAACCACCAGCCCAACCTGCTGCTCCAGCCAAGGGCCCTTTCCAGTCTCTCAGCAGTGCTGGAAGCTGTAATGGAGACACAGATCAACACCTCAATTTGCTCTTGATCTGCTCTTGATCTGCTCCACGATTTCTGGCAGGGACACAGGGAGGCTGAAGGTCCACAAGGGACATGACATTGAGCAGTACCTGCCTGCCCACTGGGAACAGCAGTCAGATCCCTCACCCTGCAGGAGTCTGGAGTTTGCCCTGAAGGACTGTAGTAAACTCATTACCACTGTGGCTCCCCTTCATCACAACTTAACAGCTTTTTATTGATTTTTGTTGGACCTGAGTTAAAGTACTGGAAAAGCAGTGATGTCCTGCCAGTGATTTAACTGGAACCTCAGACAAAAATGTTCCCTTTGCTCTCTGCTCAAGCCTGTGGACCAGGGATATGTTTCTTTTTAACAGAAACACCTTTTTTTTCCCCCTCAAATCCCTGGAGAAAGAGCAGACAAAACTGCTACAAGGATTTTACTTTTAATGCTCTGAGTTTTATTGTATCCCAGGACAGTGACATGGGCAGGATTCACTCTGAGCAGGCTCTGGCACTAAGATAATTTTGCAACTCTTTAAAATAGGACCAAGAAATTCACACCAAAGTCTGCACTTACTGGAAACCAGTCCTTGAGGGGCAAAATGTTGGTGTTCCTGCTGTATTTTTACAAGCCAGGTGTGCTGGCAAGGAACCTGCAATGGTCCTGTGAGGCAGGTAGCTTGACAGCTTCTCTCCATCACATCTTTACAGGTCCATGGAGCCTGTCCAGACCCAAAGTATTTTTCTTCAGGTACTCTGGTCCTCTCTGGTCTCTGTACACTTTGGAGTTGCAGAGGGTATAGGATATGGAGCATCCTGCCTGTCCCTCATTCCCTGCTCCTCTGAACTGGGGCAGCCCAAAGAGGATCAGTGCCTCTGGTGCTGTGGGTAGCAGGGAGTCAGGAGGGGGATTTGGGTGGTCAGATCAGAGCCAGGGGACAGGTTTCTAATTACAAGAGACATCACTTCCTGAAAATACAGATACCAAAGCAAAAGCATGACCAGAAAGTCTGGGACAGGGATAAAGAGCTGGAAGTAGCAAGGAGCAGGATCCACTCCCATATTGCTCTGCCCACCACGCAGCCCATCCTGGCTCATCAAGCCCCTCATGTCCTGCCCAGACAGTCCCCAACACACCAGGACGACCAGCAGTAATTCAGCCTTGAACTCAGCACCATAAAGCACACCCAATTTTCTTCCCTATTACCCAAGCGTAAAAATCCCCTTTAAAAACAAAAAATCATTTGGGTTTTATACTCTTTTCACTCACTCCTAACAAAGCACCGTTTCTTTCCCTTTTTTCTGGGGGAAGTCAGGAAACTTCTGGAGTTTGCTGGTCTGAGTAAGGGGGAGCATCTCTGCTTTTCCTGCCGGTGACAAGGGCAGCAGTGATATAATGAAATGTACATGTTCTAAGTGGGGCTTCTTCATTTTTAAACACTTGCCAGAGCTCCGTAAATGGGACTCCTTCTTTTCTGACCCTTTGCCCTACTTCAAATGAGCTTTTAAACCCTTTGGAAAACATGCGGTTTCGCTTTCAACTGCATTAACGCTCATGATGTGTTATTTTGGCTCTCCTCGGACGTTCAGGTTGAAGGCAGAGATTTCATAGATTTCTCCTGGTAATGTCGACAAGCGAGGCTTACTCAGGGGCTGTGGAGCACCCAAGTCCTTTCAAAGCTCTGTTAGCTCAGCTGTATTTTTCTTTGTACACCCAAAAACTCCTGGACATGACAGGAGTCTCCGCACTCAACATGCTCCAGACAGTTCATACATAAAGCACTGAGTGTCCGCCAAGGGGACGGGTGGTGTCGGGGCTCACCTGGGCTTTACAAGGCACTAAAGAAAACACTGGTGGCATCTCACCCCGCTGGCAGTCCCCCAGAAACCCCCCAGCTCAGTCCTCATGCCAGCACATAGAAGGACAAAGCCAGTGTGTGCTGTAACACTTCAGACCCGTCCACCTTCGCCGTCCGTATTTATTCAGCTTTGTGCCATGAGAATTTGAATTTTAAAAGAGGGATCCTGCAGCTGGAGGGAGTCCAGGCTGGGAATAAGAGGGGAGAGGGCAAAAGGGCAGGAAATTTCTGTGCTTTGCAGGGACATTGAGATGTATTTCTCCTGTAAATCCCCCCCAGAGGAGTGGCCCAATTGCAGATATCCGGTGCCATAGGGATGTTTCCCGTTGGTATATAGTGGCTTCCTTAGTCTGTGCTTTCTTGGTGGTTTTCAAAGCCATAGACACAGAATCATATAATTGTTTAGGTTGGAAGAGTCCTATGAGATGATCCAACAATTAACCCTGCACTGCAAACAGAGTCATAGAATCATATAGGTTGGGAAAGCCCTCTAAGATCATAATGTTCAACCATTAACCCAACACTGCCAAGTCCACCACTAACCCATGTCCCCGGACAAAAAAAAAATACAACCCCCCAGCCAAACCCAAAAATCACCAGTTGCAGCCAAAATTTCGTTGTTTTGAATTCTTTCTAAATATTTAGTATAGGTTGGTTTTGAGCATCTGCTTCCTTAACACATACAGAAACATTTAGTAATAAACCAGCAGTGATGAATTAAAAGTTATACAATATAGTTTCAAAGACGGAGAGAACCACCTCACTTCATGTTTTGGTTGTAATATCTTTTTTTAACAACATTTAATCACTTATTTGTGGCAGATAAGTCATTTTACTGTAAAGCACCAGAAAATCATCATGTAGTAAATGGTTTTTGACCTGATATATCTAAATAATACCTTAAAGAGGGAGCACTAAGTCTATTCATCCCACACATAAAAACCACAGCTCCAGGGGTAAAATTACAGCCTCATCTCCCTTGTTCCTGCTACAAAGAGCAGAGGGGTTTTGGCTCCTCCAAAAGCTCAGCTCTCACCCATGATCTGGATGTGTATTTTTTTTATTGTTGTTGAATTATTTAA
Source organism: Manacus candei (assembly GCF_025592945.1). Classification (NCBI taxonomy): domain Eukaryota; kingdom Metazoa; phylum Chordata; class Aves; order Passeriformes; family Pipridae; genus Manacus; species Manacus candei. The sequence continues at coordinate 245,521 of NW_026138101.1, read as the reverse complement.
TCAGTTCTGATGAAGGATCTCTCATTTCTCTTTCCTTCCTTCCTTCCACTCCCACCAATGGGGTGAATCCCATTTCACTGTGCTCCTTTGGGCATCCCAGGGAAGTCACAAGGCACCAACAATTACAAGAAATGCACTAAAGAGCAAGGTGACATCGAGTGTCTTTACATGACACTTGAATTCAAGGCTGTAGGTGATGGTCAGACACATAAAATAGTCATTTCCCTCAAAAATACCAATATTTATCCACAAAGAAATGGAAAGGGAGGGAAAAAACCTTGCCAGAGAACATTTATGGAGAAGCATCCCAGTGCACAAATGTTTTTGGGTATGTGACCAACCATTTAAAAATTATGGTGGATTTTTCTTCAGGAAAGCTTTTCATTAGAGTCATATTTATTTCTTTGGGCTTAAGTAATAATGTAAAGCACTCCTACTTCTTCTAGCACACTATTAACAGTATAATTAATTCTCAGCAACAGGAAACAGAAACTTTTCTTCTTCACTTCATCATCTCAGAGTCAGACCTTCAGTCTTCTTCCAGGATCCCTATCAAACAGATGGCTTTTATACTCATAAACATGTTGAGCTCAATTTTCCTCCTGCTGAGTGAGAGATTCAAACAAACCAAACTTCCATACTACTGCTAGGAAATTCCAAGCATCTAGAAATACTTTTACAGATGTTTCTTGGCAAGTGACTCTTCGAAATGTGTGTGGTTCGAAAAGGCCAACCCCAAGGCAATGAATTTCACTAATGAAAATCACTGATAAAAAAAAAATGGGGGGGGAAAAGAAGAGAATTATAGAAAAGAAGAGAATTATAGAGAAGAAGAGAAGAAACAGACTTCTATCTGGATAACCAAGTTCAGTAGGCCTGGGAGAAAGCATTTTTTAGTTTATTTGTTAGATGGAACCTTTCAAGCTAAACTGGGTTGACTTTTTAATGAACAGTGTCCAAATTTCGAGAGAGTCTTGGCAAATTTCTCGGTTCGGGGATGGAAGTTGGTGGTTCAACCACACTTGGAGCCTAAGCCAGGCAAATTTTTGGTGGTTAAGACTAATTTTAGAGGGTGAAATTTCAGGGATGCAAATCCATGCAAGATGAAATGCTCACAGATACAAACAATCCCAGTTACGTGCTGCTTTTTAGCAGAGTTCTCCTTGATTTCGGGTCTCCTTGTTGTCGTTCTGTTCTCATTCTGGTTTACAAGACATTTATCCTGTTGACTGATCCCTGTGGTTGATATGTGAGTGGATAACTCTGTGAATGCTGTGCCAATAATACAGATATTTCACCTAGGATATGCATGAGGCATTTCCCTGTCTCAAGGGTTGCAGTGAAACCCAATTCTCTCACTGATGACTGTGGAGGAATTTTCAGAGGGAATTCACCATCAGCAACGTAGGGAATGGATGAGAAGTGGGGAAAATTAAAGAAAGTCAAACTAACAACCACATAGTCCTGCACAGGTTGGGAACTCAACACACAGTACAGGGGATATTTTTAAAGGCAACATTTTCTGAAGGCAAAATGGCCTCTGTGGGCATGACTCCGGAGTGATGGAATATCCCAGCACTTACCCCAGTTATTGGCTGCATGAGTAAGACACATTTAATGAGGTTTGGGAATCTGTGATGCCACCACTTCTCTCTTTTTCCAGGCATTAACCCTCCCCACAATTTTTTTTCTTGCAATGGCTCTCTGGTTTGGTGGGTTTCTCTGTATTCTGCATTTTTCCCCTCTCCGAGTTCGTGTTTGTTACATATGAAACCATCTCCAGACCCCTGGGAAAAACCTCATAAAAATTCAGGAATTATATCATCTCCATGCTGGTTTTAAGGAAAAAAACAATCTGTTTTTTTGGAAAGACTCTACTGAGCATTAGCAGCAGTCTCTCATCCACGCTCTGTGTGTGTCTGGTTACCTTGCCCTGAGCCAAACAGCTTCATTAAATCTCGTTTAAGCGCTGGCCCAACTCAGCTGTTGTGACTCCAGCCCAAGTTGGAGCAGAAAATCGACAACCTTTTAAACACAAAGCACATCTCATTGGGCCAATATTATTTTCATCTTCCTGAACATCATTGTCTGATCTGTGCAACCAATTAGACCAGCTGTTAGTCTTGGACTTGGATCAACAGAGTGTGTGTGGATCAGACAAATACGGATCTTCAAATACGCAGGCGTATTTTTTGGCTAATTCTGTCAGATAAGGCAGTGTTATCTGCACCTTTTCTCTGAGCTGGCTCTCACCCTATTGAAATTATTCTATTTTACAAGCTGTATGTCAACAGTACCTGTTTATGGAAGGTGACACCATCTCCCCCCTGCTGCTGGTGTTATCGAGGAGGAAGCACTAAGTGGGCGTGTGAGTATTTTTAAAGTACACTGCAAAAATAAAATAACAAGGGAGTCCTTGATTTATCCCCCTGTTAACAAAATAATGAGTCTGCCACCTACAAATGTTCATTCTCAGGTCTCCTGTACTCATTTTTAGAAGAAATCCTTGTTTCTTCTCACAAGAGAAAACATTGACTGTATCTTGGAAATAATAGGCTTTATTTCCCTGGTGTTGGTGGCCAGCCTTCAACCACAAACTTATTTTTTTTTTGCCTGTTATGGAAACTGGTGCTGATCTTACATGTAGAGTGAGAGAACAAAATTATCATTTTCATCTAATTCTGCTCTCCTGAAGCCTGTCACTGAATGTCTTGGTGAATGTCAGAACCAGGAAGAAACAAAGAACTGCTTGAAATTCTACCTGCAGTGTCTGCACAAGAACCATTAATTTCTGTATTAAAAGCCTTAATTGAGTATTTTATACCACTGTTCTCTGCATACACATATAGGATTATATATATGCAGGAATTAATCATTTCCAGTCTTTAAAGAGTGGTGTTTCAGGGCTAATAATCCACAAAAGCAATTTTTAGAGCTGCATAAACTATTTCTGTCCCTGTCTAAAGCAAACAAACAGATTAAAATCCCAGAGGTGGATGTGGCCACCAGACACTCACAGGTGCAGCAGCACATGCTGGTAGCAATGTTACCATTCCCTTTTTTAGGTCTCCAAGGCTTTTATGGAGAAATTTCTGTCTCTTACACGCATCACTAACTGTGACAAAAGCTGTAAACAGTTCTCAAAGGGGTGTAGCTGCTCTTGGAAAATTCAGGGCTTCAGTTTTCCTGTGATATGTATATGCTGGTGAGTGTGTATTTGTGTTTAGGGTGCTCGTAGAGCATTGCATGTGCTGCAAGCAATGAGATAGGAGTTTTATTCTTATTTTATAATCAAAATAGTTATTGTTATTGCATCTTTAGAACCACGTTTTTCTCCCTCAAGATGTGCTGAAGCCCTAAAGGACATTCACAGTGATCAAACTTTCCTTGGCACAGCTGAGGACGGTGCTTATATGGGCAGAAAACCTTTTCAGCAGGGATTTCTGCTCATTTTACTAACAGAGTGTCCAAATGTGTTTTTAGAGAGTGAACAACGTGTGTGTGTGAGGTTTGCTGTGCTCAGACAGCAGTAGCCTCTTGTTATGTGCTTAATGAGCTAATAAAGACAAGCAATGAAGAGAACTGGTACCAGACATAGTCCAGCTGTCCCAAAATTATTCCTCCTCCAGTTCCCTTTCACCACAAGGCTGAGTTACAATGGGACTAATGCTCACCCCAACCCAGATGAGGTTTTCCATGGACTGCAGTGGGATTTGGGTCAGGCTCACAGTAGCTGAAAGCAAGTAATTATATTAGAGGGAGGAAAGGAAGGAAAAACAGTTCAACAGCCTGTGCTGGGCCAAATTCTAGAGATGCACTGGGGAAAAATCGTCCCGTGGTTGCTTTTCTAAGGAAATGAGCATCCAGCACAGAGACACTGAATTCATTTCAGAATGATTTAAAATCAGTGCTCTGAGGGGGTGTGTGCACGTGGAAAAGCCGGTCTGAGACATAAATATATTCCTTTTGTTGATAGTGGAAGAAACACTGTTTCCTTTGGTCCTAGCAAAGAGCAAACAGTTCCTCTGATAGTCTTGGCAAATGAAAAATTTTATTTTTGTCAAACAGAGAAGGAAACACTGTGCAGCCATTGCCAATGTGTTACACACTGTGTGACATGTCCCACTCAGTCCCACTGCTCCCAGTGTGAAATTCTCACAGCACATCTCTTTAAGTAAGGGGTCTCCCCTCGCTCCCTTCTCCTTCAAAGTGGGAATGTCCAGGACAACTTTCCTTGGCTCGTGGAAGGAGGAAAGAGTTCTTATAAAAGCAGGGGTATTTTTAAGCAGTCATCAAGATCAGGATGAGCATGTTGGCAGCTGTTTCCTGTGCTGTTCTGGATGGCACAGTGCCAGCACAAAGGACATTTATTGGAGACCTCTTCTGCAGGTGCTGAGGGTGAGATGGTCAGTCAGCTGGTTGTGTGTAGAGCCATCACCAAGAGCTTTCCCTTCCCCTCTCTCTGGAGGAAAGGGCTTCCCATCTCCTGACTCATTTGGACCAGAACAAGGCCTCTGGAAAAAAAAACAGCCTTTGAAAGGTAGTGTGGGAAACAGGGAGATGCTCCCAGTTCCGAGCCTCCCAGCACTACAGCGAATCCTTCCCTTCAGCTGAGCCCACACGGGTTCACCTCTCCAAGGAGATATAAGTCACTATGAGTGCAGGAGTGAGCTGGGATTACCTAAATAATCCCAGCTGGAGTTGGACTCGATGATCCTTGTGGGTCCCTTGCAACTCAGAATATTCTGTGATTCTGATTCTGTGAATATGGAAGGACTGAAGAGAGTTGTCAGTCCCAGCTTTCTCCACCCAGGGTTTGGGAGCAAGAAACCTCCATCACACACGTGTTGGTGTATTTGTCCTCCCTCTGCTGTGCAAGGAGTGGAGGCAACAATGCTCCCTGGAGATCAGCTCCCTCATAAACAAGGGATGCTGCTCGTGAGCTCACTGCTGCACAGTTACAGGCTTCTACTCTCCCCTGGTTTTCCAGGAAAAAAAGTTCTGGCTTCCTGCTTCTTTCTACATTTTCCTAATTTAATATTGATCCAGGGACCAGTGTTTTAAAACACCTGCATTCACCATTTTGCAATGAAACCTGATGAAAACTGCAGGGAAAGCACCGGCACTTTGCCACTGCGGGATTTCTGAAAGTCTGGGATTTCTGAAAGTCTGGCATTTCGGGGCTCTTTCTTTCTTTTTTTTTTCCCTCCACACCAGCTGGCTCTTAGCAAGCAGACTGGTGCTTAAACCGTCTGATATGATGTGAGAAAGCAAAATAATCACCTGCCAAGGATTTCATCTTCATAAAAGGCAAGGTGTAAGATCAAGTTTCAAACCGTGTAGGAGTTGGGCACATGCAGTGACACCGGAGTGAACCCTGAGAAACCAACTTCTGTTAACTTTAAAAACACAACATCCATCTCCTTGCCCCGTCAGACCCTGATTTTGGCAACACCAGGCTCTTCAGTGAGGATAACTCCAGAGAGAACGGAAAGGAGAAGGTAGGAAAAGGGGGGAGGAAAGATGGAAGCACCAAAAACTGGTGCAATCCACCAATCAGCTCCAGCAGAGCTGTGCTCTCCTCTCCCATAATTATATGTGAGAGCACTTCTCATTTGCAGCTCAGCCCAAAGTGTTGCTTCACACTTGGTTACCCAGGGAGAATTTGACCATGTACACGGATGATGGAAAATTGAGAATAAGGGCTTTCTTCTCAGCAGACACATGAAGGGAGTGGGTTTTTTTCCTGTGAAGAAAATTGTTAAACCTTAATAAAAAGTTGGCAAGGCAGTGTCATGATAAAACTCTCCTGTTAAGCAAGATGGATTTGTGTACTTACCTTTCCAGCTTTGGAGAACTGAAGTTGTTGGTTTACTTTTCATCTTTAATTAGGTTTTTTGCCTCATGCGGCTTGGAAAGATAAAAAAGATTTAAGGATCTCATTTGTTAAGACAGTGGTTTTTCTGGCTGAATAAATATTTACATTGTTACATATTATTTTTACTGGTTCACTGATGGATGGATGGATGGATGGATGGATGGATGGATGGATGGATGGATGGATGGAGATAATGTTTATGTTTTTAGAGAAAAACTGAGTCCCTTCATTGATTCTCATCTTCATTTCCACCTCTGCAAAGGAAAAGCCAAAACAGGTAGAAAAGGATGTAATTCCAATTTAGTGGAACTTTTTTTTTTCATAAACATGCAGTCCTGACAGCTTACTGAGACCTTATTTCACAGGTCTCATAGGAATATGCTCCTGGTGCTGTTTCACTGTAGCTGGGATGGTCTTGGTTAAAAGACAAGAAATTTGCTGTTTGTATTTCAGATTTGTGTGCCTGAGAGTTTGTCTGATTTTCCACCTTAGACTAATAACAGATATTAGGGAATTACCTCCTCTTGTAGGATTTACAGAGCAGATACAAACATATTACAGTTTGTGCTCAGCTACAAAAGAGATCCTACTAATTAGTGGGTAATTACAAGTATATCAATGTGTGTTAAATGTGTAAAAGATCTGATTTGGGGGAAATTTAGCATGGTGTTTGCAGAGTGTTACAGTGGCAAGAGATCCACGGGGAGGCAGTGATCAGCGAATTAGGCTTCTCCCCCTCCCCTGGATTTTTGTGTCTTCTATTTTCTGCCTTTCCAAATGAGTCCACGGTAATTACTTCATTAGGAAACTATTAGAAGGGAACAAGAGAAGATGAGTCACTCGCTTTTTGTCCGTGCTTTTATCTGATTGTGAGAACCGAAGGAATTTTAAAAATCTTTTCTAGGTCACCGATCCTTCCAAGTGCTCCGTGCCCATCTTCCCTCCTCCCTTCCCCCTCCCCGCCTCCAAGTGATTCTGCAGAGCCCGGTGTGGACACAGGAATCTACCCACAAGGACCGTGCTTTTCCACAAGAAAAGCATTTCTTTCCTTCTCATATTTTGTTCTCTCTAGATAAGGAAAAACATTTCATCAGCACCCTTTTTTTTTTTCCCCCCCCTCTTAGAATAATAGTTTCTTGTGAATTACATTTTAAGGCTCTCAGGCTTTGGCTCATCTCAAGAGTTCTCTCAGATTGAAAGAACTGGATGGAAATATTTAAAGACAAGAAGAAACATTTCAAATTGAATAAAACACTTCTTAAAACCTGTGTGTTGAAAAATATTCCTTAACCCACATCTAGTTCCTAGCTGGTAATATATAAAAAAAAAAATATTGCTTAATGTATTTAGGTTATTTTCTTTTTTTCGTGGTGTGTCTTCATTCTTTCATTTCAACCACTATGTCAAAAATATGACAAAGAGGAGCCTCCAAATCCATATTTAAGCCATAAAATAAGTGATCTGGTTTCCAGAAGAGCTGAGCACTCTGCATTCATGAGCAGGGATGAAGATTCCAGTCCATTTTAAAATGGAAGCCTTAATATTTATTGCATCAGAAATGTATTTATCATCTTCTGGAAAGGAGATCTGGCACATTTTGGAGAAAGTTCCCTCAAAGAATTGGAAAGGAGTCCCTTCCTGGCTATTTAATCACAGTATCAACTTGCCCTGGTGTTTTCCAAGTCATTTTACCGTTGACTTGCCAAAACATGTGAGGTCTCCTTGCCCAAACTGCCACTCAGATTAGAAGTGATTGACAAGGGATACAATTAAGGTCTAATTCAGAATTCAACAGGCTTAAATTCCTTTGCTAAGAAAATACTTTGATTCCAGAAAAAAAAAAAAAAGCTAAAAATTCTCTTTGGGATAATCATCACAAGTTAATACTTCAATATTTAAGCAGTATTGCAGCAATAGTCAAAAATAAAATGAAAAGTAATTTGCAGCAGTGGCTGCAGTTCCTTGAAACAACAACAACAACACAAACATGAGGCATTCAGATCCAAATCTTCCCTGTGTGATTTACATATTGATACATACCAGATGTTTCAGAAACAAATGCTGCTCCCTCCGCTGATGGATTGGCTTCAGCTGCTTCCAAAGGGCCACTGGAAAGGGTTCAGTGGGGGTACAAACTCACATTAGTCATTCTCATTTACTTTGTAAGTCCTGTGTTGACCCAACAGTACCTGAATAATTTTTTTTCACCACAGTAAATTATAGATGGAAGCCTACAGGGGCAGATGTGGGGAAGGGGGTGTTTTTCCCAGATGACAGGATAAGTTGACTGATGCTGGAGGGACGAATTTTGCTGCTTGTTTTTACACTGTTTTGCTCAGGTTTTTTCCCCTGTCTTGGATAAAAGGCAGAAAATAAAAAGAAGTGTTGAAAATATTGTCCTCTCCTTAAGTAGCTGCTGTTTTATTTTCATGTCAGGTCATCCTGATGTGGCCATTCCCAACATTGCTGGAGGAGATGTGAACACATCCTTAGGAGCTTTGATGGAGAGTAAACAGTAAGTCAGAGCCTCGGGAGTGTGTCTTGCTCCAGAATAAAATCTGGCCAGTGAAATGTTGGTGATAGTGTTTCAAAAGACAAATTTCTCATGGGCTTTGTGGGGACAGGATTTGAGAAGCAAAAGCCAAGGGCATTGATGTGGACTGGCTGAACTCATTTCTAAATAACAACAACAAACAAACCGAATTGTCCCAAAGACGTGAGGTCACGTGGACACGGGTGTTTGCAGCTCCTCTAATGCATTGCAGCGCAGTTAAAACAAAATGCCTGGTGTCTGTGCACAGAAAAGGGCAGAAATTCAGGGGCAAAAAGCCTTCCAGCTCTGCTCCTTCGAAGAAAGAATTTCCTTTGAGGTGCAGCCCCACAAACGTGCTGTACAAACACCGCGCAGGATCCCGCATTAGAGAAAACCAAATAATAGGTGCCTAAGGAAATAGCTGGGATTTAGGGAGCTTAAAGCCAGGCCCTGCTGTGATACAATAGCCTTATTAAGTGTGATATTTTATATACGATTTGGAGAGTTTGAAGGGTTTGGGCCGTGTTTGGGTAAGGATCAGTGGGATTTCGGGAGCTGTGACCTCATCCCGCGTTTGATGCTATCGGAGTTCAGCTGCTGCTACACAGCGAAGGGCTGAGAGGTTTGGCCAACTCCAGGCAGAGCCCAGAGCAGCACTGGAAGCCTCAGTGTTTACCAGCCTGGAGTCTAGAATTGTTTTTTCGTGGGGGGAGATCAAGGCCACCCAAAGAGCTTTTCACAGTGCTCACCAAACCAATAAACCTTGGAGTTATGAGAGGCCACATCCCGGAGCTGCTGGCCAAGGATCAGCTCCATGGCTCCCTTTGACTTTAAAGCAAATTGTGCGGCTAAAACCTCATGCACCTCTTGGGAAGCTTTGGGCTTCACCTATCCACCAGAGCCAAAGCATCTGGAAGAGAGGAAAAGGGCCCCTGCAACCAGGAATGGGAATTTTCCCCAAAGAGATCAGGTCTTTGCAAGCTCTGGACAGCTCTTGCTGCTCTTGCCCATAGAATCCCATAATCATAGAATGGGTTGGGTTGGAATGCACCTTAAAGATCATCTCATTCCAACTCCCTACTGTGGACAGGGACACCTTCCACTGGATATATCAAATCTCTTTGGATTCCTGATGTTTTCTTCTATGTGAAGGGATGGTTGGAGCAACAGGAAGCAGGGGAGGACATTGGGGTGGCTCCACTGCACATCTGACAGGTCTGTGCCTGGATTTGTTCTTGCTCATAAACTGCACATTTGGATATGAGTCTGCTTGGCTTTGGGCTTGCTTACAAAGTTAACTTTCACCATCCATGTAAACACATTCTCCAGATCAAATCAGACTCGCCTAGAGGCTTAATCCAGAATAAATTTCCAAAACTTGTGGCACCATGGCAGGACTCCGGAGCCATGGAAACGAATTCCTTGGAAATGTCTTAGTTTTTTTCTGTGTAAGAGCATCATATCACAATAAATTCTGCATAAAGCATCAGGCACATGGAAGAGGGGAGCTGGCCTGAGACCATGGGATGAGAACACAGTGCTATGGCTTTGCTTTTAGGTACTGCCACCATTCATGTTTTTCCCATGACATCAGCCAGTGACATAACCACACTCAACACAGGAGTATCTTTATCACAAGAGATTTTCCTCACATGCTACTACTTGTCAGAGACCAGTGTGCATTAGGTACTAAATGCACTTGATTTTGGTCAAGTTAAATGCTCATGTAATACCCTGGAGGTTTATCATCTGTCCTGATGGGAATTTCTGTTATCAGATAGGTTAAGGGGGACTTTTGAGCATAGTAAAAAAAAATAAATCAGGTTTTTCAAAGCATGACATATATCTGGTCTCTGGGCAGAATTTTGGGTGTGTTATCTCTAAAACCTCTCTTTATTCTCAGTCAAGAATCTGTGCTTATGGGTATAAACCAATACGTGTTTTGAATCAAGAAATTACCAACAAACTTATCCATTTGGGAGGTCATTCTGCTAAAAGAAGGTCCCTGAAACTGCACAAAGAATTTAAATACATTCCTTGAGGTTTGCTGAGGACAATGAATGACAGAGTCTTCGCTGACTTTGATGTCCATTGGATCAGGCTGTAACAGCACAGCTAAGTCAGAGTGCCATTAATAAAATGTCCTTTCAGCCTGAAAATTAAATTAGCTGAGTCTGATACATTTTATATCCCTTGATGACCCAGCATGGCCAGAGCAAAGCGGGAATACACAACCATCTGACGTACTTTGTCTTGGGAAGCTTCTCAGCTGACATTGGAAGCAAATGTTCCACAGTCTCGTGGGGTCTTTCTTGGGGCTGACTGGTTTATAGCTGGGGGAAAATAATCCTCAGCTGGTTTCAGTAGCTATTTGTTACCAACTTAAAGATCAGGTTCTTCAAGGTAAACTGAAAATGACAATTGGAAAATAAACATGAGCCACTTGGTGTGTGTCCTCTGTTGGGCTGAAATGTGACCCGTGTGGGGAGAGGTTAAGGGGTTAAATTGTGCTTTGGTCATTACAGCCCTCAAAAAAAATCCTGGGTAAACTCAGAGCTGTAATAGTGGGGTAGAGGCAGCTCTGAAACCCACGGTGCTCCTTCATGTGGCTCTCTAACGACATGTGATACCCACTTTCTTCAGTGTCATGGTTATCAACTGCTCAGGCTCACAAGAACTGACGTCAAAAAGTGTTGAGCCGCCGCTCTCTTCTTGCTCTGATTGTCACTCTGAGCTCATAAGAAAAGCATCAGGCATGTTTACACATGGCAAAGTTATTAAGGGCTCTCACAGAGGGTTTTAAAGGCTGGAGTCTCACCTGGAAGATGGCTGGCTTGATCTTAGCCCTTTTCTTCTGGCTGGAATACCTTCCTCATAAAAACCAAAATGGGCCCCAGAGAACATTTATACTCCCCAGCCTCATCCCTCCCTCTGATTTAAACCAGCTCCTAGCAAGAGATTTAAGACCACCCTGAATGTGGCTGCTTGTCAGGCTGCTCATTTAGGGTCAGAAAGCAGCAAAGCATTTCAGCATGTGCCCTAAGTCTGGGCACCTGCTCAGTCCTCTTGTCTACTGACTCTGAGATACTCCTGTTCGACAAAAATAAAGCCCTTTCCCAAGACTGACATTTAAAAATATATTTTTTGCAAAAACAGAGTCTAAAAATGGATTCGTGACAGAGGTTGAACTTCAGATGTTCTTTATGAGATTTTTAGCCATGGGCTTAGGGAAGAAAAAGTCTCATCTCACAGTACACGTTATTTTTCTTCTTCAAGAGAAAAAAATCTTGCTTGGAAATCAGTAAAGAGAAATAATTTATCGAAGGATAATGCACAGTGGTGCTCCTGGGACCTGAGTCATCCCTGCTAACAGACAGCTAGAGACAAAGTATTGATTGCTGGTCCCAAGTGGGGCACTTGGAGCAAGTTCTTGAACTGCCTGTAAAACTTCTGCTTGCTGTGGTTGTATTTCTTCTGGAATACTGGATATCTCCTTCTTTCAGCTGTGCTTTAGAGGCCTTATTTTTCCTGACAAGTACCCCGAAATGCAAGAATTCAACAAGTTAAAATGACACATGCTTATGTTCTCGAGATATACCATTTGACCAGAAATAATATTTTCCAGTTGTCGTGATCTCTCCAAAACTGCGCTTTTTGGCAACAAATTTATTTCCCAAGAAAACATTGCCTTGCTCTGGTCATTAGCTACTGGTGGTCAAATTTAATATTTTGCACATGAACCCTCTCCTTTTCAAGGAGAAGCCACTGGATCTTGGAAAGCATAATCAAGCTGGCAGCATGTAGTGTAGGATAAGCTAATAGAGGTTTGAATAAGTCATGCTGAGCTTGTTTGTGATGAATGGTGAAATAGAGACTTTCAGAAGTAGTAAAATATGCATTTAGAGTGTAATTGCATTATTTTAATGTAGCATTGACTCTGTCATATTGTCAGACACTTTGCATCCTCAGTTTTCCTTTAAATGTGTGGTGCTGGTGTCTGGAGCTGTTCAGAGCACTTGTAAGTGAGCACCAGGGTAGATGATGAGCAACCAAAATTAGTCTTGGTGTTTGTTTTGTGCAGTGTGTTATTCCTTCCCTCCTTACTTAGCAAGGTGAGGGACCACATAAGAACTTGTCAGAAGAGCAACACACTCGTGCCCTTCTGTATCTCCCCTGTTATATGTGCTACAATAAAAGTTTGGATCCATGAATTCATTTAAAATCATTTCAGGTTCTTGACTGCTCACTTCCAGGAGGACACACCATGGTCTTCAAGGTCAAAACTTCACTTTATCCTTACCTTTCCCAGCACCAAAAAAGAGCAATGTGGATTAGCAGGGAAATTAGCCCACTCAGAAACAGGTTATTTAGCTTCAAGCTGCAACTTTGTCACTAATTTACAGAGCAACTGCTGAACTTATTTTCCCCTCATTTTGGCTGTCTGCAAAATGGTTTTTTCTTTTCCTTGCTTGTTGGTCTATTTAAGGAACATGCGCTGTAAGATCTCCTTCTCAAAGGGAATTTTGCTATTTTAAGTACAAGCTTTGTCTTCCAGACCCGTTGATTTCTCACTGCAAACAGGCCAATTGCTTGTCACAGCCTGAGCCGCTTTATCAGCAGGATGATCAATGGTCTCACCACAAGTTAAAGGCAACAGGCAGGAAAGTTTCTCCTACAAGACTGTGGAGTTTTACTCTGCTACTGCCCCATGTGGATAAGCCATTAAAGGGAAGGCAACAGCCCTGCACTCTCCATCAGCACATTGCCACACCAAATTACTCACATTCAGCAAACCTTCTTTGGAAGATCTGATCTCAGTATTTCTCAAGACCAACATGAGCTTTCCTGAGTGTTTGGAAGATGCATCTTTCCCCCATGGCGAAGGAGAATGAAGCAAACAGTATCTGGAGAGATTAGACAACAGCAGCACATCTTGGAAATCATCCAGTGTGCTCATTATTGCAAACTTTTTTCCAGTGAAGAGGTACATAAATAAGAAAGGCCAGTTTTCAAGTGGAGGAGTAGGTTTCTCTGCAACAATATAAAAATGAAGTGTGGTACGTGACCTTTTCAAAATGCATCCAAACTTCCTCTGGTCCCCCTGGGCTATCCCATATCTGTGTGGTTCACATTACCCAGGGCTCTGCTCCCAGAAATACATGCCTTCAGACAGGCAGGGATTGTTAACTCCCCTCTCCTCAGGGTGACTCCTTTCAGAGGTTCCAACCAGGCTCCTTTTCAGTCCTGCCACTGTCTTTCCTTGCACAACTGTTTAAAATATACTGTTTTCCTTTTTCAGGTCGGGGAGGGGGTTGTATATTTAAATTTCTCACGCCTGTTAAAGCTGGGGAAGGTCTCATTACAAAGTCAATACTCGGGAATGGAAAACATAAAGTTTCAAGCAAATTCTGGCCATATTTAGAAGGCAGTGGGTGACTTTGCTCCACATCCATAAACTACATGTTAATAGAAAGGGGTTGCTACATCTCAAGCCTGCCTTGGCTGTGATTGTAGATAAGTCTGGGCCCAGAGAGGAGCCGGGGATTGGTTTGGGTTGCACGTTTTCCCCTCTGACCTCTGACATGGCCAACATACGATAACAAGCATGAGGGAGCTCCCAGAGGGACGGTGCTCGGGGTCGCCGTGGATTAGAGTTCTCAAGCATGACTCCTTCCAAAGGAAGAGCTCCAAGCAAGAGGCAAACCCACCTATTAAGGGCCTTGAAGGATTTTCCAATCCCACCTTGTGGAGCTACTCGCTGCACAACCACCCAAACTGTGCTTTGACAGAAGATCAAGTTTGCTATTTAAAGATCAGCAGCAGTGGAGAAAGGCTGAGAGATGTTTGTTTCACTTTGTCCTCTCACTCAAGCTGTTTTTTTTTTTTTTTTGCTAATGTTTCAGGAATGTTTCCTTATCAGGATTATAAAAAATAAATATAGCTAGCACTTTGGCAGTCAAAAAGAACAATATAGATTAGAAAATGATTTAGTGCCCTTATTTCGTTAACTAACCTAGATTGCCTGATCTTAGGAGCAATTATCCATGTGAGTAATTCTCTTATGTGAAGATCTTTGTTGAAATCAGTGGAAATGTTTGTGGAAGCAAAGTCTCATATCTTCAGATTCGGGCCTTAATTTCCTTGTGTTGAATTTAAGAACAGATTGTTTCCCTTATAACTTATTTTTTCAGTGAAAAGCAGTTCTCCTCCTCAGAGGATAAATGGAAATACTGCATTTTGATAAAAATTCTCTGTATCCCTTAACTACATGTTAACATAGAGTTTGTTACATGTAGGTCCCCTGCCAGACTTAACTGTGGTTATAAGCAATTCTCAGTAGATTTATGACAAAGCTTGTATGTGACTCTTCTTGACCATTTTCATAAGCTTTTAGGTCTCCACAGGTCCAAAGGACTTTCACCAGTTCTCCCCAGTCATTTATAGGGTGATAACACCGCAGGTTGGTAGCCTATAAATGCAGAAAAACAATAAAAAATTTGCAAAACAAACTGCTGAAATACACACAAAGCTAAAAACAAACAGATGAAAGCTGCATAATTACCAGATTAATGAAACAAATCACCCAAGGCACTCTATTTACCCATGAGATACAGGAAATTTCTACAAAACCCACCAGAGACATCACTGTTGCTACTGACATAATTTAGATTCTGCTTGGATGACAGACAGGTACACAACCCCTGGGTTTATAGGTCCAAACATCATAAAGATGTGAATTCTGGTGCTCTGGGTTTTCCACCACTACATTAGTGTATAACACCACAGTAGCTCCTCTGAAATGTGCCCTCTGACACTGGAAAGGGGAGGAATATGCTTTATATTATGAACCAGGGTGTCATGTCCTGAGCTTCATGTTTCATAAAGGCTTCCAGAAACTTGGGCTTGTTACCCAGTACTGCTCTATGACAATTTATTAACACTTCTAGGCATGACTGCTTAAGGCAAAACAGAAATGAGAAGCATGACCCCTCTCACTAACAATATCCGTGCTCGGATACCAAGCTGATGATTTCAGTACAGCCCCTCTATGCAGAATTCTGGGAGACTTCAGCTTAAAGAAAGAAAAACAAATTTAAAAGTCACGTAACAATAAAAGGAGGTTAAACAGGATTATTATAAGGTCCCACCTGACTTGGAAATGTATAAGTGTATGTATGTTCTTGTATAATTTTAGAATTTTTGTGAAGTCTAAAGGCACATTTTCAGATAAGTGCTATGAACACTTGGCAGGCCTGTTTTAAACATGCTGTAAGATTTTTGGACATAGCCTGTATTTATAAACCACAAAAAAATACATTCTATCTCTTGTTTTGTCTCAACATTGATGGTTAGCTACATTGAGAATGTTCAGAAGAAACTCCAGCCATGTTTTGGAGGATAGATCTGGGAGTAGCACATTCACCTCGCTGTGGGACAACTTTTTACTGAGATCACTTTAAGTTTTCTCTGGTTGAAAGCAACGAGAATCACCTGAGAATTGACAGCAGCTCCTATTTAAACAGCAAAGCTCTGGTTCAAAACCTTCTCTGTCCCAGCATGGCAGAGTAATACAGATGCCTTTGGGGCTCTCCAGCATTTTCACAGAGAAACTATTAACTTGGATCCAAATCTGTGTTTGGCCAGACATTTCAAATCCACAGAGAAAAGATCTGAAAAGCTTTATCTGAGCCTGATAGCCATCACAGCTAAAGCATGGCTTGACTCCTGATTTACATCATTGCAGAGGAAAGCAGAACCAGTCCCGTTGTGCTGATGAAGTTCTAGCAAAGTGAAACTAAATAAATCCTTGCAATGCCGTCAGTTGTTTGTTTGCTTGTTGTCCCATGACATCAGTCGAATGCCCAGTTTAACTTGAATTGGATCCTTGTCAGGGTTTGCCAGAGTTGTGCCAAAGGCATGTAGCAAAACCACATAAAATTCATCCAGTTTGATGTTTTCTTTGTAAACGCTCTAAAATGGGCTTGACTCTGTCCCAGAGGATCATTAAAGTTCCTGAACCTTCTGGGGCAAGCGCGACCAAGTTCAAAGCGAATCTGGGGTTGATTTATGGTTCTGATTGGAGACCAAGGAAAAGTCAAATTTACAGTCTGAGTTTTATGTTGAGTTTCTTGTGCGCTTTCAGTCTGAAACTTGAAGCAAACATCAGGGGGTTGGAAGCCCATGAACACTGAAACCATTGCTGGTACAACTCTCAGCTGGTGAAAGCTGCCACAGCCCAGCGGGCTCCCTGGCAGCTCACGCAGGCTGAGGACTTTGCTCCGGTGCCAAACGAAGCAGCTTTCTGTTATAAGTGTTTAAAAGATTAATAAAGTGACACTGGAACAAGGCTAAATAGTTTCTTTAGAGATAAGCTGGGTTTTTATAGGAGTTGGGCTGGTAGAACCCAAGCTCCCGACCACTCCAAGCATTTTGAAGCATCCCAGGATGAAGCAAAAAAAGCCTTAATTACTACCAGAATCACAGCCATGAGAAAGTTGTGCCTGGTTAAAGGGTTGCAACAACTCTGAAAATCCTGGAATGTTTTGGGAACACCATGTCACCATTCTGAGGGGAAGATGCCAAATGTGTAGGACATAGCAGGCGACTCGGGAAGTAGGTGTTTTGCCGTTGTCACTTTTTATGGATGGCGGTCCTGGAGAACAATGGCTCCAGCAGGAGCCATTGGGAGGGGAGCCAAGTGGAAATATCACATCACAGCCAGTGTTTGCTGTTAGTCTGAAGCCTCAGTGCCTTGCCATGACTTCATGGACAGAAAGTGCATGTAACAAAAGAACAATGCACTTTGGGCTTGGAAGAGTGATCCTTGTTTGAATGGATAACAGTTCTTGTTGGACAATGAACTCCTTGTAAGATCATGGAAAAACCATTGTTGAAGGTCTGGAATACCTTTCTGCTGCCAACCCTGGCCCAGATAATTGTAGATTTTATTTCAAAGTGTTTCTGAGGGTTTGAATGTTTAGCTTGTTTCAGCAGGAATCACCCCTGTGTCAATGGCTTTCTGTTAATCCTGATCTTTGCTTCGCTCCATATATCCTGGGATGAGTTAATTCCAAGACGATGAGCTTGAATCAGTGTTTTTCTTGGAAAAAAATGTTCCAAATCGCCAGCATTTCCCCTGCCACGAGTGCAGTTGTTCAGCACAATGAGGAAGTCTGTTTGAAGGAACCGTCTGCTCATACAGGATTGTCCCGGGGGAAAGACAACCATGGCTCAAGCCCAGGAGTGAACTCACTCCCAGGATTGCTCAGCATCGAGGCCACACGTGAATGGGTTGTCACAGCCTACAAAGAGTCATTGTATAAAACCATCCAAGTCATCCTGGGCTCGGACAAGTCAGGTGAGTAAATAAAGAACCTGTCACACCTGAGGCTGAGAGCTCAGTCCTTGCTTCGAGTTGAAGAGTCCTGAGATCTCTTCACTCCTGGATTTGTTTGTGTAGCACAGTGAAATACAAGAAGAGGGTTTCCAAGTCGTGGCTTAATAGAGACTCCAGTCAGTGGTAAGAGTGATTTTAATCCTTTTTTTTCATTTCTTTTCCTTTAAAAAACTCCTTCCAAGACTGACACAATTTTTGGAGTTGATGACTTGTGAAAAATCTCCCTAGACAATCCTGCTCACTAGTAGGAAAGGACAACTAGGAGCAACAACTTTTCTGGGAGACTCGCAGTTCAGATGTAGATGGACCCTCACAACCCACATCAGCATTTCCCTGGTGTTTTTACAAGACACATGAGCTTGACCTATGGCTGAGAGCAGGTGATGGGCTAAAAGAAAACAAATCCCATTGGTTTTACTTTCTCCAGGAAACCCATTCATTGCTGCAGGTTTCAAGAGTTCCTGTGGGTATGCACGTCCTTCTGCATCATCTCCATCAGCTCCCAGCATTTAAATTAAGGCTGCCAAAACTCCTGTAATTCCCCCAGGCTTCTGCCATGCACTAAAAATCTGTGTGTGGAAGGAGGAACAGGAGCAAAGGGAGGCACTCAATAAAGTCAAACGTGGATCAGTGCCCAGCCGTGGTTATCAGGCAGATACGGTGCCTGCTGACAGCAAACCTGCAAAGGTTGGGCTTTTCAACACTTCTTGTTAACAGGAGGTGTGATTTGGTTTGGATACTGAGGGGCAAGAAATTGCAGTATCCAAAGTGATTTTGTGCAGACAAACTCAGGACTTTCACTACGAGACATGATGCAAGTGCAGAGCATTTTGCCTGTGGCATGCAGGGAAGGAAAATGAAATATTGGACATTAAATGCAATGTGTCATTTGAGTTCTGTTAAATGGGTTGGACTGTGAACACATCCAAACAAAAAATCCGTTAGTGCTTTTTTACTAGAGCAAATTTTGGCTTTTTCTTTAACATTTTGGTGTTTTTAATCACCTTTTTAACTTTTTGAGGGAGCTGTACAGACCTTTTGACAGTCAGAGACTAGAGTCACACGGCTGAATTGCTGTATTATTTTGGGCATAGCATGACCCTCACACAGCCATGTGGCTTCCAGGAGCAGGAGAAACACATCCAGCCCAGATGACATTGTGGACAGGTTTGCCCACAGCCACCTGTGTAAATAGAGGGACCTCCTGTCCTAGATCCAGATGTGTCTTTTCCAGATGTGACTGTGACCTTCTGCTCTTAGCCACCTACTCCGTGGAGGCTGCTGTCCTTTTCCCAACCCAATGTCCAGCAAAGTCATCAGAGTTCTCCAAACCACCCATTTTTAAATAACCTCTTATCATTAGATCTAAATAATCTCCTGATGTGGATTTGGGAGAGCCCATATGGCCACCACTGACAGCAGATAGATATGGGACAGGAGGAAAGTTGAGAAACCCCCAGTATTTGCAGGAATGAGAGTAGGTCACCAGCTGCAGAATTATTCTCACATAGTTCCACCTTGAACCTCACACATGACCCCAAAAAATCAGCAAAATTTGTCTTTTATAGAATTAAACATCATTTCTAAACATGAAACACTCTTTTTGCATTGAGCTGAATGGTTGGTTAATTCTCAGTCTCCAAATATAATACAAATCACTCGAGCTATTTGGCATGGGTCATGGCTTAATTAATATTTTTGGCATTTTTAGTGGGACTCTTAAATAATAGAAGTGGCATCTGAATGGAAATTGGAATAGGCCAGTGACAGGAACAGTGATTTTAAGGCTTTGGAGAATTAGCAAAAGCCTCCAAAATGTCAGAATATGTTAAAAATTTGAAACCAGTTGAGGTCTTATTTTTAAAACTGTGTCAGAATTGATTTGTCCTTCATTTGTTTTTTTCTCTCCAGTGCTGCCACTCCAAGTTAGGTAGACAATAAAGTTTCAAGTCAACCCAGAACCCACGGCTCCCTGCCTCCATTTCCACGCAGCTCTGAGAAGTTCAGGTGTGTTTCTCCCAGAGCAGTTTATGATGCTTGACATTGTTACATCATCATTAAAAATCTCCCTCTTAACTGATGTGAAAAACACATTTTGGAGCTTTCTAGGCCCTTTACTTTGTCTGCTCTGTGGATATACAGTGGACTGTCCTCCCTCCCAGGCAATGATGGTGCAACTGGATCCAAAGAAAATTCTTCAAACTTTATTGGCCACGGAAAACTAAAGTCAATTGGTTAAAAGAAAAGTGTTTATTATGTTTACTCTGGCACCCAAACCATGCAGAATTATTAATCATTAAGATTCAGATACGTAAATTTGCCTTTTTTTTTTTCCTAAGCAGGGCTCTGCCAATTCATTAAACATCATTAAGCTGAAAAAAGCCTCAGCAAGAATGTTTTTTCCTCGTCTTTTAAAATTATTTTCCATTATCCCACTGCACTTGCTGCACTCCATCAAAACAGTCACCACTATATTCCTGAGGGCCTGGAGAGGGTAGAAACACTTCTTCCTCTCGTCCTGTTTAATTTCTGGGGGGTCTTGAAGATGGACATGAGGGTGCCCACCAATTTCCACTGATCTCACCTTGAGGTGAATTAGGCTGAAGCCATGGAAAAGTGTGACTTTTTCTCCTTTGCCCTCCTTTTATAAAGTGAATTAGGACCAATGAGGTTCCTCCATTCACAGGGTGTATGAAAGGAAATAAATTCACAGATTCAACACTAATGAATCATTCTCCTTTCACTGGGTCTCCATTTTCTGCTGAAATGTTTTCTCTTGAGAGCAATATCAGAGGTTTTGTAGGGAAACAGCCTCTCTCAACCCCACCAGCAATCAGAGACTTGTTGCACTTCCAGTTCTGGCACATGCTCCCTCTGAGTGGCCCCTGGTTATCCTTCAAGCTGGATGGTTTAGTGCATTACAGTCCTAGTAACAGAAGATTGGCACAATTCCTCAAACTCTGTTTTAATAATGACAATATAACTGCTGAAACAATATTTTTATTCCACTGACATATGTAAAATGCACTGGCCAGGGCTGCCAGGAGCTCTTTCCACCCCTTTCCCAGCTGATACCTCTAAGAAAGAGCTGAAATCACCTGGTTTGCAGGCTCGTGCCTCCTTCAGGTTTTGCCTTCACCAAGGAGATCATCCTCCCTTTGAATGTGTGAGGCAGGAGCAGAGAAATTACAGAGCCCCATATGAACTAAACTAATTATGACCTGACCCTTGTGGTAACTCTGCTTTTGGTGATATGTTCACATTGCTGTGAAATATGGAGGTGCTCCAGTGGCCTTAAACAGCTTCACTCACATAATGGGATAAGTGCAGTCCAAAGAGCACAGGATCATGCATCTACATAAAGGTGGCCCAGTTTTGGCTTTGGACTCCCTTCCTTGATATTCAGAGCATGTCATGATTTTATACTGAAATTAAAACATCTTGGGTAAAATTGCCTTTGGATAAATGCTGATCCTGATACAAGATGCAGAAAAGAACAAGGTCCTCTTCCCTTCCCTTCCCTTCCCTTCCCTTCCCTTCCCTTCCCTTCCCTTCCCTTCCCTTCCCTTCCCTTCCCTTCCCTTCCCTTCCCTTCCCTTCCCTTCCCTTCCCTTCCCTTCCCTTCCCTTCCCTGTGCAGAATGAGTGTGGGTGTGACAACTCCACAGGTGAGATTTGAGATATTTTATCAGTTGTTTCACTCAGACCTGGCTAAATCCAACCTGCACTCACCGGATGAGCCAAGAGACACCACCAAATACAAATGCAACAAATTCACCTTCCCAAAGATGTGTCCCCCATGGTGGTGACCAGCAATTGCACCTCCACGCTGACATAACTGGTCCTGACAGCGCCTTGTAAGGACATAATTCAGTGGTATATTAGACAACTTACAAAAAAAGTTAAACCGTGACCTTTCCTTCCTCCCCCCCTCCCTTTTCCCCGAGGAGGAGGCTGTAGGGCTGTATCTGGGAATTAGAAGGCGACATGGGTGGTGACCCCCTGGTGCCAGGACTGTCATGAGGAATAAAACATATGTTGTGTCTTTGCATGTTGGGAGGTCCCAGCTCTGAACACCCAACAACTGTTTTCCAGCCTGCACAGCTTATTGTGCCCAGGAGAACCATTCAGGAAGCAAGAAATGCCTGGGGAGCACAACCAAGAGGGGCTGACCTATTCATTTGTTTTCAAATGCAAAGCCAACCAGGCCACTGTGATGTGCCACCAACCCCAGGTTTGCAACCTTCTGAAAAATCATCCCAAACACAGACAGCAGCTGTGCTGTGACAAAATTCACAGTTCTACCAGCTGGGAGCCCACTCCATCAGCAGCCAGTGATATCCTTTCCTCAGATAACTGGGAAAACCAAGGGCCATGGCTGAGGCTGGAATAATTTTCTGGACAGAAGGATGTGGATGAGGAGTGACCCACTCACAGCTCTGGGCATGGTCTCACATTGCCTGGGGCAGGAGCTGAGCTCCTCCAGCAGCCAGTGCCTGCACATGGTAGAGTATCAGGCAGCTGTTTGAGATCTTGCAGAGGAGACACGAGTAGGCATCTCCCCCCACTTTCCACCATCCATCACTGAGCTTTCCTGGCCACTCGCATTTTTGTTCTCTAATTAAAGCTTCTGTCAGGTGCTTTTAAATTATAGCCCCGATTACGGACTTCAGATCAAAATTCTGCAGGCTTTGGAACCTGCCATTTTATTTAATTACTTGCAGTAAATTATTTTGACACCCTCAATTAACAATGTCCGTCACCTCAGCCCGGCGACGATGAGTGCAAGGAATTTGCCATTTGATCTGTTTTGTCTGGTGGAAGGGTGCAGAGAGAAAAAATACTACCCTAGTGAGAATTTTAATAGGTTCCATGATAAAAAATAGAAAATATTAATAATTGCCTTAAGTCTATTAAAATTTTTTTGCTATAGTCTAGGGTGTGTTTTGACTGGATAAAACTGTTGCCTCACAGAAATGGAACTCTGATGGAGGGATGGGATGGTTCTTCCTGAGTGTGATGATAAGACCAGTCACTCAGAAGCAGGATTGATCCCTGTGAAGCTCATTTAGGTGTTAAAATATTTATTCATATATAACAGTGTTTTGTCAGGTCCCCAGTGCATCCAGGGCATGGTCTCTGAACATCCCAAAGGAAGACGTGTGTGGATCATCCTGTGAACTTAATGCTTTACTGTTTCACTGGTCAGAGCAATATTAAACTCCAGCATTCTCAGTCACTTTAACAACCTTGTGGGTGTTGATGGAGCTAATTAGCCATGTTCACTAATTTATTAAAATCATAAATATTTCACTTCAAGGGTTTTTTTGGTGGGGAGGGAGAAGAAGGGGGTGGGAAGGTTAAAGGGAGACAACTGCATGAAATTCTTTAGCTGATTAAACGTTCCATAAGATACAGCGATATTTTACCTCTCTTAAGTGATTCAGTGGCACATCAGACTTGGCATCTCATCCTTTGCCCTGTTTATTTTTAATTATGACTATTATTTTATTTACCGTGGATAACATTAGGCTGTGGTATGGTTGGCTGGAAAAGCCAAAGAGCACAAAATCATTTTGGTGTCAGAAAGCTTAAATAAAGGGCAAAGGAGCAGCAAAGCCATAAACCAGATGGAGTTAGAAAGATGTAATATACTGCTCTACTGTGGAAGCTCTAGAAGAATTTTTAGTACAGTATGTGCAGAGACTTGTGGGTTTTTTTGAGAAGTAACCTGATATCCAAACCTTACTTCTAACAAACAAATCTGCATATCAGCATCTGATACCTTAAATAGATCATTCAGACTTGGAAAAATTCTAGTCTTGCTGTGCCATTGTCAACTCAAAAAAGCTTCATGTTTCTCATGTAAAATTCATATTGTGGTCATTGCAGATTTCACTAAGTAAAGGGCAATGAGGGAGCCCAAATCCTGCTATGGGAAGAAAATGATTTTCCACCCCTTGCCACAGCTACTGAAAGTTTGACTAATTAATCTGTGATTTTAGTTCTTGTTTTCTGTGGATGTTTTCTGTGCCCATGGTCATGTGGAGAACGTAGGTTCTCCATGGGCAGCCATAAATGTAGTTCGTGCTGCCTGGGTTGATCTGGTGTGTGACTTGAAGCTGCCAGGAACAGCTCAGCGTGCCTCAGTTTCCCTGTGCACAGTGGAGATGGATCCTTATCTTCTGGGGTGGGGTGGGAGGAAAGGGAGCATTTGGGAAAGGCAAAGATTGTGGGGCGCTCAGGTGTCGTGGTGCCTTTTATCAGCTGCAAAAGCCCGCGGCTATTGTAAATCATAAAGGAGGAGGATGAGAGGAGGAACTGATCCTGGAATGTGAGAGGTGAGATAAAATAAACGGAAAACACCAGGGCTGAAATCCCAGCTCATTCCTGCCCAGCCCTGGCTGAACCCGGGGATGCGATTTCCCTCAGCAGCACAGAAAGGGGCGGACAAAACGATGCTAAAATACCTGGGATTACCTGTCCTCCTCTCTCCTTTCCAAATATCCCTTCCCTCCACCCCCAGCGTGGGAGATACCGGAGATACACGGCCCATTGTCGGGGGATGCCTCGGTAGATGCAATCTGTTCCTCATTGTCCGGTAATAGCTTGATTATCTGGGGGGCGAAAATGCAGAGTGGTTGTGCCCAACGAACCGTGAAATTGCCACTGCTCCGAGGAACCATTTATCACCAGCCCTTTAGAGACAGCAGGGCCAGAGGCTCGGTGGGAGACGTGGGGCAGGTATTCACCCAGAGCCGGGATGCTGGAATGCACTAGGGATGGTCCCGGGCTGAACTTTTCAAGGAACAAGTGAACCCTGGAAGACGATGAACAGGAAGACAGACCTTCCTGGGGAATTGAGAGCACTGCAATGCCGGGAGATAAATGGCTGCAAAGCCTGAAGAACACATTAGGAGGAACATGGCTGAGGCTTTTTTTTTTTCTTTCTTCTTCAGCAGAGAGGAAATTTGGGCAAACCCATTAAGCTCTAATTCCACTGGGCTCAGCCCATGTATTTTGTGTCAAATCCATGGTTAAAATGTGAGTGAGCAACTCCTAGAAGTGTCCAAGGAATCTGGACACAGACAGGCCTCCCTGGGGTGGATTCCTCTTTTAATGACCCTGGCCCCAAGCTTAGGAACTAATTTATAAGCTAAATCTAATTCCTTCTTGGAAGCTGCTGCCCAAATCTGTTCCTGCCAGGAGTTCCCACAGAGCCGAGCTAAGGACTGGATACTTCCCCACTTGCCAAGCTGTGAGGAGTGAGACACCCCACTGGGTCAGGTATTCATCCCAAAATCCTGAAGCTTATCTCAAAGTTTTTGCTGTCATCATTAGATGAGAAGCAGAAATTTAGTTTTGCTCTGCAAAAATAATTCCAGGAGCTCCAACGGGGGCATGGACACGG
The DNA here is from genome assembly GCF_025592945.1 of Manacus candei. Taxonomy (NCBI): domain Eukaryota; kingdom Metazoa; phylum Chordata; class Aves; order Passeriformes; family Pipridae; genus Manacus; species Manacus candei. The sequence goes on along the minus strand of NW_026138101.1, from coordinate 220,303 downwards.
TCTTATCAAATTAATAAATATATTTGCACCTCAGAAGATAAGAAGTACGAATTTCAGCTGAATTTTCCTTAAAAGCACAAATCCATCCCAAATCAACTGAGTTTCCCACTGCTGATGGCAAGGGCTGGTGTTTTGTCTGATGCTTGTCAACTGGGCCAGCCCAGCAGGAGCTTGGTGAGCTGGATAAATTGGGAGAGCTGAAATTGAGGGAGGGAGGGGGGACAAAAGACACTGCAAATAAATAAGGAGAGTGGGTTTTGTGAGCTACTCCCTTCCAGCTCCAATCCAGGAGTTACGAAACTTGATACAGGGAATCCTACGGGGGCCTTAGAGGAAAGGAATTTACTCCCACCCATCCTGGGTTCAGCCTAACTCCTCATTTTTTTGTTATTTGAGCCCATGGCCTGGAAAAGTGTCTGCAGATTTCTGCCCAGAGTCCTGTCCCACCCCAAGCCTGTGCTCCTCTGTCCCTCTTGCACACAGGCCACCTGCAACACAGAGGCTCCCAGGGCTCCGACCCTGGAGCATCCCCACACAGCCTCACGCGCGGGGGCAAAAATCTGCTGTCCACAGGAATTTCCTCCTGGGTGTATCAACACCACAGACACAGGGATCCTGTGCAAGGAGCCCTTCTGCTCAGATATCACTGACAGTGATAAAAGTTTTCGCCACACCACATTATTTACTGAAATAAAAGTCCCCAGGGCTGGAGGTGGCTTTTCCTCACTGGAGAATTTGAAAGAGCTGGGACACTCCTTTGAATTCCGCTATTTATCCAAAGCACTGGTATGTTTTGCCCTGTTAAATGAATGGTTGTTGCCAAATCTCTGGCCAGATTATAACAGTCTCTTCTGATGAGTGTTTTATTAACTGGAGAAATTATGAGATTTTATGGTAATTCCAAATCTTGTGACGGTTTGTTGAGTAAATCAGAATTTACAAGACTTGGAGCCCATTTATCCAGTTTCCATCATTCCAAATTGTCACTGGGTGGATTTTACCCAGGGAGAAGTGTAAGATAAATGCCTAAATTTCTCCTTAGCTGTTCAGTCCATGGTGTTACATTTGTGCTGTAGCCTGTTGCTGTGTGATGAGGACGTATTGTAGTCTCAGAATATAAGAATACTGTCCTCTGTTGATCAGAAAGGAAACAACTGCTGCTCGTGCACCAGAAAGCACTGGCAAAAAAATTCCCACTAAAGTCTCACTGAGAAAATCAACCTGGTTTTCATAACTCCCTTCATGGCTATTTGGATATCTTCAAAAATCTATGTATGCTGGGGTTTGAGGGCTTCTAGATCATTAATGTGAATCACATATCACACCTACTTGTGTGTTTTGGCAAAAATAGTGATACATGGGATTGATCCAGAGCTCTCCAGTTATTAATAGTTCAGACTTTAGTGGGCAGACAAAGAAATGCCCCACACCCTGAAAATAATATCTGACTGATGCTGCATAGAAGAGTGTACTAAAGTGAAAAGGGAGGTGAAATGAGTCAAAATTAGCAAAGAAAGTGCATTTTGAAAAATCCAGGGTTTGTATGACACAGGGGCTATGCCTGGCAATAGTTTGCATTAAACAGCATCTCTCAGCTCTTCTCTCTGCACCCCCCACTCCAACAGCTCCCTCTCCTCTTGATGAGAAAGAAACCCAAATGCAGATGAATTTTCTGGGAAAAGAGGCGTGAGCAGCTGAGTCAATAGTTTTGTGTTATCTCCTCGACCTGTCACACAGCACACGGGGCTCTGGGAGGGGGTGGGAGCCCCAGCAGGGATGCTGGGATGAGGGGGAGCTCCTGCTGCATCATCCCCAAAACCAGCAGCAGCCTCATCCCTGCCAGCATAAGGGCAGCACTCTGAGGTACTCTCTAATTGGTGGGAGTTAATTAGCAGTGTAACAGTACCTGACATCCACCCTCTGGCTCATCACCAGCAAGTAAATGTTGCTCCAAAGCAGAGCAACGTTTAATGCAGCAGAATGTGTTGTGTCCACGCCAGAGGGGGCTCACTGGGGGGCTTTGCCCTGTGCCCATTCCAGCTGATTTCATGTCCCCCTTTTCCAGCCTGCTGCCAGTGATGCTCCAGGACAGGGAGCCACTGGCTCTGTGCCCAAAAGCTGCTGCCTGGAGCTGGGGGAGGAATCCAGCTGGATCCCAGCTCCTCACCCTCAGGACAACAGGAGGAGAGGTGTGTGCACAGGAGGATGATGAACTCACTGCTCCACGGGAGTCAGAGCAGAGAAACACATGGTCCTTTCTGCCTTCTCCAAATTTCAGCTCCAGGCATGCAGGGGCTACACCTATTTACTTTAGCCCCAGGGTTGTCCTCTCAGGGTGTTTCTCAGCACTCACTTGCAATGATCTTGTTGTCAGAACTGTAGTGCAGCTGAATTGCTGCCCAAATCCTCAAAAAGAGCAGGCAAACTGAGATTTGAGAGGAAACTTTCAGCTTGTTTTCCTTCATCACCTGATGTCATGGCATCACATTTTGTTCTGCAAACATAAAAGGCAGTGACTTGAAAAATAAAATCAAATAAAAGCTGGGATTCTCATCACAGGCAAGAGCTGCAGCTTTAAGGCAGGGGCCATATGTTGCAGGACTCGCTAATTAAATCATGCCAATTAGCCACACAGCACTCTGAGGTTCAGCAGCTCCAGGGTTCAAAGACCTTTGCGTCTCAGGATTTTGGGTTTGCACAAGCTGAGCCTTGCAAGACTCTGACCCAAATCCCAGTTCAGCTTTCAGGCACTACTAGGCATGAACATACTGAGGGTGTGTTTTTAATTTCGCTTTCATGTCCCTGAGTATAATTAAACATCCCTGGAAGTGTTCAAGGCCAGGTTGGACAGGGCTTGGAGCAACCTGGTCTGGTAAAAGGTGTCCCTGCCTGTGGCAGGGGGTGGAACAAGATGAGCTTTAAGGCTTCTTCCCACTCAAACTATTCTATGATTTTATGATCACTCACAATTTCACCTGCTTGGTATTTTCTTCATCATACCCTCCTACATTAGGCTCAGGCTGAGCTGGTCACAGCTCTTCACCCTTGGGACATTATGTTTTACCTGGATGTGACAAGGAAGGTGATGACACCATCACTTAACGCTCTCTAGTCGAGTCTTGCTCTAAATTAGTCACTTGAAAGCAACAGCCCAGCAGTCAGCTGGCAAGAAACTCTGGGACAAAAATTTTCCATGTGCTATTTTTAATATGAAATGGGTCTGAAAGCAAGGACTGGGACAGGCTTTTGTAGCAAAGAAGGAGGTTCAGATGCCAACTGTCCCTATTTAGGAAGGATAGTTTCTATTTTCTTTTAAAAGCAAAATATCTCTTATTTTTCCATTCTGTCCTTCTTTGAAAGCTCTCACGGTCCAAAATATGTCAATGGACTTTAAAGGTGTGTCGCTATTTCTCTCTCCTAAAAGTGCCTATTTATAGCTCCAAAAATGCCACGAGCAAGCCTGGAAGAGGGCACAAATAAGGGTTTTGCTTTCTAGCACAGGAATTGCAGAATAAAACAAGGATGTCAAGGAGTAGACTGTGGGTGGATCTTGCCACGATGCTGCACAAAACACCCAAAACCCACAAACTTCTTAAATCAATTGGCCACTAAACAAATCAAAGCAAAGTGACTCAGACAGGCACAAAATTCCCAATAAATGTATGAAAACTGAAAGAGTGTCAAGGTCAGAGAGCCTCCACGGCTCCATGTGGGAGCAGCCAACCTTCTCTACACAGACATTGGTGCAAATTTCCCAGGAAGGCTCGTGAGTGAAGAGAAACCACTGAAATGTCTCTTATTGGGTCAGTTTGCCCACGTCAGCTCTGGGCTCTCTGTCTCTCTGACCCCAAAGCATGAGAGAATCTTTCCACCTCCTCCTAACAATCAAGGAAATGACTCTTTTACCAGCTAAAAGCAACTTTTCCAGTTTGCTGTAAACGCCGGTTTGGGTGTCCACCCACTGAAATGTGAAATCTGAACTGTTTTGACTGGACACTGAGGTCCCCAGGGCGTGTGTTCTGATGAAGTGCAATCATTGAGGGGAAAAAACATTCCTGCTGCAAACACTCTCGATTGTGAATGTGAAATGCTTCATTCGTGGAAATCCCATGGCTGCTGGAAACACACAACTCCCACAGAATTCCCTGCCAGTAAACTCCTTTTAAGGAACAGCGGCCGAAAACAAAAGTGAGGCTGCAGCAGATTTATCTCCAACGTCAAAGGAACCGTCCTGTCACACTTCGGGGAAGGGAAGGGAAGGGAAGGGAAGGGAAGGGAAGGGAAGGGAAGGGAAGGGAAGGGAAGGGAAGGGAAGGGAAGGGAAGGGAAGGGAAGGGAAGGGAAGGGAAGGGAAGGGAAGGGAAGGGAAGGGAAGGGAAGGGAAGGGAAGGGAAGGGAAGGGAAGGGAAGGGAAAAAGGGAAAAAGGGAAAAAGGGAAAAAGGGAAAAAGGGAAAAAGGGAAAAAGGGAAAAAGGGAAAAAGGGAAAAAGGGAAAAAGGGAAAAAGGGAAAAAGGGAAAAAGGGAAAAAGGGAAAAAGGGAAAAAGGGAAAAAGGGAAAAAGGGAAAAAGGGAAAAAGGGAAAAAGGGAAAAAGGGAAAAAGGGAAAAAGGGAAAAAGGGAAAAAGAGAAAAAGGGAAAAAGGGAAAAAGGGAAAAAGGGAAAAAGGGAAAAAGGGAAAAAAAAAGGGAAAAAGGGAAAAAGGGAAAAAGGGAAAAAAAAAGGGAAAAAGGGAAAAAGGGAAAAAGGGAAAAAGGGAAAAAGGGAAAAAGGGAAAAAGAAAGGGAAAAAGGGAAAAAAGGAAAAAGGGAAATTGGAAGGAACAGAGGAAGAGAAAAGGAAAGAGAAAGGAGAAAGAAAGGGAAAGGGAATGGCAAAGGGAAAGGGAAAATATGAAAAAAGGCAAAGGGAAAAAAGGAAAAGGGGAACAGGAAAAGAAAGAGGACAAAAGGAAAAAAGGAAAAGGAAAAAGAAAGGGGAAAGGAAAAGGAAAAAGAAAGGGAAAAGGCAAAGGCAAAGGCAAAGGCAAAGGCAAAGGCAAAGGCAAAGGAAAGGGAAAAGGAAAAGGAAAAGGAAAAGGAAAAGGAAAAGGAAAAGGAAAAGGAAAAGGAAAAGGAAAAGGAAAAGGAAAAGGAAAAGGAAAAGGAAAAGGAAAAGGAAAAGGAAAAGGAAAAGGAAAAGGAAAAGGAAAAGGAAAGGTTTTGCAATCCTCCTTAGGAGCCTCTGGCAGCAGCACTGACTCCCCAGGGTCCCGACTCTGTTGCCATTGATGGCTCTGCAGCTCGAAGGATGAAGGACCCTTTCCAAGGGGTGTCCACGGACCCAGACTCACCATCCACCCCTGGCAATGGCTGGAAAGGCAAGGCAGGCTGAGGGCAGCCAACAGCCATGGTCCTGTCTGGGGCACCCCTGACTGTCAGCACGGGGGGAGCTCCTGAATTGCTCAGTTCTTATCTGCTTGTATTCACATGGAGAGAAATCCTTTCCTCCTCCTAAACAGTAGCATAAAGAAAATGAAAATAAAAAACTTGTGCTTATTACCAGGAGACAAGCCAGACAAACCTCCTCTGGCACCAAAGAGGCCCATGGGAGAGCAGAGTCTGTGAATCACACGCAGTAATTTTAACTGTGTCATGGGACAGACCAAAATACAAGGCAGCCCTATCGATTTCAACAGATATTTCTAACCCAAACTAGTGAAAGTCCACTGGGAATGTGTCCCAATATTGCTTTTCATGGCACTCCATCGGGCTGGGAACTGCACGTGCAGTGGGGGATTTCTGCAGCTCAGAGTTCTGAAAAGCTGCTGCCCAGTAGTGCTGTGACAAACCTCAGGCATCATTCACTGATTTATTTGTTGTTTCTTTCTTTTCAGGACAACAGGTCACCCCACAGCACTGTTTTGAAGTTGCAAAATTCCCATAAATCATGCAAACGTTTCATTTGCTTCTTCTGTGTCTTTCTCCTCGTCCTTTTTCTCTAAATTCCTATATGATAAACACAGCCAAATGGATTTTTTTTTTTCTTAATCTGCAGGGAAAAATGACCAATCTTGCTTGCAGGCTGAGAACTCTCGCCAGTTTTCAGCTGGAATGGATTTCCACCCGTTTCCTTAACCCCTGAACAAGAACTCTTCCCTTTTCTCAGCAATTTCCTAAGAATAATAATAAAAAATTAGAACTTAAACATGGATTTTTTTAAAAATTACATAATAAATTTTAAAAAATCAATATTTGCATAAATAAAGATGATTTAGAATGGCAAAGAGCAGACAGATTATAGAGCTGATAGGATGCAAGGCGCTGATAGAACCATCCCAGAGCTTCAGGGATTTAAATCCTAGGACGCTCTTTACCAAAAGCTGCAATTTAGGTCAAATATTTCCATACGTTATGGCAGGTCTCCTGTGACCTTGGGGCTTGTGACCAGTTCATTTAGACTGGTGAGTGAACAGTTCACTTGCTATTTCTGAATGCACAAGCAAGGAATCGCTGCCAAACTCGTTGCAGACTCTGCACAGTCCAAGGGGCTCCTGGGTTATCGTTCTGCTCAAGGTGGGAGTCAGGAAAAAACACTTTTTGCCTTCCCCCAGCCTTGAGGCCAGGCAAGGGGAGAGCTGCTGCCCTGGAAAAATGGGGAGAGATGAAAAATGCAGCCATCTGCTGAAATTTTCACAGAAATCTCCTTGCAACTGGTCATCCTGCTGTTGGAAACTGTGGGTTTGGGCTGCTTTTGCACCACTAAGGATCCCAGGATGACCTCCTGGCTCTAGGATCTATTTTATCCCTTTGGAGATGTGTAACATTTATAGCAGCAGGCACAGGGAAGAGAAGGGGGCAGCCATAAACAGCAACTGTGCAAGGTACAATAAAGCAATGAGCAAACTGTGTTTTATAGGGCTGTTTGCTGGGGAAACTCAACAAACATCAGTTCTCCTGACATTCGTAAGATCTATTTTATGATTCAGCAAGATGACTTGAAAAAGGAACTAACAATTCACCCAAAGGTCCAGCAAGTCAGTGGCAGAAATGGAAATAAAATGCCAAGGACCTGATTCCAGACCCCTCCTCTGCATGTTTTTTCATGACAGAAAACGTTTGGTTAAGTGCTCTGAGTGGCCTGCAAGTTAAAGCCTAGGAAATCTATGGTTTTCATATTTGATGGAGTGAAATGCACTGAGGGATAATCAGAGCTTTATGTACCAGCCTTAGAGAAAAGCATTTCACAATGCTCAAAAAACCTTATTACTTTCATAAGCAGAGGAAGGACTAATGACACACATACGCTGACTCCCTTCCTCTGGCTAAAACCACAGATGAAAGTGCACAGAGATGGATTCAGAGGTGTGGATACAGCCAGGGGGGACTTGCAGCACTGTTAATTGCAGTGATGCATATCTGAACTTAGGCAGTTTAGCCACAAACTTGCAAAACAATCTCCTTTTTTTGTAAGAACTGTTGCCAAACTACCTGTTGACAGCATCAGCGCCTGGCAGAACAGGTCCCTTTTTGCAGGTGGATGGTCCTTGAGCTGTGGTGGAATCAGAGGGAGGAAAAATCTAAACTGTGTGAGAATAAAGGCCACTCATTGCTGTGGGAAATACCCTGTGGGTGGAATGGATTGTTTCCCTCTTCCTAAACTCATCCCATTCCTCCCAGGAATGAGCAGAGATACCTATAGCAGACTGTCCTTACAGCTGATGGAATATTAATTTAACAAAAATGCAAACTTAAACCTTTCAAATTGACTTTCAATGACCAAGGTATGGTTTTGATTTATTAATATTAATCTAGTGGGAAAGCATCCTTAGAAGCAGATACTGGGGTGAAAAGTTTTATGATTCAGTGACAGGAGCAGGACATAAAACAAAGCACAAGTTTCCCATCTTTTTGAGTTTGCACCCAGTAAGGATTGGGAGCATGACCTAAATAACTCTTCCAACAGATTCTCCCATGTTGGCAACAACTTGGAGGGGAAGGGTTTCACAGAGCTCACATGAATGAATCCTGATTACATGTTCAAGTTCTAACAAATCCATCACTTATAATAAGAGCTGTATTTTTTAAACACAGATATGATATTGTCCCACCATGGCCTGTGTTGGGGTAGGTGCCATTCCTGATGAGGGATATTCACATGTCCATTATGGACATGCTCCACTATAGCTGAGATGAGTCATGGTTTCTTTCTGCCCTTCATGGTTGCACAATCTGGCCAAAAAGTCAGTTTTATGGTTCCTGCTACAGGTTGGACCTCAAAGAACCTCTGTCCTTTTCTGATCGTCCTCTTCTCACATATTTGAGCTAGCAACATAAATAAATAGGAAATAAATCCCCACTTTTCCTTGCTGGGATGAATGGAAAATCATGGCACCACTAAAACCCAGCTTTTCAAAGTACTATTTTTTTCTTTTCTTGCTAAAAGTTACTGTTTATCCAAATGATATTTCCATTGACCACACGTTGATTTCAACACCATTTGGCAATCAGGGTTTTGGACAGTGGCCTGGTGACCAGAAGCTCTTCCAAACCACTTCTTAGATGCCATTGGCCATTTCCTTGCGTGGTCCGTGGGGTTTCTGAGATAAGCAACTCTATTCATTACTGTGCAATAGGTAAAGTGATTTTATTTGTACATTTTAGAGAATGGTGAGCCTGCCACAGCTTTAAAGTTCTCTCCCTTTGCCTTTCCCTTTATTAGGTTAATGATCCTTTGGATTCGCCTCTAAAAGCCCTTTCACACTGCGGCTGCTTCTCCCGCTCAAAAGCCTCTGCCAACTCTTAATGCAGCAAAGGGGGGGAAAAAATTTAATAAAGTTCCTTAAATCTCAGGAAATGAAGCTTTGCCTCCTTAAGTTCCTTTCAAGAATGAATGTTCCACTGTGGCCAGCCCAGAGTGTGCTGAGGTTTCGCGTGCGGCTCCTCTGGATACGCGGATTTATTGATAACGTGCTCCTTCCCCCACGAGTTCCAGGCAAGAGCCAAAACTGCTGACCCTGCAGTCAGCTGGGTTTTTTTGGTTTTTTTTTTTTGCTCCTGAATTGATATTTCGGGGTGCTCCCCACCCTTTGTAAAGTTCCCAGCAATCACTCAGAGAATAATGGCTTTGTCAGCCCTGGTAACACCAACCAGCTGGGCAGACACAGCCCTGAGAGACCCCCAGGGCCGGGTCGCCCGTGGTCACCTACGCCCTCAAGTCCCAAATTCCTCCCTCTGAACTTAACCCCAGCTTTGAAAAGTGTGGGGGGGAAAGATAAGAAGGAAAGCAAATCCCATATAACTGTCTTTAAAGAGGCTGAAATGGTTTCTTTTTTTTTTTTTCTTTTTGCCTCCTTTTTTCCCCGGTTCTTTTTTTTTTTTTTTAAACTACTGCCATTTGTTCCCTTGTAAAAACAGAGGGTTGAACCTTTCAAGCCTCCCAGTCCTCCAGTGGGAATTTTACTGTTTGAGTAAAAAGTTCAAGGATTGCTCCCACAGTATTTAGGAAGAGAGAAAATTGTGAAAGATGATTATTTCTGTAAACACCTAAGAAATAACAGTTATTCAGCAGTGTTTTCAGTTCCTCTTGCTTTCAAGTGTGGCAGAAATATCATATAAAATTATAAATATATATCAAAGATGTATTATAATAATTTGTCATATAATATAAGAAAAATAAAATATCACATAATCACGGTGGAGTTTCCCTCCTGTCAGGCTCTGCTGGCACTGCAGCAATGAAACAACTCACTGGTTCATTTATGCTCTGTAAAATATTCAAAGGTTTTTCCCCATTTAAAGGCTTTCACTGACTTGTAGATAAAAATGTTTTGTTTCTGTGTCCCCCTTTTTCGAAGTTCTGGCAGTGATAAGGTTATTGGAAGTGTAAAATTACGATCAGAGCTGTGAGGTCTGGTTTTACAATGAGTGTTGCCTCCTCAGCCTTCCTTACTCACAAGGAAAACCCTTGGAGCTTGTTTCTGACACAGAGAACCAAACACCTGATGGCAGCACATATAAAGAATCTTCAGTGCATTTGCAACAGCTCCACACTCCAAGTTATTGAAATGACTGTAGGGATTGTGGTTTTTTTTTAAAATATTAAGATTTCGATGCTTTGAATGACCAAATAGGGTTTATAATTCTTGCTTTTCTGGTCCTTTTACATTAAAACCCAAGACATTGTTTATTTAAGACTCCATTCAAGGAGAAAAACTCCCCCTGCCTTTGGTGGGTCCTGGGTGATGCCTTGAGAAAAAGGATAAATTAGCAGGAAAGAATTAAAAAGTCACCTGAAGCACCAAAGGTACAGGATCTCAGTCTGCAGGAGATCAAAATAATTTGCAGACTTCCATGATATGCTGTTGGTTGATTGTATGATCTTAAGGTTCCTGTGACTCTGTAATCCAGGCAGTTTTATCATTTATACCATTGGTTTAGGCAATATGGCAGAGGAGCTGCTGCTCTGGGAGCCCATGGATAAGAAATGTTTGCATTTCTAAATCCAAAGGCTTTATAGTATCATTCTGGCTGATGCCCTCATTCATAACTCATTCTGTTGTGCATCAGCTGGATGAGGAGCATTCCCCTGCAACGTGCCAGGGCCACCAGCAGCACCCAAAAAGGACCTTCCCTGTGTCATTCAGTGATGTTTTTGGGATCCCCCAATGCCTCTGAGTGCATGGGTTAGCAAACTCTGGTCATTGATGTATGTTTTTTCCACAGCCCTTATTCTTTAATCACTGGGAACCACGATAAGGGCTTGGAAGACCAACTCTCCAGTCAAATCCAATCCACCAATGTGGTAGGGGAGGATTTCAGCACTGAACTTGTTACAGGAGAAAAATATCTCCTACTACCAATGAGACACTTGCAGTCCTTCTTTTTTACTCTCTCCAACAAGCAGCTCCACATCTAAGTTCTCTGCTTTCCCTAAACCTGTAATCCAAAGGCTTGAGGGCATCTGGATTGTCCCTAAGATTTCCTTGCAAGGTCAGAAAAATGAGGATTTTGGTGGATTCATATTCAACAAAGGGCCCCAAGTCTGCTGGGCAGATTAAAACTACTGTCCTGGAGTGGAGTACCAAAATTTCAGACCTCCCTTGAAGGTCAAGTTCTCCAAACCTTCCTCAGTTCTGTTGTCATGGTCCATTTTAGATTCAGATCTCCATAGTTTTCTCAAAGGGTGGTACGCACAAAACACCAAAATTGGTGAGTAGAGAAGAAGAAATTATTTTATATGCAACATATCTGTTTATTTATCTGTGAGAGCTTTACTTTTTTGGGCTTTAGCAGTCTCTGCTAAGGCACTCCTGTGAAACAACTGCCTGCTTGAGGACTCAGTGCTCCGTGATTATATCCATCTAATCCTGCTCCCCATGGGATCCGAATGGGAGCAGAATTGAATCCTTATGCAGCAGACAGGCTTGAAAAGTTCATTCCCATTTTAGAGATTTCTCATCCCAGAGAGTCCCTAGATGGAAGGTTTTCCACAGGCCGTTGTAGGCTTTAAATCAAGATGGAAATAGGGTGTTTTGCTGGAAGCAGAGGGACAAACATCAGTGCCAGGGGGATTACTGAGCTCAAAAATATTTTCTTCATGTTGGATTTTGGAGACAAGCAAGGGAAAAGCCCCAAGAACCCTCACACACAGACAAATTCAGTGGGTGCAGCTCACTGAGAGTGAATTTACTGTTGAAGGGGCAGAAACTTGGTGGCTGCTGTCAGAGCTGTGTGAGCCAAATCAAGCTCAGCCCTGTGGATGGATCACTGAGGCCAGGTCAAGCCAGGATACAGGGAGATGAGAACGGGAAAGAAGGGCAGAGCTGACATGAAGGATGGGGGGAAGTCCTAGAAATGCATGTGGCACAAGATTAAATCGTCCCCAGAGCATTTGAAGCACTGTGTGACACAACATCTGGCCACCAGCTGTTGCTCCAGAAGAGCACTGGATTCCTGTGCTGTATCCACCAGTCCCATGCAGGTGCCCCAGGAATGGATACATGGGCAAGGCAGCACCTCAGGTTCAGGTCAGATTGGGATGTCTCAGAAAGAGATCTGCCAAATAAACCCAACTCAGCCCAGAAAGAAGGTGGATCTGATGACTAAATCCATGAGATCTCTCTCTGGAATGAGCTGAAGGTTTCCAGTCAGGCTCAGAGAGCAGCAGCAGTGGCTCTGTGCCAGCTCCCATCAGTGTCAGCCCATTTGTTTCAAAGTGAAGTTGTGCCTCACCAGACACTTAAATAGCTCTGACGTGGTGGGCATCCATCACCATCCCATCCCTTCTCTGTTCCCAGAGGGAGGAACCTCTGGGGCTCTGGACCCTGTGAGACCTTTGGGGAGATAAATGAATCCTCCCACGGGTGAGAAAGGCAGGAGACTGATGTAGTGAGGGGGTGTTTGGGGTGAAGCAGGAGCCACAGGTAACACTGTCACTGGGAAAATCGATGGCCCTGATGGAGCTGCAGCAGCACTGGTGATGTTTTGCCCCCTGTGCTGAAGGACAGTCCCACTTCAGCAAAAAACTTCTTGATGTGAGAGTAAGTATTTTCTATATCATAAAACCTGTAGGTTTCTAATCCTCAAAAAAATATCATGGTTAGGTTTTATTCTGTTTCTAAATGGCTTCCCTAGAAATCCTTTAGGGATTTTATTTTCTACATGCATGGGAAGGTGGTAGAAGGAAACACTGTTATAATAGGGAATATTTCATGCACAAGTATCCTACAGTGCCCAAGAGAAATGTCCTTTCTCACCCTGGACCTTAAACTGAAGGTACTGAGTGACTTGGTACCTATGGGTGGTGCTGAACCCCTCTGGCAAGTGGCTGAACAATCCCCCTGACTCTCACAAAATCACAGCTCTGCAGGAATTAACGTCTTGAAAGTCACAATTTGTATATTCCTACCATATAACAATGATCCTTTTGGGGGATTTCCTCCAAGAATTCGAAAAAGAAACATAGTCTGTACAGTCACTTGATGACATGATTTCTAGAAAATATCCAGGAAGAATAAATGTACAGAAAAAAAATAACAACTGGGCTATTCAGAGGCCTTGGGACTTGAAACTGAACATATTTTCTTTATCTGTGGTCTGAAAGACAACAGCAGCTAATAATTTACCCAAGGTCATCCTGCCAAAACGTAAGTGCTTTTCATCCTATAAATTTATATTGATCAAAATTCTTGTTCTAAGACCTTAATGAGTAGCCCAACAAGCACCAGATTGAATGTGGCCATGGTGGAAATGAAAAAATAAAGAAAACACAACAAAAATGCTTATAAGTAATGACCCATCAATAATTTCAATGTTCTGAGGTTTATATGTTTGTTCAGACTTGATAGTAAATTGTCTAGATATTCATGATGATGGAAAAATAGCCAAATGATTTCAATTATTCTTGAGTAGATCTGGGAGAACTTGAATGGGCTGAGCAGAGTTACTTGGGATTTGCATCAGAATCTCCTCCCTGAATTTAAAGCCAGTCCCCTTGTTAACACACTTGCAGGGTGTTTTCTTTTTCCCCCTCGTTTTGCCAGTCTGTTTAAAACCTCAGAAAATTTGTTTTTAAATGCAAAGAAAACTGCTGGCTGGGCAGATCTTCTGTGTACCTCAAGTGATGAGTGCCAGCACAAGTCAGCTTCTTCTGCAGGAGTGGGTGGATGGACATGTTTCAAGGGGAAATGGCCTCAAGTTGCACCAGGGGAGGTTTTAATTCACCATCCCTGGAGGTGTTCAAGGAACGACTGGACATGACACTCAGGCCATGGTTTGGTTGACAAGGTGGAGATTGGTCACAGGTTGGATTCAATGGTCTCAGAGGTCTTTTCCAACCTCAATGATTCCATGATTCTGTGATATCCAGGAGCTGGGCGTGAGCAAGGTGAGGTACCCATTCCAGTGTCTGTACATGAGCGGGTGTGGGCAAAACTCATGCCCTGCAAACGTGTTCTCAGAGCTTGCTGTGGACCAGAACCCACTGGTGCAACACTTACAGGCAGCAGTGGGTTGAATCCCCTCTCACAGCAGGATTTGCTCTCCATGAGTTCCAAACTCGTGGACAGTCACACATCTCATTAGCATGATATTACTCCAACACATTAACAAAATTTCCAACACTGGCTTACATTAGACTGTGTTGGAGCAATTCATCCCAGAATACAGAACATCCTGAGTTGGAAGGGTCCCACACGGATCACCGAATCCAACATGGATCATCCAGTCCAAACCTGGTTACGGGTGGTTGACAAACGGGACAAGAAACTACACAAAACTTTCTTTCAGCTCGAAAGGGAAAAAGAAATATGATTGTCTTTATATTTTCTTTTTTTTTTTTTTTTTTTAACAATTATTTCTTGTTTCCAAATTCCCGTCTATTTCCTGGTTCCAGCACAGACAAGCCATGGGAAAGCCAGTTCTCACAGCGTTTGCACAAACAGGAAGCATGTGAATTTTCAAAAGAGACCCTATTTTTATGAGAGCTCCCGCTGACTTTTGCTGACTCAAGAGACCTTGGCCTGAATTTAAATAAGCAACTTTGGAGTAACTGAACTAAATCTTTGCGTATCCAGACTCCTTATCTGCTGCTCATTTTCCAAAACAAAGCAAAGAGCCTCACTCAAAACGAAACCCTCTGCCCACAGCACCGACTCACTGAGAGGTTGGTACAAATCCTGGTAGGAGAGGAAGGCTCTAAGACTTGGAGAGGTTATAAAGAATCCCATTTTACTGCTGCCAGATTGTTAGGGAATCCCAATTTCTTTCCACCCATGGGAAGGGGATCTGGGCAGCCGTCACGCTGAGCTGTCAGAAAGCATCACCTTCCTCCATCCTGATGCTGCACAGACCCTGGGATGTCAAGAGCCATCAATGCTGAAGGGGATGTTTACTTCTGTGGATGGTGAAGTGGAGATTTCTTATCCTCTTGGCATCCTCTTGGAGCAGCACCAAGTCATGCCATTCCCTCCAATTGCTCTTCAGCTTGGCTGGGTTTGCTCAGCATTCCAAGGGATGGTTTTTGATGCTCTCCCACCTGGCAGGTGCCATTCAGGCACATGGACTTAAGCCCAATCCCACCAAAAGCCTACCCAAGGGCCTCTCTGGGGTCTGAGGACTGTGATTTTTATTCCCAGATGGAAATTGAGGCTTTCAGGTGGTTTGGAAGGGGCGGGTGTTCTGGGAAACAACAGGCTTTTTGAAGAATAAGGTGAAAGGACCTTTCTGTGGCTTAAATTCTTTACGCTAATTTTAACAACGATTCCAACCCCTTGAAAATTGCCACTCTGAAAAAATAAACAGGGCCCATATTCAGCCACTGAACTGGCACACAGGCTTTGCTCAGCCACAACTGGGAATGCCTAACAGTAGCCAGCCTTATTCCTGCCTGCAGGAACGAAGGGAGAGAGAGGGAGAAGGAGGGAAAGAAAGAAAGCGAGGGCTAGTCCAGGCTAATTGGCCCGTGGTTGGATTGGGCTGCTGACTTAGGGCTGGTTTTAAGTTACATGTAAGCAAGTGAAACGGTATATAAATAATAGCAGGGGGAGAGCTACAGTGGAAAAGCCAGCCAGTGTCTGTCTGGCTTGATGTTCTGGTATTCATCAAGCCCTAGTGTGGTTTGTGTCACTCGAACCAGTGAGCTGCCCTTGGAGAGCACCCACCAGTGCTCCAGTGTGATCCACTGGGGAGGGATCTGCCACCCCAAGTGGCATCACCAGGTTGTGAAAATCCCCAGACAAAGGATTCCGTTGATTTACAAGCCCTCAGTGAAACTGCCCTCAAACAAACTCTAGATCCTGCCCTGGGAGAGCCCATTGTCATCATCAGTCCCCAGGACCACACTGAGGTGGCCAATGGATGCAGCTTGGGGTTTGTGTTGGCCAAGGGGGGATTTGCTTCAGGAATGACTTTCAGAAAGGCTGCAACACACCTGGTGACCCAGTAAAGATATCTTCACATCCTTCTGTCTTTTCCCAGAGACCCTCAAGAGCAGAGAAGTCTTTTAAGTCTAAATAACAAGCCCTGATCGACCTGCTGCAGGTAGCAGACATCTCAGCCTTTGGGTCTGGCTGAAAAGGGATTTCTGTAGTCTCTCAGATCAGCACCCTTTAATAAGCAGTTCTTTCCTATAATTTTAATCCATGTCTTTTGTTTTGTCACCAATAATTCATTTTTTTCTATTTTTTTTAATGTCAAATTTCAAGCACAGACAACCTGCAGTTTGTATTTAGAAATAAAAAATTTTATCACCCCTCCTACATACACAAATATGTCCTGCAGGGGTGAGTCTCCTACACCCTACATTTCATATACAGCCACAGTTCTGTCTCCTATTTATTTCTTCCTTGGCTTTTTTTTTTTTTTTTGAGTTTTTTTTCTCTGTAATCTCCTTAGTTTGGTTTGTTGGCTTTTTTCTCTCTGCTGCACTTCCTCTTCATTCTTCCATCATTTCCTGGTTGTATTCACTCTTCCATCCTTCTCATTATCTCTGCTGACAGGAGATTTCCCTCCGTCTCTGACAAGTCACACTTTCAAATCTGTTAGATAAATGGAGTTGGTCTGTTAGATAAATGGAGTTGGTTTTGTTTGTTTGTAATTACACAGAAGAAATGCTGAAATCCTTTCATTTATTAGCTTTTATTTTATATTACATTTATAACTGGGGTCCATGAAATAATCTGCATTACTGGTTATCTGCACCAGTATATCAGCTTCTCCTCTTCCATTATGGACTTTCTAAGACTGCAAAGGGCTCAGGAGAATGATGTTATTTTCTTGTCAAATCAGAAGAGTAATATGAACTCAGCAAAGGATTTGGAGGGAAACACCCCAAAATCAGGGCAATCCTGAGAGCACATGACCACATGGACCAAAACTGTGTGTCTGAACAGCCTTGCCATGCTTCACTGTCTGTGAGTGGGTAATGAAAGACCTTCAAGGTACAAAGGAATAAGGCATAAAGGAATCTCAAGCTATTTTTCTGCTAAAAATCATCTCTTACCCTGGCCAGCCCAGCTTCACAGGGTGGCTGTAGGTGCTTGTGCACCAGGTAGAGGCCATTTATTTGAGCAATCATGATTTTCCCCATATATTTGTTCCCCACCTGCCTGTTCCTCTGCATGCAGCACAGTGTGAATTCTGTTTGTTTTCCGACTTGAGTGCTGGGAGAATTTTAAACCCCACTCTGGGTAAAATCCTAAAAGGCAAATCAAAGAAAAAAGTCTTGTCACAGAGGATGAGTGCAAATGTAATTTGTTTTAAGGTTTTACTACCACGGGTGGTGCTTTTATGTTAGAAACACTCCTATCATTACCCAGTGATCACAGCACAAGGAGGAGACAAAAAGGAATCTTTATGGGATCATTGAGACAACAGTTATTTGTCATAAATACAATCTGAGCCTGGCTGGTCTCCAGCCAAAAACTGAGAGTTTGTCCTGGCAGACACGGTGCTACATCGCAAACACCATTATGTCATGTTTAATGAGAAGCTGCCAACTAGGAAATCTGAGACAGCATCTTGGAGGCATGGAATGCAGGGATCGTGGGATGCAGGGATCGACTGGCCTCTTCACCAAAATGGCCAAGAGCATTTGGAGTGCTGAGAGGTGGCACCAACACACAGGTGTGGGTGGCGAATAGAGGGAAGCAAATAGGAGGTGGAATCCTGGAGGAGCACAGCTCCAGGTCTGGTTAAGTTGCCAGAGCCAATTGGGAAGTGTTTTGAGCTTCTGATATCTCTCACTTAGCAAAGGTACAGATGGGAGATATCCTATCTGTGGATAAGTGGAGAAACAACTGAGGTTCAGCAGGGAAGAGGGGAGCAAGGGCTGTCATATGACGGGTAAATATGACAAGATGGTGAGGCCCTGGCACAGGTTGCCCAGAGAAGCTGTGGCTGTCCCATCCCTCTAAGTGTCCAAGACCAGGATGGACAGGGCTTGGAGCAACCTTGGATAGCAGAAGGTATCCCTGCCCATGGCAGGGGGATGAAATGAGACGAACTTTAAAGTCCCTTCCAACCCATTCTGTGATTCTATGGTTCTATAAAATCATGCATTTTTTGTCTTTTTTTTTTCCATTTCACTCACTGCTCCTGTGTGTTGGGTCATGGAGACCTGCAATGTTCTCAGTACTGGATGCTGCTGCTTGTCTTGAGTCCAGCAAGGAAACTGAGGATAACCTCAATCTGATTTCAAACTTTTCTTTTTTTTTTAACATAGAAATGCAAAATGCTTAAGGCTGTAAAATCCCTCTAAGACCATTAAGTGCCTCCATTAAACAGCACTGCCAGGTTCACCACTAACCCATGTCTCCAAGTGCCACATCTACAAGGCTTTTCAACCCCTCCAGTGATGATGACTCCACCACTGTACTGAGCAGCCTGTTCCAAGGTATGAGTTCTTATTGTAAGCAGCAACATTTCAGAAACCTCTGTGAATCAGCCCAGAAAAAGAGATGGATCAATACTGGAAAATGCCTGCAGAACAGGCTGGATTTCAATGCAAAAGCACAAGTGACCACATAGGTGAGTGTTTACACATGTGGCCATGTTGCTGTGTGAGAGCAGGCATGTGCTCAGAGCACACCCCAGTGCACCTAAAACTCACATCTACAAAGTCCAGCCTGCAAAAAAAGATAAAAAGAAAAAGAGAGGGGGAAAATAAAAAGAAATATTTGGGCAACTGGAAGGAATTATTCTTCCTTCCATAGCCTGGGCTGTATTCATAAATCATCCATAATTTTTTAGATGTCTAGAACAATGTTACCATTTGATGAAATAAAATACCGAACCTCTGTGACATCATCTTTTATCTTAAGAGTTCTGCACACTTGGTCGTGTTCCTGAGCCACATTTGTTCTGCAGATATTTAGACCAAACCTGACATTTTATAGACTTCCTCCTGCTTGTGCATGTGTTGGAGACAGTTGTTTGGATTAGCACGATCAAAAAATTTAACACAGCCTTTCAAGATCCCATTTTCATCTGGATTTGCACAACACAGAAGAAAGCATTATGCCAAAAATATGTTTTTTGAAAACACATACACTTTGTTGTGACTGTTTGTAGCTGGTGAAATCCTCGGATGCCCTGATTACCATGACCTGTGTTGCTTTCATACAAGCCTGAGATATAAAAGTACTGTATACAAATGAAAACCGTTAGCTTTCATACCACATGTGTTGTACTTATGCCAGTGGGAAATGACAGAGAATGTACAAGGTCATGGTTTACTAAAAATATAAAAGTTTAACATGTGGTGTTAATAGAACACACAACAGGGGTCACTGGTACAATGGAAAATAATTCATTTCCAATGTCAGGCCAAGTAATTCACTAGGAAAGAACATTTGAAAATGTGTTACTTATATCTTTCTCTTTCTGTTCTTTATGATGAGTTTTAGGGAAAAGAAAAAAAAAAGCAAAATTACTACTAATAAAAATGCATAAGTAATAAGCATGATTTAGATTTCAACTGTGTCAGAATAAACCAGGCACATCAGCCCTACAGGAGCTGGCAAAATTACACCAGTGTGTGTAATACCAGCATTGTAGCCTCTTCTTCCTCCCTGATGTTTAACTAGCAGTGAGCACTAAATCCCCACCAGGATGTGTCTAAACCTTGATCAATGTCCCTTCAGCTGTTGAGGTGCTGCAAACCAAGTGCCACAAAACCCCTTCCCAACCACTGCCTAATCCAGGCACTATTGGAAAGGGCTACCCAGGGAGAGGGTGGAGTGCCCATCTCTGGAGGTGCTCAAGGAACGACTGGACGTGGCACTCAGTGCTCTGGCCTGGGTGACAAGGTGGGGATCAGGCACAGGTTGGACTCGATGGTCTCAAAGGTCTTTTCCAACCTGAATTTCCAACCTGTGATTCTGTCTTTCCAGCAGGCATTTTTGTGTCCTGCCACAAGTGCAGGGACTTGTCATCTTAGACCTGGCACTGAAATCCCACCAGAATCACAAAGTTGGTGTCACCCTCCACATCTCTGCTCATCTGATGGTCCTCCTTGAACCAATACACCAGGCTGAGCCTTATACAAGCTGTAGTGACAGGGCACTATTGCAATGTCCCCTCCTTTTGCCCATGACATCCAACCAGAAATCCCCTCTCACAGGGGGCTGCCACCTATTCTTCCCATATCTGGCACCACTCTGGGTCCACCCTGTCCCATCGCCTGCACAAGACCCAGCACATACCCCAGAGGCTCCAACTTCTCAGGCATCTCTAGTTATTTGGAGGGAAAAAAATAATTAGAAACAGATGTTCCAGAGTTGCTGGTTATAACTGATAGATAAATCTGTGAAATGAAGCTGTCTTGGGCACCACAGCGGGTGCTGCTGACACGATGCTGGCTCTGAGGAGTGCCTTTCATGTGCCAAGCAGCTATTGCATTAATGCTGGGAGGGCTGATGTAACACCATGGCTGGCCAGGAGCATCCCAAAAACCTACCCCTCAGCTCTGCCTTTACCTGCCTGTGCCAATGTGCCGCACGATGCTCTGTCAGCAACTTTTGCCTAAAGAGAGCTGCAGGTGAAACTGTTTTTCTTTCCTGCACTCCCTTGCCCAAAGTGTTTTGATTTCTGGGTTGGCTCAGTCCATTTGTGTAACGTGCATGTCCCTGTCTGAACAGTCAAACTGATTGAAAACATGTTTTCACTGGCTGTCCTTCCCCTCCTGTCTCCTGGTGTTCCTGCTGCCGTCCCCGGTGTGCTCCGCAGACTTGCCTGGCACCAGCACCTGGCAAAGATGTTTTATGCTTTTCAAGCAAGAATGGTCATGGTCAAGCTAGAAAAGCTGTTGGAAACCATCTATCAGCTGGACCACAAGAGCTATCTGCGGTGCTTTCTCGATGCCTGGTTTAGCAGGACTCGGCTCGAGCCGCCGCCAAGTTTTGTAGGTCAAGTCTTGAACTGTTTTTCTTCCCCTGGGAGTCCCGGGAAGAATTGTGAGCAAGGCCTGCAGGCTGATTTGTGCCCATCTACATCACCCACAGTGTCACTAAAGTTTATGGGATTCTTCCAGTCTGACTCAGTCAAAGGATCATTAAAATAATACAGTGAGAAACAGTATAAAACCCACGGCGGAGCAATTAAACTGAGCAGACAGATGGAAAGATGGATCAGAAGGAAATGTATGCTGGGCACTGCAAATACAACGTGGGGGCTGAGCATGTCTTTTCCCAAAAACAACTGTAAGAGTTTATGTCACCTCCCAGTTGGAAAATACTTCATTATAAATGTTTGTTGTCTTATCTCCTGCAGTCCTTTGGATGCACTAAACCAGTTTTGCTGATGGCATTGGATAATGACACTCATTTCTCCCCCTTTTGAGTGGCAAACAGCAGTGTGAAATTAATCTTTCATACACAAACGTGAGTTCAACACATCCTGGATGCTGCCATTAACAACCTGATATAAAAAATGTTACAGGGCATAGTACACTCATAATAAATTCCTAAGAGATGATCTTAACTGGCTGTTGGAAAGCCAGCCGTGTTACGACACATCGAGCTCACCATAAAGGATGATATTTAGTGAGATTTCATTCCAATACTATGGATAATATAATATAACATGCTTTTTTCTTTAATTGATTCTCCCTTTTGACGTTGTCCAAGAATTTGAAACTGATTTTAAAAGACATACTTTGTGTTACACAACAGCGTTTCTGTGGGGTTAGGGATCATGGAGAAGGGAGGACAGCAATTCCACTGAAACATCAATGCATCTGTAGAAACACTGAATAAAAACAAGAGTAAATAATTGCAGGACTTGGAAAAGAGAAATAGCTGAAAATATCATTTTACAAGCTTCTTTCCTGGTCTTGGGCTGCCCTGAGTTACATCAAACCACTTTCTTGGCAGCACCCTCAGCCATGCCCACAGTGCCCTGCAGGTGAGTGTGGCTCAGCTGAGGGCTGGGGACCTGTTAAACCCCTCCACAACTGTCTGCAACCAGGTAAACCCACCCAGGTGTCACACAAAACACATTCAAAAGGGAGAAGATGCCTTCTCATACCTTCTTTTGTGTCTCTGTATACATTCACAGCAGTTTCTCATCTCCTAAGGAAAAGCAAATCTTGTTTTCCTTAGGAGCAAAGGCAGTATTTGTTGCTCATGCACTGGATTATAAAGAAGTAAATCCGTTTATTTCAAAATAAAGCACTAAAGCAACTCCTACAGATATGCTCGTGTGTATGCTCAGAGAGACAGATACCCTGGCAACTATCATGGGGACATTTTTAGAAACTTTCTTAATTATCTGGCCCAGTGTTTTGTTATGACATGTAGCTAAGAGTAGGAGAGATGCGGTTTGTCTGTCCCCTGCCAAACCCTCTGATTTTCACTGTTTGCTTTGTTAATTTAAAAAGTAGTAACAATTTCAAGAAGTTACCCTTATGATCAAATACAACTGATAGATGTATCCTCCACTGGCACAGGCTCTGGATGGGGAACCAGATGTGTGTGGGGCTGCAGGGAGGGAGAGGAGGGAAGGAGAGAAGAGAATGCACAAGGCATTGAACTGGCAGTTTCCTTTTGGAATTCTCTCTCTCTGCTGCCCTATTACTTTTATGTCACTAATCACTGTTCAAAAAATTGTTTCATATATGCCATCTTAATAATTTTGGGGTCTGTACCTTCTACACCATATCTGTCAGGATGTCCTATAAATGGGGATATATGAAGAACACAAAACAGATCCAAAAAGCCCAAAACCAAACCAGTCAGGTGAGTATTAGTCCTTACAGAAGGTTTTCCTGTTGTGACATTAATTTCTATAGAGCTGCAGGCAAATATATTTCAGTATGGAAATAACTTTTAACATAAATCCAAGGGGAAAATTAAGGTGAGATTGTTGGGTTCCTCATGAGAACAAGGATTTGCAGCGCTGGAATTCAGGGTCAACAGGAAACTTTTAAAAGATGCTCATCAGAGTCATAAAAGACCCAGGAAGAGCTGGGATCCCAGGAGGCTCATGGGCTGTTCAGTCAAATTTGGATTTGATAATCTTGGAGATCTTTTCCAACCTCAATGATTCTGTGATTCTCTGATACCTGAACCACCAATGCAGCCCAGGACAAGGACATTTAAGGGCAACCCAGGTGACACTAAGGACTTAGTACCCAGGGCTGACATGATGCCTTTTTCTCCCTGTAAAACCCTTAAAATGCAGCAGGTTAAACTGAGATACTCAATGTGACCACAGAAACACTGAGGCTGGAAAAGACCTCCAAGGTCTTTGAGTCCAACCTTTGACCAATCACCACCTCATCAACTAGACCAGAGCACTGAGTGCCAGCTCCAGTTCTTTCTTGACCATGTTCAATTGGGATCAGAGCTATAATCAAGGCCAAAAAGAGGTTTTTTGCTTCTCATGTTGATTTATTTCCATCTAATATCTCCTTAAAAAAAAGCTGTATTTAGGCAGGATAAATCTACAGGAGAAAAGAGTGGCACGAACTCAGCGACACCCCCGAGAAATGAATCACACCCAGGCCTGAATAAGGCAAAAATTGGTCGAGTAAACAACACCAAACTAATAAATTGCATCTGCTCAGGAAGAAAGAGGGTGTAAAACCCAGCTCCAGCTCATTGCAGGCGATGGTACAGGTTCACCACCAGGTTACTTTCCCACACAGCGGGTTCTGTGTTTGCGCAGACGGATCCGTCTGTCTGCGTCTATATTTAACTAGTCCAGAAACAAAGCGAGATAACCAGGTTAAGGTTAGCGCTCGGGGTCCGTGTGTGCCTGTGTCAAACAGGGGATGCTGGTTACATAATTAAATGCTTTCCTGTTGGAGTAATTAGGAGAGACACGCTGAGATTTATAGAGGTCTAATCGCGGCAGACATTCTCAGCTCCCTATCTGAGGGACTCAGCCTGTGCTTCTTGCCAGACTCTCATTTCCACTACATTTTTACAGTTGCAAAATTAGATTAAAAAATGAGGCTAACGCAAAGGCTGCGAGCGAGCGAGAGCGAGCTGGCTGTGGCATTTTTATTCCCCTACTTACATGGACTTTGTTTATGTGTTGCTCCACTTTAAACAAACTCTCTCTTTGTCTTTTCCTCGACAAGAGCTGTCTAGATGGAAACAGAGATCCAGCCAGCCCTGCTCACGCTGGGTGCCGGTGAACCTCTCTGGGAAAGGATGAAGCAACACCGAGCACTTTTATCCCATTAGTATATGTGAAAAAGATGAAAACTGGCCTTGACATAAATTAAGTTGGGCAAAGCTGAAAGCTGCCTGGCCGTAGCCAACGTGGCAGCAGCGCAAAAGCCTCGGAAGATGTGAAGATTTAGGGCTCTGACTCACAGACGGAGCAGATTAAACTCAGGCTTCCCACAGCTTCCTGCCCTGCCCCAGTTGAAAGTCTCATTCCTCCACAGCATGGACACTTCAGCCACCAGCACAAACCCCAGCCCCTTAGCAAAAGCATTTCTGTGGCACCTGTCCCTCAACAAATTCTATTTCTTGCCTCATTTTTGCAGGTGGGGAAACTGAGGTATGGAGAGGCTTCGCCAAAAATATTTAGGGCTGGCTGGTCAAAACTGTATTTCTGCATCAGCATACAGACATTTACTAAAAACCTGCACAGGATTGTAGGTAACTTATGGAAGTGTCTCAGTATGGAGTCAGAAGGCAGGTTTTAAGGATTGTTTTTTTCAAGGCTTTCCTCCCACAACTCACCTCTCATGCTACAATAAAGGGAGACATCAGAAGACATGTGGGTGCCAATGGGAATAAATCATTATTAGCAGAATAGGAAGAGTGTTTCTGCTCCATCTTCTTAGCCCAGTTGAAGAGAAGCTGATGAGAAGTCCAGGTTCAACCTCACTCCCATCACCAGCAATCAAGTATGTGACCAAGTTCCAGGGCATATTTTTTGCCTCGACCTTGGAGGTATTTTCCAACCTTAATGATTCTATGACAATGATTAGTGATCACATCTAGATTTGGTTATCAGAGCTGAAGATCTCAGGGGCAGCTAATCACAGTCACACTTCACATCCAGAAGCATCAATGTGAGCTAAAATCAGTGATGGTCAGCGTTAGCATGGGGCCTACACATTCCATGGGAGCCGTGTTTGAGTTTACTCAGTCCTCATGAGGGTTTTCCCTTTGCAGGTTGCTTTCAAAAATCCCTGCTGCTGTGGTGTTTCTTTCAGGGGATTTTCCTCCTTATCAGCATTTAACATCTGCCAAGCTATTGAAATGTGATTTAATTTCTCATCTATATGATCTGGACATTCATATTCTGCTTCAGTGCTGCAAAGTTCAGAATAAGCCAAGAGGTTCCTGGAACACAACAGTTAATGAGGAAAAGTTGTCTTGGCAAGAAAAATGGTCTCGTAGGCTGGTTCGAATATATTAAAGGTGAAATGTTTTGCAATGGGGAGGATGCTCTTTCCAGCCTGAGCTTTTGAGGTTGAGTTTCCTCATTTGCATTCTTTTGAAAGCACAGATAAAAGCTTGGAGTCATTTCTACTTCCTTCGCTATTTTGAAAAGTCCAGGGGCTAGCATGGAGATGCTGAGGGATGGACTTGGCACACAAAAAAATAAAAAAAATGAGGGAAAAAAAATAAAAAACAGGAAGAAATTAAGAGTTTGGGCATGTGCTAACAGGAAATATTGTTCCTGGCTGGTGGCTTGCCACCACGGTGAACAAGCTCTCCTGTCCTGCACCTCGGTAATGGCATCAGCTGCAAAGTTTCGTCAGGGAAACATGAAATTATTCTGTTCAGACCGACTGATATTGGTGGAAGAAGGCACCCTGGTAAGCCCCTTCCCACCTTGGAAATATCTTGACAACCTCCCTTGCTGCATTTCATCCTTTCCCATGGGGCTGGTGCAGAGCAGAGCAGCCTGTCCACGACTCAGGCGAGTGCAACATCTCTTCGAGTCTTCAAGGCTGCTCTCTTTATAAAGGAACTTTACCAGTAGGGCAGTCACTGGTGGAGGAAAAGCATGTCTTCAAATCACTGCCTTGCAGGGTGAGAGTCCCTCCTGCCCATTTTCACACGTTCCTGGTGGAACACGATAAGTCATAATCACGCTTTCAAACCGGCCTGTTTGGCTCCTGCTCTCGGAGCAGCCACTGCTCAGCCGCCTGCCTTTGAAGTGTATCTGAGCTCCCAGTAGCTATAAGATGACACTTAAGTTACACCTCTCCTGCATTCTTATCTCTGTCAGTGGTCTTTGAATCACTGACACGTTGGCAGCCCGATGGCCCTTCTGGTGAGCGGGTTGTCCCCTGCGTGACCTTTGGGTTTCTGAAGAAGACACCTGAAACCCCAAATGGAAGGGATCAGAGGAAGGGGGAATCCCACCTCTTCTTCATCAGCTGCCAAAGAGCTGTCTCCCCTTCCACAGGAAACAGCATCTGTCTTATCTCTTTATTTGTCTCCCTGTTTTAAACTTTCCTTTAGACCTTTTAAAATCGCTTCTTGTTTTTCCTTCTTTTTGGCTGCATCTCTGAACCCACTCTCCCCAAGTAAATATCATTGCAGAAGGGTTGTTAGAGGGAAGGAGATTGTGTTGGTTGTGCAGAATAAAGATGAAGTCCCAGAAAATGACTGAGGTTTTGGTCAGCTGAAAGAATACAGAGTACAAACCAAGCAACATCACTAACAGCAGAAAGTAGATTTCCCTTCTTATGTTGTAGTTCTTTTCATTTCAGTGTCAATCTCACTAAAAAGAAGCAGCATGGTAATACTTTTAGATAAAGATTAAAATAAAACTCAAAAAAAATCTCCACTCAACTTTGGATAATGTTGTAGAACATCAAAGAGCATTTGCCTCTCCCCATCTCATTCTTCACCTGCACTCGTTTCTCATTCTCATTCCTATAAGGTTACACTGATAATAAATCTGGACTTTATGAGCTTGTAAGTGAGTTATTTCATACTGTTCTCCAACATGAATAGAGCAATCCCAGAAATGGCATCAGGCCTGGTACCTCCTGCCAGAAAAGTCCACTGCAGTTACTCATGGTAGAAAGAAATGGTATGGTGGTATCAGCAGGGTTTTAATGCTCATGTCCCAGACTTGGATTTGTGGAGTACCAGTGGTAGAAGGTCCCCTGAGCAGTGCAGGGCACTATGGGGCTCCTGTACGTGTCAGATGGGCTTGGGCAGCACCACCCAAACCTGTC
The DNA here is from genome assembly GCF_025592945.1 of Manacus candei. NCBI lineage: Eukaryota > Metazoa > Chordata > Aves > Passeriformes > Pipridae > Manacus > Manacus candei. The sequence goes on along the minus strand of NW_026138101.1, from coordinate 193,164 downwards.
GCTCAGGACTTTCCTTTGCTTTCTTGCCCGGGCAGAAAAACAGAGCAGCTCTCATTTCTCCTCAGAGGACCAGCTTGCTATTGAAAAGCTGCTGCCAACATCATTCCCTCTTCCAACTCCCTTTTTCTCCCTCCTGTGCTACAGATCCACAGCCCCATTTGCATTTGTACTTTTGAGCCATGTAACGAAGACCAGAAGGGCTGCTGTGATGGACAGAACTAGTTCAGCTCTTGCTGGATTTTGATGAAAGGCAATTTGATTTCCACAGCCAAGTTATTTAATGAGCCTCTAAAATTACAGCCACAAATTATGCACATACAAAACTATGCATTTGTGCACTGAAGAGGCAAGATTTCCAAAACAGGAAGCCATTGGTCTGCATTAAAAGCAAAACCCTGCCTGCAGAGCTGGTTCCCCATATCAATGTGTGTAATTATTCAGTCTGCCAAGCTAACACAGGTTTGAATGCACAATGGCTCTGTAGGTACCCACCTCACCATTTTCACATTATAGGTGTCTCCTGCTCTGTATATACACCCAAGTGCTACAACTGTGCCACAAATTTGTGTCTGGAGCAAGGAAGGACATGGTTTCTATCACACAAGAAGCGGGTGTCCCCTTTGCTGATGTTGAGCAGGGGATAACGTTGCCTTTACCAAACTGCTTCTTCCTTCCACCCTCAGGGATCCAACACCTGCTTAACCAGTTCTTTGCAAGATGTCTGAGATGTCCTTTAGCCTGCAAACTTTGCACCCCGTGTACTGTGAGGGTGGTGAGGCCCTGGCACAGGTTCCCCAGAGAAGCTGTGGCTGCCCCATCCCTGGAAGTGTCCAAGGCCAGGTTGGATGGAGTTTGTAGCAACCTGGTCTAGTCAGAGGTGTTCCTGCACATGGCAGGGAGTGGAACAGGATAAGTTTTAAAATCCCTTCCAACCCAAAACATTCTGTGATTCATTTACTGGTCATAATGCATTCCCTGCTCCATCAGCAAACATTCCCCTCGTCCCAGTTTTTGAGGCTAGTCATGATTTCTTAAAATTAAATGACAGAGAGTAGGGGAGCTCCATTGCAATACCCAAATTTTAGAAAAGGTAGAGAGGAGAGGAACGTGTCTCCCAAATGAAACTATTTCCAGTCAATATACCCTTCGCTCTCCCTCAGCAGTGAACGTGTCTGTCATCAAGGAGAGGTGTAACCACTTCTTATCTCTTCATCTACTTGCTTTCTATTTATTCAGCTCCAGAGGTCTGATTGGCCCTTAATTATAACATATCCGTTTTCTCTTCTCACTTTAAGTGGTTTAGAGCCTTTTTGTCTCTTTTTTTTTCTGAGATTATCACAGGAGTCCCATGAACATATTTTAAACCTGTTGGCAACGCCATATCAGATCATTTTTTCCTCACACCTTGTGACCTTCCTTTTCTTCATTCTTCACATTTCCAAATAAAGCCCATTAGAGCAGCAAGATTTCACCTCACCAAAGGTGAGATTCTCTAAATATTCAAATCACAACTATCCTTCCTTGTTCAATAAAACCTAATCTCAAAAAATGATGTTGGAATAAGAGTCAGATGGGATCTTTTACTAATTCCACACAGCTCAAGAAGATTTCTGGGAATAGTGGGAAAACAAATTGGTTTTCTGTTCTCAAAGTGATTTTTATAGCAGAGAAAGGAGGTACTTGACTGGCAACTCCCTGAAATGACAGCTTTCTTCTCCAGAGGTCTTAGGAAGCACAACAAATACTCCAGAGCCGCAAATATTATCATTATTCAGAGCAGTTTCCAACACACCTACTCCAGTTCAGTTTCCAGAAACTCCAGAGCTCTGAGCCACCAGTTCCTTTTTTAACCCTTGCAAACCCCTCTGAGGGCACCGTAAGCAGATGGAAAATGATGTTACCCCCCTACTCAATATCTGAAACTTTTTTGTTTAATTTTGTTTTCTGTTTTTTCTCTTCCTTGTAGCAAGTAAATTGTCATTTCTGCCAATTCCTCTTAAAATGAGCACAGTCTCAACCCTTGCTTTCAAAGACTTGCACAGCCACCATCAGTGTGCAAAATCCAAGAGCATTAAAGAGATCTCAATACACAGGCAGCCATGGCAGGAATTTATTTTTATTTCCTTCTGAGACAAAATGCATGTCTTTGTTTTCCATCACGTATTCCCTAATCCCACCTAAGCTGCTATTTAAGGGCAGGTTTTTTATCTTGAATAAGTTCTTTGTACAACCTGACCATTTATAGAATGTTATAGAATCGAAGTTCCCCAGAATGTGGCGACAACTCCCAAAACTGGAGCTCCTGGGAGAGCAAAAGAGCTTCAGAAATAGGAAGAGTTTCCTGTGGAGCAGGAAATGCCAACACGCACCTCCCTGGGCAGAGCAGTATTGGCCGACTGACCCGAGAAGGAGGTGACAGCAAGGCTGGAAAGGCTGATCGTGGCATTTCCTAAACTTAGCAGTGGATGAAATTCAGAAAGGAGCAGCCTCAGAATAAAGCTTAGACTTTTCAACACAGCTATTCTCCCAGGGGTTAATAAATGGGACTGGGAGAGCTGGCAAGTCACTTAGAGGTTAGGCAGAAAACTAGATGCTTTCCAAAAAAAAAAGGGGGGAAAGACTGTAAGGAGGTCAGGGCAGAGTATGGAAAGATTTCATCACCAGCAAAGAGATTTGAGGTTTTGTCCTCTTCCAGCTTTTTTTCTGGATATCTAAATATTTGAGGGCGGGCACGCTGGACAACATGATTCCCACAGCAAGCACTAAAAATCTACTGGTAAAATTGGAGTGAGCTGCCAGATAAATATTAAGAACTGAAGTAGGACTGAAGTAGGACCCTACACAAGGAGAAGGCTTGAGACAGTGCTGGGGTACAAACACTGACCAAAGGGTCCATGGTCAGCTCAGCTTCGGCAGTGAAACCAGGAGGGAGAGCACTGAGCATCTTCATGGAGGCGATTTTAAACATCCAGCTCAGGAACCAGCTGCCATTGCAGCACTTGGCTTCTGCCAAGCTGGACACAACAGCCTTGGAAATGTGCAGCAGAGCATCTCCAAGAGAACTCTTTGGAAAAGCCCAAGCAAAGGGAGCGGCAGAGTTGGTTTCAGCAGCGTGGAGCTAATGGAAAGCACGGCAAAGGATGCAGAGAAGTGGAAGGGACAAGTTTCCACCCCGTGTGCCAGTGCTGGCCCAGGGAACATGTAACATAATGTAAAAATAATATGCTATTAAACATAATGGCCTGATTGACCCAAATGAGTCAAAGGAAGAAAAATCAAAATTAAATGTTTCTATGGCGCTAAATTAAAATGACTTGCCATTATTAAAAAGAAGTGGGAAAGCCAAAATTCAGTATCTCGCCTTTTTGGAGGCTGTAAATTTATCCCAAATTCCTGCATTTCATATATAATTTAGACAGCATTCCAGTGTGGGTAGAAAATTGCTCCATCAAAAAATGTTGGCTGGCTGCACCCAACAATTGTTGATATGAGAACCAAAATGGAATTTGGGTCAGCATGTTGGTCAGAGCGAAAACACTGCATAAAAATGCACACATCCTACTCTGCTCTAGTAATTTCAGCAATAATATCCTTTCAAATATTACTTTCTTGCCAGTATCAGTCTTTATTAAAAACAAGTTTCAAGGCCATGCTTGAGTCCTCCACTCCTTCCATGTCTGTGCACCTGTGGGAGGGGAAAAGGACACTTTGTGTGTTTTAAAAGAACGAGGTCTAGCAGCATGTGTGTGCCATGTGGGATGGGGAGGACCACAGTGGGAAGGAAAAAAGGTAGTTAAGGCACTAGTTAATAAGTGCTAAATACTTACCACTACGTAATAGGAATGGGAGTAGATTTTATTTTGAAGGATGTCTGAAGCCATACCGAATGTTTCTCTAAATATAGAGAACTCAGAGGTTCAAGTGCTTCAGGATGTATAAAATGTGGATTTTCCTCTCATATATTTGCTGTTTATAACGGGTGTTTATGGCTCTACCATACAGTGTGGGCTCAGTATGAGAAAGGAAGAAGGTTTCACTTATTTCCAGAAAACTTACCAGTTCCCAATGACCCTCTATTTCTTTTAACACTGAGCTGGGAGACAATAACCTCCAATTAACAACAACACAAAGCAGCTGAAGCTTGAAATAAGCTGATCCTAACGACTGACTTTGTGTTTAGTTCACAACCATGAAAGTGGGCTCTAAATCCACATTTTCAGCTGCTTCACAGGGACAATAATTAACATCTCTGTTGCAAATTGCATCTCCAGAGCACTTGGCACACACGACCTGGGTTATCCCTGAAAACAGCCAAAGGCAGTTTGTGCTGGAAATATTGAGATCTTTGTTGAACCAGATCAAGGTCATCACCTGCAGATCACAAAAAGGTGCCATTTCTGGAAGCTCAAGAAGGTGGGGAGGAAGAATATAATCCCTGTGCACCTCCTAGCAGGAAAAAAAATGCTGCACTGTACTTCTCCTCCCCCAAGGATGTTTTCCATCCATATTTGCCTCCTGTGGTGATAACTACTCTAGTTTCCTTCTCCTTTGATTTCTAGTCCTGCTTTCGCTGAACTCAGGTCACCACCTTCCCTCTTTCATGTATCCAAAAGGAAAAATTGTGGATGTACCTCCAAGCATCACCTTGCCAAAGACAGTATTTTCAATGGCATCACACCTCAACCATCCAAACTTTCACTCTGAGCATTTTTATATTGCTCAGGATGCAGTTCCTGCAACCCCTGTGATGGAAGAGAACAACGCTCTGTCACATTTTAGTTGTGTTGTGCATTTTTTTTAATTCCCAGCCAAGAAGGCAACGGGAGAAAAAAAATGATGTGGGATTTCAGTACATACGAAACATCTGAAACCAACACACTTGGAACGTCCTGATTGCAAATAAAGAAAGAGGTGATTTGAGATTTTCATATTTTCTTGCGTCTTTGAGGATGTTTTTGGTCTTTCATCCCATTTTGAAGGCGTGTCACCTAATTATGATTCTTTCATCCCTCTATTCCCTAGTTAGAACATGCCAATCCCTTTTACGGCAATCGATTATGACTTGGAGGTTTCCACGTTCCAGCCAGTTCAGAGAGCTGGGATATTTGTGAATACCTGAATAAACTCCTTTAATCCAAAAACAAACTCCACCTGAAAGCGGCGGTATGAAAAGGCCATTCATACGGTGTTTTCAAACTTACTGGTTCATGGTTTCTTTGGATTTGACCCGACTTCCTGTACTAATGGTCTCTGAATGCATTCCCAATTGTGGCTTCTTGCTCTATAAGGTACCCAGCATTTACAGCGAAGAGGAAAAGGAGTTACACAGCAACTGCTTACACAGAAAACTGCCTGAAAGAGCAGAAAACGGACCTGAAGTTAAAAGGAAACATAAAGTTCACAAAAAGCCATCCCCTTCTGCTAAAATTTTTAAACCAAATATTCCCTTGATGTCGTTATTTTTAAAATATCTTGGCTTCTCGCAGATGAGAAATACCTTTAAAATTACCACTGCAATTGTCATTCCCAAGTGTGAGAACTGACACTTTGCTGATTAAGGTAGGACTGTGTTTTAGTAATCTGGGAACATAAGTGCAAATGTGTCGATGATCTCACGGAGTGGGGAAAGACCACAGAGGAGATCTCTGCTCCTGATAGCTGGGGGACAGCACGGGATCACCAAAATCACAGGGAGCAAAATTCCTCCAATACTGCCAAGATCAGGCCGGCAGAAGGAGATTAAAGTTCCCAAACACACATAATCACCCCATGCAAGCAATAATTTTAGAGGCTGTGAGAGGATTTAGAGAGATAGCATTACACGTTTTCACTGTATTTATACATTTTTAAATATATTTTTCTTATACATTTGCACTACCAGAAACATGACTCTGGTGCAGATGCTTTGCTCAGACCTGGTATGTTCACATCATTTGATTTGGGGTCAAATGCTTCATCACCTGGAGAAGCAGAATCCACCTAAACAAACCTTCTCAGCCTTGTCCTATGAAACTTAAACAAAACTACTCAGGGGTGTTCATTTTTTTGGAGATCAGGTCCATTTCAGTTGGAAAGCTGCAGGTGGGTTTCGGTGGCTAAACTTTGACAAGCTGGGGCCTAAATTACAGAAATATATTTGCCAAAGCATTCCAGCCCCCACGGGTGAGGTGGGAGATGTCTTCCTTTCACGGCACTCCTGCTGTCCCCACCCGAAGCTCTTCCCAATTTAAAGACCATAATGCCGAGGCCCAGCAAACCATGCTCATGATGACAGACTTGCACCCAAGAGCCCTTTTAAGAAGTTAATTGGGGCTTTTTTGTAAAACTTTTCCTTAATTACTGCACTTACCGCCTTGTAAAGTTTTACCAGAGAGTGCAAAAACATCAGACCCACAGACAGGCCCTTCTGTTAGAATTTCCATTATTTGGTGGTCTGAAGCCATTTATCTGTCCCTGAACACACAGGACCTTGATTTCAGCATCCTGTGAAAGGCAGGATCTAATGAGGCAGAGGAAAGAAGTGACAGATTTTGGCTTCCTGCAGTCCATCCTCTGAGATGGAAACTCCCGGTGTTGACTGACCGGCCTGGTTGAGTGATAAGCCAGAATGGGCTTGGGCACCAGGCCAAAATGAGGATGGTTCCTCCTTCAGGAGAAGATTAATGGGTTTTGGGATCAGGGTAGAGATTCAGGACTCATCTTACATCTGATTTCCCCCCTTGCAGTGGTGACACTTACCCTGTTGGCACAGGGTCTCTGTATCAGTCACTTGGCTGCCATCTGACCCTGGCTTGCTCAAGATGTGCCAGAAAAGCCCATTCCCTGGAAAAAAAGACATTCTAGCCTGGAGAATTTGGCAGTTCTCCTTCACATACAATATCCTTGGTAGAGGAGGTTTTTTTGGAACCTATAGCTAACGTAGCTTGCTGGTAGTGGCTGTTTGCCTACAAAATAAACAGGACCAGAATATGCCTCATTACAGTCACACAGTGGGTTTTATTTTTCTCTGACATTTCAGGAGGTGGTGCAGAAAATGAGACTCTCTCCAGAGTGATTCACACAGTGGCCAAAGAGGTCTCTGTGGCTGACAGTAAACCGTGTGACCTCCCCATTTCCCAGTAAGGATCCAGTGCCCGGCGCCAGCACGGGACAACAGGGAGAGAGGGAACGGGGAGGGAAGGTTCTTGGAGAGAGATTGGGTTTGGAAACGTCTCTGTGTGAATTTTGACTGTAAAAAGAAAAAAAAAAAAAAGAAAACAAAAAGTAAATGAAGGCAAAGTTTGAAAAACACCAAAACAACTAAATCTCCTCAAACTGAAGCCAATCTTTGATTCCTTCTCTGAAGTGACATCACCACATACCCAGTGCAGCCACAAAGCATGACAGCTGTCATGGGCCTGCCTTGGGAAGGATATATTGCTTCCCTCTGAGAAATATGGAAGGTATTGTCTGTAATCACAGCCTGCCCCGGGCCGGGCAGGGGGGCTGCTTTGTGCAATGAGATCCTTCTGCAGCCTATTTTTGTTTTCCCCTTGGTCTTTCACACAAATTAGACGACTCCCAGAGGCTGGAACCCTCTCCACAGTGGCTGTGCACATCCCCAGGCATTAAGCAAGGAGGTCAGGAAGGGATGGAGTTGGAGAGAGAGGCTTGGTTCATGGGAATGTGGCTTCTCTGAGGTGATGGCTGCAGTGTCCCCTGGTGCCATCTGTTGCTGGTGGCATTCACTGCTGAATGTCTTCACACTTAACCCCATGTCTGCCAAGTTTTTACTACCTTCCATTCTCCTTCCCCCCTTCAGTGATGAACCAAGAGAAGCATAAAGGGTCTTGTTCCGCAGAATTATGGAAATGAAACAAGCCAGCAATGCTTCATTGGATGCAAGTAGATACCTAGGGATTGTATTTCCAGGAATCATCTTATCCTAGAATTATCATAGAATGGCCTGGGTTGGAAGGGACCTTAAAGATGATCTAGGGCAGGGACATCTTTTACCAGACCAGGTTGCTCCAAGCCCCATCCAACCTGGCCTTGAACACTTCCAGGGAACAGGCATCCACAGTTTCTCTGAGCAACCTGTGCCAGGGCCTCACCACCCTCAGAGGGAAGAATTTGTTCCTAATATCTAATCTAAAATTTACTTTCTGCTAGTGTGAAACCATTCCCCCTTGACCTGGCACTCCAGGTGCTTGTAAAAAGTCCCTCTCCATCTTTTTGTAGACTCTCTTCAGGTACTGGAAGGTCACAATTACAGAATCCCAGAATCCCAGAATATTCTGAGTTGGAAGAGACTACAAGTCCAATTCTTAAGTGCAGACATCTGCCTTTCAATAGACAAAACTGGGTCAGGAGTTTGTTCCCAAGGGAGAGAGATCAGGGCCTTGCCTCACTCCACAAGCTGCAGTCTGGCAAAAAGATGGACAAATGCCATAGGAATCTGAAAGATGTATTATGAGGATATGTGTAGTTCATTCTTCCAAATGTCTAGCTCCATTAATGAAACCCATGTTTCATTGTTTCAGGGAATTTTAAGGCCAAAGGGACCATTAGATCATCTGGTTTGACCTGGGTAACACAGGCCAGAGAATTTGATCCACAGAGACAAATAATGTGTGTTTGATTAAGCTCAGTTAACACAATGTTTCACCAAGACAATAGAAATGGATGCACTTTCATAATCCATATTTTTAGGAAAGATCTTACAATTTACGTTTTCCCTTCGGGAATAGGAGCCCAGACTTTATTGTTCTGTTGAATGGTGATGCTGCCTGCATTGGTGGCCTGGCCACACTCCCACCAAGGGGGAGGACGGGAAACGGAAGCCACAGCCACATCCCTTGGGACTGTCACCATCACATGTTGTGCCAGTGGGGCTGGAAACCTCTGAGCCCACTCTGTGTCAAGCCCATGGGGCAGGTGTTGCCAACAACCTTGACCTGTGGAATCCAATTAATAAAGTCCTCTCTCCTCCCTAAGCCATCTCAAATAAGCAGAGCTTAGACTGAACACAAGCTGAGGACACTTCTTCAATTTGCCTTTTTTTGTTATTATTATTAGCAGAAACACAGTGGAAGATACTCAGACGTTCTGGCCATGAGCAGAGAGTGAAGCTTTGAAATAAAATATCTTTATTATGGCTGCATATTTCAGCTGGCACCAGATGAAGACAATGCGATGAGCACTGCACAAGGAATTGCTGGAAGACACCAGGAACAAATGGCAGAGGAAGGCTGACTAGTGGTGAGAAAACCAAAATATCTTTAGAACCACTGGGAATTATTAAAGTTTTGAACATACTTCATGGCATCCCTCTGCTCTTTCATCAGCTGTGCAAGTGATCGGCATTTTTTCTCATTCAAATTTTGGCAATAAGATTTTGTATCCCACAAAAGAGTATCCTGTGCTCCTATTTCCTTTTCCCAAAGTATTGAGTGATAAATGGAAGCATAAGGAGACTTTCTCAAGGTTATACAGGAAGTCTAAGGAAGGGGCCAGGAATCCAAACCTGAATTTCTGGGTCTGAGTCCATCGTTACAAACCATAGAGAAAATTATGATAAAGAATATATAATATAGGATATACAATACACATTCCTTAGCCTAAATAATGTTCATTTCAGACAGGGGATAGTTAAGAAGATAAGAACTGCATCTAGCTATGATGCAGTTTCCCAACTACTGACAGTGCTTAAACCTGTTTAAATGAGAAGGGAAAGGTTTGTCACAGACTGCAGTCACCACCACTTTGAATTTTTTCTGATGAAACCCATGCAAATGGTGATAATCCTGAAAGAGAAGGATCTAGAGACATAATGTTTCGCCAGGTTTTCCATTTCCAAACTGGTAGAGCACATTTCAACAGAGACTTTTGGTAACGGTGTTGCTCAAGGTGTCCATAACACACAGCAGAAAACAGTGACTCCACTGTCTTTTCTCCTTTCGTTTTTAAGACTCCCTTTTTAATTTTTTTTTCGTCTTGTGGTCCACATTACTCATGGACTGCAAATGATTCCCAAGAAAGCCACAATCAGTGGATTCTCCCTGTCTGTGCAAACAAGACTGGGTCCGACCCGCCGTGGGGTCATTGTTAGCAGCCCACTTTTGGCTGGAGCTGAGCTGTGAAGCCAATTCACACACACGGCCACCCCTCACGAGGTCTGTGTTCCAGAGGACCAGCAAGGCTCCCACGGTCACTGCCCACGGCTGGGGCAGCCAGTCCTGGTCAGCGAATCAGGACGTCTTTGACCACCCTGCTCTCTGCCACACCAGCAGAAGGGGATGATGCCTTTGAAACAACATGGGGCATAAAATAATAAAAGCATAGATATGAAGTCATTAGAAAGAGTCCAAAGCAGGGCAACAAAGACGGTGAAGGGCCTTGAGGGGAAGCTGTGTGAGGAGCAGGAGAGGGCACTTGGTCTGTTCAGCCTGGAGCAGACTGAGGGGAGACCTCATTGCAGTTACAACTTCCTTGTGATGGGAAGAGGAGGGGCAGGACCTGATCTCTTCTCTGTGGAGACCAGTGATAGAATTCCAGGGAATGGTCTGAAGTTGTGTCATGGCAGGTTTAGGTTGGATCTCAGGAAAAAGTTCTTCCCCCAGAGGGTGGTTGGGCACTGAACAGGCTCCCCAGGGCAGTGGGCACAGCACCAAGGCTGACAGAGCTCAAGAAGCGTTTGGATGATACTCTGGGGCACATGGTGGGACTCTTGGTGATGACCCTGTGCAGGGCTAAGGGTTGGACTCGATGATCCTTATATGCCCCTTCCAACTCAGCATATTCTCTGATTCTGTGTGATTCTGTAATTAGTGGCAGGCAGTGGGGTCCTAATGGGCCACAGCAGCATCGTGAGGGTTCAGCACCTCTCGTGGTGCTGAGCTGCTCAGACGTGGCAGACACAGGGCAATGGAAAAGGCTCCTCACACGGCTGTGGGCAGAGAGCCACTGCAGTCCTGGGTTATCTGGTTTCCAGGCTGAAACATCGTGACCTCAGCTCCATTCCCTGCAGTCTCAACCCAGCAGTGCTAATTTAACACCAGCATCCTGGTTGGCAAAGGCAGCAGGGAGGCCACAAATGAAAGTTCTCCTCCTCCCGTGGGCCTTCTTCAATGGGATGTGAGTCACCCAGAGGGCTGGGAGACGGGTGGAGGAGGCAGGGAAAGGTGTCACTGGGAACAATCATCGTTTGTGCTACCTGGACACAGTGGGACTTTGTTCCTCCACCAGCTTGCACCAACACAGGAGTCCCTCCTCCACATGCATCCCTTTGCCAAACAGTAGGACTGAAGGAATCAGCCTGTACCACCAGAAGCGCCTGGAAAGGTGGCAGGTTTTAGCCCTTCATAATCACATTGGAAGGAGGAATTAATTTTAAGTTATCACAAAAGGTGACAGAGTTGTCTTGCTTATGAACTGCTGCTGATTCTGTGTGTACTGATCTGTCGAGGAGAAAAGAGCCAGAAGCCTTTATTGGCTTCGCTGTGCCGAGAGAAAGTGTCTGCCCTCTTCCACAAGATAAGTTCAGCCTTGTTTATTTTCATTTTAGCTGTTCAAAAAGCTCTGTTGTGTGCCTTGTACCAGACAGTATCACTGTGCCTTTAAAAAGGAAAGGAAGTGTGGTCCTGGCAAACATAACTGGAGCAATAAAATATAAATCTTTCTAATTGTTGTGGAGACAGAAAGCAAAACAAACTGTACTTAAGTACATTGTAAGAAAATGTCAGAGATTTGAGGGAATGGTCATTAGCATACGAAATCATTTATCTCCCATGAGTAAGTGAGTTGGATGGAGACCAACCCATTTAATTTTCAGTATTTTTCCCCTTGGGATTTCTTGGAATGTCAAAACTACTATTTTTTCCTCCAGGAAAGAAGATTGACTTCAAGGCTGATGTTCAGAGACCACAGAAACAAGTTGAACACAGTGTCAGCTCCCCCAGTCACCCTCTGCACACGTGTGTAGACGAGTCCCCTGCTATGGGTGAGGGTGCCCGTGTGCCCAAAGCTCTTGAGCAGATACCCCATCTGAGGTGTTAGACCCCCTACAACATTCATGTGTGTTTCCTGTCACTGCCATCCAGCTCCTGAATCATCACCCCCACCCATGAGGGTGTCCCCAGGATGTTAAATTTGCTGAAATGAAAATTACAGCTTCCTGTAGGTCTGCAATCCCCACGACCACTGCAGAAAACCACCCCAAGAGCAGCAGAGTCATTTTAGAGTCACCTCAAACCACCCACTGTCTAACTGGTCCAGCTGGTCCCTTCCCTGACGGGAAACTTGCCTGGAAGACACTTTCACAGACAGTTGCATCTTTGCTGTGCCTGACACTGTCACTCCACCAACACCACGTCTCCTTTCTTTCTTTCTTTGAAATCTAAATTAGGGAGGGAGAAAACTATTGGGAAAAATGTGGCAGGAAGCATCTCCGTACAGGTGATGGGTGAGGTGTCACAGGACCCTTCAGCCCTCCCCTAAATGTTCCCTCTCCCGGGAGAACCCAGGGATGGGGATGAATTGAGCTTGATGGGGAGCCCCACGACTCCACACTTGGTTACACAGCTGCTGAGCTGAAATGCATGAAGTTATTTGAGACAGTTACAGAAACATTTGGGTACCCTGAACTTCTCCCTGCTGGATTCTTGTCCCAGATGGGAAGAAAATGAAGTTCAGATATTCTGGGATTAATATAATCAGAGAATCTGAGGGGAAAACTCGTGAGACGTTTTCCTCCTTCCTTTGATGAGGGGGGTGTCTCCAAGGTTAATGAACTGCATCCCTCACAGTAGGCAAAATGATACCACACATGTTTCAGAGCAGAGCGAGCTTGGAGGTACCATGGAAAAGGTTTATTCCTTTAATTATAGAACAGGAAAATTGTGTTTCACCTCCCTGGCAAGGCTGTTTCTAGCGAGAAAGTACTGAACAGTACCAAATGCAAATATCTTGCTTTTTTTTCCCTTTTAATAAGGTGGTCGAAAGGTCTAAGGGGAAGCAGGGATTTTGGAAGTATGCACAAAGTCAACAGTGCAGTTAGCAATGGGATAGTAAGATTTCACAGCTCTGCTTTGATCAGTATTTCAGAAAAGCGAAGCCATAGTACAGAACGTCCTCTGAACTGAAACCAAGGCAGGCTTTGTCTTTTATCTCAAATATCAGCTAAGAAAATTAAAATGATATGAAAATGCTGAACTCATTACATTTTACTCGCGGTTTTACAAAAGTGCTCCAGTAAGGGCATATGGTTTCTTAACGAAGGTAGAAATTTCTGGGGCACTCTAAATGCTTTGTAGGGTCTATATGTGAGCCAAAGAAGTCACTGTCTCCCAAAAATCCTTTACAATATGAAGCTGAAGCCACTTACTAACTATTGGTTTTAGGAGCATAGTGGTGGTTTCATTTTCTTTTCAGAAGACTTTGACAGACCTAGCCACTAAAATGTCAAGAAGGAAGGGAATGATTGATTTTGCTTTTCAGCCTAATTAATTATTTTCACCTTCCTCACACTCTTTTTAGTCCTCCTTCATTATTTTGTTTTCGTGCAAAAGTCCTTGTGATGTTTGTTTGAACTCACATACAAGCAAAAGAAAAATGCCCATCCGTAATTTGAAGCAGATGGAGCTTCGGCACCCAGAGCTTGGGTTGTACCTGGAGGTTATGTCATGGATGCAAGAAAGAAATTAATTACAAATGGATTTGGTGACATCTGTGGCTTTGGTGACTTCAGTGGATCTGGATCAGGCCTATAGTTGTATAATAAATATCCATTTTAATCCTGAACACCAAAATTATATCCAACACCTGTATTTTTATGGCTAAGCAGAGACAGCCCTGAGGGAAAGACAACCTAAGCAGGCAAAACAAGAATGATAATAAGAACTTTTACTAACAATTTTCTACCTATTATCTTTTTTCTTAAGCATTTTCTTCTGCTATTAATAAATAATAAATGAGAGCTCAGGATTTCACCTTATTGCTCCCAAGATTTCATATGATTTCAGACAACAAAAACTCCTACCAAGCGTCATCTTATCCAAATACCTGCAGAACCACAAGTGTCACACAGTGAAGGGACAAACCCCATCCTCACCTCAATGGAGAGGACCTCAGCCTGAGTTATGGTGCTGATCCTGATCCAAACCACTTTGATGTAATGGGAGATCAGAGGGAGCTGGAGGTCGGGACCTATTTGTGTAATTATCCCATGTCTGTTGTTCTTAGCAAAACCACAAGACCTCACTGGAGCAGCCTCACCCAGGATGGCTCTGGCCTACAGGGATAACACAGCAAAGCGAGGAGGTGTGTGAAATTTTGTTTTCTTTAAAACAAGCAGAGTCTTCTAAATCTTTTCTGAATTTCCCTCTCTCCATCATGGTTTGTTACGAAGTGATCTGCAAATAACAAGTGACAAAAGCAAAACCATTCTACAGGTTGTTAAACCTATCTTGTGGATGGTGGGGAAGATCAGAGCCACCTCCAGCAATGGCTCAAAGTTAAGGAAATATGTGATCCTTGGTACAATTTGGTTTCTAGTCTTTAAATTTTATCAATGTCTCTGCACATCAGCACCAGCCTAAACAATTACACTGGGGGAAAAAAAGAGTGAGATGGAAGCAAACCAAATTTTGCTGTACCAAGGATGAGGGACACAGGACAGTGAACAGCTTTTTCCACATCACAGAGTAGAAACAAGGGAAATTGTGATGGGATTGGGGTGGGATGAGAATGCCAGAGACTCAGAACAGGAGGCAAGTTTCATGCATCCCAAACCCTCCCTTGACAGCAATGCCATCATCACCCTTGGTTCCCTAGGCTGCTCTGCTGTCACCATCAACCATTTTGCTTTGGATTTCACCAGAGCTAATGTCCAGGGAATGATGATTTCTATCTGACAACAGCACATTTTTAAGGAATTAAAGTTCTATGCTGCTAAGTGGAACTGTTCACACCAGAAATGACCCACATTCTTCCAGTCGAGGAACATAAATGGATCCAACTGTGCTTATCCATCTGCAGTCAGGGTGCTCAGCAAAATACCTGAAAAAGCATTTCACACACCAGGTTGCTCAAATGCCCTTTGAGAGCAGCGTGATTGGCCTGGCCATGATCCTGAACAGGAAAAGAGGTTAAAATTGTCCTTTCAATAGAGCAATTGTCAGTTATTCTCTGGTCTCCAGCTATGATGCATCCCCATGGAGAGGAGCAGGAGGAGGAAGGCAGGTACAGGACAGGGCAGCAGCAATTTCAGAGCTAGTTTGCTCTGTGCTTCCCAGTGCTGCTCTGGGATGTAGCTCCAGGTCCTGATCTGTCCTCCCCTGTACCATCCCCAGCTCTCCCAACCAAAGTGAGCTGTGGTTGCTCTCATAATTTGCCCATGTCTTTCCTAGCATGGATTTTTCCAACAGTTGTTAATTGACTTAAGGCCTTACTTTTAACTCCAAACCAAATCCTGAGGCACTCCAGGGAGGTTGTTCCAGCCTGTCCCTCCTCAAGGGGTGCAACCACCAAACCTAGGAACAAAAAACACGTTGGTGTTTATTTTGGGATGCACTGGTTGCTGGTGACTAACCTCGCTAAGCCTTTGGCCCCGGGATGCGGCTTGGCTTGGATTTGGCTTTTCGCAAGCTGGCAGGTGACACTGCACCACTGAAATCCCTTTTCCCACTCCAGGAGCTTTTTGTGCTGAGACACACCACCATCCCAGGGGCTGGATGCTGGGTCAGCAGGGAAAGGCAGCAGTTCCCAGTCCTTGACAGCCCCATGTCCTGCCAGTGTCAGCTCCACACTGTGCATTTCCAGATGCCCCTTGGGACATGAGGCTTCAGGGATCTCTCTTCATTTTCTCCCACTAAATATTTTTCTTTTAAAAAACTAAAAGAAAATCAACCTTCTAAACATTACTAGATACTAGTGTGCATAGATGTAGGTGCATTTTTACCTGAGTACAGAAGAATTTGCCAGAACTTTCCAGAAAGCTACTGGGCTTTATCCCTCTGGAAGGTGCCCTACCCTCAGTAGGCAAGTGATCAATGAGATCAGGCAGCTCTAAGGAACTATGTCATTTGTCCAAGTATTAGTCCAGTTGTGCATTGCTGTGCTTCTCCATGGTATAAATCCATCTGTTAGTTCCCCATTCACAAGAGTTTATTTTGGGCTTTTTTTCTCTGGTCCAAACTCTTGAAAATTTATTTCACTGTAATCAGTTTTGGCAGGGAAAAAAATAAGGAGAGGAAGAAAGGAAAAAGAAGAGGAGGGAAATTCCCATGCAACAAAAACTCTACGACAGCAGAATTCAGATAAACATACAATAATAAAGAAAAATGCCTCCTTTGATTTTTGTTGGGTGCCATGGCTTTCCTGGCTTGGCTAAATTAGCTGAGAGCAAGAGTCCCCATGCAGTCCCATCCCTGTTCCAGCCCGTACAAACAGAGGAAGTGGTTTCCTGGGAACAAAACCCACATGAAAGTTTTGCTGATGGTGCTTCACTTCCTGCCATTTCCTCCTCTCTTCACATTTCACACATAAACCCACAGGCAGGACAGAGCACCTGGTGCCTGGGTCAGATTTGTTATCTCATGTGAAAGAAGAGGGCACAGCTTACCATCTGTGCTGAGCAAGACAAGTCCCAGCACAGCTCAGTTAAATGTCTCATGAAATGGCAGAGGTCATGTCAGACTTGTTTTCAATGGACTCCATCCATAACTGGTGGGACAAGAAGAGTAAAAACGCCTTTCTCCCCTCCATCAGCTCTGATACATCTTTGCTCTGGTGCCATGGCCATGAGGTCCTCAGGTCACAGACATGCTGTGGGTGCCCTTATTTAAAGTGATGCTCTTACTGCGATTACTTCGGGTTAAGAATGAAAAGGTGACCAAATCCAGTTCAAAGGGCTTGAATTTAAAAACACCTGCAGAGCAATCAAGTATCTGCAGCGTTCCAGTCATCTCTGGTCTCACCTGGCTGCAAGCAAGGATCAGGGTCCAAGGGATGATGACATGTTATCAGTCACCTGACCTACCCAATTTTTGCTGTGAAATAAAATGTATCACAGAGTCATGGAATGGTTTGGGTTGGAAGGGACCTTTAAACTCATCTTGTTCCAACTCCCTGTCATGGGCAGGAACACCTTCCACTAGACCTGATTGCTCCAAGCCCCATCCAGCCTGGCCTTGAACAGTTCAAGTGATGGGGCAGCCACAGCTTCTCTGGGCAACCTGTGCCAGGGCCTCACCACCCTCACAAGGAAGAATTTCTTCCTAATATCCAGTCTAAACCTTCCCTCTTTCAGCTTAAAGCCATTTTTTTTTAATACTTAAGACTGTAGAAGGATTAGAGCCTAGTTGCTTCCAGAAGCACATTTCCCAAGTTGTGGCAAAGATAAAAAGACTTTAATGGGTCAAAAGACCCTTCTCTGGGGTCAAGGCTGCATCCAAAATATTGAATGGACTGTTTTGAATGTGGCATGAATCACACAGAGCAGAATGTTGGCTGGTTTTTGAAAAATAGTGCTTAAATACCTTTAGTGCAATTTATTTAAGTTTAGTTAAGTGTTGTTAAGGAAGCCACAGGACATTTAAGGGAGCAATGAAAATAGTCTGATAAGATTGGACAAAAAAATCAGGGAGCTCATAGTCAAAAACATTCTGTTTCTAAATCAAAGCAATAATGCCTTTCATTATAAAAACTAGATATTTTGTTCTTTTGTTAATGACTTCGTGTTAAAATATTGTAAGTCTACATTTTGCAGAACCATGAAGAACAACACAAGGAAAGGTTCTCTGCTGAACACCTCAAACTTTAATAAACTGCAGGTCTTACAGTGGTTTATGTCTTGAAAATTAAACCTTTAACATGTGTTTGAAAACTCAAACTTCAGCTGTTTCAGTTAATTAGAAAGCTTAAAAATTGCAGCTTAATGAATTCAGTGTTTGTTTATGTTAAACTGTCAAGCAGTTAGGCAATGAAAAAGTGCCATTTTGGGGAACATCTGATTGCAGCCCATGCGGAATTCCACATGTCAGAGAAGCTGGAAAGCATTTTATTGAACCATTGTCTAGAATGTGAATTAATCCCCTACTACTTCATAAAAGACTTCTTAGTAGGGTTGACAAAGGATTTATCATAATTATTGCTCTGGCCTGGATCATGATTATAAACGATACTCTGTGTGTATTTTGTTTATAAAATTCCCAGTTTGCAATTAAAGCAACCTGCAATTTGCTCTTTCCCTGCCTTCTCGTCAGCAGCTGATCTGAAAATCTACCATTTGTTTTCAAAATTAATACCTGTCAAACATTGCTTTTGCTCTACAGTGCCAGGAAAAGTGAAGAGGAAGAAATGTTTGAAAGATTTTAACAGAAGGGGATTGGTACAGAGCTGGTAGGGAATAAATGATGCTTCCTATTTGTTAGGACAAAAGCTGCAACCACTTTTCTGTGTGTAGCTGTTTCATTGCTCGAGAGCCAAATCAAACACCCTTAATTATGTCAAGCACCAGCAGTTTGTTTGATTTTAATGAGATCACTTCTGAGGTTCCTGAACTTGGTTTTTCTCTAAATTATCACCAAGAGTGTTTGCTTGATTTTTTGGTGCAGGTGTGGGTGTCCCGGGTATGAAAGGGATGTGTTAAATTAACAGGGTTTCATGTGCTCCTCCAGGAAGTGTTTGGGTGTGTTTCCAGCCAGGGAACAGAAGCAGCATTGCAGGATTTACCTGGCCAAGGTGTTGTGGTTGGTGACTATGGAGTGGTCACGTAGATTTTTGAGGACAGGAGTGGGATCTGCTGTCCTGTGGGAGCTGCTGAACACCAGCAGAGAAAAAGGCAACTTGGGCGTAAATCAAGTGAATTGAGGATGCCATGAGAAGGGTCTCACACCTTGGGTCTTACTGGGATCATCACCCCTAACAGAAATTTGACATCTATGTAGCTGGGTTTGAAAATAGAGTCTCAACCCAGGATTACGTGTCCTCTGGGTCACAAGTGTAGATGTTCCTTCAAGATGCTCCAATAATAAACATGACCTGATTCAGTCTGGGCACCTTGAGTCCTCTGTCTTTCCTCCTCTTTATTTCTTTTGCCTGAGAGGGTTTTTTGCATCCCAAACACTTGACCGGGTCCTTTAGGATGCACAAGAGTCTGGATGAGGAGCTGGCTCATTTCAGATGGAACAGACCTGTGGCTTTAATTTCACAACATTATTGTTGTTGTTGTTATTGTCATCATTATTATTATCATTATTGTTATTATTAAATTAGTTTGTCTTATAAATGTGAAAACACTCGTTGAAGAGGATATTCCAAGCCCACTGAAATACTTAATGGTAAAAGGACAGACCTGAGTGGGTATGAAGAGAAATTTTTCATAAAATTTAACCTAAAGACACATTTTGAACACCAAGAAAATCCATTAAGGTCACAATTTCAAGTTCTTAACTGTGTATGATAGTCTAAAGTCCTTCAAATCTGTTTTTACCTCTTTGATGCCACCTCTAAGTCTGCAAGCCATCGCGGGCTCCTTGACTGCTGCAAGAATAAACAACTCTGCAGACATCATCCAGCCTACAAGTCACTTGTATCACTTGTGGTTTGTATAAAACCATGGTCCTTTCCTTTGGAAAATTAGTCTTAAACACTGTTGCAAACACCAGTTGTACTGGGTATGCCCAAAGTCAATAGATGGCCCATTAAACATAGTTACTGCCTATGCAAAAGCTTTTTCCCCTCCCAGTAAATCAAATTCCCATTTTCCATTCACAAAAATTTGTGTGTCTGTGCGTTGGTTTTGAAGTTGACTGCTTTGGATGGTGTTCAAACATCAATACATTTTTATCACAGGTTTTTGGAGGGTTGTTTTTTTTTTTTCATATGAAAGTTAAAAGCCTAATGGGATCGCTGCACAGAGACGGAATGGTTCCCGGGGAGGAAGTAATATATGATAAAAAGAAGGGTGTTTGATTTCAAAGCCTTCTAACAGAAAGTTTCAGAAAACCATGAATAGAAAACACTTACACTAATGCTGCCAGCCTACATTATGTATATCAAATAAAATGAAAAAAAAAAAAGGTTCTTTTTTTAGCTCTTGGGGGAAATTAAAATAACATACTTGTACAGGAGAATATGCAATCTAAGTGAAGGCTTTGTTTATATTTAATACAACACAGGGAAAGTATTTTTGAATTCATTGGAGCAAATCAAGCTGGATACATTTCAGTGCCCGGGACTGACCATTGCAATGATCCTTGTGCTGGCCTTTCTCCTGAGCTTGGCTTGGGTGCCCCTACACTGATTTCACTGATGGCCATCACCAGGGCATCAGACAAAACTCAGACATTAACTAACTCCCTCTTCATAATCTGAAATGTGTTTCATTTCTTCTCACTCCTTCATTTTCTTGTTTGATGTGAAGTTTTCCAGAGTGTTTTTCCTTGGTTGGGTTCCTAATTTTTTTCCCTGGAGACAGGATTACATCCATCATCCTGAGAACATTTCGTGTCAGTTCTCTGTCTCAGTTCCATAAATACGTGTGAGTTCATAAACCTATTTTCAAAAGGCTAAGTTTTCTCTGAAAAGAAGAAAATTTTTAACATATGATGGAAGTGATAAATAAGAGCTGTTTGTGTGTGTGTGTAATGTGAGGTTTGTGGAAGTTTTAGCCAGCTACTGGAACCCATGGAAATGTAAAATGGAGCTCTCGGTGTTGTTCTTGCTTGATGGCCCAAGCAGAAACACTTGGACCTTCTGGACATGGGAAAAAGAGTTATTCTCAGTGGAAATATCCCATAAAGAAAACCCACTTCTGCATTCAACCCAACAGAAATTCAGCAGACCTTGGCTCAAACCGTGATGTCACTTGCAGAGAAGCTTTAAATCTCATATATTTATTTTTTTTAATGTATTTATTTCTGGTTTTGCTTTTCAGATTTGCTTCTGAGCAAGTCTGGCTTATCCAGTCCCATATTTGCAGCCAGGCAAAACCTCTCTGGGAGGTTTTCCTCCCCCAAGAAACACAGGATGCTCCGTTGTGCTGAGTCCAGGGAAGTGGTGGACTCACCATCCCTGGAAGGGCTCAGAAAATGTGTGGATGTGGCACTTCAGGACGTGGGTTAATCCCATGGTGGTGCTGCTGCTGCCCGGTGATCTCGGAGGTCTTTTCCAACCTTAATGATTTCATGTTCTCACTGTGCAGCATCAGCCACCACAGGCACCACCAGGCAGCAAGGAGGAAAGGCAAAATGTGACTGTGTTCCAGAAAGCAGGATTTATCCCTCATTATATTGGATGTGGCAGGACACTTATTTCAGTGCATCCCATATGAAAATATATTCACAAACACGCGGAATTAAAATATGTGCAGTTGCTTTTCTTCACCGGTTTTCTGCTAACAATGTTTGGCTGGTATTTATTTGTTTGAGTGTTTGAAGAGGGACTTTTATTCATGTGAATATAGGTATTCATCATGTAAATGAATGTATTTATTCTGTAAAGGCTCACTCTGTCTCTGCTACACTCATGCAGTTACTTGATAGGAATGTGACAAGAGGAAATTGAATATAAAGTCTACTGGACAGCCAATAAATCAGGCTTATATCTTTCTCTCTACCTCAGACAGGAAGGAACCCAGCTATTTTTAAATCTACGGTCCATATAACCAGCCAGAGCTGGTTCTTCTGTTAAAAAAGGGGGAAAAAAAACCAGAAAAGAAAAGCTAACAAGATTTTAAAAATTCTAAAATTCCTTAGACTTGTTTACCTGGCCATGTACCCCCATGCTCACTGCCTCCCCTGCCCCAAGGTGCACAACATCACAACACAGCCAAAATATGCTCAAGGACCAATGTCAAATCCAACATAGGGCGCATTCATCAGCCCCAACCAAGAGCTGGGTGAAAAATAGACCCATAAAAAACAGTTTTCAGAGCACTGCCAACTCCAAGAGCGCTGGTCACGGTTGTGGAGCCACCCTGTCCAGATGTGACAAATCCTCTGTGCCAAGTAGGCTGTGGCACAGGTCTTTTAAAGTCAAATTTCTCCAGCTTGGAGCATTTTGGAGGCAGCAGAGCCGGTTACATACACATGACCTCGCCAGGGCTGCCGGGTAGGAGTGATTCATTCCAAGCAATCCCCCAGTGTGAATCTTTGCTGATTAACATTTTCATTTGTCTTCCTTTAACAAGCAAGTTACTGCTGACGAGGAGATGAGGGATTCTTAAGTTTCCTAGAACTAAATTAACTATTCCTACCCGATTCGCTCTGGCTGAACTTACATTATATTGCCCTCAAGGCTGTTAATTTGAAAAATGCTCTTGGATTTTTTTTATTTTACTTTTTTTCAGTGTTCCTGATAGAGATCCAAGTGCTAATAAGGAGTTAAGTTACATTTCATGGTTAGATTTCTTAATTGCCAATGTTGGCTGAAACTTGAACAGTTCAGAGATTCTGTTGATTATGTCGGCCTGAATATTATTACATTGAAATCCCTGCAGGATAACTGCAGCTTTTGTTGTATCCATTGCATCATTTTCCCAATGTTGTTCAAACCCAGTACTATAATAATTTTGTGGATTGGAAGGAAATTAACTGTGTCCATAGAGCTGTGCCTCTCAAGCAGGCACTGCACTGTAACTGTGTTAGAATCACAGGCTGGTTCAGGTTGGAAGAGACCTTTAAACTCATCTTGTTCCAACTCCCTGTCATGGGCAGGGACACCTTCCACTAGACCTGGTTGCTCCAAGCCCTGTCCAACCTGGCCTTGGACACTTCCAGGGATGGGGCAGCCACAGCTTCTCTGGGCAACCTGTGCCAGGGCCTCACCACCCTCACAGAGAAGGATTTCTTCTGAATTTCTAATCTTACAAAAGATTCTTTGGTCATATTTGCTCCATCATCTGGATGAAGCTTCACAATGTTTTCAAGGAAATATTCCCCAGTCTGTAATTCTTCACCCACACAGCTCAAATATTTTAGCACAGTATGGGAGAAGATCCTCTGTTCAAGAGCTCAGAAACAAGAGTTCCAGAAAAGTTAAAAGCCACTTTTTTGGAACAACCTGGTCTAGTGGAAGGTGTCCCTGATCATGGCAGGGGGTGGAATGGGATGAGCTTTAAGGTCCTTTCCAAGCTGAACCATCCTGCAATTCCATGATGACTGTATGATACGGCTTTCAAAACAAGCAGCTGCAGTGGGACACATCCCCAGACACAGAGAGATGCTCATCCCAAGGCAAGGCATGGGAATCAGCAGGGATATTGGGTCAGCCTGATTCCACAAGGCTGCAGTGCCCCAGCACCGTACCTGCTGCTCCCACTGCAGCTCATTTAAAAATGTGCCTTTTCTACACATGGACCTAAAAAAAAAAGTCTTCAGACAGATCATCCGTTACCCTGAGTCAGCAGCAGCTTCAGAGGCCATTTGTTCAGTTTGAGAAATGGCCTCTCTGAAGGTACAATATTCTCTCTAAGCCCCAGCTCTCACTGTCTCATATATCAGCTCATTAAGAACACGGCTCGTCTCGATGGGGCCGATGCAGATGATAAGAGACATCAAGTAGCAGCCCATGACAGGAGGAGCACGAGAGTCCTGGCCAGGCTGATTGGACTCAGCTGTCCTCTCCTCCCCATCCCCGGCTCCACCAGGAATTCCCAACTATTTTCCTGGTTGCTTTTAGATGACTCTCACTCCTGTCACAGCTAAACTTCCTGTTTGGTTTTATTCTCTTTTCAGGAAATGCATCATTTTCTTCTTCATCACTTGTTAAAATTGGTGTAGTCTCACTGCATCCCCTGCAAATCCAAATCCTTGCTCCACCAAGGAAATGTGTTTCTCACTTTCCCGGAGTCAGTTTCTCAGAAGTAATTTCTGTATAAACTTTCCACCCTGCTGTTTTCTGTCTTGTGTTCAAAAGGCCTTAAAACATGTCAATTTTCTGTTTCCTTCTATGGTACAACAATCTTTTTAGTAAATATCATAAGCATCTCTGTTGAAGGTGCAAATATAATTCTCTGCTGTTGGCTGAGTATTTCTTTCTTGCTGGGTAGGCACCAGAAGTCACAACCCACAAAGCCTCATTGGGTATCTGAGATGAGTATAAACACTAGAAATATATAATGGATAAAAATTCTCATTTATTCTGTATTTACACGTACTTGGCTATTTGCAATATTGCCCAAACCTAGAAGGAATGGTGGATTTACAGGTGCCAAACATGGGCAGGATTAATAAGGTGTTTAAGGGTGTCAGGAATTTTGTTTCTGTAAAATTTGCTGGGTTTCCTCACAACTCCCCTTTGAGAGAAAAAGTACATGTTGTTGTTTCAAAAGCACAAGAGCAGGGATGATTTTGTCACTGAGATTAACAAGAATTTTCAGCCTTCAGAACTCTGCTACCAACATCCCATGTGGCCCTGGCTGGATCTTTTAGTCTCCTTGTCCTTCACTTGCCACTCATGAATTTGAGACTATGTCACTGCTGTGGTCAGAAGCAGGTTGAGATCAGCTGGGAAAAGCAATGAAAAGGCAAAATGTGAGAATGCTCATTTTGGGCTTGTTCTGTTAAATTTTGGGTTCAAAGAAGGAATTTTCCATGGGGAGGAAAGATGAGTTGCTTATTATCCTCATTATTCAGGGCATTCACTGCTCATTCTCCTGCACGTGGGCTTTGCAATGGCCAGACCCTGCTCTCTCCACACAGGTGACACTGACACGTGAGTGCCACCTTTGTGCCACACAATTTGCTTTTAAAGTGTGAACAGGTGAAAAGTTCACAGCAAAAATAGTTCCACCCTGAGCCTTCAACCTTCCTGCCATCCACCCAACTGCCAGATTCCTACTGATACCAGGGAGAGCAGAATCAGCACTCACATAATGCCGAGCTTTGTTTTTCCTGGTTTATTATTGCTGTCGGTGACTCCTGTGTTCCTGAGGGTTTATTCACCCTGTCTCCTGGATATCTCTCTCTTTTCGTATTCATCTTTCACTTCTTTGCACTGTTCCTGGTTGGATAGATGAGATCATGGGCCTGGCAGTGTTGTTTTTGGACAGACTCTCACCTTATCAGATGTGAGCAGAGTGTCCCCTCTATTTGACAGAGCTGCATAGCCGGTGAATTCTGCATTTTGCAGGAGCTCTACTACCAAAAACTTTGGTTACTAAGTTTATTTGTGTGTTTGTTTATCGACCTGAGCATCTGTTTGGTGAGAAAACATGGTGATGAATCCCATTTCCCCAGGGCTGGTCTGGGCAGTGATGAGCTTTTCTGCCCTGTGTCCCTTGTGAAGCAGCTCCCACACACTGGGTTGGGAGCCTGGGAAGTGGGGAAGGAAAGCAGCCAGTCCCAGGAGTGACTGTTGTGTGATAGCACCTGCAGGGTGATGTTTTTCTGTCACCTTCTTTGCTGTTCCCAAATGCTGTGAATTAGAGTCAGCCAGACAAACAAGGGGGGAGGGCATCTATTTTTTTTCTCCCATTTGGTCAGAATTTGAAATGTGAAGAAATCTTTTGCTGCCTCTCAGGATAATGGTTGACCTGCTGCTGTTCCCATGTGAATGGGAGAAATTTGGAGTGTATCATATAACCCCGTGATTCCTTAAAAAAAAAAGGATTTTCTAAAGAATGGGAACCAAATTATTTCTCTCTCCTTTTGTCTTAAAGAAGACCACAACTCTCTGATTTGGGCAGCATTTCAGCTTCCAGTGCAGGTCTCTGAAGGATGAAAGGATCTATAGCAAGTGATAATGTAATTTATTAGCACCAGGGCTGAGAAAACAGCAAAAAGAGAAAGATAAATTCAGGAGAAAATAGAAGAAAAAATTCCACAAAAAATATGCTCTTGTGCCTGAACTTCTTAAATCCTTTCAGTGCTGAGCACTCTGCTCAGCACACTTCTGGCACCAGGTCCCACCTGGATGGCTAAGCTTCCCTTGGGCTTGCCAAGTCCACTTTTAAATGCCACAAGCAAACCCTAGTCTGGGATCCACAGCTGGGAGAGATACTCCAGGCAGAGAAACAGCCTTTAATGTACCAAAAGATCCAAAATCTCCATATCTTAATGAGTCAAAATGGAAAGATCTAATGGTGACTTGATCTTATGAATTTTATTCCCGTTAGCAAGAGAAGTCTTTATCAGATAAGAAGTTTTTGTGGAATTTCTGAAGAGACAGAAGCTTTGAGTTCACCTGACACCCACGAGAAGCAAAGTTGATTTACTGGGAAACAACATTTCTAGGGATGAGCAAGGCAATGTGCTTAATCCCATGCCTTCACCCAGCATCTCCAACTGGCATCCCACCAAAAGGACTCAACATTCAAAACATTCCTTCTTCTTTGTTGTTTTTTCCTTCCTTTCAATTTCTGCGCTTCTAAGTCCCAACCAAGATGGGAAGAGCCCAGAGCACCATCAGAGACAACAGTTCGCTCTTCACCATGAACAGGGGAAGAAGAAAATCAGAACATATTTTCAAACTGGGCAAACCAGTTCCCAGTATTTATCTTCTGTGATGTACCAGTTTCGTTTTTCTCAGTCAATGGCTCATTCTCTTTTCAAAATCCATTTGCCAGAAAGAAGATGCATTAAATAAAGGAAAAGAAAACATCCCCAAAGCCAGGATCTGGTCAGCAGATGAACCCTCATCCATGGAAGGAACATAGAGGATGATTTCTCTCAGTCAGAGCCTTTCCACAGTGATGAAGAGGGGGGAAAAAACTGGGAAAGTTCAAGATAAGATTGACTTAAAGATCACATGAAGTGGTTGATTATGCTTGGAGACAATTTGACTTGACAATCTGAATTTCTCCCGTGGGAAATCTCCCACTGCCATTTTCTGCACAACCTGCACCTTTGGAAGAAAAGCTTAAAACTTTCTCCTGAAGGTGGATGACTTAATTTCTGTGTTAGAGCCTGAATCCTATGGAAGAATCAGGGATCCCAAGATCTGAGTTGTTCTCCACACAAAGACCAAGGTGTATTTGAAGGCAGGATTTAGGGCTGTACCACAGCTCTGTGCTGAGCCAGGCAGAGGGTGAGGTTACAGCTACACCAGGAAGTAAATCTGCTAAGGCAGATACTACTGGTATTCCATGAGATAGTAGCCAAAGGAATCCAACAACTATCTCTGATTTCTCCTCTTGTGTGCAGGTTTCTCAAAGCATTTATAACCCTTAACATCCTTTTCCATTACGGCAGGGAGGAGGACAGTTGGGCACTGTCCCTCCAGCTGCTGGTAGGACCTCCAGGCTCCCCTGTCCCAAGCTTCAAGCCCTCAGAAGCAGTACAATAAACAGACTACAGGGAATTACTCCCTTTAGTAATTTAGTGTGTGAGAAAAGAGGCATCACCTCCTCTGCATGTGGGGTCGGGGGGGGCAGGAAACTGCCTTGAGCCCACCCCAGGATCCCTCTGTGGAGTGGCTGAAGGGGAAGGGAGATGCAGGAGACCCAGCTCCCACCCACAGGTTCAGCCAGAGAGAGGAGATCCAGCACACTGGTGCAGAGCAGCAGTGAAAGCTGAGTGCTGCAGGTTCAAAAGGCCAAAGAGACTGAATTCAGAACGGATTTCTCTGCCCTCGCTTTCACAGGCACGAGATGATCCCGGATCCAGCCAGTCCCGTCTGCGGACAAGGACGTGCCGTCTCTGTTCTACCCAGTGTCACCATAAGAGGGATCCTTTCGCCTGTCCCTGGAGGCTTGCCTGACATTTCTTTTGAAAATTAAGAAAACAAAGCCGTGTGAGTTGAGTGAAAGTGCAATTACACAACGCTTTGAAGTGCCTTGCTAATCCTCGCGCTCCCTCGGGACATGAGGCACAGGTTTGTGGAGTGACAGACACATCCCTTCACCTTACTGTTGATGCTGGCTCACAGTAAAGGTGGTGGAGGAACTGCTGCCTCAGGACAACACCATGGACTTGGGCAGAAAACGTCCCAAAACCTCTGTCCGGGCAGACAGTCCTTTGGTTGTACCATGAGCAAGGAGGAGGTACCTCAGGGTAGCAGGAGAAACCCCAGCAGTGCTGAGAACCCCTCTGCATGCAGAAGCAGTCAGTATTGGTGATTTGAAACCAAAGAGGACCGTGGTAGGAATGTAGTCACTACAGTATTTTAGGATACCTCAATTCAGGTCCCAGGATGCTCTGCAGAAGAATAAACCAGGTGAGGCTGGTGTGGATCTTACCCTGCCTTCTTCTTTACCAGGAATTGGATTTCAGTGATCCTTGTGGGTCCCTTCCAGCTCAGAATACTCTATGATTCTGTGATTCTAACCCTGGCATAGCTCAGAAGGGAGCTGTGGTTTTGCCTCCTGCCTTCCACCACCTCCCTCTCGGAGGCCAGGGATGTCCCAGCTGCAGAGAGCAGCAAGCCATGGGGCTCCCAGAGGGACTTGGGAGAGGCGTTCTCACCTGCCTCCAGCACCTTGGCAGAGCTCTTGGCCCCAGTCTATTTACACAGTGTTTAATGCTCTTGATGTCAGTGTGGAGATGTGTTAATAACCCAATTAAACTGTTCACCCAACTATGTCAAATCCAATCTCTTGAGGAAGGCTTGTGTGTTTTGCTTTGTAATTCTTGTGCCTGGTTGCAGCATGCCAGAGCCATGTCCTCGTGGCTGACACGTAGCCCCAGCTCGTCACCAGCGGGGTCTCTTGCAGGATTAGGCAGTGAAGTGCTGATATAAAGTTGTATGAGCACATGAACACCACCTGCACTCACTGACTGCTTCCTCCCCATCATGAGGATGGAGGCACACAGGGGCGTGAGATCCCGTGCGAAACTTGGCAGAAGGTGCTCTGGTGGTGGCTTTTTGAGGTGGGAAACGTCCATATGAGACTTTGGCAAGTGGACTGCAAAAGAGGGGGGGTGAATTCCTACGGCAAGGGCACTGGGTTAATGGCAGGACAACCCACTGGTTAGGCACAGTGCAGAGTGTACGTGGCACCGACCACGCCGGCTGTGGCTCCGCGCAGGCAGCAGGATGAGGCCTCAGGTCTGCCTGAACTTGCCCGTGCGTGGCTGTCATGACTGTGTCTCTGCTTTCCCATCCACCAAAGGAAGGCAGGAATGTTTCCCTGCCCCACTCAGTCATTTGGGAGGTTCCAGTCACTCCTGTCTGAGAAGGGATCACCAGTCTGAAGCTCTGTTTTGCAGAGGTGTTTACTAGAAAAGATCAGCTATTATTGTCCCTCTGTCATTATCCATGACTGTCACCCTCTGGATGTGAGCAGCCTGTGAAGCCCAGCACATGTGCAGGTGTGTGTGTATGTCCATATATCCATATACACAACAGACCCATGTTTATATCTCAGTGTATAAATCACAAATATTTGAATGATGTGGTTTTTATTTCCTTGAGATTTATCCAACTTCCTTCTCTTCTGATCAAAATCTGTAAGCTCAGAGTGTCCACAGAACTACAAATTTAACACAAACTCCTCCAGGAGCAAAGAAATTGAAAATTTTGGTCTTGTGGTCCCACTAGAAGAAAATATCTCCCCTTCAGGAAGTCCCTAAGCACGTACTTAACTGTAGGCATGTTAATGCCAGCTGGGATCCTCAGAGCTGAAAAACACATCCATAAAGCTGAAGTTCACCAATTCACCGAAGGGCTGTTCCAAACAGGGACCAACTTAAGCATGTGCTTAAATATTTTCTTGAATCTAAGCCTGTATTAGTGGAAAAGTCATTGTTCCATACTAGATTTTTATACGTCTGTGACTTTAGGGTAGTTTTAGTATTCTCAATAGATTCCTTCTTTGGATGGATTCCTCCCCTCATCATTAATATCTGGCGTCAACTGTCTTTCTTTCTCATCCATTCCCAGAGACAAGGAAAAATTTTCCCTTCTTTCCACGGATGTATTTATGTTCCCTATGGAAATTCTTCTCTATGATATATGAACTATTTTCAGAGAAGTTTAGCAAAGCCTAAATCACAAAGGGGAAGAAAACCCCCTCGGCTTGAGTTCATAAGGGGAAAAGTTGAGATTGCAGTGACCTGTAGTGTGAATTTTTTCTTGAGTTTAATTGTTATTTCCATTCAAATCCCTTATATCCTTAGCCATAAATAAGACTCCTGAATAATCCTTTATTTTTTGTCCCTATATCTGCCTGCCATAAAATTAGGAGGGAATATTTAGGAGCTGTCAAGATGACAAAGCGTCCTTTCTGGTGGCCGAAAGACAGGAAGATTTTAACTTTGGGAGAAAGGAACATGCTTTTCTTCAGCATAGGATTTCCTCCACAGAGACATCATCACAGAGTGTCAGAAGCTGGGCAACTCTCCAAAGGTTAGAGACAGGGCCAAAACTTACAATTTCTGCTTTACACAGGGCCATTTCTGTCCCTGAGATTTTAAAGACTGTCTCACCACAGCTGTGAAATTCGGAGCTCCCACATTGCAGCTTGCTTGAGGCAGCCTGGGAGATGTTTCACATCTAGGGCTGTACAGGCTATTTCTAGTAAACCAGTTGGAAATTAGTTGTAAGCTGTGAGTGCCAGGAAGGACACAGCCTGATCCTGCGAGATGACTTGTTATCTCTGCAGCTGCCATGGGAAAGCTCAGCTGCACAGACCCCCTGAGGGACAGACGGACTTCTCCCTGCAGTGCCCACACCAAACCACCCTCAAACCCACTTCCTAAAAAACCTCCCCTCTCTCTCTGCAGAGCCAAGTGTGGTCCCCCAGGCGGGTGTGAACCGGGGGAGCTGAGTCACCTAATTGTTGTTGGGGTGTTTTGCACGGCCTGGGACACTGGACCCTTTGTGTGAGAGCTGTGCAGAGGCACAGGAAGGCGTGTGGTCTCCAGTATTTCACATGTGAAGTTTCCATGGCCCGTAAGGTCACCCTCTGGATCACACATCCACTTGGAGCTCAATTCCTCCGCCTGTCACTATGCCTAAGCCGGGGAGAGCTGATGGAGAGCAACGAGGCTCTGCTCAGGCCACCCAGGAGACATCCACCTTCTTACAGAACCCAAAGGCTCTCCTTAGCTGAGGATGGGGTCAGGGTGCAGCTGCCCTTGACAGAAGGTGGGTGACTTCACCTACGATGCCAAAACAAGCCACTTTCTTAAGAACCGGAAGAATCAGCTCACAGACTCCACATCCACATCTCTGTGCCACATCCACAGGCCTGAGGAGATCCACGTGGAACCGTGTGCAGCCATGACCTTGGATTTCCATCCGAGCACTTTCCACTGGATGCAAAGCCATCCAGTGAGACGCTGAGCCTGGGAAAGGTCTGCACAGCCCAGCCTGACTCTCCAGTGGTTACCCTTTGGGCCAAAGCGGAGCTGCTGGTCTTATCTTTGCTGGGGCAAAGTGAGCCAGGATTTATGGGCTCCCAGATGCTGCTCTAAGCCCTCCATGCACGCACAAATGAACACACAGGAATCCCCCGTTCATCGGCTCACTGATCCTTCCCAACCTTAGGAAACAAGAGGAGATGGATTTTCCCTCAGACATCAGAGTTTGGGAGGCAAACGCACAGCTCTGGCACTGATCCAAGGAAGTGAGCCTGGGATAGGTTTTCTTTCAAGAATTTCAACCCATTCATGTACTTTCTTAATGATTCGAAGCCTTCAAGGAGTTGCCTTTTAGCTTTAGCTCCCTTTCAATATTTGTCATGTGTGTCAAAGTCGATTCTTCATGTTTCCTCTGTAGCTTTAATGGAGAAACTTCATTTCTTAGGCATTTGAAAGATATTTTTCCCTATCGCTGGTTTTTTTTTAATTCATGGAAGAAAAGGTCACTTCGAAAGCAAGTAACAAGGATATACAAGGGTAAGAGCAGAGGGAAGTGTATCTCATTTGGAGACTTGATGTTAATGTTCTAGCATGAAGAAATCTTAGTGAATGACTGGAAAAGGCCATGGAGTCACTAATTCCTTATTAAGGTTGGATAGACAAGCAAGTACCTGCAGGCAGTGACCACTTGTCCAGGCTGCTGAGTTCTTGGAAACTCCAGGGAAATGCCCTACACCAGGTGGTCCTGATAAAGAGAAGGAATGGGAAGGAAAGCTTCCCATCCTCCAGCTCCTCCAGGAGCTTTTCTCCCAACATGCCTACACATCTGGAAGCTGAAGGAAGGGCCAGAAGGTCTTCAACATTTGCTGAGCCACCAGGGTGGAGTATGACTAGTCCTGTCTTGACTAAAGACTTGACAAAAGCATTTGACAAAGCAAGGTCGAGCGACCGATCCGACAAAACCCTGTTAGATTCCTGCCCAGGCAAAGCCTGAGGATTGCAAATTAAACACTCAGCAAAGCTCACCTGAGCCCCGAGACAGGGAGAGACAGAGTCCCCCTCCAAACACCCCTCCTGCTCCTCTTGGCTCCGAGGAAGTCAGACCAGAAGGAACTTCTGCAGCCAAAAGCCCAATTCCATGTCTGGAGAGGCAGGAGAGCACCTGGGATTTTTGGATTTTGCACGGGATTTTTTATCACCGGCTGCAGAAATCATATATGGATACAATAAGAATTAGTTCAAAGGGCTGAATCACATCTCAGTCTGGTCCTGGGCTGTCTCTGCTCAGCCACAGTCCTTATCAGACAGGTTTGGCTACATGATTGCATTTCACACTCTGAACACAATTATTTTCTTAATCTTTTATAAACTACAGCTACAAGTTTTTGCGACTTGGTTTTGCTGACCTGCAGTTTCCTATTGACGCTCGAGCCATAAGTAAAATATCTCTGAAATAAGCTAAGGAAATAAAACTGGGCAATCAAAGGTTTCAAGAGACCCATCAGGCTGCACAGGAGTGCAGAGCAGCAGGCTGGGTGCCCTGTTTTAAGCTTTAACTTAGGCTGCTACTATTTATTCTCATTAAATTCAGAGTCATCTGGCTTAATTTGGTTTGCCAGAAATTTGCTTTAGGAAAATTTAGAGTAGGATCAGAGTCACCAGGCTTTTTTTCCCCACCATTTTAGGACAGAGGATAATAATAGAGGATTTTTTTTTTCCATGAAAGCATATGCAATTTCCTCTACAACCATCCAAAACAAATAATCAGGAGATTTCCCCATGTTTACAATGGGGCTTTCTACTGACCTTCCCTGCAAAGCACTGTAGGAGAAATCAGTGAAAAATACTCTGTAAGAAGTGGGTCACAATTGCTGTTATTGTTACTTAGAAATTATGTAGCGTCTAATCTGAAACCAGACACAACAATTAAGGGCTTCTCTTTGCCCTTTTCATAACAAACCAATTATATTCAACAGTAGGAACAGTTAAATTGGAATAAATCTAGTTTGTACACAGAGACATTTCATGTTTATTAATAATCATTGTGTTTAGTGTTTAGACCAATTCCAAATATAAGCTGTAACGATGTATAAAAACTTTTCTCCTTGGCATGACTGAGTGAACATGACTGACTTGGCTCTCCCTCTCTTTTTGAACAACTATAATTATATCAGTATAAAAGTGACTACATGAGCCTCAATTTGTAGCAAAGCAAAGATGGACAAAAGTGAGAGTATTACTTTCAGATTTCATGAGGAAAGAGATTTTTCAGCCCCTAATTTGATGAGTTTTGACAGATTTCTTTATCTTGTGCCTCTGTTTGAGGAAGCAACTACTGTGCTGCCTTTAAATCACATCACTAGTGGTGATTTGGGAGTCCCTGCTCTAAATCTGAGCACAAGGAAACCAGGGATGTCTTACTGGCACTGCAGCACAACCCAGCCAGGAACAGCTGGTAAGGAAGAGAAAAGGAGCCTTTTGGGTGAGTTTAGAGAGGATATTGTTTAGGCAAAGGTTGCATTTGCCAAGCAAGCTGACAGGTTTAGAAGATGTAACCTGCTGCACATGGCTTCCACCTGCCCTAATTCCCTAAACCACAGATGTTATCCAGCTCCTCCTCATGTAACCAAAGGGTGATTTTACCCACCTCAAAGCTTGTGCCTCAAGTGGTTGGAAGTTTCAGTCCTCTGAAGGTCTTTTGTGTCACAGCAGATTCTGGAGATAATTTTGATGGCCAGCTTAGACCAGGACTGGAGTTGTCATGTGACAGTGTTGATTGAGACATATTGAGCCATATGCAAAGTGTCCTGCCCAGGTTTGCATGAGTAATGGCAGAGATGGAAAGAGATCCCTGGGAAAAAGATCCCTGGGAAACAGTATCCTCATCTCTGTACTTTAATTTTTTGGAGATGTGATTATGAAATTTTATGCAATGCGTGCCAGGAGCTGGAGGTCCATATTGCCTTCAGGACTCCTAATCTTGAGATGGAAACAAGTGAGTCTGTCTCAAAAAAAACACAGTTTGAGGATGCTGTTACTATGACATGGCTGATCACAGAGTCCCTGTTCCTCCAGGGTCCTCCAGGTAGGTCTCACTCATGTGGAGCTGTTATTGGGACAGGGACAAAAAGGAGAGAGATCACAGAATCACAGAATGGTTTGGGTTGGAAAGGACTGAAAGCTCATCTCGTTCCACCCCCTGCCATGGGCAGGGGCACCTTCCACTAGCCCAGGTTGCTCCAAGCCCCATCCGACCTGGCCTTGGACACTTCCAGGGATGGGGCAGCCACAGCTTCTCTGGGCAACCTGTGCCAGGGCCTCACCACCCTCACAGGTAAGGATTTCTGATTTGCCTTGAAACAGTCCTGGTACAAAAGTGACCTGATCTGTCCTGTGAGGGCTGGTGCTGGTCCAGGGAAGGGCAGCACTAGATCTCTCATATATTTAAGTTTCTGCAGGACTATCATGACCATCAAAGCCAATGCAGCACAGCTCACTGTACAGAGGAAGGTAAAATAAGAAATAAAAGAAAGTAAAGATGACGAAATACAGCTGTTTTTATTCCATATATCTGCCTTTAGGGAGGTGGGTGCTATCTGATGACTACTCAGCATTTCTCATTAGGTTCCTGCTGTGCTGATGGGTGGATGTGCAAGCAGCTGAGACGAGTGGAAGGACAACACCAGTTTTGCAAGAGGTGAAGAGCTCCTTACGCACTGTGAGATCACAAATCCATCACATGAAGCCTAATGAGGAGGCTGAGCCAGTACAAATACAACTGTTTAACAGTTTATTTTAACCATCCAATGAGAATGAAACAACTTAAAAGGATTCATGCTGCCAACAATCTTTTCCCTTTTTTTTTTCCTTTTCCTCTTCCCCTCCTTGCATGGCATTTGTTAGAAATCAGGATTTTCCTTAACTAAATGTCTTGTGGTCTCCTTAGCTTTGTTTCTTAACAGGGTTGTCTTTATGTTAGTTTTCTTTGGCTTCCCAATAGAAGAGTAACAGATTTCTTTTGAAGTTTTTATTGATGAATGAGCTCCTATAAATAACTCTCTGTGGCAGCAGCTTGATCTCAGAGTTTACTCTGGAATAATAGTAGCAATGGGAATGGAGGAAATTTATGGCAGCATGACATGAAATAGTTTAATGGGCTTCATACTGTTTAACTTAATCTTTACAGATGTAAAAACAGAAATACAATTATTTTAACAACTATTATTACATATTGCTCTTCTAATGAAAACAGAAACTTAGTAAGCAATTGAAGATAGGTAGGGAAGAATTAAGGAGTCCACCTCCCTGCAGATTTGGGAATTAGTGTGTTGGGCCAGTGTATTTGCAAATCTCCGTGTGAAGAGCTGTGGAAGATCCAAGGTGGTTGCAGAGGATGGGTCTGCAGGTGGGAATTGGTACTTGCATGTAAAGCTGAATCACAGGGCTTTGGATCAGGATGTAGATGCTTTGGGAAAAAAAAAATCAACTCTGTGTTTTCTTCCACACCTCCTTATTCCACCCATCTGCCTGGTGAGGAGTTGATCCCGATCCCACCAAAGTCCATCCTTGGTGATGCTGTGGGATGATTGGTCACATCCCTTGTATCTTGTAGCCCCATGAGTGGTACAGCTGTAATCCTCCCACCTTAGGAGCAGAAAGGGGGACTAAACTCACACCAACCAAAGGATGAAAAGGACAGAGGGACATGATGAAAACTGACCTGATAAAAGAGAATTTAACTGTTTATCATCACGTCTGCTCACCTTCCCATCATGGGTCTGCTTGCGTCTCTAAGGCAATGCCACTTGATGCAAAGGTGACCCAAATGTGCCTCTTTAACCTGTGTAAAATCAGGAAGGTGAAAAGGAAAATCATCCTAAAATCATCAGTTTTCTGTGTAAATGCCCAGCCTACAGGCAGGCTGGTATTTAACCCAGCCAGGGATCCAGACCGAGGACGTGTGGAACACAATGTGCAAGGGGTGGGTGTAAAATCCACTATTATAATTACTAGGAAGAGGCACAGGACCTAATTCAACCCTGAGATTTCCTTTGCAGGGGGTTGGATGTGGCTCGTAGCCAAGGGCAGTTCCATTGCACTTCTTGGTGCTTTGCAAAGAGCTTGAGTAAATATTGAAACATGTTGGTACTCTGCGTAATTTCTATAACAAAAGCTGACAGCTTTTGTTTCCTCCTTGAGGGAGCATTATTTGAAATGAAACTGCAGTGAAATTTATTAGCGTTGTGTGCTTTCAACTGTCTGTTCAGTGGGAAATTTGTGCTATCCATAACATTTTCCAATCCGCAGAAATCGCCCGTGCAAGGAATAACTTGCAAATTCTTACTCCATTTCCAAAAATGTGGGAAAGTTTATTTATTTCTCCATGCATTCCTGATTCGCAATGTGCTCTCTAAAAATGTCGCTAAGATTTAGGCTAACCAAGCTCATGCTAAATTTAGCAACTATATTTTAAATAAACATTCTTTACGCTTTACTGAACCGGCTTTGAAGCCGCTTAAAACAAATCGTGTTCGCATGAACATGAACAATGTTTTACTTTGGACTAAGTGAACATCTGAATAAGTAATAATGTATTATTATTCAGTATAATCCGAAAATGAGATTTTAGGGATCTAATTCAGTTAATTTAGGCAAGATTCCTGTGAGGAATACCGAACCAGGCCTGTATTTATTTCTGGAAGAGCCTGGTTTTTTTCTCTTTGACCACACAAAACTTCCTTCTGGTGTCTTATTAGAACTGAAGCTCCAAGGGTTGGTGAAATCAGCTGTGATTTTGCACGCACTGCACTTGAGGAATCTGGCCCATTTTAAAGCACTTAATGATTTGTCTGGATAAAGCACTAAAAATATACTGTGGGGAGCAATTATGCAATGTCCAGACTGATGGATTGCATAACCTCATAGACCTTTTCCATCTGTAACCTCTCTAATTCTGTGATCTTGTCTTCTTGGTCTTTCACTTAAAATCAAATATGTGATCTGTTTAATATCCCAAACGCTGTCTCCTGGGAGATCTGTTTTCTGGGTGTGTGGGGCTACGAATCAAGTAAAGAAGCAGATCCTTCTTCCCCTCTCATTTGGCAAATTGGCTGCTTCTCTCACCAGGCTTGGGAGCAGCCAGTGGGTTTTGGTGTGAAAAAGGATGCTCTCTCCTTTATGTGTCTTCCTTGGCGAAGGATGGAAAGAAAATTAACTATAAAATGGTGTGAGGGGAAGCAAAAGCAGCTACAAAGTCCCTCAGATTTATGTCACCTGTAAATCAGACACACAGACAGCCACTTGCAGTGACGAGCCCTGAAAGTGGTTCCTGCTCACATGTAAATACTCGATTATATTTTATATAAGCTGCGGGACCAACTTTAGGAGAACACACACTGAGCGCATTTAAAGACTGGGAGCCCCATTTATGAGAAATTAAACTCCGGAATTATTTTAATACGCCAAATTTTCAGTTCCCCTCAAAGGAAACGTGTGTTTGGAGCGAAGCCGCCCTGTGAACCGAACGAGCCTCTTCCACTGTGGGATCTTCTCTGCCCCTACGAGTTAAAATTGGCTGCGGAGCTCGGAGACGTGGAACCTTGCTGGGTTGGGAGAGGTCACTCCTCTCCAGAGGAACGGAAAGGCACATATATCGCCCACACAAGAAGTGTGCTGTTTATACTGCATCCTGGGCTATTTTCTCCATTTCTCCACAGTATTCCAGACTGGTGTTTACAGCCAACCCTGAGAGGTTGGGAAAGCCAGGAGGGGGAAGATTCCAGGGATGAGTTAAATACTGGGTGGCAGTTTTGTGCTTGGCAGCTGGTTTGGGGGGGGGGGTGTGTGAAACAGGTGTGAAACCATTGGCATCAATTCTTTGCAGCTTGTCAAGTCCTTGATATTCATGTGGCACTTTGGCTGATTTAAACTACACCACATCAAAATTCACATGATATATAGAGGATTAAAGGATGCTCAGTCACATCCAAAGGCCAGGAACTAGTGGATTGACACTCACACTCATTTCTCTGCACCGAAGCACTGTTGCTTTTATTTTATGTTTTTATTGTATGTTTTTATTGTATGTTTTTATTGTATGTTTTTATTTTATGTTTTTATTGTATGTTTTTATTGTACCATTACTTGTCCTCTCTCTATAAACAGATGACGTGCAAGAGCTGTGTGTGGTTAGTCATCCTGCCTGCTGGCAATAAGACCCTTTTTCGTGGTATTCATCCCCTGTTACAGCACTGGCCTGATCCCAATTAATTCCAAATTGCCCCTCATAACTATTCACTCTGTTGTGAGTTCATTTGAGTTAGTGTCACTTTTGTGCAGAGCATGTTAAGTTTACTAATTTTACTCTCTCAAGCGAAACCAAAATCAAGCTCAATGTGGCTTTTAAATAGTGCAGCTGTACTTGGTCCCACTTCACTCCACCAAAACAGAAATAAGATCAAATGTCAAAGCAAAGCTGCACTAAAAAACAAATTCCCATTGCATAGAAAATGCTGAATCTCCCCCCCCCCTCCAAAAAAAAGCGTCTGTGATAAAAATATACATGGTCTACATATTAAACTGAGACTTATTCCTTTGGATGATTTTTTTGACCACTAAAAACTGCTCTTGCACAGAAAGGGCTGTGAGATGGAGAGGTTATAGATGTATGAGTAGGAAAGGAATTAAAGGCCTGTTTACGGTTCAAAAAAGGTACTTTGTGAAGCTGGAATAGGAGCATAGAGGTGACAAAACGGGGGGAGGGGGGTGTCACAGCTGGGATGCCAAGTTAGGAGAAAGGAAAACAAAGGAGCTTGAAGACACAGGTTAAAACTGGTGATTAAGAGCATAAATATCCACGGTGGTGGGGGCCAGGCTGCCAGGACGCCAGGGATGCAGGATCCCCACCTGTAGGAACTGGCTCTGGAGCTTGATGGAGATCCATCAAACAAGTCTCAGAGGCAGCATTAACCTCCCATCTCACACCCGAGCCCAAAGCATCACTCAGGGAGTGGAGAGATGATTGGAGGTCTCTGCTGGGCAAGAACTGAGCTGGATCATTTTCCTACCCCTGCAGCTTCCTGTGAGTGATGTCACCTCACGGACTCCAAACAGACTGGTGATGTCAGTCCCCAACCTTGAACAGAAACCTCCTGGCAAAGTGGTCACTGATTTAACCAATACCTGTCTCTAATTACACACAGGAGTGGCACTGCAGGGATAGGATTTCACACAGGGAGCATCAACACTCTCAGCACTTGCCCAGCCTTGTAAATGGTGGTGGGGACACATGTCCCTTTGGCTGAGCAGTGACACCTTCATTTTACAAGTGCTTTTTTTTTTATTATTTTTTATTTCAGTGCCATAGCTTTAAAGAACTTATTCAATATATATTCAAGTTGTCAGAGTTGTCAGAACTACTTAAATAAAGTCTATCTTGCAAATCTGTTTTAAAAAAATCTCTTCTATTCCCTTTTTTCACATTGAGAAGAAGGAGCTCGACCTATCCAGGGATCTGCCTGTAAGCATCATTCTTTTGGGAACCTCAGTATCAGTTCCCACCTTTTGGAGATTTTCTGTATTTCCCCATATGAGAGTTCTTTGCCTTGTGCTGGAATGAGGCCCCTGAGCTCCTGGTCCAAATGTCAAAGTTGTTTGGTACTGATCTTCTTCTGCGCAAACTGAATCACAACTCACCTGAGAAACCCACATTTCCAATATCCAGGTGCTAATTTAAGGACAAGCTTTTCTAGCGAGATGGGGTGGGATGGAGGGAAGAGAAGGAGAAACAATCATTTTGGGAAACATTACCTCAGTTTCAAGGAACAGGTAATTTCCCAGGACTCTGTTTTTAGTCTCTCCCATCTTTTATAAGGTCCGTCATGTCCTCACCAGGATATTCACTGCATCCAGCAGCAGACCCCACTCCTTGATCCTCCAGGGTGTTTTACATCACACCAGCCACACTCCTGAACAAAATACTTTTATTGGATATAGGTTTAGTTTCATAATGAAAATTGAGAATATAGATTTTTTTTTCCAAAATGGCATTTATCCACTAATATACAAAAAGCCTCTATTTATGGCAAACAAAAATAAGAAATATTCCTGATTTCTTGCAGTCTGGATTCTTCCTTCTTTAAGAAAAAATAAAATTTTAGATACATAGCTGATGTCTTTTTTTTTTCCTGGTAGTTGTCCTGGTTGTTAAAAGACATATTTCAAAATGCCAAGAGTGGCCTCCACAACCCTGCTTCAGTCTTTTCGTGGTCAGAAGCAACTGATCCCAGCAAGATATGGAAAGGGGATGCATCCTTGTGTTTGCTCATCCATCCCCCTCTCATCAGTGAGCAGAAACTCTTTTGAGATACTCGAGAAGCACGAGTGCTGGGCAGGAAACCAGTTACACACAGTGCTGAGCCTAAGCAAGCAGGAATGTGCAGGATGAGTCTGGATTGCTTGGTCTGCCCTTATTTCATCTCCAGTTACTTGCCTTTACCCACTGGGAGGACTGGGCCAATGGGGAGTATCAGGAATTATTAATATCTGTGGGTATTAACGGCAAAACAAAGCTCAGCCCCCTCCCCCACGGATGGACAGAGTGGGTTGGGTTTCCAAAAGGAAAATAAAAGAAGAAAACCAGAGACCTGAAGGGCTCGAAAGAAACCAGGTCTGAGGAACCTGAGGGATGCAAAGAGAAGAGGTGCAGAGCAAACCCAACAGAGCTTAGGGGCAGTGTGGGCAATCCTCCCAGTGCCTGTCTCTATCTTCACTACCCATGGGAAAAGAAAGCTGGTTTACCTTCAAAAGTCGCTCTGGCGAGGGGGTGGGAGGCAACGGCTAAAGAGAGTCCGCAGCAACACGCGGCTTGAAAATGCCCTGAAATCCTGAGTCACCTTTTACATCGCTCTGGGGTTTTTTTGGTCTACCCGCGCAGTGAGGTCTGAGTCCAGCCTCTCACCCCCATCGCGCCTCGCAAGCAGCGCCCGGGGCCGGGGGGGGTTTAATTATGGGACAACTACTGGAAATTAAATACCGCCTCGGATACGTGGAGAGGGAAGCAGGAGAGGAAGGGGATGCCGATGTGGTAGAGCCTCCCGTGCACCTGGGAGTCGAGCATGAGGGAGGCGTTGAGGGTCGGGCCGAAGCCGCCGCTGGCGACCAGGGAGCCGCCGAGGCAGCCGGCGGGGCCCTCCCGGGCCGCCTTGGGGGCTGCCCCGGGGGGCGGCTGCCGCAGCCCCTGCGCCAGGATGCTCTCGATGCTGAAGCTGCGGCCCCGCGGGCCGCTCTTGTGCGGCGGGGCGGCGGCGGGAGCGACCGGGGCCGGACCCCCCGGGGAAGCCGCTGCCCCCCGGCCCGGCCGCGGGACCCCCGCGTCCCCCGCGTCCCCCGCGGCCGCCGCACTCCCCTTGGACCGCTTGGGCTCGACGGGGCGGGCGGGCGGCCCCGGCTGCTCGCCACCCTTCGCCTCCGGCGGCCCCGGGGCTTTGGGCTTCCTCTTCCTCCGGCGGTAGTTGCCGTTTTCGAACATGTCCAGGCACCGCGGGTCCAGGGTCCAGTAGCTGCCCTTGCCGGGTCGCCCCTTCTCCCGCGGCACCTTGACGAAGCAGTCGTTGAGGGAGAGGTTGTGGCGGATGCTGTTCTGCCAGCCCTGCTTGTTGTCGTGGTAGAAGGGGAAGCGGTCCATGATGAACTGGTAGATGCCGCTGAGCGTCACCTTCTGCTCCGGGGCTTCTTTGATGGCCATGGCGATGAGGGCGATGTAGCTGTACGGGGGCTTCTGCGGGGGGTCCTGCCGGGAGATCGCCCCCCCGGGGGTGAAGCCGAGGGCAGCCGGGAGATAAACCATGGAGGGGTTGCCCAGAGGGGAGAGGTGGCTGCCGTAGATGTGGCTCATCGCCGGCGGGTTCCCAGCTCCGCGTCTTCCCCCTCGGAGCCGAGCGAAGGGACGGGGCAGGGCAGGAACCTGGGACGAGTCCACCGGGGAGCTGTTTGTACGAGCTCAGCTCCCAGCCCTGCCTGAAGGAGCTCGCTCTGCCTCTGTCCCTGCTTCATAGCTCTTAAAAAAAAAAAAAAAAAAAAAAGGGGAGGAAAAAAAAAAGTTAAATAATTGTTGTAAGTTTGCTATTATATGTTGACTTAGCACTGGAAAATAAATTGTCTCTGATAAACAGTCGTTTGTGTTCTCAGCCCACCCACATTAATTAAAATTTCATTGCTACAAAACTCCAAGCTCTCTCCACGTGTCTCGCTGGTACCAGCCAATGGTCTCCGGGTTATTCCTTCATTTGTTTATAGAATTAGTCTGTTGATAAGTCTGCCCACCCAAGTCGAATCAAGCTGTGTTTATTTGGAAAAATTTCCGGGCACCCAATATATAAACGCAGTGATCTGATGTTTGAAATATCACGTCCACCCTTTGACGCTGTAAGCACACACAGCAGAGCAGGATGTACACTGCTGGAGCTGGGGAGGAGCGGGCAGGGATCCCCGCAGGAAAACTGGGGCATTAAACAACATAAAAATTATTTAAAAAGAAAATTAAAGAAAGGAAGAAAACGGGATGGGTGAGAGGAGGAGGCAGCGCTGGGACGAGGAGGAAGGAAAAGGGGCTGACTGGAGTTCTGAGGAAAGAGGGACTCAGGTGTGGCGGGGTCTCCTGCACGTCCCAATGCAGGGACCCTGCTGTTCATCCCCGGGGGACCCCCGGGAACGGCGGAGGGGACTCCCCGTCCAGCCCCGGTCCCAGC
The DNA here is from genome assembly GCF_025592945.1 of Manacus candei. Taxonomy (NCBI): domain Eukaryota; kingdom Metazoa; phylum Chordata; class Aves; order Passeriformes; family Pipridae; genus Manacus; species Manacus candei. The sequence continues at coordinate 150,194 of NW_026138101.1, read as the reverse complement.
CAGGCAGGGCTGCTTTGGGGGAATCTGCAGAAAAAGGGGAATTTGGCAGGCGCAGGGAGGAGGGTCAGTATTTGTGAATGCGGGCCTGTTGCTTTATATTATGTACTTTCCTGTTTATAACAAGGAGGGGGATTATAACAACTTTACAAGTGCACACAGCTGGCCGGTGCTTACATTAGGAATTTGTGATGCTCTTTTTCTGTATAAACGTCCAGGTTTGGGGCTGTGTTTTCTGTTATTGGACTTTTTTTTTTTTTAATTTACTGACGTAACAGCTTTAATCCGAGGCCCCGAGGGATTCCGATGCAGTTGGAGGTGTCGGCTCTTTCCCCAGTCCCCCCGCTGCTCGGACCTGCGTGAGACCCCAGGAGACTCTGCTCCGTGGAGCATCATTTCTCCGGGGGAAGGAAAAGGGCCGAGGGGGATCCCTTCCTCCTTCACCGAGAAATATCCCGACAGTGAAGCTCCCACGATCCTGGTGGGTCTTTTACCTGGAATGAGAAGAGGTAAAAGCCGGGCTTCTGGCTGTCCCCCAGCATCACCCGGCCCTGGCGATGCCTCGACCTTCGCACCCCCAGATTTCTCTGCAAACTCCCCTTCACCCGTAGGGTTTTTCGTCCACTTCTGCTCCCGTCCTCTTGGACGAAGGAGTTTCATCCCCCGGGTAAAAGCCAGCGCGATTCTGTGGAGCTGCAGATGCGTCCTGAGAGCTGCAAACCGCCATGAGAGCCTGGGAAACACAGCCAGAGTGCGAGGGGAGGCGGTTTCTGGAGCGAGGGGGATGAGGGGGTCTCTTCTCTCACTGGCTGGCCCCACGCGAGGGAGGGAAAATCACCTCTCTGACACCGCCCTTGGCGGTAACTCTGCATCCCTCCCCCGTGGTGCGCACACCCACCGGCCCCCGGGAGCTGCAGGACCCATCCGCAGCTTATTGCCATAAATGCAATAAACCTCCAAATAAATAAAAAAGGGGAGGTAAAAGAAAAGGTTGGAGGTGGGGGAGACTCCTCTCGTCTCCGCACTGAGGACCAGCCCTCCCTGGTAGCCTCCCCGCACAGGTAGCATCCTCGCCGGGGAGGATGGAACGGAGTCCGGCTGCTCTAACCCGCCCGGAGCATCCTTAGGGCAGCCGGACGAGGGTCTTCCCCCCTAAAGCCCCTTCCTCTCCCCAGTTCGGGGAATCCCCCGCTACTTGGGACACTCCAAGCACGGATTAGTAAAACAATAAATACTCGCATGTACGGCAGGAGACAGACACACGGGCTCCCGCTCTCTCCCTGAGATCCCTCCCCCTGCAAAATTCTTCCTTGTTTTCCCCTCTTCGCGGTGGGAAATCCTTGGAGGCGGGGATGCGGCTTTTCTCTTCGTTCCTTCTTCCCAACTCGTGTGCTGCCTGTTATCCCTGTTATCCCTCTCTTGCCGGCGGCATCCCCGGAGCTCGCTGCGTTATCCACCCGGAATCAGCCCTCCGAGCGGTTCCGATGGCTGCGGGGGGACCGGGGAAGTGGGAGAAAGGGATTCTTGTTGGTGTTGTTGTTTGGCCGTCGCTCTTTCCCTAAACGGGGAAAAAAAAAAAAAAAACGGAGCAGGCGATGGAGGCGCTCCTGGATGGGTTTTCCCTCCTCTCCAGCAGACAAGTCCCTTTTACAGCAGCAGCGAGGAGACGTCCCGTTCGGGGCCCTCGGGGGGGAGCAGGGCGCAAATCAGTGCTCCCCACTCCTGCTATATCCCGGAATGAGGGGGGAGAAGGAGTGTAAGTCAGAGCTCCCTATTCCTGTTGCATCCCGGACTGGTGGAAGTGAAGGAGTAAATCAGTGCTCCCCACTCCTGTTGCATCCTGGGATGGGGAGAGCAGGGGTGTAAATCAGAGCTCCCCATTCCTGCTGCATCCCGGGATGGCGAGGAGAAGGGGTGTAAATCAGTTCTTCCTATTCTTGCTGCGTGCCGGGAAGGGGGGAACAGGACACAAACCAGTGCTTCCCACTCCTGTTGCACCCCAGCCTAGGGGGCAACGAGGATGTAAATCAGTGCTCTCCACTCCTGCTGCATCCCGTCCTGGGCTCCCTTAGGAATTATCTCCCGGCGGGAATTGCCCACCCCTCGCTGCCTCGCCGTGCACGGCCCTGTACAGTTGCGAGGTCGCTCGGTATTGCCCCGGGCTCAGGGATATAATTCCTTCTCCCCTCCAAAACGACAGAAGAGCTCGCGGCCTTCCCCAAAAACCTCCTGCACGGTGCCTTCCTACGAACTCTGGGGAAGATGGGGTTGATTGGAAGGGGTCAGACAGCTCGTGCCTGGGTCGTGCAGAGGCCTGAGGGGCTTTCTAAGGGGACTGTGTTTTACCTGGGTCCTGCAGCACCAGAGAAACGCTCCTTTGACTGAGTTATGGGGACCTTCCCGGTGGGGACGAGATAGAAAACCGCTGTCCCTTCTCCCAAAACCCGGAGCTGTCTGGGTTTTCGGACAGGTTTGCAAACGTGGAGGTGAAAGGTAGCACAAGAAAAAAAATCATACATATATGAAAACCCATCCACCATCCTCTTCCCGGAGCCACCGGCCACGCAGCAGCATCAGCTCGTCCCCCCCATGGAGAGCTTGTCCCCCCTGATCTGCGAGGAGAGGGTTACAGGGGTGGGGGGGTTACACCGGTCCTTCGGCTTCGAGGGACTGCAGAGCCCGACCCGGCCGCGGCTGCTGCTGCAGCTACCCTGGGCCTTCCTCCTTCCTCCCTTTCTTCCTTCCTCCCCCTCTGCTTCAGCCAGGCTGAAATCACCTGTCGCGACAGGCGCCTATCGCCTTGTTGACCTCCATATCTCAGCTTTTAAAGAGAGTCCCAAATACATGCCTGCATCCCGCACTTAGCTCTCGCCTCTCCTGCGACACCAGCCCACCCAAAAGGGCTCCCAGCGGGATGATGGGGGTGACTGGGGGTCGACGGAGAGGGATAGGTGGGGTCCAACCCCCCACCCCAGGACGGGACAGAGCAAAGGGACGATGCTCTGAGCCCCCAGGCCCGGAAGAACACCTCCAGGAGGGAGACAGAGCGGGAAGGTCCCACCGGGACAAGCCGGGAAAGAAAACACCAGCAAGGAGCGGTAGGGTGAGATGAGACCCCTAAACCCGGTTCAAGCTGAGACCCCCCAGGAACTGTCCAGCAGCAGCGCGGGGGGAGCTTGCAGAGCCACAGGGGTTCCCCGACCCCCAGTACCGCACTCCTCGGCATCCCAGCCCTGCCTGCCGGCGAGGAAAAGGTCCCCGTGTGCCCAGAGCCCTTGGCCGGCGTGGGAAGTTGTGGGAGCATCGGAGGCCCCGGGATTTCTGAACGCTTGTGGGAAAACCCACAGCAGCCACCTGACTTCAGCCATCTCCCTCACGGCGTTCCCGTGCGGGGAAAAACCCGGAGGAAACAGGTCTGAGCCGGGGGAGAATTCTTTCCCAATTCGGTTTTTTCCCCCCTTTTATCCTGTTTATTTTCTAGCCATCGTTTTACTCTAATTATTTCCCTTGTAACTTTTTTTTTTACCCTTTACATTATGTATTTTCTCTTTTTAAAATTGCACTTGGGATTTTATTTCATTTTTAAAAAATAAAGAGAACTAAAAAAAAAAATAAAAACCACCCTCTGAGAGCCAGGAAAAACGGCAGGAGTTTTTTTACAAGAATGTTCCTTAAAATACAGATCAAGCGAGGCTCGGACATTTTTTTCTCATTTAAATCGAGTTTCAGTGCTGTTTGCCAGCTTTTAAGCGCATGCGAAATTTAATCGGTCAAAACCAATTTATTTCATCAATTTTAGAAGCCTGACACGGGTATAATCACTCCCGAACTCAGAAAAAGGGCTACTAGGGATATTGGGGGGGCTACAGAAGGTGGGACAGGAGCACGGCTGGGAAATATCCCCTGGAAATACTGTTTGGCTGAGATTTTGCAGCCGGAAAAGGACATGGCTCCAGTGAGCTGGGCTTGAAAAGTCCCAAAGACCCTCCTAAACTCTGCTTCAGGCTTTGCCGGCATTCCCGTGCTTTCAGCCTTGCTAAACCCCACGCTTCTGCCCTGGGTTAAAGCTGCTGGAACAGGTAAAAGGATGGTTTGGGGCAAAGGCACAACATCTGGCAGTGTCCAGCATTTCGAACTAGAGCTTAAAGAGATAAAGAGAAGGTTAAAATCAGCTAATTCTTAGTACAGGAGAGGATTTAAAAACTGTACTGTTTTTAAATTTAAAAACTATTTGGTTTTAAATGATTGTCAAGTGAACTTTCCACTTTGCTTTTTGAAGTCTCCACAATGAGTCCGGGTTTAAGTGATCACTCTCATCACCCGCACCCACTCCCAGCCTCACAGGCTTCCTTTAAAGAAAAATAAATACATAAATAAAATGGATTTTTTTGTTTTGTTTTCTGTCGTGGAAAGATCAGGCCCCAGGCTCGGAGACACGCCGAGCACTGCGCAAGGCCCGCACTCGCAGAGATGGGGCGAGGGGAGCAGAAATCCCCTTCCCTACTCCTGTTTTCCCGGTTCTACCCATCGCAGGCCTGGGAAAACTCCCTAAATTTCGAGCTGACAGGGATTCCGGATTGAGGGTGTTCAGCCCCGGCTGCCAGCGCAGTGCCTTATTCTTTCCCCTCCACCACAGTTGTACAGTTTCCATCTCTCCACGTGAATTAAACCTTTCATCTAAGAAATAATCATCAGAAACCTTTAGGCTCCAGGAAAAGGACTTGGTTTTAAAAACAACCAGTGCCACGTTTTCTGCATGAAGGAAAGGTGAGGGGAGAAAAAAAAAAAAACCTGCAAAAAACCCAGTATATACACAGAGAAGCGCCAGACTTGGAGCAGAAAAAACCAGCATGGATTTATTTTAAGGTAAGTACAACAATTAGGACCACATAAGACAAACGAATTTTGAAGCAGGTTAAAGCAAATAGTCCCTAAGAATGGTCAAGGTGAAATCTATTATACAAAACATCACACATTGTAAATAATAATAAAAAAGTATCAGATACTTTGTCTATTTTTCCTTTAAAAAAAAATCCACCAGCAAAAAATAAATTATTTCCTCATCTTGCGAGAAGAACAGCTCTAAAACGAAAGAAACTCTATTGCATAATTGTACACAGAAAAAGAAGAAATCACTTGTCATTAATTTGGAAGTTAAGAATCGTTGGGCGAGACAAAAATAATCCAGTGAACTCAACTTTAAATATTATATTAATGGCTCTGAAAATCAGCCTGATTAGAAATCCACACATTTTTTACATCACAACAGAGAACTTAAAAAATACCCAGGACATATATTTATATATATATTTATATACTTTTTTTCCTTTTAAAATGTATAAATGGTCGTTGTGATATTGGTCCATAACTTATTTTTCGGAGACCCCCTATATTTTAGCATATAAAATTTGCCACTTTTAGATAGACATATATATATATAAAATGATTCTCTTTTTTTGCCACTTTTTTTTTTTTTTTTTTTTTTTTTTAGGAGAGATCCCCGTTTTTTCAAGTACGATTTACTTGCCTGGAATCTAAGGAGGCCCGAAACGGGGCTTTTTGGGATCTACAAACTCTGTGACTCCCAGGTTGGCGGGGAGACTGTCAGGTTGTTTCTGGTTTTATTTTGGTTTGTGTTTTTTTTTCCTGCGTTTGGTGCGGTTTTATTTCTCCCGATCTTTTTTTTTTTTTTAATAATTATTATTAATAATAATTTTTTTAAAACTTTTTTTTTTTTCCAGATGGCCCTAGGCGGGGGGTCGCGGCTACTCAGTACTTAGTGCAGTCGTAGGAGTAGGGGGCGGCGTGGCGGTATAGGGAGGGCGCGGATCTGTAGGGGATCTGACAGGCGGAGTTGCTGCTCACCTGGTGGTCGCTGAGCGAGGCGCTCTCCATCCCCAGCCGGTGCGACGTGAACATTTCCCGCACGTTGGGAAAAGTCTGTTGCTGAGAGCCAAAAGTGTGCCCGGGCAGGTGGCTCAGCTCAGCCCCGTGGTTGAGGTACCAGGAGGCGGGGGGCTGTCCCCCCGCCGCCCCTCCGCCGCCGCCGCCGTGCGGGTGCCCGGTGCCCAGCGCGCCGTCCTGCCCCGACGGCAGGCTCAGGGTGCCGAGGGGCGACGGGGCGCCGGTGGGATGCTCGGCCAGACCCTCCTCCAGCGGCGCGCACATGTGGCCCGGCCTCTCGCCGCTGTAGAGGCTCATGGCCCGCATGCTGCAGTGGTAGCTCCCACTAGTGTCCAGGGCCTGGCTACACGCCGCGCTGTAGCCCGACGGCTGCCCCGCGGGGTAGCCCAGCGGCATCCCGGCGCCCGTCCTGCCAGAGGCGGCACTCACCGGGCTGAGGTCCCCCGCGGGGGAAGTCCGCAGGGTCATGATGCTCTCCACGCTGAAGCCCGGCAGCCCGTTGCCCGCGGGGTGATGCTCGGGCAGCGAGGCCTCGGGGGAGGCGGCGGCGGGGGGCGAGGCGGCGCTGCGGGGGCTGTCCCGCAGGGCCCCGCCGCTGGCCGGGCTCAGCGTCTCCACCTTGGTGATCACTGGCAGCTCGGGGGACGCCGTCTCGCTCTTGATCACCACCTTCTTCTCGGAGGCCGGCGCCGAGGCGGAGGAAGAGGAAGAGGAGGAGGAGGCTTCCTTGGGAAGGTCGGCGCCGGGCAGCCCGGGGGGCTTGGGCTGCTCCTTCAGCAGCCGTTCCCGGGCCTCCTCTTTCTCCTTGGAGACATCCTTCTTCTTGAAGCGTCTCCGGCGGCGCAGGAAGCTGCCGTTCTCGAACATGTTGTAGGAGTCGGGGTCCAGGGTCCAGTAGCTGCCCTTGCCCGGCTTCTTGTCGTCGCGAGGCACCTTGACGAAGCACTCGTTGAGGGAGAGGTTGTGGCGGATGCTGTTCTGCCAGCCCTGCTTGTTCTCTCGGTAGAAAGGGAAGCGGTCCATGATGAACTGGTAAATCCCATTGAGCGTGATCTTCTTGTCGGGGGCGTTCTGGATGGCCATGGTGATGAGGGCGATGTAGCTGTAAGGTGGCTTCACCAGGTCCTTGGGGGCGGTGGGTTGGTGGGGGTGGTAGGGGCCGTAGGAGCGCCCCATGCCCGCCGCGTACTGCTCGGCGTGGCCCGAGTAGACGCTCATGGGGTTGCCCATGCCGCCGTACGTCCCCGCCGCCCGGTAGTAGTTCTGCTCGCTTAAATACGGCACCACTCCCAAAGCGTTGGGGTCCGAGACGGAGTAGCGAGCCTGCATCATGGAGAGGGGCTTCCCGCGGCCGGGGAGGCGAGGAGGAAGAGGAAGAGGGTGGAAGGGCCTCACCCCCGTCCGGGACCCCTCTGCGGAGAAGGGAGAGAGGGAGAGAGCGGGAGAGAGAGAGTGAGTCCCGGAGCCGAGCTAAATCCCAGCGTGTCCTCTAGCAGCGGCACCGCAGCGGCATCCTCCGGGTCGCCGGGGGCAGGGTGGTCTCTGGCGGCCTCTCCCTCCCTCTGTATGACTGTGATTCTTGTACACACGGCTACGGCCCGCGGCGGCGGCGGGCACTGCTGCGGGGAGCTGGGCGGGGGAGGGGGGCCCTGTTCTCGCAGGAAAAGGGAATTAAAAAAAAAACGAAAAACAAAACGAAAAAAAAAATAATTAAAAATATTTAAAAAAAAAAAAAAAAAAGGAGGAGAAGAAGAAGAAGAAGCCTTGCGGAAAGCCCAGTTCTTGTCACAACAGCGGCCCGAGGCGCTCCGGAGCCCCCGGAGGGGTGCGGGGGGTGCGGGAGCGGCCGAGCTCCGTCCCGGCCGCGCTGCGCAGCTTCAAAACTCGCCCCGCGCCGCCGCCGCGCTTTTACTGCCCGCTGGCCCCGCCCCCGCCCGCCGCTGCCGGCCAATGGCGGTGCGCGCCGCCGCCGCCGCAGCCAATGGGAGCGCGGGATGCGGCGGCGCCGGCAGCATCCCCCCCGCGCGCGCTCCCGCCGCGCCGCGCCCGGGGCCGCGCCGACCCCCGGGATGGGCATGGACACGGGCACGGGCACCGGCACCGGCACGGACATCCCCAACCCCCCCGACCGCGGAGAGCTTAACGCTCTCGCCCTCAAAGGAGCCCCGGCCGCGGGCTCTGCCCGCTCCCGCAAAACACCACGTTTTTAAGCACTTTTCGGACGCAGGTTGATGGCGAGGCCGGCGGGAGTCGCGATGCCGGTATAACGGTGTCCCAGCACTCGGGCAGGTCGTTTGTCTCACTTTTAAAGTGTATTTAAGTGAACGGCCCCGCGGTTCCTCGGGAAAGGCCGCCGAGTCCCTCGCCGCGGTGCTCGCCCGGTGGCGAGGGCATCGCGCCCAGGTTCGGCCCCGGTCGCCCGCGGGCTGAGAGGTTCCCTCTGTCGCGTTAGGGGAGTTTGGGGTATTTTATTATTTTTATTTAAAAAAAAAATCAAAACAAAAAAATAGTGAGCGAATTTAAGCGGATTTTTTTTCGTTCCGGGCTTTGAGGCGGATTTTCTTGTGCCTGTGAAATCCGCCCCCCTGCCTTCTCTAATGAGTCCATTAGAGGCAATCAGATGGGACAATTAGGGACGCTTGGTGACCAAGTGTAGACTCAAGTACTGGGGGAAACGGCTGCGAGATGTTCTGTTCCACCCGGGAGAAGCGTGGATCTGCCCAGCGAAGGAATGAAGGTGGGAAACCAGCGATTTCCCCGCTTCGCGAAAAAAAAATTTAAATATATATATATATATAAAATAGCGCTGCAAAATCGATTCGAGCCCGAAAAGATTAAGATAAGGTTGAAGTTAATTAGCTGTCACTTCGACTGGGCTCCTTCCCGCTGCCTCCCTTGGGTTCGGCTGTTCCCGCTCTGATTCCTAAGCGGTGATTTTTTGGTTTCTTACACTGTAATTCTGCCTTTCCCTCCTTGCAATTTGTGTGGTTTCCTAAGGCTTTAAACAAAGATATTTTTCTCCCCCAAAGTCAGGCTGGGATTTTTGCTGGCTGCTGGACGAAGGGTCCCTTTCCCGCTCCCAGCCGGGGCGGTGGGGACGAGACCGCAGCCGGCTCCGGCCGTGGGAACTCGGTGGTGCTGTTAATTACCGGCGATTTTCTTAATAAGAAAGGAAACGATTTTATGCGAGAACTGGGGGGAGAAAAAATACTAAAATTACGAGGCAGCTCCTCTACAAGGAGGTATGGTTAAAAATGATCTGCGATGGAAAAATTGATTGGAAAGTTTCGCCGGGCTCTTCAAAATTGTTATTTAATTTTGATGGAAATAATTTTAAATGTTCTGGGAGATTTCATCCACCCAGAAAACGTCCGGGGGATTTTTATTTTTTTTTTTATAAAAACAAATAGTGAATTCAGCGAGCTCTGCGGCTACTTTTCATATAAATGTACGACCGTAAGAGAAAACTTTTTTTTTTCTTTTCTGGAATAATTTGAGAACGACTTCACACTTCTATGTTCGGTTTTCAAATAAATCGTATTTCTCGTAAAAAACTAAGGCTGTGTCTCAGCGTACACAAGCACATGGGATTCCTTTAACGATATAACTTTTTAAAATGCAGGAAATTTTAAATGCGAAGTCTGAGCAAAGCTACCCCTGCGGCGTCCCTGTGCTGTCCCTTCCTAGAAGCCTGGAACGCGCTCGAGAAACAACCTTGATTGAATCTTACCTCTCCTCGGCTGAAAACTTTACCGAGATGAATTTCTACAGAACCCCTAGAAGCAGCAAAAGGTCTTTGCTTGCTGCAGCTGGGGACAGAGCAGAGACTGAACCAACGGGCTCGGAAAAGCCCGAAATTCGAATGGCTCGAAGGGAAAAAAAAAAATCGGCATTATGAAAAACAAGCTAGAAAGCGCAGGGATAGGAGCCCCTTCAAGGAAGAGAGCGGGAGGCGCTTGAAAACGCGCTGCCCCCCTGCCCCGGGCACGGTGGGTTCCCGTCCGCGGGGCTCCGCGGGCGGTGTTTGCCCGGTTCGCCCCGACAGCCACGGGTGGGAGACACTGGTTTTGCTTCAGCAGCCTTTATCGGGCTTTGGGAGCAGCATCCGAGGCTTTCCAGGCTCGGGGCGCTCCCCGCGCCGGCCGCTCCCGGGGCCGCTCCCGGGGCCGCTCCCGGGGCCGCTCCGCGCTCACCTGCCCGGCCCGGGCTCCGCGCGGCGTGTGCTGCCCCCCAGGGGACACCGCGGGGGTTGCACCGCACCGGCACCGCACCGGGACCCACCGAGTGCGCGGGGACAGCGCGGGGACAGCGCGGGCAGCGGGAGGGAGAGGGGAAAGTGAGAGAGGGTCACAGAAAGAGAGGGTGAGAGAGGGAGCGGGCAAAGAGTAAAGAGTGCGGGAGGGAGAATGGAGATGGGAATGAATGAGAGAGAGCGGCAGAAAGACGGGGGAGAGAGAGGGAGGGGGAAAGTAGGGAAGAAGGGGAAAAGCAGAGGAGGAAAGAGAGAGAAAGGAAGAGATAAAGAAGGGAAAGAGGGAAAGAAGGAAAGAGAGAAGAAAGGAAGAAAGGAAAGAAAAATAAAGAAAGAGATAAAGAAAGAGAGAGAAAGAAAGAAAGAAAGAAAGAAAGAAAGAAAGAAAGAAAGAAAGAAAGAAAGAAAGAAAGAAAGAAAGAAAGAAAGAAAGAAAGAAAGAAAGAAAGAAAGAAAGAAAGAAAGAAAGAAAGAAAGAAAGAAAGAAAGAAAGAAAGAAAGAAAGAAAGAAAGAAAGAAAGAAAGAGAAAGACAATAAAGCTGTCTAGCCGTCTCTTGCCAATGCAAACAGTGGCACCAGTCCAGCAAAGACCCATCGATGCACATGGATTTCTCCCAATTTTGCATCTGTGACTAGCCCAGGACTGGTCTCCAGCACTGATGGCTACAAGGGCTGACCCAAATCCCACACCTATTTCCCAGCAGAAGACATTGTTGGGCTCAAATGTGTTCACTCAGTCCAGCCCCTCCTGCCCTAATGTGCGTCCTTTGCTGGGTTATTTCATAAGCACAAAAATTTAGTCATACACTGTTTATTCATGCATGGAAATCCATCTTCTAGCACCCAGTTAATGCGCTGTATGATGAAAACCTCATTAAAAGCTCTTGCCTTTCAAATTTGAAGCCTATTTTTACCTTTCAATCCTGAAACCCCAGTAGAGCATTAGCACTGGTTTGATTCTTTGGGTGCATTTTGGCTGCTTTCTGTGGTTGCCCTTGTGTGTTCAGCCTGCACTTCAGAGAAATGATTCCTGCAGCAAAGGGAGGTTCTTTCTGCATTATTCACTGGGTTTGGATTATCTGTCCCTCCCTTTTTCTAGGTGTTTTCCCAACTTGCAGCTGTTTCAAACAAGAGCTGCATTTTGTCTTTTGTGCCAAAATCCAGGATTCCTCTTCAACCTCTTTCACTGTTGGTAAAATGGATATTAGAAGTGATTCAGGCATGTCCAACAGACTAATTTAATTCATAAGGATGCTGGTAGCCCTATCTGTTTCCTAATGGAAAGAGAAGTTTTCCAGTGGCATCTGTAGGAGCTGCATGAGGCTGCTGGAGCTACAGCTAAAGGCTGCAGTGTGTGTGACGGAAGAGGCCCCGCAAAATGGATTTGGAGCAAATTTCAGACCTGTGAAGCCAAAGAGAGAATTAAACCATCAGGAAAGATGCCTCCTATCAGCAAACTCCTCATTTGCTTGAGGCAGAGTACTTGATTTCTAGAAAGCCAACTCAGGCCCTTGTATTTGGAAGCAAATCCACGTAAGGAACAGCTTTACTGAGCATGGTTGGAGGGAGCTGTAGGTGGTCTGGAAGAATCTCAGCCCCTCTTGATTGTTAATGTATTAATTAATAGCACTGTTGCTACCACCCTCACTTTCCCTCCTCAAAGGAGAGGAGGAAGAGTGTGGAGTGGACACAAGTCCCAGGGGCTGCAGCCTGGTGATTTTGTGGCAGTGGACAGACAGACAGCACTGGCACTTCCAGCCCAGGAGCACAAATCACTCCTGAGTTACAGGGAGGCTGTAAATTGCTCACCAAGGGCCTGATCCCGAACTCCCCGCAGAGATATCAGAGTCACGGGGAGTTTTCCGTGAGTAGGAAGTGGAGGAATGAGCTTCAAACATTCAGGCCCAGCTCCACATGGGTGGTCTGTTATGCCTGGATGGATTCCCACCGGCTCCAGCCGCGTTCTGAGGTAGTAGAAAGGCTCTTCCCAAACGCACCCCGATGCAGATCCAGCACTCTGAGCACTCTGAGCACTTGCGAGGGACCCCAGTGAAAAGGCGAAGCCTCAGGCTCACCAAAATTATATTAATCCCACTTCGGAAAACATGGTTGGAGGGGAAGAGCTCCTGGACCACTTTGTAGAATCATTCAACAATCTTTGAGAGAAAAGGGGTTTCCATCTGCAGCTGCTCAGAGAGGAGCATCACAGTTTGTTCTGGTTTTTGGGTTGGCAGAGCAGCCTTCGGCTCTGAGGGGGACGTGGAGCAGCAGCACCCGAGCCAAGCAGATCAGAAACCAAATTCTAAAGCCATTTATCTCCACCATTCCCCGATACACTTTAAAATAAACCTCCGTTCCATTGTTCCCATGACCCCTCCATCCCGCTCCGCTCAGGAATGTTGGGATTCTCCACGTCCTCTTCTTGGGGGTAATTGTGGGATACACTAATTCTACAAATAATAAATTGTGCAAACGAATCATTTATTATCCTATTAAACGCAAACAAGAAATGCACTGTCGGAAAGCTGGCAGGTTGGGAAACCCACGTAGGGGCTGGATATTGTTTTATCCACCAGCAGCCGATTTTAAATGGAAAAATAGTTAATTTTGGGGGAGGTATTTTACAAAAAGTGGTGTGGGGAAAGCCCGTGGGATTCGTATAAGTTGTGCGGCCCGTTAATGCTGCAGCACAGCCTTTTTAATGTTTAATTCGAGAGGGAAATCGAGCCCTCAGAGACCCTCAACCCTCCCTATTTCGCCGCCGAGGCGTTTTGGCCCCTCCGTGCCGCTGTAGGAGGAAGGGGCGTGGCCAGGGAGGAGACTCCGCCCCCTCGGCGCCCGCCATGGAGGGGCGCGCGGGTGAGCGGGGGCGCGCGCGGGGGGGCGGGGCCGAGCGGCCTTGACGTCACCGCTGGAGGGCGGTGATGTCACTGCTGGGTGGGGGTGACGTCACTGCTAAGGGGGTGAGGGTGACGTCACTTCTAAGGGGTGAGAGAAGGCCCCCCCTTCACCTCCGCCTCCCCCCCCCACAGGCGCCTCCTCCAAGTGGGACATCCGGGAGAAGGTTTGGGATCACCTGGAGAGCACCGGCCTGGCCGAGTTCCCGCGGCCCGTCCACCGCCGCATCCCCAACTTCAAGGTACCGCCCACCTCGTCTCCTGGTGCTCCGAGCCCCGTCCAGCCCGGCCTGGGACACTCCAGGGATACAGAGGCAGCCTCAGTTCTGCGGGATACGTTCTGCCTCAGTTTTGCGGGATATGGTTTTCCTGTTTAAGATAAAATGGGTGCTGAAGTGGGTGGAGGAAGGTTGAGGCTTCATCGCGCCCTAAATCAGAGGATATCAGCTTAAATTACAGGAGGAGCGTGTGCTCTGCTAAACTGGAGCTCCTCGGTTAAGTAGCGAATCTTCTGAGTTTTCAGTATAATCACTGTCAAGGGAGAGCCTTGTCCAGGAATTCTTCATTTTAAAAAAAGTTTTTATGACTTGCGTTTAAAGGAATCTGTTTATATTCAGTCACTGAAAAGGAAAATTGATCTCTGCCTTTCTTTGATGAAAGAATAATTGTGATGTTGATGTCTGTCTTTAGGTGTGAATGAGGGGGAATTCAGGCAAAGAGGCTGTATTTGGATCCCCTCTTTTTCTGTGAGATAGCCAAGCACTCAGCTCGTATGAGAGTTTCCCATAGAACCATCACAAAATGAACAGTATGTCCCCCATATTTAAAATCTGGGGAAATCAGCCCCTCCAGAGGATGAGAGGTTGCAAATTGGCGTCTGTGCTGTGAGCTCCTTGGTGATGCACTGATATCCTCTGCAAACAGGGTGCCTCCCACGCTGCCACGAGGCTTCTGGCTTTGCAGGAGTTCAGAGCTGCCAGGACTGTAAAGATAAACCCCGATGCCCCCCAGAGGAATGCTCGCTTCCTCACGCTGGAAGTAAGTGAAGGTGTTCTCTTCTTCCTTCCTTTCCTGCCCCAGGGCTCTCTCCAGGCCTGCTCCTCTATCCAAGAGCTGGATGTGTTCAGCAGAGCACGGGAGGTTAAGGTGGATCCCGACAAACCTTTGGAAGGGGTTCGGCTGGCAGCTCTGCAGGTAATGGCACCTCTGCACCCCTGAGGAGGGGAGTGCAGAGCTTGGCAGCATCCTACCATCGATACCTGCCGTTTCTCAGGCAGGTTGTTCATGTAAGAAAGCATATCTCTGCCCTCCTGGCAAATGGCCAAGGTGCAGGTAAGGTTTGGGGAAATTAATGTGTTTCTGCAGAGCAGTAGCTGTTTCACCATCGCTGTGTTCTTACTCCCCAAAACACAATTTGAGGAAGCCTTGCCTCAAATTATCACAAGGTGAATGTATGACAAACTTATCTCAGACCTGTGCATGTTTAGGAGCTGATCTATGTCTCTTATTTATGGACATGCACTTTGGATCAATAAGTATTCACATAATTACAGGATGATTTGGGTTGAAAGAGACCTTCAAGCTCATCCAGTTCCACCCCCTGCCATGGGCAGGGACACCTTCCACTAGACCAGGCTGCTCCAAGCCCTGTCCAACCTGGCCTTGGACACTTCCAGGGATGGGGCAGCCACAGCTTCTCTGGGCAACCTGTGCCAGGGCCTCACCACCCTCACAGGAAGACTTTGTTCCCAGTATCCCATCTGACTCTGCCCTCTGGCAGTGTGAAGCCATTCCTCATCATAAAGACATTATAAGATACACCTTAAAAAATATGTAAAGATACACCTTTAAAGAGGTGTCCTTAAATATCTTTAAAGGTTAAAGGTATGTCTTACTTTTTATTTCTTAAATAAACCCTTGTCTGGAATTTTCCTGTAATGGAGGGGATGAATCTGCAAGCACTATACAATAAATAACACTAATTACTCTCTAGCAAATTAGATGATTGGCCACATAATTTTTACTGGGTGACAGTAAAATTATTTCTTTAGTGTAAAACAAGCCTTTTAATGTGGCAACTTCTTCTGTTCCACAGGCAAGGAAGACTTTGTTGGTTCCCACACCACGCCTGAGGACTGGGCTGTTCAATAGGATTGTTCCGCCTCCAGGTGCAACTAAGGAAGTCCTGAGAATATGTGCCACGTCTCAGGTAGGAATGAAAGATGAGGGAGGCCTGAATTAACTCATGGATGACTGTGGTGTTATGACAGACCACTTGGAATTTGAAAAAACAGATGCTACTTCAAATATAATTCTACCACGATGTTATTTCTCGGTCTGTGTACACAACTGCCATTAATAATTTTTAAATCATGGGGAAATTTAATCTTCTTGTTATGTTTTCTTAGCAGAGTGGTATTGATATTTTCTCGGTACTTTTTGGAACATTATGAGCAACTTTTATAGCTGAGGTAGATCTTTCTAACAAATCATGCTCCTAAGAAATAATTTATTTCTAATAAATCATGCCCCTGTATTCTATAACATTGAGCTACTGAAACCTGGTTAGTGTTTACAGTTTTTGCATAATCTTGATAGAATATTAGGTGTTACGAAGTAGGAAAGATAAGTTCTTTTAGAATACTAGGTCTAAAGAAACATTAATTCTGGCATCTGCCTCAGTGGAGGCACAAAAACACAGGTTTTGGTCCTGCAGTGTGGTCTGTTGCTGCCCTCTCGTGTTACAATCTCAAACTGTACAGCTGAAGGCTTTTGGCAGAGAAACCTCTGTTATTTTATATCCCTCTTCAGCTGCTATGAAAACCTAACCTGTACAAAAAGAACAGGCCAGTTATAGATTTATTTCCTTCTTTATCTCCTGCTCAAGGCACTAAAATTCTACAGTAATCCCGTATACAACTGAGGTTGTAAATGGGTGGTAATTAGTAGTGACTTTCTTTGTTGCAAGTTCTATTGAGGCCATTAACTAATTAAGCTTTTCAGGGTTGAAGAGCACTTTTGAAAGAGACCTTTCTCTTGCCTGTTTCTGTGATCTGTGATTTTACCACCATGTGTCTGGTTTTTCCCCCACCCAGGCCCACTAATGAATAAATGCTGTTGGCAGTTTATATTTACAAAGCACTGTGCAAACAGTCCTTACCACACTGCTGTGAAGTGGATAATGAACATTAATACTGATGATCAGCCACAAATTACTGAACTTTTTGGTTTTGCGCTCTGCACAGAAGATGTTTGTCTTTTTATTGTGAGGATTGACTTAGCACGAACTTCCATTGATGTGAGGAGGATTTAAGCTGTACACATATACTGAGTGAATGAATCACTTTAAAAGTTCTAAACCTGTGATATTTGAAAGCCCAAGTAAAGATAATTCTTAATTTCTGCAGCTCTGGACCCAATTTTGTTAGGATGTGTTTTTTAGAGAGAAGATTGAAGAGAGGTGGGTTGAGATGAGTGGGGAGAGAGGGAAAGAAAAAAAAATCATTGTATCAGTTTGTGTCACTTAAGACTTCTTTATGCTGTAGCTGCCTGTGTCTAAATTAACTTTGTGATTTGTATGTGAGACTTAATTCAGGAATTTGTAGTACTCTGGTATGAGTTTACATAATTATGACTCTAAGTTAGTAGTGCTAAGGTAGGAAGTATCTGTTGCCCTCATTTTTAGGAATAGATTTCCAATAAAGGGTTTCAAAATATGAGGGTTTGATCCTAAATAAGTAACCTTGCTTAAAGAAAGTGCCCACCTCCCTCAGCTCTCCTTGTAGTGTGCCAAAATTCTTGTTACTGTAGTAGGGAATCTATTCTAGGATTCCCTAGAGGATAACATTCCAGACATGTACAGCTTGGCTATACATGGAAGAGACACTTTGAAAGAGGGAGTTAGTTGGATTTATCAAAATATCCTGGATTTCTGCCTCAGTGGCTGGAAGACTCTGCACTGAGTGAACCTAAAATGTTTTCCTTGCAGGGTGTAAAAGATTACAGTGTGCCCGTGGGGCTGGATGGGAGAGCACGAGTGGACTTGGTTGTTGTGGGATCAGTGGCTGTCTCCGAAAAAGGTAAGGAAAAGCCTTGTCAGCTTTTCAGGAGGAGGGTCCTAAGTCACAATTCCCAGTGTCAGTAGGACACGTGTTCCTTTTGGCAGAGATGAACATATCCCTGGAACTGAGTTGTGGTCTTGAGTTCTGTCTGTTCTGTGTGACAAATCCCTGATCCCAATCCAACCAGGAAGGAGCAGTGCCTCCAGCACTTAGTGGGCAGGCAGCAGTGTGGTTTAGGGCATGTGGGCCTGTGCTTTGGCTTTCAAGAGAACTATTAAGGCAAGCAATTATTTTTGTTTTGAAAGAATCAAAGCAGGCTCCCTGTTCAGAGGATCTGCTTCACTCACACAGGGTGTGTGACAGCACACACATTAGACCTGCTGAGTCAGTACTTCTTTGGGGATCAGATTTTGCATCTTCTACTGTTTTGAAGACCTGCTGCTGGTGAAAATTTTTCCACTGACTTTATCCATTGCCTAAAACAACATGTTTTTTTGTGTATGACCCAGACTCCTCTTTACCCACCTTAACCTATGTGGACATGAATAGAAGGTTCTGAGTACAATGGGTAAATAACCTTCTGTGTTAAGTGGACTAAGTTTGGTTTATTCTGAATGGGGGGCTCCTGGAATCTTTTAGGGGTTCATTGAAACTGATGTTTTATTTCATTTCAGTGCTGATTTCAAGGAAAGTTGCATTCTGTGAGAGATGCTGACCTGAACTTTTCCTGAGTTACAACTCTGTACTTGGTTTATCTGTTGCAGACTGCTTAATTTAATTACATGATTTTAACAGTTAACCAACTTTCCATTCTGCTGGGTTTTGGGGTTTTTTTTCACTGTTTAGTTCTATGTATTTTAGGCTGGAGAATTGGAAAAGGGGAAGGTTATGCAGACATGGAATACGCAATGATGGTGTCAATGGGTGCAGTGCAGGAGGATACACCTGTAGTAACCATTGTGCATGATTGTCAGGTAAGTTAAAATATCCCCTCTCAAATAACAAATCAGAATTCTGTAATAATGACTGGTCTGGCTGAAGAAGAGACGTGGAATAATGTTGGTTGGTTTGGCATCTTTATTTCCACTGTCTGATGTATTTTCATATGTTGCAAGACATCAGGAATGGTGCACAATTTTAGTGAATTTGTTTTTAACCACTTAGCAAATCTCTTGTTCCTTGCAGGTGGTTGACATAGAAGAAGAGCTTCTTGATGATCATGATTTAACTGTGGATTATATCCTCACCCCAACAAGAATTATCAAGACTAATTGCAAGAGACCCAAACCTCAGGGAATAATATGGCATAAGGCAAGTTCCCTCTGCTACCAGTGGTACCAACATCCTGGTGGTAAACCCCACATTTTTGAATATAAACACATTTGTTGTGTTAGAAATACTTGGAAAAGGAACAGATCTGTTTTTCAGGTGAAACAAAACAGCAGCATCCATTTTCAGCGGGTTTTAAGTGGGAATGGTGAGGAGGAGAATGTATCACTGCAGCTGAGGTTGCTGTACCAAATGGATTCCCCAAAAAAGTGTTGGATGCCCCATCCCTGGAAGTGTTCAAGACCAGTTTGGATGGCACTCTGAGCCACCTGGTCTAGTGGAAGGTGTCCCTGCCCGTGGCAGGGGGGTTGAAACTAGTGGGTAGAGTATGTGCTACTCTGGTTGTGAAAGCAAAACATGACCTGGTGGTGGTACATTCCTGTTTATGTAGTGGATTAACTTTCCAAGGATAAATTTGTGGCTGGAGCTCGTTTTCAGGTAGAGAAACAGTGACTTTATACTGTTTTAAACCAGGAATCTTTATTTATTGATCATTAATTGTATTATGGGTTTACCCTTTCTCCGTCCAGCCCAGATTGTCAGAAACTTCCTCAGCTTCACAAATAGTTTCAGAAAAGCATTTAGTGAATTGTTTTACTGGAAGTTCATGCTGGGAAAACTTTTCCTTTGTTATTGGATTTTCATTTCTGAAAACCTCCAGTTAGGGAGCAGAGACAATCCAGCATGATTGAGTAACAGTAGGAATACTGAAATGAGAAATATTGTGCCTGTGTCTTGGAGAAACTGCCGAGGAATTACTAAGGGAATACTTGTAGGGAAATCAGAGTTGTTTGTTAAACAGTTGCCAACCAGCAAAAAGAGTTAAATTTCTTTAGGTAATGTATCTACAACAAACAATTGTAGCCAGCACTATTTTTATTCCCATGGTGGGAGAGCATTTTACCCTGCCTGTGGTTACGGGTTTGAGGTTATAAATAAATAAATAACAGCTCTGTCTGTACTAGTGCATTTTTTCCATTGAATTATTTTTGAATTGTAATTTTTTTTAGGATATTATTGAATGTAATTGTGTTGAAGGTCTACCCCTTGTGCTCCATCCATCTTGCCAACATACTTCTGATCACAGTTTGTCTGTCTTAGTGTCAGACTTCTCAGTAAGTGGCCTTGCTGACACTTTTTCCTTTTTTTTTTCTGTCTTGATTCCCCGTAGCTGCAACTGAATTTTCTCCAGGTTCACTGAGAATGGAGCACTATTGATGCTTTATGTGAATACTTGAATGTTGATTTAACACCTAAAGCTGGTTTTGGCTGTTCTTTGGAGTGTTGTGTTGCTTAGATAGGAATATTGGAGAATACCAGGCAGTTTTGGGAGAAGAAAAAGGTGTGGTGTCTATATGAAGATAAAAGAAATGGCCATTATTCTTTCACAGGGAGATAAATGACATTTATTTTGTTTGTGCTTGTGGTGGTAACTCTGTGTTCAGTTCTTGCAGGGAGTGTTATGGAGGTGGGAGGTCTGGTTAATCAGCAGGGTGTTAAAAAGGCAGGATTTGATATGGGTTATTTAAATGTTTGTCCTTTGGCTTGTCCTGGCTACTTCTACATCCTTTTCTCCTCATCCTTTTCTCCTTCAAATCCCAGCTTTGCTGGTGCATTCCTGTTCCTCAGAGCAAAACTAAATGAACCAAGAGGTAGTGAGTAAATAAAGAACCCACTTCTAAATAGGGTGCTTTGTCAACAGAAAGTAGCTTAACTTTATTGTTGAGATGTGTGATGTGTAAAATACACTGTAAAAAGGTTTATCCTTGGGGAACATGGCTGGATCAGGCCAAGACAATGATTAAGATCTTAAATTACAGGTGTTTGCAAACATGGGATTAGAGCTAAGTGTTGTTGTGAAGGATGTGCTGCCCTGAAGCCAGCAGGATAAACAGCCAGGAACACATACACTGTGTTTTCAGCTCCAGAGGGGTGAGGAGGTGCCTACCCAGCAAACAAAGCCATGTCTCCAGGCTGGATTTCTGTGCTTAAGGAAGTGCTGGAGTGTTCACGTTTTTTATGTGCTATTTAAAGACTTCCTATAAAGTATAAGACCCACGATATCATTAATAGCAAGTAATCATTATCAATATCAGTGCTAAACACTCTGGAAACACTTGTAAATCCAAGTACTGGGAGGTTTCTATGGGTAAGTTTTCTGCCTCTGAGTTTTGAGAAATCAATATGAGTTATTGGAGGGCAGCAAGAGCTGCTGGGAGCTGAGCACTCTGGAAAACTTTATTTGGATCCAGTGGAGAATTATTTGGCTTCGTCTGTCTTGAAAATCTAACCCATTGTTTCTGGGAAATCTAAATTCATGAAATGACTTACTTTCTCATTTAATATTTTCTATGGGTAGCTGTGATCTTTATCTGGGACACTGTGTATTATATTTTGTCACAATTACCAAGTTATTTGTGCTGTGCTTATTTTAAATTGCAACTATACAGACCAATTAAAATATTTGGGGTCATGAAGAGGGAAATGAGAGTAGTTGGTGGAAAAATCACTATATTCTAGCAAGCATTTCCTTCTGGTTTTTAAATCATTCTTTTGCTGAGAATTTTATAGCAGTAGGAAAAGATTTTTTCCTGAAGTGAAATGAACTGGGGGGAATCCCTGGGTCCAGTGCTGTGGCAGAGATGGAAACTATCTGACAACAAACAGCTTCTGAGTTGGGTCTGTGATAGAACATTTGGAAAGTAACGCTCAGAAAGTTCACACATCCAAGCTGGCAAACCTTTAGCAGGGACATAGTGTTGCCATCAGAGGAAAATTGCTGTTAGTTTAGCCAGGGTTTTGTTTTGCTGTGTGTTTTGGAGGGACAGTGTGAGCAGGGCACACTTCCACACGTGGTTAAACATCTCAACACCTTTGCAGATCTGACCCTTGCTGCGGAGTCCACGGAATCCAGTTTTCTCTGATGGATTCCAAATGTGGGTTGCATAAGTCTCTCCTGAGGGACATTAGCAGACTTCACGGGCTGCCAGCTCCCAGAAATATGCCCTGGGATTGTGTGCACATATTTGGACATTTCGTGCAAATGAATGATAAAATGTTCAACTGTGCTGGCCTGTCCTGGCTGTCCTGGCATTGTCTGTGCTTTAAATCCCTGTGAGCTCAGTGCTCCTTGAAACAATCAGCTGGTTAAGGACACAGCGTGAGAAGTGGGGTCTGTTCTTGAGGTCTTTATGAACATTCTTGGGTCAGAGACCCCTGAGGGTGGGCGAAAATTAATCTTTCAAACACCTTCTGCTTACCAGCCTGGAAGGGCAGGTGGATCTGCTGTAGAGATTTTTTTAGTCTTGTTCACAGCCTTCCAGGGCAGCAGCATCAGTCTCCATCTTAGAATAATGGAATGGTTTGGATTGGAAGGGACCTTCAAGCTCATCTCATTCCCACCCCCCACCATGGGCAGGGACACTTTCTACTAGCCCAGGTTGCTCCAAGCCCTGTCCAACCTGGCCTTGGACACTTCCAGGGATGGGGCAGCCACAGCTTTTCTGGGCAACCTGTGCCAGGGCCTCACCACCCCCACAAGGAGCAATTTCTTTGGTATATCTAAACTAAATTTCCCTTCTTTCAGTGTGAAGCTCCTTGTCCTGTCACCACAGTTCCTGATGAAGAGTCCCTCTCCAGCTTCCCTGTAGCCCCTTCAGATACTGGAGAGGACTATGAGGTCTCCACACAACCTTCTCTTCTCCAGGCTGAACAGCCCCAACTTTCTCAGCCTGTGTTCATGCAGGAGGCACTGCAGTCCCCTTGTCAACTTTGTGGCCTCCTGGACTTGCTCCAACAGTTCTATGTCCTTCTTATGTTGGGGACCCCAGAACTGTGCACAGGATTCCAGGGTGGGTCTCAAGAGAGCCACATGTTCCTGTATCAGTGGTATGTGCACGTGGGGAGCTGTGGGGAGCAGAATTAAATACCAGGCCCAGCACAGTCTCCGGTCCAGAGCTGTCCTTCCCTCATCTGCAGTGCACCAGGACTGCACCTCTGCTCCTGCCAGGGAAATTAAAGTGGTGTTTGGCTTGGCCTGTGCTGTATCAGGGGTCAGCATTACTCACTCTGACAGAGGACAAACACATCCTTCATTTTCCCCAGCAAAATATTGAAAGTGGCTCCATTCACTGTTCTGGGAGAGCAGAGGGTGAAGGGAGCCCTGATGCTCCAGCAGGGATGTTGCAGCAGTTCAGCTGCCACTCTGTTGTTTTGGGATCAGACCAGGTGTCATAAGAGTGGAGGCTCTGGGTTAAGTGCTGGGAGATTTGTGTTGGCACTCAGCATCCAAGACTCTTTTCCTCAGGATTCTGTCACAAAGGGGCCACATTTTCCTCCTCAGCTCCTTTCCCATAGCCCAGTAATCGTGTGCCAGAAGAATTCATCCACCCTGCTGTCCTCTTTCCCCGAGGCTCTCCCAGCTATGGCAGGGAATAGGCAGTGGTGTTAAATGATTAATTGCCTTTGGTGGAGTTATTTTTAACCTGAATCACTTCAGTTAGTGAGTTTACAGCCCACAGGCACTTCTGTTGGCCAACCCCAGAGGGCTGAAGTGTGGAACTGGCCTGGGAATTGGTGGTCAAGGGATAATAGGAAACTTCTTCAGCTGGTTTTGCTGCCAAAGCCAATCATTGAGCTAAATCCCAACACTCAATACAAAGTTTACAAACATCAATAAATGGTTTGGCCTTGACTTTATAGGGATGGGAGGAGCAAGGGAAGAAGTTTTAACTGCAGGGATTACCCAGGTCCGTATAGCTGGATCAGCCAGACTTGATGTGGAACCCTTATCCCTTCCATCCTGGCTTAGCCCAAAGCAGTAAGCAAGGATAGGGATAGACAAGGATAGGGAGGACTGACCAGCAGGCACAGAACCAAGAAATGTGCAGCTTGTTTGAAAGAGAGGAGGAATATCTTTGGCCTCTCTCCACATGGAAATAAATCATTGCAATCCTCCACAGCTCACAGGACAAAAGGAACTTTTTGCATGATCATAATTAGCAACACATTGTACTACCACAGAGTTCTTTTGTTTGCTCTTTTGCAACAGAGCAGAGCAAGCTTTTTCCTCTCCTCTGCCACCCACTGCCCCCTTTGCCCTTTTGGTTCTCACCCCCCTCACCCCAAAAAAAGCAGTGAATTTCTTCACTGAATTGAAACTGAATTCCCAAACTGGCATAAGAGTAGGGGAAAATAGGGAAGGATTTAGAAGGTTTGACCCAGCTGAAATATTCTCCTAGACCCCAGGGACAACAGCCCTTAAGGTAAATCCTCTGTGTCTCTTGTGGCAGGAAGATGTCAATTGACAATATCAAAACTTGTCTAATGTAGTTTTTTTTACTGAATGTTTCCTAATACAAAAATATCCAAGTGCCAAATCAGCTGCCTTTGTTGCTTTGGCACTGTAAAGGCTACTTAGTGTTATGTTTACACAGGGCTGAATTGAAGGGAATGAAAGAAATCACTTCATGGTGGTGTTTGATCAGAACTTCAGCTTTTAAAGAGAACAGTTCACAACCCTTACAAAAATCACAGAATCACTGAGGTTGGAAAAGACCTCTGAGATCACTGAGTCCAACCTGTGCCTGATCCCCACCTTGTCACCCAGCCCAGAGCACTGAGTGCCACATCCAGTCATTCCTTGGACACCTCCAGGGATGGGGGCTACACCACCTCCCTGGGCAGCCACTTCCAGTGTCTAATCACCCTTTTTGTGAAGAAATTCCTCCTAAAACATTTATGCTGTTGTAACTGCATCTTCCTGAGTTTGCCAGGAGCCTGAACAGTAACTCCAAGAGCTCCAGTGTGATACAAAAAACTTCTTGTCCCTTTAGTGAGAGGAGATGCCACGTTGAAGTCTCTTAGAGAGTGTGCTGGCCCCTGGATTATCTAAATCCACTCCTTGAAAGACTGGGAATTCCAGAGATCATCCCCTCAGTGCCCATCTCTGATTGCCTTAATCTACAAAGTGCTGAGGGTTTGCCCATTGACCTTTCTAACCAAACACTCAGTCCCTGCCTTGGCAACTGAGTTTAATTTCAGGATGAAAGGAACTCGGTACACTCTGTGAGAGGTCGTGCTTTGGGCCCAACCAAAGCATGAGTTGCATGAGAATAGAAAAATGTTTTTCCTGTTTGGTTTAATTAGCACAGAGCTTACATTTCACATAGAGATTTGACAGAGGACAACAAGTGTTCCTAATTGGTGGCCAGTAAAAGCAAAGTAAGATGGCTTCAGCCCTTGGTTTGATGTTGTGTCACCAGGGAAGGGGAGTTTGCTTTCAAACACAGCAGTCAGAGAACAACATGTCAGTCCAAGAATCCAGAGAGCAATAACTGCAAACTCTGAGAAAGGCAGGTACCTTTCAGAGTGTGGAGGCTCCCCGAGCCCCAGAGGAAGCCCTTGCCTCCACTGCTTGCCAGGTCAGGCCAGATTTGTTGTTTCAGTCTCAAAACTTGCTTGATCCCAAACACCTTGACCCCAGGTCTGCAGAGTGACAGAAGGGAGGTGGCTCTACCCACACTGGTTAGTCCTAATCTGCTGTTTGATATTATATCAACAGAACTAGGACAGGCTTTTTGTAAGTTATACTTTTATTTAGTTTCAGCCTGAAATGAAACCTGCTTGTTTGCTCCTCAGAAGAGGAGCTCTGGGAACATTAAGGATACTTCTGTTGACTGAGTTTCCTGTTACCTAATCCTGATGTTGCCCCCACCCTGTCTTGGGTTTTCCTCGAGTCACTTCAGGACTGGGCTGCTCTCCCCAGAGAGCTGTGCATTTTAGACTTGATGTTGTGCAGATCCAAACTTACTGTGACTGTAACTGTAGAACCAGGAATTCAGGGGCTCTGGGATGAGTGTGATCTGAGCTGGGAGATCTGCACTAGCCAGGATATGCTGGTGCTGGTCCAGTCCAGCCTGCTGAGAGGTGGCTCATCAGCTTGAGTGCAGTATCCTGCTTGCTCACACATTGCAGGCTACTAGCTTGGGTCTCTGCTAGCTCAGGCATCACCTCCCCAGGCGCTGTTTTGCTCCCTGAATTTCAGAATTGGATCTTGTGTTGATGGATGTTCTACTTGTCCAGCTGCCAAGTAGGAATTATTCCTCCTTCCAACTGCACTCTGCAAGCCAAGAGCTCGACCACATTAGCTGGGGAACCACTGCATTTCCTGCCAGTCTCTGAGAACAGCCTGGGGCATCTCATGCCTCAGATGGATGGGGTTCAGCTGTTGAGGGGAAGAGCCCTTCCAGAAAAGCTGCCTGTGAGCTGGGGCTGGCTGGCTGGAGGGGCTGGAGGGTTCACAGTTGGAAGTGCAGTGTCCGGGCGCTTCCGTTCCATGCTCCAGCCCAGCGGGGTGATGTGGGATCTGCTGAGGAGCTGCGGGGGGGGGTGTGGGGTCGGATGACAAGGGGGAGGCTGTGGGGATTTGCCACATCCAGAGAACGTGCCTCCAGCTGGGCCCACATCCATGGGAGCCCCTCTCCAAGGCACGCTCCCGCTGCAGGCTTCCACCATTGTGTGACCCAGCCCACGGGATATCCTGTTTGGGGGGAAAGAGCACAAGGAGGTCTGTGGAATGGAAGTGTCTGATGAACTGTGAGCCTGGAGGATCCTGCCAGAGCAGGAGCACAGGCCCTCAGTCAAAGCAAATACAGAGGGATAACAAGGAGAATGCAAATCTGAAAGCTCTGATAAATAAATGTCAAATTGGAATAGTTCTCAGTTTGGGTCTGATTTGCCTGCTGGATGTACATTGTGCTGCTTGCTTAAAGAGAAACTAATGTTTATTTTTGTCCTGCAGTGTGCATTTAGGAGCAACTCCACAATCAGGCCAGCAATTAGGAGCATTTGGAACGCTCTGGCACTCTGCATGGTAGCTGTATAATAAGGTTCCTCTCTTTTTATGGCACAGATGGGTCCTGATGGTCATCATCTTTTTCTGGAAGGCGAGAAATCCTATAATTATGTGTCTCCCTCCTTTTTAGGTCAGCTATGAGATGCTGGGAAAAATCCCCATCCTAAAGACTCTTCGATCCAGGGAGAAGCAGATGGGCAAGGATGTTACTCTCCGAGATGAACATCCACACTTGGCAAACACCACCAGAGCAGCAGCACTGAACAAGGAGATGGCTGAAAATACACAACCACAGGCTGCTACAGGCTCAGCTCAAATGGGACAACACCATGTTGAAAGTGATCCTTTAAGTCCCAGATTAGAGGGATCTGGCACCATTACTACTGTGTATGTGGGGAACATACCTCCCAGCCTGAGAGTGAGCGAGCTGAAGGGTGCTCTGAGGGAATTCCATGTGACTCCTTTCAGATTGAATTGGCAGGGAGCACAGCACAGGGCTTTTCTTGATTACAAGGATCAAGTAACTGCAGAGAGAGCTGTAACCTCCTTGAAAGGCCTGAGCCTCGGGGGGAACACTCTGCGAGTGGAGCTGGCCAAGAGTCAGAGGAACAAAGGACAAGGAGAAATCAATAGTCAGAAATGAGAATTAATAGAGGAGGGGGGGGAAAAAAAGGGCATGCTTTCATTGTTTTGTGAGAAGCCAACCTAAGTTTTCAAGGTTGTCCTCTGGCCTCTGCAGGCCAGACAACACAGTGTAAAGCCAGCTTTGTGAACAAATGAGGCCTCACTCCTGCATTTGTACATGCAAAGGGGGGTTGTCCAGGCAGGTGACACAGGAACCACTTCTCCAAATGGCTCCTCACAAAGTATCCACATTTTCTGTGTCTTTATTTTTCATGGGCTGATTTGCTCTTTGGTGTGTGCATTTGTTGGGCCTGGATGACAAACCTGCCCTGTGGTAGCTCTGTACAAAGCCACATGCAGCAAGGTGGTTACATTCATCTACAGTCATCTAAAGATTGGACCTGGAAATTTATACTTTAAAAGCCAGCAGCAAGAAATCTGTCCTGAGGGTTACAATTCTATTTATTAAAACATGGGGTTTGCCTTGTGGGAGTTTTAAGTTTATTTTTTATAAAAATTGCCAGGGGGAGAGAGATTGTCCTTTTTATGCTTTTGAAGAATGGCTGTGGAAACACTGGCTCAGCCATGGAGTTCTGGTTAGAGCTGTTGAACATCAGGTAGGAGAGGTTGTAGCTCTTTCCTCAGCTTTTTGTTAACTCAGCCCTTGGTAAACCTTCTATTTCTTATTTCAGTGTGACAGAGCAAAGCAAAGACCAGTTTTCTCTGCTTTTCCTCAAAACTCTTTTTGATGGATCAGATAATTATAAAAAAACCTGCTTTTCCTGATTCTCTCTCTTATAATGTGATGTGATTCCCTTGCCTCTGTGAAATTACATTAATAGTAATTACTGTAGTGAGAATGAAAAGCAGACAGATCATGGTCAAAAGTTGTTGGTGCCTAGTCTGGTGGGGAATTGTTTGGAAAATTGCTGGAGATAAAGCAAAGCCTGTTCCTCTGTGCCTTGGTCACCACCAACGTGGTCTTCCCACAACATCAGTGACAAGGGTTACTGGCAACTCCTCCTGGTCCAAGTGCTCCCAGGTACTATCCTGGACAGTAAAATTTGCAAACACATGGATGTTGCCTTCCAGTGTAAGAGAAAATGATGATTTATTTGGTGTGGTTTTATTACGATTTTTTTTTCCTTTGGTTTCCTATTCCTGAAAAACAAGTTGAATTTTGGCCGAACCATCCTCTCTAAACAGAAGCACTTTTGCCAGTGATGCTGGGCACATAGTCAAAGTAAGCATCCAAATGGATATTTTTTTTAAAGTATGAGTTGGAAACATTTTTTTTTTTTAGCCAGAGAGCACTGTTAAGTGTATTTTAAGCACATTATTATGCCTCAAGGGTCAGACATTTCATACAGAATCAAATAAAAAGTTCTCATCGTTATCATGTGCCTCTATAGGGAGGGGCTCAAGGAAAGCATTGGAGCTGCAGTACTGCCTCCAGCTCTGGGGTTCCAGCACTGGAAGGACATGGAGCTGTTGGAGCAAGTCCAGAGGAGGCACCAAGATGATCAGAGAGATGGAACATCTCTGCTGTGAGGAAAGGCTGAGAGAATTGGGATAGTTCAGCCTGGAAAAGAGAAGCTTCAGGATGACCTGATTATGGCCTTCCAAATGGAAGATAACTCCTGCTCCAGAGGGACGGGGACTATTTACAAGGGCCTAGAGTGACAGGACAAGGGGGAATGGCTTCAAACTAGCAGAGAGGAGGTTCAGATTAGATATTAGGGAGAAATTCTTCCCTGTGAGGGTGGTGAGGCCCTGGCACAGGTTGTCCAGAGAAACTGTGGCTGCCCCATCCCTGGAAGTGTCCAAGGCCAGGTTGAATGGAGCTCTGAGCAACCTGGTCTAGTGGGAGGTGTCTCTGCCCATGGCAGGGGATTGGAAGTGCATGATCTTTAAGGTCCCTTCCAACCCAAGCCATTCTATGAACTTCTTTTAAAGGCAACAAAAGAAAGGTTTCCGGAAAAAAATAAATCATTCAGTGCTCTGAAATGCTCTTTCACCAACTCAAAATGATTTCCAGTATCACTTAGTCTGAATTGAAACATCAGCACTGCAGAGCCCTCTGTGTCTCATTTCAGTGCCTGGGCACGTCAAGGGGGAGAGTCAGGGGTTGTGTTACTGCTAAAACACACCCACCACATCATGAGCTTTGAAAACAGAGGAAGGAAAAGCAAAAAAACTAATTATGCATCACTACCTGCCCCTTCCAAATGATGGCAAATTAAGTAATGTGATCATTGGATGTGCCTTTTCACTCTGTGAGGCTTCTTGCTTTGGTGAAGATGTCCAGGTGACCTTAGCAGTTAAAAGCCAGTTACTCTGCCAATGAAAACTTCCAGCATCTCAAACTTCCCCTGTTGTGTTACAGATGGAACCAGCCTGTTCTGGTCAAATTTGTGGGAATTACATCCACTCCCTTATTTCTCTTCTTAACATCTGTAGGTTCAGAGCAAATATGTTTATGTGCTTTGTAAATGTGTTAGGTTTGCTTGTTCTCCTTGTCAGCATTGGGTGCAGTCAGGGGCAGGTTTTGGACAAACATGTCTGGATGTTTTTCTGTTTGCAGTTGTAGTTCTGGGTGAGCCCCACAGGTGAGCAGTGCTGGATCTGTATCCAGAGGAACAGATCTGGTTCTTTTCCAGCCTGTCACTTTTTTCTGTCCTGTATTTTGAGGCCACATCTCAAAGGACTTACCTAATACCCTGTTACTTTCCCAGTTGGCAGTTGAACCCCAAACCACACTATGGAGGAGATATTAACTAGACAGGTATGCAACAGGTTGGATATCAGGAAGAATTTCTTCATGGAAAGGGTGGTCAGGCATTGGAAGTGGCTGCCTGGGGCGGGGTGGAGTCCCCATCCCTGGAGGTGTCCAAGGAATGACTGAACGTGGCACTCAGTGCTCTGGGCTGGGTGACAAGGTGGGGATCGGGCACAGGTTGGACTCAAGGGGCTGGGAGGGCTTTTCCAACCTTTATGATTCTATGAACTCTATTTGGGCTCAGAGAGGAAAAATAATTCCTATAAAGTTAAGCTCACACTCCATCATTAGCATTTTGAATGGAGTGGAATAATGATTCTTTGATCCTTTTACTTTTAATTCAGGTTATTAGTAAATGTCAGGATCTTTCAGGCTTTGCCATCCTAAAGTCATAAAGTCCCACTCTGAAATCAGTGCTGTTTCTGCCTGGGAGAGCCAGGGAAGCAGGGGCAAGGATGGGGCTCTTCCTGCTGTTTGGGCAGTTGCTCATCTTCAGCTAAAAGACATTTCAGTGCAGGACACCAAATTGCTATTTAATTAAATAACACAAGAATGCCCAAGGCACAGGCCTACACAGCCTTCTGGTGTCTTCAGCTGTGTGATGTGGATTTCTTCTTGTGGGCTGACCCAAGTTCCTCCTTGAGGAAACAGCAGATCCTGTAGAAAAAGTGAATGGGGCACTCTGCATCTCTTAGATCTATTGTTCCAGGCTCTCTGCATGCTCACAAGGGCATCAGTTAGGGAAAAGTCAGAAGGGACTCATGTTTAAGTCCACAAAACTCTGAAATGCGATAGAATTTATTGAATCCTTGGACTCTGATCTCATAATAAAACTTAAGGAACTGAAGCCTGCTTATGTTTTACTTTGGCCCGGGCCAAGACTGTGCAAGATACCAACAATCAAACCATAAAGTCCGTGCCCTGAGGAATTGACTGTCTGAATTAACAGGCTTTAAAGATGAGAATATTAAGTCATAATTCTTCATTCTGTGCCTGCTGTAGCTGTGGCCCTGCTGTAGGCTGACCTTGGCTGTGCCTACATAGATATAAAATGTGCCTCATTCAGGTGGATACTGTCCCAGTTTTGCCACTTAAGACTCGTGATAAAAACATCAACAGTGGCAAAAAAATGCCTGGATGCTGCAGAAAAGCCTGAAATGCTGGTGATAGATGTCTAGTCTGCTTCTAATAGGGAGTGAAGTGATCCCTAACACAACCTTGGTTCAGCAGCAGCACAGCCTGCGTCTCACTGCTGTGTGATGAGAAGAAAAGTTCAGCAGTACAATGGGAAATACTTTCCTGAGCCAACTTTGTTCAGAAGCAATTAAAAATGAGCTCTCTCTATTCTCTGATGTCCTCGCCTGTCATGTGGTTCAGCACATTCTTTTCAGCTCCTTTCATGGCACAAACAAGTTGGGATGTTGCTGCTGCTGCAGCTCCTCGTTTGGAGGGTTCAGTGGGGGAAGATGCTGAGCAGTTCCAGGGGCTGGTCCTGGTGTGAGCGAGCCCAGCTTGGCTCTCCTGGAGCAGCGACCACCCGAGGTGTCACATCACAGATGTGACCTTCCCAGGGCTATTCTGCTCTTCTTCTCGGAGAGGATGAGGAAGTAAAACAGTATGGGATGAATGGAGCCTCTACCAGCTCCACCAGGCTGGAGGACATGGTCACTTTGGAGGGGATTTTCTTTTGTTGGATGATGTTAGTCACAGCGTGGTGTGTGGCACAGAGCAGTGAGGCAACATTGTGATCTGCTAACAATAAAAGCGAGGTGGCTCGTTGCCACTCAGCACTGCAAACTGTACAGGCAGGAGGGTTTTCCTTCACACAGCTCTGTCCATGCATTTCCTGGAAGAGGGATAAGGCCACACAGCTTCAATCCACGAAGACAACAGCGAGTAAACAAGCTGTGTTGCTGTGTAGTCTTCTCTGAGTGACAAGAGTCAGAGACTGTTTGTGTCCATGGAGGAAAACAGGGAAAAATAATTTCACCATCAGGGTGGGAAGGGAATAGAGCCTTTCCTGAGTCACATCCAGGTCCCCATCAGCCCCTCCAGCATCTCCACATTAGTCCCTGATCCCTTCCAGAGCTGTAAGGACAGAGGCTTTATCCCATTTTCTGAGGACACCATTAAAATATGTCAGAAAAGGGATGGTTAAACACTGTCTTCAAGTCATGCCTCTTTTTAATGTGTTTTTTTATTTCATCATCTTCTACTGCTCCAAAGGGAGAAGCAAATGGTTTTTAGGGGAATGTCTCCAGCACTGGGGCTGTGTTTTTCTCCACAGGGGCGAGGAGAGGGAGGAAAAGCATGTGCAGGGATTTCTCTCATTCCGGTTCCTCAGGAGGAACAGCCCCTTGCAGCACTTCTGGCTCTGGAGGAAACATCTGTGGCTGTGGCCAAGTTCCTTGGGCAAACACCCCGCAGTCAGGGGCAGGCTGTTGTGTACCAAATGCTTTTATTTCCTAGTTGCCATCTATTAAAGATTATCTCCCTGCAAAAAAAGTGCCCCATTTCCCATGTTTCCATGTGTAATGTCCGTGATGTCTGCTATAAACATCATGAAGCGTTTCCCTGCCCCTCCACTGACATAGGTAGAAAAGTCACTGCTTTTCATCTTTCAAAGCACTGCAGAAATGTTTAGGGTCGTGTATCCTGCCATTGTTCTGGGCTGGGCATCCCACTGAAGTCCCTGGGAGAAATGAGTTCAGGATATGGATCTATCTAGTCAATCTTTGCTGTGGCCCCAGTAACATCCACGTTTTACAGATGGGAAAGCAAGGACGGCGGAGATGGCTCCTGATAGACTGGATGTGACTGGTAATTCCCACCACTTTAGAAAACAACAAGAAAACAGGCCAGAAACTCATCAGGAGCTTTCAAAAGAAAAAAAGAAAAAACACCAGAGAAAACAAAAAACCCAACCAAACCCCATAGCATGGTAGTTGTTCGGACTTGGATGTCCCCGTGGAGACCTTTGGTATCATGATCTCTCTGCCTCCACACACCAGCCAGAGCCTCTGGGGAGCTTTTAATCCTGCAGGTCCTCCTGCTCCAGAGCTTTCCAGTCAAGGAACCCAGCACCTAACACCCAACAAGGCCTCTCTCCAGGTCAGGGACAAGCCACAGCTCTTGCTCTGTGAGACAAGACACAAAACAGAAATGGAGATACTTTTCCCAAAACATGCCACCTCCAGAGGTCTCACAAGTCCCACAGGGGTGTTGTGGTCCACCCATCCCACTCAGGAACATGTGGAGCTAAACTAGGGTGATTTTCTCTCTTTGAGGAATAAAGCAAACATACAGGACTGTTAGATGGGATCAAAAAAAGGGCAGGGAAAGAAGTGAAACATTCATGAACTGAGGCAAAAGCTGCTACATTTCTAAGCATTACGGTATCCACTGCTGCCACTCCTTAGTGTTTTTGAGTGCATAATTGTTCAGACAAGAGTAATACTTATATTTTTCCAGAGGGATATCGTGTTTTCAGAGTGTTTCCAGGCACCTGCACTGCTTAAGCTCCAGAGTGCTGTGTTTCTATCTCTGAAGGAGGTGGTTGCTGGTCTGCAGTGGCTTTTCTTTACCACCACAGAGGAACACAATTGCTGCAGCAAGTTCTGCTCCAAGTGAACTCTTGCTACTCTTAAGTCCCTGCAAAACTTTCCAGGCCATGTCATCTTGTTTTCCCAGGTGTGTTTGCTTATTTTTTCAGTAATTAGCCTGAAGCTGAGCTGAGCCACAGAACTACCCTTTCTGTGCCATTCTGGGGTTTTTAACTCCTGTTGCTTTAAATAAAGAAACATCTGTGCTCAGGCTCATGTTCACACCAGCATAAGAACTACCGAAGTCAAGTGGCACTGCCAGTGTCCCCACACCTCTTTCCATGATTAAACTGAGGTTGTTTGACCTCTGAAATTGTCGTTTGCTCTCTGATGCTCGTGCCAGTGGCCTGCAGGCCTCTTGGGATCCCTCAGGGGACCTGTGAGAAGTGTCTGAGAAAAGGAACTCCATGGTTTTGACGCAGTGATTCACCTCAGTGAAATTTCCCAAAGGACCTGCATCTCCCTTGCAAAAATTTAGCTCACTTTAAGATTGAAGTTGAAATATTTATTAGAAGTTTGATGGATCAGAGCAACCCATGATTATAGAATCATGGAATGGGTTGGGTTGGAAGGGATCTTAAAGCTCATCTCATTCCAACACCTTCCACTAGACCAGGTTGCTCCAAGCCCTGTCCAACCTGGCCTTGGACAATTCCAGGGATGGGACAGCCACAGCTTCTCTGAGCAACCTGTAATAATGGGAATTGGTCTCAAAGAGTTTTTATAAGCCTGTGCAAACAGATCTCCAACCAAGAAACTCAGTAACAATAAGATTTATTCCTTCTGTTGCCTTTCTTTATTAACAAAATCATAGGATCATTTAGATTGGAAAAGACCTCTAAGATCATCGAGTCCAACCACTAATATTAATAATCTGATTTTAATTTCTTACTGGGCAAGATGAATTCTGACAAGGAAAGTTGCTTAAGAAAACAACAGAGCCACATGCCTTTCCTCACTTCTTGAGCCAATCTGATAATTGTTTCTATGAATAACATCAGCTCACAACCACAGAGCTGCTGGCACTGGGGGTATCTCCTGCTCCTCAGAGGGGGTCCTTTATCCAGCCCACCTGCATCAGGATGACTCCACATGGCAAAGATTTTTTTGGCAGAGATTTGAAATGCAAAGCCCACAGCAGCGTCCTAGTGCTGCCTTTTCCTGCACAGCATCAGGCAGCAGTTACACTTGTAAATATGCTTGGAAAGGGAACAAATGTTCAGGTGTGGTCACCCAGAAGCATTTCAGTGACACAGAAATCAAATTCCCCTCTGCAAAAGTGACAAGAACTGTTTCCCAGATATCCTGAGTACACAGGTCCTAAATTTCTTGGGTTTGAGGGAGAAATCAGGCACCTACTTATTATGGATCTAGGCCTTTAACCTGTTAAGATCTTGGTACCAAACTCATCACCTGGTATTCCAAATACCCCTTTAAGATTCCAGGTGTTTGTTCCCACCAGTAAAGTCTCCAAGGTACCGAGTTTTCTGCAGATCTGGATAACCAAGCCCACCCAAGAGCATCATGTGCCAGGTGTCTGTATCCATGGGATACTCCATTCTATCCCATGCCACGTATTCCGATCTGTCCCACCTGGGTGTGGAACAGATCTGATCCACAAATATACCATAGAGGAGTTCCACCCAGTGTATTCAACAGCCAGTACATCTGAAGATGGGATAAAGGGATGTTCCCCTTCAGAGCTCCAGATGCCAAAATGGAAAATTAAAACCGAACTAAATAAACTTTAAGAAGAGATAAAAATAATAAAAATACAAAAAAATATTTAAAAATAAAATAATTAAAGAAAGAAAGCAAACTTTTAACACCCACCCCGTGGAGAAAAGGTCCAAAACCGCCCGAACCGGCCGGGTTTTAATCCCAAATTTTGGGGAAAGCCGCGGCCGGGCGGGAGCGGGGACGAGGTGCGGGCGGTGCCGGTTTGTTGCCGCCAGATGGTGCTGCCGCCAAGGGAACGGTGCGGCCCCCCCGGCCCGGGTACCCCGGGATCCCTCCAAAACCCGCCCCGGGATCCCTCCAATCCCCCCGCTGAGCATCCCTCCAAATCCCCCTCTCGGGATCCCTCCAATCTCCCCGGGATCCCTCCAAACTCCCTCCCCGGATCCCTCCAATCCCTCTCTCGGGATCCCTCCAAACTCCCTTAAATCCCTCCCACCTCTGGGATCCCTCCAATCCTCCCGGATACCTTCAAATCCCCCTTCTCCAGGAGACCCCTCCGTAACATTCCTGCCCCCATGCTGCCTCCCAAAAAGGGCCTCAGATCGTGCCCATGGGCCCTCCCAAAATTTTGTCCCCCTCCAACAGCAGATCCAGCCCCACATCTCCTCTTCCAGGGGCTCTGCAGGGCATCTCCCTGCCTTGGTATCCCTGCAGCATCCCACAGGTCCTCAAGTCCTGGCCCCTCAAGGGACCATGTGCCTTAGGGACATAAACACCCCTGGGGACACACGGGCAGGTGACAGAGGTAAACGTGGAGTTCCTGCTCAATGGTGGCCTTGCAAGGATGGGGAGAAGCATCCTGGAAGGATCAGAGGGAAGTGCCTCACCATCAGGATCCCTACCATGGCAGGGCACAGCCCAGGGCACAGCACACCTGGGGACCCCCATGTCCCCTGATCCAGGGGGACATCTGGAATCAAACCCAGCTGGAGACACCAGGCCCTGCTTCTCATCATGCTCCAAAATGTCATCGCTGTAGAAAACTCCTGGGCCTGCACAGGGCACCCATGGGGAGAAACTATTTCCTACAGTAGAAATGCCAAAACCCCAAAGAAAACCGTGTTGTGTCACCTACAGACTGGGATGTGGGTGACAAGGAGCAGGGAGCAGATCTCTGAGTTGAGCCACAGCAGCTGAGCACGGCCAGACCTGGGCTGTTACAGGAGCAAATACCACATTTCTGAGCAAGCCCGTGGCTCATCTCCTCTTACAGGGCTCCCACAGCCTCTCTGAGCAAGTTTATTCCTCCTGACCTCCTTCCAGAGCCCAACTGCTCCTGGAGCTTGTACAAAGGCACCGCTTGTGGCAGCAGCTCGGGATTTGCCACCCCATGGGACAATATACGCTGGGAAAAATCAAACTGGTCTTGTGCAGACGAAGGGCTGGGGGCAGGAGCCTGTGGGGTTTCAGGCTCTGCTCCCTGATGTGGGTGTCTGAGATGGAGAGCTGTCTGTTTAGACTGCGCTCACTGGCTTGAGGAATATGTGGCGTCCACGGTATGTGGTGGTTCTGTTTTTCCAGGTTTGGAAAACGACGGAAGAGAGAAAAATGAATCATGTCAACCTTTGTTGGGGACCAGATATCAAACCTCTCTGAGCTGGGCCTGAGGCTTGCAAAGTGCCTCTCTGCCCCTTCCAGCCTGGCATCAGCTCTATGTGCCAATGAGTGAGTCCAATATTAATCCAAAGGATGAAAATGAAGCTTAGGAGTGACAGTGAGATTTCAAGGAAAGAAGAACCACTTGGCAGAGACTGAACTCCTAACCCTGGACCTTTATCTCAGCCACACCTAGTGCAGATATTTGCTTCAGGGGCAAAAAACCCTCTGGTTTTGGCTTGTATTTAAAAAGGATGGTAACATTGTGCTCACCTCCAACAGGGATGGGCAGCGATGGAGGGAAGGATCAACCCAGAAAGGTATAAAAACAGGGAAAACAAGGAATACTGCAGGTAGATTGTCAGTATCTTAAAGAGATCTAAAAAGAGATTAAAAAAAACCCCACCCAAACAACAACAACGACAACAAAAAGCCCCCAACACCTCGAAACCCCACAAACCTTCTCAAAAAAAACCACAAAACAACAAAAAACCCCACTGTGAGAAAGGCCTCCACCAACTCTCATAAAGCTATTCCCGCCTGCCTTAATTAAAATAATATTTCAAATTTGTTGGTTGTTGTTCCAGCAAAAAAACCCCTTTGCTTTTAATTAAGCTGATTACACGGAGCTGGGCTAATTAGTGTGCAGTTACTAAATGTCCTTATATAAAGACAGAAATACACAACCAAGTAATCAGATTAATTCGCCTGCATCTATTTTTTATATGCATTCATATCCATAGTATGAGCGTTGATAGAGACATATTGGCCCACAAACTAAGGCACAAAAATTCCTGGATACTGTAGTATCCACAATTAGACCAAATACTCCCAAATTTAGCAGGAAAATACCAATTTTTCAGACAGGGATTTTATCGCTGCCCAGAGCAGGACAGAGATGGTGCAGGAGTTAATGTGCTTGATTTTTCTTCTTTTTATTCCTGTTTATTAATTTTTAATAATTTTCTTAAACTTTATTAACTTTCATTTCTTTTTAACCCCGCGGGAAAGTTTTAGTGCTCTCCCAGCCGCGGCCGCTCTTGTAGCCCTCGGAGATTCCACAGGGATGCGCGGCTTGGAAAATGCCCGTGTCCCTCTGGGACGGAGGAGGAGAGACAAGGAGCCGCGGGCTCCATCCCTGCAGCCACACGCCTTGACTCCGAGTGAGGGGTAAAGAGCTGTCAAACACCGCCTTTCGCTTTCTTCTTGGAGGGGAAAAAATGAAATAATAAGAAGAAGAATTAAAAGATAAAAATAAAAATCACCTCCGGTTTTCCTCCTTCGTTTCAATATCCTCATTTGAAATATTTCCGCGCGGGGAAATGAGTAACCGGGACTCCGCGGAAGCCGCAAAAAGCCACAAAAAGGTCCTTTTTTGAGTCTGCATCGAGACGGGGAATTATCGCCCGAAGGTTTGCGGGGCCGGGCCGGGCGCTGCGTGGCCCCTCCGCGCTCCGCGGACTCCTCAGATATAATTACGCCTGTTACACCGCATGCTCATTTATTTGCTGCTCATACAATCGTGAAGCCCATGTACAAATAACATACATGTTTTATTTCGTTTTTTTTTTCTTTAGAGACAAAACGTACACAAAAGGGCAGGGCGAAAAAAAACCAAAAAAAAAAACAAAAAACAAACCCACATAATTACAATTTTATACAGTGCAGAAAGAATTAAAATAGGTGTCACGGAACTGTACAACGTCAGGGAGAAAAAAATAGAGAGGGAGAGGGAGGGGAATAATCCTTCATTATATATATATTTCTATAAAAACATATGGAGGATTGTCTTTACACAGAGACCACGATCGGTTTAAAATTTACAGAGGTTAACTAAAAAACAAAAATCTATATGGCAAATATTGCCAACAGAGATTCCCCGATTTAATACTGATCAACTGAGACTGTTCGTGTCTCGATTATTAGCAACAACAAAAAAAAAAAAGTCGAATAAATAACAGGATGAGCATGGCTGTCTCTTTCCAAAGTGCCTTATTCTCTCTGCATAGGGTCTGATCCTGCAGTCTTTATGCAGGCAAAACCCACAAAATTAACAGTTTAAAAAAAAAAAATCCCTCTGAGAGATTTTTGCCCGCTGGGTGTTTGCCGGCAAAAAAAAAAAAAAAAAAAAAAAAAGTATTTTTCCGGGCTCGAAGTGAGACGGGACCGAGGGGGTTTGGGGTCGGGGTCCTTTCCAGCGCCCCCAGCCCGATCCGGTTCTGTTCCTCCCAGTCGGGCCGGTGGCATCGCTCAACACCAATTCCAAAACAGAATTTGTAATTTAATTTTTTTTTTTTTAAGAAGCATCAAAACCTCATTTGTCAAACCCTTCACCCAAACTCGCAGGCGGGGGTTTCGGGGGTGATGGGGGTGTGGGGGGGGCTGCTTTTGCTTTCTTCTCAACCCGTCCCCAAGCAGAAGAAGGCAGAGACGGTCTGTGATCGCAGACCCGGCTGGGCCGGGTCCGGCCGATGCTCAGCTGCGGGTCAGGCTCAGCCCCAGGGCCGCACTCCCCGCCGCTTCCCGGGGCTCCAGTCTTTTCCTCCTGCCCATAGCCAGTCTGCAGAGACCCCCCCTTCCACCGAGAGGGTCCTGGGGGATGCTCAGCGCCCGGGTCAGGCCTTGCCGGCCCAGGAGGTGTTTTTTCCGCCCCGTATCACATAACGCACGGCTTGATGTCCTGGTATGTCACTTGTTGGTGGTAATAGGAGCCGCTGCCCGCCGAATGCATGGAAGAGGAGGCCATGGCGTTGAAAGAGAAGACGAATTCCTTTCTGTCACACATGCTCGGAGACTGGGAGTGATACCGCGGGATGCCTGCGGGACGGGGGGAAAGATGGTCAGCAGCCGCCGTCTGGGGTTGAAAAATAACCCCCAACAACCCAATCCCTCCGCACCCCCCAGTCTGAGCGCGGAACTGGGGGTATTTTCCCATGCACGGGCACTGTTGGGGCTCCGCGGGCGCGGGCAGGTGGGCAGGGGGGACTCCCGAGGCCCCGCGAAAGCGCTTCCCTGCCCGGCCCAAGGGCGCTGCGAGGAGAAGGGATTTCGGCTGGGTTTAGGATTTTTTTGACATTTTATATTTTTTTTCGCCCCGACTGCTTTTCCCATCGCCTCCGCCCGCGCGGAATACCCGCCGGGTGCGGAGAGGGGAAGCCCGTCCGTTCCCGGGGCCGGCGGTGGAGACCGGGAGGGGGGCCGGGGGTGAGAGGCCACGGGGAGCGGGGCTGTTCCTGCCGCTCCTTCCGCCACTTCGGCACGGAAAAGCGCCCCTGGAATTCGGGGTGCGCTGGGGATGGGGTGCCCTGCCCGGACCGCTCCCCATCGCCCATTTGGGTGTTAATCGGAGTGTTTCGTTTTAAGGCCTCGGATGGCCCGGTGGCTCCTCCGGGCAGATTCCAGCTCCGTTTTCCAGAGACCTTGGGCGCGCTGAGCGCCGGGAACACACCCTGGAGCGGAGGGTGCCCTTAGCGGGCGCTGCCCCAGCCCAACCCCGCTCGGGGCTCTGTCCGGGCTCCACCGCTCCGGCCCGGTTCATGCTTTTCCTCTGCTTCGCTCGGTGATTTTGACCCGCTAATGGTCCGCTTCACACCCGTTTCTGTCAGGTACATCCCACTCCCCTGAAAGGCCCGGGGTGATGTGCAGAGCCCCCCAGATCTGCCCGATCACCCGGCCATGGCTCCCGGGGCTCCCCAGTGCCTGAGAGTCCCCCATCCACCCCATCCCGAGGTGAATTTGGGCCGCAGGGCGAAGCCTAGAGCTGGCCTCGTCCTTCCCAAGGCCTATTCCAGGACAAAACACCATCTCCCTTCCAAGACCCAGGGCAAATTCACCCCCGTCAGCTCCATTGCGGGGTCAGGGATAAGGCTACAGAGCGTGGGGGACTCGGGGGACCTGGGCCGCCTGCTTTGGCGTGGGCGGAGGGAGGCGATGGGCCTGGAAAATACAGCCCTGAGATGTGTGGAAAACACAGCTGATGGCGGGGAACGGGAACGGATGGGACGGGGTGGGAGGGCGCGGGTGGCGGACCCCTCGATGAGGACATTCCCCCTCTTCTCCCTCCGGAGTCCTCTAAGTCCCGATGGAGGTGGAAGAGCCCTCGGGCGCATACCCGGCCTCGCCTTCCCGGAGCTCCCGCCTGCCTGAACCCACCGGCCTTAGGCCCGGAGACAAAGCAGCCGTCCGGGGGAGCGGAGCCATGGCCCGGGGGAGCGGAGCCCCGGCCCGGGGGAGCGGAGCCTCGGCCCAGCGGTTCCCGGCCCCGCAGCGGCGAAGAGCCCCGACGGCTGCCCGGTTGTCCCCAGGAAGGGAGACGAGGAGCGAGGGCACAGCGGCTCTCCCTCGGGAAGCGCATTAAAACTGCCCACGAAGCAGGATCCCCGCTCGGAGCAGCCCGACCGGGATCCACGCATGGTCGGCAGTCCCCGGTCCCGGGCGTGTCCCACGCGTGTCCGCACCTTACCTTGGAGGTCGGCGGTGTTGTGGCTGTTCTGGTGCAGGTAGGGCTGGTCGAGGGAGTGCGTGGAGAGGCTGGAGGAGAGCGGGTTGGCTGTGGGGTTGCAGGGCGAGAGAGGCTGCTGTTTGATGTAGGACGCGCCGGTGTTGAGGGCCGCCGAGGCGGTGGGTGCCCACGCCGAGGCCGAGCTGGAGTAAACCGAGTGGGGCTCCATCACGCCGCCGGCGGGGAGCAGCGGGGAGGCGGGCACGGAGCTGTCGTGGTGCGGGTATTCCCCTGCCGAGGAGCCGGTGCAGCCGCCCATGTAGGTGTGCCCACCGTTGGCAGGCAGGTGGGGCACGGAGTGTCCCGCCAGGCCCATTCCCTCCACGTTGCTGGACAAATGCCCGTTCATCATCCCCAAGCCCCCTTCGAGGGAGAGGCTGTTGGGGGGGCAGGAGAGCCCGCTAGCCGGGCTCTGGAAGCCGTAGCTGTCGGGGAGGTGGTTGAAGCTGAGCCCGTTCATCATGCTGTACATGGGCTTCAGCGCCTGGCATTTCCTCCGGAACCCGCGGGGCCGGCGGCGGAACGAGCCCTCCTCGAACATGAACTCACTGGCCGGGTCGATGGTCCAGTAGTGGCCCTTGCCGGGGCGTCCCAGCCCTTTGGGCAGCTTGATGAAGCACTCGTTGAGCGAGAGGTTGTGGCGCACTGAGTTTTTCCAGCCCTGGTAGGAGCCTCGGAAGAAAGGGAAGCGGCTCTGCAAGAACTGGTAGATCTCGCTGAGGGTCAGGCGCTTGGAGGGAGAGCTCTGGATAGCCATGACGATGAGGGCGATGTAGGAATAAGGCGGTTTCTCCGGCCGCCGGATCCCCGCGTTGGTCTTCTTCGCCTTAGGGCCGGCGCTGCCCGGGGCCCCGCCGCTGCCCGGGGCGCTGCCGGCGGCCCCGCCGGTCCCCGCCGACGCGGTGTCCATGGCCGAGCTCTGCGGCTGCTTCTCAGCCACCGAGGACATGGGGCCGTAGCTGCTCTGCACCGGAGGAGGAGGGGGCTGAGAGGACAGAGCCTGCTGCGCTTCTGCAGTCATCTACGGCCAGGTCCGCGGCGGCCAGCCCCAGCCCCGGCCCTCCTCCGCCGCCCCCCCAGCGCCCCCCCAAAAGGCCACGCTGCTGGGGGCTCGCCGCCACTCACCCACCACCCTCCCTCCGGCCTCCTCCCGGCCCCCCGGCGGGGTTTTCTTTCCACCGGGAGACTTCACCCCTCCGCGGATAAACAAATGGAAGCGACGACACCCCCCACCCCCCCTTTTCACTCCTCCTCCCACTTTATCCCTAAATCCGAGCGCGGTTGCAGAAGGCGAGCGAGAGGCGGAGGGTCGGGGGGTGGCCGCAGGGAGGCGGGATGGGTGGAAGCGATCTGAGCTGGGCTGCTGCGAGCCAGGAGCCGGCGGCCGCCGCCTCCGCCTGCCCCGCTCCCCTCGGCGGGCCGGGCTCCCGGGGCCGCCGCCGTCCCTCCGCCGGCTCTAGCTGGGCTGGCGCTGCCGGTGCTGCGCGGAGCTGCTTCCCATCGCCGTGGCTGTCGAGTCTGCCTCCGGCCCCGCCGCTCGCCTTCTACTTTATCTCTTTGCAGCGGCGTCTGCCGCTCCTTGACAGACGTAAGCGCGGAGCGGAGATCCCCGCCCCGGCCCGCTCCCCCCCGCCCTCCCGGGCGGCCCCTCCGCCGCCTCGTCCCGGCCCCCTCCGCTCCCGCTCCCCGCTGGCGGGCAGCTTTTAAAGAGCCCTTTCCACGCCGCCCTACCCCACTCGGGGGGGCCTGCGCGACGCCCCCCTGCCCGACGCGGGGCACCGCGTGTGTATGTGTGTGTGTGTGTTTTATGCCACGAGTGACCGCGACGCTGCGTGGGGCTCCTCCGCCCCCTCCCTACCCGCCTTCCCACTGCTGAAAACCACGGGAAGGGCCCCACGAGGGCCGTGGAAGGGGCCGGGGCCCGCGGAGGTTCCGCGCGTGGCGTGGGGCAGCGGAGGAGCTGCCCGACCTCCAGCTTCGCGCTGCGCGGAGCTTCACCCACTTCAAACCCCCTCTCCGTGAGCTCTTTTAAGCTCGGCGGGCCCGGGCAGGATGTTTATACTGCTCAATGTAAACACGGGCTCGGGGGTGCTTTAATAAAAAGAAATCGGCGAAAACTCCCGCTGCCTCGAGAAATGCCCTTTTCTGCCTCCGCCGCCGCTCCGAGGCCGGGAACGGGCTTCGGACCCCTCACCTGCTCCGAGGCTGCTTTAGGGATGAGGGTGGGTTGTTTTGTTTTGGGTTGCTTTGGGGTTTTTTCGGGGGGCATATATAAATCTGTGCCGGAGTTCCACAGTTGAATGCCCAGAGCCCGATGCTCAGCTCCGGCGGTGCCACTGGCACACACAGCGGGCGGGGGGAGGGAGAATAGACAGGCAGAGGGGTAGAGACCCCCTTTTCTCCCTCCCCTCCCCCCCAGAAAGCCTCCTTTCTGAGCATCGTGCCATCGGGAGAGCTGTCACTCGAGGTAAGTCGCTTGAAACCTTTGTCACCTTCTTGCGGACTGTGCGTGGAAAGCTGCGCTGCGGGGGTGTGGGATTGTGGGTGGGCACGGAGGAAGGAGCCTGGGCTTTCAGGGCTGCTGATGTGCTGGCTGCTGCAGCGAGCTCCCTTCCGCGACTGGGGAAAGGAAGAGAGAAAGGAAGGGGGGAAAAAAATACACCCCACCACAAACCACTTGCAGGCCTCGCCGCAGTGCTGTGGGTGCATCTTGCTGCACCCCCAGCAGAGAGAGGGGGGACACCCCCCTCCCCAAGCCCCCCTTCTACCAGATTCGCTTTTCAAGTTTTTAATGATAATTTAATGCCTTTTAAAGGAAAGATAGATACCGATCGGGTTTCCAAACTCCCTCCGCGTTATTGGCGAGCAGTTGTGAGCAGCCTCCGGGGCGCCTGTCACATCTGTGGTACAACCAAGAGGGATT
The DNA here is from genome assembly GCF_025592945.1 of Manacus candei. Taxonomy (NCBI): domain Eukaryota; kingdom Metazoa; phylum Chordata; class Aves; order Passeriformes; family Pipridae; genus Manacus; species Manacus candei. Next base: position 106,133 of record NW_026138101.1, on the reverse strand, counting down.
TCACATCGGGGTTGTCGTTGGCTTTTTTTCCGTCTATCCTCCCTCTTCCCCTCCTTTGCCCCCTCTCCTCCAAAAAAAAAAGTCCTCCTGCAGAAAGCACCGGCCCTCTCGTTCCCGGTGCGATGGGATGGGGACAGGCACGGGAGAGCCCTGGGGAAAGCCCAGGCCGGGGGCAGGTAGCCAGGGAGGGGGTGGGAGAAGGTTGGGACAGTTATTTCTGGAGCTTTTCCCTTGAGGAGGAGGAAGAGGACGACGAGCAGCTCCGGCTGTCCGGGCAGGCGGCGGCCGCTGCTCCTCCCGCCCGGGGCCGCGGGCGCGGAGCAGAACGCGGAGCAGAGCGACTGCTCGGGAAGGGGGACAATCACCAAAAAAATCGCTTTTTTTGGGAAGCGATCACCGTCCCCGGTGTTTACAGCCCCGAGGCGGCTAGTGCAGAATAACCTCGCCGCTTCTCGCTGCATTTCTTTTTATTTTTGCCGTGGGAGAGCATCCCCGACCCGGAGCTTTGCTCCGCATCGAATGTCTTCCCCCGGATCGCGAAAGGGGTGTTTTTCTTTGTTTTATGTAATTCTGAGACTGAATCTCCACGATCTGTCCCCAAAACACCCGGGGATGGAGCTCGAAACACAACACCAGGAGCTCGTGGAAAAGCCACGTTCAAAACCGTCCCCAACGGCAGCGTTTCCACTAGGAAAAAAAATATCTCAGGGTGAAAAAAACCCCAAAACTCTCCGTGTAAATCAAACTATTTCCATTCAACGAAAATCAGTTCCTTCTCGAGTGCCCTTTCCCCCTCTCGCAGTATCTTTCAGGAATGTGAAGATTTTGTTTCCGATGTATTTATTAAAGGGAGCCAATGTTAAAAGAGGGAATACATAGCTCTGGGTCCTATAGGCCTCGTCGTGGGAATAGCAGAAAGGTTGGAGGGTTTTAACCCAAGCCTGCGAGTTGGGGAAAGGAGAACTTTGGGGGAGAAAAGCCGGGTCGTGGCTGGTGTGGGAGGAGGAGGATGGTGTGTGGAGGACCGGGATCCGCTTTTGGTGTCGTTTGCTGGTGGTTTGGGTGGGTGAAGCGTGTCCTCCTCCAGTCGTCGACTGGGAGAGATGGAAAGAAAGGAGAAAAAGAAGAAAATACAAAAATTAAACCATCATCTGGCGCAATTAGCCTTTCTAATCCCGTTTGGATCCCGTTTTACCGGTCCCGCGAACACCCCCCGGCCCCGCTGCTCTTCCCAACCGGCTGCTTCCCAAACCCGCTCCCCTTCCTTCCCCCTCCCCGAAACTCGGGCCGTGTTTTGTGTAAAAATAGACAAATCCGAGCTTTCTTCCTTTTCCTGCGCCGAAGGTATTTTTACTAGCTAATTGCTTAAGTGAAGTCAACTTTGCAAGCAGGCCGGGTGTAATCCGAGTATGGAAATGTATATAGGTGGTATTGTTAGAGGCGGGCTGGGTGCTGCTCCGAGAGGGGCCGGGGTGTTCCTGCGAGCCCGGACCACCCAGGGCGAGGGGAGTGACCGCCTCATGTCCCCCTCCTCGCTGCCCTGCTTTGCATTAACACCACTCGCAAGACACCCCCCCTTCTTCCCCAGCACCAGCCTGTTTCCCTCGGCTGGTTGGGGTTTTTTTCGGTCTCGTCCATCCCCGTGGCCACCGGCCCCAAATCCGCGGCGAATCGATCCCTAAATGTTTATTTAAAGGCGAGGGGCTCGAGGCTGGGGAGAGGGGCGCTGGGGGGAAGGTGGAAGCACCGAGGGAGAGGTTGTTTTTACGGACACACACGCACCCCTAGCCATTTTTTTGCGGGTCCATCACACACGGCAGCGCTTTGCTCCACGCGTGTGCGAGTACCCGATCGTGGACGGGCCCTTTCCAGTGCTACCCACAGCCCAGCCTCGGGCCCTCGCATCCCTGGAGGCTGAGTTCGGCCTCCAGGATCGAACGGGACCTGGAGGAGATTTTGGCAAAGCAGAAGCCGAAATTGGGAGCGGGTGCGCAGCTAAGCTGCCGAAGAGCCTCAGGCGGCTGCGGGGAGGTGCGGGCTGGCTGTCACCGCCGCGCCTCAGGCAGGAGTTCAGGCTTTGGTCAGAAAGGAAAAAAAAAAAAAAGGAAAATCTTAATCCCCCCTTTTTGTCTCCCTTTTCCCCCCTCTGCCCGTCCCGAGACCCCCCCCTTCAAGCCCAGATTTTCCGTGACGTCCTTCGATGAAATATTGCAGCACAGGAATTTACAGCCTTCTTCAGAGCAGGATTTTTTTTTTCTTTGGAGTTTTCTGGCAGGACCTAGTCCCTGCAATACAAATCGGTTCCAGCGATAATAAGCTCCGAGCGCTACCACTTAGACACAATCGCTTCCCACAGAGATCTTCCAAATATCTCCGGGTATTTATATCCCTGCTCAGGGACGGATAGCTAGAATACTTTCCCGGGGGGGATGCTTTGGACTGGCTGGGATTCAGCCCCGAGGACCTGGGTACCGAGAGAAACAGCAGGGCTGAGCCGGAGAAGAGCTGGGACCCGGCGCGTGATGCTCCTGGCCATCCTTCAACGAACAAGTTCCCCCCTAAAGACAGCCCGAATTGTAAATCCAGGTGTAAATCCAGGTGTAAATCCAATCTGGCATTGCTGAGACATCCATGCTTTCTTGGAAAGTTTTCTTCCCTGGGGGCCCGGTGCTGGGGATGCTCCCAAAGCAAACAGGACCCTTGGGAAGGGATAACCCCTCTCCCAGCAACCTGACACAACAGTGGCATCCAAACAAAACGAGTAGCCACTACCAGCTTTTCTAGCCCCAAATTCCATCGGGTTAGAGGTAAAATTGTGACAGCGGTTTCGATCCGCTGAGCTTTTTTTCGGGTCGGGAACCACCTCCAGTCCCCGCGGCTGCCGATGTGAAAAGCCTGGTCGGGCCGAGCCGGGTCGGGGGGTCCCCACTAAACGGGGAGAACAAGAGGCTTCCCCGGGGCTCAGTCTTATTTCCAGCCTTATGAAACTTTTCTTTTTCGTTGTTTTCTTCCCAACTTTAGACCAAAACCCCATCGAAATCGCATCAATGTGTCGGTGATAGTGGAGGGGGGAATTTTTAGCGTCGAGCAGACGAGGGACATCAGCCCCCGGTTTCAGGGTATCACACAAAATCCTTCTGCACGGAGAGGTGGGAGAAGTTAAAACGGAATATCCCACATAAAGGAGGAGCAGGTTATTTTCTTCCACGTCCACTAAAAGCAACAGGGACCGTATATACGGGATAAATAATAGGAAAGGTGGCTGCAACGTCTGCTTCTAAATATCGCGGGGACATGCGGAAAACAAACCCAGAGGGTTTTGGGAAGGATCCGGCCTCCTTGTTCCAGGGGACAGCACCCCGGGGTGCGGAGGGTACCCTGGGACTGGGGGTGCGGGCAAAGGGCCCCTTAAGAGGAAAAGCCCTGGGGGAGGTTGGGGGGACCCACACGGTCTCCGTGACCCTGCAGAGCCCCGGGGTGCGGATCCGGGGGGATTCCTCGGAGGAAGAAAGGACCACGTGCAGCACCGTCCCACCCAGGACCACCGAGGCAGGAGCATCAGCCATCCCCGGGGTAAGAGGGAGTGTCAGCACCCGGGAGCTCCCCAGGGAAAATATCCCTGGGATTCCCAACATCCACATCAGCCACTACCCCCTCTGCCTTGTCACCTGCCGAGCAGGGACAGGGGGCTGAGGAGGTAGAGCCTCCCACGCAGGACACGGTGGTCCGTCGTAGGGAGGGATGTGGCAAGAGAAGCGGCTGCCAGAGAAGGATGCTGAGGGCCAGGGTGCTCAGGGACCGTGACCTGCCGGGAGGTACCGCCCTGCCCGGGTACCTGGCCGGGGGAGCAAAGTCCGCAGCGGGGCTCGATGAGAATGTCCCTGGTGCAGAAGATGGGCTTTGACCCTCTTATCTCTGCCCACGGAGCTCCCACGCTGCCTCGGGACCGAGCAGGTTCCTCAGCTTGCAAAAGCAATTTTTCTGGAAGGAACCTCGGTGTATCCCTCTGGGGGAAGAAAAAACCCACCACCCGTGGGCCGTTTCCCCAAGGAGAGGGTCTGGGCTGCAGAACGGCCTTGTAGCCTCCATTTTTTTAACCTTCTTTCAGTATTAAATCCCGCATATAAACTCCATGTCTCCCTTTCCCAACCCGAAGTGGGGGTTCGGGACACATGTTCACAGACAACGTGAGAAATCCCATCTTTAAACAACTGCAGTTGCTCTCTCCCTGCTCCCCGCTTAGCAAAGACCTGGGGATGGTTTTCCTTGGAAGCTTTCCCGACAAAAACTGTTTTCCGTCTCTAAAACTCCCAACTAATGATGGAGTGCACCAGCGGGCTCTGGAACCACACTACAAAGTGCTGCAGATTCGTGACTCCCTTTACTTTGCCGTTGTCAGAGCAGAGAGTTAAAATACACCCAAAATTCGTAAAAAAACTTTCCCACCTCCTTATAACAGGTGCCCAGGTTTGCACTACCGGTTCCCAGCTAAACATTAAAAGTGATTGGGGGGGACTTTAAAGAATGTTCTGCAGGGAACAAAATTCTCAGTTGGCATTCCCGGGAAATATGCACAGTGGATACTTGAAATGCCAGACCTAAGGTGGGAAGACTTTCCACAGCACGAGTTGTTATGACTCGAAATTAAACAATTTCTGTTGCAAAGAGGTTGCTTTTTCTATTTTGGTGAGAATCAGCCTGATAGCAGGAATCGAACGGGTATATCTTTTTCCCGTTGCACATCTGGGGTTCTTGGAGAAAAGGACGTGCGTGTGTGAAAGGAGAGGAGTAGGGAACAGTTCTGTTATAAAAAAAAGCCCACACAAAGCAAAACAAAAAAAATCACAAACAAATCCCCAGACAAAGAAAAAACTGCACCAAAACAAAACACCAAAGCTGGTGTAGAACTCACGAAAAATTCGAAACCCCAGAAATGGTTTTGCTTTTCCCGTTCTCAGAATCTCTCCGAAAATTATAAAATGTCCCAGAGCGTTTTGTGCAGTCCCCTCAGCTTAGTGCTCTTAATCTCCCTCAAATTCAAGTTTTTAAAATATACCAAATGATTTTGCATTGTAATTCCTGAAAATCGGTGAATGAGGGAATTTTTGCCCGGCTACCGAAGCGCTGGGAGCAAATCCCTTTCCCCCGCAGATTTTGCGGGTACCTGCGCAGAAAGATGCTGCCCGAGGGCTTAGGTTGCAGTATAAGATCTTTTTCCTCCACGAATATTCGTTTCTCCCTTGGAAACGATCGAATTTGAACACTTGGCTCAAAGCACTGCGAGATAAAGGACTTTTCCCCCACCCGCAGCCGCGGGATTTCTGCGGGGACGGAGCCGATGGAGTTGCCGGTACCCGGGGCAGGGACAGCCCCAGGACACCCGTGTCCCCCATCCCCGCGCGGGGGGACATCGGACCACGGTGCTGAGCCTTTAAACAGTATCGAAATCTGCCTGCGCAGCCCTGGGTGGGAGCGGGTCCGACTCGCGGGGGTCTCCGAACCCTCCCGACTGAGCTTAAACGGCTGCGGTGGAGCCAAATACAGCTGGGCTGGGGAATTTGCGCTGGCACTGCAGGAAAGGGCTTTTTCTTTACATCGGGAAGAGGTTTTGGAGCAGAGCTGGAGCAGAGCCCTGTTTCGGGTTTGCCCCGCAGTCCCAGAAAAGGAAAACAGAAGTGCCTCCAAGTACTGCTATGAATAAATGGGTATGGGAAGAGATTGTTCTGGAGGCGAGAGAGGAGAGAAAATAGGAGAGTAAGGGAGAACAGACAAAATGGAGAGAAGGACACACATTAAGATAGAAAGACGAAGAAAAAAGACAGAGAGAGAGAAAGAAAATAAGGTATTTATTTTAAAAGAATATTTCTTTTCTATTAAAAAGTAGAAAATTATATAAAAAACTAGAACTGGAAAGAGAACACCAAAAAAAAAAGAGAGAAACAAAGAGAAAGGAGAGAGAAAAAGGAAAGAGAGAAATGAAGAGCAGAGAGTGAGAAAGAGAGAAAGTTGAAAGAAAACGGAGAAATAGGGAAACGGAGAAGCAAGAAAAAAGGAAACAAAGTGTAAGAGAGAGAAAGAAAGAAAGAAAGAAAGAAAGAAAGAAAGAAAGAAAGAAAGAAAGAAAGAAAGAAAGAAAGAAAGAAAGAAAGAAAGAAAGAAAGAAAGAAAGAAAGAAAAAGAAAAATTAAAGGAAGAGGGAGAAAGGAAAAAAAAGAAGGAAAGGACAAGAGAAAGACAGAAAGAGAAGGAAAGGACAAGAGAAAGACAAAAAGAGAAGAGAGAAAGAAAGAAAATGAAAGGAAGGAAGGACTCAAAGAGAGAGAAAGGAAGGGGAAAAAAAAGAAAAAAAGAAAGATTAAAAGAGCGAGAGAAAAGTGAAAAAGAAAGAAGTGAGAGACAGAAAAGGGGAGAATGGAGAAAAAGCACAAAAGCCAAAACCCCAAAGCAAGCAAGGCAGCGGGTACAGAGGGGGAAATAATTTTCTTGAGAAACCAATAATAAGACATAGACAATATCTTTTTTTTTTTTCCCTAGAAAACAAGGGTGAGCTGGAGGGAAAGACTCCCGCGGGCAGAACAGTCCGGCCCGGTCGGGGCCCAGTCCCGGCCCCGCTGCCGCCCCCGCTGCCGTTATCCGTGTGCGGGGCCCCGCGGAACAGAGGGATGGAGGGAAAACACCCCGGGATCGGGTCTGTGTGCTGGGTAATTGTGTTCGGTAATTCCTTCTTTCCCTGATATTATCCCGGGGCAGGGACAGGAGCGAGAACACCGGTTTACCACCGGTTTCCCCGTGGGTTTTCCACGCACTCCGCGCCCGGTAAACCCGGCTTGATCCCCGGGGAGAGGGCGGCGCGCCCGGTCCGCGCTCCCTCCGCCGGCTCCGTAGGTGGCCGTGTATATTTTGGTTGAAGTAGTGTTTATGTTAATGAAAAAGGCTGAGATTACAAACAGACCACTGAATGCCCGGGGTGTTGCTGCCGGATTGGTCTAAGCTGTGTACTTTAAACCTAATCAGTTTTGGGGAGCAAATATGATTTAAAAAATTACGTAGAATTATTATTTTTAACAGAAAGACGTTTGGAGTTTTTGAGGAGCCCCGGGCAGCCCCTTCCCACTGGTTTCCCGGAGTAGTAGGCAGGGATGGAGGGGGGTTGCAGTGAAAAATCTCCAAAAATTAGTCATAAATCCAACGAAAACGAGCCATGGGCTCCTGGACGAAGGCAGGGGAAGGGGGGGTTCATCTCGCCCTCTCTGAGTCCACCTCGATCCCGCAGAGGGTTTCCCAGTGGCAAATGGACGCATGGCCCCCAAAACCTCGGCTGCTGGGGACATTGTGCTCAGGGGTTTGTCCTTGCCGGGTGAGGATTCAAATTCAGCCCCCAAAACCCCATTAATTTACCCATTTAGGATGGTTATATATATATATATATATATACACATATATATATATATATATACATACATACACACATATGAAATTCAAGTCCTTTACAATGCAACTAAGAGAGACTCAATTAATTAATTTACAAAAAAATAAAATACAGGGAGGTTTTAATTTATTTTTTTTCTCCTGGGGGAAGCAGTAATCATCTCTCTGTTACTTTGATTTCAGAATCTGGCTTTGGGGTCAACCTCCTCCTTGTTTTCTTAACAAAACCCCTCTCTCCAAAATTGTTCTTGACCCCCCAGCTGCTTCTATCCCCATCTGCATTTGAAAGTTTAAACAGTCGATCGTTTAAAAAATCGGATTTTTACAGACTTTTTTCCCCGACTCGATAATTTCCCAGCTTGGACGAATCCCCTTTGGGTCCAAGGGAAAGGTTTTTCCACCCCCACCCCCCCAGGAGCTCTGGGAGCAAACGTGCGTTTAGCATTTGGCATCTCACTCCTTTTCAACACTTTCCTTTTGTGGGCAAAAGCTCTCGGCGGAGGAGCCTCTCCGGTAGAGCCAGGCAGACCTGGAGAATTTGGACATTCAGATGCTTTACTACTGTTATGGTTCCTCATTGACTAAAGCACAAAGAAAATCAGAGAGGAAACAAGTCGCCATTGAAAAGGGACGGAAACAGAATTTGGGGCGACTGAGACTTTAGCAGGGAAGGGATTCAAGAAAACAAGGGGGGAAAGGGAAAATGAGAAAACCCTACCCAAAATTTTCCCCATGCAATGGCTGTGCTGCACTAGAGATGCAGGGGAGAATTCGCCCTTAAGTTTTTGGAGGCAGAGGAGTGCACCGAAACCAGCTTTTGCTCCCTTAAAATATCTTTAGGGTGTCAAACCATCTCCCCGAGAAAGTGAAGATTCACAGCATGGGGCTTAGTGCGACCATAGAGGAGTTTCTGTGTTCTCTCCTCGCACCTGAAATTATCCTTTAAATTATCCTCTATTCCTTGATGAGTTTTTATTCCTCTTTCCTTTTTTTTTTTTTTTTTTTTTTTTGGTCGGGAGGAGGTGGGGAGCACTGTTTTTTCTCCGTGGTATTAAAGGATTTTGTAGGAGGGATTGTCAGGGCAAAAAAAAAATCCCAAAAAACTCAAACCCAGTAGAGCAGATAGCTTTGGAGAAAATGTCACCAAAATAACCCCGTGCTGTCAGAGCCAGGTAGGCCCTGCAGAGGTGCCGGCGGTGGGGGGCAGCAGGGCAGGGGGTTCTGGGGGCTCTCAGACATGTGGACCCTCAGTGGTGCCCGCCCTGCAGCAGGGACAGCTCTGTGCTGGCCGCCGTGGGCAGTCCCAGCGTGGGGACCAGCTGAAGGACGGGCACACAGGGCTGTCCCCTGCCCCGACACACACCCGTGTGCGCACACACACACTCACAGACCCCCTCACGGGCACCCTCCCCTCCTGTAACCCCCACATCCGACCGCGCTGCTCTCTGGCAGCACTAATGATGCCGCGGACCGGCCCTGCGGTGTGAGGCAAGAGCAGATGAAAGTGATGTCACATTAATGTCAGCTCACAACTCGAGCCCACACAGCCTTGATTGCTCTTATTAATCTTGCCAATTTGTCTGTCAGCACTCGGCTAATCCCTAAATAGCCTCCCAACAGGTGCTTTATGCTTCCGCCACATCCCTGCTCCCCGGCACCCCCCGGGAGCCCCGCGAGCCCTCCCCGGTGACACCGGCTCTCTCCTGTCCATCTGGGACCGGCTCTTTTCCCCCGGGAGGGCTGCAGGGAAGAGAGGCGACTTTGCAGATGTTGTTTAGTCTGTCCAAAGAGGGGTGGGAGTTTGGGGCTTCCCAAAAGGAAGAGATGACCAGGGTGTGGGGAGAGAGGGGATGCTGGAGAAACTTGGGGGGTGGTGGAGGGGAATTACCTGGGGGTAAGCAAACCCCTCTGCGTGGTTTGCTCCAATATCAGAATTAGAAAGCACATTCATGGCACAGCTATCTCAGAACAGTCAGATGTGTTGCTCTTATTTGTTGTGGGTTTGTTGGTTTTATGGAGAGGGGAGAGAGGATTAAAACAAAAGGTCGAAGCTGCAGTGGAAAAACCACCTTAAGCGGTTTTATCATATAATTATAGAACAGTTTTAAAGCTGTTTTAAGCTTCTTCCAACTCCCTGCCAAGGGCAGGGACACCTTCCACTAGACTAGGTTGCTGCTTATCCTGCACTTAAGCTGAGGGTTGAGTTTTCCTTTACCATGTTATCAGAAAATCCAGTGGTTTATTATACTGTGTGCCATAAAGTACCAGCCATGGCAATTCTTTAGTAAAAGACTACAATTATTGTGTTGCAAGGCTTGATCTTCTGAAGGTTGTTATTTAGCACAGCGATCTTAGATCACAAAACACAGATTTTGTGTTTAAAACTGTTAACTGCTAAACCAAATTAACTGCTAAAACCTTTTAATTGCTAAAGCACAGTCCAGGGTGCTGTCTTTTCCATGCATTCAGAGAAAAAAAAAATACCTATTTCTACTTGGAAACTCTGCTGCATGAATTGTTTTGTACACAGGTTACAAACCCTGCGCTTTGCAATGTGCTCCCCCCGTGATTCACCTGAGGGATGCTCTGCTCTGGAGGAAGAGCTGCCAAACCTGGCTTCATGAAGCAGGTTCCTATTTTTCATCTAAAGTTGGCTGGGGCTATTTCCAACACAGCAGGAAGGAAGAGCTTTCAGGAACATCTTCAACCATTTCTCCAAAGTGGTCCAGGTCAGCAAGGGAAGTATATTCACTAAAAGAGCTCAGGGCTGTTCATTGTTAACCCTTCAGACCAGATCCTAAAAGCTCTTAAAAACACCATTCACAACTGAAAGCTGTTTCACTCCATCCTGACCTGGATTTATTATCAGGAGACAGACAGATCCTTTTTTTCCCCCCTTTTTTTTCTTTCTTTCTTCCCAAGCCATTTGTTTCATCCAATAAGTCGATCCATCACCGTGTTCTGGAACCGACCTACGATCCAAGGATATTCTTAGACATACAGCATGTCAGGAAACGGCCAGCAGCCCCGTGTGATGCAAATATTTGGACGACAGAGAGGTAGGAAGGATTGTCCAAATGTTTACTAAAGGCTGTTGATAGTCTAAGGATTTATAACTGGTGGATAATGTCTGCCCCCACACAGCTCCTTCAGCAGGTGCATCCAGTTTCAACATGACACATGGTATGTGTGTTCTCTGGGAAAGGGGATGCAGGAGAAAGCCAGTTTCACAGGTCTCAGCTCCCTTTTTTCCAGCTGCTCACTGGTTTGGAGCCCATGGAGCAGCAAGACAGGAGCGCAGGATCCACTCCAAGGATGTGTGCCCTGGAGAGCAATTCAAACCATTGCTAACATTTAAAACCAAAACACAAGGATCCAGCATGTTTCATTGGAATTTCCTAAGTGAAACCAATGCTCTGAACTATTTAGGCCCATCAAAATATTCCCTGTCACACTCCTTCAACTCCTTCAGTGCTGCGGTGCAGGAAATTCATGACATTGTTCTAGTTATTGTTCTTGGCATTTCACTTCCTAATTTCCACCGCTGGCATTTGAGCTCTCCTGTCTCACAGCAAGCCCTAATTGCTGCTGTGGGCACATCAGAAGTGCTGGCAGACCAGTTTTAACCATTTTTGGTGTTCAAAGAACTACAGCTTTTCAGAGCCCACTGGAAATGCCCTGAACCTGTTGCCAGATGGCCTCTACTCTGTCCTTCCAAGAAAAGAGGAGTGTACAGCCAATAAACTCCAGGCTGATGGACTAAAGATAGAAATATAGTTAGGAGAAGATCTAGTACCTTGGCCAAAGCCAGCTCTGGTGCCTTGATACCCCTCCTGTAATCTACTGTCCCAGTGTTGCTGTCTCACGATCCAGAGAGACCTCACAGGGCTCCAGCTCAAACTTCCACTCGAAGCAGGGCCATCCCCAGCTCTAAGCAGGGTCAGCCACGGCTTTGTTTAGCTGAGCCTTGAAAACCTCCAAGGACAGAGTCCAACAACCATGAATATTGACAGCCCAGGTAGCAGAGGAGCTGTCGGTGCCCTCGTGTCCATCCAGCCAGGTTGGGAACCTCTGCCATCAAAGCAGCAGCTGCTTTGGCCGTAAGCATTCCCGCTACCATGTTATTGAGAAACAGTGTCCTACAAAACAACCGAAATCAGCACAGAGTTGAGTCACTCAAGTCTGGTAATGTCCTTCCCCTCCACTGTTTTGCAAGGTTTGGTGACGTTGGGAACATGAACTCATGCATTTCGCGTGCCTCAGACGCCCAGACAACGAGCTTTTCTTAGTAACGAGCAGCAATTGTATCTGCTGCAGAAAAGCCTTTAATTCATCACAGCCCTGCACGAGGAGAGTTTACCAAGTGCTCAGATGGGGAATACAATGGCTCTATTGTTTTTCCAAGGGAAGATTTCTTAGTTTCAGGCTCTTGCGTAAACTGTATGTTTTCTATTTTTTACCTGACTCATTCCAATAACCTCCCTGAGATAGGGGTAAGACCATTTGAAAGAACTAAAGAATCTGTCACAGGCTGAGGACCAGATTATTAGTGTTACCTCTTTTGGTTTGTTTAAGAAACTAGGAAGAGAACTTGGTGTCCTTCTAGGGGGAAGAAGTTGTGTAATAGAATATATGGGGGGAAAAAAAGAAGTGCTCAAATTCCAAAGTCATCTGTTGTACTCTGTGAAGTTTTTTTATATATTGAAAGAATTCAGTCCTGTGTTTGATGTCACATTCTCAGTGTGACCTTAGACGTGGAGTCATAACTCAGACTAATCTGAGTTCCTCTCGCCTTGAACGTATTTTCCAACAGTTACCAGTGTTGGTAAGTGCTGGTAACAGTCCAACAGTCTGCCAGTGCTGGAAATGTGTTTCCTAAGCAAGGATCAGGAGCTATCAGCTGGATGCAAGACAGAAGGATGCAATGAAAACCCAGTCACATCTGGTAAAGTGGCTGGTTTGTAGCTGGAAACAACATTACCAGTGTAGAGAGAATTAACGTTTTCATGCTGGTCATGCCGTGTTTGTACATCGATATCTTCAGGTTTTCTTGACTCTGAGCCTTGGGATTATGCTCACACTCCAGTGGGAATATGCTGTGGGACTCGAAGAGTCTCCCTGCAGGTCTCCCTCCATGAAGACTGGACAGGGAGATTGCACATCTGTGTGCTCTCCCCTTTCCCCAGAACCAGATCCGGCTCAGTGTGTGCAGCGTGGTGGGAATGTCAGGGATCAGGCGAAGGAAAAGTCAGAGTGGGATGGTGGGAACATGCACATCAACCTCCCACCAAACTTCCCCATGAAATTTGCCCTGGAGAAAGAATTCAGACCTTGTGTTATCTTTCCGTACTGCTGGATCACTGGGTTGGGAACTCATTCTCTCTTTTCCAGCCAGGTGAGGGACATCAGACCATTTTTTAAGCCCTGAACCTCCGTCAGCCCTGAAATTTAAGCATCTCACAGGGGTTCTTGTCACCTGGAAACACTGCTGGTCAATGTCTCACCTTTGCTACTGAAGTCCAACTGGGAGAAGGTTGCAAAAGCAGCAGGATTTGGGCCAAGGGTAACCAAAACAGAACTAAATGACCTCAGTACATCCTGGTACATTTCAGTGTGTTTGGGCTTGGAGGGTATGAGGTCCAAACCAGCATGGTGCTTTTAGCTCTTTATGATCAGATGTTTTTTTTTAAAGCAAACCATTGCCAACAGATGGAAAGGTTTTTATTCTACAGGATTTTCCCTGCCTCATCTGCCAGGGAACATGCAGGACTCGACTCTGCTTCCTGGGAGTAAATCACAGCATGGGGCTGCCTTATCTCAACCAGAGCCCCTGTACAGGAATGTTGCACTGTCCTGCACTCAGGCCACCCACCCCTGATCCCAGGCATCAGTTTCTGCTCCACACCCAAGCTCTGACCCTTCAGAGACATATTTCTGTGAGGTCAGGAGGTTGGGTGGTAAAAGGGGAGTGGGGAATAGCAGAGAGGCGGGTGAGGCTGGCTCTGCAACAAGATTTCAGGGGGATGTTTACACTGGCCATTAAGTGCAGATTTGAGCCTGTTGCCCTCTCCAGATTTGCTGCAATTATGCATCAGGTACAGAGACAACACCAGCTTTGAAATCTTATGAATGAGGGTGGCCCACACATGCTCTGCACCTTTGTTCCCTGGTTGCTCAACTTGGTCCACGAGGACCAAGGAAGGGTTGGTTGAGTGTGGCAGGAAGCCTTACCAGACATCATCTTATCCCTGGTTCCTTCCTAGGACAACAAGGGTGCTTTTAGCATGAGCAGAGATGCTGTGGTACAGCCAAAGGGAAGCATAAACAAGCAGAAAAGTCACATGGCAGAGGGACACATGGGAGAAGGGGAGAAACTGCTCTGTCAGGTGGAAGTAAATGGGTGTCCATCTGAAATGGATGGAGAAAGAGCTCTGTGTATTGATTTCATCCATCACAGGACATTTCTTTCCGTGTCACGTTGGGGTGATTCAACACCTGCCAGCCTGTCAGCAGAAAGGATTACAGAAAATACCACTGCACTGGACAGTGAGGGGCCATTGTGTACATATCAGTGAAGCATTCCCCCCATGTGGAAACACTGTTCTTTGGGATCAGCAAAAAATGATTTCATGTGAAGTTTCTCTGTGAAATTTCTGTTGCATTTGGCTGGAAGGACCAACTAACTGGCTTCATCCAAGAAATAGTTGTGGAAGGGGTCACTGAGTGAGGTCTGACTGTCCATCAGGAGGAGTGAGGGTCTGTTTCTATGTGTATCACACCATTTCCCAGGACATCTTTCAATAAAGAGAGGGAAAGGAGGGGAAAAGGGAATGCTCCAAGAAAAATTCTGATTTTGTCAAATTCCTGAATTGAAACCAGGTTACTGTTTTATTGCACAGCCACTTGTGTCTAAAACCTTCTTGGATACAGAGAAAAACATAATTTGCTTTTCTCAACAAAGAATCTAATCCATTGCCCTGCGAAATAAGGATTCAGGGTCCAATATAAAGGGTTGCACCGTGAATTCTTCCTTAACTACTCATTACATAAGTTATTCCAACTCCTACTAAGCCTTTGGAGCGAGTGGCTCATTTTCAGAGCTGAATTACTAAACCTGAAGCCTGGGAAGTCACTCTTGCCCATCATCCAGCCCAGCTGCTCCTCCCTGCCATCCTGTCCCTGTCCCACTGAAAAGCCTCAGGGCTGAGCCACCCACCGCAGCAGCGTCCCTGAATCCAATCCCCATTCCAGCCTTCCCTTTGCTCCGTGGCAGAGGACAGGAGTCTCCCTCCCTCCCTCCCTCTCTCTCCGTGCAGCTGCTCAGCTCTGCGAGGGAAAGGCTCCCAGATGTGCTGAGGAGGGAGCAGGCAGAGTCCTGAATTCCACTCTGTGCCGTGTGGACTCTTTGTATATTTTGTTTAGAGGAGAAAATATGTAGAGTCCTTGGAGAAGGGCTGGGGACCAGGCACGTCCCTGTGAGCACAGGAACCACAAGGGCCAGGAGGTCCTGCAAGTCATATGCCCTTGGTTTGTCTTTGAATGCAAGATGGACCAGCAGCTGCTGGGCAGCCCTGGGCATCACTGGCACCTGAAGTCCATCTGCATCACACAACAGGTCCCTAAACCCTTTCCTGGAGATGGCTCAAAGCTACCAGATCCTTTGAGAAAACTTACTTTACTTACTCAAAAAGCCAGTAACACCTAAACACCCACATGCGGTATTTCTGGCTCATAAATTATGTGCTGCACCAGATCAATAAATATTCACACACTCCTAAGCCTTTTACAGAGCTGGTTTCATTGCATTTTGAGTGCATTTAGCTGTGGTACTTGGTAGCTACTTGATTATTGCGTGAGACAGTACTTTTATGAAGTGTTGGCCTTCATTTAGTTAATCCCTTCATTGATGTGTAACACAAAAATGGTATGAAACTAATTGTTCCCATGGAAATAGGAACCCAGCAAATGATTTCATATCACAGCTTGGCAATGGAAAAAGAAGAAACTTCTGTAATTGTTCCCATTAACCAAGCGCAAAGGATTCATGCTCAATCTCTACTACACTCTGCTTCGCTTCTGCTGTGAATTAGGGGACCAAAAGTCAGCACAGAACCACATAAAAAAGCACTGAAACAAGCTGTGCTTTATTGAGTATTTGTAGTTCTGCCACTAAAACCATTTCCCTTCTGCTTTACAGGTTTCTGGCCAGCAACACCAAGGACTGTCACGGGCTTTAACCAAGTGCGTGCGGGAGGAGCGAGGGCACCCCTGGCCATGCTGCAGGACTGAGCTGTGGGCTGGGCACAGGACAACCCTCACCTCAAGGGTGAGTGCTTAGAAAGTGTGGGCAAAGCCAAATTTGAAGCAAGGAATCTGGGAAACCAAGATAGGAGACAAGCAAATCAGTCTGTGTGTGCACAAAATAACCCGAACCTCATCTTTATTGAGGTTTTCCTCTCTCCTTCTATAGGAAACACTGATGACTGAGTTGTCAAGGGCTTTGTTGCTTCAGAAAATCCCTGTTATCACTGTAATAAAGGAACTCATGTCTTCCAGTTCTCTGAATTTCCCACCAGACAGAGATTTCCTCATCCCAGTGGTTTGCTGCAGGTCCTAGAAAGCTGTTTGATGGTCATGGACCATCACTTGCAAGACCAGCCTGGCCAGTTTTAGGAAGACCAATGGCTCTACAATGCCATGGGGTGGCCTGCCAGGTGGAGGTGTGAGCCTCCCATGCACTCTCCACCCCAGGGTGGAGGCATCTCCACCAAGCCCCTGTTTTCCTGGGGGCTCTGCCCCTAAACGCAGCCCCATCAAGCGCAGCAAGAAAAGGGAACCGGCAGCACAAAATCCATCCTGGCTACCGGGCCAATGGCCACCAATCCCACCACGTTCTCTGGAGGGACCAGGAAACACAGACCTGCTCCATCCCAGCACAGAACAGGTTTCTCACTGGGCTAATTACTGCTAATTGTGCCACTTGACTATCTCACCAGCCTTGCCCTGGACAGGCTGATAGAGTATCAGGGAGATAAAGAGCACTCAGCACAGGTAACTGGGAAGTGTTGTCAGACCTGCAGTGGGACAAGCTGCTTTCTGGAGGGGTTATCTCTCCTTCCCAGAGCCTGGGGCACCGACCTCCTAAGGGAGACCCTGTGTTCCTAAGGATATGTGGAGAGTCTGAGCTTTTCAAGAGGTGCTATAGGGGATTTTGGTGACTCAGGAACTCAGCTGGAATTCATTTTATAGTCACCCTTTTTAATTTACTTAACATGCTTTTTATTCTTTTGGGGGGTTTTTGCTGTTGTTAATGTAGCACTGTGGAAATGAAGATTTCAACATTTCTCCCCTTTTTTTCTTCCCCACGGAGAAATAAATTATTTTCTTTTAACAAACGCTGTATCTCTCAGATGTTTTGTTATTTTTCACCATCTCTACTGACCTACATGAAGTAATTCATCTCCACCACCACCCTGAGCACCAGGTAGGAATTGCTAACACCTGCTTACCAAAGTGGAAACTCGGGCAAGAGAACATTGTTGTTCTGAAATATTTTTTTAGAATTACTTGCAATCGTAAATAGTAAATCAAAATTACCTGAAAATTTTACAGCCAATTCAGTGAAAAGTCTTGTGTGTAGATGCATCTCCTGGCTGTGGGTACAAACACACATCACACCTGGCAGGTAAAACACACAGGTCCACAATACCTGCCCACAGAAGTACCTGCATGTTGTTTTGCTCTCAGGTATCTGGGTGCTTGTAAAAACTAAGAGCATCACCCCTTCAGTTGATGGGTGGGTCAACAGAGCTTGTTCATGGCTGTCAAAGTCAATGACAGGGCAACCCACACACCTGAGAAACCTGCTGGGTCCTTTAATCCAAAGCTTGGGATGTTTTCCATGCCAAGTATCCTCACATATAAGAGCAATGTATGAAAGATGGACAGAGAGGCAGAACATTTTCTTCCTCAAGGTACCTCAATCACCTGTTTTTCCTTTTACCCGTGAGTTTGGTGCATGTCCAGTTTGGTTTAAGTTACCAGAGTTTCTCAGCTTGTTACAATAAAGCTCGTAGCAAAGTCTGTGGCCAGCTCTTTCTGTGATAATTCCTTCCCCCCATTTGTTTATCTCAAGTACTGAACTTTGTTCCAGGCCCAAAACCAAAAGCCTTTCTACCCTGTTCTCTTCTTGACTTGTTGCAGATGTAACAAAATAAATCTTTAGAAAGAACAACCCTTCACTTCCTTTCTCCCATCTGATTCAGTCACAAACCCCACAAAGAAAAATAAATCACAACATGAGCTTGCCTGGTCTCAAAGGATCCACATCTAGTCCTGCAAGCCACCATCCAAACTGGATGTGTCCATCTCCTAGAGAAGTTGATGAACACAGTGACCAAAAAAGATCTGACAACCATGAAACCTTTGTTTTGAACATGGCCAAAGTCAAGGACTGACAAAAAACTTGTGATCAGCCTGAGTGAAGGCTGACGTGACAGTCAGCAGCAGTTGTGAGCACAACCAAGGTGTTGGTGCCTTGCTGGAGCTTGTCCTTGGGCACTGCAGGATGATGTGCATCCCTGGATTTTCTCAGGGCCCCCACTGTGGCTCTGCCCCTCTCGTCTCTCCCCTGCCACCCCCTCAATGCATTTTAAATTGCAATCAGAAAAATCATCAGCAGGATGTGTTTGTTTTTTCTACATTGGCTATAGCAAAGAGGTAGAAATGTGCCTCCAAATAGTTTCTCCTCCTTCTGAGGGATGTCTCCATGTAAAAGCTGTGTTGCTCTTCCGTCAACCATTATTGGATGCTCAAACAATTTCTAAACACAACCCAGTCATGGTGGGTGACCAAATCATTGTCTTCTACCTTCATGCTGGATATCCTTTGTGTGCTCTCCTGCTCTGCTCCAGCCCTGGGATGAAACACATCAGCCCAAAGCCCTTCCCAGTGCCCACTTCACTTTCATCACCCCGGACTAGGAATGGGCAGCTGGTCAAACATCCCCACCACGACAATTGCAAGTGAACTGGGGCACAACTTCTTAAAATGGGATTGCCTACCTTGGCCTAACCATGTCTTCAGCTGACATGGGTCTAAGTTAAAGACAGACTCAGCCTTAAGCTGGGGAATACTGGAAATGTATGAAAAGAATGGTTGGATTTACATCAGGTATCATCTGCCTATTGAGTTTTTTTCTGTCAAGGACCCTTGGGGGAAGATGCACAGAATCATAAACAATTATCAGAAGACATTTGGGCTATGCCTCTAGTCCCAGATTTTCACTCTGGAGGGATGAACTGATGGTTTTCTTTCTTTCTTTCTTTTTTTTTTTTTTAATCTTAAATTTAAACAAGAGGTCTTTACACATTTGAAACAATCAGTACAGTTAGCACTGAAGAAAGTGTAATTAGACACTTTGAGAACTGGAAGAAATTAACCACAGACTGTCACTCCGACTATTGCTTAATAATATTTCCCAAATGTGCAAAGTACTTAGTTTTAGAATAACACGAAAGAAGTGTAACTTCTCACTGAGAGCAAAGGCTTTGGCCTGAGAAGTGGGCATGAAAAAGGTGAAAGCCACCACACTCCAAAACCCGAAGATGTTTGTCACCTCCCGCCACCTGAGGGCTACCAGGGGCTCAACCTGCTCAGCCACAGTGCTGGGCTGTGAAGGATGTGATCCATGATCCACAGCCCCGCTTGGTGCTTGAATGGCTGGAACAGAGTCAAGGGGAGCGACCGGCCCGAGGTGCAACTGCGAGAAGATCTCCTTCAGTTTCCAACATGCCAAGGAAACCGCTGAGAAATTGCTGTTTTCCTCCTTCTCCAGCACCGGGCAGAGCCGTGGCCTCACCCCACGCTCCAGAAGCCTGGCTAGAAAGAGATTATTGTGATTTCTGCCCGTTTCTTCCCTCACTACAAAAGGCCCCATTCATCTGGGCTAATTTTGGAGGGAGAGCAAGGGGTATCAGTAGCATGAACTGTATCTGAGTCTCTCAACCACGCTCGTTGGCCAGTCCAACCCGGGGAAATGGATATCGTTCGTTTGAAGCTTTTTAGTGGATCGTTTCTCTGACTTTAAACAGAAGTATCTTTTCTGGCCGTGGCAAGTTTAAAAAGTCCTGACGAAGCAGGGACAGCCATTTTCACAGCAAAAAACAAGAGGCCATTCAAAAAGGGAGGGAAAAAAGTTGTTCTTGTGTGTTTCTGCTTCAGCAATCAACATACCTACAATTCACCTACCTAAATGTACCCCACATATATACAATAAGGCCACAGCCAGACCAGTGAACATCTTGCCTTGATTCAAAGCACTGAAAAAAATGGATTTAAAAAAAAAATTACACATATGATGATTTGTATGCTTAAGCACTAGTCCTTGTGGAGCACAACTGGGACTTGACTGTGTGTGTGGGATGAGCTACAACGTAATTGCTTTCAGCAGAATATCAGTGTAGTCTATAATTAAAATATATGAGATAGCCAGTTTCAAGATTTTTAAGTGATTTCATCTGTATTTGGGTGATTATGTCTCTCTGAGTGGCTCATTTAAAATGATACTTCTATTTTCAGTGCACAAAATGGTTCCTGGGCAAGAGAGAAAGATAATTTTGTCCTCTCCTTCTTGCAGTGTCTGAGAAAGCACCTTCGGAAGGTTGGAGAGACAGAGCTCACACTTGAACAGCATGTCCCACCACTGGGAAAATCCTTGGTGAAAGCTGCTCATGAAGTGACATTCCAAAGATGCAGTGGAAGGTGTCAAGAAAGAAAATAAAAAAATACCAAAAAAAAAGAAAAATCCTTAACAGAAAAATCTGGCACCTCCTAAATCACAGTGACAATTTCAGCACAGTGTTTACTCAGGGTAGTAAAAATAAATTGCCTGAGACTGATTCTACCCACATGCCACTTGCCAGGCAGCAGGGATGTCCCACAGCATCAGAAACAAAACACGAGGAAACACGTGCCAGTGGGAATCACCATCAGTGTGACAGCACTGGGGCCAGGATAGCTTTGCCCCCAGCCCCAGTAAGTGGAAGCAGAAGTAGGAAAAGGGATTTGTCACTCCTTCCCATCACTCAGGCATGAGGCCACCACAGAGGAGCCCGTGGACAAGTGAGTAGTGTGGCTTTAGAGTATCCTGAAGCTTTGACAAATTCAGCCTGAAGTCATGAAGCCCCACAGCTGGGCCATGTGAGACCAGATGGGGAGTCAGTGACTCCATTCCTGGTCCTTTCCTAAAGCCCATTGTTTGCAACTGGACCTTCACTAAACCTCATGCAGAAGTGAAGGGAATTCTGCTGCATCTTCTCTAGGAACAACAGCAGGGGAATATCCTAACCCCAGTTTAAGGAGAATAACTCAGGTCTTTAGCACATAACCCACAAAGTGTCCCAGATCACCACAGGTGGGAGGTAGCCCATCTCATCCCCCCTGGAGTGCTCCTAGAAGCCTTTCTCTCATTTCTGGTCTTCATCTAAGGTAACTTTTGTCTTAAGGAAGAGGTCACTGTCCCAGGAGGCTGGAGGCTCCTCACTTTGGCACAGTCACAGAGTGTGGATAGTTTTGGTGGGGTTCATCTCCCCAGAAATCTTGTAGCTCTGATGTTTTCCTTTGCTGGGGGCTGTCAGGCTGCAGTGTCCCTGCAGGAGGGAGGGAGCCCCATCCCTTGTCTAAAAAGTTGAGTGAACTGACATGGTGGAGGGGTAAAAAAGCCTTAGAAAACAAAAAACTCATCCCATACGTGACCACGGACAACTGTCTACAGCAGATCAGGGGCTCTGAGGTCAATATAACCAGTTACTTCAGCTGGGCCAGGACAGGTGATGCAGGTACTGAATTACCTCACCAGGGCTCTGTTGCTCTTAAAAAAAGGAGAAAGAACAAGAAATAAACCCTCTGGAGAATAAATTTGAGCAAGAGGTGACAGTGCAAGTGTGCTGACTGCAACATGCAACAGATTTCAGGACATCCCAATGATACAGGTATGTCCAGAATAAATCCTGTGCATGTTCCAGTCACTCATGGGCTTTGGCTCTGAATGTGTGTAAAATATCTTGACTTTGCTCCTCTTGGCAGATGCCAAAGCCAGCAGTGCCTGGAGCATCCTCTTCCCTGTGCAGGAGGGATGCCCACTCAGGAGCTGGTAAATTTTTTGATCAAAATAAGTAATATAAGAAGGCAAAGATGATAGCATTGCTGTTATAATTGTAATGAGACACAAATGCTATTTTGATGGTTTTCTTTGAAAGAAATACACAAAGCCCAAGCGATTTAATTAAAGATCTCCCAGGCTTTGCAATCAGCATGGCCACAAATGAAGGAAAATCTACTTTTATGTGGCAGAATGCATGAATAGCTTTCCCTTTAAAATAAAAAGAAAGATGAGAAAAAGACATTTTTAAGAGTTTTGTTTGTAAGGACATGACATGAAGGACCTACATCCCTCATGGGAGGGAAAGACTCTGATTAGCTCAGATAAAGCTCAGAGGATTTGGTGGGTTTTTTATGTTTCATGAATACACGCATGACATGACACTTGTCTGCTTTACCCTGAGCACATCTCTAAGAACACCTTTGGCAAAGGCATTTGGGAACAAAAAAAAAAAAAAAAAAAAGGAAGAAACTCCCAGGAAATTGAAGATACTGACAGATATCAAGAGACATTCAACCCCTCAATTTCTGAGGTTTTTCAGAAGAAACGCCCAAAGCCCAGGACTCAGAATCAGCCTTTGAAGCTGCCGAGAACTTTAAACCAAAGAAGTAGGATAGGTCACTCAGCAAAAGGTTTTTATTTTTGGCAAGCAGGCACGGAGAAAGTGAGGATTTTTGACCTGAGTATGTACAGGGCTCTGACCACCTGGGACTGATCTGCCTGGAGGAGCAGGAAATGCTGTGAGGCTCAACCTGATAGAAATAGCTACTGTTTCCTCTGCATCCCATCACCACCGAGGCTGTGAGATGCACAGGATCCCACATGCATCCAAGATTTGCTGCAAAACATCAGGGGAATGGTGAGAAGGCAGATTAATCCCGTCTACTCTGAAGAAGCCCATGATTAATGCAACTTGGATAGTGTTGTAGGAAGGGGAACAGCTTAAAAAGATGGAAGGAAGTCTGTGGCTGTCCCTAGTTGATACTATATATGGTCCTTGGTCAGTTCTGCTTTAGAAGCAGCAGCCAGAATTGCATTTTTATTGTATTTCTTTTTAAAGCAAAAAAAAAAGGTCAAATAACTTCCCTGCACTCAAAGAGCCCATGGTGATGGATAATCCTGCGAGTGGCAGCTGCTACATTTTGGGCCCTGGGAGTGTTCACAGGGGTTGCTACAGGGGTCGTGCCCCCCTGTCCTCTGGCAGACCAGCAAGCCCTTAACTGGGTGGCCTGTCTGTTCCTACTCCCTCAGGACTCCCCCAGCCCTGATTTTGAGCCATGGATGGGCTTGGCAGGGAGCTGGGTTGGGTTTGACACATGAACTTTCTGGACCAGAGCTGGTGTTTGTGTGGGGACAGAAGTGGGCTGGCAGGAGACAGGCCTCTGAGGATGGAAAAGGTGTTTCTTTTGCTGTTGCTGATTCCCACTGCACAAGTAGCACCAGGATAGTGCTGGGAGCTGCATGGACAGAGGTTGCAAATGTTTCAGCCAACCAAAGAGGTCACTCACAGGTGATGAGAGAAGTGATGGCCACAGACCCACGGAGTAACATCCTGAGGGGCAATAGGGCAATCAGCAAGAAGCGAGTCTCTGCCACCTCAGAGATATCCTAGAGGATCCCAGCTCCTTCCCTGTCCCATCCCACGTTCACTTTTACCCTCAGCCCCCCGAAATCTCAGTGCTCCTTTCCACCTGTCTGATACTCAGGCTTACTTAATGGGACAGGGCTTTCCTAGCAGGACAGGTCCAATATTTACCCCACTATGAACTGGCCACCCCAGCAGGCTGATTTCTCAGGGCCATCTGGTTGTCCCTCCTCCTCTCCAACACCCCCCAGCTGGGGTCCAAAGCATCTGGAGCTGCATTTGTTGCACAGTCTGAGAGCCCTTCCCCTCTCTGATCCCACCAGCACTGATAACCAGCCCTGCTGAAAGTGCAGGAACATCCCCCATTCCCTCCACTCCCCTTTTACATCTGCTCTACATTTGCATCTCAGAAATTAGAGAACTTAGTTATGTGGAACTACATAGCTGGGGCTGCAGTATGGAACTGATTGGGTATTCAAGCTAAATAAGACGAGTTTAAAGATCTTTCCAGGAAATTGAGTGGAACACCCAAACTGACATTTGGTATTAAATATTATATTTGTGCAGTTGCTCTTTATAGCCCGTTGGCATTGAACATCTGGGAGCACGATTTATAACATACAGAAACTGAATACCTGCTCAAAATTATGCTCATCAGAGCTCAGAAATTAGAATATTACTGTGTACACTCTGAGCCAGGCCATTCCTACAAGGTAGGGCTATTAAAATATGATTAGCTGAGCCATATCTGGTCTCAGAAATGTCATACACCATTACAACTCAAAAGATCTTGATGCAATACTATTGGCACAGTCCCCTGCTTGATCAGCAGCAAGATGTCAAAGAATGAGCCTTGTAAATACTTGCCCTAGCACCAGGAGGGGAATCAAAAAGAGAAGAAGGGGTCTAGGAGCACTTGGTTGTACAGATTGGGGTGGCTTTGAGCTCCTCTTTAGGGCAAGTAAGATCTGAAAGCTTGAATGGGATTATTTTTCTAATGTGGGAAGAGCTTTGCCGCCCTTCACTGCCTCAAGCACTTGTTGCCTCGTCATCTTCACCCAGGACAGAGGTGGGGAACTCCCCCTGCCACAACCCCCTCCCAGTCCCCAGCAATCACAGCTCCCTTTCCCCACCACGTTCATGTTTCCAAGAGCTCCATGCACTTCATGGGTGGTCAGGATTGCATTTCCTCCTCTTGCTGGAGAATAAAATCCAAACCACCACAGAAAACCTGCAGAGACTGGGCTCAGGTTGGGATAATTATGATCTTCTTCCGCTTCTGGAAACACAGTGATATATATATATATATATACACACATTTTTAGATACAAAAAATCCTTTGCACTATGTGATCATCTCTCCTAACGAGTTGGATTGGCCCAATCAGGTCCTTCCTGCACAGAGTTAATCACTGTAAGTGTTTCTGTGCTGAAACCTCTGCAGGGGCAAATCCCACCCCAGGCAGTGCTCAGCCAAGGGGGGCTGCGCCGGGTGCCCCATCCCCAGCTCAGACAGAGCCCTCCAGTCCTGGGCTGCTCCCAGATCCAAAAGAAACCTCCCCGGGACTGGCCAAGGGGTGCCTGCCCTGGAAAAGTCACTCCGAGGCGCTGATGGGTCGGTGCAATTACAGCAGCCACAACTTTCCCCCCCGTCCCTACCCGAGCCAGCCCTTGCTCTCCGTAATTGAAGACATTTCCCGCAGGCGGGTGGCACATACATATATTTTTTAAGCGCGGCTGCACTAAACCAGACACCCGAGGAAGACGCAGTTTTGCAAAAGCAAGGCAGAAATGCGGTTGGTTTTTTTTTTAAGGACTGAGGCCAGGCGAGGTCCGAGGTCCCAGCCCCGGTGCCCCCACTTTGCCGCTCCCTACCCGCCCTAATCCATGCAGAATTCCCCCCCTAAAGCGCAGGCAGTGCTGTCTGCCCCAGCCCGGCGGGAGCTGCCGCTGCCTGGCTGTGTCAGGGCTTATTACTCCGTGTTTTCACACTTATCCCCAAGGTGTTGAACTCGCCCCGAAGGTTAATTAGTAATTTATTGCGCTGTCATCAGTTCGAGGCTACTAATGGCTTCAATTTAGCCCCAGGGCTTTTGAGTTTTTATTTTTTTTTTCCTTTTTTTTTTTTTTCCTTCCCTTCCTTTCCTCCTGCCTGCTTTGGAGGAGTTGGGAGTTGCAGCGCGCAGGAAAGAGGCAGATCTGCTTGGAAAAGCACCTGGAAATAAGGTCCAAAGGCGTAGCTGAAGATCACAGAATCACAGACTGGTTTGGGTTGAAAGGGACGTTAAAAATCATCTCATTCCAATTCCCTGCCATGGGTAAGGGACACCTTCCACTAGATACCCCCTCTCCAGGACTAGACCGCAGTGGTCTTACACACGAAAGGTAATGAAACAATTTAAAACACTTCACACAGAATTGCAAAACTGAGGCTGTTTTGGGCGTTCCTAAATGCCCAGCTTGAAACAACATCCTTTGGACGTCTTTTTCCAAGGCAAGGTGGCCATGGAGCACGGATCTTGGGTCAAATGGTGATGGGTGGTTGTCTCTGTATCCCCCTCTCCTCTTGAAGGACACAAAATCGTCTTGGCTGGAGAATCCTAAAGCAGCTTCACTCACAGTGAGACATCTGTGAGTGGGCAGAGGGACTGCCTGGCGGGACACAGGGAGTCCCTTACCCAGACATCTGGGCACCTGGTTTTTGCATGCTTGGCTGCAAGGCCTGGCTTAGCAAAGACCTGTGGTTTGATCCAGCAAACTGGGCTTAGGGGGGCCCAAAACCCCTCCTATCTGCCCCAAAAGCCCTCCAACCACCCAGACAGTTCTTACATGCTCCCCTACCAGCAATCCCTCTTTATCCTCAGATGCTTCTCTCCTGTCATGGAGTTGTCAGTCAGAGACAACATGTTGGTTGTGTCCCTGTTTCCCTGCATTCCCCTCAGCCCTGGGCTGCCTGTTGGAGAGAGAGACTCTTGAAGAGCAGCCGCACACCCATTTTCTTTTGAAAATAACCATGTTTCCTGTGTTTATACAGGCCCTTAGGTAAACCAGCCCCAGGGAGCGGGGAAAAGGCCTGGGAGGTGCTGGTGGGGTCCAGCCAGGGCGGCTGTCTCAGCACCACAGCCTGTTTCCAGGGCAGGAAGGGATGTTTGGGATGGAAGTGTCCCAACCGGGCTGAGACACGTGAGATGCAGGGACAGGTGGCAGCGGGTGGACCTGCCACCACCAGCCCTTCCCTGCATGGCCACCGGGAACTTGGGGACAGTAACAGTGGGATGTGCCTGGGTTATTCACAGTGCTGGGCTCCCAGCTCATCCTCACCAGGCATTCATGGGGGAGAGGGATCAGGAGATGGGAAATCGATCAATTTTAGGGAAAAAAGGAAGAATTAGATCTCATTGAGAATATTGGGGCATTTCTCTCAACCAAAAGACCAACAAATCCCTTGCAACTCACTCTAGGGAGCGATACAGTGGCAAAGCCCAGCCTCAGAGGGAAGCAGAGACAGTGGGATGTCTGCGTCTTGCCCAGCCATTGAATCTGTTCTGGGGCTGAGGGATGAGGGATGTCAGTCCAGGGAAGAGGGTGGAAAGGTGCAGTTCTTGAAATTGTGTGACCTGTCAGTTGGAAAGGAAAAAGGTACGGACATTTCTTTGAATTTTGATTTTTAAAAGAAAAAAAAAAAAAGCCTTTTAAAAGAAAAAAAACCAACCTTTCACCTTCAGACACACACACATGGATTCCCAGAGGAACATCTGCTATTCCCTGCCAGTTTTAATTTATGGCCGTTAACTTTAGGGCTGAGGACAGTTTATGGAAAAAAACACCTGCTTTCCCCTACTCCCAGGGCAAGGGTGGAATTTTCTCTGACTCTGCATCCTAAATAAAGCTCCGTTCCAGGCCCCGATGATTCATACCATGGCTCACACACACATGCCTTATGTTAGGAGGCCCTGTCAAGATGCTCATGCCCCTCTGGAGTTCGAGGACTGGAGCACAGGCTTTGCACAGAGCTCATTTATCCACATCACTGGGGCTTTCTGCACAGCCCAGGGGGAACCTGAGCCCTGGGACTGGCTGCCCTGGTGCTGATGGCCAGTGAATCATAGATTAGTTTGGGTTGGAAGGGACCTTTGAGATCATCTAGTCCAACCCTTCTGTGGGGACATCTTCGACTAGATCAGGTTGCTCAAAGCCCCATCCAACATGACCTTGAAGTTTTTCCAGGGATGAGACATCCACCACTTCTCTGGACAAACTGTGCCGGTGTTTCACCACCCTCAGTGTACAAAACTTCTTCTATATCATGTGTCAAACTCTTTCAGAAAGTCATGGGAAGCTCTGGCTACATTAGAGACACAGGGACCCCAGCAAAGCCACCCAGTTCTGGATGTCAGCCTGGTTTTGCTACATCCCAAACCTATCCCAGTGGGTTCCATCCTTCCCATCTCTTCTCCACCTCCACCTTACACACACACCAAGCTCAGGCCAGCGCTCACTCTGCTTTCTCAGCAAAGCAATATCTCAGCCCTTTGACACAGTTCCCTGGCTCTGCTTCTGTCATTATAAAAGATTGTCTTTCCACGATGGAGCTTTCACTCATGGACGTTTGTCAAGGGAAAAAAAGGGGGGGGGGGGGAAAGAAAAAAAAAAAAAAAGGACAAAATCAGAATGAGAATTGTTGGCAGCAAATGGAAGGTAAAACCTGGATGCTCATCCAAGCTTGTATTTGAAAGCTGGTATCCAGCACTCGGGAACATGCAGAGACCCCCCACATAGCAAAGCAGCCCTCTCACAGCACAGGGTGTCACCCACAGGATTGGACCCCCGGGGGGCTTCACCCCTCTCCCACAGCCACTCCAGCACCAGCACCAGGGCAGATTTGCTGCCTCCGCTGCATTTCCCGAGAGGGAGCAGAGCAAGGTGGTGGTGGTGGTGGGGCGGGGGGGAGAAGCCTGTGACTAATCTTGTAACCTTTCCTTTTAGTGTTTAAGAGAAGCGAAGTCTGTTTACAATAAAACGGAGTGATATTTTTCATCCTTCCAAATGGAACAAGGATTATATAAACAAAGTAACCTCAGACACAGCAAACACCTGTTGAAGGGAACCGGCTTGAAAAGACACGCAAGGACTATCTGTCCATCCATCAGGGCCTCCTGTTGACTTGTGGTCAAGTTCAAGTTGAAGTGCATGGCAGAGATCTGCTGATGGGGAAAGGCTGTGATAAGCAAAAGCATTAGCAAATGTCTGTATTTTTTTCTTGGGAGGTTAGAGAAGGAGCAGGGAAGAGCTTTCTATGCCTTGAAATCAAGTAGTGTAGATCTCCACATTCCTGGATAATTTCTCAACTGAATTGGAGCAGTTCTTCCTGTTCTCTGGTATCTCACTTCCAAGAAGAAAGCCCAGTTTGGGAAGTTATGGAATAATCCATCAAAAATATCCTTGTATTCCCTATATCCTTTGGCTCAGGTTTCAGTCCTGCACCAGAACATGTAAGCTTTCATTTCATTCAAACTGCTGTGGATCTGAGTTTTTCCCAAATTAATCAGATCAAATGCAACCGTGTTCACATAACCCTACAAGGCTGGATTTGAAATCACTAAGTCCTTCAGCTTCAGCAATGCCTTGTGGTGGTGAGTTCCACAGATTAATCATGTATTTCTTACTACAATGTGAGCCTACATCTTACCTTTAGTAATTACTGACTCAGGGGAGATAAATCACTTATGTCATATCCTTTATTTTGTTTTTATTTTCCACAGTGGTTTGTTGAAGCCACCCAGCTCCTTGAGCAGAACCATGCCAGGGAAGCCCTACACCTGCAAGCCAGTCATGATTTTATAATCATAGAATATCCTGAGTTGGAAGGAACCCTCAAGAATCATCGAAGTTAAACTCAGGGTGAGCTCTAAAGCAATGCAGGGATGAAAGGCACACAAATCTTGGTTGTCTCTCACTGGCAATGCCTTCAAACATCTCTGCATCTTGAGATCTTCCTGGAGTGATGCCACAGGAGATAGCCCAGGTTTCAACCACTCCAGCTATGCTTCAAGGCCTGATCACAGAATCACAGAATCACAGAATCACAGCATCTGCCAAGTTGAAAGGCACCCACAAGGATCATCAAGTCCAACTCCTGGCCCTACACAGGACCATCACCAAAGTCTCACCATGTGCCCGAGAGTATCATCCAAATGCTCCTTGAGCTCTGGCAGCCTTGGTGCTGTGCCCACTGCCCTGGGGAGACTGTTCAGTGCCCAACCACCCTCTGGGGGAAGAACCTTTTTCTAATATCCAACCTAAGCCTCCCCTGACTCAACTTCAGGCCATTCCCTCGGGTCCTGTCACCGGTCCCTGCAGAGAAGAGGTCAGTTCCCCTCACAAGGAAGTTGTAATTGCAATGAGGTCTCCCCTCAGTCTCCTCCATCTGAACACACCAAGTGCCCTCAGCCACTCCTCATATGGCTTCCCCTCAGGGCCCTTCTCCATCCTCGTGTCCCTCCTTTGGATGCTCTCTAACAGCTCAGCAGTGGGTGTGCTGGATGACTTGTTTTACTGTGTCATTTGGTTGGAATAGAAGAAATAAGAGCAGACTTTTCCAGAGCGGAACTGGCGGAAGGTGTGTCATCTTCCAGAAGCCATTCCCCGCTCCCCTGAGGAGTGATATTCCCCATGAGCAGCAAGAATAGGAATTTCCAAGACCATTGTTCAAAACCGTGACAATTTCAACATCATTATGACTTTTTTCCTTTTCCCACCCCTCCAAGAGCAAGGCAAAGGAATATTTTCTATTCCAGCAGAGATTTCTCAGCTTGCATAAATCAGCTCCACTGACGCCATGGAGACACGCCAGCTTACACCTATCCAGGAACCTGCACTCCTGTATTTTATATCTCAGATTTCCCTGGCTGAGGACTAGGAAGGCTCCAGCAAAGTACAAATTACCTGTTTATCTGACATCCCATCCCAGAGGACAAGCCAACCCTGCAGGGCTCTGCTCGTCGGAAATACGGCTGATAAAGCGCAAAGAAAAATTTCGTCTTCCGCCCTGCACGGGGTTGTAATTCTTCTGAAATCTCTGCTTCACAAACATTTTTCCACCTGTTATGAGAGATGCTGTCTTGCTTTGCCTGGGCTCTGGAAGTGCGTGCTGACAGGCTGTGTGTAATGTCATCTGCCTGCTTTAAGTCCTGTTCCAAGCTTGGAAATCCAGCAGGCTGGATTGAGGATTGTTTGCTTGGAAAGGGGAGGAGGGTTATTTCGTTTTTAAAGTTGGTTTTAGAGGGGTTGGGTTTGGTCCTAACCTAATGAACAGTTTGACACAGATTACTAGTAACCAACATGATTTAGAGTCGAGTTGTCCTTCAGACCAGCAAATATGGGTGGTCACTTGGTGCCCAGTTCACCCACAGCTGCCTCTGCACTCATTTCATGTAAAAAGTGCCCAAGCTTTTGCTTCATTTTGTATTTTCTGTATACTGTGAAACTAATTAATACTTGCAACATATATGGGTTCAAAAATTAGAGCAATTAAAGGCTAGAATATATATCATGAAGTCAAAGAATTATTTGTATTGGAAGGGACCTTCAAGTTTATCTCATTCCACCCCCTGCCTTGGGCAGGGAAACCTTCCACTAGCCCAGGTTGCCTCAAGCCCCATGCAACCTGGCCTGGAACACTTCCAGGATGGGGCAGCCACAGCTTCTCTGGGCAACCTGTGCCAGGGCCTCACCACCCTCACAGGGAAGAATTTTTCTGTAATATCTAATCTAAACCTACTCTCTGTCAGTGGGAAGCCATTCCCCCTTGTCCTGTCACTCCAGACTCCTCTGAATAGCCTCTCCATCTTTCCTGTGGGCTCCCTTCAAGTATTGGAAGGCCACAATTAAGTCACCCTTAAGCCTTCTCTTAGGTTGAATAACTCATACCCAAGACACTCATCCTGCAGTA
Organism: Manacus candei; assembly: GCF_025592945.1. Lineage (NCBI taxonomy): Eukaryota > Metazoa > Chordata > Aves > Passeriformes > Pipridae > Manacus > Manacus candei. The sequence goes on along the minus strand of NW_026138101.1, from coordinate 75,009 downwards.
TCAAGCCCTGGCCATAGAAGTCTTTTCCCAATTTGCACCTCTATCTCTTCTCTATCAAAGCAGTGTTATCTAATAAACAAATCATAGTAACTTTTTTTTTTCCTGGCACTGCATGTGGGACACAGTTTCTACCCTGTTTCTTGGTATTTCTTTTGTTGTATGTGTATTTGGGGTCTTTTTATCAGTCCTTTCCTGTAAAATTTTTCATGTTGGAAAGGAGACAGTAAGTCACAGAGCTCCTAAAATTTTCTCTTTATGAAGAAATGTGGCTTTTCATCTTTAAATAATTATTCAACTCGTTCCTTAATATAGGCTTAATATAGCTGCTTTACAGTGTTCCAGTAACAGCCAGGCACTATCTCATAATCGTGACTCATCTTCTTATCCAAAACTATACATATTCCTTACAAAAACACACAGCTGAGCACTCTTAAATATTTATTTCATCGCCAAAAGAGAGATAGGACTGGTACCAGTAGATCTGAGCCAAGGCTCACATCCAGGTTTAGAGCCCAAGTTCTGAGCTCATGCTGCATTTTCTAGAAGGGTCAAACTTGAGCCCCCAAACTTGCCTCTTGGCTTGGCTCAGAGGTCTTCCTGCACAGGAGTGAAAAAGCAATCCCATCCTGTCTTGGGGATTTCACTTGGATGAACTGAACAGAGCAATGACACAAGGGGAATCCAGCACAGCCTTTGTAGGATCAGTGTTGTGATTCTCAAGGGATGCACTGGGTGCCCTGTGGTCCAACACCTCAAATCCAGCAGGAGGGAACGTGACTGCGAGTTCACCTCTGGGTTTCTAACCCAACGTTGTAGGATTGACTTGCTATAGATCAGGTTGGACCAAATCCTGGTCCCACTTCCACTGATTTTGTAACATTTCAAGAAGTGCTGACACTCGCCAAGACATTCCCATATAAACATGAAGAAAATCAAGCAGATGAAACTTGGATCTGGAAGAGGGTGCTTGGATCCAACTTGTTGGCTTGAGCTTTCTGTAACTAACATCCAGCTTGGGCAATGAGAGCAGCAGAGCAGAACCTGCATGACTTTCTCTCCTTTCCCAGCCTGTCCATAGATTCATCACTGTCCCAGGAAACTATCACAGTTTCTAACACTCAGGGTTCTTTGTCTTTGCACACACACACTCCCTCCAGGTCACCTTTTGGCTGCTTCTTTTCCAGCCCCTGGAGTCCAACTTTATCTCTGTTGATTGTTTCCAACTATAATACATTCTTGATTTTTTTTTTTTTTACTTTTCAGATAATATCAAAACTTCTTCCAAGCTACTTTGTCCTCTAGCCAGTACCTTTTAAAGCTGATGGGAGATGTGTGTATCTTGTATCTCTCAAGAATGGCTGCTCACTCAAGGCATGTGGGCATAACACAGCAGTGCCAAAGTGTTATACAGAACACAAAATTGGATCCATACAAAAGCAGCTATAAATGAACTGCAGTTAAAAATGTGTCAATACATTCAGTTTGATTACTAGGCTGCTGGAAATCCAAGTTGAAGGTGCAGACCAAGAAAATGAGCAGTCACAGTCTGGGAATAAGATAAGATCTGACCAAACTGCTCCTTACACATTCCTGCTGGGTAGGCTAGCTGCCTTTGGATGGTGTTCCATGTCTTTTACTGATTTCCATGGCTAAACAAGGAACCAAGCACTGTAAACTGAATTCAAGCACTAATAGCAGATCAGAGAATCATAGAATCATAGAATATCCATAGACCCACTGGGATCATCAAACTCCAGCTCCTGGCCCTGCACAGGACAGGCCCAAGAATCTCACCATGATCTGCCCTTACCCAGGTGGTCCCACCAGATACTTTGGGGAATCACAAGACTGGGCCACCTCCAGTTGAGCAGTGACAGCTGTTTCATTCATGCCAACCCAACCCTAACCCTGGCCATTACCTCATGGCTCTGTCTCTCTGCTTTCACCTTCCTCCTCCAATTCCTCCTCCCAGCACAACAACAGCAAGAGCCCAGCTTGGCTCTGGTTCCTGAGCCTTTGGACCACAACACACAGCTTTGCTCAAGATGATATGAAATCTTGAACCACTTTTCCATAATCCCACTCCCACCAAGGCCAGTGTGTCAGGTCCTTGGTGGCTGCACTTCCCACTGAAGCCACCGAAGCCAACGGAGCTGGGCTGGAACACACCACCTGACTCACTTGGCTCTAAACCTTTGATTATTGACTTCAAGGAGAAGAAACTCCAGGCCCCCATGACATTTTCCTGACCCTAGAAGAGTTTAAGCAATAAACTGTTCTCTTGTCATGTACAAGTCCCCCAGGACCCCTCAGTGGAACAGACCACAAGTGTGTGCAAGGTACTCAGCCCAGCATTTGGAGACCACAACAACGGCGCTGTGGCTGAGAATGTTAATTGTTCTCCATCGCCCCCAGTGATTTTAGCATTTCATAATTCCTCTGCTGGCTGACAGCTGGATTCTTCCTTAATTAGAAACCAGTTGTAGTTGAAAAATCAGACATTTCCTGGAATTTAAACAACCAATTTTCCACCAGTCAGCATCCAACAACACAATCCTACAGTTTCATTCAAAGCACATTGGAAAAAAATCATCAGAGCATGCTGGATGAGTGGGGGGAAAAGGGATTTTGATGACTTCATACATTCAAATACACCATTCCTGGATCTTTGTGTTCCAGTTTATTTTGTATTTTGTAAGGAGGAAATAATACCATTCACTGATGAAACCACAACTCAATGTTTTTAAAAGGCAGCATGTTGTTAAACACCGTGGATGCATCTTTTAAACACAGAGCTGGCATCTGACTACACAATTACTTATCTCTGCCTTAGAATACACATCTTTATTCACAATCAATGCAGAAAAAATACTGGGTTTTTTTTTTCCTCATCAGTTACCACTGAATTTGTTCATTTTCCCTCTGCAGCAAATTGCTGTGACAGTAAGGAAAAGCTCTAAACTCCCGAGTCTTAGGCTATTGAAAAGACAAAAGGAAAAGCCCTTGGACAGCTGCTGGCCTCCAGGAAACTCCACGAATGGAGACCTACGGCGCTGCATCCTAATTACATCCTTGGGGAACAGCAGAGAACAGGGAGCCCCAAACACTCACTCTGGTGGAGGCAGTAACAGAAATACCATTTGACAGGACATCTCAGCTGCTCCTTTCTGTTCCTAAACCCACAGTTTCAGGCATATGTACTTTTTTTTTTTTTTTTAAATCAGTCTCTATGGTCATGGGAAAGAAATAACCCTTCAGCTGTAACTGATTAAAGAGGTTGGTGCTTGAGTTTGCAAGTAGCCTGGAATCGGAGCCGGTAGAAGTTTGAAGATCCTGCTTGTTCCTGTGAACTGTGTGCCATGACCTCCGGAATGGATGTCACTTGATGGAGTCTTCGCCTTTACTAGGAGAGGACAACTGCACATGGAAAAAAAAAAAAAGCATCACATACTTAAAATGACCTTTGAAGCTGTAACTGCACAAAAAAACTGCCCCAGATAGGAAACCTTGAGGCAAGAGCTCAGAATTCATTGAAACTGGGGCAGCTGTGTACCAAGTACTTTCCAGAGGAAGCTATTTTATTTGGGAAAGCAATCATGGAACTCGGAGTCCTCTTTGAGTACTGGAACTCAAAGATCGTATACATTTCACTTTGTTTTTTAATTTTTCCTCCCCTTGGGAGCAGCTGGGTTTTCCCCTGATTATCCCATTCTCATGGTCTCATCTATTTTGGCATCACCTCTGTTTTCCTTGCTTTGCCTGGGGGACGAGGGCTCCACGAACAGCCAAACCCCTTCCATCCTAAGCCTGTGAGATGGAAACTGCCTCCACATGTGAGGATGGTGCTGTGCATCCAGAAAGGAAATAGAGGAGCCAGCAGGGATTTGCACTTGTGGGCACATTGAGGTGAACCAGAGGCAGTTTAGGACCTCTCTGCTCAGAGCATCTGCACAGCTGAGCCTGTGAGGGGATGATGCAATTGGGACCACAGAGCACCTCCCCATCCCCAGCTCATTTAAAGCACAGGTGAGAAGCTGTGGCAAATGCTCTGGAAAGAACACAACTCATCATGAGATCTAATTTGTCCCTAGATAGCGTGTTAGCCAGCAGAGGGTTTGCCAAAGGCATTTAAAAAGCTTCTTTGGCCTTCAGCAGGGAAAAGGGAAACCAAGGAAGAACACCTGTTTTAAGGAATTGGAGCAATTCTGGAGAGCATATGCAGAGGCTTCCAGAGGGTTTTTAAAACGAACTTGTCAAGTAACTTAAATGGAAATGTTATTCCTAAAGTTTATTCTGAGATTTGTACATGCTTAACCCATAAACCCACAGCAAACAAACAGGGGATAAAAGCCCTGAGGGTAAATAGAGAGAACAAATCCCACGTGGATCACTACAGTTGTGGTGGGGGAAATCTTCTTGGAGGAGGCTGTTTGACCCATTTCCACTCTTTCTGCCGGCACTCCGTTGGATATAACACACCAGAGAATATATTTCATCCAATTAAACCCTGTTTTAGTGGGAGTATTGCAGCCCACTGAGGAAAATCAATGATGCCAAGGAAATCTTACCTCAGTTATTAGTGCTGGGAAGGTATGTGAAGATTTTTAATAATAAGGGAGGCTAAAGAGAGATGTCTGTTTTTCATAATTGCACAGTGCTCCCAAGACAGCTGCTCAGCCATCTTGAAAATCAATGTTTTGATGCCCTTTGAACCTTCTTTTCCTGTTGAGTGTCTCTCCTACAGGTTGCTCCCCAGGATGAAAACAATAAAAGCAAATATATAACAGTAAAGGCCTGAGGTTAATGTCTTTAACAAGATAATGTTACTTAAGGGAACTGTAAACCAAATCATTCCTAAATTCCATTTGTTCTTTGCAATCTAGGATATATTATGAAACCATATGTGAGCATATGGATGCATACATAGTGTGCAGGATTTTTTACAGTAATACCACTGCATTTTCACATTGCATGTTCCAGTATTGCCATATCACATGGTTTGCTGAGAATTACTATTATTTTAACCATTAACTCTTTTATTAATAGCTTGCTATTGCAGCTGTGTCATAAAGAATCACATGGTAACTTGGCTGACTAATATGCAAGATCTAAAATATTTTGCACCAGGTCATTTTACCAAGCAGAATTTCTTTCTTTGGATTCAGTACCACAAGGTAATTCATTCCAACAAACTGGCACATGCACTTAATATTTTTTAATTTTCGCCAGAGAAGAACTTGATAAAATTACTTCAAGCTGCCTTCCTTGTGTATATATGAACTTTAGGAAGAAAAGAAAACATGAAAGGGTAAGTAGTCTCCTGATGCACATGTACTGTTTTTTACACCCACTGAAAATGTATCTTCAGACATGTTCAGGTTATTCTCTCCAAAAGTTCCTTTTGCAGAATTCTTAGACATTGCCTGCAATTCAATTAACTCTGGGTATATTTGAAACAAAATGAGACTCTGACCCTACGTGTGTGTTTTTCCATGATTTTCATGGAAATGGTAAATATAAATAAGTGCAGCCCAAAGAAGCGAGACTAGTTTATTTAACTTTATATTATCTGCAATGCTATAGAACCTGGAAATAAAACAGAAACCTAATCCTGCCAAAACATTTTGGAGGTTGTCCAGAAAAATATCTAATGACACTTGTTTCTCCTGGTATCTCCATCACTGGATTAATTTCCATTAAGACAAGTGAAGGAAAATCCCTGCCAGTCACAGTCACCCTCTGAAGACAGAAGTTTCAGCTCCTTGTGCCTCCAAATTGCAAAAGTATGTAGATGCAGAGAAAAAGGATACAAGAACTTCATCACCATGAAAAACCCTGAAAGTTTAGAAAAAGTTGGCCTGAGTGCAGCTCTTCCTCCTCTTTTCCTCCTCCTGAGTCTAAGGGGAGGAATTGAATATTTGGATTGAGATCTGCTATGAGGATCAGGTAGGAGGGTATTTGACTGTGAATCAAGAATCTCTACAAGTGGTCAAGATGGAGAAGACAAAGCTCTTCAAAACTATTTATAGCAGGGAAGCTTATTAATTATCAGCACCATCTACCTCTGTGCCTGTGAACCATCAAAGCTCTCTGAAGATCATCACTGTGCCTTGCAGGACGGTGTTATTTGTACCACCACGCAAACTAGAGGCTTTGGAGAAGTCCATGGGTGAGCACTGAAGGTCTTGCCTGAGAGAATTCCCCTCTGGGACAATGAACAGACACACATGGAAACGGGAGTGAGTTGCCCCAGGGCCACCCAACAGGTCAGTGATGGAGCCAAGGACCAGCATCTTTGGCATCTTCCCACGGAACCACCGAGTTTCTCATCAGTCTCAGAAGTTTCAGCAGTTGTTTCCTCGTCTGTTCTTTGTGGAAGAGCAACACAGGCCTTAAGACCTTTGCTGCAGCCCAATCTGGGCACCATAGACAAACCCTACAAGGCACAGTGGGGTGAGGCATAATGTGAGGAGATCTCCCACCCCAAAGGTCCTGGGCTCTCATTTGGCCTCCTGAGCCGCCTGTGTGGACACCATGACCTTTGCTGGCAGTACAGCCAAGGTGCTCCAACAAGCTCAGGTTTAACAGGACTTGTGCAGGGTTTTACTGCTGCCCCATAAAACTCCTTTTAGAAATGCAAACATTACCTCTTTCTTCTTGCACAGGTGACAGGTTTTCACGCCAAAATATATTTTTAGAGAGGTTCCAAGCATTTCACTTGCTCTCCCAATATTAATTACAGATTAATCCAACCTCACTATGCCATCACAGAGGCCGGTATAGCACAGCCTTGGGGCAGGGGACATGTTTATCTCATTAGTTGTTATTCTTTCTTCTGTGCCATCAGCAGAAGTATCACTCCACAATCCAGAGCAGAAGGGATAAACCAGCACTGTTCTCCTATCCTCCCAAGATACAACTACACTTTTCCCAACTCAGGTTGTACATGTCTTCATCCATACAGTGTTTATGAAGGAATAGGAAAAAGATGCTGTTTAAAGCATCAGACATTTTTTAATTCATATTTATTAAAGGAAATAGATTAGCAAGGGGATGTCTTTCCTGATAGCAAATATATTCCCAGAATTAACATCTTCTGTAGTGGATTAAAGGAAGATCCTACTGCATGAATAAATGGAAAAAGCATCTGACAACATTCAGTGTCTATCAGGTTAAATTTTTATACTTGGAGTAAATCCTGAATTATAACTTGGAAAAAGAGAAAGAAAAAAAGAGAAGTAGGAGATTTGATAATCATTTAATTCGGAGTGGCAGGTGAAGGTTGCAAGGAATTGCTCATTATTTCTCAGAAGTTGGGAATTTCAAATTAGATGAGCAGGTAGTAGTTCTGAAACAACAGAGTAATTTTTTTATGACACTTCATCACTGTATGTGGTAAAAAAACATTGCCTTGAGGATGTTTTGGGTACCAAGAGTACAAATGCATCCAAAAATCCACTGTCCTCTCTGCTGCCACTGGGAAAAGAGTTACAAATTTAAGTACAGACACGCATCATTGAATAAAAACAGTGTATTTATATCTAAAAGCCCTTGAGCACTTTTGGCTCTGGGTTCTGTTTCCACTGATTTAAAGTTCCTCATGGTTTGCAATGGATTTTTCAAGCGATCAAACACTTCAGTTTTTTACTGTGTGTCTCCTGGTGTGAAATTTTCATTCTGGAAAAAGAAACCCTGTTAGCATGAGATTTGACATCCCTGGAGGTGGAGACACATGCATATGTGTTCGAGTGTCTATGTCAGAAAGACAAGCTGACACTCTATCCTAATAAACATATTCTAAAACAACTGCAAAGAAACCTTTACCTCAACCTCCCACCAACCGAAGATATTTTTAGATTTTTTTTTTCTTAAATTAAAAAATAACCACAAAAAGCCCCCAAAATCTTTTAATCTAATCTTGGCTATATTTTCCCCTTCAATGCCTGAGGGATCCAAGATTATTTATAACAGGAAACCTTTGATTTCTGAGCTTTTATGGTGTTTTTTTGCATCGTTCCAAGTCACAGAACACAGCTTGATTTTTGAGCAGAAATCAAATTGCAACATGCACCCAGGGGTGCCTGAAAGCACCTCCCTAGAGGAGGGAACGCCTGTTCCCTCCTGCTGGCGTGAGCTGGAGAAGAATTCAGTCCATGGAAAGGGTTTGGAAAATCCCACCCTTAAGCAATGCAAGCTCAGAAGACGGGATGATGGGAAAGCACCACCCGTGTCCTGGAGAACCCCATCCCTGTCTGTGCCTTGCAGGAACAGCCTGGAGAAGGCAGTGACAGACACATTAAGGACCCCCTCGGGAATTTCTCTTCCCATTAGCACGGCCAGCGTGAAGTTTGCACGGCGGGGTCAAGGCAGGGCCTGACCATCTCCCTGACAACAGCACGGCCGGAGGGGCCTCCCCCGGCCTTCCCAAGGCCGGTGGAAAGTTTCTCACTGACTTCATGGGTTGGAGTGAGGGCCACGAGAAGCACGTGGATGGCACTATCCCATTTTTTTCCACATTGCACAACACGCATGGATGTAACAGTGAGTGTAAAATCCAGCTCTACCTCTTGGAGAGGAGCCTCGTCCCTCCAGCATTGCCCCCTCCAGCCCCATCCAGTGTGACACTGAGCTCAAATAAACCTGTTTCAGCTCTGCCAGACTGATTTTAAAGAGGGTGTTGCTCCACTCCTCTTCACTCCAAGCTGTCCTCAATTCTTACATCTGTAGCAAGACACCTCCCGTCCCACATGAAGGAGCCACTGCCTTTCTGAGTGACAGATGTCATCACTCCAGGCAATGCCACTGGGCTTTGACTGATCCGGGCTGGTGATTTGTGCAGACAACAAGGTATGTTCTTCTTTTCAGTAAAAATTTCCCCACAGGACACAAGCCAGTGGAAAAACCACTGCTGAAAAAAATTCAGGTGCATGGGAGCCTGTAGAGTGGAAGTGATTTCAGGGTCAGGTGTTGGATCACCTTCTCCACCTCTTTGGAGGAAGAAGTTTCTTCAACTTTTTTTGAAGAACCAAACTTCCCCAACTTCTTCAGAGTCTACCATCTCCACCTTCTTTGCAAGATAAAAAAAAGGCTTCTTTGGTACCTTGGTCCTCGTGAGAGATCAGAATTATGAGAAATTAATATTTTTTTCCTTGGGAATGTCACCTTTTATTCATTTAATGACTAATAAACTTGCTGAAAACAAAAGGAGGGCAAGAAGCTGCTCAGTGAATGAGATTTTACTGCCACTTTTGTTGACAATGTCTTTCTAATATTATAACATACATTCAACATTGAGTGGAAATATGTTTGTAAAGATCAGCATCAGAGTCTAAGCCATTGCAGACCTGAAAATGTTAGTAATAAAAAAAAAAATAATCACGTGGTGATGTTTTTTCATGCAAGCTTTAATCACCAGAAAACCAGGAAAGTTTCCCTGCATGTTTTAAAGAAATATATATAAATATATACACATGTATATATAATTAGGTCCTTGCAGATGGAAAAATGAATGCCAAGCTCAGCTTAGAAGAGGTAAGTGAGATTTCTGCACACAGAAAATTTCCTCTCCTTCCCTGCACAGTTGAAATAGGATTTTAATAAAGGCATTTAATCAGACCTTATATAATTTCAACACTAACAGCTTTTTATGGTCCCTTTTAATCTTGCCTTAATTATGGTTATGGAGAATGTGATAATGGTTTTTAGTTTGCTGGCAAGCTGAGAAAACTAATTTTATTGCTGGCTTTTCCAGGCACTTTTCCAGGCAGATGGGCTGAGCCTGGTGCCAAACATGGTCTGAGACTGGTCCATCTCCTGACTTCCTCACTGAGGTGAAGGGAATACACAGAGTAGGTTGCAGAGCAGATACTGCAGCATATCCCTGGTTGAGCCAGCCCAAATCCCATCTCTGACCCTGTAATTCCTTTCCTTGCTGTTTCTTCACTCCTATTCACACACTAAAAGAAGCCAGTGGCTCCTTTCCATCATGACCAAAACTGGAGCCATCACACACATCCAGCAGAGAACCCGCTGATGGAGGAGAAAAACTTAATTGATCTGGTTGAATTAGAAAAAAAATATTATTAGGAGAGGAACTTATTTCTCCTGGATAGAGCAGCAGGGCACAGAGAAAAGGTGTGGTGGATGGGGAGGTCATTTCTCCCATCTTGTTAAGGTTACAACCACTTCAGTGACTGCACCGGCTTGATCCAGAATGTTTTTCCCATGTTTCAGAGGTGGTCATCTATCAGCCAGGAATCCAAACCCACAGACTGGAATAAATCTTAGAAGATCACTTTTAACTCACAGCAGTTCAAATAGTAAAAATAAAAAGGCTGCACTGAGCTCTGGCAAACCCGTTCCTTCCAAAGTTTAGTTCTTTTCTTTCCTCATGAAAAATGATGGTTCCCCCTGCCTTTCCTCTACCTTCAACCCCAGCAATGCTGCATTTATTCTATTTGACCATGTATTTTCCTCCCTCTTGCACCAGAGCATTAATGAATGGGAACATTTTTCTTACTTTCAGAGACGCTGCGAAGGGTTTCAAAGCGAATTCTTTTGGAAGCCCAAGGAGAGCCCCCACTTCCCCCTGTAACGCGTTCATGGCGAGGAACCCAGCGAGGAGAAATCACCGTGACCCCCATCCTCGTCAGGAAAAATAAATACATTTCCTTCCATCTGAGCTGAAATTCTGCGTGGAACAACTTAAGCCTTTCCCACCACCTCCGGGCACTGAGGTTTGTAATTGAAATCCTGAGGATCAGAGTTGGCCAGCAGACAAACAGGGAACTGTCATCCTTTAGCATCTGCTTTGCTTTTGGATGATTTAGCTGGCCAATTGATCTTTGCTTTTCATTAATATTTAATTTTTTTTTTCTCTGTTCCTCTTGAGCACGGCAAGGTGTTATGAGTGTTACTCTTTGGATCCAGGGAGGAAAGTTTCATTCCCCCATATCCCTCTGCTGAGCTACCTCCCACCCAGCCAGGAGAGATTGTTCCAGAGATGGCTGAGAAAACCCTCTGGCTTTCTGGGATGCTTTAATTGCTCAGCCTTTCTGCCAGGAGGAAGCTGATCACTGCCAGCTCCTGCAGAAAGCTTTCCAGGGTGATGCCTGACTATGAGAAATTAGATGGACCTGAGAATCCTCGTGCAACTTCAAAGCTGGTCTTGCTTTGAAAGCCCAGGAGATCTTCAGAAGTCCCTTCCAACCTAAATTATTCATGGTTGCTTTAACATAGGAGTCTCAATCTTCATAAGATGATAAAGCCCAAAGCTCTGGTTTCATAGAATAGAATCCCAGAATCCCAGAACAGTTTGGGTTGGAAGGGACCTTAAAGATCATCTTGTTCCACCCCCTGCCACGGGCAGGGACACCTTCCACTAGCCCAGGTTGCTCCGAGCCCCGTCCAACCTGGCCTTGGACACCTCCAGGAATGGGGCAGCCACAGCTTCTCTGCGCAACCTGTGCCAGGGCCTCTCCACCCTCACAGGGAAGAATTCCTTCCCAATATCCCATCTAACCCTGCCTTCTGTCAGTGGGAAGCCATTCCCTCTTGTCCTGTCACTCCAGGCTCTTGCACATAGTCTCTCCCCATCTTTCTTGCAGGTCTTCAGGTACAGGAAGGCCATCATTAGGTCACCCCAAAGCTTCTCTTTTTCAGGCTGAACAATCCCAATTTACAATGCTCCAGCCCCAAAGGGAGTCAAAATGTTGTAAAAACTTCTTACAAGTGAATCTTGAATCAGAAAACTGGTGACAGGGAGGTTGGGGGGAACCACCTGTCTGGACTTTAGAAACCTGGAGATATCAAGCTCCAAACCTCCAGCACTCCAAACTTTCTCTAGGGTCCTTCCAAATGTTCTCTGTGCCTGAAAGGAACCAAAAATCCCTTCAAAAGGCACCCACATCTAAACACAAGAGGTTGGCAGGTACCAGCAGGGCTCCAGGAAATTCTTACAGCCCTCCTGGTTTATTTATGAGGCGTCTTAGGCACTATAAACAGCTTGTGTGTGTGTGATGTGAATTGCACCAGGAAAGGAGCAGGGGATCAGGACAAAAGCAAGAAAACTTGGCTCGAGATAACACCCAAACACTTCAAGATGAAGAAACTGTGCAATGCCTGGAGTGGGTGTCTGTCCTCCACTCCCTCATTCCTCCTTGGAGAGCACTGGGCTCCCTCACACACCAGGGATGGAAACAAAAAGTGTCATTAACATCCACTGCTGTTTAAAGGTTACTCAGGTGACCCTGACACAAACCTCTAGGGAACATAAGTGAGTGAGATCCCAATTAAAATGAGCTGGAAACTATTCAACACACATTTTCCCTTTTCCGAGACAACAAGGCTTCAACTAACCAAAATTTGGAGAAGTCACTTAGTTTCCCTGGGTTTTTGTTGAGGCTTTTTTCCTCCTCTTAATCAGTGGAGAAAAATGGCATGCCCAGATAATTTCTACAGCACAATTTCTCTTTCTTTGGACTTTCTTTATCCTTTGTTTTCATTTTTAACCAGTTTTGGCCTGGTCTTTTTTTGAAAGAGTGAAAACATCCTTCTAAATATGAGCAACAAATGAGGAAACCCAGAGAGCTCAGCTGACATCAGAGATGATTTGAGGTCCAGCCTAGGGGCACATCTTCTCAAAAAAAGGTACCCTGATCCATGATTTGCGTGTCCTCCAATCTGCATGCCCTGTTCTACCTTTGGGGGTAGAAACAACCCTTGTAGACAGCTATGAAAATCCTGCATATCTACAGACAGCCCAGCCCTTTTTAGTAATTGTCTCTTAATTAAGGTACAGGCAACCTTAATATCAGCGAGGGAAGATGTCCAGTTTGTCACAAGATATCACAGGAGAAGCCAACCAAGAGGTACTGGATAGAGAGAGCTCATTCTGGTCCTCCCAGCTTTCTTTTCCAGTTCTGAAGTTCTCTGTCTTGGACTCTGAGTGTTTTGATGCCACCTTAGGAAAACAAAAATATATACACATTTCTTAAAAATGTGAAAAGATTATCATCTTGCTGCTCTGTATATTCCACCCCAATGAGCACTTTAACAAATGTAAATAAAAACAGCTTTTCCTCTTCTGACTTGTCCCATGAAGCTTTACTTGGGCCTCCATGTAATCCATGGGATTTCTGCAGCTTTTAGTTTTAACTAAGTAATTTGTATGGCCGCCTGAGATGCTTCCAAATGTGCAGTAACTTGATTTTGGTATGTTCCCAGCTGCCTAATTAAAACCATGGAAAAAAATCATTTGGCTTAGGTGATTTTTAATTCTCCTTTCCCCCTCCTTTTATTTTTAAATCAAAAGAAATGTTTGGAGTCACATATCTAAGGGCTTATTCTAAACAGCTCTTTGGAAAGGGCACAGGCTGGAAATCCTATAGAGCAGGATAGGATATGGAGGAGGGTTGTCATGCATGTGTGTGGAGCTCGTTTGGACTCAGTGCCAAAGGTTATGGCACACACAGGAAAAATCAAATTACTTGTGATCCTGCTCTTACTGCAGCATCCCTTTCAGAATGATGTAATGAGGAAAAGAAGATTTCCCCTTCCAAAGCCTTAATGAGGATTTTGGAACAACGGATGAGGACACAGCCCTGGGGGAGCCCAGTGAGGATGTGAAATGTGCTCAAGGAGCACCAGGAAAATGGTGCCCTTTGGGGCATCAGCAAAACCTCATGGTGCTGTGGGAGTAGGGAACACCTTTTCTCATCCAGAGGAAACCTATAGCCTGCTCCAGACTATCCTTTTGTGGGGAGAAACTTGAGGAACAAGATGTAAAACCTTTCCCCCCAACACACAGAGTGAGTTTGGAAGCGGCAGCCTGTGAACAAGAAATAGTTTTTCTTCTTGCTGAGTCCACACGGCCAACAATCAAGATCTGGGCCTGTTATTGTAATTGTTTGGTGCAGTAACACACAGATTGAAGTTTGGTTTTTGTGGTATCTGGCTAGGCATGTCGACCTGATGTGGATCAAAGACTACATGGTAGAATTAAGCAAATATAATCAGTGTAATATGATTCATTCTTGTCCTGCTGAGCAGATGTTTGAACAGATGTCAGGTAAAAAAATAAAAATGTGCTGGGGAGTTAGTGCATTATTTTAAATTAGTGCATTTAAGAGAAGAGAGTATCTTTATTAACCCCATTTAAGGTGAAAGAGAGTATTTTTGACTTTGGTTACTGGGAAATTATCCTCCCTTGCCCTTGGAGTGGGCAGCAATCCCTGGGCCCCTTGTCAGAATCAGGACAGTGCTGGTGGGCTGGGATCCTTGCCTATCATCCTGTTTGGCTTAAATCTCCATCATCTTGGGAAGCAACATTTAACACACTAAATAAAAAGAGGGCTGAACATTTTGAGTCATTACTGACCTGTTATCTGGGGAAAACCTTTGATTTGGCTTGTGTTGTGCAGTCATCACCATTATATTCTTGGGAGCTTCCCAGGTCCCTTGTTTGCAAAAATCAGCCTTATCTGGAATTTCTGCCTCAGCACTAAAATCAAGGGAGTCCTATTATACACCTGATTAGTCACAGAATTATAGTAACTGGATGCAAATCTGGTAATTATTGAGGCAACACAATGCTAAACTCATTTAGAGATATATCTCCAGGCTTAGTGACCACCCAGAGATCTCATCACCCCATTTAAACTCCAAAGGCATGACTGGAGCAGACCTTGAGCATCCACACTTTGCTCAGCCAAGAATGTTTCTGCAGCATTTCAGAGCTGTGCCTCCTTTCTTAGTCAGAACTCCACAAACCCTAAAAAAGAACTTGTGGCCGATAAAGAGCTGTTTGGAAGAGTGCCTGGGGATGACTAACCCATCTCAAATTCCAGATATTCCAAAGAAAATTGCTGGTCTGCCAGAGCAGTAGTGCAGGACAGGTTGGTGGGATGGGAAGGGAATTCCTTACATGTTCAGTGAGATTCCTGTTTGATTATATTCTAGATTTTAATCAGCTGATGGAAAAAACTCAGGATACAGGTGGCTTTTCCTTACCAGTTCTATTGGCTGGAGAGCTGATGTGCTCCAGCAACTACTGTTCAAAAGGAGAATAAATCAAAACAAATAAATAGGAAGGTTTGAGGTGACTCTGCTCCTCCACTCAGCAGTTTTGTGTCAGAAAGGAACATCAAGCCCTTCATCTCTGAGAGTCATTAATTTCTTGAGGTGCCCTGGATGGTTTCCCTGTGAATCTCTGCGGAGATGGTGCTTTTTATAACTATCTCATGTCACTGGGGAAAGCTTCTCCAGCCAGCACATTCACTCAGCCACCAGTGCTGCCTGACATTTACCCTGTGATGTGGCTTTGTTAACTTTGTCTGGCCATGCAGAGCCCTCTACATAAGGTCAGTCTTTGCAAGAACAAACAATTCTGCAGACATATTATATCAAAACATCAATGCCTGGAAAAACTGGGCTTCAATCAAGTTGTTTTATTTACTACTCATTGCTCTTAACGATAATTTGACTTTTTGTTTCTTATTTTATCCCCTCTTCTCATTTTCTTTGCCATCAGGACATGTTACAGCTCTGTCCGCTGCACACAGAGAAGTTCACATGTTTTGGAAACCTTTCAACTGAGGGACATATTTAGATGTGTGCCTGAAACATAAGCCTGTGTTGTTGTTATAAGGGTTTGGATCTTGCTTTAGCTACAAGGTTTGGAAATTCAAATAGGAGAAGAGTTTGTAGCAGGAGGCAGTAGCAACCTGATAGCTAAAACTCTCCCTAATTCAGATTTTCTCTGTCACTACAGCAGATGGGACCCTCATCCTATCACTTCGCTTTCACACTTGCTCCATCCCTTCCCATTCATTATTTCACCTATTCCAGATTATCATCCTAAAGTCAGCAAACAGGCTGGATATTGGATTCAGATAAAGCTCCTACCTGGGCTCATTTCCAGCAGTGCATTTGTGAAAAGGCTTTGCTGGAGAAGCCTTTCAAAGAGCAGCTGGGGGAACAAATGCCCCCACATTTGTATTTCAGAGCAAGTTGAAATTATTCCTTAAGCAGAACAGCATCCCTTCTGTGATCCCTTCTGTGATCCCTTCTGTAACTTGGTGACTGATTTCTGTCCTGCTTTTACCCAGGATTTGCCCCATAATGCTGCTCCTTGACAGGGACCACAGTGATTATTTTAATTTTCCAAAACAGAAGAAACAGAGAAAATAAATGCTCCAGGCAAAATTCTTGCACACGAAGTGCTCTAGCCCTAAAGGTGTGATGAAAGCATAATCCTGCACATAACCCTTAGTTCTGCTGCCTAAAATAATACTCCAGGATGCTGGCAGGGGAATACTATGCTTCCTGTGAGTGTTTCAGTTCACATTCTCCCAAAAATAACACAGCGACTGTTAACACCTGCACTTTTCAACATTTCCTTGCTAACAACAAGGAGATTAATGGGTTCCATTCAAAAAGACCTTTTTGACCTCATTTATGATGTTGAGAAACTCAGGAAATTGCCTGCTAATCCAAACCTTGATAATCCCAGTATTCTTCAAAAAAATCTCTGCTCGAAGCAGAGAACTGTTTTATCAAGGTAGGACAGGATCCACAGGGTGTCACAGCAGGTGGATCCCTGCATTAAACAGGGAGTTAAGAGAGATAGGGAATGCAGGAATAGAGGTTCCCAACCTGCCCAGTGCTGCAGAGCACAAGCATGACTTCATTTGGCCAAGATTTAGCTCCCATTTTGGAAAGCCTGGGAAGATGAGAGTCTGGGGGGGATTCCAAAAACTCCCCAGGGGCTCCACTGTTCTCTGGCAGGAGTAGTCCGGGCTGACCATGCAGAGAGATCCTGGAGTGACCCAGACATCCCTGATCCAGCAGCTCCTGATGGCTCCCTGCCATGGCAGCTGGGGAACTGGCATGGGAACCAGGAGCTGCAGGTTGGCTTTTTCTGGACTAGTTCACTCTGGCATTGCTTTGTGCAGAACCTCTGCGTGTGATTTCCCAAGGAAGTTTTCTTCCAGTTTTTCATGTACAGTTCCAGCCTTCAGCTTTCAATTTTGCAGAGGACTGGAGGGTATTTTTTATCTTTTTATTTCCCTTCTAAATTTATTTATTTATTATAAACTGAAAATAGACCAAACATGAGGCTGCCAAAGAGGTCCAGCCTTGAGCAAAGAGCCTTCCCCAGACTATGCAAAGTACAAATACACCAGCACCTCTACCTGCCTTTGCTTAAGGAAGCATTCAGCCAGTTGCTCAAATGACATCTTAATTATAAGCTTTACAAAGTGCACAAATGAGAAACGCAGAAATAAGGACCTGTGCCACTCCTCCCCAGTAAGAGGGAAAACAAAAATGAAAACCACTGCCTGGATTTAGCACAGGATGGTCAGGAACACCAGGGTGGCAACTGCTCCTTGCCACCTTCCAGAGGACACACTGAGGATGCTTTTAGAGAAGAACCAGCCTCAAAGAAGGAAGGTTTGTACAGAACAGAGCCACTTCTATCCTTTTTTATATTCTCCTGCAATCCTGAGGATTCCCATGAAGCAAAATCAGCTAATCAAGAAGAGCTCCAGCTAATAGACAAATGTCTCTTCTGAGGAGGGAGGTGGGTGTTTCACAGGGGCTGGAATGGGTCTTGTGGTGCTAAGTTGTCACATCCTCCTTTACCCCAACAACAAAGTCAATCTTTGCACCTCTGTAAGATGGAAAGAACTGGTTTCCCTTGAAAAACCCTGGTGGGGAGGGATACTGGAATAGGGATGGAGCAAAGAGCAGCAGGCAGATGCCACAGCTCAAGTTTTCTGTCAGAGTAAAGCTAATTAGATCCTTTCACTGCCAGGGAAGATGAACACATCCCAGCCCAAAGATGCCCCAAAGCTTCAGGTGGACAGACCCAGGCAACACATTCTCAGTGCTCCCTCTCTGCTTTCTCTGATCCCTTTGCTTTCATTCCCATCATCTCCCTGTTGCTCATACATCATCCTCAAGTGACTGTTTCAAGTCTCCACCTCACCCCAAACCTTTCTCTGTTCAGCCCAATTAATCATTTTGATGAACTCAAAAACATCTTGTTTTCAGAGTCAGAATGGGGTGTAAATTCATCAGGTGTGCGAGCAGGAAATAACAATGTGCCACCATTGTACACATTTTTTTACAAATTGTACTAATTGAGCTGTTTTGTAGATACCAAACAGGTTGGGGGGAGGGAAACTGATGTGGCCATTTTAATCCTTTTGGTCAATAGGAAGTTTTCAGGCAGTTTCAAACAATTGGGGCTGAGAAAGTACAGCCGATGTTGTGTGTGTGAACACAGCGATTTGCAGCCCAAATGCAGAAAGGTCAAACCATTCAGGGCTGAGAGCTGGAGCCCATTGTTCAGGAGACCAGCTTCCCCACGGACCCACAGGAAGCACAGGGCAAAGCTAAGGATACCCTTGCCAAGGTTTCTGGGAGTATTTTCCCAAGGCTCACTGTGTGTGCTGCTTGCAAAACAGAAAAAAGAAGGAGCATCGTAAATATGTCAATAAGCACAGGGAAAAAAAATCCCTTCAGACAGTGAAGTGTGTGTATGTTTTCCACATTAAAATATAGAGGTCTTGGTAGGGTCATCTTGAGCGAGAAAAGATCATAGGACCATTTAGGTTGGAAAAGCCCTCCAGGATCATCAAGTCCAAGCTGTGCCCGATTCCCACCTTGTCACCCAGATCAGAGCACTGAGTGCCACGTCCAGTCATTCCTTGGAATCCTCCAGGGATGGGGACTCCACCACTCCCCTGGGAAGCCCTTTCCAATACTTGAAATGGTAGGAATGATCCTGACAATAAAAATATGTTTGTGCAAAGATGGCCTCCGTGGGCATAAACATCTCCCTAACCACCTAGTGAATTATTTCAGCTGAGAAACCCTTTCCTACACAGACCTTAATAGTATAAGGAACAATGGCTTTAAGCTGAAGGAAGGCAGGGTTAGATTAGATATCAGAAGAAATTCTTCTGTGAGGTTGGGGAGGCCCTGGCACAGGTTGCCCAGAGAAGCTGTGGCTGCCCCATCCCTGGAAGTGTTCAAGGCCAGGTTGGACAGGGCTTGGAGCAACCTGGGCTAGTGGAAGGTGTCCCTGCCCATGGCAGGGGATGGAATGAGATGAGCTTTAAGGTCCCTTCCAACCCAAACCATTCTGTGATTTTACGATTCTATGAAGTTTTCATATTATGATGGTTCTAAACCTGCATTTACCCTGACTGACCTTCATTGGTGGCCTGAAGATTCTTGGATGTACAGCAGCCAAGAACAGAGCAAGGACAGTAAACAATCTTAAATTTGCTATCTAAAGCCCTTCTCCAATTATGTGAAATTCCCACCCAAATTTGAATCCTGGCAAATCACTGGAAAAGCCACTGAATTGAATGATGGATTGCTAATTCATCCTGGGATAAAAGCAGGATTAGGCTCAGGTAGCACAAATGCAACAAGTCTTTCTGAGGGGGGGGGGGGAAGCTGAACACTGATGGGTTTCAAACACAAAAAGAGTCAAACTGCAGCAGTGGCTCCACCCAACCATGAGTAATTAAATATTTTTCAGTTATTCTGAAAAATGAGATAGTTGATTCAGAGATCACGTCCTACTCAAAATCTCTACAGAATAAAGCAATTTTTCCTCTGTCCACCCAACCTCCTCTGTGGGGCTCCTACTTTCTGCATTGCCTGGATACCAAGGCAAACACAGATATACCAAGGAACAGGGGGGATTTCTAAAACCTGCCCTGCTTTCAAGCAGAATAACCAGAAAGCTGTTCCTAGACATGCACAGATCATTTTGTGCTAATCAGGGAGCAAACTGCTCTGCAAAATATTATTCATGGGACTGAACATCAGCCAACTGCAAAAACATTTTCTTTGCTTGTGGGTAAACAGTCGCACAGTGTCGGTCTCTGCCTCCCAGCATTAAGGTAATTTCACACTTTACCAAATAAAACACCCAGAGCCACAAGCAGGAAAATTGCAGCAAATTAAAACACGCAGCGATTCAGTTTTGTCTAAACTGCTCTGGTCTCTGTTTCAATTTCTTTGCCTGATTTGAGCTGAACTTCTGAATTAGAAACAGCGAATCTGGGATTTTTTATTTTTTTTTTAAGATACAGTTTTAGGGGCGGGTGTTAGTTAGAGAGCACCAGGCAGGGAAAGAATATTGAGGTCAGGACAGAGAGAAAAAGCCAAGTAGGAACCAAACAGGGACGCAGAGTATGCCCAGCAGATACCACATTAATCCTGCCTGTCTGCATCCATCTTCTGTCTCATCTGCTGTTTGGGTTTGGGACACAGGGGCCAGGGACCTCATAACAGACTGCAAATGAAGCCTTTGAGGAAGCATCAACGTCCATGCTCAGTATCAGAAGTAATTAGAAAGATTTCTAGTCTCACAGAGCTGAGGTTTTGATCCAGGGGGAGTTCGGCAAGGCCACAGTGTCTTTTCATAAAGCTCATTAACTGGTACCCAACCAGCCACAAAGAAATGAGGCAAAACCTCTGCCTTGGACATCAAGGACTTCACTCAGCCACAATCCCAGTACAAGTCACCCCCTGATTCTCCAGCTCTGGCTCAGGATTTATCTCTCCCCGAAGCTGAGCACAGTTCATCCTGCTGCACTGTCCCCAGCAGAGGAGGGACAAAGTCCTTCCCTAACTTCACTGAGCCACTGGGCAAACCTAAGTCGGGGAACCAAGTCTGAGCATCACCACATTTTACTGCTGCTGGAATGCAGGTTTCTAATCCTGGTCCATCCTGGAGAGAAGGAACATCTCTAAGCAGATCTGTTGCTCACGTTTCAGCTCATTTTTCATCCTGCTCTTGACATTCAGATCAGTTGGATACCTCAAGCCTTAGAACATTTAATTATAGCTCATGCCATCATTTACCTTGTCCACTGAGCCTTTGATTACATTAGGCAAGAAAGAAAATTTCATCTATGTTATCCAGTTATTCCTTAGGCTGAAAATAAAACTAGAATTGGCCAGAAAAAGATGATATTTTTCTTCAAGACAGCTGAAGGAAGCATGAAAACCGCTGTCCAGGATATCCGGAACTTGGCTGGTTCTTTCTCTTCCCTGAGTTTGCTCACCAAATGATTTTTGTTTATTTTATTAAAAAGTCTGTTCCTCTTTGACAGGTGTCCTACAGGCAAAAAACGTGTCTTGGCTGGGGACGTGTGAGGGAATTAGTTCTGGGTTTCTTCTCAGGAGTAATGGAAGTTTTTCTGCTCAAGGTCTGTGCATGGGCAGCAATATTCTTTTCCATGCTTAACTTCATGTGATGCATTCAGGCACAGAACTTCAGGAGTGACAAAATTATTGGGAATTGTAGGGCTAGAGTAAAAATGGAAGTGAACCTGCAGTGTTAGGTGAAACAGGATCTTTGGAACTGTGAATTAACCTGAATAGTAAATTCAAGTCAGATTTGCAAAGGTTTGGCATTTTTGGAAAGGAGTTTTACAAAATCAGGAGTTCAAATTGAAAAACAAACCAAACCAAACCCAAACCACAACAAAACCCAACAAAGACTCCCTGCACTGTATCTTTTCAATTCAAGTAATACCTGAACCCCAGTAATGAGAGGGTGGTGTGAGGATACAGCCCCCATTCACTCATCCTTAGGACCAACTTATTTGCTCACCCGACTCCATAATTAACTGACTGAGAAGAAAAATGAGCCCTATTAAAATAACACAGCAGTTGGTGCTGGCTCAGCCAGGTCAGGCAAGTCCCAGAGCCAGCAGAAGGGAAGGGATGGAAACAACATGGCAGGGGGAGCAGAAAGACAGGATCATGGTGGCAGTGACAGATTAATTCACACTGTTGCACTGTATCCACAGTATTTTGACATTACTGAAATAATTTCTGGTTATATAGAAACTCAAAGCTTAATGTTTTCTTGAAGGACAAACCTTTGCAGGAGTTAACATCTCCAAGGTGGTAAAAGCCAATGAGCCAGAGTTTGGTGGGTTTTTTTTCCACAGATCAAGCTCAGGAAAGAAACAGCAAAGAAATGAATCAGCAAGGGCTGGGAAAGGCTATCAGATTAATAATACAAGGCAGGGGAGGACAGAAAGTAGCTGAGCACATCATCTACATGAGTATCACCCAGAAACCAAAGAACTCAGGGTCATGCTTAACTTTAAACATGTGTCCTGCTCAGTCAGTTGCTTAATCACTCTAATGAATACAAATAGTCTCATGTATTTAAATACTCTGTTCTATGTGAGCACCCCAAACCCAAAGCTGCCAGCACTTTGCACTCACAGGTAGGGGTCGATCAGTATTTCCAAAAAGTTTTGTAACAGACAACTTGTACTTTGAGTATACAATACTGGGACTCTCTGTGGATATTATTTTTCTATCTTTTCTCTCATCTTCACTATCAAACTGCCTGTTTGGAAGTCCTGTTTTCAAAGAAAACAGAGAGGATGAACCATGTTAAGTAGATTTTGCAAATGATGGAGAGGATTTATTGTTTGGGAAAGAAAAGAAGTTGAATTTCACCTCACAGAGTGCTTTTTGTAGATCCCCAGCACTACAGGACTAATGAGCCTTCCTAATTGGGATGATGACTAGTAGGTGAATGAGCTTTATTTTTCCTAGAAAAGTTTCCTTACAGTGTGAAATTTAGAGGACCTGTGACCAGTTTCCATGAAGATC
Organism: Manacus candei; assembly: GCF_025592945.1. Classification (NCBI taxonomy): domain Eukaryota; kingdom Metazoa; phylum Chordata; class Aves; order Passeriformes; family Pipridae; genus Manacus; species Manacus candei. Next base: position 52,344 of record NW_026138101.1, on the reverse strand, counting down.
TGCTCCTTGGGACCCATCCAACTACACCATGGTCACCTTTGGGGCCTAAGAAAGCAGAGGGGAAACTCTTTAATGTGGGAGGGAGATGTTAATTATAGAATAAATGAGTGAACCAGAGCTCAGCCAGCAATTTTGAGTGTCTTTAGCATATTCCAACGAGGCTTTCCTGCTCTCCAACACGCATGGAACCATCCTCTTGGCCTGGCAAGCATCCAGGTGGCTGTTCCCCCTCCTCTCCTCCATGAGTGGAGAAGAGAGAAGGAGTCAGAAAGTGACATGGCAAATCTCCAGTCCTGTCCACACATATTTCACTAATATGGCAATTAATATCATGGACCAGTGCCTACTTCATAAAAGCAAATTCAATATGTCGGTACGAAGGCAGAGAGCGAGTGATTTAGAAACTACTATTTTTTGGACAAGGGCAGACTTAAAAAGCCTGATCTCATAAATCTGTGGTTTCTCCACATTTTTAGGTTGCGTATATGAGAACTCCCACACCAGATAGCGGGACGTGTAACATTCTTAAGTCCATGAACCCCAGTCACATGATGGTAATTACTGAAGACCTTGAAACAAAAAGACTAATAAATTCAGCATTGAGAGCACAGCTCCTGTTCGGTTACTCGTAGCACAGGGCTGAATTTGGCCAGAACCCTTGTGGGGAAAGGTCTTATCCTTTAAAACATCTTGATTTCTCAACATGTTGTTGATCATTTGTATACCTCTGACTACATGTTGGACAAAAGATAGTCCATTCAAGTGTCCTAAAAGGGCCCAAAGCATCCAACCCAGCGGGTGTTGGCTTCTGTTTCCTTTGGCCTCTTCAGAAATTCAGCATCAGTAGCTTTTAAGAGGGAGGAATTACAACAAAGTCCAGCTAAGTGAAGTTTTGCTTTCCAAATACAGAGGTTCTTTAGAGCACAGAGTTGAGTATGTTGGACTGACATGGAAAATATAGGATCACTTATATCTCAGGGAAGACAGACCACATGCACTCTGGAATAAAAAAACTGATTAAAATGGGAAAGCAGGTGAAAAATGGGGTGGAAAAAGTGGGAAGAACCGAAGAATTCACCACCCACTGCAGTCAATGAGAAGCACTCACAGTTTAGCAGCTCCCCAGATCAAACTCCTGCAGATGAATTCAGCGTATTGTACAAAAAATTCTGCATCCTCCTCTTTCCACCGCCATCAACAAAGATTACTACAAGGGAAAGCCAAAGATATTTGTCTCTTTGCTGCTGTGTGGGTCTCTCATCCCAACCCTGGTGTGGTCTGTGCATGCCTGGTGCTGTGACTCATTAGCTGAGCAGAGCACAGCTTGCCCCAACGTTGCACTCCTGCTGTGGGTGAGGCTGCCAGCCCTTTGAAGGAGATAATGCGTCCACTGCTGGGCCAGGGCAAGTTGGCACCTCTCCACTGCCTCCTGGATTTACATATGTATTTTTAAAATGAAGCAGTCATTAAAATGCTGCTTCACTCTGATAATTGCAATTATCCCATTCTTTCGGTGGCCCACTGTAAACAGAGAGTTCACTGTCTTGTCTTTTCCTCCAGCAATAGAGTCATCTCAATCCCAGGACTTCCTCTTTGGCAGCAGGAGATCCCATCTGAATCACCACCCGGCTCTTGCTTCATCCTTAGACTCTGATGGTCTGATAACATTTACTCAGAACCATAAGCAATTAAAACCAAGATGTCACATTAAAACAATCTCAATTTAGAGTCCATCTTTAAATGATTATTTAGAGCTGATTGGGAAATGGAATTTCTGCTCTGCTGGAAAGTCAAATGTTTCAAAATTCCCTTTCATCACAGACTGGAATGCAACCTGAGTTTGGCTTAAATTCCATCTTAGTTGGACTTTCAGCACCTGGGACTTGCAAACTGCTTAATGTCAACCGTCACTTCATCCTAGAAAAGTACAGATGTTTCCACATGGGGCACAGAGTGGCCTTCATTAAAATGCACTTAGCACTGTCCCATTAATTAGTCTCAGGACAGGCAGAATTCCTGCTTTCTACCCAAAGCCTCCACATAGGCACGACTGTGCCCAGACCACACCTAACACATGAAGGACAAACCCAAAGAGTCACAAGGGCAAAACACAAGAACTTTTGCCCAGTAGAGTCAGAGTCCATAAAAGAGGGAGTTGTGAGTCTGAGAACTTTCCAGACTGGATGGAGATGGAATTTCCTCTTTTTCACAGAAGGAATCCATCCACTGAAATACAGGGAAGGTCTCAACAGGCTTTCCCCCATCCTCTCTGATTGCACATGAAGGAAAAGCAACAAAAAGGTGTGCAAGAAGTTTTACTTTGCACATCAGGGAGATGGAGATTCCCCCAACAGAGAAACACTGTCATCTCCCTTCTCACACATTACACGAGGTGGATCAGCAGCCCCTCAAAGCTCTTCTGTAGTGATTAATTTATCTGATACAACAGGATTCAAACTTATGGGGAAAACCACTGGGAGGACACCAAATGGAGTGTGACCATGTTGTCATGAAGACCCATTTCCTACGATAACCTTTGACCAAGTTCACTGACATTTTTGGTCACCATCCACCACTTGTCTTCTGTGCCTCCTACGAAGCAGAGACGTGGTTGCAGCTGATGCAATTCATGACCAAAATCCCCAGTGCTTAACAAGGTTAAATACATATGTGCACACAACTGTTGCTCTCCAAGTAAAGTTCTGCAGCACAGCTTTGAGATATCTCCAAAGAATGAAATTTTGAGGAAGACAACAGCAGTGCTGGGTCAAGATTTCTCAGCTGAGCTTCTCTCTCAAGGGTGAAGGGGGATGGATGGATGGGGGAAAACCTCTTCCACCTCCAAAGTCTGTATGGGTGGTGTCTTGCTGCTCTCCAGCCATGGATCAAAGCAAGAGCTGGCCACTCACTCCCCCCTCTTCCTCCTGGAGTTGGTGACAATGCGGTAATGAAAGGAGGCTGTAGCAGATAATGGTCCTACCCCTGGTGTGGATGATGGGAGGCCTGAAATCCCTCCCTGTGCTGCACAATTCCTCTACTACATTGGACATGCCTTGAATTTTTGTTCAAGCCAGGGTTGAAATGGTGGCTATTAAAAGCACCATTCTTCACCTATGAGTTGTAAAGGGCTCTTCTTTCACAACTGCTTGAGTGATGGGTCATTACTCAACTGCCTTTACAGAAAAGCTATTTTCCCCAAGTTCCTTGCAAATCAAGTGACTTTCTGGTTTATTGAAATTGCATTGGCTTGAGTAGCCTTGTCATCACCAAGTCCCTTTGACTCCTACAGCAAAACAGCCCCAAGGAAATCTGTCATAGCTGAGCAGGTGGGGAAAGAGAGAGCAATGGCCTTTTATAGGATGAAAACACATTTCTGACTCCGAAGGGCTCCTGAGGAGGAAAATCAGAATATGGGCTCTGATTCAGCAAAGCAATTAAGTATATGCTTTAAGTTAAAGCCTCGATTAATTCCTTTGACTCCAATGGGATTTAAGCAAAGACTTAAAACTTAGCTGAATTCAGGACTAAAAATTCCTCTGACGTTTTTTCCTTCTGGATTATAGTGAAAGAAAGTGGTTATAGTGCATGCCTTGAGAATCAGAGGGGTGATGAACTGTGATGCACATTCAGTCTAATGTAAAGCTTTAAAAATCACTTGGCAGGAACTGAGTAATAAATTAAGTTGCTCAACTGGTCGTGCTTTGCAACCAAAGCCATTGTCTTCCAAGGGCTCCAGCATTATAACTTCCCAACTGGCCCCAACTCTGCTGTGTCGCATCAGAAGAAACTTTACACTTGATAAGTCCTCTAATATGCCAGGGAGAGTTCCTCCCTCCCCTCCTGCTCTCCTCCCACCTCTTTAATGAGCATCTCCATTAGCTTTAAAGTACAAAGGGAGTTCACTTTGTATGCCTTTGTGTTCTTTGCATGTTGGGATTGCTAAGGAGCAGTTCAAAAAGCAATCTGCTCAGAAACCACAGTTTATGAGTCCCAGAAGTTTCATTTGCTCAGGTCAGACTGAAAGCTTGGCTGAAGATACAGTAGAAATTTTTCTCTGTCAGGCAACAGAAAGCAGTACAAAGAACCCAGCTGTTAGGTCTCAGAGCCCAGGCCTCTAATTAAAACAGTGGAAAATTAGATAACTTCACAAATTCATCACTGCCACCACTGGCTGTCAAAAAAAAAAAAGCTCGGGGGTTACCACCCACCTTTTGTTTATGTTGCTAACCAGTGTCTCCGCTGTGTGTGTGTGTGTGTGTGTGTGTGTGCACAGAACAGAGTTTTTCTCCCTTTCCCCCTGCTCTCAGCCACTTTTTGCACCTCATTCAGGAAAACTTCTGATGAGACTGGAAAAAGGGCTGTAAACCAGGTTTGCAGACGCGCCTCCCTGGACAGATTTTCTAAAGGATTCCGTTCCTGCAAAGGAAAACGAAAAAGTCTCAATTTTATTGTTCTCAAGGGAGGAGGAAGGGGCGTTATTCTCCCCAAAGATGCAAGGTACAGTCGGTGTGGTGCTTCTGAATGTCTGGCCTCAGATCAACAAATGTCACTTCTAGCTTGTGATCAGCTCTGTATTAACAAAACTCCAGCAAACAATACCTCCATCCCTAAAATAAAGGAGGAAAGACCTTGTTGCACAAACACTTCAGTGACAGCCAAAAAAGAAATCTTCCATTCTTTGTGAAGTTAAGTTCATGTTTTAATTACTGTGGGTAAGTTCAATAGCCCTCAAGACTAAGAGGGATTAAAAGTGTCTCTTGTATTAAGCCTTGCTTCCAGAAAAAAATCCTTTCAAACAACAAAGGAGAGAGACTTACACCTTAAGAGCCACACCGAGTATGAACCAGCTTCTTCTACAGGAGCTTTGGCACAGGGGACCAGGAGGAGATGGACCATGGTACCACATGGGACAAGAACCAGACTAAAAATTAAAACATTTCATAAATACTGAAGTGGAAAACAAGTTTAGGGCTGGGACTGGGAGTTGGTCTCAGCTTAACTTTCATTTGAGGTTTCAGGGTACAGGACCAGCAGGGCAGATACTCCCACCCCCAGCATGACACCCGAACAAGGTCTGTGGTTTGATGTTTTTTTGGTTACAAACCCTATCACAACACTTGAATATCTAAATCTCACCTGAACATCTAAATTTGTGAGCAGAGCCCAGGCAGCCAAGGCTGGTGAGGGCAGCAGGTTGTGATGTCTCCTGTCCCAGGAGACCATGCAGAGATGAGGCAGGGCTGGGGGACCTGCAGCCTGTGCTGCTTCTCTGCTTTTGTTGTCCTTGGGAACTTTTGTTGTGTTGGGAAGGGTGGAAAACAAGTATTTTTTTGGAATAAAAAGTAGGAACGCAAGAGCACAGATAAGAATAGAGTTAATAAAGAGAAAGATGAGGCAAACAGCTATGTCAAGACCACTGCTACGTTAATCCATTAATTAATTTCCATTCACAAGCAGGAATAACTACAAGCCCCTAATTTGCTTTCCCAGTCAAATGTAACACAGTTGTTTAGTGTATAGAGCCCATGTGGTTGCTTCAACTAAAGCCATTTTACCTCATACCAAGTTGAGCTGAGGGCATCCAGAGCACCCAGAGCCCAGAAGTGGCTGCATCAAAGGTTTGTGTGATCAAACCCAGCAGCTGCTCCTGGGGTGGCCCAAACTCTTATCCAGCACCCTGAAGGATGGAGCTAAGGGTGAGCACGTGCCCACACACAACCCTTGCTGGAGTCACTGCTGGGATCAGAGCTCTGGGGCTCCCAGGGAGCCAAATCACCCACAGCCCGCAGGGCTTCACAGTGATTTGTGCCTTTGAATTTCTATAATTGGCAAGATTTTTCTAAAAACAAAAAGCACCAACAACAACCCCTTCCCAGTTCTCACCAACAAAAGGTAAAGACATTGAGAAGGACGGCATTCTCTTGTCACATGTTACCTTCTAAATCTTGAGTCTTCCTTTGTACTCTGACAGTAATTTCACATATAGACATGGCTGCCAAGCGAGGTTTGTTTGATGTTCTTTCCTGCCTTTGTAATGGAGTTTCCTTTTAAGCAGGAGGAGGCGGAGGGTGAGGGGATGACAGGGGCTTATAAATATGGAAAAGACACTTTTTGGCATAAAATTCACGTCGCATTTAAAATATCTCTATGGCTTTTATCCCCCCCCCCCCCCCCCCCTTGTTAAACCGGCCACCTTTGGGATTGTCCACTTGGAAAATCTAATGTTAAAAAAAGAAGCACAGAAGGGAAAATCATCATTACTGGAAAATATTCAAAACATTGGGAAGCCAAAAAATAGCCTTCAACCAAATCCACTATAAATCCTGCAGTGATGTCAGCACTACCTCCTCTCCTCTGAAAGGCCATATTGCCACCAGTGCACTTATGGCAGCTGTAGTCAAGCCAGCAATGAGTGAGTTGATGCTCTCTGAAGTGACCAGATCTTGGCTAACTTATGCATTCCTTAGGAGAAAAGACCTAATACTCATCCTAAGTCTTAATAATAGAGTTTGGGGAGGTAGCTCCATGTTCTCCACCTATAAGGCAAATCTGGTGATGATCCAGGCTGCTAACACTGTGAATCACCCATCAGAGCTGTTAGTAAGCCATCTCAAAGAGGTAAGTGGTATCCCCATGGTTACACAGGAAGATCATGAGAGAAGGAAGCAGTTGTCATCCAAAAAGCAGACTCCTGGTCCTCAACAGTACTGGTGTTCCCACACCCAACACCAGAGGATCAGACCTGGGATACTTCCACATCCAGAGCACGAGGATGACTAATCTGAGACAACACATGATGAAAAGAACACGTTATATTTGCTTCATCCTAGGAAAAAATCTGCCTGGAGTGTGAGATGTACAGGAAATACAATACATACCAGCCAAGCCCACAGAGTTTCAATCCACCAGTGGCTGGTGAACTCCACTCAGCTGCCTTGTCTTCATTTCCTGAAGCTTCTCAAGAAGGACGTACACATCTCCCTGTGTTTTAGTACATAATGTATGTGCATTTCATTTATCCCCATGACTGTTTTCTTTAGATTGCTCTTGACACTACACACTTCTCCTGACACATGAACCCCCCCCCCTTTGATAGATTTATATGCCTTATAAACAAAAGCTAAAAAAAATGTAGCCAACAGCCCCAAACCCCTGCCAATTCGAGCATATGGAAGAACAAGAAGAAGTCAATGGATTTTTTTTTAATAGGAATACTAGGGTTTGAAGCAGAAAGATCCATTAGTCCGACTAATGAGGGATTGTTCCCCGTAGTATATCCCCCTCAACGCTAAATGACTCAAATGATAGCCCTTCCAACACTTCCCTGGGGGAAACTATTCCACAGCCTAATAGATCACACTGTCAGGAGTTTTTGGCCAGATGTGTTTCAAAGGCTGCGAAATGTGCTTGAGTGTTTGACTTGGAAACCCTTTAAACAGTTTTTGACTCTCATATTTGTGATACCACAAGCATGACTTGAGCTGTTGGACCTCCCCACCCAAGCCCTGCACACCTCTGTCCCACACAGACGCTCCCACGTGCGTGGGATTGGGCTCACACGAGCCCCTGTCCTTGCTGTGCAAGGAAAGCTACTGCAGAAAGATCTGCTGAGTGTTTGTTGCTCTATGGGAAACTGAAGCCTGAATTGTCTTGCAGGCTTGAAAGACTTGGGCTGACATTAATCCAGGGAAAACTACTCAGGAAAAAAAAAAAAATAAATCGGGGTTTTTGATGCCACTGGGTTGCCAAGAAATGTCCATTATGCTGCCAGAGAAATTCTTTTTGTGGTTCCTATTGAGCTGTGGCCCAGGACCTCCAGTTAAGCTCTTGGTTTGCTGCAGGTGGCTTTCTCTTAGCTTGGCTTCAGCAACATGTAAATCCCATCTAGCTGTGCAGCAGGTGGGATCTGAGCTTGATTCTCCTCCTGTCCCCATTGCCATTTTGGCTTCTTGTCATCACTATAAAAGCTGGAGGCACTGGACCCGTTTGTCCTGGGGTTAAATAGAGCCAAAGAGAGATTTTTGTCAACTGCTGGAGCTGGAGGGGTCCTACTGAAAGAGTCAAAATGGGTCTGCAGAACTAGTCCTGAAGCAGTAACTCGAAGTATTGATGTGGTGGGTTGAATCTATGGTTCCACACAGTTGAAAAACTGGTGCTGAACTTAAAAACCAAAGACAGGTGAGAGTCTTCCTGATATAGAAAACACTTACTGCTCTTCTGACAGCACAGGTTTAATGCTTCATCCACAGATACACTCTGGAATGATGCATTACTTGGGAATACTTCATAGTATCCTGTAGGATTAACTCAGAGAAGCAAAAGTCTCTTCCTAGGACAGGATTGTTATCCAGACAGCAACATCAGATCTGTATGTGCACATGCACACAAACAGCTCAGAAGCTCATGATTTTCTTCCTTCTCTTCAAGTTGTCCTTAATTTACCTCCCTCCACCACATCTTTCTCTCTCTAGAAGTTTTAAATATGATATCCCAGTTTGCTTCGAAATAGAGTTTTTGGCAAAGCTCTGAGATATTCGGAAGTGAGCAGAACATATATCATGTCTCACCCAGAAGAAACCCTTTTTTCATCATCTACATTAATGTAATGCTTGGAGTTATCTGCCAGAACACTGTTGTAGAAGATGTTGTACAAACAACACAGAAATGGGACCTGCTTTACTCTGAAGTTTACAATACACTTGGGTTAGGACTTAAAAATGTTCTGGTTTTATACCTAAAAATAAAACAGAATAGAATGTACTCTTCTCCTATTACCATCACTACCACCAAGAGAAGAAATAAGGAGAAGTCCAACCACTTTTAAGGATGAAATGTGATAACAGATCCAATGAGTGAAATAAAACCCATATAAACTGATCTAAGATTTTAAGTGTGTGCAAAATGCACTCACTTTCTTGGCAGAACTGAGTTTTATGCAACTAAGGCAGGGAAGTTACATAAGGCATCCCTCCCCATGCACTTTACTGGGAAGTAAAGATGTCACTGGAATTCCTGTGCAATTAAAGTGGAAGCAGTCAGCTGAGAAAAGTTTATGGGAGAAACTGGTCTGAAACAAAACCTCAAAGGTGCTTGTTTCCCTCCTCTCTCCCTGAAACTTTGCGTGGTTTTAAATCCCTGTACTGATGTGGCTTAAGTTTTTGCCAACCATCCAGATCCTTATAAATGATCACACTTTCATTGTCCAGGGCAATGGGAACAAGAGGAGGATTTAGGCACCCCAGATATTTGAGACATTTCAATTCAACGTAAAGAGAAAATCTAAGCATTGTGGCTTAAGCTGTTTCTCTGGCTAGAGACAGGTATTGATGGTCCAACAAAAACACCGGGCATGACTTCTGGGAATAAAGTCTGATCTTTGATATTGCACACACGGGTTTTTCCTCTTGTTGAGGTAACACGATGCCACGTAGATAGGAAAATGAGAAGCTTTGATCGATTCCTCCTCACACAAAATGCACTGAACAGGCTCTGGGCAGGAAAGCTGACAGGGGGGATTACTGTAGATGCTGCAGATAGTGCTGCATTCCTTCCACACATTAAGCTGCTTTATACCATGCCATGACTTGATAAGATACGATAACGTAACACAATAGGACATGATACCACATAACCACGGCCAAAAAGAGAAGGAGAAGGAAAGCAAGTTTTGTTTGGGGAAGGATTATCTGTTTCCGATGAGGGCATTCCCTCCAAGGGATGGGTGGGTGTTCAGTTGGGGAAGGGGCTGCTACAGGACAAGTTTTGAGTATCCTCTGGACTTCTAAACACGAATACCTTGTAATCAAAAGAATTAAGCTCAAGTGCGGGCTGAAATCTTAATCTTTCTGTACATCCAACCCAAACATTGTTCTGCTTTCTTAAGGGATTAGCAATTATTATGACAAACAACATTGCTTCATCCCAAGGTACTTTGCAACTCCTTATGAGCTGCTTCCTCAGACCTCACACTGCACAGAGCTGGTGGAGCGACCACCACTTGTGACAAGAGTTTGGAGAGTCCTGGGCTGGTCAGTCTGGTGACTGCACAACAAGGAAAAAAATTGTTTTACTTTTGGACTGCCTGAAACAGGGCTGGTTTCATAACATTTCTTCTTTAAACTGTTTCCTTACTTTCATTTAACCCATTAAAAGTTTTATCCTTTTCTAGGTTAATGTTATATGAACTGGAAGTTCTGCAGTTTTCAAAGATGCTTTCAAATCCTCACAGTCTCTTTGTTATTATAGTCAAACCACCTGTCAAATTTTAGTCTATATGGTAAATACTCAGTTTCCTATAAATAAAAATAATTCATTTTCAGTAAAAACACTCCCCAAGTTCAGTTACCTTTTCTTACAATGTCTTTCTGAAACTTACTCTGTTGCAGAAGGCAGAGTTATCAGATTGAAGACTAAACACTATGGGAAGAGGAGGAGTTTCTTTTGAAAGGTATATTCTAAAAAAACCAGCTGATAATCCTTTGGAAAGGCCACAAGAGCAATGCATTGGAACAGAATCTGCCCATGGCAAGTGTGCTCACTAAAATGTGAGTGTTCATTTAAGTGCTTTGCTGAATCAAGGCCTAAATTCCAGGTTTTATTCAGCTTGGTAGCAGTGACAGAATGAAGACAGGAGGATTATTCTATAAAAGGTTTTTTTGGTTATGTTTCAGCAGTTTTTTACTAAGATTTGAGCAACAATCTCAGTCCTGTTAAGCTTTCTTTGTGAGGAGATGGGACAAAACACTGAAAATTGATTCTTAAGATTTGGCAACGGCCCTTAAAAAGAGATTTTCAAGGGGGGCTGTCACCAAACCCCACATTGAGCTGGGGATTACAGCACTGTAATACTTTGAGCTCTGGATGAGGTTGGACCTGTCACCTGAATAAGGATGTGCCAGATGTTGTGGTGATGTGAGCCAGGTTTCCCTTGGAAGCATCATCAACACCAGGCATCTCACGATGCTCAGGGAGGCTGTAGCTAATGCCAACATACATAGGCTGGATATAAATCAGGAGAGCTGTGCAGAAACCCAGCTGAACTGTAAATCCCCTTCAAGGAGCTGGGTATATCCTTGTGTTAACTCACCCTGAACTGTGCTACAGCTGCACGGTTTAAAAGGTGTCTTGGATGGGACAACATGACCTGCATTCCCAAGAAAGCCCAGGAGAAGTTTGTCAGGTGACAATTTTGCTTTATTTAGACCCAACAATTCAAGAGAGCAAAGTACCAAGGGGATAAAAGATGGCAAACAATATAAAAGCAGCATGGATTGATTCAACCCTTTTATTCTCAAAGCAGATGATCTTTGGGGTGTCTTCCAACCGAAGCCATTACATGATTTATAATTTAGGTTACTGAGGCTGTATCAGCAATAGAGAGAAAATAAATCAATGATGCCTGTTTGCAGAGGGATTTCTAGTCACCTCCCAGATCCACGTGGATCCCCAGTAAGCACATCTTGCTTGTGTTTGGGTACAACCAGCTCAGACTTAATTAGGAGTTAGCACCTATTCAACCTTCTGCTCCATGGTATGAAGAGCTGGGTGTGATTTCATGTGTCTTCAATTCTGTCTTCAGCTTGGTATATAATTCTGAGAGCAATGAAGGCCAAGCAATGAAGTTTCATTGGAATTTAAGATTTTTCATTGTAGTTGCATGTGTTAATGCAGGTCCTGAGACAGAGGTCCAGTAGGGTTGGAGGTACTGGCACGAGCTTTCATGAAAACAGTACTTACCCTCCTGCTAGATTAATTTTAGAGCAAAGCCTGAGGTGCAGCCTAACCTGAAGCAGGAATATTTGTCACTCAACTCTTGGTAATAAGCCCATCTGGGTGCATAAGCCCACTATTGAATGTGAGTGATGGGATCCACAACATCTTCCAATTGTTCTTAAATTTCAGTGTTCAAAATTCCATATTTCAATGTTGGGTCCAGTTCTAAGAAGCTTTGTCCATTGAGAGGCTGTCATTATATAAACCAGCATCTCCTCATATACACTACAGACATGGTAAATGCCAGTATCTACCTCATCAGGGTGGGGATGGGGGAAGGGGAGAAGGGAAAAAAGTAATCAGTTGGATTCTTGGTGTCAAGCCTGAGTGCTCTCATAGAAAGGGATTTGTTCAGCACAAAAAATGAATTCACACCATTTCCCTGATCCGAGAAGACAGATGACATCAGACCCTTGGCAGGAGGTGCTCTAATCCGTGTACTGACAGGAATATTCACTGGAGCTGTTGCTCACGCTCTGTCCAAGGTTTGATCATAGCTTGACTATGGACCTTATCCTGGCTGACAGTAAAAATGCTTTGTGGCAACTGACAGATGAGGTGGTACCCTATAGATTCAACTGTGATTGTGATGTACAACATCAGCCTAAGAGCCTAAAGAGAACAGGGCGTAAGGGTTGACACCAAAAGCCTAACTGGGCTCAAAACAGCAGCACATGGTATGTACTTCTAAGATTGCTGTATCTTCATCTCTGCCTATGGGGAAAAATAAATGGACATGTTGGTCAAACCTGTGTTCCCTGTTGTATTTTATCCCTGCTTTACAGGCCCACAATTCACAAATGACTAGATAAGGGTGATATAAAGTAGTTATCTAGAAAAAAACCACTGGATGCTTTAACATAGCGACCACAGTAAAAGGCTCATTTTCAGCAGCTTGAGGCTGAATCTAATGGGTTTTATTCTCCTTTATCCAGAGCCCCGCGTAGCTGGCAGTGTTTGGCCACCAGGGTTATTCTCCAGCTTAAAAGCTAGTGGGTAATCAAAAGTAGTTATTTCTTACTGGGAATATGTTAGACTAATCTGTTGATGCTTAAATGAATCTTAGCAGGATTGTCATTAATAGAATGACTATTTAATAATTACAAGAGCCCAGTGATCTGGCCTCTTCTCAGAGCCCTTTGCAATGACAATGGACAGACTTCTAAAAAGAATGAAAATTGGTGACCATTTTAGATTTCACAGAGGATTATCTATAAGTCACCCACCAGATGAAACATGGAAAATAGGGAAAGAGCATAGCAGGGATGCACTGACTCTGAACTCCTGAAGTCTGGATTTCCATCTTGGCAGCTGGCAAGACTGCAGGCTCTGGTCCAAGCCCAAAGTCATGATTCCTCTCCTTGTTGCCCACATAAGAAGCTCAATCCAGAGTAATGTTGTTAATGTGACTGAGTCTTACTGAGGAGAGGAAGGACTGGGGAGGAAACTCCAAGGAGACTTGGCTGAAAGTCACTGGCCTCAAAAGCAGAAAGCACATTTCCACTTCTGCTCAAATCCTCAAGCAGCAATTGGAAATACAGTGACATCTCACTGTCCAAACCCCCATGACCTGCAGCTGCTCTGCATCTCCTGCACTTCTGAGCCAGGGATTTTCTGATGCAGCCAGAAAGAGCAAACCCAAGATAAAGTGCTGCCATGCTACCAATACTTCTTTAAAACACATCTGTCTTTCTGCCTACCATGGCTTATGTTCAGGAGATCAAGAAGGAAGTAAACAAACAAAAAAAAAGACAACACAAAAACTTAAGCAAAGGGACAGAGATGTACTTGGTTTAGTTTCTTACAGTGTCCAGCACAGAGAGGAGCAGGGCTGGAGTGTGCCAGCACTAATAGAATCATTAAGGTTGGAAAAGACCTCCAGGATCACCGAGTTAAACCTTTCTCAGTACTCTCAGCAGCTGTGCCTGGAACTTGAATTGCTCTGGAAGTGTACTGCATGTGGACATGCTTTAAAAAAAGATGTTGAGATTAGGAAAACATTATTTCACTACAGGAATAACACATTTCAGCTGCCTTCACTGCTGTTCAATGGGAAAAATCTTTTCCAGCAGAGAGAGAGAACTTTGTGAGGAAATAAAGTGACTCACAGCGGAAGAAACTCTGGGATTTGGGATCTGGATGGTTTGAGGTATGGAGGTGCTGGATAACATTTTTCAAACCAAATGTTAGCTGGGCTGGGCTGTTCCTCAGAGGGTTTAGTGACTACAAGAAGAGCAAGCTGAAATCACAACTCCTTCAAAGGAGGCACTGGCTTCCATATATCACCATTTCATGCTTGATGAGAAGTGATTGAAAGCTCCGTCTGGACTTGTTATGAGACATGGATGTGTTGTGCTCAGAATCAGGCAGAGCCTCTCTCATAGCCTGACAGTCCCTGACTTCTTCCCCAGAAGCATCCTGGTCCTAGAAACAAGGGTGATGGCCAGAAGTCTCCATGAGCAGCCCTGGTTGTAGCAATCCTGTGGCAGCCACCAGCCTCTCCAGGCAGTCGTCAGCCCAGTGGAGCTGAGAGGTGGATATACATGGTCAATAATTTAGACAGCACATGTCTAATGGACAGGAACTGTGCAAGACTTTGATTTGCCTCTGCCAGAAATCTCTGCCCATCCTTTGTAGGGGGTGGCCAGGTTCAGTCACCCAGCAGAAGCAGGTCTGTAGGTCACTGGCAGAGCTGCAAGAGCGCAGGAGGCTCTGCTTACCCAGCCATCCAACTGGAGAAGACCAGAAACAGACTGAAGTTAAGGAGTGTTTTTGAAGGCAGTATTTTTGATAGTTTGTTTTTCTGGTTTGCTGGCCTTTTCTCAAAAGGGATAGTGTTTCTCCAAGGGAAGTTTCTTTTTGTGAAGTGACTGACCCGCTGGCACCAGTACAAAGTTTTAGGAGATGAACTCATACTTCTGAGTATGACTCCTTTGCACTGCTGAGAGCTGCTAATGAAGAGGAGCAGGGAGCAGCTAGAAAGGAAGTAAGACCCAGCAGCTTGGGAAATAGAAAGCAGGGAGTAACACGGGCCACAGGGTCCTGATCTGCTACAAGTATCTCCAAAGCAGAGGGGTCAAGCCCCCCCTTCTCCCCAGAGAGGGCGAGCCCGAGGGTCCTCAGCAGGATTTGAACCTCAGAATCCCTCCTCCCTCTTGCTCATCTGCTGCTTGACTCTGTAAGAGCCTAATCTTGCCCGAGTTGCTTTGAAGTTACCCAGGGATTTAGATTTCTGCCTCTTTTAAGGCAAGGCAGAGTGCTGGGGGTGAGCTGAGCAGCACTGTAGCTGTTCCTTCCCTCCCTTAACACAGAGCAGGCACCGCTGACAGCGTTACCAGGGGGGTGGCTCGTCCCCTCCTCCTCTCTCCAGAACACATCTCCTCCTCCTCCTCCTCCCAGCAGGGTTTGTAAGGGAAGGGATCCAACACCCACTGCCCAGCCCTCCACCATAGCATGACTGCCTTCTGCTGGCTCCTTCTACCAGCCCTGTGACTCTCCATGTGCTACAAACAGAACACGAGACCTTTCTGCAAACCCATCTACTTCCACTGCCTGCAAACAAGAGTCCCCAACAGCTGGCCTGTAGGTGCTTGCCGTCTTCCTTAGTTCATATGGACATTAAAGAGTAACTACATCAAGCCTTGCGGTGTATTGATGCATTGCAAAAGGATCCATAAGAATTGAGGGATTACTAAAAACCTCATCCCATCACAGTGATTTACACCCTCTGAATCTACTTGGCTTGTACACAGCACCTTCCAGCCCAAGAAACTATTACACTTTGCAAAAGGGAATCTGATATGTTATGTTAAAATATATTTAAGATGGATTGTTAGCCTTCCTTACTTCCTTTCCAAGGAAGGAGAACAGAGCCAATGTCATTCTGTGAGTCACAGGAAGAACAAAACTGAATCCTTGGGGCCAATGTCTGAGAACAGAGTGGCAAGGGATTTTTCACTCCTGTTTTTCAAATAACCTTGAAGTTTCTCGTTGGTCCACAGCTTTCCAGAAAAAGTGCCTCCAAAACACCATAAAGGCATTGGGGTTTTCACTTTCCAAATCCCTGAAAAATCTACCTGCTCACCCCAAATTTCTTATCACTGCTGAAAATCCTTCTGTGCTTGGGGGCTCATGGTCCCTGCTCCCCTCTAACCCTCAGGCTTTGCCGAGCACAATGAGGGCTGTCAGCAAAGGGCTCCTGGCCAAGAGCAGATGCCAGGAATGTTACCCAGGCTTTGTTCACTGCTGCACCCAGAGAGGCAGAAACACAAGATTCTCAGCTCCAGGTTCATCTGCAAGTCTCCACTCAGGAGAGAAAGTGGCTGGGATCATTTGTGTCTCAGTGAAATCATGAGGCTGTACTCTGTGTGGGAATATCCAGGCAAGGACTTGATTTAGGGGAGTGTGAGATGTGCAGCACCTCTGAGTTTTATAACTTGGAACAGCTTATCTTCTTTTGCATCAAGAAGCATCTGGGAAGCAGCCAAGGGCATAGAGCAGAGGAGATAGCAAGTGGGAAGGGAGAGGAAAAAAGTCAAGGGGAATACAGGCATATTTATAAAAATCAGAACAATAGTTTCCCAGAGCTGCGATAAGAACTATTTTCTACTCACAAATAAAAATGCAACACTGAGTTTTTTTCATGCATTTCTCCTCTTTTCTTAAAAAAAAGAAAAACCAAACCCCTCCAATTTGCCCGAAGCCAAAGCTGTCGTGAGAGCAGCAGTCAAGGTGGAAGGAGTTAATCCTCCTACCTCCAGGAGGGGAGACATCTGCCTGTAGATTTTGGAAGGGACCATGAAGCTGGTGGTCCTAACGCAGTCCCTGGTGAGCATTTGTTCAGATCATCAAGCTCAGTGTGCAACACTCCCTCCAGTCTGAAGCCATTGGCAAGAGCATCTCGAAGGGTGGCCTGGATTTGTAAACAAGCAGAGCTTTGCATCCCCAGCCAGCAACGCTGAGCTTCGCTGGCAGAGCTGCCTCGTGCAGGATCCCTCTGGCTCCCTGCCTGGCTCTTGCAAGTGTTATCAATCGCCTGCTTCCAGCAACATTAAAGAAATCAAACTTTCCTTCTTTCTCTTGCACCCCCTCCCTTTAAATAGCAGCTTAAAAGGAAACAAATTTAGATCAAGGTCAGAGGGATAAAGAGGCTGTTTCTCATGCTCTGAGGAAATCCTTGCCATTGGATGGTGGATGAAGTTATCTCCTAATCCTGTTTGGACATGAATTCAGAGAAAGGCTGGGAGGGATTTCCCAGGAAGTTACAATCCTGTCCCCATCCCCTCTTCTTTGTGGTAAGGCAGGATCCTCTCTGCACACCATTCCCAACAGATCTCTGAGCAGATCTCACATATGGCTACACACAACTGATCTGTCTAGGATGCAGACATGGGTGCATCCCTGGAAACATTCAAGGGCAAGTTGGATGAGGCTTGGAGCATCCAAGTCTCGTGGAAAGTGTCCCTTCCCACGGCTGTGAGGTTAGAACTAGAGGATCTTAACAGTCCCCTCCAACCCAAACCATTCTAGGATTCTGTGATGATTTCATGGGTGTGATTTAGCCTTGATGCCCAGCAGCAGCATCTCCAGACCAAAAACCCCTGAACTGACATACAGAACCACTGCACTGATTTTAATACAATTGCTCACCCAAGCAAAGACAACCACGAGGCTGCAGGTGAGGATGAATTGAAATCACACCTGATCAAAACTAGAACAAGACATGTAGCTTCATACATAGCTCCCACTGGAATCAAAGCATTACTTAAACATCTTTGAAGATGGAAGTAGCACTTTCAATATACATATGACAATATAAAATTAGATATAGGCTTCTCTAATTAAATACATCCCTGTATGAAGCTAAGGAAAGACCAGGCTCCACAGAATCCTTCTTCCCCTTGTAATCATCTCAAGCTACAGCAGAGTATTTCAGTAGCAAGCTGAACAAGAGTTTTAGAAACCTTTAGTTAAAATAACTATCACCCTTGAAACTTCTCATGGGCAAATCTTTGACTAAATCCTACAGAAAAAACAGGAGACATGGAATAAATGAGAAGTGACCCACTCAGTAGCACTTGGGAAAACAGCAAATCTGGAAGAAGAAACCAGCTCCTCCAGGGTTCTGGTTCCTCATCTGGGCACAAGATGTGTTCCCCTTTCCTCAGCCCCTTTAAATCACAAAGACACATCTCCTCTTTTCTTTCACCCACTTAGCCCAAGTAAGTCCAACTAGGGAGAAAATAAAGAAGGGGGATTTTAAGTCCATGTTTAAAACAGCTTATACATTTTGGAGCTCCTTCCAGCTTCATCTCAGCAATATGGTGCTGCAAGCCAAGGTTTTGTACATGTGTCATCAGGGGATCGCATTTACAAATGAGATTAAGAAGCGAAATAAAAATCACTTGAGATGGAGATAACTCACTTGCTGGCAGAGAGCAAGGGGCTGAATTGATCTCCTGGCCCATGTGCACACTTTTCCATCTGCCAATAACACCCAGCAATTAGTCAGTGCTGCAGCACGCAGTGTTTATAGCCTGGGGTTGTAATGAAATCAGCATCTCCCACAGGGAACTTAACCCCTCGATAGAGAATCAGGGTGACAGGAGTGGCCCCTATGGAGTAGAAAGGAAAATACCCAGACCAGTGCTGGCTTTGGCTAAAGTCTCTGAAAGCCTCCAGAGCCCTTAGAGAGCTGTTGACAAACTGTGCTATGTAAAAGCCTGGAAAGGGGCTTTAGGTCTGGGTGTGAATCCCAGAGTTGTTCTGGGTACATCTACAAGGTGCAACTCCCCCTTTCCCACCTCCAGGCTAGATGGGTTCAGGTGATCATCAGCTGGGACATTACATCTCCACTTTAACAGCCCTCCTAGGAGCCAGGCAGTTGGCTTGTCTGCCTGACATCAGGGAACCATCCCCAAGCCCAGACCCAGACAACAGTTTGAGAGGTGGTTTGGGATCATTGAGAGTTGAGAACTCCCCTTTTGGGACACAAAATACCCATGCAGTGCTCCTATACAGACTCCATGATGCCGGGATCCCATAACAAACGCGCACATGCAATCAGCCTTCACACACAGGCAGCAGCCTGGATCTGGACACGTTTAGACTCGTTGCAAAACCTTCCAGGATTTCCAGTCATCAGGTCTAGCAGTGCAGCCCACCTTCCAGATGCTGGAAATCTTCTCCTGCTGCAATGATAGGGGAAGGAGAGCTGTGCACCCACTAAATCAGCACTGACTCTGGACCTATCCATCCATCAGTGTCCTAAAAAACCAGCGTGCTGTAAACCATACCATATAGGTCCACCACCCCAGAGCCTTCAATTTGGTTTTCCTTCCCCCAATGAGCTGCTTCATGCACGAGACATTTTTTCCAGCCCACACTTTCCTAATGAACTCTGTGAGGCTTTGCATAAACAAAGAAATGAGGCACGACAGTTCAAGCCTAAGGAGAAAATATCACAACCATACCAAACAACATCAACAGTTTAGAGAAAACGCTTGGAGCTGTCAATACCCTGCCATGAGTGGTGAAAGGTTTGGGCCACGTTCCAGCTTGAAGTAATAGACAGTTTGCTGGTTTGCTTGCAAATCTTCCTGGGGGAAGACTGCACTTCTCAGCTGCAATCCAGAAATGGTACCGACTACATGGAAATAAGAACATGGGAAAGTCCAAACCAGGATAAATGCTAACAGCCATGAAAAATCTGAAATTAAAGAGCTCTCTGCCAAGAGAGGAGCTCAATAGTTTGGCTCCCCAAAGCTCAGGTCTTAAAATATATCTCAGCACTCCTTAGCTGTACATTCCTAACCCCAGGCTGCTATGTGCACACATGGCCAGGGCATGCAAAAAAAGTTGGATTGGTCCTGGTAGAGGCACCTCAAGCAATGCTTTCCTCTTTCCAAAACAAACACATAGTGGTGCAATGATCCCAAAGAACTCCTGAATGAAGCTCTACAAGATATACTGATATTTTAACTGTGTGCTGAAACTGGGCATGAACCCATATTCAGGTCCAGGCTCACCTTTAGGGCACAGCTTTACATGCCCTGGCCATGCCTGGCACAGCTTTCAAAGCACCCTGGGAACAGAGCCCACGAGAGGACCTTGACCAAGATGAGAAGAGCCAAGCTCAGCAGACCCAGCCATGTTTAAATCCACATGCCAACACCAGAGATAACAAAAGTGAAGAATTGAAGCAACCAAAGGCATTACTCATCCATGACTTGGACTGGAAGCAGAGCCAGGAGCCAAACCAAGATGAAGAACCAGCAATGCTTGTGTAGCTGAGCACCATTCAAGGGTCCATTCCCAGAGGAACCAGCTGTGGCCAGAGCAAAGCAAGGAAGGGCTCTCAGGGTTGAGCCAGTGGAAACAGACCCCAGGAATACAGACCCCACCTACAGTGATGATGAGGTTAGTTCACCTCTGATAGGGTAGAAGGAGCCACCAGCTAATGGGAGCCCTGTGCTCCTCGGGAGAATGATTGGGTTCAGGTGGTGGGCAAGGATCTTCAATCCCTCTACAGGTCTTGGGGTGTGAAGAGCTGCTGGATTAATGGGATTTCAGCAGGGCTGATGATCCTTCTGCAGCTCCCACCCCAGCAGGCATCCTGGATTCCCTGCAGGCACCCCAGACCTGGGGTGTCCGTGGGGCCAGGACAGGCTGGGGCTCAGCACAGCTGTTCTGCAGCTGCATTTTGGTCGTGCAGCGGCAGCAGACGGCTGGGCTGTGCAGATGGGCCCACAGAGACTCGCTGCTTCCTCGAGCTTCTGAGCTCAAGCTCAGCTCCCATAAAGCTGGGTTTTTATGAGCCTCCCCGTGTGTGAGCATGGATGTGTGTGTGCAATCCCAGGGATTTACAGCACATTTAGGCATCGCTTGGGGCCAACATTTTCAAATGCTGTATCCAGAAGCCTGGATCCACTGGGTCTTTGGTTTGTTTTAAAGCTAGTTTATTTTGGATTTGAAAACACAGCCCTGCTCTTCAGCACAAATTGACTTCCTGAGATTGCTTGCTTCCTCCAAACTCTTCTCCTGGCAACTCCATTTGCTCTAGGATTTCTACATAACCCTCCAGCATCTCCTGAGGACCTACCTCCCCCTCCCAACCTTTTCCTCTTTTGATGACTGCAAGGTTGTTAATTTAGTTGGCAACAAAAGACTATCTCAAGACAAACTAAGAGAAAGAGCTTTGTCAAATCTCAAAGGCTTTAAAGAATTCTAATTTGCAATATTTGCTTTTTTTTCTTCTCATTTAGACTTTGGACTCTCTTTCTGACTTTCTTTCATGGTTACAATTTCTACGCTGTCCATCTTTCTGGACCACTGGCTCCTCGGTGCTATTTCTTAGTTTGGTATTTCTTAGTTTTTCCCTGATGAAGGGGAATCCAAACTTGCAACTTAAAACCTTCATCGACGTGGGTTTACATTAAGACATGGTGTTCCTCATGAGATCTGTCCCAGACGACTCTGCTGGAGAAGGGAAGGAGATGTGGAGAGCCGTGGGGAAACTGCATCTTAACCAGGCTCAGCAGGACTCCGAGCAGAACTGTCAGCAGCAGAAGTGGCTGCCCAGGGGGAACTCTCCAGTAATGAAACCAAGGTGGCTGAGCTGCTGACAGCTGCAGAGCAAGCCAGGGGAGAGGTGGGTTTGGGAGCAGAGGGGAATATTTCATCTTCTCTGACTTGATGAGTTTGCATTGGCACAAGACAATGAGGAGCAGATGTCAGGCGGAGATGCCAAACTACCCTGTACATTTTTACAGCAGAAATAATGACACTCTTTCAGACCACTAATGTTTTCAGTTTCTCAGCAGCATGGACTCATTTCTTCAGAAAAGCTCTCCTCAGTGTTCTCCAAGAATGGGTTTTAACCAGTGCTGATCACAGTGCTTCAGCAGCAACCATTTCACAGGGTGCTCCACATCTGCAAATCTGCAATCAGAATAAAACCCCCTTCCCAGAGCTATTTGGATACTACACAGCCTCTGACCATCTGCATCCATCAAAACAAACTTACCTGGGATCATTAAATGTGAATTTCTTCCACAGAGCTTTCTCATAACCTGAGGAACCCCTTTGCCTTTCCTTTTGCTCGAGGACTGTGTTAATTTCTAGAATCATTGAATCATTTAGGTTGGACAAAACCTGTAAGATCATTGAGTCCCATGTAGTATTTCCCATGTAACGACAAATTTAGAAACTCTTGGAAAACTGAAGAGCTCCACTGGGCTCATTTTTGTCATGGATGTACTCTGGGTAAACCAAATTCAGGAAGTTTCAAACCCAGACTATATTACCCGTGAGCATCCAAAATATTCAAGGTTAAATTGTTAAGCATGGGATGGGGCTGCACAAGGAGGTGGTGGAGTCCCCATCCCTGGAGGTGTTCAAGATGTGGCACTCAGAGCTCTGGGCTGGGTGACAAGATGGGGATCAGTCACAGGTTGATGATCTTGGAGGTCTTTTCCAACCTAAATGATTCTGTGAAAGCTCAGGATTTTCAGGATGTTTTCTCAGGGTACATGCACAGCAATAGTGTTCTGGTTTGGGGTTTTATCTTCCTTTCATGGTTCTGTGCTTCCACATGATCATGTAAAACAAAACAAAGGTAAGTCAACAGAGGAGGAAAAAGACATGGCTTTTGCTGGGGGAAAGAGGGAGAAAGGGAGGAAAAAAGAAAGGAGAGAGAAGGGAAAAGGTGGTGAGGGGAGTCCTGCAGTTTTCCTGGCACACACTGCTGTAGGAAGGATTGAGACTAGGAGGGCAGCACCTGGAATAAAGA
Source organism: Manacus candei (assembly GCF_025592945.1). Classification (NCBI taxonomy): domain Eukaryota; kingdom Metazoa; phylum Chordata; class Aves; order Passeriformes; family Pipridae; genus Manacus; species Manacus candei. The sequence continues at coordinate 29,783 of NW_026138101.1, read as the reverse complement.
TGAGGTACTACTGCTGCCCCTGGCAAAGTCTTGATGCTTCAGTGGAAGAAAGAGGAAGGAGGATCCCAACCTACCAGAGGAGCCACCAGGACATTTCATGTCCAATCAGCACTAACTGGCAACTCCAACATCCTATGGGATTTGTAAGCAAGGAGCATCCTGGAAGAGGCAGAGCACTGGAGAAAGGGAGTGATGCCTGAGCCAGGACAGACAGGAAGCTCTGTCCCAGCTGGGATTATGCAGGAGCATCAAAACCTCTTTTTTTGGTGATATTTCCTATCTCTGTAAGAGAATTCTGGGTTCTTTTTTTTTTTTTTGCAAGCATTCACCTGAAAGACAAGATCCATCTCCAGAAAACATCCCAACCACCTCACTTTTTTTTGAGAACACAAAGGAAAGAGGGAATTATTCTGTGGTGTCATCAGCTGAACTGCCATTCAGAGAGCTGTTAATTTGAGGGTTTACAAAATGTGCATTTTTCCTGGAAAGATCATACAAATCAAGTGTCTGAACTGTAGTTACCTCTTTACAACCTGCCAGATTTTTCTCCATTAATGAAACACAGTTAAATATTCCAGTTCACCTTCTACAAATCTATTGTGGCATGTCCTGGAATCCAGCTCATGTCTATAAACACATATACTATTATCTTTACTTCCTCCTGCTTATTGGCAATGGCTGATAATCTTTCAGTTGTGGTATGCAAAGCCAAACATGAACCAGTATTTTCCATAATGGTTGTAATTTTGGCCTGTAATTTTATCACTCCAATCTAAATCCACTTCAGAAACACCATAAACTAATTGTCACCGAATAAACTGAAACTTCGGAGTGGTTTATAGAAGTGATTTAATAAAAGGAAAATAAAAAGCAAATGCAAGCCATAATATTTTTGGCAAAAAGGTCAAATATTTCTTTCTCTTTACCTCGTTTGAATGCAAGAAGCTGCTTCTTCTAAATGCACTCACAGCAGGTTTATTTGTCTTGGATTACTCAGCAGCAGATATAACAGTTTTACAGTGAGAATTGTTTAAAAAAAACCCAAAAAAACCCCTCCAAAGCAAGGTAAACAGATCAAATTTGTACACAGTGAAGATATCCTGGCCCTAATTTTTGATAAAATATTAAATGCTAAGTGTTAACAACATGACCATGTTCTCCTTTCACAGTTTAAGCTGTTTTCACAGTTTGCAAACCCAAACTGTGTGAGTTTATGTTGGGTCATAATCTGAGTGATGGCTGTGAGGCTGCCTCACTTCATTCATATTAAGAAACAATATACAGAGGATATAAAGTGATCAACTGCATTTACACTGATTGGAAAAAAAAAAAAAAGCCTTTGCACAAGTAGTAAACAGGGAGTCTGGGTCTGAACACTCGAACTGCTGCTGATCATTCCTGAAGGGACATTCAGAACCTCCCAGTGCAGGTGGGTCTGGGAAAGGCAAATGATAACAAGTTTTCCAGGAGTAACCCCAAAATAACCCCCGCTCCCAACTGCAGAAGTCAAACAACCCAGTTTGCAGGAGCGCTGGGTTTTCAGGCAGTGACACGTGAGGGTTTGCAAGCGACGGCTCTGCAGGCGGAGGGAAAGAAAAAGGCCCCACATTTATTCATAAAAAATATCTGCTTCGAAACTGCAGCAGGAGCCTGTTTATAATAAACCAACAAATGATCTAGAGGCTGCTGTTTGGCACAGGAATGGCCCGGGAGAGGCTTGTATTACATTTCTCTCTCTCAGCGTTCATGGTATAAGGCAGAACAGGCTGAAATTTATGTTCTCCTGGTACTGCCGTCCTGGCTGTGCTGCTCCAGAGACAGTTCTGGCACAGTCCCTCGCTGTGCTATATGTTCCTTCTCCCTAGATTTATTACCAGAGGTTGGGGTGAGGGCAGAGGGGCATTTCTGACTTCTTTATGGTGATGGAGGCACTTGAAGAGGCCAGGGCAGACACAGATAAGTAGCCCCTGAGCCAGCTACTGACCACCACCCTCCCCTGTGTTTTGTTCTGCTCTGGGCCACCTTGGTTTGTAACATAAGATCATCACTGCTGGGTCTGGATTATGTGTAGGTTTGGAGAAAAAGGGGAAAATGAGAATTACTTTGTAGTGTTTTTGTTGCTTAGGTTTTGGTCTCTCCTTCTAGCTTAGCAAGTGGAGCTGTGTGAGTGAGTCCCATCTGTCCGTCCATCCATCCATCCATCCATCCATCCATCCATCCCTCCATTGAGTCATAGAAACATGTAATCAGTAAATGGTTTGGGTTGAAAGGGACCTTAATAATCATCAAGTTCCAACCTTCCTGCTGTGTGTGGGGATATCTTCCATTAGACCAGACTGCTCAGTGCCCAATCCAACCTGGCCATCCTTCCACCCATCCATCCAATCTTCATCTTGGTCAGCAAGACATTTTCTGCCAGAGGCATCCCAGGAGGGCTTTGTCAAACTTGCAAAGAATCAAACCAGGAAACCCAAACCCCACCAGGATCTTCTCTCCCAGTGCCTGACAGGGAGGAATGACCTCTGCTAGGTCATGTTGCTTCCTTTGATACAGCAGTTTCTCCATTACTGTGAGATAATCTGTGCAAAGAAGATATGGTGTGTCCTCCAAGTCTGATGGTAGAAAAAACAGGCCACAGAAATGTAAAAAAAATGTCATCTTCAGCCTCTCCAATTCTGAGTCATAGTATGGAGAGAAATCTCTCATCCCTTGAGGGATGTTTCTGGTCACAGAAGGAAATCCAGCCTCTGGGGGAAGCTGGTCATCCACCTCCATGAGATATTTTGATACCAAAGCCAAGACTATGAGCTCAGGCAGTTTCTGTGCTGGAGATAATGTGGATCTCCCTGACCCTTTGCAGAGCAGCAGCAGCCCTTTGGACCAACATTCCTGTAGGATTTCTGACCATTGTGTTACATTTTGATTTTGACACCCACAAAAGCCACAGGACCACGGGTCATGGTTTGCTAAATAAATTTCCATCACGACTAGGAGAAACACTTGATTGAAGCTGCTGAAGTTTTGTCCATCAGAGCAACCACCCTGATGCCTTTTCCCTTTGCAAAATAGTGTGAGAAACTGATTAAAGAGCTTCGCAAGAACTGGATATTGCTGTTTATTGTTGTTGTTTTACAGAATTAAGTCTCGACTGTCAGTGAAACAGTAGCAGCATAAAATACGGTGCTGTAGTTACAGTGTATGTCTTGACCCCTATAAATTACTCATCAATGCAACAGCCAGGAAAAGCCAGAAATCAGGCAGAGAAAAACAGGGGAGGAAAGGGTTTTTCAGTAAAAACCTCACTGTCTGCTCTGTACAATTCAGACTTTAACATAATGTTGTTTCACCAGGGTAACAGCCCTCAAATGCCCACGTATTCTATTATGTGATTAAATAATAATAAATATATACACACAGATACATAGGTACACATACAGAAAAAAAAGAAATTGTCTTTGATGGTAGACCAGGGTTAAGTTCCTACCAAGATGGATAATTTATTTACATTTCTTCTTAGTATTATGAATTGATCTTTCCACCAGCACAACTCAGAGATACTCAGGTCATTTCTTTTCTGCTTCTCTTTCCTTATTTTCTTTATGAGATAATAGTCAATTAGGACTCAAAACTGACCAGAACTCTTCCACTTATTAGGGTTTGAGCCACTCCTGACATTACTTGATAAATTTTTACTCTGATTTAATAAGAGACTCAGTGTCAGAAGGATACTGAGGCTTTTTAACCATTTTTCATGCTTCATTCTTCATGTTTACCCTTTGCACATCACTTGGGAGAGAGACACAGCTTGGGCTGTTTAACTTTGGGCATTGGGTCCCTGGCAGTCCCTTTGCTCTTGGATTCCCATGATTTTAGAACGAGAGAATTATGGAATGGTTGGTGTTGAAAGGGACCTTAAAGCCCATCTCATTCCAACCCCCTGCTATGGACAGGGACACCTTCCACTACATCAGGTTGCTCAGAGCCCCGTCCAACCTGGCTTTGACACTCATTGGGGTGTCCCTATGTTTGGACTGAGAGAGAAACAAGCTGTTGGGGTGGGGGTCTGTCACTTGTTTCAAAATATATTCCAGTGGGGATTTACTTTTTATGTTGCTGTTGGTTTTAAATTATTATGTTCCAACTTGCCTCAGATTGGGTTTGGAAGCTGCAAAGGAGAGACTGTGGGAGAAGAAGGAGTGGGGAATTTAGGATGAGATATGTCTGGTGGCAATGTGGAGGGGGGGAGAGCAAAACCCAAAAAGCAAGAAATGGAGGTGGAGAGTGTCAGGGAGAAGGAGAGGAGAATAATAGCACGGGTGCCCTCTAGTCAGCACCAGTGTTTCTCATCTCCAACATCTCTCCCTGAGTATCCCATGTTTAGAGATGGGCAAGGACTTCAGTCTGGCTGTGATCCCGAGGGAAATGATGCCATGCAGTGACCCAGGAGCTTGGCACATCAGGGCATCCCACACAGGGCCCCTCATCCTCGCTCCACCCAGTGCATCAGCTGGGTCCCCCCTCATGCCACCTTTGGACCAATGGCTCTGCAATGGCAACGCTACCAAGTGTGCCCTGGGATCTGATTTCCTTTCATGGCCAGGTGCTTTTAATAACCCTCTGCCAAGTGTGAGTGGTGTGGCTGCAAGTGATGCCTGGAATGAAAAGAGGAAAGAAAGAAAGAGAGAGAGAAGAAAAAAAAAAAGTCAATGAAACAGAACAGATAATTTTGCAATTTAATTTTCCGTCTTCTCTAATAATGGTACCAGTGTCACGTTTGATGGATGGAACTGTTACGTGAGGCCTCTCAAGATTAATTCCCCTCCTGTAACTTCAGCAGTGATTTTCCAGAGCAGCCTCTTGGCTCCCTTATTCAGTCTTCCCCCTGGTCCCTTCCCCTCTCCCTTCCCCAGCCTTCTCCTGCTTAGAAGAATGTTTTGGATCAAAGCCGACAAGGAGAGTTAGGCTGGGTGTAAGGGCTGGCTTTCATGTTTGCTGAGGAGACTTGAGTCCTTTTCCTGAAGGAGAACACAGTTTTTATGTGGAAAACATCAGCAATCAGACCTGAATATCCTCTGTTCCTTATCAGAAACGGCTGACTACTGCACAAATACGGCATATCTGTTCCTTCCAGGATCTTGAAGGATCTACATTTTTTACCATCCTGCTTGGGCAGAAATCTCTGAAGCCCATTGAAAGTTACACCGTAATCTGATCTCCATATTTTCTCAAGCCGGGGGATCTGGAATTTAAAGGCAAGGTTTGATCTTATCTATTTTTTATCTGATGATGCTGGCTCCACCAAATAAGATTTATCTGTAAAGAAAATAATGCAATTAATGTCCCGGCTGCCGAAGTCTTTATGGAGACCTTTCAATTTTTGCTACTCAGAGCACTCCAATTAAATGTAACTCTGTAAACCTGAGTGAACCAGACCCTTATTTGAGAACATGCAACGCTCCTAAATTAAATTTGTGGACTTGTGGAAATGGTTCAGGCTTTTTTTGTGTGTGAAAGGGACACAGAGACACTGTTCTGAGCAAACCCCAGTTGCTCTCCCCTCGCCTGGCAGGGAGCACACGTACCACTAACAAGTGCTATTACTGCACTTACGTCACTGAGGCATTTTCTCCTTCTGGCATCCTCTCTGGCATCCCAGGGCTGAAGGGGCTCCAGGAAAAAGCAAACTTGCTGTCCTGGCAGGGGGGCAAAGGATACACGTGAAAGGCTGTGCAAGGCATCAGCAAAGTGTGTGTGCTGAGCACCATGGTGCCTGTGGCTCAACCCAGAGCCAAATCCAGCAGGATCTCAGTCAGTCCAGAGGGACCAACTGAGTAGGATACCCAGATCCTTAAACATCTCCAATAGATCAAAGAAACAGGGGGATATTCCTCAAGCTGGTAGCTCTCTTAGTTTTCCAGCATTTTGGAGCCCCCATGGAGTGCCCCATGGCAACCTTCCAGCAGGACTGATACCTGGGTTCTGCTATCCAAAGAGGGGAAAGATGTACAGAAAATAGATCTTTTTAAATATCGAGGAACTTCAGATCAGCAGCTTCCAACTAAACAGTGCCCAGTCCCCTCCAGACTCTTCCAGCTTCTCTTCTACAGTTTCTCCTCCTCTGAAGTTCAGGAGCAGAAGAGGCAGGAAAAGAGTGGAGGGACAATCTGGGACTGCCATTCCTCTTTGAGCTGAGCCATTCATGATGCCACCCTGGGCATCACCCCCAGGGTTTCTCAGGAAAACCAAGCCAGGCACAGCACGTGGTGTGAAGGGTCAGCAGGGGTGGGTTAGAAGGGGAGGTTTCACCGTGAGCAGGTTCACTGTGAATGGGTTCATTCACTGCAATTCTGATTTTTGGCTTTGCTTTTCCGTGCAAAAGCAAAACAGCATTTCTGGCTGATCTCACCTGAATTATTTCCAAACTGCTTTCCCTCTGAGTTATTTGGGTTTGGAACAAGTCTGAAAAAATTAATTGTGCACCCAGTCCTAGGATTTTGCTCTATCAGCTGGCTTCAGCGTTTCCCTAGCTGCATTTTGGCTGCAACAACCTCCAAGACGGAAAATTGTGTTCCTGTCCTGAAATCTGTCTTAGCCTCTTGTTCATCCAAGATGCTGATGGGAAGAACTCTCTCCATGAAAAAAACAAAACAAAACAAAAAAGTTGCTTTGAAATTTCTACAGTCAGGAAAAACAGTGATCACGAGAAAGTACACACACCTGTTAGTTGCTATTTTCTGATATAATCTATATTTTTCTTTATTAAATTTCAGAGACCTCTGGGATATTATTGTCCTCCTCCTTTATGGATCACCTTTATCTAAGCCTAATTTCCCCACTTAAAACTTCATTTCACAGGATTAATGTTACTAAACTTCACGGTTGTTCATCTCTCTGCCCCCATTTTCTTTGTTCATGGAAGACCATCAATAAAATTCCCTTCTTGTTAGTGAAAGTCTTTTTTTGATAAACATTGCTTCATATATACATCTTTTTGTTTAAAAATGGCAATGCTACTTAATAACAAACTGTGAGGCCTCCACAGATGAGCGTTGCAATCCTGGCTGGAAATAATTTAAAGCAACTTTACCAGATGTAAAAGGGCAAGAGTAAATCACAAATTCACTTTGTCACAACCACATGGATTAACTAACCTGAAGTCTTTGGAAATGGCCATATCTGACCCTAGTAAGAGCTCTTCTCTCAGCAGTGGCAGATCTTCAGCTGATCTTCACATCACAAAAGGAAATGGCTTCAAACTGAAAGAGAGCAGATTTAGATTATATACTAGAAAAAAAATTGTTCCCTGTGAAGATGGTGAGGCCCTGGTACAGGTTGCCCAGAGAAGCTGTGGCTGCCCCATCCCTGGAAGTGTCCAAGGCCAGGTTGGATGGGGCTTGGAGCAATCCTGTTCTAGTGGAAGGTGTCTCTGCCCATGGTAGGGAGGTGGAACAAGATGAGCTTTAAGGTCCCTTCCAACCCAAACTATTCTATGATTCTGTGAACCTTGATGATGTTCAGGTGGGCTGAAGGCTGAAGGTACTTCAGGCAGGCTGGATTTGAGGGGACTGGCCACCCAGACATGGAGGATGAAGACATGGGCACCCTCAGTGTAGATCAAAAAGCTGGTGAACCATAAAGATGCCACTCTTGGTTGGAGTCAAGCCTGCCTGGCCCTGTATCTGACCTTGCTTTCCTCTGAGATGAACCCATTCATCTTCTCTCATGGTGGCAAAAGCTTTCACGTGAATGAGCATGGAAGGAGCCCAGACCTTACAAGGTTTGCCCCATCCTACCTGGGAACAGGCTCTCCACACACCCCTGGAATGGGATGGGATGGGATGGGATGGGATGGGATGGGATGGGATGGGATGGGATGGGATGGGATGGGATGGGATGGGATGGGATGGGATAGGATGGGCCTCATCACTTTGCTAATCAAAGACCTTGCCCATCACGAGTTGAGGAAATCAGTTACGTGCAGTAAAACTGAAATTTCCATTCCTTGTGTAAACACCATGTATCTCTCCAACGGTGTCCATAAAAAAGTGCAAACTCAGCAGCTGGAATAGACTGGGCACCTCCGTGCAGTGAGCGGTTACCAGGTGGTCTCTGTCACAGGAGGTGATTTATGCTCACTCTCTCCCTCTTGGGCTGCTTTTATTTAGTTAGTGGGAGTTTGACAGCCCAGAGGTCACAGACACTCCAGTCACTAGTGGTTTCTCTACTGAAATGGAGAAATGCCTGTAGGGAGGGGAGGGGGGAACAGGATGGGATGGGGAAAGAAGAACTGAGCTGAATGCACGCTAGTGTCAACCACTGCAAAACCAGCAGGGCCATAAATAGTAAAGGTTTTGGGAGATGAGGGGCGATGAATAGTGCCTTAATCACAAATGAAATGTCAAGGGAGGAGGGGGAAGGGGCTCTGTATTTATTCTCTCTTGCATGAGATTTAAAACCAGAGAGACAGCATCCTTGGGGATCTCACAATGAATTTTTTCTACACATCCAAGGAAGGAGCTTGTCCAGGCTTTGTACAGCTTGCTTTTTTTTCTTTTTTTTTTTAAACCATGTTCAACTAAATTTTTGAAAAATGAGTTCATGACACTACTCCTTTCTTTCTTCTGCCTTTCTCTTTGGGTTTGTGCAAGCCACTTAAGATACATCCTTACCTCAGTTTAAACAGGTTGTGGGAGGGCATAGGGAGAACAGCCCTCTTGAGACATCCTCAGAGAGCTCCAGAGGGAAGATTCAGCAAGGAGGAATAGCATATCCTGAAGGATTCACACACAGCTGAGGTCCTGTACATCCCTGAGATGTGGCACCTCAGTTTTGCTGTGGTGGATGTACATATCTCATGGTCTTATAGCCCTTTGGTTAAGCCCAGATGGAGAAGGATTGGGCGCCTGAGGTTAGAACCCTCCTGGAAATGAAATGGTGATGATGCTTTCCAGCTGCTCCAGGATAGTCCTGCAACAGCACTTCTGCACCCTTACTGTGTCTGAAGGACCACAGACAACGTGGGGCTGCAGCAGCTCCTTTCTGGGTCCCTGCTTTCAAACATAGGGACGGTATTAATTAGCATCACTACTCCTGATTTACTCAGCAAGTCAACAAAAGAACACCTCCAAAATCTTTAATACTTGAGCCAGTTTCATTTCCTCTGGGATCCAAAGCCTGGGACCTGAGACAGTGCTACACCCTCCCTTTCCACACATGGCACGTGTTCCTTGAACTTTGTCTTCATTAGAAATGTGTAATTTGTGATCTCAGCGGTACCTCTGCACGGAGCCAGGAGCAGCACTGTTGGCTTTCATGGAGATACTCTGGACTTACATCAAGGTGAATGAGATCAGTCCATTAGCCTCCCTGGCAAGCTCCCTAGAACATTGTTACAATTTACTCTGGTCCCTGAAATGCTCTAGTTTTGGCCAATGGCTTCCCCTCCCTTGTAGTCTGCATACATCCAGGTCACCAAATCCCGAAGTGTCCTCCAAGGTCCCAGGAATCGTGGTTTGATTTCACACTGGACATTTTGTGCTAGAAGAAAAATGGTCTGGGTCCTATTTTCTAAGGTTCCCAGTCCAGGAAATGCAGGAAGCTGTTCAGTTCAGGTTTTTCTTGTGTGACAGATTAGCTTTTTCATACATCTGCTGATACAATGCTCAAGGATAATTTGACTTTCCTTGGGGAAAATAAACAGCTGGAAAAGTTACAGGGGAAAAAAAAAGAAAGAGCTTTTCCCAAGAAAATCTCCCCTCAAGTTCATAGGAAATTGCAGTGACCTACAAAGCACAGAGCAAGAGTTGATTGGGCTGGAAGGGTTTGAGAAAGCTGTTGGAGCTAATTTTTCCCTAAGGAAGAAACAGCTTTGCCTGCTCTGTGAAAGAGACCTGCTCTATGGGAAGGGATTTGGACTTTACCCCTTGGGCAGTCCCCCTGCAGCCAATGGAAAGACTCCTGAAGGAAGAGGAGCAGAGCAGCAGAGGAATGTTATCAGGCTGAATTGGGCACTTCTCTCCCAGGAGTGTCACAAAGGACCAACGAAAGGTCATAAACACTCAAAGATCTCACGATAAAGTGGATCTCATCCACGTAATCCCGTTACAGAGGACCTGCGGGATGGCTTGTGTCAGATGAAGATAGGGAACAGATGAAGGGAGATCTCCTAAGAGAACATCAGCATCTTTGAGGGTGGGAGGTCACTGCTGTCTATGGAGGCTAATGAGAAGTGCAATGCAAAAGCAATGTGTTACCATTACACTGCAAGAATGACTCAATCCACATGGACAAGGGCTACTCCTTGCTATTGGCTTATGGACATCCCTCCTGCTGATGCCAACACAGGAGCCATGGGACTCCAACCAGATCCTAAGGAGAAGAAATCAGTGTAGCAAATCTTATTTCCAGTTTGGGATTCTTTACTCAAACCCTGAATGTTCACCCAGAATGCCATGATTTGTCTGGTTTTGGACGGAAAAACAGTGAGAAAATATGTATCATATCATAAAACATATAAGTTTCATGACTCACCCAGAGCCTAACTCCTGTGTGATCAGTATTTCTGAAAACTGAGCAAATTACTTAAGTACTTGGTGTGCACTTTAAGCTCATTATAAGCAGCCAGTTAAAAAAAAAAAAATCTTGTCCGTACGTGTTTTTTTGCTCAATGAGGTGTTAAATAGGAGATGCTCTTTAAACAAACTAATCCATCCACGAGAAAATATACAAAAGGAAGGCTTTGGAGTGACATTTACCTCTCCCCAAGCACGTCAGAAACGCCGCCTGTCTTCTCACTCGCCATCACCGAGGGAGAAAAGGATGAAGTGGGAAGGTCTCCGTCTTAGCAAAACAGCTGCCGCAGACTTGAAAGGCGAGTGGCAAGGTAGAGAAGTCTGACTGAGATCACAGGCACTTCTGGCTGATAGGATCTCCGGGAAGTGAAGACAAGGTGTGAGAAGTCTGTTCTTTCTTGTATCATCGCAAGGGCTCTTTTTTGAAGATAAGCCCCTTTCGGGGGGGATGGGGGTGTCTTTGCACTTCAAGGGCGGGCGCGTTTCCACCTCCCCTCTGTTTGTTTTCTAATTTTCTTTTCACTCTCACGTCGGCTCTCCGTGACCCTCTCTCTCATCAGCATCAGCACCACCTCCTCACGGGGCCCCGCAGACAGGGGTTAAGAGGCCTCCCAAAGGAAGGGAGTTTTACAGAGAGGTCTGGGGGAGACGGGCAGGGGCTCAGGTGGAAGGGGTGTGGGAGAGGAAAGGTGTGGAGGGAAATGCCAGGACACCCGAGTGTGCTTCAGAGCAGCGACTGCCACAGTGATGGACCACGGGAAGAGTCCTGACATGATTCTTAAGCACCATCCACACTCAGGCCAAATATAAAAGCAGGGAGACGCAAAGAAAATTCAGAGAAAGATCCAGAAATGCAGCACTTTAGCAGACACATGGCCCAGTGCTCCTGGTGAGGACACTCCAAGCTCTTTTTGTTCAAAACCGAGGGGTTAGTCATCTCTAACAACTTCTCTATGTAAAATGGAGCTCTTCATTTACAGTTTCCACTACTTAAAAATCCTACGGAGTTACCCAACTTTATGAAACAGCAAAGGGAATTCTTGCAAATGTTGCACAGGTAAAAGGGTGCTGGTTTACTGGGAGCCCTGAGGATGGACAGCCAGCAGGAGCACAACTGGATTGTTCTGCCAAAAATAACCATTTTTGATAAAAATTTGGATTCAGGGGTCTTCTGGAGATTTGGGATGTATGGCAAGCAATGCTTCCATGTATGTATGATGTTCAAACCCCATGCTGTGACACCCAAAACAAAACAGCAGGGAGAAATCCAGGTGTGGCACGCTGGGTGCACTGTCGGGTTGGTCACACAAAACACAACAAAGTTCAGAAAAACAAATAAACAAAGAGAACAGAAGGAAGCATTGCCAGGGAGGAAGAGGGAAATGAGGCGGGGAGGGCTGGTAATCTCCCACTTAACTCAGCCCATGTCTCCTGACCCCGCTCCACAGATCCCCTTTCTGATTACTCCACCCCAAGCCCCGTAACACAGTCACGTATCTTTTCATCAGCTCTTCCTTCCTCTGGGTCCAATCTCTTATGCCACAAATGAGTGAGTTCAGGGTTTTATTAGTAGAAACAGGGGATTTCAGGCTCTGAGCACGACTGGGAGCCCCTGCTGCCGAGCAGGGACCTGCTGGCGGGCTGCTGCCCGTGTCAGGTTGTTGTACAAACATCACCCCCTACAGACCCCCGCCTTGGTCACCAAGTCAAGCAGTGGAGACAGTTTGCCCAGTAGTTTGACCTTTCACCTCCCCTTTACTAAATAGACCTAATTACTGCGTTTGTCTGTCATTTAAGCAACAAATGACTCCATTGAGGTCATCTGAGGGAAGCTGGAGTTCTTAGCTGTCATCTCGAGAGAGCTCGGCTAATTTTATCCTGCTGGGGAAGAAAGCCCTGTGAAATTTTGCTGGAAGGCTCAGTTACAATTGCTGTTTCCTGGGAAGGGTTTGGTGACACACTCATTGCTCAAGAAAGCAAGGTATGGCCCCACCAGCTCCTCTTAGTTCGCAGTCCTCTTTGATTTCTAGTGATTGTAGGAGAAATCCTAAAGGAGAGACTTTCTGGGACCACTGAATGGAAAGCAAAGCAAAATAATAATAATAATAATAGCAATAATAATAATAATAATAAAAAGTAGTAGTAGTAGTATGGTAGAATAGTTATTATTATAATTATAATGATGATAATAATAGTAATGAGATTAACTGTCATTAAATGTCACTTGTAATTTTCTTTTCTAAATCCAGATCTTCCCACCGGAAATGTCAATACTCCCAGTGTGCTGACCACCTTTTTTCTGGCAGAAAAAAAAGAGCCAGAAAAATACAGATGTATTTGTTTCAATGGCGGTCCCTCTGCAGTTTTCTGCACTTGCAGTTCTGATGAATCCCAATAGTGTGCTTTGTGGGTAGCAGGCAAAATGTTGATGAAAGAGGTTAAGCCTGGAGAAAACTCAAAGAAAACAAAATGTGTGCAGAGAAGGACAAGGCAAAACTAGAAAATGGTAGTGTTTCCCCTCTGCCTGTACACATAGAAATCTCAGAATTAAATTAGGGAGATAGATAAATCTATTTATACAGAGAATCACTGAAATTATTCATTTGTCTGTTTGCACATACACGGATTTGTACAGAAGTGGGTCTGGAAGGGGCATTTAAAAGGTCATCTTTCTACCTCTAGGTTCAATCAACTCCCACAGACCCATTCCTGAGAGACATGATCCTGACTTATCTTCAGCCTCTTTCCTCTCCCAGCACTGGAGACCCCCAGTCTCTCTGGGACATCCCTTGCACAGCCCTCTTGGACAAACTAGTGCATAGAATTATAGAGTCATGGAATAATTTGGGTGGGAGGGACTCTAAAGCTCAACTCATCCCAACCCCCTGCCATGGGCAGAGACACCTTCCACTAGCCCAGGTTGCTCCAAGCCCCGTCCAACCTGGCCTTGGACACTTCCAGGGATGGGCCAGCCACAGCTTTTCTGGGCAACCTGTGCCAGGGCCTCACCACCCTCACAGGGAAGAATTTTTCCCCAAAATCTAATCTAAACCTACTCTCTTTCAGTCTGAAACCAATAGATTAGCTCAGGCACAAGGGTCCCTGCTAAGACATGTTTAGAAGTCATGCCAAGGCTCTGGGAATATCTCTGCATTTCCAGCCGCTTCACCTCCAGAATTGCTGCAAAGGATGCTTTTCTAGTTCACCTCTTTGGCTGTATCTCCCTTCTCTATGTACCTCATACTCTGGCTCTTCTCTGCTGCATCAGATGCTCTCCTCCTGTCCTCACCTTGCAGCCCATCCCCACCCATGCTCTCCTCTGTCCTTCAGATTCAAGACCTGGCCTCTGGATCTGCTGAGAGCCCATCTCCATCCCTGCCGTTCCATTTGAACAGGCACCTCCCTGTTTTCTGCCAGGCTCCTCCTCCACGTGCAAGGGGTCCCCCTTAAACATCTGCAAAACATCTCCAGCCTCCTCAGCCCCCTCTGTAAAGCTCTCCACCACCATGGTGCCTTAAAGACAAAACAAAACATGACAGCAGCCGGGATTGTTGTTGTTCCCATCGCGCTAATGTCAACTGAGCGCTTCCTCCCACTGTCCCCGTCTGTCTCCATCCATCCACAGCGTCTCCTCTGCTCCACCACCCTGGCAGGCTGAGCTGAGGGAGATCTAAGGGCTGCTCAGCCTCTGCTGCTGGCAAAAATCACCCCTCAGGTCACCCTAAGGGGAAAACACCTTGCTTGGAGCAGCTCTGAGGGATTGGAGGTGGTCTGAGGTATCAGAGTCACTCTGCTCCAAAAGGGGACAAAAAAAGGGAATTTTTCCCACAAGAGGGTCTCGGTGCCTGCATGAGGCAAATGGGCAGTGTGGTAAGGCCCAGGAAGAGCTGTCAGACCAGCAGAGCCCGTCCCTCAGTCCAAGAGGGGAACACCCACGGCCGAGGTTTGAAAGGCGAGAAGATGGTGACGGACACGGGCACGCTCAGTGCTCTGATTCAGCCCCGTCTTTCAGCAGGGCTTAGATTAAGTCTGTCAAACTCACATCTTTTTCTCCCTCTTTTCACTCCCCCTTTCTCTGCTGACACAACCGTGCATCGCTCAAGGCATGTTTGATCAGCAAAACGTGGTGTTCTTTGCAGAGCAAAGCAACCCTGCAACAAGGCAAAGAAACTGCCTAAACAAGGGACTAAAATTGTTTTATCTTTGTTTTCCTGGTCGGCAAGTCCCAGGGAGACTCCCAGGGATTTATCTTCTTTCTATAAGCAAAGATTTGCTCCATCAGAACCACTGCAGAAACAGTTAAAATAATCCTGCAGTGTTATCCTTGCCTGGAGGTGGGAGTTACACTGCACTGCCCGGGTTAAACTGGAGCAAAATAAAACCAAAATAAACTTATTTTACTCTATTTAGTACCATTTTTTCGGCAGCGTGAGTTGCAGCACCCCAACCCCATGTGCGTGGGTCTCTGTCCCGCATTACCTGCAGGACAAAATGTTTTTGGGGAGGGAGAGAGGAGCCCAAACGAAATGCAGCCCCTTAACCAGGATTTGCCGGCTAAAGCTTTTCATGTGCAAATAACAGAAGCAGGAAAATAGCGAAGGGACTTTATCGTTGCCCCATTGCAAAATTTAAATAAACATAATTTCTTATGCTCAAAGGATATTTTGATGAAAAGGTTAATGTTATTACAGGTGCTTAAAGGGTTTTAAAAGCCTTATATCACTACACGGGATGAAAATGTATAGGAAGAGACAGCGAACATTGTAATAACATCCTCCTTAGTTCCTCCACTGACAGATCCCTGTTTCATTAGAGCACAGGCGGGATTCTAATAAGGTTGAAACACAGCCTTCAAGTTTATGGCTGTTCACCCGAAACAGAAGGATTTTCTCTCTTTTTCAATCCAATTTTTTTTCATGTCCCCTAAATCTTGTCTCCTCCCCCCTCCTTTCCGTCACCCACCGAGTGGAACATCGTGGATGGTACGTCAAGGGAACACGGCAACACCTCCGAGGCCAAGTTCTGCTCTTCCTTCTTAACGAGATGACGAATTTTATTTAGATTTTGGCATCTCTGTGCTGACAAAAGGGCTGGTCTTAACTGATGTGTTTTGGTGCCGTGTTTGGAGAGATACTGGAGGAGGTATCAACACCTCCCAGGACTGGAATGGGGAAAAGGGGAAGTGTAAAAAAATATTGCCTTGTACTTAAAAAAAAAAAAAAAAAAAAGAGAAGAAAAAAGAAAGAGACAGTTGCAACACCTTACCTAGTTCTCAGCAGATTTTAGCTCAAGGAAAACCTGTGTGTACGACTGCAGCCACCACAAGTTCCCGAGGCTTGGATGGAAGGAATGAAGCCTGTGTTTGTTGTGGAAAGGCACGGGGAGGTTATTTGTTTGTGGTGATAGGTCAGTGTGGGACCATCGACTAGAAACCTAAACTGTCAGCCAAAACACCCAACCCAGCCAGGCACCGTTGTGTTTTGTTGGTTTGCATTGAGGATGGGTGAAATCAACTCAAGACACGCTTTTCAGGAAAAATAAATATCTATGGGAACAAATTGTCAAAAAAAAAAAGGAAGAAATAAAATAAAATAAAGAGCGTGGTGGAGCCTTTGAGCCAAGCAGTGGGAGCGCTGACCTCCTGCTGTCTGTGTACCCTTCCTGAATAAATATTACTGTTGTGCACAGATAAAAGATTATTTTTATAACAAAATTAGCTTCTCTGCACTTCTCCACTGGGCAAAATGCTGAACTTCAGTTGCTCTGAATTGAATGGGTGAACAGAAACTTCCCAAGGCTGAAAAATTAAATGAAGAGCCCAATAAAATTGTGAAAAAGAGATGATCTGTGTATTTTTTATTTTTTCCCCCCTTACTTCTACAGATCTATCTGATTGCTGTAGTTGCCTGGTCTTGTATTTACCTCTTGCCTTAACATTGGTCTGACACCACTGAGGGATGCATCAGTCAATCCCAATATGTGCTGATCTGGGGCTGCATCGGGTTTTGCTTCCCATCTTACATAGGAATCACACCTGGAGATGGTTGTTTTTTCTCCCATCTCCAGGTAAAAAGGGGACCTGCAGCCCAAATATCTTCTGGACATGACTGAGGACAGGCTACAATGTTCTGGAGATGCCCCTGGTCAGGATGCCATTTGCACTAAGTGTTCCTTCAGTGGATGATCCAATGACAGGAGATGAAGCAGTCTTGGGACTTGAGTTAAATCCACTTTTCCCTGGCAGCACTGGGCATCTCCAGAGCACTTGAGGACAAAAGTTTACATCTCAAGGTTTACATCCCTGTGCATTCTACATTTACTCTGGTACAAAGTCAGATCAGTGCCACTCTGCTTCCTCCCAGTCAACAGTAAAACACTGGAAATATGGAGGGTTGGGGGTTTTTTTGTGAAGAAATATGCATTCAAAGCTGAAGCACAGGACACTGGCTCTCCAACAGCCTTCTGAAAACTGCAGCCCATCTCCAGAGGAAACCAGTGACCATTGCTAACACTGCTAGCTCTGATTTACAGATTGTTCCAGCTGAAGATTATTTACCCCATTTCCTCATGGTTGCCTCCTCCTAGCCGTGTATTAATTAGATCCAGCTACTAGCAACACACCTCTTTCCTTCAGATTGTGCTTGGGGTACTTTTGAGCTCATTTTTAACAGACCCATGTCCTTTTAAACTCCCTTCACCTTGAAATTCTTTTCCAAGGCAACAAACGCCGCTGCTGTTCTCACACGCGCGTCCCCACACGCTCAGTGGTCACCCATCGTGGTTTGCCTTAGTTAAATAAATGTCCCTCCCTCCACATTTGAAGTGTTCCCAGTGGAAGAGTGAGGTAACTTTATTTTGTTATCTAAAACAACCGGGGTTTTTTTTAAAGGATGACCTCCGTGTGTGTGTGTGCATACCCAGACACACACGCTCATGCACACGCACATGGGAGCAGGAACGCACATAAAAGACCCCGTTATGAGTTTCAAACTTAGGTAAACCTCCTCTAGACCTCATTAAGATTTGGGCTGGACTTGGCTCCAAGGTTCAAACTCCATCTGCTCCCCTCAAAAGATCTTTGTTAGCCGTGTTTTCGTGTCATGGGGCTGAGGAAAGCTGATACATAGAGAATTTTTGGACCTGAGTTGCTCCTGTTCTCCGTTTTAAATTTGGGGTAAATCAAGAGCAAAAGGGTTTGGGTTTACAAGGGTGTGTTTAGGAGTCACTTTGGCTGATGCAGGGCTGTAGCAACTCACCCTTGGAAAGAATTTTCTCTTCTTCCCAGCTGCAGTGCTGTGCAACAAGGATTTCAGATGGATTTTGAAGCATTCTACCCCCTCAGATTCAGCACAGAGAACAAATCCAGCAGGGGAAAAAAAAAAAAAAAAAGAGAGAAAAAAGAAAGTAGGACTCAGAGAAGTTGCCAGATTGCAAAATCACAGCGGGTTTGGACCTGTTGTTGGCCTCTTCTACTTCTCATTCTCCTTCCTTATCTCTCCCTCTGCCCTTTCCCTTCCCCTTTAAACCGCAGGGAGCAACAATACGGTCATTTATCAGTGTCTTGAGGGCATTTGTGTCTCCCCAGTCCTCCCGAGCTGGCTTTCCACCCCTAACCACCCGCAGCCCTCGCTTCCCCCGGCATTCCCGGCGGGAGAGGAACCTCCGGGGTCTTCGGGAGCCCCCTCGGCCGGTGTCCGGATGAAGGAGGGCGGCGGGGCTGCGGCGGGTGAGCACCACTGCTCCCTTCTGGAGAATTATATGTTCTATTTTGCCTATTTATAGGAGCAAGGAGGTTTTTTCTCTAGGTTAAAAGCTGGAGATAAACCGATAAGAGCACGGAGCCCTGCGGTGATTGAAACCGGATAATCCACCCCCCAAAAATCTCATGTTTTGTTTTAAACAACTTGTGCATCGTGTTTTGTAATAAATGAACTTCTTCCACCCCTGGGTAGAGGAGGGGCAGAATCCCTCTGTGGTATCTTGTTTGTGGTGCTTAATTAAGTTGGTTTCACTGGGTTTGAAAAATAAAACTTGATTTCATAATGAAGAGTGAAACCACAGACAAGAGGGTGTTGTAATTGGAATCGAGGAGATAAGGGAGAAAGCAATCCCAGATGCGCTGGGGGGTGGTGGTTCAGGAGGGGAAAGCAGGACTTAAATCAGGTTAAAACAGATGTTCCAACGCCTGGATTTTGCCAAACATTTCATATCCAAAATGTTCAGGGTTTTTATTTGAAACTTGTCTCACCAGATGGGAAAAACCTGTTGAAATCAAATAAAAGCACCGACCTGCCTCTTTACCAGCATCTGACGCCAAATATATATATATATATGTATTTTTAAGTGTGAAGGACTTCAACTGACTCCTTTTTTGTTATTGCTGTTATGGTTGCAGTTATATTTCAGAAAGGGGGATCAAATTTTTGGGGGGTTGTTGCTCTGAGCTGATGGCAGCAGAAGTAGCAGGAAATGGAGAAGAAAAAAAGAGACTCTTCTTGCTGGGCTGTAAAGGACGAGAGATAAGATTTTGTTATCATGCAATTCCAGGGAGGTTTAGATAAGGTCGAGGTTGATTTAATAAGCTCCAAAGTGAACTTCCAGACTCTCAGAAAAATCTCTATCTCTTTAATTGCTATGGAGAGAGGGGAAAAAAAATTAGTAATTTTGTTAATTTTATTTGAAGTATTACAAAGGTTTATATATTTATTGTTATTTCCATAACCCCGGGATTAAATAATCGGATAACGAGTGGCTATCATTATAAATTAATATTGCTGCAGGAACAACCAGATGGACACGTTCAACCACAGTGTGTAAAACACCAGCCAAAGCAGACCTGCAGCAGAGGGAGATAACGGGGTGAAATTCCGACCCCTCTGGAGCGAGGAACAAATCCCCGCGATCCAGAGAGGACCAGGAATCCACCCGACTCTGTCCCTTATCACTGGGCACAGCTGTGGAGGCAGGGACGCAGCTGGGGGCGAATCCTTCAGTTTGAGGGATGCTTCTGGAGCTGGGGGATCACAGGGATCACAGGGCTGGCAGCCCGTGGCCAGACACGGCTTCTCCTTCTTTATTTTGAAAGGAAAGTTTATCGCTTGGGCAAAGGCTGTCAGGGAAGATGGAGGGTGGAGAAGGGGTTTAGCTTCAAAATGGGATTTAAAAGAGGGAGGTGGCAGATTCCTTCCCAGAACGGGGATAGGAAACCCACATAAAGTGAAATACGGGGGACCTAAGCTTTCTTTTCACTCTCCAAATTCCTCTTGATGATACTAAATTACCTAATATCTGATTCACAACTGTCTTCTGTGCATAGTGTACAATACAAAAATTCATGGAAAAATAAAACCATGCATATGTATGCATATAAATGCAGGTACAGGTCAATTTATTAATTTATTAGAGCACTGTGGTGAGGTAAATCAGGATTGATAAATACAAACTCAGGCAAGTAATGAAAATTTCGCTGCACACTGGCACTGTTGTTCGAGGAAGGTCCAGGTCTCATTCTTTTCTTTGTCTCTGCCTGAGTATCTGGGAATTCTCTCCTCTGTGCCCTTAATGTTGTTGCCTGTAAAACAGTAAAAACTACCTTTGGCTACCCAATCCTTCGTTTACACAGTTACGTGCTACAGCTCACCCTTTTTCCACTCAAAAAGCAGCATTTCTGCTTCAGATCATGTCTCCTTGCAAATCAAAAATGAAATAACCCAGCAGCCCTAAATGTATTTCTGATTTCCTTCAAATAAACCATTTTACTGTGTCTGGAAAGTATATTCTAACGAAGAAAGTAGGAAGGAAGAGCTATCAACCTATTTCTTGATCTCTTAATTTTATATTCATCATGAGAATTTCTCTTTTCTTTTTTTTTTAAAATAACTTTTTCTTTTCAGATTCCTTTTATCCATATGATCTTCCTTCACTGACACACAACCATAATTTTAAAACTTCATGTTTTTTCCAAGGAATATCTGTAGCATCAAAACAGCACAAAGACACACACGGAACTCTGCACACAGCAGGTATCCAAGGAAGCTGCAGACATTTAAACATGTTTTTTTGTAAGTAAAAAAGCTCCATAAATACAGGTCAAAGCTGTATTCTGTAAATGGTAGGAATTCAACCTGGGTGTGAATACTCACTCCTAAATTCTTTGTAATCCTGGCAGGAAGCAAATGTCGTGTTGGAGGGGATCTAAAAGACAAATTGTTCCTACATTTGCAATCAAGGCTGAGTTAGACTGATGAATCCAAAAACACAGAGTGTAAATTAATAAAAGCCTGACCAGGACTTTCAAGCAGATGCAGGACACTGACAGTTCATTTAGCTTTTCCAATTAATTAAAAAGAAAGCTTAATCAGGACGCTGCTCCAAACATATGGAAATCAATGATTTTCTTTCATTTCCATCGAGTTTGGTCAAGGTCCAGTTATTTAAAGAACAAATATTCACATTCCTGGGGTAGAGGGATCTGCTGGTGTGACATCATCTCTCAAACTGCAGAAAAGGTGCAGTTTAATTTGTACTGATTTTTAAAAGGCATTTGGAAAAGCCCATTGCTTCTTTCTCTTAAATATTACACTCAGTTCAACATTATTATTAGGACCACTCAGATTTTTTATTTTTTAAAGAGGAAGAGGAGCAAACCCCTGTGTTACAAGCACAGATTTGGACAGCAGAAGAAATATTGTGGCCAGATCTCTCATTGTGATGCTGGGAGAAAATGAATTTGCAGGAACACCAAAGGAAAGTTTACCTGGGCAAAGGAAAATCACATTAAAACCCACCCTTTGGGGGCATTTTGGGCAGGGAGGTTGGCTGGGCTCAGCCTTGCAGTGATTATAGACACCAAGGGTGTGGAGGGGAAGGAAACAAAGCTATATCCAAGTTGTATGTTAATAAATATGCAGGAGGTTATTCTCCTGTTTGAATGCATAAATCTTCCGTGAGCGGTCTGTGTGTGCCTGGAATGTGAGGAGCTGGGCTGAGCCAAGGAGAGTCCTGTCCAAATTTCACTGCTTTCCAAATGATGCCTCATTTATTAGTGCAGGCAGCTCTGAGTCTCCAGGGATTAATGTCTTGGCTGCCCAGAGTGATTAGATCTGAGATCAGGAGGAGCCCTGCAGTCTGAAGCTGGAAGTGCTTCATTCAGCAGGGCAGGGACTTCAGGGGCAGAGTAACTTTATTTTGCTCCAACAGCAGCACAGAGCACCTCTGAAACACTCCCAGCATGGTGGGGACACGCTCTTTTCACACCAGGTCTGAGGTGACTAAACCAAGACAGGTATTTACATCTAGATCATGCAAGTTATTGTCATAACATATTGTTATCACTTTCAACAAAAATTTCATAATATCTAAAAGTGCAATAATTGCCCTTCTGTCACAGTGGCTTCATCTTGAAGAAACTTTCAATTTTACAAATATTTAATCAAAAGAAGGAGGCTCAGCTGCTGGTTTGCTCCCTGCTTCACCAAAAACAAGTGGTTTAGGATCTTAGGCATAGAATCATGGAAGGGTTTGGGTTGGAAGGAACCTTAAAGAGCATTTTATTCCACTCCCCTCTGCCATGGGCAGCGACACCTTCCACTAGATCAGGTCTTCCAGCAGCACATCATCCTCCCCATAAATGCCACATTTGGTATTGGTGGATCTTCTGGAGCTCGAGCTGGTTTCTCACATACCTTTTTTTTTCCCCTTTCCCCTGGTTATTTAGTCCAAAATCAACTCTGCAAACCCCCAGGCCATGGTGCCTCCCTAACAAAAAGCTTCTTGTTATGTAGCAGAGCAGTGAAAGAGTTAATTTTCTGTTTGCAACCAAAAGGAGACAATCTCCCCTTACACCTTCCTGAAAATAACTCTGGGCCCTGGTAGATACATTATATGTGCCTTAATTTGAAATACTTTGGTTTGGAGAGTGATCACATGCTGCATTCTGCCCTGATCTCTTGATTTTCAACAGAAAGGAAATTAATAAAACTGAGGTTATCCATTACCAAATCAACTGCAAACTAAATGTCATCCTATAATTGCAAGAAAACCTATCCGGCTGCTCGTTTAGTGTTCAAACTAAGCTGGGAGACACTAAGCATAATTCTATGTTATAGATACACCAATTTATTAGCAAAGACTTGGGGCTAAAAGCTTTTCCTCTTGTTTTGGTTTGCATACGAGGGGATGAGGAGAGGAAGGAATGGGAGGGAGGAGGTGGCTTCTGGCTCCCCTGGTAGTGCCATCTGACCTCAATTGCACCAGGGGGTTTCCAGGTTTTTGTGAGAGGTTCCTCAAAAACATAAGAGGAATTACTATAAAATCCTTACAAATACTTCCCTAAAATCCCAATATAGTTTCAGAACATCCTTTTAGGCAAGGGAGGAATTTTTTGAGGTCCAGGTGTCTCCCCCTCCTCTGCAGGGATCTCTCAAATCTCCAGGATCAAATCTTTCTGCAAACTTCTGCAATTATTATACTCTATCCATGGGAAAAGAAGCAAAAAGAAATACATTCCTGCTTATTGGCCATCCTCATCCACAGTGAGGATAAAACCAGCCCTCCCTAGAGAAACTATATCCTTATTCCAGAGGAATTTTTGGCAGAGGGAAAGGATACTCAGCAGGTACCATCCCAGTAGCCTTAGTGTATCCTAAATCCTGCACCGGCCTTGGAGGTGGAGGTGGCAGCAGCTGGAGAAAGCACAGGATGGGCCACTGAAGGTCCTTCTCCATCTTGTCTTGGGGAGGCAGCAAGCAAGGCCCCTCTGAATCCTGAGGGACTCATTGCATCCTGTCCCAGTATCTTTGGAAGCCACCAGTATCTGGGTCAGGAAAAGAGGGATGGGTACATACTCTTTTGGCTCTTCTTTTTGGGTGAGCATCAGAGAAGCCTCAGGGGAATAGGTGTGTACGTGTGTTGCTGCACGTGGCTGGGCTGCTCTGTGCCCCAGAATAGACCCCGGAGCTAAAAAAAAAGCACAAAAAGAAAAAAAAATTATATTTTCCTCTAAAATTCAGGAAACCATCCCAAATTTCCATTGCAAGGTAACCCACTCTAATTCACCAGGGAGAGGAAGTTGAAGCAGACTGGCTGTTCCCAGTCTCAACCACACACAGGACACACACAGGGACACACAGCAGAGGAAGACACTGGATATCATAAAACAAGACAGTTGGGAAATGGAAAAAAGGTAACAGCGTTTTTGGCCATTAATAGCTCTTTTCAACGTGAAACACGGGTCTATAATTATTAACAAGCTGCAATAGAAACAATGACAAAAAGGCAGCATCAGAAAAAAGGGCCAGATCTAAATTTACATCTCCCGCTTACTAGAAAGTGTTTTTTGCAGTGAGAGCCCTTTCAGCATTGTTTCAGGACAGACTGTATTTAGTCTCTCGCAGGAAAAGCAGGTCCTAAGATTTCCTCATGAATTACAAATAGATCCCACCACTCCAAACTCTCTGTTAATACACTGCTCCAGCCCTCAGTGAAGTTGCAGGAGGAGTCATTTGGCACCGGACCTCGGCCCATGGATAATTAAGGATGACATTCCTCACATGCACCTTTCAGGCAGATTTTTTTTTTTTTTTTTAACTCTTGAGAATTAGGACATTTTTGGATGGAAGAAAGCAAAGGGGAGGGAGGAGGAAAGGGGACCTGGGTGTTAGGTGATAAGCAACTGAACTGTAACTGTTTTCCTGCAAAAGCTCTTAGAAATAGAGGGGAGGTGGGAGATTTTTGGTGCCAGGCTCCAGGAGGGACCATAGTGCTGCACCCACAGCAAGACAACTTGGTGGGTGCTTGTAATGAGCACATAAGATGTATATAATGGAATATATGTCCAGGTATATAATGGAATTAGTGTGACTCAAGAGGCTGCTGAATCACAGTCACGGAATCACAGAACACGTCGAGTTGGCAGTGGCTTCAACCTGGAGCAGGGAGGACTCCTGTCATCACCAACACTTTAGTCCTCTGAGAAACAAACCCTAACTCTGTGACTTTGGCAGCTTCTCTCTGAAAGGAAAACTTGGCATTGACTCCTTCACGCCACCCAAAAACCAGCTCTTGCCCTGCACCTTGCGGAGACGCCTGATGCCGGGCAGAGGATGTAGAGCCATGTGTGATTCTCATCTGCTCAGATCCTGAGGGGAAGGCTCGGGGTGATTTATCTTGGGCAGTATTTGCAAGGTATCCTCTCTATTGTTTCCCGGCTGCCGCTGAGCCCGGGCGGCCGGCGGAGGGGTCAGAGCCAAGGCAGAGAACAGAGATCTGCCGGGATCACGCAATGCTCCCAGCCCGTGGCTCCAGTAAACAGAATCTCCTTAAAGGTCACATCTTCAGGCTCCCACTGCAACTGCCAAAGGAAACTGCAATCATTTTTCAGTCCTTTAAACGCCAGACTAAAATGTACTCGGCCACAATTTTCCTACATGTTCCTGGTTTGTGAGGAGGCTACTTAGGAGTCATTTCCTTGCCAAGAAAAGCTTCGCTTTCCTCCTGAACCTGGGATAGACCCAGGCAGCCCTCTGCAGAGTTAGGGGTCAGGGCATGAGGGATGAGACCTTGCAACTGGACTTCACAGGGCACCCCAAAGTAGGAGCCTTTTGCAGCAGCAGCAAAGCAGTCTGGACAACAAAAATACCAAAATAATATTCAAAATACCACCCAAAAAAACTCCATTGTGGATACTGATAGCATAAGAGGGACCAGCTCTGGGCTGAGAAATCCTAATACCTTTCTGGGTAGAAAGGTCATTAATTGCATCTCTTTTTCCTCTCCTTAATCATCCGTGAAAAATCTTACATTTCTCATGACCACTTTCCCCCTCCCCAGCAGCGACCGCATTTATAAAACCACTTTTTACCCCTTATTTACAGCAGGGAATTGAGTCTATCCTCGTCACTCATCCTCCTGAAACACCCAGCGAAAAACTCAGCTCTCCTGGCACTGGCTCTAACCCACCCTGCTGGGGCACATCACCAGCTCACAAGCTTAAGTGTGACCCCGGTGTGAATTAAGTGCTGTCAAACCTGGCACAGAAAGTCCACCCGTAGGACTGACCCCAAATGAATGGCCACTGTGTTTACGTGAACCACCCGCCAGATTGCTTCTCTCTTACCCAGAGCCCCAATGTGTGTCAATAAAAATCTCTGGGTTTCATTAGGCAGCCCCTGCCTGGATACATAAATAATAAGGCTGTTGTCAGATCTCCCCATGGTGTGTAAGGGCAGATCTGGAAACCTGAAGGCCACGACCTTCATGTTTCTCAGCGGGGACCGAAACGCCCTCGGAGCCAAAGTAGTGGGAAAATGAGAGTCTGTGTTATGCTTTAACATGATACTGACAGGCAAATGTAATTTCTCAGAGTTCACTCCAGCGAACACTGATCTGTTTTATAATCTCATGCGCTGGCCCGGCTGCAGCTCCGAGGCTGCTGCGGGAGGGGATGGAGGCACAGGGAGCTTCCCCTTGGAGCTCTGCTCGGATTGCGGGGGAACCTGAGGTGTTTCTTGAGGGGAGGGAGAAATCCCACGGTCGTGTTTGGGATGAGGAATGAGGAAGAGTAAAAGGAGGTTGTGCTCAGTGCTCAGGGAGGATTTTGGAGGAGATGCCAGAGGAGGCGAGCTGGGAGTTCTCACCCCTCACGAGTGAAATCTCAGCAGGGCTGGGAGAGGTGATGTGCTGAAAGGTGCCATTGGGAGCTAGAAACAGTGAACTGGGAATGATGGCAGGCTCTTCCTCTGACCTCCATCCCCTTTCTACCTCAGCCATTTCCAGGAAATCCCTACTTTCTCCTGAAGCAAGGGCTCTGCTCAGCCAGCCAGGAGCAGGCAATGCTGGAACAGCTGCCTGACCCTGTAGTGTGTCCAGGAGAGACCCTGGACATGTGGGTCAGGGTGGGCACAAAGAGCTGTTAGGGCTTTTCAGTGCTGACACCTCCAGGGCTCCGATTGGTCCATCCAGAGAACCAAAAGAAGCAACAGGTTCTGAGCCACAAAACCCAGTTACACCAGAGGAGGGATGGTATTCAACACCTGAAAACAGGCTGGGATGGAGGGAAGGGGTTTTGGGAAAGCTTGCAAACACTACAAAGACTAGAGGAATACGTGGGCCAATGGCTCAGTGGGGTTCAAGGATGCTTCTGCTTTCATCTTGGGGTTTAATGATCCTTCTACCTTCATCCTGGGGTTCAAGGATGTTTCTACCTTCATCCTGGCATTTGTTCAAGGGGGAAGGATGCTGTGCTGTGCCTGAGCACGCTGGTACCTTTATATTGCCAGGTGACTTGACTATATGTGCAGACCTGCACAGGGGAGGGTTTTCCCCCTGAGGCCATGGTCAAGAATGGTCAAGAGGGTTTTCAGCCTTGTCACACAGCATTGCTCCCTAAAAGGGTTTCCTGGTCAAAAAGTGGGGGAAACAGGCTGCTAACTCTGGTTTGGTACCTCATTATTGAGCAATGGAGGTGACAGTGAGAGGTGGGAGACCGATGGGCCGAACTGGAAGGCAGAAAGGAGAAGGTCAGCAGATGACTTTATGAGCTGTGGAAGTAGCAGTGGCATTTTTCCAGGAGTACACTATGTCTTCTGCCGAGGAATGTATACCATGCTCTCCGGGCCGGGTGACGGAGTTAATCACCCTGCGAGCAGGAGGGACCGGGGCAGGAAACGCTTCCCGGGCCGGCCGGGGACTGGAGACCCCGCGCAGCCCCAGCCCAGGCGGTGGGAGGGGGGTGTCCCCCTGCATGCGTTGCGTGCAAAGCCAACGCAGCCCGGTCCCTGTGTGGTCTGCAGGGCTTTGCGTGTGTGGTCCTGCAAAGCCCTGCTCATCTGTCCAAAGGCTGCTAACTGCCTGCTGAATGACCACGGCTGTTTACTTTAGCTCTGTCTGCACCAACTGAACTCTGATCGCTGCCTTCCTCCAGCTGGGCCGGCTCAGGACCCCAACGTGAAGGAGAGCGGGAGAGGGATCTGTGTGTGTGAGGCTCCAAAAAAAGAATAGGCTGCAAATGGACTACAGTGTAAATCATGGCGAACAATTTATGGGCCATTTTCTCTCCCATCATTTCTTCTCTGATCCCCACCCCCCCTCTCCTCACTCAAACAGACCAGGCTCATAAATTGCCCGTGCTGAGTGCTGGCAGAAAGGTTTTTCATGTTCCTGACAGCTGCAATAAAAATATGCCTGTGTGTCTGGTGACTGTGTGTGCGAGGGGGAGAGGTGGGTGCCCCTGCAGGGTGCTCATCTGTGGGTATGGGGGGGGGCGTGTGGGGGGTGCGTGACTGGCACCGGGGCAGGGGGGCAGGAAAGGTGACCAGGAGTGTGTGTGTGTGTGCTGAGATCGCACATTCATCCGTGTTTATGCTGCGATTCCATGTTTGGGTGCTGTGATTCCGTGGGTGCTGTGATTGCATGTCCATGCTGCAATTGCCTGTTGTCCTGTGATTCCATGTTTGTGTGTGTGCTGTGATCACACATTCATGCCGTAATTCCGTGTCTGTCCTGTGATTCCACATGTGTGCTGTGATTGCACATTCACACTGTAACTCCACGTGTGTGCTGTGATTCCGTGTGTGTGAGCTGTTTTGCAAATTCATACTGTAATTACGTGTGTGTGTGAGTGCTGTGATTGCACATGCACACTGTAATTCCATGTGTGTGCTGTGATTCCGTGTGTGTGAGTGCTGTGATTGCACATTCATGCTGTAATTCCATGTCTGTGTTGTGATTCCATGTGTGGGTGCTCTGATTGCACATTCGTGCATGTTTTTTTTCCCAACACAGGGGAATGTTTGAGGTGTTGATTTAAAAAAAAAAAAAAAAACAGAATTAAAAATGCAAATCATGTTCTTCTTTAACTAACAACCTCCCTAAAGGAAAAGAAATAGATTTCTGGGCTGAATCAATCACAATATTTATTCTGATATTGACCAGAATAATACTCCATGCTGGGAATTTCTTACTTGAACCCCAGAACCTGTTTCTTAAACCCCAAACCTATTGTTGTCTTAAATTTCGAGTCTCAAAATCAACTGAGCAGATAGCTCCAGTCTGTGGAATTTTTTAATGCAATGAAATCTCGATTCAAGCAGTAAATTTTACAGTTGTAATGGAAATAATCTAATTCCTGCCAACCAGTTTGGGAGGAAATCATGCTCAGCCACAGGATTCCTAGAAAACAGCTTTTTCCTTTTCATCATTTCTCCATATTCGCCTTTCTGAATGACGTTATTCTCACAACAAGTTTAATGGGAAGAAACAGTCCAGCAAGTCCCAGGGTGTGCAAGACGTTACCCACAAAAACCCGAGAGCTTTTGCCTGAGGAAGGATATTTTTCCCCTCTGGGTCTGCATTTTGCCCTGATTTGGTTTGGATTCTCATGTGCTTTTATTGAAAATACTCTTGCACTCATCTTTGCATCACTACCAGTTTGAGAAGCTTTTCATCGGTAAAAAGATTAGAAAGATGATGAAGAAGGTGCAGAGTGACATAAAGGGAAACAAATCAGAATTTAGTTAAAATCAGAGTACCCAAAAGTCTGCATCCTCTGCATTCTTAAATAGAGATTTATTAAGATAAGGCACAGAGACCATAACAAGTTCAGAGATTTTCCCCAAATGTGAGTAAAACTCAGTTGGAATAAAATCCAGACAAATCCCAAGCAATGATGGAGGTGTGAACGTACGAGGAAAAGAGAGGGCAGCCCCCCAAAAATCGGGTCAATATTTATCAGCACTGCTGGCACAGACCGTGAGCAGAAGTCGGCGGAAAACAGCGCCGGGGTGTTTCCGAGCCCGAGGATCAACAGCCCTGTGTGTGCCTGGGCTTTGTAGCTCTAAGTGCCTCTGTAGGGAACAAAGAAAGTGAGTAAAAATTGAATTATCCACTTAAGGTTGTGTCAGCTTTCCATCATAAATCTTTTTTTTTTTTTTCCAGAGGTTTATTACTCATCTGTAAAAATTCCTCCCAGCCTTTGCCTTTGCGTGTACGATACGGTTCCAAGGCTGGAAAAAAGCTTCATAGGTATGGAATCCAATAAGGTACAAAACTACCATTTTATGCAGAAAGAAATATTGTTTCTCACAGCTTCACCAGAGGAATGAAGTCAGGGACTGGTGGGAGTGATGGCTGGAGGGGAGCTCTGGAAACCTTGTGCTGTGAAGGGGCAGCTTACAGCGAGTGCCCACAGACACTGGGGATGCTCCGCTCATCCCA